>NC_141005.1:31187536-33587536 GCF_052327205.1 Somniosus microcephalus | reverse complement strand
AAAAGAAAGCTTACGCTTCCGAGACGGTTTTAAGCGTATTTACGTTTCGGCCGGGCTAAAATCCTGCCCGCGGTATCCCAAAAACCTTCAACGTTCCGCTCATTAGCATCTCATTATCCGCTCATTAGCGACAGAGTGACCTCGAGCTCGACCAATCGTACGCCGGGTTGCTGGCGTGTGCCGCCGGGCCAATCGGTGCGCGTGTGGCCGGGCTTTATCGTTCTGAACCGAGGTGAGTCACCGCCATCTTGATTCCAAACTTTTCCTTTCTTTTTCCCGCTTTCTGCGTCTTAAAAAAAAACGTTGCTTTTAAAACACATATTGTTTTAAAAAAAAATGATTTAGAAAGTAATTAACTTATCTAATCTCATTAATTTTCCTACCTTTCCCGTTTTTCCAGGTAGGCCTAGAAGCCTCGGCGTCTCCTCCGCACCCACGCCCGAGCTAGGCACCTCCCGGCCCCACTCGAAGGCTGGAGGGCCGAGCCTCAGCCCAGCGCCGCTAGGGTGCGCGCGCAGCAGGAGCTGAGACGTCTCTGGCTCAGCCGGGGGGCGGGGCTTGCTGAGCATCCAGCGTTACCCTGGCAACCGGGCCCGCCGGACGTCTCGCACAGCCGCAATCGGCGGTCTTCACCTGGGGGGGGGGGGGGGGGGGCCGCGACCCTCGGGGGGGGGGGGGGGGGCCGCGACCCTCGGGGGGGGGGGCTGGTGCCGCGCGCGCAGCAGGAGCAGCTGAGACGCGGCGTCTCTCTCTCTGGCTTGGTCAGCGTCACGGTTGCCCTGGCAACCGGGCCCACCGGCCGAGAGACACGCCGCGTCTCAGCTCCTGCTGCGCGCGCAATCGGCGGTCTTCACCTCGGGGGGGGGCCGCGACCCTCGGGGGGGTCGCCCCCCGCCCTCCCCCCTTCCCCCCTCCCTTCCCCGCCCTCCCCCTCCCTCCCTTCCCCGCCCTCCCTTCCCCCTCCTCCCTCCCTTCCTCCCCCCGCCCTCCCTTCCCCGCCCTCCCCTCCCCCTCCCCTCCCTCTCTTCCCCCCAGTCGCACTCTCTCTTCCCCCCAGTCGCTCTCTCTCTTCCCCCCAGTCGCTCTCTCTCTTCCCCCCAGTCGCTCTCTCTCTCTCTTCCAACAACAACATTCCCTCGAAAAAGCCTCGGCACCGCCGGGCACTTCAGCTAGTACATTTATACAGTGCCTGTCGTGTAACAAAACATCTTCATCCAGAAATGAATGTCAGAAAATATAGCTTATTCAACTCTGAAAAATTGTCAGAAAACCTAAGTTATGAGGTTATGTTTGTGTTGAAGGTTGGAAGAATGAAAATACTAGGTGCCATTTAACATTAATCGCTAAACTCCTCCAAGAGGAAATTTAAATAAAATTGAATTTACTCAATTTTAGACTCAGTGCTGTTAACAGGGTGAAAATATATAGATTGTAACTTATTTAGACAATACATCTGATTTTGATTTTAGAATGAAATATAAATGCATTTATTTGTTTGTGTTCAGTGCAAAAATTGCCTGTCACTGGCTCAGACAAGAAATATACTTGGTTGCTGATCATATAGAATACATATTTAATGTCTTCCTTTATATTACAAAAATGTGGCTTAATTAAAAATATAAATTCAGCAGTTCATTAATATCCATTGAAACTAAAACATTTGGGAAAAGGCAATGTAGGAGAACCAATGGACAGATGCTTTTCATGGCTGAACCAAAACAAAATACTATTGTACATGAGCGTGTCACGATGAGTGGAACATCCAGTGTGGGGCATCCCTCTCACCAAGAGAAGAGTGAAATACTATATTGCAGTGGGAATAAAATAAATAAAGTATGTGCAGCAACAGTCTAAGGCTTGAAATAGTTTGGGAGATTTCTATTAAAAATAATTATGAATACGCTAATTATTTTGGGATCAAGCATCACCAACTTGGACATCTGGAATGATTTCAGGTTAGCAATTTACCTCACAAACAAAAGCAGAAACAAATAAATCACAGGCATGTCACTTGGCCATTTAATTCAGAACAGCTTAGAATCTGTGATATGTTTTGAATATCAGTCTGCAGAACTTACACAAACACCAAAGGCATCTGAGGAACCCTGTAAACATTCACCTCACACAGTCTGTATGGACTGAATGCAATGAGCTATCAGCCAAGGTGATCTCCTTTCAGCACATTCACTCCCTGTATTTCCCAGTTATGTCTTGCAGAGACCAGATGTGGCAGAGTTTTGCCATTAACCAACCCCCACCTCCACTAGTCTCTGCTGAGAAATTTATCTTGGTAACTTTGAGGGGGTGGGTGGGGGGGGGGGGCGGAGAGGGAGGGGATCGAGAGGCAAAACACTACCCTGTAAAATCAGGATTACTCCAAAACAAAATGAAAAAAATGTGGTAGAAGAACATTATTGGCAGTACTTATAAGGGGATAGTATTTATCTTAAATTTCATTTTCCTTTAATGACATCCGAATTAACAGATAAATTGTATTAAAACATTTCTACAAGGTGAATTTTGTCTGGTTCTTTGTCTACTCATCATTAACTTGTTACATCGGAGATGCCAGTGTGCACATAGGTCTATCAAAGGATAGTAAATACTTTGGCTATTTGATGGTTAACTTTTACTACCTGATGATAAAGTGCCAGTGGCCCCTTTCCAAAAAAGATTTAACCTCATTAAATATAAATTTACATTTCTGTATCATAACTGTTAATGTCTTCCTAAGGCTTCCTTAAAATAGAAATGGATTTGTTTAAATGGCCTTGAAATCAAACAGATGACAGAATTTTTCATTATTTAGGTTGATCTTGGTCAGCAGCCATCTTATTTTTGAGTTCCCAGTAGTTTTTCAGTCAAGAGTCATTCTGGTTCATTGCAGTGTTGGTAATCTTTTTTTGGGCGAGGTCACACGTCAGTCTACATTCTTGCTCTCTTACCTTAACAAGTAAGGACTTATTGTATTGCCTAAATATCTTCGACTGCACAAGGAAACTGTACATTTGGCACAAAGCAATCTGAAATGGTGAAAGTTCATAAGTCAAATAAGTTGTTATCTGTAATGCCCATTAAAAAATTCCCACTGAAATTAGAATGGATCTGAAAATTAAATATTCATAAGATAAATTATTCATTGAAAATATGGATAAAAAAGTAAGGCATACATTTTGATACTATGCAACAACATAGTAGTATCCTGCTTTAAGCAGTTCTCTGGATTTTTGGTTGACTTTCTTCTTCAGGGTCCTCTTCAGATACCCGTTTGCCAGTGGGAAGTTCTACATGATCATTGATTTGTGTGACAGGATACAGATGTACATGTGTTGGGGAAGATGACTCAATATTTGAAATGGCTGACTCACTGTCTAAATGGACCTCCACAATTTCAAGTGTTGTCAGACCTGCAGATCCATTTGATGAATTATCATTAGGCTCAATGAAGGATATGACATTTCCAGAACCAAGGTCCATTTCAGATGCCGCAATCACATCTTGTGATGTCGTCATAATCTCATGCTCAGAGGTCATGATTTCATGTGCTGATGTTACTATACTGGTGGGTATGGTCAGTCTAATGCTGCGACTCCTGGGAGACAAAGTTGTAGTGCCTACTAATACTCGTTTGGTTGTACTCTCAGTTCCATTAGTGCAATCATCTGCAGAGTCCTGAATAGAATCAGGGCTATCATTAGCTTGATGATTTAACTTGTTGTACTCCTTCCGTAGCAGTTCCACCTGCCTCTGTAAGAGTTCTCTATGCTGCATTTCCATCTGTTCAATCTGAAAACAAAATAACAGATTACTTCTAGCATATTTTTTTTTTGATACATGAATTGCTTAGTGTATTCTATCCAACCAGTCATCTTCTCGTATCACAAAATTTTATCACACAAATAATTTAAGCCTTTACTCTCATTTGGGTTTTTGTAATAAAAAAACATGCAATCATCATGATGGTGATTCTGTCCATTATTTGGAGTTTTAGTATACACCTGTCCAAAAATGATTTGCTTTTTAAACTGATAGCAAAGTATACAGTAAAAGCAAAATTACATTTCAAGAATGCCTAGGAGGGACTTGAGAGATAGTAAAACTGTTCATGGCATCAAATGTTTTTCCACTTTTCAGAATTATTATCCTGCAGTCTTGGGCAGGCAAAGTGTGTTTTAAATGTATAGTAAGACTACCTGTTCAAAAAAGACGTGACATATGCCATCACTGTGAGTCATTCAAACCTCTGTGGCACACCTCCCACGGGTTACTCAAAATGAGCACTGCAGAGGCTGGAGAGTAAGTTGATTCCTGGTTGAAGAATGATTTGTGTCATAGGCAGAAGTAGAAAGGGAGGGGGTGGAGAAAAGGGAGAAATGCCTCAACGCCTTGAACGTCACTGATGAGATAACTCACTCTGGCATTCAGATGGCGACAGTAATGAGCTAACTCCCTGGGTGCTTGGGCTGATTTGCACTGCTAAATGGTAGCCATTTTTATGTCAATGTTTGATCTGGTCAAACAATAATTCAATGAAATTAAATTGCAATGTTCAGTCACCTAATCGGCCGCTAAGTGGGTTTTGGAGATATTAGCCAATTAAAGACTAATTTGAAATTAGAGATGGTTTCAAGTAGAAGAATGGAGGAGCCACAGCAAAATGAGTAACCAGTTAAGAAAAAACTAAACTAGAATACCTGAGTTCACAAAGTTCAGGAGTCAAAAATAATAAGGGAAGAACATAAATAGCAGCACAAAATTCCTGAACAGAATCATGAATATAAATCAAGAGTTTGAGTTTTTTGTCTAAATAAGGAGATGGAAAAAGGTTTTCGCTCTCCTGAACGCTGTGTGCATCATTACTGTCCAATGTGGTATTAAGGGATGCAGACGAGGAAGATCAGTAGTTCGATCCTTGGTCATGCCACATTAGAATTAACCTCAGCATCCCTGGGCTATGTGTGGGGGGAGGGATATCTCACACATATGTAGGATTGTCTTGACCCAGAATCTGACACTGTATATACTTTTAAGGATTAGGTTTGTCAAATTCTTCCAAAGGAAACTGGACAGATTTTTGTTTTAAGATTCCAGCTTAAATCCTAAGTGTGACTTTTTTGGGGGGCGGGGTGGCGGGGAAGGAAAGAAGAATATTACTAAGATGCATACTAAAAGAAAGTTGGCATAACAATGGATCTCGACATTCTGGCTCCAGGATATTACTAAGTGGATAATTTAAGTTGCTATGAAATGTATAATAAACGCCACCATTATGGGGCACTCCAATCACTCATGTTGACATACTTTGTAAATTCATGACGACATTCTAATGAAACACTTGCTGTACGCACATCACGGTTCCATTGCAGTTGCCCATCTTTGCCTTCAATATTTATCTGTTGGATTTTTCATGATTCGGAACAGGGCAATCTGGTTGATTTCTCTACTTTGATCTGCCACAAAATGTATTACATGCAAGCACAAGTAATTTTCTTAAATCAGGTTTGAGAATCATAAATTTTAGATTATGTACCCTAGGTAGTGTGTTCCCCGTTCTTTGAAGGAGGAAGACTACATTCAAGGTATGTAATCCAAGCAAATAGGGCATTTTCTATTGGGACACTGCTTCTTTAATACTTCTTAGCCTCACACTAGGTCAGAGAGAGAAAAATATCAAAGATACATAATTTAACACACTTCCTTACTTGTTCATTCTCCACATGTAAATGAATGATGCCTTAAATTTGAGACCAGCTTGGAGCACAGAAGGGCTAAAACAAATGTAATATCTTAGTTTGTTAATCAAGACAATAATGTTTCACAAATGCATGCAGGTTACATCTACCTTGCATACAGTCAATTGAAGCCATTCTCACATTGGCCCATGAGGTGGCTACAACACTAGCAGAACGAGTCTTTACTTTTTCTGATCAATCGCTAAAAGCTAACACAATGAAACACATGTCACTATCCATTTAATGGTACAATGCTGCTAATGGGTTTACCAAACATTGTGTTACCAATTGAGAGCAACACTGCTAAAACTAATAATAGCCTTGATTCTGGTACTATAAAAAGCCTTGGCTCAACAAAACAGTAAAATACTTTCTCTTCATGACCAAAACACGTGATGCTGAGTAAAACTTAATTAAGACTAATGAAACTGAAAATATTTTCAGCAAAACCTTGTTCCATCCAAGTGCCAAACACTATGGAAAAGGTGAACTACCAGGCTAAGAAGATCACCTGGTTTTGTAAATAATAAGAGCTAGAAGTATGACAGTTTTCAAAGCAAGGAACTTAAGATCACAGTGAGGTCAATTTTTGTCTTTATCACCAACAGTAATCTGGCAGGGAAAATTGCATGCCATTTATAGAACCCACCTGATTTTCATTCATTTGATTTCAATGGAATGAAAATCAGATGAGCTCCATAAAGACCGCCGACCAGATTACCATCTAGGCGATGAAGATGAAAATTAAAATCTACCCCATAGTTTTGTGGATTCATTTGAGTGTGGAAAAAAATAATCAGATCACAAGGGAAGAAAGGGTTAAGCTTCCAGATGAATCTCAAATTTGGACACTATCTGATGTTACATAAGAACATAAGAAATAAGAGGAGTAGGCCATTCGTCCCTTCGAGTCTGCTCCGCCATTCAATAAGATCATGGCTGATCTTCTACCTCAACTCTGCCTTCCCACATTATCCTCATATCCTTTGATTCCCTTAATATCCCAAAATCTATCAATCTCTGTCTTGAATATACCTGAATCTACTGAGCATCTACAGCCCTCTGGGGTAGAGAATTCCAAAGATTCACAACCCTGAGTGAAGAAATTTCTCCTCATCTCATTCCCAATGGCCGACCCTTATTCTGAGACTGTGACCTCTAGTTCTCGACTCGCCAGCCAGGGAAAACATCCTCCCAGCATCTACCCGGTCAAGCCCTGTTACAAGTTTATATGTTTCAATGAGATCACCACTCATTCTTCTCAATTCTAGGGAAAATTCTCCCACTGAACTTCCCTAGAGAGGGCAGTAAGATGCAACCACAGTCAGCGGAACCTTAAGAGATGAGGGGATGGACTTTGACTGTATTAAAGGTGGCTAATCAGGAAATCACATCTCGGCAGGTTGAAGGAGTTATCCTGGCAGCAAAAGGCAATTCATTTCCATTTATCAGTGCAGGTTTATTGAAATTGTTGTTTTCTGAATGTTAAGAACGTACACCACAAAAGGAAGGCAATCCTGCATCAACCTGTTCCTGCTCAGGCGTACACTAATATTTTATCTGCGGTTTCCTGAGCTGACAGAATGTTGAAGTTCTGTCAACACAATGCCAGATAAATATGGTGTCTCTGCAATGAGCAGAAAAGGACCAGTTTAAGCAGCACATCGCTGTTGTGCGATTGACCAAAGGCGCAGATTGCTTGTGGACCAATTTCCTGAACAGGATCAACTACATTACTTGTAGTTCTAGACAATTTCTGTGGCAAATATCTGCAATTAGGACCACACATAGGCCTAGAAATTCAGTATAGCCACTTTTGGGGCGCTAAAGTCGGGCGGCCGCTAAAGTTTGCGCCCGGCGCAAAGTCGCGCCACCTTCGCCGATATTCAGTCGCATCGCCCCAAGAGGCTGCGCTGCGCTAAAACAGGCGATGCACGACTATCTTTAGGCGCTAAGCCGGCGGTGCTGAGCGATACCCCCGAGGCCGGGTGTAGCGCCGGTGCGGCGAGTTGTTGATTGACGGCAGACACTCTGGCGCCGGTCAGCTCTTAAAGGGGGAGGGTGGATTTGTTTGCCTGCCACGCCCTGCACACTGCAGCCCTCAACCTAGGCCTGACCACTTCAGCTTCATCTGCACAACGCCCAGGGCTATGGAGAAGGCCAGGGAGAGAGCGCAGCGCTTCAGCGACGGTGACCTGAGGGTGCTGGTTGGCGGAGTGGAGCGCAGGCGCCATGTTCTGTTCCCAGAAGGTGGCAAGAGGCCGCTGCCCAGCGCCTACGGGAAAGCCTGGAGGGAGGTCTCAAACAGGGTGTCTTCCAACAGCGTGGTTGCCAGGACTCCTGTGCAATGCCGGAAAAAGTTCAATGACCTCACTCGGGTTGTCAGGGTGAGTACCCTTTCCAGTGTCCTCCTCATCCCTGCATGTGCACCTCACTTTATGGGCAAAGGGACCTGAAAGCCCTAATGGCCAGCCCTCATCCAGCAGCTATGGGACTGTCATGAAAATCACTTGCACATTCAGCACTTTACACACTGTACAAGCTATTCGACCATGGGAGGCATTGCAGACAAGATCAGGGCTTCACACTGTACAAGCTATTCGACCATGGGAGGCAGTGCAGACAAGATCAGGGCTTCACACTGTACTTAGAGGCCGTCCTTTCTCTTGCAGGCCAAGGTGGCGCACAACCGGCGGAAACGAAGTGAGACCGGGGGAGGCCGTCCTGACGTCAAAGAGCTCTCCAACCTCGACCAGCGTGTGGAGCGCATTATGGCAGGCCGGCTGATTGGCCCCATCGCCAGTGGAGATGCCGACCCTGTTCTGGGCACCAATGGTAAGGGCATCACCTTTTTGACCTCTCTCGTTCCACTTGCGCCTCAGATCAGCATCCTTTGCCACTGTCCGACCAATGCAGTGAATGGCAGCACTCATGCCTCCCTCGCTGCCGCCCTGTCCTCACTCTAAAGCTACTCTTGTGCCTTCCTGCTTTCAGATGGTGAATCGCCAGGTGAGGAGGCGGGCCCTCAAGCTGCCACTGTCAGCGCTTCCGAATTAGAGGAGGAGGAAGAGGAAGCCGGCCCATCAGTGCCACCCTCAGCCGCGCCAGCCCATGGCGATGAAGGGGACACGTCTTCCCTGGAGGGGAGCCGGGGGAAGGGTCGGAGGAGAGTGAAGCTCCGGGACCCAGCGGGCTGCAGCAACGCGGGAGGGGTGGGGGAAGCTCGGCGGACTTCTCCCCAGAGGGCGAGTGCGGCCTCCAGTCCTGCGACGGTGAGCGCAGAGGAGGTGCGGCTCCTGGAGGAAATGGCCGTCCAGGCTGAACGCAGGCACAATGAGCTCATGGCTGCAGTGGCAAGGATGCCTGACTCCATTGAGTCTTTGTCAAGGAGTGTGCAGCAATTTGGCACAGCACAGGCCAGGAGTCTGGATCAATTCAGTGCAGCACAGGGCAGGAGTCTGCAGGACTTCGCGGCAGCACAGGCGGCTTCGAGCCAAGTGCTCAGTCGTGCCGTCCATTCACTGGCTGTTGTCATGCGGACACAGACCAGGGCCACACGGGCACTAACTGCTGCCACCCTCGCTGGATCAGCCAGGCATCGCCAGGGCACTCGCCGCGCAGCAGCAGCCCAGCAGTCTGTTCTTCAGCTGTTTGCTGCGCATGCTGCAGTGCTGGCCCGTGCGAGTGCCAATGTATCAGGCGACCAGGGAGCACCTGCGATCTGTCAGGTTGGCACCATTCCTGCAGCCGACACTGCCACTCTGCCATTGCAGCTGCCACGAGCCGCTGGACAGACTGCTGCCGCCCAAGCAGAGTTGGAGCAGTCAGCAGCCGGCCCCTCCAGGGCCAGAGCTGGTGCAGGCCGACCCCCAAGGGCATCTGCCGTCTCGCCATCTGACCCTCAGCAGCCTTCCCCCAGCCTTGCTGCAGCCACTGGGGTCCCATTGAGGAGGAGCTGCAGGGCGGGCAGGGGCCAGGCAAGGATGCGAAAGGCATCGCCCTCGCAGGGCAAAAAGTAGAAGGTCTGCACAAATGCTTTGTAGTTGTTGAAAGGCCGAGACTGGTGTAGTTGTGTTTTTGTAAGGCCGAGACTGGTGCCTTTCTTTGTTTTTGTAAGGCCGAGACTGGTGTCTTTCTTTGTTTTTGTAAGGCCGAGACTGTTGTCTTTTTTAGTTTTTGTAAGGCCGCGACTGTTAGTTTTGTGTTTTTGGAGGGGGCTTCTCCACATGAGGTTGTAATGTGGGAAGGGCAGAGGTTTGCAATAAATTAATGTTCTTAAATTGCACTGTGCATGGTTTTTTTGTCAAGTCCTGGTTGCCCTGCTCGGCTGAGGGCTTGTGGAGAGGCGACATTCATCTGCTGACATTGGCACAAGCCATTCCCTGAGAGGGGGCCTAGAGCCGACGTTCAATAAGCCGGCGACGGGCGGCCCTTGCACTTTCTGCCTCCCTCCTGTGCTGGTCCTCCTCCTCCTCAGGTGGTCCTCCAATCTCTGGTGGCAGTGGCCGAGTCCTGCGGCTAGCCAGGTTGTGCAGCATGCAGCAAACGACCACGAAATGGGAGACTCGCTCCGCCGAATATTGTAGGGCTCCACCGGAACGACCCAGACAGCGGAACCGTTGCTTCAGGACGCCGATTGTTTGTTCGATGATGTTCCTGGTCGCTTGATGGCTATCGTTGTATCCCTCTTCAGCAGGGGTGCTGGGCGCACGGAGCGGGGTCATCAGCCAGGTACACAAAGGATAGCCTTTGTCCCCGAGAAGCCATCCTCGTGGGTGAGGCTGGGCCTGGAACATGTCTGCCACCGAAGTCTGGCGCAGGATGAAGGCATTGTGGCTGCTGCCTGGAAAGCGGGCATTGACAGCTAGGATGAGCTGCCTGTGGTCACACACCAGCTGGACGTTGAGCGAATGGTAGCCCTTCCGGTTGCGGTAATCCTCGGAATTCTCCAGAGGTGCCCGCAAAGCCACATGCGTGCAGTCAATGGCGCCCTGCACCATGTGGAAGCCCGCGAATGCTGCAAAGCCCATTGCACGCTGTTGCTGCTTGGCAAGGGCCATGGAGAAGGAGATGAACTGACGTCTCCTTTTGAAAAGGGCATTGGTCACCTGGCGGATGCAGCAATGCACGGCGAACTGGGAGATGTTGGAAATATCCCCAGTAGCGGATTGGAAGGAGCCGGTGGCATAGAAGTTGAGAGCCACCGTCACCTTCACTGCCACCGACAGAGACGTCCTGCTCCTCAGATGTGGCTGCAGATCACCGCCAAGCAGGTGGCAGATCTCTGTGACCACCTCCCTTCGGAATCGCAGCCTCCGAACACACTGCTCGTCAGACATGTTGAGATAGGAGAACTGCTGGCGGTATACGCTGGGTGGGTAAGGCTTCCGTTCCCGACGCCTGTTGCCCCCTCTCCGTCTAGCCAGGACTGCCACTCTCTCACGGCGTCTGTGAGCCCTTTGGATGCAATGGAGAAGGCCAGCGTTTGCACCAATTCCAGCCCCCATAATATGTTAGCAAACAATGATATGTCAATGAAGGCAAAGACAAGTGGAAAGCTGTGGCCTGAAGCCACAAGTACCTGTCCGAGTGTTGAGCCAAAGCAGAAAGCTCTCTACCTTAGTCTCTCTGCAAAGATCCGTCTCTCAAGAAGGAGTGCTGCGAAATGGCAGCCTTTTATAGTGCAGGAGGAGTGCCCTTTAATTTGCACCCCCCGCGCCCCGCATCGACTGAGCACCGTTCCACTCTACCAGTCGCTACGGGCGCCAGGCGCACAATGGGGCGTCGCGACTGAATTTCCGGTTTGGGGCGCACAAAGGGTGTTGCACGAGGAAATGACGTCAGGATCTGCGCGCGCAGCTGAGCGCGCGCAAAGACTTTGCGCCGCCGCTAAATCGTGAGTGAAGTTGGGGAGAGGCGCAGATCGCGCTGCGCCCGGCCGCTAGCCGCCTAGCGCCCAACATCTCCTCCTCCTAAGGTGCTACCGGCTGGCGCAACCAACTGAATTTCTAGGCCATAGAATCATACAGCACAGAACAAGGCCATTCAGCCCATCGTGCCAAGCCAGCTCTTTGAAAGAGCTATCCAATTCGTCCTACTCCCCTGCTCTTTCCCCATATCCCTGCAAATGTTTTCCTTTTCAAGAATATATCGAATTCCCTTTTGAAAGTTACTATTAAATTTGCTTCCACCACCCTTTCAGGCAGTGCATTCCAGATCATCGCAACAACTCGCTGCAGAAAAAAAATTCTCATCTCTCCTCTGGTTCTTTTGCCAATGATCTTAAATCTGTGTCCTCTGGTTACCGACCCTCCTGCCAGTGGAAACAGTTTCCTGGTCAAAGACCCCTGAAGGATGATGATGGAAGTACCCATTGCTAGAATATGAGATGGTCCAGAATTTGGAGGAGCAATTCAATCAGATCACTTGGCTTTGGAGACACAATCAGTATAATGCATAAATTACAGTTTCCTGGCACGATACAGAATGCTTCAGGAACTCAGGAGAAAGTTCAGCTGCAATGGTGTAAATGAGATTTGCATCTGTTACCAAGAAGATGATTGGATCGATCATCTCCAAGTCTTAAGGATAGTGTTATGCTTAAACTATGGACCAGAAAGGATGGAAAATTTGACATGTCTTATGGTCAGGGAGTGACACAATGTTAAGAAGTCTACACCTGGAGATGTGTAGAAATAAACCGCTGAAGGACATATCCGATGCTGGCTACATATTGCTCAATTCATAAGGAATTTGCGTTTTCCTGGGATATTCATAATTTGGAGGGGAATATTGATGAGTCAATTTCCTAAAGGCATACATGAAGATGCTATAATTAAACAAAAAGTCATTAAAAAAAATATTTTGGGGGCTGTTAGCAAGCTAAATAAGAATTAACTGTCAGGAAAATGTTATCCCTATCGGAGCATAGGCTTCCTGAGGTGTACAGTAGTTGGCTAATCTCCTGGACATACCATACATAATGGGCAATAACAATGCCATCTTGGACCCCTCCTCATGGATGGACTGAACTGTTTCAAGACCTTTAATTGGACTTGGGGTCAGAAACCTCTTTTCCACTTGCAGCTGAACTACAGTTGAACCTTAATTATCCACTGCAATGGAAGTTAGTTGCTAGAAAAAGCCTTGACCAGAAAAGTTACCACTATAGAAAGAAACAGCTAAGATGTGGTTTCGGGACACAAACATCACAGGCTAGGTAGCTCACACAACTATTGTAAAGTTATATAAAGACTTAAAGATGCAGTATCTCTGGTTTCTCCAATTCTGATATGGATTCTTTTTGGTACTTGTACGATAAATGAATGAATAAAAGAGAATATAGAATACTCGTGCTCTAAATCTAAATAGATAAGTGATTTTTTTAAAATTCGTTCCTAGGATGCGGGCGTCGCTGGCAAGACCAGCATTTATTGCCCATCCCTAATTGCCCTCGAGAAGATGGTGGTGAGCCACCCTCTTGAACTGCTGCTGTCCGTGAGATGAAGGTACTCCCATTGTGCTGTTAGGGAGGGAGTTCCAGGATTTTGACTCAGCGACGATGAAGGAACGGCGATATATTTCCAAGTCAGGATGGTGTGTGACTTGGAGGAGAACTTGGAGGTGGTGGTGTTCCCATGCGCCTGCTGCCCTTGTCCTTCTAGGTAGTAGAGGTCGTAGGTTTGGAAGGTGCTGTCGAAGAAGCCTTGGCGAGTTGCTGCAGTGCATCTTGTAGATGGTACACACTGCAGCCACGGTGCGCCGGTGGTGGAGGGAGTCCATAGCCTTTGCTGTATCCAGTATGCTCAGCCGTTTCTTGATATCACGTGGAGTGAATCAAATTGGCTGAAGACTGGCTTCGGTGATGGTGGGGACCTCAGGAGGAGGCCGAGATGGATCATCCACTCAGCACTTCTGGCTGAAGATGGTTACAAACGCTTCAGCCTTGTATTTTGCACTCATGTGCTGGGCTCTGCCATCATTGACAATGGGGATATTCATGGAGCCTCCTCCTCCCGTTAGTTGTTTAATTGTCCACCACCATTCACAACTGGATGTGGCAGGAGTGCAGAGCTTTGATCTGATCCGTTGATTGTGAGATCGCTTAGCTTAGTCTATAGCATGCTGCTTCCGCTGTTTAGCATGCAGGTGGTCCTGTGTTGCAGCTTCCCCAGGTTGGCACATAACTTTTAGGTACGCCTGGTGCTGTTCCTGGCATGCTCTTCTGCACTCCTTATTGAACCAGGGTTGGCCCCCCTGGCTTGATGGTAATAGTAGAGTGAGGGATATGCCGGGCCATGAGGTTACAGGTTGTGGTGGAATACAATTCTGCTGCTGCTGATGGCCTACAGTGCCTCCTGGATGCCCAGTTTTGAGCTGCTAGATCTGTTCTGAATCTATCCTATTTAGCACACGATGGAGGGTGTCCTCAGTGTGAAGATGGGACTTCATCTCCAGAAGGATTGTGCAGTGGTCACTCCTACCAATACCGTCATGGACAGATGCATCTGCGACAGGTAGATTAGCGAGGATGAGCTCAAGTAGTTTTTCCCTTGTGTTGGTTCTCTCACCACCTGCCGCAGGCCCAATCTAGCAGCAATGTCCTTCAGAACTCGGCCAGCTCAGTCAGGAGTGCTGTTACCGAGCCACTCTTGGTGATGGACATTGAAGTCCCCCACCTAGAGTACATTCTGCGCTCTTGCTACCTTCTGTGTTTCTTCCAAGTGGTGTTCAACATGGAGGAGTACTGATTCATCAGCTGAGGGAAGGCGGTAGGTGGTAATCAGCAGGAGGTTTCCTTGCCCATGCTTGATCTGAAGCCATGAGACTTCATGGGGTTCAGAGACAATGTTGAGGACTCCCAAGGCCACTCCCTCCTGACTGTATACCACTGTGCCACCACCTCTGGCAGGTCTGTCCTGCCGGTGGGACAAGATAAACCCAGGGATGGTGATGGAGGAGTTTGGGACATTGGCTGAAAGGTATGATTCTATGAGTATGACTATGTCAGGCTGTTACTTGATTAGTTTATGGAGTAGCTCTTCCAACTTTGGCACAAGTCCCCAGATGTTAGTGAGGAGGACTTTGCAGGGTCGACTGGGCTGGGTGTGCCGTTGTCGTGTCCGAAGCCAGTGCCTAGGTCGATGCCAGGTGGGCCATCCGGTTATATTATTATTATTGTTTTTCGTAGCGGTTTTGTACAACTGAGTGGCTTGCTAGGCCATTTCAGAGGTCAGTTAAGAGTCAACCACATGGCATATCTGGAGTCACATATACGCCAGACCAGGTAAGTGTTAGATCCGTGTATTTTTGATGTTGTGTGTCCTTCAATAACTAGACACGAGACTGCAGGAACAATCAACAGGTATTTACTGGATGAGGGTTACTCTAAAACTAAACGTACAGATCCCTACTCGGGGTTTATATACAGGTGCGGTCACTGCCGGTACTACAGTATACAGGAGCTGTAAAAAGTAGTTCTCCCCTTAAAGGTACATACACTACAATTCCTCCCCTTTTAGATTGACAGTACCATAGCATTCATTTAACAATTAACACTTTTAACGTGCACATTAACTGAAAATAGTCCATTTATAAATTCAGTCTTTGGGGCGGCTTCCTGATCCTTTCTGGATAGCGCCTTTCCTGAGTGTCGTGTTCTTGGTGCGGAGGCCCCCTGTTGTCAGTTGGTTCATCAGCTTCCGATGCTACTGTTTCTGGGGTAGATGCTACCTGTATGTCGGGTTCATCACCAGGTGCGCGAGACATGGGGTTGACTCGTTCCTGTGACTCTAGGATCTGGTCGACATGGCGTGTCTCAATGTTCTCCCCAACATCCACTGTGTACATTAGTGGCCCCTGCCGTGTGCATATCGTTCCTGGTTGCCATTTCTCTGTTCGGTAGTCGCGGGCCAAGACTGGTTGCCCTACATTGAAGCTCATTGTCGGCTTCTCATTGATGTGCTGGAATTGCTTATTCTCAACATCTCTTCGTACATTTGGTCTGAGCAAATCCAGACGAGATCTCAACCTTCGGTTAAAGAACATCATGGCCGGGGTCTGGTTGGTGACTGCATGTGTCGCATTTCTGTAGGTTAACAGGAAATTGTCCACCTTATGCTGCAGTGGAATGTCGTCATCGCACATGGCCCTTACTGCTTTCTTAAAGGTTTGTACGAACCTCTCAGCCAATCCATTTGTGGCTGGATGATACGGGGCGGATGTGCAATGCCTTACCCCATTCCGTTTCATGAATCTTCGAAACTCTTCGGACACAAACTGTGGTCCGTTATCAGAGCAAATCTGCTCTGGCAAGCCGTTCCTGGCAAATATGGTCCGTAGGACTGCAATAGTTTTCTCCGTGGTGGTGGACGACATTTTGATCACCTCAGGCCATTTCGAGTGCGCATCCACAGCTATTAGAAACATTGAGTCCATGAATGGACCAGCAAAATCAATATGCACCCGTTGCCATGGAGATGAGGGTCACTTCCATGGGTGTAGAGGGGCATGTGGTGGTGCATTTTGGACCTTCTGGCATCCTGAGCAGCTCTTTGTCAGGTCCTCGATTTGCTGATCGATCCCCGGCCACCACACATAAGCCCTAGCAAGGCTTTTCATTTTCACCCCTCCCAGATGGCCTTCGTGAAGCTCATTGAGCACTCTCTCCCTTAACTTGGGTGGAATTACCACTCGGGATCCACACATCAAGGTCCCCTGGCATACTGACAGCTGTTCTCTTCTGGATGAGAATGCCGGCAACAGTGAGTCGCCAGGTGTTGGCCATCCCTTCACCGTCAATTCATATACCTGAGACAGTGTCGGGTCGTTTCGGGTCTCCTTCTCTATATCAGCGTTAGTTACAGGCAAGCGTTCAATTATAGTCGAATGAAATATTTCGACAGGGTCCACTGCTGGTGCTTCCTCCGCAGTAGGCAGTGGCAGGCGTGATAGCCCATCAGCGTTTCCATGCTGTTTCGTGCCCTTATACTCGATTTCATATTGGTTCGGCCCTAGAAAAAGCGACCATCGTTGTAGCCGTTGCGCAGTCATCACCGGCACGCCCTTCTTTGGATTAAAGATGGAGACAAGTGGTTGGTGGTCCGTCAGCAAGGTGAACTTCTGCCCGTGCAGATAGTGGTTGAACTTTTTCACTCCCCACACTAGGCTGAGGGCCTCCCTGTCAATCTGGGCGTAGTTACGCTCGGCTGAGGTTAGTGACCGAGACGCAAAGGCTACCGGCCTCTCCGAGCCGTCCGGGAACTTGTGCGACAGCACCGCTCCAATGCCATAGGGTGATGCATCACACGCCAACCGAATGGGTAGTGCTGGGTTGAAATGAGCCAGCACCTCTTTTGATGTAATCAATTCTTTGCACTTCTGGAAAGCTCGTTTACATTCGTCATTCCACTTCCATGGTATCCCCGTTTGCAGTAGGGTGTTCAGTGGGTGTAGTACTGTAGACAAATTCGGCAAGAACTTATGGTAGTAATTCACCAGCCCGAGGAACAACCTCAGTTGTGACACATTTTCCGGTGCTGGAGCCTTGACTACTGCCTCAATCTTTTCAGGGGACTTATGTAACCCCTCTTCATCAATAACGTGGCCACAATACGAGATCTGTTTCTGGAAAAACTCGCATTTGTGGTGATTTGCTCGGAGCCCATATTCCTTCAATCTAGTGAGCACCTGCTCCAGGTTGGCAAGGTGAGCACTGTCATTTTCGCCTGTGACCAGGATGTCGTCCAAATAACACTGGGTCCCTGGAATCCCTTGCAGGACTTGATCCATTGCCCTTTGCCAAATAGCCGGAGCTAATGCTACCCCGAACACCAGCCAGTTGTATTGGTAGAGACCTTTATGAGTGTTGATCGTAAGGTACTGTTTCAAGGCTTCTTCTACCTCCATTTGCAGGTACGCCTGGGCCAAATCAATCTTAGTGAAGCGTTTCCCTCCAGATAGCGAGGCGAAAATATCTTCAATCCGCGGGAGCGGATATTGTACCGTGTGAAGGACTGGGTTCACTGTCACCTTAAAGTCCCCACAGATGCGAACTTTCTTTGGTTCCCCAGGTGTATTACTCAACGGCCTCTTCATTACAGGAACGATGGGTGTGGCCCACTCACTCCAGTCCACTTTGGACAGTACTCCTGAACATTCCAAACCTTCCAGCTCTGCTTCGACGGCTGGGCTTGCATTTTCCTCTATTTTGATCGTCGTTGTTATGCCTTTTAGTGTTCCAAGTCCCTCCTGGAACACTTCTTGTGCGTCAGTTAGCATTTTTGACAGTCGTCCAGGTGTGGCGTCGTCATCCTTTTTGGCATCCACAGTCAGTGCTTGTATGGAATGCCAATCTAGCTGTATCTTCTGGATCCATTCACGTCCTAGTAGTGGTGGTCCTCCATCTGGCAATACATATAGGTCCATTTTTGGTGTTTCCTTACTGTTATATACAACGTTCACCCTTATTTTTCCTTTGGGGTAGACTTTTTGCCCCGTGTATGTCTTCAAGACAATCTCTGTATCTCTCAAGGGTATATGTGAGAATAGCCGCTTGTAGTCCCTTCGGTTTATGACTGTTAGGGCTGATCCTGTGTCCAATTCCATTTTCAATTGGACTCCAGCTATCTTGAGCGTGACCCAGATAGTTTGATGATCCTCCGTTTGGATCACCTTATGTAGTTTCAGACAACCCAGTTCCTTGCTTCCGGAGTCTGTATCACTTTTCTGTTCGTCTGAACTACTCTCCGTCACCTTATGTACCTTCTTGTACTTCTGCTGTGGAGATTTCTTGCTGCTGGTTTTCTTTCCCGACCTGCAGACTCTTGCTATGTGTCCTACTTTTCCACACTGTCTGCACACTTTGTCCTTAAACCAGCAATCAATATGGTCGTGTGTTGTTCTGCCGCAGCGATAACACTTCACTGTTCCGTATGACATTTCATTTGTGCCATATTCTTGCGGTCTCCGTTGTATCTCTGCAGCGCCCCGTGCGGCTGCTTCGTGCGATGCTGCCATGCTGAAAGCCTTTTCCAGCGTAAGGTCCTTTTCAGATAAAAGCCGTTTCTGGGTTCCTTCACTTTGAAGCCCACACATAAACTTGTCCTTTAAGGTATCTGCCAGTCCCGCTCCAAACTGGCAGTGTTTCGATAGCTTACGCAGTTCCGTTAAATACTCAGCATTACTTTCATCTTTATGCTGGTTCCTTTTGTGAAACTTAAATCTTTCTGCTATCAGCAGCGGTGTGGGGTTTAAGTGGTTCTGTAGGGTTGACACTATGGCCTAGAAATTGGGTATAGCCCCGCTTGAGGCATTAGAACTGGCGATGCGCAAAGTTTATAGCCAGACGAAACTTATCGCCGACTGGCGCGATATTGGGTTGCATCGCCCCCAAAGGGGATTGAGGCGCTAAATCAGCCGTTGCACGGTGCTCTTAAGGCGCAAAAGGTCAGGCGCTACTCAATATCGACGCGGACGGGCGCAGCACAGGTGAACTCAATTACGGGAAAGCACGAGACCTACAGGCGCCGGCCGGCTTTTAAAGGGGCAGGTCAGTCAGACTGAGCTTAAACACCCAACGCCCTGAAGGCCTCAGATTCGGCGCTCGCCCTTGTCTGGCGTTAGAAACTTGTGCATTATGGAGAAGGTTAGGCAGAGAGCAGAGCGCTTCAGCACTGAGGCTCTGGACCACTTGGTGGCTGCAGTTGAACACCGTCGAGAGGTCCTGTATCCGGATAATGGCAAGAGGCCAAATCAGAAGGCTTATCGACAATCTTGGAGGGAGGTTGCTGTGAGGGTGAATTCCAGCAGCATGGCGACCAGGACCCCTGTTCAGTGCAGGAAGAAATTCAACGACCTCAAACGGATCGTTAGGGTGAGTGATGGTTTACCAAACTTGTGCTTCCCTCCATCTGCAGCTGACTTCGGGCACCCTGCTGCAATGATGCGCCAATGGCCATCTGTCAGTATGCACCCATGGCCCTTTCTGGCCACACACATGGACAGATGTCTCAAGGCCTCATGTAAGGGCTCTTGCACCATGGGGGGCATGCGATGAGGTCTCAAGGCCTCATGTAAGGGCTCTTGCACCATGGGGGGCATGCGATGAGGTCTCAAGGCCTCATGTAACAGAACCTCCCCTTCTTTCCCCTGCAGTCCAAGATGGCACAGATTAGAAAGGAGCAGCGTCGAACCGGTGGCGGACCTGCACAAGTGGTCACTCTCACGGATCTGGAGGAGAGAGTGCACCAGATACTTGGAGGGCGTCTGTCTGGTCCAGTGACCACTGCATCTGCCGACCCCATTACCGACAGCGAGGGTAAGACGCTCACCTTTTCCACCTGTTGCCTTCCACTTGGTCCCCCCGCCAGCATGCATCCTCAGTGTGCAGCCATGTCAGAGCCTTGCCGCAATCTGGCATGCCTTTCAGCAAACCTGCCCTTTTGCTAAAGCCACTCTTCCACCTCCCACTTTCAGATGAAGCAGCACCAACTCGGGCTCAACGCGCTGAAGCTGCCAGTGCCAGTGCCACCGGAGGCGAGGACCAGGAGGAATCCGGACCAGCCGTTGCAGAATCCAGGGAGTGGAGACATCTGCAGACTGGGGATAGTAGTCCCCTGGAGGGGAGGGGGGGTGGCTCTGAGGATGAACCAGTTGCCGGACCAAGCGGCATGGAGCAACGCAGGGGGGATAGGCAAGTTCGGCCACCGTCTCCCCGCAGGGCAAGGCAGGTCGTCATGACTGCTGCACAGAGTGCAGATGAGGTCTGTCGCCCTCCAAACAAGCTCCCATTCCGATGCCAGTTGGTCAAAAGGCTTTTAGGTATAGTGGTGCAAGTGCTTTGGACAGGGTTGAAGGTACCAAGTACTGTAAAGCTCAAATCCCAGAACTCCGCTCCACATTAGCTCGCCAACTCTCTCTAGCAGCGAGCGCAATGAGCAGGCCAAGTGGCAGAAGATTCTGCAGTAGAGCTGTCCCCTTTAAATAGCGCCCCCCTACTCCGAGAAGGGCCTGCTAGCCCTCCATCGAACTGTCACTAATAGCGCTGGGCGCTAAGGCTCCGGGCGCCACCCAATATGCGCTCAGGCGCTCCTAAAAGGCGTTGCACACTGAACTGACGTCATGAGGCGCGCGCAAACACTTAGCGCAGGCGCTAAATGTATAGTCAATATCCGAGTTGGCGCTATCTTCATAGCGTCCGCCCCAACATAGCGCTTCGCCCCAATTCCTAGGTCTCCTTAGGCGCTCAGCGCCGGCGCTACCAACCCAATTTCTAGGCCTATGTTTCCAAAATCCTTGTCCACTGGCTTCTCTGGGGTTACTAGGTTTCGCAGTAAGCCATACATTTTTGCACCCATGGAATTCAACAATACCAGTGCTTTCCTCTCATCTGGCACTTCATTCGCCTTGCAGTACACTTCTATGCGTTCGACATATGTCATCCAATCTTCGACTTCATTGTCGAACGCTGTGATACTGCCACTCTTCGGCATCCCTGGGTGTGGTTAGGCTGGCTCAAAATGGCGTTTACCCGCGCTTCCCTTCTTTTCCGCTGCGGCTCAAAATGGCGTTTTCCCGCGCTCTCCCTTCTTCTCTGCTGCGGCTCAAAATGGTGTTTTCCCGCGCTCTCCCTTCTTCTCCGCTGCGGCTCAAAATGGCATTTCCTGCGCTCTCCCTTCTTCTCCGCTGCGGCTGCTCGGCCCTTGAACACCGGCTGCGCTCTGCGCGTTTCCCTTTCTTCCCCGCTGACGCTGCTCGTCCCTTGAACACCGGCTGCGCCTCTCTCTCTTCTCCCGTCGACGCCGTTCGGTCCTGAACACCGGCTGCGCCCTGTGCGCTCTACCCTCTCTCTTCTCCCGTCGACGCCGCTCGGTCCTGAACACCGGCTGCGCCCTGTGCGCTCTACCCTCTCCCGTCGACGCTGCTCGGCCTTTTCTGTGCCATCGGTCGGCTCTAGCCGCCGCTGTCCGGGAAGGGTCTGCGCCGTACCGGTTGCCAGCCCGTTTCGCTGGACCACCGTGACTGGAGAACCAAGCCCAGCTCTCAACAGCCTCCCCTGCGATGCTCAATCTCTGCTGGATGACTGGGCGGTTGCTCGTGGTCGACGCCCGTGCTTCTGGCCTCAACTTTCTTCCACTGTTCTCCAGGAGTGAATCCCTGGGAGGTAATGCAGAGTTGCAGGTAGGTTTGAATCTGCCTCGTCGCCACTGTTAGATCCGTGTATTTTTGATGTTGTGTGTCCTTCAATAACTAGACACGAGACTGCAGGAACAATCAACAGGTATTTACTGGATGAGGGTTACTCTAAAACTAAACGTACAGATCCCTACTCAGGGTTTATATACAGGTGTGGTCACTGCCGGTACTACAGTATACAGGAGCTGTAAAAAGTAGTTCTCCCCTTAAAGGTACATACACTACAGTAAGGACGGCAGATTTCCTTCCCTAAAGGGCATTAGTGAACCAAATGGGTTTTTACGACAATCCGATAGTTTCATGGTCATCATTACTGATACTAGCTTTATATTCCAGATTTATTTAATAAGCTGAATTTAAATTCCCCAGCTGCCCTAGTGGGATTATGAACTCACGTCTCCGGATCATGAGTCTAGGCCTCTGGATTACTAGTCCAGTAACATAACCACTATGCTACAGTACCCGCTAATTCCTAAGCTTGCAGTTATATTGCTACTTTTGCATTGATGCAAAGTAATTTTCAGTAAGCACAGTTTTAAAAGTACATTTTCAGTGCCAATGATTAAGATTTATCATGATGTTAAAAATCACTGACACTTAAATGGACAAACGCGAACTTTTTCTGGTGTGTTTAGTGGATAAGTACTGCAACTTCAGACCCTTCATGTATTTGAATGCAGTCTCTCGGCGAGGTACCGGTGTAGCGCAGCTTGTGCAGGAGCAGGGCAAATCGGGCAGCAACTTCCTGATTTCCGCGTTTAACCGCGCATGTGTGGACGCCAGAAGTTGCTGTCTGATTTGCTCCTCAATAACAGTGAGCGCGGATAGCCTCGCCATTATTCTTAATGCAAAATACGGGCCAACATCTAACATTAAAAATTAGCCATCTGGGGCACATGTACAGAAAATCCTTTGGCTGACCTGAGTGTGACCCAGATTGGGTAATAAAACACTGGTGTGCCAACTGCAGATTACATTCCACAGATATTGGTCTGAGACCAGCAGCAGCAGTAGAAGTGAAACTTTAGGTGATAACATTATTAGATATTAGATCATTAGGTTTTTGCTCTCAGCTGTGAAGGAACGGCGCTCACTGCTCAGACAACTGCCCACAGACTTTTTGCGGGCTTGTCAGTGAAAATTTCCTCTAAACTGGCATCTTTTCCAGCGCGGCACCCACTACAGGGGATCTGTGAGCAAAGCAGCAACAGCGAGGCTCTTCAACCAATCAGATTTAAGAATCCTCACTGAGACACGCAGAGTCCAAATCAGGAAGTATAAAGCAGAAAATATAAATTAGAATTAAATGATGTACAGAAAGCAAAATAAAGATTGGGAAATACATATGGGATTAAAAGAGATAAAAGTGACAGACAGAAAAAGTTAAGAAAATAAATATTTTTTAAAAATCTCAATGCTAATTTTCTTGAGAGAATTGGGCTCCACACTCGTAAAATTAATTTTTCAAGGCCGGAGAGGTTGTTCAGCAGTAATTATCACATCGTTAAAAACTCACTTACTCCTGAATGCACCAGCCCTAAGTTTTTTAGCCGCTTTTAGTGTGGAACTTGTAGGCAAGTACAGCAAGTTCACGTCATTGCATTAATTTCAATGTCGAGTCTATCGGTGCGGACTACAACAGCGCACCCTGTGGAGGAACAGGGTATCTCTGACAGCAACTTCTGGATTTCCGTGTTTAACTGTGCATGTGCGTACTCCAGAAGTTGCTGTCCATTATTGGTCCGATAGTCTCACCATTATTCTCATCGCAAATTCCGGGCCATAGTATTTATAAACATAGAAAATACAAAAACAAAAAAGATTAAATATTGCATAATCACCATTTGATTTATTTTGTTCTCAATACCTTCGGAACATTTATACTGCTTTAGTTCTTCTGCCATTTGCCAATTGACCTCCATAAGACCTGCAATCTAAAACAATTTACATGAACAGTTTTTCAGCAAGTTACAACAATTTTTTTTGCATGTATGGAGTGAATTGGAAACTAACTCAAGGCACCCTGATCCATTTTGTTTAACTATTAACTTATTGGCATTGCTACTGAAGCTAGACTAGAAAGAACGGAGAAAAGAAAAATACAGGGTGCAATCACAAAAACAAACAGAAGAATACCTTTTTATTTTTGTCATTCATCAGCACTGCCAATTTGATGTTTTTGACCGTTTTTAAAAATAAATGGCTTATAACATGAGATGAAGTCTTGCAGTTTTGAAGCTTGCAAAATTTATAAAACTTCTGGGCACCCTCAGTTCACCTCCTTTGTGTCCCTTCTGTTCAGTCTGCATAATGCCTGCAGTACTGCTGACTAATTTGTTATGCATTGCCAGCATTTTCTGTTCCTGATTTCCAAAATGTGTCATAAAGAAAAGAACTTTTGCAGGTATTTACAGAAACTGTCCCAGATCTGCATCTCCCATGACAGTTAAATAAAGTCAGTAAGATTTGTCCATGTCTGTGAGCATTGCCAAAAATTCTAAGACATGTCATACTAGAAATAGGTTCGCACTCACTGATGGTTCTGTTACACACCTGGTCCTTTAGCTGTTGAATTTCCATTTGTAGCCTGTGCTCAGTTTCTGCTTTCTCGACCCGAAGCTGCTGATTCTGCTGGTGTAGTTCTAGTAGTTGTTTTTCTAGTAACAGATTCTGATCCAAAGTTTCATCACTCTGAAAGATTCAGGTAGAAATATATACTTATGTCCAATTTGTAAAAAGCACATAATATGAAGGGCTGGAAGAAAGTTGTGATTTTGGATTTTGCGACTTTACCAAAATCTGAAAGGACCGCTCCAGTACAGATTTTGGTGGAACACCAATTAGCTAGCAAACAGCAGGAGACAGTGTGCAAATAAGAGAATACTTGCTCCCGTCGCTCCCACACTCCCAGGTTAGTATATTCAAGATAAAAAGTTGTAATCTCTGTACTACAGACTGATTCAGGGAGGACTGCCTTCAGGGTAGCGGATACAAAATGCTGATATCCCTTTGATTGTGAAGGATGCAAAAAATGGAGCTATAGTTCCAAGATCATTCATTTACTGACAAATATACTATCAGATTATATAATCATGACCAGATATACAAACATTTAAAAAGTAAAATAATGATTATCATTTAAGGGGCTATTAGGTTTGGTCTCACTTAAACATTTATAAAACAGAGCTGCAGACACAGGTATTTTAGTGACAGGCAGTTCGCAGAATTTGCTGCAAAAATAACAGCAAGTTCACGGCGCACGCCATTATTAATGCGTAAAAAAAAACAGCAATTTGTGACGAGGAAGAGCTATGGTGTGAGTCGAGAACCACCACAAATTTCAGAACGATTTGAGCCGCTCCGCCGTTAGCCTCACAAAAAACAGAGCTCGCCGCAAACCTTCCAGTGAGTTTCAAGGTAAATTGTTGCATTTGTGCTGTAAAAACAAATTAAACCTGTCGCAGGAAGATGGGCTGCTATTTCATGGCGTAAGAACCCTGTTAATTTTTTTTATTCATTTCTGGGATGTGGGCTTCGCTGGCAAGGCCAACATTTATTGCCCATTCCTAATTGCCCTCGAGAAGGTGGTGGTGAGCTGCCTTCTTGAACCGCTGCAGTCCGCATGTTGAAGGTACACCCATAGTGCTGTCAGGGAGGGAGTTCCAGGATTTTGACCTAGCGAAGATGAAGGAATGGCAATATATTTCCAAGTCAGGATGGTGTGTGACTTGGAGAGGAACTTGGAGGTGGTGGTGTTCCCGTGCGCCTGCTGCCCTTGTCCTTCAAGGTGGTAGAGGTTGTGGGTTTGGGAGTTGCTGTCGAAGAAGCCTTGGCGAGTTGCTGCAGTGCATCTTGTAGATGGTACACACTGCAGCCACGGTGCGCTGGTGGTGGAGGGAGTGAATGTTTAAGGTGGTGGATGGGATGCCAGTCAAGCAGGCTGCTTTGTCCTGGATGGTGTCGAGCTTCTTGAGTGTTGTTGGAGCTGCACTCATCCAGGCAAGTGGAGAGTATTCCATCACACTCCTGACTTGTGCCTTGTAGATGGTGGAAAGATTTGGGGAGTCAGGAGGTGGGACACTCGCCGCAGAATACAAAGCCTCTGATCTTGCTCTTGTAGCCACAGTATTTATGTGGCTGGTCCAGTTAAGTTTCTGGTCAATGGTGACCCCCCCACAGGATGTTGATGTTGGGGGATTTGGCAATGGTAATGCCGTTGAATGTCAAGGGGCGGTGGTTAGACACTCTCTTGTTGGAGAGAGCCATTGCCTGGCACTAGTGTGGCACGAATGTTACTTGCCACTTATCCGCCCAAGCCTGAATGTGGTCCAGGCCTTGCTGCATGCAGGGATAGACTGCTTCATTATCTGAGGAGTTGCGAATGGAACTGAACACTGTGCAATCATCAGCGAACATCCCCACTTCTGACCTTATGATGGAGGGAAGGTCATCGATGAAGCAGCTGAAGATGGTTGGGCCTAGGACACTACCCTGAGGAACTCCTGCAGCAATGTACTGGGGCTGTGATGATTGACCTCCAACAACCACAATAGGGTAATTTATGTTTCCAATGGCCTTCCACTTTGAAAGCAGTTAGTAATTAATGATAATTGTTCTGCACATGTCACATAAAAGTACGCAACCAGTATGCAAGTTAAATTGGGCAAATTAAAAAAGGAAGTAAATCCTTCACGGCGAAAAACAAATACATTAGGGAATACAACTAATTGATAGAACTGAAATAAATTTAAAAAAAAGCAGAGATAGGAAAGTGCTTTACTGGATGTGAAAGTTGCTAATTGAGAATATGTGGGCTAGTAACTGGCTGGCAAAGCAAGAAATGTTTCTGACGAGCAGAGAGGAAGATCATCAAAGTTGATTTATTGTGAATTGCTATTAAATATATAGGCCCGTATTATCCGATGCCCATGAGTGTGTACGTGCTGTGTACACACCCGTAGGGACATCAGAAAAATCTTACGCCTGGTAAAAGCAGGTGCAAGGCCTGCTTTTACCAGCATAAGAGTTGAAAAAAAGTTTTTTTTTAAATTTCCACTCATTTATAATTTAAATAAAAATACTTTAAAAAAAGTTAAGTTTATTTTTAGCCCTGTAAAAAACTATAATTTTTTTTTGAATAAATTAAATATTTTAAACAAATTTAATTTTATGTAATTTTAACTCATTTTAAAAACGTGATGGTTTTTTAAAAATTTATTTAATGTTTTGATGTGTCTTTGGGGTGATCCCCATTCATACTTTTGACAGGTCTATCTGTCAAAAGTATGAAGGGGGCTTCCCTTCTCCTATTGGCTGGCCTGGCCCACGTGATCCCAGGGATGCTTGCGAACCGCCTGCGCCCCTGGGATATGTGGACCCTGTGCATTTTGACTGTGGAGAGGCCCAGCATCGGAAGTGTCCGGACCTCGGGAGCCCTCAGGTAAGAGCGTAGATTTTTTTCCAATAGGGGGCATCTGCAAGGAGGAAGCCTCCTATCGGAAATTACGGGCCATAGCTTTCTCGTGTAGACTTCAGCGGCCTTTGGTTCCTGAATTTCATGTATTAAAAAACAATCAAAACTCTGTTTATGTGTCATGTCCCACAGGAAAAACAACTTGGGACCACATAGCTTCCTGCATATAATTCAGTGATATTTTAAATAAACTTTGTTTATATAATCAAATGTCCAAGCTACCCCTTCAGAGCTTTGCTAACCATTCAAATCCTTAAATTTCATTGATTAAGGATAAACTATTGGTCCCGTTGTTCACCAAAGTCCTCGTTGACCTTGCCATGCCAATTCGTGCTTCCAGCAATTTACAGCACAAAATTAATTGGAGCTGAAGGGCGAGGAAAAAATCCAACTCACGCCGCTGACTGCGAGATGCCCCGCTCCAGCAAATTCTGGGCCAATATGTCTTGGCCTGAAAAAGTGGTACTATTGATCATAACCAAGTCTCCTCAGGTGGGGAAACAGCAATGAGCATTTAATCACTTTCCTTATGAAACAAAACATCAATACTATGGCTCACAGTTGTATCAAACCAAAAGAAGCAGAAATGTACACATATCAGCACTGCAAGAATTTTATCTGGATGCCATTCTGTTCTGGTGACTATTGGAATTCAGACATATAGGCCCGATATTTACAGGGAAGTGGGGAGGGAGCGCGGTGAAAACCCAGCAAGGCCGGGGACACTGAGGTCCTGCCGAATTTAACAGCAGGATCTCATTATAATTCTTTTCTTCCGTTTCCCACCCAACAGCCATGAAAACCAGTGGTAGGAGGCCGCAACCGGGGACCCTTGAGAGGGAGGGAGCGAGAGATCGGGGCTCGGTTGAAGGTAGAGGGGGGCGGGCGGGGGGAGGAAGAGCAACAATCGGGAAGGAGGGAGCGAGAGATTGTGGCTTGGGGTGTGGGGTAGGGGGGCAGGGGGAGGTCGCCGATTGTGGTGGGGGAGGGTGGGAGAGAGACCACGATCAGCAGAGGGGTGGCCGAAGGCTTCCGGGGGGAGCCCACAAGGAGTGCTGAAAAAGGCACTTACCTTCTTGAGCCGCCAGCTCCCGCCTCCCTTTGCTGCCAGGTTTCCCAATCCTTGGGAATCCCGGCCAGCAACTGTTAAATTTAAATCAGGCTCCCAATTGCACTGTGGGAGCCTGATTTAAATATGTTAATAAATGGTCCCGCCTCTCCAAGCAGGACACTTGCATGGACGCTACCCGCCGCCAGGTTGGGGACGCTATCCCAGTTTAAAAATTTAACCCCCAACCCTCTCCTACCCATCGGGGGGGTTTAACATTGAGGCCATAGGCTCGGTGGTCTGCTAGTAGTAGGATGCAGATGTGCATCTATGAAAAATCGCACTGTGAGTTCCTGATTTCAGCCGTGCTGTAGGGTGAGGTATGAAATGGAGGCTAATCGCTTCCCCACAGTATGAGGGATTGGGGTGGGTGATGTATGCCCACCTTCTTGGTAAATAGTGTCTGACACAGGGTGACCAAAAATAAAGGGTGGAAAAAATGGGGAAGGTGCCGGGGGGGGGGGGGGGGGTAAGAGGAGAACTATAAAGAAAATAAAAATAATAAAAATTAATTCAGGATTACAAACTTGTACAGCTGTCCAATTTACTATTGGGAAATAATCCATTATATTTCTCATGGTTACTTAAAAATGATTGCATTTTATCTGAATGTTGACAGTGGTGCTAGGGTTGCTTTAAAAGCAGAGGGTGTTTGGACTGTTCTGTAGGACTGGCGCATTCGGGCAAAGCGTAATAGCAATACATCATCTCAGTCTACGCATTAAAATAGCCATAACCTACAGGGAAATGCAGCCGCAGTCTAGACTGCTGCAATATCAGACTCCATTTAATCCAGTTCTGCTCTCACAGCGCAATGAAATATTATCTGCCTCAGATAATGTCCATGCTGACTCATTGTGGTTTTAAATCAGCCAGTGAGTGAATGTCAAAGCCTTCCATCAGAAGGTGACTGATTATCCCTCTCTTAGTGGTGGAATTGTTCCAGAAAAGTGCTCAGAGCCATTACTTCAAATACAGAAGGATCCAAACACATTTCTTAAAGTTATGGATGGCAGAAGCAAGGCAATTTCCCTCAATCCTTTCCCACCTAGAATTTACAGACATTTCCATAATTTCAAAGGGAGTGCAGTTATTGCTCTGGCAAGAAATAATTAATAAGTAACCACCACTCTACAATGTTCAAAATTATAAGCATCACCGTAATGATATTTATTGCAACTTAGCTGCCTAAATCAAAAGCAGGGCAATTCTGAGGGCAGCACACTGGAAAGCTGACTTACAAAAGGTCAGCACTGCTAACGCAGGTTTTAGTGACTCTCAAGGGAAGGAGACAAATACAGCCGTATTTTAAACATAATATTGTTCATGCATATTTGCTAACCATCTGCTTTTAGAGCAGATGGCAAGTCTTTTTGTTCCCCACATTTACTGAACTAGCTTTTCTGGCTCTGGCTGACTCACGCTATAAAGTCTCCTCTAAAGGACTTATTCTACCATGCGGAGTATTCCGTATAAAGATGGCAGCCACTGAATTGGAAGTCTCACCCTCTCCCCATCCCCTGACTCCCCCTCTTCCCCCCCACCCTCCCAAATGTTTCCAGCACACCAGCCGGTCCCAGCTCTCTGCGGCAGTTTCCGGTGGTGGGGTGGGTGGGCGGGGAGCGGTTGGTGATGTCACCAAGCCAGAGGCTGTTCTGTGGAGGTGGGGGGCTGATGCCATGGAGTGTGGGGTGGCGCTGTTGCAGCAGGACATTTAAAGCGTGAAGATGTCCTGAGCTGCTTGTAGCAACGCCTGGAAGATCCATGTCCCATTCTAGGAAACTCCTGGGAAAACCAAAAGGCTTGGCAACGCTAATGCTTTCATATCAGCTGAGACCAGCGTACACAGCAAACTGGAGACCAAACCTGGAACCTTCCTGGGTTGTATGGCTCATCTACTCATTGAGACATTAGAACACCAGCTTCAACAATCCAACTGAAGAATTTTACCGGATCTGTAATTAGGTTTGTAGCATCATTGTACACGAGCTCTCCATTTTCCCCATCTGGGTCCATAAGTACCAGAGTCTGATGTCCCACTGCTGATGTAGAACCCATAGTCTCTTCTGCAGCAACCGTGATGCCATTGGTCAGACTGCTGTCCTTTTAAAAAGAAAATATAAAACAATGGATATTTTGAATGTTATTGTTCTAAATAAGACCAAGACATTGAGTTGCATTTTTTTTTGATTATCTACTTGGGGGATTTCCCTGATTTTACCTCCAGTTGGATTCCCCACTCAGGCCCGAGTTAAAATTACAGTCGGGTCTCAATGATGTCATCGGGCCGCAACATGCATTCGTAAAGAAGGATCTCGTTGGCTCCGGGCACGTGTCCTTGCTGCCTGCTTAAGAGAGGTTACTATTGCAGATGTTGCAATTATGACGATTTTTGGACAGGCAAGAGCCAGGGCGATTTTAACTGCCCACCCAAGTTTCTGTTAAGTGAGTGGGGTTAAAATAACCCCTGAAGTCTTAGTAATTTTTAAACACAAGTTTTTAGCTAATATGTATCAGAAGTATATGAGAACTCCCATCAGGAGATCTCCTTAAATTTCTAGTGTGTTAATGTAATAGCTGCAAAACTGAAACACCTAATAATAAAATGTGACATGAAGATGCCCATTATAATCCACCAGCCAGATTGAGGTAATTAGTGTGTAATTTGCATGATTTTAAAGATGAGATTTTATTACAGGAAACTTTCGATTAACCGGCCCCTAAATAACCGGAACGCTCTATCCACCGGCAAAATTCAGGAGTCGGTTCAGGTAACTTTTTTTACTTTTAGTTACTTTTTTTACTCCATTTGTTGCTGTGCAAGGGTGTAGCTGAAGCTGTTGCTAAGCTACAGAGACGCTTGCAACTTGTGCCGATTGTTTTGAAGCTAGGGTTTGTTGCTTTATACGGAGCTCTGAGCTCCGTATCTTTTACTATAGCGTTCGGTTATCCGGAATTGTTGATGAACCGGCACCACGTCGGTCCCGTCCGTGCCGGATACCAGAAAGTTTCCTGTATTGTCAATGACCATTTTAATATTATGTTTGCTTTCACATTCATTTTATTCCACATATGCACAGCCATTAGTCAAGTAGTACTTAAAAAAAAAAAAATTCCACATGAGAAAATCACGACATTGCAAATATGAAGTTAACAGTACTTAGGTTTAGAAATTGAAATGGTTTTGACACAGAAAACATTCTTTGTTTGGAGACTCAGTTGTAAGACAATGCAAACACATTCAGGGGAATGAAAGCAAACATCTCCCCCAGTGAAAAAGAGATACACAAGATAAAAAGAAGAATGAAAGAAAAACTAGTACAAGCCATTAAAAAGTAGTATACTATAAATTTGTTGGTTAGTGTGCTTTAAAAAAAAAATGCATCAGTGATCGTGGTTATCTATCTAAAGGGGGTGAATAAACAGGTATAACTACCAGATATCGGTTTTATGTGACTCCTTTCTGAATTCCAAAGCTCTATTGTTTTTAGACATAGCATGCATATTAGAATTTTTTTTAGACCCATATACCCTCAAATTTACTTCTGCATTCTACTGCAGAACAAAAAGATTTTTTTACTAGGTTACACCAAATTAGTGAAATTAAGAGATTTATCTTAGTACAAAAGATTTTTTACTAGGTTACACCAAATTAGTGAAATTAAGAGATTTATCTTAGTACTTACTTTGATGTTTCTAGATTTCTTTTACTATATGTGTTTGACAACAGCAGTTAAATTAGGTAGATATGTTCATTCTGTACAAATGCCAATATTAAGATGCTAATTAGTTTTCCCATTTTAAAAATAAAACGTAAAAATAAAGGCTACACCAAGTTTTGCAGTCAAAAAATTCCACTGCTGACACTCATCATCTAGGCTCATACATGAAGAATGCCCACTTGGGCTGCTGGTGTCTCTCTGAAACTCCAAGCAGGAATGAGTATCTTAAGGAATGGAGGGCAGAAAATTGGACAAAGAAAATAAAGACAGCATTCACCTGACTGCACCATTTAATAGCGGTCAGTCTCGTTTTACTGATGAAAAACAGTTAAATAACTCATTAATATTTTCTGTGCTCAGGAATTATGTGGCCTTTCTCATTCAAGAAATTAAACAATAATTGAAAAAATTAAGGATATGTATGTGAATTCAAGCAAAACCACTTGTGCACATACAAACTCAAAACAAAACCTTTATACTGTACATCTGCAATTATTTGACCAATTTTCTACAGTTTATTCAAGACACTTTTCTCCTCTCATTTTGTCATAAGTTTATCTGCAGCCTGTGGGAATCAGCTTTCGGTGCGAGTGGGACGGCCACTGGTAATGAAGAACAATAGCTGCGTGATGTCGGCGATGCAAAAGCAATCATTATCTGATGTCGGAGGTGCAAAATTGATGATCAAATATCTAAATGTGTAGTTTTTCCTAATGTCATTTTTAGCAAACACAAAATGAAAGTGTTTTCTATATGTTGTAATCATTGTAGTTGGATTAGAAAATGTGGCCCCACACCAGACTAACTTCCCAGCAAAATTGAATACCCTATGTAATAAATAAATGACTCATACTAGAATTGTTCTCGTGTGGTGTAGAGCAATGACATGGAGATTAGATTTTTCATGATGATAATCAAGAAAGTAAAACAATCTGTTAAACAGCAGAATTACTCTGTGCCATAGATCAGCAGCAGTGCAAAATAAAGATGAATTAATATTCTCACTTCTGGAGCATCCAAATGTTATCGTTTTGCAAAGTATGAATACAAGATTTTAGATTTTGCTATTGACCAAGACTATAATGAATGATCCTACATGTTTTATGTTGAAATAAAAGACAGAGATCAAATTAAACAAGAGGTGTGAACTATTAATTTAATTCGCTGGAAATTCCCACCTCCAGCACAAATCCTGTTGAATCATTGACTACATCCAATTAGTGGATGGTTTTTTGATGAATCACTTTAAAATGTACTTACTTGAGTAATTAAAGAAAAATATTTTAGTCTTTCTTTGTGACAGTTAAGAACATTGATTTTTTTTTTACTGCTTTGTTCACCAGCATTAATTTTAAGTTATTCTTACAATTTTCTTTTGGTCTGTTTCTTTTGCTAACAGTTTGACGCTGGGATTCATCACACTGACAGCAAAATGGAGTCCAGTGCCTTCCAGATCTCTAGTATTGTTAGCTAAATGGGACAGTGTCTCACACATGGTTTTTTTCTTCATGATGTCAGCTGTATAACTGTCCATGCACTTACTAAAACAGGAAAGTGGCCTTGTGCATCCTGGCAGAATTGCAGTATGCCAATCTTATAGTTTCCAGGTTTTACTGGGTTATTTTGGGAATTCATCTTTAGAGAGCCAATTGTTTTGGTCTGAATTTAAACTCAGAAATATTAGAGCTAGAAGATTCAAAAAGCAAATGAACACAGTGATGCATGCTATGGTAAAATATTCAATAAATAATTGAAACATCTGCTGTTGTAACGTTCATCCATGTATTTGTCAACCTCCTGACTCGACTATTTCAATGCTATCCTGACTAGTCTTGGCACTGTAAACTGCAGCCCATCCAAAACTCTGATGGTTGTCTCCTATCCCACACCAAGTCCCGCTCATCCATTACCCCAATCTCACTGACCTACACTGGCTCCTGCTCACCCAATGCCTCAAATTTAAATTTCTCACCCTCATATTTAAATCCTGCCCATTTCTGTAATCTCCTCCAGCCCTACAACCCTGCCAGAAACTCTCAATTCCTCCAGCTCTGGCCTCTTGTGCATCACCCTCCCTTCGCCCACCACGGACAGCTGTGCCTTCAGCTGTTTAGGCCAATCTTGGGAAATACCTCGCTAAAGCCCTCCATCTCTCTGCCTCCATCTCCTCCTTTAAGAGCCTCCTTAAAAGCCACCTCTTTGACCGAGCTTTTGGTCACCGCTCCTAACATCAGCTTCTTTGGCTCAGTATCCAATTTTGTCTGATTACACCTATGTGAAGCATCTAGAGACATTTTTCTACATTAAAGACTCTATATAAATGCAAAATGCTGATGTCACAAACTATTTTTTTTAAATGTTGTATTTCTGTTGGAAATACTTATGCGGACAACATCAATGTTGGCTGTAGTTTCGCCTGTGACTGAAAAGCCTGCCAACACTTATTTTAACAAAGGCCACTTGAATGTAGTACTAGAGTGCAATAGGCACCCATGAAAACATACCTCCCAAACAAGGAATCAATGCTTTCAGGGGAGGAGAGGAGTGGAATGGAGAAAATTGCTGAGGGACAAAAATACACATGGTATTTAGTTTTGATTTCATTGCAGGGGAAGTCTAATGCCGGCGTTTTCTACGCATGACGCACAATGAGGTTCTGTTCTCAGGTCTCCTCTTGTGATGTTACTGACTAATAATGATTGTTAAAATTAAATGCCAGCTGTTAAAATTAAATGCCAGCTCTCCTTGCATATTTTGAATAGAATTCCTTTAAAAGAAAACAGATTAATAAAGTATGATATTTTAGAAGATATTAAATTATTCAGTGGTTTAAAAAAGTCTAGCATTTCATTCACAAGTGCATCCAGATTTAATGAATGATGTGTTCAATATTCATTTTATAGGTGTGCTTTCTTGACATACCTTTTCAGCTTGTCCAGTAATACTATCACTTTTTTCTGTGGCGAACGTCGTGGTTGATGTGGTAATGACTGTTTCTGTAACAACAGGACTAATTGATGCGATATCCATTGCCCCACCAGAGGTAACTTGGCTGCCTCCATAAGCTTTATAGTGAGCTTCTGCATTCTGTTCATAATACTGTCGATTATTTACCTCCTAAAAAAAAGTGATTTTTTAAATGAGATTGAACACAATATGTCATCACTCTGAAATTGGTAATAGTTTTTAAATACAGTATTCGATTATAAATCAGTTCACAAGTTGAATAAATGGGTTTTAAAAATTGTTTATAAATATCTAGAACTGCCTGCCATTGCCCGTTCTAGGCTTCAGCTGGGGCAGCGCTGGATCTACTAGTTATCCACCCATACAGAACAAGCATCCAGGTTTCATGCTACATTATTCTGTCCTTTTTTCCTGTGTATATTATATTATATTGGTAGTGACTACCCTGTTGTATCTGTTGTTCCACTTTTTTGGCTAAGTGCGTTGATGTACCTTTCACTTTTGTCTTCTTCAAAATGTGACAAATATAAGGGTTTAAGAAAAAGAAATTGACAATGGTCTAAATGTGTGGTATATTGCACAGCCCCAACCAGAGAAGAGCGCCCCCTAATGCCTCAGTGTGATATTCCCTTTCCCATCCTGTAGCCCTTTTGATTGCCAACTTGATGTCAGTTATCTTCTGTAACCTATTGGGAAGTGGATTGCCTAACCTCATTTCACATGTGATCCATACAGCCCGGACTGCATTCCAGAAGTTAAAGGACAGTATGCTAACTCACTAGACCATTCAGCCTCCCAGTAAGCTGGGTTTTTTGACAATACAACTGGACATAGTTCAGAATGTTCTGTGATCATATCTTTCCTTTAGAGTGGTTCCACACTGAATATCGGATATAGCAAATGAGCACATATCACAGAATCACAGAAACCCCACAGTGCAGATAGAGGCCATTTCGGCCCATCGAGCCTGCACCGACACATATCCCACCCGATCCCCGTAACCCCTACACCAACACATATCCCACCCTATCCCCGTAACCCCACGTATTTAATCCCCCTAACACTAAGGGTCAATTTATCATAGCCAATCAACCTAACCCACACATCTTTAGACTGTGGGAGGAAACCGGAGCACCCGGAGGAAACCCACGCAAACACGGGGAGAATGTGCAAACTCCACACAGACAGTCACCCGAGGCTGGATTCGAACCCGGGTCCCTGGCGCTGTGAGGCAACAATGCTAACCACTATGCCACCGTGCTGCCCCATATAGGAGCTGGTACCCTGACTTACCTACACTAATTAGTAGAATTACTTATGCAAGTGAGATAAACATTGGCCCGGATTGTGCAGTAGGAATAATGGTGAGGCTATCAGCGCTCACCATTATTATGGAGTAAATCGGACAGCAACTTTCAGTGTCCACACATGCGCAGTTAAACGTGGAAATCCAGAAGTTGGTGTCCGATTTACCCTGCACCTCCATAAGCTTCGCCACACTAGTACCTCACCAAGAGACTTGGCATTAAAACACATGAAGGGTGTGAAGCTATGGTACTTACCCAGTAGATACCCACTAAACACGCCAGAAAAAGTTAGGGCTTGTCCATTCAAGTGTAAGTGAATTTTTAATGGCGTGATAAGTCTTAATTAATACTAAACAACCTCGCTGGCACTGAAAATTTACTTTTACAAGTGTAGAATCTCATTCCTTCAGATTTTAATAATTGTTCGAGATTTTAAAAATATATTTTTTTACTTTTTCTTTCTGCCTTTTATGTCTCTCTTTCAATCCCATCTTTCTTTCCCTCTTTTTACTTTGATTTCTGTAAATTATTTTACATTAAATTAAATATCATAGCTTACACTTCCTGGTTTAGACTCTGCGTGCATCAGTAAGAATTCTTCAATCTGATTGGTTGGGGGGAGAAATTCAGTAGGTTGCGCCACCCGTTAGCGCCTTAAGAGGGCGCTAAGTGGGTCGCAAGCCAACTGGCGCCCGGGCGCGGCACTGCCCACGCCTCCCGCTAAATTCCACGGGACGTTAGTGGTGGCGCTAACTGTTAGCGCTGCGCCGCTGCCGATGATGTCATCGGTGTGTGCAGCGCCCCAGCCGCGATATTTGGCAGAGCCCCCTGATTTACCGCCGGACGCTATGTCCGACGGGTTCAGGGGGGCCTACCTGCGGCCGGGGAGGCGCAAATTAAAGGCGAGGTGCGAGGCGGCCATTTTTGTTGTTGGCCGCCTGCCAGCACCTGCCTGCGCTCCCGTCCCGGCCTCCTGAACCCCCCCCACCCCCCCCCCACCGCCCCCGCGCGGAGTGCCGGCTGCGCTCCAAGAGCCCGGCCCTTCTCCTCGGTGCCGGGCTCTTTTGCCTGCACTCCCGATCCTCGGGGGCCCAGCTGGGCCCCAGATCGCACTACACAAGGCCCCTCCCCTTTAAGAAGGGGAGGAAGGCCTGCAATACCGCAGCGCGACGTGCCGCAGTAGTGCCACGATATTCACTCGCAGCGCCCCAAGAGGGATGCGGGGCGCCTCCAGTAGCGCCGCGCTTCCCTTTGGGGTGCAACAACTCAATTTCCGGTGCAGGGGCGCGAATGTTTCCGGGGCGCTACTTTTAGCGCCCTGGCGAGGCTGGCGCCCCAAACGGGGCTATACTCAATTTCTCCCCCATGCTGCTCCTTGCCCTGCTCACACAGGTCCTAGGTCCCCTGTAGAGGGCGCCATACTGAAGTGGCTCTCTAATAACCGCAAGTTACCGCGCAAAAGCCCACTAAAAGTCTGTGGGCAGTTGCAAGTGTAATGAAAGGCAAACGCCATTCATTCGCCGCTGACCGCAAAATCCAGGCCAATATGCCTCATGTCCTAATACAAGTTATTTTTAATGTATTTTCTGCTTTGCCCCTTTCTTTCCTCCCTACTTCCAAGTCTATACCAGTGACATGTGAGGTGCACCAACATAAGCGGAGGTGAATCTACACAGAGCACTCTAAGAAACCAGTAACTCACTAGGTGCTGAATCGAAGGCATGATCCACATTCAACCACTCCACAGTGCTGTTTGTCATAGTAATATGGCACCACAACAGTAACAACTTGCATTTATATAGCACCTTTAACGTAGTAAAACATCCCAAGGCGCTTCACAGGAGCGTTATCAAACAAAATGTGACACCGAGCCACATAGGGAGATATTGGGGCAGGTACCCAAAGCTTGGTCAGAGGTAGGTTTTAAGGAGCGTCTTAAAAGGAAGAAAGAGAGGTAGAGAGGCAGAGGTTTAAGGAGGGAATTCCAAAGCTTAAGGACTTGGTAGCTGAAAGCAAGGCCGCTAATGGTGGAACGCTTAAAATCGGGGATGCACAAGAGGCCAGAATTGGGCGAGCGCCAATATTTCGGAGGGTTGTCAGGCTGGAGGAGGTTACAGAGATAGGGAGAGGCGAGGCCATGGAGGGATTGGAAAACAAGGATGAGAATTTTAAAAATCGAGGCGTTGCTCATCCAGGATCCAATGTAGGTCAGCAGGCATAGGGGTGAACGGGACTTGGTGCGAGTTAGGACACGGGCAGCAGAGTTTTAGATGAGCTCAAGTTTATGGAGGGTGGGAGACGGGAGGCCGGCCAGGAGTGTGTTGGAATAGTTAAGTCTAGAGGTAACAAAGGCATGGATGTTGGTTTCAGCAGCAGATGAGCTAAGGCAAGGGTGGAGTTGGGCGATGTTACGGAGGTGGATATAAATGGTCTTAGTGATGGCACGGATATGTGATCCGAAGCTCATCTTGGGATCAAATACGACACTAAGGTTGCGAATAGTCTGTTTCAGCTTCAGACAGTTGCCAGTGGCTAGGGAACGGAGTCAGTGGCGGGGACTGAAGGCAATGGCTTCTGTCTTCCCAATATTTAGTTGGAGGAAACGTCTGCCTGTCCAGTACTGAATGTTGGACAAGCAGTCTGAGAATTGAGACAATGGAGGGGTCGAGAGAGATGGTGGCGAGGTAGAACTGGGTGTTGTCAGCATACATGTGGAAGCTGACATTGTGTTTTTGGATGATGCCATTGAGGAGCAGCATGTAGATGAGAATTAGGAGGGGGCCAAGGATAGATTCTTGGGGGACTCCAAAGGCAACGGTGCAGGAGCGGGAAGAGAAGCCATTGCAGGTGATTGTCTGGCTAATGGGAAATATAAAAGTGACAATTGTCATCTCACTTTCCTCTTCCCACCCACCAATTAATAAATATGAATTCAACATCAAAAGAGCCCAAGTCTTTTGATGTGGTAGTTGTAGACTACAGTTATAGGTCTAAATCTGAGCTTCAGCGGACATTCATCAAGTTTACCTGCGATTACTCAGTAAGTTCCATCAATAGAGGCTGCTAGGTGAAGCACAGCAACAGAGACAAAAAATACAAAATTCCATAGAAATGATGTTTAAAAACTCCATTTGTAACTTTACACAGAAATGAGGCAAACATCAATTTAAAAATACTTACGTATTTAACGATTGACTCTCCCTCCCTAATAACTGCTGTGTAATATCATTGCCAATAAATGTCCTTCACTCCAAAACATCACTGACATACAGAAGATTTAATGTCACTGGAGGCAAATAAATTACAGCAGTACTAAAAGTATATTCATTGCAGACAGGATTCAATTTCTACGGTTGCTATTAAAAAGAAACTAGATACAGGTACATCATTACGGACTATTGTATAAAAGGAAAATAAATGTAGGCGTGGGGCCATTTTACCAAAAATAGATTCATGGAAGAAAGCTATCCACATTCCAATCTTATTAGCTATCGGCACAACTCATCTCCTAAAGAAATGCAACAGCTAACTAGTCATTATAATTTATTGAAATGACTCAAAGATTTTTATTTCGTTTTTTTCCTCAAGGTTTGCAAGATTCCTTAAAGGGAAAGTCGTGGAGATTTACCTTTTGTTCAAAACTGGCAAATAACGTTTAACTTAGAAAAGTGCAATGTTTTGCATGTGGCCAGATCAAATGCTGAACGTGCACACACCCTTCATGGAAAAGAACTAAAGCTGTGTGAGAGAGAGATTTTGGCATTTTAGAGGATCACTTAAGATTCATCACCAATGCCGTGAAGCTATAGCTAGAGTGAATAAGATGCTAGAGTGCATTTATAGGATGATTAACTATAAAATGATACATGCTATTTTGTCTTTGTACAAGATCTTGGTTAGGCCTCAGTTAGAACACTGTGTCCAGTTTTGGTCTTCTCACATGGTGGATGAGATGGAGTCTTTGGAAAAGGTTCAGGGGAGGGCCACAAGATTAATTCCCAGTCTAAAGCGTCTAAGTTATCCAGATAGGCTCAAAGAGCTGGGTCTATATACTTTACAGAAGTGTAACCTTTGATTAAGGTTTTGTAAGATGATGAAGGGACCAGATTGTGTTTGTGTAGACCAATTGTTTCAACTGAATTGCTTAAGGAGGACCAGGAGTCACTCTTACAAATGATGCAAGAGCAGAACTAGGTTGGATGTTGAGAGGTTCTTCTTTTGTCAGAGAATAGTGGACCTGTGGAGCAGGTTCTCGGCTCGTGCACTGATTCGCTGAATTCCTTGAAGCGGGAGCTGGACCCGTTTCTGGCTGGGGCGGAAATCTCCTCATACAAGGGGTGGGTACCTGGTAACATTACTCAGTGGTCTCCTGGACTAGTTTCGATTGCCTAAGAAGTTCGGAGAAGAATATTCCACAGTTTTTTCCCCCCTAATTGGGAATTGGGGTTTTATCTGGTTTTCCACCTCTCCCAGGAGATTACATGGCTTCCGGATGGGGAGTGTATGTATTGTGATGCACAAGGCAGCACAATTGTATGGGACAGGGTGAATCCACCAGTACATCTTTTCCTGTCCGTCATATTTCATATGTTCGTAAATTACCCCCTCATTTTATGGAAGAAAGTAACAGAAGAATTTTGGCTTTCTTTGAAAATGCTAGTTTTCTTACTGGCATTTACATGAAGACCTTTGAGCATGGTCTCGCTCCCCGTTAGGCTGATTGGAGAGGGGAGGGAGTCATCCTGGAGTAATTCCACTTTGAATCAAAGGCCCCATGGCTTTATAGCAGCCCAAGAGCCACTCCAGAACACCACACTGGACTGGGGAACACCCAACAAGCACAGGAAGATTCTGGCTGGGGCGGAAATCTCCTCATACAAGGGGTGGGTACCTGGTAACGTTAGGTTGGGTGATTGGGCAGAAACATGGCAAATGCACTATAATGTGGATAAATGTGAGGTTATCCACTTTGGTGGCAAAAACAGGAAGGCAGATTATTATTTGAATGGCAATAGATTGGGAGAAGGGGAAGTGCAAAGAGATCTGGGTGTCCTTGTGCACCAGTCGCTGAGGTAAGCATGCAGGTGCAGCAGGCGGTTAAGAAGGCAAATGGTATGTTGGCCTTCGTAGTAAGAAGGTTCGAGTACAGGAGCAAGGATGTCTTGCTACAGTTGTACAGGGCCTTGGTGAGACCGCACCTTGAGTATTGTGTGCAGTTTTGGTCACCTTACCTGAGGAAGGACGTTCTTGCCATGGAGGGAGTGCAGCGAAGATTCACCAGGCTGATACCTGGGATGGCAGGAATGACGTATGAGGAGAGATTGTGTCGATTGGGCTTGTACTCGCTGGAGTTTAGAAGATTGAGAGGGGATCTCATCGAAACCTATAAAATTGTCAGGTCTGGACAGACTAGATGCAGGAAGGATGTTTCTGATGGCCGGGGAGTCCAGAACCAGGGGTCATAGTCTAAGGATAAGGGGTAAGCCATTTAGGACTGAAATGAGGAGGAATTTCTTCACCCAGAGAGTGGTGAACCTGTGGAATTCTCTGCCACAGAGGGCGGTGGAGGCCAGTTCATTAAATATATTCAAGAAAGAGTTGGATATATTTCTTGAGGCTAAAGGGATCAAGGGATATGGGGAAAAGGCAGGGACAGGGTACTGAATTTGGATGATCAGCCATGATCACATTGAATGGCGGAGCAGGCTCGAAGGGCCGAATGGCCTACTCGTGCTCCTATCTTCTATGTTTCTATGTTTCTATGATTTGATTGTCTCCATGGTGGTTAAAAAAAAAACTTGACTATCTTTGAAAAACAAGAGAGGGGACAAAAAGTATTCCTCTACTCTTCTTTCCCTCCAAGGAGACTTCATACATCAACAGAGCACCATAACTATCACTACACAAACCTTGCCTATCAGCAATAACCAAAGTAACATCACTTTATAGGCATATGTGTGGTGAGGGAGAGGAAAGAGAGAGAAAGAGAGCAAGATGGTCTCACAGATTCACACATATAGAAAGTACACAAGTGAATGTGACTTGGATTGTATGCTGTAGGAGTGCACAATGAAAGCAGCACTCAGAGACCAATGATCTCAATGTAATTTTCTTGACCAATGTACGACTCTATTTCCATTCCTCCTTTATAATGAGATTGTACCTTTGGCCATGGGATTATTCATCTACCGTCATTGACACTATTGATATAAAACCACATTTAAACGATGTTATACTAAACTTAGTATATGTCACTAAAAGTGGAGAACATGGGAGGGAAAGATAAATGAAACATATGTTCCAATACCATGCAGCTATTAACATAATCATTCAACACAGCAAATTAATGCACAAGTAAATAAAACTGCAGTAATGGCTTGGTGTTTTGCTGAATTAACCTAGATAATTGTCATTTATTTTAATGTTTAAAAGAGTTGAAAACTAAACATGTAAATATACTATTAGACAGAATAAATGACAAATGTAAACTTCTATTTCTTGATCACAAACTGTTGTAACAATATGAAAATACATTTAGATGTAATTTAACAGAAACATTTGTTTTGTAACAGTCAATTGAAAATAGAAGCAAACTTGAAACTTGAGAGTCAATTGAAACGGTCAATTTGATCCAAAAAGGAAAATTGAACTAGCAATGTTACTCGCAAGTAAGCTAGCTGCATTCTACAGCATCCACTTCCTAGTTATTTGCCAACAAATGTGTTGAATTTATTATAGCAGTAGCAGTTCGAAGCAATTCAAAATCTCAATTAGTGCAGCAATACACACAACAGTATGGTTATGGTCAACCAATTTCTTAATACAGGAAACTCTTTTATCCGGCACCGACGTGGTGCCGGTTGATCAAAAAGTCCAGATTATAGAGAGGTATACTTACTAAGGTACGAGAGCCCCGTACACGGCCACAGATCCAGGCATCCCTGTTGCATGGCAACAGGTGCAGGAACCCCGGTTACACGGCCACTAATATGAAGTAAAACTTACCTGAACCTACTCCTGAATTTTGCCAGTTAAGAGAGATTTCCGGTTATTTAGGTGCCGGTAAAGAGAGTTTCCTGTACTATTAATCCTTCAGCCACTTTGTCCCCATCCTCTAGAACCTCTGCCATCAGCATCTCTGCCTTGACACCTCACTTCCTGCTTCAAAAGCCTCCTAAAAACCATTTCTTTTCAACTATGCTTTTTCTCCTTCCTAAAACCCAACTCCCCCTTCTCCTTCCTACTCAGCCTCCACCAATCTGTAAGCATTCGGAGGCCATCACTCTCTGTATATGAAGAGAATTACAGAGCTGTATGTTGTAATCATGGTTAATAACCAAAGCTAAACAATTAAGATCAATCATAAGGATGAAATTAAACATACAAGTGGATGAATTATTAGACTCAAATTCTGCCAAAAAGTTTCCAGGTATAGGTTTTTGACTGCTGTGTATGGTGAGGATTTAAAAAATAAATAATTTTCACCATAGCATTTATTGTAAAACTGTCTGCAAATGTACAATTTTTCTCCCCCAAAAATGTACTAAGGCAAAATATTAGAAGTGGGGATACTGTGAAACCATTGTGTAAACTGAAATTAATTTTTGTGCCTTTAGTTCTACATATATGAGATTGATATAGTTCTGTCTGTAGATTTGATCTAGCATACAGAAAGCAATGCAGTCACTTCTGGGAGTGGTTTCAGATTGATTAAATAACAAGGGTTACCCATAACAATGGGCAAGTTCAACCAAAACCCCTGAAATGGCTACAAACTGCTTCTCTGTAGATCCAAATATTACAAACAAACAAAGTAAAGTAAGGGCCAGCAGATTCCAATTAAACACTATGGGGTAGATTTGACCTTTCAGCCGGTCGACCTGTGGAGGGAGTTAGCCATCTGCCCGGTCCGGTGGTGAAGAGGCAGCTGTGATTTTGAGGCCCGGGCCTCATTTGATTACAACTGGCAAACTGTGGACACCAAATGGGCATCCTGAGGCAGTTTGTCAGTTTTGGGCCACGGGAATGTCAGCGGACTGGGATTCCGGCAGCAGCTGCTCTCGGAGAGTTGGGGGGGGAGGCAAGACCGAGGGAGGTGAGCAGTAATTTTACTTACCTTTCCAGAGCCTCTTTGGCTCTATTGCCAGTGAATTTCCTCAAGAGGTCCACTGGACTTAGTTATATTGGGACCTGCTGATTTCAGGAGTCCCGGCTTCCCTGGCTCAGTACAGACCTAGTGTATCACTGGAGCTCTGGGCAACCAGCTCCCCAAAAATGGTCAGGAGCTGCATGGCGCAGGCAGGCACCGACGATATGCCCGTGGTGGCCAGGATGCCTGCCAGTCCTACCTCCTGTTAGTGTAACTGTGGATTTCCGGTGCCTATATAACCACAAATCTCAATTTAACTACTGAAAGAAAAGAAAGAACTTGCACTTGTGCCTTTCAGGACATCTGAAAGCACTTGACAGTCAAATAAATGCTTTTGAAGTACAGTAAAGAAACATGAGATAAATGACTGGAATATATGTTTTTGGCAGTGTTATTTTAGGGTTAAATGTTGGCCAGGACAGCAGGAGAGAGCCCCTGCTCTTCTTCGAATATTGCCATGGAATTTTTATGCCCACCCAAAAAGGGAAGCTGGGCCTCAGTTTAATGTCTCACCTGAAAGAAAACACCTCCAACAGCACAACACTTCCTCAGTATTGTACTGAAGTGTCAGCCTAAATTGTGTGTTCAAGTCCCTGGACAGGCCTTGAACCAACAACTTTCTGACTCAGGGGCAAGAGTGGAACCATTGAGCCAAAGCTGACACCTATTTGATTGTCAATGCGCTTAAGTATCTCTGTTGGTACCAAATACAAATTCTTACCAAGTTGTCACTGGCTCGAGTGATGCAATCATACTGAACTCACCTGTGTAATTTGAATCTGGAAAGTGGTATGAGGGTTGCGGAAATGAGTCTTATAATGCTTGACAGCTTCATCACGTCTATTGAAACCGTTGCGACAGCGATAGCAGTGCCAATGTGCGCCTTTAAATTTCTTTTCTCCTTTGATAGTTCCAACGATGTCACAGTGGTTACAGCAGCGAAGAATCTTTAAACCTAATAAGTATGAAAAGGGATGGCCATTAAAGCACACATTAGGAAGCCCTACATAAACTTTAGTAGAATTCGAAGTGAATCACTAAGGTAGGCATGAATTTGTAAATAAATAATTTATTCCAGCAACTGGACAATATATTCATTTGGATATTGTCCTTTTATCATTTGAAGCTGGGTTTGATTCCAGCCTGGCTGAATGGGAAGAAAGCCTCACCGCTCTGCCTGTGACAAGCTTCTCATGTTAAGTGAGCTTGATCACTCTTAAGCCAGGTCCTAATATGGGGGTGGGGAGCAATACAGCCACAAAATTATCTACAGTTCAGCACAAAGAGGCAATCTCACTCTGAAAGGTCATAATACTGGCTAGTTAGAGAAATGAAAACCTTCACAGTAATGTTGTCGCAGATTCTCTTCTGACATTGGGGTTAAAATAAGTTGTTGAGGTTGACCAGAAGGAGCTTTAGTCTACACTTGGCATAACCTGTAACTAACCCAGGAGTGCTTAGAGACTAGGGCCTAGAAATTCAGTGGCCTGCGCCACCAGTTTGCGCCCAAGGAGGGCTTTTGCGCCAGTCTGCAAACTTCAGGCGAAATTCAGCGGTGCGCTAATGGCGGCGTTAGGCTGTAGTGCTGCGCCGCCACCGATGACGTCATCGGTGTGCGCAGCGCCCCGTTTCCGCGAAGAACGGCATATTAAGTCGCGCCCGCCTCTTCAGCGCCGGCCGCAAACAGCGACCGGTACACAGGGCCTACCTGTGGCGGTAGTGGCGGTAATTAAAGTGGAGGTGCGGCCGGCCGCTTTTTCGGCAGCCGCCTGCCCGCACCTCCTTCCCCGGCCTCCTCCACCACCCTCCCCGCGGCATTGCCGGCTGATTTCCGGGAGCCCGGCACTTCTCCGTTCTGCTGGGCTCTTTTGCCGGCACTCGCGATCGGGGCTCCGGCTGCTGCAGGCACCTCCCCCTTAAGAGAGGGAGGAAGGCCTGCAGTACCGCAGCCTGCCGCTCCGCTGCGGGTGGCGCTGCGGCCACTAGCGCGCCGATAATCAGTTTCAGCGCCCAAGCGGGGCGCCGAAACCCCTGTTTAGCGGCCGCCTTCCACTTGGTGCGCTGACACTGAATATCCCGCTTGCGCAAGTGGATCCGCGCGCAGCGGTAATTCCGGCGCCCAGACGAGCTGGGCGCCCCAAAATGAATTTCTAGGCCTAGATGCCAAAAAGTGAAAAGTGTTCTATTCCTCAGTAACAGATCTCATCGTATTTTTAACACCATTTTGTAGCTATATTCTTGGCCACAGTTTATGTCTCTTCCTTTCCCTGTAAAGGAAATCTGTATAGTGACACCAGTTTGCCAAAAGTGGGACCACTGTTGGCAAACTAGTGTCACTATTCAGATTCACTTTATAGGGTGAAACCCAGATGAAGTTAAATATATACTCCAAGTATGCCAGGCGACATATGGTACTAGTGCTACCTCACCAAACTGTAAGCAGTGTGTTCATCCCAGAGATTCTCCTAGCTGTGAGCTCTTAATCTCAGTTGGGCTATCAGAAGTCTTAGGTAAACACCTTCTGTTGACTCAACAGCAGCACTCCCAGCCACCTAAAAGCAGGTAGTTTCTTGATTCCATCGATCAGACAACGGAGGTTGGTATGAAGAATGGGAAGTACTAAAACGGTGGAAAAAAATGATAAAATAGGGTAAAACAAAGAAAAAGCAGGACATTGTGGCTGACCTGAATTTGAAAATAAAGCGAAGCAAACATTTCAATTCAGCTTTTTGAATTCTTAATCTCATACTGATATAGCACAATCAGCTGTACTAGAACGAGACTATTTATTGCATAGTCATAGAGTCATAGAGTTTTACAGCACAGAAAGAGGCCCTTCGGCCCATCGTGTCTGCGCCGCCCATCCCTCCCTGTCCAGTCTAATCCCATTTTCCAGCATTTGGTCCATAGCCTTGTATGCAATGGCATTTCAAGTGCTCATCCAAATGCTTCTTGAATGTTGTGAGGGTTCCTGCCTCTACCACCCTTTCAGGCAGTGAGTTCCAGCTTCCAACCACCCTCTGGGTGAAAAAGTTCCTCCTCAAATCCCCCCTAAATCTCCTGCCCCTTACCCTGAATCTGTGCCCCCTTGTTATTGACCCCCCTACTAAGGGGAAAAGTTCCTCTTTATCTACCCTATCTATGCCCCTCATCATTTTGTACACCTCAATCAGGTCCCCCCTCAGCCTTCTTTGCTCCAAGGAAAACAACCCCAGCCTGTCCAGTCTCTCTTCATAGCTGAGGCGCTCCATCCCAGGTAACATCCTGGTGAATCTTCTCTGCACCCTCTCCAAAGCAATCACATCCTTCCTATAGTGAGGCGACCAGAACTGCACACAGTACTCCAGCTGTGGCCTCACCAGCGTTTTGTACAGCTCCATCATAACCTCCCTGCTCTTATATTCTATGCCTCTGTAGTAAAATGCCATTATCACTAACAGCTGCCCTGGGCAACATTTTATATCTGATATAATCTTACTACTGCATTACTAGCATTGTCTTTTCAAAGACTGCTTTTGTTGTATCCTTAAATCCAATACTCTTCTGGGAATTTGAATAATTCACAAATTACACCGCTTCTGTCTGCAGCTATTTTAAGTACAGGCATGAAATGACTACTTAATGCTAATCAAACAGAAGAACATGCAAAGAAAAACTGCATGCAAATTTTTCAAACTTAAATCAGCCTTTACACAGAAACAGAGATACAGTATTCTAGTCTCTGGAAAAATTTAAAATATGCATCTACCAGGCCATTACTGCTTACTTAAAATGCTGTAAAAGGAATTTCACTTTGATTTCCATCTGTGCACAACAGAGTGATGTGCCATTGCAGTGCTCTATTGGCAAGTTGTCAAAGAGCAACAATTTAAAATCTGCAGTGCTGCAAGATCACTGCATTTTAGCAGTACTGTGCGACTTAGCATATATATTTTGTACATTTAAGGCACGAATGAGCTATAATGGAACTAAATGCTGCACCATTCTGCTTTAATATTAAATATACACACATAGGAACAGGAGTAGGCCATTCAATCCCTCGAGCCTGTTTCGCCATTCAATGAGATCAGGGCTGATCTGCGACCTAACTCCATATCCCCACCTTTGGCCCAAATCCCTTAATACCTTTGGTTAACAAATGGTATCAATCTCCGATTTAAAATTAACAATTGATCTAGTATCAATTGCTGTATGCCATAGAAAGTTCCAAGCTTCTACCACCCTTTGTGTGTAGAAGTGTTTCCTAATTTCACTCCTGAAAGGTCTGGCTCTAATTTTTAGACGATGTCCCCTAGTCCGAGAATCCCCAACCAGCGGAAATAGTTTCTCTCTATCTACCCTATCTGTTCCCCTTAATAGCCTGAAAACTTCGATCAGATCACCCCTTAACCTTCTAAATTCCAGGAAATACAACCCTAATTTGTGTAATCTCTCCTCATAATTTAATCCTGGTGGCCATCCATTCGGTCTATTATGTCTATTCTGGCTCTTTGCCAGAGTAATACAAAACTGATCACAATGCCCAGCTCTCTCCCCGTAGCTCTCCTCTGCTTCAAATGTTTATCTTACTCTTCCCTTAAAGATTCTGGAAAATGATCTCTGCCTCAACTACATCCTGTGGTAAATCATTCCATCCACTACATAAAGAAAGTTCTCCTAACCTCTCTCCTCACTGTCAGTGACACCCCAATCAGAGGAAATAGTCTTTCTTTAGTCAGCTTATCAGCGCCGTTCCTAATTTTTAAAACTTCCATTAAGTTTCTTCTTAGTCTTCTCGACTCCACTGAAAATCGTCCCTGTATCTCAAGCTTTTCTTCATAACTATAGTTTCTCATCCTCGGTATCATCCTGGCGAATCTACTCTGCATACTCTCTTATGGCTTTAATGTCCTTTCTATAATTAGGGGCCTGAACCTGCATAGTACTTTAACTGTAACCCAATCATTGCCTTGTACAAATTTACCATAAACTCTTTGCTCTTGTACTCTATGCCCCTACTTGTAAAATCCAAAATGTCACCAGCCTTTTTTAAAAAATCTGCATGCATTCACACTTTCAAGGAATTAAAAATGTGCACACCTAAGCGCTTCTGTTGCGCCACACCATTCAGTATCTTTCAATTCAATGCATGCTCCCATTCCTTGTTTTATTCCTCCCAAAATGCAGTATCCAACCCTTCTCTACATTAAATTGCATCTGTCACCTGCCTGATTATTCCACTGTCTTCCTAAAGTTTTTCTGTATTATTAGTTTTATCATGTTACCTTTAAGTTTCAGTTTAGTTTTAATATCTCTACTTATCTAAGGAACCCTATCCTTTGATGCATCCTCTTTTTGCCTTAAGAATATATTTATTTTGTACCATCTCCATCTCATATCTGAAGATTCCCCACTGCTGATCCATCCTCCTGTTTGCTAACTTTTCTGTCCATCTAACCAAATAACCTGCTGGTAACTGTATACAAGATGCCAATAATTAGCCAGAATATTAAACTGATCATTTTTCTGGACACAAGAACAATCTGCACTTATATTGCCATATTTTCCAGAACATGAAGCTTTGATTGCTGTTGAACGTCAACACAATAAAATATAAAGATATATCTTGAGACCTTTAGAATTATGTCGAGTGAATCTCCAGCAGCTAGTACTTTTTGAAAGTTACTTTTACTTTCATTATATAAACAAAAAGTATTGAGTGTAACCACCATCATTGAAGCTCAAAAATAAGGAATATAAATGAAAGTTGCACACAACCAACTATGAAGAGAAACAAAGCGAGAAATATAAATACAGAGCAAGAATGACAGACAAATGCAGACAAGGACAGAGATACAGTTGGGAGAGCAAAATTACCCCAAGGATTCATTTGAGCCAGGCACTGGGTTACATTCCATCGCTGCTGTTTCATCTATAGCTTATGTCTCCTTGTTCCTTCTATGGCCTTTTATAATCTGAAACCTTGGCCCCGATATTTATGAGGTGAAGGGGAGGGAGCAGGGGCATGTGTTTGTGGGAGGGAAACCGAGAAATGGCAGGAATGCGAAGGTCCTGTCAAATTTAACGGCAGGATCTCATTATTGGGTTTTTTTTTACTCCGTTTTCCCACCCAGCAGCCAGCCAGATCGAGAGGCTGGCCAGCTGCTGGGTTGGGAAAGCCAGCGGTAGAAGGCCGCAGCCGGGGACCATTGGGGATGGTCCTCAGCAACCGGAAAACATCATGGGTTGATCTGTGGGGGGTGGGAGCACCCCTGCTCCTCGTGCCACACTAGCAGTGCTCCAAGAAGGACCTACCTGCTTGATCCGGCTGCTCCCACCTCCCTTTAGCTGCCAGGTTTCCCCCCAGTCCTGGGACGCCCCCAAACTCGCCGAGGTTAAAATGGAAGTAGGGGTGTTCACAGCAGGTTATGGTCGAGTTTCACATAATTGCCAATTTATCCCCCCCCCCCCACCCCGCTCCCAACCTTCTCCCGCCTGTCACTGGAGGTTAAAACTCCCTCCCCACAATCTCTGAAATTAAAAAAAATTAGATTACTGCATTATTCTTGTTACAGAACGTTGCTGGTCAGTGCAGTGCCGCGGTGAACAGAATTAATATCCTATATGGTCTTTTCCTACAATCTCGAATCGGAAATGAGACTAACTCAAATCGCAGCTGTGTGCCGACGTACAATTTTTGTCACTGACTGGAAATTCACTACCACAAGGAAGAAATTCTAAGTGAATTATGTCACCTTGAAAACAAAACCCTATGATGTCACACAGCCAGGACACTGTTTTCTGCAATTCATCAATAGCAACCCTTCCAAATTCATCATTTAAGATTCATTTAGTAGCCGCTTCTCAATGATCATACAATGTTTTCAAATAGTTTTATTTATAGAAAATAAACAGCAAGATAATCTTTCTAGGAAAATTGAACAAATAGGCACTGTAGCTAAAGCAGTGATAGAGTCAGTAAATTTGTAGCATTTCAGTTGAACATCTCTTTTGAACTTGTTCTTCTGTCACAGCAAATAGGCATTGCGAGTTCATTTGTCTCATTTCCTCTCAATTTTCTTTCTAGACCAGGAATAACTCCTGGGCCATGATTCCAGTCTTCCTTTGGGTTTTGCAGTAAAATCAGCGCTTTATGATAAAGGTTTTGATTTAATACAACCGTGCTATTATGGTCTACGAATACCAACTTTGAACAAAACACAAAAGAAAATGAACAATTCCTGGAAACAAAACACCTGGTATATGAGCAGGTACCATGGGCAAGTGTTGCGATAAAGATAACAGAATATGCTGGTTTACATCGATTTAATTTTATTTTACATAGAAACATAGAAGATAGGAGCAGGAGTAGGCCATTTGGCCCTTCGAGCCTGCTCCGCCATTCAATGAGATCATGGCTGATCATCCAAATTCAGTACCCTGTCCCTGCCTTCTCCCCATATCCCTTGATCCCTTTAGCCTTAAGAAATATATCCAACTCCGTCTTGAATATATTTAATGAACTGGCCTCCACCACCCTCTGTGGCAGAGAATTCCACAGGTTCACCACTCTCTGGGTGAAGAAATTCCTCCTCATTTCAGTCCTAAATGGCTTACCCCTTATCCTTAGACTATGACCCCTGGTTCTGGACTCCCCAGCCATCAAAAACATCCTTCCTGCATCTAGTCTGTCCAGGCCTGACAGAATTTTATAGGTTTCGATGAGATCCCCTCTCAATCTTCTAAACTCCAGTGAGTATAAGCCCAATCGACACAATCTCTCCTCATACGTCATTCCTGCCATCCCAGGTATCAGCCTGGTGAATCTTCGCTGCACTCCTTCCATCGCAAGAACGTCCTTCCTCAGATAAGGCGACCAAAACTGCACACAATACTCAAGGTGCGGTCTCACCAAGGCCCTGTACAACTGTAGCAAGACATCCTTGTTCCTGTACTCGAACCCTCTTGCTACGAAGGCCAACATACCATTTGCCTTCTTAACCGCCTGCTGCACCTGCATGCTTATCTTCAGCGACTGGTGCACAAGAACATCCAGGCCTCTTTGCACTTCCCCTTCTCCCAATCTATTGCCATTCAAATAATAATCTGCCTTCCTGTTTTTGCCACCAAAGTGGATAACCTCACATTTATCCACATTATAGTGCATTTGCCATGTTTCTGCCCAATCACCCAACCTGTCCAAATCGTACTGGAGTTTCACGACATCCTCCTCACAGCATACCCTCCCACCCAGCTTTGTGTCGTCTGCAAATTTGGAGATATTACATCCAATTCCCTCATCCAGATCATTAATATATATATTGTGAACAGCTGGGGTCCTAGGACCGATCCTTGCGGTACCCCACTAGTCACTGCCTGCCACTCGGAAAACGACCCGTTTATTCCAACTCTTTGCTTTCTGTCCGCCAACCAGTTCTCTATCCAAGTCAATACCTTGCCCCCAATCCCATGTGCCTTAATTTTGCACGCTAATTTCTTATGTGGGACCTTATCAAAAGCCTTCTGAAAGTCCAAATACACCACATCCACTGGTTCTCTCTTATCTATTTTACCAGTTACATCCTCAAAAAATTCCAGTAGATTAGTCAAGCATGATTTACCTTTTGTAAATCCATGTTGACTTTGTCCGATCCTGTCACTGCTTTCCAAGTGCTCTGCTATTACATCTTTTATAATGGACTCTAGCATTTTCCCCACTACCGATGTCAGGCTTACCGGTCTATAATTCCCCGCTTTTTCTCTACCACCTTTTTTGAATAGTGGGGTAACATTAGCTACCCTCCAAACCATGGGTACTGTTCCAGAGTCTATTGAGTTCTGAAAGATGACCAGCAATGCTCAAGAATGTCCTTATTTCACCTCCTTCTTTTGAGCCAATAACCTTGACAGCAAATCATGTAACATTACCAAGTGTCATGGTGAGTATGGTGAAGAACAGACGGCAGTACAATTATAGATTTTGTCCTTCCAAACCAGAGTTGTGTCTGAAGAGCGCTTTTTGAGCTCTTTAACACTAGACCCAAGCACTGGTGGTAATAATGGGAACAATTTCACAATGTTGAAGTGACTTGGCTTAAGTAGTTTTACATATAGCACATTGGCATCAATACTCTAAATAAACCTGGTGACAACATGACCCTGCTTCATTTGTCAAAAATATAGTCACCACTACGATTGTACATAATGAACAATTTTTACTGGGACTAGAAAAAATTAGGCTTTTTTAAAATAACACCTCATTAAATGGCTCTCTTCAAAACTGTTCAGTACATTGAAATAATTCATGTGCAACATGACTGCCATTTCACTCATGTCTGTTCACTTTGAAAGATATTTCTTCGAATCATAGAATCTTACAGCACAGAAAGGCCACTGGCCCATCTAGACTGGACCAATGATTTTTTTTTCAAACCAGTCACAAGGTCTAATCCCACTCTCTCTAGCTCACTCCCCATACTCTTTAGAAACCCTCTTTTTCAAGCAACTATCTAATTTCCTTAAATAAAAATTCAGACTCTGCGGCAGAGAATTCGATATTCTAATCACCCTTGGTGCAACAATTTTTTTCTAACATCCCTTTAATTCTAGGATTCAAATTTTCAGTCCACAGTACATCTTTCCTATAAACAAGCCAAACACTACCTGCAGCCGAGATGGCAGGTGACCTTCTTGAAGTCTGCCACCAATGTCACTCTCTAAGCTGGCTATGGTCCACAGGAAGGTGGCTGACCTCTGCTAGACAGCTTCCTGCAGCAGCTCAGCTGCAAATGGGAACTGAACTGTGTGGGAGAAATAAAAAATGCATCACCCTCTCCATGGTCCTGTGCAGCCAGGCTGTCTCAAACGTCTAAAATTGTCAGAAAATGTACATTACAAATTATACATTTCAAACATTAGAGAAAATTAGCAATACCATTTTTTGGGTTCCACAATGGGTTGGAACTATATCTTTCAAAACTGTCCACTGTGGAGTACCAATTGAAACTAAAGTGATAGATTCACTCAAAGGATGTATCACTCAAAGGCCTAGAAATTCAGTGGGCTGCGCCACCAGTTAGCGCCCAAAGAGGGCACTCAGTGGCTTTAGCGCCACTGGCCACACCTCCCGCGATATTTAGTGGGGCGCTAATGGCGGCGTTAGCCTGTAGCGCTGCGCCGCCACCGATGACGTCATCGGTGTGCGCAGCGCCCCGATCACCATATTTGGTCGCGCCCGCTTCTTTAACGCCGGTCGCAAATCGCGACCGGTTCACAGGGCCTACCTGTGGCGGTAGTGGCGCAAATTAAGGTGGAGGTGCGGGGCGGCCGCTTTTTCGGCGGCCGTCTGCCAGCACCTCCGTCCCCGGCCTCCTAAACCTCCCCCCCCGCGGCATTGCCGGCTGTTTCCCGAGAGCCCGGCACTTCTCCTTTGTGCCGGGCTCATTTGCCGGCACTCGCGAGCGGGGATCGCGCTGTTGCAGGCACCTCCCCCTTAACAGTGGGAGGAAGGCCTGCAGTACCGCAGCATGCCGTGCCGCAGCGTGTGGCGCTGCGGCACGTTGCGCTGCGATAATCAGTTTCAGCACCCCAAGCGGGATGCGGGGAGCCTCGAGTAGCGGCCCGCTTCCGTTTGGGGCGCTGAAACTGAATATCGGGATGGCGCTAGTGGCTCCGCTCGCAGCGGTAATTCCGGCGCCCAGGCGAGCTTGGCGCCCCAAACGGGGCCCAACTGAATTTCTAGGCCAAAGGCTGTAAAGGTAGCTGCTGTGGGAAATGCAAATGCTGTACTGTGACTTGAGTTTGGGTATTTTTCTGTTAGTCCTTGATCCAGCCATCTTCACTTATGCCTTATCAGCAGCTGCAGTGTAAAATGTGACTTCAATCGTGCCAAGATATTCTATTGCAGCTGAATATGACACTAAAAACAGCTTTCCTCTACATTAGAAAATTTATCTGGAACAGATAGTCAAATAAAATGGTGTTACTGAAGCTTTTCTCGGCATCTAAGTTCTCAGCTTGGATTCTTCCAATCCTCTCACTTTAGGTTAGGGAAACCAAGCAAGTTTCCATATCAGAAACACCTCAAAACGTCCATCCTCCTCCTCTCCCAAAACAAACACACCAAGAACATTTGCTTTTTACATCTGTTCTCTAATGTCTTTTTATGTTCAATTACATGCCAATTTGGAAGACGAAAACCAGTTAACAAGATCACATCTCAGCTCATCCACCTAGAAAGACCCTGAAGTCCTTTCATTGCAGCATCCAATTGGTTCTTAAATTATTGTAGAGTTTTCGCCTCAACTACTCTGATTCCAAGTGCTGATCATTTTTTGTGAAGAAAAACCTACTGACAGCAGTCCTAAATTTGCTGTCTATTAGTTTAAACCAGTGACCCCCTTGTACTACTCTCAACTTAATTTAAAGTAATTTACCTTTTCCACACAGCGTAAAATCTTGCACACCTCTAAGATCATCTGTTACATATGTTCTTTCTAGGTTGAACAGCCTAAGTTTCTGAAATCTTTTCTCATAACCGAGACCCTCCCCCCGCTCCCCCCACCCCCCCCGCACCCTAACCAAAAACTGGAGATCACCCTGATCTCTGCACTGCCTCCAGTGTTTGCATATCTCACTTGTGTTGCGTTGACCAGAACCAGACACAGTGCTCAAGGAGTAGCCTGACCAGAGTACTGTACAGTTTGATCACCACATCCTTTGACTTGTAGTCTACTGTTTTAGCTATATATTTCAACATTCTATTGACTTTATTGATTGGTGCTGTTCACGGTTTGGATATTTTTGAGCGCCAAGTCGACTAAGACTCCTAGGTTTCTTTCAATAGTTCATAAATCTCCTTTAGGATTCTAGGATCTCTGCAATCTTTATAATTCCACTCTGTTTTGTAATGTTTATGATAAATAAAAATGGTCTGGCTGTTTGAAGTTTTTATTTGTACACAAAAGCACCTTAGAACATTTTGTAACAATGCTTTTTCCCTTCTCCAATTTTCTCCCTTACCCCTCCTCTCCTGCAAGCGGTGACTCAGATTTTGCTTAAGTGGCCAATATCCGCACGTGAGCTTTGGCAGGATAGTCGAACATGGAAGACAGAACAGCCGAGCCCAATTCTGTCTTCAACCAACTTCCACACAAGTTCACTTGTAGAAGCTGTTATTAGATAGCAAACAAGACCAGAAACCGCAGTCAATTCTTAGCCTCCATAACCCAGGGACACCAAGACCAACTGCCGCGCCCCTGACTGAAAATGTTTAACTCATAATAGGCCAGGGATTAAACCCGCGCCATATTCTTGGTCTACACACCTCATAATCATACTAGGCAATGCATTTACACAGTGGGTGAACAGGGAAGCCATTTGTGGATTAGCTGCTCAATGATAGAATTCCGATTTTGTATACCAACTTACAAACATTGGTAGTAACATGTAATTGAAGAAAATTCGACCAACCGAATGGACAGACTTGCATTTATATAGCGCCTTTCATGACCACCAGACGTTTCAAAGCGCTTTACAGCCAATGAAGTCACTGTTTTAATGTGGGAAATGTGGCAGCCAATTTGCACACAGCAAAGTCCCACAAACAGCAATGTAATAATGACCAGATAATCGGTTTTCTTTTTGTTACGTTGGTTGAGGGATACCTAATGGTCAGGACACCGGGGATAACTCTCCGACTTTTCTTCGAAATAGTGCCATGGGGTCTTTTACATCCACCTGAGGAGAGCAGACAGGGCCTCGGTTTAACGTCTCATCCAAAAGACGAATGGTTGCGGGGCGGGTTTCCCATGGCTCGAGAAACCCGGTAGATAAAAGGAGGCGGGAGCAGCCAGATCCAGCAGGCAAGTGCTTTTCCAGCACTGCTAGTGGGCCAGGAGGAGCAAAAGTGCTTCCACCCCTGGCCCCTCAAGCAAATCTTCTGCTGCGATCTCTCCCTCCCCTCGATCAGCCGAAATCCCTGCGATCTCTCTCTCCCCGCAATAGACTGACCCCCTCCCCTTTAATCTCTCCCCCACCTCCACCAATATAGGGGCCTAAGCATCTATAAATGTAGCTAGAATTATTTTTGGCACATTTATTATTCAGTTTGCACACCAGCACCATGTCAGACTCGTGAAACGTCTCCAAGAGCAACAATGGGATATTCATTCAAGATATACAAGAAATTAATGATGCAAATAATTTCAAAGCACTTTAACAGCAAAACAGTCAGCAGCAGCACTCAATGTTCCACAAATGATTTAAAAAACATTGTAGGAAAAATCTTCAAAGCAATTACAGTTTTAGTGGGTGAATATCTGGTAAAGCAAATTCTGATAATGAACCGCCAATACGGATTCAGAATGGGAAAGTTATATTTAACTAACTTTTTGCTGTTCTTTTTAATAAATGATATCTCGTTACCATTAAAGTCAAGGAAATGCAAGGAATGGTAAATACCCCTATTTTGATTTTTTAAATGATTTTGAGAAGATCCTCATTAGAGAAGCATGGCCTAGGTAAACGGCCAAGGAATAGGGAGTAGAAAATTAGCTTAAAAAGAGGAAACTGCTGTGTCATAATCAGTAACATGATGGAAAGGGAGTGCAATTGGGGTATCAGAATAGTCTTTCTTGGGAAATTCACTATTTCTAATGGCATTGGTGAGGGTAATGAGAGCAGGATCTCAAAGTTTGTAAAGGTTATTAAAGTTAAAGAGAGAGCAAATAATGAAGAATAAGGTTATAATGAGGAACAGTGCTTTCAAAAACTCGATGGCAATTAAAAATTTATAGGCATATAGATAAATAGTGAATTCAGAAAGGATAATCTCACACAATGGGTAAAATATTAAATAATTTACCAGGGAAAACCATTGAAAAAAATAGTATAAGTGAGTCTAGAAAGAACCAGATCGGTTTAAGGGGAGAAGGGATAGGATATGGTGACAAAACAGAAAAGTGGGGTTCACATTCAATAAAATAAGGTTAATATTGGGCCAAAAATTTCAAGACACAGACAGACACTGACCTCTTTCCAAAGCTGGTCACAGAGGTAAAACGACAGTGCTCTAACCCACTTACACCTACTCTCCTGAATATTTTTATTGAAAAAAAACCTTCTCAGTGAAGATGCTGTAGAAAGCTATTAAAAGTTATGCTGAGGGATATTTCACATTATAAAAACTGAACAACAGCATTATCAGAAATGATAGATTAACCTGGCTGAAAGTAGAAGGAAATCCGTACAACAAACCATACAAATTGAATGAGATCCTCACTTCTGCTTGTTTCTAAATACTGGTTTATTCTAACAAAAGTGCATACTGTCTGCATATTTTTGACAAAGCAATTTCCTTTTTAGTGACATACAAAGTCATTTGATATCTCAGTTTATACAAATTGAAGACAATAGAAATGTTGTTTTGACACTTTGATCTTGAAATTCCATCGCACAGCACCCATTTTGCAGGCGTGAAACGGACACCTAAAAGTCCAATATGCTCGTACTCATCATCGGCCGGAAGTATGTCGCCCGCCATATTGGATCGCGCTCCTCCATAGGGGTCCAGGGCGCATGCCGGAAGTATTAAAAACTCATTATAACATTTAAATAAGGATCCTAAGCTTGTTGTAGCTCACTTTTGTGAAATTGGTATGCCCCTATGGCTGACTTGCTTGTGTTAAACTCGCTCAGAAATTCATAGCGCTAACAAGCAGCAAGGAACCTGAAGCAACTCTATTTAAATGGCTCATCTCCTCCATACATTGCAGCAGTGTGAGCTGCCATGGAAGCTGTCAGCAGAGGCTCCATCAAGGTGGGTGCCACTGTCATGATCATGGAGATGACCACTTGCTCCATGTTCAACAGAATGGTCTCCATACTCTGCATGAAGCCCCGACACAAATTAGAACGGGACACTTCCATGTTCTCAGCCAATGCACGCAAGCTGGCTGGCAGTCTACCCAGTGCACGCAGCCCATCAGACTTCTTCAGTAGACTGGGCCTTCAAAGTCAGCATCTGAGTCCTCTGCAGCAGAACTAGTATGTGATCTTGCCCTCTGGTGAGCTATAACCTATATGGGGAAATGAGGGTTCCAATCGTGATGGGTTTAGGAGATGCAGAGTATGTGAGTAGGAGCAGAAGGAAGTGGACTGATGTTTGGTGCAGTGATTATATGAGACTGGAAGGGGAAAGTGGGGAGGGGGATAAGAGGAGAGTACTGTGAGTTGTGTACCTGCAGGTGGTGCAGTTGTGAGGAGAGAATAATTAATGTGAGAAGTAAAATTCTTAACTTGACAACTCTGGTGGTGTCATTGAACTTTCTTAATGCATTCCAGCCATATCCTGGGAGCTAAGCTCCTGAAATTGATCTACTCAGCGACTTCTTCCCACTGGTGGCAGAGGTGTTGCCTGGAGGGCCTTCTGCTACCCCGAGGGAAAACAGGATCTCCCTCCTCTTGTCAACAGCCAGGACTAGGGCCTCCAAAGCTACAGCTCCAGCCATTTTAGACTTTTCACAGAGTTTCCCTGTTGGCTGCAGCTGGAGCACTGCCCCACCCCCCTTTAATAGTGCTAGCTGCCTCTGTGGCATCAGTCAAGCCCAATTTCCCTACCCTCCCAAACAGGCATGCAGTCGATAAGTAGCACCAGTAGTGCTGGCTGCACACCTGATAATCAGCGGGCAGAACTGATTTCGCATGGTCCCTGTGACCATGTGAACAGGCGTGTGCAGTATGCCCCCCGTGACCGTTTTCAAGCGCGATCAAATTTGTAGGCCTTTGTATTTTTTAACCACATAACTGTTTACTTTTATTTAGACCTTAGTTGTTTCTATGCCACTCTCACACAGGTACCTTGGGTGGGTATGGAGCAGCACTGCCAGAGGGAATGATAGCATAGTGGTTATGTTACTGGACTAGTAATCCAGAGGCCTCGGCTATTGATCCGGAGACAAGTGTTCAAATTCCACTACGGCAGCTGGTGAATTTAAATTCAGTTAATTAAATAAATATGGAATAAAAAGCTAGTATCAGTAATGGTGACCATGAAACTACCGGATTGTCATAAAAACCCATCTGGTTCACGAATGTCCTTCAGGGAAGGAAATCTGCTGTCCTTACCCGGGCTGGCCTATGTGTGACTCCAGGCCCACAGCAATGTGGTTGACTCTTAAATGGCCTAGTAAGCCACTCAGTTGTATCAAATCACTAGGAAAACCTTCACCTCACGGACTGCAGCGGTTCAAGAAGGCAGCTCACCACCACCTTCTCAAAGGCACTTAGGAATGGGCAATAAATGCTGGCCTTGCTACCGACGCCCACGTGACTGAATAAAAAAAATGTAGAAGCAAATCATTTAGATGAAGGATGGTGTGTGGCTTGCAACAGGCCAGAATGAACAGGGCAAAATAATACCTTAAAATGAATTTAAAAAAATATTTTCTTAGCTTCAGCAGTTCTTGAAACATCCCAGCTAACATCATAAATATAGTATAATGCACATCCATTCAAGGTCCCGAGCAAACAGCTTTTAAAATGATGAATATCATAAGCCATAAGAAAGTTCATGGCAATCCATAAGTATTTTAATAGAGTTAGTCCACTTACTGACGAGTAGAGAAGGGGCTCAGCAAACCTTCAGCATGACTGCATTCCAATGCGTTTGTGGATTCAGACTGGCAACAAGGTCAAAGACAATATATTTGCAGTGAAATTCGGGTATGCACAATTAAGCACAGCGTTGTATGCCTTGATTTTAAAGCTGGTACTACAGTACTAAGCTAAACAAAGTACGATGCAATGGAAGACAAAGTTCTCACACAGTCTTAATGTGAATCTAAATACCTTAAAATGAATAAAATAAAAATATTAACGAGTTAATGGCACAAATAACTACATATGGGTATGATCTTGTGGCCATTACAGAAACATGGCTGCAGGGTGACAATGCCTGGGAATTAAACATACCAGGTTATTTAACGATCAGGAAGGACAGGCAGGAAGGAAGGGGAGGTGGGGTGGCTGTGTTAATAAAGGAAGGAATCACTGTAATACAGAGAAATGATATTGGGTCAAAAGATCAGGATAATGAAACAGTTTGGGTGGAGGTAAGGAATAATAAGGGGAAAAAAACACGAGTGGGCGTAGTTTATAGGCCTCCGAACAGTGGCAACTCTGTTGGACGGAGTATCAATCAGGAAATAGTTGAGGCTTGTAATAAGGGAACATCTATAATTATGGGGGATTTTAACTATCATATTAATTGGACAAATCAAATTGGGCAGGGCTGCCTTGAGGATGAGTTCATTGAGTGTATTAGGGATGGGTTTCTTGAGCAGTATGTAACTGAACCGACCAGGGGGCAAGCAACCTTAGATCTGGTCCTGTGTAACGAGACAGGATTAATTAAAAATGTCCTAGTAAAGGATCCCCTTGGAATGAGTGACTATAACATGGTTGAATTCCATATTCAATTAGAGGGTGAGAAGGTTGGATCTCAAACAAGTGTGCTAAGCTTGAATAAAGGAGACTATGAAGGTATGAGAGCGGAATTGAGTAGAATGGATTGGGAAAATAGATTAAAGGGTAAGACGATACATGATCAGTGGTGTACATTTAAGGAGTTATTTTACAACTTCCAAAAAAAATATATTCCACTGAGAAGAAAAGGGTGTAAAAGAAAAGACAGCCATCTGTGGCTAAGTAAAGAAATTAAGGGTAGTATTCGACTAAAAACAAGGGCATATAAGGTAGCCAAATCTAGTGGGAGGATAGAGGATTGGGAAAACTTTAAAAGACAGCAAAAAATAACAAAAAGATTGATTAAGAAAGGGAAGATAGATTATGAAAGTAAATTAGCAAAAAATATAAAAACAGATAGTAAGAGTATTTATAGTTATATAAAAAGAAAAAGGGTGGCTAAAGTAAATGTTGGTCCCTTAGGGGATGAGACCGGGAAATTAATGGTGGGAAATATGGAGATGGCAAAAACACTGAATGAATATTTTGTATCAGTCTTTACAGTAGAAGACACTAAGAATATCCCAACACGGGACAAACAGGGGGCTATAGGGGGGGAGGAGCTAAACACGATCAAAATCACTAAGGAAGTGGTACTCAGTAAAATAATGGGACTCAAGGCGGATAAATCACCTGGACCTGATGGCTTACATCCTAGGGTCTTGAGGGAAGTGGCGGTAGGGATTGTGGATGCATTGGTAATAATTTTCCAAAACTCCCTGGAATCAGCAAAGGTCCCGGCAGACTGGAAAACTGCTAATGTAACGCCCTTATTTAAAAAGGGCAGTAGACAGAAGGCTGGAAACTATAGACCGGTTAGCCTAACATCTGTGGTAGGTAAAATATTGGAGTCCATTATTAAGGAGACAGTAACAGGACATTTGGATAATCATAATTTAATAGGACAAAGTCAGCATGGTTTTATGAAGGGGAAGTCATGTTTGACAAATTTGCTGGAGTTCTTTGAGGAAGTAACATATAGGGTGGATAAAGGGGAACCAGTGGACGTAGTGTATTTAGACTTCCAAAAGGCATTTGACAAGGTGCCACACAAAAGATTATTGCTTAAGATAAAAAATCACGGGATTGGGGGTAATATTCTGGCATGGATAGAGGACTGGCTATCTAACAGAAGGCAGAGAGTTGGGATAAATGGTTCATTCTCAGACTGGCAATCAGTAACTAGTGGTGTTCCACAGGGGTCAGTGCTGGGTCCCCAACTCTTTACAATCTATATTAACGATTTGGAGGAGGGGACCGAGTGTAACATATCAAAGTTTGCAGATGATACTAAGATGGGAAGGAAAGTAGTGAGTGAGGAGGACATAAAAAACCTGCAAGGGGACATAGACAGGCTAAGTAAGCGGGCAGAGATTTGGCAGATGGAATACAATACTGGAAAGTGTGAGGTTATGCACTTTGGCAGGAAAAATCATAGAGCAAGTTATTATCTTAATGGCAAGAAACTGGAAAGTACTGAAGTACAAAGGGATCTGGGGGTCCTGGTGCACGAAACTCAAAAGGTTAGTATGCAGGTGCAGCAAGTGATTAAGAAGGCCAATGGAATGTTGGCTTTCATTGCTAGCGGGATAGAATATAAAAATAGGGAGGTATTGCTTCAGTTGTACAAGGTATTGGTGAGACCGCACCTGGAATACTGCATACAGTTTTGGTGTCCATACTTAAGAAAAGACATACTTGCTCTCTGATGCGCCATCAATTACTCAAAAGACTGAAGTTGAGCGAGTAACAATCAGGCTTTTATTAACTAAAGAATGAAGGTCTAGTCTCGAGTGGTCGACCCGTCCAGAATACTAAGGGACTGGGAGGTAGTCACTTATATACCTGGAATAGTGGGAGGAGTCAGCCGAGGCATGTCCAGACCTGTACCTAGTGGAATACACATACAGACACAGACAGGTATGACAGTGGTTTACCACATTCACCCCTTGTTTAGAAATGAGTCCGGCGGGGTGAAGTGTATTTAAAAGTTCGTGTATTGGAGTCTCTCCGGAGGTCTTGTCTGCCGCTGTGATCGACGTGGCGACGGCAGGGGTGGTGGAGCTTCCGGCGTCGCGTCCCGTGTAGGCTGGCGCCCTGGAGTGTAGTCCTCGTGGGTGACGGTCCAAGGCGAGCCGGCTGCTGGGGTTGGATATCGGGTCGTGGGGGGGGGGTGGTAATGGGTAGTGGGTTACAGCGGTCCCCGAGGGTGCGAGGTCTCGTATGGAGACTGTGTCCTCCCGCCCGTCCGGGTACGCAATGTAAGCGTACTGGGGGTTGGCGTGGAGGAGGTCGACCCTCTCGACCAGGGGGTCCGTTTTATTGGCCCTCACGTGTCTTCTCAGTAGTACCGGCCCTGGGGACGTCAGCCATGGCGGTAACGATTTTTTCTCGTGAGGGGTGGCATTGGTGGCAGTGCAGAGAAGTGACCGAATCGAGTGGAGCGCATCGGGGAGCACCTCCTGCCAGCGGGAGGTCGGAAGGCCCCTAGACTTTAAGGCTAGTAGGGCAGCCTTCCAAACAGTTGCATTCTCTCTTTCCACCTGTCCGTTCCCCCGGGGGTTGTAACTGGTGGTCCTGCTTGTGGCTATACCCCTAGCGAGCAGGTACTGGCGGAGTTCGTCGCTCATAAACGATGAGCCCCGGTCGCTATGGATATAGCTGGGGAAACCGAACAGGGTGAAGAGGCTGTTCAGACATTTAATGACCGTGGCACTGGTCATGTCCGGGCAGGGGATAGCGAACGGGAACCGGGAGTACTCGTCAATGATGTTGAGGAAGTACACATTGCGGTCGGAGGAGGGGAGAGGCCCTTTAAAATCGACGCTCAGGCGTTCGAAAGGGCGAGTGGCTTTTATCAGGTGGGCTCTGTCTGGTCTATAAAAGTGCGGTTTGCACTCAGCGCAGACTTGGCAGTTCTTGGTCATGGTCCTGACCTCCTCAATGGAGTAAGGCAGGTTGCGGGCCTTGATGAAGTGGAAGAACCTGGTGACCCCCGGGTGGCAGAGGTCATTGTGGAGGGCCCTCAGCCTATCGATCTGCGCGCTGGCGCAGGTGCCACGCGATAGGGCATCTGGGGGTTCATTGAGCTTCCCAGGCCGGTACAAGATCTCGTAATTGTAGGTGGAAAGTTCGATTCTCCACCTCAAGATCTTGTCATTTTTGATTTTGCCCCTCTGCTTGTTGTTGAACATAAAAGCAACTGAACGCTGGTCAGTGAGCAGGGTAAATCGTTTTCCGGCCAGGTAGTGCCTCCAATGACGCACAGCCTCCACGATAGCCTGGGCCTCCTTCTCGACCGCGGAGTGTCTGGTCTCCGGGCCCTGGAGGGTTCGTGAGAAGAATGCCACAGGTCTCCCCGCCTGATTAAGGGTGGCGGCCAGAGCGAAGTCGGACGCATCGCTTTCCACCTGGAAGGGGATGGATTCGTCCACTGCATGCATGGTGGCTTTGGCAATGTCTTCCTTGATACGGTGGAAGGCTAAGCGGGCCTCTGCCGTCACGGGAAAAGAGGTGGACTTGATCAGCGGACGGGCTTTGTCTGCATAGTAGGGGACCCACTGAGCGTAGTAGGAAAAAAAACCTAGGCACCTCTTCAGAGCTTTTAGGCAGTGGGGCAGTGGGAGTTCCATAAGGGGACGCATCCGGTCTGGGTCGGGACCGATGACCCCGTGTTCTACAACACAGCCAAGGATGGCGAGGCGGTCTGTGCGGAATATGCACTTCTCCTTGTTATATGTCAGGTTCAGGAGTTGGGCGGTGCGGAGGAATTTCTCGAGGTTTGCGTCATGGTCCTGCAAGTCATGGCCGCAGATGGTCACATTATCTAGGTAAGGGAAAGTGGCCTGCAGCTCGTTTTGATCGACCATCCGGTCCATCTCCCTTTGGAAGACGGAGACCCCGTTGGTAACGCCGAAGGGAACCCTAAGGAAGTGATAGAGGCGGCCGTTTGCCTCAAAAGCAGTATACTGGCGGTCTTCAGGGCTGATGGGGAGCTGGTGGTACGCTGATTTCAGGTCAATGGTCGAAAAGACGCGGTACTGCGCGATCTGGTTGACCATGTCAGCTATGCGGGGGAGTGGGTAGGCGTCCAGCAGGGTGTAGCGGTTTATTGTTTGGCTGTAGTCGATGACCAGGCGTTGTTTCTCGCCGGTCTTAACGACCACAACCTGGGCTCGCCAGGGGCTGGAGCTGCCCTCAATAATCCCCTCCTTCAGGAGCCGTTCCACTTCGGTTTTGATGAAAACCCTGTCCCCGGCACTGTATCGCCTGCTCTTTGTGGCGATGGGCTTACAGTCAGGGGTGAGGTTAGCAAACAGTGGGGGGGGTGGGACTTTGAGTGTGGAGAGGTTGCATCTAGTGCGCGGCGGGCAATTTGGAGGCTGCTGGCTGCGGACTGTGAGTGGGGGGAGGGGGCCACCGTACGCCATCGTAACGCTTTTGAGGTGGCACTGGAAATCCAACCCCAGTAGAACGGCAGCGCAGAGGTCGGGCAGGACCAGGAGTTTAAAATTATTGAACACAGTCCCGTCTACTACTAGTGTCACCACGCAGTAGCCGCCAATGTCCGCTGACTGGGACTCGGAGGCCATAGAAATCCGCTGGTGCGCAGGCAGGACTGGGAGAGAGCAACGCCGCACCGTGTCGGGGTGGATGAAGCTCTCTGTGCTCCCGGAGTCAAAAAGGCATTTTATTGCATGGCCGTTTACCTTAACGTCCATTTTGGACCGAGCTAGCTGGTGCGGTCTCGTTTGGTCCAGCGTCACAGAGGCCAGCGTAGGGGTCGGTGTGTCGCTGCGAGTATCAGATGGGGGGGGGGTTGGCGGTCTGCTGCGTCCCGGCTGGTGTCCAAGATGGCGGCGCCCATGATTCCCATGTGGCTGGAGTCGTCCAAGATGGCTGCTGCTGCGGTGGTTCGCACATGGCTGGGGAGGCCCAAGATGGCGGCTCGCACGGCCCACACGCGGCGCTGCTGGCGTTCGGGGTGGCTTTGGCCTTGCAGACGCTGGCGTAGTGTCCCTTTTTCCCGCAGCCCGAGCAGGTTGCATTCTTCGCCGGGCAGCGCGCTCTGGGGTGTTTGGCCTGGCCACAGAAGTAGCATTTCTGGCCTTGGGATACTGCTGTCTGGCTTTGGGACACTGCTGCGGTAGTTGGGCCGTTGTTGGGCTGTGGCTGGGGTGGCACGGTGCTATGGGGCTGTCCTACCGTGTCCCAGGTTGTCGTTCCCCGCGGCGTCCACGGTGCAGAGGAGTAGGCATCCATGCCCCGGAAGGCTGCGTCCAGCGTTAGTGCGATGTCGGAGGCTTTGTCGAGGGTGAGGTCACTCTGCTCCAGCAGTCGCTGTCGGGTGTAGTTGGACCTGTGGCCCGCTACGAAGGCATCCCGGATCAGTTCCTCCGTGTACTTAGTGGGCGTTACCGCCTTACACCCACAGGCCCGGCCAAGCACGGACAGTGCTTGGAGGTATTCCTCAGTCGATTCCCCAGGTTGTTGCTTGCGACTCCCCAGAAGGTGCCTAGCGTATACTTCGTTCACAGGGCGCGTGTACTGGGTCTTGAGGAGCTGGAGGGCGGCTGTGTACGAGGTCGCGTCCCAGATGACTGAGTACACTCGGTGGTTCACCTTGGAGAACAGGACAGACAGTTTGTCCGCATCCGTTTCGACCGCAGTGGAGGCAGTCAGGAATGTCTCGAAGCACGTGAGCCAGTGAGCAAACTTGGTGGAAGCGTCCGCTTCCCGACTGTCCAGGTCCAGGCATGCTGGTGTGAGGATCTTCTCCATTATAAAAAATTTAGTTAATAAAATTGATGCGCCATCAATTACTCAAAAGACTGAAGTTGAGCGAGTAACAATCAGGCTTTTATTAACTAAAGAATGAAGGTCTAGTCTCGAGTGGTCGACCCGTCCAGAATACTAAGGGACTGGGAGGTAGTCACTTATATACCTGGAATAGTGGGAGGAGTCAGCCGAGGCATGTCCAGACCTGTACCTAGTGGAATACACATACAGACACATACAGGTATGACAGTGGTTTACCACACTCTCGAGTCAGTACAAAGAAGGTTCACTCGGTTAATCCCGGGGATGAGAGGATGGACATATGAGGAGAGGTTGAGTAGATTGGGACTCTACTCATTGGAGTTCAGAAGAATGAGAGGCGATCTTATTGAAACATATAAGATTGTGAAGGGGTTGGATCGGGTGGATGCGGGGTGGATGTTCCCGATGATGGGTGAAACTAGAACTAGGGGGCATAGTCTTAGAATAAGGGGCTGCTCTTTCAAAACTGAGATGAGGAGGAACTACTTCACTCAGAGGGTGGTAGGTCCATGGAATATGCTGCCTCAAAAAGCTGTAGAAGCTACATCATTACATAAATTTAAAACAGAAATAGACAGTTTCCTAGAAGTAAAGGGAATTAAGGGTTATGGGGAACGGGCAGGAATTTGGACATGAGTCTAGGTTCGGATCGGTCATGGCCCTGTGGGTAGCGGAGCGGGCCCAGGGGCCGTGTAGCCTGATCCTGCTCCTATTTCATGTGTCTAATTCTGTTAGATTCAGGAGATGGTTCAGTAATAGTAGATTGGCGGTTAGGATCAGATCAGCCATGATCTTATTGAATGGCGGAGCAGGCTCGAGGGGCCGATTGGCCTACTCCTGCTCCTATTTCTTATGTTCTTATGTACTCCTGGATCTAGCTCGATGCTATATATTTTTTTCAAAACTATGATTGAACGTTTATCTCTATAGTCATAATTTAAAATGTAGTTTCAAGCTATTGAGGCACTTCCTCCCACAGTTGTGAGTTTTGTTGTGAACCGGTCTATAAATTCAACACTGGATCGGCTGGTGAAAAGTTAAAAAATTAAAAAATTAAATGTTCTGGTCTCCATATTATTAAAAGGATATAGAGACACTAGAGAAGGTGCAAAAAATATTTACTAGGATGATACCAGACTAATATGCACAGAGAAATCTCAATACCAAAAATGACCAGTGTAGAATTATCTATACAATATTTTATTTGAACTGGCAATGCTCCAGTGAATCTTACGTAAAGAGATGACCTTTGATAGTTATAAGCCACAGTACCAACAGTAAGTTGCAGCAGCATCATGTCAAACGTTGATGTAAACGCTGGTTTCAACAGAAAATGAGAGCATCAGTGGCCTTTTTTTTAAAAAAAGGAAGTATTCTGACCGACTAAGTCGTTTGAAACAACTACTTTTATTTGATAATTGGGAAAACTGGCTTGGAGAGGTTGCTGAGGCCAGTAGTACAAAGGAACAGGTTTAAACACAGATAGCTGCAGTGCTGTCACCAGGCTAGATTGAACGTATTATATACCAATATACTGGAGGAAGAATCACATTTAAGCCAATATGCTTCTTGTGTGATACTCATAATTCATCACCTCAAATTGCATCTAGCAGTATGAGTGACAGGCATGTAACCACTAATATGCCCCAGTGTTATAGAACTCAAAATGCTCTCTGCAGCCATAAACCAACATTTACAATTATATTGCTGGTTTTTTACCCCACAGTTCAAATGAAGGTAATGAGAATTTTTTGTCTTGTCCAATCAGAAAATCAGGATGTGACTTTGGTCACACACATACAATGCAGCACTTGGGGCATGGTTGTGGACCATGTACATTTAAAAATCAATTAGGAATCTCAGCCGTCGAAATCATTCTGTCGGACAATTTCTGTTCACTTCTCTAATAATCAGTCTGTGCCAAGATTGCTGTTAGGATATCTGAATGTTCTCCACTTACTGAAAGCAACATCCTAATTAATTAAAAGGTGCGAATGAAGCAATTAACAGTTTTACAAACACTATTTGCAAATACCTCAGTTTGCATGACAGAAATTAAATTATATCTGATTATTCCATGAAATGGAAAGGGCTGCTGAAGCATGGAATGTTTTGCCACAGAGAGTGCTTGAGGCAGAGACCATTGCATCGTTTAAGGAAAAATTGGGTAAATATTTGAAGCAGAGGAAGAGACACGACAATGGGGAGAACGCGGGCCAGTAAGTAGCACACGGTTGGATTTTCCTTCACGTAACCCCCATCTTTAGAAACAAATTCACGTATTTCGCCAGATCAGTAAATAAATACTCCGTTTATTCCAGAGCTGGGGCCAGTGCGGGGTTCAACCCAGTTCCACGCAACATTCACAGTAGTTATTATTCAGAATGCTCCAAAAGTACCTCCCTGCTTGTTAGAGGTCTAAGCACTACCTGCAATAAAAGACTAGGGATGCAATCAGAAAGTTGTATCTGGGAAAATTGTTTTTGTTTAGCCGATTGGAAAATCAGGACATGTATTTGAAGCACCATATTGTTTTTAAATAACTGGCAACAACAATTGGTTATTACCAGAACACTAAAGCCCCAGGAATTCAGAGGTAGCCTGGCCTGTGGAGGGAAATATTGCTACAGAAAGTTTAAACACAGAAAAGACAACTCTATGGGCAAGTTTAGCGATTTTGTTCTGAATTTTTTTTATGTAGTTGTTATGTTAGAAATGTTATACCAATACTATCAGTTTTGACAGTAAATCAACCGAAGATAGCTCTCAAACCACTTTCAAAAGTACTTTGAGTGATTTCATTGGTTTCCCTTCTCCCATTTGCTTGATGTTTATTGGTAACTTTTGCCATCTGCTTGCTGGTCAGTAGCTTTCCTACTTGTTCAGTAATATTTGAGACAATTAGCGTTGTTCAGTTTACAACTTCAACTTGTCCTCCTCCCACTTTTAAATATTATGGGGGCGATTTTCCCACTGGAGGCGGGTTTCAGTTTGGGTGGGTTTGAAACTCGCCTCCACTGATAGGTTTCAAAAATTTGTGATTTTCCCATGATTGGCCACTTGATTTCAGAGGTGTGGGATGCCCTTGCTCAATTAGTGTTTTGGGACTGAAACGCGCCTCTGTTGACAGCACTTTTCCAGTCTGATTTTATGGCTTCTTGCTCCCTTGGCTCATTCCACAGCATTTCTGCGTCTCCTGCACCACCTCCAACATCTTTTGAGAAACCACTATGTCCAATTCCAAGGCAAGGGCCTCCCCGAGGCTCTTGGATGAGGCGCTGCAAATGTTGTTGGAGGGGCTGACAGCTAGCATGGAGGTGCTCTTCCGCTCATCTCGGAGGAAGAGGCCTGCCAAAGAAACCTCTGTGGGTACAGCTGGCAAGGGATATAACTTCCAGATCTGTGTGCAGATTGGGAGACTATTTCTGTGTATTGATGAAATGCCATTCCCTGTTTTAAAGCATTTAAATGATTTGAAGCCAAAATGTTGGCGTTATGCCATCTGTTCTTTCGCCTTAGGCAGCTCCACATTGCGGGCACCGTCACACTTGTGTTGTCAGGTTGGTGGCCCGAGTGAAAGGAGGCCAGAGAGTCATGTCCATTGTCAATGATGTCCTAAGATGGAGCCAAGGACATGTGCCAACTTGGGCAACCTATGCAAATCTGGCCATGATAAGTTCATCCCTTGCATCCCAGGCAGCCATGTGCTTGCGTGCTGCCGCTGGTCAATACACCGGTGCTCTGACCTCCTCCTCCTCCTCCTCCAGATCCTCCTCCTCCTCCTCCTCATCTGAGGTCCGTGCAGAAAGAAAACAAATGGTTCCCATGCTGCTTGTAGATGCCTCCTTTGGGGAAGCGCTCATTGCAAGCGGGGAGAGGGTCTTCCAAGGAGATCCCACAGTTGACAGAGTCAAGCTGCAGCACCTCCGACTTCGGAAGGCCTTCTAAAAGTGCTCAGAGGCCTTTTAAAGCCAAGGTCTGGCACCTGCAAGTAATCCTTGCTGCAATAAACGATGTCTTGTTAGACCTGCAGCAGTGAGGAGGCCACCCACGAGTCACTCCATCAGGTTTACCTGGCGTGGTTTACGCCGAAAAGCTGGAAAAATCATGAAGGCCTCTCAAAATAGGCTTAGAGAGGCCCTTAACGAGCATTTAAGGATCTTTAATAGCTCAATGGCCAGATGGAGGCGGGAGCATTTCCCGACCTCCAAAACCGGCACCGGTAAAATCCCACGGAGGCAGGTTCCAAACCCGACCTCTCTGAATCTGATTTTCACGCCTTCAAACCTGCCTCCACCGACGTCAGAAAATCGCCCTCTATGTATCTGAACCCCCAAGTCTCTGCTATTCCAACTCTTTCAATGTTTCACCATTTAATGTATATTTCTTCTCCCCATTCTTCCTCCCAAAATGAATAACGTCACATTTTTTCTGCATTAAATTTCATTTGACATTCCACTAACCTATGTCCTCCTAAAATTGATTAAAGTCCTCTAAACAGTTAACTATGTTCCCTATTTTGTGTTATCTGCAAATTTTGATACCATGGTTCCATACCCAATACCTGCTCATTTATAGATGTAATGATGAGAGCAATGGTAGCAACACTGACCCCTGGGGGGACGCCACTGTTTATAGCCCTTCAATCTGAAAAATATCTATTAAATATCCACTGTTTTCTGTCCTTTAGCCAACTCCTTATCCATGATGCCACATTCCTTTTAATACCAGGCACTTTAATTTTATCAACATCCCTCCTGTGCAGTGTACAGGTCTGTGCCATAAAAATTGGTCGACTGCATTGGGGTGGAGTACTACAATTATCTTCAGCACTCTGGGCAAGGGAGAAAAAAAATCTGCTGTGGTGTTCACTTCAAAATGGTTTTGAAAGTTGAAACTGCTTTCCCGTGGGAGGATATTGGTCAGGAGTAAGGAGCTGAAATGGTTGAGTGTAGTTGGATTACGGACTTGGTCCAAAGTTGATCCTTGACACGTTAGCTTTGTTTGATTGCTTTACGGTATGAGAGAGGAATTTTCAATTTTTTCCTGAATCAGCTACAGGTTATTGAGATTGTGTGGTTAAGGGCTGTCTTAATGGTGTACAGGAAACTTTCTGATATCCGGCACTGACGGGACCGAGCTGGTGCCGTAACATCAAAAATGCCAGACATACCAGAGTTAATGTTTAAACATACGGAACGGAGAAGCTCCGTGTGAATCAACAAACCCTGTTGCTTAGCAACAGCTTCAAAACAGTCGGCTGCAGCTGCAAGCGTCTGTAGCTGAAGCTGTTGCTATAGCTACAGACCTTGCAGTGCTTGACTGGGGAAAAAAAGCAACGAGAACTAAAAAAACATATAGAAAACGGCTCCTGATTTTTGCCGTTAGATCGAGTATTCCGGACATATAACCTCCGGATAAACCAAAGTTTCCTGTACAAGGTTTCACCATTGTTTGGATGGGGCAGGTCTGATGCTCCTTTCTCACCTTTTTTGTATGTTTGTATATGGGCATGCAATTTCCCCCCAAAAAATCAACCATTTCATCTTATTTTATCTGTATATACTGGTCTCAAACTACCAGAGTTCCTGAAGAACAACTTATCAATCAATCATTTGAATAAGCATAGCCAGCATGGCCCCACAGACAAGGTGAAATACAACATGCAAAAGAAAAGGTGCAGAGGTCTGACAATTTAGATATTTAAAAACTCAAAGCTTACTGGAGTTATTATGGCAAACATTAAGGGGACAGTTGTTTACTAAACTACATCTGAAACATAATAATGGGCCGGATATTCCGATCCTTACGGGTGTGTACGCGCTGTGTACACACCTGTAGGGACATCGGAAATGCCGGTTTCAGGCATGCCATGCGCTGAAAACCGGCATTTCCAATCTGTCAAGAATACTCTTGACAGATCGGACGCCTGCCCTGGAGAAGGGCCTCTGCGGGCGGAGAGTTCCGCTTTCTGGAGAACCTCCGCCTGCTGAAAACCCTTAGAAATCTTACGCCTGGTAAAAAGCAGGCGTATGGCCTGCTTTTACCAGCACAAGATTTGAAATAAGTAAAAAAGAATTTCACTCATTTATCATTTAAAAATACTTTAAAAAAAGGGAAGTTTATTTTTAGCCCCGTAAAAAACTTTAATTTTTTTTTTCAAAAAAATTAAATTTTTGTTTAAAATATTTAATTTATTGTAATTTCAACTCATTTTAAAAATGTGATTTATTTTTAAATTTATTTAATGTTTTACAGTGTTTTGGGTTGATCTCCATTCATATATTTGACAGGTCTATCTGTCAAGTGTATGAAGGGAGATTCCCTTCTCCTATTGGCTCCCCATGGCCCACGTGATCCCAGGGATGCTTGCGAACCGTATGCGCCTCTGGGATACGTAGGTCCTGCACATTTCGAGTTGGAGAGGCCCAGGAGCGGTAGTGTCTGGATCTCGGGAGCCCCCAGGTAAGTCCGTAGATTTTTTCCAGATTGGAGGCCTCCGCACGCAGGAAGCCTCCGATCAGAAAATACGGGCCAATAACACTTACGCTAACAAAAGGTGCACTTACACTGCAAGTTTCAGTGCGAACCAATTTCCACTAAGTTGGCAGTGGCTGAAGTCAGGGCCTGACCTGTCTCTGAAGCAAAGGAGTGAGGGACTAACCTGGATGCAGTAGTCTCACACTGCTTTAGTTTAACACCGCATATAGTCATGAAGAGGTCCAGTTGATCTCCTGAGCACTTTTTAAACCTTAATTTAAATATGAGAGAGCAGGAATTCTCTGCTCCCCAATCTCTAAACATTTAAATTTATAACATGTACCCAAGCATGCACTGAGCTCTCTCCTGGACAGGCCAGTTAAAGTTCCAGCCAGACAGGAGCCAAGCAACCTAAGCTGGATCCTAAAATGTTAGAATAGACATGGGGAAATACACACACTCACACAAAGAAAGTGTGATGCCAGTATATCCCTAGTTTACCAGTCTGATCAGATACAAAATTCGTAGTAATACATTAGATTATATTTAAAGCATACATAAATTGTAAGTTAAAATGCCAGAAATGACGGTGCTGGAAATTTAGAAGTAAACTATTTTATATATCAACATTTGCAGTGAGACAGCTGACATTAAACTTTACATTAAATTCAGTTTTATAGTAAAAATAGTACAGGCTTTAAGGGGAAATAATCGGACAAAATTACACAGATTATAATCAACCATAAATAAAATATTTAACAGAGAGAGCACTGAACAGCTTTGAATTTTCAAAATGTGCAAGTTTGGTACTATATAGTTTCTTTTTACAGTAGAACCTCAATTATCTACTGTAATAGAGGGCCTCCTCTACACCCCCCCCCCCGAGGTTCCATTGTACACTATTTTAATTACCTATAATCAATATCTTGCTTGCATCTTATACTGCTGTCTGTATAAGCATTTAATTGCATGTACTCAATTTCTTAGATCTGATGCAATCAGATTTATGACCTGTTTTTATTACCCATGTTCCTTTTCCCACCAAGGCCTGACTGCAGCTAGTCTTCTAACTCAGACCTGACTCTAGCAAAAAAAAATTGTAAATAAATCAGAAATGTGGACAATCAAAGTTCCACTAAAATGGCATTCTATAGAGCTTCACAGATGAATGCCAAAAAAGTGTAACAAAAGAAATACAAGAAACCATAAAACATTTGCTTTGTATTTTTTTAATATCTGCTAACTTTTCATTCTGCCAGATGATATACTATTCCCTGTCCAAGAAAGCAAGCGACTTGCTGCCAGGTCTCTGCCAATGCTACTTTGCAATTGAAAAGAAGGATCAGATCTACACTTTATCAATACTCGGGTGTAATTGGTTTAAAGATTTGAGTCAGTCTGAAACCACACGCCACAGTGGCGAGTTGTCCACAACATACACATGCATTACACAGCAGCAGTGTGGAGGCCTGCTATTCAGGTAGCACAAGATCTCTCTGCAAGACCATTAGTAACTTCAGATTCTCTCACTGCAGGTTTGCTACTTGTCTCTATTTAAAATCATTTTGCTCAATATATGTATATGGTTTAGCAAACGCCTTCAGAAATCCACTTGTTTGTAATGTGCAGAGTCTGGAAGCACTAATTGCTCCACAGGAATAAGTGAGAACCAGGTGAAATGGTTTGTGAGACAGAGCATAATCCCCATGATGTTTCATAACCGGTCTTTGCTTTTTAGAGATGCTGGCCGACCTACTGTATATTTTCAGTATTTTCTGCTGTATTTGTGATACCTAACTATCCAGTCCCACGCTCGTACAATAGTCTGTTTTAATTTATCTCTTTCAACAAGTTTCAGAGAAAGTAAAGCAACAAGAGAGAATAAAAATCTGTGGGACCTAAAGTGTCAATATTGTCTTACCTGCAAAATCAAGCCCTTTATCAACATGTTTAACTCTGTAATGTGCTCTCAAGATGACAGGGTCCTGGTAGGCTTCAGTCACACTACAAAAGGGACAGTGCATGTGGCTACCTTTAGAATTAGCAGAACATTTCTCATCCTGGCAGAGAACTGGATTGTAGTTATGCTCTGTTCCTTTAACCCTCACTGATGGATGAGTCTGCATACAAAATCAAGGTAGAAAACATAATTAGACAAATGTAATCCAAATAGCCTCTCCAAAGAACCATTCGGCCATAAATACAACATTTTTGATGTTGCAGTACCATGCTTGTTCAACTCATTGTTGAAACAAAATCTGTAAGCTGTGGGGAGAAGACAGCAAATATACAGAAAGTGGGGTTGTACTGCACATTGGAGCATAAATGAACAGCAACACATTTTTTTCCCCCACACGGCTCCAGTCTCATTCCTCAGACATAGGGAGGTAAAATTGGATGGCAGTCACTACGTGCCATCATATACACAGTTGTTAGCTCAACAACAGGATTAGCAGAAACCTTAAGAGTGGGCCACATTCTCGGAAGGGTTGGTATGTGGGGCAGGATAAGGGCTAGATTTTTTTCTGCGTGTCAATGTTTACAAAAAAGTAGTTGCAAATAAACAGGTAAAGATGACCAGTAAAGATGACAATGGACCTTTTCAATATTACTATTATTCAGAGTCTTCGTCACAACTTAAGGGAAATAGTGAGACAAGGGAAGCTAAACTGCTCATTAAAAACTGTATAGCTGCATTAAAGTCCATCATGAAAACATTCATGCACTTTTGCATGGGGGGGGGCGGGGGAAGAGGAATTTAAAATGAAAACTGCATCTTGAGCTCCCATTCAGAATGGGGATTAATTATACAAAGAAAGGTCAAGTTCACCATAGTTTATTTAAAAATAATTCGTGGAGGAGACAGCCGCTTCTCTTTATTAAGCTGACAACAATGACCTGCCTCAAGGGCAGCCAGGTTCATTTGCCATTCCTGGAAATTCATTCATTTCACAGTGCGAGAATTCTTAGCACCAGAAGGGCCATGGCATTGTGTCCCGGCATGATCAACACCTTTAAAAGGGGAGGGGAGAAAGCTGCAAGAGAAAATGAGCTCCATTATAATCTCAGTGTTCATTATGAAGACAAAATGCACTTGACTGTTTATACTCTTTATGTATGGTATCAGCAACAATAACTTGCATTTATATAGCACCTTTAACATAGAAAAATATCCCAAGGTGCTTCACAGAAGCATAAACACAGACTGAAATTGACACTGAGCCAAAGAAAGAGATACGAGGAGGGGTAATTAAAAGCTTGGTGAAAGGTAGGTTTTAAGGAAGGGGGAGAGAGAGAGATGGAGAGGCAGAGACATTTAGCAAGGGAATTCCAGAGCTAAGGTCCTAGACAGCTAAACACACGACAAGCAATAGCGTGGCAAAGAGAGTGAGGTGGTTCACAAGATGCCAGAGTTGGAGGAACGCAGAGTTCTCGAAGAGTTGGAGAAGGTTAGACATAGGGAGGGGTGAGGGTGAAGGGATTTGAACAGGAGGATGAGAAAGATTCAAACATGGAGCTGCAGGAAAGATGAGCATGGATTTGAGAGATGACAACATGGTCAAGAACTTTGGAGAGGACAGGGAGGTTGGAGATGGGGTGGTCGTTTGCAAGGACAAAGGGGTTGAGAGTGAGATTTTTGAGCAGGGGACGATAATGATGATGGCAGCTCTGAAAGACAGGGCGACAGTACCCGAGGAGAGGAAACCATTTATAATGTCAGCGAGCACGTGGGGCCAGTAAGGAAGTTGTGTGGTCAGCAGTTTAGTGGGAATAGGGTCAAGAGAGCAGGAGGTGGGTCTCATGGACAAGACGAGCTTGGAGAGGACATGAGGTGAGATAGGAGAGAGCTGTTGAAAGACATGGGTTCAGGGCTAGGGCAAGCAAGGATATGGGGGAACGTAACAGAGACAACTGAATGGATGGTCTAAATCTTAGTGACAAAGAAGTCCATGAGCTCCTCGCACTTGTTGGAGATGAGAGTAGAGGGACCAGGAGAGAGGGGTTTAAGGAGATGGTTTGTAGTGGAGAAAAGGAGCTGGAGGTTATCTTTTCATTCAAGCATGATCCTGGAATAGTGAGCAGCTTTGGCAGAGGAGAAAATAGTGCTTGATGCCAGATACTTTATACTCCTTATGGTATAAATTTAAAAAGACTTGCATTTATATAGCGCCTTTCATGACCTCAGGACATCCCAAAGCGCTTTACAGCCAATGAAGTACTTTTTGAAGTGTAGTCACTGCTGTAATGTCAGAAACGCGACAGCCAATTTGCGCAAAGCAAGCTCCCACAAACAGCAATGTGATAATGACCAGATAATCTGAGTTAATGATGTTGATTGAGGGATAAATATTGGCCAGGACACCGGGGATAACGCTTCTTCAAAATGGTGCCATGGGATCTTTTACATCCGCCTGAGAGAGCAGACAGGGACTCGGTTTAAATGTCTCATCCAAAAGACAGCACCTCAGACAGTGCAGCATTCCCTCAGTACTGCACTGGAGTGTCAGCCTAGATTTTTGTGCTCAAGTCTCTGGAGTGGGTCTTGAACCTACAACTTTCTGACTCAGAGACGAGAGTGCTACCAACTGAGCCATGGCTGACAATTTACTCAACAATCTTACATTTTCTGTACTTGAAATTCTTACTGACTGTTACACATACTTTCATTTGAATTCTGGATGTTTGTTAATTTTGTAGGAGTAAAAATATGACATGGTGCACAAGGACATTAATGAATAGCTAGGTTACATATAAATATAGTAGATTATTGCTAAAATATCAGATTCATTTCTGATATATTAAACTCTTCAACTGTACATGTTAAAAATTACACATTCAATTCGGAACAAAAATGTTTTAATTAATTGTACTGTGTAAAGCTGTATTTCTTTAAAAAAAAAGCTCTAACCCTAAATACATCCCCATACATAGCCTTCACCTCCATTTGAAGGCACCTCGATTAGTCATGGAAATTCATTGATTCATTTCTCAAAGTAAATACACATCTCCATGGTGCCATCTACAAGGACCTCGTGGCTTAGGTAGTAAACTGGGCTTTCCAGACACATCATCCATTTTTCAAATGCTTCATTTTTGACCCTCCACAGCTGGATTAACTGAATGTTCATCATTTACACCAGTTAGCCCACTCGTTAGCTAATTGAGAAGTACAAAAGCAGCATTATTACAAGTGCACCTTCCATTTTTCTGCCATTCTTAACAACATAAGGTTTCTAAAAATTGCCTGCAGAAAGTTGCACGAGCTCATCATTCTGACTGGCAGTTCTAAAGTACCAAGAGTGTTTGTGATTTCTAACCAAAAGACAAAAATATTCCCCATAAAGATTCATGCTCACACTGAACAGAAAATAAAGCACGATGGTATGAATAAATATCAGTTTCAATTATATAAGAACAATTATATAACCTGAATTACAAATGTAATTCTAAAAAAAACTGACAATTTAATTTTGATAGTTTAAAATACAAAAATTCAGGAACCCCTGGAAGAGATTGCATATTTCAGAACACTAGTTTGGACAACAAATGAACAGCTGTAAAAAAAAAATATGCAATGTACCTGAAGTATAACTATTGCCTGGCTAAGTATCAGCTTGGCTTAGTCAATAGCTTTCTCACTACTGAGTCAGGTGGTTGTGGATTGAAGCCCAACATTCCTCCATCAATCAACACAATCAACAACAGATCAACTGGTCATTCATCTCATTTTCTGTTTTTGCGATTTTGTTGTGTTCAAATTGGCTGCCATGTTTTCCTGCATGCCAACAGTGACTGCGCTTCAAAAGTAATTCATTGGTTGTGAAGCACTTGGGAAGTCCGGAGGACAGGATAAAAGGTGCAGCATTTCTCCCTTGCTGTTAAGCAAAAATATTATTCCAGTTGTAGTAACTGCAGTTGTTGCTATTTCGATCTTGCCAGTTCAATGCTCCTGGGCAAAAACTACAGCAAGAGGATAATCACTTCACTGAACAAATACAAATTTTGGCTGGCTATTCCTTCAAATATTCCATAAACTGACACAAAATCAGACAGATTTCCTTTATATAAAAAAAGCGTACAAATCTGCTGCCATTTTGTGACAGCTATTGTAAATCAAAATGGTGTTATCAAATTTGCTATTTTGGCACACTCTTGCAAACCACATTCATCTGTTCAAATTCTACCTGTATAATAAGTTTACTAACTGAAAACAGTTATTTAATGTACTATGGCTTTTTACCCATCACTGCCTTGCATTCCAGATAATTTGTTGTTCTATATATTACACCAGTATATGGAACTGGTTTTCAAAATCTTCATTTACATTAAATTTTATAGTTTGCATTAGATAAATTCATACCCAATAGAGACAAAAAAAATAAGCTGTCAAGTTATTTTAACTTTTATTTAGGCTTTGCAAATTTGTCAGTTTTCAAACATGAAAAGCTCTCAGGCTTGACTGCTGTCAGGTCACATTAAAATTAAAATGGCATCCTAGCCATATATGGATATGTACTGTGCACAGTGAGTTCTTCACATGCAGGCGCACACAGGTAACAATAAAAGGCTGATATTCTTTGATACCATTTACCAAACAAGGAGGTTTTAATACAAAAGTTCAATTACTGGGAATGTGAAGGGGGCAGGGGAAGAGTACAATTTACATGACAAGTGTTAAAGGAGAATTTTACCATAGTGATTTGAACATAAAGATTGCACAAACACCAAGGACCGATAATTTTATAGACAATAAAGCAAGTTGGTGGATTCAAATGGGTGTCCGCCACAACAAATAGCTTATTTTTATCAAACCAATGTCTCTGACATATTCATAACAGATTTTTAGGAAAAGTTTAAATCCATTTTTGCTTTTTTTTTTTGCATCCAGTTCAACTGCACTTTCTAATGCAATTTGTGAGCAGGTGCTGAGTGCCATGCGTAGTGATGGCAATTTAACCCTGTCTCTTTTGAAGCAATGCTCCAAATTTAGCTTTTCTGTAATGTCTACTACAGGAAACTTTGGTTTATCTGGAGGTTAACTGTCCGGAATGCTCGAGCCACCGGCAAAAATCAGGAGCCGTTTCGTTACGTTTTTTTTCTTTTTGTTGCTTTTTTTTCCCACCAGTCAGGCTCTGCAAGGTCTCGCTGAAGCTGTTGCTAAGCTACAGAGACGCTTGTAAGGTACGGCCGACTGTTTAGAAACTGTTGCTAAGCAACAGGGTTTGTTGCCAGATACGGAGCTCAAAATCTCCGTATGTTTCAACATTAGTGCTGGTTTGTCCGGCAGTTTTGATGGGACGGCAACAGCTCGGGCCCGTCGGTGCCGGATAGCACAAAGTTTCCTGTATATGCCTCTAACAGTTCCCGTCAATCACCTCCTCCAAAGGCTGCTGTCAGGAAGTTCTTTTTCACAATGATCAGGTGCAATGGTGAAGGCAGAAAAAGCTCTCCACTAACCAAAAAAAACCCTTCAAGCAAAATAAAGGGAGACAGGCCAGAAGTGCATGGTTTAAGAAAACAATAAGAAGTTATTCTCTTGACAGCTTATGAAGGCATAAACCACCAGTCTACATGCCATAGGTATTAGATAAATAAAATTAAACAGCTATATATGTAGTGTAGTAAACTAACCTGCTATAGTACATTTCCACCCCATTAAACTGGTCACAAGATTGATATAGATGAGGAAACTATTCGGCCCATCTTCACTGATCTATCTAGAAAAAACCTATAGTCCCCACATCACAGCATCCAACTGTTGCTTAAAATATTCCAAAGTTTTTTGTCATCATCGTACCTGGTCACCGTGTGAGAAAGAACTTCATGACATCAATCCTAAATCTGACTTTTGGCAACTTGACCCTGTCTCTCTTGAAGCATTGCTTCAAATTTATCTTTTCTAGAACGTACTATAACAAAGTACTCAATTTGTGGTCCGACCAGAGCCCTTTAGTTTTAGCATTTGTACTCTACTGATTTGGCTATAAAGTTCAGCGTCCGATGCTTTGTCCTTGTCAGTTAACACGTCTTTGGTCTCATTGTCATGGCAATATCAGTGTTCTGGGCCCTTACCTTATACCTCTAGTGGAGTCTTTGTGGGACCAAAAAGCATCTGCTTAACAGGTGTACAGGAAATCATAGAAGGTTGATAAGTGGGAAACAGTTTAGCTACTGAAGAGAAAAGGAATTACGCTGGTGGAAGCACCTGTAATCTTCTCTCAACCGTGTCCCTGCAACTGCGATAGCCTGCAGGGACAGCTGGCATCAATTAAGTGGGTGTGGAGAAGGTTGGCCATCACTCTCTGTGAGGCTTGCCAATGTCTCAGGACAGTTTATATACTGCTGAGTTAGGAGTTTCCGGTCAGCTGAAATAGAGCCAGCTCTCTATGAACAAGAAACTGAGGAATTTTGGAATTGAGAAGCCTAGCTTGATGTTACAGATCAAAATTAAGAAATATCCTCAGCCTTTTGAGTGCCACAAAATAGTAGGCTGCAGTTTCACATTGTTGATTTTCTGACACAGTGAGCTCCTGATGTCAGCCATCAAATGTCTATTCTGCCTGTACATCCTAAATTACCCGCTTGCCTTTTCTCTGAGAAGAATACCTAGTGAGAGGAGCAAGAAACTAAAAGAGAAAATGAAAATAAGACTATACTCTAAATTTGAAAAATATACTATGGAATGCAATCTATAAAGCTTTATTTTTCATTACAAGTTACATAATTAACCAGTCACTAAGGTGTTTGGCTACTGAATTTGTCATGCAGTCAAAAGGGCATGTGTCAAAGTTTCCAACAGATGTATTTATGAATTTAAAAGGACAAGCTCAAGCGAGCACGTCTCAATAGTGCTGCTGATCCTTGGGTGTTCCTCGCCAATTATGGGCTTAAATGTTTTGCCCCACGTTTTCTATACATGGAAAAAAAATGGACAAACCAGAAAGCTTAAAAGCCACGTGGATATCAATTCTAAAGGGTTTCTCTTTACTCCTCTATTGAGAAATTATTCCCCCGTGAATCTGCTGTCAGTTCCAATACTCCCGGGTAGATATCTCTAAAAGATTAAGATAGAATTTTGAGACAGCTGAAACAACTTGGGGTTTATATATATTTTTGGAGTGTTTCATCAAAATTGTGTGTATTTGAGATGACCCTTCTATCTCTGAAAACGTATATCATTTTTCTTTCTGAACAAACAATTGATAGAAAAGCTTATCCTTCATCAATTATCTGCCACCGATTCATTTCTACTACTCTCCAAACTGCTCCCTGCCAGTGCTGTCAAAACCATATCTAACAGGATCAGAGCGCTACACTGACTGCACCAAGGTTCAATTAAGGACAGTCAGTTTAGTTATTCATTAGGCTGTATGCTTTCACATCTCAATTTTGCCTTGGGAAACCTTTCTGTTTGTAAATTGAGAAAGAAAGAATTTTAATTTAAATGGCACCTTTAGGACATCTTACAGCACTTTACAGCCAATGCATAGTTTAATCACTGTTATTTTGTAGGCAAATGCTGCAGCAAGGTCCCACAAACAGCAAACAAACGAATGACTAGATAATCTGTTTTAGATGGTATTGGTTGAAGGATAACTTTTGGCCAGAACATCGGGGGAAACTCCTCTGCTCTTTTTCAAATAGTGTCATGGGATCTTTTACACCCATCTGACAGAGAAGTTGGGGCCTTGGTTTAATGTTTTATCTGAAAAACGGCAATGCCATCAAAACAGCACTCCCCGAGTACTGTACTGAAGTGTCAGCCTAGATTATGTGCTGAAGTTCAGGAATGGGTCTTTAACCCATAAACATCTGACTCACAGAGGTGACAGTACTACTAGTGAACCAAGGCTGAATTAAATTCTAGTATGTACTGCAATATTTTCCATTGTTAACATGTTGACTTTTGATGCTTTATTAGCTTGCTATTTATTATGGTATCTTGATATGACATGTTGAGGTCCCTAATTTTTCAATTCCTTTCTTGATGGTCATTTTTGAGATCGTCAAAGGCAGGATAAAACACAATTATACCCTATCATATAACTTAAAGATAAAAATTATCTGGAAATGCTTATTAAGGAGAAACCAATACAGTCCAATTTCTGGTACTTCATAGCTAATATCCCTCATGACTTAACAAAATTGAAAAAAAAAATGTTTTACCTAACACTTCATTTATGAGACATCAATAGAACAACGTTCTTAGTCTGTCCTTCATTCCAATCCCCATTAGAAAAAAAATCAATGCATAATCATCTATCATAGCACGCACACACCGTAGATGCTTAATATTGCACAGCTAAGTAGTCAAATAAAGCAAACAAAAATGCCTCAGCACCATAGCATGCACGAAGAAAATCTGTGCCTGGCACACCCTTCAAGGGCTTGTACTGAGAACACTGCACTGTGATCAAGGTTGCAAAAATCCACTACTGCAGCAAACATTTACCGCATCAGCAAGAGTGCAAATGATCAATAATACACTCCCATGATAGTTACAGTGTGCTGTGCCAGAGCTACAAAAGATGCAGCCCATGCACAAAAAAATAACTGCAGCAATCAAGTGAGATTTGATCTTTCCTTTGATCATCTCAGGACACTGAACAGAATTATCATCTAACAGTCTATGTTATCTACATTGCTAGCTTTGACCTTGAAAGCTAAAAATCATCGCTACTTTCCCACTGCATTAATTCAGTATAAGCAGTAATATCTATGCAGCTAATTTTAACAACAACTTGCATTTATATAGCGTCTTTAACGTAGTAAAACATCCCAGGGTGCTTCACAGGATTCTTACCAAACAAAATTTGTCACCGAGCCACATAAGGAGATATTAGGACAGGTGACCAAAAGTTAACTAGGTAGGTTTTAGGGAGCGTCTTAAAGGAGGAAAGAGGTAGAAAGGCAGAGAGGTTTAGAGAGGGAATTTCAGAGCTTAGGGTCTAGGCAGCTGAAGGCACGGCCGCCAATGGCGGAGCGATGAAAATCGTGGATGCACAAGCAGCTAGATTTGGAGGAGCACAGACATCTCGGCGGGTTATCAGGCTGGAAGAGGTTACAGAGATAGTGCTGGACAAAGCTATGGAAGGATTTGGAAATAAGGATTAGCATTTTAAAATCAAGGCGTTGCCAAACCGGGAGCCAACTTTGATCAGAGAGCACAGGGGTGGAGAGTGAATGGGACTTGGTGCGAGTTAGGACACGGGCAGCAGAGTTTTGGGTGAGCTCACGTTTACGGAAGGTGCAAGGTGGGAGGCCAGGCGGGAGGGCATTGGAATAGTCGAGTCTAAAGGTAACAAAATGAGGGTTTCAGCAGATGAGCTACAACAGGAGCGGAGACGGACAGGCGATGTTACAGAGGTGGAAGTAGGCAGTCTTGGAGATAGAGAGAATATGGGGTTCAACTCGGTCAAATAAAACACCAAGGTTACGAACAGACGCAGACAGTGGCCAGGGAAAGGGATGGAGTCAGTGGCTGGGGAACAGAGTTTGTGGCGGTGACTGAAGACAATGGCTTCAGTCTTTCCAATACAGGTAGACTATCCTTTATCCGAAAACCTTGGGACCAGCTGTGTTTCGGTTTTCGGAATTTTTCGGATTTCAGAAGGTTTTCATCTCCATATCCGACAACAAACACTGTTGCTTAGCAACAGCTTGTAAACACTCGGGCCCTGCCTTGGAAGCATCTCTGAAGCTGTTGCTAAGAGACTCTTTCCACAGCCTGACTGTTTAAAAAAACGCTAGGGGAAGAAAAAAAACCTAACAAAACGGCTGCTGATTTCTGCCGTTAGATTGAGGTTTCCGGCTCCCCCTGCTCCGTATCTGAATTCCTTGACTTAGCGGGGGTCTGGGGCTCGACTGCCGCCGCCAGTTGTGGGAAAGCCGGATATCAGCTGACTCCTACACTAAGCTGGCCCGCAAATCAGGTCGGGGGAGGGGGGTGGGGGAAGAAAAGTCTGCAGCTATCGGACGGGCCGCTGTATTGTTGGGTTCACTCTCCCGGTACCTCCTTCACACTGCCCGGCTCGGCCTGCAATCTCCTACCCAGGAGGGAACTCTGTGACCCTCTGCCCTGCTCACAGGGAAAGGCAGAGCTCCCGGACCACTCCTGTCATGTTTGGCGCCACTCGGGTCATGTCATGTGCACGACTTACGCTCCACGAAAAAACTTTCAGTTTTTAGAGGTTTTCGGAAGTGCGGATAAAGGATAGTCTACCTGTAGTTAATTGGAGGAAATTTCTGCTCATCCAATACTGGATGTCAGAAAATCAGCGTGAGAAATCAGAGGCAGTAGAGGGGTTGAGGGAGGTGGAGGTGGTGGTGTGGTAGAGCTGGGTGTTGTCAGCATACACGTGGAACTCGGCAGATAATAACAGTTTATTAATTTGGAAATAAGTTTGTCCAAGTTATCCTCTCAATCTAGAACTTATGCATTGTAATTTAAAAGAAAAGTACTTCCACAAAATGCATAGGAAAGCTATGTATCGGTATTTAGATGATTTACTCCTGATGAACTTTGTATCTTACTACCTCCCTGATAATAAATTAACTTTGTAGCTTTTTTCATTTTAGGTTGAAGTTGAATTTTTGTTGTTAGTGTTTCTCATTCATTAATATATTCTTTTTTTCTGCCTGACATGTCCATAATCCATTGGAAAAAATGAAATTTAGGAGGAAATCCATTTCACAACACATGAAAACCCAGGGGAAGAAAAGTTAAATGTTCAGTAGGGTGCAGAGTTACTGAATTAAAATACAGTGCATTTCTGTTTCTAACAAATCTTGTTTGCCTCAAAAAAAAAGTAGCATTATGATTGTGCATCTAGATAATCTGAAAACAAGGGTCCATTTAAAGGAAAGGGAAAAGCTAGCATTTATATACAACCTTTCATAACCTCAGGACATTCACAGCCAATGAAGTGCTTTGAAGTGGAGTCACTGTTGTAATGTAGGGAAGTGTGGCAGCCAATGTGTGCACAGCAAGATCCCACAAACAGCAATGAGCTACATGACCATAGAATCTGTTTTGGTGATGTTGTTTGAGAGATTAATATTGGCCAGGGCACCAGGAGAACACCCTTGTGTTTCTTTAAATCCTGGGATCTTTTACATCCACCAGAGAGGACCAATGGAGCCCCAGTTTAACGTCTCATCTAAAAGACATCACTTCTGACAGTCCTTCAAAACTGCAACTGGATGGAGTGTCAGCCTAGATTGGGTGCTTAACTCTGGAGTGGAACTTGAACTCACAACCTTATGACTCAAAGTTGAGAGTTCTACTGCTGAGCCAAGGTTGACAGTGTATTATAAGTTGGCGGACACAAACTAGCAGATTGTACAGACTGAGGCCAGTGTCTGCAATTGAAAACAACGGTGTATCTGAAAATCTCGGTGCATGTCAGATGCCAAAACATGAATGTTTGTAGTTATACAGAACCACAGATAGCCACATATCATTTGATCATTTGTCGTTTCTCACCCTTTTCTTGGTTCTTAGTTCTTTATAAATCTTCGATTTATTTTCTCTCATTTTCCATCAACACAAGTTCCTTCTTTCTTTCATTTTTAACTTAGCAACAGATACAAAATCCTATGACATAGTCCAGAAATACTCTAATTGACACTCCACTGCACAGTACAGCTCACAGCTTCAGGGAGCCAAGTGAATTCTGCTAGTTACAAAGTAAAGGAGGCCTGGATAGTGCTCAATTTGTTTTTCCCACTTTTCAGTCAGGAATTATTTTTTTTAATAAAAAGCGTTCATGCCAAACACATTCATCAACCAGAACAGGTGGTGGACACCAACCAAGATACTGTACAAAGAATTTGGAGAGGGTAGTGGGAGGGAAGACAGAGGGCACACTGGTGAAAAGATTTCTTTTTAGGATGCTTGGAAGGTTAATGTGAAGTCACAAATAAGATTGTCACATCTTAAAATAAACAATTTATATTTATTAAGATACAAGTTAATGCTGCCCAGCCTCAGAAACATTCCGGAGTTGCCCCAGCCCCAGAACCGTTCTGGAGCTGCCCAGTCCCAGAACCCAAGGGCAGAGTTCTGTGTGTGCACTTAAATAAACAGACACAGAGTTTCCCCCCTTTCCTGACTAGACAGTGGCCTGACTCAGTCATGTCTGCTGCATTCTGAAGTTAATGTAATTTTGACCATTAAAGATATAAATTCCTTAATCTGTAGCACAAAAACGGTGCAAGCAAAACAGACCCTTCGCGTTTCATGGACCTAACTGGACGGAATGTCTAAAATACTTATGGGCACTTCTACCGACAATGGTCATGTCATTAGCTGTTTCTAACCCTAACCACTAACTCGAAACCATATAATGTCAACAGTGTGATGCATGGCCAGGTGTGGTGCCAATAGTCATGGTGACATTTTAATTGATGCAGGTCGGCTGTGTTGTCAATAATCACTTAAGATACATGGATGTCGCATCACAAAAAAAATCCATTTCATGCCAAAATAGATGATCCACACAATTAAAATTAGATGAGATTAAGAGGTCAAGACAAGGCCACCAACTAGTATGATAGCAAAATACTGCAGATGTTGGAAATCCGAAATAGTATTTTATGTAACAGAAAATAGGATGCTTGGAAGGTTAATGTGAAGTCACAAATAAGATTGTCACGTCTTAAAATAAACAATTTATATTTATTATGAGATACAAGTTAATGCTGCCCAGCCTCAGAAACATTCCGGAGTTGCCCCAGCCCCAGAACCGTTCTGGAGCTGCCCAGTCCCAGAACCCAAGGGCAGAGTTCTGTGCGTGCACTTAAATAAACAGACACAGATGCACTTGGATTACTGCATACATTGGATTCCAGAACTCTGACAGTTTATTTTTGTTACAGTGGATTAAGGGAGTCATTATGACAGAACAGTCACTAACTGTAACTAAGTTACAAGAGTTTTTTTTTAACAATTATAAATTAAAACTTTCAAATGTTTCTTCTTAAAACGCTTAACATGCAGCATACCAAACTGCAAGTTTTGAACCCTGGAGAATTCATGGCAAAATGAATTCTACACACTCCTTGGCAGCCTTTGCATTTATTTAGCAAATGAGAAAGGAACGATTGTTGGCTTCTACACGCCAGGATTTCTAAATGTAAAAATTGCCTAATTTTACAGATTTTTCTTCATAGCTTTGTTACAAGCTCAAAAATGTTCAGTTTTGAGAATACTGTAAACTAAATCTACAAATCCACATTTTTTTTTAACTTTTCATTTTTTTAAAGCGTTAATTGTATAAAGTTATGAATGGAAGTTGCTATTCACGCATAATTCTAAAATAGCCAAAGCAATGTGGTACTGTACTCAGCTTTACAGTAACTGGGTTGTGTTGATATCCATTAGTTTTATGTATGACTGATAGCACAGTGCGTTCGTTTTTGTGCATATTACTGTATATGGCATAAAAAGCATAGTTTAGCTGCGCATAGCAACCACTAGTGTTAATTTTGTGAGTAAGAATGCAGAAAAGCTTGGTGAATTTGCACTGGAATCTAAATAGACACGACTGAGCTTTCCTATGTCCCGAGGCACACTTCAAAAACTCTAGAAAATTACTTGCAATCAAGGAGTACGATATACACAACTAGTAAAATCTCCTTCCATAATAATGACTAATTTTTGATTTGTTTTCTTACAGAATGCAATATACACATACACATAAGAGAAACTAGCACTGTTCATCAGTTTCCTCTTGCATTTTTGTTATGAAAATGCACAAAAATCTAACAAATTATTTCCCTTTATGTTTACACAGACGTGTTGAGAGGACTTGTATTGTCTCTCGCTTGGATCATCATATTAATATTTTAAGCAAAATTAACTCAGTCTTTCAGATTGCTGGGAGTGGGCATCGAGATTGACCAGGAGAGGTTGATCAAAAGCAATTTCCAGATTCCTCTGGCCGATTACTTTAGCACAAACTGAACTTGTAAAACACAACACTGCTCTTTAAATCTTTAACCTCAGCAGTCCTGGATAGGTGCTAACTGCACAACACGTTACCACTCTGGGTTGGATTAGAAAAAAAAGGCCTGTGCTGGCATCTCTTTATTGACAAGACGGCTGAACGTAAACCACATTATTAAAAGAGTATAACTTCTGTAAATATAACAAACCCACTGGAGGTGGAAGGGATCACCGCCATTTTAGGAAAGCATCCGAGAGCCCGCACACACTGTTTCACTGTCAGCCTGCAGCAGGTACAGTACTCACAATGAAAGCTGTCATATCCCTCTTCAAATTCTAAGCGGTTCCCCCCCCTCGCTCGACGATTTGGCGGTTTATTGGTTAAAATGTCAGCATCACAACAACCGACTTGGGTTGATTTTGTGTGTGCTCGTCATCAGTTTCGACCGGGCGGCGAACACCAATTACGTCACCTTCGGGCGGCCATGGGAACTCAACTTCGGGCCCCGCCGGCCGAGAATAGCCGAGTCCGTGTTCGGCTCTGACGGAAATGCACCAAGTTCGCAGCCAAGGTGCGCTCTGTCTCACTGTGCGCTGTGCCAGCTCCAGGAGGCTGCAACTTGTCCATTTTTGTCGACCGGCCGAGGGTTACGTTAACCATTTTGAATACAGCAATAGCCTGCACTAAAACACACACCCACATATATAAATTTCTAAATGCATTTAAGGAATCTAAATGAATCAAGGATTATCGTACCAGATAATATGCAAAGTTATTATTGTATTAACAATTGTATTGAAGTTTTGTCACATTGAAAATTAAATGAGCACGTTACATAGAGTCATAGAGTTATACAGCACAGAAAGAGGCCCTTCGGACCATCGTGTCCACGCCGGCCATCAAGCCCTATCTATTCTAATACGATAGCAAAATACTGCAGATGCTGGAAATCCGAAATAACAACAGAAAATGCTGGAAAAACTCAGCAGGCCAGGCAACATCAGTGAAGAGAGAAATAGAGTCAATGTTTCAGGTCGAAACCCTTTGTCAAGACTGAAGAAGCACAGGAAATGAAACAGATTAAAAGGCCAGTTTGGGGGCTGGGAAATGGGGATGAAAGAACAAAAGAGAAGTGAAGAGCCATTAAGAGGTATTCAAAACCAGACGAGATGGTGATAGGACTAGTGGAGACAGAAGACGGCTCTAGATTAGGTGCGAAATGCGCTGGCAGAATGGGAGACAGCTGCCATGTGGGAGAGAAAAAAAGGGGGGGGAGGGCCAAAACAAAGGTGTGGATAAAAAATATAAGTAAAAATGTAATGATCTGAAATTGTTTAACTCGACATTGAGTCCGGAAGGCTGTAAAGTGCCTAATCAGAAGATGAGGTGCTGTTCCTCGAGCTTACACTGAGCTTCCGTGGAGCAATGCAAGAGCCCGAGTACGGTGAGGTCTGAGTGGGAATGGGGCGGTGAATTAAAATGACAGGCGACCGGAAGCTCGGGGTCATCCTTACGGACTGAACGGAGGTGTTCCGCAACGTGGTCACCCAATCTATTCTAATCCCATTTTCCAGCATTTGGTCCATAGCCTTGTATGCTATGACGTTTCAAGTGCTCATCTAAATGCTTCTTGTTGTGAGGGTTCCTGCCTCTACCACCCTTTCAGGCAGTGAGTTCTAGATTCCAACCACTCTGTGGGTGAAAAAGGTTTTCCTCAAATCCCCTCTAAACCTCCTGCCCCTTACCTTGAATCTATGCCCCCTTGTTATTGACCCCTCTACTAAGGGGAAAAGTTCCTTTCTATCTACCCTATCTACGCCCCTCATAATTTTGTACACCTCAATCAGGTCCCCCCTCAGCCTTCTCTGCTCTTAGGAAAACAACCCCAGCCTGTCCAGTCTCTCTTCATAGCTGAAGCGCTCCAGCCCAGGTAACATCCTGGTGAATCTCCTCTGCACCCTCTCCAATGCAATCACATCCCTCCTATAGTGTGGCAACCAGAACTGCACACAGTATTCCAGCTGTGGCCTAACTAGCGTTTTGTACAGCTCCATCATAACCTCCCTGCTCTTATATTCTATGCCTCGGCTAATGAAGGCAAGTATCCCATATGCCTTTTTAACCACCTTATCTACCTGTCCTGCTGCCTTCAGGGATCTATGTACATGCACACCATGGTCCCTCTGATCCTCTGTCCTTCCTAGGATCTTACCATTCATTGTGTATTCCCTTGCCTTGTTAGTCCTCCCAAAATGCATCACCTCACACTATTCAGGGTTAAATTCCATTTTCCACTGTTCTGCCCATCTAACCATCCCGTCTATATCGTCCTGTAGCCTGAGGCGTCCCTCCTCGCTATTTACCACTCCACCAATTTTCCTGTCATCTGCAAACTTACTGATCATACCTCCTACATTCATATCTAAATCATTAATGTACACCACAAACAGCAAAGGACCCAGCACCGATCCCTGCGATACACCACTGGACACAGGCTTCCAGTCACAAAAACAACCTTCAACCATCATCCTCTGTCTCCAGCCCGCTTGATTGGCACTCCATCCACCACCTTCAACATTCACTCCCTCCACCACCGGCGCACTGTGGCTGCAGTGTGTACCATCTACAAGATGCACTGCAGCAACTCGCCAAAGCTCCTTCAACAGCACCTTCCAAACCCGCAACCTCTACCACTTAGAAGGACAAGGGCAGCAGACGCATGGGAACATCACCACCTACAAGTTCCCCTCCAAGCCACACACCATCCTGACTTGGACCTGTATCGCCGTTCCTTCATTGTCGCTGGGCCAAAATCCTGGAACTCCCTTCCTAACAGCATTGTGGGTGTACCTACACCATATGGACTGCAGCGGTTCAAGAAGGCGGCTCACCACCATCTTCTCAAGGGCAATTAGGGATGGGCACTAAATGCAGGCCTAGCCAGTGACGCCCACATCCCATCAATGAATTTTTAAAAAACTAAGCCAATTTTGGATCCAATGTGCCAAATTGCCCTGGATCCCATGGGTGCTTACCTTCTTGACCAATCTTCTGTGTGGGACTTTGTCAAAAGCCTTACTGAAGTCCATGTAGACTACATCAACTGCACTACCCTCATCCACACACCTAGTCACCCCCCAAAAAATTCAATCAAATTGGTCAGACATGATCTCCCCCTGACAAAGCCATGCTGGCCTGCTGGAAAATATTATTTTAATTGTTTAATTGAACAAAAGGTTCAGCTTTCACCAAAAGTTTCTTGTTTTATACTTGCCATAAAACTGGGTTTTACAATTCCAAAGTTTTAAAGGAAGGATCAGTCAGAATGTCTAATCTAACACTTGCCATCATCCGTGCTTAAATTAACTTAAAATTCCATTAACCTTGAAATGAATAAAAGAAAACCTGGCTCTTCAGCCTGAAGACCAAAAAGATCTTTTTGTGTGTTGAATCATTGAACATCTAAGTAGCTAAGAACGGTACATTAAGGAGTTTGTATCTGTTAATTTTTTTTGAATTACAATGTTCTATCCATCTGCATGTTGAGATGCAACTAGCCAAAATCTTCTTGCTAGATTAAGCAATGTCGGTGTTTAAAACAGGATGATTTATTAAAACTGTTCCAACGAGCTAAATTACATGTTAGTATTTGGTTGTAAACATAAAATCCAAAGTAATGAGAGGATAGAAGTAAAACAGAGAAGGGTTTTTGGCCAGCTTTTGTTTTTTGTCACATTTCTATATTGATTACCGCTTTCAATAGTTGACCCCGAGCTACAAGCTCTGCTAAAATTAGTTGGATATTACAGGGAACTCTGCAAACAGCGAGCTCTGGACACGTTCTGTGGTTGAATTGAAATCTTTGGTTTCCTGTAGTTAAGTGTATTTATTTGGCTTTTTCTGAGGTTTACTCAAATCTAGACTTCAGGGTATACAATTGACAATCACTGGAGAGCGGGTTATTAAGGGCAATCCCTTTTATACCGAACATTTTCGCAAGCATCAACTAATTCATATATTTAACTCAATCCAGACAGATTTTATTTAACGGCAATGGTTTAATAAAATAGACAATTTAATTTCCGGATGAATTGACACACACGAAATTATCACAAAATAATCAAGTCTGGTGGGCAGCACGGTGGCATAGTGGTTAGCACTGTTGCCTCACAGCGCCAGGGACCCGGGTTCGAATCCGGCCTCGGGTGACTGTCTGTGTGGAGTTTGCACATTCTCCCTGTGTTTGCGTGGGTTTCCTCCGGGTGCTCCGGTTTCCTCCCACAGTCCAAAGATGTGCGGGTTAGGATGATTGGCTATGATAAATTGACCCTTAGCGTTAGGGGGATTAAATACGTGGGGTTACGGGGATACAGTGGGATATGTGTTGGTGTAGGGGTTACGGGGATCGGGTGGGATATGTGTCGGTGCAGGCTCGATGGGCCGACATGGCCTCTATCTGCACTGTGGGGTTTCTGTGATTTCTGTGAAATTGGAGCAAAGCTATTAGCAATCGTGGCACTCATCAAACCACTGATTGATTCGTGGGCTTTAACCAAATCCTGAATTTATTATGAAAAAGGGGTTGACCAAAGACGCTGTTTTGAGTAAATCATTCATTGGATTTAGTCAAAGTAGGGATGCTTGTGTAGGGTCTATATATTTTACTGTTATTTCTCACACTTTTTCCAATGCATAGCATACAGCTGATTAAAGGAAAATTAACTGGAATATCTATGGTAGTATATTAAAAACGTCTGCACGGACTTCATAGGAACATAGAAACAGGAGTAGGCCATTTAGCCGCTCGAGCCTGTCCCGCCATTCAATAAGAGCAGGACTGATCTGTGACCTAACTCCATATACCTGCCTTTGCCCATATCCCCTAGTACCTTTGGTTAACAAAAATCTATCAATCTCAGATTTAAAATTAACAATTGACCTAGCATCAACTGCCATTTCTGGAAGAGAGTGCCAAAGAGAGGAGGATAGTGATAGACTTCAAGAGGACATAGACAGGCTGATGGAATGGGCGGACATGTGGCAGATGAAATTTAATGCAGAAAAGTGTGACGTGATACATTTTGGTAGGAAGAACGAGGTGAGGCAATATAAACTAAAGGGTACAATTCTAAAGGGGGTGCATGAACAGAGAGACTGGGGGTATATCTGTACAAATCATTGAAGGTGGCAGGGTAGGTTGAGAAAGCAGTTAAAAAAGCATACGGGATCCTGGGCTTCATAAATAGAGGCATAGAGTACAAAAGCAAGGAAGCTATGATGAACCTTTATAAAACACTTGTTCGGCCTCAACTGGAGTATTGTATCCAATTCTGGGCACCGTATTTTAGGAAGGATGTGAAGGCCTTAGAGAGGGTGCAGAAAAGATTTACAAGAATGGTTCCAGGGATGAGGGACTTCAGTTACATGGATAGACTGGAGAAGCTAGGGTTGTTCTCCTTAGAGCAGGGAAGGTTGAGAGGAGATTTGATAGAGGTGTTCAAAATCATGAGGGTTCTAGACAGAGTAGATAGAGAGAAACTGTTCCCATTAGCAGAAGGGTCAAGAACCAGAGGACACAGATTTAAGGTGATTGGCAGAAGAACCAAAGGCGACATGAGGAAAAACTTTTTTACGCAGCGAGTGGTTATGATCTGGAATGCACTGCCTGAGAGGGTGGTGGAGGCAGATTCAATCACGGCTTTCAAAAGGGAATTGGCAAAGTACCTGAAGGAAAAAAATGTTGCAGGGCTACGGGGAAAGGGCAGGGGAGTGGAACTAGCTGAAGTGCTCTTGCAGAGAGCTGGCATGTGCTCAACGAGCCAAATGGCCTCCTTCTGTGCTATAACCATTCTATGATTCTATGATTCTAACTTCACTCCTGAAAGGCCTGGCTCTAATTTTTAGGTTTTGTCCACTAGTCCTAGACTCCCCAACCAGCGGAAATAGTTTCTCTCTCTATCTACCCTATCAGTTTCCATTAATCTCTTGAAAACTTCGATCAAATCACCATTTTCAGCTAAATTCCGGGGTATACAACCCTCATTTGTGTAACTTCTCCTCATAATTTAACCCTTGGAGCCCAGGTATCATTCTAGTAAATCTACACTGCACTCCCTCCAAGGCCAATATATCCTTCCTAAGGTGTGGTGCCAAGAACTGAACACAGTCCTCCAGGTGTGGTCTAACAGGGTTTTATATAGCTGTAGCATGATTTCTACCCCTTGTATTCTCGTCCTCTCGATATAAAGGCCAGCATTCCATTAGGCTTTTTGATTATTTTCTGTACCTGTCCACGACATTTTTATGATCTATGTACATGGAACCCCAAATCTCTTTGGATCTCCACTCTTTCTAGCTTCCTGTCTAAAAATCCTTACTGTTGCCGCCTTATGTCACATTTTTTGTCAATTTTCCATTATAAATTCTTATATGTCTATATTTATCATGAAAGCTGCTTAGGTACCCTTGTCATACATCCTGCTGCCAGTGGTGGTGCTGTAGTGCCTCCGTTTTGCTTCTTCCAGATTCAGAGCTTCCTATGCTCCAACCAACTACGTATGTAGGACAGATAAAAATTGGGGAATGATTCAGCAGACTTGAGGTCTGGTATAGATAAGAATTGGGCCCCCTATCTCACACAGTTTTGTGTCGAAACCAGTCATGTGACAGACAGGAACCAAAGCCTTAGAGTTAATGGGTGTTGCTTGGCTTGGAGAAAGGAGGAATGAGTCCACTTTTCCCCCCTAAATATATATATAGATGATTTGGAACACAATATCAAAAAATCACTGACAACACAAAAGTAGAATTGTGGGTTTTATAAATAGGGACATAGAGTACAAGACCAAAGAGGTGATGATAAATAAGAACATAAGAACATAAGAAATAGGAGCAGGAGTAGGCCAATCGGCCCCTCGAGCCTGCTCCGCCATTCAATAAGCTCATGGCTGATCTGATCCTAACCGCCAATCCACTATCACCGAACCATCTCCTGAATCTAACAGAATTAGACACACGAAATAGGAGCAGGATCAGGCTACACGGCCCCTGGGCCCGCTCCGCTACCCACAGGGCCATGACCGATCCGAACCTAGACTCATGTCCAAATTCCTGCCCGCTCCCCGTAACCCTTAATTCCCTTTACTTCTAGGAAACTGTCTATTTCTGTTTTAAATTTATGTAATGATGTAGCTTCTACAGCTTTTTGGGGCAGCATATTCCATGGACGTACCACCCTCTGAGTGAAGTAGTTCCTCCTCATCTCAGTTTTGAAAGAGCAGCCCCTTATTCTAAGGCTATGCCCCCTAGTTCTAGTTTCACCCATCATCGGGAACATCTTCCCCGCATCCACCCGAGCCATTCTCTTCACAATCTTATATGTTTCAATAAGATCGCCTCTCATTCTTCTGAACTCCAATGAGTAGAGTCCCAATCTACTCAACCTCTCCTCATATGTCCATCCCCTCATCCCCGGGATTAAACGAGTGAACCTTCTTTGTACTGACTTGAGAGCAAGTATGTCCTTTCTTAAGTATGGACACCAAAACTGTACGCAGTATTCCAGGTGCGGTCTCACCAATACCTTGTACAACTGAAGCAATACCTCCCTATTTTTATATTCTATCCCCCTAGCAATGAAAGCCAACATTCCATTGGCCTTCTTAATCACTTGCTGCACCTGCATACTAACCTTTTGAGTTTCGTGCACCAGGACCCCCAGATCCCTTTGTACTTCAGTACTTTCCAGTTTCTTGCCATTAAGATAATAACTTGCTCTACGATTTTTCCTGCCAAAGTGCATAACCTCACACTTTCCAGTATTGTATTCCATCTGCCAAATCTCTGCCCACTTACTTAGCCTGCCTATGTCCCCTTGCAGGTTTTTTATGTCCTCCTCACTCACTACTTTCCCTCCCATCTTAGTATCATCTGCAAACTTTGATATGTTACACTCGGTCCCCTCCTCCAAATCATTAATATAGATTGTAAAGAGTTGGGGACCCAGCACTGACCCCTGCGGAACACCACTAGTTACTGATTGCCAGTCTGAGAATGAACCATTTATCCCAACTCTCTGCCTTCTGTTAGATAGCCAGTCCTCTATCCATGCCAGAATATTACCCCCAATCCCGTGATTTTTTATCTTAAGCAATAATCTTTTGTGTGGCACCTTGTCAAATGCCTTTTGGAAGTCTAAATACACTACGTCCACTGGTTCCCCTTTATCCACCCTATATGTTACTTCCTCAAAGAACTCCAGCAAATTTGTCAAACATGACTTCCCCTTCATAAAACCATGCTGACTTTGTCCTATTAAATTATGATTATCCAAATGTCCTGTTACTGTCTCCTTAATAATGGACTCCAATATTTTACCTACCACAGATGTTAGGCTAACCGGTCTATAGTTTCCAGCCTTCTGTCTACTGCCCTTTTTAAATAAGGGTGTTACATTAGCAGTTTTCCAGTCTGCCGGGACCTTTGCCGAGTCCAGGGAGTTTTGGAAAATTATTACCAATGCATCCACAATCCCTACCGTCACTTCCCTCAAGACCCGAGGATGTAAGCCATCAGGTCCAGGTGATTTATCCGCCTTGAGTCCCATTATTTTACCGAGTACCACTTCCTTAGTGATTATGATCGTGTTTAGCTCCTCCCCCCCTTTAGCCCCCTGTTTGTCCAGTGTTGGGATATTCTTAGTGTCTTCTACTGTAAAGACTGATATAAAATATTCATTCAGTGTTTTTGCCATCTCCATATTTCCCACCATTAATTTCCCAGTCTGATCCTCTAATGGACCAACATTTACTTTAGCCACCCTTTTTCTTTTTATATAACTATAAAAACTCTTACTATCTGTTTTTATATTTTTTGCTAATTTACTTTCATAATCTATCTTCCCTTTCTTAATCAATCTTTTTGTTATTTTTTGTTGTCTTTTAAAGTTTCCCCAATCCTCTATCCTCCCACTAGATTTGGCTACCTTATATGCCCTTGTTTTTAGTCGAATACTATCCTTAATTTCTTTACTTAGCCACGGATGGCTGACTTTTCTTTTACACCCTTTTCTTCTCAGTGGAATATATTTTTTTTGGAAGTTGTAAAATAACTCCTTAAATGTACACCACTGATCATGTATCGTCTTACCCTTTAATCTATTTTCCCAATCCACTCTACTCAATTCCGCTCTCATACCTTCATAGTCTCCTTTATTCAAGCTTAGCATGCTTATTTGAGATCCAACCTTCTCACCCTCTAATTGAATATGGAATTCAACCATGTTATAGTCACTCATTCCAAGGGGATCCTTTACTAGGACATTTTTAATTATTCCTGTCTCGTTACACAGGACCAGATCCAAGGTTGCTTGCCCCCTGGTCGGTTCAGTTACGTACTGCTCAAGAAACCCATCCCTAATACACTCAATGAACTCATCCTCAAGGCAGCCCTGCCCAATTTGATTTGTCCAATTAATATGATAGTTAAAATCCCCCATAATTATAGATGTTCCCTTATTACAAGCCTCAACTATTTCCTGATTGATACTCCGTCCAACAGAGTTGCCACTGTTCGGAGGCCTATAGACTACGCCCACTAGTGTTTTTTTCCCCTTATTATTCCTTACCTCCACCCAAACTGTTTCATTATCCTGATCTTTTGACCCAATATCATTTCTCTGTATGAGTGCACAATTAGAGTTCTGTGTGCAGTTTTAGGTACTCCATCATCGAAAGGACATTAAAACCATAGACAGTGTACAGCATAGTTTAACCAAGATCATATCAGAGATGAGGAACTAAAGTTATGATGAGAGATCAGATACTGGGGCTATTTTTATTGGAGCAGAGGAAACTAAGATTCAAAAGAGGTTTTTAAAATTATGAACATTTTTGGTAGGGTGAATAGGGAAAGACAGTTTCCTTTAGTTCAGGAGTCAGTGATGAGGAGTCATCAATTTAAAATTGTCACTAAAAGAGTAGGGAGAGGGGTTTGGGAAATTTCTTTATGCAAAACATTGTTACAGCTTGGCTTTCCCATATGGAATTGTTGCGGTAGAGACCGTTGCACCTCATGGTAAAAGTAGATAAACATTTGAAGCAGAGGAACGTACACGGCTAGGGGGAGAAAGCAGAGCAGTGGATTGTTCTAGCAAAGAGCTTACATGGACACCATGATTCAAATGGCCCCTGTTTGTTCTATAATGCTCTACGGTTCTATGTAACATAAAATGTAATATTCTGTTGCCAAGCTGGAGCTTTGTGTAACATGCCCTCATTTGAGGTTAATTGAAGGACAATTGTTTTTCTGTAGTTTTTTGTAAATCTCTGGCTCCAAGATTTGAAAACCAGCAGGAAATGATTGGCTACCTTCCTCTTTTTTATTCTTGTTTTGCATCTGTAACAAAATGTAACACTTTGAGCTGCGACATCTGAAGAGAGCCATGGTAAATCAGGGAATATGGTCTCTCTCTTACCTATCTTTGTGTTTTCCCATTCCTGTTCATCTCACTGGTCTCTCTTCTTTTGTCTTTCCTTATTTTTTTTGTTGCTTTTGTCTCTATCATCTTTTTTCTCTGACTTTTTCTTCTTTCTTTTTGGGTTGCAAATGACGTGGTGTGGAAAGGAGCCAAAATTTTCTAGTGGTGGATGTGAAGAAACTGCAGATTAGAAACCCCTACTCCTGGCTGTGCATGTGATGTTGACTACTAATGCATCCTGCCTGGCCCCGCCTTGCCCCCTCTCTCACTGCTTCTGTTGCCACCACCACTTGTCCTTGGGAGTGAGACACACCTTTACTGGAGTCATTGCCAACTATGTGGAGCACCAGAGACAGTAGGGCTGAGAGGATGAGAGGGAGTCATCTTTTTTATTGGAGTGACCAGAGTGGGAGAGGAGAGGAGAGCAGCTTCTTCTGCCAGACTGATACCTGGGATGGCAGGAATGACGTATGAGGAGAGATTGGGTTGATTGGGCTTATACTCGCTGGAGTTTTAAAGAATGAGAGGGGATCTCATTGAAACTTATAAAATTCTAGCATGACTAGACAGACTAGATGCAGGAAGGATGTTCCCGATGGCAGGGGAGTCAAGAACCGGGGTCACAGTCTAAGGATAAGGGGTAAGCCATTTAGGACTGAGATGAGGAGGAATTTCTTCACCCAGAGAGTGGTGAACCTGTGGAATTCTCTACCACAGAAGGCAGTTGAGGCCAATTCATTAAATATATTCAAGAAGGAGTTAGATATATTTCTTAAGGCTAAAGGGATCAAGGGATATGGGGAGAAGGCAGGGACAGGGTACTGAGTTTGGATGATCAGCCATGATCTCACTAAATGGCGGAGCAGGCTCGAGGGGCCAAATGGCCTACTCCTGCTCCTATCTTCTATGTTTCTATGTTTCCTTCTCTCTATCTGCTCTCCCTATCTCCCCTTCTACTTCCTGTTTCCCTTTCTCCCCCCTCCTTCTACCCTCCCTCTCCTCCTCTTTCTTTCCACCTCCTCCTCACCTTTACCCGTCCTCCTCATCCACTGCACCCCTAATATATATATATATATATATGCGAAATACATGAGCCTGAAATAAAAGCTTTGAAAATTCAGTCTCCAATTTCTTTCAAGTAAAGAAACTCACAAACCTTCATAGAGGACACACCTTCTGCCCTTCAACCCCTGCTGATTGCATAGTTTGCACGCTGAGAAATTCTACAAACTTCATGTGCGCAGAATACGTGGATGTGTTTAAAAGCCTTCACTTAGCCATTGTGAGGTAAAAATATCCAGACAAAGCCCAATTTTTTTTGAGCGGCTGAGGCCTTCAAAGAAAAACTTTAATGAAGACATTAAAAGGCACAAAAGAGGTTTCAGTGTGTAAATTTCATAATTTTATTGTGAAATGTAATTTTTTCAATCTTTTATTTTGTTTATATCCCTATTTAAGATATTTAAAATTTCAGTTACTGAGAAAAGAAGATGAAAAAAAATCAGAAAGCAATTTGAATGAATTGTGGGATCCTGATGGTGCAAGGAGGGTAATGAGTTTACAAAGATAAAAAAATTCTAAATGTGGGCAAAGGAAATCATAACAGGAACAAATTGATTTAAAAAAAGTGACAAACAAAACAGAAAGTCAAGTTGTGCAGACAAGAAGTGTATCACAGATTAAGATTTTTATATATCTACATAGAGACATGTAATAAATGTGCTGGTGATGTCTAATGGCAATATGCGAGTATTGTACTGTTCTTATTTTGTCAGGATAGGCAGGGTTCTCCATTGGGTAAATTCATCTTAGTAGATAATCAGGAATTACCCAATAAAAAGGGAATTGGATATATACTGGAACAGGAAAAAATTGCAGGGCTATGGGGACAGAGCAGGGTAGTGGGACTAATTGGATAGTTGCTTCAAAGAGCCAGCACAGACATGATGGGCCAAATGGCCTCCTTCTGTGCTGTATGACTCTATAAATTACATGATGCTGAGTCATACAAATCAGGGAAGTCCCAAGTTTGATCTTTATTCTGTACTGATTTCAACAAGAGCATAGAAACATAGGAGCAGGAGTAGGCCATTCGGCCCTTCGCACCTGCTCCACCATTCAATATGATCATGGCTGATCCTCTATCTCAATACCACATTCCCGCTCTCTCCCCATACCCCTTGACGCCTTTTGCGTCTAGAAATCTATCTATCTCCTTCTTAAATATATTCAGTGGCTTGGCCTCCACAGCCTTCTGTGGTAGAGAATTCCACAGGTTCACCACCCTCTGAGTGAAGAAATTTCTCCTCATCTCAGTCCTAAATGTCCTACCCTGTATCCTGAGACTGTGACCCCTCCTTCCAGCCCCCCCCCCCCCCAGCCAGGGGAAACATCCTCCCTGCATCCAGTCTGTCTAGCCCTTTCAGAATTTTATACGTTTCAATGAGAAGGATGCTACTATTGGTTGTGCCGCCCTTGAGTAGGGAGGGGGAAACTAGCTACTGCTCCTGCGCTGATAGTTATTCAATGACCTGTTCTGTTCAGTGTACAAGTGTCGACAGGCAGGATCAAGATGCCACCGCCATAACGGATAGCCTGCCAATGCTCACTCTGAAAGCTCACACATGAAAAATAACTTTTAAGGATTCTTGTCCTAGTCTCTGCTTCTTTGGGCCAGCGTCCATTTTGCCATTACCTCCCTTTGAAAGGTCTCGAGATGTTTTCTACATTAAATGCGGTACATAAATGCAAATTGTTGACACGTAAGCCGAGCAATATGTACAGTCTCTTCTACATAATTAAAGGAAACGCGCCATCTGCAGATAATCGTAAATTAAAGCTTCCTTTGTTTCTCAATGGATGGGAGAATTGACTTATGACCTTCCATTGAGATAATAAGGTGAAGGATTTTCATTGTGAAAAATAAATCAATCAGCCCACTTTATAACGTTTACTTTTAACTATACAATGCTTTAAAAATAATTGCACTCCGAAGCAAGATCTACATCGAAAATGAAGGATTAATGTTAAGAGCTCGGTTCAAACATGGAATTCACTCTTTAATCGTTGGCAGCAATTCCCAGTCAATTGACATGACTCACTCTCTACAATTATGGCGGCTGCTCAAACAGTTACTAGATCCTCCCCGCTTTTCATCTATTTGTAATTTAAAAAAAGACTGCAACTTCTACTCATGTTTTGTTTTAACAAGGCTTGATATATTTAATGGGAAAGCTGTACACAGCCGTACAATATTTATGACTTTACAATAAATGTCACACCTTCGGAAAACACGACACTGCGGAAGGCGCTGTCCTGGAAGTATAGTGCTGAAAATCTGTTTCGCAGGAATATATATATACCCAAAACTTTCGTGTGTGTGTGTGTGTGAGTGCGGGGGGTTACTTCTTGTATATATAACAAGAAAATAACAAACACAAAAATATCCATGGCTCCATCGCAGTCTGCATCATAATGGTTAAGAAATCTGAGATCTTCCAACCTAGCAGCATAAACTTTTACACGCACGAGTAAACGTGTATAAATGGAGATACATATACAAACTATTTTACCATGGTTTAAACTTAATGTTGGACTTTGTGTAGCAATAAGTTTTTTTCTTTAAAACCTGAATAATTAATGACAATGCGGAGTTCAATCAAACATCAGGGCAAAAATAACGGGGAACTCCTCTTATCACCAGCAATGCCGCCAAACCTGTCCGCGTTTGACTCACACGTTTTTATATTAGCATGTTGCGTTTTAATGTTAAATAATGATCACAATCGTGAATATCCAGACCCAATTGCTCATTCGCGGTTTTATTATATACAATCGAGGGGAAAAACAGAATTTGAATCAAAATAAATTGTGGATATTTTAGTACCTTTATCTGTAAGTAGAAGTATCTCTGTAACCTGATCTGGCTGAAATGGTTATCTTTCGACATACAGTAAATCGGGTGGGTGGGGGGAGACATCTTCAGCAGATTGGCGAGTGAGACGTCTTGGAACAGGTTCCTGCCAAGTTAGCACATTCTGCGGTGTATAAAAGGCGCCGCCTCCTCCCTCCCCACTGCAGTACAACTCTTCCTTTCGCACGATGAGTTACTGTCTGGATACAATGCTCGGCACCAGCTCCTACCGCAGGGTACTGGGGGACTCGCCCCGCCCTGTGTCCCGCTCTGCAGGCTCCCTGGCAAGTAGCGGCTTCCATTCACAGACATGGTCCCGCAGTCCCAGCACAATCACCTCCTACAAACGGGTGGCCCCGGGCCTGACTGCCAGCTTCGGCTCTCAGATCACAGCCTCCACCGAGAGCCTGGAATCCGGGGTCATCAATGGGGACATCAGATCGCGCAACGAGAAGGAGATGCTCCAGACCCTGAACGATCGCTTCGCCACTTACATCGACAAAGTAAAGAGCCTGGAGCTCCAGAACAAGAATCTGGAGGCAGAGGCTGCATCCTTGAGGCAGCAGCAAGCCGGCAGATCGGCCATAGGAGAGCTGTACGAGAGAGAGATCAAAGATCTGCGCAATGTGGTCGTGCAGATCAGCAATGACAAGGCGCAGTTACAGCTGGAGCACGAACACCTGGAGGAGGACATCCAACACATCAAGCAGAGGTTCGACGACGAGAACAGGATAAGAGACGAGATCGACGCCAATGCCAGGGCGCTGAACAAATATATCGAGGATGCAGGCTTGCTGAAGGTAGATCTGGAGAAGAAGCTCCAGTTTCTCACTGACGAGGCTTCTTTCATGAAGGCGAATCACGACGAGGAAGTTCGAGATTTGCTGAATCAAATCCAGGGCTCTCAGATAACTTTAGAAGTGAGGGATTCCCTCAAGTCTGATATTACGACCGCGCTCCGAGAGATCCGGGCACAGATGGAAGGTCATGCAGCCAAGACCACCAGCCAGACCGACGAAGTGTTTAAAGTGAAGCTGGAAAAATTGAACCAAGCCGCCAAGGTCAATACGGACGCCATCCACGCAGCGCAGGATGAAATCCTCGAATATCGCAGACATCTGCAGTCCAAGAATATCGAGTTGGAGACCCTGAAAGGGACTAAAGACTCACTGGAGAGGCAAAGGTTTGAGATGGAGGACAGGCACAATGCAGACATTTCCAGCTACCAGGTAGTCTTTAGATAAAATTATCTTAGTGACCCAACTATTTCCCCAATAGACAAAAAATCAGTTTAGGGAGGTGCATGTTTTTTTAAAATTTACACATACTCCTAATTAAATTCGTTTAACTTTTAAAACTGACCTTGAGAGGGTAATTGATTTATGTTGTCTAATATCAAAGTTATAAATGAGTATAACTAAGTTTTAGATCATATGGACCCGCGTTTTTCTTGGTTGCTTTCTTAACTTCCCAATTCCATATATGTTAATATACTAGTGCAATCTGATTATGGAGTTCACACATTTGAAAGGTTTAATGTGCATAACCATTTATTTCTGCAAAATATTTCATGTTACAGGAAGCAGCTCAGCAACTTGAAAACGAATTGCGAAACACAAAATGGGAAATGTCTGCGCAGCTCAGGGAGTACCAAGACTTGCTCAATGTTAAAATGGCTTTGGATATTGAAATTGCGGCTTACAGGTAATGGTGTGGATGTCAAATGCGAAGTGCGTTGCGTAAGCGAGTCTGAGAGCATAAGGTCTAAATGTCAGAGGAATGGGCAAATAAGCTAATACTTCACAATATCTTTACACTAGATAATCATGCCTTAAACTATGTAATAATTACAATAGTATTTTGATGCGAAAATATCTAAGAACCACCAATGTTGCATAATGGTTGCTAGTTTTCAGTTTTTGGAAGCGTAAGAACGAAACACATAAAAAGAACCAAATCATTTAATTGGAATTCGGACAATTAATAGTGTTGAATAAAAAAAACAGAAATGCTAGAAATGCGCAACAGATGAGTTAGGATCTCAGAGAGAAGATAGAGTAAGTTCCTTAATTACAACCCTATTTCTGCTTCATCTGTTATGCGTTTGTAGCATTTTCCGCTTTTACTTCAGATGTCTTTCTTTTAACTCTAATGAGTAAACAGTGTTTGTTGTTGATGACATAAAGAAAATAACGGTAAGTTTGCAGGCAACAACTTATTATTAATAATTATCATTTTATTTTGTAAAGGAAACTCCTGGAGGGCGAAGAATCAAGATTTATTGGGACAAGTCCCTATCCTTATATAGAAGGGTATCATAAAGTTCCTACAGTGCCAAACCATATTAAAACTAAGTCTGAAGAAAGAGCCAAACCAGCTGACAAAGAAAAAGAAAATGTGATTGCAGAGGAACAAGTGGATGAAATGCCAATTGCAACTGAAGAAACTGAAGAGACAGAAAAGGCTGGAGAAGGAAAGGAAGAGAAGGAAGAAGCTGAAGAGCAAGATGAAAAGGCCAAAGCTGAAGAAGCAGCAGAGGAAGAGGCGGAAAACGCAGAGGACAAGGGCGAAGAAGCTAAATCTGATGAAGAAGCTGTGAAAGAAGAAGACACAAAGACTGAAGAAGCCGAGGAAGAAGGTAAAGCAAAATCACCTGTAGAAGAGAAAGCCAAAGAAAAAATAAAAGTAGAGAAAGAGGATGTGAAAGACGGAAAAAAGGAGCAACCGAAGGAAAAGCCAGAAAACGAACCTATCAAAGACCAAAATGAAAAGGTGGATGAAAAAGAACCAGTTGAACCTAAAGCAAAAGATAAGGAAACAGAGGAGAAAGAAAGCCCAGAAAAGGAGCCAGAGACTAAAGAAACAGCAAAGATAGAAAAGAAGAAGGAGCCAGAGGAACCCTCCAAACCAGAATCTAAATCTGATGAGGATGAAAAGAAAAATGAATCAAAAGCAGAACCCAAGGACGAAGGAAAAAAAGACACAAAACCAGAGCCCAAAGCTGAAGATAAGAAAGACGTAAAACCAGAGCCCAAAGCTGAAGATAAGAAAGACACAAAACCAGAGCCCAAAGCTGAAGATAAGAAAGACACAAAACCAGAGCCCAAAGCTGAAGATAAGAAAGACACAAAACCAGAGCCCAAAGCTGAAGATAAGAAAGACACAAAACCAGAGCCCAAAGCTGAAGATAAGAAAGACACAAAACCAGAGCCCAAAGCTGAAGATAAGAAAGACACAAAACCAGAGGCCAAAGCTGAAGATAAGAAAGACACAAAACCAGAGCCCAAAGCTGAAGATAAGAAAGACACAAAACCAGAGCCCAAAGCTGAAGATAAGAAAGACACAAAACCAGAGCCCAAAGCTGAAGATAAGAAAGACACAAAACCAGAGCCCAAAGCTGAAGATAAGAAAGACACAAAACCAGAGCCCAAAGCTGAAGATAAGAAAGACACAAAACCAGAGCCCAAAGCTGAAGATAAGAAAGACACAAAACCAGAGCCCAAAGCTGAAGATAAGAAAGACGTAAAACCAGAGGCCAAAGCTGAAGATAAGAAAGACACAAAACCAGAGCCCAAAGCTGAAGATAAGAAAGACACAAAACCAGAGCCCAAAGCTGAAGATAAGAAAGACACAAAACCAGTGCCCAAAGCTGAAGATAAGAAAGACACAAAACCAGAGCCCAAAGCTGAAGATAAGAAAGACACAAAACCAGAGCCCAAAGCTGAAGATAAGAAAGACACAAAACCAGAGGCCAAAGCTGAACCTGAAGAAAAGAAAGGTTCTTCTATACCAGAGCCTAAGCCTCAGGAGAAGATTGAAAAAACAGAACCATCAAAAGAAGAATCAAAGAAAAGTGCAAAAATAGAACCAGCTAAACCAGATTCCACAACAGCAGAGAAGGAGCCCGAGAAAACAACAGAAGTTAAAGAAAAAGTAACAGACCAAAATAAAGAGAGTAAAAAAGAAACAAAGGACGAGACAACCGAAACAGTGAAAAAATCAGAAGTAAAGAAATCTGCCCCAGAGCCAGAAAAAGATCAAAAGGAAGTGGAAGCAGAAAAAGAACAAATTAGTAAAGAGACTAAAAAGGAAAAGATGTCTGAAGTTAAAGAAGAAACACAAGTTAAGGATGACAAAGAGGGGAAATCAGAGAAGCCTTCCAGTACTAAAGAGTCAAAGACAACAGACAAAACTAAAAAAGCAGAGGAATAAAAGGTATAAAGAATGATTTTGTGGGGAGAAAACAAATCACCAAAGAAATACTGCACCGAGGAACTAAGTGATTAATGTAGAAAAACTGCCAAGATAATATTGTACCTTGTTATGAGACAAGGGGCTGGTAAGCAATAGGTGTTCACAAAAGAGGCAGACAAATGCATTGTGGTAACTTATATAGCAGAATGTGATGTATGCAGAATGCTAAGCACTTACACTTGAAGAGTGTCAATCATTATCCTGCCTCAGTAATAAGTGCATTTAAAATGACTGACCACATGATGTATTTATATATATATCACCTAAAGATAAAGAGTATTTGCTGACTTATATTAATCAAATAACAAACCCGTCGTGAGTTGAAGATAAAAAGCCACATCCTCAATCTAAAATGTGCACCAAAACAAATACTGTCAATTACTTACAACGTGCAATATATAAATAAAGAGCTTAACAGATACAATGTGCCTCTGAAGTATATATCAATACTAATGCAAATTGACATGATTAAAATATATGTATAATGACAACGTCTAATTATAAATGATTGCATTTTCTTTGAATAAAGCAGCAACTTTCTTATAGGAACATTATATTTTCTCAAGATTGGTCATTTGTGTCAGTGTTTATGTGGAGTTGTTCAAGCTTTTTGTCGGAAATAGTATTGTCTGTAACAAATGTTAGGCAAAGCATCAAAGTACCACCTGGGAATCAGAGTCATCATAGGACAAATTGATGCATGCCATTGAGAGGAGGGAGAAGAGGAGAGACAGAGTCTGGTAGTGCATATAAAAGACTGTGATATATACACAAGTGTGAAAGACTGAAAATTTGAGGAAAAATAATTATCTTTGTTGGGGTAAATATGTATCTATATAATATATTAAAATCTTGAGTCATTATGTTTTCACATGCTAATTCATTGAAATTAATGGGTAACATTAACGGTAATGCCTGCTATTCTTACTTCATCCAGGTAGTACTGCGACCTCTTAAAAAAATCATATGACGAGAAGGTCTGTAATTCTAACCTGGTCCAGAGGTGGCAGTGTAACCTCTCTCAGCCTGGTACAACAAGCACAGCTGAAAGATACATCATTTCCTCTGATTAAGCATGAGTAAGGTCATAGGAGATTCATTAGTTTATTAAATAATTAAACAAAATATGTAGCATTCCAGCTAAATAACAGTGCTAAAATAAATTGACTTCACTGGTGTTTTGAATATATCTGTAAGCATATAGAGTTTGATTGTAGCAGCCATCTGAATCTAAAATAAATACTATGGAGATCGGGATATATTTGGACAACAGGGAAGCTATTAAGTTAAAATATCACAGCCACAGATATGACTGAAATAAAAATGTATTGTCTGTGGCTCCTCAAAAGGACCAGTGGGTAAATGCACTGTGACGTGGCATTGAAGTATACAAAACAAAAAGATCCCAGGTTTGAAGCCTGTTGTGTGTTGAATTTGTTGTGGGTTGCAATAATTGGCCTCAGTGTCCCCAGGCTAGGGAAGGGAACAGGCTATAGTTCCATCCTTCCAATTGCTATTCAGTTATCCCCACTGTAAGTGAATGATGGCTGAGACCAGGAGTGGTTATGGTTGGGATGGCCTACAGTTGAATAACTGCCAGTACTCACTGTTCAAGCTCATATCTGGGGAATAACATCTTAGGCAAAGTCCCAAGGGCTGTTGGTACCTATTGGACCATATCCCAGAAAGAGTTGCTGCTTTCAAGAGAAAAAAAATTGTGCTGACCAATGTTATAATTTAATGTAAACCAATCTTTTCTCAATTTCACAAAGTTTAAAATTAACAAACTATTAATTTTATGATATACTTTATATAAATAAATCTAACACTATGAGGCCAAGTTTGCTTATTTTAGATGTGAAATTGGTGAGAAAACTAATATTTTCAACTTTTGAGCAATAGTAGGATTTAAAATAGTATGTATGCTTGATGAAACTAAGCATCAAGCATCACTTGCAATGCAAGAATGGTAGGCTGAAGGAATGAGAATAACTAAAAAGTCTAGTTTAATGCCATCATCGTTATCACCAAATAAAGCTTCAACCTCCAACAGACCATTGAAATAACGATCTACACTGGGGGATAGCGCGACCCCAGTGTAAAGGGTATGTGCATTTGAAAATTAAATTAATGGGCATTGGGATTTGAATAATCTTTTTCTTTGCCAATTTTCTCCCCTCTACTTTTGTGAAGGTGTTGACTCCTTGCTGGGACATTGGTCTACAGGCATTGGCACGCTGTTGATAACTCAACCAAGGGGCCATTATTCATGCGTGGACCTTGACAGTGAGTATTGACAGATTATTCTACAGCCAAGCACAATCCTGCCTTCACTGCAGCCCTGGCAAAGATCATGTAACTCAGCAAAGACCAGGGATTGAACCTAGGACCCTCTTGGTCTGTGTGACTCATTCACAGTATAAATCCACTGAGCTCCATGCAATGAGGGATAATTGGTACTAGGGTATAGAATACTTTTCCATTTCGGACACCAGTCATGTCAACATCAACTACTTCCAGGTCAATCATAGCACATGGAAATACATAGTAAAGTTTTACTGTCTGTCCCATCATGACTTCAAACTTAGAGGAGTACCAGAGGATTTTCCTATATCCAAATCGTGCTTGCTTTCCTGAGAGTGAGATTTCTAATTTGTACCCAATTTTCTGCTGTCGTTACCTGCCTGCTCTGTTTCCTGCTCAGCAGATTTAGAGACCTGAAAAACCCACACAGATCCTAACAGCCAGGGTAGTACTAATGATATAAAAATATGTTCACCAACTGGGGTAATTCTCTGAAAAATAAACTCATCAGCATTGCACAACTCAGTGACTGACTCAAATGGTTTAAATAATAATAGCAAGGTTAGTATGTTGATTGCAAAATGCACAATAAGGTAAATAAGCCCCAATACTGTTGACAACACAGTAGTTTACTGATTGTCCTTAAAATCCAAAGGGGATTTTCAGATCCAGTTTCTCTTTACTTAACATATGAGTAGAAACATAAAACAAAGCAATTAATATGTATCTGTAATGTCCTTTACCAGTAATTCATACTCAAATAGTCTCAGAATTGAATATTTAGCAGTGATAACACCATATTTAGTTCAGAAATGATGATATAGCTCTTATCAATCTGACCATATAGGAAGTGTTCAGAAAATAATGGATAACACTGCTTTTTCCCAAATCACACTTTATTAAAGTCAAGGTCTAAGAAGACTGTGGAAATGCATTCACAAGGAACTGGGTTCGGATGGTAAAACTTATTTTATTTAGCATCTCTATAGCCAATGAAAAAGACAAACTTTCATCCCATTAGTCAGGGATGATTTCAAACCAATATTCCAGAGGTGAAAAGACATTGTTCTAACTTACTGCTCTTTCCAATCCCTTGGATGGTAGTTTTAAGCAAAATGGTAATTTACCCCACACTTGTGAAATAATGTATGTAAAAGAAAAGAACACTTAAACACAGAAATTAAATGATTACATTAAACTGAGGAAAGAATGCATGTAAATAGTACATTTAGAAACCTTTTTGCAAGAATTGTAGGATGATTCTGAATGATCCATTGCTATGATGAGGTTCCATCATTTAGATATCATAATTTAGAACCCATTGTTGTACAAAACAACCAAAGCACTATTCCAGATGTATACAATTATCTGCACTTGAACAGCAGTAAAAGTGAAATGAATATACATCCAAAAGCTACTAAGATGCAGTGATTCTGCTACATCAGATATTAATATTCCAGGCACGATAGAACACATGAAAGTGATAAGAAGGTGGATCTAATCTTTTATAGTTTGTAAGCTCTCAGTTAAACATATACCTAACTTCCAAAACATCAATCCGTTTGAATGTGTCTTCCTCCACAGAAGCACTGGTGTATTTCTTAGTCTGACTACAACAAATTTGTTTGTCCTCACTTTTAAGTTTAGTGGTTCAATTTTAACAATCTAACGGCCTCCGTAAAGTTAGAGTACTTTTCCTTGCTTTTTGCCCATTTAAAATTGCTATGACAGTCACGATATTCAATATGTATATTTTATTTGTTCTTAGGAAGTGAGCCACACTGGAAAGACCATATTTATTGCCCGTCCCTAGTTGCTCTGAAAAGGTGATAGTGGGCCTTCTACTTCCACTGCAGTCCTTGCGGTGCTCCCACAATGGTGTCAGCTAGGTAACTGCAGCATTTTGATATAGCAATGATGAAGGAATGGTGGCATCTATCCAAGTCAGGTTGATGTGTGACTTAGAGTTACACACCATCCTGACTTGGAAATATATCGCTGTTCCTTCATCTTCGCTGGGTCAAAATCCTGGAACTCCCTCCCTAACAACACGATGAGAGTAATTTCACCACGCGGATTGCAGCGGTTCAAGGCGGCGGCTCACCACCACCTTCTCAAGGGCAATTAGGGATGGGCAATAAATACTGGTCTTGCCAGCGACGCCCACGTCCCAGGATCAAATAAAATATTTTTTTGGAGATGTCGGTATTCCCATTACATTACTGCTGTTGTTCTTGGTGGCAAACGTCATAGGCTGGGAAGTGCTGTCGAAATAGGCTTGGCGAGCTGCTGCAGTTCATCCTGTGGATATTACGTACTGTAGCCGCAGTGTGCTAGTGGTGGAGTGGTTAAACATTGAGTTCAGTGGCAGGGGTGCCAAACAAGTAAGCTGCTTTGTCCTGGATGGTGTCAAGTTCGAGTGTTGTTGCGTGTGTCCAGGTAAGTGGTGAGTACTTCATCACACTCCTGACTTGAACCTTGCAGATAGTGGATCAGCATTGAGGGAACAGGAGGTGAGCCACTTGTCACAGAGTACTCAGCCTCTGCTTTTGTAGTCACATTGTTGATATGGCTGGTCCAGTTAAGTTTGTGGTCAATGGCGACTTCCAGGATATTGATGGTTAAGGTCTCAATAATGATGGTGCCATTATAGGTCAGGGGGTGATGGTTGGGCCTTTTCTTGTTGGAGACATTTATTTTGACAAAAATTGTAGTTGTATATATTTGTGAAACCAATATGTCTCCTCTCAGTTACAGTCTGTCATAAAACCTCAACAAACAAACTTTAATTACCTTTCACAAAGATTGCTAAGAAAAAGTATGTGCTAATACACCATAGGCAGAAATTTATATATTATATATGCATTATACTTCAGACATCACACTACAGTGTCAAAAGTAGAGAATAAAATAAAGAAAAATCTGGCATTTTTTTTCTGCCCTTGACAACTTGGCATTGCCAAGTGCAGGAATCAGGATTTGCAAACAGTGCAAATTTATACAACATGCGTCTAGTATGCATTTCCTATCTGTACAAAGAAGCTCTCCAAGAATAGAACATTCCTCAGGCTGCGTGTATACAGTCTCTTAATTGTCCATACTTAAAAAAGACAAAGCCAAGGTTCTGACCTGCAGTCTGAATAGCAGTTGATCTCTGAATGACTACATCCAGTGTTTTCTTAACAGCAATTCCACTTTGTGGCCTTAACTGGTCACAACTTCACCTTAGCAACAGAACAATATATGGTGCAAATATTTTTCAAAAGGTGGGAGACCAGTTAATGTTGGTATTCATAGGGATTTGGGAGTCCTTGTACACTAATCACAAAAAGTAAACACACAGGTACAGCAAGCAATTGGGAAAGCAAATGGTGAGTTAGCCTTATTGCAAGGTGGGGGGGGGGGGGGGGGGCGGTGGGGTGGCTGTGGTGGAGTATAAGAGTAAGGAAGTCGTGCTGCAATTATATAGAGATTTGGTGAGACCGCACCCTGCATAAAACTCTTGATAATATAAAGCAGCATATTATCTGGCTTACTGCGAGCAACGCCCACATTGAAGCAGTGAAAATACTAAGAATTTATTTTTGGACATATCATAAAATCTTGGTAAAGCATGAATTCTTTTCCCGAGGTAACTGTGACAAATCAGAAATTATTAATGTCATAGAATGTTTTCTTATATATAAAAGCCTCAGAGACATGCATTGTGCTGAGACCTCCTTGATGTGTTTACTGCCAATGAAATATAGATTTACCTCCAGCTGTAATGTAGCCATAGTAACTGTTGGAAGGGACAAGATATACTGATATGCTAATACCTCGGAAGTCCAAGGATTTTAGTCAGAAGCCTTCCTGTAAATCCGCTTGCTTTGTCATGAAAATAATCAATTAAAGGTGCTTGGAAACACAGGTCCAGGAAACCATCACTTTAATTTGATAACTTTGTTCACCTGCATATGACTGTCAGTCACTCTTCAGGCTTCTGAGATCACAAAGTAGTTGTTATAATCACAAAAATACTTTTTACTTGCTAGTTCTTCCTGTTCTTGTGCTGTATTGCAGCCCATGTGGAGATGAGCATATGATGGCTCCATATATGTTTCGTGTTATGGGCACTGATGCAGGTTCAGTGTTATTAGAATGCTTCACACCTTTTTTGATTTTGTAAACCAAGCAGTTGTAAGTTAAATGTTGTATTCTAGTAGAATCAATTGTATTGATCTTTTGCTACTATTTAATTTTTCCTTTTAACAAACCTGTATTATAGATAATAACCTAAGCCATTTGGTCTGACCGAGTGATTATTCTTCCATTATCTGAAGACTAGGAGGGACCAGTGTCGAAATTACAGTACCAAGTAGTTAAAAAACAGCTATATATATATAAAAATTCTGGAAGGACCGTACTATTATTCACATTTGGAGGAAAGTTCTGATTAAAAGTCCTGACATTAAATATCTTTACTTATAGAGAATTTTTTATGAGACCTGTTGCAGAGATATTGGATAAAAAGAAAAAAGTCTTGCATTTACATAGCGCCTTTCATGACCACCGGATGTCCCAAATGAAGTACTTTTTGAAGTGTAGTCACTGTTGTAATGTAGGAAACGCGGCAGCTAATTGGCGCACAGTAAGCTCCCACAAACAGCAATGTGATAATGACTGGATAGATGTTGATTGAGGGATAAATATTGGCTAGGACACCGGGGATAACTCCCCTGCTCTTCTTCGAAATAGTGCAATAGGATCTTTTACGTCCACTTGAGAGAGCAGACGGGGCCTCGGTTTGACATCTCATCCGAAAGACGGCACCTCCCTCAGCACCGCACTGGATTGCCAACCTAGATTTTTGTGCACAAGTCTCTGGAGTGGGACTTGAACCACACAACCTTCTGACTCAGAGGCGAAAGTGCTACCAACTGAGCCACAGCTGATAAATGAAAGACACACGTTATTTTAATGTTTTAAAGTTTCATATATGTCTTGGCCTTCACTATAGAAAAACACACACACACTAAACAAATTGACTGTAAAGGAAAGAGCTATTCCCTTATATTACATATACAGAGGTATATTTATTTCTGTAATTGGTTTGCAAGGGGAATAAATGTATACCTGCAGCGGGTAAGGAAACCATTATCTTCTAGGTACTTATCAATAAATACTTTTCAGTTTTTGAGCGGATTTCATTCCAAATTCTTTCAGTGATGATATAAACAACTCTCACACCTCCATAACCCAGCACTTCTTGTTGTAACTGGGTAACCCCATACCCACCAAAAGCAATCTCACTGGAGATCTGCTAACTTATATCGAAATCATCATCCTTTAGACTTTTGTGCAGAAGTAAAACAATCTTTAAAATGAAGAGAAGGAAAGGTAGTCATTTCCAATCTACAAATAAAGTTCCCTAGCAACAGAAACTACCTACTTAACTTCAGGAGACACATTTAAAAAAATGGTTAAAAAAGACAAAGAAAGCCAACAATTTCCAATCTATACCTAATTGACCTCAAAATTCAGAGGCCTAGAAATTGGGTTGTGGGTCCGCCAGGGCTGTAGCGCCAGAAATTTTGCGCCAGCGTTAATGTGGCAGCGCCCGACGAAAATTCGGTTGCGCCGGGCCCAGACGGCGGCGGGCGCTAAAGGAGGGTTTTAGCGCCTCAAAACGGGCGTTCAATTGGGTTTTCTGGCGCTAATCCCCCGCTGCGGCACCCGATGCGGTGCGGCAGGCTGGGGAACTGCAGGCCTCCTCCTTCTGTTAAGGGGGAGCTGCCTGCAGCCGACAACTGACCGGCGGATTCCCCCGACATCTGAGCCCGGCACCTCGGGAAAGTGCCGGGCTCGCAGCACACACACATCAGGGCCGCGGGGGGGGGGGGGGGTGATGCAGGAGTCCGGGAAGGGAGGTGCGGGCAGGCGGCCGCCGGGAACGCGGCCGGCCGCCGCTCCACCTTTATGCGCCGGCGCAAAGGCGTGTAAGAACCCTTTCCACAATCGTTGGTTGCGCCTGCCACGGGCGCAACTGAATTTGGGCTTGGGGCCGGGTTACCACGGCAACCGGGACGCTGCGCACACCGATGACGTCATCGGTGCTGGCGCAGCGCTACCGGCTAATGCCGATGGTAAGGCCCAAGTCAATTTCAGAAACGGCTATAATTCCAGCGCAATGCCCTCCAGCGCCGCTAATTGGGCGCTAACCCCACTCAATTTCTAGGCCAGTAAGTCCCCACACATTTGATCTCATATATTATAATTAACATTGTGGCCTAAAGGGATAGGTCCTAAAGTAGAATCATATATTGTGTATTAAATGGTATAATGCTCCTATTCTTATAAAACAGCATATCATCCAGTTCACCTTGAACATTAGCCTAGAACTTGTGATCCGGATGATGGTGAACTGGCAGCATTCGCTGTCATTCAGCCTTTGAAACTGACCGCAACTTTGGGATTTGGTGCATGCGCAGTTGCGGTCTGTAATTCACAGCTCCGACACAGGCAGCGCTGTGCACCCCCCCCCAGCCCCATCCATCCTGCAGGCTTTACCTGTTGGACAAGGGCAAAGGCAAAGGCCGAGGCTCCTCCAGCACTGCACCTGGGGTCCCCTTACCTGCCTGAGTTGCAGTCACACTTTCCTGTCCCTGACCACTAACCAGACCTGTACCACTACCTAACAAGGGGTGTGACTGTCTCCTGGATCAAAGTGGCCAGGTATCTCTCCCCATCCCTGATGTCCCACAATGCTCAGACTCCACCTCAAAAACTCTGAGCTGAAGTTCCTCAAGATGCAGGCACTTAACTGCAAACGTGGTTATCCGGGATCACAATGCTCTCCACAAACTCCGACATGCTGCAGTTGCGGCACACCACCTGCACTGCCATCCCTATATGACCTTGTTTTAATTAATTACATTTGTAATTAGGTAACTTAGTTTACAATGTAGTTTCTTGACTACTTACTTGATCTAGATTAAGTTATGGGTACTGAAATTAAATATCTACCTGTAACACAAAGCACTACAAGTAGTGTCGGCAAAAATCAGCAACTTTTTCCCCTCTTCTCTGAATTCCCACTCTTTCCAATTTCCCAAATAAAACACTGTTTAAGTGCACTCCGTTTTAATCCTGCTCTGTGCTATAAATGACTATAAATTAGTAAAATATGCTTTGTGAATACTGCAATACAATGATTAAATATATTTTATCACTGCAGAATTGATGGACAACAATTATAATGAGGAGATTTCAGTTAGTTTGGAGTGAACGTTTATTGTCATTATTGTAAAATTGATGATTTGGTTACTCTTCATGTTCAAGCACCAACATTCTGCAATCATAATTTCCATCATACAAAAATGAAGCTTCCAATGAGCCCTGGCACCAAAATCACTCTTCATAGTTACTAGATTTTAATATTAACTGAATTTGCAAAATTATTAAAACTGCACAAAACACAGAATTTATCTCAGCATAGTGCCCATGGCACTGGATTGTTTGCAGTGACCCAACAATTCCATCTACATGGATGTTTAATGGTGCAAAAGTGGAGTCTTCACCACATTACGTAGTACAGTACTATTCAACTTATATCACTAATGCATATTTTGCGTGAGTTTTTTTTCAACACAATTGACGACTAAATTCTAAAAATTTCAAAATGTATTTTTTCGTGCAGAAAAATAACAAAAGATTTTGGCCCGTAATTTCCATTAGGAGGCTTCCTGTGTGCGGATGCCACCTATCGGGAAAAAAAATCGATGAACTTACCTGAGGGCTCCCGAGGTCCGGACACTTCCGCTCCTGGGCCTCTCCACAGTCGAAATGCGCAGGGCCCATGTAGCCCAGAGGCGCAGGTGGTTTGCAAGCGTCCCTGGGATCACGTGGGCCAGGCCAGCCTATAGGAGAAGGGAATCCCCCTTCATATATTTGACGGGTCTATCTGTCAAAAGTATGAATGGAGGTCACCCCAAAAATACACTAAAACATTAAGGGGGGAAAATTCAGTTGGTTTGCGCCTCCCGTTAGCGCCTTAAGAGGGCGCTAATGGAGCGCAAAGCAACTAGCGCCCGTGGGTGGCGATATTTGCGCCGCTCACGAAATTAACTAGAAATTTTGCAGTGGCGCTAAACACTACCGCCACGATCTCCTGCGCCGGCAGATCGTGACGTCAGTCGAGTGTGCAACGCCCCGGTCCGGATATTGAGTGGCGCCCCCTGCCTTACCGCCTGCCACTAGCAGCGACAGGTTGAGGGGAGCGTTTTGCAGTCAGGAAGGGACTGGGGGAGCGCTATTTAAAGGTGACCGCTTCCTGCCTTTTTTTGTTGGTGACATTTTTGCACCACGCATTCTGCGAGAGAGAGAGAGACTGACTTCTGGAGAGATTCAACGCTGTGTGAAGGAGTTTTGGGTACTGAACAGCACTTTGCAGGTTCATTTTGATTTGATCTTCCTTGTATCGATTTAGAAGAGACTGTGGGGGCTGCACTCTGAGCTCTTTCCCATGGCCTCTCCATTGTTCTTTCCAGCAGATTTGATGTACAGGTCTCTCCAGGCCGAGATTCAAGGCTGCAATGAGCAGGATGTGGATGGAGAGAAAGATCAACCCTCCCCTTTAAGAACTGACCGGCGCCAGTGTGTCTGTGTTCCATTGCTGACTGACATCACATGAGCTTCGCCAGCGCTCTGAGGTAGCGCCTCACTCCTCGGCCTTTGCGCCTTAAGACAGGTGTGTAGCGCCTGATTTAGCGCTCCAATCACCTCCAGGGGCGATAAAAGCCAAGTTTGCAGTCGGAGGCGATAATTAGCGCCAGGCGCTAAACTTTGTGCCCGGCCGATAATTGCGCCCCAAATGGGGCGATACTGAATTTCTCCCCCTAAATAAATAAATAAAAAAATCACGTTTTTAAAATGAGTTAAAATGACATTAAATTAAATATTTTAAACAAAAATTTAATTATTTGAAAAAAAGAAAGTTTTTACAGGACTAAAAATAAACTTACCTTTTTTAAAAGTATTTTAAAATTATAAATGTGTGAAATTAAAAAAAAAACTTTTTTCAACAATTATGCTGGTAAAAGGAGGCCTTATGCCAGCTTTTACCAAGCATAAGATTTCCAAGGGTTTTCTGTGGGCGGAGGTTCTGCAGAAAGCGGAACTCTCCCCCCTGCAGAGGCCCTTCTCCAGGGCAGGCGTCTGATCTGTCAACAGGATTCTTGACAGATTGGAAATGCCGGTTTTCAGCGCATGCGCTCCGCATGCCTGAAACCGGCATTTCCGATGTCCCTATGGGTGTGTACACAGCCCGTACACACCCGTAGGCATCGGAAAATACGGGCCATTGTATTTCAGAGTAATCGTACTAAAGACATATAGGCCGAGATTTTGCGGGGGGTTAGCGGGCGGAATCGGTGGCGGGTCAGGTGGGAAAATGTTTTTTTTTGACAGCGGGTCAGGAACCCGGTCAACCCGCCACAACGCGCCTTTCCCAATGTCTGGTCTGTCAGCAATGAGCAGACCCGACCCAATTAAACTCATTAGCATCTAGTTGACAGATGCTTAACACGCTTTTTTTAAACTTACCTTTTGATTTTAACTGCATGACCACGGGAACCACACTGTTCGAGGACCACAGCTGTCAACTTGAGGCGGGAGTTCAGTGGCCATTACTCCAGCTGATCATTTGAAGTTGTCAACTATACAGTAAAAGCTCCCACCTGACAGATCATCACTTTCCTCAGCCACAAGCTGTTTCTCAGTCCATTTCCAGCAGAGATTCTGCAGGCTTTCCACTTTCCATCCACTCTTAACTCATTGGAAGAACTCTCTCACCACCGACAGAACGCTTCCGTCATCTCTACTTCACCTGCCAGCTAGTTAATCAACATGGGTGCCCTTTATACTGTCTCACCTTGGTCCTCAGAATCAGACCACGATCAGTCCCAACACCAGCAGCACCAACACCACCAACCTTCTCCGCAATCAACTGATGCTGCACAGGACAGAGGGCATCAGCACCTGAGCACGTTGCTGTTCGGAAGGCCAGGGATGGCCTCACCATGGCCAGATTTACTTCACTTGACATGGTACATCCTGGCTGCCACATGATGCACCAGGTTGGCACCACCCCACACCAACACCATAAAGCATCCCTACAATGTCCAAGCCATTCCTTTCACACTCGCCATCATTGCGGGGGGTACCGTTATGTCTGACCGTTCACTTGTAGAGATTCATGTATCTCTGGTAAACAGGATCGATTGCAAACCAGTATGGTAGGTATATTGGGCTAGATTTTCAGTATAGACAGTTTTGGGGCGCTAACCTTAGCGCCCGCCCGAAGTTAGCGCCCGCCCCAAAGTAGCGCCCCGTTGCCGGAAATTCAGTGGCTTCGCCCTAAGAGGTTGGTGGAGCGCTAAAAGAGGCGTTCCACTACTATCTTTAGGCGCTAAGCCGGCGGTGCAGAGCGCAACACCTGAGCTCGGGCGCAGCGCACGGCAGACACTCTGGTGCCAGTGAGCTCTTAAAGGGGAAGGAAGGAGGTGGTGGTGGTGACAACACACTGGATCCTTCCACACAACACATGCAGACTGCCTTCTATAGTGCAGGAGGAGTGCCCTTTAATTTGCGCTCCCCAGGGTGTCTTGCGTTCCATTTTACAAACGTTCTGAACGCCAGCCGCACAATGGGGCGGTCCAACTGAAGTTTGGATTCGGGGCGGCCAAAGGGCGTTGCACGAGGATGTGACGTCATTTTCTGCGCGCGCATCCGGGCGGCCGCTAAACTTTGCGCCGGCGCTAACGGGGAACTTAATTTGGGGCGGGGCGCAAACTGCGCTGCGCCCGGGCGCTACACGCATAGTGCCCGAAAATCACTTCTCTTAAGGCGCTAACTGCTGGCGCAAGCAACTGAAAATCTAGCCCATTGTGTTTAATCGGAGTTTAGGATGAATATAACACACTAGTAATACAGCAAAAACATACGACCGTGACAAGCAGCTGGTATCGGACCTGGTCGGACAGACGGCTGGCATGCATGAACAGTTTTCTGGCTTCTGGCCTCTCTCTCTCTCTCTTTAGAACCTCCGATGGTGAGCATGGGATCACTCTCAAAAGAGCGTTCGACCAGCCCAACTTCTCTTTGCAACTTCTGTTTGGCTCTCCCCTCCATCGTCTCTGTGGGCAAGCCCTTGGGGTGTCACTTTTTATTCTCTTTTTAGGGGTGGGCCTGAGGCCAAGTTATTGACAAGACCATTTAACCTATAGAGGTTCCCCAAAAACTTCATCAGCCAATGACAGCTCAAGTTCTTTGTCTTGGTTCTTGGATGAAAGCCCTCCCCAAAAAGAGGGTCTCATTACTTCATCCAATTTATCTTTCTTGTTTTTACCTTTTGAAGGTTCCTCCATTGGAATCCATCTTATCTCTCTTGACTCTATCCTCTTTAACCCAGCAAGTACAAGGCCTGGCCCTGTCCCTCTTAATCATGGCCCCAGCCAGAGCTGTCGCACATTAGCCAGTCACTATCTCACCTTCATCTAGCAAATGGCCCATTCTAAGATGGATACCTTAGCCTCCTCAAATTCCTTTCAGTCTATGTCTTTTCCTAATTAACTTTTAATTATCTTCACAAGCAGTTCTGCTAAACAAACTCCAAATTCTATCTGTGGAGATTATAATATGGTTATTACAATAGTAATAATGGAAGAAACATAGGTTGGGCTTTCACTGGCCAAATTAAAGATACATTAACAAAGTCAAAACCCTAACATAAACAACAGATAACTAGCCTGGCAGGACCATCCTATGGGCCCCCGTGTGGAATGTTTATGTTTCACCTAATCTAACTGATTAAAAAGACTGTCTCAAATTCTAATGCAAGCTTTCCAGGAAAACAAAACTTATCATTTAAAAACAGTATTATTCATGTAGCCATATACATTTTTAGGCACCCCTAATTTCTAACACACTGCAAGTCACTAAACCACTTCCAAAGGTGCACACAAATCTGTCCAAGAACAGAAAGTGTTCAAAATAAAGGTTTCAATGTTTGACAGCACATTAACAGAAACTTTACATGAATATTGGATAAAGCACCCAAGTGGCTATCCTTGTGTGTTGTTAGTTGGTATGATTGCACGAGGATGAGGGTGAGTATGAGGGGTGGCTAGTGCGATGGGGATGTGATAATGTAGATACAGAGGGATGGGTGGAGGTACAAGGTAAGTTGGTGTGAGGATGTGCAGGAGTAGGGTAGGGAAGGCAGAGTGATGGGGATGTGATGAGAGGCACAGCAGGATGAGGTTGAGTGTGGCTTTATACTAATGTTTTGTGATCTAATGAGATCATTGAAAGGTTTGTGCTACTGCACCCAGGTCCTCCTGACCACATCCCTGTTTGTGAACTCCTGTCCAATGTGCAACCAGGCGGCGTTAGTCTCCTGGGGAGGTCTCTTCCGCCCATGGGAAGGGAAGAGGACCTCCCTGCTCCTTCTAATCGGGCTGGGAAATGTGCTGGGTGGGTAGAACAAGCCCCATTAAGGTAAGTTCACTTTCCAGAGCGGGATGGAGCCAGCAGCGGGGTCGGGACCCGCCACCAATGTCACCCGCCCTGGTAAGGAAAATCTCAGCCAAAGTATTTAGACATAAGTTATGTGTATGCTTGCTCATTACAATGTCAGTTATGGGTTCAAAGATTGGGAGATACAGTATTTTTGTTTCTGGGACTGAAAAGGGAATAATCTTTGTCATTTTGCAGAGGCAGCATGGATGCAACAGCCTTAGAATATATAAGTAATGCAACAACATTTAGACAGAAATTACGTCTCATGTTTATATAACAGCTTACATTTATATAGCACCTTTAACATAATTTGCATTTTACAGGAGTTTTATCAAACAAAATTTGATACCGAGCGACATAAGGAGATACGAGGGCAGATGACCAAAAGCTTGGTCAAAGAGGTAAGTTTTAAGGAGCGTTATAAAGGAGGAAAGAGAGGTAGAAAGGCGGAGAGGTTTAGGGAGGGAATTCCAGAGCTTAGGGTTCAGTAGCTGAAGCCACGACCGCCAACGGTGGAGCGATTAAAATTGGGGATGCGCAAGAGGCCAGAATTAGAGGAGCGCTGATATCTCGGTGGGTTGTAGAGCTGGAGGAGGTTACAGAAATAGGGAGGGACAAGGCCATGGAGTGATTTGAAAACAAGGATGAGAATTTTAAAATCGAGGTGTTACTTAACCGGGAGCCAATGTAGGTCAGTGAGCACAGGGATGATGGGTGAACGGGTCTTGGTGCGAGTTAGGATATGGACAGCAGAGTTTTGGATGAGCTTAAGTTTATGGAAGTTGGAAGTGGAATAGTCAAGTTTAAAGGTAACACATGGATGTGGGTTTCAGCAGCAGATGGGCTGAGGCAGGGGCGGAGTCGGGTGATGTTACTGAGGTACAAGTAGGTGGTCTTACTGATGGCGCAGATGTGCGGTCGGAAGCTCATCTCACGGTCAGATATGACACCAAGGTTGTGAACAGTCTGGTTCAGCCTCAGACAGTTGCCAGGGAGAGTCGGTGGTTAGGGAATGGAGTTAGTGGCGGGTACCGAAGACAATGGCTTCGGTCTTCCCGATATTTAGTTGGAGGAAATTTCTGCTCATCCAGTACAATTTAGAGACAGCGGAGGGGTCGAGAGAGCCCCAAAAACTAAAACGAGAAATAATGGCCTTTACATCTTTATTTATCTAATTCGTTTACTTTTGCCATTTGTATCATACACTGGGAAATAATCAGCACAAGAGCTTTGATTTTAATATTCATTTGTAACATTGTCAGTTTCTGCTTAGTCATCCCACCAAAGTATGCAAATGAGTTTTTGTGCTGCAGTGCAGATACCACTAATGGTTATTTTTACTCAAGGGTTATATCACTGGAGAAAACAAACAAAGGGAATGCAGTAAAATACAACAATGATGAATGCACTGGAAGGCGCACAGAACTGAAGAAACTTGCTCTCTTTGTATCCATGATTTCCCCTGGGTCAGGTATATAATCTTCATTCCAAGTGTTTCTGCTCGTCCAAAATGTATTAATACAAATTATACAACATTCTAAAGGAGATCTAATTTTGTAATTCCAAGCATTACTGATTTTCCCTCAAGGATCTTAAAAAATGCTCAATATGCTAATTGCAGTAATTTGCGAGGCTTGGATTGCTCATATAAATGTGCCACCGTACATGTGTCAGTACTTTAAAAAAAATTACTACAAGGAGTCCTGAAGACATTTTATTTGCCAATTTTGTCCCGTTCTCTAGGCATTGGTATCTTGCCAAGTCTGCTCGAGTCACGACAGTGAATGTCCTTAGGTTATTAAACTGTGGGGGCCATCACGGACAAGCTCAATTATTCCTCCCCACTTTCCACACACACATTTTTATCAAGGGTTGTTGATTAGAGTAGGAACTCTATCTGATTTTCCTCTCCCTAACCCCGGTTACTGAGGCCAATTGTAGTACTTCTACTACTCCACCTGCTGTTACCAGCTAACTCAGCATAAACCAGGCATTTGACCTGGCACCTTTTTGAGCTGTACGGCTCAGCTGCATACTGGATAAAACCACTAAACCATCAGGGGAGCTATGTCCTTAGGAATCTTGAGGCACTTTAAGGCATCTGTGACACAATATAGAAAGCATTGCTGTTAAAATACACTTACAAAGAGCACCTCACCTTAGTTTAACCCCATAAAGCTCAAGAACTGGGTCAAGTAACTGGTCTTAGCTGGCATAGTGGTATTGGTGCCTCAACTATCGCTGCGGGCTAGGGAAGGAAAAATCTGCCTAGATTCCCAAACAGTGATTCTTGCTAGAAGGTATGCGCGTGTGTATACATGTTTGGATGTGGGGTAATGATCTGGCTTGACTGTGGTGCCCTTCATCACCATTTTGCTTCACACACAAAAATGACCACTTCGGGGAGGTACTACAGATTAGCAAGCGCCTAAGGAACTGTCCCCCAGCACCACTCAATGGTTTCAGGACAAACGGGGAGAATAGTAGACAGAAAATTAAAAGGAAACTAAAGGCTATGAGGTTTCTGTACTTTCATAAATATACAAGTTCCTTCTTCCTTACACTAGTTTACATCATTACATTGACCATTAGAAGTTAATAACAATGTAACAGAAAGATTGTAAATGCCTCCAAAACGGAGTTAATAATCACTTCTAGAACTATGAAGACAGTATTGTCCAAGATGACATGCAATACAAATAACAAACATGGCATTATATATGAGTTTGTTGGATTGTGTTAACCAATTTGAGATACAGGCTACAAATGGAAGCAGATTCTGATTAATGCAGTTTGTAATAGTGCTAGAATCTGAAATGGCCTAGAAAATCGATGAGCATCCACTGAATCAGATAGCACCTAGGGCCTTTTGTGACCTAGTTACTCACCATGTTGGTAAAGTTTACTTGGTAAGGGGGGGGTGGGCACTGAATTTCTGTAATTGTTGGTATTATTCAACTCGGTCTAATACAGCTCTACCTCTACCGAAGCAAATTAAGGAGACCTAAAATAAGGGGTACAATTTCCTGTAGCAGTGTAATTGGGAAGTTATGCCTGAATTAATGCCCATTCGTACGTTGATTTTGTGGGTCAATTTATGCTGAAATTAAATGTGCACCTAATTAAACTGCGTCAGAGAGTAAAAAATTTGCATCATTACAACGTAATGTAAAAATGCCCTCTGCTTTCATGATATATCAAATGGTTCCAGCGTTGTCCCGACAGTCAAAATTCTCTACATTTTGCCAAATTAATCACTCACCACGCCTAATTCTACTAATAATACTCTCGTTAACTGGGTTGTAAAGAGAACAAACATAATGTTTAGCTTGCTCTTCATAATCTAGGTTTATAAAAATGAGATTACTTTTCTTGACTTTGACACACAGTAGCATGAAAGGATAGTATCACACCTCTTTCTAAATAGGTCACCCAGCTTTCTCTCATTATTTTAACAATCAATTTTAACTTCAACATCACTGAAAGTTCACAAATCTTCTTTTAATCTAAAGTTATGTATTTAGGGGCTTTTTAAAGCAATATAATGCCACTACTGTGGAGCTACACTCCACCCCGTGTATTCTATAAATTGTGTCTTGCTTGGGTCAAATGGATTACATTTGAAGACACTGATGAAATGACCTTTACCTTGTCTGTTGTACAATGTAATGATTGTACCCCAGGCACAAGTCAAGGGATTTTCTAGTCTTTCATTGTGAAAAAATACTCACTGATTTATTGATCCACATTTTACAGCTTGATGAATTAAATGAGCACACCAAACAAATGGTCTAAAAAGGATTGATCATCCTCAGTTGGTGGATTAATAATACTAGTCTACTAATCAGTGGATTCTTAATTATGGCATAAACCATTGGGCAATAGAACACATTCACGGATGTTTAACTGTAAGGTTACATCAACGTGATCACAAAGTCTTAATAAAGATGTTAAATGTTAAGAGTTATGTAAACTTATTTTACTGTATAAGTTTTTGTTTTGCTTGATTTCAAAGAATAACATTTAGTGATAGGCTGCTTGGATCAGTATCAGCGCAGTTATTACTGCTGACACTAGCAGAAAGAGCTTGGCTATAGCTCTGCTCATTGTAGCTCCATCCCTGATAATGGCAAAATACAGACTGAATCAGACTAAAAGAAACATTTATTAAGCCCCGTTTTGGTGAAACTTTTGTTACCACCCTTTTCTGCTTTATATAGAAGTGTGACTAATACAGTATGGCTAACAGCGCTGCATTAATTAAAATGTAGGTCAGAGGGAAAGAAACTTCAAAGTTGATAGGATCGATGAATAAAAATTCAGTTTATACCAAGTTTGGAGTTGTCGCTGTCCATGAAAAACTTTTAAATTGAGATTAAAGGAGCTGTATGTCGTATTTTGGCACACCTGATTAAAAACAATAATTCAACCACACAAATGTTGATTATGTTCAGATTCGTACAAACCTATTTAAAAAAAAAAAAACCACCAGAGGATTCCAGCAAAAAATAGTGACAGTTCAGTGGGTAAACGTGGTGTAGCACTGAGCCATATGGACCAAGAAGGTTCCAATGCCTGGTTTGTGTTAAAGTAGCTGTGCTTACCTGGGGTAGAGACAATATAATTGAAATCAGTGTTCCTGGAGAAAGGAAGAAAAAAAAAATCAGCTGATGCTTGTACTCCTAATATTGAATACCTTTTCCTGACTGTATGTGCATACAGGTCTTCATTATCTCTCCCACTGCTGCTATGGCACAGGACCCCTGTTCTGCAGGTCCGTGGGCTAAAGCAACATATTATTGCTTATTTGCAGCAGGACCCGATTACTCATGCAGTGGGCCAGCTGAGTTAAGAAATTTATTATTCCAATATTATAACAGTTGGAAAGTCAGCAAAAGAAAATTAAGATCCCACAACGATGCAAATAGCATTGAAATTGAGGATGAATTAAAAAGTCAACATATTAAAGTACTTCCTGCAGTATTCACTGGAGGTACTAAACTTACAACTTTGGCATCACTTGCAAAGGAGGTCTTAGGCAGGTCAAGGACAGCTGAGTGATTGTTGAGTACAAGAAATATCCCGCTGGACTGAAAACAGACTGTTTTCAAAAAAAGTGACAAATTAAACCTGGATAACTACATTACTCTAACATCAGTAACCGGCAAAATAATGGAACTGATTAGGAACAAACTGGAGGATTACCTATATGAAAATAACCTAGTAAATGGCAGCTTTCACAGTTTTAGAAAAGGCAGCTGCTACTTCACCAACTTCCTTATATTTTTTTAAGGAGTAGCATCTCAAGTAGACACTGGAAAGTTCTATAATGTAGTGCATCTAGAAAGCCTTTGATAAAAGTTCTACATGAAAGCTTAAGGCAGTGAGTTTCCTACCTAAGACTTGGAGGTGGATAGGAACTGACAGAGCTAGGGGAGTGATGTTGGATTGTGGAGATATGCTGAGTGGAGTTGCGTAGGGATCAATACTGTTTCTATTCTAAATAAACAATCTTAATTCAGAAGCACAATGAAAGTTGATCAAATTTCTAAGTAATACTAAACTGGGAGGGGCAATAAGAAAGTTGAAGTGAGACTTATAAAAAAAAATTTGCAAGTGGTCAGAACTATGGTAGGTGAATTTCAAGAGAAAAGTGCAAGGTGCTACAAAATAAGACAAGAACAGGGGCGATATGTTTACTCAATGAATGGTATTGGACTAGTTAGGAAAGGGGTTGAAAGATAAACTCAACGCTTATATCTGCCTAAGCTGGAGCTAAATTCCCACTACAGGAGACTTTGGTTTATCCGGAGGTTGTATGTCCAGAAACCTCGATCTACCGGTAGAAATCAGGAGCAGTTTTGTTAGGTTTTTTTCCTTCTCGTGGCTTTTTTTCAACAGTCAGGCTCTGGAAAGTCTCTCTGAAGCTGTTGCTAAGCTACAGAGACGCTTCCAAGGTACAGGCCGACTGTTTAGAAGCTGTTGCTAAGCAACAGTGTTTGTTGTCAGATACGGAGATGAAAACCTCCGTATGCTTCAACATTAACGCTGGTATGTCCGGCAGTTTTGATAGATCGGCAACAGCTCAGTCCCGTATATCACAAAGTTTCCTGTACCATTATTTGGTAACTTACAGATTTAGAGAAGTTGACAGATTTAATGAAACAATCCTTTAGATAGAAGGGCTGGGAATGAAGACATCGTAAGACTTAGAAATCTGGGAGAGTCTAGAACTATTGAAGCTTATACTGATGCAATTACTTGTGAGAAGACAGCACAAGGGATGAAACTTCAACAAAATCAGACATATCTCAAAATTGGAGAAGGTTCAAACAGTATAAATGGATGACATTTTTACACAAGCCTAAGCTTCGTAAACAATACAATTTTGATTAGGTTTTAAACCATTCCTAATTTATTAAGGCATCGCTTCTTAAGTTCAATATTTACCTTGTCCATACAACAATAGCCATGGCAGACCACACATCATAAAAACTTAAAGATGTGAGGTGGCATTAGAAACAAAGATTTCTGGTGGTTGCCTCAGAGTACACCAGAATAAAACGCCACAGCAAAATCCTGGGAAGACGAAGACAGGTTATACGAAGGCATTCGTTGAACCAAGTTTGCAGACATTACAGAAACCTGATATAGTGTTCTGTGCGGAAGGATGAGTGACAGTGGGTGATGTGACAGTTCAAAAATAGCTATGTACCTTTATAGGGATGATGATGACTAAAACAATGGGGGTTGGGGGAGAAAAAGAGAAAAGAGATCATGACCTTTTTTCTATGGTTGTTTCTTTGCAGCTTCGGAAGTTAACTACCTGCCTTATTTTTGTTCTTTTCTCCCAGTCACCTCCATTTTGGTGTTATTTTCTTATACATCTTGTCCCTGTCCTTTCACTACCTTACTTATTTCATACTCTTTTGTTGGGGAGTGTAGGTTTTGTGATGCACAAGGCATCTCAACTCTGTGGGACAGGCTGGATGGACCAGTAGGTTTTATTCCGTCCATCATTTTCATATGTTCTTAAGACTTTTCATTGCCTCACTGCCATAATCTTTGTATATCATCCAGGTTTGAAAATAAAATATGTTTGCTCTCTCTCTCTCTCTGTGACAGAAGTCAACAATCTTGACCCTTGTTCCCTCTTCTTTGCTTTTTCATTTTGTACACCTCTATAAAGGGCTTGTTCATCTTGGGTTCATGCCCCACTCCAGAGACTTCAGCACATAATCTAGGCTGACGCTACAGTGCAGCACTGAGGGAGTGCTGCACTGTCAGAGGTGTCATCTTTTGGACCAGACATTAACCAAGTCCCGGTCTGCCCTCTCGGGTGGATGTAAAATATCAAATGGCACTATTTCAAGACCAGCAGAGTTCTCTCAGTGCCCTAGTCAATATTTACCAGTATCACTAATGCAGATTATCTGGTCATGTATCTCATTGCTGTTTGTAGGATCTTGCTGTTGTATCGCCCTACATTACAACAGTGACTGCGCTTTATTTAATTGGCTGTGAAGTGCTTTGGGACGTCCTGAGGATGTGAAAGGTGCTATATAAGTGCAAGTTGTTTCTTTCAGCCAGTTCTGACAAAGGATCTACACCCACAATGTTAACTTGTCTTTTCTCCTCAGATGCCCAGACCGGCTGTGTATTTCCAGTATTTCTTGTTTTTATTTCAGACTTTCAGTATTTGCAGTTTCTTTCGTCTTATTTGTACTTTCATTACTGTGTTCAGTTCTGGTCGCCAAGGCACAACGGAAACATTTAATTGTTAGAAGTGGTGCAGTGGAAGCCATGAAGTTGATCGGTAGTGTCGGAGAGTGTTGAGGAAAGGTTAGAAAAACTTTATGCCTCTAACCAAAACAGAAAAGTCTTGAGAAGTGACCTACAAAATACTAAGTGGGATAGAAAAGATCAATCTGAACAACGGACATAGGTATAAAGTGGTAAAAGACAAGTTCAGGACTGATACCAGGGAGTAGTAATTATTATCTGGGATGATCTTCTAAGTAGGGTAGTGAAGGCAATAAAAGGAATCATTCAAGAGGCAGATTCTGTGATGGAAAGAATATTGGCTTCTATGGGAAAATAAACTAGATGGGGCAATTGGCCTTACTCATCTGTATTTATCCGTGATTTCCAAAATATTCAAATAAAAACTAACCTATATCCACATTGGAAATGAAACTACATTAATGATTGCTGAAGACATCTTTTGTCTTTTCTTAAATGAAGTTGTTTCCAGTCTTCAAATGCAGATTTTAAATCCACGAAGTGTGTGATTTTATTCCATAAAATTGTTGTTATACAATGTACACAGCATACAAGCTTTAATTCTGTTCAGAGTTTAACTGTATCCTTTTGAAACAAATGACACTGCTTTAAATGGAAGTACACTATTAAAATAATGTTCTCACTGCACTCTCAACAGCTGTGGGGAATATCATCATTTTACTAAAACTCTTCAGCTCTGAATTACAAGACAAAAAGGCTAATTGGTTTGTTGCTGGTCACGTGACAAAAGTGTGAAATTCAATGCTGTACAGATCTTTACACTTCAATGATAAAAGTACACATTAAAAATCAGCAGCTCAGAACTGTCATTTGCAATTTAGACTCAAACATGTTGATTTGAATTCAGTTTCAGTCACAATTGAAACAGATATTGTACAACAAATGCCAACGTATCCTCAAAAATAGCTCATATCAAAATTAAGCTGCAAACATGTTCAATCTTGGGAGACAAAAAACAGACCCCACAACAAAATATCGTTTCATTAATTTTATTCACCCAATGCACAAACCTCAAAGCTGTAATTCTGATGCTTGTAGTTTTCTTCCATATCTAAATTCTAATCCAAATTGCTGTGAAAGGTCCTTTATACAGTTAATAGCTGCACTAGACTGCCGCATGCAGCAGCTTCATTCAATTACTGCTGAGTCACCGATGTGTGAAGAATCCCTGTGGATGATTGTATTTGAAAGGCTTGATTCGATTCGGACCTCTAAAGGGAGAAGGAGGAAAGGGTCAAAGCATGAGGGTTTCAGAGTACGTGGGACTTCAGCAACTGACAAAACTAGATTTAGTTTAACGTAAAATGGGTACATTTAACTTAGATCAACACTTGCACATGACAGCACTTCCTTCTCAAACGATTAATTGCTTTTGGCATTCCTAAAGGCATTCGCCCCCAACTCCCCTCCAATTTTCCCCTTTAGGTCCATGGGCTGCAACAGTCCTCTGCTACCTCATTCAAGTGGCCACATTCTTTCTTATGTGATCTTAGACAACACATGCCAGCAGATTATTCAATTGTGGAGAACATCACAGCAAAGCCTGTCCCAGTGTACGTTGCAGCAGAGGTCAATGGTTACTGATGAGGAATGGAAACATAAGTTCCCCTCCCTAGCCCTGGGGGGGGGGGGGGGGGGGGGGGGGGAGGGAGGGCAATTGAGACTTAATTGCTTCCCCAGCAGAGATTAGCAAAACTTGATTGGAAATCAAATCTAGGTTCTTCAAGTCTGTATAGTTTAGTACCACACATGATGCATTTACCCAATGAGTAAACAGTTTAGCTTTTCCTGAAGGCTTGATATCGCTCAGATTTGGTACTGCACATTTTGTATAAATACAATGCAGCACATTAACTATCACAAGCTATGACACACAAGGGAAACAAATATACTACTGCAAAACACACAAAAATAGTAATCGACACTAAATGCAACAAAAATGTGCAAAATACAATGAAAAATTCTGATGTGATTATTATTTGAATATTGCTTTGCAAGCTACTGCAATACTGACTTGTTCTTGTACCACAATTAATCCATGCTTAGCGAGTTTACAGAGTGATGCGATGAGCCATACAGACTAGGAAGGGTCCAGAATCAATCCTCAGTCTGTGCTGAGTGAATTAATCTCAGCTGGGGTAGCAGTCGGGAGGCTAGAACTACCCTCAACAACTCTGGGTTAAGGAGGCAAAAATCAGCTAAGTTTCCTGCTCCTGATTGTCATCCAGTGACCATGCTGGAAGTGTGTGTGTGTGGGTGCAGGTGAGGACAAGATTAAACTTGGCTGTGATGGGCCCAGTGGTTAAATGGACTGTCGACAATCATGATTTGGGCTCACACATATTGGCCATTTGGGTCTGGTACCAGCGGCTGATAAGCACTTGTCATATCGTGCTCCAAGTAGGAGTCGATGTCTGTACAAGAGGAGGGGAGAAAATTGGTATGGATTTTTTTTTTTTTTTTTTTTTAAAAACAGGTCCGAAACTGCTGTGCTAGCCGAATATCTGACGCAGGATATTCTTTTACATAATATATTTTAAAAAAAATACCTAACAAGGCGCAGACACATCTTCTCTCGTGGGAATTCCTTAGGCCCCTCCACACTGTTATCATGAGTCTCTGTTTCCAGATACACATCCAGACACATGCACAAACGCTGGATCTGATTTGTCAGCAGCTGATGGCCTGGTTTGGGACCCAGCAACTCCTTGAAACATACATTAATTTCACCTTCTATAGCCTGAAAGAAACAATCCACACAGAAATGGTCAAAGCGAATACAATCAGACACACCCCTCCACAAATTTTAGATGTAATCATATTGTAATTGTGATAGTGATCACTAATACATGTATAAACATTTCACACTGGGCAAGGCACACTTGCTTTAATTCAACCCGTTCAGTAAATTATCTTAGAAATGGTCATCTTACAAAAGCCAGTTCCTAGTTCTGATGAAGGGTCTACACCCAAAAATGATATTTTTTCTCTTCAGACGTTGACAGATCTACTATGTATTTGCATTACTTCCTGTTTTTACTACTGTGACTGGCCTCATCATCACCCCCGCCCGTGCCTACTGCATCTGCTGCACTGTATTAATGGCTCACTAAGAAAATGCACACCTCAACTGTGGTGCAATCCTTCCCCGCTTCCCCCATCCCACAGAAACACATGTGGAAATACACCTGGGCTGTAGACATGGATCATCTGCTCATTCCCACTATCAGCTGCTGGCATGAATCACCTCTTCTCCTTCCGTGCTTAATCTCAAGCTCTCAGCAACAACCTCACCCCTGCCAACATGTGATGTTGTTTGTGTACAACAAATTAACAATTGCAGCATATTTGACTGCAACTATCAGGAAATCTAAATCATAATGACTAAACAAAATATATAAAAATTTTGGAAGAACTTAAAAAAAAGACTTCAAAAATGTGATTAAAAAGATGGCCATCATTGCGACAATGGCTAAAAAGATGGCCATGCCAGGCTCATAATTAAGATATGGGCCTCTAAAATAAAAAATGCTTGAGTATGGATCTATCTGCTATTTGACATTTGCTTTTGGCAACAGTGAAGAAGTAAATTCGTTTTTTTCCCCTAGCCATTCATCAACAGCAGAGCATGCTTTCAGAAACATGCAGTTGCCACAAATTTTAATAATGATGCTGCATTTTAGTTCCAGGAAACTGTCCTGTCTGCAAATCCACAGAGCTGCAGTAACGTTTCTGTACCAAAATTTAACTGCGTAGTTCTATGCCTCTTTTAAAAAAAATTGCATTATTGAACAGAAAGGAGTATGCTTTGAAAGCTGCAAGAAGGATAAATAGAAGGAAATATCAGATTTCCCCATGTGCTGCTCACAGGAAGTTGGAGGATATGCTGTTTTGTAATAACAGGAACAAATTGCATACAGTTCTGGTCGCCATATTATAAAAAGGATATAGAGGCACTGGAGAGGGTGCAGAGAAGATTTACAAGGATGATACCAGAAATGCGAGGGTATACATATCAGGAAAGGATGAACAGGCTGGGTCTCTTTTCTCTTGGAAAAAGAAAGCTGAGGGGTGACCTAATAGAGGTCTTTAAAATTATGAAAGGTTTTGATCGAGTAGATACAGGGAGAGTGTTTCCACTTGTGGGGAAGAGCATAACTAGAGGCCATCAATATAAGATAGAATCATAGAATGGTTACAGCACCGAAGAAGGCCATTCAGCTCGTCGAGCCTGTGCGGGCTCTCTGCAAGAGCACTTCAGCTAGTCCCACTCCCCTGCCCTTTCCCTGTAGCCTTGCAATTGTTTTCCCTGCAGGTACTTATCCAACTCCCTTTTGAAAGCCGTGATTGAGTCAGCCTCCACCACCCATTCAGGCAGTGCATTCCAGATCATAACCACTTGCTGAGTAAAAAAGTTTTTCCTCATGTCGCCTTTGGCTCTTCTGCCAATCACCGTAAATCTGTGTCCTCTGGTTCTCGACCCTTCTGCCAATGGGAACAGTTTCTCTCTATCTACTCTGTCCAGACCCCTCATGATTTTGAGCCTCTCAATCTTCTCTGCTCCAAGGAGAACAACCCCAACTTCTCCAGTCTATCCACATAACTAAAGTCCCTCAGCCCTGGAATCATTCTTGTAAATCTTTTCTGTACCCTCTCTAAGGCCTTCACATCCTTCCTAAAGTGTGGTGCCCAGAATTGGGCACAATACTCCAGTTGGGTCCGAACCAGTGTTTTATACAGGTTCATCACAATTTCCACGCTTTTGTACTCTATAGCTCTATTCATGAAGCCCACGATTCCATAAGCTGTTTTAAACTGCTTTCTCAACCTGCCCTGCCACCTTCAACCATTTGTGCACATATACCCCAAGGTCTCTCTGTTCATGCACCCCCTTTAGGATTGTGCCCTTTAGTTTATATTTCCTCTCCTCATTCTTTCCACCAAAATGTATCAATTTGCACTTTTCTGCGTTAAATGTAATCTGCCATGTGTCCGCCCATGCCACCAGCCTGTCTATGTCTTCCTGAAGTCTACCACTATCTTCCTTACTGTTCACTATACAGTACTTCCAAGTTTTGTGTCATCTGCAAATTTTGAAATTCTGCCCTGTACACCCACATTCAAGTCATTAATATATACCAAGAAAAGTAGTGGTCCTAGAACCGACCCCTGGGGAACACCACTGTATACGTTCCTCCAGTCTGAAAAACAACCGTTCACCACTATTCTCTGTTTCCTGTCACTTAGCCAATTTCGGATCCATGCTGCCACTGTCCCTTTTATTCCATGGCCTTTAACTTTGCTGGCAAGCCTATTATGTGGCACTTTGTCGAACGCCTTTTGGAAATCCATGTACACCACGTCAACCGCATTGCCCTCATCAACCCTGTTACCTCATCAAAAAGCTCGATCAAGTTGGTTAAACACTATTTACCTTTAACAAATCTGTGCTGGCTTTCCTTAATTAATTTCATGAACATTGGGAAAAAACAGCAAAAATAAAGAGAATATGCATCCAGATTTTTGTATGGTACAGTATTCAGGTGTCAGAGGAACATTATACTGAAAACGTGAACTCCATATAGTGTATGCTGTTAAGACAGTGACAGTCCGCTTCCTAACATTCTATCATAAAATAACAGTTAGCCGTTTAACACCTTACCTTTAGATTATCATCATTGCGGCTTGATTTCTCTCCCTTCCAATTTAAACAGATGCTGAAGACAGGGGGGATGGTAGAATAACCAGGATTCAACACTATAGCCACATGGAGCTTTGCTAAGTGTAAATAATGAACATTTAAATTAAGCAAACACAGAAGTTGTTTTCATCAAAGACAACCTCACTCTCCACTGTAACTTGCAATCCATTACTCTAGCATTTTATAGTGCCAGTGCTCCATTTATAGTCTGCTACAATTTGAGGTTTTTAATAGAACCGTTTTCTCTCTCAATATTTTAATAGTGGTTCTTGTATTGGCCCTTGTCCCTTATGAACCAGAAGCTGTAACTTTCTGATATTCTGGTCCTAACAAAGCTGAGTAACAATGTTCCCCGTAATTTTTTGGGGGCCACGCGGCCCCTTTAAAAGTCTGCGCGTGCATGTTTTTTTTCAATTTAAAAGCCGGTCACTGTCTGCGCTGGAACCCCTGGAGCGCTGCGCGGCTGTGCAGCTTATAGAGAACATTAGTGAGTAACCTAAGCAGTAATAAGTACTCGATCTGCAGCAATTTTGATTAGCAGTATTTTTGCTGCATGCTACCAAATATTTTTCGAGTTGGTAGATATTTAACACAGGCTATAGTTTATCTAGACTAGAGCAGCATATTTATTTACAATTAATTAACGATAGGACGTACAAAAATTTGGCAATGCTAAGCGTACAATATATTTGATCTCACACAATCAAAATATCTGTAATGTGTCAATCGCTCTTTGTAGGAATGACTTCTGAACAAAATAAGTTTCTGATGGTTCACTAAATAAAGTCCTGCTTTCGGGCAAGATAAATTCTGTAGAGCAAGAGTGAAACAGATTAAATTATAAATTATTTAGAGTAAGGAGGAGTCACTAAGGATGCACGTTAGCTCCTGTTAGCATCATACTTTGTAAAGACAGCTGTATTTATTACTAAGCATTTCATTCCCTCCAAAATTGTTTGTTTGATTAAACCTAAAGCTCTCCGATTTATTTTTGAGCCAAAAAAAGCACATATTTGCTTGCATTTCACCTGATTTTTTGACCCAGATTTAGGGGAAAAAAAACAAACTTATTTACAAATTACTTTGGATCCCATATTAAACTAAGGTTCTAACTTCACTACAGCAGCTATATTTTATAGCATGCATTATGGTCTCAATTAATTGTAGCTGTACAGTTCAATGTAGGGCTGAAGTTTCACTGAAAGCTGCGAGGCAACTGTGAGGTTATTGCAAAGTGACATGGTCACTGCCAATGTTCCCTCTAATTTTTTTTATGCATGGTCCCTTTAAATTTGCTGCGTGGCTGCGCACGAATAGCATCTCTTCCAGGGGCAGTAGCTGGCGAGCGGCCTGCGCGGGACCTCGTGATTGATGCGCGGCTCCACATCTTAGTTGGGAACATTGGTCACTACGACTACCCTCCAAACAGATTATTTCGGAATTCCAAAGCAGAATTATTGGGAATGAACTGATATTGCAAACTATATCAGATTATTCAAATCATGACTTCATTATGTAAAACTGTACTGCAAAAATGCTCATTGTGCATTTGGTCAAAAGTTTAAAGGTTATGTGACCATGATAAAGGCTTATAAAGCTCAGCTGCAGCCAGTCTTATAGGAACTTGGCTCCTACCTGTTCCTCGTTCTATCAAAGCTGAAAAGAAGAGATCAGTCTCTTGAGCCATGTCTGCTTCTATGACATGCTTGGTAAAAGGCAGAGCCTAAGAGAGAAATCAAGAGATTAATTCTTCAGCTTCGAACCTCAAAAGAACGGATTCAGTAAGATCATATACAATACTTACATACAGCTTGACTTCTTAAATTGTCTGAACAGTAACAATAAAAGAATTGAATAGAAATTACAACACAGAAACAGGCCATTTGGCCCAACTGGTCTGAGCCGGGGTTTATGCTCCACATGAACCTCCTCCCATCTTACCTCATCGCGCCCTATCAGCATAACCTCCTATTCCTTTCTCCCTCATGTGCTTATCTAGCTTTCCCTTAAATGCATCTGGGCAATTTGCCTCAACTACTCCATGTGGTAGCGAGTTCCACATTTAAACCACTCTCTGAGTAAAGAAGTTTCTCCTGAATTCCTTACTGGATTTATTAGTGACTATCTTATATTTAATTTAAGAGAGTTTTCTCTCTCTTTTTGCCTGTCCTTTCAGATTCTCCCAGTGTCCTCTTCTGTTTCGCTCTTTCTAGGTTTTCTTTTTTGATTTTTTTCTCTGATCCAATCTTCCCTTAGTAACAGTAATTAGCCCCTAATTTAGCTGGGAAATGTAGGAACATAGGAAGAGGAGTAGGCCATTCAGCACCTTGAGCCTGTTCTGCCATTCAATTAAATCATGGCTGATCTGTATCTTAACTCCATCTACCTGTTTTGGTTCCGTAACCTTTAATACCCTTGCTTACAATTAACCTCTAATTTAATTTGGCATGTGCCGAACTTTGCTTTTTTTTAAAGGCACAGGCCAGGTTGAACACAGCTCTCGTTGAGCAGCAGAATAATACACAGCGCACTACATGGCATAACGATTCAGTCCTTGGGTCACATTTTGAGATTTCTGGCTATTTCACGATGTAAGGGTCTCAGCATGGTATATTAATTGTGTAGAAGCACTCACAACATAAATGTGAAACAATAGATTGAATACAAGTTAAAAATAATGCTTTGAAAACTACAGTATAAACCATTTTTTGTGTCCCTGTTATGTCAGGCTAATTTCTCCCTTGGCCTTTAGACCCTGCCTTCACATGAAAAATATTTTTTGCTCCTACATCTCTGCCCATGCCACACTTAGGGCAACTGTTAGGAGATACTCAGTTGCCAACCTTCGAAAAAAGCATGAAAGTCAATACGATAGGTCATACTGAAGTAGGAATATTGCAACTGAGGACCCAGTAACTCTGAGGAAAGAGCATTGCACTCAGTGGCGATACTAATTAGTTACGTCTACAGCCAAGAACACTCACCCTCATAGCTAAAGCAGTAAGTGCGGCCATGAAAGACTAAGGCTATTAAGAGGAAGAAATAATGTAGATAAAAAACGCACACATACCACATAGTCTTCATATGAAACGGCACTCCATTTGATCAATCTAGATATGATCTTCACTGGGAAAAGATGCTGACATTCACTGGATATTGGCACAATACTGTGTTCTGTAAAAGAAAAACTTGTATTTATATAGGGCAGCACGGTGGCATAGTGGTTAGCACTGTTGCCTCACAGCGCCAGAGACCCGGGTTCGAATTCGGCCTCGGGTGACTGTCTGTGGAGTTTGCACATTCTCCCCGTGTTTGCGTGGGTTTCCTCCGGGTGCTCTGGTTTCCTCCCACAGTCCAAAGATGTGCGGGTTAGGTTGATTGGCTATGATAAATTGACCCTTAGTGTTAGGGGGATTAAATACGTGGGGTTACGGGGATAGGGTGGGATATGTGTTGGTGTAGGGGTTACGGGGATCGGATGGGATATGTGTCGGTGCAGGCTCGATGGGCCGAAATGGCCTCTATCTGCACTGTGGTGATTCTGTGATATAGCGCCTTTCACGACCACGGGATGTCTCAAAGCGCTTTACAGCCAATGAAGTACTTTTGGAGTGTAGTCAGTTGTAATGTGGGAAATGCAGCAGCCAATTTGCACATAGCAAGCTCCCACCAACAGCAATATGATAATGACCAGATAATCTGTTTTTGTTATGTTGATTGAGGGATAAATATTGGCCAGGACGCCAGGGATAACTCCCCTGCTCTTCTTCCAAATAGTGCCGCGGGCCTTGGTTTAACGTCTTATCCAAAAGACGGCACCTCCTACAGTGCAGCACTCCCTCAGCACTGCACTAAGTGCCAGTCTAGATTTTTTTTTATGTGCTCAAGTCCCTGGAGTGGGACTTGAGCCCACAACCTTCTGACTCCAAGGCGAGCCACAGCTGACACTTGAATATCCAAAATAGGAAAATCTTGCCTCTGAATCCCAATAAATTTATGAAATAAAATAAAACCAGCTAAGCACTGAAACATATAAACAAGGCTTTCAGATTTTCTCAAAATCCTCAATAAGCATCAACATAGTTGACTTTTGGATATTTGGATTTTAGTAGGAAACAGTATCAATGCATTTCAGATTTATATTAATCTTAACATTCAAAACACACAACCTGAAGTATGGGCACAAAGGGTTTTCAAATCTCTTCTATCATCTTCTACAGCTAGGAGCCAGTCAATTTAGAACTGTAGCAAATGATTCTACAATCAGTTCCAGACGCTTTTCACTGTACTGCATTTAGTTTTTCCATCAAAAATAGTTCATGACAAAAGTTCTCAGTGGACATGGGAGGCGTAAGAGTCGCATGAGCAACCATGCGCCATTAACCTTTATACCACACCCACCCAGATTAGTTAACAAGATTCCCAGTTTATCAGGAAATCAAAAATACAATTACTACCCAGACAATTCCACTTGGCTATGCAGGTAATTGGAATCTCCTTGACTCCCTGTAATAAACACAAAAATTCAGACACTAAGCATTGATGGTATTGTGACTCCCACGACTATTCATTCAGCTAATTGGCAACACCATCATATTTCCCAGCTAGATAAAATTATTTCAATCTCATTTACTAGGCATTCTAAGCATGCAGAAGCTCAGTTTTAGCTGAAATTGAAAGCATTCATTTTTTTTTACAAATATCATACTCCTTAGTTCAATTACAGGAAACTTTGTGTTATCCGGAGGCTAACTGTCCGGAATGCTCGAGCCACCGGCAAAAATCAGGTGCTGTTTTCGTTAGGTTTTTTTTCTCGTTGCTTTTTTCCTCAACAGTCAAGCTCTGCAAGGTCTGCTGAAGCTGTTGCTAAGCTACAGAGACGCTTGGACTGTTTAGAAGCTACAGGGTTTGTTGACAGATACGGAGCTCAGAAGCTTCCGTATCTTTCAACATTAGCGCTGGAGTGTCCGGCAGTTTTGAGGGAACGGCAACAGCTCGGTCCCGGATAGCACAAAGTTTCCTGTACTTCTAAGTCATACAACAGAAATATCCCAGGGGAAAACAGTTGCTTTGCTGCTGTTGTGCATGCACCTTCTTGAAGCTAGTTCAGGGAGGCACTAGCGGAGGTCCAGAGCTGTTTGCTTGACTGCAACTATTGCATGGCCACATGGGATTAGGACTATTGCGTGGTGGGTGAACACCAACACTGACTGGTTGCGCCAAACAGCCGATTTTTGTGCTGTAATTTCTAAGTAATTCTAAGTAATGGGGCAGAACAAGCAAACGTTAACCTATATTTTCACTTCCCAGGATTTTCTGTTTTATTTTAAATATATACATCATATGGATATGTTCAGCAGTTATAATTCTTCTTTTTATTATATTCTCTGGGACACAGAGTCTGAATTAGAGCCAGGCAAAGTAGTGTGACTGAGGAAGTGCTTTGGTGACATCTAAGCTACAGCATAAAAAATGCTTCAAGCATTCGCCTTTGCTGGGATTCTGTTTCCACCAGAACGGTTTGAAACTGGATTCTGTTGAAATTTATATCTCCATATTGGCACTACACCAGCGTTACCAGGAATCCTGCCCGTCAGAAGAGAGCTGTGCATAAAACATGCCTCCAGAGGGTGCCATGGAGGTACCCTTCATCTTACTTCCATGTTGGGGACTAAAATAGACAAGCACATCAAATGGTCTTCATTGTACTGATTACCACTGGTGTTCACCAGCATAGAGTTAAGTATGGTCATTGTCAATTGGTGGATCGCGTGGCTGATTATTCAGCTAAGTCCACTGCTACTTGCGCAGACACATCAATAGATAAGGGTAGACAACTGTGGCCATGATCCAGTAGTGCAATGCACTGGAACACCAATGAATCGTGCCGCAGTAGCAGGGACCCAGGTTTGGCCCCTTCACACTGCTGAGTTTCTGGTCTCAGCCATGCTACCACGGTGAAGTGCTAAACAGAAGTAACAGAATAATACAACTCAAAAGACAACCAACCAACCAAGGAACAATGGAGAAAACAATGCCCTGGGGTTCACATGTCTCTTACAGGTTGTCCCAGAGTGGCACTGCCAGAAGTCTGTGAGCAGGACACCCTCTCAGTTAGAGTGCAGGACATGTGCAGTCAGAAAACTTGGGGGGGAAAAAAAAGGAGAAATTTCTACCTCACAAAAATGAAAAGGTAGAAAACTACATAATCACTACTTTCCCCAGCCTCTGCTGAGACACCACTCTACCTAGTACAAAGACCTCATTTTAGCTCATGATTCCTAGAAGCTTGGAAAAGGAAATCATAAACTGATACTCACCAAGTGAAGCAAACTGCTTCTGCAGAGCCAGTCGGGACTGCAACCTCACACGCAGCAGTTTTATTGTAGTTTCCATGTGACTGGCACTCAAAGAATTGTCAGCCCTCACAAATTTCTGTCAGAAGGGTAGAAATAAAAAAATAAACCAAAGCTCAACGCAGAATAATCTTGCAATATATTCCAAAAACATATTTTTGCAGAATAATTTCCAACATTCCCCAGATTTATAATAGCCTACTTAACAATAGTTATTTAGAAAACTACCAGATTGCCATAAAAACACAACTGTTCACTAATGTCCTTAAGTGAAGGAAACTTGCTATCCCTAACCAGTCTGCCCTACACGTGACCAGTCTCTGTTAATGTCCTCAGGACAACTAGGAATGGGCAATAAATACTGTCGGTCAGTGGCAAATATAGAAACACAGGAACAGGAGTAGGCCATTCAGCCTCTCTAGCCTTTTCCGCCATTTACTCAGATCACAGTTGTATCTCAACTCCATTTACTCACCTTTGCACCATATGCCTTGATGCCCTTACTCACCAAAAATCTATCCACCTCAGTCTTGAAAATTTCAATTGATCCAGCATCCACAGCCTTTTGGGGAAGAGTGTTCCAGATTTCCACTACCCTTGTGTGACAAAGTACTTCCTGATTTCACTCCTAAATGGCCCAGCTGTGATACTGTGCCCCATTGTTCTGGATTCCTCACCAGAGGAAATAGTTTCTCTGTATGTATCCTATCGAATCCCTTCATCATTCTAAACACCTCAACTGGATCACTCTTCAACCTTCTAAATTCAAGGAAATGCAATTCACGTTTATGCAACTTGTCTTCATAATTTAACCTTTTAAGCCTAATTTGTACCCTCTCCAAGGCCAATTAATCCTTCCTGAGGTGTGATGCCCAAAACTGAACGCAGTACTCCAGATGGGGACTCTGACCAAGGCGTTGTACAACTGAAGCATAACTTTCTCCTCTTTGTATTCCAGCCCCCTCGAGATAAAGGTCACCATGCCATTAGCTTTTTTGATTACTTTTTGTACCTGTGCTTCAGGTACCAGCTTTTAGTGATTTGTGTACATAGACACCCAAATCCCTTTGCTTCTCCATAGTTCCTAATCTCTCCCCATTATGAAAATATTATGGTTTGTCTTTCTCAGATCCAAACCTCACACTTCCTCACATTTAATTTTAACTGCCGTAGCTTTGCACACTTACTTAATCTGTTTATGTCCCTTTGCAACTTCCTGCTCCTATCTACACAACTTACTGTGCCTCCTAATGTAGGTTATCTGCAAACATGAATATACAACTCCCTATTCCTTCATGCAAGTCATAGATATATGGTGAAAAAAGCTGAGATCTCAGTACAGATCCCTGGGGCACACTACTTGCCATGTCCCTCCAGTCAGAGTACATTCCCTTTATCTTTACTGTTTCCTAGCAACCAACCAATTACCGCATCCCAGGGAACAATAAATAAGAAAGGCACTATATATAAATGAATTACTACAACAAAATCATTCGCTGGATAAGAAATGGAAATTTTTACTATACGTAGAAAATTTCACAAGAGTGGTCATGCTTTACTACGAAGTTTCAATCATACATCTCATCCTGAGAATACCTGCTTGTGCATACTTTATGTTGACAAATAACTCTTGATCACGAACAATAGTACAGCCCTCCCTCAATTAACAGCTGTGCATTTTGCTCCTTGTGTTGTAGAATTCGCTATAATTAATGTCCCATATCAAACGGTAAAATAAAGTCAAAAGCCAAGATCCATTGTAGCTGATAGCAGAGATGATGACCCATTTTTACTTATTATCTAATGGAGCTGGTACAATGCCTTATTGGCCATCACTAAAGTAGTTTTAATAGAAAATTGCTCATTGGCAGATAGGCAAACTATGGTCACTGATAGAACGTAGGTTGTTAGTCCTAATAGTGAATCCATAGGAAAAAAAATCTCTTCACAATAATGTCTCCACTTCTACACCAAAGAAATTCCCTACCACGTATACTACAGTGTGTTTCTACTTACCCCAAGTCAAATTTTGGAATGTTGCTCACTTAACGCCACCAACATTTTAATGAGTACCTCTCTAAATTCCAAAGCCTCACCTGTGGCTGATCCTTTGGAAAATGCAGTCCTCCAAGCTTTTGAACCCAAACATAGGGGTGTCCCAGCTCCCCAATGTAGTCACTGAAGGTTAAAATTCTAGGGAAAATAAAACAGTTTTAAGATCAATATATAGAGACATGGGGCTGAATTTTACTCACTGAGACGCGTTGGGGGCGGGACTGCTGCCTTCCGGGTTCTAGTCCCGCCCCCAGCAACATCCGACGCACAAATGCTATTTTGTCCTGATTGGCCTCGTTAAGCCCGCCCTGCAGGCTTGCCGGCCAACTAAGGGAAAGCCGGTATCAGATGACATCAGTTGATGACGCTTCATCTGCTGGTTTTCTTAAAGGCATATGCACCACACTTGTTTGACAGATGATTTGACAGTGTTTGACAGCATTGAGGTGCTGTCAAACACCGACAATCACTGTACACAGGTGAGCCCTTGCTCCCAGGCTCTCCAGTGACTCTCTCCTTAGGATGAAACAGATGGCAGCTGCAGGTGAGGGTACAGAAGCGATCTGTCACTTCTCCCACTGAGGTGAGGCCACACAAACACTTCAAAGTTTGTCACCTGCAGAAAAATTTAAAACACATTAAAAATGACTTTCCCAACATTTCCTTACCTTTGATACTCACCAGTGTCCCACTGCATCCTTCACACCGCTTCTGCAGCTGTCATCTATACACCAACATAACAACAGACCCACAGCACGCCTCACTTACCCTGGTGGGGTTCCCTGATGTCGGGAAACCCGCAGCACACTTTCCCAGCAGTCCTGCCTCCAAAGGGCTGGTAAAATCCAGCCCTTTATATCAGAATATTTGCACTCTAATTTCTGTTCTTAGGGTCAGATTTGCTTTGTGGAAAAAGCAGATTTTGAGAACTAGAGGCAAAGGTTTAACATACTGTTGTTTCATCTCTGGCATCTGACTTTAATCCAAACTGATGGAATGAATGACTACCTCTGCCAGCTGAACAGTTCACAAGATAGACAGATGGGGAAGGCCATTCAGCCTATTTTTGCTCATCCACCTAGAAAAAGCAATGAATGAATCCTGCCACAGCATCACAAATACAGTCACCAAGCATAGTAATTCAGAAAAACACCCTACTTCAATGAGTATTACATGTCTCCAACAAATTTGTGATACTGAGATGCTGTTTTAATTGACATACTGTAGCTTATGGTAGAGTCCACATCGCGGAAGACCTCTCCTGGTCCCTCAATACCTCCTCTCTGGTGAAGAAGGCCCAGCAGCGCCTATATTTCCTAAGGAGGCTGAAGGGATGTAACCTGTCACCCCTGATCCTCTCTAACTTTTACCGCTGCACAATAGAGAGCATCCTGACGAACTGTATCACAGTATGGTACGGCAGCTGTAGCTACTATGACCGGAAAGCCCTGCAGCGGGTAGTCAAAACTGCCCAACGCATTACCGGCACCCGGCTACCGACCATAGAGCACATATACCAGAAACGCTGTTTACGGAGGTCACGGACCATCATCAAAGACCCTACCCACCCCAGCCACAGTCTGTTCGCCCTCCTGCCATCTGGGAGACGCTACAGATGCATTCGCACCCGAACGACCAGATTTAGGAACAGCTTCTTTCCCAGGGCTGTCATCCTACTGAACTCCACAAATAAACTCTAAAGCCTGCACATCTGCCAATGCACTTTATTATAGTTATGTTTATGTTAATGTATTACAATGTTGAATGTTTAAATGTCTTAATCTAAATGTACACTCTCGGGAGCCGCAAGCCTACATTTCGTTGTACTGCACTTGTGCACTAACAATGACAATAAAGTTGATTATGATTATGAAAGGTAATGAAAGAAAGCACTTACCCAACTTTATCAAACTGATACTGATTAGCAGGATTTGGAGTCTTCTTGCCATGGTCTCCAGGATACAGACAACTCAGTAACGAGGCTGGAGACAATAGATCTCTGCATTTGTAAAAGATTTTTAAAAAATACATGGAAGAGTGTGAAACTATCACTAATATATTGCATATAAAACATGAACAGTAATCAAAATCTTTCTATAAAATCAGTTTCTTTACAATTAGGGCATAGATCCAAGGCAAGCCAGATATTCCTATGCATCGTGAAAGCCTCTTAAAATTAAATCAGAAGGATGATTGCAGTGCCCTCACATTTTATGAATTGTGTTGGTCACCATGCTGCTTGCCACGAGTTCCTGCTTCCGGTCTCGTAAATGCTTAAACCTATACTTGTCTAATGATCAATCAGTGACTGTTGTCCTCAAGGGGGTGGTAAGTGGGCTCTCTTTCAAGTTGAGTTAGTACCAAGATAACATGCCTGACACAGGAGATTGGAGCCGAGTTGATCCTCTGTGACAGACTCAGTAATCTGGGGGTAGAGTCTCTACTCCTTTACGCCAGTAATATCAGCGTAATCTGGGGGAAATCGGCCGAACCAGCGCAAAAGATCGGAGAATTTTAAACGTGAGTTACACCCAAAACCACTCATGTTTGTGTTTTCCGTGATCTTTTATGCTGGTTTAAGATTCAATTCACCCGGGTCAGGCCCCACCACAAAACTGGCCACTACCCCAGGTCGAAATTGCGAGACTCCGCTGGTTAGGGAAGGCACTTCAAATTGCACTAATTTATTTATCTTTTTGTGCACAGGCACTAGTGGACATGTTTTTAAAGTTTTTTCATATCAAAAAATATTTAATTTACTAAGAAACTGACTAGTGTACACCAATGAAAGTAGTAAATGGTTCAGTATAGTTTTAAAAAAAAGTAATTTTCAGTGATTGTAGATCAGGTTACTCACAGGTGAAGGACTAAGCACTCTTATGAAAAATGCTTATTTTTTGTGATAAACCCATTTCCAGCTGTATTAATAAAACTGGACCAAGTTATCATCTTAAATACATCAATGAATGGAGAGAAAAAAAAAATGATTACATTCTATTACACTGCTCGACTGTGCTGGTTCATGGACGATTTTACGTTTGTGATTATGCAAATGATTTTTATTGGAAACTTGAGCTGTAACCTAACCAGCACAATTTCCAGCTCATTTTGGGTGCAATTTCCCGACTGTGCCCAAAGTGGAAACTCTAGCCCCTGATGTTTAAGGCAGATAGGTCTGTAGCATTCCAAGGTATTGCTAATTATAGACCAGTCATGCTTGGCTCATTGATGAGAAGTAGTCACTGGGAGCTGGAATTCCTCTCTCGGCTCTGGATAGTTTTGCAAGCCAATGCTGTAACCAAATCCAATTATGTCAACGCGGGTACAATATTTAGGTTTCTCTCGCCTTAGCCCTTACCCTGCACTGATAGCTATGGACATTTCTGTAGCTGTGGTCACTTTAGTCTTGACAGTCATTATATTGAGGTTCATCAAATAGTGGAAGTAGAGGTGAAGGACACTGCCATCTGCCAAAACAGGAAGGAGATAACTGAAGATTAAAAACAAACTATAAATCTGATCAATGTGTATTTCAGCACACACTTGGGGAAAGCAGGAATGCTTAGAAAAATATTTAGGAACACAAGTAGGGTTACCATCCGAAAGCATCCAATATTTACAACTGTTTAGTAATACTAGATGTTTCACTGAAGATTTAAATTCCAGCATTAGGCAATAATTAGGCACACATTAAGATGCTAATCTACAAAGAATTACAGTTTGCACAACGAATGCAAAACCTACAAATCTTTTTTGAAATATCTTTGATGTGTTATATATTGTGCCCATTTCAACATACCAGAGGAATCCAAATGTTTTAAAAAGATATTAGCTGACGCTACAAGTATTCTTTTTAAATTTTGAGCACAGCCTTTATCCAGTACATAAAGCTTTGATGTAGTCCAACTCTTTGCAATAAGCACACACAAACTTCGGATTGAAGATAGTAGCACACTATCAAGATAGCACATTAAAGACAAAAGAGCAGTTTTGATTTTACATAACCTATTTTGCCTTTGTTATTTGCACAACTGGTTTCTGTGACTTTAGATAATATAAAGTGAGTGCGCAGGCCTTGTTGTCAGTAATATTATTTTTGACAATGAAGGGATGGTCAGTTCTAACCTTTGTACTTCAGGTCTAAAGTAACAGACAGAGGGTGCCGTTTTAACATTTCTCTGCGTTTATCATCCAGCTGCAGGCCAAGAGTTGGGCGGCGACGTTTCTGGAAAACATCAATAGTTTAGCCAACGATTCACACTGCCATTTGATTTTTAAAATATTAATACTAGCTGCAATTGCGACTCAAGACTTAAGCAAAGTGTCATAACACTACAGTAAAACTTATAACTAGACACAAGAAAAGGTGCCAATCATATTTTAATACCTTCTCCCAGTACTTATTCTTGGTTATACCACAAAGAACATTTACCCTTTCCCTTCATGAGGATGTTTTTCACAACACCGTCCTAAAATAATTAGGCAGCACATTTATAAGCACTGAATAATTTTTTCAGCGATCACTTTAGAAGTATGTTTCAGTACGCAAATTGTTTAGCTTAGAAGACAATCTTGACATCTCATTCTTTTACAAATCAGTCACAAAGAAATGCATTAATTTTAAAATGACTTTTGGAATATTTTGCTTAGATACAATGGGCTGGATTTTCCTAAGCCCCTGGAGTCGGGTTGGAGGCGTGCGGGCGATAAAAATCGGAGATCCGGGGGTCCCGACCCCATCCCGCCTCCATGTCAATTTCATAGGAGTCGGGTTGCCGACAAGTGCTGGAACCCGACTCCCAGAGGCGGGAAGGGATTAAAGGCAATTAAACTGCCTGTTAACAGGTAGTTTTTTGCCTATTCGCGATTTTTATTGCTGGTTTGTGGGCTTCCCGACAGCTCCAAACCGCGAAAGTTTTCGAGGCGGGACATGGGTCTGAGGTCTTGGAGGGGTCGAGATGCCCAGTGTTCAGGTGAGTGAGGGGTGCAGGAGTGCAAAGGTAAGTGTTTAAAGTGTTTAAATAAGTTTAACTTACTTTTACTTACCTTTACAGGAGTCCTGCATTCCGGTGTCGGGAGTCAGCTGCAAGAACAACAGAAGCTCCGATTTAAAAAAAAAATCAGCTTCTTGGTTTCTGCAGCAAAATGATTTTAAAGTTATCCTGAGAAAGGACTGAGGCTGAATTAGCAGTTTTTCAGTGCTTGACAGCTTCAAACAGTTGTTAAACACTGATATTTCATCTGCCAAAAGCTTTTGACAGATGAAATGTCAATCTCTGACGTCACCTGTTGCCGGGTGGCCCTTAATTGGCCTGCTGAGCCCACAGGGCGGGCTCAACAAGGTCAATCAGAGGAAAATCCAGTGGGTTGGCCACATCTCCATGGAGGCGGGACAACAAGCCCGAATGTGGGTTTCCCACCTCCAACCCGCCCCCGTAGCAAAATCCAGCCCAATGAATACTGATGATGGCATGAGAACAACATGCTTGGTGGAGCTGCCAAGTGTGATTGTCTGAGGGAGCCGAGTTATCAGCAATGATCCCGCTAAGCTACGTGGCAGTCTGCAGGTCCCACGCAGGTCGCTCACTGGCTTTTAAATTGGAGAAACTGCACATGTGCAAAAATTTGAATGGGCTGCACAGCCACTTAAAGGGACCTTGCACCTAAAAAAAAATTAAGAAGGAACATTGGTTATCAGCAGAGGCAGTCAACCTAGACTGGTTTAGCAATCATATATTTTTAACAGTGTATGGTAACTCAGCTCCCTCAGTGCGGGGTTCAGCAATTCTCCTGGATAGTACTGTTCATTGATGAAATTAGCAAATTCTGAACAAAACTATTTTAAAAGACACGAAACATTAAAACTGCAATGAAATTTGTTTCTCAAGGTCATTCATACTATGCACTTGGGTAAAGAGAGTACACAGGGGAACTGCTTCATGAGCAGTTTTGCATAAAATAATGTCATTTCTAAAGTATTTTGTTGGGGAGAGTGAAAAAGATGACAATTATAAATGATAATAATATTGGCAAGATTCCCTCTTTAACCTTCCCTCTATCAGCATAGAGCCTCCAATCCCAAATAAAATTATATATGAATACATAAAACAGAATTTAAAAAAACTTTGACTCCCCCATCTTGTATATTAAAATTCAGCACTGTGTAAAATATAACTTTTTTAAAAATCCCCATGTGGCAACGGTCTTCTGTTGGAACCCTGTGTATAAAAATAATCTGTGTTCCTGTTACAATTTTGGATTTTTACAGAACTATCTCAACAACAATTCTCCTTAATGGACCTTTCCTCCTATGATCCAGAAGCTTTTTATATATACTGTGCATTGCATAGATGCATATTTAGTAATTAAAAACCAACTGGGAACTGTGATTGGTTATAGATAACAAAAACAATATGGCCTATTCGACCCAGTGCTGACCTTCTGACTGTATATTCTTTCCAGCACAAAGACCACCTACTTCCAGCTCTGTAACATAGTTTGCCTTTCGCCCCTACCTCAGCCCATCTGCTGCTGAAACCCTCATCCATGTCTTGTCACTTTCAGACTGGACTATTCCAAGGTTTTGCTGGCTGCCCTCCCATCCTCCAACCCCTGTAACCTTCAGCTCATCAAAAACTCTGCTGCCCAGATTCTATCCTGTACCAAGTCCCACTCTTCTACCACCCTGGTCCTTGCTGACCTATGTTGGCTCCCGGTCCCCCAACAACTCAAATTAAAATGGTCATCTGTCACATCACTCCTACCAATCCATAACCATCAACCACCTCCCCCTGCCCCCCCCCACCCCCAATCTCCACATTCCACTGACTTTGGCCTCTTTCCTCCGTCTCACCAATGGAGGCTATGCCTTCAGCCGCTTAAGCCTCACCCTCTGGAATTCCCTCCCTAAACCTCACCACCTCTCCACCTTGAAGGCTGTCCTTAAAAGCCACCTCTTTGATCAAGCCAATATCTCCTTCAACCCTTTTCCACTTTTTATATACTAGGTTTACAAGCACTGGGTTTGCTTAGTTCACACAGAACTTAACTGATGATCATTGCATATACTGAGAATTCATGATAAGTCATGCATTGAAGCAATTATATTCATTATAACTTGTACTGAACCATGTGGCAAGTATGGCAAAACACACTTGGATATATCCACTGCATCCAAGCAGAGTAATTTTGCTCACACAACAAAAAAAGGTATTTGTACTTTTAAAGCTCCACTTCCTAATGAAGAATAAAGGGTGCCACCTGAATAGGGTTGCAAAGGGGTGGAAAATTTCCAGGAAATTTCCGGAAATTTTCCACGGGAAGTTTAGCTTGGGAATTTTGCCCAAAAAAGCACATGCTAGCATAATATTGTTTTTTTTGTATTTCTTTCTTTTTTTTCCCCACAGGTCCTCTCTTAAAATTACTAACAGAGATGGAATCTTAATTATTAAGGAATTTCTTAATCAATATATGTTTATCTTCTTACTTGGCTTGTTTTAATAATTACAAGTTTTGTGTGTGACTGTGAACAAATGTGTCCTGATTGGTTGGATGAGTGGCTGAGCGATTAGCTCCCTCTATTTGTAATATTTGCATATCGAATTGTGATTGGCCTGCAGGCATCTGTAAGACTGCTATAGTTTTTTTAAGATCCAGGTTAGGGGTCCTGAGGGAAGTCATTTTGTTTTCTGCTGATGTTGTGATGATGCAGTAAGTAAATCAGACTTTATACCAAATAAACCAGTTACTTGTTGAACTCTGTTGTCCTTCAATTTAAAATATACAAAATAATACACTATTGGTGATGTAGTGTCGTGTGTGTACAGGTCATGCTTCCATCACATGGAGCATCAGCAAAAATGTACTCACCCTGTTGCAATCGTGCTGATCGACCGCAGTTCGACACAGAGATGAATGCCCTTTATTTCACTGCATAGAACAATGCCACGTTTACCGTCGGATGTGTGGAAGCATTTTACCCCAGGCATTAAAGATGGAAAGACTGTGTACATGTGCAAACACTGTAGAAAGCCATATGTAAAGAATGCCACAAAGATGCAGCAGCATTTATCCAAATGCAACAACTTCACTCAAAGCTCACAGCAGTCAGCCCAGAGTTCCTCTGCTTCCATTCAAGAAGATGATGGTTCTCATTCAGCATCAGGCTCCTTATCATCAGCAACTCCTGGCCCACTTGGAAGGTTCTTTGATACAATGGATAACCATAGCCAGAAGAATGCAGATGAGTGCCTTGCTCGAGCTGTATATGCAACAGGCTCACCCCTCATGCTCACAGCCAATGTGTACTGGAAGAGATTTTTCAATGTTATTCGCCCTGCATACTGTCCTCCCACCAGACATGCTTTGTCTACTTATTTGCTGGAGGCTGAGTATAACAGAGTCCAAGGAAAGCTCAGAACCGATAGCGATGGCAGACTGTGTTGCAGTTATCTCAGATGGGTGGTCAAATGTACGAGGGGAGGGCATCATAAACTACATCGTCTCCACTCCTCTCCCAGTGTTCTTCAAGAGCACAGACACGAAGGACAACAGACACACAGGCACATACATTGCTGATGAGCTGAAAGCGGTCATCAACGATCTTGGATCACAAAAGGTCTTTGCAGTAGTTACTGACAATGCTGCGAATATGAAGGCTGCTTGGGCTCAAGTGGAGGAGGCCTACCCTCATATTACGTCTATTGGGTGCGCAGCTCATGGGCTTAACCTGCTCCTCAAGGACATCATGGGTTTGAGAACCATGGAAGCACTGTACAAGAGAGCCAAGCAAGTTGTTAAGTATGTCAGGGGAAAACAGGTAGTTGCAGCAGCCTACAACTCCAAGCAAATGACAAAGAACAAGAACACCACACTGAAGCTGCCCAACAACACTAGATGGGGTGGTGTTGTCATAATGTACAACAGCCTTCTGGAGAGTAAGGAGTCGCTGCAAGAAATGGCAATATCCCAGTCTGGGGATATGGAAACCACCATCAAGAAAATACTGCTGGATGATGTGTTTTGGGAGAGAGTGGTTAGCAGCCTTAAACTACTCTCACCAGTAGCATCTGCAATTGCTCAGATTGAAGGAGATGACGCTGTCTTGTCAGATGTTCTCAGGCTTTTTACTGATTTAAAAGAACAAATCAGCATTGCCCTACCCACATCCCTGCTGCTCAAAGCAGAGGAGAAGGCAATTGTTCAATTCATACAGACGCGTCAAGAATTTTGTGTCAATCCGATTCATGCTGCAGCATACATGCTGGACCCAAAGCATCTTGGGAGACCAATACTTTCTGGAGAACAGATCAACAGCGCTTACAGTGTGATTTCTACCCTCTCACACCATCTCAATCTGGATGTGGGCAAAGTTCTGGGAAGTCTGGCAAAGTTCTCTACCAAGCAAGGTCTTTGGAATGGGGATGGGATATGGGAATCATGCAAGCATATCAGTGCACATACCTGGTGGAAGGGACTTTGTGCATCTGAGGCCCTGTCACCTATTGCATTGGCGATACTCCAAATCCCACCTTCATCAGCGGCCTCTGAACGAAACTGGTCATTTTTTGGGAATACGCATACAAAGGTGCGCAACAGGCTGACTAACAAGAGAGTGGAGAAACTGGTGGCTATCCGGGCGAACCTACAACTTATTGAGCCAGATACAGAAGTGTCCACCACACAGCTAGACACTGACACAGAGGAGGAAATAGACACGTCAGAGCCAGAGAATCAGGAGGAGCAATGAGGAGTAGAAGACTCACGAGTAGAAGACTCAAAGGGACAAAATAAGGACAAATTACAGGCTAAATAAGCTGACGCTCTTTTTATTTTATTTTAGATGGGTCTTTTTTGTGGGGGTTCAATAAAGTTCAAAATTATAACCTAAATAAAGTTTTGAAAGCCTGTTTTTATTTGTATGGAACAGTATGTCTATTTTGACGACAAAGATAATATAAGGGTCAGAGACAAAAACCATCAGTGTGCAAAAAAACTCAAAATTCCCATAAATTCCCGAAAATTCCCATGGGAAGTTTCCTCTTTTAAAAATTCCCAGGCCTAGAAATTCAGTGGGCTTTGCGCCCAGTTTCCGCCCAAAGAGGGCTTCTGCGCCACTAGAGGAGCTTGCGCTGATATTCAGCGCTGCGTTAATGGCGGCGGTAGCCGGTAGCGCTGCGCCGACACCGATGACGTCATTGGTGTGCGCAGTGCCCCAGTTCCGCCCCGCTACCGGCCCGACCCCCATATTTAGTTGCGGCCGCCTCTTCCGCAGCGGCCGCAAACAACGTTCAGCAACCGGGGCCGTCCTGCAGCCTTATTGGGGCGAGTTAAGGCGGAGGTGCGGCCGGCCGCTTTTTCGGCGGCCGCCTGCCCGCACCCCCTCCCCCCGCGGCATTGCCGGCTGCTTTCCGGGAGCCCGGCACTTCTCCGTGGTGCCGGGCTCATTTGCTGGCACTAGCGAGCGGCGATCTCGGAGTTGCAGGCACCTCCCCCTTAAGAGGAGGAAGGCCTGCAGTACCGCAGCCTGCCGCACCGCAGCGGGTGGCGCTGCAGCACCTAGCTCGCCGAAATTCAGTTTCAGCGCCCCAAGCGGGGGTGGCCACACCCTTGAATTGCGGCCGGCTTCGACTTGGGGCGCTGAAACTGAATTTCCGGCGGGCGCACGTGGCTCCGCGCGCAGCGGTAACTTTTGGGCGCAAGCCAGCTGGCGGGCCCAAAGTGAATTTCTAGCCCTCAGAATTTTGCAACCCTACACCTGAAACACTGCACTCTTTTCTCTAACCAACTTGCTTTGTGTTTCCAGCATTGTCTGGTTTAGTGATTGCTGGCCAATGGAGCAGAATTTTAGATTTTGTTTAGGAATGTACCAATGCCGCCAAACATCCACTCAACAGCTAGAGAGTTACTTACAGTTGTTGTCTGCTCTTCCTCTGCATCTGAGTCACTTTCATCATCTGCATAAAAAGGCAAAGAAACTAAGAACCAAGGAAAAAGAAAACGGACTTGATCTTACAGTCCTAATTAACTGAAATAATGGACAATGATATGGAGCAGGACTTGGCCTGACTTTTTCCCCCCCCCCTCTCTAATCTGTGCCAAATGCACCTGTGTGAGGTAATGCATTTGGGGAGGGCTAACAAGGCAAGGGAATACACAATAAATGGTAGGACACGGAGAAGTGCAGAGTATCAGAGGGACCTTGGAGTGCATGTCCACAGATCCCTGAAGGTAGCAGAACAGGTAGATAAGGTGGTTAAGAAGGCATACGGGATACTTGCCTTTATTAGCTGAGGCATAGAATATAAGAGCAGGGAAGTTATGCTTTGAACAGTGTAAAACACTAGTTAGGCCGCAGCTAGAATACTGCGTGCAGTTCTGGTCACATTACAGGAAGGATGTGATTGCACTAGAGAGGGTGCAGAGGAGATTTACGAGGATGTTGCCTGGGCTTGGGAATTTTAGCTATGAGGAAAGACTGGATAGGCTGGGGTTGTTTTCTTTGGAATAGAGGAGGCTGAGGGGAGACCTAATTGAGGTGTATAAAATTTTGAGGGGCCGAGAGAGACTGGATAGGAAGCACCTATTTCTCTTAGCAGAGAGGTCAATAACCAGGGGGCATAGATTTAAAGTAATTGGTAGGAAGTTTAGAGGGGATTTGAGGAGAGTTTTTTTCACCCAAAGGGTGGTGGGGGTCTGGAACTCACTGCCTGTAAGGGTGGTAGAGGCAGAAACCCTCATCACACTTAAAAAGTACTTGGATATGCACCTGAAGTGCCGTAACCTACAAGGCTACGGACCAAGTGCTGGAAAGTGGGATTAGGCTGGATAACTCTGTCGGCTGGCATGGACAAGATGGGCCGAATGGCCCCCTTCTGTGCCGTAAATTTCTATGATTCTATGAGATTAGACTGGGGATTGTACCTGGGACCTTCGAAGCTGTATGGCTTCATTAATTACCAGATAAACTTGCTGAGCCATTGGGGAAAAAAGTATCTGATCGCTAATTAAAAGCAAAAATTAATTTTCAAGTAAAATTCCAAATTGCCCCAATTTCCACCCACTATAAGATTACCTTGGGAATCCTCTGGTGGTCTAGCAAGTGCCTTGGCTTCTTCCACATCCCCTTCAATAGCTACTGTAAGATTCTTATCTGGCAAAAGAAAAAAAGAATATTAATTTGATCCATATAGTCACAGGTAAGGTCGACACTACAAAATAAAGATATTTAAACAAGTTTTACCACTTTCTTGTAATGGCCACTTTGATTTATAGTACAATAGTTCAAGATAGTTGAAAAGAAATATGGCTCATATTTTCCGTGACAGTATTTTACAGGGAGTACTCTATGTAACTGTGTCAGATTTCCATCCAAAATTTAACCTAAGTCTAGCAAAGCACCAGGAAACTGCACCAATTGTCTTCCACAAGAAGTGCTGATATCAAATTTTCAGTCTTGGCATATATGTTTCTCTACAAATATCTGGCTGGTAGTTCGAAGATATCTTCAATATCAGTAAGTCATATTACATTTGATAGGATGACACTTATGTAAATTGATCATTTTTGTTCTGATAAAACACCAGCTTATTACCTCTTCAACCTCTCAGGGGTTGATAATAATCAGAACTGTCAGTGCACTTTATAATCGGGGCAGGAAAACAGCACAAGTGCAGCAATTAGCATTTATTTACACACAGTGATACAGTAATACTGTGACATGCTCTTACTGAAGGCAAAGGATTCAAAATTTACACTGATGAAACAATATGGCAATAAACTGCTTAGGCAGACTTGGGTCAGGTAATGGCTGAATTGCTATGTTGGCAATATCTCAAAGTCAGTGTTTCTAAGTACACGTTTTAACTTTATTGCTCCATTCCCTAGAACAATAGTGCTTACGGCCTATACAACAGATTAAACTCACTGTATGTACAAGCAGAAAACTTCAACTCTCCCTTCACAGTACAGAATAAGACCCCAAGTAGAAAGACTACTTCAATAGGTCCCTCGCTAATTAAAATCTGTACAGTGCAACGAAGGAGGCACCAGCCCACTGCAAACTTTAGAATATGCCAGTCAATTACTGTATATCCACAAATTTTAAGCATCCATATTATCTAAACGTTTGAAAATCCCCAAATTGTGTAAGAACCAGAAATAAAAAAAGCAGTACTTGTATGGATGTTAAAAGTTAATTAGCTCCCTGAATTATATGGAAGTAGAACTTATAAAACAAAAGAAAATTGATGAATTAACACTGAAATGATTCATAGCAAATTTTATATTGTGATCAGTGTTACTTCTTACTCCAAGAGTGTACTATTTTGCTAAGGTTACCAATTAAATATATGCAGTTAATTATGACTGCAATCAAGGGTGTGGACATTACACAGAAAAAAATGACACTAATAAATTTTAGGATGCTAGAAAATATGTAAAAACAGTGTGTGCAGTGCATCTGCACTTGTTGCTTAGGGATGTAATGATTTATTGATCAGAGAAGATTGTAGCATTTAAAGAACAAAAACATTATCAAATTCTTTACTGACATTATGAAGTAACCCAATTTACCATGAAGATGAAAATTCTTGGGCCGCGATTTTGCCGGCGCTTAGAGGGCGGGTTTGGAGGTGGGTCAGAGGTTAAATTCAGTTTGATTGACGGCGGGTTCCGATCCTGCCGTCAACCCGCCTCCAAAATTTTCCCCAAGTGTCGGGTCCCCGATTTGCGAATGGAGCCGACACCTAGCGGCGGGAAGCAGATTAAAGGCAATTACCTGCCTATGAACAGGTACTTGCCAGTAGTTTTTAGCCTGTTTATGGATTTTCCTGCTTCTGGGTCGGGTTTCCTGACATCCGGACACCACGCCAGGTAAGTGTGGCGTGTTGCAAGTCTGCTGTAATGTTTGTGGAATGATGACAGCTGCAGAAGTGGTGTGAAGGATCCAATGTTGCACATGGTGAGTTTCAGAGCAAAGAAAATGTTGGGTACTGCATTTTTAAAACATATACAGATTTCTTTAGCTTACAAGTTTTCAAATCAATGTCCAGTGCCACGTCATTGAGAGAACCTCTCTCACCAGTGACGGATTGCTTCTGTCACCTCACCTGCAGCTGCCATCTATTCCAGCCTATGGAGTGAGCCATTGGAGATCCTGGGTGCAAGAGTTCACCTTTGTGCAGTGAATGTCAATGTTTTCAGCACCTCAATGCTGTCAAACACAGAGATCAACTGTCAAAATAAAATTGCGTGTGGTCCCTTTAAGGAAATTGGCAGTTGACGCGTCATCAAATGACGTCATCAGACCTGCTTCCTGTTAATTGGCGGGCTTAACAAGGTCAATCAAGGCAAAATCATGTCTGTGGAGCAGATGCAGCTGGGGGCGGGACTGGAAGCTGGAAACCAGCTGTCCTGCTCTCAACCCACCTCCATTAATAAAATCGCGGCTTTAGACACTGCAAAAAACGAATGTTTTCTTCTAATTTCCACTTCTGTGGCACTTTTTCCAAAACCCATATTCTGAACATGCTATGCTCATTTGTATTAAAAGGTAACTGATAGAAACCTAGAAAAATAGGAGTAGGCCATTCAGCCCTTCGAGCCTGCTCCACCATTCAATATGATCATGGCTGATCCTCTATCTCAATACCATATTCCCGCTCTCTCCCCATACCTCTTGATGCCTTTTGTGTCTAGAAATCTATCTACAGGAAACTCTCGATTTACCGGCACCCAAACAACCGGAAATCTCGGTTAACCGGCAAAATTCAGGTGTAGTTTCAGTTAAGTTACTCTTCATATTAGTGGCCGTTTCTTGATTCTTGGCTGTGTAATCGGGGGTTCCTGCACTTGTTGCTAAGCAACAGGGACGCTTGGTCTGTGGCCAGGCTTCTTGCACCTGTTGCTAAGCAACAGGGAAGCCTGGATTGTTGCTGTGTACGGAGCTCTCGTACCTTTTAACTATAACTCTCTGTAATCCGGACTTTTTGATAAACTGGCACCACGCCGGTCCCGTTGGTGCTGGATAAAAAAAAGTTTCCTGTATCTTCTTAAATATATTCAGTAGTTTGGCCTCCACAGCCTTCTGTGGTAGAGAATTCCACAGGTTCACCACCCTCTGAGTGAAGAAATTTCTCCTCACCTCAGTCCTACCCTGTATCCTGAAACTGTGGCCCCTCGTTCTAGACCCCCCAGGCAGAGGAAACATCCTCCCTGCATCCAGTCTGTCTAGCCCTGTCAGAATTTTATACGTTTCAATCAGAATTTTATCCGTTTGGGATAGGGATAGCGCAATGCAGGGCAGTGAGAGGAGGAAGAGGAAGAAAAATAAGTAAAATTCACAAATTTGCTTGTTGTGCAGTAGTGTTGCAAATCTATGAAATTATATGTTAGTGCCCACTATAAATTTTATTAAAATTACAACACAACACCAAGTTTTTTCAAATGATGAGTTGCTGATAATGGCCAGGTTATCAGGTGCAGCAATAAACGATGACGAGGAGGCCAGTCATCAGGAAGAAAAAAACACATCACCACCTTGTATCCGAGTTCAGCATAACAGGAACGGCACTAAAGTCAGGAATGGTGCTGTCTGCGATCGTCTACCCATATTCAAAAAAATGATGCTATAAAATAAAGGCCTGCCCAAATCAAAACTGAACACAACTAAATCTGCAGCTTTGACTGTGTGAAATGAAAGTGCTTTAAATATTTTTTGCATGATGCTTAATGATCTCAGACTCCTGCATATTGGGTGTCCCAAGCCAACAAACACAAACTGAATAAGAACATAAGAAATAGGAGTAGGAATAGGCCATTTGGCCCCTCGAGCCTGCTCCGCCATTTAATGAGATCTTGGGCTCAGTTCCATTTCCCTGCCCGCTCCCCATAACCCATCACTCCCTTATTGTTCCAAAATCTGTCTATCTCCACCTTAAATATATTCAATGACCCAGCCTCCACAGCTCTCTGGGGCAGAGAATTCCACAGATTTACAACACTCAGAAGTAATTCCTCCTCCTCTCAGTTTTAAATGGGCGACCCCTTATTCTGAAACTATGCCCCCTAGTTCTAGATTCCCCCATGAGGGGAAACATCTTCTCTGCATCTACCTTGTCGAGCCCCCTCAGTATCTTATGTTTCAATAAGATCACCGCTCATTCTTCTAAACTCCAATGAGTATAGGCCCAACCTGCTCAACCTTTCTTCATAAGTCAACCCCTTCATCTCAGGAATCAACCCCGTGAACCTTGTCTGAACTGCCTCCAATGCAAGTATATCCTTCCTTAAATAAGGAGACCAAAACTGTACGCAGTACTCCAGGTGTGGTCTCACCAATACCCTGTACGGTTGTAGCAGGACTTCCCTACTTTTATACTCCATTCCCCTTGCAATAAAGGCCAACATTCCATTTGCCTTCCTGATTACTTGCTGTACCTGCATGCTAACTTTTTGTGTTTCATGCACAAGGACCCCCAGGTCCCTCTGTACTGCAGCATTTTGTAATCTCTCTCCATTTAAATAATAATTTGCTTTTTTATTTTTCTTACCAAAGTGGATAACCTCACACTTTCCCACATTATACTCCATCTGCCAAATGTTTGCCCACTCACTTAGCCTGTCTATATCCCATTACAGACTCTTTGTGTTCTCTTCACAACTTGCTTTCCCACCTATCTTTGTACCGGCAGCAAATTTGGCTAAATTACACTCGGTCCCTTCATCCAAGTCATGTATAGAAGGGGTTGATATCTTCTATTTCCAGGAATGAGGCAGCTGGCTCATATTTTCAATATGATAATTTCATAGGTATTGATTTAGGATTTTGTGTATTTTTTCCATTGAGACTGTATATACATTTGAAACTTATTTTGATTTTGCTTGAAATCTAGATCAACTGTTCCAGAAAAATGAACATTGCAAAACTCAATTGTGCTTCGTTATACAAAAGTATATCCAATTCACATCTTAGTAAAAGTACTTTCTAGTTGTTCATTCTACCACTGCAAGAATGAATGCATTAGGATATTAGCAGAAAAACAGAATCAGTACATTTAAAAAAAGTTAATGCAATCATCGAGTCAGATCAAATTTTGCTTGGGTGAGGTACTTAAGCACTTTTACTCTGATGATAACTAGGAATAAACTTAAAATACAAGCAGACAGTCTCGGTTAAAATACAAGTATTAGAACTGCATATATACATCGATATGTGCACAGAGAAATGATCAGTCTAAGTGAGTAGTTGCTGCTTTTTTCCGACTGAAATATATCTACATTGGCATATTACACTAGCATTGCATAACCAATGATATTGTTCTAAGATAGACTTATGAGAAGCATATGTAGGAAAAAATTAACATATTTTACAAGTCCAGAGTCCAGAACCAGGGGTCACAGTCTAAGGATAAGGGGTAAGCCATTTAGGACAGAGATGAGGAGGAATTTCTTCACCCAGAGAGTGGTGAACCTGTGGAATTCTCTACCACAGAAGGCAGTTGAGGCCAATTCATCTATATATAAAAAAGGATATGTCTCTCTGTCTGTCTCTCTCTCTGTCCGGCTATACAATCAAAAGTTATAGAGCGTACCTACACATATGTTATATCAAAAGAAAGCTCATCATTAGGGGACTCTTGTAGGCGTATTTACTTTTTGCTCGGACAAAAATTGTGCCGACGGTCGGACAAAAATTGTGCCAACGGTATCCAAAAAACGTTCAAAATTCCGCTCATTTGCATCGAGTGGGGGCGGGTTCATTGTGTGCGGGCGGGCCATCCTACAGTTGAGTGACGTGATGATTGACCAATCCTACAGTTCAGTGACCTGACGGTTGACCAATCGGTGCGTGTGTGGGTGGGCCTTATCATTCTGAACCGAGGTGAGTGGCTGCCATCTTGATTCCAAACTGTTCATTTCTTTTTCCCACTTTCTGCGTGTTTCTTTTCAAATCTACATTTCCAGCAAAAAAAAAGTTGCTTTTAAAACACAAATTGTTTTAAAAAAAAGTTAATTAATTTGTAAATCTTTTCTCTAACATCTAGAAATTTCCTACCTTTCACCGTTTTTCCAGGCCTGTAAGCCTGGGCCTCTGTTGCCCAGCCACGCCCGAGCTAGGCACCTCCTGTCGCGCTGAACAAGCGGCTCGCGATCGCCGCCATCTTTGTGAAGGCTGGAAGGGGCGGGCCTCAGCCGAGCGTCGCCACCACCGCCATCTTAGTAAAGGCAGGTGGGGCCAGAGTCAGCGTGCGCGACTTGAGTCCGGCCGGGCCTCACGCAGTAGGTTGCGTGGCGGCGTCTCTCTGCTCTTGAAGCCGGCTCGGGCGGGGCTCGGGATTCGGGAGATCGGGGCGCGGGAGTCCGGAGATCGGGCCTCGGGAGATCGGGCCTCGGGCGATCGGGGAGGGGCGGGGGGCAGGGCGCACCCCCTCCCCCCCCCCCCATTCTTCCACCCCTCCCCATTCCCCCACCCCTCCCCCCCTCCCCTTCTTCCCCCCTCCCTCCCCTTCTTCCCCCCCTCCCCCCTTCTTCTCCCCTCTTCCCCCTCCCCCTCCCCTTTCTTCTCCCCTCTTCCCCCTCCCCTTTCTTCTCCCCTCTTCCCCCTCCCCCTCTTCTCCCCCTCCCCCTCTTCTCCCCCTCCCCCTTCTTCCCCCTCCCCTCCCCCTTTCCTCCTCCCCCCTTTCCTCCCCCCCCCTCCCCTTTCCTCCCTCCCCTCCTCCTTTCCTCCCCCCCTTTCCTCCCTCCCCTCCTCCCCCTTTTCTCCCCCTCCCCTCCCCCTCACCTCCCCCTCCCCCTTTCCTCCCCCCTCCCCTCCTCCTTTCCTCTCTCGCTCGCTCTCTTCCCCCCAGTCTCTCGCTCGCTCTCTTCCCCCCAGTCTCTCGCTCGCTCTCTTCCCCCCAGTCTCTCGCTCGCTCTCTTCCCCCCAGTCTCTCGCTCGCTCTCTTCCCCCCAGTCTCTCGCTCGCTCTCTTCCCCCCAGTCTCTCGCTCGCTCTCTTCCCCCCAGTCTCTCGCTCGCTCTCTTCCCCCCAGTCTCTCGCTCGCTCTCTTCCCCCCAGTCTCTCGCTCGCTCTCTTCCCCCCAGTCTCTCGCTCGCTCTCTTCCCCCCAGTCTCTCGCTCGCTCTCTTCCCCCCAGTCTCTCGCTCGCTCTCTTCCCCCCAGTCTCTCGCTCGCTCTCTTCCCCCCAGTCTCTCGCTCGCTCTCTTCCCCCCAGTCTCTCGCTCGCTCTCTTCCCCCCAGTCTCTCGCTCGCTCTCTTCCCCCCAGTCTCTCGCTCGCTCTCTTCCCCCCAGTCTCTCGCTCGCTCTCTTCCCCCCAGTCTCTCGCTCGCTCTCTTCCCCCCAGTCTCTCGCTCGCTCTCTTCCCCCCAGTCTCTCGCTCGCTCTCTTCCCCCCAGTCTCTCGCTCGCTCTCTTCCCCCCAGTCTCTCGCTCGCTCTCTTCCCCCCAGTCTCTCGCTCGCTCTCTTCCCCCCAGTCTCTCGCTCGCTCTCTTCCCCCCCAGTCTCTCGCTCGCTCTCTTCCCCCCAGTCTCTCGCTCGCTCTCTTCCCCCCAGTCTCTCGCTCGATCTCTTCCCCCAGTCTCTCGCTCGCTCTCTTCCCCCCAGTCTCTCGCTCGCTCTCTTCCCCCCAGTCTCTCGCTCGCTCTCTTCCCCCCAGTCTCTCGCTCGCTCTCTTCCCCCCAGTCGCTCTCTCTCTCTTCCAACAACAACATGCCCTCAAAAGACCCTCGGCACTGCCGGGCACTTCAGCTAGTTAAATATATTCAAGAAGGAGTTGGATATATTTCTTAAGGCTAAAGGGATCAAGGGATATGGGGAGAAAGCAGGGACAGGGTACTGAATTTGGATGATCAGCCATGATCTCATTAAATGGCGGAACAGGCTCGAGGGGCCAAATGGCCTACTCCTGCTCCTATCTTCTATGTTTCTATAAGTCACAAACTTTGAACGAATGGAAGATAAATACAAATTGCATTAATTCCACAGGATGAATACCTGCTATTCTTAATCAAATTTTCTAGTAATTAAGGCTGATCACTGAAGAGATTCTCTTCCTTTGCAGAATATTTTCAAAATTTGAAAACAAAGATCTACTTTAATACACCGTTAGCAAGAATTGGCCATAAATGACCAAGTCCTCGTCTGTAAGTTGTTTTCCTCAAAAATCGTAATCTGGATTTAACCTATCGCTGCTTTATAGGTGATAATACTGTCTGTTAGGAGTTATAATATACAAGTAGCACAGTTCTAAATGCAAAAAAATTCAAAACTTAACAAACAATATTCAAGTCCCAATACTCACCCTGCCCATGGGGCTGGGAGGCCTTGTTCATCTGGGCTAATGGGGCATCCACCACCACAGCCAGAAGAGGGTTACAAAAAAAAAAGGATTGCGAAAGAGAGACACGGTGTCAGTAAAAGAAAACAGATCAGCAACAAAGCTGAAATTACTTCAGTAATTTATCGCATGTGCTAAATTAAAAACTAAACAGAAGTAACTACTTGTCAATTGGCAGATTAGGAAACCAACAGTAAAACGATCAAAGCTACTACAGTAGTTAGAATGTGCGTCACTTTTCTGCTTCACTAATGCCACCCCACAGTCTAAACACTATTTAAAATATCTAAGAGGTGCGGTAGGCAGCCACAAAAAATTATGCCACATTTGCCAAACTATTTCTTATTTGAAACAGTTTTTTAGAAATCAGGCAACAAAAGTGCTGCACAGAAATAAAAGGATAGAAAATATCAACACTGGAGAAAAATATTATGAAGAACCACTGACGATTAATACTGCAAAAAGTTTCACAAAAAAAAAATCAAAGAAAAAATTAGTACTTTTTTAATATATACATTTGCTAATGCATTAAGACCAGAAAGGAAAATTTAAAATTTTGTATGTAATAATTTTAACAGATTCTAGCAACAATGACGGAACCAAAAACAAATGCATGGCTAATGTGAACTTCTATGCATGCCAAGGCACTCAGTCGTTATGCATTTGGCTTACCACAAGCTTGCCCATAAGAATTTGCCTGCACGTACAGCACATACAATGGAGGAGGCAGGTGTCTAGCAATTTCATACTGTTTATGAGCTTGGTCAAAGGGCATTGAAAGATACTCCTGGACTGGTAGAGATGCCTAATGGAGCAGTAAAATAAATGCAGTCAACTGACTTTCAAATCTCAGGTGCTCTACAGGATAAAACCAAAAGGCACGTTGTTTATTCATAGCGTTAGTCACACCATCATTTCAAACTGACCTCGATTTAAACTCACTCCGAAGAAAACATATATTCTAATTATGCACACCCCCAATGATTCAGTGGTGCAAATGCACTGTGTAGTAATGTACTGATCCACATGGAACAGGATGGCCCCTTTTGTGATCAGTGATCTGTGCCAATTTCTGTTGCAGCACTAGTTAGCCTCAGCGCCCAGACTCAGAAGGAGGAAAAGAAACATCTGTGGACACCAGTTGGAGAGATCAGAAGCTTCCCCCCACCCTTTAAAAAATACTGTAGATTCTATTCAATTGTATATGCATATATGAGGGAGAAGGGAATAGTGGGATATAGAATTGGGAAGAGGTATTTAAATCGAGATGAGGTTCATGTGGAGTATAAACACTGGCATAGGCCAGTTGGGCCGAATGGCCTGTTTCTGCGCTGTAGATTCTGTGTAATTCTATATTCCTATAAAACTGGTTAGCATTTTCTTTGTCACATGCCTGCATGATATTTGATATTATACAAGAACATAAGAATTAGGAGCAGGAGTAGGCCATACGGCTCTTCGAGCCTGCTCCGCTATTCAATACGATCATGGCTGATCATCGACCCCAACTCCACTTTCCCGCCCAATCTCCGTATCCCTTGATTCCCTTAGAGTCCAAAATCTATCGATCTCAGCCTTGAATATACTCAAAGACTCAGCATCCACAGCCTTCTGGGGCAGAGAATTCCAAAGATTCACAACCCTCTGAGTGAAGAAATTCCTCCTCATCTGTCTTAAATGGCCGACCCCTTATCCTGAGACTATGCCCCCCAGTTCTAGACTCTCCAGCCAGGGGAAACAACCTCTCGGCATCTACCCTGTCAATCCCCCTCAGAATCTTATATGTTTCAATGAGATCACCTCTCATTCTTCTAATCTCCAGAGAGTGTAGGCCCAATCTACTCAATCTCTCCTCATAGGATAACCCTCTCATCGCAGGGATCAATCTAGTGAACCTGCACTGCCTCTTAAGGCAAGTATGTCCTTTCTCAGATAAGGAGACCAAAACTGTGCACAGTTATTGGGTCTTGGACAAAGGCTGCTCAATTATTCCTTTCTGATTTTCATTTTCTCTAGCAATTCTTAAAATAGCTTGCTATTTACTGTCTAGACTTACACATGAGCAATGGTCACTTGAATGAAGTACTAAAAGGGTTGCTGCACACCTCAGCAGAACCATACCCCTGCATGAGTTACTACCTTCAGGAGAGAGGGGTCATTGTAGGACAAAATTCTAATACTATATAAAAATGTATGCAATGGGCTACAAGAGTAACTGGGATAGTTGCTACATTATGTGAATAAAATGGATGACAGCCTTCTGCTCGAAGGTCGGTTCTATTATAGTATACATGTGCTCAATGCAAGCTTCAGCACAGAAGGTGTAGAACATATCTTCTTGCATTAATATTCAAAAAATATAAATGATCAAAGAAATAGTGATATATATTTTTGGATATTCTAACACTATTAATAGTCAAATAAATGACAAGAGAGTGGCCGAAGAATCTAGAAGATATTTTCAACCAGAATTTCCCAAAGCTTGCTTCATTCAATGGGGAGTTTAGTCATGTTTGGCCAGGGCACAGGATGGAACACTAATGGGAGGTGGGGAGGAAAGAGAGGGGGGAAAAGTAGTTTCTTTCTTGGATGAGGCGAGAGACAGACTCAGAGACAGAGATACAATTATCTGGGCAGATTTGTGTTAATGCCAACTAAGAAATTAGCTCCACAAACTTTAGCATAAGCAAGGTTCTACTTTATTCTGAATATGTAACTGCAGGTTTTTGGTAAACATATTTCAATTTGACAAGGATCCTTTAAGTAGATGACTCCAGTCACCAACATTGGATTTAACATTTATTCTGTCTGGAGTCTGCGATATAATTAAATCTTGGGCTGATATTTCAGAGGGACCGGTTGACACAGTTTGTTAGCACATTGTCCTGTCTATCTGGGACCCCAGCTTGAATCCAGCCTAGACTGATGGGATGAAAGTCTCCTCTGGTAGGTGTAAAGGTGATATGTGAAATAACTTTGCATAGTCTTACCTCAGGTCTTAAGAGGGTATATGTCCACAGCACAAAACTGTCCACAATTTGACATGTGATATGCAATCTCACTCAAATTAGGAAACTTGGCGTGGGAACTGGAAAGGTGTAGTTGGGGGTTGCTTTTCTGTGGTTGTGGTTAAGGTACATTGTTGGGAATAGAGGCGTATCTTCCCATGTTGCATCTGATCTCGGACTGTTCGATGCAGACACTGGATAACATAAGGAACAATGATTCTCTACCTATCACCCTCGACTTCAATGAGCACAAAAATTCCTCCCAAATGTTTTACACTCCAAAAATTACAAACTACCATTACAAGATACCATTCGGGTATTTGATTTTCAGGCTGGATGGTGCTTGCGAAGATCAGATCAATAACACTGGAGATGCCATGAGTTGTAGCAAGTGATCTTTCCCCATTATTATTACAGGTAGTTTAAACAGGTTTAAATAAACTGAATGCAACATTTTGTCTCATTAGGAGTAAAGATGGTACATGGAGTGGACCATGTCTACATCAGGATCCAGAAAATGTGCTTTTTAACCATTACTGTACAGTCAAAAAAAAATTAAGACTTTCTTATAAAGCTGAACTGCATTTTTCCACATACCTGCATAATAGTGTTGAGCCTTGGCTGAAGGCTGCTTAAATATTCCTTTTTAATTTCAATGTCTTTCATTATTTTCTCTTTGTTTGCTAGAGATTCTTTATATTTTTCGGCCAACCTACAAATAAAAATGAACGAGTTTCAAACTCAATTAGGTATGCGAAAATTTTTAGTGCACCGAGGCAGAAAACATTACAACATAAGTACAGAGGAAAAGTGAAAAAGGAAATAACAGGGGCAAAGAGATTAGCGGCTAACATAAAAGGGAAGGCAAAAGTCTTTTATAAACATATAAATAGTAAAAGGGTAGTCAAAGGCAGGGTGGGGTCGATTAGGGACCAAAAAGATCTCCGTATGGAGGCAGAGGGCATGGCTGAGATACTAAATGAGTATTTTGCATCTGTTTTCACTAAAGAAGAGGATGCTGCCAATGTCACAGTAAAGGTAGGATAAAAATAGATAAAGAGGTACTTAAAAGGTTCACAACGTTCAAAGTAGAAAAGTCACCTTGCCCGGATGGGATGCATCCTAGGTTGCTGAGGGAAATAAGGGTGGAAACTGCAGAGGCCTTGGCCACAATCTTTAAATCCTCCTTAGTTATGGGAGTGGTGCCAGAGGACTGGAGGATTGCAAATATGTTACACCCCTGTTCAAATAAGGGGAGAGGGATAAACTCAACAATTATAGGCCAATCAGCCTAACATCGGTGGTGGGGACACTTTTAGAGACATTAATCCGGGGCAAAATTAATTGGCACTTGGAAAAGTATGGGTTAATAAATGCAGCATGGATTTGTTAAAGGCCAATTGTGTTTAACTAACTTGACTGAGTTCTCTGATGAAGTAACGGAGAGGGTGGATGAGGGTAGTGCGGTTGATGGACTTTCAAAAGGCAGTTGATAAAGTACCACGCAATAGACTCGTTAGTAAAATGGAAGCTCTTGGGATTAAAGGAGCAGTGGCTCCATGGATACAAAATTGGCTAAGGGACAGAAAGCAGAGAGTCGTGGTGAATGGTTGTTTCCCACACTGGAGTGAAGTGTGCAGTGGTGTCCTCCAGGAGTCAGTGCTGCGACCACTGCACTTTCAGACATATATTAATGATCTGATGTACATAATTTCAGTTGACTCAGACGAAACTTGGAAATGCAGTAAACAGTGAGGAGGATAGTAACAGACTGGTTAAATGGGCAGACACATGGCAGATGAAATTTAATGCAGAGAAGTGTAAAGTGATTCATTTTGGTAGGAAGAATGAGGAGAGGCAGTATAAACTAAATGGTACACTTTTAAAGGGGCTGCAGGAACAAAGAGACCTGGGGTGTAAGTACACAAGTCATTGAAGCTGGCAGGACAAATTGATAAGTCTATTAAAAAGACATACTGGACCCGTGGCTTTGTAAAGAGGTATAGAGTAAAAAAGCAAGGAAGTTATGCTAAACCTTTATAAAACACTGATTAGGCCCCAGCTGGAGTATTGTGGCCAATTCTGGGGAGCACACTTTAGGAAGGATGTCAAGGCCTTGAAGAGGGTGCAGAGGAGAGTTACTAGAATGGTCCCAGGGATGCGGGACTTCAGTTATGTGGAGAGACTAGAGAAACTGGGGTTGCTCTCCTTAGAGCGGAGAAGGTTAAAAGGAGATTTGGTAGAGGTGTTCAAAGTCATGAAGGGTTTTGATAAGAGTAAAGGAGGAGAAACTGTTTCTAGTGGTAGAAGGGTCAGTAATCAGAGGACACAGATTAAAGGTAACTGGCAAAAGAACCAGAGGCGACATGAGGAAAAACATTTTTACGCAGCGAGTTGTTGTGATCTGGAATGCACTGCCTGAAAGGGCGGTGGAAGCAGATTCAATAATAACTTTCAAAAGGGAATTGGATAAATACTTGAAAAAGCAAAAAAAAAATGCTGTGCTATAGGGAAAGAGCAGGGGAGTGGGACTAATTGGCTAGCTCTTTGAAAGAGCCGGCACAGGCACGATGGGCCAAATGACCTCCTTCTGTGCTGTATGATTCTTTGATTCTATAACTGCTCCCTACCTCTTACGCTGTTCAAGTTCCCAGTCCAAACGGGACAGAGTCTGCTGATGAGGATCATTCAAGGTGAAAGTAGGCTTACTAATGTCTAATGGGGCATCTTTATAGAACTCCTCCACATTCACCAAGTCAATCTCTTCATGCTTAGATCTAAAAGACAACACAAAATGGGAGAAATTAGAAGCATCCATTAGACATTATATCAAGGTGGTAGATCTGCATTTTTACTAAAGTTAAGCAGAGTTGGAGTGAATTCAGACATATGAAGAGCCGAGTTCAGTCCAGTATTTCAGTTTAGGGGCCCATCTAAAATGAAATACAAGGATGAAGGTAAAGGGGCTTGTGCATCTTATCTACACCTTCAGATGACTATATATCCATACCCTTCAACATCGGCGTACCGTGGCTGCAGTGCATACTATCTACAGGATGCACTACAGCAAATTGCCAAGGCGTCTTCTGCAGCACCTACGAAACCCGTGACTGTCACCACCTAGAAGGACAAGGGCAGCAGGCGCATGGGAACACGATCACCTCCAAGTCACACACCATCCTGACTTGGACATATATCGATGTTCCTTCATCGTCGCTGGGCCAAAATCCTGGAACTCCCTACCGAACAGCATCGTGGGAGTACCTTCATCACACGGACTGCAGCGGTTCAAGAAGGAGGCTCACCACCACCTTCTCGAGGGCAACTAGGGATGGGCAACAAATGCCGGCCTTGCCAGTGACGCTGAGAATGAATTTTAAAAAGCTTAGCGACATGCTTTTTTGAGTGAATGCTAATGCACAATACCAAGTTGTACAAACATACATTCTGTTCTTCCAAACTTAAGGAGCATTTTACACTACACAATGAAGTACTGGTGGAGAATTTCGAGACGATGAACGGATGAAATAAGAAATGGATTACCACAACATTGAAGAGTATTATTACCAATTCACTAAGTCTAGCGACTGTTCTTGCTTTCTGTCTTATTGTACTTACTTACCTACTTTTAAATGTGTTGCCTAGATTTGACAAGCATTACTAAAACAGATCATGTGGCAGCAATAAAACCGAAGCTGAGAACAAGAAACTTTATTAGAAAACCTCGCCTTTTGAAAAGGGAAACTTACTTGAACTCTAAGCACTTTGTGATTTCCTTTTGAAGATGCATCACCTCATATAGAAGATTCTGAAGTTGAAGATGAAGAGCATCCACCTTCTGTTTGGCCTGAAAAGTAACAGCCAGAGTCTCTCGCAACCAAAGCATACAAATAAAATCAATTTATTTACACTACTACTTCAAAAAACTGAAAACCAAGTCCCAATTAACAACATGCAAAGTTGGACTGGCATTCCAGAACTAACTCACGCCAGACAGAAACACGCCAGTAAGAGTAGACTGGAGTTCAGTAACAATGGCGGTTGATTTGTTAAAGGGAAATCTATTGGATTAACATTCCAGTTTGAACTAATTATTACAGGAGAAAAAAAATAATTATTATTTCTGTACAATTGCACACCAACCCGACAAAACAATGAGCAAAATTTCCCAGGTTAATAATGCGGTTGAGTAAATTTAAATAGATTAATAAAGGGAAAATATCAGTCTGGTTGAGAAAATTGAAGAGATGGATCCTATTTTTATTTTATTTCTTTTGGAGTTGGTGGTGGTGGAGGTGGAGAGGGGGAGAGAAGAAGAGTTCATTTTTAAATTTTTGTATCTCCAAGCTGGTAATCTCCAAAAGTGAAAATGGATCACAAGCCACCCCACATTTGATGCATATAGTATTTACCTCGTGGGTTTGATCCCGACCCTTTTTTAACCTGATATGAGCCAACCGGTTTAATTTCTTCAGAGTCATGAAGTGAATACAGCTTTGGATCCGCCGGTTATCAATCTCTGCTGACTGTAAGAAGGGAAAGGAGAATTAGAAGCCGCACAAACATAAAGCATGTACTTAGCACATGGAAATGGGGAGATGTTATACCTACGCTTTTGCTGCTCAACACAGACCAGTGTCAGCCTTGGCTCATAGGTAGCACTCTTGCCTTTGAGTCAGAAGGTTGTGGGTTCAAGAACCACCCCAGAGACTTGAGCACGTAATCTAGGCTGCAATCACGTGGACGTGAAAGATCCCATGGCATTCAAAGAAGAGCAGCGGAATTCTCCCCGTAGTCCTGGCCCATATTTATCCCCCAACCACCATCACTAAAACAGATGATCTGGTTATTATCTCATTGCTGTTTGTAGGGCCTTGCTGTGCGCATATTAGCTGGCATGTCTCCTGCATTACAACAGTGGCTACATTTCAAAAGTACTTAATTGGCTGCAAAGCGCTTTGGAAGGTCCTGAGGTTGTGAAAGGCGCTATATATATTTGTTATTATTATATAGTCTTAGTTTCTTTCACTTGATGTGTCTTAAAAGCAGAAAGCACTGATGTGGCTGAACTGCCTTTGTAAAACAATAGCCCTGAATCTGCGGTCGGAGGCTTCCCGCAGGGAAATGCCTCCAATCCGCAAATAAAATGCCCGTGTACCTAGTGGTCCGGAGATTTGCGGTCCTAGGCCTCTATGCATAGAGACATGGGTAGAGGCACACATACCCCAGGGGGGGCATGTGGTTCGCAAGCGCCCCTGGGATCACGTGGGCTGGCCCAACGAATGAAAGAAGGGGTCTTCCCATTCATGCTTATGGCGATTCCGTATGTACAGAAACCCCATAAGCATGAATGGGAATACCTCAAAAAATACATCTACACATCAAATAAATTTAAAAAAATACATATTTAAAATGCCATTTAATTAAATATTAAACAAAAATTAAATTTTTTGAAAATAAATTTAAATGTTTTAAAAGGGCTAAAAATAAACTTACCTTATTGTACAGGTTTTTTAATATATTGAATATGGTTGAATTAAAAAAAAAACTCTTACGCTGGTAAAAGCAGGGTGTAAGAATTTCACGGGCATTTGCTGGGCAGAAGTTGGGCAAATAGCCCAACTTTCCACCTGCAGGTGCCCTTTTCCCGGGGACGCGTTTGATTTGTCAAGAAGATTCTTGACGGATCGCAAGTTCAGGGTTTTCACGCATGTGCTTTGCGCGCGAAAACCCAGAACTTGCGCGGCCCTTACGGGTGCATACGCACCTATAGGGGCCGCAAATTACGGGCCAATATCTGTACATTAACTTTTTCATTGTACCTGGAGAGCATTACCCCATTTACACAAATGATGCACAGAAATTGAATTTACGTTGATCTATGCTTAAAACATAAGCATGAGTTCAGTATACACACACTCTTCCTTTGTTTAATCTGCTACTCATATCAGAGACAGGTTTTAAGTGGAAGTTTTCAATTAACTGCTCAGAAAGATCATTATTTTTTTTGCCATGTCTTAAAGACCCTGCTACTGGCATTATTACAACTGAAGTACATCATGGCAAGGCCAATTCACTCCCAACGACTCTCAAATTTTCTCCCCGGCCTCCTTCAGTACACCCCAAGGATATAAATTATTTGTTAGACTCAAGTCGCTCTAACTTATCAAATACCTGTGCAATGTCAGCTTCAGAGTCCTGCATAATATTGGTTGCACGAAAGAAACTGGACAGTAAATGAGTATTAATCTAAGTATAGATTGCAAAGCATCATCCACAGATAGCAAGAAACCCGAGCTCGGTTCAGTTGGGACCACTTTCACCCGGGTTAGACGTCATGGATTCAAGCCCCACTACTGACCTGAGCACGTATTCTAGGCGAGCACATTCACTGCTGTATTAAGGAAGTACAGTACTGCACTGTCGGAGGTGTCACCTCTTGCATACTCAGCGTTACAGTTTTAGAAGTGTTCCATTTGCCATTAACCTAGATATCTTTCAACAATATTTCCCAATTCGTTTCTTTTACCTCATCCTTAACTTCTCTGAAGTTTGCCTTTTTAATATATTTGTGTTTTGTCCTGATCTTTATTATTGTTGACTGCCAGGTAAATTTAAATGTAATAATGTGGTACCTAGATTCCAGAGCTTCTACTATTTCTGCATCCAGATGTGGGTGAGAGTTACTCTAGTACTGTCTGACACTTTGGATCAAAAAGCAAGCTTGCACCAGATTTGCTTGCTGATTCTCATTTTCATTAATAAATTCTGGGCTGATTAAAGTTATCCTTATTAGATTGTCTTAACATACCCCTGTATCTTATATATGTTGTCATCATCCTTATCTTATTTAGGGGGTCTGTGGCACACCATTACTGTTAATTCTGTCCTTTGCCTGCCAACTCAAACCAGATTATTTCAATTTATATCTTCCTCTGGAATATCAATTTACTTTCCTAAATTTCTAAACTCCTCTGAGCATATAATGCTCCTCCTCCTCTCAGCTTTTCAATGCTTTCAGAACATCTCATACTTTCCATCTAATGGGACATGCCATGTTTCTGTAAAAAAAATCTGGGGTTGGGTGTCAGGTTCATTGCTCTTCCCTTCACAGCTCTTCACTTGGGGAAGCAGGTACAATCCAGGCACCCATGGCACTGCTTGGTTGAAAGGAGTGCTTGAGGGTTCTGGAAAAGGACTGCGCAGGCAATTTTATTTCCCCCTGATGGAACCGACACCGGGTCTCAAACACAACTACACTAGTTGAGGGTCCAGGGCTGTACAGCTACAGATAGTAGGCACACATCTTAACAGATCTTCAAATTTCTTGTGATTTAAAAAAAAACTTCAACCATCTCGATGTAGTTCTACTTACAGCATCTTTTCCTCCTTTACTCTTCAGTTCATGAATCTCAGCCATCAGTCTTTGTAGATCCTCACACGTTCTCTTGTACAGAGTGTAGTCTTTAGCAGGGTCTCGAGTCTCCACTTCACCTTCTTCGCTGTAAGATTTACTCTCCTAAAGCAAAGGTGCATTTTACTGTTCTGTACAAATTAAAAACTATCAATGGCGATTGATAACTGCAGATGAACATGGAAGTAATTTAAATGGGTAAGCAATTGGCTAACAGGAATGACTAAATGTGAAGGGGCTAAACTTGGGTCAGGAGTAATTTCTCAATCCTCATCAACACTGGGTTCAGCTTCCTTAATCATTGAACCAGCTTGAAGCCAGTCCACCTGATGTCACCAGCACTGCAGACTGAAATTAAAAATGAAATTATATTTTTTAAATTAAAAAATAGACACTAGGTGAGGGGATTTTTCCGCATTAACCTCATCTTTTAAAGGGGAATAGATGCTGAGATTCCCTCTTTAAGTAACCCAGCAGCAATTTCCGGCCAAAACTCCAATAAATCAAGTTATTCCCCCTCTCTGATATCCTGCAATCCTATCAGACTTTAGCACATGCTGCTACTGCTTTGGGAGCTGCAGGTTCTGGTGGTTTGTTTGGTGAGCAGGAGACTCTGAGGCCGGCCCAGGCCTCACCTCCGCTCCTCTCCCGCCAACCATCCCGGATTCAGCTCCCCACCTGGTCGCCATCACCCCGAGCCTTCCGGGGCTCCTTCTCCACCGCCCCGCCGTCGCTCCGAATCACTTTGGTTTTCCTCTTCTTCGCCGAATCCGTGGACATTGCGGCTTCCTCGGCTCCAACAGTCCGAGCAATGACCCGGAGACGTTTCTGGCTCCGGCGGAAGGGGAGGTAAGCGACACCTCCCCACCTGCAGGGGGCGCTGTTACCGCAGAGACGGGAGGAATTTACTCCACCCCACCTGCAGGGGGCGCTGTTACCGCAGCAACAGGAGAAGTTTGCTCCTTTCCGTCTATGAGGGGCGCTGTTACCTCAGCAATGGGAGGAGTTTGCTTTTCTCCACCTACAGGGGCGCTGTTACAGCGGGAGGAGTTTGCGCCTCGCCACCTGCAGGGGGCGCTCTTACCGCAGGAGGAGTTTGCTTTTCCCCACCTGCAGGGGGCACTCTTACCGCGGGAGGAGTTTGCTCCTCGCCACCTGCGGTGGGCGCTCCTTCCCGCCTATCGGGGCGCTTGAGTTTAAGAAACAATTGAATTTTAATGCAGTTTTACGTACTGAAAAAAAGAGCATATATTTTTTTGTGATTATAAACCGTTTCAGCAACAGCATTTCATTCTTGTCTTGACACAGTAATGGTTTTGACACTGAATCATTGGAATTGTATAGTTGTGGTCTTTGGATCACAATGGGAGCACGATGGTTTTTAGGTACAAGTTCAAAAGCTCTGCTACAGGGCAAGATGAAGAGTGTTGAAAATAACTGGAGGAATTAACTGCGTTCAATTTTTATTGGGGCATTTTTCCATTAGCAGCCCAAACGTGGAATGTAGCATCTACAAGCTATTTGCAGACAAAATACCTGCATAGGCATCTTCCTGCTGTGTTAGGCAATTTAGATGCTAAATGAGTTAAACGCCTTAGGATGACATACTTTTTCTTACTTTTCAAATTTGTCTTCCTTCCAGGTTCCTTAGCGTTACTCACACAGGGAAGCTGGAAAGAAAGGGACCGCAGATTCCAAATGCCCATGCTTTTTGTAATTATTTTGCACAACGTGTGGTTGAAGTAGGGTGAAGCAGAAAATGTTAATTGCTTTACCTCCCCTGAGATCGACCTGAGATACATGTTGTTTAGGTGATATAGTGACTTAAGGTGTGAAGTGACAGAGAACTCCCTCCAAACTAGTTTGAATGACAGGCAGGCTTGAGGAAACTCGACTTGACCAGAATTCAACACAAAACATGAACCTACATAGAAACATAGAAGATAGGAGCAGGAGTAGGCCATTCGGCCCCTCGAGCCTGCTCTGCCATTCAATGAGATCATGACTGATCATCCAAACTCAGTACCCTGTCCCTGCCTTCTCCCCATATCCCTTGATCCCTTTAGCCTTAAGAAATATATCTAACTCCTTCTTGAATATATTTAATGAATTGGCCTCAACTGCCTTTTGTGGTAGAGAATTCCACAGGTTCCCTACTCTCTGGGTGAAGAAATTCCTCCTCATCTCAGTCCTAAATGGCTTACCCCTTATCCTTAGACTGTGACCCCTGGTTCTGGACTCCCCGGCCATCGGGAACATCCTTCCGGCATCTAGTTTGTCTAGTCCTGTTAGAATTTTATAAGTTTCAATGAAATCCCCTCTCATTCTTCTAAACTCTAGTGAATATAAGCCTAATCGACCCAGTCTCTCCTCATATGTCATTCCTGCAATCCCAGGTATCAGTCTGGTGAATCTTCGCTGCACTCCCTCCATGGCAAGAACATCCTTCCTCAGATAAGGCGACCAAAGCTGCACACAATACTCAAGGTGTGGTCTCACCAAGTACAACGGCAGCAAGACATCCTTGCTCCTGTACTCGAACCCTCTTGCTATGAAGGCCAACATACCATTTGCCTTCTTAACCGCCTGCTGCACCTGCATGCTTACCTTCAGCGACTGGTGCACAAGGACACCCAGGTCTCGTTGCACTTCCCCTTCTCCCAATCTATTGCCGTTCAGATAATAATCTGCCTTCCTGTTTTTGCCACCAAAGTGGATAACCTCGCATTTATCCACATTATACTGCATCTGCCATGCATCTGCCCAATCACCCAACCTGTCCAAATCATACTGGAGTTTCTCGGCATCCTCCTCACAGCACACACGCCCACCCAGCTTTGTGTCGTCTGCAAACTTGGAGATATTACATCTAGTTCCTTCGTCTAGATCATTAATATTGAACTATTGAGCAACCTAATTGCTTAACCAACAACCTGCTTTTTAATAAAAAGACGATAAATTGATTTTCTATTTCAATAACCATGAACGGGAGTAAATATTTTGGGGAATTGTGGATAAGATTGTTCTTCTACTATTGGAAATGGGGTTTTAATAAATTGAGACTAAAGAAAGAAAGAAAGAAAGAAGGACTTACCTTAAGGAACCTTTCACAGCCTCAGGCCAGCCCCCAGCTAATTAAGTATTATTTGAAGTGTAGTCTCTATTGTAAGGCCCCACAAACAGCAATGAGATAATTTATTGCAAGGGGGTTGGAGTATAAGAGTAAGGAAGTCTTGCTACAATTGTACAGGGCCTTGGTGAGACCACACCTGGAGTACGGTGCACAGTTTTGGTCTCCTTATCTAAGGAAGGATATACTTGCCTTGGAGGTGGTGCAATGAAGGTTCACTAGATTGATTCCTGGGATGAGAGAGCTGTCCTATGATGAGAGATTGTGTAGAATGGGCCGATACTCTCTGGAGTTTAGAAGAATGAGAGGTGATCACATTGAAATATACAAGATTCTGAGGGGGTTTGACAGGGTAGATGCTGAGAGGTTGTTTCCCCTGGCTGGAGTGTCTAGAACTAGGGGGCATAGTCTCAGGATAAGGGGTCGGCCATTTAAGACTGAGATGAGGAGGAATTTCTTCACTCGGAGGGTTGTGAATCTTTGAAATTCTCTCCCCCAGAGGGCTGTGAATGCTGAGTCTTTGAGTATATTCAAGGCTGAGATAGAGAGAGTTTTGGACTCTAGGGGAATCAAGGGATATGGAGATCAGGCGGGAAAGTGGGAGTTGAGGTCGATGGTCAGCCATGATCTTATTGAATGGCAGAGTAGGCTCAAGGGGCCTACTCCTGCTCTTATTTCCTATGTTCTTATGTTTTTATAATGACCAGATAATGGGCTGGAGCTGTAGCAGGACATCTAATGGCATCTGCTGTTGGTTAGACTTGCCCCTGCACCCTTCAGCTGCAAAGCTTTAAGCCCACTAGATTGCTGAAAGTGCAAGCTGATAACGGCGCAATGAGGGAAACAGGGCACCCAGGACCTGAGTGAACAGGGTAACTAACGGGGTATCTCCTTAATCAATGAGATTTAGTGATTGGGAAATAAACAGAAGGAGGGTGAATTGAAGGAGGGTGAATTAAAGGGGGTGAATTCAATGCCAAATCAGGTACAGAAAGAGAAATAAAGAGGAGAGAAAGATTGGATTGAGTGAGAGAAAAAAGAGAGAGACAAAAAGTAAGGACAAAAAATAAAAAAATTAAAATGTGACTTTTTAAAAAATATCCTAAAACAATTCACAAACTGAAGGAATGAGACTCCATGTTTATAATAGTTAATTTTCATTGCCAGAGAGGTTGATTGGCAGCCATTAACACTTATCATGTCGATAAAAGGGTACTTACACTTATAATTACTAGCCCTAACTATCTGCAGCAGGCTCAGTTCGTATCTACCGTGCAAATACAGCAACTTCACAACATTCAATGCATGTCAAAGACGAGGCAAAATGTTGTTTTTGCGAAGCTAACAGCGGAACGGTACAACACGAACAACAACTTTTGGATATTTGCGTTTACCGCGCATCTGCCTCTCGCTTGAAGTTGCTGTACCATCTATGCATAAATAACGGTGAGCGCCATTAGGCTCATCGGGCTGGAATTTGATACTGGGGCGGGCTGGGGTTGTGTAATCCGCATTTCGTGTTAGCCACCCGATTCTAAATCGATGTGGGAAAATGACGCCATTTTAACTTAATTGGCCAATTGAGTTCCAGCGTGTGGGAACCCATGGCCAATGAGTTTTTCCAGTCTGAAAGTCGCCTCCGATGACGTCATCATTGCTGCTGCATTTAAGGCCTGCAACAAGCCTTGCTTCTTCTGCAGACTGCCAAGCTTTTGGCCTTTCATGTTAGAGGCACCTGCAGGAAGAATGGCCAGCCAGAGACCTAGGTCTGCACCCCGTTTTGATGACGTTGCCCTGCAGGCTTTAATAGAGGGAGCAAGAGCAAATAAAGAGGTGCTCTTCCCTTCTTCAGGGAGGAAGAAGCCTCCCCAGCAAACCAAGGCTGTGTGGATCCAGGTGGCAGAGGAGGTCAACTCATTGTCAGTAACCTGCAGAACCTGGCTTCAGTGCAGGAAGAGGTTTCATGACCTTCTGCGCACTGGAAAAGTGATTATGAATTTCCCATCAACCTCAATCTGATCCCCATTGCCTCTCACCAGCACTCAGCTTTAGCAATCTCTTCCTCCACATCCCACTTGACACTGACATCCATGCACCCTTACCTATTCCCTCTCTTTCTATGGTCACATTCACCTAACTATTCGACTATGCAGCCCTCACACACCCTATCACTGTGATGCAATTACAACTTACAACACACAGGGAGGGCCCTTGGTCTTGCCACCTCACTCCATCTTTGTCTCCTTCTAAGCATCTATTCTATGGATTCTCTACACTCACTCCTTCATTACCACTCAAACTCCACTTGTCTCCCTCATTGCAGGAAAAGAGAGCTCACAATAAGAGGGAAAGAGCGAGGACAGGAGGAGGGCCACCCTCAGTAGCCCAGCCCTGGGAGGAGGCGATCTTGGAGATCGTGGGAGTGGAGGAAGATTCCCAAGTGGGGTACGGACAGACGGGCACATCAGAGCAAGCTGGTGACAGAATAGTTTTCCATCTCTCTCAGTGACATTGCATGAGTCGCTGATAATGATTCTGAAGCTCTAACAGATGGACTTATGATCATCTGCAATATGCAATGTGCATGTAACCTTGGCCTCACATCACTGACTCTTTCCTTTACTCCCACACAGGACCATCGCAAGCACCCGTCCCCACTATCCGGGAGGAAGAGCATGAGCCTCAAGACTCCTCAGAGGAAGCTGCAACCTCTGAGGGCACAGCATCAGCAGAATTCACTGCACCCAGCACCAGTGCAGACACTCACACCTCGGAGGGAACATCGCGAGATAGAGTAGTGTTGTCAACTGGTGTATCACAGCTCACAAGTGAGCATCAGCAGATTGTGGAGGCAGGGACAGCAGTGGAGAGTCCTAGTTGGAGGGCGCAGGACTCTCCCAGCTCGGCTCAGCTGCATGTCGACCCTCTGCCTCTGGGTCCATCCATAAGATCAGCGGTGCTGGAACTCCAGGAACAGATGCAGGAGTCTCTGGCAGGTTGTGTCTCCAGGGTCGCTGCGAGTGTGGAGCGAATGGAGGAGTCCATTGCGAACATGAGCAGAGCCTTTGTGGAGTAATTGGCGCATGAACGCATCACCACGGAAAGGATGGCAACCTCCGTGCAAATGATGGCAACCTCCATCGAAAGGATGGCTACAGTAGACGAGAGGATGGCTGCGGCCATGGAGGAGATAAGTCGCCAGAGTGCTGAAAACATGGTGAGTGTTCAGAATAGAATGACACCTCTGGAGGAGCGATGGTCATCTATTGAACACAGAAACCAGACCTTCATGGACGTTCTTCTGAGTAGGACTTCCAGTGCAGATACGGGTCCCCATGGCCCTCCTGATGTGCAGCAAGGTGCTCTCAATCCACTTGCAAGCGCTGAGTTGGACCTGACCCATGAGAGGGATGTTGTTTGCAGAGAATAAGGAAGTGGGGACTCCTCTCCAAGCGCTCACACTTCCATGCCACTGACAAGTCCTCAGTCAGAGCCCCACCAGAGTCCGCACCCAACTGAGATCGGCGTCTCAACCCCTGCACAGCCGCAGGAGCAGCAGGCTGTTGGCGAGCCCTCACAGGTTCGCAACCCCAGAGGACGCCCGCCAAAGGTGTTGAGACAGGAGCAGCAAGAAAGTGAGCAAGGGGCCTCCACATCTGCTGAAGCCACAGGGGAAGCACCACGTAGGAGCACGCGTAAGAGAAAGATAGTGCTCAAATAGTCACAAGGGTAGTTACTTGGGTGAAATTTGATATTTTATGTTAAAAAGCCATCAGATGATTACTGTAAATAAAAAATCTGATGGCTACTGCTGTAGTTGTGGCGTGTCATTTCGCGAATGGGACTTCCACATTGAGGGCTTAGGATTACTTGCAATTGTCAGTATGGTGGTCAGAGTGCTAGGAATCCGCTGGTTCCTGGACATTGTCAATGCTCTGGTAAGATGCTGCGAGGCAAAAGTGCTTGATTGGCTAGGCTAAGCAAATCTGGCCAAGATGAGTGCGTTCCTTGCATCCCGGGCAGCAATGTTCTCGCGTACTGCTGCCGCTGGTTGATGAGCCTCTGCAAGATGTTCATTTTCACTCTCCTCCTCCTCCGAGGAGGAGGATATGTGAGGAGCCACTTGGTCCTCAGGAATCTGCAAGCCACGACGCTGTGCCATGTTGTGAAGTGCACAGCAAACCATGATGATTCTGGAGACCCTGGCTGCTTAGTACTGCAGGGCTCCACCTGATCTATCCAGGCATCTGAAGCGCATCTTCAGGAAACCGATGGTTTGCTCGATTATGGCTCTGCTGGTCTTGTGGCTGGAGTTGTAGCTCTCCTCAGCTTCATTGGATGGGCTCCTCAACAGCATCATTAGCCACATCTTCAGGGGATAGCCCTTGTCTCCAAGTAGCCATCCGTTAAGTTGGTCTGGCGGACTGAAGAGCGGAGGCACACTAGACTGGCGCAGTATGAAGGAGTCATGGCAACTGCCAGGGTACTTGGCACAAACATGCAAAATTTCCTTCTTGTGGTCACACACCAGCTGAACGTTAAGGGAGTGGAAGCCCTTGCGGTTGACAAAAATACCTGGATTGCGATGGGTGCCTTAAGGGCCACCTGTGTGCAGTCAACGACGCCCTGCACCCTTGGAAAGCCTGCCAGATTAGCTAATCCAATCGCACGCACCGTGACACTTGCTTGATCCTTGGTGAAATGGATGTGATTGTGCGCGATGGCAAAGAGGGCATCGGTTACCTGCATGATGCAAGTGTGTGCGGCCGCCTGGGAGATGCCACTGATGTCTGCTGCTGATTCCTTGAATGCGCCTGAGGCAAAAAAGTTGAGTGCAGTGGTGACTTTGACGGCCACTGATAAGGGTTGTCCACCTGGTCCTCTGGGCTCCAGGTCTTGTTGCATCATTGCGCAGATGTCACCCACTACCTCTCGCGAAAGTTGGAGCCGCCTTTGGCACTGCTGCTCAGGCATGTTGAGGTAGCTGACCCTGTGTCTGTAGACCCTGTTTGTGGGGGTGTCTCCTGCGCCGACGGGCTTCCATGCATTGGCCCCTTCTGGCCTGTGCATCTTCAGGTGGGTGAGCAGCAGCTCGGTGCTCTTGCTGGTGCTGCTGTTGTTCCTGGTTCTGCTGGTGCCGCGGCTGGTCTTCGTCTTCATCTGATGTCCAGAAGGGAAGGAAATAAATGGCTCCTATGCTTCTGGTATATGCCTCAGTTGAGGAAGCGCTCACTGAAGGTGGCGAGAGGGGTTTCCCAGGAGGTCACACTGGAGATGGGTGTCAGGCTCCAAACTTCCACAGCTGTGGTTATGCCTTCTAAAAGTTCCCCCAGACCTGAGACAACAAAGTCCTGCCACCTGCAAATGATGGCTGATCAAATCTCCTATTTAATGGTTGAGCTGCAGCTGATAGTCAGCAATCCAATTGTGCTCCCGCCAGGTTTCACCGTCGTGTTTCAGAACAGGCGTGTTTCACGTGGGAAAAGGGTTAAAATCACAAAGGTCTATCAAAATGGCATTATAGAGGCAATTTAGTGCTCGTTAGGGGCCTTAACGGACAATCGCACCTCTTGGAGGCGGGACGGAGACGGGACCATTAGACACGATTTAATGAAAATTGCTTGGAGGCGGGATGGAGGCGGGGTTGGGCCCGCCCACCAGTTTTTGCAATTTTAACCCCCCGCACGCCTCCAATCCCTCCTCAACGGCCCGATAAAATTCGAGCCCATCGTTATTCTGATAGCAAAATCTGGCCCATTCTGCTTTTGGTGATGTTAGTTGAGGGATAAAAATTGGCCAGGGCACCTTTGAATGTTTCCTCTCTGACAATAAAGTGAAATTTATTTTGGTAGTTTCAATGGAGCTTCTAATAGAAAGAAAAGAAAGACTTGCATTTATGTAAGGCCCTTCATGACCTCAGGACGTCCCAAAGTGCTTTAAAGTCAATGAAGTACTTTTGAAGTACAGTCACTGTTGTAATGTAGGAAACACAACAGCCAATTTGCACAGCAAGATCCCATAAACAGCAACGTGATAATGACCAGATAATCTGTTTTTAGTGATGCTAATTGAGGGATAAAGGATGGATATTGGCCAGGACACCAGGGAGAACTCCCCTGATCTTCTTCAAAATAGTGTCATGGTACTTTTACATCCATCTGAGAGAGCAGACAGTGCCTCAGTTTAACATCTCATCTGAAAGATAGCACCTCCAACAGTGCAGCACTCCCTCAACACTGCATTGGAGTGTCAGGCTAGATTTTTGTGCTCAAGTCTCTGGAGCGGAGTTTGAACCTAAACAGCTTATGACCCAGAGGCGAGGGTGCTACCCACTGCGCCACGGCTTACTGCGTGAAATTGCTCTAATTGGAGAATGTTGTTCAAAGAGTTTGCACATTCTCCCCGTGTTTGCGTGGGTTTCCTTCGGGTGCTCCGGTTTCCTCCCACAGTCCAAAGATGTGTGGGTTAGGTTGATTGGCTATGATAAATTGACCCTTAGTGTTAGGGGGATTAAATACGTGGGGTTACGGGGATAGGGTGGGATATGTGTTGGTGTAGGGGTTACGGGGATCGGGTGGGATATGTGTTGGTGCAGGCTCGATGGGCCGAAATGGCCTCTATCTGCACTGTGGGGTTTCTGTGATTCTGTGAAAGAGGCCCTACAAGGATTGCTGAAATAGGAAAAATAAATGTCTTGCTGCTGAAGAGATTGGTAGAGGTTAAGATGCATTGCTGATTGGGGAAGACCAGAATTTATCTAGTCTGTGCTGTGACTATCTGACCTGGGAGTGCGTAGTGTTGATACTAGGTGCATGAGAAATGTTTCACGCCCAGTACACACCTCCTTTATCTTGATGACAGCATGACACAATTAAAATAAAATGTTATTGTTCTTGGAAAAACCTGACATTGCGTCTGGCTTAATGCCACAAAAATATGAGCTGAAAAACCTAAAATGATAGTATGTTTGACAGACTCTTTGGAAGGAAGTTTGAGGAATAGTCTGATGCTCAGGAGAACAGGCCTGGCTTTGTATCACAGCTGAAGACGCCAAAAAGTTTTTTTTTCCTGCAACCCCAATGGGACTCAAGGGACTTCAGGTGGAGCAGATGTGGACCACACCAAATGGGACTGTGCCCTGGCCATGCAAATGGCCCCATTCACCAAGATTAGGGAGGAAATCTTTGACCTGGGGCTGAGGCTGGGATGGGTGTTCTGCTCTGCCACACTTGTGCCAGCAGAATGGGATCCCAGGTATTTTGAGGCAACACAATTTTTTTTGTCTGAGCATTGCCATGGGAAATCAACCAATAGTAATTCTTATAAAAGTAACACAAAAGCATTGGCATGCATTCAAACTGGTTTTAAAAGGGCAGTATATTTTTGCTATTTGGCTTCAGAATTAAATGGAAGCAGAATATATAAAAATCTGATAGCCCCCTTCTCAAAACTTTCACTAAGAGAAAAATTTCACCTGGATGTTAACTAGACAAGAAGAAGGTGCATTATTTAGTCACCTATGAATACATTGAGCCTGCCAGTAAAACAACATGAATATTGAGACACACGAATGTCATAAACAAGTGTCAGCCAGTGACTCACTTGGTAGCACCCTCGCCTATGAGTCAGAAGGTTGTGGGTTCAAGCGCCACTCCAGAGACTTGAGCACAAAAATCAGACACCTCTGTCTTTCGGATGAAACATTAGACCCCTGTCTGCCCTCTCAGGTGGATGTTAAAGATCCCATGGCACTATTTTGAAGAAGAGCAGGAGCCAATATTTATCCCTCAACGAACATCACAAAAACAGATTATCTGGTCATTATCACATTGCTGTTTGTGGGAGCTTGCTGTGCACAAATTGGCTGCTGCGTTTCCTACATTACAACAGTGCCTACACTTCAAAAGTACTTCATTGGCTGTAAAGTGCTTTGAGACGTCTGGTGGTCATGAAAGGCGCGATATAAATGCAAGAAGAAAATACTGTAGATGCTGGAAATCTGAAATAAAAACAGAAAATGCTGGAAATACTCAGCAGGTCAGGCAGCATCTGTGAAGAGAGAAACAGAGTTAACGTTTCAGGTCGATGACCTTTCGTCAGACGACCTGAAACGTTAACTCTATTTCTCTCTTCACAGATGCTGCCTGACCTGCTGAGTATGTCCAGCATTTTCTGTTCTTATTTTACATTATATATTATATAAATGCAAGTCTTTCTTTCTTTAAACGGCAAGAACAAAGTGTGAATAGTTTATAACGGCAGCAGATGGGCCTGTGGTGATCTGGAATGGTTGACATCAGATATAATTTTCCAATATGCAAGTGTGTTTTACACCAATAAAACTCATGTATACAGGGAAGAATTAAAATAAACTAGACTAGTGTGTTCTGGGAAGGACTAGTCTGGTCCATAATGAGTGGGACTAAGGACACAAGTTATTATTGCATGAGGTCTGTGAAGCGCAATAACAATTACATGCTGTATTTCACTCATTGAGAACAGAGTAGTTCACGGAGGAACACAGTCAAAATGATTTGGCCTGGACTTTCTGCGTCACCCTAGTTGGGGCACATTTCTGGTCGGGTGGGACATCTGTTGCTCTGCTGACCTTGGCCACATTAGCAGGTCACATTTACATATGGGCGACGGGCTCCCTGCCCTCCAATGGGCAGTTGGGGCTGGAGCCTTGCTGCAGCCGACTTTTGGGGCTTACAACCGCAGGAGAAAGAGGTCCTGTGCAAAATAAAAATATTTCTTTAAAAAAGTTCTAATTTTTATCAATAGAGCTTGTGCATAGGAGTGCTCCGCAAGTGGATTCAGAGGCCTCTCTCCAGGTTTTGACCTGGGGGATCTTCTGATCTCTGAACGTTGGACCCTGGGCAGCTGCAGTGTCCAGCATTCCAACTAAACAAACGCGTTAAACTTGGTGTAGCTGGGGTCATGGCAGAGCGAAAAATTGTCTTGGGTTCCATTATGAATCATTCTTTTATGTCCCGACCAGCCAGTTGCAGAAAGGTCAGGGTATGGAGACATCTGTGATTGTCTGCTTGCCCTTTCAGCCAGAGCCCATAGTGCACAACTCAACAGACTTTGAAGAGAAGAAAATGGAAATTAAGTACATTTGAAAAGGGTGAAAAATTGCAACAATCGATTCTTGTGAATATTATGGCACTAAACATTTGTATTTTGAAGCTGAAAAACATTCAGTACTCATAGGAGTCCAGTCGTGCCCAGATGAAATTAATATAGCAACTTCAAAGGCTTTAAGTGATTTTGTTTGCACTTTGAAATAAAAAAAATGTCTAGTTTGATGTACATTTTTGAGAAATGACATTGCCTTAATAAAAAAAATCTCAGGAGCTGGAACACCACTTGTGCAGCAATATATAGCCACATCAACAGCAGACATTCACTTACAAGCCTTGTTTCAGAAGAAACCAAGTGATTGGCCTCGATTTTAACTGACCCGTGGAGTCGGGATTGGAGGTATGCGGGGGGTTAAAGTCCCGAATTCGGGGGTCCCGACACCATCCAGCCCCCAACCCGCCTTCATGCCAGTTTCAAAGGAGGCGGGTACCCACCCCGTACTGGGACCCGCCTACCCGAGACGGGAAGGGATTAGTGACAATTAACTGCCTGTTAATCCCTATTTTAAAGCTTGAACTGTGGGATTCCCGACGGCTCCAAACCGCACCAAGTTAGAGGAGTCGGGCTGTCGGGTTGAAGGACTTGGAGGGGTCGAGATGTCAGTGTTCAGGTGAGTGATGGGTGCATGAGTGCAAAGGTAAGTGTGTTTGGCGTGTCTAAAGTGTGTAAAGAAGTTTAAATTACCTGTACTTACCTTTTTAGCCTTCCTTCCTCTAGGTCTCGGGAGTCCCTCATTTCACCGGCACAGAAAGCAGAATGGCTGCGAATTGTCAAATGTGACAGCCTGCAGCTTTCTGTGCAGGAGAGATTTCTAACTGAGTCTGTGGAGAAGGACTCAGGTTAGAAGTAAGACTGTCAGTGTTTGACAGCTTCCCGCTGTGCGGGCTCAACAAGGTCAATCAAGTTAAAATCGCGTGGATTGGCCGCATCTCGATGGAGGCAGGACTACAACCTCGAAAGTTGTAGTCCCGCCTCCTTCCCGACTTCTGAGTGAAAATCACCCCCATTGAATTTTAAATGCAGCGGCCAAGCAATGTTTGGCATGCAGGCCATTTTTAACAAAGGACTAACATGTAAGACGTTACTTTGTGAGAGTCATTTCTCAATTGAAAACCATAGGAACTGAGCCCCATCTGTAACCTACAGAAGACATCAGCATGCTGGGGCTAAAGTTACTAGAAATGCAAGTTGGGTAATAGTCAATTCATGTAGCAGGTATCAACCATTTCAGGTACTAAAAGATAACTGTCTGAATTTTCTGTTTTACTAATTCACGATTATCAACGAGTGATGCTCATTAAAAAAGGGTAAGAGAATTCACAGCTATCTTATACAGTACGGATTTATCGTTACTTAAATCAGTTTAAACAAACTTCTTTAAATGGATTTTGGTAATTTCGACTGATCAGATCAGAGGCCTTGGAGGACAATCCATTTTGTACATCTGCTGATACTCAGATCTCTTAACACTATTCCTTGTTAGCAATCAACTGTAAATTGATTGCTAACAAGGAATTGAGTAGACTAGGCCTATATTCTCCAGAGTTTAGAAGAATGAGAGGTGATCTCATTGAAACATACAAAATTCTTACAGGGCTTGACAGGGTAGATGCAGGGAGGATGTTTCCCCTGCCTGGGGAGTCTGGAACCACGAGTCACAGTCTCAGAATAAGGGGTCGGCCATTTAGGACTGAAATGAGGAGAAATTTCTTCACTCAGAGGGTGGTGAATCTTTGGAATTCTCTACCCTACTTTCACCTTGAATATATTCAAGACAGAGATCGATAGATTTTTGGATATTAAGGGAATCAAGGGATATGGGGATAGTGCAGGAAAGTAGAGTTGAGGTAGAAGATCAGCCATGACCTTATTGAACGGTGGAGCAGGCTCGAGGGGCCAAATGGCATACTCCTGCTCCTATTTCTAATGTTCTTATGTAAATACAATAACGTGCCAGAACTTCGGGTCCCCATGGGTGAGTACACGTTGGGTACTTACGCGTAGGCCCAACGAAAGTGCTGGTTTCGTGCATGCATTGCGCGGGAAACCGGAACTTCCGCTCTCTTAAAGGAAAGGGTTCACAGGTCGAACGCGTGCGCCGGAGAGGCAGCGCGTACGCCTGGAACTTCCGTTTTTTTTGCAGGTTTCTCCGGGAGGGTAAGTCTCCAGCAGCTACGCTTCTAAAAAGCAGTCGCAAGGTCTTCTTTTAACAAGGTAAGTGGTGAATTAAGTAAAATTAAAACAATTTTTCCAAAGGTTTATTATTTTTAAATACTTAAAGAAAGGTAAGTTTATTTTTAGCCCCGTTAGAAACTGTAATTAATTTTTTCAAAAATTTAAATTGTTTAAAATAGTTATTTTATGTAATTTATAGTTATTTAAAAAATGTGATTAAAAAAAAAATTATTTGAAGTTTTAGTTATGTTTTGGGGCTGAATTGTATTCATAGATTTGACACATCTTCCTGTCAAATCTATGAATACAGATTCCCTGCTACCATTGGCTCTCCGTGGCCCACGTGATCCCAGGGGACGCTTCGAACTAACTGCGCCCCTGGGATACGCAAGCACTGCGCGCCGGCAGTTGGAGGAGGCCCAGGATCAGAATCCCACGCGGGCCCACAGCACAACGGCCGGCGCGCTAGGTAAGTGCAGGTCGGAGGCTTGCACCCGCGGGAAGCCTCCGACCCGAATTTCTGGGCCAATGTTTATCATACTCAAAAATGTTCTACCAGGTGTTCCATCCCAGGTTCCACCTCAGCCCTCTCTCTAAAGTCTGTGTCCAGAGTGAGAGACTACAAAAGGGAGAAAATGGGAATATTCATTTTAAAAGCACAAATGGAACCATGAAATCAAAGCAAGCTACTAAAAGGATCATATTAGTAGGTTTAATTTGTCATTACTGACCAGGTAAAAATGCAGCTACTCAAACCAGTGAAGATGTATGGGGGTAAAAATTGGGTAGCGCCCCCTTTGGGGCACTACCTTCGCCGGGGCGTTTATTTTAGCACCCCAAAAAAGTTAGCACCTCGTGGCCGATTTTCCCAGGTAGCGCCGCGGCACTGCAGGCCTCCCTCATTTTATTAAAGGGGAGGGGCCTGGCGCAGCGCATCCCGGCTTATAGCCAGGGCGCGAGCGGGGCGCTGTGCATGGCGATGATGTCATCGCCGGTGGAGCAGCTCCGCACCGCGCTAATGGTTAGCACCGCTGCTAACCTCCCGCTGAATTTCACGGGAGGTGTTAGCGGCGCCGCGTCCAGGCGCTAGTTGATTTGCGCCCCATTGGCGCCCTCTTAGGGTGCTAACGGGAGGCGCAAATCAACCGAATTTGGCCCCCATAGAATTTACGGATAAAAGAATTGTGAGCAAACTAGAGATCGAATTGAAAGTGTTTAGTGGAAGTAAAAATGATTTGGCAGAACATGATGAACATCAAAATGGTATTGCTTGTAAGTTTCCAATTCTGGATTAAAAGCCTACAGCCCAGCCTTTTAGCCTCAAAATGATAGCACGGTATAATAATCATACAGCCCTCAACCTCCAAACCAACCAATGGGGCAGATAAACTCTTCAGCAGGCTGTTTCACCATTGCAGGTACATGGGCAGCCTGCTCCTGTATCCTGGCACCTGCATGACGAGGTAACTGAGGAGGTTGACTAGAAAGGTCAGACAAGGTGTCACCAGGGACGAGGATACATCATGAAGGCGGAGTCTAGCCACCCCATTTGTGCTTGGTCCTGGATCTGAGTACCCACTGGTCAGCAGGAGAGCAGACCTGATGGTTTCAGATAGATCCTGCAGACCATGAGAGTTGCTGCCCTAAAGCTTTTAAAACCACTACCTATTATTCTCTCTAAACAGTACCCCCATGCCATGAAGGTCAATCATTAAAGTGTCTACTTTGGATGCACTGGCTGGTTTGGAGGCCTTTTTGTCAAGGGGCCTCTTTACAGATGTTCAGGTGCAGTAATAGCATACCTTGGCTGCTCTGGTGAGGTTCAAGGAGGTGGCGCTCACTGTCATATTCTGGGTGGGTCTCCAGTCCCCGAACCACACATATTTCATTACTTTTGATCCGTATCTTTATTAAGTGGACATTCAGGACTGGCTTCCTGAATTTTGCCGCTCATTTCTTTGATCTTGTTGCCATCCTTGTCGCCCAGGTTGCCTGCTTCCTCTAGTGCTACCATCGCCTGTTTAAACACCAGCAGGTTTTACATGCTGCTGTTGCACCGGGTCTTTGCCTCTTTAGGTATTTTCTTGCCTCCACACCTACCCCCCATCCCCGTCCCCACCCCTCCTCCACAACTCTTGCTCCCTCACCCCTCTTCTCCCTGCCCGTCCTCCCTCTCTGCTCCCCCCCATTTTCAGATATTTTCTGATGCCACCGCCCCCCCCGCAATCTGGCCTTCCTCCCTCTCTTCCCCCTCTTCTTTATGGCCCATTTATGGCCTAACGTTCAGCCATTCCCTATTCTCTGTTCCCCCTCCGCCCCCCTCCCCACCCCCACCCACCCACCGCATAACGGAGGTGTTACAGGCTGTAACTAGATGCCTCTGCCTACTTAAATGGGCTGACCTCACAATTTACAGCAGGGTCAGTGCCAAGCATTCCAGGTGGATAGAGGTTCCACTACATCTTCAGTCTGACTGTACAAGTATTAGAATTTCAGGCTCTATGTTTCTAAAATAGCATCTTCTACGTTATTTTATCCTTAAAGCTCTACATAAAAATAGACTCTAAAGAACATACTTTGGAACTTGTGCTGGTGAGAGAGCAGCGCGAGCAGATGACCGTGGCTTGAGTGCCAAGGAGAGCTGATCTCTTCTAATGCCTTTTTGGTGTAACATACTCTTATATATATGGCCTCATTAGGATCCTCATATGACCTGTGTTGCCTGTGTATTTTATGGAGGGGGTTTAGTATCTCGTGGGGTCCATCTTCCTTAAAAACTGCCTGACACTTCGTCACTCCATCGTGTGCAGGTGCTCCCTCCCCTCCTCCATGTTAATGGCATACCAGGTAATGCTTATTGGGAATGCCATACCGGCTTCTGAGAAGGCCTTGTTGTGAGTGGGGGCCAAACTCTCCTAGAGGTCTCACACTCCCAGAATCAGTTAAAAACAAGTCCAGGTCTGTGTAGGCAGAATGGCAAAAAAAAAAAAAATCACTCCAAAATGTTGTTCCCAGCAGAAATTGCTTTTGAAGCTCTCCAGAGTCTTCAGGCTCACAAACTCCTCACTTCCACCTCCCTCAGCTGATCCTGGCAACAGCTGTGCCGTATAATTTTCAGTCTAACTTACCCTGAGTGCACTGTGAGTGTAAAGCAGAAAACCCAGGGCTCCACCGTTACTGGCCCTCATTAAACATATGTATATGAGCTCACTTGGGACTTGGCAAGCTGATTGCAGGAAGTGCCAAAAAGCATGAGGGAATTTGTATGGATTGATTTTGGGATGTAACACCGGCAGAAATGGCTTCCACCTCATTTATCTGCCAAAAGAATTACTTTTCCCGATTATACACTAAACTTAAGTTAATAACAGTGTGGGACTTCAGGGACGCTATGTTTAATTAAAGCACAGTGTTTTTTTTAATATAAAATTGCTAAGATTTAGGACAGTTAATAAGTGGACTGAGTGTACAGATTAAATAGAGTCATTGATACCATGAATTATTTAAAAATCAAAATTAAAAGGCAGAAAGGAAATCAGTGTAGAACTGAAAGAAAATGTGACCAGACGCCTCGCTTGTTAAAGAGACCCAGGGTTAGGTAATAGAGGACCAGCTCTCAAAGATAATGAGAATCTCAGAGCTTCTAAGATTTAATTGGCACCGTTCAGGCTGTTTTCCTGCTGATTAGTGGCCCGATAGAACCTCAGCCAGCACTAGTGGTCCAGCAGGCGTGTACCTTACATGAGGATGCTGTTTCTCAAGACAATGCGACATGAGTGCCCTCCCACCAGGCCCCTCAGATGCCTGTGCATGTGGGAGTAAGCAGCCAGAGTGAGTGTGACCCTCAGCAGCACAGGACATGCAGCTTTCAGCAGGTACCTTAGGAGCCTCTGCTATTCCAAAATGAGGGCTACCTCAGGCTCCTAAGGTGACATGGACCGTCCATAGACCTCTGAATCTCTTGCCACTCAGATAGCACCAAGGAGTAGTACGAGGCTTGATTTAAAGGAATATACAAGAGTAGGCACTGGGGGGAGCACAGCGATAGAAAGAAATAGCTCGATTCACATGATTATGTACATTAAACACTTTTTGACATCAAAGATACTGACTCAGACTGATTTGTTACAAGTGGGATGCCATGGTTGTTTACCTGGCAGTTTGGCACATGGGGGGTTTGGAGGAGTGCCTCATGTGATTACATAGAAATACGAATAAGTTGCAAGACGAAAACAGGCCATTCAGCCCAGCCAGTCCATGTCGGCATTTAACCTCCATGCGAGCAAGTAGTTCTAATTACATTTACCCACCTTGTTCCCTTATCCCTTCTTTAGTGTCCGCGCCTTAATAATACACGGACTGCAGGAGAACAATAAAACAGGTGTTTACTGAACAGATTGTACTCTTTTATTTGGACCCAAAAAAAAACCAATTCGACTGTAAATAAACAAAAGTTCAACTAAAGCTTAACAAATCAAATTAAAATTTGGTTTTCCGTGTTGATGATGCACTCCAGTCCCCGCGGCGCCTGCCGGTCGCGGAAATACTCAAGCGCACCGGCGGACACCGCGTGCTCCATCTCCAGGGCCACCCGGGCGCGAACATGGCCGCAGAAGAGAGGCAGGCAATCCGGCTGGATGACCCCCTCGACCGCCCGCTGCCTGGACCAATTGATGGCTCTTTTAGCCAGGCCCAGGAGCAGGCCCACAAGGACGTCCTCCAACCTGTCCGCTCCCCTCCGCACCGGGTGACCGTAGATCAAGAGCGTGGGACTGAAGTGCAACCAAAAATCGAGGAGCAGCCCCTTCAAGTAGTGAAAGAGGGGCTGCAACCTCTCACATTCCATATAAACGTGAAACACGGACTCCTCCAGGCTGCAAAAAATGCAGGCGGCCTGGGAGTCCGTGAACCTACTTAAAACCTTATTGCACGGGACCGCTCCGTGCAACACCCTCCAGGCCAAGTCCCCGATGGAACAAGGGAGGACTCCCGCGTAGAGAGCCCTCCATTGGGGACCTCTGCCACCGCCAGTCGGCAAGACGCCACGCCAAGGCGTGTCCGGACGGTAGACGAAGATGGCAAAGTGGAGAGTGTGCAGGAGCAGCCCGTACAGGAAACCCCTCCACGTGGAATGAAAAGGCACGGAGGGTATTTCCTCGAGACGGCTCAAGTTGTGAGGCGCCGGTTCCCGAGGGGAGTTTCGGGGCCGGGCGCCGATGAGGAATTCCGTCCGAACAGGGGTAAGCTCGGACGGGATCGCCCCACGTGCTTGAGCCGCCTCGATACACCTAGTGGAGTCGGGGCCCAGTGCCGCTTTCACCGATTCGATGGCTTCGACCGCGAGCCGGACGTTGGCCCAGGACAGGCGCTGCGCCAGCTCCTCCGGCGCCATCCAGCCTGCTCCTCCGCCATCGAGCAGGTCCCCGACTCTGGTCACCTTGCCAAGCACAGCCCTGCCCTCCGCCAGCCGCCCGAACCCGCGTTCGTGGAGGTGCGGATTCCTGAGCAGCGGCTCCCGAAGGAGAGCCGCCGCTCCTGACGGGGGAGAGCTCCACCTGGAAGCGACGTAGTTCCAAACCCATAGCAGTTCCTGGTAGAAGACAGGCAGCTCCCGCAGGCCGGCATGCCTGCCGCCCACTTTCGCGAACAGGAGCTGTGTGTCGTAATTGAGGCCGTGCAGCTGGCGGAAGAAAAACGTTGCCAGCGCACACCATCTCGGAGGATTCTCGACGTACAGGTATCTCTGCAGCGTCTGAAGACGGAAAGTCACAGCCTGGGTGCGAAGGCACACCAGCGCCTGACCGCCCTCCCTAAGCGGGAGACACAGAACCGCGGCAGAGACCCAGTGCTTCCTTTTGTCCCAGAAGAAGTCGATGAGCTTCTTCTGCATCTTGGCGACAAATGCAGGGGGAGGGATCAAAGTGACCAACCGGTACCACAACATGGCGGCCACCAGCTGGTTTATGACCAGCGCTCGACCCCTGTAGGACAACACTCGGAGCAGTCCTGTCCAGCGTCCTAGGCGAGCGGTGATTTTGGCCTCCAGCTCTTGCCAGTTCGCCGGCCAGGCGTCCTCGGCAGGGCTAAGGTAGACTCCCAAATAGAGGAGGTGCATGGTGCTCCAGGCGAAAGGCCTGAACTCCTCCAGCAGGGAGTCCACCCGCCACTGACCCACCAGGAGTCCGGAACATTTCTCCCAGTTGATCTTGGCGGAGGATGCGTCCGAGTAAATCTGCTGGCATTCCCGCATCCTCCGCAAGTCAGCGGGATCCGTGACCATGAGGAGCACGTCATCGGCGTAAGCCGAGAGGACCACCTCCACGTCCGGCCTTTGCAGAGCCAGTCCCGTCAACCTCTTCCGCAAGAGGCGCAGGAATGGCTCCACGCAAACGGCGTATAACTGACCGGACATGGGGCATCCCTGACGCAGCCGCCTCCCGAAGCGAAGGGGCGCCATCAAGGACCCATTAACTTTAATCAGACACTCTGCGGCGGCGTACTAAAGTCGGATCCGGGCGACGAAATGCGTCCCGAACCCGAATGCGTGCAGAGTCCCGAAGAGATACTCGTGATCCACCCTGTCGAACGCCTTCTCCTGATCCAGGGAGAGGAAGGCGACCGACAGACCAGCCCTCTGGGAGTGGTGGACCAGGTCCCGGACCAGATGGATGTTATCATGGATGGTCTGGCCCGGGACCGTGTAGGACTGGTCAGGGTGGATCATGTGGGCCAGCACGGTGCCAAGGCGAGCAGACATGGCCCTGGCAAAGATTTTATAGTCCGTGCCGAGGAGGGAGACCGGGCACCAGTTCTTAAGGAGGCGGAGATCGCCCTTCTTAGGCAGCAGGACAATGACCGCCCTGCGCCAAGAGAGGGGCATCTCCCCGGTCGCCAAACTTTCCCCCAGGACCCGCGCGTAGTCGCCCCCCAAGACGTCCCAGAACGTCCTGTGGAACTCCACGGTCAGCCCGTCCAACCCCGGGGACTTTCCCCTAGAGAGCTGGCGGAGGGCGCCGGTCAGCTCCGCCAGGCTTAGCGGAGCGTCCAGTTTTTCGGCGCCCTCCAGGCTGACCTTCGGCAGGTCCTCCCACAAAACTCTGCGTGCATCCTCGCTGGACAGATCCGGAGAGAAAAGAGTCCCGTAGTAGGCGCGGGTCTCCGCGCTGATTCCCTCTGGATCCGAGACCAGAGATCCGTCGTCGGCCAGCAGCCCCAAGAGCTGCTTACGGACCCCCCGTCTTTTTTCCAGCGAGTGGAAGAAGGGGCAGCCGCGGTCCAGGTCCTGCAGGAGCTGGATCCGCGACCTCACGTACGCGCCTCGGGACCCGACGAGCTGCAGGTCCTTCAGCGCGCCCTTCTTCTCTTCGTACACCTTCCGCAGGGCCGGGTCCTCGACGACCTGACCGAGACGGGACTCCAGGTCGAGCACCTCCTTCTCTAACCGACCGACCCGGGCCTCCCGCCTCTTGGTCGACCCCTTCGCGTACTCCTGACAGAAGAGACGGATGTGAGCCTTGCCCACATCCCACCATAGCCTCAAGGAGGGGAAGCCCCCCTGCTTCCTTCTCCAGTCGGCCCAGAATCGACGAAATGAATCCCGGAACCGTGCGTCTTCCAGCAGCAGGTTGTTAAAATGCCAGTACGCGGACCCCCCCCGGTGCACGCAGCGGAGCGAGCTCCGCCCATACCAGGTGGTGGTCCGTGCACGGCACCGGCCGCATGGAAGCCACCGGAACACAGGAGACGTACGCCCGGGAAATGTAAAGGCGGTCGATTCTGGACCTTCCTCCCCCAGACCTCACGCTAGTGAAGGTGCTGGAGTCGGGGTGGAGGTTTCGCCAGACGTCCACCAAGTCGAAGGACCCAACCAGGTCCCTCAACTTCTCCATCGCTGCCGGGCTTCGCGGGGGACCCGAACGGTCCCTCGCCTCGAGGGTGCAGTTAAAATCCCCCCCGAGGATGACGCACTCGCCCACGTCGATGGAGCCCAAAAGAGCGGACACTTCTTCGAAGAAGCGCACTTGCTGCGCACTGGTCTGAGGGGCGTACATGTTCACTAGATGGAGCGGCACGCCCCCCAGGCGAACAGTGACCTGGAGCAAGCGGCCCGGCACGTGCTCCTTGACCCCCAAGATCTCCGGCTGAAAATGCGGGGCCAGCAAGATAGCCACCCCGCTGGAATTGTTGGAGAGGTGACTCATGCTGACCCCTCCTTGCCACTCCAGGAGCCACGTGGCTTCGTCTCCCGGAACGGTGTGGGTTTCTTGCAGGAAGCACACCGCATACTTCCCGTCCCGAAGGACCGAGAAGTTATTGAATCTGCAGCGCGCCTCCCTGCTGCCGTTGATGTTGAGGCTGGCTATGGTTATCTTCATGTCAGAAGCATAGTGCAACCTCTACCTACACCTAACGGGGGGAGGAAGCGCAGCCGCTGGTCAGCCGCCACTTCCTCAGCAGCCCAGTGAGAAACGTTGTGAGCCGACGCAGCTCGAGCGGGTTCACACCGTCGTCCGCGCCCATGACCTTAACGGCGGCGCGGACGGATACGATGAGCAGCGCCAGCTCCGACCACCTGTCGAGGGCCAGCCGGACCTTATTGCACCGACCCAGGCAAGTGGCCATAAAATCCCAGAGTTCCCTTACGGGAATGAGGGGAGACTCGGTAAGGGGCATGAGGTCATCCATCGCCTCGTCGGCGCTGGAGTCCGAATCGTCCTCCGTGCCTATCACCGAGTCCCCATCCTCCTCCAGGGGGTCGTCACCAGCGGCCGACCCGTCCGCTGCACAGTGCGAAGCGAACGGCTCGGCCGCGCCAGCCAGCCCCGTCTCCGCCCGGATCCCACCCCCAGGATTGGCGGCAGAGGATTTCTCCCTGGGCTCCTCTAGGGGTGCTGGGCCAGAAGACGGCGGCGGTTCAGAGCTCCCCTCCGCCTCAGACGCCGGAACGACCGGAGAAACTGGGGAGAGAACAATTCCCAGCTCCTCCAGTACGTCCGGCACCAGAGACGCAGCCAGGGGGCCATCCTCCTCCCCGCCACCAACCTCCGACCCAGCGGATGGGGGGTTTTGAATTAAAAGCTCTACCAGGACGAGCAGCCCCTGGGAGATGTCCGGGTCGCATTGGGCGAGCTCATTATCCTCGAGTTCGCCCGACCCAGACCCCAGGCCGCCCGACCCGGCGAGGGGTAACGGCACCGATAAAAGGTCAATTTCAATTACCGCCGCGGGTTGTTCCGCGACCCCCCCCACGGGCAGGGTCTCGTCCCCATCCCCGGGAGGCATGCGTCGGACAGACACATCTGCCTCAGCCTCCCGAGGGACAGGCGACCCCTGCCGATCGCTGGTGATGACGACAGCTGGCGGGGGGGGGCGCAGTACCCGCGGCGGGCGACGACTCCCCCTGCTCGGAGGGACCTTCCTCCTCCCGGTCCTCCTCCTCTTCCAGGGGGTCGCGCCTTCTTTTTAGCACAGAGGGAGCGAGGGAGACCTCCATGACTGCAGAGGCCTCCTCCTCAGCTCCCTCCGGCGGAGTAGGTTTGTTGGGCTCCTCGGGCCCGAGCCCAGCCGCTGGTAATGGCGTTTCCGCTACAGCGGTTGTGGCCACAGGCTCGGGCACGAGGCCCCTCCCGCTCGCGTCTGCCCCGATTAACTCCGCGAGGAGCGCGGGTGTAAGGGGCTCAAGGGGCAAGGGCTGGCCATCCACGGGGGGACCCGCCCTAAGGTATTTATTTTTCCACCACGCCTTCTTTCCGGCTGGACATGCTCCCTCCCCCCCGCCGGAGGCCTTGGTGGCATCGGCCCCCGACGTCGACCGCGCATCAGACGTTCCCGACGCGCGGGCAGATCCGGGGGGAGGAGCGGCGGCAGCGCCAGCCTCGGCTGCACGAGATGATCCGGCGGCCTTGGAGGCGGGGCAGTTTTTCCGGCTGTGCCCCACCTCCTTGCAGGCGTGGCACCGCACACCATCCGACGTCCAGATGATGCGATATGCAGTCCCCTCGTGGTGGATGACGAATGCCCCGTCAGTGTCCTCCTCCCGTGCCAGCTGGATGAACAGCTGGCGCCGGAAGGAGAAGACGTGGCGAAGGCTGGCCTCCCGGAAGCCGAGCAGGATGGGTGTGATCCCCGACCTCACCTACCCAAGTTGACGTAGATGGGGAAGGAGGAGCTCACCAGGAACATAGGGCGGGACGTTCAAAATAACCACCCTCTGCGTGGTGGCCTCGAGGGGGTCCACCGGCAGGAAGGTCACGCCCACGGTGAGCCCCTTGGTGACAGCCAGGGACACCGCCCGCTCCGACCCCAGGAAGAACACAGCCTTCCCATACATTTTTGAGGTCGCGACGATGGCTGAGGGGCCGACAACCCCAGCCATGGCTTTAACGCAGGCCTCAATGGTCATAGTGGGGTGAGTGTAGCTCTTCACCCCAAGCTTTTTTGTTATAAGTTTAAAGGGTGACGGGGCAGCAGAAGCAGCGGGAGCAGCTGTGGTTGTGGCCGTCACTCCCGCATAAGTCCTAGCTGGCCCCGCCACCGGCGAAGATGCAGTCGCCATTATGGGGTGTTTTTATAAGGGCTACACTCACCCCAAGTCACAGGCCTGAAGGTGTTAATGGCCTCAGGTATTTTTTTTTTGGTCCTCTATTGAGCAGAGGGAGCTGTTTAAAATGAAGACACACCTCTCCCCTTATTGGTTGAAATTGGGAGAGGGGCCTTCTCCCCTCTGCTCAATAGGCAATTAATAATTAAAGATGAAATGAGGTGCCTCAGAGAGAAAGACAGAGAAAGACAAGAGAGAGGGGGGGGTGAGAAGGAGGGAGGTGGCAAGGACAGTGTTGCCACTCAGGATGGTGGGTGGGTGTTGGCAGGGGTGCACTCTCTGATGGGATTTAAAAGTCTTTGATGGTGGTGGTCTTCTGGCAGGGGCGAAGATGTCTTCACCTGGGAAAGCTGGAGATGCCCAGGCTCAGTCCTGCACCAGGTCTTAACGATGTAATTAATGGAATTAACCACTTAACCTAGGCAGCTCCAGCTGGCCCAGGTCAGGCAATAGAAGGGATGCTTATTATTGGTGTGTGTGGCCTAGTTTTGGCAAGATCCACACACACAGCCACCCCTTGATGTTCCGGCCTTGTTTCTTCTTTTCTCCCCCCACCTAAAATACAAAGTCTTTGGGAAAGTGCACAAATAACACCCACCTGTAGATATTTTGAAGATGATACTCCTCCCTCCTTCCAAACAGTTGGTGTTGGTTGATGGTGGTTTCTCTCCCCTCTCTCCCTCTCCTGAAGTGGAGGCCAATTTGGGGAGGCAGTGATAGGAAAGGCCTCTCCCCTGGTTGATGTTGATGTAGGCCTCCTTTCTCCTTCTCCTCCTCTGTCCTCTCTCTCCAGGCACCTCAGTTGATGTAATGATGGTGGAGTTGGTGGTGGTGGTGGTCCAGCGTTCTCCTCCTCTTCCTGGTCAGGGGACCACCACTTTCGTCCACTCTCCTAGTCTGGCTGCTCCTTCTCCTTCTGCTTGCAGCTGCACAGCCAGCAATGCTGTGAATGAGGTACAACAGAGGGTAACTTAAGACTGAAGTACAGAAGCCTGCTATGGCTTTATATACAGGGGTGGTCACTGCCGGTACTGCAGTATAGAATCAGTTCTACTCTTAAAGGTACATACACAACAATTCCTCCCCTTTTAGATAAACAATACATAACATTCATTTAACAACTAAATAATAACTAATTACAATTACAATTTTCTCTGTACTATATACATCAACTGAAATAATCATTTATAAGTTCAGTCTTTGAGGAGGCTTCCTGATCCTGACTGGATAGCGCCTTTCTTGAGTATCCTGTTCTTGTGGCGGAGTTGATTCTGGCTCATTGTCATTGGTTGGGTCGTCAGCTTCCAATACCACTGTTTCTGAGGTAGACGCAATCTGTACTTCGGGTTGATTACCAGGTGCACCTGCTCGTGGTATGGGTTTGGCTTGTTCCTGTGACTCTAGAATCTGGTCAGCATGGCATCTCACGATGCTCTCTCCAACGTCCACTGTGTACATTAGTGGTCCCTGCTGTGTGCATATCGTTCCTGGCTGCCATTTTTCTGTTCGGTAGTCACGGGCCAAGACTGGTTGCCCTATCTTGAAGCTCCTGGTTGGCTTCTCATTTATGTGCTGGAATTGCTTATCCTCAACATCTCGTCTTATGTTTGGTTTGAGCAAATCCAGGCGACATCTTAGCCTTCGGTTGAAGAACATTATGGCTGGAGCTTGGTTGGTGACTGCATGTGTCGCATTCCGGTAAGCAAACAAGAAATTATCCACCTTGTGTTGTAGTGGTATGTCGTCGTTATACATTGCCTTTATTGCCTTTTTAAAGGTCTGAACAAACCTCTCAGCCAATCCATTTGTGGCTGGATGATATGGGGCAGATGTATAATGTTTCACCCCATTATTCCTCAGAAACCTCCGGAAATCCTCGGACACAAACTGTGGCCCATTGTCGGAGCAAATCTGTTCTGGCAAGCCATTCCTGGCGAAGATGATCCGTAGGACTGCAATAGTTTTTTCCGTGGTGGTGGAGGACATTTTGATGACCTCTGGCCATTTCGAATGGGCGTCCACAGCGATTAGGAACATTGAGTCCATAAATGGACCAGCAAAATCAATGTGTACCCGTTGCCATGGAGATGAGGGCCACTCCCATGGATGTAGCGGGGCCTGTGGTGGAGCGTTTTGGACCTTCTGGCATCCTGTGCATCTCTTGGTCATATCCTCGATTTCTTTATTGATTCCCGGCCACCACACAAACGCCCTGGCTAGCCTCTTCATTTTTACCCCTCCCACATGACCCTCATGAAGCTCATTGAGCCCTCTATCTCTCAACTTGGGTGGAATTACCACTCGGGATCCACACATCAAGGTCCCCCGGCACACTGACAGCTGTTCTCTCCTTGGCGAGAATGCTGGCAACAGTGAGTCGTCATGTGCTGGCCATCCCTTCACCGTCAAATCATAGACCCGAGAGAGTGTCGGGTCATTTCGGGTTTCCTTCTCTATACTTGAGTTTGTAACAGGTAGACATTCGACTATGGTCGCATGGAATATCTCAACAGGGTCCACTGCAGGTGCTTCCTCTACCGTAGGCAACGGTAGGCGCGACAGCCCATCAGCGTTTCCATGCTGTTTCGTACCCTTGTACTCTATGTCGTACTGATGTGCCCCTAGAAAAAGTGACCATCTTTGCAGCCGTTGCGCCGTCATCACCGGAACGCCCTTCTTCGGGTTAAAAATGGAGACCAGGGGCTGATGATCAGTCAGTAGGGTGAATTTCTGCCCGTGCAGATAGTGATTGAACTTCTTCACCCCCCACACCAGGCTGAGGGCCTCCCTGTCAATCTGGGCGTAGTTACGCTTGGCTGAGGTTAACGAGCGCGGCGCAAAGGCTATTGGCCTCTCTGAACCGTCAAGGAATTTGTGTGACAGCACCACTCCGATGCCGTAGGGAGACGCATCACATGCTAACCGAATCGATAGTGTTGGATTGTCGTGGGTCAATACTTCTTTTGAAGTGATTAGGCATTTACATTTCTGAAAGGCACGCTTACGCTCATCACTCCATTTCCATGTTACTCCAGTTTGCAGCAGGGCGTTCAGTGGGTGCAGAATTGTAGATAAATTCGGCAAGAACTTATGGTAGTAGTTCACCAACCCGAGGAACGGCCTCAGTTGCGACACATTTTCCGGTGCTGGAGCCTTGACTACAGCCTCAATCTTGTCCGGCGACTTATGCAACCCTTCCTCATCAATCATGTGGCCACAATACGAGATTTGTCTCCTGAAGAACTCGCATTTGGGGCGGTTGGCTCGTAGCCCATATTCCTGTAATCTAGTGAGCACCTGCTCCAAGTTGGCAAGGTGTTCACTGTCATTTTCGCCCGTAACCAGGATGTCGTCCAAATAACACTGGGTCCCCGGGATCCCTTGCAGGACTTGTTCCATCGCCCTCTGCCAAATAGCTGGGGCTGATATCTTTGTAAAGCGTTTCCCTCCAGATAGTGAGGTGAAAATATCTTCTATCCGTGGAAGTGGATATTGTACTGTGTGCAGGACTGGGTTCACAGTTACCTTGAAGTCCCCACAGATGCGAACCTTCTTCAGTTCCCCAGGCGTGCTGCTCAATGATTTCTTAATTATAGGAATGATGGGTGTGGCCCACTCGCTCCAGTCCACCTTGGACAGCACACCCGAACGCTCCAGACTCTCCAGCTCTGCTTCAACGGCTGGGTGGATCGCGCAAGGTACCGGTGTGGCCGTAAAAATTTTTGGGTTTGCGTTATCTTCGATTTTTATCGTTGCCGTTACTCCTTTTAGAGTCCCAAGTCCTTGTTGGAACACCTCTTTCATGTCAGTTAGAATTTTTGACAGTCGTCCAGGTGTGACGTCATCATCCTTTTTGTCAGTCACAGTTAGCGCCTGAATGGAATGCCAATCCAATTGTATTTTTCGGATCCATTCACGTCCCAATAATGGTGGTCTTCCATCTTGTAGTATATATAGATACAGTTTCTGTGTTTCCTTGCCGTTGTATTCAACTGGCACCCTTATTTTTCCTCTGGGTTAGACTTTTTGCCCCGTGTATGTCTTCAATACAATGGACGTGTCCTTCAAGGGTATGTGTGAGAATAGCCGCTCATAGTCTCGTCGATTCATGACAGTTAGGGCTGATCCTGTGTCCAATTCCATCTTTACTGGGGACCCTGCTATCATGAGGGTGACCCAAATGGTTCGGTGATCCTCCTTTGCGATCACGTTGTGTAACTTTAGACAACTTAGTCTCCTGCTCCCGGAGTCCTTATCACTCTCCTGATCTTCCGAACTACTGTCTGTCAATTTCTTTACTTTCTTGTACTTTTCCTTAGCAGTTCTTGTAGTGTTGGTTTTCTTTCCTGACCTGCAGACTCTTGCTATGTTTCCCATTTTCCCACATTGCTTGCATACTTTGTCCTTAAACCAGCAGTCCTTCTGAACATGGGTTGTTCTGCCGCAGCGATAGCACTTTTCTGCTCCATACGCCATTTCGTTAGCGCTGTATTCTTGTGGTTTCTGTTGTATTTCCACAGCTCCCCGTGCTGCTGCTTCGTAGGATACTGCCACGCTGAAAGCCTGTTCTAGCGTCAGGTCCTTTTCCGAAAGTAGTCGTTTCTGGGTTCCTGCACTCTGGAGCCCGCAGACAAATTTATCCCGTAAGGTGTCTGCCAGTCCTGCTCCAAACTGGCAGTGCTTCGATAACTTGCGTAGTTCCGTAAGATAGTCAGCATTGCTCTCATCTTTGTGCTGGTTTCTTTTATGGAACTTGAATCTTTCTGCTATCAGCAGCGGTGTAGGGTTTAGGTGTTCCTGTAAGATATTAACAATCTCTTCAAAATTTTTCTCCATTGGTTTAGCTAGGGTAATTAAATTCCGCAATAGGCCATACGTTCTCGCGCCCATCAAATTTAATAATACCGACGCCTTCTTTCCATCGGCCACCTCATTTGCCTTGCAGTACACTTCAATTCTTTCCACATATGTGGTCCAGTCTTCTACCTCGTTGTCGAAAGCAGTGATACTGCCACTTTTCGGCATCTTGGGTGATTTAAAATGGCGTCTCCCGCGCTTTTTCTTCTTCACCAATGGATTAAAATGGCGCCTCCCGCGCTTTTCCTTCTTATCCAATGGAATAAAATGGCGCCTCCCGCGCTTTTCCTTCTTCCCCTTGCTGCCACGCTGCTCCTAGCGTTCTGCAGGGTAATGGCGGCGACCCGCGGCTTCAGCGCGTCTCACTTTTCCTTCCCCTTGTTTTATTTTCGCTACGCTGCCCAGTTCTTGAGCACCGACCGTGCCCTGTGCGCTCCACCCTCTCTCTCTCTCTTTTCCTCCCGACGACGCTGCATGGCCCCTTTGCAGAGCCGCTCGATCGAGCTCGAGCCCGCCGCAGTCTGGAAGGATCAGCGCACTACCTGCTACCAGCACGATTTGCTGGAACACCTTGACTGGGGAGCCAAGCCCAGCTCTCCACAGCCTCTCCTGCAACTCTCCGAACTCCGAGGGATCCTTGGGCGGTTGCCCACGGTCGACGCCCATTGCTCTGACTTCGACCTCCAAGAAGCTTCTTCTCAGGGAAAGATCCCCGTGAGGTGATGCAGTACTGCAGGTGAGTTCGAACCTGTTCGTCGCCACTGTAGTGTCCGCGCCTTAATAATACACGGACTGCAGGAGAACAATAAACAGGTGTTTGCTGAACAGAGGGTACTCTTTTATTTGGACCCAAAAAAAACCCCAATTCGACTGTAAATAAACATAAGTTCAACTAAAGCTTAACAAATCAAATTAAAATTTGGTTTTCCGTGTTGATGATGCACTCCAGTCCCCGCGGCGCCCACCGGTCGCAGAAATACTCAAGCGCACCGGCGGACACCGCGTGCTCCATCTCCAGGGCCACCCGGGCGCGAACATGGCCGCGGAAGAGAGGCAGGCAATCCGGCTGGACGACCCCCTCGACCGCCCGCTGCCTGGACCAATTGATGGCTCTTTTAGCCAGGCCCAGGAGCAGGCCCACAAGGAGGTCCTCCAACCTGTCCGCTCCCCTCCGCACCGGGTGACCGTAGATCAAGAGCGTGGGACTGAAGTGCAACCAAAAATCGAGGAGCAGCCCCTTCAAGTAGTGAAAGAGGGGCTGCAACCTCTCACATTCCATATAAACGTGAAACACGGACTCCTCCAGGCCGCAAAAAATGCAGGCGGCCTGGGAGTCCGTGAACCTACTTAAAACCTTATTGCACGGGACCGCTCCGTGCAACACCCTCCAGGCCAAGTCCCCGATGGAACAAGGGAGGACTCCCGCGTAGAGAGCCCTCCATTGGGGACCTCCGCCACCGCCACTCGGCAAGATGCCACGCCAAGGCGTGTCCGGACGGTAGACGAAGATGGCAAAGTGGAGAGTGTGCAGGAGCAGCCCGTACAGGAAACCCCTCCGCGCGGAATGAAAAGGCACGGAGGGTATTTCCTCGAGACGGCTCAAGTTGTGAGGCGCCGGTTCCCGAGGGGAGTTTCGGGGCCGGGCGCCGATGAGGAATTCCGTCCGAACGGGGGTAAGCTCGGACGGGATCGCCCCACGTGCTGGAGCCGCCTCGATACACCTAGTGGAGTCGGGGCCCAGTGCCGCTTTCACCGATTCGATGGCTTCGACCGCGAGCCGGACATTGGCCCAGGACAGGCGCTGCGCCAGCTCCTCCGGCGCCATCCAGCCCGCTCCTCCGCCATCGAGCAGGTCCCCGACTCTGGTCACCTTGCCAAGCACAGCCCTGCCCTCCGCCAGCCGCCCGAACCCGCGTTCGTGGAGGTGCGGATTCCTGAGCAGCGGCTCCCGAAGGAGAGCCGCTGCTCCTGATGGGGGAGAGCTCCGCCTGGAAGCGACGTAGTTCCAAACCCATAGCAGTTCCTGGTAGAAGACAGGCAGCTCCCGCAGGCCGGCACGCCTGCCGCCCACTTTCGCGAACAGGAGCTGCGTGTCGTAATTGAGGCCGTGCAGCTGGCGGAAGAAAAACGTCGCCAGCGCACACCATCTCGGAGGATTCTCAACGTACAGGTATCTCTGCAGCGTCTGAAGACGGAAAGTCGCAGCCTGGGTGCGAAGGCACACCAGCGCCTGACCGCCCTCCCTAAGCGGGAGACACAGAACCGCGGCAGAGACCCAGTGCTTCCTTTTGTCCCAGAAGAAGTCGATGAGCTTCTTCTGCATCTTGGCGACAAACGCAGGGGGAGGGATCAAAGTGACCAACCGGTACCACAACATGGCGGCCACCAGCTGGTTTATGACCAGCGCTCGACCCCTGTAGGACAACACTCGGAGCAGTCCTGTCCAGCGTCCTAGGCGAGCGGTGACTTTGGCCTCCAGCTCTTGCCAGTTCGCCGGCCAAGCGTCCTCGGCAGGGCTAAGGTAGACTCCCAAATAGAGGAGGTGCGTGGTGCTCCAGGTGAAAGGCCTGAACTCCTCCGGCAGGGAGTCCACCCGCCACTGACCCACCAGGAGTCCGGAACATTTCTCCCAGTTGATCTTGGCGGAGGATGCGTCCGAGTAAATCTGCTGGCATTCCCGCATCCTCCGCAAGTCAGCGGGATCCGTGACCGTGAGGAGCACATCATCGGCGTAAGCCGAGAGGACCACCTCCACGTCCGGCCCTTGCAGAGCCAGTCCCGTCAACCTCTTCCACAAGAGGCGCAGGAATGGCTCCACGCAAATGGCGTATAACTGACCGGACATGGGGCATCCCTGACGCACCCCCCTCCCGAAGCGAAGGGGCGCCGTCAAGGACCCGTTAACTTTAATCAGACACTCTGCGGCGGCGTACAAAAGTCGGATCCGGGTGACGAAATGTGTCCCGAACCCGAATACGCGCAGAGTCCCGAAGAGATACTCGTGATCCACCCTGTCGAACGCCTTCTCCTGATCCAGGGAGAGGAAGGCGACCGACAGACCAGCCCTCTGGGAGTGGTGGACCAGGTCCCGGACCAGATGGATGTTATCATGGATGGTCCGGCCCGGGACCGTGTAGGACTGGTCAGGGTGGATCATGTGGGCCAGCACGGTGCCAAGGCGAGCAGACATGGCCCTGGCAAAGATTTTATAGTCCGTGCTGAGGAGGGAGACCAGGCACCAGTTCTTAAGGAGGCGGAGATCGCCCTTCTTAGGCAGCAGGACAATGACCGCCCTGCGCCAAGAGAGGGACATCTCCCCGGTCGCCAAACTTTCCCCCAGGACTCACGCGTAGTTGCCCCCCAAGACGTCCCAGAACGTCCTGTGGAACTCCACGGTCAGCCCGTCCAACCCCGGGGACTTTCCCCTAGAGAGCTGGCGGAGGGCGCCGGTCAGCTCCGCCAGGCTTAGCGGAGAGTCCAGTTTCTCGGTGCCCTCCGGGCTGACCTTCGGCAGGTCCTCCCACAAAACTCTGCGCGCATCCTCGCTGGACGGATCCGGAGAGAAAAGAGCCCCGTAGTAGGCGCGGGTCTCCGCGCTGATTTCCTCCGGATCCGAGACCAAAGATCCGTCGTTGGCCAGCAGCCCCAAGAGCTGCTTACGGACCCCCCGTCTTTTTTCCAGCGAGTAGAGGAAGGGGGAGCCGCGGTCCAGGTGCCGCAGGAGCTGGATCCGCGACCTCACGTACACGCCTCGGGACCCGACGAGCTGCAGGTCCTTCAGCGCGCCCTTCTTCTCTTCGTACACCTTCCGCAGGGCCGGGTCCTCGACGACCTGACCGAGACGGGACTCCAGGTCGAGCACCTCCTTCTCCAACCGCCCGACCCGGGCCTACCGCCTCTTGGCCGACCCCTTCGCGTACTCCTGACAGAAGAGATGGATGTGAGCCTTGCCCACATCCCACCATAGCCTCAAGGAGGGGAAGCCCCCCTGCTTCCTTCTCCAGTCGGCCCAGAATCGACGAAACGAATCCCGGAACCGTGCGTCTTCCAGCAGCAGGTTGTTAAAATGCCAGTACGCGGACCCCCCCCCGCGCACGCAGCGGAGCGAGCTCCGCCCATACCAGGTGGTGGTCCGTGCACGGCACCGGCCGCATGGAAGCCGCTGGAACGCAGGAGACGTACGCCCGGGAAATGTAAAGGCGGTCGATTCTGGACCTTCCTCCCCCAGACCTCACGCTAGTGAAGGCGCTGGAGTCGGGGTGGAGATTTCACCAGATGTCCACCAAGTCGAAGGACCCAACCAGGTCCCTCAACTTCTCCATCGCCGCCGGGCTTCGCGGGGGACCCAAACGGTCCCTCGCCTCGAGGGTGCAGTTAAAATCCCCCCCGAGGATGACGCACTCGCCCACATCGATGGAGCCCAAAAGAGCGGACACTTCTTCAAAGAAGCGCACTTGCTGCGCACTGGTCTGAGGGGCGTACACGTTCACTAGATGGAGCGGCACGCCCCCCAGGCGAACAGTGACCTGGAGCAAACGGCCCGGCACGTGCTCCTTGACCCCCAAGATCTCCGGCTGAAAATGCGGGGCCAGCAAGATAGCCACCCCGCTGGAATTGTTGGAGAGGTGACTCATGCTGACCCCTCCTTGCCACTGCAGGAGCCACGTGGCTTCGTCTCCCGGAACGGTGTGGGTTTCTTGCAGGAAGCACACCGCATACTTCCCGTCCCGAAGGACCGAGAAGTTATTGAATCTGCGGCGCGCCTCCCTGCTGCCGTTGATGTTGAGGCTGGCTATGGTTACCTTCATGTCAGAAGCATAGTGCAACCTCTACCTACACCTAACGGGGGGAGGAAGCGCAGCCGCTGGTCAGCCGCCACTTCCTCAGCAGCCCAGTGAGAAACGTTGTGAGCCGACGCAGCTCGAGCGGGTTCACACCCTCGTCCGCGCCCATGGTCTTAACGGCGGCGCGGACGGATACGATGAGCAGCGCCAGCTCCGACCACCTGTCGAGGGCCAGCCGGACCTTCCCGCGCCGACCCAGGCACGTGGACATAAAATCCCGGAGTTCCTTTACGGGAATGAGGGGAGACTTGGCAGGGGGCACCAGGTCATCCACCGTCTCGTCGGCGCCGGAGTCCGACTCTTCCTCCGTGCCCATCACCGAGTCCCCATCCTCCTCCGGGGGTCATCACCAGCGGCCGACCCATCCACCGCGCAGTGCGCAGCGAACGGCTCGGCCGCACCAGCCAGCCCTGCCTCCGCCCAGATCCCACCCCCAGGATCAGCGGCAGAGGATTTCTCCCTGGGCACCTCTAGGGGTGCTAGGCCAGAAGACGGCGGCGGTTCAGAGCTCCCCTCCGCCCCAGATGCCGGAACGACCGGAGAAACCGGGGAGAGAACAATTCCCAGCTCCTCCAATACGTCCGGCACCAGAGACGTAGCCAGGGGGCCATCCTCCACCCCGCCACCAACCTCTGACCCAGCGGGTGGGGTGTTCTGAATTAAACCCTCTACCAGGTCGAGCAGCCCCTGGGAGATGTCCGGGTCGCATTGGGCGAGCTCATTAGCCTCGAGCTCACCCGACCCAGACCCCAGGCCGCCCGACCCGGCGAGGGGTAACGGCACCGATAGAATGTCGATTTCAGTCTCCGCCGCGGGTTGTTCTGCGACCCCCCCCACGGCCAGGGTCCCGTCCCCACCCCCGGGAGGCACGTGCTGGACAGACACATCTGCCTCAGCCTCCCGAGGGACAGGCGACCCCTGCCGATCGCCGGTGATGGTGACAGCGGTGGGGGGGTGCGCAGTACCCGCGGCGGGCGACGACTCCCCCTGATTGGAGGGACCTTCCTCCTCCCGGTCCTCCTCCTCTTCCAGGGGGTCACGCCTTCTTTTTAGCGTGGAGGGAGCGAGGGAGACCTCCATGTCTGCAAAGGCCTCCTCCTCAACTCCCTCCGGCGGAGCAGATTTGTTGGGTTCCTCGGGCCCGAGGCTGGCCGCAGGTATTGGCATTACCGCTGCGGCGGTCGCGGCCACAGGCTCGGGCACGAGGCCCCTCCCGCTCACATCTGCCCTGATCAACTCCGCGAGGAGCGCGGGTGTAAGGGGCTCAAGGGGCAAGGGCTCGCCATCCACGGGGGGACCCGCCCTAAGGTGCTTCTTTTTTCCCCGCGCCTTCTTTCCGGCCGGACACGCTCCCTCCCCCCCGCCGGAGGCCTTGGTGGCATCGGCCCCCGATGTCAACCGCACATCAGACGTACTTGACACGCGGGCAGACCCGAGGGGAGGAGCAGCGGCGGCGCCAGCCTCGGCCGCACGAGATGATCCGGCAGCCTTGGAGGCAGGGCAGTTCCTCCTGATGTGCCCCACCTCCTTGCAGGCGTGGCACCGCACACCGTCCGACGTCCAAAAGGCGCGGTAGGCGGTCCCCTCATGGAGGACGACGAACGCCCCGTCAGTGTCCTCCTCCCGCGCCAGCTGGATAAACAGCTGGCGCCGGAAGGAGAAGACGTGGCGAAGGCTGGCCTCCCGGAAGCCGAGCGGGATGTGTGTGATCCCCGACCTCACCTCCCCAAGTTGTCGCAAATGGGGAAGGAGGAGCTCACCAGGAACATGGGGCGGGACATTGGAAACGATGATCCTCTGCACGGTGGCCTCGAGAGGATCCACCGGCAGGAAGGTCCCGCCCACGGTGAGCCCCTTGGCGACAGCCAGGGACACCGCCCGCTCCGACCCCAGGAAGAACACAACCTTCCCATACATTTTCGAGGCTGCGACGATGGCTGAGGGGCCGACAACCCCAGCCATGGCCTTGACGCAGGCCTCGATGGTCATAGTGGGGTGAGTGTAGCTCTTCACCCCAAGCTTTTTGGTTATCAGTCTAAATGGTGACGGGGCAGCAGAAGCAGCGGGAGCAGCTGTGGCTGTGGCTGCCGCTCCCGCATAAGTCTTGGCTTGCCCCGCCACCGGCGAAGATGTAGTCGCCATTCTGGGGTGCTTTTATAAGGGCTACACTCACCCCAAGTCACAGGCCTGAAGGTGTTAATGGCCTCGGGTAATATATATATTTTTTGTCCTCTATTGAGCAAAGGGAGCTGATTAAAATAAGGACACACCTCTCCCCTTATTGATTTAAATTGGGAGAGGGGCCTTCTCCCCTCTGCTCAATAGGCAATTAATAAAAAGGATGAAAGTGAGGTGCCTTGGAGAAACAGGCAGAGAGAGACAAAGAGAGAGAGTGAGAGGGGGGCTGGGAAGGAGGGAGGCTGCAAAGGGCAGTGTTGCCACTCAGGATGGTGGGTGGGTGTTGGCAGGGGTGCACTCTCCGATGGAAAAAGTCTTTGGTGGTGGTGGTCTTCTGGCAGGGGGAGAAGATGTCTTCACCTGGGAAAGCTGGAGAAGCCCAGGCTCAGTCCTGCAACAGGTCTTAACGATGCAATTTAAATGAAATTAAAGACTTCACCTTGGGCAGCTCCAGCTCTCCCAGGGCAGGCAATAGAAGGGATGCTAAATTAGTGGTGTGAGTGGCCTAGCTATTAACAAGAGCCACACACACACACACTACACCCCTTGATGATCCGGCCTTGCTTCTTCTTTTCTCCCCCCACCTAAAATACAAAGTCTTGGGAGAGTGCCCCAAATAACACCCACCTGTAGATGTTCAAGATGATGTTTCTTCCCTCCTTCCAAACAGTTGGTTTCTCTCCCCTCTCTCCCTCTCCTGAAGTGGAGGCCAATTTGGGGAGGCAGTGATAGGAAAAGGCCTCTCCCCTGGTTGATGTTGATGTAGGCCTCCTTTCTCCTTCTCCTCCTCTGTCCTGTCTCTCCAGGCACCTCAGCTGTATTGATGGTGTTGGAGGAGGTGGAGGTGGTGATCTAACGTTCTCCTCCACTACCTGGTCAGGAGACCACCACTCTCCACTCTCTTGCTTTGGCAGCTCCTTCTCCTTCTGCTTGCAGCTGCACAGCCAGCAATGCTGTGAATGAGGTAAAAGAGAGGGTAACTTAAGACTGAAGTACAGAAGCCTGCTATGGCTTTATATACAGGGGTGGTCACTGCCGGTACTGCAGTATAGGATCAGTTCTTCTCTTAAAGGTACATACACAACACCTTCAACCTCTTTTTCTTCAAACACCTATTCAACCTAATCTTGAATGTTCACATAGTTTCTGCCTCAGCACTTTATTGGGTGGAGGCAGTTGTAATGTATGACCCTGGTGGCGTGAGTGAGGATTCGATGGGCATGGATCCCCTTTATCTGAAGTTGTGCTTTATGAGTTGGTCCCATATCTGGCTGGAATCTGGCAATCCTGATTGGGCTCTTCCTCTTGCAGGACCTCAGACTGCTGTCCTTGCTGCCCAGAGCCACATTCCTCATCTCCCTCCAGGCCGATTAGATTCATTCCTTTTCTGATGGCAAAATTGCATGCAGCAGGGCACAATGATCCTGGGGACTCCGGTGGGACAATATGAGAGTGCTCCTTCTGCTCCGTTAAAGCAGCTAAAATTATCTTTCAGAATGCTAATGGTCTGTGCTAAAGCAATGCTTGCGGCTCCTAATTGTATTGGTACTCCCTGTGGGTTCTTGGGTTCCCTAATGAGATCATGAGCTGTAGCCTATGTCCCTGTTATCAACTAGACCTGTACCTTAGACCTGTGAAGAGTTTTGGGATTCTTTACTGTCTTAAGATGAAGGTTGATGTAGATTTCAGGTCCAGGGCAAGCATAACTCAGTTATGGTCTCTGGTGGGAAGTGCAGCCTCCGATAGTCTATTATGACCAGGTCATAGAAATGCAGGGAATATACCAATGCCCTTCATGGGTGTGTAGTCATTACATAAGAACCAGAGGATTGATGGGTTGCATCCAACTACCGCTTCCACAACATATTTTAGCAATCCCCCTCACTTCAGCCTCCCAGATCTCTAATTCATTCTCTTCTTAGCTTCTTGGAACTCAGTTTCCACCTCCCCTCACTTGTTTGGAGCTCTGGCTCCCCTTCTTCTCTATCTCCAGCCTCTTGGATCTCTACCTTTACAGCCTGATCACCTCTCCCCCCAAGCCCTGAGATTCTTAGATCTCCTGTTACCCCTTTATCCTTTCCCCTCAGCTCTTTGGATCCACAGTTTTCCGTTTCCCCTCCTGCCAGCCTCTTGAGCCCCATTTTCTCCATTCCCTCAGTCTCTCTCATCTATATTTTCTCCCTTTCCTTATACTCTCAGACCTCTCTAATGGACCACATGCTATTGGCCAGGCTCAGTCCTTATGCGCCGGGTTTGTTAATGAAGGAGAGTTAGGAAAAAATAAATTCACTTTCTACAATCTCTGTACTGCTATGTAGTCAGTAAATTGATCATCAGGGGGAGACAGCATCATTAGCTTCTAGTCAAGTAGTTTATACATTTAAACAGCTGGAATGAGCACGAGTGCCATTAAACATGATTGTGGAGAAGGCTGTAATCAAAATCTGAAAGGCTTGGATCGGAGTGGCTCTTTAGATAATGCATTGTATAAACTTAAAGTAACATTGGCCCAGAATGTCAAGATTGCCCGTATGCAGTACATTCAGCTATTTTGCACGCTGATCTCGCCATTGCTTACTTACCCTCAGATTTCCTGGATTTCTAATTAGAATAGGGCTGCAGAACCAGTGCAGCCAATGGTCAATGTTTTCGATTAGACGCGTGTGTCCTGAGCATTGAGCTGCTGAGCTTTTGTCTGACTGATCTCAATATTCAAGGGAGCAAGCCTTTACTGATTTATGTTTCATAAATGTGTAACTGGTACATGCATCAAAAATAGCTTTCTGACTGAACATGGCTATTGTATAAAAAATTCAACGTTGATGAAATATTAAACAGAACTTGTGCTATTCCATCACTTTTAGTGAGCTGCAGTACTGAAGCTTTAGATACTTTGATATGCTCTTAGATTTTCACATTGTCACCTCGATGTAACTCAGAATGTTAGGCTTAACTTGCTCCTTCTGTTTGTTGTTAAATAAGGTCCCATTGCAAAGTAAATGTAACTACTGCAGCAAGAGACTATTAGCCTCCCAGAAGAAAATGTACTCAGTATAGCTGCTCCACATCTTGTCATGTCTGCACTGGTTGATGAAGGTTGCTGTCCTGCTGGAATTACATGCCATCATGTGGAAACCAATCTCATAGAGCCTCTCAAATGCTTTCTCCAGGTAGGTGAACTTCATGTAAAACCTTGACGTGTACTTTACGGGGGGTGGGGTGGGGGGCGCAGTGATCGGGATCTTGGCATTCGTTCAGGGTGTCCCCAAAAAACCTCCTTGGCCAGAGTGATCCTGCCACAGACCACAATCCTCACCACCCTCCAAAATTTGACATCTGCCTGGTTATCCCAGACTAAGGTGTGGGAGTTGTGGTAGCCCATGGTTATAAATCCTGATCTCTTCTCTGCTGCCTTGGAGTAAGGAACATTCACGTCCAACAGATCGCTGCTCTGGGAGTTCTCCTCAACGCCATTCTGGTATGCCTCGGCAGTCGTTGAACTCTGCTTGACGACCTTGGGTGTCAGGAATGTAATCAGCTTGGTGAGCTGGAAGTACTCAGCCTCACTCAGCAGCCGTTCTTGTGGGAAATGGTCGAGGAGAACCAGCTGCTTGTCTCTGAGATAATCCAAGACATACCTGAAGGGCTTCATCCAAAAGCTTCACGGTCACTATTCCTGATACCAGCTTTTTATTTCCAGTTTTTTGCTCTGAATACAAATTCTCAAACTGCTATGCTAAGATTTGAACTCACAATCTCTGGCTTTTTAGTCTAGGCTCTGGATTGCTAGTTCAGTAACATAATCACTAAACGACCATAGCCCCACACTGTTAATTTTAATTCGAGATCTGACAATAAACTATTGACTTCAGATCAGATCATCACGTATAAAGAAATCTGATCTTGGTGCAGTAACACCAAGGGCCCACAAACGACAAGCGGCAGCTGTAGCTTCCATGACCGGAAAGCTCTGCAGCGGGTAGTCAAAACTGCCCAACGCATTACCGGCACCCGGCTACCAACCATAGAACATATATATCAGAAATGCTGCCTACGGAGGGCACGGTCCATCATCAAAGACCCTACCCACCCCAGCCACAGTCTGTTCGCCCTCCTACCATCTGGAAGACGCTACAGATGCATTCGCACCCGTACGACCAGATTTAGGAACAGCTTCTTTCCCAGGGCTGTCATCCTACTGAACTCCACAAATAAACACTAAAGCCTGCACATCTGCCGATGCACTTTATTATGGTCATATTTATGCTAATATATATATACAAATGTATGTTGAAATGTTTAAGTGTCCTAATCCAAATTGTACACTCTCGGGAGCCGCAAGCCTACATTTCGTTGTACTGCACTTGTGCACTAACAATGACAATAAAAGTTGATTTGATTTGATTTGATTTGATTTTGATTGTACAGTCTAAATTGCAGCGGCAATAAATGTAGCTTTAATTCAGGAAATTCACTGTTCTGGACTTATTACATGCAGATAGCACCCTCTAGTGGTAGTTAGGGTATAGCAGTGTTAGTGTACTGCAATAGGTCATTTGACCTTGTTCCTGTGTTAGCCCGGAAGTAGTATTCCAGAAAGAACCTACTGAGTAATGGAGAATCTCCCATGAGGGATTCTCAATCCTGTGGCATCTCATCTTATATGCTGGGCAGGACGCAATGTCTGTGAGTATCTTTGTTTGTTAACATGATAGCAACTTTGTCAGTATAGTATTTGACAATACTTTGTTTATAAGAAGTTAGTAGTTGTTAGCTACAGAAGTTTAGCTCGAGTGCTATTTAGTTATACAATTAGTCTATTCTATTGTTATAAATATGTTTATATCTTATGTAACATTTATTGTAAAGTACTCAGTTCTATGTACAAAACATACTTTGTCTTTGTTTACAGTTTCACAAATTTGTTCAAGTAAAGCTTCAAAACAGCAAACCCGCTTGTCGAGGAATTATTTGAATGAGTGTTTAGCTGGCTGGATAACTAGATAGGAGCACGTCTAGCGAGACCAGTACATTCACGATTGTCATTGTGGGGGAGGGGAAGGAGCTATGATAATTAATTTCTCAATATTTCAGTGACGGTAATGATGGAGCAGCGCAAAAGGCCAAGGAAATTATGTCGTGGTGTAAGTAATTCACTGATGCCACAATTTCCTGGGACTTTTGTACTGTAAAATAGGTCCTACAATGTAGGTACATCATTACAATGGAGCAAATCTCCAGGACATTCTAGGCCAATCATATTTACCACAAATTTCTATTGCATTGCCTGACATGCAAAGCATTGATTCTCCCCCTCCCACACCTGTCAACCTCTTGAATCTTCATACCCTCCATCCTTAACCTCTCAGATCTCTGGCTTTTGCCCTCCCCTCACCCTCCTGCATCTTCAGTTCCTCCATCATTTCAGCCTATCAGATCTCCAGTCATCTCTCCCTTCAGCCTCATATTTCAAATCTCCCCTCTCTTTAGTATCTTGGATCTCTGGTTCCCATTCTCAGCCTCTCAAATTTTAAAATCCTCCCTCCCCTTAGGCTCACAGATCTTCTGTTCGCCCTCTCCTTTAGCCTCTCAGATCTTGAGTTCCCCCTTTCATCAGCCTCCAGGGGTTTGAGTTCGTCCCTCCCTTAGCCTTTTACATCTCCAGTTGCTCTCTTTCCTAAACTTGTAAGGCTGCTTTACCATTTCTTTCCCCATTTAAAAAAATGTATTCATTCACAGGATGTGGGCATCGCTGGCAAGGCCAGGATTTATTGCCAATCCCAGTTTGCACTTGAGAAGGCGGTGGTGAGCCACCTTCTTGAATTGTTGCAGTCTGTGTGGTGAAGATACTCCCGCAGTGCTGTTAGGGAGGGAGTTGCAGGATTTTGACCCAGCGACGATGAAGTATCGGCGATATACTTCCAAGTCAGGATGCGTCTGCTGCCCTTGTCCTTCTAGGTGGTAGAGGTCACAGGTTTGGGAGTTGCTGTCCAGGAAGCCTTGGCGAGTTGCTGCAGTGCATTTTGTAGATGGTACACGCTGCAGCCACGTTGCACTGGTGGTGGAGGGAGAGAACGTTTAAGGTGGTGGATGGGGTGCTGAACAAGCGGACTGCTTTGTCTTGGATGGTGTCGAGCCTCTTAAGTGTTGTTGGAGTTGCACTCATCCAGCCAAGTGGAGAGTATTCCATCACACTCCTGACTTGTGCCTTGTAGATGGTGGAAAGGCTTTAGGGAGTCAGGAGATGAGTCACTCTCCACAGAATACCCACCCTCTGACCTGCTCTTGTAGCCACAGTATTTATGTGGCTGGTTCAGTTAAGTTTCCGGTCAATGGTGACCCCCCAGGATATTGATAGTGAGGGATTTGACGATGGCAATGCCATTCAATGTCAAGGGGAGGTGTTAGACTCTCTCGTGTTGGAGATATTCATTGCCTGGCACTTGTGTGGCGTGAATGTTACTTGCCCCTTATCAGCCCAGGCTTGGATGTTGTCCAGGTCTTGCTGCATGTGGGCACAGACTACTTCATTATCTGAGGAATTGCGAATGGAACTGAACACTGTGCAATCATCAGCGAACATCCCCACTTCTGACCTTATGATGGAGGGAAGGTCATTGATGAAGCAGCTGAAGATGGTTGGGCCTAGGACACTGCCCTGAGGAACTGCAGTGATGTCCTGGGCTCCTGAGTGATGATTGGCCTCCAGCAACCACAACCATCTTCCTTATTGCTAGGTATGACTCCAGCCAGTGGAGAGTTTCCCCCTTGATCCCCATTGGTGGTGGAAAGGCTTTGCGAAGTCAAGAGGTGAGTCACTCCCCACTTTTATAAGGGATCCTTGGTACCACATTCGGTCAAATGTTGCTTTGATGTCGAGGATAGTCACTCTCACCTCACCTCCGGAATTCAGCTCTTTTGTCCATTCTTGCACCAAGGCTGTAATGATGTTTGGAGCCAAGTGGTCCTGGTGGAACCCAAACTGAGCACTGGTGAGCAGGTTATTGGTGAGTAAATGGTGCTTGATAGCACTGTCAACGACACCTTCCATTACTTTGCTGATGAATGAGAGTGGCTAATGGGGCGATAATTGGCCAGATTGGATTTGTCCTGCTTTTTGTGGACAGGACATACTTGGGCAATTTTCCACATTGTCGGGTAGATGCTAGTGTTGTAACTGTACTGTAACAGCTTGGCTAGAGGCATGAGCACAGGTGTTCAGGACTTCAGCTGGGATGTTGTCAGGGCCCATAGTCTGGTATCCAGTGCGCTCAACCATTTCTTGACATCATATGGAGTGAATCGAATTGGCTGAAGACTGGCACCTGTGATGGTGGGGCCTCAGGAGGAGGCCAAGATGCATCATCCACCCGGCACTTCTGGCTGAAGATGGTTGCAAGCGCTTCAGCCTTGTCTTTTGCAGTCATGTGCTGGGCTCCACCATTATTGAAGATGAGAATGTTCATAGAGCCTCCTCCTCCTGTTAGTTGTTTAACTGTCCACCACCATTCATGACTGGATGTGGTAGGATGGCAGAGCTTTGATCTGATCCATTGGTTATGGGGTTGCTTAGCTCGGTCTATAGCTTGTTGCTTCTGTTGTTTAGCATGCATGTAGTCCTGTGTTGTAGCTTCACCAGGTTGGCACCTCATTTTCAGATATGCCTGGTGCTGCTCCTGGCATGCTCTTCCACACTCCTCATTGAACCAGGGCTGGTTGCCTGGCTTGATGGTAATGGTAGAGTGAGGGATATGCCGAGCCATGAGGTTACAGATTGTGGTGGAATATAATTCTGCTGCTGCTGATGGCTCACAGTGCCTCATGGATGCCCAGTTTTGAGCTGCTAGATCTGTGCTGAATCTATCACATTTTGCATTGTGGTAGTGCCACATAACACGATGGAGGGTGTCCTCAGCGTGAAGATGGGACTTCGCCTTCACAAGAACTGTGCGGTGGTCTGTCTGTCATGGACAGATGCATCTGCGACAGGTAGCTTGGTAAGGATGACGTCAAGTAGGCTTTTCCCTCATGATGGTTCTCTCACGACTTGCCGCAAGCCCAGTTTGGCAGCGATGTTCTTCAGGACTTGGCCAGCTCGATCAGTAGTGGTGCTACCGAGCCATTCTTGGTGATGGACATTGAAGTCCCCCACCCAGAGTGTATTGATTTCTTTGTGGGTTCAATGAGGAGACATTTATGAAAGAGAATGTCTTTTAATCTAAAGCTTTGTTCAACTCTTTTATACAGCTTTTACAGGAGACACGATGCTGTGATGCATCTAGAACAAAACTGAAACTAAACTCCACTGCCTTGCTTGTCTCGGTCACATGACCTCTGCTGGTCAGGCATAAGTAATCAATACCTGCAATCATGCTGCTAAGGCATCATAATCAAACAGGCAAATACCATCTCTATTTGCTGATATCATTACATCTCCTTTTCTTAAAACAAAAGTATTTTACTTTTAACTAACAACATGTTTTGTTTGTATTAATCTGCATTTTAACTGTAACACTTAATGAACTTACATTATCATTATCATGATCAAGGTTTTTTAACCTTGCTTTGTGTGTTCACATGAAATATGTAAATACACTAGAACTTGAAGAAAGAATAAGATAACATTACTTCCTTCTATAACAATAGTCCTTAAATTTGCTCAATGAGTCTCTCAGGAGGCTTCATGTGTCTTGAGGATTTTCTGATTGATTGTCCTTGAATCTGAGTTGTTGCCTCAGATGATTGGTTCTCAGCTGTGTGATCAGGTTGTTCAACAGTATCATTCTCTTGACCTGCTGTGGCTGGTCCCATGAGAAGATCTCGATGATTTCTTCTCAGAACAGCACCCTCATCTGTCTGAATGGTGTATGATCTTGGTTGAACTTCACTCAGGACAGTTCCCTTCTGAGTCCATGTGTTTGTTTTGTCTTTGAACCTTACTTGGTCACCAGTGTGGAGTTCAGGTAGGTTTTGTGTTCCTCTGTCATAGTAGTACTTTTGCTTTTCTTTCTGTTGCTCTTTGAACTTCCTCACTTTCTCCCCCTCTTTTGTTTTCAGGAGGTTCTCCGGGATGGGTAGGTTTGACCTTAGCCGACGTCCCATCAGGAGTTGGGCTGGTGACATACCACACTCGAGCGGCGTTGTGCGGTATACAAGCATGCTCTGGTAGAAGTCAGTTCCACTGTCTTTTGCCTTGTACATCAGTCTTTTCACTGTCTGGACCGATTTTTCCACTAGTCCATTGGACTGTGGAAAGTGAGGACTTGACGTTGTGTGGACAAAGTCCCACTCTTTGGCAAATTGTCGGAAACTTGCATTGTAAAACTGAGGTCCGTTGTCTGTGAAGACCTCGCTTGCCACGCCATGTCTGGAGAATATGGCTTTCATACATGTTATCACAGCATCTGCAGCGGTGGTGTGCAGTCTACAAACTTCTTGATACAGGGAGTAATAGTCTGTGACTACAAGATAGTCCTTCCCTTGACATACGAATAGGTCAGCGCCTACCTTCTGGTAAGGTCTGTCTGGTGCTGGGTGTGGCTTTAGTGGTTCTACCGGATTGCTTGCTCGATATTTCAGGCATATTGTGCAGTTTGACACCTCATTTGTCACATCTTGGTTGATTCGTGGCCACTACCTCACCTCTCGTGCTCTTTTCTTACACTTTTCGATTCCCAGATGTCCTCCATGGATCTTTTTTAGCATCTCTCTTCTCAGACTCTTTGGGATAACTATTTTACTTCCTTTGTAGATGACGTCTTCGACCACTGATAGTTCCGCCCTGCAGTTCCAGTACTCTGCTATATCAGGTGAGCAGTCTTGCTTCATGTTGGGCCATCCATCCAAGATGCTTTTTCTCAGTCGTCTCATTGTTTCATCTTTGTTTGTCTCAGTCTTTATGAGCTCCATTTTTGCATCTGCTATGGGCAGTGCACTTGTGATCATGTCCACGTAGGCGTTCACTTTGTCATCCATTGTGGTGTTTGCGGGCTCACTTGGGTCTACAGCTCTGGACAACGTGTCTGCTGTATACATCAGCTTACCCGGTGTGTACGCAACATTCAGTGTATAGCGTTGCAGCCTGATCATCATTCTTTGTATTCTAAGCGGACAGCTATTTAGTGGCTTTTGGAACAATGCAATCAAGGGCTTATGGTCAGTCTCTACACTGATTGCTTGTCCTGCCACAAACTGGTGAAATCTTTCACAGGCGTATGTGATGCTGAGCAGCTCCTTTTCTAGTTGAGCATATCGCGTCTCCGCGTCTGTCATTGAGCGCGATGCATATGCAATAGGTTGCCAGTAGTCATATTGTTGCAGAAGAATGGCACCGAGCCCACTCTGTGATGCATCTGATGATATCTTGATGGGTCTCGCTGGGTCATAAAACCTCAGAACTGGTTCCTCTGTGAGCAGTTTCTTTAGATCGCTCCATGACTTCTCATGCTCATGATTCCATTCCCATTCTATGTTCTTTTCAGTTAGTCTTCTCAGTGGCGCCATCTTTTAAGAGAGGTTGGATATGAATTTCCCCATGTAGTTGATCATTCCATTAAACCTCTGCATGTCCTTTTTGCATTGTGGCTTTGGCATATTCTCAATGGCGGACACCTTTCTGGGATCTGGTCTGATGCCCTCACTGCTAAGGATATCTCCCACGAATGTCAGTTCTGTCACCCCGAGCTGGCATTTCTCTCTATTCAGCTTCAGGTTTGTTTTCCTTGTTGCTTCCAGCACTTTTTTCAGTCTCTCGTCATGCTCAGTTCTCGTGGTTCCCCATACTATGATGTCATCCATCGATGTATCAACTCCCTCCAGGTGCTCATAGATCATATGGATAGTCTTGTGATACACTTCAGGAGCTGAGGCAATGCCAAATGGTAACCTTAGGAATCTGTATCTGCCAAATGGACTGTTGAACGTGCACAGTCTTGAACTTGCTTCGTCCAGCTTCATCTGCCAAAATCCTGATGATGCATCTAACTTGCTGAAATATTTTGCATTTGCAAACTGTGCCATGATTTCCTCATGTGTAGGAAGCTTGAAGTGCTCTTTCTTTATTGCTCTGTTTAGATCTCTTGGATCCAGGCAAATTCTGAGCTTTCCATTCTTTTTGTCCACTACGACGAGGGAACTCACCCACTCAGTTGGCTCATCTATCTTTTGAATCACGTTCAGGCTTTCCATCCTGTCCAACTCTGCCTTCAGTTGCTTTTGAAGAGCAAATGGAACTTTTCTGCATGGATGTATGACCGGTGTCATACTTTTATCTACTCTGATCGTGTGTTCTCCTGAAATGCAGCCTAGACCCTTAAATAGGTCGTTGTACTCTTTCATGAGTTCATCATAGACTGTCTCTCCTTCGCTTTCCACAACGAGGACTCTCTTTACCAGGTTCAGTCTCTCAGAGGCTTTTAAACCTAGTATGGCTTGCACATCCTTTGGCACCACGATTAATGCTAGCGTGTGCTCTCTGTCCTTGTGTGTTACTTTGACAATGCATCTTCCTTTCACTGGTATATCAGTACCTGTGTATCCTGTCACTTTCACTTTTATTGCATGTATCTTTGGTCTGGGTCTAATTTTCTTAAAATCAGTCTCTGATATCACATTAACTTGTGCTCCAGTATCCAATTTAAATGGAATATGTATGTCATTCACTTTTAGTGTCAACATCCAGTCTCTTTCTTCTTTGTTTTCAGACACAACATCTACGTTGAACTCCTCTATCTCGCTTTCATCTACTGCATGGACCTTGCTTTGTTGCACTTGGTTCTTGCAGCAACGGGCATAATGGTTGTTTTTGTTGCATTTATTGCATGTTTTACCATATGCTGGACACTTTTTTGGTGGATGCTGTGTACCGCATCGACTACATGTCTTTCGATTGTCCCTTTCATTTTCGTTCGCTGGCCACGCCTCTTTTTTCACATTGGCGCTCTTTTTGTTAAACGGTTTGTGTCCGTTCTTACTCACTGCATCCACGTTGCAGCTATTGTCACTGAACAGCTCCTTTGCCTGCAACTTCACAGTCTCTGTAGCCCTACACAGTGCTATGGCTTTTTCCAGGTCTAGATCTTGCTCTCTTAGCAGTCTTTCCCTTAGACCATTATCTGGAATACCACACACCAGTCTGTCTTTTATCAGCGAGTCTGTCAGTCCCCCAAATTCACACGATTTGCTTCTGTTTCTCAGTTCAGTCACATACTGATCAATAGTATCACCCATTTTCTGTACACATGTGAAAAATCTGTGCCTCTCAAACGTCACGTTACGTTTAGGTATGCAGTAGGCCTCAAACTGTTCCATTATTTTATCTAGCTTCATTTTGTCTCCATTAACAGCGAATGTGAAGTTATTATACACCCCCAGCGCTTCATCACCCACGACATGTAAGAACAGTGACGATTTCCTTTCATTACTTTTCTCGTCAGCTCCGATTGCTGATAAATACAACCCCAAACGTTGTTTGAATCTCCTCCAATTTTCAGCCACATTACCTGTCAACTGAAGCGTCGCCGGTGGGTGTAAACCTTCCATTTTTCACTTCGTTAGCTATTCTCCAATGGTAACCGACGATGTTCTCTTTTGGCTTGCTAATTTGTGGAGAGCTGATTTAACTTAAAAAAATTTCTCTTCATCTCTTTCAGCCACTTCTGACACCATGTATTGATTTCTTTGTGGGTTCAATGAGGAGATATTTATGAAAGAGAATGTCTTTTAATCTAAAGCTTTGTTCAACTCTTTTATACAGCTTTTACAGGAGACACGATGCTGTGATGCATCTAGAACGAAACTGAAACTAAACTCCACTGCCTTGCTTGTCTCGGTCACATGACCTCTGCTGGTCAGGCATAAGTAATCAATACCTGCAATCATGCTGCTAAGGCATCATAATCGAACAGGCAAATACCATCTCTATTTGCTGATATCATTACACAGAGTACATTCTGTGCCCTTGCTACCCTCAGTGCTTCTTCCAAGTGGAGTCCAACATGGAGGAGCACTGATTCATTACCATGTTCCAGTATTGCCAACTCTCGCGATTTAATTGCGAGGCATGCAATTTTTAATGAAAATTCACCCCAACTCGCGATCTCACGATTCAACTCAGATAAGTTACGATTTTTTTTGACTGTCTTAATCTTCATCACTACCTCCTGTGATTACCTGCTGGGGACATGTGGGTTTGGTCATGGGTTCTTAACCGGGGAGGGGTCTGTGGCCCCCTAGGGGTCCGCGAGAAAATCTCAGGGGGTCCGCGAGTTGGCTTTTCTCAGAGTACTGTCTCCCATTGGCTTTCCATCAGTAGTCTCCCCCCTGCTCCATGTGATTGGAATAGTCTCAGATACATAGACTGTGCATGCTCACTGTTGGACACCATTGCAACGTGGTTGGGTGAGTTCATTAGTTGAACCTCTACTGCAGTGTATCAGTCACTGGCTTCTTCTACGGATTTATCTTAGTAAGTACATTTTTTTTTGATTCAGTCTTTTATGGACGGACAAGAACCAATTGCAACCCCCTTTTTCATATATTTAACGCATATATAAAAAAATTAAAAAAACGAAGAAGGAAAAAAAATTCCTGGTTTGTAAGTGAGCTGAACGCTAGCCCACTTTCCTTCCCATGGTGTCGTTAATTCTGTATGCAAAATGTTGCCAGTCCATTGCGACAAAAGGCACCTAATTGGACGTTACCCCACAAACAGCACGTACTTGATCGATGGGATCTGAGTGACGCCCTACTGCTGCCAGACCCACCCCTCCTCACTAATTAAATGCCCGTAGGCAATCCTGCTCCAATGTCCTGGTTTTAAGTAATATTTCACACGCAGGCTCATTTTTGTTAAGAGGATTGCAATACTCTGACTCACTGCTGAGTCTGCAGGTACTCGGAGTGAATGAGATGCAGAAGCACCGGCCTGGGTAGCGCGAGCACGGCTCGTGCTGCTCCATGCGCGCCTCAGAGCGAGGCTGCGGCGGTTGCTCGGGGCCGTTGCTACGGGCGATCTCCCTCTCAGCTGACGGGCGATAGCAGTGCTTCTCGTCGGACCGTCGCCACCACCGGGGGCTGAAGGGGGTGAGGGGATGGCGAGTCTCCGTCCCTCACTAACGTAGAGAAGACTGAATTGAAAGAGTGGCTGAAGTTGCCTCTCAAGTACCGGGCTGACTCTTAACTGGACCTGGCTGAGCCGAGCCGGGCTGAGTTGGGCTGGGCTGGGCTGGGCCGGGCCGGCGGCTGCAGTTCCCAGAGTCAGTGCCAAGGCTTCAGTTTGCGGTGAATGACCTGTTGTGACAGCTGCTCACTTATGCCGGCTGAACAGAACTAAGTACACTTATATTCCCTGCTATACCGTGGCATTTTATTTTCAAGAGCCAGCTCAGCTTAGTTGGCAAAAGAGCAATGAAGTCCCATGGTACTGTCAGGTTCTTCTTTTTCTTTGGTAATCCTTCAATGATGGAGTGAGATTGTTTGCCACCATAACAAGATAAATAGTGGATTTGCGTTTTTTTGTAAGCATTTAAATAAGAAAGACTTGCATTTATATAGTGCCTTTCACAACCTCAGGATATCGCAAAGCGCTTTACAGCAAATGAAGTACATTTGAAGAGTAGTCACTTGTAATGTAGGAACTGGGGCAGCCAATTTGCGCACAGCAAGCTCCCACAAACGGCAATGAGATAATGACCAGGTGATCTGTTTTTAGGTGGTGTTGAGGGCTAAACGGCCAGGACACCGGGGAAGGAATCCCCTGCTCTTCAAATAGTCCCATGGGCTCATTTACGTCCTTCTGAGAGAGCTGACAGGGCTTCGGTTTAACGTCTCATCGAAAAGACAGCCCCTCCGACAATGCAGCACTCCCTCTATAGTGCACCGGCGTGTCAGCCTAGATTTTGTGCTCAAGCACCCACAACCTTCTGACTCAGAGGCGAGAGTGCCACAGTAATGCCAACTCTCGCGAATTAACCACGGGACATGCGATTTTTAATCTAACTCGCGATCTGGCGATTCAACTCTGAAAAGTCACGATTTGTTTTCTACTTTATTAATCTCCGTTGCCACAGATTCAGCAAAAAAAAATCTCCAGCCTGCCGCCTACCGCCCCACCCCCCTACATTACATCCGCCCTCTCATTGGTGGAACAATGTCAGCCCTCCCTGTCAATCATTGAGATAACAAACAGAATCAGATTGAGGGCAGTCAATTGGCGCATGTTTAGTCAGAGATCACGGATTGTTACCGTGAGTGGTGGTAAATGATTTTACTGACATCATTATTACCCAATAGACAATTGCGTTGTCAACAATGGACATTGGAAGTGCCAATCAGAGAAAAGCTGAGGCAGGGATTTGGCTGTCAAATTGTATCAAACCTTTTTAGCAGCACGCTGTGATGTAAGGTATGATAATGGGTCAGGTAGGAGGCTGTGCATACAATTCCTGTGTCTTCCTGCTAGGTTTCGATGTTTTTTTTTCTGAATTAAGTGAATGGCCCAGAAATTCGGGTCGGGGTCTTCCAGCGGGTGTAAGCCCCCGATCTGCACTTACCTTGCGCGCCGGCCGTTGAGTTCCGATCCGGGGCCTGGTCCAGCAGCCGGCACGCAGTGCTTGCGTATCCCAGGGGCGCAGTTAGTTCGATGCGTTCCCCTGGGATCACGTGGGCCATGGGCAGCCAATCGGAGCAGGGAATGCTCCATTCATAAGTCTGACAGGAAGAGCTGTCAAGACTTATAAATACTACGGCCCCAAAATAGCACTAAACATTCAAATAATTTTTTTTTAAATCACATTTTTTAAATAAACTATAAATTACATGAAATAACTATTTTAAACAATAATTTAAATTTTTGAAAAAAATAATTTTATATTGTAACGGGGCTAAAAATAAACTTACCTTGCTTTAAAGTATTTAAAAATAATAAACCTGTGGAAAAAATGTTTTAATTTTAATTAATTCACCACTTACCTTGTAAAAAGCAGGCCTTATGCCTGCTTTTTACATTTCTAAATCCTGCAGGCTTACGATCCCGGAGAAACCTGTAAAAAAAACGTAGGTTTGATGCGCATGTGCAGCCTCCCCCACGCACGCGTTCGACCTCTGAACCTCTTCGTTCAGAGGAGCGGAAGTGCCGGTTTCCCACGCATGCGCAGTGCATGCAGGAAACCGGCATTTCCATCGGGCCTACAGGTGAGTACCCCGTGCGTACTCACCCGTGGAGACCCGAATTTCTGGGCCAATGTTTTGTGTGGTGTTGAAAAGTAGGCTGAATAGGTGTTTAATTCAGTTGTTAATTAAATTTGAATGAACGTTTCCCTTCCCTTAATTCTTACCAGATTTACCCATGCAGCAAGTTGCACCTCTAATATTTACTGGCAGAAATCACTTAACCTAATACTTGGGGGGGGGGGGGGGAAATCACTACAAGAGCTGGACATCTGAAATAAAATAGATCAGAGGCGATTGAGGTGATTTTATAGGCCCAAAATTTGCGATCGGCGGCTTCCCGCGGGCGGATGCCTCCAACCTGTAAAAAATCTACGAATGTACCTGGCGGCCCCGGAGGTACGGAGACTTGCGATCCTGGGCCTCTCCGGGTCCGCGCGGGCAGAGGCCCACGTATCCCAGGGGCACATGCAGTTCGCAAGCGTCCCTGGGTTCACGTGGGCCGGCCCAACCAATAAAAGAAGGGAATCCCCATTCATACTTATGGGAATTCCGTACGTATGGAACAGTCATAAGTATGAATGGGGAATCACTTAAAAAATATACGAACACATGAAATAAATGAAAAAAAATTACATATTTAAAATTAATTAAAATGCCACTTAATTAAATATTTTAAACAAAAATTAAATTTTTTGAAATTAAAAAAAATATGTTAATGAAGCTAAAAATAAACTTACCTTATTGGACAGGGTTTTTAATGTATAAATGAGTGATAAAATTTTATTTTTCTATTTTTTAAAACTCTTATGCTGGTAAAAGCTGGCCTTACACCTGTTTTTACCAGGTATAAGAATTTCATGGGCATTCAGCAGGTGGAAATTGGGCAAATAGCCCGACTTTCCACCCACAGAAGACCTTCTCCCGGGAATACGGATGATCTGTCAAGATCTTGACAGATCGCATTTTCCGGGTTTTAGCGCATGTGCTTCGCATGCCTAATCCCAGAACTTGCGCGGCCCTTACAGGCATGTACGCACCCGTAGGGGCCGCAAAGTACGGCCCATAGTGTTTAAAATTCTGAAGGGATTGGACAGATTAGGTAGAAACAGAGGGTTTTCTGTGATTGAAGGGTCTAGATTAGAACGATATAATGTTCCAGAAAGAGTAACGGTCAAAAGCAGAGTGAGGCCGGCCTGCAAGTGATGTGACAGCGGGGCCACCGATCCACCTACTCCTGCTTTCCTTATGTTCTTATGGTGTTATGTCAGTAATCGGTTAGTGACAGCCGAACGCACTTCCCGTTTGGGAGCAAAGGTCGCCGAATGCGCTTCCTGCCTGGGAGCAAAGGTCATTGAGGGGTCGGGTCGGGAAAAAAATAGCAACTCATGATTTCTATACCAAATCTCATGATTTTTAAGAGTTTGTCTCCTGATTTATGAGGCGGTGGGGTTGGCAATACTGGTGTCCTCGTGACCTGGCTCAATCCTAATGCGTGGAGTTGTAAGTGAAGGGAAGTTTGGATGAAATGAATTCACACTTTTACTGAATTTTTTGAACTGTTGTGTAGTGGGTAATTTATCAGCAGGGGGAGCCAACACTCCATTACCTTCCAGTTACACTGGGGCGAAAATTCCTTGGCCCTTCCGACTGTATGTCACCCCTTCCAAGGCCAGTGATGCGGAGCAGGTGAGGTCAGGGTCTGTGACAGGGTCGCCCTGTGTTGGGAATGCTTATGACTTCAGTCTCGCAGAAGGCCGTTATGCTCAGCACCAGCTTCTTCCTGGGCAGTTTGGGGGAACCAGGCCAGGGAAAGAATGGATCCTTGAAAATCAATATTTTTTGTGAGTGGAATGTGACCCCTTTGCTGGAGGTTGAAATAGAATGTTTCTGAGGATGTCCAGGCAACCCTTGGCCTAGCCAGTGAGGCTTTTTTTGGTGCCCAGATGTGCCCCTTGTCGCATGGTATGTTAAAAAGGTACACTCCCACTGACTTTGCATACACTGCCAGGGATAGTGGCAGCGCATATGTGCCCTGGGCAATTGCCAAAATCACGTCCCCACATTGCTCGCGTAATCTGCCTGTGGAGCTGTGTACTGACTTGCCCCAAAATGTCCGTTGCAGGTTACTTGAATAATTATACCTGGCTGCAAATGCAGCTTTGCCCTTGTGCAGGGAGCAAGCCCAATGTGCAATTGGAATTTCAAGTCATCAGGTCCAAATGAACAGGATGTGTACGGTTAAAGCTAAGCACTTGCATATGGGGATAAGTATTTATTTCAGCCTTTATAAAGTTTCAAAATCAATTTAAGATATTTTTCAGCCTTGACCAAGGCTGGGGTTGGAAGCGGAGAAATTTCAGGCATAAATAAAGCAAAAGGAGGCACAAAATGAATTCTGTGTGCAAGCGAATGAATATTACAGCGCCAACCCTCCTGTTTCAGGGATGGCTAAATGGACATGCAGCTGCATGAAGTGGGTGCAAGGAGGGATGCCCAATTTGGCATTTCAGGGAACCTCCTCCAGAGGATAGCAGGGCACCATTCCAAATCAGAGGTGGTAAGCAGGCTCAACGCTGTGCATACCACCTGCAGCGCCCGAAAAACAGGTACTGCGTGGCCATATTTCTAGGCCAATGGCTTTGGTTTTCCCAATGTTTAGCTGGAGGAAATTGTGGCTCATCCAGGACTGGTTGTCGGACAAGCAATCTGGCAGTGTAAGGATGGAGAGAGGTGGTGGAGAGGTAGAGCTTAAGTATCTTTACAACAGTGATTACATTCAAAAGTACTTAATTAGCTTTAAAGCATTTGGGACATGCTAAGGTGGTGAAAGGAGCGATATCAATGCAAGTCTTCCTTTCTTTCTTATCAGCATACATGTGGAAGTTGACCCCGTGTCTATGGATGATATCACCAAGGAGTTCCATGTAGATGATGACAAGGAGGAGACCAAGGATTGAACCTGGAGCACTATGGCAGCAATGGTTCAGAGGTGGAAAAGTAAGTAATTGATGGAGGTCCCCTGGCTGCAATCAGATAGGTAAGAGTGGAATCAAGCTAGGGCGGTCCCACTGAGCTGGACAACAGATGAGAGGTTTTTGGATGAGATTGTTGTGGTTGTGGTTGACCATGTCAGAGGCTGCACAGAACTCCAGGAGCATGAGGAGCGATAATACACCATGGACTCAGTCACAGAGGATGTCATTTGTGACTTTGATTAGAGCTTTTTTGGTGCTGCGGCAGGGGTGGAAATCTGATTGAAAGCGATTCAGACAGGGAGCTGTGGGAAACATGGGTGTGGATTTGGGAAGTGACAACACACTTGGAGAGGAAGGAGAGATTGGCGTTAGTTTGGAAGGACAGAGGGGTCAAGGGTGGGATTTTTGAGGAAGAGGTGATGAACGCTGTTTCACACAATGAATTACTTTTTGAAATGCAGTGACTTTTATGTAGGGAAAAGCGGCAGCCGTTCTGTAACAGTGACATTCTACAAGCAGCAATGAGATGAATTTGTTGGCGTTTTTGGTGGTGCTGTTTGAGGGAGGAATGTTGGCCATGACTCCTGGAGAATGCCTTGCTCTTGGAATAGCACCACGGGATCTTTAATGCCCACTTGTACCATTAGAACAAATCGATGGGATTTTGATTTAAGAACTCATCCGATGGACTGAGATGCTCATTTCAGAGATGAATACCCATAGCTGCACCTTAGTCCATCATGGAGAAAATGTTAACAAATACGGCTATTACCAATTGTAAACTGTTGCTGCAGTCTGTGTAGAAACATAGAAACATAGAAGATAGGAGCAGGAGTAGGCCATTCGGCCCCTCGAGCCTGCTCCGCCATTCAATGCGATCATGGCTGATCATCCACATTCAGTACCCTGTCCCTGCTTTCTCCCCATATCCCTTGATCCCTTTAGCCTTAAGAAATATATCAAAATCCTTCTTGAATATATTTAACAAATTGGCCTCTACTGCCTTCTGTGGTAGAGAATTCCACAGGTTCACCACTCTCTGGGTGAAGAAATTCCTCCTCATTTCTGTCCTAAATGGCTTACCCCTTATCCTTAGACTGTGACCCCCTGGTTCTGGATCCCCGACATGTATATTGTAATCTATTATGATGCTTTAGCAGATGATGTCTCCAGCATGGAGACCTCATTCTTGTGGTGGTGGCGGGGGGGAGGTGGGGGGGGGGGTAGTTTCAGAAAGCGTGGGACTTACATGGATGGTAGTTTATGATATACAGAGGTTTGGGATTAATATTTACTGCAGTGAAGAGCTGGAATGTTTTAGCATCTGAGGCAGCTGTCTTTAGGCTACCCATTTCTTTACACTGGAAAGTACAGCTCAGTCAAATTACATTTGCTGTGACATTTGGTAGTTATTGTGTCTTTACGATGAAAGATGATTTATTGCAGTGGGAAAGCTGCTCTCAGAAGTTGTGGTGTTTGAAGTATGAGTAAAAATGTGTTTCATTCCCACCTTATTTGAGTCACAGAGAGCAGCTCATTTTATCTTTTGGGTGCTTGTTTTTACATTTAATCTGAATCTACCAGTTTCAGGTTTAATCAGCTTCACTCAATGTTCTTTGTTCCTTGCTGGGACTAGGCATGACTCACATTGCAATGTATGTTGAAACATTTTGAGGCTTTAAAGTCTGCACCGCTCACCTTTTCCTTTCCGATCACCTGGTTGGTGTAATTTTCTTCACACTCCTTCAAAGAGTGTCTGTTATAGTTGGTCAGAGTGCTTTTTACTGCTGGATGGTAAAATGTGTTTTTGATGTTCACCTCATTATCTCACGAAAAGAATCGGGAATGCCTCATGTAACAGTAGAGGAGGGTCGTGCGTTATACCTGTGAGTCCTCACTCAGCCATTGGAGGGCATCCCTCACCATGGGGGAAGAGAGATTCGGCACTCAGTCCTCCCGAACAGCTCCTCTTCTCCTAGCAGCAGGTTAAACAGCAGAATGGGAAAAGGTGAACAAACTGGTGTACCCCAGCCTCCCATTGAGGAATCACAAGTATGCTGAAGGGGAGTGGACGCAAGTAGATAATAAAGTACAAAATTAATTGAAAAGTATTATTGAAATAATCTTGGATAAGTGATTATTGTAATTGCTTCTTCTCTCATTTGAACTGTTCAAGAGAGAAATGAAAAAATCTGATCCATAAACAGTACCAGCACAACTCCCATAGTGTAGCACAGAGGATGCATTGTTTCATAAGGAGCATTATATTATGTCAAGGGTAATTTTCTGACTTTATGCTCTAGTGAGGAGCCTCCCTGCTGAGAATGCAGATCAAAATTTGTGTGAGCGTGCACCCAAGTTTCCAATATGCGCTCCCAGTGGGCATAGTTCCCCCTTGGGAGTGTGAAGTCAGAAAACTGCCACTATAATGCATTAAGACCAGTTATGTGTAAACTGGCCTTTTAACTGGCTCAGCTTTTTGTTTTGTTCATTACTTAGCTTTATCTGCATTTTCTTTGGTGCTTTATGTTTTGCTTCTGTTAAGGTAGGATTTTTCACATTACAAGACTTTTATTTAGAATATTAATATATGGCCCAGAAATTGCGGTTGGCGGCGTTGCTATGGAGTACGCTGCCGACCTGTGAAAAGAATACAAACCTACCTGATGGCGGTCCTCCTTCATGAACTTGCTCTCTGACGCTGTGTACTGGAGCGCAGCGTAATGGCCCACGGATCCCAGGGGTGCAGCGTGTGCGGAAGTGTACCTGAGATCACGTGGGCCTGGTGCTCCAATTAGAACACCAAAGGGAAAGTGTCTACCTCCGATACTGCTAACTTTCTTTATATTGCATTTCACCCGATGTATTTTCAGAATAATTATAAAGACTAGGAGAATAAATAGTTCCAAAATGACCCTCTCTCTCTTTCTCTCACACAGACCCACCTAAAAAAATTACTTGGGAATTAATTCTTAAATTTAATTTAGGAATTAGAGTCCTGATAAATCATTGAAGCTCTGAAATTTCATATAAAATAACATGGACAGGTGATACAAACATAAATACAACAGAGCCCAAACAACATTCTGAAAAACCTGTACATTAATCATTGGAGGCGTTTCGGACAGTTTTACAATTCTTACAATTCATTCTGGAGCTAAGAGAATGAGTAACTGTCTCTATCTAATCCCTTTACGCTGATGCAAACAGGCCCTGTGTCTGTTTGCATCAAATGTAAAATTTTTGGACGTAATTGCTGGGCAGTTGATGGGCTTTTAGCCCAACTCTGTGCCAGAAATTGGGATTTCCAAGGTGGTACGGATCATCTGTCAAGGCTCTCAGAGTAATGCCGTCATACCCACTGCAAAATCTGCCCCAATGCCTTTTTCTACAACAGTCTTGCTTCCAGTTGCTATTTCAGCAAGCAAACAGCATAGCCAGGATGGGAATTCCTTGGGAGTTTCAAAGGCACTTTTAGATTTGGAGGAGGAGGAGGAGTTCCTGAGAGGACAAGGAGCACAGGTGCAGCTACACCTCAGACATTGAGGATGGTTTGGACCGCCTTCATCGGGTGGAAGTGGCCTCAAAGTTGTATTGGTAGCCTTACCGCCCCATTAACACCGGAGATGCAGCCGGCTCCATTTTGAAAGGGACCTACTGCCATGTGTCCAAAACACCCGCCTGTTTCAGGGATAGGCTCCCTTTAATATGGAAATTGGGGATCTGTGATGTAAAAAGGACCCTGATTGCCATTTTAGGTTGGAACTGGTCGGAGCCTTCGCCGTGCACATTCCGACCAGTTCCACGGGTGATGGAATCAAAGAGCTAAAGGTAACTGTCGAATTATTTTTGTGGGCCCTGGAGATTCCTGGACATTCATCACCGTTCCTTCATTGTTGCTGTGTCAAAATCCTGTAATTCTCTACTTAACACCATCACCACAAGGACTGCAGCAGGCCAACTAGGGATGGGCTATAAATGTGGTTTTGCTACCATCGCTCATATCCCGAGAGCAATTAAAAAAAAAATAGGTTGTTTATATAAGTACCCTAACAGGAGGGTGTCCATTCACTCCAAATATCTGCACCCTCCTTTGTGTACCTTCTGCAGCAGGATCTTCCAAGGAACTGCCATCAAAAAACAGAGTTTTCCCCATATTTCTGCCAATCTGCATTTCCATCAACTGTAATGCTCTAAATTTCCTTACAAATACGGCTAAAGCGGCACCTTTTCAAGATTTCTTGCACCCCCACACCCCAAACAATCAGTATGCTCCCTACACTCCAGAAAATGGCACTTGGGGCATATTAAGGTTAATAAGGTGACCTACATGTTACTTCTGTGAGAATTGTAAAATTGATCCTTGTATTCCCATCATTATTACATCCAAAGTGAACTACCTCACAACAAGTTAAACTGTATCTGCCACTGTTCCAACCATTAGCTTAATAAATCTATATGCTCTTTTATAATGTTAGGTATCTTCATAATTCACCTTGTGTCCTAGTCTGAAAACTCAAATATACTCCCCTCTGTTCCCAAATCCAGGCCATTTACATGTGGCAGGAGAAACCTGGGGGCCCCAACACTGGTCCCTAGGACACACCACTTGTCAATGCCTGTCAATCCAAGAGTAGATCTTTAATCCCAATTCTCTGCCTTTTACCTCCCAACCAATTTCCTGGCCATGTCATGAAGTTGTCTTCAATTTAATGCTGCTGAGTTTTACCTCATAGTCTCGTGGGAAATGCTATTAAGTGCCTTTTAAAAATTAATGTACCTGACTTCCATTGATTCTTCTCTTTCTATAACCTCAATGATTTTATGAAAGACAATATTAGGATTACATTGGTTTTCCACCCTGTCAGAAACATTCTCCTAGACATGTCTCCCACTCTCACTATTGGAGTCTCCAGTCCTGAATTCTCTGGCCTAGCCATTTCACCATGATAATGAAACTTTAGTGTGTTGAAGGTTAGGCTAGATGGGCCAATGGCCTTCTCCTACTGAAAAGAATATTATCCATTATATGTGTACTGTGCTCAACAGCCTCATCATCTATTTGTGCATGGGCTAGGGCTAGTAATGTATTTTCTATTGCAATTTCCTCGATCTCAACCCTTCTTCTTTTCCTATGTTGGTACCCATCCATTGTCTTCTTTATCAATGTTGCCCTTGGCAAGCCTCCCCATTATCTCTTCCTAGACAAATTCCTTCTGCACTATTTCTATTTGTTCCCCTTCCCTAGCCACAGTTACCTCTTCTCCTTTGTTGCGTACTGGCCAATTATCATCCGGCTACAGCCATACTTGCAGTATCTCAGTTCTCTGGCTGTTACTCTGTAGACCGCGGTCAGTTGTGTTACGCTGTAAATCATGGCCATTCAGTACACTGATGTTGTTACTCTCTAGGCTGCTGTGTCTCAGTGTTCTGGCTGTGTTTCTCTCTAGACCTTGATAGTAACACTCTGACTGTGTTATTCTTTAGGATGTTGGCTCAGTACTCTGGCTGCATTACTTTCTAGACTGCAGCCTCTCCATACTCTGGCTGTGTTACTCTTTAAGCCATGGTTTCTCAGTACTCTGGCTGCTGCCTCTCTGTACTTCAGCCATTGTGACGTGGCCTCGGTGCACTGACTGTTTTACTTACGAGGCCACGGTCTCTGGCTATATTATGTACCTCAGTGGTCTATAAAAAATGTTAAATTTCAAGAAATCAGCTGAGAATAGACACATTTCTCACAATTACTGTGGTAAATGACTGGGAATTAAACATACCAGGTTATTTAACAATCAGGAAGGACAGGCAGGAAGGGAGAGGAGGTGGGGTGGCTATGTTAATAAAGGAAGGAATCACTATAATACAGAGAAATGATATTGGGTCAAAGGAGCAGGATAGTGAAACAGTTTGGGTGGAGGTAAGGAATAATAAGGGGAAAAAAACACTAGTGGGTGTAGTCTATAGGCCTCCGAACAGTTGCAACTCTGTTGGACGGAGTATTAATCAGGAAATAGTTGAGGCTTGTAATAAGGGAACAGCTATAATTATGGGGGATTTTAATTATCATATTAACTGGACAAATCAAATTGGGCAGAGCAGCCTTGAGGAAGAGTTCATTGAGTGTATTAGGGATGGGTTTCTTGAGCAGTATGTAACTGAACCGACCAGGGGGCAAGCAACCTTAGATTTGGTCCTGTGTAATGAGACAGGATTAATTAAAAATGTCCTAGTAAAGGATCCCCTTGGAATGAGTGACCATAACATGGTTGAGTTCCATATTCAATTAGAGGGTGAGAAGGTTGGATCTCAAACAAGCGTGCTGAGCTTGAATAAAGGAGACTATGAAGGTATGAGAGCGGAATTAATTAGAGTGGACTGGGAAAATAGATTAAAGGGTAAGACGGTACATGACCAGTGGTGTACATTTAAGGAGTTATTTTACAACTTCCAAAAAAAATATATTCCACTGAGGAAAAAAGGGTGTAAAAGAAAAGATAGCCATCCGTGGCTACGTAAAGTAATTAAGGATAGTATCCGACTAAAAACAAGGGCATATAAGGTAGCCAAATCTAGTGGGAGGATGGAAGATTGGGAAGTCTTTAAAAGACAGCAAAAAATAACAAAAAGATTGATTAAGAAAGGGAAGATAGATTATGAAAGTAAATTAGCAAAAAATATAAAAACAGACAGTAAAAGTTTCTATAGTTATATAAAAAGAAAAAGGGTGGCTAAAGTAAATGTTGGTCCCTTAGAGGATGAGACCGGGAAATTAATGGTGGGAAACATGGAGATGGCAAAAACACTGAACAATTATTTTGTATCAGTCTTTACAGTAGAGGACACTAAGAATATCCCAACACTGGACAAACAGGGGGCTCTAGGGGGGGAGGAACTAAATACGATTAAAATCACTAAGGAAGTGGTACTTGGTAAAATAATGGGACTCAAGGCGGATAAATCCCCTGGACCTGATGGCTTGCATCCCAGGGTCTTGAGGGAAGTGGCGGTAGGGATTGTGGATGCATTGGTAATAATTTTCCAAAACTCACTGGACTCAACAAAGGTCCCGGCAGATTGGAAAACTGCTAATGTAACACCCTTATTTAAAAAGGGTAGTAGGCAGAAGGCTGGAAACTATAGACCTGTTAGCCTAACATCTGTGGTTGGTAAAATGTTAGAGTCCATTATTAAGGAGACAGTAACGGGACATTTGGATAAACATAATTTAATAGGGCAAACTCAGCATGGTTTCATGAAGGGGAAGTCATGTTTAACAAATTTGCTTGAGTTTTTTGAGGAAGTAACATACAGGGTAGATAAAGGGGAACCAGTGGACGTAGTGTATTTAGACTTCCAAAAGGCATTTGACAAGGTGCCACACAAAAGATTATTGCTCAAGATAAAAAATCACGGGATTGGGGGTAATATTCTGGCGTGGGTGGAGGATTGGCTCTCTAACAGAAAGCAGAGAGTTGGGATAAATGGTTCGTTCTCAGATTGGCAACCAGTAACTAGTGGTGTTCCGCAGGGGTCAGTGCTGGGTCCCCAACTCTTTACAATCTATATTAACGATTTGGAGGAGGGGACCGAGTGTAACATATCAAAGTTTGCAGATGATACAAAGATGGGAGGGAAAGTAGTGAGTGAGGAGGACATAAAAAACCTGCAAAGGGACATAGACAGGCTAAGTAAGTGGGCAGAGATTTGGCAGATGGAATACAATACTGGAAAGTGTGAGGTTATGCACTTTGGCAGGAAAAATCATAGAGCAAGTTATTATCTTAATGGCAAGAAACTGGAAAGTACTGTAGTACAAAGGGATCTGGGGGTCCTGGTGCACGAAACTCAAAAAGTTAGTATGCAGGTGCAGCAAGTGATTAAGAAGGCCAATGGAATGTTGGCTTTTATTGCTAGGGGGTTGGAATATAAAAACAGGGAGGTATTGCTGCAGTTGTACAAGGTATTGGTGAGGCCGCACCTGGAATACTGCATACAGTTTTGGTGTCCATACTTAAGAAAAGACATACTTGCTCTCGAGTCAGTACAAAGAAGGTTCACTCGGTTAATCCCGGGGATGAGGGGGTGGTCATATGAGGAGAGGTTGAGTAGATTGGGACTCTACTCATTGGAGTTCAGAAGAATGAGAGGCGATCTTATTGAAACATATAAGATTGTGAAGGGGCTTGATCGGGTGGATGCGGTGAGGATGTTCCCAATGATGGGTGAAACTAGAACTAGGGGGCATAATCTTAAAATAAGGGGCTGCTCATTCAAAACTGAGATGAGGAGAAACTTCTTCACTCAGAGGGTGGTAGGTTTGTGGAATTTGCTGCCCCAGAAAGCTGTGGAAGCTACATCATTAAATAAATTTAAAACAGAAATAGATAGTTTCCTAGAAGTAAAGGGAATAAAGGGTTACGGGGAGCGGGCAGGAAATTGGACATGAGTCTGGGTTCGGAATGGTCATGGCCCTGTGGGTAGTGGAGCGGGCCCAGGGGCCGTGTAGCCTTGTTCTGCTCCTACTGTGTTCTAATTCTGTTAGATTTCAGGAGATGGTTTTATTCCTGTTCCTGGCTGGGGTGGAGATCGCCTTTACAGAAGGTAAGTACTGTAGAAAATATAGGGACAGAGTGATCTCCTGGAAGAATTTCGATCGCCTAGATGGGTCGGAGAGGAATTTCCCAGATTTTCTTCTCCCAAATTGGCCATTGGGTCTTTATCTGGTTTTTCGCCTCTCCCGGGAGATCACATGGGTTCGGGTGGATGCAGAGTGATAGAAGATTTGAGGTTAGGATCAGATCAGCCATGATCTTATTGAATGGTGGAGCAGGCTCGAGGGGCCGATTGGCCTACTCCTGCTCCTATTTCTTATGTTCTATGTTCTTAAAGCAAAACACTGCAAGGCAAATCCCATCGGACCTCTGAAGAGCATATCATTCAAATTCATATTCCACATCGACTATTTGTTTTCATTTCACACTAATTCACAACAATCTCTTGTAATTTGCAACAGATCAATTTCTATTAAACTCAGATACTCAACTTATTTTTTCAGATTTATTTAATGTGTAAATGCTTGGCTTATATTCAAAACAATTTGGATTTTTGTTTTTATTTTAGCAAAAGGAGTTTTGAGTAGGGTTCTGACCATAATGATTTTGAAAAGATGGCTACAGCAGGTTAAGTAACAGGTTTCAGACTTGTTTGTGCCAGAGTTCACTGCCTCAGTGAGTGCCTGAAACCCTGGGGCTGGATTTTGTCAATGGGGGCGCATTGGGGGGCGGGACTGCTGGTTTTCGGGTTTCAGTCCTGCCCCCCAATGACGTCTGACCAACCACGCTATTTTTCCTTGATTGACCTTGTTAAGCCCGCCCTGCAGGCTTAGCCGGCCAATTAAGGGAAAGCCGGTGACAGAGGACGTCAGTGTATGACGTTTCATCTGTTGAAAATGTTTTGACAGATGAATTGTCAGCATTTGACAGCTTTGAGAAGCTGTCAAACACTGACAATCTCTGTTCTAAGGTGAGCCCTTGCACAGAAGACTCACCAAAACCTCTCTCCTCAGCAGAAAGTAGATGGCTGCTGCATCTGAGAATGCAGCAGTCATTCTGTCATCCCTGCCATTGAGATGAAGGTTGAAGCCTGCAGGAGGAAATAAAGGTAAGTAAACTTTTTCTAACACCTTACACTCACCTCTCCACACTTGCGCCCATCACTCACCTCTACAGTGGACTTTTTGACCCATCTCACCCCCGCAGACCCACTGCTCACCTTGCTGACCCTGGCGAGGTTCGCAGCCGTCGGGAAGCCTGCACTTGCAGGGGTAAAATGGGGATAAGCCTCAAAACTGCCTGTTAACTACTTAACAGGCAGTTAATTGGCTCTAATCCCCTTCCCGCCTCGAGGAGATGGATCCCTGCCCGACTCGGGGACCCGCCTCCCGGGAAGATGGCACGGAGGCGGGTTGGGAGTGGGGTTGGTACCCGCTCCCAGTTTCTGCCATTTTCCCAGCAGTCCTGCCTCCATACCCGCCTCCCCAGGGCTGGGAAAATTCCCCCCTCTTCTCATGGTCAGTGTACTATTTGTTGCTGCTTTGTCATCTGCTGTTCTATGCATTGTTGGGTACTGTGATATAATATACTGATAAATAATGTGCTATGTTACAGTGTTTTGTTTTATTCATTCTTGGGATATGCGCATCGCTGGCAAGGCTGGCATTCCTACTTGCCAATGAGAAGGTGGTGCCTTCTTGAATCTCTGCAGTCCGTGTGGTGAAGGTACTTCTACAGTATTGTTAGGTAGGGAGTTCCACGATTTTGACCCAGTCCCGATAAAGGTATGGCAATATATGTCCAAGTTGGGATGGTGTGTGACTTGGAGGGGAACCTGGACGTAATGGTGTTCCCATGCACCTGCTGCCCTTGTCCTTCTAGGTGGTGGAGGTTGGGGGTTTTGGAGGTGCTGTTGAAGAATCTTTGGTGAGTTGCTGCAGTGCATCATGTAGGTAGAAGACACTGCAGCCACAGTGCACTGGTGGTGGAGGGAATGGATGTTTAAGGTGGTGGAATGGCTGACAATCAAGTGGACTACTTTGTCCTAGATGTTGTCGAGCTTCTTGAGTGTTGTTGCAGTTGCACCTATCTAGGCAAGTGGAGAGTATTCCATCACACTCCTGATGTGTGGTGTGTAAATGGTGGGCCGGGTGTGGGGAGTCAGTAGGTGAGCCACTCACTTACAGAATAACCAGCCTCTGACCTGCTGTATGAGCCTCAACATTTATGTGGCTGGTCCAGTTAAGTTTTTGGTTAATGGCGATTCCCAGGATGTTGATGGAGGGGGATTCAATGATGGCAATGCCATTAAATGTCAAAGGGTGGTGGTTAGACTTTCTCTAGTTGGAGTTGGTCATTACCTGGTATTTGTGTTGCTAGATAATGTGCTGCATCACACTCTGCTGCTAGATAATGGGTTATTCTGTTACAATGCTGCTTGATAATGTGCTGTACGTCACTTTGTTTCTAGATGATATACTCTGCTTCAGTATGCTGCTAGATAATAGACTTTATTAGTGCTAACAGATAATGGGCAATGTTACTGTATTGCTAGATAGTGGTCTATGCTACTATACTGCCAGATAATGGGCTGCGTTACACTGTGCTGTTAGACATTGGGCTGTGTTATGCTGTGCTACTAGACAATATGCTCTGTTATAGCGCTGCTAAATAATGTACTATTTTAGAGTGTGTTTGTGTGCTGCTAAATGATGTGCTATTACATAGCTCTACTTTACAGTGCCGCTAAATAGTTCTGATGAAAGATCATCCATCGACCTGAAACGTTAACTCTGTTTCTCTCTCCACAGATGCTGCCTGACCTGCTGAGTATTTCCAGCATTTTCTGTTTTTATTTCAGATTTCCAGCATCCGCAGTATTTTGCTTTTGTAATCCGGAGAACCCGAGTTCAAATCTCACCATGACACTTTGATCATTTGAAATCAGTTTTTTTTTTAACTGCAAATAAAAAGCTAGTACCAGTAAAAGTGACCATGAAGCTGTTGGCTTGCTGTATAAACCCAAATGGTTCACTAATGTCCTTTTAGGGAAGGAAACCTGCTGTCCTTACCCGGTCTGGCCTATATGTGACTCCAGCCCCACACCAATGTGGTTGACACTTAGCTGCCCTCCGAAGTGACTTAGCAAGCCACTTTATTTCAGCTATGTTAAAGATTTTTTTTAGGATGTTGTAGACAAAATAATAGCAAATGAAAGGAATGGGATCCATGATAGTTGAGTTAGCGGAGAGGCCGATGTTGATGAGTGTGCATTTGGCCACCATAATGTGCACATGTAGTTTGTGCATTGAGCAGATGAGACACTTGGGGGGAAGATCTTGCTAATGATAGCTTGCCGAATGGCTCTTAATGCCTGCAAAGGTGACTCAGTAGAAGATTTCTCGGACTACTCGGTGGGGGGCGGGGGTAATTTTAACCCTACCCACCTGGCGGAAACCAGGCAGGTGGACAGTTCAAATTGTCCAGGTAACTTACCCGCCAGAAAGCCACTAGGATCCCGCTGTCCGTGATTTTAACCTGCTCTCCTGGCTAGCTTTACCTGGGGGTAGGGATGGATGATGGCCTTCAAGTATATTGTGAATGGGTGCACAGAAACTCCAATTTTAAGGAAGCCATCTGCTTGGTGGCATCGATCAGGCAGGACTGCAGCCAGTAAGATAAATTTGAGCTTGATGCAAGTAATAATTTCAAGACTGATGATACAAGGGTAGATGCTTTCCTTTAAAGATGTTTAGAGTTAATTTGAATTAGTGTTGAGTGTATTGTCCCTGCAAATAGCTGTTTTACAGTGTCTGGCTGTATTGCTCACTTCAAATAAATTAAAGTGAGCAATGTAACTCAGTGACGTGTGAAACACAAAGTTGGATTCTGAATTATTTAAAATAACAATTTCTCTAACTTAATAAATAAAATGAGAAATTGTTACATGACTAAAAACTGAATTACAACAGCTGCTGTCTCCTCCAATCACAGCCCACTCTCCAATTAAATTGACATATTCCTCTTAGCACCAAATGCCTTTTCAATGTTTGGCTTGAGCTTGCTGAAGGTTTCTGTCCCAGACCACCTCCTTGTTTCCTTTGCTGCTTGTCCTTGAAATTATGACAATTTGCATTTAACTTATTCGTCTGTCTCCACCACCCCCCGCCAAGTCATGCCACAACAACTGAAAAATTATATTCAGGATATTGGACAGTAATGTTAGAACACAATTTCCTCTAATCAGAAAATGCATGCAGCAGCATTCAATGATATGATTATGTTTTTTATGATAGAAGGCGCATTTCATGTCCTCAGGATGTCGTCAAGCACTTCACAGCTAATGAATTACTTTTGAAGTGTAGTCACCATTTTGTAGGCCAAAGTGGCCGTCAATTTATGCACAGCAAAATCCCCAGCGCAGAAATGGAAAAATAACCAGTTAATCTCTTTTCGTAATGTTGGTTGAGGACGAACTCCCTCACTTTCTTCAGAAAAGTGTCAAGGAATCTTTAATGTCCAACTGAACAGGCAGATGGGGCCTCAATTTAATGTTTCATCTGATAGACGGCACCTTCAACCATGCAGCACTCTCTCCGGTCTTCAGTAAAATGTCAACCTCGATTATTTGTCTACAGCCTGAGTGGGCTTGGACTTAAAACCATCTGACTTAAGAGTTGAGAGTGCTACCAGTGTGCCAAGCTGCCACTTAAATGGTGTATATTAAACTGTTGTTAACCTTACTTAAAGGCTATACTTTCCAAATATCCTCTTTCTGTGGTTAGCTTAAAAAAGTCCATTGTCAAGTAAATATTTTCTTTTCTTATCGGTATTTTTTTTAAATTCCAAATGACCGCCTAGTTTCTAGAATCTGGATTGAAATCGGAACCCTTTCTATGCTGAGAGAGGGGAATGTTCAAATGATGTGTCTGGAGGTGAATTCACACCAGATGGTGTACGATGTGCAGAATAGTGCAAGGTCGATGTGTGTCCAAATGGACCTGGAACAGGTCTACACTGGTTAACACCAAATCTCATTGAATAAGATTGATTTTACTTTGAGTAGCAGTAGAAAGGATTCACAAAGTCTGTGTTGTACCATAGCTGTGTTGTTTTTGGGAAGGCGTTTGGGTGGGTGGGTGGGAGGCATGCCAGATGACTGATAAGCATGATGATGGGTTTCTATACATAAGAACCTTCAAATCAAACTATTTAGAAATCCACACAAGCAAAGTTTGTGTTTGTCTAATTCCATTTGTCTCTTGAAGGCAATAATATCTCTCCTACAATTAGGCAGCCAGTAATGCACACATATTACTTTAGATGAGATCCAACCAGCACCGTATTCAGTAACGTCACAACTTTAAATTTGTAATTTATTCCTCTGCTGAAGGCAATTCAGCACCTTTTTTTTTTCACTGCAATGAGTTTTAATTTCTTTTTCTCATCCAAACCTGCAGCCCCTTGAAGGATAACAACCTTTACATTTACAAAAACTAACCAGAATTTGTCAGGTGAAATTATGCAGAAAAGTAATAAGCGTAGATATTTGAAGGCAGTAAAACCAAGCCCACAGCACTGAGCTGGATGTGATGAGACGGTGCCCATATTGCATTGTTGCTCCAAACAGACCATGAATGTGACAGTAACGTTAAGGTGCCACAGAAAGCACTCTCCTGGAGGGTTCTAATAAAACTGTAATGACATTTTGTGAAAGAGGCCAGGAAAGCACCTTGTTTATATAATGAAAGATGAAATATCTTCAGAGAAATTTGGTAATGCCAGGAGGAAATGCTGTAATTACAGAGAAGGAGAAGCAATAGTATAATTTACAAGGGAGGAGAGGCAATAATGTAGTTACAGGGGAAGAGAATCAATGCTGTAATTATAAAGCAGCAAAGGCAATGGTGAAATTACAGGGCAATGGTGAAATTACAGGGCAATGGTGTAATTACAGGGCAATGGTGTAATTACAGGGCAATGGTGTAATTACAGGGGTGGAGAGGCAATGGAGTAATTACAGGGCAATAGTGTAATTACAGGGCAATGGTATAATTACAGGGGTGGAGAGGCAATGGTGTAATTACAGGTCAATGGTATAATTACAGCGCAATGGTGTAATTACAGGGCAATGGTGTAATTACAGGGGTGGAGAGGCAATGGTGTAATTACAGGGCAATGGTGTAATTACAGGGCAATGGTGTAATTACAGGGGAGGAGAGATTCTGATTTAATTACAGGGGAGAAGGAGAAGTAATCGTGTGATGATGGGAGGAGAGTAGCAGGAGTGATGGTGCATTACAAAAAAGCAGAGGCTGCTGAAGGTGCTGGGAGAGGAACATCCATTAATTATTGAAGAGGCTCCTGTCATTGTATATGTACAGAGCTGTTGTAATAGAATCATTGACACTTGCAGTCAGGATGAGCTGTGAGGAGATGTTTCCAGTATATCATTAAAGGAAACTTAGAATTACTGGAGAGTTCGTGCTTGTACTGCTCAATCACCTTGCAGAGGTACCAATTGGCAAATATATAAAATAGCACGAACCAGTGCCATGCACTTGCTTCTGTCACACTTTGTTCACAAGAAATTTGGGTGAGAAAGAATCAATTCAGTAACTCATAGGTAACTGGGGTAAACATTGACAAAGCACTGAAAAACATGCTGATGCTTTCTGTAGTTTGTGGCTTTTCAAACTTAAATTGAGTAATAGCTAAGGTTATTTCGGAAAACATCCGTATATAATCACAGATACTGCCATAGATGATGTGTTATGATTTAAGCTTTTAAAGTACCATTTTCTCTTTCAACAGATGCACACGGCTTCCATTGAGTGGATCTTGAGTACCATCCCTCATCTAAAGTTGCTGGCACCTGCTATCTGTGGCCTTCTCCTGTGAGATGAAGAAAGACTTGCATTTATATAGCGCCTTTCATGATCGCAGGACGTCCCAAAGTGCTTTACAGCTGATGAAGTACGTTTCACGTGTACTCACTGTTGTAATGTAGGAAACGCGGCAGCCAAGTTGCGCACAGCAAGGTCCCACAATCAGCAATGTGATAATAACCAGATAATCTGTTTTAGTGATGTTGGTTGAGGGATAAATATTGCCCATAACATCGGGGATAACTCCCCTACTCTTCTTCGAAATAGTGCCATGGAATCTTTTACGTTCATCTGAGAGGGCAGGCGAGGCCTTGGTTTAACGTCTCATCCAAAAGAAGGAAAAGGGAGATGTTTTTAAAGGCAGAATATGAAAGATGTATGTTACCCATTGCAGCCCAGCAGCTCCTTATGTGCGTCTCTTGATAATGCAACTTGTATGGGTAGTATGCTTGCTCTTTGCACCATACCAAATTTCATGGGCCACAGGGCAGATGGGGCAGCAATACAGAGTGGGCAGCAAAAATATGGGCATGCTTTATGCATTGCATTTGGGAAGATAAACAGTTGCCAGAGTGCTGGTCGTTCTCCCTCTATGATGCTGAACCAGACTGAGAGTTGAAGTGCAATGTTACTTTATGATGCAAACCAACTAACCTCATATTGTGACACAAGGTCAGCTCTTAGCGCTATAGGTGTGTGCATTGCCCGCAGAGCAGTATTCTGTCACCACAATATTGAGATTATATTATCTGCTCCATAGCTGATCAACCACCACTGTGGTACCAGAGGAAACTACAACTGCCACTTCGGATCCAGTAAGAGTGAAAGCTGAGTTGTCACATGAAATAGACACCTTAACCATCAGCTACCATCACTCTGCCCTCTGAGCCACAATCTCCAGAGAGAAGATTCATAGTTAGAGCCACAGGGTAGTGAAGTATACTTTGTTCATGAATAAACGTTCTTTGTGTTATGTCAAAACAACAACTTGTATTTATATAGCACCTTTAACGTAGTAAAACATCCCAAGGTGCTGCACAGGAGTATTATAAGACAAGAAATTTGACTCCGATCCACATAAGAATAAATTAGGGCAGGTGACCAAAAGCTTGGTCAAAGAGGTAGGTTTTAAGGAGCGCCTTAAAGGAGGAAAGAGAGGGAGCGAGGCGGACAGGTTTAAACAGGGAATTCCAGAGCTTAGGGCCTAGGCAACAGAAGGCACGGCCACCAAAGGTTGAACGATTATAATCAGCGATCCTCAAGGGGGCAAAATTAGAGGAGCGCAGATATCTCGGGGGGGGGGGAGGGGTTGTGGGGCTGAAGGAGATTACAGAGAGGGGTAGGGGCGAGGCCATTTGAAAACAAGGATGAGAATTTTGAAATCGAGGCACTGCTTAACCGGGAGCCAATGTAGATCAGCGAGCACAGGGGTGATGGGCGAACGGGACTTGGTGCGGGTTAGGACACGGGCAGCCGAGTCATTGGGCCAGAATTTACTGTAGCCGGTGAATGAATGACACCCGCCGTTTGTTAGACATGCCCTTGTCCATTTAATTTCCATGAGGTTTTGCAAGGCAAGTTGCTGTTAGTGGGAGATGGAAATGGCACGGTGCCCTCTACAGGGAATTTGGGACCTGTGTGAACAGAGTAAGCAACTGTATATCTCCTTAGCCAATCAGATTGAAGCATTGCTAATGAACAGGGCAGAGTCTGAACCAGGAAGTGTAAGTTGGAATGGTGAATCAATGTCAAATCAGGTACAGAAAGCAAAATAAAGGGAAGGAAAGAAAGATTAGATTAAGAGAGAAAGAAAGAAGAGACTGAAAGAAAAAGTAAAAAAAAAAATTAAAAAAGAAAACTCCAACAACAATTAAAAGCTGAAGGAATGAGACTCCATACTTATAAGAGTTAATTTTCAGTGCCAGAGAGGTTGTTTGGCAGTAATTAAGACTTATCACAGCATTAAAAAGGGTACTTAGACTGAAATGGACAAGCCCTAACTTACTGTAGCAAGTTTAGTCCATATCAACAACGTCAGTACAGGGACTTCATGCCGTTCAATACATTTGAATGGGGAGTCAGATGGTGAGATACTGTTTTCATGCAGCTTACGGAGGAGCGGTGCATCTCGGACAGCATCTTCCGGATTTTCGCGTTTAACGGCACATCTGCGCTTGCCTGAAGTTGCTGTCCGATTTGCGCATAAATAACGGTGAGCACTGTTAGCCTCACTGTTATTTTTACAGTAAAGTCTGGCCCAATATTTGTGCAATATACGTATGCTACAGCTGTAACTTTGCAATGCTTCCTGGATGTTACATGAAGAATTGTTAACTGTAGTTTTAATATTTTTATTAGATAATAGTTGAATATGTACTATGTGTGCTAAGCTGCTCAATGTGCAGAACCAATGGTTTTTTGGTATTGCATATCACAGAGGGTGTACATGCAGGGTATTAATGTTACAATATATATATTGTTTAGAAATAGCATTAAGGAAGCATGTTGCAATATAATTGTTTTTCCTTTTTAAAAAAATGTGCCAGTTATTACTGCTATGGTCTCATTGTTTCAGTTTCCTATAGAATGCATTTTCAGCCTGCGGGATTGTTTGCATTGTTTGCACTAGTGCAGAATGGTGGAACAATGAAAGATGAAGCAGAAAAAGAGTGCATATGACAGATGTCAGGTTGAGGGTACAAGTAAGAATCAGGCTGAATATAGAAAGTTCAGAGGGGAAGTGAAAAAGAAAATAAGAGGGGCAAAGAGAGAGCATGATAATAGATTGGCAGCTAACATAAAAGGGAATTCAAGTCTTCTATAGGCATATAAATAATAAACGGGTAGTAAGAGGAGGGGTGGGGCTGATTCGGGACCAAAAAGGAGACCTACGCATGGAGGCAGCGGGCATGGCTGAGGTACTAAATGAATACTTTACATCTGTCTTCACCAAGGAAGAAGTTGCTGCCAAAGTCATTATGAAAGAGGAGGTAGTGAAGATACTGGATGAGATAAAAATTGATAAAGAGGAGATACTAGAAAGGCTGTCTGTACTTAAAGTTGATAAGTCACCAGGACTGGATGGGATGCATCCTAGGATGCTGAGGGAGGTTAAGGAGGAAATGGCGGAGGTACTGACCATAATCTTCCTATCCTCCTTAGATACAGGGGTGGTGCCAGAGGACTGGAGAATTGCAAATGTTACACCTTTGTTCAAAAAAGGGTGCAAGGATAAACCCAGCAACTACAGGCCAGTCAGTTTAACCTCAGTAGTGGGGAAGCTTTTAGAAACGATAATCAGGGACAAAGTTAACACTCACTTGGACAAATGTGGATTAATTAAGGAAAGCCAGCACAGATTTGTTAAAGGTAAATCGTGTTTAACTAACTTGATCGAGTTTTCTGATTTCAAGAAGACAGACAGGCTGGTGAAATGGGAGGACACGTGGCAGATGAAATTTAACGCAGAAAAGTGTGAAGTGATACATTTTGGTAGGAAGAATGAGGAGAGGCAGTATAAAGTAAAGGGTACAATCCTAATGGGGCTGTATGAACAGAGAGACATGGGGATATATGTACACAAATCGTTGAAGGTGGCAGGGCAGGTTGAGAAAGCGGTTAAAAAAGCTTACGGGATCCTGGGCTTCATAAATTGAGGCATAGAGTACAAAAGTAAGGCAGTTATGCTGAACCTTTATAAAACACTGGTTCGGCCTCAGCGGGAGTATTGTGTCCAATCCTGGGCACCGCACTTTAGGGAGGATGTGAAGGCCTTAGAGAGGGTGCAGAAAAGATTTACAAGAATGGTTCCAGGGATGAGGGACTTCAGTTCCGTGGATAGACTCGAGAAGCTGAGGTTGTTCTCTTTAGAGCAGAGAAGGTTGAGAGCAGATTTGATAGAGGTGTTCAAAATCACGAGGGGTCTGGACAGAGTAGTTAGAGAGAAACTGTTCCCATTGGCGGAAGGGTTGAGAACCAGAGGACACAGATTTAAGGTGATTAGCAAAAGAACCAAAAGCGACATAAGAAAAAACTTTTTTACTCAGCGAGTGATTATGATCTGGAATGCAGACTCAATTGTGGCTTTCAAAAGGGAATTAGATAAGTACCTGAAGGAAAAATATTTGCAGAGGAGTGGGACTAGCCAAAGTGTTCTTGCAGAGAGCCGGCATGGCCTACTTCTGTGTTGTAACCATTCTATGATTCTATGAAGGTCAAGAAATTGGGCAGTGATCTATAATGCCAGGTCCATATTTAAATTGAGCAGCACTTAAGTTTCTTTCTGTGAAAGGGCTTCTGTTTAATATTGAATTTGATGGAAATTGGATCTAAAGGAGGCTGCTGCTGGTTTCTCGATCTTCTTGTAAGGAATCTTAACCATATAAGATTGGTAATGAAGGACAAACACATTCTGGCCATTGAGGAAGATAGTTGTTAAATCTTAAACTGCAGGATTTCTGCTAGGTGGGTTTTTTCAGAGTGTAATTTTCCTTAAGACCTTTGTTTGCAGAAATTTTGATTTGAAATCAAAGCTGGAATATGGGAATTTTAATGGGCGTTTGTCATTTGTGCTTTTTTGGAGCAGGAAGCGAAGATATGGGTTGTGAGGCAGGCACACTTGTACCACAGCAGGGGAGTTCTCCCCGGTGTCCTGGTCAATTTTTATCCCTCAATCAACATCACTGAAATAGATTATCTGGTCATTATCACATTGCTGTTTGTGGGAATTGCTGAGCGCAAATTGGCTGCCGCATTTCCTACATTACAACAGTGACTACACTTCAAAAGTATTTCATTGGCTGTAAAGCGCTTGGGACATCCGGTGGTTGTGAAAGGCGCTATATAAATGCAAGTCTTTTGTTTCTTTTTCACAGCTGTGTGTACAGACCCAGGAATACCAAACTGGAATGTCTGAAGATAGCTGTGTTTGCAGGCTTTGCTCACTGGAATGGAGTTGTGCCATCGACTAGAACCTGACTGGCAGGTAACTGCCAATATAGGGATGGCAGGGCCAGTGTCAGGTTATGTCCACCACAGCCCTGAGATTATAGGCCTGAGGTCATTCCAAGCAACCACAGGGACAATCCGTTCCATCAGTCAATCCGCAGTTCATGGATGCATCAATCAGATTACTGATGCATTGTTTGCCAGGACAAACATCTTCATCACTTTCCCCATAGAAAACCTATCACAGGGGGAAGAGGGTCCTGCAATTTTTCCACACCATAGGATTCCCCAAAACTTAGTGCGTTACTCATGGCATCCATGTAGCTATCCAGACCCTAACACACAAACACTTCACTTTCGTGAACTGCCAGGGGTTCCACTCCATCAATCAGGTGAGGTCAATCTCCAGCACACAAAATCAGGCAGGTGAATGCCCACTTCCTAGCAGTAGTCATGGTTTCTTCATTTTAAGACAATTCTCTGCACGTGGGCTGTATTAAGGAGAAGGCAGACTGCAAGAATTACTCATAGGCAACAGAAATTATCCTCTTTAGCCATGGCCAATGCCACAACCAGATACATCAGCTGAGTGAAGATACATAGAAGAAACATAGAACATAGAAACACAGAAAAATAGGAGCAGGAGTAGGCCATTCGGCCCTTCAAACCTGCTCCGCCATTCAATATGATCATGGCTGATCCTCTATCTCAATACCATACTCCCACTCCCTCCCCATACCCCTTGGTGCCTTTTGTGTACAGAAATCTATCTATCTCCTTCTTAAATATAGTCAGTGACTTGGCCTCCACAGCCTTTTGTGGTAGAGAATTCCACAGGTTCACCACCCTCTGAGTGAAGAAATTTCTCCTCATCTTAGTCCTAAATGTCCAACCCCGTATCCTGAGACTGTGACCCCTTGTTCTAGAACCCCTAACCAGGGGAAACATCCTCCCTGCATCCAATCTGTCTAGCCCTGTCAGAATTTTATACGTTTCAATGAGATCCCCACTCATTCTTCTAAACTCTAGTGAATACAGGCCTAGTCGACCCAATCTCTCCTCATACGAGTGTCCTGCCATCCCAGGAATCAGTCTGGTGAATCTTCGCTGCACTCCCTCTATGGCAAGTATATCCTTTCTTAGGTAAGGAGACCAAAACTGCACACACTACTCCAGGTGTGGTCTCACCAAGGCCCTGTATAACTGTAGTATGACATCCTTGCTCCTGTACTCGAACCCTCTTGCAATGAAGGCCAACATACCATTTGCCTTCCTAACTGCTTGCTGGACCTGCATGTTTGCTTTCAGTGACTGGTGTTCAAGGACACCCAGGTCCCTTTGTACATCAATATTTCCCAATCTATCACCATTTAAATGATACTCTGCCTTTCTGTTTTTCCTACCGAAGTGGATAACTTCACATTTATCCACATTATACTGCATCTGCCATGTATTTGCCCACTCACTCAACTTGTCTAAATCGCCTTGAAGCCTCTTTGCATCCTCCTCACAACTCACAATCCCACCTAGTTTTGTGTCGTCAGCAAACTTGGAAATATTACATTTGGTTCCCTCATCCAAATCATTGATATATATTGTGAATAGCTGGGGCCCAAGCACTGATCCCTGAGGTACCCCACTAGTCACCGCCTGCCACCCCGAAAAAAGACCCATTTATTCCTTCTCTGTTTCCTGTCTGTTAACCAATTTTAAATCCTTGCCAGTATATTACCCCCAATCCCATGTGCTTTAATTTTGCACACTAACTTCTTATGTGGGACTTTATCAAAGGTCTTCTGTAAATCCAAATACACTACATCCACCAGTTCTCCCTTAGCTATTCTACCACTTACATCCTCAAAAAACTCCAGTAGGTTTGTCAAACACGATTTCCCTTTCATAAATCCATGTTGACTTTGTCTAATCCCGTTGATGTTTTCTAAGTGTCCTGTTATCACATCCTTCATAATAGACTCTAGCATTTTCCCTACTACTGATGTTAGGCTAACCGGTCTGTAGTTCCCTTTTTTCTCCCCCCTCTTTTTTAAATAGTGGGTCCTTTCTCACTATTGCTCTGATTTCATTCTTTACTAACAATGCCACCCCACCTCCTTTTCCTTTTTGCCTGTCCTTCCTAAATAGCGAATATCCTTGGATATTCAGCTCCCAGCCATGGTCACCCTGCAGCCATGTCTCCATAATCGCAATTATATTGTATCCATTTACATCTATTTGCGCTGTTAATTCGTCTACCTTATTACGAATGCTTCGTGCATTCATATACCTTTAGATTTGTCTTTTTAATATTTTTAGACATCTTCACACTTTTTTTGTACTATGATGCTATTTTTCTTATTACCATTTTTTCTTACCTGGATCCTATTTGTTAGTGCACTCCTTTGTTTGTACACTCTGTCCCTTCCTGACACAATCTGGTTATCCCTACCCCAATCACTTTCCTACATTGCTTCCTTCTCTTTTCTCCCCCCCCCCCCCCCCCCCACTATTTAGTTTAAAGCCCTATCTACCTCCCTAGTTATTCGATTCGCTAGAACTCTGGTCCCAGCATGGTTCAGGTGTAGTCCGTCCCAACGGAACAGCTCTCTCCTTCCCTAGTACTGGTGCCAGTGCCCCATGAATCGAAACCCACTTCTCCCACACCAATCTTTGAGCCACGCATTCATCTCCCTGATCCGATTGACCCTGTGCCAATTTGCTCGTGGCTCTGGTAATGATCCAGAGATTATGACCTTTTTTGTTCTGCTTTTTAATTTAGTCCCTAGCTGCTCAAACTCTCTCAGCAGAACCTCTTTCTTTGTCCTACCTATGTTGTTGGTACCTACGTGAACCATGACAACTGGATCCACCCCCTCCCACTCCAATTCTTCTCCAGCCTGGAGGCGAAATCCTTTACTCTGGCACCGGGTAGGCAACATAGCCTTTGGGACTCACACTCCTGGCTGCAGAGAACAGAGTCTATCCCAATTCGACATATGCAGCCACCAGGGTAACTATTGAATGTAAAGAGCGGGAGAATCTGCTGAGAGGAGCAGATATAAAGTGCGGGAGAATCTGCTATGAAGAGCGGCTATAAAGAGTGGGAGAATCTGCTGCGAAGAGCGGCTATAAAGAATGGGAGAATCTGCGGAGAGGAGTGGATATAAAGAGCGGGACACAGTAGGCCTGAGCTGCGATTTAAAAAAAAAAACACAAGGAGTGACATCACAGGACAGCAGGTAGGTGATTGGTGGGTGAGTATTACAGTTTTTTTGTCTTTAAACTAAGAGCCGGGGAACTATAACTATTACGTTATTAAATATTAACTTAACTAGATAAACTAAATAATTAATATAACTATAAATAATCGTTTGATCAAAAACTTTAACGAATTAAATAAGCAAATAAATAAAGTCTAGAGATGGCAGGGCAGGCTATGTGTTGGGACTGTAGCATGTGGGAGTTTGTAGTCCCGAGACAGTCCCGGATTCCCACATCTGCAGGAAATGGGCGCCGGGTAGTGGGGACTTAGGAGAGGTTGAGAAAGAGGTCCTGCAGACACTGGTCCTGTCCAACAGGTACGAAGTACCCGCTACCTGTGAGGACAAGGAGAAAGACTGCGGGGAGGACAGCCACAATGCAGACCAAGAAACCATGGCTCAGAAGGCTGTCCAAGGAGGGAACAGCAGAATAGAACTGTGGTTGTGATAGGGGATTCTATAATTAGGGGGATAGCCTTCTCTGCAGCCAAAAACGAGAATTCCGAAGTGTTGTGTATGTAATATGTGTGCTACTTTGAACCTATGGACAGGACTGCACTACTTGTAGGGCGTAGTGATACGCAGTACCACTCCTGGCCATAGGGGTATAAATAGTACTGTGGGTACTGATCTCCCCTCAGTTCCCGCCTGTGGGCATGAAGTAAAGACCTACGTGCAGTCCCTACCTCCAACCAGTAAAGACCTGTTTGAGTTATACGTTTAAGTCTTTGTGTTAATTGTTCAATACAATACACATACTTAACACTGGCGAAGAGTCGGTTCGAACCCTGCGGCAGTTATTCCACGGCGGCTTCGTCCAAAGACAGGACGTTGAAGAGAGGTTTCAATCCTCAACACCCCACTCAAAACTGAAGGGCAGCAGAAATCCTGACAGCTTCCAGCGACTGGAAGCGACAGGCATTAGGACCCTGAAGCCTCCATAACCTCGTGGGTAAGCCAGAGCCCGGGAGGGAGCGAGCAAGAGCCGCGCGAGCGGGTGAGCCAGAGGCCGGGAGCCGCTTCAAGTGCGAGGCGCAGCGCGGGCCAGCGATCGGGACCAAAGATAAGGGCCGCACTCGGACTGAAAGGCGCGGCGGCTGCAGAAGCTCAAGGTGCGAGAGCCGCGGTGCACAGCGCGGGCTATCGATCGCGGCGAAGATAAGGGCCGCACTCGGGGGCTGAAGGGAGACGGCGTCGGGGGACGGGTGAAGAACGCCAAGCGCGGGAAAACCGCCATTTTGTGGGCGGAGGACGACGGCAAGAGCGGGAAGCCGCCATCTTTGATAACAAGTAAAGAAAATAAAATCTGAGAAATTGCAAATCTACAATGCCTAAACACGGGAATATTAGCACCTTTGATAGTGACCTCGAAGATTGGGCCATATATGTTGAAAGAGTAAAAAATTATTGTAAGGCCAATAAAATTCGTGACCAAGATAAAGCTCTAACATTATTAAATTTAATGGGTGCGAAGACATACGGGCAATTGAAACACCTGTTATCACCAGATGAACCGGCGGATAAGACGTTCAATGAGATTGTTACTGTCCTGAAAGATCATCTAAACCCCACGCTGCTGATGCTAGCGGAACGATTTAAATTTTATGACAGAAGGCAGCTACAGCATGAAAGCAATGCTGAATATTTGCTGGAATTGCGTAAATTAGCGAAATATTGCCAGTTTGGAACGGGACTGACAGATGCACTACGAGACAAATTTGTGTGTGGTTTATTTAAACAGGATACACAAAAGCGACTGCTCAAGGAGAATGAGCTGACGCTTGAGAAGGCGGTCACTATGGCAGCAGCACACGAAGCCACAGCGAGAGGCACGGCAGTAATGCAGCTACGGTCACCGGAGCTCAGTGCACACAAATTGGGTGTGAGTTCTGGCAAATGTTATCGTTGTGGAAAGACAACGCATGATCAGAACCAGTGTTGGTTTAAAAACCAAGAATGTAGAACTTGTGGTAGGCTTGGACATATAGCTAGAGTATGCAGGTCAGGGAAGAAGACCAGCAACAAGAAGTCACCGCAAGGAAAATACGCAAAGGTACACAAGGTGACCGAACAGGAGTCCGATTCAGACGCTAGCAGTAATGAACTGGCTAGCTTAAGAGTACTCAATGCTGGTAAGGGTGCAGACCTCCAGACAATTTGGGTCACTCTTCAGATAGAAGGAGTCCAAGTAAAACTGGAATTGGACACTGGATCGGCATTGACGGTCATAAATAAGAAAGATTACGGAAAGTTATTCCAACATATTCCCCTACAGGATACGGGGATTATATTGAAAACATACACGGGGCAAAGAGTGTACCCCATCGGGAAAATAGAGGTTGCAGTGGTCCACAAGGGCGAAGACAGTCAAATAATGGACTTATATGTGATATCTGAAGGAGGTCCTCCACTACTAGGACGGGAGTGGATTAGGAAAATGAATATGGACTGGCATTTCCTACAAACAATAACGAGTGAGAACTCGGTGAAGATAGTCGGCCCAGACTCTGGAACGGATGATGGTAAGCCCAACTCAGGTGCAAAAGACAAAGTTTCAGCACAGAATTCCACTGAGCAACAACAACATAGTTTAACTGTGGATTCTGAGTCTGGCAAGTCTACTGATGTGCCCATTTCTGAGGGACACCGGGCTCGAACTCAACTCCATTTCAAACTACAACAGCAATTAGAACAAATGCTTCGCCGTTTTGAGCAAGAGTTGAATGCAACGAAAGAGTTCTTGGATATAGAGTTGGAGAATCTGGAAAGACAACAGAAGCAGCTGATGGAGAAAATGGAGCAGGAGCACACAAAACGTCTGATGTCAGAGGAGTTAACGGTCAGCCAACTCCTGCATATGCTGAAGGACAGGACTCTGAAATGGGAAAAACTTGAACACGAACTTCAATATTCAAACGAAAGGGGTTCGGAGCTCTCAAAGGTTATTGGAAGAGCTGAGGTGGCAACACAGACTGAGATGACTGCAACAGAGCAGCCCTTGGATGCCAAAAGTACGCTGACTCACGTCAACGTAGAACAACAGACCGCTGAAACAGCTGCTCCGGTAGAGGGATTGAATAGTCCGATCAATCAATCTCCAAAAGAAGTTGAAGTAGTAAAATCTCAAATGAGGTCATTAGTAAACGACTTGCTGAAAGCCCAGAAAAAGCTGGATGAAGAGGTACGCATGAAGAAGTCTCTTCAGGAAAGATGTCTGGACTTGGAACAAAAGCTGGCTAACGCCCAGCTGGGTATGGAGGAAGTAGAAGACCCTCTCGCTGGCCTAGATCAGGACGACACCGAATATTACTATGTCCTGTCCTGCCCAACTTGTAACTTCGACTCCCACCATACAGAAATCATGGAGGAGCACCGAAAGTCTACGGAACATCGGGAGAAGGTGGCTCTACTACGGAAAAAGGAGGAAGAGAAGGAGGAACTGCGCATGCAGCTGGCAGCTGACAGTGGAGCCCAGAGAGTCTCCAAGAAGCAGAAAAGGAAAAGTCGAAACAGAAGATGACCCATCTGAACCATTATTACCTCTACCAGATCACACACGTGGTCCCTCCGAAAGGAGCCAATTCAGTTCGGAAGTTCAAACTGTTAAATCCATGGAAGGACTATTGAATGAGTCACTCCAGCAACGTGAACCGACTACACCACAGAGATTGAATCTGTGAACTGTTTTCCGCAGAGACTGAATCTGTGATCTGTTTTGACATGAAGTTATCTATGTATCTATGTTATTCTGTTATGTAAACCTGAAGTTATATATGTTATTACGTTATGTTAAATGGGGAGATGACTGTAAAGCTAAGAAGGGAGGAATGTTGTGTATGTAATATGTGTGCTACTTTGAACCTATGGACAGGACTGCACTACTTGTAGGGCGTAGTGATACGCAGTACCACTCCTGGCCATAGGGGTATAAATAGTACTGTGGGTACTGATCTCCCCTCAGTTCCCGCCTGTGGGCATGAAGTAAAGACCTACGTGCAGTCCCTACCTCCAACCAGTAAAGACCTGTTTGAGTTATACGTTTAAGTCTTTGTGTTAATTGTTCAATACAATACACATACTTAACACGAAGGGTGTGTTGCCTACCCGGTGTCAGGGTAAGGGATATCTCGAGGCGGTTGGAGAGGAATTTAGAAAGCGAGGGGGGTCATTCTACAGAAATGGTGGCATTCCTGTCTCTCACCTTTGCAGCAAGCAAAATACTTTAAATGAACTTAATGATCACATGTAATATATATTTTTGATAAATATACACTGTTTTAATAATAAAACATATGAGTCATGTAATGAGCAATGCTTGTTTTTTATAATTTATATAAAATACCAAGTGCAAGCAATTTGCTTGTCACTCAGATCATGTATGGAAGTTTAGAGACACATTCTGAGTTAAAAAATATATTTTTCTCCTACTTTAAATGTCATTAAATAAACACAAATGTCACATTTATGGAATGGAAACCTAAAAAAACTAAAATACCAACTAAATATTATTAAATAATATAATGGTAATAGCGGTAACCCCATGTTATGTCATTGGTGTTACTGCTTCAAAAAACACTATTTTGAAAAAATGCAATGACTTTTGGAAGTACTTCCTGGTTCAAGAGGTCATTGGAGGAAGTGCGATCAACAGAGGCACATGGTGAGTCTGTTGTCTCTTTCCATTTGATGATTTATTTGATAATTTTATGCGAGGCTTTTAAGTATGTCATTGGTGTTAGTCATTTCATAGATTCAGATTCAGATTCAGATTAGATTTATTTGCCATATGTAACAAGTACAATGGAATGCTTGTTCCCCGTAGGGACACGTCAGCTATACATACAGCGCCGCGTTCAGAGTCAATACAATGGCTTCCCGTGGCAGTGGGAGCACGATGTCCCTCAGCCGCTCCGTCCTCCTCTTCACCGCGGCCTCCTCCTCACTGTTGCCGGCTCCATGTGTGGTGGCCTGCTTCTCCCGCTCTGGCCGCCATGCCCGGCTCCCCTCCTCCCAGTCGGACTGTGAGTTACCCGAAATGGAGCTGCCGGCCGACGTGCTGCAGCTTGTCGTTGAGTCTGCTGCTGCTGCTCGTTGCACTGCGCTCCTCTGCCCGACTCACCGAACACATCATCGGGATGTGAATGCTCCAATGCGGCCTCCTCTTCACCATCGCCGGCTCCACGGCCCGGGGCCTACTTCTCTCTTTCCCGGGTCGGCCTATGGCCGCCATGCTCAGCTCCCCTCCTTCCAGTCGGAATTCCTTCCCGCCGAGGAGCTGCCGGCCGATGTGCTCCAGCAGGTCGGCTTGGCTGCTGCTGCTGCTCACCGCGCTGCGCTGCCACTGCCTGACTCGCCGAGCACCTCGCTCCAGTTGCGGGAGCGATCGGCGAGAGCTGGCCGCCCGAAACAGGGAGAGCGATCTCAGCACCGGACCGTCACGGCCGCCATCTTGACTGTAATGAGAAATTGATCATAGAAATTGATTAAATTAGATATTTGAATGATTTTAATATGATTGAAGACATGTGGTCTGAGGTACTGTGGCGTCCATTTTGTAAAAAACATTTTTTCTGCAAATTGTCATTGGTGTTACCGTCATTGGTGTTACTACTCCTCCTGGTAACACCAATGACAATCAGTAATACCAGGACGTTTTTGTGTAAATGAGCTTTTATAAAAGCTTCAACAAAAGTTATTAGGGCAAAATAGCACATATTGTTTCATTTTCATAACTTCCTATTGTTATTGTTATTGTTCCTTTTGTCAGGTATGGCGAAATTGAGTGCAGCTGAGAAGCAGAGGCTTTACAGACAGCGCAGGGATGCAGACCCTACATGTAGAGCAGAGTACTTAGAAAAAAGGCGTCAGGGTTATGCCAATGATATAGCAACAACAAAAAGAAAGAAAATAAATGATCTCAGTGAAAGGGCAAAGAGAGGTCAGCGCAAGGCATGGCGAGTCAACCAGGCAAGACACAGGCAAGATATGAGAGTAAGAGAGACAGTCTTGACCCCCCCATCATCTCCAGAGAGTTCACCCAGCATCTCAAGGTAGAACTGAAGACATTGGTGTTAGTCATTTCATCGGAAGGGAAATGAGAAATTGATCATAGAAATTGATTAAATTAGATATTTGAATGATTTTAATATAATTGAAGACATGATTGGATTACTATTCTGACATATTACACCAATATATTTGACAGACAACTACGACAAGGGAGGAGAGCGCGCAGGAGAGATGCACAAAGGAGCCAGAGGAAAATTCAGAAGTTGGAAGATAAGCTTACGGAAAGCAAACGACAATGCAACATGTACGAGAAACGTTATTTCCGTTTGCAGGGTAGAGTTGCAAATTCCGAAAGCCCAGGAACGAAGACAAAAGAGATCCTCCAAGGTTACACAGTCCACTCTCCAGTCAAGAAAGCTCTGAAATTCCACTTTGCTCTTGTGGGAGATTTAAAAGGAAAAGTACAATGCAGCCAAAGAAACAAAATCCAAACAGGTTTTTGCAAACATACTGACGGGAAAGCTGATCAGAAAATACAAATTCCAGCTGCTGTGCCAGAAGAGCATTGGCTTCTCATACAAAGCTTGGAGAAAACCAAAGATCAGCTCTCGAGAAACCACCACAAACAAGAGGAAGACTGTGAGACAGTTCTACCCAAGAGATGATGTCAGCAGACTGACCACAGCAAAGAAAAACGCAATCATTCTCCAGAAGGTGAAGAAACAGAGGAGGTTACTCTGTGACTCCCTGCTCAACCTCCACAAGAGATTTGTTGCTGAGCATGGAGAACAGATTTCTTATGCCTTCTTCTGCAGGCAGAGACCCTTTTGGGTTGTGACACCAAATGAGCGGGACAGAGAAACATGTCAGTGCAAGACTCATGAAAATCTTCAGTTTATGGCAGATACACTGTACAAACTTGGGCTCTCAGAGTGTAAAAACCTGGATGAAATGGCTGACGGCACCGTCTGCAACAACTCAAAGTCATGTGCCTATGGTGAATGCCAAGAATGTGAACGCACCACATATCCCCTCACCGAATCAACATCAAATACACTGGTAACTTTAACCCAGTGGCGTCTGGAGAAGATTGACCATTCCAAACCAGGTGAAGAGTCTGAGAAGAGAAGAACAATCACTGTCAAGAAAGATGTGCCAATAACAGAGGATGAGCTTGCTACCCATTTTCAAGATAGGCTCTTTAAGTTCCGCAGACACATCTTCAACATCCGTTGGCAGTACAATGCTTACAGAAATCTAAGAGAGAACCTGACCTCCAAGGACTGCCGATTTTAGTGAAAACTACACTTGCAAGTATGCAAATGAAATCCAGTCTGTGCACTTTGGGGGGTCACATCAACAAGTGACCCTCCACACTGGTGTTCTCTATGTGCAGGACCAGCCCCCCATGCCCTTTAGTGCAATCTCCCCAAGTAGAAGGCACGACCCAGTGGCTATATGGGCACATCTTGACCCCATTCTGGAGATGGTGAAAAATCAGTGCCCTGAAGTCCAGAACCTTCATTTCTTCAGCGATGGCCCTGCCACCCAATACAAGCAGAAGGGCAAGTTCTACATGATTTGCTCAGAACCTCACCAGAAGAGCTTCCCCAAAACCACTTGGAACTTCTTCGAGGCAAGCCATGGGAAGGGTGCTCCGGATGGGGTGGGGGGTGCATTAAAGAGGTCAGCCGACATCTTGGTCCGTCAGGGAAGGGATATCCCAGATGCACACTCTTTCTTCCAGGAGTTAAAGGACTCTGGAACGCAGGTGAAACTGTTCTATGTAAGCGAGGAAGATGTTGAGACTAAGGCACAGAAAATGCTGGAGGTGCCTCTTGTGGCAATAAAGGGGACCATGAAAATGCATCAAGTTTTGAGCATCACACCTGGCATCCTCAAATACAGAGACATCAGTTGTTTCTGCCACGCAGCAGAGGGCGTGTGGGATTGCCCATGTTACAGTCTCCAAGAAATCATTGTAGGAGCTGTGCCGCCTACAGAACGTGACCACTCTGCTCCACAACAACCACACTGACCTGATGTCATTGAGACTCACCATAGCGGGCAGTGGTGTATTGTGAGGTATGATGACCAGCCATACCCTGGCATTATACTGGAGGTGGAAGAGCACAACATAAAAGTCAAGTGCATGCACAGGAATGGCGTGAACAGGTTTTTCTGGCCAAGCACAAGAGATGACGTAAACTGGTATGGGGACGACCAGATAATGTGTTTCATGCCAGAGCCAGTTCCTGTGAACAAACGATCCGTTCAGGTTGACCAGAAGATCTGGACATATTTGAAGGGGCAGCTGGATGTGTGACCACAAGTCAAAAACCAGTTGCTGGAAGCCTAAAGTTGATATAAAGACAGATTACTTTGTTTACTTGTGTTCTAATGAGTATGTTTTATATCTGGCTCAATCAGGATAGAACTAGGCTACATGTTTTATGAGTTTCTATGAAAATGGTGATGTTGACTACGATGTTGATGACAATGTTCAGACACAATCATTCTTGGTCTTGGTCTTAATGTGCTCTCTTTAATGTGCTCCTCTTTGGTCTTAAAGTGCTTTGGCTAAGTTTTTTTTATGTTATTACTCAAATTATATGAATCTCTCAGTGCTGTAAATGAGTTAACTGAAAAAAATGGCACATTAGTTCGATGAAATGTAATAAATTCATTGAGTTGTTTGAAATAGTCTGGGGTCAAGTCATTGGTGTTGTATTGTGTCACTGGTGTTACTGCATGTTTTTTTCCAGTGATATGATATCAAACGTGTCATTTTTGACTTTATAATAATTTTATGTTTGTTGATTGTTGCTTTATTCATGAGTTAGCAGTTTAAGGATAGTATCATTCAATTTTGATGACTGTCCTTCAGTTATTGTTGATATTATAGCAAAAACATGATGGCGCAAATGAAAAAAAGTCACACAATGTAACTTTACACATACCTGATTATAATAAATAAATAATCAAAACTTTTTCTTTAAATTATCAACCAACTCTGTCTTTCAGTATATGTGCAGATTGAATTGAGAAATAGCATTCTGATAAGCCTTTAATTTTGTTTAAGGTATAAGTAACACCAATGACAAAAAGACGGCACAAGCATTCTTTGAGTGAATGTATAAAAATAATTAAAATACATTAAGCTTTCATTTTTGTGGATTGATAAAGTTAACAGGTTAATTAATATTGTACAATAAGTTTTGATTATGTAAAATGAAATACATTTCAAGACATCTTGCAATTCCAAATGCCACCGTTTCTGTAGAACGACCCAGGGGGTAAATCCAATTGTCATGGTCCATGTTGGAACAAGGAGGAGGTCCTGCTGAAGGAATATTAGGAGTTAGGAATGAAATTAAAAAGTAGGACCTCGAGGGTAGTAATCCCTAGCCATGTGCAAATTGGCATAGAAACAGTCAGATCAGGAGAATTAACACATGGCTAAAGGGCTGGTTTGGGAAAGAGGGGTTCCTTTTCATGGGACACTGGGACAGGAAGGAACTGTACCGATGGGACGGACGCCACCTGAACTGGGATGGGTCCCTTGTCCTAGCGGAAAGGGTAAATAGGGAGGTGACAAAGGCTTTAAACTAGTAAGACGGGGGGAAGGATCTACAAGAAATGAAACCAGCCTAATATAAACAAAACAGGAAAGGAGAGCATAGGAAAGAGTAAAGTAAGGGAGGACATTGATGGCCAGGGAATAAATAGAGTTATAGGAGTTTAAAAAGATGGTTAAAAATAAAGTGTGAGGAACTGCTATTAAAATGAGTTAATCTGTCTGTACAGCAATGCACACAGTGTCCATAATAAAACTGGGGAGCTGGAGGTAATCATACGTTGCGAGGAACCAGACATAATATGGATTACTGAGATATGGCTACAGAAAAATCAGGACTAGGAATTAAACATTGCAGGGTATAACATATTTAGAAAAGATAGAGAGGGGAAAAGGGGAGGTGGAATAGCTGTACTTATTAGAGATAACATAATGGCAGTAGAAAAAGGTGATGCATCTATCAGCAAGACAAAAATAAAATCCATGTGGATAGAGATAAAAGATAATAAAGGATTAATCACACTAATGGGGTAGTCTACAGACCACCTAATAGTGGAAGAAATATGCAGAAAAATTAGGGAAATTAGGAAAAAAACATAGAATAATAATCATTGGGGATTTCAACTACTCAGATATTAACAGTATAGGTAGGTAAAGGGGATAAGGGAATGCAATTCCTACAATATTTTCAGGAATCCTTTCGAACCCAATATGTAAAAAACCCAACAAGGGAGGATTCACTATTGGATCTAGCAATGGGGAATGAACCAGAGCAGATAAGAGAAGTAAAAGTAGGGGAACAGCTAGGCAATAGTGACCATAATATAATACGCTTTAAGATAATAATTGAGAAGGACATGGGTATGTTAAAGACCAGGGTAATAGACTGGAGAAACGCTGATTTTGAGGGGCTGAGAATAGAACTTGGGAAAATAAAATGGACAACAGTATTGATAAACAATGATGTAGAGCAGCAATGGGAAACATTTAAAATGGTGTTCAACAGAGTCCAGGAAAATCAAATCAAATCAAATCAACTTTTATTGTCATTGTTAGTGCACAAGTGCAGTACAACGAAATGTAGGCTTGCGGCTCCCGAGAGTGTACATTTGGATTAAGACATTTAAACATTCAACATACATTTGGCTTGTAGTATATTAACATAAATATGACCATAATAAAGTGCATAAAGAATAAAAATATATTCCACTAATAAACAAGAACAAGCTAAACACTAATGAGACACCGTGGATGAATAAAACCATAAGGGAAAAATTGAGGCTAAGGAAAGAGGCATACATTAAATACATAGACAGCATGATAAGGGAGAATATGAAGCGATTAGGAGAGAAGTAAAATAAAACAATTAGGAAGGCAAAGAGGAACTATGAAATTAAATTATCAAGGAACATAAAACAAAATAGTAAATATTTTACAGACACATAAAGGAAGGTCGTGATGGGAATAGGGCCACCAAGGGATGGAGAGGATAATACCACAGGCAGCAATAGAGAGATGGCAGAGATAGTAAATAATTACTTTGCTTCAGTATTTACCAGGGAGATAGAACAGGTGGAGATGATATTAGTAATGAGTTAACTGTATTTAAAATAAAACTAGGAGATATACTAAATAAACTAATGAAACTCAGAGGATAAAACCCCTGGTCCGGACGGATTATATCTGCGCATTTTAAAAGAATCTAGGGAAGAAATAGCAGAGGCATTACTGCACATATTTAGTAATTAATTAGAAAAAGGTGTAGTGCCAGAGGACTGGTGGATAGCTAATGTAATACCTATATTTAAGAAGGGAGATTGAACATGTCCAGGGAACTATAGGCCAGTCAGCTTAACATCGGTGGTAGGAAAAATAATAGAATCTCTACTAAAGGAGAAAATAGAAGAACATCTAGAAACAAAAAATAATAATAAATAGTCAGCATGGATTTCAAAAGGGAAAGTTTTACTTGACCAACCTAATTGAATTTTCTGAAGAGGTAACAGAGAGAGTAGACAAGGGTAATGCAGTAGATGTAATTTATCTAGATTTTCAAAAGGCCTTCGATAAGGTACCACATAATAGACTAATGAATAAGGTCAGGGAATGCAGAGTCAGGGGACAAGTAGCAAAATGGATAGCTAGCTGTCTTCAAGAAAGCAGAGAGTAGGGGTAAAGGGTAGCTATTCAGAATGGCAGAAGGTGGGAAGTGGTGTTCCACAAGGATCAGTGCTGGGACCACTGTTGTTCACAATTTATATTAACGATTTAGACCTTGGAATTAAAATCAAAATTTCTAAATTTGTGAACGACACCAAATTGGGGGGCATAGCCAATACTGAGGAGGACTGCAACAAATTACAAGAAGACATTAATAAAATTGCAAAATGGGCATATAATTGGCAAATTAAATTCAACATAGATAAATGTGAGGTAATGGGCCAGAAATTGGTGAACGGGGCTTGCTGCGCGTGCAAGCCCCGTATATGCACTTACCCCGCGCTACTGCCGATCAGCTCCAGGGACACCTGGACTTGGTGTTTGAAAAAGAAGAATCCCGGGCAGCGTATGACGTCACGCCGCCCAGGAGTGCAGCCAGCGCGAAGCCAGGAGCGTGCAGTGTAAGTGAGACACGCCCCTTGAGGTCTCAGTTTCACTGGACACGCCCCCAATGTTTCTGTCAAGCTGCTAAGCATTTTTACATGCAAAGCAGCAGTTTAAATAGGTTTTTGGAAGTTTTTTGAAGATTTTGGTAACTTTTATAAACTTTTTAAAATGTTTACATTATTTTGAGTAATCTGAAGTAGTTTTAAAGAGAATTAAAGCAATTTAAAGACTTTTAAAAGCCCTAAAAGAATTTTTTAAATTCCATTTATTTATTTAGCAATGTCGTCGTCATACGTGTCTTCACACTGTTCCCTTTGGGGAACTGTATGAAGTGGTGGAAGGATTTATGGCCATGATTAACGCTCATTCCGTGACCGTAACCATCTTTGAACCAGCCATTAGGGCGGTTAGTCCTATGGCGGGAGGGTTTTACGGGCTCCCACAAGCTATACAAGGATGGGGGGCCACCCACACCCACGGACGCAAATATCCCACTGGATGTCGACCCAGAATTTAGAGCCGGAGCTCCGACTCCACTTGCCGGGACTGTCTGGAGCGGGGTTCGAAACCCTACCCTGATCTGGCCCAGCGGCGGGGATCCTACCGCTATGACAAAGGCCCAATCCAATTAGCAACGTGAAATGGCAGCATAGGGCTCCAGTCACGGGGAGGGAAAAGGCGCAGGGAACGTATGGGTGTCACCTTTTGTGCGGAGTGGGCCTTTTGCGTAGCAGTAAGCATCCCCGCCGCTGGGCCAGAAGGAGTAGGGTTTTGAACCCCACTCCAGACAGTCCCGGCAAGTGGAGTCGGAGCTCCAACTTTAAATTCTGGGTGGACATCCAGCGGGATACTTGCGTCCGTGGGTGTTGGTGGCCCCCCCCCCCCCCCTCAGATGGGTTGTGGGAGCCCGTAAAACCCTCCCGCCATAGGACTAACCACCCTAATGGCTGGTTCAAAGATGGTTACGGTCACGGAATGAGCGTTAATCATGGCCATAAATCCTTCCACCACTTCATACAGTTCCCCAAAGGGAACAGTGTGAGGACACGTACGATGATGACCTCTTGCGCAATGCACCTCCTTGGACCCTCAGTCGCAGATGCGAGGGGGCAAGTCGTGCAATTGTTAAATTTTTCATTTTATTGACATGCAAAATGTTGGCCCAGTAATTCCCTTCCAACTGCGCGAGTACGGTCGGGGTACTTACGCATCTGGCCGGATGAAATGCCGGTTTTCAGCATGCACAGTGCATGTGGGGAAAACCGGCATTTCCTGTCCTCTGAACGAAGGGGTTCAGAGGCAGAACGCGTGCGACTGCACAGGCAGCGCGTGCGCAGTATAATTCGCCGCTTTCATTAATGCTTTCAGTGAGGTCAAGTCATTACAACTTACACATGAAAAAAGCATGGGTACAGTTGCTCCAGAGGCTGCGGAGGAAGATATTTATTATCGTGGAGCTTCTGAAAGTATGTATGTCTGTATATATTCCTTTGCGTGTTATGTATATATTCCTTTACTTATGTGTATGAATGTATTATTTAATTATGACTTTCAGAGAAAGTAACTTATTGGAAAATCATAATTAAAAACATACATTCATACACATTAGTAAAGGAATATAAAACATACATACATATACGTAAAGGAATATATGTGGACATACATACATAACTCATTCTCACATTCCATTCACATAGCCACAATTGCTCCTTCTACCTACCGTTCTGAAAACCCTTTTTAAAAAAAAAAAAAAAAAAAAAAATTTAAACTTTAAAACTTACTTAAAATTTCTTAAAATAACTTCCCTCCCTTTCCCAAACAAAAATATTGCATTTCAGAAGCTCCACGATAAAATATATCTTCCTCCGCAGCCAATGAACAACTTTACACTTGCTTTTTTCAAGTGTAACTTCTAAGGACTTACCCTCACTGAATCCATCATTGAAATCCACAAAGTTCACTGCGCAAGCGCTGCCTGTGCAGTCGCACGCGCTGTGAATAGACCTCAGGTCTGGAAATGCCGGCGTTCCCCGCATGCGCTGTTCCTGCTGAACGCCGGCATTTCCAACGGCCAGATGCATGGGTACCCCGACCGTACTCACGCTTCTGGCCGCGAATTTCTGGCCCATTATATTTTGGTAAGAAAAATAGAGAGGTCACATATTACTTGGAAAATAAGAATCTAAGTGGGGTGGAGGAGCAAAGGGATCTCGGAGTACAAATACACAAATCACTAAAAGTATCGACACAGGTTAACAAGGCCACAAAAAAAGCAAACCAAGCACTAGGGTTTATTTCTAGAGGGATAGAATTGTAAAGTAGTGAAGTTATGCTAAACTTGTATCGAACCTTGGTTAGACCACACTTGGTGTACTGTGTGCAATTCTGGTTGCCATATTATAAAAAGGATATAGAGGCACAAGGATGATACCAGAAATGCAAGGGTACACCTATCAGGAAAGGATGAACAGGCTGGGTCTCTTTTCTCTTGAAAAGAGAAGGCTGAGGGGTGACCTAATAGAGGTCTTTAAAATCATGAAAGGTTTTGATAGAGTAGATACAGAGAGAGTGTTTCCACTTGTGGGGAAGAGCAAAACTAGAGGCCATCAATATAAGATAGTCACCAAAAAATCAAATAGGGAATTCAGAAGAAACTTCTTTACCCAGAGAGTGGTGAGAATGTGGAACTCGCTACCACAGGGAGTGGTTGAAGTGAATAGTATAGATGCATTTAAGGGACAGTTAGATAAGCATATGAGGGAGAAGGGAATAGAAGGTTATGCTGATAGAGTTAGATGAGGAAAGACGGGAGGAGGCTCGAGTGGAGCATAAACACCGGCATAGACTGGGTGGGTTGAATGGCCTGTTTCTGTGCCTTATATCCTATGTAATCTTATGTAATCAGCACCTTGAAACAGAAATTCCTGCTGAGATACCTTTTCAGCCAGAAAGAGTTGTACATCAGGCTCTTACCCAAGTGTTTGATCCGCCCAATTCACTGATCCACGTGTACAATGCTGTGACCGAATACACTTCCACCAACATTGTCCGCTGCATGTAATCAGCTACGAAGAATGAGCATTTATTGATCTGATGATACTTTATTCTGCACCACCAGAAAACACAGTTCAAATGAAATGCAACCATAGGTGCCTCATTGAGTGTATGTACCTAGTGCATTTTTCCTCTCTCCCTAACTGTCCCAGACCTTCACATCCCCTCCTGAGTACTTGTATTGCATGACAACCCCCTTCTCCCCACGTTCAGTGGGCCACCCTTCCAATACTACCGAACCCCACAATACCCAATCCCCCCTGTACTTTTACATGCCTCTTGCCTTCCAGTAACTTGGAATATCTTCCCTATTGGCTTGTTGTGGATCCTGCACTCTTCTACTTTAAAAAAAAATAAAGCAAGGTATTAAATTGAGTATTCAGGTAAGCAAACATAATAGTAAGGTTACTGATTTATAATTTTCATGAAAAGATGAACATAATTGTCATTTGAACCTGACAATACAGCAGATATTGCTGTAATGCATTGCAATAAAAACACAATTCTCCTTCATAAAATCGGTGGACCTGTTAATATATTGCACATTACAAAGCATAAAACAATGTATCCTCCAACACACCATGAGTAACATTATGGGAGATCCACAGGTATTTTATATATTTTTCCTGTTTAATCTGCTATATTTTATTATGAGGTTCAATTGTGATGTTATTAATTGGAATCAAAATGCATGAGTTGCCAAACAAGGTGATGGAGCGAGAGCAAATTGCAACTTTTAATAATTAAATAGGTAAGTGGAAATCAAATTTCTATGGAAATACATTTTAAATGACATTTTGAAATAATATAATTCATTAATCTAGCTACAATTACCAATAAATTTTGAAACTAAATAATCAGATCCATCCACAAATATATAAAAAATTAAATATTGACATGCAATGTGCATGTAAGTGTTTGATTTGTAAAAGCAGTCACGAACCGTGAAACACTAATTGCTGTCCGCAAGTATCTGCCTTGTTTGTGATATAATTGCTTCTTGTAGTTGGTCTTCTGCAGATTCCCTAGATAATTCAATGTTACGTCAATAGCTTAAAACCCATCCGTCAGTTTTGCTTTAAGACTGTTGCTGTAGTTTTTTTTAAATCATCTGCAGTGAGACTCAGGAGGGCAGCTGGGAACTCCTGCCTCAGCGTCTGCATCACACTGCAGCCCTGCCCAATTCTTTCACTCATCCAAGTAGTTTAAAATGTTCCAAGATGTCATGATTGCAACTTTCATTTTATTTGTGTTACGGCTAGGGCCTAAATATGCCAGAAAGAAAGGCGCAAGAGAAAAGAAAGAAATGGGAGACGAGACCAACAAAGCCAAAGTAACGCACCTGTCATTTTAAAATAATATAAAAAATACTTCCACTCAGCTAATGTGAATAGGGCCAAAGAAACATAATTTGGAAGGAGGCAGAAATCTAAACAAAGGAGTATGACAAATAATAAGAACAGAACCAGCTAGTAGTCGCAGATTCACCTTTAGTTAAACAGCACGAACGTGAGCAGTATATGCTTCTTAGCGATTACTTCTGGGCCAATCTCACCCAGACAAGAATGGGATCTTTCAGGATCATTCTCTCATCCACCCCCATTCCCTCTTCCCCCCCCCCCCCCCCCTTTGTGGATCTTCTCCTCTGGACAGAGTACAGGCCTAACCATGGGAAGCAGGAGTCATAGTTGAGGCTAACATCCCTAACTGTTTGCATAACATCATTTTTAAATGCTTTCCTGCCTTTTTCATGCCTGATCTTGTTAGGTTACCTGTTCAAAATCATAGATATGAATCATTTCATACATCCACTTAGAGACAGAGGTATGAGTGGAGTCTTTCCTGGAGTATAGAATTGTTCTATTTTATGCGAGTAAACTTAGAGGCCTAGAAATTCATTGTAGCCACTTTTGGGGCGTTAAAGTCGGGCGGCCGCTAAAGTTTGCGCCCGCCGCCAAATCGATATTCATTAGCTTCGCCCTAAGAGTTTGCTCGAGCGCTAAAACTGGCGCTGGACGCCTCTCTTTAGGCGCTAAGCCGGAGGTGCTGAGCGAGAGCGCCCAGGCCGGGCGCAGCGCAGGTGCGGCCATCTCGTGATTGACAGCAGACACCCTGGCGCCGGCCAGCTCTTAAGGGGGAAGGGTCGACTTTGTCTGCTGCCACGCCCTGGATAGTGGAGCCCTCCAGCTAGGCCTGAACACTGCTGCTGGGCCCAAATAGCGCCTGAAGCCATGCAGAGGGCCCGTGAACGAGCGCAGCGCTTCTCAGAGCGTGATCTGAGTGTGCTGGTTGGTGGTGTGGAGAAGAGGCGCCATATTTTGTACCCGGACAATGGCAGGAAGGCGCCGGTCCGTGCCTACCGGAGAGCCTGGAGGCATGTCGCCAGCAAGGTGTCAGCCAACAGCGAGGTCCCCAGGACCGGTGTACAATGCCGCAAAAAGTTTAATGACCTCACGCGGATTGTCAGGGTGAGTACCCTTTCCAGTGACCTCCTCATCCTTGCATGTGCACCTCACATTATGGGCAAAGGGACCTGAAAGCCCTAATGGCCAGCCCTCATCCAGCAGCTATGGAACAGGCATGAACATCAATTGCACATTCTGCACTTAACACACTGGCCAAGCTATTCCACCATGGGAGGCAGTGCACACAAGATCAGGGCGACACACTGGCCAGGCTATTCCACCATGGGAGGCAGTGCACACAAGATCAGGGCGACACACTGGCCAGGCTATTCCACCATGGGAGGCAGTGCACACAAGATCAGGGCGACACACTGGCCAGGCTATTCCACCATGGGAGGCAGTGCACACAAGATCAGGGCTACACACTGTACTTAGAGGCCGTCCTTTCTCTTGCAGGCCAAGCTGGCCAATAACAAGAAGAGCCGGACTGCGACCGGGGGAGGCCGACCCCAGATCCAGCCGCTCACCGAGCTGCAACATCGCGTGGGGCGCATCATGGGTGGCCGGCTGATTGGCCCCGTTGCATGTGGAGATGCCAACCCTGTTCTGGGCACCAATGGTAAGGACATCAACGTTTGGACCGCTCTCGTCCCACTTGCGCATCAGATCTACATCCTTTGCCACTGTCCGACCAATGCGCTGAATGCCACCACTCATGCATCCCTCGTTGATGCCCTCTCCTCACTCTAAAGCTACTCTTGTGCCTTCCTGCTTTCAGATGGTGAGGAGGAGGTCCCTGAACTTGCCAGTGACAGCCCCTCGGAGGAGGAGGAGGAGGAGGAGCAAGAGGAAGGCGGCCCATCAGGGGAACCCTCAGCCGTGGCAACCCATGCCAATGTAGGGGACACGTCTTCCCTGGAGGGGAGCGTCGCGGAAGTGTCGGAGGGGAGCTCATGGGACCTGCGGCCTGCAGAAACGCGGGAGGGGGGTGCCAGCTCGGCGGCCTTCTCCCCAGAGGGGGGAAGGGTCGGAGGGGAGTCCAATTGCTGGGCCCAGCGGCGTCCAGCAACGCAGGAAGGGTCAGCCAGCTCGGCGGCCTTCTCCCCAGAGGGAGAGTCCGGCCTCCAGTCCGGAGATGGTCTTCGCCGAGGAGATGGAACGCCTCGAGGACTTGTCCGCGGACTCGGAGCGCCGGCACACGGAGCTCATGGGGGTAGTGGCACGGTTGCCTGAGGCCATCGAGTCCCTCTCTCGGAGTGTCACCGACGTCGGGGCCTCACAGGCCATCAGTTTGGCGGAATTCGGGGCAGAGCAGGCAGCGAGTCGGGCGGCATTCGGGGCAGATCAGGCAGCGAGTCGGGCGGCGTTCGGGGCAGCTCAGGCAGCGAGTGGGCAGCTGATCAGTGGTGCCGTGCAGTCACTGGGTGCTCTGATGAGGTCACTGAACAGGTCAAAACGGGCACTCACTGCTGCCACACTCGCTGTGTCAGCCAGGCATCGCCAGGGCACCCGGCGCGCTGCAGCAGCACAGCGGTCTATCCCTCGGCAGATTGGTGCGCATGCTGCAGTGCTGGCCCGGGCGAGTGCCAGTGTCTCAGGCGACCAGCGAGCGCCTGCCATCCGCCAGCTTGCCCCCATTCCTCCAGCCGCCACTGCCACTCCCCCAGTGGAGCTGCCAGGAGCTGCTGCAGCGACTGATGCTGGCCAGCCACAGCTGCAGCATTCAACAGCCGCCCGCTCGACGGCCAGACCTCGACTAGGCCGACCTCCAAGGGCATCTGCCGTCACGACATGTGCCCCTCTGGAGCCTGCCCCCAGCCTTGCAGCAGCCAATGGCCTTACTTTGAGGAGGAGCAGCAGGGCGGGCAGGGGCCACACAAAGATGGCCAAGGCATCGCCCTAGCGGGCCAAAAAGTCGAATGTGTGGCCAGTTGTGTTTGTTTTTTGAGGCCGAGAATTGGATGTTTGTTTTTTGAGGCCGAGAATTGGATGTTTGTTTTTTGAAGGCCGAGGATGTGATGTTTGTTTTTTGAAGGCCGAGGATGTGATGTTTGTATTTTACGAAGTCCGAGGATGACGGCCATTTTAGTTGCACTGTTTTGTTAATCCTCTCCAGGTTGTGGGAGCGAGTAATGTGTTTGAGTGTTTTTTGAGGGTTTCGTCTGTTTTTGGTTTTCATGTGGGAAGGGCCCTGAGTTTGTACAATAAAGCATTTTATTTATTAACATTGTCCATGTTTGATCTTTGAAGTGTTTGTTGCCTTAACCGGCTGAGGGCTTGCGGAGCGGCTGCAATCATGTTCTTTCATTGGCACAAGCCATTCCCTGACAGGGGGCCTAGAAGTGACGTTCAATAAGTCGCCGACGGGCGGCCCTTGGACCTTGTGCCTCCCTCCTGGGCTGGTACTCCTCGTCCTCCTCCTCATGCTCCTCCTCCTGAGGTGGGGGTCCAACGTGAGGTGGCAGTGCCTGAGTCCTGCGGATAGCCAGGTTGTGCAGCATGCAGCAAACGACGATGAATTGGGAGACTCGCTCCTGCGAATACTGGAGGGCTCCCCCGGAGCAATCGAGACAGCGGAACCGTTGCTTGAGGACGCCGATTGTTCTATGATGTTCCTAGTCGCTTGATGGCTCTCGTATGCCTCTTCAGCAGGGGTCATGGGCGCGCGGAGCGGGGTCATGAGCCAGGTACACAAAGGAAAGCCTTTGTCCCCGATAAGCCATCCTCTTGGGGGAGGCTGTGCCTGGAACATGTCAGCCACAGTTGTCTGTCGCAGGATAAAGGCATCGTGGCTGCTGCCTGGAAAGCGGGCATTGACAGCTAGGATGCACTGCCTGTGGTCACACACCAGCTGTACGTTGAGGGAATGGTAGCCCTTCCGGTTGCGGTAATCCTCGGCATGCTCCAGAGGTGCCCGCAAAGCCACATGCGTGCAGTCAATGGCGCCCTGCACCATGGGGAAGCCCGCTATTCTTGCAAACCCCACTGCACGCTGCTGCTGCTTGTCCAGGGTCATGGGGAAGGAGATGAATTGATGTCTCCTTCTGAAAAGGGCTTCGGTCACCTGGCGGATGCAGCAATGCACGGCGAACTGGGAGATGTTAGCGATGTCCCCAGCAGCAGATTGGAAGGAGCCGGTGGCATAGAAGTTGAGAGCCACCGTCACCTTCACTGCCACCGACAGAGACGTCCTGCGCATCAGCTGTGGCTGCAGATATCTCTGAAGCAGCTGGCAGATGTCTGCAACCACCAACCTTCTGAATCGCAGCCTCCTTACACACATCGCGGCAGACATGGTCAGATAGGAGGACTGCTGGCGGAATACCCTGGGCGGGTAAGGCCTCAGTTGGCGACGCCTGTTGCCCCCTCTGCGTCTAGCCAGGGCTGCCACTCTCTCACGGCGTCTGTAAGCCCTTCTGGCATAAGGCTGAAAGTCAGCGTTGGCACCCAATGCAGCCCCCATTATATGCTGGCAAACAATGAGCTCTCAATGAAGGCAAAGATAATTGCTAAGCTCTGGCCTGAGCCAAAAATACCTGTCCTAGTGTTGATCCAAACCAGTAAGCTCTCCCCCTTGGTCTCTCTCCAAAAAACCGTTGCACAGCAGTGAATGCTGCAAAATGGCTGGCCTTTATAGTGCAGGGTAAGTGCCCTTTAATTAGCGCTCCCCGCGGCCCGCCTCGGCTGTGTACCGTTCCACTTCACAGTCGTTAGGGCCGCCCGGCGCACAATGGCCCGGCGCGAGTGAAGTTCCGGTTCGGGGCGCACAAAGGGCGTTGCACTAGTAAATGACGTCATGATCTGCGCGTGCAGCAGGGCGCGCGCTAAGACTTTGCGCCGGCGCTAAATGTGTACTGAAGTTGGGGCGAGGCGCAGATCGCGCTGCGCCCGGGCGCTAAGCGCCTAGCGCTCGAGATCTACTCCTCCTAAGGCGCTAACGGCTGGCGCGCCCAACTGAATCTCTAGGCCAGAAGGCTTTTGTAGACTGCTATGCAAATAGGTCAGTCTTGTACCTGGGGTTTGGCCTAAACAGTACAGGGTAGATTTCAAAGTCATTAGCTTATCCTCAAAGGGACTGAACCCTAGAAGAACCTGCAGAAGGGTTTCAGCAGAAATAGTCTTTCCTTCAGGATCGTGCTCCCCTTTGTGAATCTTCTTCCCCACCCAGAGTACAGGCCTGGCCAGGGGAAGCATTAGTCATGGTTTTCAGATACTGACTAAATTGCTGTCTATTTCAGCATGTTGTGTTTTTATTTCTGATGATATTGGTTGGGTTTTTTTCTTACTTCCCCCAGAAAATGTCAGGAAGGACATTCTGTTCCACTGCAGCGCCAGAATATTAGGGAGACCTTTGTATATGTCTCCGTCAAGTGATTGACACAAAAGTAACCACGGTTCCAAATTATAAATATGCAGTGTGATTTCAATTAATTACTAATTACATTCATCACTTGTGAACTTGAATGAGACACTCTGTATTTATAGAGCAGCTTATCATTTCTTGCAGGAGCATTCCGATGCACTTTACATTAAATTAATTACTCAGAAGTCCACTTGTTAAAGTAAACATAGTGGCCATTTTGTGCACAGGCCAAAAGGTGAACTGATCTAAAAAAAAATTCTTGGGCTGTGGGCAATGTGGCAAGGCCACATTTTTATTATCTATCCTAGTTGTCCTAAGCAGCTTTTTGAACCATTGGAATCCTTGTGGTGATCGTGTGGTGATAGATGGAGTTAGGTCAGGAATACATAGCAACATAGAAGATAGGAGCAGGAGTAGGCCATTCGGCTCCTCGAGCCTGCTCCGCCATTTAATGCGATCATGGCTGATCATCCAAGCTCAGTACCCTGTCCCTGCCTTCTCCCCATATCCCTCGATCCATTTAGCCTTCGATCCATTTAGCCTTAAGAAATATATCTAGCTCCTTCTTGAATATATTTAATGAATTGGCCTCAACTGCCTTCTGTGGTAGAGAATTCCACAGGTTCACCACTCTCTGGGTGAAGAAATTCCTCCTCATCTCAGTCCTAAATGGCTTACCCCTTATCTTTAGACTGTGACCCCTGGTTCTGGACTCCCCCGCCATCGGGAACATCCTTCCTGCATCTAGTCTGTCTAGTCCTGTTAGAATTTTATAAGTTTCAATGAGATCCCCTCTCATTCTTCTAAATTCCACAGCGAATATAAGCCCAATCGACGCAATCTCTCCTCATACGTCATTCCTGCCATCCCAGGATGCTGGGAATTGCAGGGTACTGATCCAGTGATGAAGGAACAGCAATATATATATCTAAGTCAGGATGGTCTGTAACTTGGAGGGAAATTTAGAGGCAATGATGTTCCTGTGATATTGCTGCTCTTTACTTGTAGAGGTTGTGGGGAGGGAGGTGCGGCCGAAGCAAGCTTGGCGAGTAGCAGCAGTGCATCCGGTAGATACTATATACTGCGGCCACAATGAATCATGGGGCAGGAGATGGATATTGAAAGAGGCAACGATCAAGTGAACTTCTCTGTCTTGAGATGGTGTCGAATTTCTTGAGTGCCATTGTGGCTGCACCCATCCAGGCAAGCGGCAAGTATTCCTCACACTCCTGACCTGAGGCTAGGCTGACATTTCAGTGAGTACCGAGACAGAATGTTTTCAGAAGTATTATCCTATGGATGATGTGTTAAAACCAAGGTCCAATCTGCCAGTTCCAGTGATCCAGCTGGATTCAAAAGTCTCTATTTGCCAATTATAGAATCATAGAATAGTACAGCACAGGAGGCGGCCATTCGGCCCATCGAGTCTGCACCGGCTCTTTCGAAGCACAATCCAGTCAGTCACATTCCCCCGCTCTTTCCCCATATCGCTGCAATTTTTTTCTCCAAGTATTTATCCAATTCCCTTTTGAAAGCTACTATTGCCTCTGTATCCACCACCCTATCAGGCAGTGCATTCCAGATCCTAACCACTCGTTGTGTAAAAAAGTTTTTCCACACGTCACCTAAGGTTCTTTTGCCAATCACATTAAATCTGTGCCCTATCGTTAGGAATTCATCATTTTTTCTTTACGGCACAGCTCACCCACTTTGGCTGAGAGGAAGAGAGAATAGTATAGATGCAATTAAGGGGAGGCTAGCTAACTACTAATTGTCCCCTTACATTTCTGAGATTGGAGGGTGGTTCCGCCCACTGAGCTGTCAATCAAAGCACCACCCTGTTTGAAATGCCTCCCCTTTGATGCGGCAGCACAAGGCTTCCAAATGTTTGTTGTAGCTAAGCTCCACACTGTGCAAGTATAATGAAGTAGCATCTAGCCCTTTTACATAGGATTACATAGGATATACGGCACAAAAACAGGCTATTCGGCCCAACCAGTCCATGCCATTTATGCTCCACTCGAGCCTCCTCCCGTCTTTCCTCATCTAAATCTATCAGCATAACCCTCTATTTCCTTCTCCATCATATGCTTATCTAGCCTCCCCTTAAATGCATCTATACTATTTGCCTCAACTACTCCCTGTGGCAGTGACTTCCACATTCTCATCACTCTCTGGGTAAAGAAGTTTCTCCTGAATTCTCTATTTGATTTGTTGGTGACTATCTTATATTGATGGCCCCTAGTTATTCTCTTCCCCACAAGTGGCACATGACAGATGCAGTATAATGTGGATAAATGCGAGGTTATCCACTTTGGTGGCAAAAACAGGAAGGCAGATTATCTGAATGGTAATAGATTGGGAGAAGGGGAATTGCAACAAGACCTGGGTGTCCTTGTGCACCAGTTGCTGAAGGTAAGTATTCAGGTGCAGCAGGCGGTTAAGAAGGAAAATGGTATGTTGGTCTTCATAGCGAAAGGATTCGAGTACAGGAGCAAGGATGTCTTGCTGCAGTTGTACAGGGCCTTGGTGAGATGACACCTTGAGTATTGTGTGCAGTTTTGGTCGCCTTATCTGTTGAAAGATGTTCTTGCCATGGAGGGAGTGCAGCGAAGATTCACCAGACTGATACCTGGGATGGCAAGAATGACGTATGAGGAGAGATTGGGTCAATTGGGCTTATATTCGCTGGAGTTTAGAAGAATGAGAGGGGATCTCATTGAAACTTATAAAATTCTAACAGGACTAGACAGACTAGATGCAGGAAGGATGTTCCCGATGGCGGGGGAGTCCAGAACCAGGGGTCACAGTCTAAAGATAAGGGGTAAGCCATTTAGGACTGAGATGAGGAGGAATTTCTTCACCCAGAGAGTGGTGAACCTGTGGAATTCTCTACCACAGAAGGCAGTTGAGGCCAATTCATTAAATATATTCAAGAAGGAGTTAGATAAATTTCTTAAGGCTAAAGGGATCAAGGGATATGGGGAGAAAGCAGGGACAGGGTACTGAATTTGGATGATCAGCCATGATCTCATTAAATGGCGGAGCAGGCTCGAGGGGCCGAATGGCCTACTCCTGCTCCTATCTTCTATGTTTCTATGTTAAGTGGAAACATTCTCTCTCTATCTACTCTATAAAGACCTTTCATAAATTTTAAAGACCTCTATTAGGTTACCCCTCAGCCTTTTTTCAAGCAAAAAGAGACCCAGCCTGTTTATCGTTTACTGATGGGTATACTTTCGCATTTCTGGTATCATCCTTGTAAACCTTTTAATCTAATTTCCCAATCCACCTTAGCCAACTTGCTCCTCATACCTATGCAATTGCTTTTGTTTAAATGTAAGAGCCTAGTTTTGTATTTAACTACATCACTCGCAAGCTTAAAATGAACTTCTATCATAATGTGATCACTCTTCCACAGAAGATCCTTTACTATGAGATTACTAATTAACCCTGTCTCATTACACAATACTAGATCTAAAATAGCCTGTTTCCTAGTTGGTTCCTTAACATATTGTTCTAGAAAACTATCTCGAATACAATTCATGAACTCGTCCTTCAAACTACTTTTGCCAATTTGGTTGTCCAGTCTATATGAAGATTAAAGTCCTCCACAATTATTGCATTATCCTTTTTGCATGCTCCTCTAATATCCTGGTTTATACTCTGAACACTGTAACTACTGTTAGGGGGTCTATAAACTGACCCAACCAATGTTTTCTGCCCTTTGTTATTTCTTAGTTCCACCCATACTGATTCTACACCCTGATTTTCTGGGTTAAAATGCTTTCCCACTACTGTCTTTATCTCATCCTTTATTAACCCTCATGTTAGGGATCATCTGAAAACTTCCCACACTGATCCTAAACACATGGGGGCAGAAGCTCCAGGAGTGCCACTCTTCTGGAATTTGTGGTAAGAGCCATTAGCATAATCCGGGTGCATGACCTGTGCTTCCTTCGGTCGCCTGAGGAAGTGTGTTTGAAGACCAGGATCTCAAACCCAGCACTAAGCTCATGGTCTACAAAGCAGCAATGATACCTGCCCTGCTGTATGCCTCAGAGACATGGACCATGTACAGCAGGCACCTCAAAGCACTTTAGAGGTACCACCAACGCTGCCTCTGCAAGATCCTGTAATCTCATTGGCAGGATAGGTGCACCAACCTCAGTGTTCTCGCTCTGGCCAACATCCCCAGCATCGAAGCTTTGACCATGCTCGATCAGCTCCGATGGATGGGTCACATCGTCCACATGCCCGATACGAGACTCCCAAAACAAGCGCTCTACTCGGAGCTCCGACATGGCAAGAGAGTCCCAGGTGGGCAGAGGAAACGCTTCAAGGACACCCTCAAAGCCTCCTTGAAAAACATAGAAACATAGAAGATAGGAGCAGGAGTAGGCCATTCGGCCCCTCGAGCCTGCTCCACCATTCAATGCGATCATGGCTGATCATCCAATTTCAGTACCCGGTCCCTGCTTTCTCCCCATACCCCTTGATCCCTTTAGCCTTAAGAAATATATCCAACTCCTTCTTAAATATATTTAATGAATTGGCCTCTACTGCCTTCTGTGGTAGAGAATTCCACAGGTTCACCACTCTCTGGGTGAAGAAATTCCTCCTCATCTCTGTCCTAAATGGCCTACCCCTTATCCTTAGACTGTGGCCTCTGGACTCCCCGACCATCGGGAACATCCTTCCTGCATCTAGTCTGTCCAGTCCTGTCAGAATTTTATAAGTTTCAATAAGATCCCCTCTCATTCATCTAAACTCCAGCGAGTACAAGCCCAATAGTTCCAATCTCTCCACATATGTCATTCCTGCCATCCCAGGTATCAGCCTGGTGAATCTTCGCTGAACTCCTTCCATGGCAAGAACATCCTTACTCAGATAAGGTGACCAAAAGTGCACACAATACTCAAGATGTGGTCTCACCAAGGCCCTGTACAACTGCAGCAAGGCATCCTTGTTCCTGTACTCAAACCCTCTCACTATGAAGGCCAACATACCATTTGCCTTCTTAACCGCCTGCTGCACCTGCATGCTTACCTTCGGGTGACTGGTGCACAAGGACACCCAGGTCTCGTTGCACTTCCCCTTCTCCCAATCTATTACCATTCAGATAATATTCTGCCTTCCTGTTTTTGCCACCAAAGTGGATAACCTCACATTTATCCACATTATATTGCATCTGCCATGCTTTTGCCCAATCACCCAACCTATCCAAATCATCCTGGAGTTTCTCGGCATCCTCCTCACAGCACACACGCCCACCCAGCTTTGTGTCGTCTGCAAATTTGGAGATATTACATCTAGTTCCCTTGTCTAGATCATTAATATATATTGTGAATAGCTGGGGTCCAAGGACCGATCCCTGCGGTACCCCACTAGTCACTGCCTGCCACTCGGAAAAAGACCCGTTTATTCCAACTCTTTGCTTTCTGTCTGCCAACCAGTTCTCTATCCAAGTCAATACCTTGCCCCCAATCCCATGTGCCTTAAATTTACACGTTAATCTCTAATGCAGGACCTTATCAAAAGCCTTCTAAAAGTCCAAATACACCACATCCACTGGTTCTCCCTTATCTATTTTACCAGTTACATCCTCAAAAAATTCCAGTAGATTAGTGAAGCACGATTTACCTTTTGTAAATCCATGTTGACTTTGTCCGATCCTGTCACTGTTTTCCAAGTGCTCTGCTATTACATCTTTTATAATGGACTCTAGCATTTTCCCCACTACCGATGTCAGGCTTACCGGTCTGTAATTCCCCATTTTCTCTCTACCACCTTTTTTGAATAGTGGGGTAACATTAGCTACCCTTCAATTCATGGGTACTGTTCCAGATTCCATCGAATGTTGGAAGATGATCAGCAATGCATCTACTATTTCTAGGGCCACTTCCTTAAGTACTCTAGGATGTAGATTATCAGGCCCTGGGGATTTATCAGCCTTCAATCCCATCAATTTCCCTAACACCATTTCCCTACAAATACTGATTTCTTTCAGTGCCTCCCTTTCATCAGACCCTATGTACCCCGACATCTCTGGGAGGTTATATGTGTCCTCCTTTGTGAAGACAGAACCAAAATATGTATTTAATTGGTCTGCCATTTCTTTGTTCCCCATTATAAATTCCCCTGATTCTGACTGCAAGGGACCTACGCTTGACTTCACCCATCTTTTTCTCTTCACATATCTATAAAAGCTTTTACAGTCAGTTTTTATGTTCCCTGAAAGCTTACTCTCATATTCTATTTTCCCCTTCTTAATTAATCCCTTTGTCCTCCTTTGTTGAACCCTAAATTGCTCCCAATCCTCAGGTTTACTGCTTTTTCTGGCCAATTTATATGTCCTCTCCTTGGATCTTATGCTGTCCCTAATTTCCCTTGTTAGCCACGGTTGAGTCACCTTTTTTGTTTTATTTTTATGCTAAACTGGGATGAACAAATTCTGTAGTTCATCCATGCAGTCTTTGAATGTTTGCAATTGCCTATCCACCGTCAACCCTTTGAGTGACATTCCCCAATCAATCCTACCCAACTCGCGCCTCAGACCATCGTAGTTTCCTTTATTTAAATTCAGGACCCTAGTCTCTGAGTCAACTACTTCACTCTCCATCTTAATGAAGAATTCAATCATATTATGATCGCTCTGACCCAAGGGGCCTCGTACAACAAGATTGCTAATTAATCCTTTCTTGTTACATATTACCCAGTCTAAGATGGCCTGATCTCTGGTTGGTTCCTCGACATATTGGTCCAGGAAACCATCCTGTAAACACTCCAGGAATTCCTCCTCCACAGTGCAACATCCCCACTGACACCTGGGAATCCCTGGCCCAAGACTGCACAAAGTGGAGGAGAAGCATCCGGGGAGGCGCCGAACACCGAGTCTCTTCGCTGGGAGCAAGCGGAAGTCAAGCGCAAGGAGCGCACGTCAGCCCAAGCACCCCACCCACCCGCCCCTTCAACCACCATCTGCCCCACCTGTGACAGAGACTGTAGGTCCCGCATTGGACTCATCAGTCACCTGAGGACTCATTTTTAATGTGGAAGCAAGTCATCCTCAGTTCCGAGGGACTGCCTAAGAAGAAGAGATATTAGCAGTGCCTGAGCTGATCAGCTGGTGAGAAACAGAGCAACTACAGCTCCTCCACCAACCACCCTCCCCACCCCCTAAAGAACAAAGTTAGTAAATGTTTCTTTACTTCCTAAGGGAATCAATAAATCTTTTAAATAAAGGCAATTGATCCCCTTTAGATCAGTCCTAGTAAGTTCAGGGACTGAAATGCCACCTTCAGAACAGAATATTAATAGTCGGTGTCATTGTCTAGATTTTTCGAATCATGCAAGTAAAGACAGGACACTAAAGATATGCAAAGGTACTACAAAAAAAATGAATAGAGCACTCACGCTGATTTGTGTAGAGAGTTAAATCAGCTTTTGGAGATCCTTTAGGTATAATTACTTCAAAATTGCCTTCAACAGCAGGAACATTTAATTTACGCTCTTCAGGCAAAGTACCTTTTATTTTTCCATCAACAGATACTCCAATGCTTGTCAGTACCTGATATGAATTTGGTCACCTCAATATTCATGCGCTCAGGCACCAACGTCCTCCAAGTTGCTATGTACATTTAAGTTCTTTCTTTCTCCTCCACTAAACAAGGAAAGTGGCACCAAATTCTCTGCATCATTAGATCCTGGTTCCCAGGCCAATGCCATCAGGAAATCCCTCAGCTGGGCCTTCTCTTGGCACTAAACCGGCTGCTCAGCCCTTCTCGCCCATTCAACCTTTGGTGAGCTCCTATTTTTCAGCCCACAGAGTTTCCCAGGACAGCTTCTGATAACATTTTGAAGAACCCCGATATCCTCCAAGATCAAGAAATGAACGCTCTCCTCCAAGGCATTGTTCAATACAGCATGTTAAATGCTGTAAATATCTATCTCTAGGTGGCACAAGGGAACCATTTTATTACCAATAGTGTAGAATACTTGAGATTAAACACAACAGCACCCCCCTCCCCAACCATGTTTACTAATTAACATGCTAAATCCTGGTTTGGATTTAGTCTGTTATCTTATTATTGAGACAAGGTGCTGAATTTAACAATACAGAAATATTTTATGTTAAGAAAAGCAGTCAGGCAATACAGATATAGACCAAATTGTTGCAGTCCACCTATGGCTTGGATTTGACTGAACTGAGGAAATGTGCACTACGCAGGTTTGGAAGCGATAGATGTTCATTTCCAAGTTTCCTAAAGTTAAATAAAAAGTTGTCAGCTTACAGTCAAATCTGCAGCTATCCTGCTGCTTTTTTTTTGCTACAGGGCTTCCAGCCCTCCAGGGACCACCTTTCAGTTGCTTTATGAATAATGGAAAATGTTCCCAAGGAAGAAGAATTATCCAAAGAGCACTTGGTGGGGCTGTTGAGCTGTGAACTACATGAACGTTTTTTTTTACCCCCTTTCTCAAAATAACCTCATTTGACAGATCCAGGCTTTTGTTCCTTCTGTTGATGGACTCCGGAGTATGGAGAACTGCATCAGACTGCAGCACTCACCATCCCCGACTCGCTCATACACAGTAAGGCTTTCCATGGGCAGGCCGAGTGAGGCGGAAGGAGGTCTCTCTGCTGCTTTTATATTGAGCGAGACTCCTGCTATTTGATTCTGGAAGGCATCACAGTCGAGCCGACCCTGTCTTCACTTGATGTCCACATGCGTGTACTTTTTAAAAGGGGGTCACTGGATGGCAATTAGGAGTGATCTTCTTCCCTCTCCCTAACCTGGAGCCATTGAAGTCAATTGTAGCACCCTACTTTTTTAGTGCTGGTGTTACTGACAGGTGGGTCTCAACTCTAAAGTAAATGCACTGGATTCATTAAAACTAGTGGCTGGGAAGACCCAATTAAAAAAAATATAAGCCTTCTTGGTTGTCAGTCTTAGCAAATCCAGCAGATTTACTCTCAGGTGATGGCTTTCAGGTGCTGGCTGAACTAGATCTGTGTTGGAGATGGCAGCACTAGCACGGTACTTTACCCAGTATACAAACATCAATGTGTAATAGTGTAAATCTGGCCCATCTAATGTGGAACCTACTTTTCCAGCAGCAGGAATATCAGCAGCTTTGAAGAATCGGGAGAATTTCCTCCGCAGGCTCTGTCTTTACTTAAGAATCACACACAGCAGCTCACAAGCAGTGCAGAAAAAAATCCTTGGAACTGAAGAGAGATGCATAAGAGTGTATTTGGGCTGAGAATGCAACCCAAAATTGCTGTGCCCTCAAAGAGTCCCAATGTGCTATACCTCGTGCCACTGCTAATCTGCTACACTTGATGGCGCCAGAAGGAGCTAATATATCTGAACCAATGCCTTTTGTGTACCTATGGGGTACTAATGTGTTGCACCCCGTCTTCTTGTGCACCCACAGACTATTAATGTAGTTACTCTGTGCCACCACATACTCAGGCTGCAGTCTTTATTCTATCCTGTGTTTTTTACTACAGCTGGGATCCTGAGAGAAGAACATCACTGCACCATTCTCCCAATTTCTTGGTGTGCATGCGCAGACTGGCTGTAATGGTTTTGCCAGTGTGTGTGTGCGCACGCGCGCGAAGTGTTGACATCATAATGCCACTACCAGTCAATACGCTGCTGTCACCAGAACAGTGCATTTACTGGCACAACAACGACTTGTATTTATACAGCGCCTTTAACGTAGTAAAACATCCCAAGGCGCTTCACAGGAGCGTTATCAAACAAAATTTGACACCGAGCTACCTAAAGAGATATTAGGACAGGTCGTGGAGTCATAACGGCACAGAAGGAGGCCATTCAGCCCATCGAGTCCATGCCGGCTCTCTGTAGAGCAATCCAGTCAGTCCCATTCCCCCGCTCTATCCCTGTAGCCCTGCAAGTTTATTTCCCTCAAGTGTCTATCCAGTCTCCCCTTGAAAACATTGAGTGTGTCCGCTTCCATCACTTCCATCGGCAACGAGTTGCAGGTCCTCACCACTCGCTGCATAACAAAATTTTTCCTCACGTCTCTCCTGTATCTCTTGCCCAAAATCTTAAATCTGTGTTCCCTAGTCCTTGTACCATCAACTAGTGGGAACAGCATTTCCCCGTCTAGCCTATTCAAACCCGTCATAATCTTGTACACCTCTATCAAATCACCCCTCAACCTCCTTTGTTCTAATGAAAACAAATCCAGCTTCTCCAATCTGGGCTTGTAGTCAAGATCTCCCATCCCTGGAACCATTCTGGTAAATCTCCTCTGCACCCTCTCAAGGGCCTTCACATCCTTCCTAAAGTGTGGTGACCAGAACTGGACGCAATACTCCAGTTGTGGCCTAACCAGTGCTTTATAAAGGTTCAGCATAACTTCTCTACTTTTGTACTCAATACCTCTATTTATGAAGCCCAAGATCCCATATGCTTTGCTAACCACTCTCTCAATATGTCCTGCACCTTCAGGGACCTATGCACATTAACTCCCAGGTCCCTCTGTCCCTGCACACTCTTTAAAACTGTGCCATTAAGTGTATATTGCCTCTCCCTGTTCCTTCTGCCAAAATGCATCACCTCACACTTCTCTATTAAATTCCATCTGCTACTTGTCTGCCCATTCTGCTAGCCTTTCTATGTCCTGTTGCAGTTGATTGGTATCATCATCACTGTCTGCCACACCCCCAAGTTTGGTGTCGTCTGCAAATTTAGAAATTCTACTCTGTATTCCAATATCCAGGTCATTTATATATTTCAAAAAACCAGTGGCCCCAGCACTGACCCTTGGGGGACACCACTGTCTACCATCCTCCAGTCTGAAAAACAGCCATTTACCACAACTCGCTGTTTTCTGTCCTTAAGCCAATTCCTTATCCAAGCTGCCACTGACCCACCTATTCCATGAGCCTCATTTTTGTTAACCAGCCTTCTATGTGGTACTTTGTCAAAGCCTTCCGAAAATCCATGTAGACAATATCCATTGCATTCCCTTCATCAATCTTCTCTGCTACTTCATCAAAAAATTCAATTAGATTAGTCAAACACGATCTGCCTTTTACAAATCTGTGTTGGCTCTCCTTAATTAGCTTAAACCTCTCCAAGTGCCCATTAATTTTTTCCTTGATTATTGTTTCTAAAACTTTACCCACCACTGATGTTAGACTGACTGGCCTGTAGTTACTAGGATTGTCCTTACACCCTTTCTTGAACAATGGTGTCACATTTGCCACTTTCCAATCCTCAGGCGCCTCCCCCGCATCTAGGGAAGATTGGAAAATTATTACAAGCCCTTCCGCTATCTCCTCCCCCAATTCCCTTAGCAACCTGGGATGCAAGCCATCTGGACCAGGCAACTTGTCCACTCTAAGCATACCCAGCCTTTCTAGTACATCCTGTCTATCAATTTTCACCCCTTCCATTGCTTCTACCTTTTCCACTTCTATCGATATTTTGTCAGCGTCCACCTCCTTAGTAAACACCAATACAAAGTACTCTGAGTATTCTAGCCTTGCCCTGCGCCGCTAAGCATATATCACCTTCTTTGTCTCTAATAGGCCCCACCCTGCCTCTTACTACCTGCTTACTGTTTATATGCCGGTAGAAGATTTTTGGGTTTCCTTTTATGTTAACCGCCATTTTACTCTCATATTCTCTCTTTGCCAATCGTATTTTCATCTTTGCATCCCCTCTCAACTTATTGTATTTGGTCTGGTTCTCCCTTGAAGAATTCACCTGACATTCATCATACACCCTCTTTTTTTGTTTAATCATCTTCTCTATCTCCCTCGTCATCCAAGGAGCCTTTGCTTTGGTTTCCTTACCCTTCCCTCTTGTTGGAATGTACTTGGAACATCTCCTCCTTAAAGATCACCCATTGTTCTGTTACAGTTTTTCCTGTCAGTCTTTGGTTCCTTTTTACCCTAGCTAAACCCTTTCGCATCCCATTGAAGTTAGCCCTATTCCAGTTTAGAAGTTCCACTTTAGATTGTACCTTGCTCCTCTCCATTACATAGAAACATAGAAGATAGGAGCAGGAGTTGGTCATTCGGCCCTTTGAGCCTGCTCCGCCATTCAATGAGATCATGGCTGATCATCCAAATTCAGTACCCTGTCCCTGCCTTCTCCCCACATCCCTTGATCCCTTTAGCCTTAAGAAATATATCCAACTCTTTCTTGAATATATTTAATGAACTGGCCTCCACCGCCCTCTGTGGCAGAGAATTCCACAGGTTCACCACTCTCTGGGTGAAGAAATTCCTCCTCATTTCAGTCCTAAATGGCTTACCCCTTATCCTTAGACTATGACCCCTGGTTCTGGACTCCCCGGCCATCAGAAACATCCTTCCTGCATCTAGTCTGTCCAGACCTGACAGAATTTTACAGGTTTCGATGAGATCCCCTCTCAATCTTCTAAACTCCAGTGAGTATAAGCCCAATCGACACAATCTCTCCTCATACGTCATTCCTGCCATCCCAGGTATCAGCCTGGTGAATCTTCGCTGCACTCCTTCCATGGCAAGAACGTCCTTCCTCAGGTAAGGCGACCAAAACTGCACACAACACTCAAGGTGCGGTCTCACCAAGGCCCTGTACAACTGTAACAAGACATCCTTGTTCCTGTACTCGAACCCTCTTGCTACGAAGGCCAACATACCATTTGCCTTCTTAACCGCCTGCTGCACCTGCATGCTTACCTTCAGCGACTGGTGCACAACAACACCCAGGTCTCTTTGCATTTCCCCTTCTCCCAATCTATTGCCATTCAAATAATAATCTGCCTTCCTGTTTTTGCCACCAAAGTGGATAACCTCACATTTATCCACATTATAGTGCATTTGCCATGTTTCTGCCCAATCACCCAACCTGTCCAAATCGTACTGGAGTTTCACGACATCCTCCTCACAGCATACCCTCCCACCCAGCTTTGTGTCGTCTGCAAATTTGGAGATATTACATCCAATTCCCTCATCCAGATCATTAATATATATTGTGAACAGCTGGGGTCCTAGGACCGATCCTTGCGGTACCCCACTAGTCACTGCCTGCCACTCGGAAAACGACCCGTTTATTCCAACTCTTTGCTTTCTGTCCACCAACCAGTTCTCTATCCAAGTCAATACCTTGCCCCCAATCCCATGTGCCTTAATTTTGCATGCTAATCTCTTCTGCGGGGCCTTATCGAAAGCCTTCTGAAAGTCCAAATATACCACATCCACTGGTTCTCCCTTATCTATTTTACCAGTTACATCCTCAAAAAATTCCAGTAGATTAGTCAAGCATGATTTACCATTGCTAATCTAAATCTTAGGATATGATGATCACTTTTTCCCAAGTGTTCTCCCACAGACACTTGGTCGACCTGGCCCACCTCATTCCCCAGCACCAGATCCAGCAATGTCTCCTTCCTAGTTGGGCCGAGAACATACTGGTCAAGGAAATTCTCCTGAACACATTTCAGAAATTCCTCCCCGTCCTTTCCCTGTACCCTAGCATTATCCCAATCGATATTTGGGTAATTAAAGTCTCCCAATATCACCACTCTATAACTCTTGCATATCTCTGCAATTTCCCTGCAGATTTGCTCCTTTACCTCCCTCTCACTATTTGGAGGCCTATAGAATACCCCCAATAGCGTGAGCATGCCCTTTTTGCTCCTCAACTCTAACCAAATGGATTCTGTCCTTGTCCCCTCAAGAACATCCTCCCTTTCCAACACTACAATGTCTTCCTTAATCAGCACTGCCACCCCACCTCCCTTTTTCCCTTCCCTATTTTTTCAGAACATCTTGTACCCTTGAATATTAAGTGCCCAGTCCTCACTGTTTTTAAGCCACATTTCTGTTATTACCACAACATCATATTGCCACGCGGCTAATTGTGCTTGTACCTCAACAACCTTATTCACCACATTTGTGCGTTTACATACATGCATTCTAAACCCATTTTTGAATTTTTCGCAGTATTTCTTAGTCTGCTATCTAATATGGTACCACTACCGCCTCTAGTACTATCTTCTCTAGTACTATCCAACACACTCACTCTTTTATGCACCTTATTCCTCTTTTCTACTCCTATTTGCTGGTGCCCATCCCCATGTTAAGCTAGTTTAAACCCTCCCCAACAGCACTAACAAACCTCCCCGCGAGAATATTGGCCCCGGCTCTGTTGAGGTGTAACCCGTCTGGCTTGTACAGGTCCTACCTTCCCCAGAAACAGTCCCAATGCCTCAGGAATCTAAAGCCCTCCCTCCTGCACCATCTCTCCAGCCACACATTCATCTGTTCTATCCTCCTATTCCTGTACTCACTAGCACGTGACACCGGGAGTAATCCGGAGATTACTACCTTTGAGGTTCTGCTTTTTAATCTCTCTCCTAGCTCCCTATAGTCTGCCTGCAGGACCTCATCCCTCTTTCTGCCCATGTCGTTGGTACCGATATGGACAATGACCTCTGGCTGTTCACCCTCCCCCCTCAAAGTATCCTGCAGCTGCTCAGTGACATCCTTGACTCTGGCTGCACTCCCCAGAGTAACCATTGCCCTCACCAGTACTCAGAACAGCATACTGGTTGGAGAGCGTGATACACTATGGGGACCCCTGCACTACCTGCCTGGTCCTCCTCTTCTGTCTGGCCATCACCCATTCCCTCACTGCCTGCATACTCTTAAGTTGCGGAGTGACCACCTCTAGAAACATGCTATCCATGTAACTCTCAGCCGCGCGGATGCACCGCAGTGACTCCAGCCGCTGCTCAAGCTCCGAAACCCGGAGCTCGAGTTGCTGTAGCTGGTGACACTTCCCACACATGTGATTGTCCAAGCTACGCGAAACATCCAGGACTTCCCACATGGCACAGGATGTGCACTCCATGGGACTGAGCTGCCCTGCCATGCCTCTATTTAATAGACTAAGAACTAATCCAACAGAAATAAACTTAAAACTTAACAAAAAGCACTCCCCAGCTACTCATCAATCAGCTCTTTCCCTTTATTTAATAGACTATTAACGAACTTAGCAGAAATAAACTTAAAAAAAATACACTCACCATCTACTCACCAATCAGCTCCTTCCCTTGTGCCGATGTCACTTTTTTTACACTGACGGCACTTTTTCAAAAACTGCCTCTGTTGAGTTGCTGCAGCTCCTTTGAACTGCTCGCTCTCACTGTGCTCTCTCCAGGACCGCTCCTTCCGGTCTCAGGCACCTGCCGCTCGGGACTGCTCCTTTTAACTGCTCCGCTCTCACTGAGCTCCCTCCAGGTCCACTCCTTCCGGTCTCAGGCACCTGCCGCTCGGGACTGCTCCTTTTAACTGCTCCGCTCTCACTGTGCTCCCTCCAGGTCCGCTCCTTCCGGTCTCAGGCACCTGCCGCTCGGGACTGCTCCTTTTAACTGCTCCGCTCTCACTGTGCTCCCTCCAGGTCCGCTCCCTCCGGTCTCAGGCACCTGCCGCTCGGGACTGCTCCTTTGAACTGCTCCGCTCTCACTGTGCTCCCTCCAGGACCGCCCCCTCCGGCCTCAGGCTCCTGCCGCTCGGGACTGCTCCTTTTAACTGCTCCGCTCTCACTGAGCTCCCTCCAGGTCCGCTCCCTCCGGTCTCAGGCACCTGCCGCTCGGGACTGCTCCTTTTAACTGCTCCGCTCTCACCGTGCTCTCTCCAGGACCGCTCCCTCCGGTCTCAGGCACCTGCCGCTCGGGACTGCTCCTTTTAACTGCTCCGCTCTCACTGTGCTCCCTCCAGGTCCACTCCTTCTGGTCTCAGGCACCTGCCGCTCGGGACTGCTCCGCTCTTGCTGTGCTCCCTCCAGGTCTGCTCCTTCCGGTCTCCAAGATGATTGGTCAAAGAGGTAGATTTTAAGGAGTGTCTTAATGGAGGAGGCTGAGGTACAGAGGCAGAGAGGTTTAGGGAGGGAATTCCAGAGTTTAGGGCCGAGGAAGACTGGTGGCAGTTGGAAAGCCCAGTGGAAAAAAAAGGGTTGTCCTCAGGTTGATTTGCACATAATCATAGAATTTGAGTCTGAAGATATCACAGCCCTTACTGTCACTACTAGAAGGGAAGGCTTATGGTACATTCATTATTCAGCAGTCAGAACTGGTCTGTGTGGAGGCCCTGCCACATGTGTCAGTGAGTCTGTCTGGGGGTTAGGTCGACGTCTTCACCAGAGGTGTATGGGGGCAAATGCTGCGTTGCTATCCTGCACAATGTATGAACAGGATTATGCATAACCAGCAAGGCCACGCTATTAGTTGTGCAATTGAAAAAACAAATTTCAGCAAGGCTCACTAAACATGTTAATTGGTGAGAAATTTCTGAAAGTAATTCATGTTAACTGGGATATTTGAATTTGATGACATCCACCCCAGACCAGGAGAGCCACTCGTTGATTAAATCAGAGTCAAATATGAATTTAATTAATAAAAACTTATTTTAATTTACTTCAAGTGGCTGCAGTGAGACAGACTGATTGTTGATAATGAATGGTTGAATTTTTGTTTTGTTTTGCCACAGCAGCCTTCAATTTGGAAACTGAAATTGCTGTTACACTGTTTATTAATCTCACTTGAGTCAATTGGGGAATAAATTGAGAAAGTGCCTGGCAATAACTTCAATAGAAGCACACGATGGATGACAGACAGGCATTAGAACTTTGTTTGCTTTTCAATCTAACAACTCAGGTAGGAAAGTCATAGTTGGTGTGTTGATGTCCAGAACATTTACTACTAAAAGTCTTGTGTTTAGCATATACTTCCTGTTTAACACATACTGCCTGTAACACTTCTACTGTTACACTATTTCCTTCATGCCTGCCTGTCACACTTATCTGTCACAGTTAAACCTAGCGGCCCCGATTTCGTCGCGGAATGGGATCGGTCAGTGCAAGGGGTCTGGGTAAGGACCAAGCTCGCATGTCGAGGCCCGGAGAGATTTTAACTCCCGGGCCTCATTTCTATATCCCGGTGCTGACTCCCGCCCGAATCCGGCAGAAATCATTGCCTGGCCAGTGGGCGGGAGCAGAAATTCAGGTGACAGGAGGCTGCCGGTGGGGACCGATGGGAAAGGTCCCCAGCAGTCAGGTAAGGAGGGGTGGGTTCTGCACGTGATCGCGATCGGGGGCGGTGGGGGGGGGTAAAGCCCGGGGAAAGGGAAGCCCAGGGTTTCCTTGTAAGGCCCGCAGGAGCATTCCTGCTCCTCCTGGCCCACAAAGAAAATAAAATAAACATTTTAAACTTTCTTTGGCGGACCTCTTCTGGCCCTTGATTCAGCTCCTGGCAGATTTGGCCTGGCAGGGAAGCCAGCACTGCTCCCCAGCTCCACAGCACCATCCACATCAGAACTAGCATAATTTGATCTGTGGCTCAATGTTGCCTGCGTGGTTTCCCCTCTCTCCTACATTGACATATTTGAATGAACATTTAATAATAATCAAGGCCATTGATTTACGGTTTCTATGCAAATACTCACATAATCATTGAATTTTAAACTGAAGATATCACTAGCAGTCATTTCCAGAATGCTCTGCATTCACTGTAAATCCGGGGCCCCAATAATATATTTCATATCTGGAATTCCTTCCCTAAACCTCTCCGCCTCTCTACATTTCTTTCCTCCTTTAAGAAGCTCCTTAAAACCTACCTCTTTGACCAAGCTTTTGGTCATCTTCCCTAATACCTCATGTGCTCGGTGTCAAATTTCTTTTGCTAACACTCCTGTGAAGCGGCTTGGGACGTTTTACTACGTTGAAGACGCTACATAAATGCAAGTTGCTGTTGTTGTTGTATGAAATAAAACTAAGTCTCCTCTGACTCATCATGTGCAGTGCCACAGATAATCTGATAACATAAATATAAAAGTCTTGCATCTGTCACACTTTGTGACAGATACAAAGCAACCCTCAAAATAGAAACAAAAATTGACCTGAAATGTACATGTACTGTACTTACAACTCCATTCAGCGGTTTATAAATAGCTACAATTTACCTGAATTTGCCTAACTAGAGCAGTGGCCTTCAAGGTACGGACCAAATCAGCAGCTGAACATCAGAAACATGAAACATACCCAAGCCTACCTCTGAGCAATGGCACAGAACATCCAGGGAATGGCAAATATGTTAAATTAATTCTTTATCTTGGTTTTCACAAATGAAGACTGTGAACCACATCCAGGTCTAGTGAATCAGGAGAGCAACAGTTCCGGATGCATAGAGTCTGCCAGAAGTTTGAATGTGCAGTGAACTTAGTTCTGCTCCATCAAAGATGTCTGGAAGTTGGTGATAATGCTGAGGATTATAGAATGCATAGAGATCAGTAAAGGATGTGTGCTGAAGAAACTCGTGTAAAGGGGGTTTATTAATAGATTGTTGGACATTAAGGTAATTTATATAGTTTAAACAGATTTCATATAGTTTATGGTTTACACAGCTATTTCTCTTGTGCTTAGCATCCACGACACCAGCAAGGAACATAGCTTTTTATGCACAATATCTGGTACTGTAGTTGAACATAAACCCTTATTACTGTAATATCTCACTGAATTGACACAAGCCCTCTTGCGTTCTCCTAGTCTTGGTGTAGTAACCTGGGAGGTTATGAGTAACCTGATCCACCAGGTGGTGCTGTGGCAATTGGTCTCCTGAGTTAAGTCTGATCTGTACCGGTTGTATTCTTTGTTTTTGCTGCCTCATGGCAGAAGCTTTTATGTGCAAGTGTTGATTAAACCATGTTAAGGAGTTAACCTGTGTCTGTCTCCATCTATGGCCACCTCAAGATACCACATATGGCGATGAGGATAAAGGACGGAAAAGTTTTGGTGGATCAGTCATAGTTAGGGAGTATTCGGAAGAGGTGCTCAGGTTGGTTAGCAAACTAGTCGGAAAAGCACGAGGCTAGGCCGCGGGAGTCGAAACGGAGTTTGATTTTTTGGCTGAAGTGACTGGACTCCAAGGATGGCAGGAATGGTAGGCTTCGTGGCACCTTTTGACAACAAGTCGCAGTCTTGGGAGGAGTATATTGAAATACTGAGCCATTTCTTTATGGCAAACGAGGTGGACAGTGCTGAAAAGAAAAGGGCCATTTTACTGAGTTGTGTGGGAGCGCAAACCTATACACGGATGAGGAATCTGCTGAGCCCGGAGCGGCCAGGAGAAAAATCTTTTGACGAGTTGGTGAGTCTACTAAAGAATCATTTCAATCCGAAACCTAGTGAAATAGTACAGAGATGGAAATTCAATTCGAGGATTAGGAGGCCGGAAGAAAGCGTTACTGAGTATGTGGAGGAGCTTCGGAAGCTCGCACAGGACTGTAATTTTGGAAATGCGCTCACAGTCATGTTAAGGGACAGGCTAGTATGCGGAGTTAACGACGACAGTATACAGCAAAGGTTGCTGTCAGAAGAAGGATTAACGTTTGAGACGGCACTTAAAAAAGCACAAGCCATGGAGACGGCTAACAAGGACATTAAGGACTTAAACAGTATGAGCAAGGAGAAATGGAGTAAACCAGTGGGAGGAGCTGTTTTCAAGATGGAAGCTGGCGCGAAAAGTCCACCAGTCGGGGTTGGGGATTGCTACCGATGTGGCGGGACGAGCCATTATGCAAAGGACTGCAGGTTTGCAAAGGCAAAGTGCCACAATTGTGGAAAAATAGGGCACTTAAAGAAAGTCTGTAAAAGGGCAGTGAGTGAGAGAAGCAGTGCTAAAGGGGCAAAGCATGCAAAAGGGGGGAGGGAGAAGTACACAAAGCGGGCAAATTACATACAAGAGGAGGAAGAGTCTAGTGAGTCTAGTGAGGAGGTTTTCACTGTATACAGTATAGACACTTCAAGGCCCAACGTACCCCCTCTCACTCAGTATTTGATAGTGAACGGAGGTCAAGTAAAGTTTGAGATTGACACCGGATGTAGTGTAACCATAATATCGCAGACTGAGTACACCAAGCTATGGGGGGAAAAGTACCAGAGCTAGGTACATGCCCCATTAGTCTCAAAACCTACACAGGACAGAAGGTGGACATTTTGGGGGCAGCCGAAGTACAAGTGGAACACAGGAGTCACCAAAGAGCTTACGGTGGTAGTGGTAGCAGGGTCAGGGCCAAACCTGTTAGGGTGAGGGTGGATCGGTGAGTTGAGTGTGTACTGGCAGGCAATGAATAAAATGGAGGACAGTACAGAGGCACTGCAAGAAGTGCTGATGAAGCATGAGTTAGTGTTCAAGGACAAACTGGGCACCTTAAGGGGAGCCACAGCCAAGATTCATGTAGCCAGTGATGCCACGCCTCGTTTCTTTAAACCAAGGTCGGTACCTTTTGCAATGAAAACCAAGGTTGAGGCGGAACTAGATCGCCTGCTAAGGGACAAAGGAAGAGGCGGGGCTACGCCTGAAATGGAGTAAGTGTAGTTTCATGGAGAAGGAAGTTACATTCCTGGGACATCGGGTGGATGCCACAGGCCTCCATCCATTACCAGGGAAAGTGCGGGCAGTGCAGGATGCACCTGCACCCACCTCAGTGACTGAACTGAAAGCCTATCTAGGGCTCCTGAATTATTATAACCGGTTTCTTCCAAACTTATCGATGCTGCTGGCACCCCTGCACAAACTGCTGAGAAAGGAGGAGCCATGGTGTTGGGGGCCAGAGCAAGCGAAAGCGTTTCAGCAGTCAAAGGAGCTACTTCAGTCCAGCAGGGTGTTGGTGCATTATGATGAGAAGAAGGAGCTGATAATGTCCTGCGACGCATCACCCTATGGAGTGGGGGCAGTGTTGGCCCACCGCATGCCAGATGGAGCGGAAAGGCCCATCGGGTTTGTTTCACGCACGCTCACAGCTGCGGAAAAGAACTATTCACAGCTTGATAAAGAGGGGTTAGCCATTATATTTGGAGTAAAGAAATTCCATAAGTACATATATGGGAGGAAGTTTGTAATCAGTACTGACCACAAGCCTCTTATTAGCTTACTGAATGAGATGAAAGCGGTGCCTCAAATGGCATCACAGAGAATAATGAGATGGGCAGTAATACTAAGAGCCTATGAATATGTGATCACGTACAGAGCCGGCAAGGAAAACGGGAACGCTGATGCTCTCAGCCGCCTGCCCCTCTCAAAATCTCCATGCAGTACTTCCCCTGAGGAGCACGTCCTGATGCTGGATCAGGAGATCAGTTCCCTGATGACTTCAGTGCAAATCCAGGGCTGGACAGCCAAGGACCCCGTTCTGTCAAGGGTCCGTGCGTATGTGTTGAAAGGCTGGCCAGATCACCGTGAGGGACCGGAGTTCGCGCCGTACAGACAGAGACAGCACGAGCTCAGTGTCCAAGATGGATGTGTGCTATGGGGAGCACGCATCATAGCCCCAGAGCGGGGACGCTCTACTTTGATGGAACAGTTGCATCAATCGCACCCAGGAATGACTAGAATGAAAGGACTGGCTAGGAGCTACCTGTGGTGGCCTAACTTGGATGCTGAAATTGAGTCAAAGGTAAAGTCATGCACTATATGTCAGGAACAGAGGAAAGCACCTGCCGGGGCACCACTCCATCCCTGGGAGTGGCCCAGCAAACCCTGGAGGAGAATTCACATAGATTATGCGGGACCTTTTAGGGGCAAAATGTTTTTGGTGCTGGTAGACGCTCACTCAAAGTGGATCGACGTTTATCCAGTGAGCTCTGCAACGACTGATGCCACACTGAATTGTCTCAGGAACAGCTTCAGCACGCATGGTATTCCAGAAATGATTGTATCCGACAATGCACAGTGTTTTGTTAGTGAAGGGAGCAAAGAATTCATGGTAAGGAATGGAATCACACATGTCACCTCGGCTCCATATCACCCAGCCTCAAATGGGTTAGCCGAGCGAGCCGTGCAGACTTTTAAGGAGCTCATGAGGAAGAGCTCAGGTGACACCCTGGAGACCAAGCTCAATAGAGCCTTGTTTAGTTATCGTATAACACCCCAAGCCACCACGGGGCTTTCTCCGGCTGAGTTGATGATGGGGAGAAAGTTGCGATGCACGTTAGACCTGATACACCCAGATCTCAAAAGCAAGGTTGAGACAAAACAAACAAACCAAAAAGCGTACCATGACAAACATACTAAAGCTCGCCATTTCGCCATACGGGACTCTGTGTACACCCGGAACTTCGGCTATGGACCTAAATGGATACCAGGACTAATCCAGGACATTACAGGACCTGTGTCGTACTCCGTGTTACTAGGGGATGGTCGAGGGGTTTGTCGGCATGTGGATCAGCTTTTCAGCCGGCAGCAGGGGGAACTGCCTCAGATGGAACAAAGGGCAGTAGAGGAGGCTGTTCCAGGACCCAGCACGGCTTATAAGGTGCCAGTGGACACTGGCACTGCCAGGCCACAGCGGGACAGAGTAAAACCAACATCAGAGACTACTCCAATATCACGTGCGAATGAATCTGAGAATCCACCACAAGTGGAATTAAGACGTTCACAAAGGATTCGCAAGCAACCAGAAAGACTTATACAAACCTGTTAAATTAGTCAGGGGTTAACCATGGTTAGAGCATACTGGTTAATTAAAACGTAGTACCTAGTAAGGGTTATTGTTTAAGAATTGCATACGGCAATCTTAGGGGGGGAGGAGTGTAGTAACCTGGGAGGTTATGAGTAACCTGATCCACTAGGTGGTGCTGTGGCAATTGGTCTCCTGAGTTAAGTCTGATCTGTACTGGTTGTATTCTTTGTTTTTGCTGCCTCATGGCAGAAGCTTTTATGTGCAAGTGTTGATTAAACCATGTTAAGGAGTTAACCTGTGTCTGTCTCCATCTATGGCCACCTCAAGATACCACACTTGGGATAGTGAGTAAATAAACACTCTACTAGACTGTGTAACAAATCAGGTTTATTAAAAATCAAGTTTAGACTGTAGCATGCAGTCGATATAAAGCAGATTTAATGTCATTTCAGATATGCAAAAAAATAACAAAGGACTGTTCTCCTTGGAACAGAGATGGTTAAGAGGTGACCTAATAGAGGCTTTCAAGATGATGTGAGGTTTTGGTAGAGTAAATAGAGAAAAATTATTCCCTCTGGTGAGTGGGCCAATAACTAGAGCTCATAGTTTCAAAATCATTGGCAAAAGATCTAGAGGGGAGATGAGGAGAAATTTTTTCACTCAGAGTTGTCGGGATCTGGAACGCTCTACCTGAAAAGGTGGTGGAAGCTGATTCCATAAATAATTTTAAAAGGACAGGTTCTTGAAGATGAGGAACTTACAGGTTTATGGACAAAAAACGGGAATGTGGGACTAAGAACGACAGTTCTTTCAAAGAGCCAGCACAGGCAGGACGGGCCGAATGGTCTCCTCCTGTGCTGCAAGTTTCTACGATTCTACGATTCTATAACACTTCACTAACTCTCTTAGTAACATTAAACCTGGGCAGTGTCCATAACTCAAAACTTATACATGAAGATCCTTTCCAAGCTCAATTTATCCCAATTGTAACTTTTTAATACAAACTACACCAACATATTTCTGTAGTCAAATAGTCAAAAATCCTGAAAGGTGCCTGTGATATTAGTGTCTGAGTGCTTAAAACCTGGTGTTAACCCATTAATGCAAATGGGTGAACTCTGCTAAACTAGTGGAGAAAGGAATGTTGTAAGGAAATGTTAAGCTTTTCTCCAATAATATCACTAATAGTAATTCCAGGCAATTAGCATGTATCCTTGACACTAGGCTGACTTGAAACATTTTCACCTGGCCACGTTGAAACATACCAGTCAACCTGATGATGAGAACACTTTTATGTCTGACCTCAGTCAATTAACAAACTTTTTACAAACAAAAATCCAAATTCTCTTTTTTTTAACCGTTACACCATATACGATTTCACTACACGGAGGACAACACATTACCTTCAAAGAGAATTAACTAATTATGTTAATCTCATTGAAACTTATAAAATTCTAACAGGACTAGACAGACTAGATGCAGGAAGGATGTTCCCGATGGCGAGGGAGCCCAGAACCAGGGGTCACAGTCTAAGGATAAGGGGTAAGCCATTTAGGACTGAGATGAGGAGGAATTTCTTCACACAGAGAGTGGAATTCTCTACCACAGAAGGCAATTGAGACCAACATATCTCTGGGACTCTGTCTCTCTGGGATTCTGCCTCTCTCTGGGACTCTGTCTCTCTGGGATTCTGCCACTCTCAGGGTACTGAATTTGGATGATCAACCATGATCTCATTAAATGGCGGAACAGTTTCGAGGGGCCGAATGGTCTACTCCTGCTCCTATCTTCTATGTTTCTATGCTTCTATAGGGTCAGGCTGTTACAAAGCTCTTTACTTCATTCAGCTCTGATAAGCTGCTGCTGGTAACTTTCTATAATTAAAAAATAACAGCCAAATAAACCCATGGGCCACCTCTCTACCACACGGTTTTTCAGCGGAAAAGGGGCGGTAAGCCAGGCCAAAATGAAAAAATATAAATTTGCCGTCTCCTTTCTGCTCAAGGTCTGCCCGCTGCCATTTTCAAGAGGGCCTCGATTCAGCCAGTCAGCTCTCCCACCGGAAATAGGCAGGGGCCTCATTATTCAATGCAAATAGGGTTCCTATGACATGGTTAGGACCCTGGTGCCATTTTGTCGCAGTTAAATGCAGCACCCACTGAGTGCTGGAACTGCCCACTACACAGAGTGGGAAATGGACAGAGCGCTTAAAAGTTTTGCTGGGAGCAGCTCTGGGAACACTGAAAAATAATTTACTTTGCAATTTATGGGCAGCAGGATGAGCTGATTGCTCTCCCTGCACCTCACGACTAACCCTCCCTACAACAATGCTCTCCATCACCTCCCCACAATTAGCCCAGCCCTCCTCTTTAATCCATCACATAGAAACATAGAAGATAGGAGCAGGAGTAGGCCATTCGGCCCCTCGAACCTGTTCCGCCATTTAATGAGATCATGACTGATCATCCAAATTCAGTACCCTGTCCCTGCTTTCTCCCCATATCCCTTGATCTCTTTAGCCTTAAGAAATATATCTAACTCCTTCTTGTATATATTTAATGAACTGGCCTCAACTGCCTTCTATGGTAAAGAATTCCACAGGTTCACCACTCTCTGGGTGAAGAAATTCCTCTTCATCTCAGTCCTAAATGGCTTAACCCTTAGACTGTGATCCCTGGTTCTGGACTCCCCCGCCATCGGGAACATCCTTCCTGCATCTAGTCTGTCTAGTCCTGTTAGAATTTTATAAGTTTCAATGAGATCCCCTCTCATTCTTCTAAACTCTAGCGAATATAAGCCTAATCGACTCAATCTCACTTCATACATCATTCCTGCCATCCCAGGTATCAGTCTGGTGAATCTTTGCTGCACTCTCTCCATGGCAAGAACATCCCTCCTCAGATAAGGTGACCAAAACACCCCAGGCACCCCAGACCTGTGCTCCATTAATGATTCGCCAAATCTCCTGTCTCCGAACTGCCTATCAGCATCTGGAATGTACTGGCAGTTCACCAGTTGAATACAAATAAAGCACGGCCATCAAAATAGTTCAGGCTCCTCGCTGGCGACAATGGGTGAGCATGCTGATCGCTCTGCCCACTGCCCGGTCGGTACACTGAAGATGAAAATGACCCCCCGTTAATTGTCTTTGTAAAGTAATGAGCACTCTTCTTCTTCTTCTTCTCAGGCAGTCCCTCGGAGCCGAGGATGACTTGCTTTCACATTAAAAATGAGTTCGCAGGTGACTGATGAGTCCAATGTGGGACCTACAGTCTCTGTCACAGGTGGGGCAGATGGTGGTTGAAGGGGCGGGTGGGTGGGGTGCTTGGGTTGACGTGTGCTCCTTGCGCTGCCTGCGCTTGGTTTCTGCTTGCTCCCGGCGAAGAGACTCAAGGTGTTCGGCGCCTTCCCGGATGCTTCTCCACCACTTTGTGCAGTCTTGGGCCAGGGGTTCCCAGGCGTCGGTGGGGATGTTACACTTTTTCAAGGAGGCTTTGAGGGTGTCCTTGAAGCGTTTCCTCTGCCCACCTGGGGCTCTCTTGCCGTGCCGGAGCTCCGAGTAGAGGGCTTGTTTTGGGAGTTTCGTATTGGGCATGCGGACAATGTGACCCATCCATCGGAGCTGATCGGGCGTGGTCAATGCTTCGATGCTGGGGATGTTGGCCTGAGCGAGAACACTGACACTGGTGCGCCTATCCTGCCAATGAATTTGCAGGATCTTGTGGAGGCAGTGTTGGTGGTATCTCTCCAGTGCTTTGAGGTGCCTGCTGTACATGGTCCATGTCTCTGAGGCATACAGCAGGGCGGTTATCACTGCTGCTCTGTAGACCATGAGCTTAGTGCCGGGTTTGAGGTCCTGGTCTTCAAACACTCTCTTCCTCAGGCGACCGAAGGCTGCACTGGCACACTGAAGGTGATGTTGGATTTCTTTGTTGACATCTGCCCTTGTTGACAATAGGCTCCCGAGGTATGGAACGTGGTCCACGTTGTCCAAGGCCTTGTCATGGATTTTGATAATCGGGGGGCAGTACTGTGGGGCGGGGACAGGTTGGTAGAGGACCTTTTTCTTACGGCTGTTTAGTGTAAGGTCCATGCTCTTGTACGCTTCGGTGAAGGTGTTGACGATGGTTTGGAGTTTGACCTCCGCAAGCGCAAGTGAGCACTCTTCACCTCCTAATTATTCACTCATCTCAGCTTGTTGTTTTGGCAGTCCTGCTTAACCATTCCATGTTTGACAAATGCTCCCATCTGCAACATTAGCCTGCCTTTTCTCCTTCAGATGCTGTCTGACCTGTTGTGTATTTCCAACATTGTCTGGTTTATTTAAGGTTATCAACATTCAGTTTTTCTCAGTGCATGGGAAACAGGGGGATGCGGGAGTGGAGACACCAAATCCAATTCATTTCTTGTGAATACTGATTTGTCTTTGTTGTATTCGTCACCACTCTGGAGCAACAAAATATGCTGGAATTTGTTCTTCTCAGATTGACTGCTTCAACAAAACAGAATCCTAAAGCATGCTGCTGTAGCACCATCAGTAATGGTATAAGCAGAACTCAAACCACGCTTTATCAGCTGGTCTGCATTTGATTCAATTACCCCCCTCTGTAACAGTGTGAAATGTATATAACCTGCACACAAGCAACATTACTTCAATTTACAAGTGTGAAACTCCACACCCACTACTCGGTGACCTCTTACGGAGAGAGCTCACATCTTCTGGCCTCTTTGGTGGAAATCTTTGTGATGCTGCCATAGCAACACTTTGTTCCTCTGCAGTATCATCTCTTTTGAAAGTTAATTTCAAAATTCACATTCTGGAAAGGAAAGTGCTTGAAGATCTTCCCACGTATTGATCTGTGGTGCCTTTTCTTTTGGATGGAAAATAAGGAATGCTGACAGGAATGCAAAACACCCGACAAGGTGAGTTGAGGATTTTGGAAACTGTTTATTGTAAGTGACGGACAATTGCACAGTTCAAGAAATCAAGCTGAAATCATACTGATGGTGCTGGGTCAGTGGTTGTGATCCACACTAATAGTGCTGGGCCACTGTACAGGTCATACTCATAATGATGGTTCACCCTGTGTAATTCACACTGAAAGTGACAGGTTGCCAGAAGTACCAGGAATAAGGTACTGGAATTAGAGGTATGTGCCGCTAGTAAGATTATTGATGATATTAACATCTCATAAACATATAGCTAACAGCAGGGGATGGCCAAGGGCTGGAACTAACAGAGTATAAGATGTTATCCAAAGATAGACCCACAAAGAAAGGTGAAGGAGTTGCATTGTTGATAACGAATGATGTAGTAGCTATAGAATGGGTGGAATAACAACAGGAAGTGCTGGAAACACTCAGCAGGTCAGGCAGCATCGAGGAGAGAGAAACAGAGTCAATTTGGGCTGGATTTTGTCAATGGGTATGTGATGGAGGCGGGACTCCCACTTTTTGGGTTGTAGTCCCGCCTCCATCGATTTGTGGCCGACCCACGCGATTTTCCCTTGATTGACCTTGTTGAGCCCACCCAGCGGGCTCAGCAGGCCAGTTAAGGGATACCCGGTTACAGGTGATGTCAGGGATTGACATTTCATCTGTCAAGAGCTTTTGACAGATGAAATATCAGTGTTTGACAGCTCTGTGAAGCTGTCAAACACTGACAATCTGACTTCTAACTTGAGTCCTTCACAGACTCGGTTAGAAATTTCTCCAGAACAGAAAGCAGAATGCTGCAACTTTTGACAGCTCGCGGCCATTCTGCTTTCTGTGCCGGTGAGATGAGGGACTCCCGAGACCTGAAGGAAGGAAGCCTGTATTAGTAAGTAAAGGTGAGTAAAACTTATTTAAACACTTTACACACACCAAACACACTTACCTCTGCACTTATGCACCCATCACTCACCTGAACACCGGACATCTCGAATCCTCCAAGCCCTTCAGCCCGACGGTCTGTCTCGCTAACTTGGCGTGGTTTGGAACCTGTTAACACGCAGTTAATTGGCACTAATCCCCTTCCCTCCTCGTGGAGGTGGCTCCCAGCACAGGTCGGGTACCCGCCTCCTGGGAAACGGGCATGGAGGCGGGTTGGGGGTGGGAAGGGTTCGTGCCCCCCGATTCTGCAATTTTTACACCCACATGCCTCCATTCCCGCCTCCACGGCCCTGGGAAATTCGAGCCCAATGTTTCGGATTGAACCCTTCGTCAGAACTGGAAAAAGTTAGGGAGGAGAGATTTTTAAGCAGGGGCAGGGAGGAGGGGAGGAAAGAACAAAGGGAAGGGCTGTGATAGGATGGAAGGCAGGAGAGGTTGACTGACAAAAGGGATGATAGTGCAAGGCAAAAGGAGAGGTAATGGGACAAGTTAAGAAACAAAAGATGGCTCTAGATGATGTGTGAATGATAATGGCAGCAACATTAACAGCTACCAAGGGAGGGAACAAGAGAAAACAATATATATAAAGAAATACAGGGGCCAATTTATAGTCTGAAATTGTTCAACTCGATGCTGAGTCCAGAAGGCTGTAAAGTGCCTAATAGAAAGATGAGGCGCTGTTCCTCGAGCTTACGTTGAGCTTCGTTGGAACAGTTTAAGAGGCCGAGGATGGAAAGATCAGAGTGGGAGTGGAGGGGAGAATTAAAGTGACAGGCGACCGGAATCTCGGGGTCACGCTTACAGACTGAACGGAAGTGTTCTGCAAAGCGGTCACCCAATCTGTGTTTGGTCTCCCCATTGTAGAGGAGACTGCATCGTGAGCAGAGAATACAGTATACTAAATTGTAAGAAGTACATGTAAATCACTGTTTCACCTGGAAGGAATGTTTGGGGCCCTGGACGGTGGGAAGGGAGGAGGTAAAAGGGCAGGTATTGCATCTCCTGCACTTGCACGGGAAGGTGCTGGGCGAAGGGGAGGGTGTGTTGGGGGTGATTGAGGAGTGGATCAGGGTGTCGCGGAGGGAGCAGTCCCTTCGGAATGCTGAAAGGGGAGGGGGGGAGGGGAAGATGTGTTTGGTGGTGGGATCATGCTGGAGGTGGCGGAAATGGCGCAGGATGATCCGTTGAATGTGGAGGCTGGTGGGGTGAAAGGTGAGGACAAGGGGAACCCTTTCGTGGTTCTGGGAGGGAGGGGAAGGGGTGAGAGCAGAAGTGCAGGAAATGGAACGGACACGGTCGAGGGCCATGTCAACCACGGTAGAGGGGAATCCTCGGTTGAGGAAAAAGGAAGACATGTCGGAAGCACTGGTGTGGAAGGTGGCATCGTCAGAACAGATGCGGCGGAGATGGAGAAACTGGGAGAATGGAATAAAGTCCTTACAGGAGGCGGGTTGGGAGGCAGTGTAGTTCAGGTAGCTGTGGGAGTCAGTGGGCTTATAGTGGATGTTGGTCGATAGCCTATCCCCAGAAATAGAGACAGAGAAGTCGAGGAAGGGAAGGGAAGAGTCGGAGATGGACCATGTGAAGGTGATGGAAGGGTGGAAATTGGAAGCAAAGTGAATGAAATTTTCTAGTTCAGGGCGAGAGCAGGAAACTGCACCAATACAGCCATCAATGTACCGGAAAAAGAGGTGAGGGAGGGGACCTGAGTAGAACTGGAACAAAGAATGTTCCACATATCCCACGAAAAGGCAGGCATCGCTAGGACCCATGCGGGTACCCATAGCAACACCTTTAATTTGGAGGAAGTGAGTGGAGTCAAAGGAGAAGTTGTTCAATGTGAGAGCAAGTTCAGCCACATTCAACGGATCATCCTGCGCCATTTCCGCCACCTCCAGCGTGATCCCACCACCAAACACATCTTCCCCTCCCCCCTCCCCTTTCAGCATTCTGAAGGGACCGCTCCCTCCGCGACACCCTGGTCCACTCCTCTATCACCCCCAACACCCCTTCCCCTTCACCCGGCACCTTCCCGTGCAAGCGCAGGAGATGCAACACCTGCTTTTACCTCTTCCCTTCCCACCGTCCAGGGCCCCAAACCCTCATTCCAGGTGAAACAGCGATTTACTTGTACTTCTTACAATTTAGTATACTGTATTCGCTGCTCACGATGTGGTCTCCTCTACATTGGGGAGACCAAACGCAGATTGGGTGACCGCTTTGCGGAACACCTCCGTAAGCTTGACCCCGAGCTTCCGGTCACCTGTCACTTTAATTCTCCGTTCCACTCCCACTCTGATCTCTCCATCCTCGGCCTCTTAAACTATTCCAACGAAGCTCAACGTAAGCGCGAGGAACAGCACCTCATCTTTCTATTAGGCACTTTACAGCCTTCTGGACTTAATATCGAGTTCAACAATTTCAGACTATAAATTTATATTTAAAAAAAAATTCTCTTGTTTCCTCACATGGTAGCTGTTAATGTTGCTGCCATCATCATTCACACATCATCTAGAGCCATCTTTTGTTTCTTAACTTGTCCCATTACCTCTCCTTTTGCCTTGCACTATCATCCCTTTTGTCAGTCAATCTCTCCTGCCTTCCATCCTATCACAGACCTTCCCTTTGTTCTTTCCTCCCCTTCTCCCTGCCCCTGCTTAAAAATCTCTCTTCCCTAACCGTTTCCAGTTCTGACGAAGGGTTTGACCTGAAATATTGACTCTGTTTCTCTCTCCTCGATGCTGCCTGACCTGCTGAGTGTTTCCAGCACTTCCTGTTGTTACTTCAGATTTCCAGCATCCGCAGTATTTTGCTATTGTATAGAATTGGTGGATATATGAGCCGAAGATTAAAACAATATAGATAGAACACTGTGATAATAAGGGTGGCAAATTATTAATTGGTAACTACTGTAGCCCACCACCACAAGGTGAGCAAGTGGATGAGGAGCAGTTTGGGCAGTTTAGGCGGGCTGCAGAGTACAGTAATATACAAATCATAGGGAGGTTTCAACATGCCACAGGTTGAATGGAAAATTTGGACAAACTGACGGATGGAGCTGAGGCAGTTAGTGATTGTTTCCTCACACAACATGTGTGACAGGCTATAGAGCAGGGGCTGTTAAAGCTAACAGTCCTCCAGGGCTGGTCAGTAGCCTGGAGGTTGGTGAGCACCTGGTATCTAGTGAGCACTGAACTGCTATCTTTGATACTGATGTCAAAGCCAAGGCCAAAAACACCAAGATGGTGATACAAGACATTGGAAGAACAGATTTTGGATTTGTCAAGAAGATTCTTGGTGAAAATAAATTGGGAGACCCTACTCAAAAGTAACAGAAGAAAATGGAATTAATGCCTTTTAGGCTATTATACAGGATGAGGAATAAAAGTATATTCCATTTCGTAAGATCTAGACCACAGTCGTTTAATAAGGAGATTAGAAGGACCCATAAAAGCGACAGGAAATACAAAAAAAATCTGGAGAATTGGGATTCATATAGAAGATAACTGAGGAGAGCTAAAGAAGTATTAGAAAAATTGAGAGAGAGAAATAGCTGAGGTCAGCAAACGTGATCCAAAAAGGTTTACAGTGATTTTAACAGTAGAAGATAGGTTGAAGAACATGTGTGTCAATTTAATGGATAAATTGGGTAAAAGTGTTACAAGTGGATCAGGATGGGATAGGTATGTTGGGGTCAATGTTCCCTTTAAGCTGCGCAGCTTTTTAATTGGAATAACCGCGCATCTGCAAAAATTTGAATATTACCACTTAAAGGGGCCGCGCACCCAAAAATAAATTACAGGGAACATTGATTGGGATAGATTTTTAACTTGCCAGTCATGTTTGTAGTCACGGTGTTCCAGCCATCATGAGTGGTAGGGCAGGCTTGATGAATCAGCTGGCCTGTTCTTGCCTGTCAATTTCTTATGTTTGCAGTAAAGAATGGGTTATGGTGAAACTGGAAAAATGAATTAGCCAGATGGGATACATCTTAGAATCCTGAAGGAATTATGGAGGAAATTGCTGTTGGTTTGGTTGATATTTTTTTCAAAGTTCCATAAATAGTGGAGCAGTATTCGAGGACTGGAGGCTGGTAAATGTAGCTAAAATAGTCGAAAAAGGAGCAAGCTACAAACCTGGCAATTATAGGATGGCTAGACTAACATCCATAGTGGAAAAATGCATGAGGGCAATCATGCTGTAAATCAGCATTTAAAGAGAACAGGCATCACAGGAAGCAGCCAGTATGACTTTAGAAATAATAGGTTATGTCTTTCAAACTTAATGAAATTCTTTGAAGAAGCAACTAAGGTAGTGAATGAGAGTAATCCATTAGATATAGTTTACTTGGGTTTTCAAAAGGCATTCAATATAGTTCCTTATGCGAGGCGGGTAGGGAAGGTCAAGGCTCATGGAAATAAATTATATATTTTAAAGACAGATGGATTATTGACTTAACAATTGTAAGAAGTCACACAACACCAGGTTATAGTCCAACAGCTTTATTTGAAATCACAAGCTTTTGGAGCGCTGCTCCTTCTTCAGGTGAAGTGGAGAAATGCATAAAGACACAGCTTATATAGTCAGAGAATCATGTCAGATGTTTACAGGTAACCTTTCCAACTGCCATTTATCACACCTCGGCAGAGAGATAATCACAGCAGTCAAAGGTGTGAATGGTGTCCAAACAGGTCAGTCAGGGAAACATTACATCAAAGAACAATGAGGTGGGGTCACAAGGGGTCAAATATTGCAGATGCTGGGGTCTGTATGAAAAACAAAAGAACAGACAAAAAACATTTTTTTTGGCTGGAAATCACAGCAGGTCCGGCCGCATCTGTGTAGAGAGAACAAGCCAATGTCGACTCGAGTCTGGATGACCCTGCATCAGGTGGGGTTACATGTAGCGTGACATGAACCCAAGATCTCGGTTGAGGCCGTCCTCATGAGTGCGGAACTTGGCTATCAGTTTCTGCTCGACGATTTTGCGTTGTCGTGTGTCTCGAAGGCCACCTTGGAGAATGCTTACCCGAAGATCGGAGGCTGAATGTCCTTGACTGCTGAAGTGTTCCCCGACTGGAAGGGAACACTCCTGCCTGGTGATTGTTGCGCGGTGTCCGTTCATCCGTTGTCGCAGTGTCTGCATGGTCTCGCCGATGTACCATGCTCCGCAGTGCAGCAACCGAAGAAGAAAGAGTCAAATTGGACCCCTCCGGAGGGTCGCTGCCCTAAGCTTGACATGTATGCTCAAGCTGTCAGGAGATGCATCAACGCCAGATTCATCAGCCGCACTCACAAGACAGTCCAGAATGTCACCCAAGCACAACGCAACGCCATCCACGCTCTCAAGACCAACCGCAACATCGTCATCAAACCAGCAGACAAAGGAGGTGCCATCGTCATACAGAACAGAACGGACTATTGCAAAGAAGTATACCGACAACTGGACAACCAGGAACACTACAGACAGTTACCCGCAGATCCGACCAAAGAACACACCCGCCAACTCAACAGACTGATCAAAACCTTCGATCCAGACCTTCAAAGCATCCTACATGCTCTCATCCCACGTACTCCCCGCGTGGGAGACTTCTACTGCCTCCCAAAGATACACAAAGCCAACACACCTGGACGTCCTATCGCATCAGGCAGCGGAACCCTGTGTGAGAACCTCTCTGGATATGTCAAGGGCATCCTGAAACCCATCGTACAGGGAACCCCCAGCTTCTGTCGCGACACTACAGACTTCTTACAGAAGCTCAGCACCCACGGGCCAATTGAACCAGGAACACTCCTCGCCACGATGGACGTCTCGGCACTCTACACCAGTATCCCCCACGATGACGGCATCGCTGTGACAGCCTCAGTACTCAACACCAACAACAGCCAATCTCCAGACGCCATCCTACAACTCATCCGCTTCATCCTTGACCACAATGTCTTCACCTTCGACAACCAGTTCTTTACCCAAACACACGGAACAGCCATGGGGACCAAATTCGCACCCCAATATGCAAACATCTTCATGCACAAGTTCGAGCAAGACTTCTTCGCTGCACAGGATCTCCAACCAACGCTATACACCAGATACATCGACGACATTTTCTTCCTATGGACCCACGGCGAAGAATCACTGAAAAGACTACACGATAACATCAACAAGTTCCATCCCACCATCAAACTCACCATGGACTACTCCTCAGAATCAGTCTCATTCCTGGACACACGAATCTCCATCAAAGACGGACACCTCAGCACTTCACTCTACCGCAAGCCCACGGACAACCTCACGATGCTTCACTTCTCCAGCTTCCACCCTAACCACGTTAAAGAAGCCATCCCCTATGGACAAGCCCTGCGAATACACAGGATCTGCTCAGACGAGGAGGAACGCGATGGACACCTACAGACACTGAAAGACGCCCTTGTAAGAACGGGATATGACGCTCGACTCGTCGATCGACAGTTCCGACGGGCCACAGCGAAAAATCGCATAGACCTCCTCAGAAGACAAACACGGGACACAACCAACAGAGTACCCTTCGTCGTCCAGTACTTCCCCGGAGCGGAGAAACTACGCCATGTTCTTCGCAGCCTTCAACATGCCATCGATGATGACGAACACCTCACTAAGGCCATCCCCACGCCTCCACTACTCGCTTTCAAACAGCCGCCTAACCTCAAACAGACCATCGTTCGCAGCAAATTACCCAGCTTTCAGGAGAACAGCGACCACGACACCACACAACCCTGCCACAGCAACCTCTGCAAGACATGCCAGATCATCAACACAGATACCATCATCACACGTGAGGACACCACCCACCAGGTACATGGTACATACTCATGTGACTCGGCCAACGTTGTCTACCTCATACGTTGCAGGAAAGGATGCCCCGGAGCATGGTACATCGGCGAGACCATGCAGACACTGAGACAACGGATGAACGGACACCGCGCAACAATCACCAGGCAGGAGTGTTCCCTCCCAGTCGGGGAACACTTCAGCAGTCAAGGACATTCAGCCTCCGATCTTCGGGTAAGCATTCTCCAAGGTGGCCTTCGAGACACACGACAACGCAAAATCGTCGAGCAGAAACTGATAGCCAAGTTCCGCACTCATGAGGACGGCCTCAACCGAGATCTTGGGTTCATGTCACGCTACATGTAACCCCACCTGATGCAGGGTCATCCAGACTCGAGTCGACATTGGCTTGTTCTCTCTACACAGATGCGGCCGGGCCTGCTGTGATTTCCAGCCAAAAAAAATGTTTTTTGTCTGTTCTTTTGTTTTTCATACAGACCCCAGCATCTGCAATATTTGACCCCTTGTGACCCCACCTCATTGTTCTTTGATGTAATGTTTCCCTGACTGACCTGTTTGGACACCATTCACACCTTTGACTGCTGTGATTATCTCTCTGCCGAGGTGTGATAAATGGCAGTTGGAAAGGTTACCTGTAAACATCTGACATGATTCTCTGACTATATAAGCTGTGTCTTTATGCATTTCTCCACTTCACCTGAAGAAGGAGCAGCGCTCCGAAAGCTTGTGATTTCAAATAAAGCTGTTGGACTATAACCTGGTGTTGTGTGACTTCTTACATTTGTCCACCCCAGTCCAACTCCGGCATCTCCACACCATGACTTAACAATAGAAGACAGGGAGTGCTGCTAAATGAACAATGTCTCTGTCTGGACAAAAGTAATCAGTGGTGTTCCACCAGGATCTCTCTTGGTACCCATGCTGTTCACAATATTTGTGGATTATACGGTACAGGTATCTTTAGTAGTAGTTTTAAATTTGCTGGTGACACAGGTCGATGTGGGCAGAAAGGTGGTTGATTATCTTCAGAGAAATTTATGGCAATTCTGTAGATGGACCAAGATATTGTTGATGGATTTTTCTGTGGATAAATGTTGGGCAATGCGTAGAGGAAGAAATAACAATAAATGTTATGCATATAACATGAAAGGTTAGGTGGTAGGGAATCATGGGAACCCTACTGTAGGAACACCACTAAAAGGGAAGGATGGCTCACTCAAAGCAATTGCAAGTAACAAATAACTAATCAAAGGGGGAGAAATTCGGTTGGTTAGCGCCTCCTGTTAGTACCTGGGGGGGTGGGGGGGGCGCTAACGGGGCACTAAGGGGTTAGCGACTGGGCGCGGCAAATGCAGCGACGCCCGCGAACTTCAGTGCTGGTATCGCCTGGGCCTCGAGCGCCTCGCAGATTGTGACGTCAAGTGCGCAGCGTCCCGTTATCGCCCCGGATGTGAAATTGCTTCCCGCCCCCTGCTGTATCGCCGGGCATGAACAATGGCAGGAAGAGGAGGCATTGTCAACTTGGCTCGCCACGGGGGGAGCGCTAATTAAAGGGAATGGTTTTCAGGTAGGCCAACCTTATTATGTGCACCAGTCTGGTGCCTGCTCAAAGTTTTTGATGTTTCATTGCTGCAAGATGTCCAAGCCCTCCACTTTGTGAGACTGTTTGGGGCTGTAATGACAGTTGCACAGGTCGCCTTGCAACACAGAACTGCCGCCAAGTAGGCTGTGCACCATCATTGGCCCTTCCCTTTAAGCGAGGGAAGCAGCCTCTGATGCCGTTAGCAATGCGCTCCACATTGTTCAGCGCTCTGCCGCTACCGCCCTGCTCTCGGACTTTAGTGCCCTAAGAGAAATGGTTAGCGCTTGATTTAATGCTCCACTTTCCTCTTGGAGCGCTAAAGCTGAATTTCCCGGCAGGAGAGAATCATTAGCGCCTGGCGCTACTTTTTCTAAACGGGGCACTACAGAATTTCTAGCCCAAAGTAACTAAACTTAACAAAATCAAGCCAAAAGGATAAAATGTGGGGAAATCAAAAACAAAAATTGAATTTGGTGCCCGCATGTTACAGAAACCATCCAGTGAACTGGTAGACACTGCATGGCACCCGAATGTTACCCTCGCATGAACTATGGGCCAGCCATCATTACCTCCCTCCAGATATTAATCGCTGTTTACATGAAGATGTTTTTTCTGACATCAGTGCTGTACTTGCTATTGATCAGTTAGTACCTATGTCCCTTTATCCGGCTGTTGTAACTTGAAATAGTGTTCTGATTATACGGTCCCATTACATTCACTTCTTAATTCAGTACTCTGATATGAGGGCTCAGCTTCACGGACCTTCTCTGCACCACCTCCAGGACTTGGATGTTTCCCTTGCACTTTGGTGATCAGAATTGAATGCAGTATTCTAGTTGAGGGCTAACTAGAGCTCTAAACTGCTTCAGTATGATGAATACAACTTCAACAGGACTCCCAAAGAAGGCAGCTGATTCAGGAGTAATTGCCACCTTTAAAAGGAAGCTGACTCTATATCTGTTAAGAAGGGTGTTTAAGCATTATAGAAACATTAATAGCACTACACAGGGGAGTTGGGGGAAGGAACATTTTGCCCCATCAAGTAGGGGATCAACAGCGGTGTAGGAAAGAAGTTCATGATCAAACAATCCCATATGGACTGGATGGAACGGGGTAGATTGGCTTAATGACTTGTGTAACTCACACTGATATTGAAGGGTCATGTTGTACAATCATACCGATAATGTGATAGTGACATGTCACTGTGCATAATTCAGAAGCGTGAAAGACCCAGAATCAATCTGCCCTGCTTCTAAACAGAAACAAACACAATCACGACAATGTGTTTGACAAAGAGACCAGTACCTGTGGCTCTCCATTGCTGCCGTTGGTTGCAGCTGGATTGTTGGAGGGTCTGCAGTTCCTCGGTGCTGCTCTATGATGCATCCATTCGGGAGAAGAAAGCTAAAATTACACATGCTCAGATGATGCACATAGGTAATCTCATTCTGACTGGTGTTGGTATTTTGTTTATATCCTATAACTAAAATATAATTTTTTAACAAATTTATATCTTCGCTGGGGAAATGTCCACAGTTCAAGCAGTCACGCACTGATGGCTCCTGCTATTAAGTAGCCAATAATATTGAAAGACTGCAGTGTTTCACACTGAGAGTATATTGTTTATTGGACATCAGCAAACATAAGATGCAAATAGTGAGAGTGATGAAGGACACAGCACGAGAAGTAGGAAGAGTGCAATGGTGCAGGGAGCTTTTCTCTGCCTGTAGCCAGTCCTGTACCTGACTTGGGAGTATTTGGTGCAGGGTAATTGAGATAGAGGATCAGCCATGATCATATTGAATGGAGGAGCAGGCTCGAAGGGCCAAATGACCTACTCCTGCTCCTACTTTTTCTATGTTTCTATGTAAAGGAGTTTTGGTTTGTAGCTTACCCATGTTATAACTGACCTGGAGTTCTTGATGAGACATTTAGTGGAAGCTTAATCCAGCAGCTAACCTGTGCTGTACCTAACCTGGGAGTACTTGAAGCTGAGGCTGCGGGAACTATTCCATGTCCTAGGACTAACATCTGCCACAGTTGTGAGCAAAGAAAGTTCTAGCAAAGAAAAGAAAGACTTACATTTATATAGCACTTTTCATGATCTCAGGATGTCCCAAAGTGCTTTACAGCCAATGAAGTACTTTTGAAGTGTAGTCACTGTTGTAATGTAGGAAATGTGACAGCCAATTTGTGCACAGCAAGCTCCCACAAACAGCAATGTGATAATGACTAGATAATCTGTTTTTGTGATGTTGGTTGAGGGATAAATATTGGCCAGGACACCGGGGATAACTCCCCTGCTCTTCTTCGAAATAGTGCCAGGGGATCTTTTACGTCCACCCGAGAGAGCAGACGGGGCCTCGGTTTAACGTCTCATCCCAAAAACGACACCTATATCAGTGCAGCACTCCTTCAGTACAAAGGTTACATTTCCATGGAGCAATGTTCTGAATTAATCTTATTCCACAATGTTGAGTTAATTTTAAGATGATCATTATATCATCAACAGAGATAGTATGAAATCACCAATTTGCCCTGACCAAGCTACTCTTCTGCCTTGTGCCAGCTGCACCTCTGAACTGTGCTAGTAACTTAGAACAGAAATCAGTTGTAAAGAGATCAAGGTCTCAATCATATTAGGTGCCTGATTAACCGTGTGTCCCGTTGTGCATGCTGTTTCTCAGCTGACATCTCATTCCTCATTTTTCAGTTTTTCTCTAATTGAATCCGCAGCTGGGGGGTCTCCACGCAAATACATTGTTATTGATCCATCTCACCCTCTGCCTCTGATGTTACACTTCCACAGCATAATACCAGCAGGGGTGTTGCTGTGTTACTGCAGCTGACTCCAAATGATGGGAGTCAATACATTCCATTACGTGTTCCACTCTTGGAAACGTCAATCAGTTTGACACATTTACATTTGCAGTTTTCAGTGATTTTGAAAATTAAAGAATGCAATTTTTTCGGCACCTGTCCTTGACACTGTCCAATACAGTCCCCACCAATTAAAGGCCATGATTTTGCCTACCGAGGCGGGCTCAGTGTGGCCGAGATAGGTGGTGGGTTGCGATCCTGCTCCCGGCTCCATCCCGCTCTGTGAGAATAATTTTCCATTGATTGGACTTGTTAAGTCCGCCCTGCGTTCCCGGCCAATTAAAAGGAAGCGGGTCTGATAAACTAATTTGATGACGTGTCATCAGCCGGTTTCCTTAAAGGGGCCATGTCCACAATCATTTTGACAGTTGTGCTGTCAGTGCTCTGCAGCATTGAGGTGCTGCAAACACTGACAAGCACTGTACAGAGGTGCATGGCTGCACCCAGGCTCTCCCATGACTCCCTCCATATGCTTATGGAGGGAGTCACAGCATGCAGGGAGGTTCTCTTTCCTTCCATTGGGCGGAAGAGACCTCCCCAGGACATCAACGCAGCCTGGTTGTACATTGCACAGGAGGACACAAGCAGGGATGTTGTGAGGAGGACCTGGCTGCAGTGGTGCAAACCTTTCAATGATCTCAGTAGATCATGAAACGTTACTGCAAAGCCACACTCAACCTCATCCTGCTGTGCCACTCATCACATCCCCATCACTCTGCCTTCCCTACCCTACTCCTGCACATCCTTACTCACACCAACTTACCTTGCACCTCCACCCATCCCCTTCTCTCTATCTACATCATCACTTCCCCATCTCACTAGACACCCCACACACTCACCCTCATCCTTGTCCAGTCACACCAACTAACAACACACAAGGGTAGGCACTTGTGTGTTTTCGCCAAAGTTCATGTAAAGTTTCTGTTGATGTGTTGCCAAACATTGAAATCTTTATTTTCCACAGTTTGCCGCCTTGGACAGATTTGTGTGCACCTTTGGAAGTGGCTTAGTGAGTTGCAGTGAATGGTGAGACATAACGTTACCCCCTGCAATGGTGATGAGTGTGAAAAGAATGGCTTGGGCATTATAGAGATGCTTTATGGTGCAGGTGTGGGGTGGTGCCTGGCTGCCACATCATGTGGCAGCCAGGGTGTACAGCAGCAAGTGAAGTAAATCTGGCCATGGTGAGGCCTCCCAGGCAGCAATGTGGTCAGGTACTGATGCTGTGTCCTGTGCAGCATCAGGTGATTGCGGAGCAGGTTGGTATTGTTGTTGGTGATGTTGGTGTTGGGGCTGATCATGGAGGGATTCAGAGGACCAAGGTGAGATTTTTTCAAGGCTACCGATGCTGCTGGAATAGATGGCAGCTGAAGTTAACATGACAGAAGCAATCTGTCAATGGTGAGAGAGGTTGCTCCAAGGAGGTGACAGTGGATAGAGAGTTTACTCCAAACACTTCCAAATTGCATAAAGCTGAAAAGTGTATTCCAAATCCTGAAGGCTCCAGCTTATCAGATGGAAAGTGAACAGCTGTGAAATGGTAGCTTTTATACCACTTTTGCAGCTGTCAACTACTCAGAGGAATGGAGAGTCACTGACAGCCCGACCTACTTACCTGACGTGATCCCCGAGCGCCGGGAAACTTGTGAAAAAGCTGGTAAAATGGTAAGTACATAGTAAAATGGTGTTTAAGTACCTTTTAACAAGTATCTGAATTGGCTCACCCGCCGTTTGGTGTCGGGTCTGTAAAGTGCAGACAGACCCGACACTTGGGAAACTGACATGGAGGCGGGTTGACAGCGGGATCCCAACCCGGTCAATCTTTTCGATTTTGACAGCGGACCCGCCTCCGAACCCGCCCTCTGAGCGCTGGCAAAATTCCGGCCAAAGTGTCTATGTTTAAAACGGGCAGTCGCTTATATTGGCCAAAAAAGCAGTAACCATTACTCATTTGCATTAATGTCAATTTCAATGTTGCCGGTAATAGCATCATATATGCTCTGTTTATTTTGGGCAGAAGCCATTGTGTTTACTCACTAGTTTGTATCTCGTTAAGATGCACTGAATGTAATTAAAGTGCCTCCAGAAGGCCAGTCTTTAATAAAGTATATTCTTTTGAAAAAATAACTTCTTATTTTTAACAATTGAAATTATGGCCGACATAATTTTAAACTACTGATGAGCATACACATTGCTCAAAGCTCAAGGCATTAAAAGTGACTGAGATTTACTGCTGCGGGTACAAAACAGAGCTGGGTAATCGCGCAGAGTCTGCAAAAGCTTGCATAAAACGACTGCACATATTTAGGGTTGATCAATTGGGCATTCTTGCATAAAATCTTCTACATGAAATCTTTAAAATATTTCATTAATAATTTATCATACAGAACAGATCTTGTGCAAGCCAAGCATTTACCTTTTTAATCCCACTGAAATTGTTGGTTATTTGTGGCTGGAAGAAACTATCTCTTATTTTCTGCCCACCTATAGAGGTGGTAAAAGAGTTTAAAAGACCTTTTGGCAAATGTTTAGGTTAATAACAGTGTTAGTCTCGACTGTGTCCAGCCATCAATGCTATTTGTGTAATGATTATGTAATCACAAAAGGTTACTATGCAGGTACAACAAGTAATTAGGAAAGCTAATAGAATGTTATTGTTTATTGCGAGGGGAATTGAATACAAAAGTAGGGAGGTTATGCTTCAGTTATACAGGGCATTGGTGAGACCACATTTGGAGTACTGTGTACAGTATTGGTCTCCTTATTTAAGGAAGGATGTAAATGCGCTGGAAGCAGTTCAGTGAAGGTTTACTAGACTAATACCTGGAATGGGCGAGTCGTCTTATGAGGAAAGGTTGGACAAGCTAGGCTTGTATCCGCTGGAGTTTAGAAGAGTAAGAGGTGACTTGATTGAAACATATAAGATCCTGAGGGATCTGGACAGGGCGGATGTGGAGAGGATGTTTCCTCTTGTGGGAGAATCTAGAACTAGGGGTCACTGTTTAAAAATAAGGGGTCGCCCATTTAAGACAGATGAGGAGAATTTTTTTCTCACAGAGGGTCGTGAGTCTTTGGAACTCTCTTCCTCAGAGGGTGGTGGAAGCAGAGTCTTTGAATATTTTTAAGGCAGAGGTAGATAGATTCTTGGTAAGCAAGGGGGTGAAAGGTTATCAGGGATAGGCGGGAATGTGGAGTAATCAGATCAGCCATGATCTTATTGAATGGCGGAGCAGGCTCGAAGGGCCGAGAGGCCTACTCCTGCTCCTAATTCATATGTTTGTATGTACGTATTATTAATTTTATTAAACCTACCACATAATACTGACCATTGTGTATAACGGGCAAATCGCATTCACATGAACACGCTCACTACACATGGTGGGGACTGTCTATTATAGCTGTCTGGTCTGAAATCATATGTTATTTTACTCCCCTCACATATAGGGCAAAGTATATGATCAGGATTTATGAATGCTCCTTTATTTAGTTAAGTGTCAGTTTTACATCAATGTAAGATATGTAAGTTAACGTGCATTCACACACCATCTTTAACCCATTGTGAAGTGAATTTCATTGCACCTACTGGCTTCAGATCTGAATTTCAGAACTCCAATCACAGTGTAAGCATGGCTTACATTCTCCACGATACTTCTGTAGCTATTGATCTACTCAACCATTCCCTCACCTTCACCTTGGATGTTCTAGTCCTCAGCAATGTTCCCTCTAAGCTGCATGGCCGTCTGATGGTCCCGTGCAGCCCGGGACCAGCTTCTACAATGTGAAATTTCACGCATGCACGAAACTTTGAATGAGCCATGCAGCTCGTTAAAGGGACCGCGCACCCAAATTTAAAATTGGGGGATCATTGGTCCCCAGTAAAACCTTTACTTTCTCCCATCCTCATCGCTCCCCCTTGTATGGCTCCCATCTTCACTCTCTCAAATCCAAAGGGACGTCACTGGGTCAAAATTCTGGAACTCCCAACCTAACAGCATTTTGTGAGTACGTGCATCACATGGATGGCAGTCATTCAAGGAGAAGGTCCACCAGCACCACCTTCTCTAGGGCAACTAAGAATGACCAGCAGTTATTGCCAGCAACGCCTACATCCAGTGATTGAGTATTTTTTTTTTAAAGTTCAAAGAAAATCAAATCTGTATCATTCACAAATGCTTAAGGCAGGCAAACCTCCACCAGATTTAAAACATTAAAAATACTTACTAGCATTTAAAAATGCTTGCTGACAAGTAAATATTTCCCTCATTTACTCTTTGAAGCTAAAAACTGGGACACAGGATAACAATAGGTGCCATACATAGTAGTAACACATTTATCAACTTGACGTGAGGGTTATCCTGAACTACCTACAACTGCCTATTTGCATGTGTTGCCAAGCACTTTATTTTAAATGGATAGATTTTAGGACAAAGCCAGCAGTCTGTGGTAAGTGGTTTCTACTTACTTTGCAATCAAAACATAATTGTATAGGAATAATGCCTTGGACATGATCCTTTCCATACTAGACTGCAATGTGTGTTTTCAGCAGCCTGAGCCTCCATCAATGCAGCCCCAAAACAGCGGCGGCAACAGAAACAATGCCGCAGGAAAATTAACGCTGGAGCACTCAAAGACCCCGCTAAGAAAGCCCTATTCAGCCTGTGCCTCACAAACAACCTGACGACTCCCAGTGATGCAGAGACACAGAGTGCCCACAGCGCCTGGTCTGCACTCAAGGCCTCCATAATCAGCACCTGTGAAGAGACGCTCGGTCACTCGACCAGGAAACACCAAGACTGGTTCGACGGGAACGACCAGGAGATCCAGGAGCTAATGAGCCACAAGCGCAAGGCATTCCTGATCTGGAAACAGCAACAGAACTGGAGAGCAAGAAAGCAGCTCTGCAGAAGCCTGAAGGCTGAGGTCCAACAAAAAACTCGCGACCTAAAGAACAGATGGTGGGTGGAGAAAGTGCAGGAGTCCCAGCAGCTAGCCAACAACCACGACATGCGTGGATTCTTTAGCGCAGTCAAGACCATCTACGGCCCAAGCACCCAAGGCCCTTCCCCACTGTGGGCCAAGAACGGAGAGGTACTCATCAAGGACAGGGAAGCAGTCAGTGCCCGCTGCAAGGAGCACTTCGAAGATCTCCTTAATCACGACTCTGTCTTCGACACGAGTGTCCTCAACTCCATCCCACAGCATGCTACCCGCCACCATCTCAGCACAACCCCAGCCCGGCATGAGGTTGAAAAGGCCATCCGACAACTGAAGAACAACAAGGCCTCAGGAGCAGATGGAATCCCCGCCGAGGCACTAAAGCATGGTGGAGAAGCACTACTGGCGCGAATTCATGAACTCATTTCTCTTACCTGGAAGGAGAAGAGCATGCCAGGGGATCTCAGAGACGCCGTAATTGTGACCATCTTCAAGAAAGGTGACAAGTCCGATTGCGGTAATTACAGAGGAGTTTCCCTGCTATCTGCCACAGGGAAAGTCATCGCAAGAATCCTCCTCAATCGCCTTCTCCCAGTGGCCAAAGAGCTCCTCCCAGAGTCGCAATGCGGATTTCACCCACTAAGGGGCACAATGGACATGATCTTCACCGCACGTCAATTACAAGAGAAATGCAGGGAACAGCACCAACTGCTGTACATGGCCTTCTTTGATCTCACAAAGGCCTTCGACACTGTCAACCGTGAGGGATTATGGGGTGTCCTCCTCAAATTCGGCTGCCCTCAAAAGTTTGTCACTATCCTCCGCCTGCTTCACGACGACATGCAAGCCGTGATCCTGACCAACGGTTCCACCACAGACCCAATTCACGTACGAACCGGGGTCAAGCAAGGCTGTGTCATCGCACCAACGCTCTTCTCAATCTTCCTTGCTGCAGTGCTCCATCTCACCCTCAGTAAGCTTCCCACTGGAGTGGAGCTAATTTACAGAACAAACGGGAAACTGTTCAACCTCCGTCGCCTCCAGTCCAGATCCAAGGTCGTCCCATCCTCTGTCGTCGAATGACAGTATGCAGACAATGCTTGCGTCTGCGCTCACTTGGAGGTCGAACTCCAAACCATCGTAAATACCTTCACCGAAGCATACGAGAGCATGGGCCTTACACTAAATATCCGTAAGACAAAGGTCCTCTACCAACCTGCCCCCGCCACACAGTGCTGCCCCCCGATTATCAAAATCCACGACAAGGCCTTGGACAACGTGGACCACTTTCCATACCTCGGGAGCCTACTGTCAACAAGGGCAGACATTGACGACGAAGTCCAACACCGCCTTCAGTGTGCCAGTGCAGCCTTCGGTTGCCTGAGGAAGAGAGTGTTTGAAGACCAGGACATCAAACCCGGCACTAAGCTCATGGTCTACAGGGCAGCAGTGATACCTGCCCTGCTGTATGCCTCAGAGACATGGACCATGTACAGCAGGCACCTCAAAGCACTGGAGAGGTACCACCAACGCTGCCTCCGCAAGATCCTGCAAATCCATTGGCAGGATAGGCGCACCAACGTCAGTGTTCTTGCTCAGGCCAACATCCCCAGCATCGAAGCTTTGACCACGCTCAATCAGCTCCGATGGACGGGTCACATTGTCCACATGTCCGATACGAGACTCCCAAAACAAGCGCTCTATTCGGAGCTCCGGCACGGCAAGTGAGCCCCAGGTGGGCAGAGGAAACGCTTCAAGGACACCCTCGAAACCTCCTTGAAAAAGTGTAACATCCCCACCGAGACCTGGGAATCCCTGGCCCAAGACCGCACAAAGTGGAGGAGAAGCATCCGGGAAGGCGCCGGACACCTCGAGTCTCTTCGCCGGGAGCAAGCGGAAGCCAAGTGCAGGCAGCGCAAGGAGCGCACGTCAACCCAAACACCCCACCCACCCGCCCCTTCAACCACCGTCTACCCCACCTGTGACAGAGACTGTAGGTCCCACATTGGACTCATCAGTCACCTGCGAACTCATTTTTAATGTGGAAGCAAGTCATCCTTGGTTCCGAGGGATTGCCTAAGAAGAAGAAGAGGCAAGTAGCTAATCAGTAAACAAAATTAAAGCCACTTCTCAGCTAGATATTAAAAAAAAATAAACTTTTGTATGATGCACATAGCACCAAACCCCACTCTTCACATGAACCTCTCCTTTGGCTGTGTTGCACAAAAGGCTAGTAGTTAAACTTAAAGCTGTGGGGATTCAGGGTGACACTTGGGAAGGGATTAGGAATTGGTTGAACAGTAGAAGGCGTTAGGTACTGGTCAGAGGAGGAATGTAAGATGGGGAAATGGACTGAAAGGGTGTCCCACGGTTCAGTGTTGGTGCCACTACTGTTTCTTTCATAGATTTCATCGAAGATAGGAGCAGGAGTAGGCCATTCGGCCCCTCGAGCCTGCTCCGCCATTCAATGAGATCATGGCTGATCATCCAAACTCAGTGCCCTGTCCCTGCTTTCTCCCCATATCCCTTGATCCCTTTAGCCTTAAGAAATATATCTAACTCCTTCTTGAATATATTTAATGAATTGGCCTCAACTGCCTTCTGTGGTAGAGAATTCCACAGGTTCTAATTTACATCGATGATTTTGATTCAGAAACTCAATGAAATTGGTCAAATTTGCAGATGACACCAAACTCGTAAACAGTGGAATTGAAGGAAGCAGCCCAGAAATTACAGAATGAGTTAAACAAAACACGTGAGTGGGCTGAACAGTAGCCGATGGAATTGAGTACAGATGGATGTAAAGTACTGCACGCAGGAAGGGAAAATGGGCAACATACATAATTCACGTGAGGTCATTAGGTAAGGATGAAGTTGAACGAGACCTCGGAGTCCGAGTAGAATCAAAGCTTAAGAGGGCCAACCAATGCAGAGTAGCAATCAACAAAGCCATTTCATGACAAAAACAATTAGAGGAAGTTATGATCAAAATGTACAGTGCTCTGGTCAGACCACATCAGTCCTGGTCACCAAGAAACACTCAATTGCTGGAGGCAGAAGACAGCCAAAAAGCTGCTCCCTAATGTCAAGGCTCTGAATATGAGGAAAGAGCAGAGAGACCTGGGCTTTCAGCCTGGAAACAAAGATGTGATATTATAGAGCTACATTAGATAGTGAATGGTATAGAAGGAGTTCATCTAGAATACTACTTTAAATTAAACTGTGGGAATAGGAAAAGGGGACACAGATTCAAACTACTAAAATTTTAGGATAGCAAAATATTGTGGATGCTGGAAATCTGAAATAACAACAGAAAATGCTGGAAACACTCAGCAGACCGGCCTATAGTTGCTGGGTTTATCTTTACACCCTTTTTTGAACAAGGGTGTAACATTTGCAATACTCCAGTCCTCTCCCGTTTCTAAGCATGGGAAGATTGGAAGGGTTTATATTACAAGATACTTACAGGTGAGGAAGGCTATTTGGCAGAACTTATTTCATCCATCCAGGATGACCCAACAATCACACCACCCTCCCCCACACCCCCACCCCGCCATTGTTTATTAAATGGTTTTCACCTCCACCACTCTGTCCAGAATTCCATTCCAAGTGTGGATCAATCACTGTGTGAAGAAGAACATCCAGGCATCAGTCCTAACATTTTAGTGTCACCGACACTGAACCTTGGGACACCCATTCATTACTTTTTCCCATCTTACATTACTCCTGGGTTTATCTTCATGCTATCTTGCATACAAATCTAATCTGTGTAGTAAAGCTTGCAGTTGCTGATGATGATGAGATCTCTACACTTAAAAATAAATGAACATTTCAACTCGAATGTCACAGACCTGAAACGTTAACTCTGTTTCTCTCTACACTGTGCTCAATATAAGCCCAAAATTGGCAGATATAACTGCAACCTTAATCTGTGCCGGATATGACCCCAGAATCATCCCTGACCTCATCCTGTGCCACATATGACCCTGACCTCATCCAATGCTGGATATGGCCCCTTACTCTGTGCCGGATATGACTATAACCTCAACCATGTGCGGAATAAAAATCTGATATTGGCCCATCTACATGTTGAAGGGGTGTATTGATCATGTATCACTATGGTGTGAATTGGCTGTGTTCATGTCATTATGGCATGAACTTGTTGTACCTATGTTGTCATCGTCTTTACTTAGATTTTAGGCTGTAACTAGTGTCGCTCCATTGGTATTGTGCAGAGCTTTACTGTTGAGGGACATTATTAAATTCTTGGGCCGTATTGAGGGAATGGCCCGAGAGGAGGTAAGTGGTTAAATGCAGCTATGATGGGAATGAGATTCTGGTATTAAAACTGCAAATAAATGTTATTTAAAAGGCTGAGTCACACTGAGTGGAATCTTACAGTGCAGCTTTATTTCAGTTTATGTTAGTTTAGAGGCCAATAAAAAGAGTGCAATGCAGCACTGTCTGCATTTATTTCCAGATAATTAGATTGTATCGTTTGCTCTAACTTCCAGGAACTGATGTACGGACTCTGGAGATTTGCCTTCAAACCTACTGCACTGGATGGATGGTTTAATTCATAGTACACATAAAGGAACAACAAATACCTAACTCTGAGGGGTAAAAGGTCACTGGCTGCAGAACTGCGAGAAAGGTAAAAGATCAGTTACTGTGGCAACTGCAGAATGATGGTTAATCTCCCCCCACCCTTGCACCCCGCCACATCTTGGATTGTGTGAAGTTATTTCTTGGTTTAAGAATGTAATTCAATAATAAATAGTGGAGCCATCCCAGAGAGGTTGGGTTCAATAAGGAAAAGGTTTATCAGAAAAGAAATCTGGATAGAGGCCAAGTACAAATGAAACCGGAACCAAAATCGACTGGAAAGTGAAGGAGAGAACATGGTCTGAGGGGCAGTGAGCAAGTGGACGGGCCAGTCTGCAATATACCGGAGTTCTCACCGTGCAAGTGGCCATGGCCAGTGTATAAGTGATCAAACAAAGAATGAAAAAGATGAATTATGCTTGCTTTGTTGATAAGGGAGTCAAAACCGACTGGAGCAACAGTTAATGGGGATCATTCCACTTTGTGCAATAGTATAAAAAGGGGTATAGAGAATCGGCAGCCCGTTTTACATCGCTCATGATTTTTATTTCCATTGTGGATGATGCATAGAGAGCTAGAGTCCCCTATCCGCTACGTACTCTACCCTGCTCATTTTAAAAGAGCTGGAATATCCTTCCCTACTCTTCATGTACAGACCTAAAGTACCCCTTCCATCTATTTATGTAGAGAGCGTTGTGTCCTACCTTGCTGTTTACAATCAGAGATTGAGAACTTCAATTTTCTCTATGTATGGAGGGAGATGGAGAACCTTATCCGTGTCTGTATGTAAAGGGCTGGAGTTCAGAGTTCAAAGATCTCTGAATTGATTAAAATTTCCTTGCAGCGTTTAATAAGTCTCCTCCTGGATTGGCGTTCGGATGTAATGATGATTGCTCCGTGTCTGGTTTGCTGTCCGGCAGAAGGTGTGTTAGTTTCACAGCTCCTGAAGGACAGCAGTTTTAATAAAAAGCTGACATTTCTCTCACGGCTGGTAATGAAACTAGCCATGATCACCACCGCGCACCCCCCACCGCTCCCCCAGAAGGGGAGAGAGGAATCTCCGAAGGAGCATTTGGGAATTTTAGGCATTGCTAATTCTGAGGGTGGCTGAGGCTGTGTGCTGCCCTGTCCGTGTACCACTGAGCCTGTATACTGAAACTGTCTACTGCTCCAGTATACCACTGGAGCAGTGTACCACTGAGCCTGTATACTGAAACTGTCTACTGCTCCAGTATACCACTGGAGCAGTGTACCACTGAGCCTGTATACTGAAACTGTCTACTGCTCCAGTATACCACTGGAGCAGTATACCACTGAGCCTGTATATTGAAACTGTCTACTGCTCCAGTATACCACTGGAGCAGTATACCACTGAGCCTGTATATTGAAACTGTCTACTGCTCCAGTATACCACTGGAGCAGTGTACCACTGAGCCTGTATACTGAAACTGTCTACTGCTCATGTCCTTGTTTTATGCCAGTTTTTATGTTCCGGCATATGCTGATAAGGTTCTCAGGAAATTTTGGCATAAGTTTCTGTCTGCAAGATCATTGTAAAAAGGGAGAACATTTAGGCGTAGGTTTTACGTAAGTGCAATCCAGGAAATTCCGGCCCATTGGAATAACACCTTTATAGGCCAGAAATTTTTGATGGCTACAGTATCAGAAAAATGCTCAATGTGTTTGTGATATTCCTCTATGTATCCTTTTAATGGAGGCATAAAGTCATAAAGGGTTAATGCTTCCATTAAAACCACAGACAGACAAATGTCATGCTAATGCGTTAAGTGTTCATCTGCTAATATTACCAATGGTAATTTCTACACAGACTATATGACACACAATGGATAACATACATTATGGGTATATTTTCTAGCCAGTGGGATTGTTCCTGGTCGTGCAATTGGGCAAAGGGACAACAAGAAATTCCACGGCTCCAAATCCTGTCTGGCACCTGCTGGAAACCTGCAGCTTACATCGGAATTGTTTTTCAATATAAAACCTCAAGGTTCAGTTAAGTGTGCCTTCCGCCATCCTGGTAGTGCCATGATACAACAATAATGGAGTTGTTGACTAATTATAGCAATCAATCTCTATCAGTTAGTCCGCAACAGACAAAACAGGAGGTGAGGAAAATCTTTGGGAACTATGGGGGAAAAATTCGGTAGCTTAGTGCCTCTCGTTTGTGCCTGCAGATGGCGGTAACGGGGGGCGAATCCAGTGGCGCACGGCAAATCTGGCCCCCTCCCCCCTCTGCACTGCCAGTATGAGGCACTGCCAGGGACTTCAACCCCAGGCAGATCGTGATGTCAGTGAGCACGCCGATCTGGAAAATTCATTGTCGCCACTTACCTTAGCGCCGCGACCAGACAGTGACAGGGAGAGCTGGCGTGCAGCTGCAGGAAGCTGGCTCCAGCAACGCTATTTAAAGGCATCAGCATTAATCACTCGCAGCTGTCAGGGCAGGTTAGTTTCAGTGGTTTCTTGTCAGTTTCACCCAGTGTTCCTCCCAATCAAGCTACACTTATCACGTCATGCCTCAAATTAATCATATATTGTATCCCTAAATGTTATTTCCTGAAAATCTATCTATCTACTTTGCTTTTGAATGAATCATCACTTTCTGCTTCCATTGTCTCCCCAGGGAGCCTGTTCCATAGATTTACCACTCGCTAACTGAAATAATGGAGCTTAATAAAGCACTTAACAGCCCCAGGCAGCTCACCAGTGAAGATCTCTGGAATTTCAAGCCGTGGCAATGACATGCAGGTAAGTCTTAAAGGGGATTGCGGTGGGGGGGGAGGAGTGATGGGGAGGGGGGAACTGGGAGAGGGTTGATTGGGTGACTGGAAGGGGTGTTTGAGCGAGCGACCAAGAGGGGAGTCGATCGGGAGGTGGGGTGATCAGGGCAACGGGGGGTTCGATCGGGAGATGGAGGATGAGTGGTAGCCAGCAGTGGCCTATGGTTTTAATGTGGACCCACCTTCAGGTAAGTATTTGTGTTGTTGGCAGCCTGGAGTGGTCACATGTAGACCTGGTTTTCCTGAACTCAGTCGGCTCGGTGCCAGGTCTGTTTAGGACAATCTAATTTTGCACAGGGGGCCTCAAACAGGGCTTAGGCCCCTTATTCGCATATGTAAAGGGAGTAATGCCTGTTTCAGGCATGGGCCCTAGATGCCTATTTTTTGCCTATACCAATATGACAGACGGCATACTTCAGGCTCATTATGAGCGCATGCTTCCTGTCTGCTATATGTAAGCATGGGGGCCATTTAGTTCCTGGAAAACAGACACGCGCCATTGAATTTCTAGGCCAATGTTTTTGCCGATTACCCCCCTTCAAGTGCAGGCCAACTCCTCTGGTTCCACTGTTTTGAACAAAATGAAACCACTTGTCATAGTCTACATTATCTAGTCTCTTTAGGAACCTAAAAATAGTAATCGTATCACCTCTCAACCTTCTCTTTTCCAGTGAGAACATAACCAATTTATGTAATCTCTCTTTATAATCTAATCCCTCCACCCCCCTCAATCACTATTTCGGCTCAATATTTACCTTTTAATACATCCCAACATCTGATTTCCTTTACTCACTGCCACCGGGCATTGTTGCGATAGCTTCAATTTTTCATTAATCAGTATCCCCAGATCTCTCTCATCGTCCATACACATTATTTTCTTTCTATTTAAGTAATAGTCACCTCCTGAAATATTTATCCCCCAGTGAAGCACTGTGCATTTCTCTACATTGAATTTAATCTGCCAATTTGGAAGTATATTCAAATCCCCCTGTAGTTTATCCCGTTCAGCTTTGCAGTTTACCACCTTCATTCGCTTTGTATCGTAAGCAGATTTAGCCACTGCACTTGTGACAACCTAGCTCCATATAATTTTTTTAAGATATTAAGCAAAAGAGATCCCAAAACAGACCCCGCTGGGACCCCACTGGTAATATTCTCCCAGGCTTATGACAATCCCTGTACCACCAATCAGTTAACCAATTATGTATCAATTGTAAAATATTTCCACTGATTCCTAAGGGGTAATTTTAACCCCCAAAAATGGGTAGGTCTGGGTCGGGTGGGGTGTTAAAATTTTTAAAAATCTCAAACTCAAACCTAACCCGCTAGTTTCCTGTTTTAACGGCGATGGGATAGGGGCCAGGCAACCTACCCGCTCCCAGGAGGCAGGTTGCTCATTTAAATATTTTAATGAGGCTGCTTGCTTCAGATTTTTTCTCTCTTCCAACTTTAACGCTGGCTGGCCGGGTTTCCTGGGCCGCGGGAAAGCTGGTAACTAAAGGGAGGCGAGGACTGCTACATGGAAGAAGTAAGTGCTTTTCCATCACTGTATGTGGGCCAGGAGGGCCAGGAGTGCTTCCTCAAAGCCCCCCAAGCTAACCTGCTTCCCTTCCGTGATCAGACTACCCCCCCCCCCCATGATCACTGAATTCCCCCACGACCACCGACACCGCCCCCCACTGTAATCACCGACCCCTCATCTCAGCTCCCGATCTCTCTCCAACCCCTCGCGGTCACCCCGCGACCCTTCAAGCCATGATATACCCACCCGTAATTTCTACCCCAGCAGCAGGAAACCTACCTGCATCTGGCTGTGGCCTTTGCTGCAGCGTTCCCTGCCTGACAGGGAGTCAGGCCTGTCAATCAGCCTGGCTTCCGGGCAGGGATCCTGTTAGAAAAAACCCCAACTCCACAGCATTCAGGGAAACCCAGGCTTCCAGGTTTCCCGACCAGAACTTCTCCCCCTGCTTGGAAATCCACCCCCCCCCACCCCCACCCCCGAGTAAAGATCGGGGCCCTACTCCATTTACTTTTAGCACCAGCCTTACCCGAGGAACTGTATCAAAGGCCTTACTGAAATCCAAGTTTACCACATCCACTGCCTTACCCTTATCAAGCTCCTTTGTCACACCCTCAAAGAAAACCAGTAAATTAAATTGGCAGGACCTCCGCTTCATGAACACATATCTGGCTACCGTTTATGATTTTATTTCTATCTGATGCTGCATGATTTTATCTTTAATAAGGGTTTCCATAACTTTACTCACAATGGACATCAACTTCACTGGTTTCTAGTTTCCTGGGTCACTTTTGCTACCGTTTCTTAAAAAATCGGAGTAACATCTGCTTTTCTCCGCTCCTAAGGCACCTCTTCAGTATTCAGTGATTTCTGGAAGGTTTGTGCCAGAGTTCCTGCAATTCACCCCCTTAGTTCCTTAAGGATCCTCGGAGGCATCTTATCCGACCCTTGAGATTTATTCAACTTAACTCTGTACAGTGGTTTGGCAGCCATGATGGAACCAAGTGAATAGTGTCACAACTTACCTCTGTAATACCCTCTAGTTCCTTTTCCAGATCATATAAGTTACCTGTCTCCTGCTTGGTAAAAAATGAGGCCATCTGCTATTTGGGCACAACGCCTGTGTAGACTGTCATTGCACATTTAATGCAAGAGGTTAATTGTAGTATTTAAATCAGCCTCATAATATGTCAATCGGCGCGCAAAGAATTTCCCATCATTTATAATAGAATCCTACTTTGCACTCAGCCCAGGAAACTACACTGGGCATAAAGAGAAGCTATGAGCATAAAAGAGCTCTTAAAGCAGCAGAGGCATTTGCAATGAATCTTTTTCAATCCTTACTTATTTTATTTTTGAAAACATGATGCTATTTTGCCAATGTTTTTTCCTCATTTTCATGATCTTTGCTTATGGCTTGTCTTGTTTTTTTGTTCTGTGCTTTCCTTTTGGTAGCAGACGTGGTTGGAATATCTCTGGGGAAACAAAACTATCTGAATGTTGGTTGCAAAATTCCTGAGAATCCCACACAATTGGAAGCATTTACATTGCAGCAGAACAGGAAAATGCTTAAAGCAGATGTGAAAAGGGCTATTGCAATACAAATGTTCACTCCCACTTGTGGAATGACAAGCCATCTGATGCATGCTACAGAGTGCCAGGTCTATTGGCGAGGACAGTTTAAAATTAATCAAGGGTTTGCTTTGAAAGCACCCCAATCCTCTCAAGGCATCTCCATGTGTGTTCCATGAGTACAAATGACATGTGCAGACAATCCTACTCAGACAACAATCTCTGTTAATAAGCGAGTCCTGTGGAGTCTGAATCTCCAGGTGCTGCAGCAGTGCCAGTAACCATATCGGACCACTGGACTTGAGTAGCCAATACCACTTGCTCCTTCTTATCTGTGCACTAAGACTGACTCTGTGCTCTCCTCAACCTCACTATCTAGATCCTCTGACATATGCGCAGCTGTGGTGGTATTTGTCAGAGTTGGTGATATCCCCCACTCCCTCGCTGCTTTTTTCCGTCAATTATTCCAACGTGGCCTCCTTGAATGGGGTCAGTTGGCTTATACTGTTAGGCCCCCCTATCAGTGTGGGTTTGCTCAAGCAGTTAAAGGTCATCTTGCCCTGCAAGCAACAGAATGGTATTGATATATTGAAAGTACATACAGCACCGACAATGTAATGTCGCTGCACAACCTCTGTGACGTACTGCAAGCTTCCATTCAAAATGCATTGTTCTGCTAGGTTAACCTGCAAGCATTCATGGTATGAACTTCCTTTTGGAATTGTTGCTGTGCACAGATCGGCATAAACATTTCTATGTTGTATCTTTTCCTGTACTGAAGTATCCAAGTTCCTTCTAATCATTCATTGCCTTAGGCAGTATTGATCTAGTTAACACCCTCGCACTGATTTGCATAGAGGAGGAGGACAGGATGAGAAGTTTGCTCTGTGCCCACTTACGGCAGATGCTTGTCCTGCATATTATTATTATTAGTCTTGACTTACCTCAGCAGGTTTCTTTGAGATCTGCCAGCTTCTTTTCACATCCTGACAAGTCCTGCAGGTTCTGGGGACATCATTGATTTACTCTGTATTTCCCCCAGTGCCTGCCTTGCCAGATGTTTTGGGGGACAATAGATGGAGGATGGCCATCTGTCTTGTATATTATTTCCTTCTTTACAGAAAATCTTCCAGCACCTGGCTGTCAAAATGACACTTGCTTTATCTCCTGCACCTCCATGGCACACCTAACTCGCTCATTAAACGGCTGAACTGGGCTGACATGCACTATTTCAAGAGTTTAACTGGCTGCTTAGCACTGTTAAAAGGTTCTGGCCCGGATTATTGCTGCTTATGCTTCATTGGATGCCCCATTGTGCAATTGCTATATTGCAGACAAATAAATCAGTACAATCATAGATTCATGAGTATGCTTAATAATGCTGAACTAGTTTAAGCAATGCTCAGCTAACCCTTAAATACTGCATAAATGTTGATTTCTGGCCTTATATGCTGTAAATCTCACATTTTTTCACACACACTCTACAACCTAGAAATTACGTTCTGCAGGGATAAAAGGGCCAATTCTCCAATTGGGCACATCTGGTGAACTGAAGTCATGGGTCCATGGTCCCTGATTTTCTGATCATTTCGATAAATATACTGATAGAAGTTTTGAAGGCTGGGGTGGTGATACGGTATCTGATAACACATACAGCTTGACAGACCATGAAGGAAATAGCCCTTTTATTTTGGAATAATGAGCTTTTAGGCATATTCATACGGAAACGTACAAATGATAAACAGTTTCCTGACCTTACCACCTCATCTCACAAGGTATAAAATCTGTTAAAACTCTGTTGGTTTATTTATTTGGAAAGAAATGGCTCTAACATGACAGAAACTCTAGTTATGACAAAGGCACTGAAACTCCATAACTGAACTGGAATTTTTATCACCCTTGAGTTTAGATGGATGAGGGTGATCTAATCAAGGTGTTTAAAATGATAGGGTTGCTTTCTGAACGCAGAGCTTCACCTGCCCGGAGCACACATTGGGAAATAGGAGGCACTCGCTATACAATTTCCTGTCCATTAAAATGAATGGATGGAAAATCATTGGCACGTGAGTGGCCAAATTTCCAATATGGGCAAGGCACTCCACCAATAAAGCAGACTTGTAAATCTTTATCTTGAAAACTTCCCGAGAGATAAACTGACTGTTTCATCTAAAAGTCCTGTGGCATATCAAACTCTAGAAGCATGCCTGATGTGCCTCAATAATTCCGAGACTCGAAGGTAGCAGAACAAAACAAGGCTTTTATTAACTTAGAACGAAACACGTAAGCGAGAGAGATGTCGTCCTTCTGGAGATTGGGGCTAGACTGAAGCTAGCTTACAAACGGGGCCAGGTATGGGCGGAGCCCTACACACAGCACATTCCAGCACATTCCAATATACAATACAGCACATTCCAGTACACAATACAATGAGGTCTGGGGGAAGGGAAATGACACTGAAACCGATCTCAGTCACCGGCAGTGATGAATGGAAATATTTCATCACATTCACCCCTTCTATAGATTTAGTCTGTTCGGGGGTTTGATAGTCCTCTGCGACCGACGTGGCTGTTGCGGTGCCGCGGGTGTCGGCTGGGTGTCCCCGGTAGCCTCCTGGGTCTCTGCCGGGGGTGCCGCCAGGGTTGTTGAAGGGGTAGTTGGTGGGGGTGCCGTTGGTCGGTGTTCTTCCGGGGGTGATGAAAGAGTAGTGGGTGGGTAAGAGTTGCTGTGATCGTCGTTGCCGCTATTGCCGTGGTTGTTGTCGATGCCGGCTGGGGCGACGTCTTTTATGGACATGGTGTCCTCCCTTCCGTCGGCGTGCCGGACATATGCGTATTGGGGGTTGGCGTGGAGTAGGTGTACTGGCTTCACGAGAGGGTCCGTCTTGTGGCCCCTCACATGCCTTCGCACGAGTACCAGACCTGGGGTGGAGAGCCATGACGGCATGGATACGCCTGAGGTGGATTTCCGGGGAAAGACAAACATTCGTTCATGAGGCGTGGTATTAGTGGCCGTACACAATAGCGACCGTATCGAATGGAACACATCCGAGAGGACTTCCTGCCAGCGGGAGATAGGGAGGCCCTTGGTCCTTAGAGCTAGAGTGACTGCTTTCCATACTGTCCCGTTCTCTCGCTCCACTTGGCCGTTACCCCGGGGGTTGTAGCTGGTGGTACGGCTCGTGGCGATCCCCCTGGACAGCATGTACTGGCGTAGCTCTTCACTCATGAAGGACACCCCCCTATCCGTATGGATGTAGCTCGGCATACCGAACAGGCAGAACAGGCTGTTGAGGCATTTAATGACCGTGGCGCTGGTCATGTCTGGGCAGGGGAAGGCGAATGGGAACCGGGAGTATTCGTCCACAATGTTCAGGAAGTAAACATTGCGGTCGACGGACGGGAGGGGGCCCTTGAAATCTAAGCTGAGCCGCTCAAAGGGCCGTGTAGCTTTGATTAAGTGGGCTCTATCTGGGCGGTAGAACCGAGGCTTGCACTCAGCGCAAGTGCGGCAGTTCCTGGTCAGGGACCGAACTTCCTCAATCGAGTAGGGTAAGTTACGGGACTTTATGAAGTGGAACAGCCGCGTGACCCCTGGGTGGCAGAGGTCGTTGTGGAGGGTCTGTAGCCGATCCCCGGTGGTGCTGGCACACATCCCTCGTGAGAGGGCGTCAGGGGATTCGTTAAGGGCCCCTGGCCGGTAAATGATGTCGTACTCGAAGGTGGAGAGCTCGATCCGCCACCTAAGAATCTTATCATTTTTAATCTTCCCCCTCTGTTTATTATTGAACATAAATGCTACCGACCGCTGGTCGGTAAGTAGGGTGAAGCGTTTGCCGGCTAGGTAGTGGCGCCAGTGGCGCACTGCCTCCACGATGGCTTGGGCCTCCTTTTCCACGGAGGAGTGTCTGATCTCGGGCCCTTGGAGGGTCCTCGAGAAGAAAGCTACGGGCCGCCCCGCCTGGTTGAGGGTGGCCACCAAGGCGAAGTCAGACGCATCACTTTCCACTTGAAATGGAGTGTTCTCGTCCACTGCCTGTAGCGTGGCCCGCTCAATATCCTGCTTAATGCTTTTGAAGGCGGCGTGGGCCTCAGCAGAGAGCGGGAAAGAGGATGCTTTCAAGAGGGGGCGGGCTTTGTCGGAGTAGTTGGGGACCCATTGGGAATAATAAGAAAATAACCCCAGGCATCTTTTCAGGGCTTTGGGAGTGTTGGGCAGGGGCAGCTCCCGTAGGGGGCGCAATCGGTCGGGGTCTGGTCCGATTTCCCCATTCTCCACCACGCTGCCTAGTATGCAGAGGCGCGTGGTGTTGTAAACGCACTTGTCCTCGTTGTAGGTGAGGTTGAGTTTTTGTGCGGTTTTCAGGAACCTCTCGAGGTTCGAGTCGTGATCCTGCTGGTTGTGACCGCAGATGGTGACGTTGTCGAGGTAGGGGAAGGTTGCCTGCAAGTGGTGGTCATCGACCATGCGGTCCATCTCCCTCTGGAAGACCGAGACCCCATTCGTCACCCCAAAGGGGACTCTGAGGAATTGGTAGAGGCGTCCGTTCGCCTCGAAGGCGGTGTACGGGCGGTCCTCTGGTCTGATAGGGAGCTGGTGGTACGCTGACTTGAGTCGATGGTGGAGAACACCCGGTATTGGGCGATTTGGTTCACCATTTCTGATATGCGGGGTAGCGGGTAGGCGTCTAGTAGGGTGTACCTGTTGATCGTTTGACTATAGTCGATCACCATCCGTTTCTTCTCGCTACCCCTTACCACTACCACTTGGGCGCGCCACGGGCTGTTGCTGCGTTCAATAATGCGCTCTTTCAGGAGCCTGTCTACCTCGATCGCGATAAACCGCCTGTCCTCCCAGCTGTACCTCCTGCTTTTGGTCGCTATTGGCCGGCAGTTAGGGGTAAGGTTCGCGAATAGCGAAGGCGGCTTTACCTTCAGGGTAGCCAGACCGCACACTGTGAGGGGCGGCTGGGACCCACCGTACTTGAGCGTGATGCTTTGGTGGTTGCACTGGAAATCCAGGCCCAAGATCACGCTCGCACATAGGTTCTTCATGATTAATACTTTAAAATTATCATATACAGTTCCGTTAACGCACAATTGTACCGTGCAGTAACCCAGAATGGTCGATGTCTGGGTTTTGTCAGCCATAGAGATGGTACCCTGAGTAGGGACCACCTTTAGGGAGAGTTGTTGTGCCAGTTCTGGGTGGATAAAGCTCTCCGTGCTTCCACTGTCAATTAAGCATTTAACCCGGCACCCGTTTACCTCGATGTCCACCATTGATCTGGATAGCGGGTGCGGCCTGGTCTGGTCCACTGTGACCGATGCCACTGTAGGGCCCTGATCGATACAAGATGGCGTCCACGCTGTCTGCTCACAAGATGGCGGACCCCACGAGGTCGGGCAAGATGGCGTCCAAGATGGCCGCTCCCACGGCGCACACGCGGCGGTGGCGGGTTTTCCGGTGGGGTTCCCTCTGCACACCTTCCCGAAGTGCCCCTTCTTACCGCCCTTAAAGCAGGTGGTGCCTTTCGCTGGGCACAGGTTTCTGGTGTGCTTTGGCTGCCCGCAGAAGTAGCAGTTGGGTCCCTGACGCGTCGCGGCTGTCGTAGGGCTTCTGGGGGGAGAGCGGGGCCCAGCCGGTGTCGGGCTGTCGGGCGGGGAAGATGCCTTCCAAGATGGCGGCGCCCTCGGTGCACACGTGGTGGCGTGGACGGCGCGGGCTGAAGAGTAGGCGTCCGAGTTTCTCTGGGCCACATCCAGGGATCGCGCGGTGTCCGCAGCCTGTTTCAGGTCCAACCCCGTTTTTTCCAGCAGTCTTTGCCGGATGTAAGTGGAGCTGAGGCCTGTGATGAAGGCATCGTGAACAAGCTCGTCAGTGTACACCGCGGCTTTTACATCTCGGCACTTGCAGTCTTTGCCAAGCATTTTCAGGGTGCTTAGGAACTCCTCCACCGATTCCCCAGGTCGCTGTGCGCGGGTGGCGAGCAGGTGCCTAGCATACACCTCATTCGTAGGCTGCTGGTAATGCGCCTTTAAGATGTCGCAGGCGGCCAGGTACGTCTCGGCGTCTTGGATGAGGGGGTAAACCCGGTGGCTTACCCAATTCCGCAGAATTCCGAGTCTCATCCTTGCAGCGTCCGTAGCGTCTTTGACGGCTGCGGAATTGTCCAAGAAGAATTCCATACACTCAAACCAGTGTCCGAAGCGTGCTGATGCGTCCGGAGCATGTTGATCCAAATCCAAACGTTCGGGTTTCAGGAGTTGATCCATAGTGTTGAAAAAATAAGTTAATAAAATTGATGTGCCTCAATAATTCCGAGACTCGAAGGTAGCAGAACAAAACAAGGCTTTTATTAACTTAGAACGAAACACGTAAGCGAGAGAGATGTCGTCCTTCTGGAGATTGGGGCTAGACTGAAGCTAGCTTACAAACGGGGCCAGGTATGGGCGGAGCCCTACACACAGCACATTCCAGCACATTCCAGTATACAATACAGCACATTCCAGTACACAATACAATGAGGTCTGGGGGAAGGGAAATGACACCGAAACCGATCTCAGTCACCGGCAGTGATGAATGGAAATATTTCATCACAATGCCATCATAAGAAGTGTATATTAGGCATATTAGATGTTGTGGAGCTGTGTTATACAGGCTAATTGGTAAACCTTGGCACTTCAACCCAGGTATGGCATGCTAGGGACTACGTTTGCTTATAGAGATTGTCATCTAGCTGTGGACACAAGACAGCAAGATCTTAGATGTGAAAAAATATTAGTGAGCATAACAAGCACTAACTGTAAATGGACATTAAAGGGAGTTAGGCGTGACAATCTCGGGTTTTTAAAAAACATTGATGAAGTTAACAAGGGCAGTGCTGCCATGACAAGACCAGGTGAAGCAACCATTGGCATAACTGAAGAATTCAGTGCAGGAAAATACAATCCCTGAAGTGAATGAGGAGGATTTAATGCTCGGTTCATAGAAACCTGTGCAGTAGTGACCAGCCATGCGATGCATTAGTGATCCGTCATTCAGTTTAGCAGCTGAGCTGCCTCCAAATACTTAAGAATGTGCCGGTGGTGGGTCAGAAGATATTTGTGGGACCTGGAGGAGCCCTCCTGCCTACCCTGGCCCCACAAACATCTTTAAATAGAACATAAAGACGTACCTTTTTTGATAGGCCTCTAGTGGTCCCTTTAATAACTGAAGAAAATGGGGCTGGCATATGCCTTGTATGCTCTGCCAATTTCTCCACTAAAATTGCAATAGGGATGCTACAACAGGCATACCCCAGTTTACATATTTAAACAGCCTCTTGCTGTTTTGGGTGGGTGTGCTTTGCGCCCATTTAAAGGCCTGCCTGAAAATTGATTCAGGTGAGCAAATGGGTGCACAAGGTCCATAACAGATCTCCCTCTGCTGCTCACCTGTATTTCAGGCAAAAAAAACGGGCAGCCGTCTGTTCACAATTCCCCTCCTGATCTCGCTGGCTGATGGGGAGTATTACACTGACAGACCAGAACTCTTAGATTAAAAGCTATGAATCAGGTTTATCAAGAAGTAAGATTAACACAATAGCAAATTTTCAGTGAATTATAATAGTTCACATAACTTATAGTGTATCTTTCAAAACAATAAATGTCAAGATTCTTTAGCGGTTCTTTGCAGGTTTTTAAACAACTTGGACTTCACGATGATGGATGGGTGAAATTTTGTTACATGAGAAATGAGCTCGAGTTCTTTATTAGCCTTACAATGAGAAGGGAAATGAAAAGCAAGTGCTATAACCCTGCATTAAGAATTTCTCTTTTCCTTTGATAAGTTATGAGGCCAAGTTGCATAAAATTGGTTCGTACTCCCTTGAGTTTAGATGGATGAGTAGTGATCGAATCAAGGTGTTTAAAATGATAAAAGGCATTTGATAGGGTCGATACAGAGAAACTGCTTCTTTTCGTGGGAGTAGGCAGAACAAGGGGGGGATAGTCTTAAAATTAGAGCCAGGTCATTTAGGAGTGAAATCAGGAAGCATTTTTTCACACAAAGGGTAGTGGAAATTTGAATCTCTCTCTCCCAAAAGGCTGTGGATGCTGGGTCAGTGGAAATGTTCAAGACTGAGATGAATTGATTTTTGTTAGGTAAGGAATATGGAGAAAAGGCAGGTAAATGGAGTTCAGGCACAGATAAGCCACAGAACATGCTCGTGGGGCTGAATGGCCAACTCCTATTATACAAAGGAAGATGGACAAACATTGTTTACAGCTAATCAAAGATGATCCACTGAAACAACATTTCTTGCAATGGCCTGCTTCAAATCACGTTTCACAGATATCAGGGTGGTCTCCCAGAAACTAGACCAGCAATTCACATACCTTCAGAACACAACCAAGCTGTGGGAATCTTGCTCACAGAATCACCGAATGGGATAATTGCAAAGGCCATAGTTGGAAGAATGAGCAATTGATAGTCTGGTGATCAATATTTATTATAAGAACATAAGAACATAAGAAATAGGAGCAGGAGTCGGCCATTTGGCCCTTTGAGCCTGCTCCGCCATTCAATGATATCATGGCTGATCTTCTGCCTCAATTCCATTCACCGGCCTTATCACCGTATCCCTTGATGCCTTTACTAGTCAGAAATCTATCGACTACTGTTTTGAATATACCCAATGACTGAGCCTCCACAGCCCTCTGGGGTAGAGAATTCCAAAGATTCACCACCCTCTGTGTGAAGAAATTTCTTCTCATCTCAGTCCTGAATGGCCTACCCTTTATCCTGAGGCTGTGGCCCCTGGTTCTAGACTCCCCAGCCAAGGGAAACATTCTCCCAGCATCCACCCTATCAAGCCCTGTAATAATTTTGTATGCTTCAATGAGATCCCCTCTCATTCTTCTGAATTCAAGAGAATGCAGACCTGGTTTACTCAATCTCTTCTCATATGACAGTCCCCCCATCCCAGGAATCAATCTCGCGAACCTTTGTTGCACTTCCTCTATGGAAAGTATATTCTTCCTTAGGTAAGGAGACCAAAATTGTACACAGTACTCCAGTTGTGGTCTCACCAAGGCCCTATATAATTGGAGTAAGACGTCTTTGCTCCTGTACTCAAATCCTCTTGTAATGAAGGCCAGCATACCATTTGCCTTCCTTATGGCTTGCTGCACCTGCACATTCACTTTCAGTGACTCATGTACAAGGACACCCAGGTCCCTTTGTGCATTCGCATTCCCCAATCTTTCACCATTTAGGAAATACTCTGCCTTTCTGTTTTTTCTACCAAAGTGGATAACTTCACACTTATCCACATTATAATCCATCTGCCATGTTCTTGCCCACTCACTGAGCCTGTCGAGATCCCCTTGAAGCCTCTTCACATCCTCTTCACAACTGACACTGCCACCTAGCTTTGTATCATCAGCAAATTTGGAATGTTACATTTAGTCCCCTCATCCAAATCATTGATATAGATTGTGAATAGCTGGGGCCCAAGCACCGATCCTTGCAGTACCCCACTAGTAACAGCCTGCCATCCTGAAAAAGACCCGTTTATCCCTACTCTTTGTTTTCTGTCTGTTAACCAATTCTCAATCCATGCTAGTATATTACCCCCAATTCCATGTGCCCTACTTTTGTTCACCAACCTCTTGTGTGGGACCTTATCGAAGGCCTTCTGAAAATCCAAATACACCACATCTACCAGTTCCCCTTTGTCTACTCCACTAGTTACATCCTCAAAGAACTCCAATAGGTTTGTCAAACAGGACTTCCCTTTCATAAATCCATGTTGACTCTGCCCAATCTTACTATTAGTTTCTAAGTGTCCAGTTATTGCATCCTTTATAATAGATTCCAGCATTTTCCCAACTACTGATGTGAGGCTAACAGGTCTGTAGTTCCCCGTTTTTTCTCTCCCTCCTTTCTTAAATAGCGGGGTTACATTTGCTATCCTCCAATCTGTAGGAACCATTCCAGAATCTATAGAATTTTGGAAGATGACAACCAATGCGTCCACTATACCAATGGCCACCTCTTTCAAAACCCTAGGATGTAGGTCATCCGGTCCTTGAGATTTATCAACTTTTAGTCCCATTAATTTTGCTAGTACTGTTTTTTTACTAATAATAATTTCTTTAAGTTTCTCATTCTTGCCACACTCTTGGTTTTCTTGTATTTCTGGAAGGTTTTTTGTGTCTTCCTCCGTGAAGACAGAAACAAAGTATTTATTTAATTTCTCTGCCATTTCCTCATTCCCCATTATAAATTCTTCTGTCTCTGATTGTAAAGGACCTACATTTACCTTCACCAGTTTTTTCCTTTTCACATACCTATAGAAGCTTTTACAATCCGTTTTTATATTTTTCGCTAGTTTTTGCTCATATTCCATTTTCCCTTTCTTCATCAATTTCTTGATCCCCTTTGCTGATTTCTAAAAAGATCCCAATCCTCAGGCTGACCGCTTTTTCTGGCAACTTTATAAGCTTCCTCCTTTGACATTAATACTAGCTTTAATTTCTTTTGTTAGCCATGGTTGGATCACTTTTCCTTTTGGGTTTTTATGCCCTAGAGGAATATATGTTTGTTGCAAATTATGCATTATTTCCTTGAATGTTAGCCATTGTATGTCCACCTTCATACCTTTTAGTGTAGTCTCCCAATCTACCATGGCCAACTTGTCCCTCATACCCTTGTAGTTTCCTCTGTTTAGATTGAAGACCTTAGTTTCAGATTGGACTACATCACTCTCAAACTGAATATAAATTCAATCATAGGTCATTGTCCCTAAAGGCCCCTTTACCACAAGATTATTGATTAGCCCTTTCTCATTACACAGTACCAGATCCAGAATAGCCTGTTCCCTGGCTAGTTCCTCCACATACTGATCCAAGAAACCATCTCGCATGCATTCCAAGAATTCGTCCTCCACACCATTAGTGGTAATTTGATTTGCCCAGTCAATATGTAGATTAAAGTCCCCCATGTATACCGTATTGTCCTTGTTACATGGACTTCTAATCTCTTGATTGATACTGTGCCCTACATTACCACTACTGTTTGGTGGCCTATACACAGCTCCCACCAATGTTTTCCGCCCTTTGCTGTTTCTTAGCTCCACCCAAACTGATTCCAGTTCTACATCACGATCTGCCAAGCCAAGATTTTTTATCTCTACCATACCGATCTCATCCCTTATTAACAGCGCTACGTCACCTCCTTTTCCTTTTTGTCTGTCCTTCCTAAATGTTGAGTATTGTTTCTCTCATCTCAGTGGGCTATTTATCACCCAAGATTAAACAATTCATAAGCAATCAATAAATAACCAGAAATCAAACAACTCTTTTTGGAGTGGAATCGACATATTTGTCAAATATATGGATTTACTTCCCCTCCCCACCCCCCCACAAGAGGCAGGTTTCTCTCCCTGTTGCTGTAGAAAATCGTTTTACAAAAATCAATAAGGCATTGAATTTTTAAAAGATTGATTCAAAAATATATAATTTGAAGATTCTTGAGATCTAAAATGGAAAGATTGCTAATCTGTCACAGCAGTAGTAGTAACCAGTCATTTATAGTGACCATTCATACAGTGCAGTAGGTTTTAAAAAAAATTGTGCTTGAGATGTGGGTGACACTGGCAAGGTTAACTTTATTGCCCATCCCCAGGTGCAGTGAGATGTTGATGGACCTCGCCTTGAACTGCTGCAGTACTTGTAGTGATAGTGCTTCCACAAAGGTTGGTAGGAAGTTCCAGGATTTCGACTCAAACGATATAGGAACGGTGATATAAGTACAAATTGAGATGGTGTGTGACATTGCTGCTCTTATACTTCTCGGTGGAGGGGAGGGAGGGAGGTGCTGTTGAAGTAATCTTGGTGACTTGCTGTAGTGCATCCTATGGATTGTGCATACTGCAGCCACAGTGTGCCTGTGATAGAAGGGGTGGTGGATATTGAGCCTGGTGATAGGAGTGCTAATCAAGCTCTATCCTGGATGGTGTTGAGCTCCTTGGGTGTTATTGCACCCATCCAGCTAAGTGGTGAGTATTCCATCACAATTATGACTAGGGCCTTGTCGATGGTGGAGAAGCTTTGAGGGGTCAGAACATGAATCACTCATTCCAGAGTACCTTATTATTGTAGCCAATGCTGTTGATGCGGTTGGTCCAGTTAAGCTTCTGGTCAATGGTAACTCCCAGTTTGCCAAATGGTGAGGAATCGGCAATGGTGCTGCCATTGAGGTCAATGGGAGAAGGCTGGGCTTTCTCTTGTTGGCCATTATTTGGCACTTATGTGGTGCAAATGTTACCTGCCACTTGCATCCAGCTCCTGTTGTAGGCTGGCATGGGCTGCTTCATTATCTGGGGAGTCTTGAATGGAATTGAACTGCTCCACTACTTACTTTATGATGGAGGTAAGGTCATTAATAAAAGAGAATTCAAAAGTCTTCTATAGGCATATAAATAATAAATGGATAGTAAGAGGAGGGGTGGGGCCATAAAGGAGACCTATGCATGGAGGCAGAGAGCATGGTGAGTAACTGATTGAGTACTTTGCATCTGTTTTCAACAAGGAGGAAGATGCTGCCAAAGCCAAAGTGAAAGAGGAGGTAGTGGAGATACTGGATGAGATAAAAATTGATAAAGAGGAGGTACTGGAAAGGCTGTCTGAACTTAAAATTGATAAGTCACCAGGACTGGATGGGATGCATCCTAGGATACTAAGGGAGGTTAAGGAGGAAATCGCAGAGGCCCTCGCTATAATCTTGCAATTCTCCTTAGATACGGGGGTGGTGCCAGAGGACTGGAGAATTGCAAATGTTACACCCTTGTTCAAAAAAGGGTGTGAGGATAAACCCAGCAACTACAAGCCAGTCAGTTAAACCTTGGTAGTGGGGAATCTTTTGGAAATGATAATCAGGGACAAAGTTAACAGTCACCTGGACAAGTGTGGAATAATTAAGGAAAGCCAGCATGGATCTGTTAAAGGCAAATTGTGTTTAACCAACTTGATCGAGTTTTTTGATGAGGTAACAGAGAGGGTTGACGTGGTGTACATAGATTTCCAAAAGGCGTTCGACACAAGCAGGACAAGGCGCATGGGAACACCATCCCCTCCAAGTTCCCCTCCAAGTCACACACCATCCTGACTTAGAAGTATATCGCCGATCCTTCATCGTCACTGGATCAAAATCCTGGAACTCCCTCCCTAACAGCACTGTGGATGTACCTTCGCCACACGGACAGCAGCGGTTCAAGAAGGCGGCTCACCACCACTTTCTCAAGGGCAATTAGGGATGGGCAATAAATGCTGGCCTTGCCAGTGACACCCACATCCCATAAACGAATAAAAAAAAGAAAAGATTTACGTGAATGATTGTAGCGACGAGGGACTTCAGTTACTTGGATAGACTAGAGAAGCTGGGGTTGTTCTCCTTAGAGCAAAGAAGGTTGAGAGGAGATTTGATAGAGGTATTCAAAATCATGAGTGGTCTAGACAGAGTAGATAGAGAGAAACTGTTCCCATTGATGGAAGGGTTGAAAACCAGAGGACACAGATTCACGGTGATTGGCAAAAGAACCAAAGACGACATGAGGAAAAACTTTTTTACGCAGCGAGTGGTTAGGATCTGGAGTGCACTGCCTGAAAGGGTGGTGGAGGCAAACTCAATCATGGCTTTTTAAAGGGAATTTGATAAGTACCTGAAGGAAAAAAACTTTCAGGGTTACGGGGAAAGGGCGGGCGAGTGGGACTAGCTAAAGTGCTCTTGCAGAGAGCAGGCACGGGCTCGACGGGCCGAGTGGCCTCCTTCTGTGCTGTAACCATTCTATGATTCTATGAAACAGCTCAAAACAGTTGGGCTGAAGACACTTCACTGAGGAACTCCTGTAGTGATGTCCTGGGACAGTGATGACTGGCCTCTCACAAGCAAACCCACCTTCCTTTATGTCAGATGTGGCACCAGCCACTGGAGGGTTTCCCTTTGACTCCCGGTGGCCTCTGTTTTGCTTGGGCTCCTTGGTGCAATATTCAGTTGAATGTTGCCGATGTCGAGGGCAGCTACTTTCACCTCTTCTGTTATTCAGCTTTTGCGCCTATGTCTGGATCAAGGCTGTGATGCGGTCTAGAGCCAAGTGGTTCTGACAGAACCTGAACCGAGCATTGGTGAGTAGGTTATTAGTGTGTAGGTGTTGCTTAATGGCGTTGTTGATGAGCTCTTGCATCACTTTACTGATGATTGAGAGGAGCTGAAAGGGTGGTAATTGGTCGGGTTTTATTTATCCTGTTTTTTGTGGATGGGGCACACTTAGGCAATCTTCCACATTGTCAGGTAGATGCCAGACTCTTAGTACTGGAGAACTTGGCTAAGGAAATGGCTAGCTCTGGTGCACAGGTCTTCAGCACTACAGCTGGGGTACCGTCAGGGCCTGTAGCCTTTGCTGTGTCCAGTAAACCCTGTCACTTCTTAATGTCACATGGAGTGAACCCAACTGACTGGACACTGGCATCTACAGTGGTGGGGACCTTGGAAGGGAGCCGAATAGGATCACCCATTCATGTATGCAGGCCAGTCGTAACAGCCATTCAGCGTAGCAGTGCTCAGTCACGCAGTACTGTAGTGACTTTGCTTTAATTCAGATAATGCTTCACTGCCCGTGATATGATTTCTGTTGGTAGTGAACGTTGCCTTCAATACGATTCCGTAACCCACTGCACAAAAAAAGCAGCAGAGACAGCACGCAGCAGAGTGCCTTGCAGGAGGGCATTTGATAACTGAAAATGGGATCAGACAACTTTGTCTCCCAATTTATAAACAAATCTGGTCATTGCACATCAGGACTGGAAGTGAGTGGAGAGTATGGTGAAACACCTCAAGTCTCTTTACCTCAGACTTGCTGGCCTTTCTGGTTGGCCCTGTTCAATACACAGTTGAGTCAGAAATACATGCGTTAAAGATTGACCCAGGACCCTTAGCAATTACCTCATGCTCAATAATTAGATTGCAGACAAGAGCAATCTGGATCTTTCCTGCTTATCAGGCAGTGCGTAGGGGTGAAACTGATCAATAGTTAACAAGGCTAGGCTATATAATAATGGCAACGTTCAGCCGATGTAATTAGAGAGCTTGTGCCCTCAGTGCTGACTTATTCACAGTGATAACACAAACACGCAGTCACACTGACTGCTCAAGTATTGCAGCCTTTCTGAAAATGATCCAGCAGGAATGGGACTGGGCAGATTCTGCAACCTGTGTTTGTGTTTTATTGAACAAAAGGTTTTACCTCAAAAAGGCCATCTTCACAGTGTAAGCTTCTCGGCGGGTAATTGTACACTTACCTGTGCTGACTATTTAAAATATATATTAATATATTAATATTCTTAAGTATCAGCTGTTCAAGAACCATGTAGGGGTTTGCTAAAGAACAATAATTTTATTAATAGGTGGTCCCAATCAGGTCTGGATTACCTTTCTTCACTTTGCAATTACAGGTTGAAGTCTCAGCATATTACATTAGAATTCACTTGACAGAATATTGTACATCCTTATGCTTTATAACATTATACATAGTTCACTACCCTCCAGTACCTTTAGTTCTAGCCATGGGCCTTTGTACCTGCAGGTCTCAAGGTCATGGCCCCTAGTGATGCGACTGGTTTGGCTGCCAGAGATTCCCTTGACCGTGAACGACTTTGGTAAGGCTTCTCAGTCTGGCTTTCTCAGTCTTGCTGAGCTGCTCTCTCCTCTCTTTTTCTCTCACTCTTTTTCTCAGTCTTTCTCTTCTCACTCTTGTTCTCCTCTCAAACTCTCTTCCTCTTCTCACGTTCTCGCTCTCTTTTCTCATGTTCTCTCCCTCTTCCTTCCTCCGCGCTGCTTCTGGGCTGCTGTCATACAGCACTGAGCTTCTGTGAAGGGCATTCTTCTGGATGTGGTCCACTTCAGTTCTCCCTCTCTGCCATGTTTACACACACAACCTCACTTTCGCAACACTCTGTTTCCTCACCATGACTCTAAGCAGGTTCCCAGCACCAGCTTGGGCCTTGCTAATAGTGCCCACCCTTGTTTGTATGTCTGCCTCTTACTCTCCTGCACTTAGCCTTGTTCTCTATAATCCTTTCTGCATTCCCTTGATTACAGGAATCCCACCCCAACCGTGGTTTTGCCATACGCGGATTTCAAGTATACACGGTTTCCTCTCTGCGACATTTTTTGCCAACCGCGGCAGTGAATTTTGCGTATACGCGGTTTTTAATTTTCAAGTTTCACGGGTCGCGCTTCCAAACACGAGACTCCATTCATCCGCACCGCTCTTTCCAGCATATTTACTACCACACGTGGTCTCGCTCCACTTGTGGGTATACTGTGTGTGTGTGTGAATGTCGTCTCGTTGCTACCCATTTTGCCTTTAATTACAGTATTGTTCTGTTTAGCCCTTAATCATGGCCCCTAAGCGTAATCTCAGTGGTAAAGGTGAATCAATAGCGAAAAGAGCAAGGAATGTACTAACCTTAGATAGGAAATTAGATGTCGGTAATGGACTTGCCCGTGGTGAAAGTACAATGTCGGTTGGACGACTAATGGGGGTTGACCCAGTTGCACCAACCAGCCACGATGTCGCTTCTCCATATTCACCCCCCTCGATTGACTGTTATTTAAAATAAAGCAACTTACTTAGGCTCTGACGAGTGTAAATGCGGCCGCGTTCCCCCAACCCCATTTTTCCCATAAGGTCTTATATTTGCCAACCGCAGGGGTTTTCAGGGACATATCCCCCGTGGTTGGGGAGGGATTCCTGTGCTTACTTTCCTAGTCATTTTGTGCCCTCCCGAGTGCTTTTCACTCACACCTGCTGCTATTGCTTTATTGTCTTTTTTCCTGGGATCACTTGTGCAGGGGCTGGGAATCTCCTCGGAGCCGCTCCTGCTCCACGCCTCCTCTCCTTGTCGCTGTCGGACCGAGGAGCTGAGGCAGGGGGCGATACACAATCTGGCAGATCGGGCGCCGAGTGAGCATTGCACACTCACTGGCATCATGATCTGCCTGACGCTGAAGTCCCCGGCGCTAACTCATTGCGGCGGCGCTACGGGGGGCCGAATTTGGCGTGCGGCGCTGGATTCGCCTCACCGCAGCACTACTGCCTCAACGCCCCGTTAGAGCCCCTGCCAGGCGCTAACTGGAGGCACTAAGGTACCGAATTTCTCCCCCCCCTCATGTCTAAATCCCTTCATGGCGTCACCACTCCCTATCTCTGTAACCTCCTTCAGCCATATAATTCCCCCAAACTTATCTGTTCCTCTGACTCTGGCCTTTTGTACATTCCGCTTTCATCCCAGCATTGGCAGTTGTGCCTTCAGCCGTCTTGTCTCCCTAAACTCCCCCCCTCTCCACTTCCCTCTTAAAACCCACCTCTTTGACCAGGCTTTTGGTCACCCCTCCTACTATCTCCTTCTTTCTCTCAGCATCCATTTTTATCTGATTACACCTCTGTGAAGTACCTTGGGATGTTTTTTCTTTGTTAAAGGCACAATATAAATTCAAGCTGCTGTTGTTGATAGGGCATGTGCTTAATGTCTCATTCAAAGGAAGGAATCTCCAATAATGTAGCTCCCGCAGTGCTGCACTTGAATGTCAGCCTAGACTGTGTACTTGAAGCCCTAAGCTTCTGCCTCAGAGGCAAGAGTGATGCCAACTGAGACAAGCTAACACCGGACAATTAGATAGCTGTTGATTCTTTCGTATGCCCATGTTATGTCTAAAATCTCTTTTTATCCCATGTGCATATGTTTGCTCCATTTTGCTTATTGCTTGTGAGGTGTAATTTCCTGGATGCCAGTATTCTTCCTGCAACAACGTACCACCAATGTCATACGGTGAAGCAGCTATTGACATGCAGCTCTCCCGCAGGGTTATAAAGTTGGTGAACTGCTTAGTTCATTTTTAATTACCTGAAATGCTTACTGTTGAGCAATAGTGGCAGATCCAAGAGGTTTTGTTTTCTTTGTTAGGTGTGAGGTGTTCGGAACAGTGTCCATTAGCAGAGGCACGTTGATGATTACCTTAGCTCCTGTTGAATCCACCACATATCCTATTAACTTTACATTAGCCTTCAAAATTTGACACTTATAACTCCTGTGTCTTGAAGCTTCAACAACAGAATCACCACAGACCGCTCTTGCCCCATTACTAATAGTTATGGCCAGGGGACAGAGCTGTCCTCCTCTTGATTGAGGTAAGGCGGAGGAAAATCTAAAGAAGAGAAATAACAGGCAGGGAGTTTTGGAAGGGATTTGCTGAGTACTGTGCATGTGCATCTTGCGCTGATTACTGTGAGCGTTTATACAGGAGCAATCCTACTGTACTCTGGAAATGCACTGGTCTGTAATGAAGAACAGAAGGAGATGAATTGGAATCTCTTGTTGCTAAAAGCAAGTTTGCAGTTTGAGCTCCTGCTCAGGTTATACAGGTTCTGGCATAGGGTCCTATTTGAAATGTTCATTGTCTTTTCTCTTTACAGATGCTGATAGACCTGCTGTGTATTTACAATATTTACTGTTTGTGGAGCTTTGTTTTCGTTTTTATGTTAACTCTTGTGAGAAAAATATCTGATGCTGGCTGGAGGATCCCATTCCGAGCAAGCTGATAATTAATATCTTCACACCATTTTCCTTCGTTTTCTGAATGCCATCCTCATGCCTGCTGGTGTTGCAGACTTGAGACTGTGAATCATCCAGTTCCTCTGTTCACTGTTCCCCTCTTCCAGGAGATGCAGATCAAAGAGAAGCTGTGGAGCTGGCTGGGACTGAGCTACACCATTCCTAGGACAGCACATGCATAATAGACGTTCAAACATGCCACAGTCTTACCGACTTTTAAGTAATGTGATTTGAAATACACAGCCACACAATTGACAGCAATCAATTATTGAACTAAAAAAAAAAGTGGGTTAACTTATATGCCGGTGGGAAGGGTGAATATTGGGGACAGGACTGAGGAAATGTCTGAGGAAGCCATTGAAGAGGGATAGAGGGTGCCGCAGGGCAGGCAAGAAATGAGCCCGAGAAAGGGGCAGAGGAAAGTCTCAGGAGGGCCAAGGGAGACCGCAGGAGCAAGAAGGAAAATAAAGAACAGAGTGAGACGTAAGGGACAGATGGAGACGTCTGGTGGCAGAGTGAGACCTTGGCGTGGGGTAGAGGGCAACCACAGAGGTTGGGGGGATAGTAGAATCCCATTGTAGTGAGCTGGTTCAGCAAAGATCAAGAGTGCTATTTGATTGGAATTCTTCCATTTACAATGACAGTCTCCTGTCACAGGTGCTTGATGGGGCCTTGCATGCTTAGCTCTTGTTGCTCCACTCTTTTATACAGGCAGGAATGTCCTGTATCTTAGGCAGGGTTAGGACAGCTCATCAGGAGAGTCCAGGGTTGCTCCATGAATTAAGGGCCAACATCTCTGGTAATTATAGGCTCAGGTTTAGGGTGCAGCTTAAAGTTGGGGGCGAGAAAGTTTTAGAAGAGATTGCTACGGGTGGACTGCTTTCTCTGTTTATATCGCAGAGGCAGTGTAAACACTGAACAGCCATGTAGAGGAGCTTCTGTTTGTGTTCCAGTACAGTTGCTGTTGCTAGTCTTCACTTCATTGAGTTAATGTCAGGAGGCTGGACCCCATCTCAGTCTTCAAGCAAGAGGCTGTGAGCCGAGTGAGATAAACTGATCCTTCATTGATCGTCCTGTTCTGTCTTAATTAGACCAAACACAGCCATGAATTGAGGCTGAATAATTACTGTTTCCATCGCTTGAAGAAGCCTTTTTCCAGCAGCCATTCAATTAGATATCATTTTCTTCATCAACAAATAATTAAGATTTATTCCTTTCTGTTTATGAATATCACCTACCAATCAAACTGGAAGGTTGCTCTGTACTTTCTCTGGTCAGATTCATACGTCAGAATACACTGGCAAGGCAGCTCACACGTGAAAACCCTGGTTTTTGGACTCTGATCTCATTGTCCTTTTTGGATGCATGAGAAATGAGACAACCTTTTCTGGGACCAGAGGGCTGCCTGTCTAACCAACTTTGGCTCCAGGCTGCATGGGTATGGATTACTGAGCATCAATACTGGATTGGAAAACCAAAAGGCATTCAAAGTGTTAGGAAAAATGTGCCACGACTTGAAGATAATGGATAATGTCAACGTGGCACTGCAAATGTTTCAGCCTTTACTGTGCGCTGCGCGTGCATATTTCATTCAAATGGCATAAGATAATGGCCCAGAAATTCGGGTCGGGGCTTCCCGCGGCTGCAAGCCCCCGACCTGCACTTACCTAGTGCGCCGGCCGTTGAGCTGTGGGCCCGCGTGGGATTCCGATCCTGGGCCTCCTCCAACTGCCGGCGCGCAGTGCTTGCGTATCCCATTTTTAAATTAACTATAAATTACATGAAATAACTATTTTAAACAATAATTTAAATTTTGAAAAAATTAATTACATTTTCTAACGAGGCTAAAAATAAACTTACCTTTCTTTAAAGTATTTAAAAATAATAAACCTGTGGAAAAAATGTTTTAATTTTAATTAATTCACCACTTACCTTGTTAAAAGCAGGCCTTGCACCTACTTTTTAAAAGTGTAACTGCTGGAGACTTACCCTCCCGGAGAAACCTGCAAAAAAAAGTAAGTTCGATGCGCACGCGCTGCCTCTCTTGCGCACGCGTTTGACTTCTGAACCCCTTCTTTCAGGGGAACGGAAGTGCCGGTTTCCCGCGCATGCGCAGTGCATGCACGAAACCGGCACTTTCGTTGGGCCTACGCGTGAGTACCCCGTGCGTACTCATGTGTTGGGACCCGAATTTCTGGGCCATTGTGAACTCTGTAGTCAGAAACCATGGGCCAGAAATTAGGATCGGGAGCTTGCCGCGCGTGCAAGCCCCCGATGTGCACTTACCCGGTGCGCTGACATTTCAATCCTGGCCCGCATTGCATTTCCTGTCACTGGCCCGCTTCAGGTCCTGCCGCGCTGTGCGTGCATGACCCAGCGGCGTACTTAGTGCGATGAGCCAGCTGGGATCACGTGAGCACTGGGCAACCAATGGGAGGTTGCAAAAGTTCATTCATGAGTTTGATAGTAAGAACTGTCAAACTCATGAAAACTCCTGGCCCCAAAACACTACTTAAACTTGAAAGAAAATTAAAAAAACATCGCACTACTTAAATAAACTATAAATAACTGTAAAAAACTATTTTAAACAATAATTTTATATAAAAAATCGGGGCTAAAAATAGACTTACCTTACTGTAAAGTCTTCAAAAATAACAAACCTGTGGAAAAAGTTTCTAATTTTACTTAAAAGTAAGTACTTACGGCTGCTTTTTTCACGCGTAAAAACCGGAGTCTTTTCCCCACGGGCAACTCTTCAAAAAAAAAAGGGAAGTTCAGCGCGCACGCGCTACCTGAAACCTCGCACGCGTTCCGCCTCTTAACCCCTTGGGTCAGAGGAGAGGAAATGCCGATTTTCCCTGCATGTGCTGTGCATGCTGAAAACCGGCAATTCCTCCGGGCCCACGCGTGAGTACCCCGTCCGTACTCACGCGTTGGGGCAGGGATTACTGGCCATTATATACTGATAATCTACATCCTAGGATACTTAAGTAAGTGGCCCTAGAAATAGTAGATGCATTGCTGGTCATCTTCCAAAATTCTATAGACTCTGGCACAGTTTCCATCGATTGGAGGGTAGTTAATGTAACCCCACTATTTAAAAAAGGTGGTAGAGAGAAAACAGGGAATTATAGACCGGTAAGCCTGACATTGGTAGTGGGGAAAATGCTAGAGTCCATTATAAAAGATGTAATAGCAGAGCACTTGGAAAACAGTGACAGGATTGGATAAAGTCAACATGGATTTACAAAAGGTAAATCGTGCTTGACTAATCTGCTGGAATTTTTTGATGATGTAACTGGTAGAATAGATAAGGGAGAACCAGTGGATGTGGTGTATTTGGACTTTCAGAAGGCTTTTGATAAGGTCCCGCATAAGAGATTAGCGTGCAAAGTTAAAGCGCATGGGATTGGGGGTAAGGTACTGATTTGGATAGAGAACTGGTTGACAGACAGAAAGCAAAGAGTTGGAATAAACGGGTCTTTTTTCGAGTGGCAGGCAGTGACTAGTGGGGTACCGCAGGGATCGGTGCTAGGACCCCAGCTATTCACAATATATATTAATGATCTAGATGAGGGAACTAGATGTAATATCTCCAAGTTTGCAGACGACATAAAGCTGTGTGTGCTGTGAGGAGGATGCCGAGAAACTCCAGTATGATTTGAGCAGGTTGGGTGATTGGGCAGGTGCATGGCAGATGCAGTATAATGTGGATAAATGCGAGGTTATCCACTTTGGTGGCAAAAAGAGGAAGACAGATTATTATCTGAACAGCAATAGATTGGGAGAAGGGGAAGTGCAACAAGACCTGGGTGTCCTTGTGCACCATTCGCTGAAGGTAAGCATGCAGGTGCAGCAGGCGGTTAAGAAGGCAAATGGTATGTTGGCCTTCATAGCGAGAGGATTCGAGTACAGGAGCAAGGATGTCTTGCTGCAGTTGTACAGGGCCTTGGTGAGACCACACCTTGAGTATTGTGTGCAGTTTTGGTCGCCTTATCTGAGGAAGGATGTTCTTGCCATGGAGGGAGTGCAGCGAAGATTCACCAGACTGATACCAGGGATGGCAGGAATGACGTACGAGGAGAGATTGGGTCAATTGGGCTTATATTCACTGGGCTTTAGAAGAATGAGAGGGGATCTCATTGAAACTTATAAAATTCTGACAGGACTAGACAGACTAGATGCAGGAAGGATGTTCCCGATGGCGGGGGAGTCCAGAACCAGGGGTCACAGTCTAAGGATAAGGGGTAAGCCATTTAGGACAGAGATGAGGAGGAATTTCTTCACCCAGAGAGTGGCAAACCTGTGGAATTCTCTAACACAAAAGGCAGTTGAGGCTAATTCATTAAATATATTGAAGAAGGAGTTAGATATATTTCTTATGGCTAAAGGGATCAAGGGATACAGGGAGAAAGCAGGGACAAGGTACTGAATTTGGATGATCAGCCATGATCTCATTAAATGGCGGAGCAGGCTCGAGGGGCCGAATGGCCTACTTCTGCTCCTATCTTCTATGTTTCTATGTTTCTGTGTTACTCTTGTACTGGGAAAGATCTAATTATGTAAACTTGTCACATGAAGGTGGTTCTTTAAAAGGGATTCACAACTTCTGCATAATATATGCCATTACAGTAGGAGAGTAGGAGAGGTAATACAGCATAAACCTTGCAGAGCAGACTTTCCAGTAATGTCTAATTATGCCATTTTATTCGAAAAAGATGGTGTGTTAGTATCTGCAGTGGCACGGAAAGAGACAGCAACACAAAGCCCCATGCAGACTTTGAATGAAGGATACTGGCCCTACATCAACATGGAGATTATGGAAGGCACTCCTGTTGATGGTGGGAGGGAGTCTAGTGCATCATCTGGTCCACTCCAATTCCATTGTCACATTTCAGGATTGTTTGATTATTTTTCCACAGACAGTATTTAAGTGGAAAAAATTGGAGTTTTAAAGCAAATTTTTTTTAACTGAGACAATGGATGATTAAAATTATATGGAGTTTGTTGTGTATGTAACCTGTTCCACCTTAAGAGAGCTTAAGCCTGTTCCACCTTAAGAGATGTACTACTTTCTCAGGCTGCTGTAGACGTAATACCGGGGGTGAACACACCGGTATATAAGCACTGTGCAGTAATCTTGTATTCAGTATAGTCCCTACCTCCAACCAGTAAAGACCTGTTTTTATTGTTACTCATTAGTCTGTGTCTTAATTAACTAAATAATTCACAGACTTAACACTGGCGACGAGGATGGGATTGCATAGTCCGATCAATCAATCTCCAAAGGAAGTTGAAGTATTAAAATCACAAATGAGGTCACTAGTAAACGACTTGCTGAAAGCCCAGAAAAAGCTGGATGCAGAGGTACACATGAAGAAGTCTCTTCAGGAAAGATGTCTGGATTTGGAACAAGAGCTGGCTAACGTCCAGCTGGGTATGGAGGAAATAGACGACCCTCTCGCTGACCTGTCGGACGACTCCGAATATTACTATGTCCTGTCCTGCCCAACTTGTAACTTCGACTCCCACCATACAGAAATCATGGAGGAGCACCGAAAGTCTACGGAACATCGGGAGAAGGTGGCTCTACTACGAAAAAAGGAGGAAGAGAAGGAGGAACTGCGCATGCAGCTGGCAGCTGTGGCAGCTGACAATGGAGCCCAGAGAGTCTCCAAGAAGCAGAAAAGGAAAAGTAAAAACAGAAGATGACCCATCTGAACCATTATCACCTCTACCAGATCACACACGTGGTCCCTCCGAACGGAGCCAAATCAGTTCGGAAGTTCAATCCATGAAAGGACTATTGAATGAGTAACATGAACCGACTACACCACAGAGATTGAATCTGTGAACTGTTTTCCGCAGAGACTGAATCTGTGATATGTTACATTAAACATGAAGTTATATATGTATATATGTTATTACGTTATGTTAAATGGGGGGGATGACTATAAAGCTAAGAAGGGAGGAGTGTTGTGTATGTAACCTGTTCCACCTTAAGAGAGCTTAAGCCTGTTCCACCTTAAGAGATGTACTACTTTCTCAGGCTGCTGTAGACGTAATACCGGGGGTGAACACACCGGTATATAAGCACTGTGCAGTAATCTTGTATTCAGTATAGTCCCTACCTCCAACCAGTAAAGACCTGTTTTTATTGTTACTCATTAGTCTGTGTCTTAATTAACTAAATAATTCACAGACTTAACAGAGTTAAGCTTTGATGCTGTTTTTTCATAGACTTTAAATATTAAGCAAATTGTTAGCCGGTCTCCGCAATCAATAAACAGCTCACCTCCATTGTGTTTAGGGAGGTCTCTGCTCCCTTCTGACTGACTTCAATGGAATAGAAAATCGGGCTGGGTGTAGAATGGTCTGCCAGTTTGCTATCAGCCCTTTTTTGGGCTTCTGGCGTAGGCCAATTTCACCCCCCCCCCTCCAATGAGTCAGATCATAACTGTTGCTCTGTATGTTCACTTGTGAAATAAAACTTGCTGATATTATTCATATCTAGCCTCACCTTACCAATTGTTTTTTCAATCTGCCTTTGAAAAGGTTGAAGTACACCTATGAAAGACACAAGAGGCAATATGAATTAAATGGTACCATTTTAATGTGGGTGCAGAGACAGAGCGATCTGGGGGTGTCAATACACAAGTCTTTGAGGTTGGAAGGGCAAGTTGATTAAGGCTTTTAAAAAAGCATACGGCATTCTGGGCTTTAAAAATAGAGAGTACAAAAGCAAGGAAGTTATGCTAAACCTTTATAAATCACTGATTAGGCCTCAGCTGGAGTATTGTGTCCAATTTTGGGCACCACACTTTAGGAAGGATGTCAAGGCCTTAGAGAGAGTGCAGAAGAGATTTACCAGAATGGTACCAGGGATGAGAGACTTCAGTTATGTTGAGAAACTAGAGAAGCTGGGATTGTTCTCCTTAGAGCAGAGAAGATTACATGGTGATTTAATAGAGGTGTTCAAAATTATGAGGGGTTTTGATAGAGTAGATAGGGAGAAACTGTTTCCACTGGCAAGGGATTGGTAAGCAGAGGACATAGACTTAATATAATTGGCAAAAAATCCAGGGGAGAAATGAGGACAATTTTTTTTATGCTTCAAGTTGTTACGATTTTGCATGCACTACCTGAAAGGGTGGTGGAAGCAGATTCAATAGTAACTTTCAAAGGTAATTGGATATATACTTGAAAAGTAGAAATATTCAGGGCTATGGGGAAAGAGCAGGGCAGTGGGACTAATTGGATATCTCTTTCAAAGAGCCGGCACAGACTTCATGGCCTGATTGGCCTCCTTCGGTGTTGTATGATTCTATGATTCTAAGGAGGAAAAGTTCAGTTGCTTTGTGCCTCCTGTTAGCGTCCTAAAAGGGCGCTAATGGGGCGAAAGCAAGCTCGTGCCCAGGCGCTGATGTTTGCAGCGCTCGCGAAATTGACCAGACATTTTGCGGTGGCGCTAAACACTACCCCCATGATCTCCTGCGCCCGCAGATCGTGACGTCAGTCGAGCGTGCAATTCCCCGGTAGCGCCCCCGACCGGATATTGAGTGGCGCCCCCTGCCTTACCGCCTGCCACTAGCAACGACAGGTTGAGGGGAACACTTTGCATTCGGGAAGGGACTGGGGGAGCGCTATTAAAAGGCAACCGCTTCCTGACTCTTTTTGTTGGCGACATTTTTGCACCACGCATTCTGAGAGAGAGAGAGAGAGAGAGAGACTTCTGGAGAGATTCAACGCTGTGTGAAGGAGTTTTTGGGCACTGAGCAGCACTTTGCAGGTTCTTTCTGATTTGATCTTCCTTGCATCGATTTAGAAGAGACTATGGGGGCTGCAGTCTGAGCTCTTTCCCTGGGCCTCTCCATTGTTCTTTCCAGCAGATTTGATGTACAGGTCTCTCCAGGCCGAGATTCAAGGCTGCAATGAGCAGGGTGTGGATGGAGAGAAAGATCAACCCTCCCCTTTAAGAACTGACCGGCGCCAGTGTGTCTGTGTTCCATTGCTGACTGACATCACATGAACTCCGCCAGCGCTCTGAGTTAGCGCCTCACTCCTCGGCGTTAGCACCTTAAGAGAGGTGTGTAGCACCTGATTTAGCGCTCCAATCACCTCCAGGGGCGATAGAAGCCAAGTTTGCAGTCGGAGGCGATAATTAGCGGCAGGCGCTAAACTTTGCACTCGGCCGACAATTGCGTCCCAAACGGGGCGATACCAAATTTCTCCCCCTAAGTATCAAGTTCAGCTCACAAGGGGATGATATTTGTTATACCTCTGGATCATACTACCGTATAAATAGATATAGGGCATTGTGCGTATACTTCGCTATGTAAGGGGTGTGGAATCCACTTGCAGGAACAGCTGATGTCACCAAACCTGGGAAGGTATCTATGGCAGACCAGAATTTGTAACATTCATACCAGCTTTGATTTTAGTCAACATGAACTGCTTAATCCTTTCTCACAGAGAATGGCAACTTTCCACATTATTACTTTCAAAGGCAGTTTAAAATTTTCAGTACACTAATATATTTCTCAATTTGCTTTCTGCTTTTCACAGAAGGTGATGTAGACACCAGTGGGGCCAGAACAGCCAGTACCACCACTCGCACTTGCAGCTACTGCCAACTCACAAACTACATTTCAGAATTTATGAATGCGGACGGGCAGGAGCAAGGTGGGGCAGAAAGTTCCCTTACACAAGTGGTTCCAGGGGCACCAATGAATACAGACAGTCCTTGGAAACTGAGGTAAAGGAGCCCCCGGGCACTATGTCCTTGCCACTCCCTTTCTGTAGTCTCCACCATTTGCTCTTTTACTATGGGCTGGATTTTGCCAGCCCTGGGAAGGCGGGTTTGGAGGCGGGACTGCCGGGAAAATGGCAGAATCTGGGGGCGGGTACCCATCCCACCCCCAACCCGCCTCCATGCCATCCTCCCAGAAGGCGGGTACCCGACCCGTGCCAGGTCCCGTCTCCTGGAGGCGGGAAGGGGATTACAGCCACTTAACTGCCTGTTAACAGCTAGTTAACAGGCAGTTAAGAGGACTATCCCCATTTTTCCACCAGATGCGCGGGCTTCCCGACGTCGGGGAAACCCCGCCAGGGTCACCGAGGCGAGCAGTGGGTCTGCGGGGGTCGGAGGGGTGCAAACGTGCGCTGTGGAGGTAAGTGATGGGTGCAAGTGTGGAGAGGTGAGTATGTGAGGTGAGTGAAAAGTGATAGAAAATGTTTACTTACCTTTGTTTCTTCCTGCAGGCTTCAGCAGTTGGGGATGCAGAGACTCTCGCATCTCACCGGCAGAGATGACAGAATGGCTGCTGCATTCTCCGATGCAACAACCATCTGATTTCTGCTCACAAAAGAGGCTTGATGAGTCTTGAATACAAGGACTCATCAAACAACAGAGAACGTCAGTGTTCTCTGTAACCGGCTTCCGCTTAATTGACCTGCTAAGCCTGCTGGGCAGGCTTAACAAGGTCAATCAAGGGAAAATAGCGTGGGTTGGCCACAAGTCGAAGGAGGCGGGACTAAAACCCGACAAGCAGCAGTCCCGCCTCCAACGCGCCCCCATTGGCAAAATCACCCCCTATGTTTTAGCCCACAATTGGTCCTGCACCCCTTTCAAGTACGCACAGGAAACAATGCTGGTATGTGATTCACAAAACCCTCAGCTGAAGCTCACAATCAGAAGAGGTGCGATGTAAAATAAAAGGATGATTGTGACTGCCAAGGATCCATTGGGCAGGAATTTAACTCAGGAGTCGGGTTGGAGGCGGGACTACAACTTTCGGGGTTGTAGTCCCGCCTCCATCGAGATACGGCCAATCCACGCGATTTTAACTTGATTGACCTTGTTGAGCCCGCCCAGCGGGCTCAGCAGGCCAATTAAGGGCCACCTGGCAACAGGTGACGTCACAGACTGAAACTTCATCTGTCAAGAGCTTTTGACAGATGAAATATCAGTGTTTCACAGCTGTTTGAAGCTGCCAAACACTGACAGTCTTACTTCTAACCTGAGTCCTTCTCCACACACTCAGTTGGAAATCTCTCCTTCACAGTAAGCTGAAGGCTGTCACTTTTGAGATGAGTGACTCCCGGAAACTAAAGGAAGGAAGGCTGAAAAGGTAAGAAAAGGTATGTAAAACTTATTTAATCACTTTAGACACACCAAACACACTTACCTTTGCACTCATACACACATCACTCACCTGAACACCGACATCTTGACCCCTCCAAGTCCTTCAACTCGACGGCCCGCCTCCTCTAACTTGGCGTGGTTTGGAGCCGTCGGGAATCCCACACTTCAACATCAAAAATAGGGATTAGGCTAAAAACTGCCTGTTAACTACCTGTTAACAGGCAGTTAATTGGCACTAATGCCTTTCCACCTCGGGTAGGCGGGTCCCAGTGCAGGGCGGGTACCCGCCTCCTTTGAAACTAGCATGGAGGCGGGTTTGGGTGCGGGAAGAGGTCGGGACCCCTGATTTCGGGATTTTAACCCCCCCCCCCCACGCCTCCAATCCCGACTCCACGACACAATGAAAATCCTGCCCATTGCATTAAACAAATACGTACTTAAGTTTCATTCAATTGAGTGCGTGGGCACTTGATTCATAAATTTGGCCCTTTACAGTTCAAATGCCCCTTTTCACTTGGGCAGAAAAGCCATATTTGGCACATTATGCAGTTATGATGTACTTCTGATTGCAGTCAAGTTAAAGATGCACGCATGTTTGGCAAGTTTACAATTGAGGCTTGATCAATGATCACATTACTTGTTAAAGTGCATGACTTTGTGAGTCAGTGCTTTTGTGCAATATATTATAGAAGAAAGCAAGGATGATTTATGTGGCCGACAGGAGATTTACAGTGTGTGTGTGCTCCCAGCATAAGTCTGTCACATATATGCCTTACTAAGCAGAGAGTTCATAAAACACAATAGCATCTCACGCACTTAATAATGAGCAGCTGCCCCATCAAGTCAGCAGGGTAATGAGCAAGAGGACATGACTGTGAGGCTGTGTGAGTGCGAAATTCACATAGGAAATGACAATTGGGCAATCACCTCTTGGAAAGCCTATTTCAGGTAGTGTGACCTGCAAGACTGTGGATATATGTTCCCACATGTGCATAGGCATAGAAAACTTCAATTACACTGCCATTGGTGTTTAGAATGACAACTTGAAGGAAGTTATTTTTCTTTAGCTATATACACAGAGGAAATATACCTCTTAGAAACCTGAATTTTCTAGTTGCGTCAGTCCAAATAGAAATAGGACAGAGCGCAATTTGCGTTTCCTCACATGATGAGTGCGCATCATTCTTTCCTGATGCCTGGAGCTTACCTCTTTTTGGTGGGAAATAGCACGCTGCTGCAAGATTTAAAGGCCTGCAACATCTTAAGGGCGTGGTCATCATCAGTACTGTTTCTGTTCAGGGAAAGAAAGTCTAAGATTACAGAAATGGCTCCCAGGTCTGGAGGAGTGCAGACAGCTCCAGGTTCTCTGAGGCAGTGGAAATACTGCTGCAGGAATTAAGGCAGAGGAAGGTGATACTCTTTGCAACTGGGGTTTCCAGGGCCCTGAGGAGAGTTGTCTAGGGATAATGGCTGAAGGTTGCTAGAGTGATATCTCCTCAACACCCCCTTCCCCTCTTAACCAAGCAGTGCCAGAAAGTTTAATGACCTTACCAGCTCAGCCAAGGTAAGAAAAGCCATCAACACCTTCCATAAATGCATTGTGTTGATCATGCCTGTCAATTGCAGTGATATGCCCTTCACGCTATGTTAAAGAATAGCTTACCATAGATACCCACAAGGCTGAAGTGATACACCCAGTTTTCCCCTGGATGTAGTTCTTCACATATATCCTTACCTGCAAAAGTCTTGCATGGAATTTAATTGCTTACTACATTCACCTGTCATCACACCCATACATGATCTGCATGCTGATACCTGGGTTTATTGCATGTCATAGGAACAAAAAGTAACTTCGTACATTTTGCATTATTCTTCAAGGAGCAGACAGATTATAATGCTAGAAAGAGAGAGAGAGAGAGAGAAAGCTGTGATAGTTGACAACCCAGTGAATCTCCAACCGCTCACCCCAATCAGCAACGGTGCAACAAATCTTGGGTAGGGAGGCAATTCAGAGCATCAGAGATAAGGAAGTAAGAGAGAACATGCCACATGCAGGTTCATGATGAACATTGGCTTCTCTACCATCTCATCATATTGTGCCCTGCATTAACTGTCGGCAAACCATATCATGAAACCCTCATTTCAATCCTTCTACTGTAAGTTACATGTGAACTCATCTCATCAAGAAAAACCTGTAACCTCGCTTTCCTGTTTCCTCCTCTAGATGTTGCTGAGAAAGAACATACAAGCCCCGGGACATCAATTCAGAGAGCATGTGCTGTTACTTACTTCATCTATCCCTCTCAAGCACCCACTCACAGACATCCACCCTGGAGGAGCTAGAGATTAAGCCAGAGGGGAATGCACTGGGTGACACCGAGCACATGAGAAGGAGCTGTCGGTGGCATATGCTGATGAAGGTATGACTGTCTGGACTGTCAGGTTGTGTAGCTCTTTGATTGAAGAGTCGGGGGATGCAGGTCTCATTGGTTTGGCTTTTAAAAGAATGATGCTTACAGAGCATCACATGTTGGTGCAGGCATTGGAGCTGTCCAGACAGTGTTCTGCAGATGGTGGCTTGGGTGGAGGAGTCCACTAGCAGCATGTGTATGTTATTGGAGGATGGCTTCACAACTCTACAATTCACTTAGCAGTATGTGCCATGTCCAAGGCCATCAGCAATGGATGTTTCCATCAAAGAAGCTGTAGAGGTACTCAGCTGTGATTTTTCCAAGGATGTTCAGACAGCTGCCATAGAAACCTGGAGTGCAAGATTAGAGAGTGACTTCACTTCCTGCCTCAATGACTGTTGATGTGTAGTAGGCAAGAATCATATAGAGCTTCAAGGATCTCATTGGGATCATTAAGTCTGCTTTCCCATAGACCAATGAACATGCTGAGCTAGTGGCCACTACTAATAGCTTGGCAGGAATTGGGTACAAATGATGGCCAGTTTTTCAGGGTGGCAGCACATACAGGCCCTCTTGCCAGCCCCATTCAATACCTGCACATGCGGCAGAAAGGAGACAGGACCATGCAGCATCCCAAGAGATGCTGCAGCAGGTCCATCTCAAGACCTGTTGCTATAGGATGAGTACAACATCTGTTCTAGGAGTCTCCTGTTGCAAAACAGCCATGTCATGCATTCCTGCCACTGAGATAGCACAAGGATAGGGCTATGAGTTCTTACTTCATACACTGGTGCCAAGGGGAAGTACAATGTTAGGAAGCATTAGGCACACACATTGTATGGATTTTCATCAAAATTATGGTAGCACTAAAGGTTTTGTTTACAAACATTTCTTTTTCAAAGATTTGTAATTAGCTTTCATCAAGTGGCGTGAATGTGAACTTAGTGAGTTGTGCACAAAGAAGGGTCTGCCGATGATAATGTTTCTGTGGTGGGAAGGGGGAAGATATATACAGGACTGCTAATGTAGTGGGCAAACATGAAGACCTCCTGTATGAATGACATGAATGTCTCTTCCAATTGGAAATGTGACATCCTCTGTGTCTTCTTCAGGCTGCTGCTCCTCTGACTGCCTTTCTCCTCTGTGGCCTCCATGATGAGGCCATTTGTAAGGCAAGCTTGTGCAGCATGCAACACGTAGCCATGATGCTTGCGACCCTAGTTGAACAATAATGCAGGATTCCCTCATAGCGATCCAGGCATCTGAAGCACAACGTGCCAATGGTGTGCTCAATTATTATTGCTTTAATCGATCTCATTATATCAATGCTCAACTTGTGTCCTGGAATACTGCATATGTGTCTTGAGCTGTGGCTGCCGACGATAGTTTTGATCTACCAGGAACATCCCACAGAGTTGACCGAGCCAAACAATGCTGGCATGGTGAACTGATTTAAAATGAAGGCATCATGGCAACTCCCAGGAAAGCAAGCGTTCACTTGTATAACATGATGCTGCTGATCACAAATGAGCTGCACATTGAGAGGAACAGCACCTCATCTTTCGATTAGGCACTCTACAGCCCTCTGGACTCAACATAGAGTTCAACAATTTCAGATCATAACCTCGGTCCCTATCACATATATATATTTTCTTTTTTTTATCCACACTTTTTGTTTGGCCTTTTTTTCTTCCCTCCCACATGGCAGCTGTCCTTCATTCTGCCAGCGCAATTCACACCTCATCTAGAGCCATCCTTTATTCCTTAACCTGTCCCATTACCACCTCCTCTTGCCTTGAATATCTCTTAATGTCTCTCAATGTCTCTTAATTACTCCTGCTTTCTATCCTATCACTGACCTTCCCTTTTGTTCTTTCATCCCCTCCCCCCTTTCCCAGCCCCTAAACTTGCTTTCCATTTCCTGCTTTTTTCCAGTTCTGACGAAGGTTCATCGACCTGAAACGTTAACTCTGTTTCTCTCTCCACGGATGCTGCCTGGCCTGTTGAGTTTTTCCAGCGTTTTTTGTTGTTATTTCGGATTTCCAGCATCCGCAGTATTTTGCTATTGCACATTGAGAGACGGGAATCCTTTCCTGCTGGCATAGGTAGAGGTAATGAGCAAGGGAGCACAACGGGCCACGTGGTGGAATCTATAACTCTTTCAACCTTTGGGAATACTACAATGCTGCAAAGTTACAGTGCTCTGTCAGGCTGCAGCCAATTGTCCCTGGGAAAATAGATGAATGCATCCGTTGGCTGCCGATTGGCAAATGTTAGGGATGATCTTAACAGGCACAGACACACTTTTTCTGACAAATGCAGGTATATTCTATTGTAGGGGTAGCAGTGGGTGGGTCCGGTGTGCCTCTGGTGCTAAAGCAAAATACCGCGGATGCTGGAAATCTGAAATAAAAGCAGAAAATGCTGGAGATACTCAGCAGGTCAGGCGGCATCTGTGGAGAGAGAAACAGAGTTAATGTTTCAGGTCGATGACCTTCCATCAGAACTGCAGCATGGTTCTGGTGAAAGGTCATCGACCTGAAACGTTAACTCTGTTTCTCTCTCCACAGATGCTGCCTGACCCGCTGAGTACTTCCAGCATTTTCTGACCAGCCCACGTCCATTTTTTGGTCTTCCTCCTCTTTCGAAAAAACAGATCCAGGGTAATTTCCAATGGGAAATTCATTGTTCTCTGCCTGAAATGGTGGGGAGAAAAACGGCAGGTCTTCAACAAATGCTACAAAGGCAGATGTCAAAGTATTGGCAACAGCAAAAAGATGCTTCAAAAAACCCAATCTGATATAAGCTCTAAACTGATGCTGTAAACAATGATGCTACTCTCTTTAAATTTTCTTCCAGGTTTCCTCTAGCACCTAGCAACCAACAGAAATGATGGAAAATAGGGTGTATGATGCAATCTTCACCTCATTTGCATACAACGGTCCACACATGAGCTGACATTTCCTGTGGTTGCCAGAAGTGACACCGGAAAATGAGGAAGGTGAAGAAGTGGCCAGAAATGCAGAATAACAGAGCAATGTCCAATATGCTTGTAAATTGGGTGGACCTATCTGTAAGATCCAGTCTAGAATCACATACAGCTCACACTGAGTTCTGTCTCTACTGCAAGAATCCTTGTGCCCAATCATATGCAGAGCCTGCAATGGTTTCAAGGCATTTTTACCAAACTGTGGGTGGGTAGCAATGGTTATTTCAATTCTTGCCTGGTATGGTCAATGGTAGTGTGATCAGAGCATGAAATGGTTAGAAACATAAGGCTTTCTCTCTGTAACTCAGTCTCTTCCTGTTGATGCAGTTTGTTGTCTGCAGAATCCACATCTTATAAGAGGCAGGAAGCATTGAAGGTTAAATATTGATTGTGTAGAATACCATCCACTGAACTCTAAGATTAAAACTTCATATTCACATTCCCAGACTGTATATTTGCCTGTTGGTCAACAGACAGCTGAGAACAGGATTACAGCTAAACTAAAGCTTTCAGTTTATAGATGCCTGTTGCAGAAGACCTGTGTTTCTAGAATACTAATTGTAAGCAGAACCAAAAATTTTCAGCCTACAGGGACCCTGTAGTGTTCCAGCACAGGGCAATGGCCTGTGGCTGGGTTTCTACGGTACTGTTCGTTAGAATCCTTTTAAAATTATTTCTTCTTCATGTTTTTCCATGGCAACCAGCACTGCCAGTGATTGGGTAAGAGAAAGTCTGCTCTGCAGGGTATAACAGATTCATGATCTCTGACACATCACTTCATATGGCACCTCCTCCTCTCTACAGGGTGCCCATCAGTATAACACACCTCCCTCCACGGGATGTCTGCCATTGTAACATATCCTTCATTGTATGGTGTACTCTCCGCAGTAAGTCCATCACCATAACATGTCCATCGTTGCATGATGTCCATCACTGTATGTGCACTAGCCAGCAAGGCGTCTGTCACTGCGATGTGTATGCTTTTCAGGGTGTCCGTCATTGTACCTTATCCTTCTCCGCAGGGTGACTTTCACTGTAGCACGTGCCTGTCTGCAGAGTATCCATTACTGTAATAAAAAACAGAAAATGCTGGAAATACACAGCTGATCAGTCAGCATTTGTAAAAGAGAAAACATAAGTTATGACGTTTTGGGTTTATGAAGCCTTCACCGAAGGCTAAGAGATAAACAGACATTTTAGAAACATTGGAAAAATAGATAATAAAAGGGAGGCGGGGTGGAAGAGAGAACCAATGGATGCACCAATCACAGAGAGGGAGTTAATATGTAAAATGCCCTGCAAGCGGGAAACAGTTGTCAATATAAAGGGTCATCTGTGAGACAATGTAGATATATGGTTTGGACAAAAGAATGTGCAAATAGGGGGCGAAGGGGGTGAGGAATGAAAAGGGGTGAGATGCCCATGCACAACCAAAGACTACGAAATAAAGAAACAATAAAGCAAGAGGAATTTAAAAAAGAAACAGTGGCTGCAGCAGAAATTAAATTAATATGGAAGATGCAAGGATGGATGGATCAACCAATCGTGACAAGAGACAAAGAACAGATCTGCACCAACGGCCCTGACCCACACCACAACGGCCCTGACCCACCCCCCCCCAACGGCCCTGACCCACCCCCCCCCCCCAACGGCCCTGACCCAATCCCCCAATGGCCCTGGCCCACCCCCCCCATGGCCCTGACCCACCCCCCCCACAACGGCCCTGACCCACCCCCCCCCAACGGCCCTGAATCACCCCCCCACAACGGCCCTGACCCACCCCCCCCAACTGCCCTGAATCACCCCCCCCCAATGGCCCTGACCCACCACCCCAACGGCCCTGAATCACCCCCCAACGGCCCTGAATCACCCCCCCCAATGGCCCTGACCAACTCCCCCAACGGCCCTGAATCACCCCCCCAACGGCCCTGACCCACCCCCCCAATGGCCCTGAATCACCCCCCCCACATCATTCTCTGACCCACCCCCCTACATCATTCTCTGACCCCCCCACGTCATTCTCTGACCCCCCAACATCATTCTCTGACCCACCCCCTACGTCATTCTCTGACCCACACCCCACGTCATTCTCTGACTCCCCCCCACGTCATTCTCTGACCCACCCCCTACGTCATTCTCTGACCCACACCCTACGTCATTCTCTGACCCACCCCCCTACATCATTCTCTGACCCCCCCCCACGTCATTCTCTGACCCCCCAACATCATTCTCTGACCCACCCCCTACGTCATTCTCTGACCCACACCTCCACGTCATTCTCTGACCACCCCCCTACGTCATTCTCTGACCCACCCCCCGTCATTCTCTGACCCCCCCAAGATCATTCTCTGACCCACCCCCCGTCATTCTCTGACCCACCCCCCGTCATTCTCTGACCCACCCCCCGTCATTCTCTGACCCCCCCGTCATTCTCTGACCCCCCCGTCATTCTCTGACCCCCCCGTCATTCTCTGACCCCCCTGTCATTCCCTGACCAACCCCCCAATGTCATTCTCTGACCCACCCCCCACGTCATTCTCTGACTCCCCCAATGTCATTCTCTGACCCCCCCAACGTCATTCTCTGACCCCCCCACGTCATTCTCTGACCCACCCCCCGTCATTCTCTGACCCACCCCCCGTCATTCTCTGACCCCTCCGTCATTCTCTGACCCCCCTGTCATTCTCTGACCCCCCTGTCATTCCCTGACCAACCCCCCACGTCATTCTCTGACCCCCCCAATGTCATTCTCTGACCCCCCCAACGTCATTCTCTGACCCCCCCAATGTCATTCTCTGAACCCCCCAACATCATTTTCTGACCCACCCCCCGTCATTCTCTGACCCACCCCCCGTCATTCTCTGACCAACCCCCTCACGTCATTCTCTGACCCACCCCGTCATTCTCTGAACCCCCCCCGTCATTCTCTGACCCGCCCCCCACGTCATTCTCTGACCTCCCCACGTCATTCTCTGACCCCCCCAATGTCATTCTCTGAACCCCCCCAACATCATTTTCTGACCCACCCCCCGTCATTCTCTGACCAACCCCCTCACGTCATTCTCTGAACCCCCCCGTCATTCTCTGACCCGCCCCCCACGTCATTCTCTGACCTCCCCACGTCATTCTCTGACCGACCCCCCTTCATTCTCTGACCCACTCCCCCTCCCGTCATTCTCTGACCCCCCCACATCATTCTCTGACCAACCCCCCTTCATTCTCTGACCCCCCGTCATTCTCTGACCAACCCCCTCACGTCATTCTCTGAAACCCCCCGTCATTCTCTGACCCGCCCCCCACGTCATTCTCTGACCTCCCCACGTCATTCTCTGACCGACCCCCCTTCATTCTCTGACCCACTCCCCCTCCCGTCATTCTCTGACCCCCCCACATCATTCTCTGACCAACCCCCCTTCATTCTCTGACCCCCCCGTCATTCTCTGACCCGCCCCCCACGTCATTCTCTGACCTCCCCACGTCATTCTCTGACCGACCCCCCGCCATTCCCTGACCCACTCCCCCTCCCGTCATTCTCTGACCCCCCCACATCATTCTCTGACCAACCCCCCAATGTCATTCTCTGACCCACCACTCCATGTCATTCTCTGACCCCAACGTCATTCTCTGACCCACCCAACGTCATTCTCTGACCCCCAACGTCATTCTCTGACCCCCCCAACGTCATTCTCTGACCCCCCCACGTCATTCTCTGACCCCCCCACGTCATTCTCTGACCCACCCCCCATGTCATTCTCTGACCCCCAATGTCATTCTCTGACCCACCCCCCGTCATTCTCTGACCCACCCCCCCACGTCATTCTCTGACCCATCCCCCCAATGTCATTCTCTGACCCACCTCCCCCCACGTCATTCTCTGACCCACCTCCCCCCACGTCATTCTCTGACCCACCCCCCCGTCATTCTCTGACCCCCCCCAATGTCATTCTCTGACCCACCCCCCCAACATCATGCTCTGATGAAGGATCTATGATCCAAAATCTGGAATGCATATCTCTGTGCAGGATACTCCCACAGGCAGTATATGTCTCTGTGATTATTAAGGAATCCATGTGACTGTTTCCTTTATCAGACTTGTGAAATTCCATTAGGGGTGAGACTGACAGATTAGTGCTTATCTGTTATGCGCAGGACAGTTGGTTAGCTCTTTGCTTAGCGATGAAGTCCTGTCTCAAGGATTCTGTTGTCTTCCGCACCATCCTGGGCAGCCTGGTATTCAGACAGCCTCTGGATTAGGGCTCTCTGGGGAGCTTTCATTATGTAGTTGCATATCTCTGATGATACAGCAGACGGATGAAGATGTTCATGCTGCGAGTTACACGTCCAGCTGGATGGACCTAGTGCTGTTAGCCCCTTATACAAATGATACTTTTCATGGAACGGACTGACACCCAGTGATCTAGAATCCAATTAACAGTGTGCTACCTGTCAGGTTCAGTAGCCCAGTGTATCATATGCCAAGGCAAATGAGACTCATTCATCCCAACCGTCTAATAATGCAAGCACATTGTCTTAGGGATCTGCATCTCAAGTTGGGGCCCACCAATCTCTAATCATTCACTCCACAAACAGGACACCTCACACATTACATAGGATATACAGCACAGAAACAGGCCATTCGGCCCAACCAGTCCATGCCGGCATTTATGCTCCACTCGAGCCTCCTCCCGTCTTTCCTCATCTAAATCTATCAGCATAACCCTCTATTCCCTTCTCCCTCATATGCTTATCTAGCTTCCCCTTAAATGCATCTATACTATTTGCTTCAACCACTCCCTGTGGTAGTGAGTTCCACATTCTCACCACTCTCTGGGTAAAGAAGTTTCTTCTAAATTTCCTATTGGATTTCTTGGTGTCTATCTTATATTGATGGCCTCTTGTTTTGCTCTTCCACACAAGTGGAAACATTCCCTCTGTATCCACTCTATCAAAACCTTTCATAATTTTAAAGACCTCTATTAAGTCACCCCTCAGCCTTCTCTTTTCAAGCGTGTTCATCTTTTCCTGATATGTAAACCTCGCATTTCTGGTATCATCCTTGCAAATCTTTTTTGCACCTTTTCCACTGCCTCTATATCTTTTTAATAATATGGCGACCAGAATTGTACACTTCTTTACTGGGATTTACTGTAATTGATTCAGTTTATTCTAACATTTTCATTTTCATTAGGAGAACAGCTACCCCCAATTCATACCCCTATAACTGTCCGCTTTTGTCCTTTTCAGAAAGAGAAAAATTAACAGTTACCAGCGAGTCGCCAGATTTTCCAGTGCCTACAGTACCAATGTTCTCCTGAGCAAGCCTGGTGGGAGAGTTGCAGAGACAGGCAAGGTGTTAGAGAGATAATATAGAAGAATTAAAAACAAGCCGGATCTCAAGGCTGTGACTGTTAACAGTTGGAATATCCCACCGAAGCATGCCATGTTTCATTCTGTAACTTAGACTGGTAACAGACACAATGGGTCGAATTTTTAACTGTGGAGCAAATTGGGTGGACGGTGCGTCTGCTACGCTTGCCTGATGGCACCAGTGGGAGGCCCAAATTCTTTTCATTGTCGGGTCTCACCTGCATAATGTTGGTGAGCTGTTAGCGCTCAATGAATGCTGACAGGTAGCTTGCTGATTGGGCGGGGCGGGGGGGAGGGGTGTTGGGGGGTGACAGGGAATCCAGTGGAGCCTGCATGGAGCCAGAAGTGCTTACTTACAGGCTGGGGAGGCAATCCCGGTGGGGGGAGGCACAGAAGGACCGGCAGTGGCTGGAGGAGTATTTTCTTTTGTTCCAGGAAAAGGATGCTCGCAACTACTAGAGGGGGACCAGCTGAGTACCTAACCCAATATGAGGAGATGACCCCTGGATATTTAGTTCTGCGTCTGTGAATGGAGTACTGTGACCATGGTAAAATATCCCTCCTCATCCTTCTTGACCTGTCTGCAGCCTCTGACATGGTTGACCACACCATCTACCTCCAACTCCTCTCCTACGTAGTCCATCTGGGTGGGACTGCCCTTGCCTGGTTCCATTCTTATCTGTTTAGTTGTAGCCTGAGAATCACTTGCAATAGCTTCTCTTCCTGCTCCCGCACAGTTACCTCTGGAGACTCCAAGGATCTATACTTGGCCCCCTCCTATTTCTCATCTACATGCTGCCCCTCGGCGACACCATCTGAAAACACAACGTCAGGTTCTACCTGTACGCTGACGACACCCAGCTCTAATTCAACACCACCTCTCTTGACCCCTCCACTGTCTCTAAATTGTCAGATTGCTTGTCCCACATCCAGTACTGGATGAGCAGAAATTTCATCCAACTAAATATTGGGAAGACCGAAGCCATTGTCTTCGGTCCCCACCATGGACTGTTTGCAACCTTAGCATCCTATTTGACCCTGAGATGAGCTTCCGACCACATATCCGCTCCAGCACCAAAAACGCCTACTACCACCTGCGTAGCAATGCCCATCTCCGACCATGCCTCAGTTCATCTGCTGCTGAAACCCTCACCCATGCCTTTGTTACCTCTAGACTTGACTATTCCAATGCTCTCCTGGCCGGCCTCCCATTTTCCACCCTCCATAAACTTGAGCTCATCCAAAACTCTGCTGCCTGTATCCTAACTCGCATCAAGTCTTGTTCACCCATCACTGCTGTGCTCGCTGACCTACATTGGCTCCCGGTCCGGCAATGCCTCGATTTAAAAATTCTCTTCCTTGTTTTCAAATCTTGTAAGAAAGGTACAGCAATAATCATGGCCGATTTTAATCTTCATATTGATTGGACAAATCAAATTGGCCAAGGTAGCCTCGAGGAAGAGTTCATAGAGTGTATCCAGGATGGTTTCCTAGAGCAATACATTGTGGAACCAACCAGGGAGCAGGCTATCTTAGATCTGGTACTGTGTAATGAGACAGGATTAATAAATGATTTCATAGTAAAGGATCCTCTCGGAAAGAGTGATCATAGCATGGTTGAATTTCAAATTAAAATGTAGGGTGAGAAAGTTGGGTCTCAAACCAATGCCCTGACCTTAAGTAAAGGCAACTACAAAGGTGTGAAGGCAGAGTTAGCTAAAGTGGACTGGGAAAATAGATTAAAGGGTAAGACGGTTGATAAGCAATGGCAGACATTTAAGGAGATATTTCATAACTCTCAACAAAAATATATTCCAGTGAGAAGGAAAGACTTTAAGAGAAGGGAGAACCATCCATGGCTAACTAAGGAAGTAAAGGATGGTTTCAAATTGAAAACAAGGGCTTACAATGTTGCCAAGATTTGTGGGAGACCAGAGTATTGGGAAATTTTTAAAAACCAGCAAAGGATGACTAAAAAATAATAACGAGAGTGAAGATGGATTATGAGAGTAAACTAGCAAGGAATGTAAAAGCTTCTACAGATATATTCTTCTTCTTCTTAGGTAGTCCCTCGGAACCGAGGATGACTTGCTTCCACATTAAAAATGAGTTCTCAGGTGACTGATGAGTCCAATGTGGGACCTACAGTCTCTGTCACAGGTGGGGCAGAGGGTGGTTGAAGGGGCGGGTGGGTGGGGTGCTTGGGTTGACGTGCGCTCCTTGTGTTTGGCTTCTGCTTGCTCCTGGCGAAGAGACTTAAGATGTTCGGCGCCTTCCCGGATGCTTAACATAAGAACATAAGAAATAGGAGCAGGAGTAGGCCAATCGGCCCCTCGAGCCTGCTCCGCCATTCAATAAGATCATGGCTGATCTGATCCTAACCGCCAATCTACTATCACAGAACCATCTCCTGAATCTAACAGAATTAGACACACGAAATAGGAGCAGGATCAGGCTACATGGCCCCTGGGCCCGCTCCGCTACCCACAGGGCCATGACTGATCCGAACCTAGACTCATGTCCAAATTCCTGCCCGCTCCCCATAACCCTTAATTCCCTTTACTTCTAGGAAACTGTCTATTTCTGTTTTAAATTTATGTAATGATGTAGCTTCTACAGCTTTTTGGGGCAGCATATTCCATGGACCTACCACCCTCTGAGTGAAGTAGTTCCTCCTCATCTCAGTTTTGAAAGAGTAGCCCCTTATTCTAAGACTATGCCCCCTAGTTCTAGTTTCACCCATCATCGGGAACATCCTCCCCGCATCCACCCGATCCAACCCCTTCACAATCTTACATGTTTCAATAAGATTGCCTCTCATTCTTCTGAACTCCAATGAGTAGAGTCCCAATCTACTCAACCTCTCCTCATATGTCCATCCCCTCATCCCCGGGATTAACCGAGTGAACCTTCTTTGTACTGACTCGAGAGCAAGTATGTCTTTTCTTAAGTATGGACACCAAAACTGTATGCAGTATTCCAGGTGCGGTCTCACCAATACCTTGTACAACTGAAGCAATACCTCCCTATTTTTATATTCTATCCCCCTAGCAATGAAAGCCAACATTCCATTGGCCTTCTTAATCACTTGCTGCACCTGCATACTAACCTTTTGAGTTTCGTGCACCAGGACCCCCAGATCCCTTTGTACTTCAGTACTTTCCAGTTTCTTGCCATTAAGATAATAACTTGCTCTACAATTTTTCCTGCCAAAGTGCATAACCTCACACTTTCCAGTATTGTATTCCATCTGCCAAATCTCTGCCCACTTACTTAGCCTGTCTATGTCCCCTTGCAGGTTTTTTATGTCCTCCTCACTCACTACTTTCCCTCCCATCTTAGTATCATCTGCAAACTTTGATATGTTACACTCGGTCCCCTCCTCCAAATCGTTAATATATTAATAATCGTTAATGCGGAGGCAGCATTGGTGGTGCTTCTCCTCCACTTTGTGTGGTCTTCGGCCAGGGATTCCCAGGTGTCGGTGGGGATGTTGCACTTTTTCAAGGAGGCTTTGAGGGTGTCCTTGAAGCATTTCCTTTGCCCACCTGGGGCTCTCTTGCCGTGTCGGAGCTCCAAGTAGAGCGCTTGTTTTGGGGGTCTCGTATCGGGCATGCGGACGATGTGACCCGTCCATCGGAGCTGATCGAGCGTGGTCAAATCTTCGATGCTGGGGATGTTGGCCTGAGCGAGAACACTGACGTTGGTGCGCCAATCCTGCCAATGGATTTGCAGGATCTTGCGGAGGCAGCATTGGTGGTACCTCTCCAGTGCTTTGAGGTGCCTGCTGTACATGGTCCACTTCTCTGAGGCATACAGGAGGACGGGTATCACTACTGCTCTGTAGACCATGAGCTTGGTGCTGGGTTTGAGGTCCTGGTCTTCAAACACTCTCTTCCTCAGGCGACCGAAGGCTGCACTGGCACACTGAAGGCGGTGTTGGACTTCGACATCGATGTCTGCCCTTATTGACAGTAGGCTCCCGAGGTATGGAAAGTGGTTCACATTGTCCAAGGCCTTGTCGTGGATTTTGATCATTGGGGGGCAGTACTGTGTGGTGGGGGCAGGTTGCTGGAGGCCTGCTTCACGACAACGTGCAAGCCGTGATCCTGACCAACAGTTCCGCCACAGACCCAATTCACGCATGGACCGGGGTCAAGCAAGGCTGTGTCATCGCACCAATGCTCTTTTCGATCTTCCTTGCTGCAATGCTCCATCTCACCCTCAGTAAGCACCCCATTGGAGTGGAGCTAATTTACAGAACAAACGGGAAACTGTTCAACCTCTGTCGCCTCCACTCCAAACCATCGTCAACACCTTCACTGAAGTGTACGAGAGCATGGGCCTTACACTACAGGTATATAAAAAGGAAGAGAGTAGCTAAAGTAAATGTTGGTCCCTTAGAGGATGAGACTTCGGAATTAATAATGTGGAACAGGAAAATAGCAGAGACTTTGAACAAATATTTTGTATCAGTCTTCATGGTAGAAGACACTAAAACCATCCCAATAATACATAATCAAGGGGCTATAGGGAGGGGGAAACTTAAAACAATCACTATCACTAAAGAAAAAGTACTTGGTAAAATAATGGGACTAAAAGTGGACAAGTCCCCTGGACCTGATGGCTTGCATCCTAGGGTCTTAAAAGAAGTGGCTGCAGAGATAGTGGATGCATTGGTTGCAATCTACCAAAATTCCCTGGATTCTGGAGAGGTCCCAGCAGATTGGAAAACCGCAAATGTAATGCACCTATCTAAGAAGGGAGGGAGACAGAAAGCAGGAAACTATAGGCCAGTTAGCCTAACATCTGTCATTGGGAAAATGCTGGAGTCCATTATTAAGGAAGTAGTAGCAGGACATTTAGAAAATCATAATACAGTCAAGCAGAGTCAGCATGGTTTTATGAAAGGGAAATCATGTTTGACAAATTTGCTGGAGTTCTTTGAGGATGTAACGAGCAGGGTGGATAAAGGGGAACCAGTGGATGTGGTGTATTTGGATTTCCGGAAGGTATTCGATAAGGTGCCAAATAAAAGGTTACTGCACAAGATAAGAGCTCACGGGGTTGGTGGTAATATATCAGAATAGATAGAGGATTGGCTAACTAACAGAAAACTAGTGGGGTGCCACAGGGATCAGTGCTGGGGCCTCAACTATTTACAATCTATATTAATGACTTGGATGAAGGGACCGAGTGTAATGTACCCAAGTTTGCTGATGATACAAAGATAGGTGGGAAAGCAAGTTGTGAAGAGGACACAAAGAATCTGCAAAGGGATATAGACAGGCTAAGTGGCAAACATTTGGCAGATGTAGTATAATGTGGGAAAGTGTAAGGTTATCCACTTTGGTAAGAAAAATAAAAAAGCAAATTATTATTTAAATGGAGAGAGATTACAAAATGCTGCAGTACAGAGGGACCTGGGGGTCCTTGTGCATGAAATGTAAAAAGTTAGCATGCAGGCACAGCAAGTAATCAGGAAGGCAAATGGAATGTTGGCCTTTATTGCAAGGGGGTTGGAGTATAAAAGCAGGGAAGTCCTGCTACAACCGTACAGGGTATTGGTGAGACCACACCTGGAGTACTGCGTACAGTTTTGGTCTCCTTATTTAAGGAAGGATATACTTGCATTGGAGGCAGTTCAGAGAAGGTTCATGAGGTTGATTCCTGAGATGAAGGGGTTGACTTATGAAGAAAGGTTGAGCTGGTTGGGCCTATACTCATTGGAGTTTAGAAGAATGAGAGGTGATCTTATTGAAACATATAAGATACTGAGGGGGCTCAACAAGGTAGATGCAGAGAAGATGCTTCCCCTCATGGGGGAACCTAGAACTAGGGGGCATAGTTTCAGAATAAGGGGTCGCCCATTTAAAACTGAGAGGAGGAGGAATTTCTTCTCTCAGTGGGTCATAAATCTGTGGAATTCTCTGCCCCAGAGAGCTGTGGAGGCTGGGTCATTGAATATATTTAATGTGGAGATAGATTTTTGAACAATAAGGGAGTGAAGGGTTATGAGGAGTGGGCAGGGAAATGGAGCTGAGCCCAAGATCAGATCAGCTATGATCTTAATAAATGGCAGAGCAGGCTCGAGGGGCCAAATGACCTACTCCTGCTCCTATTTCTTAAGTTATTATGCCCCTCCCTATGTTTGTAACCTACTCCAGCCCTACAACCCTCCGAGATCTCTGCGCGCCTCCAATTTTGGGCTCCTGCGCATCCCTGATTTTAATCACTCCACCATTGGTGACCATGCCTTCAGCTGCCTAGGCCCTAAGCTCTGGAATTCCTTCCCTAAACCTCTCTGCCACTCTAGCTCTCTCTCTTCCTTTAAGATGTTCCTTAAAACCTACCTCTTCCTAATACCTCCTTATGTGGCTTGTTGTCAAATTTGATTTGATAATGCTCTTGCGAAGTGCTTTGGGATGTTTTACTACATTAAAGACTCTATCTAAATGCAAGTTGTGAAAGGCGTAGGGTAGAGAAAGTTTGAAGAGTGCTGCCCGCCATTTCAGATCCAGGTACCTCATTGTATTTTGATATGGAGTTTGAAGAAGGTATTTAGATGTTGCACAAATAACACATGAAGAGTAGCAAGTGCAGATGGTAGCGGAGGAACAGCAGGTAGCTGCCTAGGCTTCCAGCCCAAAGATGTTCCTCAGTTGTGTGGTCAAGCCAATGGTACCCTACTCGGCATGTCTTCAGACGATAGCTGATTAAAGACCAAAAGGCTTTCCTGACATCCTTTCCATCAGTGCAAAGGTTGTCAACGCAGGAGTGCGATATTTAGTTGAACGCTGCCTGAATGTCAAGGGCAGCTATTCTCACCTCTCCTCTGCCATTCAGATTTTGCGTCCATGTCTGAATCAAGGCTGGTTGGGTGGTTCTGGACGAACACGAACTTAGCATCAGTCAGCAGGTTATTGGTGAGTAGTGTAAGATTCTCAAAATTCACAGATCCCCCAAAGCTAGAAGAAAACCCTAAGGAAAATGTCTTTGGACTCTTTCTAACAAGCTTCAGGATGATAAAATATGCATTGGGCCTAACAGAGGGAAATTCAAGGTCGGAAACCAAGATTTGGCATTTTAAAAGGCATGTTGGGCCTGTAAAGGGAGAAAAGGCTGCAACAGGGAATGGGATCAACCTCTGTAAAGACAGTTTGGGTATTGGAGTACATCAAATTATTTGGGGAACTGTGTAACCTCACTCAGCCCCTATCAGACATTAACATCCTAACAATCGACCCACGGAGGAGCAGTCCCCACCCAAAACACAGGACCCATCCAAAACATGCATAATGCAAATCACCTCGCCAACCTACATAGAAATCTCAGGCTCAGACAGGAGACTCGAAACCTGAGTATAGCTATGACAATTAACTAGGAGCTCAACAGCTCATTGAATAATCAGTACAGCATCCCAAAACCATTTTACACATTTCTAATCAAGTTACCATTAACGAGCTCGCCCAAATCAAACAATAAACCGGGATTGATTTGGCGCGCAGATTAGAAGGACCCTCAAAGTATAATTGAAGGCGTGTTTTCTCAAGAACACAGTTCTCTCTAGAAGCAACACACAAGAAACTGGAGCATCGAGACGGGGCAGCATTCTACCGTACACTCAAGTTCAACAGTTTCAGTGACCCAGGACATCATCGGACACATCGCGGCAACAAGAGCCTTATGAAACTACCAACAAAATATTACCACCAACCAACCTGGTAATATCAAGCCACCGTGACCAAAGAAAAGCAACTCAGGAGAAAACCGAAGATTCGAAAGTTTTCCACTCTACAATAGAAACATAGAAACATGGAAGATAGGAGCAGGAGTAGGCCATTTGGCCCCTCGAGCCTGCTCTGCCATTCAATGAGATCATGGTTGATCATCCAAATTCAGTACCCTGTTCCTGCCTTCTCTCCATATCCCTTGATCCCTTTAGCCTTAAGAAATATATCCAACTCCTTCTTGAATATATTTAATGAATTGTCTTCTACTGCCTTCTTTGGTAGAGAATTCCACAGGTTCACCACTCTCTGGGTGAAGAAATTCCTCCTCATCTCTGTCCTAAATGGCTTACCCCTTATCCTTAGACTGTGACCCCTGGTTCTGGACTCCCCGACCATCGGGAACATCCTTCCAGCATCTAGTCTGTCTAGTCCTGTTAGAATTTTATAAGTTTCGATGAGATCCCCTCTCATTCTTCTAAACTCCAGTGAGTACAAGCCCAATCGACCCAATCTCTCCTCGTACGTCATTCCTGCCATCCCGGGTATCAGCCTGGTGAATCTTCGCTGCACTCCTTCCATGGCAAGAACATCCTTTCTCAGATAAGGCGACCAAAACTGCACACAATACTCAAGATGTGGTCTCACCAAGGCCCTGTACAACTGCAGCAAGACATCCTTGTTCCTGTACTCAAATCCTCTCGCTACGAAGGCCAACATACCATTTGCCTTCTTAACCACCTGCTGCACCTGCATGCTTACTTTCAGCGACTGGTGCACAAGGACGCCCAGGTCTTGTTGCACTTCCCCTTCTCCCAATCTATTGCCATTCAGATAATACTCTGCGTTCCTGTTTTTGACACCAAAGTGGATAACCTCGCATTTATCCACGTTATATTGCATCTGCCATGCTTCTGCCCAATCACCCAACCTGTCCAAATCATACTGGAGTTTCTCGGCATCCTCCTTACAGCACACCCACCCACCCAGCTTTGTGTCATCTGCAAACTTGGAGATATTACATCTAGTTCCCTCGTCCAGATCATTAATATATATTGTGAATAGCTGGGGTCCAAGGACCGATCCCTGCAGTACCCCACTAGTCACTGCCTGCCGCTCGGAAAAAGAGCCGTTTATTCCAACTCTTTGCTTTCTGTCTGCCAATCAGTTCTCTATCCAAGTCAATACCTTGCCTCCAATCCCATGTGCCTGAATTTTACACGCTAATCTCTTATGCGGGACCTTATCGAAAGCCTTTTGAAAATCCAAATACACCACATCCACTGGTTCTCCCTTATCTATTTTACCAGTTAAATCCTCAAAAAATTCCAGTAGATTAGTCAAGCACGATTTACCTTTTGTAAATCCATGTTGACTTTGTCCGATCCGGTCACTTTTTTCTAAGTGCTCTGCTATTACATCCTTTATAATGGACTCTAGCATTTTCCCCACTACCGATGTCAGGCTTACCGGTCTGTAATTCCCCGTTTTCTCTCTACCACCCTTTTTGAACAGTGGGGTAACATTAGCTACCCGCCAATCCATGGGTACTGTTCCAGAGTCTATTGAATTTTGGAAGATGACCAGCAATGCATCTACTATTTCTAGGGCCACTTCCTTAAGTACCCTAGGATGTAGATTATCAGGCCCTGGGGATTTATCGGCCCTCAATCCCATCAGTTTCCCGAACACCATTTCCCTACAAATACTGATTTCTATCAGTTCCTCCCTGTCATTATCCTTATCTGAGGAAGGATGTTCTTGCCGTGGAGGGAGTGCAGCGAAGATTTAGCAGGCTGATACCTGGGATGGCGGGAATGACGTATGAGGAGAGATTGAGTCGCTTGGGCTTGTACTCGCTGGAGTTTAGAAGAATGAGAGGGGATCTCATCGAAACTTATAAAATTCTAACAGGACTAGACAGACTAGATGCTGGAAGGATGTTCCCGATGTTCGGGGAGTCCAGAACCAGGGGTCACAGTCTAAGGATAAGGGGTAAGCCATTTAGGACAGAGATGAGGAGGAATTTCTTCACCCAGGGAGTGGTGAACCTGTGGAATTTTCTACCAAAGAAGGCAGTAGAGGCCAATTCATTAAATATATTCAAGAAGGAGTTGGATATATTTCTTAAGGCTAAAGGGATCAAGGGATATGGAGAGAAGGCAGGAACAGGGTACTGAATTTGAATGATCAGCCATGATCTCATTGAATGGCGGAGCAGGCTCGAGGGGCCGAATGGCCTACTCCCACTCCTATCTTCTATGTTTCTATGTTTCTATTTGACCCTATGTTCCCCGACCTCTTTGGGAAGTTATTTATGTCCTCCTTTGTGAAGACAGGACCAAAGTATGTATTTAATTGGTCTGCCATTTCTTTGTTCTCCATTATAAATTCCCCCGATTCTGACTGTAAGAGACCTACGCTTGACTTCACCAATCTTTTTCTCTTCACATATCTATAAAAGCTTTTACAGTCAGTTTTTATGTTCCCTGAAAGCTTACTCTCATACTCTATTTTCCCCCTCTTAATTAATCCCTTTGTCCTCCTTTGCTGAATCCTAAACTGCTCCCAATCCTCAGGTTTACTGCTTTTTCTGGCCAATTTATATGTCCTCTCTTTGGATCTTATGCTATCCCTAATTTCCTTTGTTAGCCATGGTTGAGTCACCTTTTTTGTTTTATTGTTATGCCAAACTGGGATGTATAAATTCTATAGTTCTTCCATGCGATCTTTGAATGTTTGCCATTGCCCATCCACCGTCAACCCTTTGAGTGACATTCCCCAATCAATCCTACCCAACTTGCACCTCATACCATCGTAGTCTCCTTTATTTAAATTCAGGACCCTAGTCTCTGAGTCAACTATTTCACTCTCCATCTTAATGAAGAATTCTATCATATTATGATCGCTCTGACCCAAGGGGCCTCGCACAACAAGATTGCTAATTAATTCTTTCTCATTTCAGAATACCCAGTCTAAGATGGCCTGATCTCTAGTTGGTTCCTCGACATATTGGTCCAGGAAACCATCCTGTATACACTCCAGGAATTCCTTCTCCACAGTATTATTACTAATTTGGTTAGCCCAATCTATATGTAGATTAAAGTCACCCATGATAGCTGCTGTGCCCTTATTGCACGCTTCACTAATTTCCTGTTTAATGCCATCTCCGACCTCCGCATTACTGTTTGGAGGTCTATATACCACTCCCACTAACGTTTTCTGCCCCTTGGTATTTTTCAGTTCTACCATACAGATTTCACATCATCAGAGCTAATATCCTTCCTTACAATTGTGTTAATCCCCTCTTTAACCAGCAATGCTACCCCACCTCCTTTTCCTTTTTGCCTATCTTTCCTGAATATTGAATACCCCTGGATGTTGAGTTCCCAGCCTTGGCCACCCTGGAGCCAGGTTCCTGTAATCCCAATCATATCATATTCGTTTACCTCTATTTGTGCAGCTAATTCCTCCACCTTATTATGAATGCTCCTTGCATTAATACACAAAGCCTTCAGGCTTGTTTTATTAATGCTCTTAGATCTTTTAGAATTATTATTTACTGTGGCCATGTTTGATTTAAACCCTTGATTTCTCTGCCTGCCACTTTTGTTTTTCTCCTTTCTGTCTTTTGCTTTTATCCTTGTTTCCCTTTCCTCTGTCTCCCCGCTCAGGTTCCCAACCCCAAATCTATTCCTGACTTACCCCCGGGTAAGATTTTCACTTAAAAGGAACTCTAAACCCTATCTCTACAGAAGAAAAGTGGGTACTCACCCCATAAATCCAAAATGCACCCTACCGCGTCAGCGGACTCGCGAAGACTGACCAGCAGTTGAAGTCCTCTACTGTGTCCGGGGTACGGCAGACACCAACCAACACATCCAGCGAACCCTGAAACCGCGAACCAGCTCAACTGTCAAGGATTCGTTTGGTCAGCATTATCCCTGGCCCTCTAGAGTTTAACTTAGCTAGGAAGTGGGATTAGGAGGGGTGAGGTATTTTCTACTGTATTTCCCTCATATGTATTAAAATGTTCCCCATTTTTATTAGCGTATAAGATTGTTATGTTGTATTTTCTTTCTTGAATAAAGATCAAAGTTTCTTGCACCAAAACCAGTGGTCTGCTGCACTTTTGTCACCCCCCAAATAAGCCCAAGGTCTAGAATCAAGGGAGTGGGAGCGATTCGAACCACTCATAAGACAGTGGTGAGGCTGACTCACACACCACCCCTACAGTAGGTGTCATTCGCTGGTGCTATTTATGACTTCTTCCATCACTTTACTGGTAATTGGAAGAAGGCTGATGGGGCGGTAATTGGCCAGGTTAGGTTTATCTTGTTTTTTTGTGGGTGGGACATACCTGCCTTCTTTGCTAGCTTTTGCTAAAATTATTTAAAAAATGATTAATTGGCCTGCGCGTCAAGGATATTGGGATCATTTCAGCTAAATATATAAAAAACACAATATTATTGAATTTCACTAGCTATAGGAGCTAGTACTGTAGAGAATGTGTTTTGTTCATTGTGACCACTTGTTTCTGATGGTTTGTGGTCAACAAAAGCAGGGTATCTGTTGCAATCACAGTGCAAGATATACTGGAAGCTGCAGTGTGGGTGTCCTTGTCACCAAATGGAGTAAAAGTCCACGGGGCTAGTGGTCCCAGTTGCTGATATGGCAGAAACCATGGGGAATATAAGCCGTTGTGTATGGTAGACACCACAGGGGATCTCAGTCCTTGTACAGGGGAAGAACACCAGGGTCTTAATCAATGTATACACAGATGCGGCCGGACCTGCTGTGATTTCCAGCAAAAAAAATGTTTTTTGTCTGTTTTTTGTTTTTCATACAGACCCCAGCATCTGCAACATTTGACCCCTTGTGACCGCACCTCATTGTTCTTTGATGTAATGTTTTCCTGACTGACCTGTTTGGACACCATTCACACCTTTGATTGCTGTGATTATCTCTCTGCCGAGGTGTGATAAAGGGCAGTTAGAAAGATTACCTGTAATCATCTGGCAGTATTCTCTGACTATATATGCTGTGTCTATATGCCTCTCTCCACTTCACCTGACGAAGGAGCAGCGCTCCGAAAGCTTGTGATTTCAAATAAAGCTGTTGGACTATAACCTGGTGTTGTGTGACTTCTTACAAATGTATACGTAGAAAGGGGAGAGTGCACGGGAATCTTAGTCACTCTACGTGGCAAAAACTAAATTACAGGGGCCATAGTTACTTGATATGCTAGTAACCAGAGGGAATCTGAGTCAGTGTTCGCAGAGAAATCGGGGGCTGTAGCTGTGGTATACAGAGGAGTTCCAATCATTGCACAGGGTACAATCCGCAGCTGCTCCCAATTCATCATACAAAGTAAAAGCCATGAGGACCCCATGAAAGAAAGAAGAAAGGCTTGCATTTACATAGCGCCTTTCATTTCCTCAGGACATCCCAAATCGCTTCACAGCCAATGAAGCACTATTTGAAGTGCAGTCACTGTTGTAATGTAGGAAACGCAGTAACCAATTTGCGCACAGCGAGCTCCCACAAACAGCAATATGATAATGACCAGATAATCTGATTTTGGCTGAGGGACAAACATTGGCCAGGACACCGGGAATAACTCCCCTGCTCTTCTTCGAAATAGTGCCATGGGATCTTTTACATCCACCTGAGAGAAAGCAGATGGACCTCGGTTTAATGTCTCATCTGAAAGACGGCACCTCCAATAGAGCAGCACTCCCTCAGTACAGCCTAGATTTTTGTGCTCCAGTCTCTGGAGTGGGACTTGAACCCACAACCTTCTGAGTCAGTGGCACAAGTGTTACCATTGAACCACAGCTGTCACTGGTAGTGGACGGCTTGTGAGCAAGCCCATTCCATTATGCCTCCCCATTCAAAGCCATATATTGTAACAGCAACTCAGACAATATATTCAGGGAGCTGTATGCCTGGTTATTCTTAGGTTAGGGAGCGAGACATCTGGTTATCATGAATTAGATATCTATGTGTGTTGTTATTGCTTAGTTAGGGAGTTGTGTGTCTGTGGCTATTGGTGAGGTAGGGAACTGTGGTTGTTTTGCAGCACTGCACGTTTGCTTCGCTGACACCTTGCTATGGACTGGATGGTTACATTTTGAAGAGAACTGATGGTGAAAAATGCTGGAGCTCTATTCTGATATAGAAGGGAATTAAGGTTGCTCTGTACTTCAGGAATGCCCTTGTTTATAAATCTGTCACTGCTAGTCGTACATTGAGTTTGCTGCTGTCACAGCTCAGTGTGAAGTATATTGAAAATTGAAGGACATACAGGCATCACTGGAGGGAGGCCAACCAATAAACTACAGCCCTGGTATTGTTCACGAGCTCAGTGCCTAGCTTAGTACATGGCACCTTGCACTGTTGATGGTCTGACCTTAACAATGACCAGGCATTTCACACACACATGCGAAGATACAGAGACATAGGGGGGTATTTTAACATCCAACCCCCCCGCCACTCCAAGATGGGCAGGAGAGGGGTGCATGGGGAAATTAAAATTATTTGCAATCTGAAACTCGACTCCAACACGCCTCCGATGTGCCCATTTCTGGTTTTAATGGAGACGGGTTGGGGTGGGGGGAGGGTGGGTGACTAACCTACTCTCCAGAGGTGGGTCCCTAATTTAAATATGATTATGAGGCTGCGTGGCTCAGCTTGTTTTACACCCTGCGGGCCCTGGGAAACCCGGCAGCTGAGGGGAGGTGAGATGTAGGCCAGGAGGAGCAGGAATGCTTCTCTCCGGCCCCTCACGCTAATCTGCTTCACACTCCCCGTGATCGGATGCTCCCGTACCCCTGTGATCAAACCCTCATGATCTATCCCCTCATCCTCCCAATTGATCTCTCTGTCCCCCGACTGATTTCTCAAACCCCCAACCGATCTATCCTCGTCCCTTCCCTGATCTCTTGTTTCCCCCCACGATCTCTCCACGGCCCACGATTTATCGAGGCCCTCCCCCTGATTTATCCGGCCCACGATCGATCCACTGTCCCCTCCCACCCCGATCTTCTCCACAATTTCCCTCAGCTCCCTGCTGCAGCCTGGTGCTATAGGCCTTCCCGCCCGCCAGCCAGCCAACCTCTTAATCTGGCTGGCTGTTGGCCGGGAAATCAGGTCCTGCCATTAAATTCGACTGGACCTCCAAGAAATCCATACCTCCGGGTTTCCCGGCCGCTACACCGCCCCGCCCCCCATACCGCCCTGCCCCCGTGCGTCCCCCCTCTCCTTCCCTGCCTCCGCGTAAGTTTTGGGGCCATAACTGCACAAAGGTGCACACTCAAACACAGAGATACAGGTACAGGAAACTTTCGATTTACCGGCACCTAAATAACCGGAAATCTCTGTTAACCGGCAAAATTCAGGAGTAGGTTCAGGTAAGTTTTACTTCATATTAGTGGCCATTCCTGGATCTGTGGCCGTGTAACCGGGGTTCCTGCACCTGTTGCTATGCAACAGAGATGCCTGGATCTGTGGCCGTGTACGGGGCTCTCGTACCTTTTACTATACCTCTCTGTAATCCAGACTTTTTGATAAACCGGCACCATGCCAGTCCCGTCGGTGCTGGATAAAAAAGAGTTTGCTGTATATACACACAGGATAGGGACAGATGTGTATACACATGCTGCACAGACACATACACAGAGATGTAGATATGCAAACAGCCCTTCTGTTTCCCCTGTGCTATTGGTTTTATAAAGCAGTGCAGTGGATAGATGACCACAACATCTGATAGCAGCAGTCTGAGTGGTCGTTAGTGATATCAAGATTGAGATCAGCAGTGCGCCCAATCACGCAACGGTGTTCTTTCACAGCTTTCGCAGAAAAGTTTTCCTATTGATTGCATTGTGCAACATTGTTTTGCTTTCATGTATGTGGCTGGTTTGGAACTACTGGCCTAGAAACTGGAGAACGCTGGAAACCTGCTGGTAACATGGGCGGCCAAGGATAACGGCCGCCGGCCAAGAGAGCGCAGGCGGCACCGGCATTTTGGTCCTGCCTGCTCATTAAGATCAGCGTGGCGTTAATTTTCTAGTGTTACGCGCTCTTTGCAGTGCTATTCTGAGAAGGAGTCCAAAGGTTGCCCCTATCTCCTGCTTGCAGTGTAGGGGAACGGGGAAGAAAGGAGCGACCCGGACAGTTGCCATAAATTGCTCCAAAAATATTAGCTGCCACCTGATGTTTGTGGATTTTTGAATAGTTTATGAGACGAATGTGATGTAAGAAAACTACTAGGCACTTGGTCTAAGCGTTAAACAAGGCTTTAATCAACTGTTTTTCAACATGGAGATCTAGTTGTGTCCTTCACTAGTTCCTGTTAAAGAATGTCCTGAGCAAATAACAACAGAAAATGCTGGAAAAACCCAGCAGACCAGGCAACATCCGTGGAGAGAGAAATAGAGTCAACGTTTCCTGTCCTGAGCAAGCTGGGCCCCTGCCTGAGTATTTATACTCTCCCTGGGCAGCGCCACCAGCAGGCCACCCAGTATTATTTCATAAGTCATTTCCACATGAATGACAAGATTCATGTCAGAATGCATCTGCATTCTCTGTATCACTAATCTTTCCCCAGTGGTTACTCTTGAAAGTGTTTAAATGTGTAGTCATCGTGGCAGCTTTTAGTGGGTCTTCCATACTCGACACAAAATAATTATTTGATAAATAATTGGTGTGGAATTTTTAATAAATTATTTATAATCCTTAAAATCTTAAGCAGTTGAGTCTAGATTTGCTAGGGGGTGATGTTCTGGTGACGCTGTCATAAAGATAAAAGAGACCTTCAGAGATCATCTTCAACCGTTGCAGTGGAGTTCACCCATTGATTTACTGACCCACAAACACTGTAGGCCTCCCGGAAAGCTGCCAGGATTTGCAACCATCCCCCCCCTCAACGCCTCCCCCACCCACGCCTGCCACAGATGGGCAAAAAAGAAGAACCTTGGCAAGGGAGGCGTTTGAAGATCCGGCATCCATCTGAGGTGTTTTCCACTTGTCAGCCTCCATCCTCGTAAGTCCCGCCAGACTCCTCATGGCCATTAACGCTGCTGAGACACCTTTTAGCGGTAGCACTCACTGGCGTGATTTACCGTGGGTGGTAATGGGAGCGGCAAACTCCAAAATGGATGAGCTGGCGCCAACTCAGCATTGCACGCTGATTGGCGGCACGCTCCAACTCATTAAAATACTTTTGCCGATGGCAGGCAACGGCAGCGCTGCCGAGCTGCCGAAAATGGCGGCTGCCGCGTGACCCACCACCAGCACGGAAGAGCACTGGCCGTCATTTTTTCGCCATTTCGTGGCGATAGCAGGTGGCGCAAAACACCCGAATTTCTAGGCCGCTAACTCTGTAGATACATTTAGAGCTTTTATACACGTAGGGAGAGGAGTAGGCAGAGGTGGACATCAGCTAAGTGACAGCAGTAATAGCAAATATTGAGACGAGTGAAAGGTTGAGGGAGGGAGCTGTGGGATGACAGGCAAGAGACAAGGGAGTGAGTGAGTGAAGGATGACAGCACAAGGTGAGGTGAGGGATAATGGAGTAAAGGTTCCTGGATGAGGATGTGAGAGGTGCACGATGAGGGATTGTGGGTCAAGTGATGGGTAAGAGGCTAAAGTGTGAGGGGATAAGAGATGAGAGAGTGAGGGGCAAGGGGGTGACAGATGATGGATTGACGATTGAGGACTGGGGGTGATGGGTGAGGGACAAGTACTGAGGAAGTGAGGGATGAGGTCTGAAGTAGTAATGGATAAGTATGCAACAGTGCAAAGGGCAAAGGGCAAAAAGGCACATTTGAGAGGTGAAAGAAAGACTTGCATTTATATCGTGCCTTTTACGGCCACTGGACGTCCCAAAGCCAATGAAGTACAAGTCACTGTTGTAATGTAGCAGCCAATTTGTGCACAGCAAGCTCCTACAAACAGCAATGTGATAATGACCAGATAATCTTTTTTTTATAACACCCCAGCTTTTCTTTGAAATAGTACCAGAGGATCTTTTACATCCACCCGAGAGGGCAGATGGGGCCTCAGTTTAACATCTCATCCGAAAGACAGCACCTCTGATAGTGCAGCACTCCCTCAGCAATGGACTGGAGTGTCAGCCTAGATATTTGCACATAAGCCTCTGGAGTGGGACTTGAACCCACAACCTTCTGACTCAGAGGCAAAGGTGCTACCAACTTAAAAAATTTTTTTTTTATTAATATGCTTTATTGAACCTTAAGAACATTTACAACATCGTGACAATTCCATTCCGCCACTCTGCACAGCCATTCCGCCACCACATTTTAACATCAAAACCTGAAGTTTAATTTGTCTCCTGTAACATATATTAATCGATTGTACTTTAAAAATTGATTGTAAAATACTATCTTTAAATTTCTTTCTGAATAAAACATCCACAGAGCCTTATAATGATCTTTTAGCTTATATTTAAAATACTCTTTTAGATTGATTCCCCTCCCCTTAAAAAACAGAGCATTCCTTCTTTGCACAATCACGAATCTAGCCAAACTGAACATTAAATTAATTGCCGCTCCGCTAGACTCGGGCAGACCCTCCTGCAATCCCCATCTCAAAATTGAGTCCCACGGGATTCCCATTCTCGCTCTTCGGTCCCCACCCAGCAAAAAAACCTCACACAACTGTCGAACATAGTACTTAAAATCATTTAACTGTGGACATAACACCAGTAAATGGGACAGAGTCTCATCCCCTGTCCCACACACTGGGCAAGTTGCCCCCTCCACTCGTCCAATCTTGCATAAGACCGTCATGGTAAAAATCCAGTTATGAGCCAATTTGAAATCCAGTTCAATCCACTCTGGACATTTAAAATTTGCCCACACTCCCTTCCAAATCCTGTTGAAGTCCAGCTGTGGGTATATACTCTGCCAAAACTCCTGACCAGCAGGTGTCTTGAATCTCCATTCTCTAAATACCTCATAGAAATCTCGAGTATTACAGTTGTCAAATTGGACCAACTCTCCCCCTTTCTCCAGCAGAAAGCTTGGAAAAGCGGGACGCATTTTACTTCCTTTGGAGATTCCCGCATTGTGATAAATCCATGTAGTGAGACAAGGAACTCGAAGAGGCGAGGTATGAGGATTGATACGAGTGCTTTATTGAACGACTGCAAGACAACCAGGCAGGCCTGCTTCCAGGCATTGCACCTTTGCTGACCTTAGCAGGAAGCTAACCCCTGACCTTAACAGGAAGCAACCCCTGACCTTAGCAGCAGCATAGCTACAGCACCACCTGGTGGATAACCTTAATCATAACATCCCAGATTACTATAAGCATTTATTTCTTCCATCCAATCCTGTGGCATTGCCCTCACAATCTTCTCATACATGATCCCTGTTGCTTTTTCCTCTATCTCCTGATCCTCCTCCCACACCATGTCCCTCACTATCGCTTCCGGCAACAAACCTGGAATTACCTCGTATAATACATCTTTCACAGATATAATCCCAGCTTTTATAAAAGCTTGATTAAATAAAACCTCTCCTTCGATGTTAATACACCTGTTCAAAAATTCCTCAGCCCCCTTGCGCATAAATTGCACACTTTTTAAAAATTGGGCCCAAGTCTCTACAACCCCCTTTTAAAACCTAGGGAGAAGTTTAATCGATTTCAAAAACATATTATTGTATTCCATATACAATATCCCCTGCTCTCCTACCCCACTTCGTTTTAAAAAATGCTCAAAACAACTCTTCCAAAAACTTGTATTTGACTTCTGAAGAAATCTCTTCACCCATTTGATTCTAAAGGATTTTTTCTTCAAATCAATATCTGGGGAATTGAGTCCTCCGTGATTTCTCCGTCCAATGATGGTATTGTAAGCCACCAAGGCTGATTTCCCTTCCCATAAAAACCTCACACAAGCCTCTCGGATGGACTTTTCCTCCCACTCAGGAATATCCTCCACCGTCAATAAGTACCATAGCTTAGATAGCAGGAGAGCAGACATCACTGTCGCTCTTCCTTGCACTTTCAACCACCTTCTTTCCCATCTTCCCAAAATCTTTTTAATTTTCATAACCTTCGGTTCCCAATTTAATCGATCCACTTCATCCCTGTCTTTCTTGCACCCCATATGCACCCCCAGAACTTCCAAAACCTCCACCACCTTAAAGTGACTTTCCCCCTACCCCTTCCTGCAACCAGGCATTGGGACTTACTATAATTCACTCTGGCTCCTGAAGCTCTACAATATTCCTCCACTACATCCATAGCTTTCCTCACTGACTCCCCATTTCTCAATGTTAAGGTTGTGTCATCTGCATATTGGTGTATCACCGACACCAGCCCAGAACTGGGGACCACAATCCCAATTACACCTTGTTTCTTTCGCATCATGTAACCTAATGGTTCTGCTACCAATGTGTACAACAATGGGGACAGGGGACAACCCTGTCTCACTGATCTCTGTATCGGAAAATACTTGGATAAAAAACCATTAAATTTAACACAGATAAATATGTTTGAATAAAAAATCCTTATCCACTCAATGAAATTTTCCCCGAAACCAAATGCTTCCAAAACCTTCAATAAAAACTCATGAGAGACCCTATCAAAGGCTTTCTCTTGATCTATCTTTAATACATAAGCCTCCCTCCCACTCTCTTCCATGAGCTCTATCGCATCTCGGATTGAGGCCACAGAGTCTGCGATGTCCCGGCCTATGACTCCATAGGACTGAGAGGGCAAAACTATCTGCAGCAACACCTCCTTCAAACGATTTGCCATAACCCTCGCCAAGCTCTTATAATGTGGTGGGCCTCCAATTCTTCAGATCCCTTCTATCCCCTTTATATTTTTATAAGTTAAGCTTATGACACCTCTCCTCATAGATGGGGCCAGGCTTCCCTCAATTTTAATTTCCTTAAAAACTTCTAAGAGCAATGGACTTAAAATCTAAAAAAATTCTTTATAAAATTCTGCATTTAGTCCATCGGACCCTGGGCTTTCCCCCCCCCCGCTTCATTCCACTTACTGACACTTTTATTTCCGCTAATCCTACTTCTTTGTCACACATGCTTCTCTCATCCTCCTTTAAACCCTCTTCAATAAAAGCACTAACCTTCTCCATCGCCAAATTGGAAATGCCTTCTTTTGTATATATCTCTTGATAAAAGCTGCTAGCCGCATCTAAAATCTCCCCACTTTCATGAATGATCTTCTCCCCAACCTTCAACTCTCCAATTAATGCTAATCTCTGTTGCAGCTTCTCTTGCTCTAGAAAATATCTAGTGCATCTTTCGCCCTCCAATGCATCTCTAGCCTTTGCATGGAGAATTGCCCCCTTGCATTTTTCAGCTTGCAATAATTCCCACTCTTCCTTTAGCACCCGGAACTTAGTCTCAGCTCCCTTATCCCCTCCATCAACTGCTTTACAGACATCCGTAAACCTTTTGTTTATATTCTCTTCTCGACGCCGGTTAGCTGCCGCTCTCTTTTTCCCATAACGTACCGAAAAAACTTTTACCTCATAGTTGAAATTGTCCCACCAAACTCTTCCTTCTTTCAAGAACAAAGGTTCCTTCTGAGCATTCTTTATTATATTTAAAATCCCTTCTTTATAAACAATTTCCTTCAGGTATTGATTGTTTAAAATCCACACCCCTGAACCGATCTTAACTCTGCTGTTCCTAATTCTAAGAACCAAAGCCGAGTGGTCACTAAAAAATACTTTTTTATAATAAATCTCCATCACCTCAGAACTTAACCCTTCCCGCATTAACACAAAATCTATTCGGCTCTGTTTTAAATCATCACCCACCCAACCTGATCTGGAGAACTCCCTTTTTATGGGGTTCCGGTCCCTCCATAAGTCTCTCAAATTTAAATTTGCCATCATTTTTACAATCATCCGTCTGGAGTTATCATCCTGAAAGGTCAGCTCGGCTGAAATGTCCATCCGAGATAAAAATACATTAAAATCCCCCACTATACAAGGATTTTCCACCTCTGCCACTTCAGTGAATAACCCCCGAAAAAACTTGCGACGCTTGCAACGGTCGTTCGGTGCATAGATATTAAAGAGATCGCAATTAAATTCCTCCATTTTTACCCTTAACCGTAATAATCTCCCCTCAGAGTCCTTGCCCACCAAGGCAACGTTCTCTTTTATGGACGGACTCACCAAAACAGCCACCCCTCTACGGTTATTGTTTGCACAACTTGCAAACACTTCTCCCTTCCAAACCTTCTGAACTCTTTCTAGGATATCCTCATCCCAAAAGGTTTCTTGCAGAACTGCTGCAACAACTGCTGCAATTTCTTCTCACCCCTCAGTCCGTTCACATTAATCGAGACCAATGTAATCATGGCTCTGAAGAAGGGAAGTATGCCTGATAATCTCCCCATCATTTAATCTCTGGCCCTTCCCTCCTCTCATGCTCCTTCCCAACTTTTCGGCCAGCTGTTGCTTTCTCCTGCAGCCTCCGACTCTTTTTCACCTCCTGTTTGAACCTTCCCTGCTGTTTCAGCCTCTTCCTTACATTAAGTTTGGGCCAAGGAGCTGTCCTTTCTCCCTCCTTCTGCCCCTCACTAACATTTCCCTTTCCACATGATGCCACCCCACCCCCCACTTCCATGTCCCTGTCCCCCTCTAATTCCTCACTCTCAAGCTCTTCTGTAACTGTCTGTGCCTGCTCCCCATCAGATACATAATCCTGCTCCCCATCAGATACATCATCTCCCATAGAGAGCCTTCCTGCTATCGCGGTTTCTCCAACAGTGCTGCTCCCATCGACCTCATCTCCACCTCTGACCCTTGCTCCCTGATCCTTCTCTCTATGGGACAATGGCGCACCTATATTGTTCCCTTCTGGCGTCTTTGTCTCAACGCTCCCGTCCTGCTGCCCCTTTAAGGCTCCTGCCTCTTGCACCCTCTCCTTGTCTTGCCCCCTCCTGCTCACCGAGATGTCCGAATCCCCGTCTTTCTTTGGAGTACTTACATTTACCACACACCCCACTCCCGTCTCCTCTCCTCCCGCAGACACCAGACTTTTTAGGGAGAGCTGAAACGTATTAAGGCTCGAGTCTGCACTCGACCCTTGCTGCCTGCTGGTGTCTTTGTTCTTTTCCACTGTACTTGGTGTGTTTTCCACCATCTCCATCCTGTTCTCTGCTCTGCAGTTTTCTGCCTCTTCCTGTGCTCTTTTCTCCTTCAATTTACCAGCTGTGTCCTCCGACTGCTCCGCTCTTCCGGCCGTTCCACTCACACCTCCTGCTCCTTCTCCCATCTCCTCGTCACTCATAGAGCTTCCTTCTGCCTCACACTCATAGTGGGTGGGGCCTTTGTGACACACCCCACAGCTCTCCGCCTTGCAGCTCCGAGCGATGTGTCCAGACTCGCCGCAATTATAACAGTACAAGTCTGGACAGTTTCTTACAAGATGGTCATGTCTAAGACAATAGTAACAAACCTTCACTTGGTTATCATGCAGTACTCGGAAATACTGCACTCCTTCCATTGTCTCGAATTTCATGCTGTACGGCAATGACCTCACCCCCTCTGGGAACCGCACCTTTACGTAACGGGTTCCATCTGCTACCCGTGTTCCTGGATAGTACCTCCTCTTTATTGTTGAGCAAATTTTAATGTCCCACAACTCCAACTTTTTGATTAGCACTTCGTCCTCAATATAAACTGGCAAGTTTAAGAATGAGACCACCACCTCTTCTGAATATAGCAGAGATACCTCCAAGAACTTATCTCCAACTTTCAAACTGAGTAAAAGCCTTTCCACCTCCTCTCGGCCACTGACCGTCACCTCGAACCCAACATTCGGCTTTGGTCGGCAGGCAAAGCAGCTTCCCTCGCCACAGTCCTCATGTATCGCCTGGATAATATCCCAAGCTCGTATCTCCTTATCCTCGCACTGAACCACCACCGTGTTTTCTTTTCCAAACCTCCTGGGGTCCCGGCCCAAATCTTTGGGCCTTTTTCTTTCTCTTCCAACCACAGCTTCTCCCCTAATTAAACTCATCTTGGGAACACTGTCCTCTGAGGGGCCCGGCACTCCGGACCCCATAGCAGCCATCTGGCTGTTGTTTATGGGCCAAAAAGGCCCTTAAACCTGAAAACAAAAACCCCAAAACCCACCACCAACTTTTTACAAACTCACTCCAACTCTCTGCTGCAATTAGGCACTCCTTGCCCCTCCCACCTAGAGAGTGCTACCCACTGAGCCACAACTGACACTTAGCATAAGGGACTGTGGGACAAGGGTGAGGGACATAGATCTCATGTTTCTTGTTATTATCAGTCTTGTGGTTCATTTGGGTTTAATGGTGGAGTCTTGTTTTTGAAAACTCATCTCTACAATGCGAAGGGCTGTTGGTTGGGACTTGGAGGCTTGGCTGGGGCCTGGGTCTGCAGGCTGAGGCTGAGGCCAGGGCTTGGAGGTGGAGGCTGGGCTTGGGATTCATGCTTTTAGCTGGGATTAGGAGGCTGGGTGACAGTGATGGCAGGCTGGTTCTGGTTTGGGAGGAGTGCAGAATTTTTCTTTGTTTCTTTTGCTGCAAAATGATCAGCGAGGTTGATCTGTAGCTGCCATGTGCTAATGCAATGTTTGTATTTCAAACCTGTGATTTTCAGCTTGAAAATAATGATGAGCTGAGCAGCTGGTCATTAACTTAATCTCCTGGAGTTAATTAGCATCAGGGCATGGACCGTGCTTCCACGCTGACTTCAGTTCCAATTAGTTTTAATTGGCTGCTTTTAATTGAGATGAGATATCATTAAAAAATGTGCTGCCTTACTATTGGCTGAGCACTTTTTAGTGGGCTGGGAGAAAGCATCACTGTTTCTTGTCAGCAAGTCTGTCCAGTATGGAGACACTCTCCAGTGTGAGTCCAGAGTGTAAGGTTCTGCCTGTCCAGTGTGCATCGTGGTCTAAGGCTTTATCTATCCAATGTGTGACCAGGGATTGAGACCCTGTCCAGTGTGTGTTCAAGGAATGAAATTGTTCATTACAACATAAGAAAAAGTCAAAGATGAGAGAAGGCCATTTGGGTCATTGAGTTCGCCCTAGTTATGAGGAATGACAAGACAAACTGGGGAGTGGAGTTCAAATGAAGTGCAACTGCTCTCCCCAAAGGGTAATATCCCACTTACCTATGCCCAGAGAATCAAAGCGAAGGTTTACCCCAAAGGGGTACTATGGGGTTTAACCAGCTGAAGCTACAAAGTTTACCAGCACAGTGCACAGAGCACTGGTAAGCTTCTAGCTGTTTGTCCAGTCAGAACAATCTTACCATTGATGCAATGGCTAGCAGAATTGTTTGGGACTAAGTGGGAAATTAGAACATTGATGGGGTTTATTAATAATGAATCAGGTTTTCATTAAGGGGCCTACGTCAGAAGACGTGGCCCGATTATGTAATGGGCGGCATAATGCAAATTCAACTGCCGAAATTGGGACCAACTCCAACAGCTACACTATGGCGAGAGTCAACAGAGAGGCCAAGGTACGTACTTAAGTTACCGTTTCTAAGGATTCCTGTGGGCCAGGAGGAGCAGGAGTGCTTCCCCAGGCTCCACAAGGAGTCCTTAGGCCTCCTCAGCCTCGGCCTTGCCTCTCCCTCCAGTGCCGGCACCCTCGGAGAACCTCCGCCCTGCACAAACTTCAAGCCTGGGATTTCCTTTTGGCCCCCGGTGTTCTAAGGCTCCGACAGAAGTTCAGCTCCCGCTGGCCCTGACGTCATTCCTGCTGGCTCTGGGAGGCAGACAGTGATGGATTATTCAAATGAAGCGCAGGAGTTAAAATGGCCTGGGCCTCACGCTGAACTCTCCATGGGTTGAAGTCAATGGAAAGGAAAATCGAGCGGAGTGTGTAATGGTCTGCCAATCCGATATTGCCTGCTTTGCGCCATCACCAGACGTTAAAATTGCCTGCCTTTTTTGCGGCCGAGAGGAGTCCGTGTTCCATGTTTATATTCAATGTGGGACGTTCCATTACTTAAGGGGGCTACTCCTTGATTTTTGGTTGCACTTCAGTCCCACGCTCCTGATCTTCGGTCACCCGGTGCAGAGGGGAGCGGGCGGGTCGGAGGACCTCCTCGTGGGACTGCTCCTGGGCCTGGCCAAGGTGGCCATTAATAGGTCCAGGCAGCGGGCGGTCGAGGGGGTCATCCGGCCCGATTGCCTGCCTCTCTTCTGCGGCTATGTTCGCGCCCGGGTGGCCCTAGAGATGGAGCACGCGGTGTCCGCTGGCACACTTGAGGCCTTCCGAGACCGGTGGGCGCCGCGGGGACTGGAGTGCATCATCACCCCGGCAAACCAAATTTTAATTTCATTTTGTTAAGTTTTATTTAAAGTTTTATTAAGTTACAGTTAATTTGGTTCAATAAAAGAGGACCAGAAGTTAAAATTGTGCCTTCTCTCTCTGTCCCTTCTTTTCTCTCTCTTCCTCTGCTTCAATGTTTGTTTTTACACCTCCCTATATTTCCCCCCCTCTCTCTGCATCTCTCTAGATTTCTTTTTCTCTCTCGTCCCCTTTCCCCTCCCCTCCTCTGGTTCTCTTTCACTCTCTCTGCTTTTCTATCTCTCTGCATCCAGATGAACGGCAGGACATACAGCCGTTTACCAGATATAGTAATCTTATGTTACACATAATTACTATCATATTGGCGGCACTAATTATTTTACACAGTGGAATTATAATCAGTGTTATTTTGAAGACATGATTAATATGAAAGTTAAGATATTAAATTCAAATACAATAGGGATAGTAGAAAAATATGAATATACCCAAGAAATATAAACAACCTTCTCATTATTGACACATATAATGAAGATAAAAAAATGTATGATGAAAAGACATTCTTTAAAATGATAGGATTTCATTAATAAACTTCTGTGACATGTCTGGGATATAATTCTATTTTATGAATTTCATTTATAGGAAATAACATGTAAAGGAGACAGAGTATCAATAATAAAGTGAAGGGTCCACACAATGTAATCATTAAAAGGAGAGAATTTCATTGAGTAAATGACAGGATTGTTTAAATATTTTCTCACTATAAGCACTACTATTTCAGATTATAAAATGAGAGACACATTCTTTCACAGTACAGAGAACATTTCTAAATTATAAAACAATAATACATGAGTTAGAATATGATGCAGAAATATTGAACACAATAAGGATCTCTCATCAGAACTGTGCATTATTATAACATACAATATATGGCATTACATTATTCTGTAATGGCTAGCGCATTAAATTATTATACACTGGCTAGGGCATTAAATTATTATACACTTGCTAGGGCATTCAGAGCAGCATGACACCAGTGTGATTCGAGTATGATGCATCTTCTTCTCAGAACTAAATTACAATGCACAATAATCCCAACATATAAACTTTTACATTGTATGCAGTTCCAAAGAACTCCAATCTCCCTTGGCCAATCTGGTTTTGCTTGGCTTTTGTCACCTTAAGGCTCGTTTTCTCCGACGTCATCCTTGTTGCTATCCCCTGTCCATCATAAACTTCAACTTGTCCAAAATTCAGCTGCTCATATCTTGTCCCTTAATAAGTCTTGCCTGTTCATCACTCCCATCTTCCCTGACCTACATTGTGTCCTTGTCCCCCAGTACCTTGAATTTAAAATCTTCATCCTCATCCTCATCTTCAAATCTATCTGTGGCCTTGTATGTCTACAAACTCTCTGGCCTTACATTTCCTCCCACACTCCTCTGTCCTCTGACTCTAACCTTTTGTGCTGCTCTTATCCTACCATTGGCAGCAGAACCTTCAGCCGCCTTGGCCCTATTTTCTCCCTTCCTAAACCCCTTGGCCTCTGCGCCTCTTGTTTCACATTTTCTCATTTTGCATTCCTTTATTCCTTTTATCTCCAGTCTTTGGTGTAAAAATCATGTAGTATTGACAGACTGACATCTCCCCACAATGCTGGCTGTGCATTATCATCCCACCCTCACCACTGACCGGGCTTCATCAGCCCACACCACTGACTATGAATCATCACCTCACTGTGCCACATGAGCAAACAACGAAGTGGAATGCGTGTGCAGTAGCCTAGTGGTTATGGCACTGGTCTAGCAATTCTGATGTCAGGGGTTCAATCCCACCATGGTAAGTTGTGAAATTGAATTCAATAAATCTGATATGTTATTGGCTAGCACCAAAAAAAACCCCCATGAAAGTGTCAGATTGTTGTAAAATAAACCCAACTGGTTTACTAAAGTCCTTCAGAGATGAGAGTCACTTGTAGAGGTGGCAGACTCCTGTCCCACACTAGACTCAAATGCCTTTTGAAGTGGGCTAACAATAAGAAGAAAATCAGGTGGACTTATTGGCAATGGTCCCGATGTCGTATCAGGATAAGATGAAGGCCTCAAAAACATCTGGGGGTTGACCCACAGGTTAGTGAAACAATTTATATAGTGCATTTAACGTAGCAGCTTAAATATATAAGCGTGATGATGATGATAGGTATGGTACTGTAACTACAGCTCCAACAGACAACATCCCAGACTCTTCCATCAACATTCCCGGGTATCTCCTGTCCCACCAGCAGGGTAGATTCATCAGAGATGGGAACACAGTGGAATACAGATATTTGGGAGTCCTCAATATTGACTCTGCACCCCAATGAAGTCTTATAGCACAAGGTCAACATAAGAACATAAGAACATAAGAAATAGGAGCAGGAGTAGGCCAATCGGCCCCTCGAGCCTGCTCCACCATTCAATAAGATCATGGCTGATCTGATCCTAACCTCAAATCTTCTATCACTCTGCATCCACCCGAACCCATGTGATCTCCCGGGAGAGGCGAAAAACCAGATAAAGACCCAATGGCCAATTTGGGAGAAAAAAATCTGGGAAATTCCTCTCCGACCCATCTAGGCGATCGAAATTCTTCCAGGAGATCACTCTGTCCCTATATTTTCTACAGTACTTACCTTCTGTAAAGGCGATCTCCACCCCAGCCAGGAACAGGAATAAAACCATCTCCTGAAATCTAACAGAATTAGAACACAGTAGGAGCAGAACAAGGCTACACGGCCCCTGGGCCCGCTCCACTACCCACAGGGCCATGACCATTCCGAACCCAGACTCATGTCCAATTTCCTGCCCGCTCCCCGTAACCCTTTATTCCCTTTACTTCTAGGAAACTATCTATTTCTGTTTTAAATTTATTTAATGATGTAGCTTCCACAGCTTTCTGGGGCAGCAAATTCCACAAACCTACCACCCTCTGAGTGAAGAAGTTTCTCCTCATCTCAGTTTTGAATGAGCAGCCCCTTATTTTAAGATTATGCCCCCTAGTTCTAGTTTCACCCATCATTGGGAACATCCTCACCGCATCCACCCGATCAAGCCCCTTCACAATCTTATATGTTTCAATAAGATCGCCTCTCATTCTTCTGAACTCCAATGAGTAGAGTCCCAATCTACTCAACCTCTCCTCATATGACCACCCCCTCATCCCCGGGATTAACCGAGTGAACCTTCTTTGTACTGACTCGAGAGCAAGTATGTCTTTTCTTAAGTATGGACACCAAAACTGTATGCAGTATTCCAGGTGCGGCCTCACCAATACCTTGTACAACTGCAGCAATACCTCCCTGTTTTTATATTCCAACCCCCTAGCAATAAAAGCCAACATTCCATTGGCCTTCTTAATCACTTGCTGCACCTGCATACTAACTTTTTGAGTTTCGTGCACCAGGACCCCCAGATCCCTTTGTACTACAGTACTTTCCAGTTTCTTGCCATTAAGATAATAACTTGCTCTATGATTTTTCCTGCCAAAGTGCATAACCTCACACTTTCCAGTATTGTATTCCATCTGCCAAATCTCTGCCCACTTACTTAGCCTGTCTATGTCCCTTTGCAGGTTTTTTATGTCCTCCTCACTCACTACTTTCCCTCCCATCTTTGTATCATCTGCAAACTTTGATATGTTACACTCGGTCCCCTCCTCCAAATCGTTAATATAGATTGTAAAGAGTTGGGGACCCAGCACTGACCCCTGCGGAACACCACTAGTTACTGGTTGCCAATCTGAGAACGAACCATTTATCCCAACTCTCTGCTTTCTGTTAGAGAGCCAATCCTCCACCCACGCCAGAATATTACCCCCAATCCCGTGATTTTTTATCTTGAGCAATAATCTTTTGTGTGGCACCTTGTCAAATGCCTTTTGGAAGTCTAAATACACTACGTCCACTGGTTCCCCTTTATCCACCCTGTATGTTACTTCCTCAAAAAACTCAAGCAAATTTGTTAAACATGACTTCCCCTTCATGAAACCATGCTGAGTTTGCCCTATTAAATTATGTTTATCCAAATGTCCCGTTACTGTCTCCTTAATAATGGACTCTAACATTTTACCAACCACAGATGTTAGGCTAACAGGTCTATAGTTTCCAGCCTTCTGCCTACTACCCTTTTTAAATAAGGGTGTTACATTAGCAGTTTTCCAATCTGCTGGGACCTTTGCTGAGTCCAGTGAGTTTTGGAAAATTATTACCAATGCATCCACAATCCCTACCGCTACTTCCCTCAAGACCCTGGGATGCAAGCCATCAGGTCCAGGGGATTTATCCGCCTTGAGTCCCATTATTTTACCAAGTACCACTTCCTTAGTGATTTTAATTGTATTTAGTTCCTCCCCCCCTAGAGCCCCCTGTTTGTCCAGTGTTGGGATATTCTTAGTGTCCTCTACTGTAAAGACTGATACAAAATAATTGTTCAGTGTTTTTGCCATCTCCATGTTTCCCACCATTAATTTCCCGGTCTCATCCTCTAAGGGACCAACATTTACTTTAGCCACCCTTTTTCTTTTTATATAACTATAGAAACTTTTACTGTCTGTTTTTATATTTTTTGCTAATTTACTTTCATAATCTATCTTCCCTTTCTTAATCAATCTTTTTGTTATTTTTTGCTGTCTTTTAAAGACTTCCCAATCTTCCATCCTCCCACTAGATTTGGCTACCTTATATGCCCTTGTTTTTAGTCGGATACTATCCTTAATTACTTTACTTAGCCACGGATGGCTATCTTTTCTTTTACACCCTTTTTTCCTCAGTGGAATATATTTTTTTTGGAAGTTGTAAAATAACTCCTTAAATGTACACCACTGGTCATGTACCGTCTTACCCTTTAATCTATTTTCCCAGTCCACTCTCATTAATTCCGCTCTCATACCTTCATAGTCTCCTTTATTCAAGATCAGCAACTCCTGCTGATCATCATCAACTGCCCTCTTTCAACTGATGATTCAGTACTTCTCCATGTTGATCATCACTTGGAGGAAGCTCAGATACATAAATCACTAAAAGTAGCGATGCAGGTTAATAAGGCCATTAAAAACGCAAACCAAGCACTGGGGTTCATTTCTTGAGGGGTAAAATTGAAAAGCAGAGCCGGTTACGTTAAACATGTCCCGAACCTAGGTTAGACCACACTTGGAGTATTGCGCACAGCTCTGGTCTCCATATTATAAAAAGGATATAGAGGAGTTGGAGAAGGTGCAAAAATGATTCACAAGGATGAATAGGCTGGGGCTCTTATGTCTAGAAAAGAGAAGGCTGAGGGATGACCTGATAGAGGTCTTTAATGAAAGGGTTTGATAGGGTAGGCGTAGTGAAAATATTTCCACTTGTGAGGGAGTCCAAAACTAGAGGTCATAAACAATATTCCCCCTAATTTTTTGGGGTTGTACGGCCCCTTTAAAGGGACTGCGCAGCCTATTCACTGTTTTGTGCATGCACGAAATTTAACGTTGGAAAAGCCGGTCCCGAGCTGTGTGGGACTAGCAGATAGCTACGCAGCTTAGAGGGAACTTTGGTCATAAATATAAGATAGTCACTAATATACCCAATAGGAAATTCAGGAGAAACTTCTTTATCCAAAGAGTGGTAAGAATGTGGAACACGCTACTGCAAGAAGTAGTTGATGCAAACAGCATAGATGCATGTAAGGGGAAGCTAGATAAGCACAGGAGGGAGAAAGGAATGGAAGGATATGCTGATAGGGTTAGCTGAAGCAGGGTGGGAGGAGGCTCGTGTGGAGCATAAATACCAGCATAGACCAGTTGGGCCAATTGACCTGTCTCTGTGCTGTACACTCAATGTAACATGATGTAACTGAGGGAAGTAAGGGCACAGAATGCACTCTGGGTGGGGAACTTCAATGTCTACCACTAGGATTTCGGTGGTGCCACCACTGATCGAGCAGCTCGAGTCCTGAAGGACACAGCTGCCAGATCGGATCTATATCAGGTGTTGAGGGAACCAGCTTGACCTTGTCCTCATTAATTTACCTGCCACAGACACATCTGTCCATGATAGCATTGGTAGAAGTGACCACCACACAATCCTTGTGTAGACAAAGTCTCATTTCCACCATGAGGACATACTCCATCATGAAGTATGAAACTATCGCTGTACTAAATGGGACAGGCAAGGGACAGATCTAGCAGCCCAAAACTGGGCATCCATAAGGTGCTGTGTGCCATCAGCAGCAGAATTGTATACCATCACAATTTGGAACCTCATGGCCCAGCGCAATGCTCATTCATTCCATCAAGTCAAGAGACCAACCCTGGTTCAATGCAGAATGCATAAAGGTGCACCAAAAGCAGCACCAGGCATAACTTACAATGAGGTACGGTCCTAGAGAAGCTATTACACAAGGCTGCCTGCACACTAAACACCAAAAGCAACAGGCTATAGACAGAGCTAAATGGTCATACAACCAATGGATCAGAGAAAGTTCAGTGGCACTACTACATCCAGTTGAGAATGAGGGTGGACATAAGAACATAAGAAATAGGAGCAGGGATAGGCCACTTGGCCCCTCGAGCCTGCTCCGCCATTCAATAAAGTCATGGCTGATCTTGGGCTCAAAGCCACTTCCCTGCCTGCTCCCCTTAACCCTTCACTCCCTTATCTTGCAAAAATCTGTCTATCTCCACCTTAAATGTATTTAATGACTCAGCCTCCACAGCTTTCTGGGGCAGAGAATGCCACAGATTTACGACCCTCTGAGTGAAGAAATTCCTCCTCATCTCAGTTCTAAAAGGGTGACCCTTTATTCTAAAACTGTGCTCCCGAGTTCTAGATTTCCCCATGAGGGGAAACATCCTCTCTGCATCTACCTTGTCGCGCCCCCTCAGTATCTTATATGTTTCAATAATATCACCTCTCATTGTTCTAAATTCCAATGAGTATAACCAGGAAACTAATAGGAGGAGACACCATGAACATCCCCATCCTCAACCATGATGGAGCCTAGCATGTGAGTTCAAGGCTGAAGTATTTGCAAACATCTTCAACAGAAAGTGCTGAGTGGATGATCCTATTCGGCCTTCTTACAAGATCCCAACCATCATAGATACCAGTTTCCAGTGTGGTTCACTCCACGTGACATTAAGAAGCGTCTGAATGCACTGGACCCTGTCAACATCCTAGATGTAGTACTGAAGATCTGTGCACCAGAGCTAGGAGCTCCCCAAGCCAAATTGTTCCAGTACAGCTATGACACTGGTATTTACTTGACAATTTGGAAAATTGCCCAGGTATGTCCTATCAACAAAAAATAGGGATAAATCTGACTCAGGCAGTTGCTGCCCTATCAGTCTCCTTCCAATCATCAGTAAAGTGATGGAAGACTCATCAATAGCATTATCAAGTAATACCTACTCACCAAAACTTTGCTCACTGATGCTTAGTTCCACCAGAACTACTTGGCTCTCGACCTCATCACTGCCTTTATCCAGTCATGGATGCAATAGCTGAATGGCAGAGGATAAGTGAGAGTAGCCGTCCTCGAATTCAAGGCAGCATTCTACCGTGTATAGCACCAAGGAGTCCTAGCAAAACTGAGGTCATAATGGATCAAAGGGAAAATTGTCCAGTGGCTGATCATACCTAACACAAAGGAAGATGTTTCTGGTTGCCAGAGGCTAGTTCTCACAGTCCCAGGACATCAGTCTTGGAGTTCCGCAGGGAAGCATCCTTGGCCCCACCATCTTTTGCTACTTCATCAATGCCATTCCCTTCGTCATAAGCTCAGGAGTGGACTTGTTTGCTAAATAATCCCTAGTGTTCAACTCCATTCACAACTTCCCCAATAATGAAGCAGTCCATGCCAGCCTACAGTAACATTTGTGTCACATAAGTAATGACCACCTCTAACAACAGAAAGCCCAGCCATCTCCACTTGGCCTTCAATGGCCACAGTTGCTGAGCCCCTCACCATTAACATCTTGGGGGTCACCATTGAAAAGAAACTGAACTGGACTTGCCGTATCAATACCACTGCCTACAAGAGTAGGGCAGAAGCTGAGTACTCTGGAATTTAGAAGAATGAGAGGTGATCTTATTGAAACATATAAGATACTGAGGGGGGTCAACAAGGTAGATGCAGAGAGGATGTTTCCCCTCATGGGGAAATCTAGAACTCGGGGGCATAGCTTCAGAATAAAGGGTTGCACTTTTAGAACTGAGATGAGGAGGAATTTCTTCTCTCAGAGGGTCGTAAATCTGTGGAATTCTCTGCCTCAGAAAGCCATGGAGGCTGGGTCATTAAATACATTTAAGGTGGAGATAGACAGATTTTTGCAAGATAAGGGAGTGAAGGATTATGGGGAGCGGGCAGGGAAGTGGCTTTGAGCCCAAGATCAGCCATGATTTTATTGAATGGCGGAGCAGGCTCGCGGGGCCAAGTGGCCTATCACTGCTCCTATTTCTTATGTTCTTATGGGCTCACCTCCTAACCTCTCAAGACCCATCCACCATCTACAAGTCTCAGTCAGGAGTGTGATAGAATACTCACCAACTGCCTGGATGGGTGTAGTGCAACAACACTCAAGAAGATCAACACCTTCCGGGACAGAGCAGTGGTGTCACAGGATTCAATATCCACTGCTCCACCAGTAGCATACTGTGGCTGAATTATGTATGATATGGAGGATGCCCTGCAGCAGTTCCCTCCCCGTGAACTCTACCACTGAGATATACAAGAATAGTAACGTCGTGAGAACATCATTACCTCCAAGTCACACATCATCCTGACTTATTCCTCCTTTGTTGCTGGATCAATATCCTGAACATTACACCATTGTGTGAGCATCATCACTACGAGGACTGCAACAATTTAAGGAGAAGTCCCATCATCACCTTCAAACAGGTAACTTAGGATAGGCAATAAATGTGGTATTGCCAGCGCCGCCCAAATCCGAAGGACAAATGAGAAAAGATAACACTTCTGCAGTTGAGTAGCAGAATTATTTGAAGTCACTTGTCCATGGAGAGGAACCGAAGGGCTGATTTTAACAGCATCTCAGGAATATTCAGTGTTTAGATCTCCAGAATTATTCTTCTCACATCTACAGCCTGTTACACAGAGCAGCTGAGGGGAGCTGCAGTCCACGTGTGAAGGTATGAGAAAAATCTGATGTTTGTAAATTTAGTGCCAGCTGTTAAAGGACCCAATTACCAACCACAACGTCGCTACTGTCTCCTGAAACATTTGCCAGAATTATAAAGCTGATTTTCTGAAAATGTTAGCTTCCTTCCTCTGATGGTGGAAAGGTGAAGTGGCAGGGTTCCTGTTGGAAGAACTTGGAGATGAAGTTGGTCTTTCACATAGGCAGAAAAGAGAAAACCAGAGCAACTGCGCATCAAACCCTGTCCTAATCACTGTTTTAGAATGACACGTTGTGCACGAATATTGCTTAAATTTACCACAAAGGGAAAACCCCCATTCAGTCTGAGTCCTATTCAATCTGATGCCAGTCCAATCCTCTGACTCAATCTGATATCAATCCAGCTCTCCCCCTCAATCTGATATCAGCCCAGCTCTCCCCCTCAATCTGATATCAGCCCAGCTCTCCCCCTCAATCTGATATCAGCCCAGCTCTCCCCCTCAATCTGATATCGGCCCAGCTCTCCCCCTCAATCTGATATCAGTCCAGCTCTCCCCCTCAATCTGATATCAGTCCAGCTCTCCCCCTCAATCTGATATCGGTCCAGCTCTCCCCCTCAATCTGATATCAGCCCAGCTCTCCCCCTCAATCTGATATCAGCCCAGCTCTCCCCCTCAATCTGATATCAGCCCAGCTCTCCCCCTCAATCTGATATCAGCCCAGCTCTCCCCCTCAATCTGATATCAGCCCAGCTCTCCCCCTCAATCTGATATCAGCCCAGCTCTCCAACTCAATCTGGTATCAGTCCAACCCTGCTAGTTAATCTGATGCCAGTGCAACCCAGTTCAGTTCAGCTTCCAGTTCAGTGCTCAATCTTCCACTGCTCAATGAGAAATTGAAAACTTGGGTCTTCTTGAGTTTTTCTCAAATCAAAAAGAAAGCATTATAGACCCAGAAACACTTCTTTTGGTTGAACTGCTAACTATAAAGCAAGCTTTCAACTTGACTTTGCCATTTGCCCTCTAAGTGCCACCACAGTTACTTCACCCAAGAAAGTCCTGAAATATTCGATGGTGATAGAATCACGTGCAATCAATTTTATATCAGATAATGCAGATGCACCATCCTAAAAGGGCTAAACAGTAATTAGGTAACTTTCGATTGAAGGATCCCAAATAATGCATTTTACATTGAGCTGTCCGTTACATAAGAACATAAGAAATAGGAGCAGGAGTAGGCCATTCAGCCCCTCGAGCCTGCTCCGCCATTCAATAAGACCATGGCTGATCTTCTACCTCATCTCCACTTTCCTGAACTACACTCATATCCCTTGATTCCCTTAACATTCAAAAATCTAGCGCTCTCTATCTTGAATATACTCAACGACTGAGCCTCCACAGCCCTCTGGTGTAGAGAATTCCAAAGATTCACCACCCTCTGAGTGAAGAAATTTCTCCTCATCTCAGTTCTAAATGGCCAACTCCTTATTCTGTGACTCTGACCCCTGGTTCTAGACTCCCCAGCCAGGGGAAACATCTTCCCTGCCAAGCCCTGTAAGAATTTTGTATGTTTCAATGAGATCACCTCTCATTCTTCTAAACTGTAGAGAATATAAGCCTAGTCTACTCAATCTCTCCTCATAGGACAATACCCCCATCCCAGGAACCAGTCTGGTGAACCTTCATTGCACTCCCTCTATGGCAAGTATATCCTTCCTTAGGTAAGGAGACCAAAACTGTACACAATACTCCAGGTGTGGTCTCACCAGGGCCCTATATAATTGCAGTAAGACGTCTTTACTCTTATATTAAAATCCTCTTGTAATAAAGGCCAACATACTATTTGCTTTCCTAATTGCTTGCTGTACCTACATGTTAACTTTCAGTGATTCGTGTACAAGGACACCCAGGTCCTCTGAACACCAACATTTCCCAATCTCTCACCATTTAAAAAATACTCTGCTTTTCTATTTTTCCTACCAAAGTGGATAACTTCACATTTCTCCACATTATATTCCATTTGCCATGTTCTTTCCCACTCACTTAGCTTGTCTATATCCCCTTGAAGCCTCTTTGCATCCTCCTCACAACTTACATTCCCACCCAGCTTTGTATCATCAGCAAACTTGGATATATCACATTTGGTCCCCTCATCCAAATCATTGATATACATTGCGAATAGCTGAGGCCCAAGCACTGATCCTTGCGGTACCCCACTAGTTACAGCCTGCCAACCCGAAAATGACCCGTTTATTCCTACTCTCTGTTTTCTGTCCGTTAATCAATCGTCAGTCCATGCTAGTATATTACCCCCAATCCCAAGAGCCCTAATTTTGTTTAATAACCTCTTGTGTGGCACCTTATCGAATGCCTTCTGAAAATCCCAATACACCACATCCACTGGTTCCCTCTTATTTATTCTGCCATTTACAACCTCAAAAAACTCCAATAGATTTGTCAAACATTATTTCCCTTTCATAAATCCGTGTTGACTCTGCCCAATCCTATTATTATTTTCTAAGTGCCTTGTTACCTTGTCCTTAATAATAGATTCTAGCATTTTCCCTACTACTGATATCAGGCTAACTGCTCTGTAGTTCCCTGTTTTCTCTCTCCCTCTTTTCTTAAATAGTGGAGTTATATTTGCTACCTTCCAATCCGTGGGAGCTGTTCTAGGATGTAGGCCATCCAGGGGATTTATCGGCTATCAGTCCCATTAATTTCTCCAGTACTATTTTTTACTATTACCAATTTCTTTCAGTTCCTCATTCTTGCTAGACCCTTGGTTCTCCATTATTTCCGGAAAGATTTTTTGCGTCTTCTTCCGTGAAGACAGACACAAAGGGGGTGATTTTGCGGGCGCTCAGGGGTCGGGTTTGGATGTGAGACTGCTGGCAAAATGAAAAAGATTGGCAGTGGGTCCTGAACCCGTTTCCAACCCGCCTCAAATCAATCTTCTCGGGAGTTGGGTCCTCGATTTGTGCAGGGACCCAACTCCTAGCAGCGGGAAGAGGATTATAGCCACTTAACTGCTTGTTAACAGGCAGTTAACAGGCAGTTAAGAGGCTTTTTCCAATTTTGGCACTTCTACTGCAGGCTTCCCGATGTCGGGAAACCCCGCTAGGGTAAGTGTGGCGTGCTGTGGGTCTACTATAATGTTTGTGTATAGATGACAGCTGCAGAAGTGGTGTGAAGGACACTGGTGAGTTGCAGAGGTAAGAAAATGTTGGGAAAGTCATTTGGGCCAGAAATTCGGGTCGGAGGCTTCTCGCGGGAGCAAGCCCCCGACCTACACTTACCTAGCGCGCCTGCCGTTGTGCTGTGGGCCCGCGTGGGATTCCGATCCTGGGCCGGCTCCAGCTGCTGGCGCGCAGTGCTTGCGTATCCCAGGGCGCAGTTAGTTCGAAGCGTCCCCTGGGATCACGTGGGCCATGGAGAGCCAATCGTAGCAGGGAATCTGTATTCATAGATTTGACAGGAAGACCTGTCAAATCTATGAATAGACATTGGCCCCAAAACCTAAGCAAAACTTCAAATAAATTTTTTTAAAAATCACATTTTTAAAATAACTATAAATTCCATAAAATAATGTAATTTTGAAAAAATTAATTACAGTTTTTAACAGGGCTAAAAATAAACCTACCTTTCTTTAAAGTATTTAAAAATAATAAACCTGTGGAAAATATGTTTTAATTTTACTTAATTCACCACTTACCTTGTTAAAAGCAGGCCTTGTGACTGCTTTTTAAAAGCGCAGCTGCTGGAGACTTACCGGAGAAACCTGTAAAAAAAACGGAAGTTCCAGGCGTACGCGCTGCCTCTCCGGTGCACGCGTTCGACCTGTGAACCCCTTCCTTCAAGGGAACGGAAGTTCCGGTTTCCAGCGCATGCACAGTGCATGCATGAAACCGACACTTATGTTGGCCCTACGCGTGAATACCCAGCACGTACTCACCCATGGGGACCCGAATTTCTGGCCCAATGTATTTAGAATTTTCTGTACGTGACAAGCTTTGAAGTGTTTGTGTAGTTCCACCTCATTGGGAGAACCTCTCTCACCAGTGACAGGTCGCTTCTGTAACCTTACCTGCAGCTGCCATCTGTTTTAACCTAAGGAGAGAGCCAATGGAGAGGCTGGGTGCAAGGGCTCACCTTTGTACAGTAATTGTCAGTGTTTGTAGCACCTCAATGCTGTCAAACACTGAAAAAGTCATCTGTCAAAAAGAAATGGTGGTGGCCCCTTTAAGAAAACCGGCAGATGACGCGTCATCAACTAACATCATCTGACACTGGTTTTCTCTTAATTGGCCGGCAAGCCTGCAGGGTGGGCTTAACAAGGCCAATTGATGCAAAATAGCGTCTGTGCGTCGGATGTCGCTGGGAGTGGGGCTAGAACCTGAAAGGCTGCAGTCCCGCCCTCAATGTGCCTCTTCAGGTAAGATCCCAGCCAAAGTATTTGTTTAATTTCTCTGCCATTTCCTTATTCCCCATTATAATTTCTCCTGTCTCAGCCTGTAAGTGACCCACGTTTACTTTCGCTAATATTTTCCTTTTCCGCTAGATATCTGCAGAGAGCTGAGCTTAATTCTTGTTGGTAAACAGTTGTATGTCATTAAAAGACTGTTCTTAGTTCCAGAGTTCTGAGAATGAACAGTGGAGGAACTTAACAATTCATGAGATAGAACTACAGTGACAAACACGAGCTCAACACTACACTAAACTGAAAGCAAACATTAGAGATTTCCAGAGTTTACAGAGAAGTCCTCTGTGTATCAGATTATTTATTACAAGCTACCCATTCGAAGAGTTGTTTGCTCTTGAAACACAGAAGTGGTGTATAAAGTGAGATTGGGAAACAATAAAGTATCTGATGCAAGCATGGGCCATGAATGCTTCATCAAATAATGACCCGGATTTTGCTGTAATAATAATGGCGAGGCTATCAGCGCTCGCTGTTATTACAGGGTATATTCATCAGCAACATCTGGCATCTGCACATGCGCAGTTAAACGCAGAAATCCAGAAGTTGCTGTCAGAGATACCCAGCTCCTCCACAGGGTGCGCAGTTGTAGTCCTCGCCGATAGACTCAGCATTGAAATCATTATAATGGCATGAACTTGCTGTACTTACCCACTAGTTCTGCACTAAAGATGGCTGAAAAAGTTAGGGCTAGTGCATTCAGGAGTAAGTGAGTTTTTAAACAATGTAATAAATGATAATTACTACTGAACAACCTCTCTGGCCTTGAAAAATTAATTTTACAAGTGTGAAGTCTCATTCCCTCAGAAGAAAATTAACGCAGCAGATTAAAAAAAAAGTTTTTTTTACTTCTTCTGTTTGTCTCTTTAATCTCTCTCCTTTAATCCCATCTGTATTTCCCAATCTTTATTTTGCTTTCTCTACATGATTTAAATCTAACTTATATTTCCTGCTTTATACTTCCTGGTTTGGACTCTGCGTGCCTCAATCTGATTGGTTGAAGAGCCTCGCTGCTTCTTTATCTGCCCACAGATGCCACAGATCCTCTGTAGAGGGTGCCACACTAGAACAGGCACCCGATTACAGCAAGTCTCTGCTCTAAAGCCAGTCAAATCTTTGTGGGCAGCTGTTGGCGAGGTGAACGGCGAGTGCCGTTCCTTTGACGCCAACCACAACATCCGGGCCAGTGTCTTCCAACTTTCTAGATGGCTCCGCTGATTAAGGTAGTGAGTAGCTGAACCATGCAGATTAGAAGGGCACATGTTTTATCGCCATATGTGCTAAGTTAGCTGTTCTCCATCTAGTGGGGCAGTAGAGGGACTAGAAGTGGTGTTGGCGCCCCTGAGATCGGGAGGCGAAAATCAGTAAACCAGTGACTCCTGCTGAAAAGTGTTTATGCCTGGACATCGTTAAGAAGACAAGATAAGAGTTGGCACGTGATGCCCATTGGATTCAAATGACTTGCTGCAGCTGCTCGCTGTTGTTGCACATACAGAGTTAATACCTGAGGTAACAAAAGGTGCCTGCCCCATGTCAAGCTGTGCCTGGCAAAGCCAGTACACGCGTGGAAGGAAGAGAGGGATGAAAATACTCGTTTCATCTGAGAGTTTTTTTTGGGGGGTTTTTTAATAGCAAAAGAAAAAAAACAGTGGGAATTTTAATTCTTCATATGTGCAGGTGCAAGAGTGAAGAGTTTGAGCTGGAAACTGGAACTGGCATCATAGAGTTATAGAGTCAGAATCATAGGGGGAGAAATTCGGTTGCTAGCGCCAGCGATTAGCGCCTAAAGAGGCCGAGAATTGGGGCGTTACCCAAATTTCGGGCGGGCGCAGTGAACCCAGCGCCTCTCGCCATATTGAGTGGTATTTTAGCGCCGGCGCCAAGTCTTAGCGCCCGCGCCCGGGCGCAGGCAGATCATGACGTCATTTCAGTGTGCAACGCCTTCTTGGCGCCCCGGACCGGAAATTCAGTGGCGCCCCTCTCTGTTCCGCCCGACGCTAATAACGACAGCTTCCAGGAACGTTCCCCAGTGGCTCTCGGGCTTAGGGGGGCACTATTTAAAGGGCACTGCACTGGTATAAAAGCGGCAGCCATTTTGGGAGCACAACTTATTTGTGATTTACACAGATTGGAACAGTTGAACTCTGAGCCATTTCACTACTGACCCAGCGCTGCCAGAGGACCTTCAGCCTTCATACCATCACCCTGCTGCTGGTGAGCGCTTACACCCTTTTTAATTTCTGCTGACCTATTATTATGGGGGCTGCTTTGGAGGGGAACGTCCTGCTGCTCGACCATCTTGAAAGGGCACAGGGACAGAGGGAGAGAGGGCCAGGAATGGCCAGACGGAGGAGGGCCAACAGATGTCGCCACACCAGACCTTACGCTGCCAGGGTATTCAGGCAGCAGTTCTCTTACCTCAACATGTCGGAGGAGCAGTGTGTTAGGAGGCTGCGATTCTGAAAGGAGGTGGTGACTGAGCTGTGCCACCTGCTTCAGGAAGATCTGCAGCCACAGATAAGGTGCAGGACCTCTCTGTCGGTGGCTGTGACGGTAACAGTGGCATTGAATTTCTATGCAACCGGCTCCTTCCAGTCAGCAACTGGGGACATTGCCAACATATCCCAGTTTGCGGTGCATAGATGCATCCAGCAGGTTACAGATGCCCTATTTAAAAGGCGGCGTCAGTACATCTCCTTCAATGTGACACCGGAGAAGCAGCTGGAGCGCGCAGAGGGCTTCGCGGCAATAGCGGACTTCCCCATGGTGCAGGGCGCCATTGACTGCACGCACGTGGCTTTGCGGGCGCCTGTACAGAATCCTGAGGAGTTCCGCAACCGCAAGGGGTTCCACTCCTTGAATGTGCAGCTGGTCTGTGACCACCGACAGCTGATCCTGGCGGTCAATGCACAGTTCCCAGGCAGCAGCCACGATGCTTTCATCCTGCACCAGACTTCAGTCGCTGACCTTTTCGAGGCCCCGGCTCACCCAGAAGGCTGGCTTCTCGGCGACAAGGGCTATTCACTGTGCCCATGGCTGATGACCCCGCTCCGTACGCCCAGCACCCCTGCAGAAGAGCACGACAACGTCAGCCATCAGGCAACGAAGAACATTGTGGAGCACACAATCGGCTTGCTCAAGCAGTGGTTCCGCTGTTTGGACTATTCAGGAGAAGCCTTGAGTACTCACCAGAGAGAGTCTCCCACTTCGTCGTTGTCTGCTGCATGCTCCATAACTTCACCACCCTGCGCACCCAGCCAATGCCAGCAGAGATTGAAGTACCAGCAGAGGAGGAGGAGGAGCAGGAGGAGGAGGAGGAGGAGGAGCAGGAGCAGGAGGACCAAGACGGGAGGGTCCGAAAAAGTGGAAGGGCCGTCCGTCTGAGGCTGATAAGGAGTCGGTTCTAGGCCTCTCTCACGGACTGCTTGGTGCCATTGGAAGACCACGAATGGAACCATTCGGATAACCCAAAGCCTATGAAGGCCACAATGATTGTAGGATAGCAGACATGGCCAATGACATAAAAATTCTTTGTTTATTTTGAAAACTTTGCTTCCTTCCAACATGACAAAGTAATGGCAACTGAAAGCTTAACTAACAAACTAACACATAAGTGACTCGCACACCCGGGAGACTATCCAAAACATGACTAACATTCAGACCACCATCCACGGCCTTGATTTCTAGAAATAGGACGTCTCTGCAGCTCCTTCTACTCTTTCCCCTTTGATGGAGATCTACTTCTCTTGCGAGAACGGCCCCTTCCCTCACTGCAGCTCCTCCGTAATGGGACCCCAGTGGCTGCATGAAGGCTGGGGGACGCCTGCTGACTGTCTGAACGCGCTGATGCCCCTGAGGGACGGCCTGGATGGACTCTGGGCTTGGAGGGGCCAGATGCTGACTGCTCCAATTGGGCATGGGTGGAAGCAGTCTGTCCTGCAGGTGATGGCAGCTGCAGTGGAGACGTGCCAGCGTTGGCATCAGGAATGCTGACATCCTGAGAGCGGACACCAGCTCCGTGGTCGGCAGACACACTGGCGCTCTGACGGGGCAGCACCGCAGCATGCGGACCCATCGGCTGGTCCACAGATTGGTAGCTTGATGTGGTGCTGCAAGGGCCCCGGGTAATCCTGCCTGAACCATGGAGGGTGGCAGCAGTCAGTGCTTGTGTGGCCTCAATCTGCCTCTGCATGAGGCCAGCGAGGGACTGCGTGGCAGGTGCCAGTGCATCGGTGAAGCCCTGGACAGTCCTTTCCAGTGATGTTGCGACGCCCTGGACAGTCCTTTCCAGTGATGTCGCGACGCCCTGGACAGTCCTTTCCAATGATGTCGCGATGCCCTGGGCAGCCCTTTCCAATGATGTCGCGACGCCCTGGGCAGTCTTTTCCAGGGCTGCCCTGAAGCCCTGGGCACTCCTTTTCAGGGCTGCCCCGAAGCCCTGGGCACTCCTTTCCTGTGCTTCCCCGAAGTCCTGCACATCCTTTCCTGTGCTGCCCCGAACTCTTGCACACTCCTTGCCAGTGTCTTGATGGTTTCAGGCATCCTTCCAACTGCAGCCATCAGCTCAGTGTGCCTGAGTCGAGCCTGGGCGCTCATTTCGGCGAGGGAACGCACCTCTTCTGCGCTCTGTGCAGCAGTCATCGTGGCCTGACGCGCCCTCCGGGGAGATGGCTCCCGAACCTCCCTCCCCCCCTTGCGCTGCTGGAGGCCGCTGGTTCCTGCAACTGGTTCCTCCTCAGATCCATCCCCCCCGCTCCCTTCCAGGGAAGCACTATCCCCAGTCTGCAGATGAGCTGGCTCGCCTGAGGGTGGGACGGATGGTCCGGCTTCCTCCTGGTCGTCGCCTCCGGAGTCAGTGTCCCTGGCAGCTAGATGGCCCGGCTCCCGAGCTGGTGATGCAGCATTTGAAAGCAGGGAGGTTGAAGAGTGGATTTAGCGAAAGGCCAGGGTGGTAGCAAGGGATGCAAGAGTGCTGCAATGCTCTGACATGGGTCCAGGCTGAAAAAGCATGCTGGTGGGGGGAAGAAGTGGAAGGAGAGAGTTCAAAAAGGTGATGACCTTACCATCGCTGTGCACAATGGGGTCGGCAGCTCCAGTGGTGACAGGACCTAACTTCCGGCCTCCAACAATCTGGTGGACTCTTTCCTCCAGGTCCGTCAGTTCCTGCAGCTGAGGAGGGCCCCCGCCAGTACGATTCTGTTCCCTCCGGTTCCTGGCCAGCTTGCCCTGCAGGAGAAAGGACGGGAAGTTCTGAATCATGCTGCCCTGAGTTGTCATCTCATGCCCCCCCATGGTGGATCAGCCCTTACAGTATGCCCTGAATTGAATGTGCGTGTGCGTTCCCAGAAAGGGCCATGGGTCCTGGCTGACAGATGGCCATTGGGGCATCGCGCACCCTCTGGCCATAAAGTCAGGTGCAGATGGCGGGATGAAGAAGATTGCCAACAAGCCACTTACCCTAATGACCCGAGTGAGATCGTTGAACTTCTTCCTGCATTGCACAGGAGTCCTGGGCGCCACGCTGCTGGAGTTGACTCTTTGACAAACGTCCCTCCAAGCTCTGCGGTACTCGTTCTGAGGAGGCCTCTTGCCATTGTCGGGGTACAGCACTGCTCGCCGGCACTCCACTGCGTCAACCAAAGCATCCAATGCCCTTTGGGAAAAGCGCTCCGCTCTCTGCCTCACCCTCTCCATCTTGTCAAACTTTGCAACGCCTCAGTTTGCACAGCGCCGAAATTGAGGCCTACAGGGCGATGAGTCTGGCTGCTGAACCTAAATGACCCGCCCCTTTAAGAGCTGGCCGGTGCCTGCATGTCTCCTGGTCATCGATTATTGACAGCACCAACGCTGCGCCCGTCCGCCCAGATATTGAGTAGCGCCGGCAGGTTAGCACCTTAGGAGTCCCGTGCAGTGCCTGATTTAACGCCGCAATCACCCTCAGGGGCGCAGCAACCCAATATCGCTGGAGGTGGCGATAAGTTGCGCCTGGCGATAAAATTTGTGCATCGCCAATTCTAGCGCCCCGAGCGGGGCTATACCCAATTTCTCCCCCATAGAGTTATACAGCACAGAAAGAGGCCCTTCAGCTCATCGTGTCCACGCCGGCCACCAAGCCCTGTCTATTCTAATCCCATTTTCCAGCACTTGGTCCGTAGCCTTGTATGCTATGGCGTTTCAAGTGCTCATCTAAATGCTTCTTGAATGTTGTGAGGGTTCCTGCCTCTACCACCAGTGAGTTCCAATTCCACATCAGATTCAGTTGGGGGAATGGAGTGACTTCAGATCGAGGTGGCGGGTCAGTGTGACTGGAGGTAGAGACTGCAGCTCAGGATGAGGCTTGGCAAGCGCCACAATAGAGTATTTACCGTCGGTGAGTATCACGTCTTCAACATTTCACGCTGATTAGCAGAAATTAGCATGATGAGGAAAGGTTGGATAAACTTGGCTTGTATTCCCTTGAGGATAAAAGATTGGAGGGGTGATCTGATCGAGGTGTTTAAAATGTTAAAAGGATTCAATAGGGTAGATACAGAGAAACAAGTTCCTCTGGTGGGGGCCTCAAGAACAAGGGACGATAATCTTAAAGTTAGTGCTAGGCCATTAAGGAGCGAAATCAGGAAGCACTTTTTCACACAAAGGGTAGTAGAAATTTGGAAATCTCTCCCCCGAAAAGCTGTGGATGCTGGGACAATTGGAGGTTTCAAGACTGAGGTGGGTAGATTTTTGTTGGGTAAGGGTATCAAGGGATATGGAGCAAAGGCAGGTAAATAGAATTGAGGTGCAGTCAGCCCTGATCTAATTGAATGGCTGAGCAGGCTCGAAGGGCTGAACGGCCCACTCCTGTTTCCAACATGAAATAGGAACCAAATTCCTGATTTTTTTCCCCGCTTTTGTTTTTCGAAAAGTGAAAGTTTGAAGACGGTTTGTACAGGGAAAAGATTGTTTAAATATGTACGAGAGCTTGTAGATGGTATTAATAATGGATGTTCGCTGCAGGCTTTGAACCATCTGAGGCTTTTTGTATTTTTGGCTAGGGAGTTAAATGGAGGTGACTTCAGAATTCTGTCGTGGCTGTAATTTGTTCATCAGGTTTTGATTCTGCTCGTGATTGTTTTGCTTTATATGGCACATAAAGCATCTGCTCCCCAGAGATTTAAAAATCAATGTAATTATCTATGTTTCTGGAAGCTACTGGAATGTTTGTGAAGTGGCAGAGTCAGGACTGCTTCATCAGTGCAGCCATATAATGGACCTTTCAGCTTCCTTTCCTAATGTCACACTGGGGCTGAGATGACAAACACTGCTCCGGCACTTGACATCCATGAGATCAAATGTGTCGCTCTGAGCCACCCGATGACTTGGAAAATGTAAGTGGGAGGGGCGGGGTGGTGGGGGTGCGGTGGAGCGCAGTTTTGACAAGCTCAGAACTTTTTCATTTTCACAATCTAAAAAGGATAGACGTGAGTCTAAATGTTCTGTTCTCCCAATCACTGATTCCTTTTGCTACAACCTCCGTAGCCTTCAAATTTTCAACAGGAGAGCTCAGCTCCTTGGGATTAGTTAAAAGGGAATCTTCAGACCTGCGACTTCCAGAAGACTGCTGGGCAGCCACTGGTAGGTGGATGGAATACAGGCGATGGATTAGAGGCGATTACTTGGAGCTGCCCTTTCCCTTGGCCCTCTCTTCTTGTGATGAAGTTCCCCTGGATTCATTAGCTCTTCAACCCATTTCAGCTTTTAGATTCTGCCGCATTCAAGGCAGTCTCCTGCAGTATCACCCTAACTATGAGAATTTGGTTTGTTTTCCTCTCCAACTTTCTGCTCCTCCTCCCTAAAGGTGCTGAGTCTCACTGGGACACAGGCCCATAAGTAGCAGTCCTCCCGACTGGTACCTTGCCCAAATGGCCATTCTTCACGGGGCCAGCATAGACAGTGAGGGGCTGAATTTCCACAAGTGTTCTCCTGCTCATCCGGCGTAACTTTGGAAGCCACATAAACAAGTGTCAGCAGGCTATTCGACTAGCTAGAGCATCACAGTTCAGCACAAGCTTGTCCTGTCCTCATTTGACACCCACATATGCACAGACAGTGGTCACTGGATGGCAATCAAGATCAGAGCACGACGCCTGATTGATTATCTGCTTCCTAGCCCAGGGGCATGAAGGCCACTTGTACTACCTATTATCAAGTTGTTTTAGAACTGGATTGAAGCCATCTTGCTCAGCTGCTGCTAGAAACGTTGTGCCTGTAATGTTAATTCCATCTCTTTTCCCTCCTGCTCACTCAGATTGAACCCACAGGTCCACAACTTTGTTGTCCTGTTTTGACATTGACCTGTGTTTCAAATTTCACGTCCAGCTCATTGCCAAAACCTTACTTTCACCTCTAGAACATGGCTTGCCTATGTTCCTTCATCACATCAAGGCTCAATTTTCTCCTAATCAGCCTCATCATACATAAACTCCAACTTGTCCAGAACTCTGTGTAGGATAGGGCACAGGCCCCAAAGCCCTGCACACCCATCACTCTAGGTCTCTGTTCCCTAGTGTATTGACTTCAAAATAATCCTCCCCATCTTCAAACCATTCCACTGCATCATTCCACCTTACCTTGCAATCTTACCTCGCACTATGTCCCAACATGCTGGGCAGTATTCTGCTGCTACCGGGAGCTGAGGAGTGCTTTTAAAAAGTTACACAATTGTTGCACAGAGTTTCCTGGGTGCGTGTGTGTGTGTGAGCAACATACACATTTTCTAAAGCTATGTTACACCTGAGCTGGCAGTGGCACTGACTCCCAATTCGGTCACACCCAGGACAGATCAACAGTGTAGAAAGAAGTGAAAAAATTCACGAGGACAGGCAGGGTAATATGTCACCACTCACTGCTCACCCTGGGCACCACCACACTCTCACCCTTTTAAAGTAAAACTCACACAACTAATCCTTCACACTACACTTTGGGTGAGGGTACCTACAACTTCCCTAACACACACCAATTACCTTGCACAAACCCAAAACACGTTCCTCCATTCTAACATCTGCACCTCTCACTTCACCGCTCCCATCACAATTGCCACACACTCCTTAACTGACAGCCTTTTATCACACAGATAACCTTCCATCCCCCTTAGCTTGCAATTAAAGAAATGTTTGCTTTCAAATAAACTGGGCTCTTTTTTCATGACCTATTATTTATGAACATTACAGTAAATCAGGAAATAGACCATGCAGCACGTTTGGACTTTTGCTCAGAGGTGAAGATTCCTGGCAAGGTTCTGCTGGGCCAAAGAGATCTGCTTTGGTGTCATCTGGTAGGGTGTAAAAGAAAGTAAGACTGAGGTCAATCAGTCAATGAAGACGTTTTGCAGAATCTGCCCTCTGTTGCCCTTTGCAGTGGTAATTGAGGACATGACCTAGTTTGCGTCACAGAGGAGCTGGACCTCCTGGGAATTGAACCCCTTTCTATTCACATATGCCTGTGGCTGCACTGTTGGCATCTTCACTACCATCATGGCACCCTGCGGCCAGAGGAATCCAGCTATCTTGTAACGTTTCTGCACCTCTGCTGCCTGGGGTTGATTATGAAGTGGATGAATTCAGCTGCTCTATGAATGAGGGAATCCTGGATGCATGCCCTGACAGCTCCCTGGTTAATGTTTGCACAGATCTCTTATGGCAGGATCTGGAGCCATAAAAGTTGAGGGCCGTTGTCACTTTAATTGCCATGGGCAGAACAGTTGTGGCAATGAAAAGAATCTGCAAATCTTTGTGATGAGGTTGGCAGAGCTGACCAATGGCATCCTTGGAGAGATGCAGCCATTGAAAGTATGGGGCTCAGAGAGGTCCGCGTAGGGCTGGCGCGGTCTCGATATATGTTGGGGAGGGTCATACTTGGTGGGATTCCGTTTTCTGCCATTCTGCTTGATTTTCCTGGGCTGGATATGTTCCTACTGCGTCTCCTCTTCCATTGTGTCCAAAGTTAAGCTGAGTGTGGACTTGGTGGTGGGGTAAGTTGGGGAATCCCAGAAAAAAATTCTGGGGAGAGAGGAAAGCACAACAATAAAATGAAATATAGTTGTCAGTGATTAAAAACCACGAGGGAAGGAGATAAAGAAAAGTTCCTCGGAAATCTGCAATCAATACATTGAGCTTACGAACTCCTCACTTACACTTGTCTGAAATGCAAGGGGGAGCTGTTAGATTCTTTTGGGGTGTAAAGTTACACCGATTGCAGGGGTGGCAAGAACTCAGCTATGCAGGTGTGATTACCCACCGCTTGATTTTGGTTTCACTACCGCCCCATTTTAAAATGCAAACGAGGTGACAGCAAGACGAAAAATGATCCCAATCTTTTAATAATAGCCCGAAAGGTTTGACGTTATTGATAACGATCCTCTCTTTGAATAAGGCTGTTAATAAGGCATACAGGATTCTTGGCTTTATAAATAGAGCCATAGAATAACAAAAGCAAGGAAGCTACATTAAATCTTTATAAAGTACCGGTTAGGCCTCAGCTGGAGTATTATGTCCAATATCTTGGCACCACACTTTAGGAAGTTTGTCCATGCCTTGGAGAGGTTGCAGAGGAGATTTACTAGAATGCGGGACTTCAGTTACATGGAGAGACTGGAGAAGCTGGGATTATTCTCCTTGGAGCTGTGAAGGTTAAGGAGAGATTTAATCGAGGCATTCAAAATCATGAAGAGTTTTGCTAGAGTAAATAAGGAGAAACTGGTTCCAGTGGCAGAAGGGTCATTACCCAGAGGACACAAATTTAAGGATAATTGGCAAAAGAGGCTGAGAAGAGATGAGGAAAAATTTTTTTACATAGCAAGTTTTATGATATGGAATCCAGTGCCTGAAAGGGTGGTGGAAGCAGATTCAATAGTAACTTTCAAAAGGGAATTAGATAAATATGTGAAGAAAATTGTAGGGCTGTGGGGAAAGAACAGGGGAGTGGGACTAATTGGTACAAACGACGTAGATAGGACAAGGAAGACGGTTCTGTTAAAGGAGTATGAGCAGCTAGGGGTCAAATTAAAAAACAGAACCTCAAGGGTAATAATCTCTGGGTTATTACCTGAGCCACGAGCGAATTTGGCTAGGATAAATAAAATTAAAGAGTTAAATGCGTGGCTCAAAGACTGGTGTGGGAGAAATGGGTTTTGCTTCTTGGGACACTGGCACCAGTACTGGGACAGGAGGGAGCTGTTCTGTTGGGACGGACTCCACTTGGCCAGTGCTGGGACTAGAGTCCTGGCGAATCATATAACTAGGGCTGTAGAGAGGGCTTTAAACTAATTAGTGGGGGGGAGGTTTCTAGAGAGCAAATAATAGAAATGACAACAGAGAAGGTCATAGACTTAGGTAGCAGTGGGGGAATTAAAAAACAGAATGTGTCAGGAAGGGACAGAAGGTATGGAGTAAAAAGTAAAGTACTAAAAAGGGAAAAAACAGGAACTAAGTGTTACAAAACATATTTGAAAGTTCTTTATCTGAATGCACGTAGCATTCGTAACAAAATGAATGAGTTAACGGCACAAATAATGACATATGGGTATGATCTTGTGGCCATTACAGAAACATGGCTGCAGGGTGACCATGACTGGGAATTAAACATACCAGGTTATTTAACAATCAGGAAGGACAGGCAGGAAGGGAGAGGAGGTGGGGTGGCTATGTTAATAAAGGAAGGAATCACTATAATACAGAGAAATGATATTGGGTCAAAGGAGCAGGATAGTGAAACAGTTTGGGTGGAGGTAAGGAATAATAAGGGGAAAAAAACACTAGTGGGTGTAGTCTATAGGCCTCCGAACAGTTGCAACTCTGTTGGACGGAGTATTAATCAGGAAATAGTTGAGGCTTGTAATAAGGGAACAGCTATAATTATGGGGGATTTTAATTATCATATTAACTGGACAAATCAAATTGGGCAGAGCAGCCTTGAGGAAGAGTTCATTGAGTGTATTAGGGATGGGTTTCTTGAGCAGTATGTAACTGAACCGACCAGGGGGCAAGCAACCTTAGATTTGGTCCTGTGTAATGAGACAGGATTAATTAAAAATGTCCTAGTAAAGGATCCCCTTGGAATGAGTGACCATAACATGGTTGAGTTCCATATTCAATTAGAGGGTGAGAAGGTTGGATCTCAAACAAGCGTGCTGAGCTTGAATAAAGGAGACTATGAAGGTATGAGAGTGGAATTAATTAGAGTGGACTGGGAAAATAGATTAAAGGGTAAGACGGTACATGACCAGTGGTGTACATTTAAGGAGTTATTTTACAACTTCCAAAAAAAATATATTCCACTGAGGAAAAAAGGGTGTAAAAGAAAAGATAGCCATCCGTGGCTAAGTAAAGTAATTAAGGATAGTATCCGACTAAAAACAAGGGCATATAAGGTAGCCAAATCTAGTGGGAGGATGGAAGATTGGGAAGTCTTTAAAAGACAGCAAAAAATAACAAAAAGATTGATTAAGAAAGGGAAGATAGATTATGAAAGTAAATTAGCAAAAAATATAAAAACAGACAGTAAAAGTTTCTATAGTTATATAAAAAGAAAAAGGGTGGCTAAAGTAAATGTTGGTCCCTTAGAGGATGAGACCGGGAAATTAATGGTGGGAAACATGGAGATGGCAAAAACACTGAACAATTATTTTGTATCAGTCTTTACAGTAGAGGACACTAAGAATATCCCAACACTGGACAAACAGGGGGCTCTAGGGGGGGAGGAACTAAATACGATTAAAATCACTAAGGAAGTGGTACTTGGTAAAATAATGGGACTCAAGGCGGATAAATCCCCTGGACCTGATGGCTTGCATCCCAGGGTCTTGAGGGAAGTAGCGGTAGGGATTGTGGATGCATTGGTAATAATTTTCCAAAACTCACTGGACTCAGCAAAGGTCCCAGCAGATTGGAAAACTGCTAATGTAACACCCTTATTTAAAAAGGGTAGTAGGCAGAAGACTGGAAACTATAGACCTGTTAGCCTAACATCTGTGGTTGGTAAAATGTTAGAGTCCATTATTAAGGAGACAGTAACAGGACATTTGGATAAACATAATTTAATAGGGCAAACTCAGCATGGTTTCATGAAGGGGAAGTCATGTTTAACAAATTTGCTTGAGTTTTTTGAGGAAGTAACATACAGGGTGGATAAAGGGGAACCAGTGGACGTAGTGTATTTAGACTTCAAAAAGGCATTTGACAAGGTGCCACACAAAAGATTATTGCTCAAGATAAAAAATCACGGGATTGGGGGTAATATTCTGGCGTGGGTGGAGGATTGGCTCTCTAACAGAAAGCAGAGAGTTGGGATAAATGGTTCGTTCTCAGATTGGCAACCAGTAACTAGTGGTGTTCCGCAGGGGTCAGTGCTGGGTCCCCAACTCTTTACAATCTATATTAACGATTTGGAGGAGGGGACCGAGTGTAACATATCAAAGTTTGCAGATGATACAAAGATGGGAGGGAAAGTAGTGAGTGAGGAGGACATAAAAAACCTGCAAAGGGACATAGACAGGCTAAGTAAGTGGGCAGAGATTTGGCAGATGGAATACAATACTGGAAAGTGTGAGGTTATGCACTTTGGCAGGAAAAATCATAGAGCAAGTTATTATCTTAATGGCAAGAAACTGGAAAGTACTGTAGTACAAAGGGATCTGGGGGTCCTGGTGCACGAAACTCAAAAAGTTAGTATGCAGGTGCAGCAAGTGATTAAGAAGGCCAATGGAATGTTGGCCTTTATTGCTAGGGGGTTGGAATATAAAAACAGGGAGGTATTGCTGCAGTTGTACAAGGTATTGGTGAGGCCGCACCTGGAATACTGCATACAGTTTTGGTGTCCATACTTAAGAAAAGACATACTTGCTCTCGAGTCAGTACAAAGAAGGTTCACTCGGTTAATCCCGGGGATGAGGGGGTGGTCATATGAGGAGAGGTTGAGTAGATTGGGACTCTACTCATTGGAGTTCAGAAGAATGAGAGGCGATCTTATTGAAACATATAAGATTGTGAAGGGGCTTGATCGGGTGGATGCGGTGAGGATGTTCCCAATGATGGGTGAAACTAGAACTAGGGGGCATAATCTTAAAATAAGGGGCTGCTCATTCAAAACTGAGATGAGGAGAAACTTCTTCACTCAGAGGGTGGTAGGTTTGTGGAATTTGCTGCCCCAGAAAGCTGTGGAAGCTACATCATTAAATAAATTTAAAACAGAAATAGATAGTTTCCTAGAAGTAAAGGGAATAAAGGGTTACGGGGAGCGGGCAGGAAATTGGACATGAGTCTGGGTTCGGAATGGTCATGGCCCTGTGGGTAGTGGAGCGGGCCCAGGGGCCGTGTAGCCTTGTTCTGCTCCTACTGTGTTCTAATTCTGTTAGATTTCAGGAGATGGTTTTATTCCTGTTCCTGGCTGGGGTGGAGATCGCCTTTACAGAAGGTAAGTACTGTAGAAAATATAGGGACAGAGTGATCTCCTGGAAGAATTTCGATCGCCTAGATGGGTCGGAGAGGAATTTCCCAGATTTTTTTCTCCCAAATTGGCCATTGGGTCTTTATCTGGTTTTTCGCCTCTCCCGGGAGATCACATGGGTTCGGGTGGATGCAGAGTGATAGAAGATTTGAGGTTAGGATCAGATCAGCCATGATCTTATTGAATGGTGGAGCAGGCTTGAGGGGCCGATTGGCCTACTCCTGCTCCTATTTCTTATGTTCTTATGTTCTTATGACACAGGCACGATGGGCTGAATGGCCTCCTTCTGTGTTGTAAGATACAATGAGTCTATGATTCTAAGTAATGAACACTTCAAATTGCCATTGTAACCAGCCTGGTTCCAGGCTGCGGGCCTATTGTTGAGAACAAGACGGAATCTAGCATTAGAGAAATATTGCGGCCTTGAAATTTGGCTGCACATACGGGCATTAAATGACCTCCTAATCCTCCAATATGGCGAGCAGGAAGCGCATGCACATTATGAGCCGGAAATGTGCCACTCGCCATATTTGTTAAGGTCCCCCCCCCCAAAAAAAATTGGTGTATGCAAATAAAGCCTGTTTGAGGCCCCGTTTACAATATTGGTTTTCTCTGAGGCTGCCGGCGCTGACTGCACTCAGGAAAACCAGGTCTAAATGCGGCCTAACAAGTGGTCCTTAAAATCAATAAGGTAAGATTATAAAATATATTTACCTGAATGTGGAGCCAGGAGCAGCAGCAGCAGCGCTCCTCCCGACCCCACATTCAAAGAATGCCGGCCACCATTCACCTCTGATCGCCTCCGCTACCTCCACCCCCCCAGCCACCATTACGTCCCCCCCCGCCCGGCAACCGCTACCCCCAGACCCGATGGACCACTCATTCAGGCACCATCCGGAACGACTAAAAGCCGCCTGGACAAAAATGAGGTAAAGCACTGCATTTGAAGGTCGGAGAAGCCTCTGTATTATTTCCATAAACATTGATTTTCTACAGCAATTTATTAAATATTGAAATCAAGTGCAATTAACTTTCAGCCTACCATTGCTAAATGTACTAAAATTAATTGGATTTCTTAAAGAAGTTACATTGTAAATGTCCTTATCGCTGCCATCTGTTTAGTTTTCGAGCAAACAATGCTACTTTTGAATGGGCAGTTTGGAAATTTCTAGAATGTATTTACCATTTTTTAAAAACAGAAGTGCTTTTTTTCCCACTAATTCCTCCATCTCTGTGTTAGTTATTAACATTTTCAAACAATTTCAGCAGCAGCAACGCAATCCTCAGGGGCTGAGATTCTGCTAAGTGTTATTTTAGTTCACTGATTAATGCATTCATGGCTAATACTTGGCAGAATTTCAACCCCTAGAACTGTAGCCATAATTCCATCCCCTGCCTCATCCTCGCGCTCCCTCCGCTGGCTTTATAGCTGGTAAAAGGCGGTGGCTTTAACAGTCTCAAGACAATCAAGCGTAATTAATTGAGTCGATCTAAAGTCATTAATATGACACATTAACAAGTCTGATTCACAGCATTAAGACACCTGATTCATCGTATTAACACACCTAGTCATAGCATTTATACATCCAATTCCTCGCATTAACATGTCTGATTCACAACATTTACACACATGATTCATAACATAAACACTCCAGTTTCAGAGACCACCCACAATTGATTTTCTCCATCACTGTGGACTGTTTTATGGTTCTGTCTCATGAGGCTGTGAAGAAAGGCACCAGTAATCTATGTGTGGCTCTTGTTTTCAGATTCATCAAACAGCAGAATCAATAGAAATATATTAAATCTAAATACAACATATTAATATCTGTGCCGAGTATAACACAATTACAGCATAACGACTTACAGAATTAACATTTAGCATCTCAAGTTTCAGTACAAAGGAAAATCAAATTAAATTACAAAAATATAAATTAACAATTTTCTGAGGAAAAAATTCTGAAATCCTGTTTTGTGATCATCTCTAATTGAAGAGTTATTAAAGAGCTGTCTGGGTAATGTTATCTTTCTGCTCTGTATCCTACAAGATTACTTCTGATGTGATATCCCTCTATCTCTGAACATTACTGTGAGATGGATGAATTCCATAAGTGTTTCTGTCTGATTCCAACAATACTACACACATTTCCCAACTCCTAATTTGAGGAGCTTTGGGAGGAATCTTGCACGGACATCCTAGCCTGGGTCACTAATAGAATGGAGCTCCCTCCTCAGAGACATTCACTGCATGGACATCTGTCCCCAGGGTCAGTCCCTGTATGGAGATTCCCCCACACAGGATCAATCACTTCTTGGAGGGTCACTGGATGATGGTACTGAATTGATTACAGTGCTCGCCATGGGAATGTCACGCTGGCCTAAAGAGGAAGAGTCTCACCATTGCATGAGATGCTCTATGTTTAGCAGGCCCAATTGCAACTTGTCTTGTGATCCATTTAGATTCCAAGACACTTGTCTGAGCTCTTGTTTCACAGTATTCACAGGTGTACCTGGTCTCTGACATATAGGACTAAACTTTACCCTCTGCAGCTGCTGCGACTTGGCTGGGGAACATGAAGGAACAGCACTTTTACACTCTATACATCTGTATCGCTCTTTCCTGCACTGGGTTTGTGGAGGAAACCTTGAAATGAGAGACTGCTTGCCATTACCTCTGACCCACATGTTGTACATTTTCTACTTCCATTGTCATCTTCAGCTTTGTACTGGCTTGAGGCCTTCTGATCTGAGGACTCATGCTTGGAGGAACCCTTCTCCTTTGAGAACCTCAGTCAGATCAGGCACCTCGTGCTGGGAGGAAGTCTTCTTTTCTTCCTTCGAAGAAGTTTGATGCTTTGCTGCTGTCTTGATCCTGGAGCCATAGATGTGAATTAATCATCTGTGGAGATATAAGAAGACCAAGGCTTTGATTATAAATACATTATAAGACTGCATGATAATAATACTTTGATATGTACACTTCAAAGGACTATAATATATAATGCTCACGATATTCAGAGGGTTTTTTGATTGAAAATCAGCATTAATGCTTAAAAAATGAACAGGCTTTCAAAATAATCATTTTTGACTTTTTTTTTCTTTATTATTTTCTAAAGCCTGTCCTTTGTTTTAAAAAAAAGCCCCGCCCCCTCCCCCACCGCCAAATTGTCCAATATTTTCAGTCTTGCATCCGTAACTCATAGACAAGAAATCTCAGTTTGAAAGGATTTGAACAAATGTGGAGAAAATCCGCCCTTGGGCGTTATTCACTAAAACTTGTGGGTGGGAAGTGCTCTGATTGCTGTGCCATGACATCTTGAATGTGTTTTTGTAGGTTTCCAGTGAGTTTCTAGCAACAGATCCTGAAAGAGCTTGTTCATGATTTCTCTACACAGAGAGGAATTCTTCAGAAACCTATTTACAATGATGTTACACACAGCTCCACTCGCGATCCACTAGTCACTCGATAACTAGAGGAGTTTCCCTGCTGTCTGCCACAGGGAAAATCATCACAAGAATCCTCCTCAATCGCCTTCTCCCAGTGGCCGAAGAGCTCCTCCCAGAATCGCAATGCGGATTCCGCCCACTAAGGAGCACTATGGACATGATCTTCACCGCATGTCAATTACAAGAGAAATGTAGGGAACAGCACCAACCGCTGTACATGGCCTTCTTTGATCTCACAAAGGCCTTTAACACTGTTAACCATGAGGGATTATGGAGTGTCCTCCTCAAATTCGGCTGCCGTCAAAAGTTTGTCACCATCCTCTGCCTGCTTCACGACGACATGCAAGCCGTGATCCTGACCAACGGTTCCACCACAGACCCAATTCACGTACGGACCAAGGACAAGCAAGGCTGTGTCATCGCACCAATGCTCTTCTCGATCTTCCTTGCTGTAATGCTCCATCTCACCCTCAGTAAGCTCCCCACTGGAGTGGAGCTAATTTACAGAACAAACGGGAAACTGTTCAACCTCTGTCGCCTCTAGTCCAGATCCAAGGTCATCCCATCCTCTGTCGTCAAATTACAGTATGCAGACGACGCTTGCGTTTGCGCTCACTCGGAGGTCAAACTCCAAACCATCGTCAACACCTTCACCGAAGTGTACCAGAGCATGGGCCTTACACAAACATCCGTAAGACAAAGGTCCTCTACCAACCTGCCCCTGCCACACAGTACTGCCCCCCAATTATCAAAATCTACAACAAGGCCTTGGACAACGTAGACCACTTTCCATACCTCGGGTGCCTACTGTCAACAAGGGCAGATGTCGATGATGAAGTCCACCACCGTCTCCAGTGTGCCAGTGCAGCCTTCGGTCGCCTGAGGAAGAGAGTGCTTGGAGACCAGGACCTCAAACCCGGCACTAAGCCCATGGTCTACAGAGCAGCAGTGATACCAGCCCTGCTATATGCCTCAGAGACATGGACCATGTACAGCAGGCACCTCAAAGCACTGGAGAGGTACCACGAACGCTGCCTCCACAAAATCCTGCAAATCCATTGGCAGGATAGGCGCACCAACATCAGTGTTCTCGCTCAGGCCAACATCCCCAGCATTGAAGCTTTGACCACGCTCGATCAGCTCCGATGGACGGGTCACATCATTCACATGCCCGATACGAGACTCCCAAAACAAGCGCTCTACTCGGAGCTCCGGCACGGCAAGAAAGCCCGAGGTGGGCAGAGGAAATGCTTGAAGGGCACCCTCAAAGCCTCCTTGAAAAAGTGCAACATCCCCACTGACACCTGGGAATCCCTGGCCCAAGACCACACAAAGTGGAGGAGAAGCATCCAGGAAGGTGCCGAACACCTCAAGTCTCTTCACTGGGAGCAAGCGGAGGCCAAGCACAGGCAGCCAAAGGAGCGCACGTCAACCCAAACACCCCACCCACCCGCCCCTTCAACCACCGTCTGCCCCACCTGTGACAGAGACTGTAGGTCCCTCATTGGACTCATCAGTCACCTGAGAACTCATTTTTGTCAAGTCATCCTTGGTTCCGAGGGACTGCCTAAGAAGAAGAAGAAGAAGAAGACACACTGCAACCAGAGGGATTCTCACCCCATGGTGGGGACTGAAGAAACGGTGTACCGGGACTGTTGCCTTTGAGAATGGCAATGGATGGTCCTTATTCTGTGTCATGAGAATGCTGAAAGAGACCACAACAGCTCTTCACATGTCACTGAAATCGATGCACTTTTTCTTCAGTAATAAACTCAGACTACCTTTTTTAAAAGGCCATCACTAATTGGTGAACCAATAACTGCCTGATTCCATCTGGCTTCTAATCCATTATTAACATTAATGATAATGTGCTAAAAAAATGAGGTTATGATTGGAAAAAGTGGCAGATTGCGAGAGTTATCAGTTAACAGTGGTTAACGGATTTTGTGCAAGCTCTAGTTGTTGCTAAACACAACAGCTTGCATTGATATGACACCCTCACACACAAAGAGGAGAGCTAGACACCAAGTGGCAGACAGTAAAGATGGAGAGAAGTCAAAAGCATGATTGAAGAGACAGTTTTTAATTGGCTTCTTCCCTCAGTCAGCCGTGGCTCAGTGGTTGCACTCTTGTCTCTGTGTCAGAAGGTTGTGGGTTCATGTCCCACCCCCAAAGTCTGGAGCACATAATCCAGACTGACACTCCAGTGCAGCAGTGAGGGAGTGCTGTACTGTTGGAAGTGCCGTCTTTCTGACGTGTATGTTAAACTGATGCCCCGGCTGCTGTCTGAGGTGGATGTATAAGATCCCATGATACTACAGGTAGACTACCCTTTATCCGAACTTCCGAAAACCGAAACCCTCTAAAAACCGAAGGTTTTTTCGTTCAGCGTAAGTCGTGCACACGACTTACGCTGAACGAAAAGAGGGTTTCGGTTTCGGAAGTTCGGATAAAGGCTAAGTCGTGCACACGACCCCCCACGGAGCCCCCCGCGGACCCCCGCCGACCCCCCCGCCAACCCCGACCCCCGCCGACCCCCCCGCGGACCCCCGCCGACCCCGACCCCCACGACTTACGCTGAGCGTCAGCGTAAGTCGTGCGCACGACCCCCCCGCGGACCCCCCCGCGGACCCTCCCACGGACCCCGCCGGCCCCGACCCCCCCGCGGACCCCCGCCGGCCCCGACCCCCGCCGACCCCCCCCGCCGACCCCCCTGCCGACCCCCGCCGACCCCCGCCGACCCCCCCGCGGACCCGCTGTAAGGAGGGATGATATATTAGCGGGTTCCTCAAATGAGGCCATATGGGTAGAACTTAAAAACAAAAAGGGGGCAAGCACTTTGCTGGGAGTGTACTATAGGCCCCCAAACAGTCAGGGGGAGATAGAGGAACAGATATGTAGGCAAATCTCAGAAAAGTGCGAAAATAATAGGGTAATAATAGTGGGGGATTTCAACTTCCCCAATATAAATTGGGATAGTCAGAGTGTGAAAGGCTTAGAGGGTGCAGAATTCTTAAAGTGCATCCAGGAGAGCTTTTTGAGCCAACATGTAGAAAGTCCTACAAGAGAGGGGGCGGTACTGGACCTAATTCTAGGGAATGTAGCCGGGCAAGTGGTGGAAGTGTCAGTAGGAGAGCATTTTGGCGACAGTGACCATAATTCGGTGAGATTTAAGGTGGTCATGGAAAAGGACAAAGACGGCCCGGAAATAAGGGTTCTAAATTGGGGGAAGGCCGATTTTAATATGATAAGGCAGGATCTGGCCAAAGTGGACTGGGAGCAGCTACTTATAGGAAAATCCACATCAAAACAGTGGGAGACTTTCAGAAGGGAAATAGAGAGAGTACAACGCCAACATGTTCCTGTAAAGGTCAAGGGTGGGACCAACAAGCAAAGGGAACCTTGGATGACAAGGGATATACAAAAATGCATTAGGAATAAAAGGGGGGCTTTTGGCAGTTACAAAAGACTAAAGACGGAAGAAGCCCTAGAGGAGTATAAAAAGTGCAGGGGCGTACTTAAAAAAGAAATTAGGAGGGCGAGGAGGGGCCATGAAATAACACTGGCGAGCAAAATAAAGGAAAATCCTAAGATGTTTTATAAGTATATTAAGGGCAAGAGGATAACCAGGGAAAGGGTAGGGCCCATTAGGGACCAAAGTGGCAATCTGTGTGTAGAGCCAGATGAGGTAGGCGGGGTTTTAAATGAATTTTTTGCATCTGTGTTCACTATGGAGAAAGACGATGCAGACATAGAAATCGGGCAAGGGGACTGTGACATACTTGAACATATTAGCATCGAGAGGGAGGAGGTGCTAGCGGTTTTAGCAGGCCAAAAAGTGGATAAATCCCCAGGCCCGGACGAGATGTATCCCAGGCTGCTGTGGGAGGCAAAGGAGGAGATTGCAGGGGCTCTGACACAAATTTTCAGAACCTCTCTGGCCACAGGGGATGTACCAGAGGACTGGAGAACAGCTAACGTAGTACCATTATTCAAGAAGGGTAGCAGGGATAAACCAGGGAATTACAGGCCAGTGAGCCTAACATCTGTGGTAGGGAAATTATTGGAAAAAATTCTGAGGGACAAAATTAGTCTCCACTTGGAGAGGCAAGGATTAATCGGGGATAGTCAGCATGGCTTTGTCAAGGGTAAATCATGTCTGACAAATCTGATTGAATTTTTCGAGGGGGTGACTAGGGGGGTGGATGAGGGAAATGCTGTGGATGTGGTTTACATGGACTTCAGTAAAGCTTTTGACAAAGTCCCGCATAGGAGACTGGTCAAGAAGGTAAGAGCCCATGGGATCCAGGGTGCCTTGGCGCGTTGGATCCTCAACTGGCTGAGTGGCAGGAGGCAGAGGGTGATGGTCGAAGGTTGCTTTTGTGACTGGAAGCCTGTGTCCAGTGGGGTACCTCAGGGATCGGTGCTGGGTCCCTTGTTGTTTGTGATCTACATAAATGATTTGGATGAGAATGTAAAAGGTATGATCAGTAAGTTCGCAGATGACACGAAAATTGGTGGGGTGGTAAATTGCGAGGAGGAAAGCCTCAGGCTACAGGATGATATAAACGGGTTGGTCAGATGGGCGGAAAAGTGGCAAATGGAATTTAACCCTGAAAAGTGCGAGGTGATGCATTTTGGACTTACAAATAAGGCAAGGGAATACACAATGAGTGGTAGGACCCTAGGAAATACAGAGGGTCAGAGGGACCTTGGTGTACATGTACATAGATCCCTGAAGGCAGCGGAACAGGTAGATAAGGTGGTTAAAAAGGCATATGGGATACTTGCCTTCATTAGCCGAGGCATAGAATATAAGAGCAGGGAGGTTATGATGGAGCTGTACAAAACGCTGGTGAGGCCACAGCTGGAGTACTGTGTGCAGTTCTGGTCGCCTCACTATAGGAAGGATGTGATTGCTTTGGAGAGGGTGCAGAGAAGATTCACCAGGATGTTACCTGGGATGGAGCGCCTCAGCTATGAAGAGAGGCTGGACAGGCTGGGGTTGTTTTCCTTGGAGCAAAGAAGGCTGAGGGGGGACCTGATTGAGGTGTACAAAATGATGAGGGGCATAGATAGGGTAGATAAAGAGGAACTTTTCCCCTTAGTAGGGGGGTCAATAACAAGGGGGCATAGATTCAGGGTAAGGGGCAGGAGATTTAGAGGGGATTTGAGGAGGAACTTCTTCACCCAGAGGGTGGTTGGAATGTGGAACTCAATGCCTGAAAGGGTGGTAGAGGCAGGAACCCTCACAACATTCAAGAAGCATTTGGATGAGCACTTGAAATGCCATTGCATACAAGGCTATGGACCAAATGCTGGAAAATGGGATTAGACTGGACAGGGATGGATGGGCGGCGCAGACACGATGGGCCGAAGGGCCTCTTTCTGTGCTGTAAAACTCTATGACTCTATGACCCCCGCTGACCCCCCGCGGACCCCCGCCGACCCACCTTCTGAAATTCGAAATTCTCCGAAAACCGAAACACGGCTGGTCCCGAGGTTTTCGGATAAAGGATAGTCTACCTGTATTTTGAAGAAGAGCAGGTGAGTTCTCCCCAGGGTCCTGGCCAATATTTATCCCTCAACCAATATCAGTAAAACAGATTATCTGGTCATTATCTCATTGCTGCTTGTGGGGCCTTTTGTGCCCAAATTGGTTGCCGTGTTTCATACATTACAACTTCAAAAGTATTTCATTGGCTGTAAAGCGCTTTGGGTTGTCTTGAGGTCATGATAGACGCTATATAAATGCAAGTCTTTTTTCTGTGAAGTATACTAGTGCATTTTCTTTTAAATGTGCTATATAAATACAGGTTGTCATTGTTAAAGAAGGAAGAGAGGTATCAGGGAGAAGCGCTTTGGAGACAGAGTTCAAAGGAACAAGGGTAGTGAACAGAAGCACTGGGCTGTGATATTGGAGTGGAGGGAACTGGGGTGAGCACTAATTCAAATTTGAAGGATTGAAGGGTATGGGATGGAACATTAGGTTGGAGATTGCCCAGATGATGCAGCGCAAGATCATACAAGAATGTGAAAATGAGGATGAGCAGCTTAAAAGCATTATTTTGGCAACAGGGAGTAGTTGAGTCTTGTAAGAACAAGGATGATGGGTGTGCGGGACAGATCTTGGCTGTGGAGTTCTGGATTAAACAAAGTTTGTGGAAGGTGCAAGAGTGGAGATTAGCAGAGAGAGCACTTGAAAAGTTGACCCATGGATTAGAATTTCAACAGCAGCGGGTGAGATGTAGACACTCACCTTGGCAGTGTCCTGGAGGTGGAAAAATGTAAAGTGGCAAATGACAGATGTGCGGTAACGAGTGCAGCTCAAGATCAAGCAGAATGTAAGTGCAGCACCTGGTTCACCCTGAGCAGACGGTCCGGTGAGCTGATTGAGCTGGAGCCAGAGGCATGTAGATGTTAGTGAGAACCCATGAATGACTTGATTTCCCATTGGAGACATTTCTAGTGTTTGGTAGACCTTGAGGCTAGTATCTGAATGTTGTTTACAAACAGCCTTTTTCTCTAATTAATGACACTAGGCCTGGTTCCATGACTAGTGTGAATTGAGATCTACCTCCTGCCCACTTAACCCAATTCCAATCAAACTGCTGACCACTCAGCATTCCTTCCTGACCCCATGCTAGCTGATATTATGAATGGTTCCCTCTCTTCAGACACTGTTCCTTCCCTTTCAAAACAGCCAAAAAACCTCTCAGACATTGTAAATTACCATGCCATCTTCAACATATCTTTTCTCTCCAAACTCTTTTAATGTGTTGTCACATCCTAAATCTATGTCCATCCCACCTGTACTGCATTGTCCCTTCACATCCTCCCTGACCTCTCTGCAGCCTTTGTCACAGTTGATCACACCATCTTCCCCCAACGCCTCTCCTCCAATTTCCAGCTCAGTGGGACTGCCCTCAGTGGGCTGCACTCTTACTTATCCGATCATAGCCAGAGCAGCTCCAGCAATGGCTTCTCTTCTCACCCACGCATCATTATGTCTGAAGTTCCTCAAGGATCTATCCTTGGCCAGCTCCTCTTTCCCATCTACACACTGTCCTTTGGAAGGTGTCAGCTTTCACATGTACACTGATGACACCCAGGTCTTCCTTTCTGCCACATCTGTCAACCCCTTCACTACCTCTGTACTGTCAGAATCCATGTCCAACATCTAGTCTTGGATGAGCTATAATTTTCTCCGATTAACATTGGGTAGACCAAAGCCATTGTCTTCGGCCCCACCACAACCTCTGTACCCTTGCCACTAACCATCTTCCACCTTGTCACTGTCTCAGGCTGAACCAGACTGTTCACAATCTCGGTATCCTATTCGACCCTGAGCTGAGCTTTCAATCCAATAGCCTCTCCCTCAGAAATACTGCCTACTTCCACCTCCATAACATTGCTTGCATCAGCTTGTCTACTGTTAAAACCATCATCCATGCCTTTCTCACCTCCAGACTTGACTATCCCAATGCTAACCTGGCCAACCTTGCATACTTCATCTTAGCCAAAACTCTGCTGCATTTATCCTAGCCTGCAACACATCCCCCTTGTCTAATACCCCAATCCTCACTGTCCTACAATGGCTCCCTATCTCAATCATCACAAATTTAAAATGTGCATCCTTGTGTTTAAAACCCTCTGTGGCCTCACCCCTTCCTATCTCTGTAACTTCTCCAATGCTACAATTCCCCTTGAACTCTCTGTTCCTCTGACTCCAGCCTTTTGTGCAACCTCCCCTTCCTTTGACAAGCCTTCAGCTGTTTAGGCCCCATGTTCTGGAATTCCCTCCCTAAACGCCTTCCTCTCCCCTCACTTAAGACCATCCCTAAAACCCAACTCTTTGGCCAAGCTTTGGTCACCCCATCTAATTTCTCCTTCTTTGCCTCAGCAACCTTTTTTTCCTTATGCCTCTATGAAGTGTCTGAGGACATCGATGTTAAAGGTGCTATATAAATGCAAGTAGTTGATGATGTAGAATAATAATAAGAAAAATTGGTGCCAAGATCTGCATTATTTGTAAGGTAGCCCTGAGTTTCAGGATTTCAGTCAGGGCCATTAACTTGTAAACAACTCTTAAATGAAATTTATGGTGAGAGTGTCATTTAATATAAAATATTAGAATTATGCTGTGCATCTGATAGCTCAATGGTCAAATGCACCCCCTGGTGTGAAGCTGAGCAATACAGCCTAGATTCGATTGCAGATTTATACTGAGTTATCTGATCTTAGCTGTGGCAATAGTATGGGTGTTACAAATGGCACCCATGACCCTGGGTAAGGAAGGGAAAAGCCAGCCAGGGTGCATGCTCCCGATTGTTATCCAGTGGCCTCGTCTGCAAAGTGTGCATTGGGTAAAGACAGGGTTAGGCTTGGCTGTGATCCTGCAATGATTGAATAGCCTACTAACTTTTATTGTCTGGGCTTGTGGCGGAGCCACTAAGGGACTCCGATCAATTGTATATAATTCCCTTTAATAATATGTTAGCTACAGCCTGAGTCTGTATCTTTGTTTTCACTGTTTACATGTACAGAGCGCGATCACTTTAATAGCGCGGGTAAACGCGATGATGTCACGCCGTTCATCACATGATCCCCCACAGGCGGGAAAAACGTGATGACGTCATGACGTCAGCCACGGGACCGCCCAAGCAGTCCTCGTGGAGCCTCCGAACTGATTAGACCTATATTCGATGTTCTCCTGTAATTATCTGTTAAACTCTGTTAGTTTTCATTAAAACTCGTTTATTTGATCGCCTGAGTGGACCTCAGTCTTTTGGATAGGAACTAGACATTCCTACAGGCTCATGTAAGATGAAAGGCCAGTTAGCTGAGGTAGCAGAGGATAGTCAACAGCTGTGGAACTGTACCTCACGTAAAATCAGCACCTTCAGAAAGGTAGGAGAAAAATTTGTGAACAAAAGTTTGAAGTAGAATTTATTGTTGGGCAAAGCTGCTTTAGTTCATTCTGATTCATATTCAAGTCCTCCCACTGTCCTATTTTAATGTATTCCTCGTGGGACACTTTACCAAACTCCAAACGTACATGTAAACTGCTTGAGAAACACACACATTAACTGTCAAAGGAAGAAATGAATGGCCGATGAATGGCATTTATTAGACACCAACCACTTCCAGCACAGCTAGGAGCAGCCGAGACAGCTTTGTTGCAGCCTGATGAATTGTGGTCAAATCCCAGTGACTGTGCATCTATTAACCAGTTATTAAGATGCACAGCCAGTTGTCCCTGCCTTACAATGGCTGAAAACGAGGTCAATGTCTTACAGCAATTTGCAAAATGTTACTTGACTTTAATCCTTTTTATTTACAGGGTTTTAAAGATTGCTACAGTTAATGTGTGTGGAAAACGATAGAATCAAACTGGCTTCACTTTGGGTACCAGATCAGCCATGAGCTTGTCTGGTAAGCTATTGGAAGGTATTTAAAACAGACTCACAGGAAATCTATGTTGAAGAGATATCCATGGAACAGTGCGAGTCTAAGACTAAAATAATTTGATCACATAGTCATGTGTATTTTCAGTAATCATACTGCGTCAGTGTCCATCGGCAGTAATTTATCATACCACGGTAGCATGTACTGTCAGTAATCTATCATGCCTGTGCTGTGTAATGCCCCAACTGATTCCCAATGGAAACTGGTTTCTGATAGCGACTAGCAGTTGACAGGGACTGGTCTTGATGGGGGTTGGCTCTTGATGGGGGCTGGCTCTTGATGGAGGCTGGTTCTTGATGGGGCTGGTTCTTGATGGGGGCTGGTTCTTGATGGGGGTTGGCTCTTGATGGAGGCTGGCTTTTGATGGGGCTGGTTCTCGATGGGGGCTGGCTCTTGATGGGGGCTGGTTATTGATGGGGGCTGGTTCTTGATGGAGGCTGGTTATTGATGGGGGCTGGTTCTTGATGGAGGCTGGTTATTGATGGGGGCTGGCTTTTGATAGGGACTGGTTCTTGATGGGGGCTGGCTTTTGATGGGGACTGATTCTTGATAGGGTCTGGTTTCTGATGGCGGCTGACAGTTGATAGGGACTGGGTCTGACAAATGATATCTTTTTTGAGCTAGTACCTCAAGAGCCTTCTTCATGGGCGGACTGGTACCTGATGATAGCTGCCACTATCAGGTGATAGGGACTAGCTCCTGATGTGGGCAGGATTCTGTTAGGGATTGCTAGCATTGGGGATTAGCACTAATGGGAACTCTTATCTGATCAAGAGAGATAAATGATGGGGATTACTTTAGGTGTGCCTGCCCATGCTAGTGTAGTGTGAAAGTGGAGGTACTGGAAGGGGCATTTTGGTACATTAAAAAGAGTACATTAAAAGTAACAAATGAGATAGCTGTATCTAGAGCTGAAGCTAAAACCCACGCTGAGGTTATAGTTTGTCCTCTTTGAGAACACAGGAATACTTAAGAACAGGAAAAGGACATTGGGAAATTAGTGTGAACTGCCCTGTGGAATTAACTGAAATGCTGCAATGTCTGTTCTCTGCCACTAGACAAAGTTGTCCTCTTTACATAGATCCTGGTGCAGTGGCATCAACGCTGATCAGATTCTTTTAAAATTCTTAAAGGCCTGAATTTGTTGATGCTACAGGATGCGGGACCACTTTAGCTGCAATCATTTAGCTTCTCTGCTCACATGTAAGGAGGAGCAATGGCTTTTTTTTTGCCAATCAAGCAGTCTGCCCAGCATTTCTATGTTTCGGAATATGGTTTTGTGTTTTCCCTCCTTACTGGGGACTAAAATGTTTTTTGATATCAAACACAAAATTTACTTGGATTGGCCTTGAGTGCAGACATTTAGAGAAGAAAGGAACTGCCCCACGGAGTTAATTTTATTGCTTGAAAGATGGATGATTTCTGGCTCTCCGCTCTTATACTGGGTCAATAACCTCATGTTATCTATTTATCTGCTGTCTCATTAAGTCTTTACTGGATCTACACAATCTTCTTCCTTCACTCCCACTGAACAATGGCTGTCTTTGACGGCACAGCCACCCTGCTAATAGAAATCTCGGTTAATTGATTTCTGTCAGTTTTTCCCATTAGTGCGTCTGCTTTTTGTATATTTTGATGGAAAGGCTTTATCCAAACTAGTGCGGTAAGTCCCCGATTTGAGCAGTGCAGTGTTGATTAAAACAGAAGCCTGGGAAAGTTGGCATTAACCCGAAAGTAAGCTCTATTGGAGGGTTGCTGAGCAGTAATGTTTTGAGTGCAGTGCAGAAAGTGCTATTCAAGGGAAGTGTGCTCTGTGTGGTACAATGGTGAATTAATGTGTTATCATTGTTCATTTTGTCATTGCCATCATAATAGGTGACAGTTGTGGCTCAGTGGTAATTCAGAGTACAAAATCTAGGCTGACACTCGGTTAAACCGAGGCCTCGTCTGTCCTCTCAGGTGGGCGTACAAGATCCCGTGGCACTATTTTGAAGAAGAACAGGGTAGTTCTCTCCAGTATCCTGGCCAATATCCCTAAAACAGATTATTTGGTCATTATCTCATTGCTGTTTGTGGGACCTTGCACTGTGCAAATTGACTGCTGCGTTTCTTAAATTACAACAGCAACTACACTTCAAAAGTACTTAATTGGCTGTAAAGCGCTCTGGGACGTCCTGGCATCATGAAAGGCACGGTATAAATGCAAGTTCATCACTGCTGTCACTTGTGGAGCGATGCGGTATTGTCTTGAGAGCCAGCGCCTGATCCATCACTGCTCCAGACACTACTGTTAAGTTCTCTCTCACTAGGTTCACTGATCTCTCTGAGAGGAGAACATTGCACACTTGTGAGGTTTATGAATCCTTGCTTCAATATGGTTGCTATGCGCTCTCCCATCATGTTGTAGCTAGTCAAGGGAGAATTTTTTAGTTTTGAGACTAAGGATTCTATATCAGTACTATGAGCATTCATTGAAAGAAGCTCCTCCACCTGTGCCTGTGACCTGCAACAGGAAGGTTTGCAGATGCCACAGGAGTTGCCATTTGCTGCATGGCATACTGAAAGAAAACAGAAAGACTTGCATTTATATAGCACCTTTCACAACCTCAGGATGTCCAAAACAGCTTTACAGCCAATGAAGTATTTTTGAAGTGTAGTCACTGTTGTAATGTAGGAAACGCGGGAGCACCTTCTAAATTTGTCTATGGGATGTGGTCATCGCTGGCAAGCCCAGCATTTATTGCCCATCCCTAATTGCCCTTGAGAAGGTGGTGGTGAGCAGCCTTCTTGAACCACTGCAGTCCGTGTGGTGAAGGTACTCCCACAGTATTGTTAGGTAAGGAGTTCCAGGATTTTGACCCAGCGACGATGAAGGATCGGCAATATACTTCTAAGTCAGGATGGTGTGTAACTTGGAGGGGAACTTGGAGGTGGTGGTGTTCCCATGCGCCTGCTGGCCTTGTCCTTCTAGGTGGAAGAGGTTGTGGGTTTGGGAGGTGCTGCCGAAGAAGCCTTGGCGAGTTGCTGCAGTGCATCTTGCATCTAATTTACACACAGCAAGGTCCCACAAACAGCAATGTGATAATGACCGGATAATCTATTTATAGTTTGCACTGCAGTACAGATAACTGTTCATCCATGGCTACACAGATCCAGATAGTGGACTCTTCCATATTCCTCGCTAGATCTTGCAGTGTATCATTATAGAAAATCATTTGCTGCGCTTCACCCATACACTATGAGAGTATTTTTAACCCCAAAAATGGGTGGGTTTGGGTCGGGTGAGAAGCTAAAATTTTTAAAATTTCAAACCCGACTCCAACCCACCTTGAACCCACCCACTTCTGGTTTTAATGCAGGCAGGATGGGGCGGGTGACCAATCTGGTCTCAGGAGGTGGGTCAGTAGGTAAAACCTTTTAAGGAGGCTGCGTGCCTCCATTTTAACATGCTTTTTATTTTTAACTACTGTCGGACGGGTTTCCCAGGCCTTGGGAAACCCGGCAGGTAAAAGGAGGCGAGAAGGGCTGGACCCATAATATGCCTTTATCGCACTGCTTGTGGGTCAGGAGGAGCATGAGTGTTTCCCCCAAGCCCAACAAGCTAACCTGAAACCCCCCATCAATCTCCACCCCGCCCGGAACACCATCTCACCCCAACCCGACCGTGCTCTACCCCTGATCACCAACTCCCCCACCCCACAATCTCTACCCCTCTTCCCCCACTAGACCCCCCCGACCACGATCTCTTCCTGCATCCCTCACCTACTCCTCTGCTACGTCCTTCTGCTGCAGGCTTTTTCGCCCGACAGGCAGCCAGTCTGTCAATCAGGCTAGCTGTCGGGTGGAAAACCTGGAGAAAAAATGTAAAAGAAGTCATGCAGTAAAAAAGTACTTCTAGGTTTCCCGACAATAACTCCTCTCCCCCCACCCCCCGTTCCAGCTCGATAAATATCGTGGCCTATGATTCACCTTGCACTGCTTCCTCAAGCTTTGTGATCTACACCCGACGGGGTGTTTGGGGTGCGTGCAGTTGTGCTGTTGCTTGGCAGAGTTGGTGGCAGTAGCTCAGGATGCTCTGAGGTACTGATTTGTTTGGGGACACTGGTTATGACAGCAGTCTGTTCCCACTCCTAAGAAAGCAGAGGGGAACAAAAAGTTCAACTGCTGTCTCAGATAAGCACTTTAACACTGGTTTCAATGTATGAGATTCCGTGTGATGCTGCTCCAGGTGAGTGTGTGCCTGTGTGACGGTCACTCAGTTGGAAAGCATTACATGACATGAATATTATGGTACTAGACTCGAGCTCAGGGGATGCCTCCGACTTCACTATCCCCTATTCCTCGATGCTCTTGTGGCCAATGATTTCATGAATGACCTCTTCAAAAAGGAACAATGGTTTAGCAGTAATGTTTTGAGTGCTGTGTAGAAATTGCTATTCAAGAGGAGTTGGCTCTGGCCACCACCCCGCTATACGTAGCTGTTTATGGCAATTAAAAACCATCTTGTCTTGCAAGCAGAAGAATAGTACAGAGATATTGAAAATATATAGAACAGTGGTAATGTCAAACAGCTGCACAACTTCAGGGACCTACTGCATGTTAGAAAGTGAAGATGCATATTGCTTATATGAAACTCCTTTAGGAATTGTTATTGTGAGGATAGGTTGCCATTTGCACTTCCTAAGTATAATGATAGCATATAAACCTATTCTAATGAGGCATTCCTTGTCCTGGTTCTATTATGATGAGACAGCATATGGGTAACCTACTTATATAACAATAACAACTTGAATTAATATTTCACCCTTAATATAGACAAATATGTCCTCTGGGACCCACAAAATAAAGTTGCAGCCATCCCTGCCCCAGACTTTCCCCTCTCTCGGAATCCTTCTCCACACCTACCTTCATGCAGCCAAGGGCAACTTCCCGCCCACTTCCTGCCCAGAACGGGTGGGAAGTGGCCTGGCGGCATGTCAACGAGGTCTAAGAGTCAAAGTAGCTTTTAAAGGTCTCTAACTTTCTCCAGCGAGTGTGTTTCGCACTCACCCTGCCTGCCCGAAACCCTCCCGGAGTTAAAATCGACCCCACGAGGAAGTCACCATGGGACTTGTGAAGGCGATAGATAATTGGAATGGATAATTGGGACTTTAAGTGAAATTTGGAAAGAATAGAAGAGGAAGAGTTGCTTGAGAAAGGTATAGGTGTCTGAGGAGTGGGGGAGAAGCTGAGGTGTGATTTTGTGATCAACCTGAGCAACCTGAACAGTTTGGGCAGGGTACATGGTAGAATGTATCATCTTTGGCAGGATTTTGCGAAAGGGAAGGTCAGGTTTCTGCTGGTGCCAGGATGCCAATAGATTCTTCCAGCTTTAAAGAATTATGTTAGTAGAGAGGATTTTTTTCCCCCAAAATATACTTTATTCATAAAAATGTTGTTCAAATACATTACAGTACAATACACAGATCCTAGTTTATATTGTACAGTCCAGGTTCAATACAATACATGGCAGCCTTGTTCGCTTCATGCCAGTTACATAAAACAATTTGTTCAAGTACATTACAGTACAATCCATAGATCATATTTTAGATCTTACAGTCCAGGTTCAATACATTACATGGCACTCACTGTTAGTAGAGAGGATTTTATTGCATGTGTACTTGGGGCAGGTGCTTGTCACACAGAACAATGCAGACATTGTAGTTAAGGAGGAGGTGCATGAAATATTAGAAGAGATAAACAGAGTGAGAGAGGAAATATTAAGGGGTTTAGCATCTCTGAAATTAGATACATCACTAGGCCCGGATAAAATGTATCCCAGGCTGTTAAGTGAAGCAAGGGAGGAAATAGCGAAGGTTCTGATCATCATTTTCCAATCCTCACTGGCTACAGGTGTGGTGCCGGAGGACTGCTAATGTTGTACTGTTGTTTAAAAAGGGAGAAAGGGATAGACCAAGTAATTATAGGCCAGTCAGCCTAACCTCGGTGGTGGGCAAATTATTGGAAAAATTCTGAGGGGCAGTATTAATCATCATTTAGAAAGGCACGGATTAATCAAGGACTGTCAGCATGGATTTGTTAAGGGAAGGTCGTTTCTAACTAACTTGATTGAATTTTTTGAGGAGGTAACAAGGATGGTTGATGAGGGTAGCGCATTTGATGTAGTCTACATGGATTTTAGCAAGGCTTTTGACAGGGTCCTACATGGCAGACTGGTCAGAAAAGTAAAAGCCCTTGGGATCCAAGGGAAAGTGGCAATTTGGATCCAAAATTGGCTCAGAAGCAGGAAGCAAAGGGTTATAGTCAACGGGTGTTTTGTAACTGGAAGGCTGTTTCCAGTGGGGTTCCGCAGGGCTCCGTACTGGGTCCCTTGCTTTTTGTGGTAAGCAGGGGGCATGATTAAGAAGTTTGCAGATGATACAAAAATTGGCCGTGTGGTTGATAATGAGGAAGAAAGCTGTAGGCTGCAGGAAGATATCAATGGACTGGTCAGGTGGGCAGAAAAGTGGCAAATAGAATTCAATCCGGAGAAGTGTGAAGTAATGCATTTGAGGAGGGCTAACAAGGCAAGGGAATACACAATAAATGGTAGGATACTGAGAAGCACAGAGGAACAGAGGAACCTTGAAGTACATGTCCACAGATCCCTGAAGGTAGCAGGACAGGTAGATAAGATGGTTAAGAAGACATACGGGATACTTGCCTTTATTAGCCGAGGCATAGAATGTAAGAGCAGGGAGGTTATGCTTGAACTGTATAAAACACTAGTTAGGCCACAGCTAAAATACTGTGTACAGTTCTGGTCACCACATTACAGGAAAGATATGATTGCACTAGAGAGGGTACAGGGGAGATTTACAAGTATGCTGCCAGGACTGGATAATTTTAGCTATAAGGAAAGATTGGATAGGCTGGGGTTGCTTTCTTTGGAACAGAGGAGACTTAGGGAAGATTTAATTGAGGTGTATAAATTTATGAGGGTCTTAGATAGAGTGGATAGGAAGGACCTATTTCCCTTATAAGAGAGGTCAATAACCAGGGGGCATAGACTTAAAGTAATTGGTAGAAGGATTAGAGGGGAGCTGAGGAGAACTTTTTTCACCCAGTGGGTGATGGGGGTCTGGAACTCACTGCCTGAAAGGGTGGTAGAGGCAGAAACCCTCATCGCATTTAAAAAGTACTTGGCTATGCACTTGAAGTGCCGCAACCTGCAGGGCTACGGACCAAGACCTTGAAAGTGGGATTAGGCTGGATAGCTCTTTTTTGGCTTGCACAGACACGATGAGCCAAACGGCCTCCTTCTGTGCTGTAAATTTCTATGATTCTATCATTCTATGGGAACAGTATGGTGACGTTACTTAGTTAATTTCATGAGACAGAACCTTTTTTCTGATGTGTTGTTAGCTTTTTGCAGGTCCTGGACATTCTAATCACCCTTTCAGTCACCTCCTCCCAGGCCTGCTGCTTTGGGTATTTCTGGGGAGGGGGATAGCCATTAGTGCCAGAAATGATGTCCCGCCTCACCTTGATTCCTACCACTAGTGTTTCCAGTGTCTGGTTAGTAAAGTTTGCTTTACTTACTCTGCAGTGCTCCATTCTTCACCATTACTGGTCAGGAAATGTCTGCCCTGGTCTCACTAGTGCTATTACAGCTGATTAAATGGGGTCTAATTGCAGTCCATATCTGAACCATCAGGATGAATGCTTCGGTCACATAGTTGGATGACCCGCTGTGCAGGCTTTAAAGTCCACATTTTAAGGTAGCTTCAAAAAATGGTAGAATTTGAGGTGGCGGGGTGGGGGGGGGGGGAGGGGGGGCAGGAGACAGGGGAGTAAACAGTAATTTTCTAGTTGATTGTATCCTCAGTGCTCCTGACTGAACAACTCTCAGATACGTCCACGGTCGGGCCATTGCACTTCAGCAAATTATTTTTTTCCCTATTTAAATGTTGTTGATCTTCATGTATATTGCTGGATAATGGCTATGATCTCCACCCTGCCTTCTTTTGACAGGCCCCATTCATGCTCAGCTACAATAAAACACTCCGTGGTAAAGTGGCAAAGTATCCATTTCATTTGTTCATCATTCAGCCTATCTTGTAGACATGTTGGGGGCTAAATTTGATGGCCCCCGAAAACGGGCGCAGGGATTGCGATGCGTGATTAACCTGCGCCCGTTCAATGCAATGCAGGCAGCTTACCCACTTTGTGCTGCCTGCTGATTAACATGGTTGCAGCGTGCAGCCAGCACTAGCTGCACTGTTGATTGGCTGCACGGATTGGCAGGGGGCCCAAAATCGTAACATGCTAGCACCAGTTAAAGCTAGCCTGCACTATTAAAACTTGCATGCAACTCTTAAAGGGGAGGTGCATTGTGGCTGGAGCAGGTGCTGGAAGTTGTTCTGCAACTGATTCTGACCTGGGAAACACTCAATATTGGCACAACATAGGAGAGAAGGGCTGCACGGTTTACCGACGCTGCACGGAGGCCTCGGTGGAGGAGATGGAAAGGAGGAGAGATGTGCTGTTTCCAAAGGGGGCCAGGAGTCCCTCCAGACACACGCTCAGAAGGCAGTGGGAGCACATAGCTGTGGTGGTCAATGCCAGGAGTCAAGCCCCGAGGACCTGGATGCAGTGCCGCAAGAAGTTCAATGACCTCACACAAGTGATCAATGTAAGTGAATGCATCTTCAAATGCCATATCTTACCAACTGTGTCACTGGCCTCAGCCACTGCTCAATACACCAGATCCCCATCACTCACCTACCAACAATCTCTATCCATCAGGACTCAAACCGAACATTCATAGATTCATCTCACCCTCACACACTTAGCACTGCTGCAAGTTCACACCCGCATCTCACACCTTGGACACACTGCCAGCTTTCAGCCATGACAGCCACATCACCCAAACAGATTGCATGACACTCACTGACACACTTCCATCTCTCTTACAGGAAAAGCTGGCGCACAACGGAAGCAGCAGCAGGAGCTAACCGGCGGGGCCAGGTGTGCCTGCATCTCCTAACCCCCAGTGCTGGCCATTATTGAGATGGCCATGCTGAGGCCACGGCCAGTGGTGGGGCTGTAACCATAGGAGATGACGGTATCCTCATACCTAATCCTCCTTCTCACATCCCACTTCCCCCTCATCCCACAATCTCTTCTAATTTACAAACTGCAGATGGTGTAAACAAGGGCTTTCCCAACCCCCCCCCCCCCCCACCTCACCACAGCCTTACCCTTGTGCCTTTCTCTTTTCACACACCCAAGAACTGCAACCTGGCCAGGCAGTGGTGGAAGAGCAGGAAGATAATGCAGATGATGATGCACCATCACTCGATTTCACACTCGCAGTCACCAGCTCAGATACTGACACTGTGGGTAATTTAGGGGATAGCATATAGGCAGGATCTGCACATGGTAAGACACTGGGCACAAGTGGCCTGCAGCCAGGGCAGTGGGCAAGGATAGCGCAGGTGGAAACTCGCCGGAGTTCTGCTGGAGAGGAATCAGATGAGGACTTCGATGGGGTGGGCTACAGAAGGAGGCTGATGGGTATGCACAATGAAATGCTTGGTGCATTGGGAAGCCTGCCAGAAAGCCTGCGTTCAATGTCAAGGAGCATGGGGGAGTCCAGCACCAACTTGGCACAGGGCTTTGCACAGAGCTTGGAGCCCATCTTTCCAGCATGGAAGTGGTGGCCAACTCCATTAGCACACTTGTGGACCCAACCACAATGCAACGCCTGATGGCCGATCTCTCAGCTTCCATTGCAGCACAAGCAGCAGCCACCCAACGTCTGAATGTTGGCAAGCTCAGACTGCCACCCTCTTGGCTCTGGATTCCAGTGTTGAAAGGGACTTGCAGGGTGTTACAGCAGTCCAGCAATCTGTCCTCCAACAGATTACTAGGATTACTGAGGCGCCGCCCCGGGGGAGTGGCAGTGGCTCTGTGGAGCACGAACGTGCTGTCCTCTCTCAGGACGACAGCATTTGTCCTCCCATCACTGCCACTCCACCAGTGCCGTGGGTGTTGCCTGTCAGTCAGCCAGTCAGCCCAGACTGCTGCTGCCCATGCCGAGATGGTGCCATGTAAAGCCGGGCCTTCTAGGCCCAGAGCTGCTCGAGGTTGTCCTCCAAGGCCATCTGCAGTCTCCTCCACTGAAAGTCAGCAGCTGTCCATCAGCCATGCTGCAGCCACTGGGGTAGCACTATGTAGGAGCACTAGGACAGGCAAAGGTGCACAGAAGACAGGCACTAAGGGAATGCACAAGGGTGATTAGTTGATGTTTGTATGCAATATGGCATGATTTGATTTATAAATTTGGTTTGGAATGTTTATTTTGCGGAGGCTTTTATTTTTGCATTGTGGCCAAGATGGTCAGTGATAGAGAGAATGTAAGGTGTGAGACTGTTGATGAATGGGGATTTGGGGTTGCAGTTACCGCTATAGCACTCTTTATGGACAGCCTGGCCAGAAAGGGGCTGTCTAGGTTGCCTCCTCGCTTCCTCTTCCTCCTCTTCCTCTTCCTCCTCAGCTGCTCGCCATATAGCTGGAGGAAAGGGATGTGCCCTTATAATGGCAAGGTTGTGCAGCAGACCACCATAAGTCTTGACACCCGCTCTGCCGAGTACTGCAGGGCTCCTCCAGAGCGGTCCAGGCAGCGGAAGCATTGTTTCAGCATGCTAATGGTGCGCTCTATCACATTTGTGTGGCAGCATGGCTTTCATTGTATGCATGCTGCGTACATGTGTGTGGGTTGCGCACCGGAGTCATCAGCCATGTCATCAGCGGATAGCCCTTGTCACCCACTAGCCACCCTTTGGTTTGTTGTGGTGGCTCAAATGCAGTTGGCACAGCGGATTGCCGCAGAATGAAGGCATCATGACTGCTGCCAGGATACCGAGCATTGACCTGCATGGTTCACTGCCTATGGTTGCACACCAGCTGGACGTTGAGGGAGTGGAATCCCTTTCAGTTCCGGTACATGGCAGAGTTGACATGCGGTGCCTACAAAGTGATGTGTGTGCAGTCAGTGGCATCCTGCACCATGGGGAAGCCTGCAATCCTTGCGAAGCCATGTGCTCGCTCCGCCTGCTGCTCTCTGGCAAGAGAGTATGAACTGCAGTCAGCTCTCTTTGAATAGAGAGCCTCAGTGACCTCCCTTATGCAACTGTGGACAGAAAACTGCGAGATGTTGTAAATATCTTCAGCTTCAGCCTGGAAGGAGCCCAACATATAAAAGTTCATGGCCACGGTCACCTTCAAAGCCACTGGCAATGCAGTCCTTACCCTGGCTCTGAGGTTGCAGTTCTGGTTGCAGCAGGTGGCAGATTTCAATGAGGACGTCCTTATTGAAGCATAGACGCCTCACACATTGTTCCTCGCTGAGGTTCAGGTAGGAGAATTGCTCCCTGAACACCCTCTCCTAATGAGAGCACTTTTCCCCCTCCTCCTCCTCCCTCTTCCAGCATCTTGTCCTGCTCTGTGTGCCCTCTGCTCATTCTCCAAGTCATGCTGTATTCCAAGGGGAATTCCTACTAGTGCACTCATGTCTGGCAGCAAGTGGTTTGTGCAGAAGCCTTGAATTCAGGAAAAATTCCTTCAGCACCTGCCACACCACTCCCTGTCGACTTTGGCAACTTTAAACAACAATCGAGAGCACCAAACATTTGTAGACATGTAGCAACAACCAGAAGAAATCAACCAGCAACTAACCTGTAAATAATGGACAATCTCTTTTTAATAATGCTGGTGGTGGTCCTTCCTGCTGCTGAACGCGTGTTCAGCTGTGCGAGCTTAAGAGTGGGCATTAGCTGGAGCGCCGAGCTCCAAGATGGCAGCGCTGGCATCAAATCAGCGATACACGCTGATTGGCATTGTGATCTGCCTGCTCTGCATACTTCGGGTGGGCGTTCACTGCACATGCGCTAACACCCTCACCAATATGGCGTCCTTCGCGATTTGCCCCACAAGTGTGTGTGTGCGTGCCGCGGACGCCATTTCTGACCGCTGAGGGTACTTGTAGCGCCCAGAAACGGGCGTTGCGGATCTTGAATTTTGCGCTGGTTGTATGGTTATGAGAAGGAAGACTGACAACATTGAAAGGTATCTGAGGTAATTAAGTGAGTTTATCATTAATGTCCAGCCAGTCTCTCAGTTTAACCTCCCATCTAAATGACAGCAACTTTGATGAAGCAGAGCTCGCTTCATTGCTGAATTGGAGTGTGGGCCTCAGCCTCCTTTATGTGTTCAGTTCCTGTGGAGTGGGGCTAAACCCATAACCTTCCGACCCAATGGCAAGAGTGCTTACCAACTAAGCCAAGCTGGACACCGCAATGAAGTGCATATTGTGTGAAAGGAGCAGGTTTGATGGGCTGAAAGGCCTTTTCTTGTTCCAAGCTTTCTCACGTTGTGTTTTTAACCACTATATCACAAGAAGAAGGCTCGTTGGCCCATTTGATCGCGCCCTTCCAGAATATGACTAACAACTGGCACTTATAGAATACTTTTAATGTAGTGAAACATCCCAAAGCACTTCATAGGAGGGAATCACTGGCAGTATACTGTTTTGCTGGTTCCTAAATGAGTTCAGGCTCCTGGCCTTGCCACTCATTTTAGGTTGGGCATTTCTACAGTGCTAGCACCAAAAGACGTTGAATGTTTCTTCTGATTAGAAGCAAAATATCTGAAAAATAAAGCTCTGGGATTGCAGTTCCCATTGCACATCTGTGGGAACCCATTGTTTTAAATAAATGTCGTATTATTCTGAACTGTCTCCAGAATCGCCACGTATCCTGAGGCGAAGGAGAATCTCAGCGGAATTCCTCTTACAGAAAGCTCTGAATATTGCAAACCTGCTCAAAGCAGAGTGAGAACTTTCAATTTTTTTTCTTTATGTGACAAAGGTTCCAGGAGCACAGCACATGAACCAAGACAGGCACGCAAGCACCCTGACAAGGATCAGTTTTAATTTTTAATGTTATCAATGGATTTGTCCTGTATTATTTGCTTTGAAGCACTTAATGCTGGAGATTCCACAAATCGCTCAATGTTAAAAATTTTCCCTATACATTGGAAACAGGCATCGGAACTCGTCGCATGTTAAATGTTCCAAAAGACTGGCAGTGATAGCAATGATTTTAAGATTACAATAGCAAAATACTTGCGGATGCTGGAAATCTGAAATAACAACAGAAAATGCTGGAAACACTCAGCAGGCCAGGCAGCATTTTTTAAGATTGTCTGCCGTGGAACTCCATTCTATGGGGGTGAGCCTTGCCTGCACTCACTGACGTCTGATTGTACTAACAGGAGGAAAAGCACAAATACTGGGAGTGGTAGACTGCTGGCATCAGTACTGCTTGCCATCGGGCCCACCAATTTATTCTCACCATGCGCAGGCTGAGCTCATTAAGTGGAACTACTGGATGAAGGCAATAGCTGTGTGCCACAGACGGCACTCCAGAGGCATCACCTTTGCTTAGGTTAATTTGCTGGACATCACAAAGGGATGAACGTGGTTTGGCTGAGTGAGCGTGTTGTAACCAGTTATTACTCTATATTTAAGACGTTAGACCAAAGTTGCAGTAAATAGCAATGGTTTCCTCACTTACTGCAATATATCCCTGAAAGGCTGGCTGCTGTCTATGGTGCCTGATCCTCTACTTTAGACACAGGCACCTGTATTGAGGAGTTGGGAAGTGGATGGTGAGATGTATTAAACAGATGACTGGTGAATTGATTGCACAACTTCATCACTTTCCACGAAAAGAACTGCTGCAGCTTGAGAGGACCCTGCATTTTTCCAAATTTCAGGATATTCCCAAGTCCAGGACATCACGCATCCATGCAGCATCACACGCTCCTGTGTAACTGTACATTCATGTGCAGCTGCTCCGCCTTCCCATCATTACCACCCAGTCCCTCCTTCAATTGTCATTTATTTACATGCTCCGAGGGCTCATGCCATACACAGGATATTGCTTATGAAACAGTTAAACACACGGAGCTGTCTTGCACGTCATGGCACAACATCTGTAAAAAGTGAAATGTGCAGTGCCATCATTGTCACTGAGCACAGTCACATCACAGCACAATGTCTACCGCAGTATCGGTTTTGCCAAAGAGTCACTGTGCTGACTGTGCTGCCCAAGAAATCGCCAAATCTGTAGTGCTATCACTTGAAACACCTTGTTTACAAAGGTTGGCTGGTAACACCACCCACTTCTCCATTGCCACACTATCTGACATTAAGCTCTGCTCTTTCCCATCTGACTAACCAGTGTATCTGCGACGACGCATGTATTTGGATTAGTGCTGCAAAGGTTAATGGTCTGATCTGTACAGAGCAGGCAGTAGATGACAAGGTCATGCTACTGAGTGATAGAAAACAGCTCCAACTGAACAAATAAATGGCAGCAAGTGACTGTGTGATCTATAACACCCCTGAAAACAATGACTGATAGCTTTTGTAGCAAAGGGCTTCTGATAATCTTGCTGCAGATTTTTTTCTTCAAGCTGGATGTAAATGTTACAGTGAGGATGTGCACAGGTTACCAAAAAACCTACTACGGTTAACGCCTGAAAACTGAATTCCTGATTTGGGTAAAATTTTAACTCCTGGCTGATAACATATTAACCTTGTCAGTGCTGCAAAGGATTCTAAAAAGCATATGGCAATATAAGAAGATGCAGTTTAATCAAATTTCACAGAAAATTGAGTAATATCCAGTTTTTAAATGCTTCCAAATTGTCTTTAGAATGTGTACACAACCCTTTTGTTCAAATGAAGGGTTCAAATGAAGAGTTATGGAACGATACACATAAAGGGACAATAAATACAAGCTGTCATTTATAATGGTGCTAAAAGATGTCCAGCCAATTTTAGGTCTCAGTTCTTGTTAAAAACTCGACACAGTAAAAAAAGAATTTGCAGTAAGGGCTAAAACTGAGGTGGAGATTGGAACATTTAGACAGTAATACAAGGATCTGTTTCAAGGGTAGAGTGGAGGACCACATCAGGTCTGATCTATTCGAAAGCAAATATTTCAAGTTTCCGACTGACAATGACCGACTGCAAAATAATTTAACAAGTTAGAAAGGTCCGCTGATTTCTGACGACTAAAACAGAATCAAACAGGTTCCAAATTACGTATGTTCAGTACTCTTTTGGGGGGCAGCGGGTACAGATTCTTTTGACTTCCTTTTGGCTTTGTTTCCATTCTGAAAATGTATCACAAAACTATCCATATGATATGTGAGCATGTTGACAGTGTTGACACATCAATGGATGGCAGAATTGGTTAGTTCAAAGAGGCCCATGCTGACAGACTTCAGAAAGTACTTGAAGAGTAAATATGAAATTTAAGAAGGACAAGTGTGTATTTGGAGTCACTGAGCTAGTCACTAGTGTGGGAGTCACGAGTGACGCCAGCTAGGGAACTGTTTAAAACTGAATGAAGCTTTAATTACAAATCGGCAGAACAGGAGAAAATCTAAAGGGACTGCTAAGGCCAAGAGCCAGTTCTGAAGTTGTATGATCCTGAAGGGTCAATCTAATTTTTATTTGCTGCATCACAGACAGGTTAGGGCTCGGTTGCTGCGAAAGTATGATGATCGGTGGCACTTTGTTGCATTTATATTGTTTACTGATGTGGATCATAGGGATAAAAATGGACTGGGGCAGCCACGCAAAACAGGCATAATCGTTTTTGCCCGCTATAGGACACACCCAATACTCAGATCTATTGATACCACTTGTTTTGCATCCCAACCCACCTCCACTTTCACCCGCATTATCCACACATATCGAGAAGGGGTAGTTTTGCATAATGTTTGCTTGTGAAAGGTTCATTTTGTGTATGGCTGTGTCACTTGTGTTGAAACAGATTGCACGTACAAATTTCTCTGTTTGTAATCTTCTTCTTCTTCTTAGGCAGTCCCTCGGAACTGAGGATGACTTCCCTTTGAAAGAAAGACTTGCATTTATATCGCGCCTTTCACGACCACCGGACATCTGAAAGCGCTTTACAGCCAACAAAGTACTTTTGAAGTGGAGTCACTGTTGTAATGTGGGAAACGCGGCAGCCAATTTGTGCAAACTAAAAAGAACGGTGATCAAACTACATTGAGATATAAAATAACAACAGAAAACGCTGGAAAAACTCAGCAGGCCAGGCAACATCTGTGGAGAGAGAAACAGAGCTAACGTTTCAGGTCGAAGACCCTTCGTCAGAACTGGAAAAAACAGGAAAGGGGCTGAAAAAAGTGGGAGGGGATGAAAGAACAAAAGGGAAGGTCAGCGACAGGATAGAAAGCAGGAGAGATTAAGAGACATTAAGAGACATGAAACGTTAACTCTGTTTCTCTCTCCACGGATGCTGCCTGGCCTGCTGAGTTTTTCCAGCATTTTCTGTTGTTATTTCGGATTTCCAGCATCCGCGGTATTTTGCTATCGTACATTGAGATATACACTGGGCAAATTTATGGATGTGGTAAGTTATTTCTTTAATTTTCTTTCTTTAATATTCAACTTAACGAATGGTGTGCAAAATGTACAACACCACTAGTAAAATCATGATAAATTGGAAAAATGCTATATGCACAGATATGGAATATTTAATGTGGTCTTTAGTGTAAATGTGCCAAACCAGCAAGGTTTACAAATAGTGGGGTTTCTTTCATACAGCAGACATCACAGCTCCATCACCGTTTCCCTGGTGGAATGTGAAAGAGCACTTTAGGCTGACTGGAAGATTAAGTACTGCGCAATTTGGGTGGGGGCCTGTTGCTATGGTAATATGGACCTCCACCCAATTTCTTGGGTAAAGGCAACGATCCCTGGTCTGCACTGAGAGTCCAGTGGTTTAATGACTGAACAGTTATGGTGCATATGAACGTCTCTACTCCTTTTCTGATGCAGATTCCATTTGCTGGGATTCTTGCACACCATCTAACAGCACAATGGAACACGGCAATTCATCCTTAAGATCCCAGCATCAGCCTTCCTCAGCTACTGGTCTCAGTTACCCCTGTGGCAACTTTGCTTTTCTTTGTCCTCTTTATAGCAGATAGATCATTAAGTAAATACCAGCAGGGCAAACCAGTTGATTTTTAAGTGTCTGCTGTGTTCTGTCTTGAATATTTAAGCTCAGTACTGCATGACTCCTCTGGACCTTTATCCAATTTCTAGGGGCTTACCAGAAAACAATCCCACCGACCAGAATGTCTATGTTATAAAGACATGATAAAAGGCTACCATTTATTGACAGAACTATATGTGGACAATTATTAGTTTTAACAATGCAAGGGGATTCTGTATAGCACTGTATCACTGTATCTTGCGACTACCGGGATGGTAGAAGGTAAAGTAAATGACCCTTGGTCTTTTTTCGTCTAGCAATTCCTATGTAAATCTCATGATCACTAAGAATGAACATAAACAAAAAGCTGTTAAATGCTAACTTGCAATGCATTTCCAGCATTTTTTGTTTTTATGCCTTTAGATGTTTGTGTTACAATTAATAGTAATCCCTGAAGTGAGCTGAGCCCCACGTGCTCACTCTAATACAGAAATCTTGGCACAACTATGTACATCAACAGCCAATGCAATGCACCCCCCTTTCAGCTTTCCGAAGGGACCACTCCCTCCGCGACACCCTGATCCACTCCTCAATCACCCCCAACACACACTTCCCTTCCCACGACACCTTCCCGTGCAAGTGCAGGAGATGCAATACCTGCCCTTTTACCTCCTCGCTTCCCATTGTTCAGGGCCCCAAACACCCCTTCCAGGTGAAACAGCGATTTACTTGTACTTCTTGCAATTTAATATACTGTATTCGCTGCTTACGATGCAGTCTCCTCTACATTGGGGAGACCAAACGCAGATTGGGTGACCGCTTTGCGGAACACCTCCGTTCAGTCCGTAAGGGCGACCCCGAGCTTCCAGTCACCTGTCACTTTAATTCTCTGCTCCATTCCCACTCTGATCTCTCCATCCTCGGTCTCTTACACTGTTCCAACGAAGCTCAATGTAAGCTCGAGGAACAGCACCTCATCTTTCTATTAGGCACTTTACAGCCTTCTGTATTCAACATCGAGTTCAACAATTTCAGACTATAACCTCAGCCCCTATGTTTTCATTTTTCTCTTGCATGGCAGTTGTTGATGATTCTGCCATTGCCATTTACAGCTCATCTAGAGTCATCTTTTGTTTCTTAACTTGTCCCATTACCATCTCCTTTTGCCTTGCACCATCATCCCTTTTGCCTTTTACTCTCTCCTGCCTTCCATCCTATCACAGACCTTCCCTTTGTTCTTTCTTCACTTCCTCCCTTTCCCTGCCCCACACTTGCTTAAAAATCTGTTACTTCTCCAACTTTTTCCAGTTCTGATGAAGGGTCATCGACCTGAAATGTTAACTCTGTTTCTCTCTCCACAATGCTGCCTGACCTGTTAAGTGTTTCCAACATTTTCTGTTGTTGATTCAGATTTCCAGCATCTGCAGTATTTTGCTATTGCAAGTGTAATGTTGCTCTCTGACGTGGCTGGTGGTATCTGGGAGTGGAGTTAACACTAGCAGCAATGGTGATATGTTTGACCAAATGGTGAGTTCACAGTAATGGCAACTGTTTGGATGAGAAACTAAATTGACTTACTGCCTGTCTCTTCTGGTAGTTCATGTGGACATTAATGATCCCATGGCTTTATTTGAAGAAGATTCAGAGACTTCTCCCTGGCATCCAAGCAAACGTTTCTCCCTTAACCAATAACACCAAAACACAGCATTACTGGTCAATCATCTCATTGCTGTTGGTGCGACATTGCTGACCTATATCAGCCCGTGTTTGCTTACATAGAAACATAGTAGCAGGAGTAGGCCATTCGGCCCTTCGAGCCTGCTCCACCATTCAATATGATCATAGCTGATCCTCTATCTCAATACCATATTTCTGCTCTCTCCCCATACCCCTTGATGCCTTTTGTGTCTAGAAATCTATCTATCTCCTTCTTAAATATATTCAGTGACTTGGCTTCCACAGTATTCTGTGGTAGAGAATTCCACAGATTCATCACCCTCTGAGTAAAGAAATTTCTCCTCATCTCAGTCCTAATTGTCCTACCCCATATCCTGAGACTGTGACCCCTCGTTCTAGACCCCCCAGCCAGGGAAAACATCCTCCCTGCATCCAGTCTGTCTAGCCCTGTCAGAATTTTATATGTTTCAATGAGATCCCTTCTCATTCTTCTAAACTCTAGTGAATACAGGCCTGGTCGACCCAATCTCTCCTCATATGACAGTCCTGCCATCCCAGGAATCAGTCTGGTGAACCTTCGCTGCACTCCCTCTATGGCAAATATATCCTTTCTTACATAACAACAATCACTATTAAAATTCATTGTAAGTGAAGCATGTTGAGGCATTTCAACATGGTAGGGCACTATATAAATGCAAGTTGTATCATTACTTTATCTGCCCTTAGTCTGAGTGGCATTTCCCAATTGTCCCATCTTGTCAGCAATCCTGATGCGGCTAGAAAACCAATGTTTTGAAGATGATCTGATGCCTGCTTCATGGATACTCTCACTGCCATTTCTGTTAGAGTCTTAACCTCATGAACTGACCATGTGGTGGGATGGGGGTTACAAACCAAAACTGCATCACCAGGCAATCACCCTGTGTTTTCCTCTTTCACCCGCTCATTCCAAAAATATTTTCCTCCTTCTAGGAGGGCCATAGGAAATGAATCTCCTATTAAATTCAACATCATAGCATTTATGTCACTTTTAACAAACATTATTTATAATCAAACTCGTTAGAAATCCATTTTGATTTGATTGTTCACTGAGCCCATGGGCATTGCCGTGAAGGCTTCAGTCACACAGATGTTGGATGACAAACTCTGAGAAAGCAGAACATCTGGAAATAGGAACGAGATACACTGCCAGCGCAAAGCTGAGAGTGCTCTGTACAGCATACAGCGCTGGCACAATGCTATTGCCAGGGAAAAGCAGAGGAAGCTGTTTGTGGCATTCAGTGTTGGCATAGTACCAGGGCAAAGCAGAAACCTTTGTTTGGTATTCAGTATTAACCTTGGAGTGCCTGATACGGTCACTAAATAGCAAGTGGGCAGAAAAAAAAAACCCTGTCTTTCCTCAACTTGTTTAATTAAAAGAGAAAGCATATGCCCCTGCTGTACAAATGAACTCCAGCATCCCCGGTAATATTTAATGCCACAGCAATCTAATGCCTAATTTAAAACTCATTTATTTTATAGCTGTAAACATGAGTCTGTTGTGGCTTTGAAAAATGTCTGTGTTGCATCTGGGGATGAGGAAACAGCCAATACCACATCAGCATAATTAGCATCTCTCTGAAACTGTGCAGGATGAATAGGAATAAGGTGTCAGAGCAGGAGCCAATCTCTCAGCACTGAATTCTCAGCACCTCAGCTGCAGTTATGTGTAAATGTTTTTCATCATAAACATGAATATTGTGGCTCAAACATTTCTAAATAAGTAAAGAACATTCAGGCCCTTCTTAGCCAAATTAATTTTTCTAACAATCTTTATATGAGCTTTCCAATCCCCTCGAAGCCTGCTCCAGTGTCCTTTACCTCATTTGTGCTCCTAAGTGGAAGCGGTTTTCAGACTATGGAACTACACTCTTGCTATATGAAACCCCAGACAAACACTAAAAATGCTTTGATTAGCAGGTATGAATTGAGCCAGGCAACATTTGAAGACATGCCTATGGTAGGGTATACCCATGACTGTTTCGCTTTCTGTCAATTTCTGTACAAGCATATTCAATGTACACACTGTGGTGATTGAAACACAATTTACATTGCAGTGCACATGTAAATTGCGGCACAAATATGTGCCATCGAGCACATCACTTATTTGCATGGATCGCAAAAGCTTCAGTGCTGCGATGCAGGATGTAAACAGCAGAGCTCACACCCACAGGAGACACAAGCCTGAAGGATCATGTTGCAGATATAACTGCACCAAGAGCACCTTTCAGACTAACTGTGACAGTTACATTAGAGCAAGGCAGATGTGTATAAGATAACAGCGATCAGGGACACAGAGGCCTAGACATTCACAAATGTGAACTGCCATGCCGCAACGGATGAGTAAGAGAACCGCACGAAATTGGGCCTTTTGCATCATCAGGACGCGACCGGCATGTTGGGGATGCCAGTGGCGCTTAAGGGGATCTACCATGAGTCTGGGAGGGTGGGGGGAGGAGATCGGAAGGCGAAGACTGGTGGCCGGCAGAAGCTGCAGTTTTAATGTGGAGCCAGAAGGAGCATCTCTGGTGGCACCTCCCAAACCTGCGACCTCCATCACCTAGAAGGGCAAGGGCAGTAGCTGCATGGGAACATCACCACCTCCACGTTCCCTTCTAAGTCATACACCATCCTGACTTAGAAATATATCACCGTTCCTTCATCAGCATTGGGTCAAAATCCTGGAACTCCCTACCCAACAGCATTGTGCGAGCACCTTCACTATACGGACTGCAGTGGTTCAAGAAGGCCCACCACCATCTTTTCAAGGGCATCTAGGGATGGACAATGAATGCCGTCCTTGCAAGCATTGCTCATACCCCGGGAATTAATTTAATAAAAACTTACAGGTACGTAAAGAATTTGACATTTACCATTTTGGTGGCAGCTTCCAGCAGTCCCTTTAAAGAGTCTGATAAAACTGACCATAGCACGCATGGCACATGCTGGAATCATCGCAAAACAATTTTGAAAAGGTTGCCTTGGGCCCCCTATTTGCTCAGGCAATGGGCCTAATTTCTGTTTCAGGCAGATGCCCTGGATGACCAATGTGGCGTGCAGCAAATACCCGACGCTGAATAAGTGTGTGCATACCACACTGGACCCTTCAACGCCAGCGCCAATTTCTAGGCCAGTAGCTGAGATCTTAGGAGAGAGAGAGACAAACACTGGTCAGAAGGCCAGCTGAATTTGTCAAAAAATGTTAGTTTTCAAAATTATCAAGGAATTAGTGAAGTTAATCCAGACACTAATATTGGGGCAGTAATTCCTCCCCAAACGCGTGAGTATGGAAGGGGTACTCACGCATCTGGCTGGAGGAAATGCCGGTTTTCAGCATGCACAGCGCATGCGCTGAAAACCGGCATTTCCTCTCCTCTAACCCAAGAGGTGAAGAGGCTAGCGCGTGCGCTGTAGGGGGGCAGCGCGTGCGTCTTGGATTTCCTCTGTTTTGGGGGATTTGCGCATGTGTAAAGGCCTCCGGTCTTTACGCTTGTAAAAAGCACACGTAAGTATTTATTTTTACAGGTAAGTGGTGTTTTAGTGCAATTTAGAATTTTTTTCCCCACAGGTTTATTATTTTAAAGAATCTACAATAAGGTAAGTTTAGTTTTAGACCCTTTTTATTAAAAATTTATTTTTTTCAAAAAAAAAAATTATTGTTTAAATTATTTTTTTAAACTTATTTATACTTAATTTAATGATTGGGATGTTTTCTAAAATTGTATTTAAAGTTTAAGTAGTGTTTTGGGGTGCAGTACTTCTCATGAGTTTGACAGTTCTTACTCTCAAACTTATGAATGAAGTTTCCCCTCCCCTGATTGGCTGAACAGTGCTCTGATGTCGGTGCACTGTGCTAACCTGATCCCAGCCGGCACATCGCACTAACTACGCCGCTGGGTCAGGTTAGCACAGTGCGCCGACATCAGAACCGGGCCACTGACAGGAAATCCACTGCGGGCCAGGTTTCAGATGTCGGCGCGCCGGGTAAGTGCACATCGGGGGCTTGCACGCGCGGCAAGCCCCCGACACCAAGTTCTGGGCCATTATCTCCAAATTCCCCACGAGGTCCAAAATCAACCCCTGATACCAAGGGATGGAGAGGATAATACCACAGGCAGCAATAGAGAGATGGCAGAGATATTAAATAATTACTTTGCTGCAGTATTTACCAGGGAGCTAGAACAGATGGAGATGACGTCTGATGATGAGATTAGTAATGAGTTAACTGCATTTAAAATAAAATGAGGAGATATATTAAATAAACTAATGAAACTCAAAGAGGATAAAGCCCCTGGTCCGGATGGATTACATCCATGCATTTTAAAAGAATCTAGGGAAGAGATAGCAGAGGCATTACTACACATATTTAGTAATTTGTTCGAAAAAGGTGTAGTGCCAGAGGACTGGTGGATAGTGAACGTAATACTTATATTTAAGGGAGATAGAACATGTCCAGGGAACTATAGGCCAGTCAGCTTAACATCGGTGGTAGGAAAAATAATGGAATCCCTACTAAAGGAGAAAATAGAAGAACATCTAGAAACAAAAAATATAATCATAAATAGTCAGCATGGATTTCAAAAGGGAAGTCTTGCTTGACCAACCTAATTGAATTTTTTGAAGAGGTAACAGAGAGAGTAGACAAGGGTAATATAGTAGATGTAATTTTTCTAGATTTTCAAAAGGCCTTCGATAAGGTACCACACAACAGATTAATGAATAAGAGTCAGGGGACAAGTAGCAGAATGGATAGCTAGCTGGCCTCAAGACAGAAAGCAGAGAGTAGGGGTAAAGGGTAGCTATTCAGAGTGGCAGAAGGTGGGAAGTGGTGTTCCACAAGGATCAGTGCTGGGACCACTGTTGTTCACAATTTATATTAATGATTTAGACTTTGGAATCGAAAACACAATTTCTAAATTTTCAGATGACACCAAATTGGGGGGCATAGCCAATACTGAGGAGGACTGCAACAAATTACAAGAAGACTTTAATAAACTTGCAGAATGGGCATATACTTGGCAAATGAAATTCAACACAGATAAATGTGAGGTATTACATTTTGATAAGAAAAATAGGGAGATCACATATTAATTGGAAAATAAGAATCTAAATGTGGTAGAGGAGCTGATGCGCTATCAATTACTCATAAAAGACTGAGAGTTAAGAGAGTAACTAAAGGCTTTTATTAACAAAAGAATGAAGGTCTGCCTCGAGTGGTCGACCGGCCCAGAAATACAAAGGGCTGGGGAGCAGTCACCTTTATACTAGGACTTGTGGGAGGAGTCAGCCGAGGCATGTCCAGGCATGTACACAGTGGAATACAAACAGTGGTTTACCACAGGAGCAAAGTGATCTAGGAGTATAAATACACAAATCACTAAAAGTATCGACACAGGTTAACAAGGCCATAAAAAAGCAAACTAAGCACTAGGGTTTATTTCTAGAGGGATAGAATTGTAAAGTAGTGAAGTTATGCTAAACTTGTATCGAACCATGGTTAGACCACACTTGGAGTACTGTGTGCAATTCTGGTTGTCATATTATGAAAAGGATATAGAGGCATTGGAGAGGGTGCAGATAAGATTTACAAGGATGATACCAGAAATGCAAGGGTACACCTATCAGGAAAGGATGAACAGGCTGGGTCTCTTTTCTCTTGAAAAGAGAAGGTTGAGGGGTGATCTAATAGAGGTTTTTAAAACCATGAATGGTTTTGATAGAGTAGATACAGAGTGTTTCCACTTGTGGGGAAGAGCAAAACTAGAGGACATCAATATAAGATAGTCACGAAGAAATCAAACAGGGAATTCAGAAGAAACTTCTTTACTCAGAGAGTGGTGAGAATGTGGAACTCGCTACCACAGGGAGTGGTTGAAGTGAATAGTATAGATGCAGTTAAGGGGCGGTTAAATAAGCATATGAGGGAGAAGGGAATAGAGGGTTATGTTGATAAATTTAGATGAGGAAAGACGGGAGGAGGCGCGAGAGGAGCATAAACACTGGCATAGACTGGTTGGGCCGTATGGCCTTTTTCTGTACTATATATTGTTGGATCCGTGGCTCAGTGGATATGCTATTATTAAATAATCACACGGATGCTGTACATGAACAATAAACAGGTCTTTACTGGAGGAGGGTAGTCTCTAGACTGGGGGTACAGAGGCATGCGAAAAGCTTATATACCGGTGTGGTCACTGCCGGTACTACCGTATACAGGAGCTGTAAAAGTAGTTCTGACTTAAAGGCACATACACTACAATTCCCCCCTTTTTAGATTAGTAGTACCCCTAATATTCAAATAACAATTAACATTTCAACATGTACATTAAACAAAAGTCCATTTATAGATTCAGTCTTTGGGGTGGCTTCCTGACCCTTTCGGGATAGCGCCTTTACGGAGGTTCTTGTTCTTGGTGCAGAGGCGATTCTGACCCCTTTTCATTGGGTAGTTCATCGGGTTCCACTGCTACTGGGTCTGAAGTAGATGCTACTGGTATGTCGGGTTCATCCCCAGGTACTCGAGACATGGGGTCGACACATTCCTGTGACGCTAAGATCTGATCGACGTGGCGTCTCACAATGTTCTCCCCGACATCCACTGTGTACATTAATGGCCCCTGCCTTGTACATATCGTTCCGGCTTGCCATTTCTCTGTTCGATAGTCACGGGCCAAGACTGGTTGCCCTACATTGAAGCTCCTTGTCGGCTTCTCATTGAGGTGCTGGAATTGTTTGTCCTCAACATTCCTTCGCACATTTGGTCTGAGCAAGTCCAGACGAGATCTCAACCTTCGGTTAAAGAACATCATGGCCGGGGTCTGGTTGGTAACTGCATGTGTCGCGTTTCGGTAGGCTAATAAGAAACTGTCCATCTTATGCTGTAGTGGAATTTCATCGTCGCACATGGCCTTGATCGCCTTCTTAAAGGTTTGTACGAACCTCTCAGCCAATCCATTTGTGGCTGGATGATACGGGGCGGATGTGTAATGCCTTACCCCATTCCTTCTCATAAATTTTTGGGACTTGTCGGACACAAACTGTAGTCCATTATCAGAGCAAATCTGCTCTGGCAACCCGTTTCTGGCAAATATGGTCCGTAGGACTGCAATCGTTTTCTCTGTAGTGGTTGAAGACATTTTTATCACCTCAGGCCACTTTGAATGAGCATCCACTGCTATTAAGAACATTGAGTCCATGAATGGACCAGTGAAATCAATATGCACCCGTTGCCATGGAGAGGAGGGCCACTCCTATGGGTGTAGAGGGGCATGTGGTGGTGCATTTTGGACCTTCTGGCATCCTAAGCGGCTCTTAGTTAGGTCTTCGATTTGTTGATCGATTCCCGGCCACCACACATAAGCCCTTGCAAGGCTTTTCATTTTCACTCCCCCCAGATGACCTTCATGTAGCTCCTTTAGCACTCTCTCCCTTAACTTGGGTGGAATCACCACTCTGGATCCACACATCACTATCCCCTGGCATACTGACAGCTGTTCTCTTCTGGATGAGAATGCTGGCAGCAGTGAGTCGCCATGTGTTGGCCATCCCCTCACCGTCAATTCATATACCCTCGACAGCGTCGGATCATTGCGGGTCTCCTTCTCTATATCCGCGTTTGTTACTGGCAATCGTTCAATTATTGACGAATAAAATATCTCGATAGGGTCCACTGCTGGTGCTTCTTCCACAGTAGGCAGTGGCAGGCGCGATAGGCCATCAGCGTTCCCATGCTGTTTCGTGCCTTTATATTCTATTTCATATTGATTCGCCCCTAGAAACAGGGACCATCTTTGTAACCGCTGTGCAGTCATCACTGGAACGCCCTTCTTAGGATTAAAGATGGAGACAAGTGGTTGGTGGTCAGTCAGCAAGGTGAACTTCTGCCCAGGCAGATAGTGGTTGAATTTTTTTACTCCCCATACTAGGCTGAGGGCCTCCCTGTCAATTTGGGCATAGTTGCGCTCGGCTGAGGTTAGTGACCGAGACGCAAAGGCTACTGGTCTCTCCAACCCGTCTGGGAATTTGTGCGACAGCACCGCTCCAATACCATAGGGTGATGCATCACATGCCAAACGAATTGGTAGTGCTGGGTTGAAATGGGCCAACACCTCTTTTGATGTGATCAATTCTTTACACTTCTGGAAAGCTCGTCTACGTTTGTCATCCGACTTCCATGGTACCCCTGGTTGCAGTAGGGTGTTCAGTGGGTGTAATAACGTAGACAAATTTGGTAAGAACTTGTGGTAGTAGTTTACCAGCCCGAGGAACGACCTCAGTTGTGACACATTTTCCGGTGCTGGAGCCTTGACTACTGCCTCAATCTTGTCAGGGGACTTATGTAACCCCTCTTCATCGATGACATGGCCACAATACGAGACCTGTTTCTGGAAAAACTCGCACTTGTGGCGATTAGCTCGTAGCCCATACTCCTTTAATCTGGTGAGCACCTTCTCCAAGTTGGCGAGGTGATCACCGTCATTTTCGCCCGTGACCAAGATGTCGTCCAAATAACACTGGGTCCCTGGAATCCCTTGCAGGACCTGATCCATCGCCCTTTGCCAGATAGCCGGAGCCGAGGCTACTCCAAACACCAGCCGGTTGTATTGATAGAGACCTTTATGAGCGTTGATCGTAAGTTAATGTTTCGAAGCTTCTTCTACCTCCATTTGCAAGTACGCCTGGGCTAGATCAATTTTGGTGAAGCGTTTACCTCCAGACAGCGAGGCGAAAATATCCTCAATTCGTAGAAGCGGATATTGCACCGTGTGAAGGACTGGGTTCACTGTCACCTTAAAATCCCCACAGATGCGGACCTTCTTTGGTTCCCCAGGCGTATAACTCAACGACCTCTTCATTACAGGAACGATGGGTGTAGCCCACTCGCTCCAGTCCACTTTGGACAGTACTCCTGAACGTTCCAACCCTTCCAGCTCTGCTTCAACAGCTGGTTTGATCGCATAAGGCACTGGTCTGGCCTTCAGAAACTTTGGGCTTGCATTTTCCTCTATTTTAATCGTTGCTGTTATTCCTTTTAGTGTTCCTAGTCCCTCCTGGAACACTTCTTTTGCGTCCAGGTGTGACGTCGTCATCCTTTTTGGCCTCAACCTTTAGCGCCTGTATGGAATGCCAATCTAATTGTATCTTCCGGATCCATTCACATCCTAGCAGTGGTGGTCCTCCATTTGGCAATACATATATATCCATTTTAGGTATTTCCTGGCCTTTATATGTCACTTTCACCCTTATTTTTCCTTTGGGGTAGACTTTTTGCCCCGTATATGTCTTCAAGACAATCTCTGTAGCTTTCAAGGGTATGTGTGAAAATAGCCGCTTGTAGTCTCTTTGATTTATGACTGTTAGAGCTGACCCTGTGTCCAATTCCATTTTCACTTGGACTCCGTCTATCTTGAGTGTAACGCAGATAGTCTGGTGATCCTCCATTTCTGTTACCTTATGTAGTTTCAGACAACCCAGCTCCTTGCTTCTGGAGTCTGTGTCACTTTTCTGTTCATCTGAACCACTGTCCATCACCTGGTGTACCTTTTTGTACTTTTCCTGTGGAGATTTCTTACTGTTGGTTTTCTTCCCAGACCTGCAGACTCTTGCTATGTGTCCTGCTTTCCCACACTGTCTGCACACTTGGTCCTTGAACCAACAATCTTTCTGGTCATGTGTTGTTCTGCCGCAGCGATAGCACTTCCCTGTTCCATAGGACATTTCATTGGTGCCATATTCTTGCGGTCTCCATTGTATCTCTGCAGCACCCCTTGCGGCTGCTTCGTGTGATACTGCCATACTGAAAGCTTTGTCCAGCGTAAGGTCCTTTTCTGATAGAAGCCGTTTCTGGGTTCCTTCACTTTGTAGCCCACACACAAACTTGTCCCTTAACGTATCTGCTAGTCCTGCTCCAAACTGGCAGTGTTTCGATAGCTTGCGCAGTCCCGTTAGGTACTCAGCATTGCTTTCGTCTTTGTGTTGGTTCCTTTTATGGAACTTAAATCGTTCTGCTATCAGCAGCGGTGTGGGGTTTAAGTGGTCCTGTAGGATTTCTACTATACTTTCAAAATTCTTGTTTACCGGCTTCTCTGGGGTTATTAGATTTCGCAGTAACCCATAAGTTTTTGCACCCATGGAATTTAACAGAACCAGTGCTTTATTAGCATCTGGCACTTCATTCGCCCTGCAGTACACCTCAATACGTTCCACATATGTCACCCAATCTTCGACTTCATTGTCGAACGTAGAGATACTGCCACTCTTCGGCATCCTTGGGTGTGAGTTAACTGTCACAAATGGCGCCTCCCGCGCTTCCCCTTCTTCTCTGCTGGCACAAAATGGCATCTCCCGCGCTTTCCTTCCTTCCCGCGCTCGCCCTTCTTCTCCGCTGCGGCTTCTAAAAATGGCGCCTCCCGCACTCTTCCTTCTCCGCGGCTCAATGGCGTCTCCCCTTTCTTCGCCCCGCGGACCCTGTTCAGCCTGTGAGCCCTGGCTGTGCTCTGCGCGTTCTTCTTTTTATATTTTTCGACGCCGCTCAGTCTAGAACCCGGCTGTTTCTTAACCCTCTCTCTCTCCGGTTTGTTTTCTTTTTCTCGACGCCGCTCGGTGTTCAACCCCCGGCTGCGCCCTGCACTCTTCACCCTCTGTCTTACCCCGTCGACGCTGCTCGGCTTTCTCTCCGCCGTCGGTCGGCTCCAGCCGCTGCTGCTCGGGAAGGGTCTGCGCTGGACCTGTCGTCGGTCTCTTACTGCTCGTCGTGGCTGGGGAACCAAGCCCGGCTCTCCACAGCCTCCCCTGTGAAGTTCAATCTCTGCCTGACTGCTGGGCGGTTGCTCGTGTTCCTGGCCTCGACTATTTTTTTTTTATGTTGCAGGTAGATTTGAATCGACACTCGTCGCCACTGTTGGATCCGTGGTTCAGTGGATATGCCATTATTAAATAATCACACGGATGCTGTACATGAACAATAAACAGGTCTTTACTGGAGGAGGGTAGTCTCTAGACTCGGGGTACAGAGGCATGCGCAAAGCTTATATACCGGTGTGGTCACTGCCGGTACTACAGGAGCTGTAAGAGTAGTTCTGAGTTAAAGGCACATACACCACATATATCCTATGTAATGCTTGATCCTGCATTAGCTCCCGATATGCTACAAAACCCTATATCAGCTTGCGATACTCTGCCAGATCCTCATCAGCTCCTGATGCCCCATGAAGTCCTACATCACCTCCTGATACCCAAGAGGTCCTTCTTGATACAATGCCTACAAGGTGCTAAATCATCTCCTCATAACCTGCTGGTCCTGGACAAACCCTCCCCAAGATTCCTCTCCAAACCATTACAGGTCCCATGTCATCTCCCGTTACCCTGCGAGATACTGATACCCTGCAAGGACTTACATTAGTGCCTGATATCCTGTGAGGCACTACATCATTTTGTATCAAAGTGCTATAGTAAAGGAAGTGGTCACCATTAAAAAATGTAACGCAGCACCACATAAACAATCCCAGGTGCTGGGGATGACAGCACAAAGCCAACTCCAACCCCATCTCTCTGTAAACAATCCCAGCCATCCGTTAGGGACTGTGGCATAAACTCAACCTTTAGCTTCAACTTTACTGAGTTTTGATGTCAACTGTTTTGCTATGCGGTAACAGACTCTCGACCACTTAAGATCATCCATATTCCTTTATGCTCATGATCAGCACCTAGATCTTTACTGATCTCTGCCACTCCCCCAGTCAATCCCAATAAGCTTATTGATTACTGATTTCAATTTCTGGGCCAACAACTTACCCAACAACAACAAAATAATCAGGGCCCAGCTTTGGTCCTTCAGCTCTGGCTCCTAGTTCCTGTCAGCTCAGCTCATTCTCCCTCAGCACTGGTTCCTCACCCCTGGTCTCTCAACCCTAGTCTGTCAGCCCTCAGTCACAACATCCCTAACTCTGGTTCCTGAATCCTAATCCTTCAGTTCTGGCCTCTTAATTATTGTCTCTCATTCTTAATCTTTAGCCACAGTTCCCTGTCTCTCGTTCCTCCATCCTAGTTCCTAAGCTCTGATCGATTAGCTTTGGGTGCTCAATGCTGATGCTTATCACTGCCTTTCCTGAGTTCTATTTATTTGGGGACAACTTTGAGACTGGAGGATACTTTCATCTTACCTGTTCAGGCTGGATTTGAGCCCAGATGCCACAGTGAAGTCCATGCTCTAAGACAATGCAAATTGCAGCCCCATATCTGGACTTGTTCACATACAGTGAAGTTTTACTGACTCCCTCTGAGAAGAGAAGATAATGACAGTCACATTACAACATCTAAATGTGACAAAAGCAAAACCTTCTCAGTGTTTCTGGATCTGATTGAAACGCGCCAAATACCAGGGTTCCTAGATTTAGAACCTGCTTAACTAGTCACCAAGATTCTGGCCACACTTTTCGACAAAATAAATATTCTGTTTTGATTAATTACACAATGACAACAGAGGGCTCTGTGGAATATATGGATATTAAATTGATTTATCCACAAACAAAAACAATTCACTGGATTTAAATTACATAATTATTTTAAATTTAATTTCCCGGCTGTTCCTGATACACACATGAGATGTAGCCTTCATGTATTTATGAGGACAAGAATTATCACAGCAGGATAATTCCTGTTTCTTTACAACTAGGAGATCAGTTCTTAGAAGTGAGATATCCCAAGGAGGCTGGAAATAGGTTTACATGAAATCTGCTGATTTTCAGCTCATTTTCACGCTCATTTTCACTGCATGTAGTGGGGATTGCTAACACATTAATACAAAGAAAAACTTACATTTATATAGCACCTTAGCATGGCTTTCTGAAGTGTTTCCCATAGAATAAAGCACTTTGAAGTGCAGCAACTGTTGTGTAGGCAAATGCAGCAGCCATTTTGCATATAGCGAAAAACTTCAAATAGCAATGAGATGACGGCCCAGTTAATCTGTTCCTGGCGATGTTCACTTAGGGAGGAATGTTGGCCAAGATGCCAGGAGAACTCCTTACTCTTCAAATATTGCCATGGGATCTTTAACATTCACCTGAACTGTTGGAACAGGTAGACTTTGATAAAAAGAGGACGTTTAATATAATTTAAACTTGAAAGCGAAATTCATTTTAAAATGGTCAGTCTGCTGTCTCTCTGGGATGTCTCTATGAGATGTTTTTTCCCCTATGTGCTTGGCTGCAATGCAAATAGCCTTTCCCACAGTTAGATTGATTAAGAATACGTCCTGTTAAATATTCATCTAGGACCTCCGCCAATGCTGTTCATGCTGGTGTGGTGAGGAGATTAATATTCAAGTTTTGATTGTTGTCATGTGTTAAACAGTCTAGTTGGAATGCAGGAAAATCACACAGATGAGACAAGCCTCCCAAGCTATTATTGTATTGCTTAAGGTATGAGGACTGTTAACCTTTAGTTTGTTTGACTTCCTTAAAAATACATGCTTTGACAGCAAAAGAGATTCTAAGGATCTATGCACCAGGGTTGGCTTTTAGTTCTATGTCAATGCTCAATATCTGTTGAAGCACATCAAATTCTCCAAGCATTTTGGGGCTCATGTGTTCTACATGTAATACCTCTAGTTGAACGACCCATGCTGAGGCTACATAGAAACAAGAGAAGGCTCACCTGCAGAAAATATCCATTCAATGAAAATGTAAGACAAGCTGCAAGTGAAATTTGTTGAGTTGTTGTTCCGTAACCGGCACTGAAAAAGCATAAATTAACTCTTCTGTAGATTGCTTCCAAAACTTTTATATGCTTATTGTGTACTTTAATATTTTGCCTACGTTTTTGTTTCTATGAATAATTTCCTACATTACTTCAGTGCTGACACTTCAAAAGTACTTCATTGACTGTAAAGCGCTTTGGGATATCCTGAGGTTGTGAAAGGCGCTATATAAATACAAGCCTTCCTTCTATTTTTAATAGTAAATTAATCAGGATGATAGGTTAGCTTGTATAACGTGGACCAGTGTTATGATATTTTGCACATTCTGACTGACAGGAGGCGCTGTGGGAACTCCATGTGCTATGCAATTTATCATGATCAGGATTAATTGTCAGTCTTCTGCTACACTAACTCAATGTGCCAGAAAGTAAAAAGAGTGCTTCAGTTCATAAGAGACACAATCTGCTCATGGAAATTGTAGTCAATCTATTTATATGGGAAAATAGTGTTAGAAAAAGCCTGAACTGTAACAATTGACAGGAACTTGATTTAGTATCTCATCTGAAGGATGACAATGCGTTAGTATCTCATCTGAAGGATGACAATGCGACACTCTTTCAGGAGTGTGCTGGAGCATCAGCCTAGACCTGAGCTCAAGCCCTGAGGGGGATTTGAACCCACTGACTCAAAGATAGAAAAGATAGGAAGACTTGTATTTACATAGCTCCTTTCACATCCTCGGAACACCCCAAACAGCTTCACAGCCAATCAATTACTTTTGGAAGTGTGGTCATATTTTTCGGGCAAACATGACTATCTATATTTTTTAAAATCCCATGGCCGCTATGATACTTCATGATGCAGCTGCTGTATATATAACCAGCAGGGCAGCACACAGCCCTTTTGTATTGGCAATGGCACTGAACAGCAACACTCTCAATGGAATGGAGCAACTGGGAGATCTACGAGAGCAGAAACACAGATCTTTAAAAGCAGGATCACAAAAGCAAGGAGGTGATGATGAATCGGTACATGACATCGATTAGGTCACAATTTGCAGTTTTTCACGCCCCCATTATAGAAAGGATATTGGACCCTTGGAAAAGATGCAATTCAGATTCAAGATGATGATACGAGGAATGTGTCGATATAGTTATGAGGATGTACTTGAAAAACAAGGGCTGTGTTCACTGGAGCAGAACAGGTTAAAGGGGAATCTAATAGAAATATTTGAAATTGCGAGAGGATTAATAGTGAAAGATGATTTCCACTGGTCAGTGAATTGGAACATGGTATCATAAATTTAGGTTTAGCACTAGAAGCAGGAAGGGGGAGGCTAAAAGGATTTTTTTCACCCAAAAGCTTGTTAGAATATGTATTACCACTTGTGACCATTAAATCCAAGTCCAATATGACTATCAAGAGGGAATTAGATGAATTTTTATGAGCAAAATGTTACAGGATATGGGGAAAGAACAGGAACATGGGATTAGAGTAGATAGCTTTGATGTAGAACAGCAATGGCATTGGAACAGGCATAATCAGCCATCTGCTGTGCTGAAATTTCTATGATTTCAGTTCTCCCATTATAACATCCGGCTGCATTTTGAGCCTGTATAATGCTTTTGTCTCTAAACCCTGCTTGAGAGATTATTCCTAATGTTTCTCACTCTCTGAATAAAGATGTTTTTTCTGATGTTATAAATTTAGTTTTCATTCATTTCCATTATGCCCTCCAGTATTACTTTTCGTCTTATTTTGAAGCAATTTTCTAGGTTTACCTTATCCATCTATCTTACTACCGTTTAATATGTTATAGAACTCAGTGAGGACGCCTTAACCACCACCTTTCTAGATGGTGAAGCTCAAATTTCCTCCAATCTTTCCTCATAGCTCATCACTCAGGATCAGTCTGATTGGTCTTCTCTGCATCTTTTTGATGCAGGTACATATTCTTTTGTGGCGACATAGTACCCCATAGCATTGAACACAGAAGAGTATATTCACTGGTTAACACTCCCAGTGGAAATCTGCATGTAAAGGGAGCTAGGGTTGAAGAATCAACTCTACATTGTTCAAGGCCTATCCACCACCACCTGTGCTGTCTTTGAATGTGTTGAATTTAATTTGTCATTTGTATGCCCAATTGCTTTGTCAATCTAAATCATTTCACTGCATCTTGTCTTCACTGCTGTCCCAATTTAAGGCCTGCAAATTGGATAAGCTTACATTTATTTTTGCTATTCAAATTAAAACAACAGGGACCAAGTGGGACCTCATGCAACACCTCCCTTCGTTTTACTCTACCACTACACTTCTTATGAGTTGCCTGCTTTTTCAGCAGTTTCTGTTCCAATCTCACACTGTACCCTTGTTTAATTAGAGCTCTTTCATGTGGAACTTTGTCAAAGCTTCTTGGACATCCAAATAAATGCACTCATAGCGAATTCCAGTATCTACTTTGTAAAGTCCGCAAAGAAGTCCAGGAAGTTTGTCAAGCTGGGAGTTCCCCTTCTAAATTTATGCTGGCTGCTTCTTATTATTCTCGTCTAGGCGCTGCTCCAGCTACCCCTTTGAAAGGATTCCATGATTTTAATTCTTATTCCTCTTAGACTAATGAGTTAGTAGGTCTGATTTGTCACCCTTTTTCAATATACATGTCTTCACTTCCAGTCCTGGAGAGCTCACCAGCACTCAATGATTTCTTCATGATTATAGCCAGTGCTTGAAAATGTCCTCCCCTTGTCTCCTTTAATGTTCTGGGATAAGTCCCAGGAGGATGCAGAGAAACTCCAGTATGATTTGGACAGGTTGGGTGATTGGGCAGATGCATGGCAAATGCAGTATAATGTGGATAAATGCGAGGTTATCCACTTTGGTGGCAAAAACAGGAAGACAGATTATTATCTGAACGACAACAGATTGGGAAAAGGGGAAGTGCAACGAGACCTGGGTATCCTTGTGCACCAGTCGCTGAAGGTAAGCATGCAGATGCAGCAGGCAGTTAAAGGCAAATGGTATGCTGGCCTTCATAGCGAGGGGATTCGAGTACAGGAGCAAGGATGTCTTGCTGCAGTTGTACAGGGCCTTGGTGAGACCACACCTTGAGTATTGTGTGCAGTTTTGGTCACCTTATCTGAGGAAGGATGTTCTTGCCATGGAGGGAGTGCAGCGAAGATTCACCAGACTGATACCTGGGATGGCAGGAACGACATATGAGGAGAGATTGGGTCGATTAGGCTTATATTCGCTAGAGTTTAGAAGAATGAGAACTCATTGAAACTTATAAAATTCTAACAGGACTAGACAGACTAGATGCAGGAAGGATGTTCCCGATGGCGGGGGAGTCCAGAACCAGGGGTCACAGTCTAAGGATAAGGGGTAAGCCATTTAGGACAGAGATGAGGAGGAATTTTTTCACCCAGAGAGTGGTGAACCTGTGAAACTCACTACCACACAAGGCAGTTGAGGCCAATTCATTAAATATATTCAAGAAGGAGTTAGATATATTTCTTAAGGCTAAAGGGATCAAGGGATATGGGGAGAAAGCAGGGACAGGGTACTGAATTTGGATGATCAGCCATGATCTCATTGAATGGCGGAACAGGCTCGAGGGGCCGAATGGCCTACTCCTGCTCCTATCTTCTATGTTTCTATGTTTCTAAGTCGCTTTAACTTATCAAATATCTCTGGTAACTTACTTTAAGCTGCTCTCGGGTACTGGGTGCACCATAGGATTTGACAGCAAGTGAGTGATATCACCCTGTGTGAACACTTCTGGAAAAAATTCATTTATTCTGTTTGCTTCAAAGCCTGGTGACTTACTTCACAACTCAATTATCCTTTTGGGTGAAAAAGTTCTGCCCGACTTCCCTTCTTAGTTTTACTTTTCCATTTTTAACTTTCATCCCCTGCCAGTTGAACTTTTCACCGTAGGAAGCTCGTTAAATTTCAAGATTAGTCCCTTCCAATTCCTGCAACATCAGGAAATTGTGTGCATGTCAAAATAATTTCACCCAGCCTCATTTTAGCGTTCTAGTGAAGTTCCCGCCTGTTTTTTTGGGGGGGGAAACCAGTAATGTGTATAGAGTGCAAACTAGGCAGAAATCCACCAGCATGGATCTCTGCCCAATTTCTCTCTCCACTTGACCTCGTAAATTGATGCATGGGGTGTAATTGAGATGAAAATTGCCCACAATATCTCCTTTGCTGTAGAAACCTATTTTCAGATGAGGTGCATAATATCCCCTGTGCTGTGGGATGGTGAGGTACACAATGGCCCGTATTTCCGACCCTCACGGGTGTGTACACACCCGTAGGGACCTCGCAAGTGTGGGCTTCAGGCATGCGAATAGCATGCGCTGAAAACCGGCACTTCCACTCTGTCAAGAACCCTCTTGACAGATCCTGCGCCTGCCCGGAAGAAGGGCCTCTGCGGGGTGGAGAGTTCCGCTTTCTGCAGAACCTCCGCCAGCTGAAAACCCTAAAAAAAATTACGCCTGGTAAAAGCAGGAGTAAGGCTTGCTTTTACCAGCATAAGAGTTTAAAAAAGTTAAAAAAAAAATGTTTATCACTCATTTATAATTTTAAAAGACTTTTAAAAAAGTAAGTTTATTTTTAGCCCCGTAAAAGACTTAAATATTTTTTCAAAAAATTAAATTTTTGTTTAAAATATTTAATTTAATTGTAACTAATTTTAAAAATGTGATTAAAAAAAAAATTATTTAATGTTTTAGTGTGTTTTTTGAGTGATCCCCTTTCATACTTTTGACGGGTCTAAGCTGAGAGACCTGTCAAAAGTGTGAAGGGGGATTCCCTTCTTTGATTGGTTCCCCATGGCCTATGTGATCCCTTGCGAAGTGCCTGCGCCCCTGGGATACCTGGGCCTCTGCGCGCGCACACCAGGAGAGGCCCAGGATCGGAAGTGTCGGGACCTACAGAGCCAGCAGGTAAGTTCGTAGATTTTTACCAGATCGGAAGCATCCGCACGCAGGAAGCCTCCGATTGGAAAATCCGGGCCAGTATCTTCTTTGCAGAGTCAGTTAATTTAATTGAGGTGCATGATATTTCTTCTGCTGTGGGACGCTTATCTTCAGCAAGGTACTCCCAAAACAAGCGCTCTACTCGGAGCTCTGACATGGCAAGAGAGCCCCAGGTGTGCAGAGGAAATGCTTCAAGGACACCCTCAAAGCCTCCTTGAAAAAGTGCAACATCCCCACCAACACCTGGCAATCCCTGGCCCAAGACCGCACAAAGTGGAGGAGAAGCATTCGGGAAGGCGTCGAACACCTCGAGTCTGTTCGCCGGGTGCAAGCGAAAGCCAAGCGCAAGCAGCGCAAGGAGCGCACGTCAACCCAAGCACCCCACCCACCTGCCCCTTCAACCACCGTCTGCCCCACCTGTGACAGAGACTGTAGGTCCTGCATTGGACTCATCAGTCACCTGAGAACTGATTTTTAATGTGGAAGCAATCATCCTCGGTCCCGAGGGACTGCCTAAGAGAAGACACGGCAGCCCAGTTGTGTCATCAACTGCCCAAACACATCTAGTAAGAGCTGGAGGATGTGATTAGAGGTGAAGCAATTCAGCATGGCCATGGGTGAGCTCCTCCACATTACACAGTCAGGGTTCATACACCAAGGACAGGGTTCACACTCCCTCCCCAACGACATAACTCAGGCATCCTCCGGATAGAAATTGTATACTCTGCAGACAAGACTCATGTACCCACAGAGAAGGGGGGAAAAATTAGTTAGGACCATTTTTCGCCGGCGCTTGCTAACTTCAGTTTTAGTGCCCCAAGAGGGAGGTGGGGTGCTAATTCAAGCGCTCCACTTCCCTCTTAGAGCACTAACCCCGAATATCGGGGCGGTGCATTCTGCTGCGCTACGCACTGGGCCACGTAGCGGTGCCGCATGGAAGGACTTTTCCCCTCATTAAAGGGGAGGGCCCAAGCCCACAACTCTGCGGGGCCCTACCTGGACCCCCAGGGAGTGGGGTGCCGTGCCAGCAGTCCGGCACACAAGAGGAGTGCCGGGCTGCCAGATCGCAGCATGGACCTAGCGTTCAAAGATGTAACAGGCCGCGACAAGTAAGTCGGCCAATTTTTTTCCCCTGCCCACCACCTCCCCTTTAGTTGGCCCCCAGCGAGCATCCTGCTGCTCCATTCCCACCGATTCAGGGCGCGCAGGCCAATTTTGCAGGTAGTGCGAAAACGGGACGGCGCGCACGGTGATGAGGTCGTCATCGCCTGTGCAGTAGAGCGGGGGGGGGGGGTGTTACCGATTACCGCCACCCACTGAATTTAGCGGGAATCGTTAGCTGTGCTGCGCCCGGGCGAAAAGTCGTTTGCACCCCGTTAGCACTCCTCAGGGGCACTAACGAGAGGCACAAATGCACCGAATTTCTAGCCCAAGTAAGGTGTCTATCATTTTCTGGATATGCTTCATAGTCTTCCCAAACAGGTCTTCTGCTCCTCCATACACCCTCTGGACAGGAATTGTACGCTCTATGGGTAGGGCTTATATACCCATGGACAAGGTTTGTACCCTTTCCTGAACTGGTTAAATTCTCCTCCCCAGACCAGATTCATACATATTCTCCCCACTCCCAAAGAGCTTGTGTACTCTACCTGGAGAAAACTCATGTATCCCAATTTGTGCAGTTCGCTGTACCCAGTTGGGGAAGAAAAAAGTAAACGTTTTGCAAAGTATTTAAAGTTATTCTTGTGCTGAGCGATGGAAGTGCAGAGTCAGAGAGAACTGCTGAAAGTGCAGCTCTGAAGATCGAGTGTTACTCGGTTTAATAGTCTCAGTTTAATCTTAAACTCCACTAAACTCCATAAAAGTACAAGCAATGGAGAAGTCCCAAGTGCCTAATTATAAACCCGGTGTCATAAGGGTACCAAATATGTTGTTATGCTCAGTGCCAGCCAACGAGGACTAATGTCCTGTTTCCCAGCATTGGCGAGGATCATTGTCCCAGCTTACCCTCCTACTTTCCCTTTGCTCCTCTGTGTAAAATGCCTTTGTTTTGTCAATGGAGTATATTTTCCTCTTGTACTAAAATTGGGTCATTTTGCAATATTTCTGGCCATGTCTAACACCCACCAATCAAATTGACAGCTACTCCCAGGTTTCCTTCTGCAGTTTTGTGCGATACAAATTCATGAACTCCGAACAGCAGAAACTCGTAAATTGAAATCAAACACTTGCGGGGAGAAATAGGGCTTGTGCAGTGCCCATTTTTTTAGCTGTTACGTGGCCTCCTAGGTGGAAAATAGCATCTGAGATGCGCGCACACTTCCAACGGGAAGTGCGCAAGGTACCATTTTGGTAAAGGCACGTGTGCACCTAACGACCGCCAGCAGCATGCAGAGCAGGCAGATTATGACGTCAATCAGTGTGCAATGCAGATTTGACGCCAGTGCTGCCATTTTTGAATGTCAAGCTCAAGCCTACCCTGTCTTAACCTCGCACAGTGGAACACGACGTTAAATGGCATGAAGGTGTGAGGGAATAAGCCATATTTCAGACAGATACACCATAATATGAACAGGATACTGATATTATTAATACATGATAGAAACATAGAAGATAGGAGCAGGAGTAGGCCATTCGGCCCCTCGAGCCTGCTCCGCCATTCAATGAGATCATGGCTGATCATCCAAATTCAGTACCCTGTCCCTGCCTTCTCCCCATATCCCTTGATCCCTTTAGTCTTAAGAAATATATCCAACTCCTTCTTGAATATATTTAATGAACTGGCCTCCACCGCCCTCTGTGGCAGAGAATTCCACAGGTTCACCACTCTCTGGGTGAAGAAATTCCTCCTCATCTCAGTCCTAAATGGCTTACCCCTTATCCTTAGACTATGACCCCTGGTTCTGGACTCCCCTGCCATTGGAAACATCCTTCCTGCATCTAGTCTGTCCAGGCTTGACAGAATTTTATAGGTTTCGATGAGATCCCCTCTCAATCTTCTAAACTCCAGCGAGTATAAGCCCAATCGACACAATCTCTCCTCATACATCATTCCTGCCATCCCTGGTAGCAGCCTGGTGAATCTTCGCTGCACTCCTTCCATGGCAACAACGTCCTTCCTCAGATAAGGCGACCAAAACTGCACACAATACTCAAGGTGCGGTCTCACCAAGGCCCTGTACAACTGCAGCAAGACATCCTTGTTCCTGTACTCGAACCCTCTTGCTACGAAGGCCAACATACCATTTGCCTTCTTAACCGCCTGCTGCACCTGCATGCTTACCTTCAGCGACTGGTGCACAAGAACACCCAGGTCTCTTTGCACTTCCCCTTCTCCCAATCTATTGCCATTCAAATAATAATCTGCCTTCCTGTTTTTGCCACCAAAGTGGATAATGTTACGTCCGTGAATAATTGAGACACGGACAGCAGGAGTGAACAAAATAAGTCTTTACTGGTGGAAGTCAATAGTGAAACTAAAAACACAGAGGCTCACTAGCGCCTTTTATACAGGGGTGGTCACTGCCGGTACTGCAGTCTGAGACCAGTTATTCTCTTAAAGGTACATACACAACAGATAACCTCACATTTATCCACATTATAGTGCATTTGCCATGTTTCTGCCCAATCACCCAACCTGTCCAAATCGTACTGGAGTTTCACGACATCCTCCTCACAGCACACACGCCCACCCAGCTTTGTGTCGTCTGCAAATTTGGAGATATTACATTCAATTCCCTTGTCCAGTTCATTAATATATATTGTGAACAGCTGGGGTCCTAGGACTGATCCTTGCGGTACCCCACTAGTCACTGCCTGCCACTTGGAAAATGACCCGTTTATTCCAACTCTTTGCTTTCTATCCGCCAACCAGTTCTCTATCCAAGTCAATACCTTGCCCCCAATCCCATGTGCCTTAATTTTGCACGCTAATCTCTTATGCGGGCCCTTATCGAAAGCCTTCTGAAAGTCCAAATACACCACATCCACTGGTTCTCCCTTATCTATTTTACCAGTTACATCCTCAAAAAATTCCAGTAGATTAGTCAAGCATGATTTACCTTTTGTAAATCCATGTTGACTTTGTCCGATCCTGTCACTGCTTTCCAAGTGCTCTGCTATTACATCTTTTACAATGGACTATAGCATTTTCCCCACTACCGATGTCAGGCTTACCGGTCTATAATTCCCCGCTTTTTCTCTACCACCTTTTTTGAATAGTGGGGTAACATTAGCTACTCTCCAAACCATGGGTACTGTTCCAGAGTCTATCGAGTTCTGGAAGATGACCAGCAATGCATCTACTATTTCTAGGGCCACTTCCTTAAGTACCCTAGGATGTAGATTATCAGGCCCTGGGGATTTATCGGCCTTCAGTCCCATCAATTTTCCTAACACCATTTCCCCACAAATACTGATTTCCTTTAGTTCCACCCTTTCATCAGACCCTATGTTCCCCGGCGTCTCTGGGAGTTTATTTGTGTCCTCCTTTGTGAAGACAGAACCAAAATATGTATTTAATTGGTCAACCATTTCTTTGTTCCCCATTATAAATTCCCCTGATTCTGACTGCAAGGGACCTACGCTTGACTTCACCAATCTTTTTCTCTTCACATATGTATAAAAGCTTTTACAGTCAGTTTTTATGTTCCCTGTAGCTTACTCTCATATTCTATTTCCCCTTCTTAATTATTCCCTTTGTCCTCCTTTGTTGAATCATAAACTGCTCCCAATCCTCAGGATTATTGCTTTTTCTGGCCAATTTATATGTCCTCTCCTTGGATCTTATGCTATCCCTAATTTCCCTTGTTAGCCACGGTTGAGTCACCTTTTTTGTTTTATTTTTATGCCAAACTGGGATGAACAAATTCTGTAGTTCATCCATTCGGTCTATGAATGTTTGCCATTGCCTATCCACCGTCAACCCTTTGAGTGACATTCCCCAATCAATCCTACCCAACTCACGCCTCAGACCATCGTAGTTTCCTTTACTTAAATTTCTCTGAGTCAACTACTTCATTCTCCATCTTAATGAAGAATTCGATCATATTATGATCGCTCTGACCCAAGGGGCCTCGTACAACAAGATTGCTAATTAATCAATTCTCGTTACATAATACCCAGTCTAAGATGGCCTGATCTCTGGTTGGTTCCTCGACATATTGGTCCAGGAAACCATCCCGTAAACACTCCAGGAATTCCTCCTCCACAGTATTGTTACTAATTTGGTTAGCCCAATCTATATGTAGATTAAAGTCACCCATGATGACTGCTGTGCCCTTATTGCACGCTTCTTTAATTTCCCTTTTAATGCCATCCCCAACCTCTGCCTTACTGTTTGGAGGTCTATATACCACTCCCACTAACATTTTCTGCCCCTTAATATTTCTCAATTCTACCCATACAGATTCCACATCATCAGAGCTAATATCCTTCCTTACAATTGTGTTTATCCCTTCTTTAACCAGTAATGCTACCCCACCTCCCTTTCCTTTTTGCCTATCTTTCCTGAATATCGAATACCCCTGGATGTTGAGTTCCCAGCCTTGGCCATCCTTGAGCCACGTTTCTGTAATCCCAACCAAATCATATTCGTTTACCTCTATTTGCGCAGCCAATTCATCCACCTTATTACGAATGTTCCTTGCATTAAGATACAAAGCCTTCTGGGTTGTTTTTTTAACGCTCGCTCTTAGACTGGGTTTAAAAATCTAAAGCCTTGGAGACACAGGCTGTAAACAGAATACAGGCTCCTGAGATGAAGATCAGTTGATAACAAAGTTGTAAACAAGCTTTGAAATGGGAATTAGTTAAATATACTAAAACAATGAAAGATTGACGCAAACCATTGGTGCTTCTGAAAGGTCTATGGTTTGCAACGAACACAATGAGAATGCCCAGTTTTAAGTGTTATGAGCTAACATGTAGAACAGAAACACAAACATTAAAAGAATCATGTGCCTTTGAAAACATGACATCAAGTAAAAGAAACACCTGCTGGTCAAATAGTTTTTACGTTAAACTTGGATGACAGGGAACATGATTAAATATGCAACCAATTGAGATAGCTAGAAATGCTATCAAATGGTCAAAGTGTCTTTAATTTATAGACATAGTAAATATGATACTGTAGGAACGGAAGTTCCTATCCGAATAACGAAGTCCAACGCAGTGAAACAAAATAATTAAACTTTAATAAACAAAATACTTTAACTGATAACTACAAGAGCAGAGGTCAGCAGGTCTGTCCAGGTCCCCAGCCTTTCTCAGACTGCCCTTAAATACTAGAAACCGATGTCATGACGTCATCACGTTTTCCGCGCCAACTGGGGGTCACGTGATCGGCGTCATGATGTCATCACGTGGAAATACAAGAACCTACACACAGCTTAAAGGTACAGTCCACAACTGCACTACAGAGTGGTTAAAGGAATTATTACAGATTGTTCAGTGTCTCTTGGTGGCTCCGCCACAGGCGCCCCCCCAGAATTCTCTTTAACAGACAGCATCAAACGTGCAGGAAGTTTAATTATTCTGCCCGAACGACTACGAACTTCAGACGCTGGATCGTTAGAAAATGAGCCAACATTTGTCTGTGTCTGAAGCGGTACATCTGGGGTGGAGGAAACCGTAGCAGAAGGTGTAGACGAGGATGGAGCCGAAGCAGGCAATTTAATAGTAGACTGCTGCATAATTGGTCTAGTAGCCAATGGTGGTCGTCCACGGCAAGGTGGCTGAGCAACAACTACCGGTTCACTCCAATCCAGATGGGCTGGTTTAAGTCGGTCGATGGAGATGGTATCCGATTTACCTCCCATTTCGACCGTAAAATATTTCTCTCCCGCTGCAATAACACGAAACGGTCCATCATAAGGTGGTCTGAGTGTATCTCTATGAGCATCCTGCCGAATAAAAACATAATCGGAACTCATAAGTTCTGCCAGAACATGAGGCTTCTGTAGATTGTGATGCGAAGTTGGAATAGGCAGGAAATTCTTTGCCACCTCTTGATGCTGAAGAAGCTGCTGAGCAGGTGACCATGATTCTGTATGTGGAGGGAGAAAATCCACTGGTACTCGAAGCGCTTGACCGTAGACTAACTCAGCCGATGAAGCCTGGAGGTCATCTTTGGGGGCTGTACAGAGGCCTAGCAGCACCCAAGGGAGTCTATCCACCCAGTTGGAACCACGCAAGCTGGCACGGAGGGACGCCTTTAAAGACCGATGAAATCTTTCACATAAGCCATTTGCTTGCGGATGGTACGCGGTGGTACGATGCAGCTTGGTACCCAAGCCCTGTGCAACTGCATTCCACAACTCTGACGTAAATTGTGGACCACGGTCAGAGGAGATATCAGATGGCACTCCAAACCGGGCCACCCATGACGAAATAAATGCCCTGGATACGTCCGCTGTGGTAGTAGCAACCAAGGGAATCGCCTCTGGCCACCTGGTAGTATGGTCCACTATTGTCAGGAGATGCATAAAACCCCGCGAAATGGGGAGGGGGCCCACTAAGTCCACATGTACATGGTCGAACCGGCGTTCAGGCACTGGAAAGATGGCCATTGGAGCCTTCATGTGACGATGAACCTTTGATTTTTGACAGTCCACGCAATTGTTTGTCCAGCCCCGAACGTCTAAATGCATTCCCTTCCAAACAAACTTACGGGACATAAGTCGTTGTGAAGCTCGCATCCCCGGGTGTGATAAGCCATGTATAATCTGAAAAATCTTCTTACGCCATTCGACTGGCACAATGGGCCGGGGCACTCCCATGGGTATGTCACACAAAAGCGTGGTTCCTGCTGATTGGAACATAACATCGGCTACCTGCAAGCTAGAAGGCATGGTCCGATACGCCTGAACCTCAGGATCCGCCAGCTGTTCTTTTGCCAACCCGACGTAATCGATTCCCAGGTGAATTGTCTGGACTGGGGCACGCGACAGGCAATCAGCCACAAGATTATCTTTGCCAGACACATGTCGCAAATCCGTTGTAAATTCCGATATAAATGTAAGGTGGCGCTGTTGCCGGGCTGACCACGGCTCCGCCGTTTTGGCCACTGCAAAAGTGAGCGGTTTATGGTCCACAAATGCAGTAAACGGGCGCCCTTCTAGAAGAAAACGAAAATGCCGGATGGCCAAAAACAAGGCCAGCAACTCCCTATCAAAAGTGCTATATTTTCGCTCATTTATACGCAGTTGGCGGCTAAAAAAGGCCAATGGCTGCCAAGTCCCGTCAACCCATTGTTCCCGCACTGCCCCGATGGCGTAATCGGAGGCGTCGGTAGTAAGGGCGATGGTCGCGCCCGGGAGTGGGTGTGCAAGCATAGTTGCATCTGCCAATGCCGCCTTGGTGTCCAGGAATGCTTGGTCCATCTGTGGTGTCCAAATGATAACATCTTTACCCGACTTCCCTTTAAGTGCTTCGTACAGCGGCTGCATTAATTGGGCTGCCTTGGGGACAAAACGGTGATAAAAATTCACCATCCCCAGGAACTCCTGAAGAGATTTAAGTATATGCGGCCGCGGGAATGCCGTAACTGCCTCTACCTTAGTGGCCAGTGGGACGGCGCCTTCTGAGGTGATCCTATGCCCTAGAAAGTCAATGCTGGTTAACCCAAACTGGCATTTGGCTAGATTTATAATGAGGCCATGTTGGCTGAGGCGGGCAAAGAGTGTACGTAAATGAGCCATATGCTCTTCCTTATCTTTACTAGCAATGAGAATATCATCCAAGTAAATGAAAATGAAAGGAAGGTCCCGTAACACAGAGTCCATAAGTCGCTGAAAAGCCTGAGCTGCATTTTTCAATCCAAATGGCATGCGAAGGAACTCAAAAAGGCCAAACGGTGTGATGGCCGCCGTTTTGGGGATGTCTTGAGGGTACACAGGAACTTGATGATATCCACGGATGAGATCTACTTTGGAAAATATTGTTTTGCCGGCCAAATGAGCCGAAAAATCCTGTATATGCGGTATTGGATACCTATCCGGCATAGTGGCTTCGTTAAGGCATCTGTAATCCCCACAAGGCCTCCATCCGCCACCTGGTTTGGGTACAATGTGTAATGGGGAAGACCAAGGACTGTCGGAGCATCGGACAATCCCAAGGCGCTCCATAATCCGAAACTCTGCCTTTGCGGCTATAAGCTTTCCGGGTTCCAATCTTCGTGCCCGGGCGTAAACAGGCGATCCCGTTGTGGTAATATAATGCACCACACCGTGCTTCGCAACTGCTGCCGAGAATGTAGGCCTGGTGAGCCCCGGGAATTCGCCAAGTAGGCGCCTAAACCCTTCCTGCGATGGAACCGCACAGGCAACCGACCAGGAGACAGCAGTACTGCGGTGACAAAGCACCGCATGGAAGGTAGACGCATTAATGAGTCGACAATGTTGGACGTCGACCAGAAAACCATATGCACAAAAAAAATCAGCCCCCAGGATGGCCTGTGATACTTTAGCCGTTATAAATTCCCATACAAAACGTTGACCTCCAAGAGTTAAATTAACTGTCTGTTTACCGAACGTGCGAATGGCCGCACCATTGGCTGCCTCAAGGGAAGGGCCGTGACCGCCGGATTGTAGATCCAGCTTTGAGACTGGCAAAATACTGGGGGTGGAGTATGCTTTATGATTAACAATTCTTGGTGTTCCGACGTGGAACTACTTACATCTTCTTGTTCACCCTATCTTGAACACCTGATGATCAAATGCCGACCCTTCTACCTCCCGAGAGAGTTCTCATCCGTGATTATTACAGCGGTGTATATTTCACCACAGGCCGACGCAAATAGGGCACTAAACGAGCTGTATGGGATCATTAGCAGGCTTGAAACTTCCCATCCAGAGGCTGCATTCATCGTGGCTGGCGATTTCAACAAAGCCAATCTGAAGAAAGTACTGCCTAAATACCATCAGCATATCACCTGCCCAACGCGAGTCAAGAACACACTAGATCATATTTACACTCCATTCCGGGATGGATACAAGGCCCTCCCCCGCCCTCCCTTCGGCAAATCAGATCACGACTCCATCCTGCTGATCCCCACCTATAGGCAGAAACTAAAACAGGAAAAGCCTGTGATGAGATCTCTACAACGCTGGTCGGATCAATCAGACGCTATGTTACAAGACTGTTTTGATTCCACTGACTGGGATATGTTTCGGAATGCCTCGGACAATGACATCAACACATATACAGATTCAGTCATTAGTTTCATAAACAAGTGCATAGACGACGTTGTTCCGAGGATTGTTGTACGAACATTTCCCAACCAGAAACCATTGGTAAATGGCGATATCCGTGCTATGCTAAAAGCACGGTCCATTGCATTCAACTCTGGGGACATGGATGAGTACAAGAAATCAAGGTACGACCTCAGAAAAACCATCAAAAATGCAAAAAGACAATACACGGACAAAGTGGAGTCACACTATCATAGCTCAGATTCGCGAAGGATGTGGAGTGGACTACAATCTATTACAGACTACAAAGGGAAACCCAGCTGTGTCATGCCCAGCAATGCCTCTCTCCCGGATGAGCTTAACACTTTTTACGCCCGGTTTGAGGCCAACAACAACTGGCCTGTTACAAGGGCGCCTGCGGCTCAGGACGACCGGGTCTTCTCAGTCTCCGTGGCTGACGTGAGCAAGACCTTTAAGAGAGTGAACACCCACAAAGCACCCGGTCCAGATGGAATCCCTGGGCGTGTCCTTAGAGCATGCGCTGACCAGCTGGCAGCCGTGTTTACGGATATATTCACCCGTTCACTGTACCAGTCTGTAGTCCCCACCCGCTTCAAGATGACATCGGTTATTCCAGTCCCCAAATAAACAAAAGTAACCTGTTTAAACGACTACCGCCCCATAGCACTCACTTCTGTCATCATGAAGTGCTTTGAGAGGCTGGTCAAAACCCACATCAACTCGTTACTACCTGACACACTGGACCCACTCCAATTTGCCTACCGCCCAAACAGATCTAGGGATGATGCCATCGCCACTGTACTGCACACTGCCTTATCACACCTGGATAAGAGGAACACCTATGTGAGAATGTTGTTCATTGATTATAGTTCAGCATTCAATACCATTATCCCCTCCAAGCTTGTCAACAAGCACAGTGAGCTAGGACTTAACACCTCCCTATGCAACTGGATCCTGGACTTCCTGACAGGAAGACCCCAGGTGGTGAAAATAGGCAGAAACACCTCCTCCACACTGATCCTGAATACGGGAGCTCCCCAGGGTTGTGTGCTCAGTCCCCTTCTGTACTCCCTGTTTACTCACGACTGCATGGCCACGCACAACTTCAACTCCATCATCAAGTTTGCTGATGACACTACCGTCGTAGGCCTGATCACAGATGGCGACGAGACAGGCTACAGGGAGGAGGTAAGAGCCCTAGGAGAATGGTGCAAGTACAACAACCTCTCCCTCAACATCAGCAAAACAAAGGAGATGATCGTGGATTACAGGAAGTTGCAGGGGGAGGGACACACCCCAATCTACATTGAAGGGGCTGAGGTGGAGAGGGTCAGCAGCTTCAAATTCCTGGGTATATTCATTACGGAGGACTTAACGTGTTCCCATCACATCGACGTTGTAACCAAGAAGGCATGCCAACGCCTGTTCTTCCTCAGGAGACTGAAGAAATTTGGAATGGCCCCCCAGATTCTCACCAACTTCTACCGGTGCACCATCGAGAGCATCCTGTCCGGCTGCATCACTACCTGGTATGGCAACTGCACCGCCACAGACCGCAAGGCTCTACAGATGGTAATGAAAGCTGCACAACACACTATAGGAATTAAACTACCTGCTGTGCAGGATATCTACCCCGAGAGGTGCCAGGGGAAGGCCCTGAGAATCATTAAAGATGCGAGTCACCCCAGCCACAACCTCTTCGCCCTGCTCCCATCCGGTAAGAGATACCGAAGCATACGGTCTCGTACCAACAGGTTTCGAAACAGCTTCTACCCCCAGGCCATAAGACTCATGAACGATTAATTTATTATTATTTATTACTGTTGTTTTATTTATTATTACTGTCTTTCTATTAGTATTTCTATTAGTATTTTTATCATTGTTATGCCATATTTATTCCAATGTTGGGAGGACTCGTAAAAATCAACATTTCATTGTGCAGTACACACGTCTGCTGCATATATGACAAATAAAATTGAATTGAATTGAATTGATTGGCTAACTAAAAACACACCATTGATAAACAACAAAGACTTAGGATTTTCCAAAAGTTCTGATTGGTTAGCTTGGGCGGACGAGGCTTAGTGAGTTATGGTGACGTCCTGGTGTCGCCGAGGGCAAACCAGTTTGATTGGGCTGAATTTTGCCGGAGCTCAAACTAAGGGTTTGGAGGCGGGTCCGCTGTCAAAATCACAAAGATTGACAGCGGGTCGGTATCCTGCTGTAAACCCGCCTCCTTGTCAGTTTCCCAAGCGTCAGATCTGTCAACCCGGAACAGACCCGACACCAAGCGGCGGGTCAGCCAATTTAGATTGTTAGAAGCTTATTAAAAGGTAGTTAAGAACCATTTTCATGTACTTATCATTTTACCAGGTTTTCAACGAGGTTCCCAGAGAGCGGCTATCACGTCAGGTAAGTATGTCGGGTTCTCAATGACTGTGGATTGCTGTGAACAGGTGAAAGCTGCAAAAGTGGTGTAAAACCTACCATTTCACAGCTGTTCACTTCCCAATCTTAGAAACTGGAGAATTAATGATTTGAAACCCACTTTTGAGCTTTATGCACTTTTGAAGTGTTTGGAGTAATCTCTCTATCCACTGTCACCTCCTTGGAACAATCTATCTCAACATTGACAGATTAATTCTGTCATCTCAACCTCACCTGCCATCTACTCCATCAGCATCGGTGCCCATGAAAAAATTTCACCTTGGTCCTCAGAATCCCAACACGATCAGCCCCAACACCAGCATCACCGGCCACACCAGCAGCACCAACATCCACACCAACCTTCTCCGCAATCAACTGACGCTGCGCTGGACACAGGGCATCATCACCTGTGCACATTACTGCCCGGGACGGCAGTAATGGCCTCACCATGTCCAGATTTGCTTCACTGAATACTATACACCCTGGCTGCCACTTGATGCACCAGGTTGGCACCACCCCACACCAGCACCATAAAGCATCCCTACAATGTCCAATCCATTCCTTTCACACTCATCACCATTGGGGGGGGGGGGGAGGGGGGAGATGTTATGGCTCACCATTCACTGGAACTCACTAAGACACTTTCAAAGTTGCACACAAATCTTTCCTAGAAGGCAATGTGGTGATAATAAGGATTTCAATGCTTGACAACACATTAACAGAAAGTTTACATGAACATTGGAAAAAACACCCAAGTGCCTACCCTTGTGTGTTGTTAGTTGATATGATTGGACTAGGATGAGGGTGACTGTGAGGGGTGGCTAGTGAGATGGGGAAGTGATAATATAGATAGAGGGGGATGGGTGGAGGTGCAAGGTAAGTTGGTGTGAGTAAGGATATGTAGGAGTAGGGTAGGGAAGGCAGAGTGATGGGGATGTGATGGGTGGCACAGCAGGATGAGGTTGAGTGTGGCTTTGCAGTAATGTTTTGTGATCTATTGAGATCATTGAAAGATTTGCACCACTGCAGCCTGGTCCTCCTGATGACATCCCTGCTTGTGCCCTCCTGTGCAATGTGCAACCATGCTGCGTTAGTGTCATGGGGAGGTCTCTTCCGCCCATGGGAAGGGAAGAGAACCTCCCTGCGTGCTGTGACTCCTTCCATAAGCATATGGAGGGAGTAATGGGGGAGCCTGGGTGCAGCCGTGCACCTCTGTGCAGTGTTTGTCAGTGTTTGCAGCATCTCAATGCTGTAGAACACTGACAGCACAACTGTCAAAATGAATGTGGATATGGCCCCTTTAAGGAAACCGGCTGATGATGCGTCTGTGATGAAATATGTCATTCATCAGACTCTGTAGTTAACTGTATATATTGTATTGCCTGCTCTGGTGTTTGTACCTTGTATTGTGTATAGGGCACCGCCCCCTTTGTGTGTCGGCTCCGCCCATACCTGGCCCTACTTAAGACAAGTCCAGGCTTGTCCTGCAGTAGAACAGCAGCACGCCAGGTGAAGCTAGGTGCAGCCACCGGCATCTTTTCTTTGCTAATAAAAGCCTTGCTTTATTCTGCTAACTTCGAGTCTTGAAGTTATTGAGGCACGTCAGCGTCATCAAATGATGTCATCAGTCCCGCTTCCTTTTAATTGGCTGGGAACCTCGCAGGGTAGGGCAAAATCACTTGGAGGAGGCGGGATGAAGACGGGTGTGGAATTTAAGGCCGCTGTCTACTCCGGCTGCACTTGGCTCACGACAGCTGGCGAAATCGCGGCCATAGTGTGTATTACAAAAACGTTTTTTATTTAAATGTATTTGAATAGAAAAGAAATAAGATGTTAACATTTATGGAAATCAATCATAATAGTTATGTATGTATATTTTCCTAAAATTGTTTGAATTTGGCTAGTTACAACTACACAAGTGAAGATTCTTAGCTTAGGCCAATATTTGTTAGAATAAATTTAGCTTCATTGCAATATTAGAATCAGCAGCCTGTTTTACATCTCCCCGCATGTTCATTTCCATTGAGAAAAAAGGGTGTTGATTGGGCTAAATATAAGAAATGGGTCAAAAACTAGGATTGGAGTATGAGTAAAAAACTGGAAAGGAATAAAATGGATGCGGGAGGTAGTCAGGGTGGAGTTAAAGCCCTGAGGGACGAATATCATGTTCAACATGAATGAACTTGCTAAATGACTGCTGCTTGGGGATTGTTATCAGAGAGGACGCGAACAATATACCACCCAATATCCAGTGCACACCGTGGGTTCTGACATTAGTAAAGTATTGGGTCTAAATAGGCAAAAGGAGTTTAAAACCAATAACTGCCCTGGAATGGTGATGAACTTTACCCTACATAGAATTACATCGGCCCCGATATTAATGGGGTGGCAGGGAGGGTGAGGGGGGAGGCTGAAGTCGGCTGAGGAAGCCGACAAGGCTGGGGAGGTGGAGGCCCTGCTGATCTTAACGACAGGGCCTCATTAACATATTGTAATGTTGCCTCCTGCCCGTCAAATGTACAGCCTGGCCGGTGGATGGGAGGGATTGTTGTGGCAGGAGGATGAATCCGGGGTCCCTTGGGGCCGGTCGTTGTCACTGGAAGGGAGCCATCGGGAGGGCTGGGGTGATGGATGGCTTATGCTGGTGTTTATACTCCACACGAGCCTCCACCCAATTGTAATGACCTCTTCCCACTCTGCCCCCCCCTCCATATCTCTCTATTCCCTTCTCCCTCATGGAAGCATCAAGCTTCCCGTTAAATGCATCAATTCAATTCGCTTCAACCACTCCATGTGGCAGCAAGTTACACATTCTCACCATTCTCTGTGTAAAGAAATTCCTGCTAAATTCTTTATTTGTGGCTATCTTATATTTATACTCCCTTGATCTGGACTCACCCACAAATGGAAACAGTTTCTCCATGTCCACCCTATCAAACCCTTTCATAAATGTTAAAGACATCTATCAGATCTCCTCTTAGTCTTCTATTTTCCAGAGAAAAGAAGCCCTGCCTGCTAAATCTTTCTAGATAGCTGCATCTTCACAATTCTGGTAACATTTTTGTAAATCTTCCTGCACGTTCCCCAATGCTTCAATATCCTTTTCGTAGTTTGGAGACCAGAACTGCTCACAGTACTCAAGTGTGGTCTAACCAAGGTTCTACATTAATTTAACATTGCCTCCTTGCTTTTGTATTCTATTCCTCTAGAAATGAATCCCAGTAGGCCGTTCGCACTCTTTATGGCTCTTTCAACATGCGTTGCTACTTTTAGTGATTTATGTATCTGTATTCCCAAGATTAGGTAGGAGATGCCACACTGTCACTGCGCACAAGCAGCAGGGAAGCAAACATTAAGACACATTGTAGTTATGAGATAAACTAGTTGCAACTTCTTTTGGATGGTAGTGTGGAGACTTATTTCCAGAAGGGACATATTAACACAGCAGGCTGTGGACTGATTAGCAGTGTTGACGATTAGGCAGGACGTGTTGTTCACTGGGGCCACATAGTGTTCAAGACCATAGAACTGTTCGTGCAGGGACACATTTACAGAGTTAAGTAAAAGTCCCGTCAGTCATTAAATGATGCAGCTGTCACCCTGGCTGCACATGTCCCTCAGCTAGTCTTCTTCATCCTCCATCAATGAGGCCCTGCACTTTCTGAAAGCTTGTCATCTGATAAAAGTGCTGCATCCTACTGTGCTGTTGCCTCCTTTTCATGGGGAAAGTGGTAAAATATTACGCCTAGCAAACAAGGATTCTGTTACTGGTTTTATTCACCTGTGCACTGAAGACTGACTCATTCGGCAACTGGCCCCAACAAGAAGAAAGAAAGACTTGTATTTATATAGTGCCTTTCGTGACATCAGGACATCCCAAAGTGCTTTACAGCCAATTAAGTACTTTTGAAGTGTAATCACTGTTGTAAAGTAAGAAATGCAGCAGCCAATTTGCAAACAGCAAGGTCTCACAAACAGCAATGATAATCTATTTTAGTGATGTTGGATGAGGGATAAATATTGGCCAGTACACTGGGGAGATCTACCTTGCAGTTCTTTGAAATAGTGCCATAGTGCCTGAGAGGAAGACTGAGCCTCAGTTTAACATCTCATCCAAAAGACAGCACCTGCGACAGCATAGCACTCCCTCAGTACTGAACTGTATTTATTTTGTGTTGACATCTCAAAGGGTGGGACTTGAACCCACAACCTTCTGAATCAAAGGCAAGAGTGCTACCCACTGAGCCACGGCTGACACAGTGGTGCTTTGTAAAGACCTGGCGTCGATTTTAACCCCGAGCAAGTTTCGAGTGGGTGGAGTGGGGGAGCGGCGGGGCAACTGTGAAATGCACTCGGTGGTAGTTTGAGGAGTATTTTAACTCCTGAGCCTCATCTACATGCTGCCGAGCTGCCTGTCCGAAACAGGTGGAAAGTGGCAGGTAACTGGTGAACAGGAGAAGAAACTCAGGCAACTAGAGGACCCCGGCCGGCACTAAGAGAAGGCTCACCAGCAAGTAGATAAGTGGGAAGTGAGCTTCGAGGGAGGTGGGGGGAGTCCGCGACAGAATAGGCCAAGACTTTCCTTGCGGAGCCCAGAGCAGCACTTCTGCTCTTCCTGACCTTAGAAAGGAAAGCTTTACACATACCTTGGAGGATCTCTTCTGTCTGCGGATCAGCGGCAGATTTCCTGCTCAGGCCCCAGTTAAAATGCAATCGGAGGTTCATAAGAACATAAGGACATAAGAAATAGGAGCAGGAGTAGGCCAATCGGCCCCTCGAGCCTGCTCCGCCATTCAATAAGATCATGGCTGATCTGATCCTAACCGCCAATCCACTATCACAGAACCATCTCCTGAATCTAACAGAATTAGACGCATGAAATAGGAGCAGGATCAGGTTACACAGCCCCTGGGCCCGCTCCGCTACCCACAGGGCCATGACTGATCCGAACCTAGACTCATGTCCAAATTCCTGCCCGCTCCCCGTAACCCTTAATTCCCTTTACTTCTAGGAAACTGTCTATTTCTGTTTTAAATTTATGTAATGATGTAGCTTCTACAGCTTTTTGGGGCAGCATATTCCATGGACCTACCACTCTCTGAGTGAAGTAGTTCCTCCTCATCTCAGTTTTGAAAGAGCAGCCCCTTATTCTAAGACTATGCCCCCTAGTTCTAGTTTCACCCATCATTGGGAACATCTTCCCCGCATCCACCCGATCCGACCCCTTCACAATCTTATATTGTTGTGGTGACGCAAGCTCCGCCCCATACTGTCCTAAAAGGGCAAATGAGGTGCATGCACATCATAGGACCACTGTTTGCTTTTTAAATGCACCTTGCACCTGATTTGGGGTGGGGACGTGCTCGGGCTGCCCAGCAGAAGATTGCTGCGGCCTTGGCGATGGCCATGGTTAGTCACTCCCCAACATTTGCATGGGTGCTACCTCCCAGCTTCCACCAGGCAGGAAGCCTCAAATTCTATCCCCCTCCTGCGCAATTGCGCCTGCATCTCTGATCCCCGCACGAGCTCTTCTTCCTAGTCCTCTTCCCTATCCAGCACTGCCATCGGCATGCCCAGTGGAATTCCCACCTTGAACATTAATGAAGTAGCAGTGCCATAGGAAAAGGTATGTGCAAAGACCAGGAGCAAGTAATGCATCAACCACAGAATTTTCAATTCAGTACCCAACCATCGATCACACCATTAAGAATCCAACTGCAAACAGCCACAGCAAAATTCCCAGCAGCACCCGTTTGATCTGGATCAGCAGCACTGAAAGAGTAAACAGGAGAAAGAAGATTGATGATTTCAATGTGGGACAGCGGGGTTAGTTTTGGCTTGTTTTAGCGAAAAGATGGCACCGATACTATGGTCTCCTCCTGTGCTGTAAACTTCCATTGCCTAAAATTACAAGGTATAACAAGACTCACACTGAAATTTGCAGCTTGTGTATTTGGCACCCAGCAAATCAGGTGTTGAGGCCTACTCACTCAATTCAGTGAGACATGCTCCCAGAATGTGCTGAATTTGCTGTGAAGAGAGAAAAGGAGGCGACTGTGCAGCACTGCCTGTCATTTTGAGTGAGCCTGCCAATACTGGGAGGTTCTGACAGACTAGGAATAGGCACGTATAGTTACTATATTCAGGAAAAGTGACAGCTATAGACCCTTTTGTCTAACCTCAATAACTGGCAAAACTGGGTCTACGTATCTACACAAAATAGATTGACAGTTTAATCAAACAAAATTTGACACTGAGCCACATAAGGAGATATTAGGACAGGTGACCCAAAGCTTGAGCAAGGAGGTAGATTTTAAGGAGTGTCTTAAAGGAGGAGAGAGAGGTAGAGAGGCAGAAAGGTTTAGGGAGGGAATTCCAGAGTTTAGGACCTAGGCAGCTGAAGGCATGACCACCAATGGTGGAGCGATGAAAATCGGGGATGCACAAGGGACAAGAATTGGAGGAGCTTAGAGATTGTGGAGGGTTGTTGGGCTGGAGGAAGTTATAGAGATAGGGAGGGGCGAGGCCATGAAGGGATTTGAAAACAGGGATGAGAATGTTAAAATGGAGATGATGCTGGACCAGGAGCCAATGTAGGTCAGTGAGCACAGGGATGATGGGTAAACGGGATTTGCTATAAAAAGCAGAGCTGTAGCAGCTCAAACACAGGCTAACACATAATCCTGGCCCAAATCACTGTGACTGACACACAAAGGCACCAAGAGTTGGGCACTCAATATCTAACTACTTCAGTGGTATACACGTTAATTGTGTAATTACCATATGTTAATAGATTACGGAAACATCAATTATTCATCTGTTTATCCTTTACTAATTAACATGATCATCTTTACTTTGCTCTCAATTACCCTTTAACCTCACAAAATAATCCTTAACCTACTGTAAAATCCTCAGGTAAAATTTCCTGATTAGTTGCTGTGTACTGCATAACAAACAGTCCAATTATAATTACAATTAATGTTAATAAGCCTCATCTGTCCCCACCCAGGGGCTGATTACATTCAGTTTTGTTATCGCCTGAAGCACTCACTCCTCATCCCAGTCTCGTGTTGGGTTTGTGCTCTCTGAGTGCATCTCAGGTGTGTACACTGTATGTAAATATATGTTTATATGATCAAGTGTATCACGCGTGTTTTAATATTAGACACACTTGGGACGGAATTTCCTTCATCTGGTTTAAGCCAAAATTACGCTGAAATTTACGTAGCTTTCTATTCCGATCTTGCCAACGGCAAATTATGCCAGAATATCCTGAGAATCTCGTTAGCATCTGCCAGAACGTAAAATAGGCCGTAAAACAAGCGGAAATCAGCCTATCACTGGGACTGTGATACGAATCACATAAATTAAAATATTTTACAATTGAATCCCCCAAGGATCGGTAAAATCGCAGCAAATGTGGGGACAATTTAGTTTCGTGCACCAGCTCTCCTTGAAGCTCACTTCTTTCCTCGCATATACTCTTCATTATTTGGCTTGTGAATTGCCGCAGGTTACTCCCCCCCCCGTCCCCCCAGACTTCCACAAGTTTTGTTGGAAAATTGAATGAAACATTGATTGCATTACCACTTTAGAGCGTGAGCTGATTATTCTGCTCAACTGAAAACCCTTTCATATCAGCAGTGACTTTTCGTTTCATTTTAAATGAATGAATATTTTTGTCTGAGGTGGAAATCAAGACTTGCGTAACGTATTTACCCAGAGATCTGTAAATCCTAAGAATTCGGAAACATATTTATAAACTAAATTGTGGGTAAAACATTCATTGAGGTACGACACAGAGACACGGCAAATCTCTTTCAAATCATTTTGCTTGTTTTGAAGTGGCAAAGTAGAACACCAATCGAATCTGCTTGAAATTTTATTCAGCTAATTAATTCCCACAAAATGCCAACATATTACTGAATGCAAAATAACTTCCTTGCCACCAATTCTGCCCACCAATGCCCACCTAACCATCCAACATCAGCAGCTATTTGATAAAAAATGCAGAATCTATTCCTTGTTGGTCTCCGAAGAGCCTTATTCACTACCTGGTATAAGACTTAGTCACAAATAACAGGACACAATTGGTGGTAGTTTGGTAGCGGGATATAATTGGTACATTTTATTCTTTAAGTGAGAAAATCTTAGTAAAATGTGCTCACCCATTGTGCAAAATATCGCCAATGTTGGAAAGAGTATAAGAGAAGAGCAAGTAAATCAGGATGTAATGATTAATGTTATTATCCTTGGGTTTTAAAAGCCTGATAATTGTCAAAGAGAAGATTGAGTGAGGTAAAGAGTTTCACAATGTTGAGGTCCTGTTAAAGATTGAGTTAGATAGAGTGTAATGGCCCAGAAATTAGGTTCGGGGGCTTGCCGCGTGTGCAAGCCCCTGATGTGCACTTACCCGGCGCGCCGGCCGTTGTGCTCTCGGGGCGCGTGGAATTCCTTTTTTCTGATGATTACTCCCGGGCAGCGTCTGACGTCACGCCGCCCAGGAGTGCAGCCAGCGTGAAGCCTCGAGCGCGGAGTGTAAGTGAGACACGCCCCGTGAGGTCGCATTACCATAGGACACGCCCCCAATCTTTCTCAGCAGCTGGAGATGCTTCATACATACAGAGCAGCATTGTAAGTAGGTTCTTTGTATTTTTAGGAATGTTTTGGTAACTTCTTTAATCTTTTAAATACGTTTACATGATTTTGAGGACTCTGAAATAGTTTTAAAGAGATTTGAAGCTATTTAAACAGTTTTGAAAGCCTTGAAAGCATTCTTTTCATTCATTTCATTTAATTAGCAAAGTGAAATGGCTGGAATGAGCACAATTCACGTGATTAAAAGAACTCAAAACTTCACTGAAGATGACCTCAGTAATCTCCTCAACGAGGTGGAGGCGAAGCGCCTGCGCATCATTGGGAATGAGCATTCCAGGGCGCCGCGAAAAGGTCAGATGATAGCTTGGTCAGAAGTTGCCCAGGCTGTCAGCGCGACCTCCACCATTAGCTCACTGCGCCTCCTTCAACCCTCAATCACAGAAGCGAGTGGCCAAATCATTCAATTGTTTAATTTTTCATTTTATTGAAATGTTAAATGTTTTCTTTGATTTTTAAATTCAAATGTTTTTTTTTGACTGAAAGGATATGTAACCTTTTCGTTTAAGTAGTACATCCACTAGTCAATGTGAAAAGAAATTCAACTTTTATTGGAGAAATTTTTTTTTGACAGCAACTGTTATAAAATTAGAAAATAGGTAGTTTCCACCTTGAATGTCTGTATTGCAGTAAGAAACAAAAAAAATTACTGTAAAATGTTTACAATTTTTTTTCAAACATTTATCAGTTTGCACATGTTTGAAAACTTGAAACTAGGTAGTTAACATGTTCAATTTTTTAATTTCACTAAGAAACCAAAAAAAGTGACTTAAAACTGTTTACAAAGTGATTTCCAAACTGTTAACGTTTGCATATTTCTCAATAGCAAAAAAGAGGTAGTTAACATCCTCAATGTCTTACTTGCACTAAGAAAGAAAGACAAGTAAATACAAACTGTTTACAAATTTTTCTCTTAACTGTTCCTGTTCACTAATGTTTTAAAAGTAGAGAACCGCTACTTAAAATTTACAAGTTATAGGGCTAGAAATTCAGTAGGCTTTGTGCCCAGTTTTCGCCCAAAGAGGGCTTTTGCACCACTTGCTGAGCTTTCGGCGATATTCAGTGCTGCGGTAATGGCGGCGTTAGCCAGTAGCGCTGCGCCGCCACCGATGACGTCATCGGTGTGCGCAGTGCCCCGCTACCGCCCCGCTACTTGGCCCGACCGCCATATTTAGTTGCGGCCGCCTCTTCCGCAGCGGCCGCAAACAGCGATCAGAAAACGGGGCCGTCCTGTAGCGTTAGTGGGGCGAGTTAAGGCGGAGGTGCGGTCGGCCGCTTTTTCGGCGGCCGCCTGCCCGCACCTCCTTCCCCGGCCTCCTCCACCCGCCCCCCCCGCGGCATTGCCGGCTGTTTTCCGGGAGCCCGGCACTTCTCCATGGTGCCGGGCTCATTTGCCGGCACTAGCGAGCGGCGATCTCGCTGTTGCAGGCACCTCCCCCTTAAGAGAGGGAGGAAGGCCTGCAGTACCGCAGCCTGCCGCTCCGCAGCGGGTGGCGCTGCGGCACCTAGCGCGCCGATATTCAGTTTCAGCGCCCCAAGCGGGGGCGCCGAAACCCTTGAATAGCGGCCGCCTCCGAGTTGGGGTGCTGAAACTGAATTTCCGGCGGGCGCAAGTGGCTCCGCGCGCAGCGGTACTTTCTGGGCGCGAGCGAGCTGGCCGCCCCAAACTGAATTTCTAGGCCATAAACTTTACGAAACTGAAGCTGAAAACTGTTTGATGATGCAATAAAAGGTCACTGCTTCACTTTAATATGTGTCTGCTCCTGTCTTTGCCTTGCGGGGGGAGGGGTAGGTACAAGGTGGCACTACCTCGTGAAGGTGTTGGCTACCAGCAGTTCCTGAGCAGCCTTATTTTCGGCGGCACTTGGCTCCTCCCCATGAGGCCTGTCAACATGCACATTGCCATCGCCTTCATCCTCCATTTCAGCAGGGAGCTGTTCTGCAGTGTTAAGGGTCAGTCCTTCCTGCAGGGCAAGGTTGTGCAAAACACAACAGGCCATCACAATCCTTGCCACTTTCTGGTGAGAGTACTGCAAGGTCCCCCCTGACCTATCCAGGCACCGGAAGCGTGATTTCAGAACTCCTATTGTCCTCTCCACCACTTGACGTGTGGACACGTGTGCATGGTTGTATCTCTCCTGAGACTGATTATTGGTCTTGTGGTAGGGGGTCATCAGCCATGGTCTTAGCGGGTAGCCCTTGTCGCCCAATATCCATGCGGATCCTGTAGGCAATTTGCTGAGAGCATCATACAATTTAGAGTTACGGAGGACGAAGGAATCATGATTACTTCCCCGGTGCCCTGCATTCACGTTTAGGATCCTGAGGTGCGCATCACATAATATCATTACATTCAATGAATGATACCCCTTCCTGTTTATGTATGTCACAGGTGCATCCATTGGTGCCTTCAATGCAATATGGGTTCCATCGACGGCCCCAATCACTTTGGGGAATCCAGCAATGCGATGAAATGCTAAGGCCATCTCCTTTTGATGTCGAGTGGACAAGTCATACTTAATGAAATCTGAAAGCCTACGGCAAATGGCTTCTGTGACCTGGTGAATGCAGACCCTCGCAGCATTCTTGGAGATGTTGCTTATGTCACCGGAGCCTGCTTGAAATGACCCACTTGCAAAGAAGTTCAATGCTGTGGTTACCTTCATGTTCACTGACAAGGCAGTGCGGGTCTTTGAGCGTGGTTCCAGGTCCGCTTTCAACATGTCACATAGTCGGCCGATTGCCTCTGTACTGAAGCGCAGCCTCCTCACACACAACTCCTCCGACAGCATCTCAAATGATCGCCTCTCCCTGTACACTCTGTGGGGTGGGTAGTTGTTCCTTCTGATCAGGAGACGGTTATGGTTCCTCACTCTTCTACGATGTTCCCTGGAGTTCCGATTTCTTTGAAGCAAAACCACACAGAGCATCACGGTAACATTTCTATAAGAAGGCATGTTTCTCGCTCACAGGACTCCTCTTTACACAGACGTACTTGTAAGGAAGAAATGGAAATAGTTGTTACAGTTACTTTAATAAACTGAGTGGCTATAAAATCAACTCGGCCTATGGCAGGAAACATGCTTTAACGGCTTGGGAACACGTCATACCTGCCTGATGAATATCACAGGCCGAGATCATTTTCCAATAACTTACATTTTCAGAAAGTCATCATTACATACATACATTCATCCACATACTGAAAGGAATACATACAGAAATGCACATCCTTCAAGGAATATATACAGACATACATACATTCATACATACATAATTACTAAAAAGAAGATATATTACTGATGAGAAGTTTATTTTTTAAACATTTTATTCATTTTTAAACAGTCATTTTCACATTTAATAAAGAAATCATATTCAATTAGGCCTTGCACACAGCTAGAGTTGATCCTTATACCTACACTACTCAAAACCCGTTTAAAAAAAAAAAATAAAGTTGGAAACTTACCTCAGACTTTCTTACAATAAATTCCCTCCCTTTCACAACTAAAAATTTGCTGTTCAGAACCAGCACTGCTGAAGCAATTCTTCACCCTCAGCGTTACGGAGCTGCTGGCCAGCTTTACTCCTCCTTTTCAAATGTGTAAATCGTGGGGACTTACCCTCACTCAAACCATTCATGAAAACGCCGAATTTCACTGCGCACGCGCTGCCTGAAACGTTGCACGCGTTCCGCCTCTTAACCCCTTGGTTCAGAGGAAAGGAAATGCCAGTTTTCCGCGCATGCGCTGTGCATGCTGAAAACCGACACTTCCATCGGGCCCATGCGTGAGTACCCCGTCCGTACTCATGCGCTGGGACCCGAATTACTGGGCCAATATCTTTTGAGGGTCTTTTTTCATGATCCACACTTCCACTGGGGAATGGTGCTCATCGGGAGCACATTTTGGAAGAGCTGCACAGCACAATTTCCCGATGTGTGATTCCTGCAAATGCCTTGTCATGGTATCACACCTGTGATTTCAGCACAGTGAAGACTTAGGGAGGAAGAAGAATGTGTATAAGACATACTTGAAGCTTAGGAGAAACAAAGGAGAATACTTCAGAGGGATCTTGACCATTTAGCATGAATAGAATAAAGAGATGACATTGGATGTAATGGAAAAAGAGGTATTGAAGACTAGAGTTGGGAGCTGGCATGCTTATTGTAAAGTCTGTGGGTTGTATTGCAAATAATACACAGACTCCAAGATTAACAAATAAAACAGGTCTTTACTATTCAGAGGTTCGGGCGAATCTGCCCTAGTTAACGTATCACAACCCTTATATACTGGTGTGGTCACTATCGGTATTACAGTATACATGAGCCAACAAATAGTGCCACACCTAAAATAGTGCTCTTAAAGGCGAACGGTTACATTCAATAGTTCCCTTAAAGGTAAACGGGTACATACACTACAATCCTCCCTTTTTAGCTTTTTACTTACAGAATCCCGTTAAACATACAATCTTCAACTTTATATAAACAGTTTGCAGATATACTCTCGATGGAGTCAACGTCATATAACAATTTACAGATATACTCTCGATGGAGTCAACGTCATATAACTTCATGTTTAACATAACATAATAACATATATAACTTCATGTCAAAACAGATCACAGATTCAGTCTCTGCGGAAAACAGTTCACAGATTCAGTCTCTGTGGTGTAGTCGGTTCACATTGCTGGAGTGACTCATTCAACAGTCCTTCCATGGATTTAACAGTTTGAACTTCCGAACTGATTTGGCTCCGTTCGGAGGGACCACGTGTGTGATCTGGTAGAGGTGATAATGGTTCAGATGGGTCATCTTCTGTTTCGACTTTTCCTTTTCTGCTTCTTGGAGACTCTCTGGGTTCCACTGTCAGCTGCCAGCTGCATGCGCAGTTCCTCCTTCTCTTCCTCCTTTTTCCGTAGTAGAGCCACCTTCTCCCGATGTTCCGTAGACTTTTGGTGCTCCTCCATGATTTCTGCACTTTGGGAGTCGAAGTTACAAGCTGGGCAGGACAGGACATCGTAATATTCGGTGTAGTCCACCAGGTCATGGTAATATTCGGTGTCGTCCTGAGCTAGGCCAGCGAGAGGGTCGTCTATTTCCTCCATACCCAGCTGGACGTTAGCCAGCTCTTGTTCCAAATCCAGACATCTTTCCTGAAGAGACTTCTTCATGTGTACCTCTTCATCCAGCTTTTTCTGAGCTTTCAGCAAGTCGTTTACTAATGACCTCATTTGTGATTTTAATACTTCAACTTCCTTTGGAGATTGATTGATCGGACTATTCAATCCCTCTACCGGAGCAGCTGTTTCAGCGGTCTGTTGTTCTACATTGACGTGAGTCAGCGTACTTTTGGTATCCAAGGGTTGCTCTGCTGCCATCTTCTCAGTCTGTGTTGCAACCTCAGCTATTTCAATAACTTTTGAGAGCTCCAAACCCCTCTCCTCTTCCACCACTAATGTTTCATCTATGGATGGAATCTTTACCGATGAGGCAGCCTTGGCCTGGAGCTCATCAAACATTTCCTGCAGCCTTTGGACTTCTTGCTCATGTTCAACCTTTAGTTGTTCATATGCTTCTACTGAAACTAGCTTTTCGGGGGTTGCCGAGTTAATCCCCTCCAGCATTGTAGCCTGGGCCTGTCCATACTGTTCTTTCAACTTCTCACACTCTGCTTGTAAGGAGTCGTAGAGAAGGACTGGAATAAAATCCTGGCTTCCTGAAGATTCCTCTGCAATTGTTTTTTTTGCAATTTCCTTTTGGAGTTCAGCCAAGGCTGCTATGCTATCTGCCTCTCGAAGTCTCACTGCCATCAATTCTTCTTTATTCTTGCAGTCTATCTCAGCCATTTCCCGTTTACTCTCATTTAACTGAGTGAGTAGCCCCTTATTCTGGGCTGAGAGATATTGCACCTTCTCATGTAGACCATAGCACTCCTTCTCTGCTCGACATAGCTGATTTCTGCTGATTTGGTTCTGTGTTTCAAGTTCCAACATCCTTTGCTTAGCTTCTTTCAGTTTCGCCTCAATAATCCCCTCTCGCAACATGTCCACATTATTCACATCAGGTAAAGAAGCGTTTCTCTTTTCCATGTCCAAGATTTGTTTCTGCATCTCCTTAAGAGCACACTGCGATTCAACTTCTCTTAACCTTGCCTGCACTAGCTCCGTCTCCAATTGCAGAACAAAATCCTCAGTGTAGCGTGGTTTGCCCTTCTGCTGTATCTCTAGATCATGCAAATATTCTAACTCCTGAACATCATAAGGGAGATGTGATCGGTAATTGGTCACGATGGCTCTATGGTCGCTCTCTGCTTGAGCCAGTAGGTTCTGTTGTCTTTCCAGACTCTCCCATTCGGTGTCATAGAACTTTTTCATTGTTTTCATCTCTTGTACGAGGCGGTAACTTAATTGTTCTAATTGTTGTCGTACTTTGAAATAACGTTGAGTTCGAGCCCGGTGTTCTTCCGTAATGCATATGTCTGTAACTTGAACAGACTCAGAATTCTCTGTCTTTATGCACGCCATCGATTTTCCAACCTTAGTCCGTGAGTTCATGTTAACCTTGTTTTTCATACGTAAGCTGGACTTATCGTCTTCCGGCTCGGAGTCTGAGCTGCTTGTCTGCACCGAGTCCTCACTCGTCATTGTTTGTAGGTAGTGCCATTCCATGTCTATTTTCCTGATCCACTCCCGTCCTAGAAGTGGTGGTCCTCCCTCAGGTAGTACGTACAAATTCATTCTTGGGTGTACTTTACCCCTATCTCTCACCTTGACTCTTATTTTCCCCATGGGGTATACGTTATGCCCCGTGTATGTCTGTAATACGAACTTGGTATTTCTTAAGGGTATGTGAGAGAATAGCCGGTGGTAGTCCTTTTGGTTGATGACTGATACAGCTGATCCCGTGTCCAGCTCCATTCGTACTTGGACTCCAGCTATTTTTAGTGTGACCCAGATCGTCTGTAGATCAGTTACTTTACCCACATTATGGATTCTCAGACTATCCAGCTCCTGGCTGTTTGGGTCTGAGTCCGAATTTTGTTCGTCTGAACTCTTTTCAGCCACCTGGTGTACCTTGTTGTACTTTTCTTGTGGTGGTGGCTTCCTTTGCTTGTTGGTCTTCTTTCCGGACCTGCATACCCTCGCGATGTGACCCAGTTTGCCACATTTCCTGCACTCTTGGTTCTTAAACCAGCACTGATTCTGGTCATGCGTTGTCTTTCCACAACGGTAGCATTTGGAAGTGCTTGCAGTAATTTGGTCCACCCCGAGTGCCGCCGCCTTTAGCTGCATTTCCGCCGTTCCTTTCGCTGCGGCTTCGTGCGATGAAGCTATGAGGACAGCCCTGTCCAGTGTGAGGTCGTTTTCTTCCAGAAGTCGCTTCTGCGTTCCTTCTTTGGCCAAGCCGCATACGAACTTGTCCCGCAGCGCCTCTGTCAAATTCCCTCCAAACTGGCAGTATTTCGCTAGCTTACGCAGTTCGACTAAGTATTCCGCATTGCTTTCATCTTTCCTCTGGGTTCTTGCGTAAAATTTAAATCGTTCAGCCAGCATCAACGGTGTGGGGTTCAAGTGATCCTTCAGCACTGCTACGATCTCTTCGAAGGTCTGGTCCACTGGTTTAACTGGTGCTATTAGATGTTTCAAGAGCCCGTATGTTTTTGCTCCCATCGAATATAACAAAGTTATTGCCTTGTCGTCATCCTCAATTTCGTTGGCTACGCAATATATTTCTATGCGTTCCACATACGTGGCCCAGTCTTCTATTTCAGCATTAAAATCATTAATATTTCCTCGCTTAGGCATCTTCTTCTCTTCTTGAGAACAACACAAGTATTGCTTTACTTATTCTTATTTTTCCTCTCTTCTTGAGAACACACCAGCATTTCTGAAAATTCTTATTAATTTTCTAAGATGGCGGTTTCCCGCTTCTGTCTTCTTCCCCAGCGGTTTCCCCGCGAAAAATGGCGGCTTTCCCGCGCTTCTCGCTCTCCCCGCCCACTTCAATGGCGGTTTTCCCGCGCTTGGCGGTCTTCACCCGACCCCCGACGCTGTCTTTCAGCCCGAGTGCGGCCCTTATCTCCGCCGCGATTGATGGCCCACGCTGTTCACCGCAGCTCTCGTGCCTTCAGTGTCTGCCGACTCTGCCCTACCAGCCCGAGTGCGGCCCTTATCAGGGATTGCGATCGATGGCCCGGCTGCGCCCCTCACTTCAAAGCGGCCCGGCCCTTATCAGTGGATGCGATCGATGGCCCGCGCTGCGCCTCTCGCCCGAAGCGGCTCTCGGCCCTTATCGCTGGTGCGATCGCTGGCTCGCGAAGCGCCTCCCGCTCGAAGCGACTCTTGCTCGCTCCCTTTCGGGCTCTCGCTCAGCGGATTCAAACGCCTCTCCCCGACCTCCCGCCGTCCGGCCCTTTCCTCCCCGGCTGCGGCTGATTCTTCGCGGGTTATTTAGTTATTTATTTATTTATCGCCACCGCGCCTTGTGATCCCGGTCGCTGTCCGGCCTTTTTCACCCCCTCGACCGTGGTGGTCACTGCCCTTATCCTCCGGATATTTTCCACACTTTCCCCTACTCACAGTCGTTGCGGTCGCCGGTTGCTTTCTTTTGTTAGTTGATCGACGCACTCCGCACCGTGGTAAAAGGGTAGTTGTGCCTGTTGCTGATGAACTTTCGTTGCTAGTCTGCTTCCTGTCTGTTGCTGCAGCCTCGTGTGTTCTTCCAGCAGCACGACGAAGGCGGTTGCCTCACTTCAACGCTCCTTAGTTGCTTAGGAACTACTGTTGCCGCAGGGTACGATCGGCCTCGTCGCCATTGTAAAGTCTGTGGGTTGTATTGCAAATAATACACAGACTCCAAGATTAACAAATAAAACAGGTCTTTACTATTCAGAGGTTCGGGCGAATCTGCCCTAGTTAACGTATCACAACCCTTATATACTGGTGTGGTCACTATCGGTATTACAGTATACATGAGCCAACAAATAGTGCCACACCTAAAATAGTGCTCTTAAAGGCGAACGGTTACATTCAATAGTTCCCTTAAAGGTAAACGGGTACATACACTACACTTATGAAACAATATTGGGCTAGAAATTCATTATAGCCAAGGAATGGGCAGTATCAGTAGAAAAGTTGGAGAATTAGCGCCGGGCGTTAATGCTTTAGACTGCAGGCAAAATTCGTGCTCACTGCTCAAAGAAATGATTGGAGTCCTACTTCAAGGCCTAGAAATTGAGTGGGCTTAGCGCCCAATTAGTGGCGCTAGAGGGCCTTGCGCCGGACTTATAGCCGTTTTGCAAATTGACTTGGGCCTTACCATCGGCGTTAGCCGGTAGCGCTGCGCCGGCACCGATAACGTCATCGGTGTGCGCAGCGTCCCGGTTGCCGTGGTAACCCGGCCCCAAGCCCAAATTCAGTTGCGCCCGCCTCGCCCGTGGCAGGCACAACTAACGAAAGTGAAAAGTGTTCTTCCACGCCTTTGCGCCGGCGCATAAAGGTGGAGCGGCGGCCGGCCGCGTTCCCGGCGGCCGCCTGCCCGCACCTCCCTTCCCGGACTCCTGCATCACCCCCCCCGCGGCCCTGATGAGTGTGTGCTGCGAGCCCGGCACTTCCCCGAGGTGCCGGGCTCAGATGTCGGGGGAATCCGCCGGACAGTTGTCGGCTGCAGGCAGCTCCTCCTTAACAGAAGGAGGAGGCCTGCAGTACCCCAGCCTGCCGCACCGCATCGGGTGCCGCAGCGGGGGATTAGTGCCGCAATCCTGCAGTCAGCGCCCATTGGGAGGCGCTGACACCCTCCAGTAGTGCCCGCAGCCGTCTGGGCGTGGCGCTACTGAATTTTTGGAACGCGCAGTGGGACTTAGCGCCGGCGCAAAATTTCCGGCGCTAAAGCCCTAGTGCGGGCCCAACTCAATTTCTAGGCCCAAGTCTTTAAGCCCAAGCTCATTGGTGTTACATTCAAAGGGTGGACCAATATCAGGTGCAGTCTAATCGCAAGTCATGATTGCCACAGGCTTTTAAAGGGAGGTTCATTGATGCTGCAGAACCTCATTCTCAACATTGCTGGCTGTGCAGCTGCCTCAGCAAGCAGCTGCAGGTCAAGGAGAAGGAGCCGGAGGACTGAAGCAGCTGTACTCATGGCAGATCCACGCCCCAGGGAGCGAGCCCGCAGATTCTGCGATGAAGCTTTGGAGGCGTTGGTGTTCACTCTGGAGAGACGGAGGGCGGTGCTCTACCCGGCAAGTGGCATGAGGCCCTCGCTGCAAATCTTTCACACCATGTGGAGGGAGGTAGCGCAGCATGTCTTGGGCAGCACTGTGGTCCCCAGGACCCACACACAGTGCAGGAAGAAATTTAACAACCTCACTCGGGTGGTCAGGATGTGTGAATGCTTCAACAAATGCTACATACCACCATCTGTACAACAATCTTCACACACTGCCCAAAGCACCACACCCTAGCACTCACCCACCAACAATCTCTACCGACCAACACTCACACCCACATCTCACACCTTGCACACAAGTGACAGCTATTCAACTATGGCATGCACCTCACCCAAACACATTGCTCCACACTCACTCACACGCTTTCCTTTCCCTTGCAGGCCAAGGTGGCTCACAACAGGAGGGAGCAGGAGCACACAGGTGGGGGATAAGCCGACACCCAACCACTGTCTGCGCTGGAAAATAGAGTGCTGGAGATTATTGGGCACCAGGTGGTGGGCACCGTGGCCACCGCCGACATTGCCCCCCTTGGGGACAACAACGGTATATTCATCCCTACTCCTTCTCACATCCCACTTCCCCCTCACCCCACAAGCGTTTCGCACTTTCCAGCTAATCATGCTATATGCATGCATTTCTCCCTTCCTGCCCCTCCTCCTCTCACCTTAACCCAACTCTTGTGCCGTTATGCTTTCAGGTAATGAGCAAGCAGCTGAGCAGCCCATCCCTGAGGGTACCATAGAGAGTGAGGCGGGAGAAGAGGAGAAGGAAGAACACACCGCGTCACTGCATGTCTCACCCGCAGGCACCAGCTCAGATACTGGCACTACGCATTCTTTAGAGGCTAGTATAGTAGCAGGATCTGCACAGGATGAGGCACCAGAGACGAGTGGCCTGCAGCAAGGCCAGGGGTAAAGGGCAGCTCGGGGGTCATCTCCCTGGAGGGCGCGTTTGCGCACAAGTTCTGCTGCACAGGACTCAGATGAGGACCTCGATGGGGAGGCCTTTAGAAGAAGGGTGATGGGCATGCACATGGAGATGATAGGTGCAATGGCAAGGGTGCCCAAGAGCTTCTCAGCAATGATAAGGAGCATGGAGGAGTCCGTCTCCAACATTGCACAAGGCTCTGTGCCTCCATGGAGTCCATCATTCCCAGTCTGCAAAGGATGGTAGACTCCCAGAGATACTGTGGCGATCGAGACCTGATGCCACGTGTGATGGGCGATCTGGCAGCTTCCATTGCAGCACAGGTGGAGGCGGAAGCGACGCAACGTCTTAGTGCTGTAATGCAATCTATGCTTGGTGGCAACCAATCTCAGACTGCTCTCATGCAGTCTCAGCTTGATGCCACGCAAGCTCTGACTGCTGCCATCGTGGCTGGGTCAGTGCTAGGGATGCTGAGGGGCTGGCCTAGGGGGAGTGGCAGTTGGTCAGTGGAGCAGGAACCTGCTGTCCTCTCTCAGGATGACAGCATTCCTGCTCCCACCACTGCCACTCCGACATTGCCCTTGTCACTGCCTGTCATCCAGCCAGCCCAGACTGTTGCTGCCCGTGCTGAGCTGGTGCAGTCTACATCTGGGCCTTCCAGGCCCAGAGCTGGTTGAGGGCATCCTGCAAGGCCATCTGAAGTCTTCCGCATGGACGCTCAGCAGCTTTCAACCAGCCCTGCTGCAGCCACTGGGCCAACACTTCGTAGGAGTATGTAGGAGTTCGTAGGCAAAGGCACAGTAATAGGAGAGGAACTAAGAGATTGCACAAGTGTGAATAGATGATATTTTTGTTGTAAATATGTGTTCACTGATTATTGATAAGATTATTAATTCAGTTTGAATTCTTTTGTGGTGTGTCTCATTTAATCTTTGCGCTGTGATATGGCCTGCGACAGGGATGGAATAATGGGGATGTGGTGAGCAACGGGGATCTGGGGTTTAATTGATTTGAACCGCAGTCTGATGAGGCAGTCACGGACCGCTCTTCTGGAAGGACGATTGAGTAGCTGCCTCCTCCCTGCTCCTGTTCCTCCTCCTCCTCATTTTGCTCAGCTTCCTCTTCCTCCTCGTCCTGCTCCTCCTCCTCCTCCTCTCTCCCTTCCTCCTCCTACATAGAAACATAGAAGATAGGAGCAGGAGTCGGCCATACGGCCCCTTGAGCCTGCTCCGCCATTCAATGCGATCATGGCTGATCATCCAAGTTCAGTACCCGGTCCCTGCTTTCTCCCCATACCCCTTGATCCCTTTAGCCTTAAGAAATATATCCAACTCCTTCTTGAATATATTTAATGAATTGGCCTCTACTGCCTTCTGTGGTAGAGAATTCCACAGGTTCACCACTCTCTGGGTGAAGAAATTCCTCCTCATTTCTGTCCTAAAAGGCTTACCCCTTATCCTTAGACTGTGACCCCTGGTTCTGGATTCCCCGACCATCGGGAACATCCTCCCTGCATCTAGTCTGTCCAGTCCTGCCAGAATTTTATAAGTTTCAATGAGGTCCCCTCTCATTCTTCTAAACTCCAGCGAGTACAAGCCCAATCGACCCAATCTCTCCTCATACGTCATTCCTGCCATCCCAGGTATCAGCCTGGTGAATCTTCGCTGAACTCCTTCCATGGCAAGAATATCCTTCCTCAGATAAGGCGAACAAAACTGCACACAATACTCAAGGTGTGGTCTCAACAAGGCCCTGTACAACTGCAGCAAGACATCCTTGTTCCTGTACTCAAACCCTCTCGCTATGAAGGCCAACATACCATTTGCCTTCTTAACCGCCTGCTGCACCTGCATGCTTACCTTCAGCGACTGGTGCACAAGGACACCCAGGTCTCGTTGCACTTCCCCTTCTCCCAATCTATTGCCATTTAGATAATAATCTGCCTTCCTGCTTTTGACACCAAAGTGGATAACCTCGCATTTATCCACGTTATATTGCATCTGCCATGCTTCTGCCCAATCACCCAACCTGTCCAAATCATCCTGTAGTTTCTTGGCATCCTCCTCACAGCACACACGCCCACCCAACTTTGTGTTGTCTGCAAATTTGGAGATATTACATCTAGTTCCCTTGTCTAGATCATTAATATATATTGTGAATAGCTGGGGTCCCAGGACCGATCCCTGCGGTACCCCACTAGTCACTGTCTGCCACTCGGAAAAAGACCTGTTTATTTCAACTCTTTGCTTTCTATCTGCCAACCAGTTCTCTATCCAAGTCAATGCCTTGCCCCCAATCCCATGTGCCTTAACTTTACACGCTAATCTCTTATGTGGGACCTTATCGAAAGCCTTCTGAAAGTCCAGATACACCACATCCACTGGTTCTCCCTTATCTATTTTACTAGTTACATCCTCAAAAAATTCCAGTAGATTAGTCAAGCACGATTTACCTTTTGTAAATCCATGTTGACTTTGTCCGATCCTGTCACTGTTTTCCAAGTGATCTGCTATTACATCTTTTATAATGGATTCTAGCATTTTCCCCACTACCGATGTCAGGCTTACCGGTCTGTAATTCCCCGTTTTCTCTCTACCACCTTTTTTGAATAGTGGGGTAACATTAGCTACCCTCCAATCCATGGGTACTGTTCCAGATTCCATTGAATGTTGGAAGATGATCAGCAATGCATCTACTATTTCTAGGGCTCCTGAAGTGGTCCTGCAATCCCTGGTGGCAAGGGCTGGGTCCTCATGATGGCCAAGTTGTGGAGCATGCAGCAGACCACCATGAAATGGGACACCCACTCAGCCGAGTACTGGAGGGCTCCTCCTGAGTGGTCAAGGCAGCAGAACTTCAGCAGGCCAATGGTCTGCTCAATGAAGTTCCTGGTGTCAGCATGGTTCTCATTATGAGTGCTGGGCAGAAGTGTTGGGGTTGCGGAAGGGAGTCATGAGCCAGATGGAGGCGGATAGCCCTTGTCTCTGAGCAGCCAGCCGCGAGCTTGGCGTGGTGGCGGGAAGAGTGCTGGCTCACCAGTCAGGCACAGGATGAAGGCATCGTGGCTGCTACCAGGATAGTGAGCATTGACATTAAGGATTAGCCATCTGTGGTCGCACACCAACTGCACATTAAGTGAGTGGTAGACTTTGCAGTTACGGAAGATCTCAGGATTGTTATGCAGTGCCCGCAAAGCCACGTGGGTGCAGTCAGTAGTACCCTTCACCATGGGGAATCCCGCTATCCTGGCAAAGCCACATGCACACTCGTCCTGCTTCTTTCTGGTGATGAGAAGGAAATGTAGTCCCTTCTCCTACTGTAGAGAGCCTCTGTGACCTCAGGGGAGATAATAAGGCCAAGAAAGTCAACAGATGAGAAATGAGTAACGGTGACATAATTAAATGTAAGAGGTGGTTGCTGGTTGTTGGAGTTGTGAGTGATGTGAGAAATGTATCTTTCAATAATCAGAAGAAACATTGTTCAATCACAGGACATAGAGGAGCTCAAAGTGTAGGAATTCAGTCATTGCACTGCAAGAGGATTGGAGGTTATGCACACCGTACATCGTAAAATAAATAGGGGAGAACCAGTGGATGTGGTGTATTTGGACTTTCAGAAGGCTTTCGATAAGGTCCCACACAAGAGATTAGCATGCAAAATTAAGGCACATGGGATTCGGGGCAAGGTATTGACTTGGATAGAGAACTAGTTGGCAGACAGAAGGCAAAGAGTTGGAATAAACGGGTCGTTTTCCGAGTGGCAGGCAGTGACTAGTGGGGTACCGCAAGGATCAGTCCTAGGACCCCAGCTGTTCACAATATATATTAGTGATCTGGACGAGGGAATTGGATGTAATATCTCCAAATTTGCAGACGACACAAAGCTGGGCGGGAGGGTAAGCTGCGAGGAGGATGTCAGGAAACTCCAATACGATTTGGACAGGTTGGGTGATTGGGCAGAAACATGGCAAATGCACTATTATGTGGATAAATGTGAGGTTATCCACTTTGGTGGCAAAAACAGGAAGGCAGATTATTATCTAAATGGCAATAGATTGGGAGAAGGGGAAGTGCAAAGAGACCTAGGCATCCTTGTGCACCAGTCGCTGAAAGTAAGCATGCAGGTGCAACAGGCGGTTAAGAAGGCAAATGGTATGTTGGCCTTCGTAGCAAGAGGGTTCGAGTACAGGAACAAGGATGTCTTGCTACAGTTGTACAGGGCCTTGGTGAGACTGCACCTTGAGTATTGTGTGCAGTTTTGGTCACCTTGCCTGAGGAAGGACGTTCTTGCCATGGAGGGAGTGCAGCAAAGATTCACCAGGCTGATACCTGGGATGGCAGGAATGACGTATGAGGAGAGATTGTGTCGATTGGGCTTATACTCACTGGAGTCTAGAAGATTGAGAGGGGATCTCATCGAAACCTATAAAATTCTGTCAGGTCTGGACAGACTAGATGCAGGAAGGATGTTTCTGATGGCCGGGGAGTCCAGAACCAGGGGTCATAGTCTAAGGATAAGGGGTAAGCCATTTAGGACTGAAATGAGGAGGAATTTCTTCACCCAGAGAGTGGTGAACCTGTGGAATTCTCTGCCACAGAGGGCGGTGGAGGCTAGTTCATTAAATATATTCAAGAAAGAGTTGGATATATTTCTTGCGGCTAAAGGGATCAAGGGATATGGGGAAAAGGCAGGGACAGGGTACTGAATTTGGATGATCAGCCATGATCACATTGAATGGCGGAGCAGGTTAGAAGGGCCGAATGGCCTACTCCTGCTCCTATCTTCTATGCTTCTATGTTTCTATGTTTCTATATGAGGGAACTTGATGGCTTTAGAGTAGAATCAACAAAAGAGTGTTATGTTCATTGATAACTAGACATTCTTATTATGAACACAGCTAGCTTCTAGCTAATCATTTATTCAGTACACGTTCTCTAGGTACAGCATCTGTAGAGATTCAGCTTGTGTGCCTCTGTGTGCAGGCTTCCATCTTGACTACTGCCTTGTGGGTAGCCTAGTGCATCGTGGGTAGTGTAGTCTTAAACACATACAACTAAATATACAGCTCTATAGCTCCACCTAGTGTACTATTCTAGAATGACATATTATTGATCATTACATCCCCCTTTCTTTGAGGTTAAACAAAAACAATATCAATCAATATCAATCAACTTTCAAGAAAAACGATAAAGATGATATCAGTAACACTTTTGCTAGTGCTCTATAAACATAAATATTTTCACAACAGTCAACACATTTTCAAAGCTTTACTTTATACTCAAAGATTAAGTCTATCAGGCTTTTTTACTTCACGTGTGGATCTTCTCAGCACGGGTAAGTCTGATGTGTTTTCATGAGATTGTTCTGGTGTTTCTGACATGTCTCCCATCTGCCTATCATGTTCTCAATGTCCTTATTTATGCCAGGCCAATAAACAGTGTCTCTTGCTCTCCTTTTGCATTTTTCAATTCCGAGGTGTCCCTCATGAATCCTTTTGAGCATGTCTTGACGTAAAGCCTGTGGAATGACTATTCTGTTCTGTTTTAGTAATAGTCCACTTGCGACACTCAACTCTGACCTTATGTGATAGTATTTTGGACAGGAACCTTTTGGCCAACCATGATGAATGTTTTCTATTACTGTTTGTAACACTGTATCTTTTACTGTTTCTTCTGCTATTTGCTTTGATTTTGTGTCTGACACGGGCAGCGCAGCAGTGACCATACTCACATGAACATCCACGTCTTCTTCAGTAGAGCTCACATGATTCATTGTGGGTGCTCGGGATAGTGCATCTGCTAACACTATGTATTTGCCTGGTGTGTAGATCAGTTCAAAGTCATATCTTTGCAGCTTCATCATGAGTCGTTGAATCCTTGGAGACATCTCATTCAGATTTTTTTTAATGATGGCAACCAGTGGGCTGTGGTCTGTCTCAACTGTGAAGGTGGGAAGTCCATATATGTAGCCATGGAACTTTTCTAATCCAACTACCAAGCCTAGACATTCCTTTTCAATCTGGGCGTATCGACACTCAGTATCAGTCATAGACCTGGAGGCATAGGCAACAGGCTTCCAATCTTCACCCTCTGCTTGTAGCAAGACCGCGACTAGGCCATCTTTTTATGCATCCGTTGACACTTTGATTCTCTTTGTTGGGTCAAAGAAAGTGAGTACAGGTGTGGTTGTCAGCACTGTTTTGAGGTTCATCCACTCTTGTTCATGTCTTTCTGTCCATGCGAACTCATTTGTTTTATGTAGCAGGTCTCACAGACAGGTTGTCTTGGCTGACAAGTTAGGAATGAACTTTCCAATGAAGTTTATCATCCCCATGACGCGTAGCACTCCTTTTTTGTCAGTGGGTCGGGGCATGTTGAGTATGGCATTTACTTTTTCCATATCTGGCTCTATTCCTTTACCAGATAGAATATCTCCTAGGAAAGTGACTTCCTGGACGCCAAACTGACACTTGGCTTTGTTGAGCTTCAGTCCATTCCAGTGTGTGCTCTGTAGCACTTTAGTCAGTTGCTCATTGTGTTCTTTCAGTGTGGAGCCCCAGATGATGTCATCAACATAGACCCGGACTCCTTCCAGACCTTCAATTATGTGTTCCATCGCTCTATGAAAGATTTCAGATGCAGATATTATCCTGAAAGGCATTCTGAGGAAACAATACCTGCCAAATGGTGTGTTGAAGGTACAGTATTTGGTGCTCTCTTCATCCAGTTTTAGTTGCCAAAATCCTTGTGAGGCATCGAGCTTTGTAAAGTATCTGGCACCTGACATTTCACTGGTGATTTCTTCTCGCTTGGGAATCTGGTAGTGTTCACGTTTTATGTTTGCATTTAAGTCCTTTGGATCCATGCATATTCTTAGATCATTGTTCTTTTTCTTTACACATACCATGGAGTTAACCCAGTCTGTTGGCTCTTCGACTTTCCTGATGACTCCTAGTGTGGTCATTCTGTCCAGTTCTTTCTTGAGCCGGTCACGCAGGGGTGCTGGAACTCTTTGTGGAGCATGTACCACTGGCTGAGCATTCTCCTTTAGCTGGATCCTGTAAGTGAATGGTAGAACTCCAAATCCTTTGAACACATCCTGGAAATTATTTACTACAGAATCCACTGAGTCATCTGGTCTGTTTATGGCACAGTTTATACGGTATACTCTCTTGACCAGTTCTAAGTCTTCACAAGCTTTGTCACCCAGTAGTGAATCAAGTCCTTCAGCCACAACAGAAAACATGAGATGATGCACTTTGTCTTTGACTGTCACTTTAAGTGTGCATACACCGAAGCTATCTATTTTCTGTTCATTATAGCCCTTCAGTAGTACTGACTTTTTCTGTATTTTGGGCTTTTCTTTCATGTTTTTAATGTCACTCATACTGATTAAGTTTGCTTTTGCCCCAGTGTCTAGTTTCAATGTAACTAATGCTCCATTTACCTGCAGTGGGATCATCCATTTGTCCTCTTTTACTGCATTAACTTTATGTTCAGCATTGTCCATATCTGAGGGCTGCACATTTTCTGTATCATTTTTGACATTGTCACATGACACCATTCGTACAAAAAATGTCTCACTTAAATCAGTGTCCTCAATCATATTGACTTGGACTTGTTGCCCTTTCTTTGTTTTTACTTTTGAAAAGCATTGTTTGGCAAAGTGATTCTTTCCATGACATTTTGTGCACATTTTTCCAAACGCTGGGCATTGTTTTAACTGGTGTTTGTAACCACAGCGTTTACAATTAAAATTTCCTTCCTCCGATTGCTTTTCATTTCTGTTCTGCCCATGTTTCTTCCCCTTATAGGACACAGCACCGACAACAACACTTACTACAATCGCATCATTATTGATTTCACTGAAAGTCTTCGCGTGCTTTTGAGCTAGCTCACTGGCTTGGCATATTTTCACAGCATTTTCCAATGTCAGTTCGGTTTCTCTCAACAGACGTTCCCTAACTTTTTATCATGAATATGAAACACAATTTGGTCACGAATCATGGATGCTTTCAGCTCAGAGAAATTACATGTCTGTGCTTTCAGTTTCAGATCAGTCACAAAGCTATCAATAGTCTCATTTTGCTGCTGTGTCCTTGAACAGAACACATACCTCTCATAGGTTTCATTCTTTTTGGGAGAACAATGTGTATCAAATTTCTTTAGCACATCGTCTAATTTGTTTCTGTTCTCCTCTGGATTAAATACAAATGTATTAAATACCTCTATCGCCTGTGGGCCTGCAACCGTGAGCAGCAATGCTATTTTCCTTGCATCTGGCTTCGTACCAAACCCGATGGTTTGAAAGTCCGCCAATTGTAGTCGACATTTCCCGTGAGATTCAAAAACTCCGGTGGCTTCAAATTCTCCATGTTGCGTTTCACAATTTTGAGCAGATCTTCACCAATCCTGGTACCATGTTATGTTCATTAATAACTAGACATTCTTATTATGAACACAGCTAGCTTCTAGCTAGTCATTTATTCAGTACACGTTCTCTAAGTACAGCATCTGTAGAGATTCAGCATTCTGTAGAGATTCTGTGTGCAGGCTTCCATCTTGACTACTGCCTTGTGGGTAGCCTAGTGTATCGTGGGTAGTGTAGTCTTAAACACATACAACTAAATATACAGCTCTATAGCTCCACCTAGTGTACTATTCTAGAATGACATGTTATTGATCATTACAAAGAGTAGAGGTTGGTAATGAATGGAGCGCGTCATTGATATGAAGCAGGAACGGAATGGGAGAGAGAGGATAAAATCACGAGGAACCTTGAGTTAATTGAGTAAGAGTCAGAGGATGAGCCATCAATTGCGGCACAGATAGTGATTTAAGAGGAAACCTGTTAGCCGTGGATAGCTGTGGTGAGTAGGCCATACTTGTTTGAAATGCATAGTCAGGCCCTATCAAAGGTTTTCACATAGAATTACATAGAATTTGCAGCACAGATACAGTCCATTTGGCCCAACAGGTCAATGCCGGAGTTTTTATATGCCACACGAGCCTTCTCCTACTCTTCATCATCTAACCCTATCAGCATATCCTTTAATTCCATTCACCCTCATGTACTTATCTAACTTACTCTTAAATGCATGTTAGTCTTTCCTAATAACCTCTCAGTTCTGGTATCATACTTGCACCTTCGTGTGGTCTAAACAACGTTCTATGTAAGTTTAAGATAACCTCTCTGCTTTTGAATTCTATCCCTCTAGAAACCCCAGTGCTTTTTTTGCATTTTTATGGCCTTGATAACTTGTGTTGCTACCAACGTTCCCTCTCTCTGCCGGTCCCGCGGATTTAAGTAGCAAGACTCAAGGGGTCAGGATCACAGTAATGCACAGCTTGAAGATGTCTCGCTAAATGGTCACAGAATATGCATTTGGTCTCCTTAATTTAGAAGTGACCACATCATGAGAAGCAAATACAGTAAACTAAATGTGCAAAAGTTTCACACAGGAGGAGTATCTGGGTCCCTGGGAGAGAATAGTCAAATGCAGATGGAAGATGAAGACAAGGCAACTTTGTTGTGATAGGAGGAAAGGAGTGGGAATGGAGACAAAGAAAATCGAGCCATTGCAGTGGAGGGGCAGTCTTTCACAGATGACGGTTAGCCTGAACTGACGAATAAGGTCATTTCAGAAGTGCTGGTGCAGGAAGTGAACTCATCAGGGCAGGTATAAAGGAGGTGGAGAAATTGGGAACATTGAATGGAGTCTGTCTAGGGACTGAAATATGGTCCAAGTGAGTCTGCTTTATTTTAATTGATATCTGTGAGAAGCCCATTTTCAGAAGTGGAGAAAGAGTCCAGGAATTGAAAAGAAAGAGCAGCTGATGATTAGGAAGAAAGTTAATGAGATCCTCCAGTTTGGAGCAAGAGCAGGAAGCAGCACTGACACAGTCATCATTGAATTAGAGGAAGTGGTCAGGAAGAGGGCTTAAGTAGGATATGCACAGAAAGTGCTCCATATGTTCTACAATGACTGTGATCCACGTAGGTTACTTTAGTGGCCTCTTTGACCTGGAGGAAATGAAAGGAGCTAAGAGAAGATTTTAGGGTAAGAAAAAGTTCAACCAAGAAGTGTAGGGTGATAATGGAGGGAGACTGGTTGGTTCACGGCTCATGGAGGAAGCCAAGAGCCTGGAGAGGATTCTGGTGAGGAAGGGAGATGTTGATAGGATTACACACACGTGGTTAATAGGAGACAATTAGAGCTGGAGAGCCTGAAATCCTCAAAACAGCAGACAGCATTTGATGAGTGAGATGGAGACTGGTCATGTGGGAAGAAGATAAAGTCAATAGAACAGGAGCAAGGTGTAACAATGGTTCTACCGGAACAGCCCTGTTTGTGAATCTTGAGGAGATGATTGAGTTTCCACAGATCTTCTTTGTTCTTTTCAGCAGAGTAAGGATTTGCAGACAAATTCACTTCTTATTTGAGTTATTCTGCAACTGCTTCCCAGAATATTTGAAAGAACTGGAACACAGACAACATTGAAATCATGGTTTGAAATCTCAGTAATGAGTAAGCACAGAATGTGCCAGGAGATGACTCAATGATACTGGAGACAATGCAAAGCCCAGTGTTCTTGTACCTCCTCCCAATCTGCCATATGAGCCACTTTCATCCAATTAGCATGGCTTGCCACCAGGGAGACCAGCTGCATCTTTTTGAGTTTGGGAGCAAAACATTTTTAGATCATCTTGATGTGTTATAGATCTTAAAAACAGTTTTACTGATATTTCCCATGTGCGCCGTACAGTCAGATCCTGGAAACACCTTTCACTGTCAATCAAGAGAGATTCAAAGCATTCAAGACATATCAGTGAACATCAAGGGTGCATTTCTCGATTTAAACATGAAATTACACTGTATAATATTATTGCAGGAATGCTTAATGATGTTCCTATCAAATTTCTTTTTCCGCTATTTTGAGAGCGGTGCAGACCATTTCTTTTAAACCGTTTAATGCTTCCGTTAAAATAGTGGGACTTTTATACGGAGGCATTTCAGCATCCGTATGATAATACTGCGCAGTGTAATTTGCAGGCTTAGATCCTGAAATGCTCAATGTATTTGCTCAGAGATATTTTGGGCTCAAAGCTGATCTCTCTCTCTGGGCATTGCAAGAGATGATTAGAGCTCGTAGAGCTCGACAATGCACACAGCCGTTCTCCAAGACATGCTGCCTGCCTGGACCTGGGGCACCTAGAAATAAAAAAGAATCGGAAATAAGGCAGTCAGGCAACCAGAGTGACAGAGAGGGAGGGAAAGAAAGATATAGATACCTTGTGAGATAAAGAGATAGTGACACAGAAAGATGGAGTCAAAGTGAGACAATGGGACAGTAACAAAGTTGGTCAGAGAGAGTGAGATGAGGAGACAGAGATAGAGAGAGTGACACAAAGAAATAGGGACAGAATGACATAGGAGACAGAAAGTGTGACAGAGATGGAGTGAGAAGGAGAGTGAGACAAAGAGAAAGAGTAAGACAGAGGGAGAATTTTCTCATCCCAGTACCAAAGTGCTAGGACCTTGGAGAGACAAGTACGTCACTCTCTAAAGTTGCGCTGGCCCAATCTTGTGGGATTTCCCACGGTTGCGTCCATTGCGTATTCAAAGTGAATCCCTGGCCCAGATGGGCCTGGCGATGAGAGCTTGCTGGCATGGAGGTGAAAACCACTGCATAGCTCCAACTCTTTAAGACCTTGCAGTGCACATTCTATGGTGAAGAAATGTCCATGCTGTCTGGCAGGAAGTGGCTGATTGAGTGAATAGTATCTCCAGCGTACAAAGAAAGTGGTGGTAGATGATGAAAAACATTAATAGTCTTCAGAAGTCTGCTAGGGTAAGGTTATTCAGTATTGTACTATAGAACAGGTAGTTTGGTCCCATCACAGTGGCAGTTGCGGTACTGCTGGTCTTTCAGTGCTGCGTGCACCTGCAGCACTGTTAGCCTACCTCCCGCTGTAAAGCTAATTAAAATCATTTAGCAGCATGCATCCAATTATGCGCTGGGAGTGCATAGGAGTCAAGTAGCACTTAAAGGCTGTTGTTTCACCTTAAAATTATCCTGCAATGAGGGTGGAGAAATGGCTCCAAACAGAACAAGGAGAACTGCTCCTTTTGAAGATGCAGCTGCGGAGGTAATTGTAAGAAATAGCTATTAGATTCAGAGATGAAGTTTGACTCTTAGAACAGAAATTAAAATGCAGTCAGGAACAAATGGTTGAAGTGTCAGTGAGGTCAATTAACAAACACCAAAATGATAAGAAGGTTGTAAAATGCAAGAAAACACAGGAGGATAGCACTAGCTAGACAATAAGGAGCCACAAAGTCATAAAATGTCCTTAAAGAAACATAACAAAACATTCCTGAGAAAGATAAGAGAAAGGCCTCGCCAGCCGTGCAGAGAGAGGGAGTGAGAAATATCTTCCCACACCACACTTGGATTATAGATGATTGACACTAGAGAAATCACAGCCCACCGAAATAACTATAAATATGTAGGGCTGAGAGAGGAAATCAGACAGCGAGGGGCAAAGGCTTTTTTGAGGTGAAAATCAATGCTGGCTCAGGCCTAACACCTTGACTAAGTTTAGCCTCTGAGGTGGATCAATGCTGGCTTATGCCTAACACCTCCAACAGCCCGGGGGACGAACTGACAGAAGTGACCGCTGTTACTGACTGCAGAGACCCGCTGACCCAAGACCTCCACGCTGCCTCATCAGACATCCAACCAACCGTCCGTCCGGTTGTGGCATTCCGATTCAGGAGTCGTAGATCACTCTCTACTGTCACGGGTTGTATGTCTATTATACTCAGCTTAAACCACATGTAATATCTGATTATGCTTTAAAACTGTAGCTCTTTAATAAAAAGCCTTACAATTCCTGTAGGAGTTACACCACAAAGGGGTGGAAAATGGTTTACTGCACAAAGGCATTGAACCCTGATCAGTCCTGATTCCCTGATGGTTTATTGGGTAAAGGCATCGATCCCTGGTCTGCACTGAGAGTCCAATGGTTTAATGACTAAACAGCTATGGTGCATATGAACGCCTCTAATCCTTTTCTGATGCAGATTCCATTTGCTGGGATTCTTGCACACCATCTAACAGCACAATGGAACACGGCAATTCATCCTTAAGATCCCAGCATCAGCCTTCCTCAGCTACTGGTCTCAGTTACCCTTGTAGCAGCTTTGCTTTTCTTTGCCCTCTTTATAGCATTAAGCAAAAATAAGCAGGGCAAACCAGTTAATTTTTAAGTGTCTGCTGTGTTCTCTCTTGCACTGCATGTCCAAAGATGTGCGGGTTAGGTTGATTGGCTATGATAAATTGACCCTTAGTGTTAGGGGGATTAAATACGTGGGGTTACGGGAATAGGGTGGGATATGTGTTGATGTAGGGGTTACAGGGATCGGGTGGGATATGTGTTGGTGCAGGCTCGATGGGCCGAAATGGCCTCTATCTGCACTGTGGGGTTTCTGTGATTCTGTGATTCTGTGATTCTCCTCTGATCTTCAGACTCAGGACAGAAGACTTCTGAAAGGTAGTTCCGGCAAATGGTTTCAGAAGGCCGTCCCATGGTGTGGTTTTACTGAGTGTAGCCAGCGCGGGCTGCTTTAGGGCAAACCAATCTGGAAGTGGGGGCCTCAAACAAGCATTAGGCCCTTTGCTTGCATAGGCAAAGGGCCGAACACCTTCACAAATATGGCGGGTGACGCACTTCGGAAATGAAATGTGTGCGCGCTTCCTGCCTGCCATATTGGAGCCTTAGTCAGCAGGTTAGCACGGGAAAAACAGGCGCCACATGGTCGAATTTATAGTGCTTAGTTATGAAAAGTAGTGCAACAAGTAACAAATAGCTCAGGGATTTGAAAATGGTGTAGGAGTCAATGAACAGCATAATAGTAGAGAGAAACAATTACGTGCAAGATTAATTAAATTGGAAGCAGAAGGAAATAACTGAAAAAAACAATGACTACCATGATTGAACTCTTTGCAGAATAAAATTAAACATCCCAGAGGAAGTCAGTAGTCGATGCCATTAAGTTTTCTACCCAAAGGAAAAAAGTCATGACGTAAGAAAACTACTAGGCACTTGGTCTAAGTGTTAAACAAGGCTTTAATCAACTGTTTTACAACATGGAGATCTCGTTGTGTCCTTCACTAGTTCCTGTTAAAGAATGTCCTGAGCAAGCTGGGCCCATGCCCGAGTATTTATACTCTCCCTGGACAGCGCCACCAGCAGGCCGCCCAGTATCATTTCATAAGTCATTTCCACATGAATGACAAGATTCATGTCAAGTCATATGTTTGCTCTCATAACAAAAGGGTTAGGCTGGACATTTGAAGCTATAGGTTGAGTACAAACTGAACACTTAATCTCGCTCAGTTGTATGATAATCCTGGGCATTGGACATAACTCTTCTATTGTAACCAAGGGGACCCAGATATTGCTGAGATACGTTGGGCTAGAAATTGGGCTCATTGGCGCCTCCCGTTAATGCATCCGGGGGGCGCAAATGGGTTTGCAATTGGGATATCAACGCCTCCCGCTAAGTTCGGCGGGAGTTTTGCAGCGGCTGTAAGATGTTGAGCCCCGATCTCCTGCTCCCAGAGATTGCGATGCCATTGCCGTGCGCAGCGCCCCAGTTGCGCCCAGGATGAAAAATTCCCTCTCGCCCCCTGTTTGTGCGCCTGCCGTTAATAGCGACAGGTAGAGGAGGCAGCTTTCAGTCGGATGTCCCCTGGAGGAGGCGGCACTATTTAAAGGCGTCCGCATCCAGTTTATTTTCGTCGGCCAACAATGCTGCGTTGTTAATTTCACTTAAGCAAAGGGGCCTTTTGACTGATTTGAGCGTTTTGCATTTTAACAAATGTTCTGGCACATAAAGATTATTGAGTTTCATTGAGGGGAGATTTGAAAGTGCAATATTTGTATACTTTCATGGGGGCAGTACTGGCACTGTACCTCGTCCTCCAGCATCAACGTCGGAGACAACTGAGGCACAGAAATCTCCCCTTCAGCAAGGACGTGGTCACAGAGCTCTGCCACTTCCTGAAGCCAGATCTCGAGCCTCAGATCAGGCCCACCATGGCTCTCAGTGGCAGTCAAGGTCACCGTTGCCCTCAATTTCTACACCAGTGGATCATTCCAGTGTGCGTCAGGCAACATCCCCAACATCTCCCAGTTTGCCATCCATTGCTCCATCCACCAGGTCACAGATGCACTGTACAGAAGGAGAAGGCGTTATATTTCCTTCCCCATGACCAGAGAGAAGCAGCGCGAGCGTGCATATAGCTTTGCCAGGATAGTGGGCTTCCCCATGGTGCAGGGCGCCACTGACTGCACCCACGGCACTTTGCGGGCACCTCATAACAATCCTGAGGTATTCCGTAACCGTAAAGACTACCACTCACTTAATGTGCAGTTGCTGTGCGACCACACACGGTGAATCCTGACTGTCAATGCCCGCTATCCTGGCAGCAGCCACGATACATTCATTCTGCGCCAGACCGATGTGCAGCTCTATTCCAGCCACCACATCAAGCTTACGGCTGGCTGCTGGGAGACAAGGGCTATCCGCTCTCCACCTGGCTACTGACTCCCCTCCGCAACCCCAACACTCGTGCCCAGCACTCATATAATGAGAGCCATGCTGCCACCAGGAACATCATTGAGCAGACCATCGGAGTGCTCAAGAAACGGTTCCGCTGCCTTGACCGCTCGGGAGGAGCCCTCCAGTACTCGGCTGAGCGGGTGTCACTTTTTGTCATCATCTGCTGCATACTGCAGAACTTGGCCATTGTGAGGGCCCAGCCATTGCCAGCAGGCTTAGCCGCACCACCTCAGGAGGAGGAGATCAAGGACGAGGAGGAGGTGGAGGAGGATGCGGAGGAAGAAGAGGAGCAGGAGGAATAGGAGGACGAACAGCAGCGATGGAGGAGGCAGCCACTCAATCGGCGTTCTGCAAGGTCGGTCTGTGACCGCCTCATCAGACTTCGTTTCCAGTGACTTTGAGTCCTCGTCGCCATCATTCCATCACTTTGTGATTCCATACCACACCCCAGAACTGAAATGAGACACAGCACCAAATCTGCAACATTTCAGTAATAATTTTTATCAAAAACCATTAACCACATATATACACAACAACAATATTGCCTAATCACACTTGTGCAAACCCTTGCCTCCCCTCTTTACAGTCCCCTTTCCTAATCTAGAGCTCCTACTTAGTGTCTCCCCAGTGGCTACAGCAGGGCTGGTGGAAGACTGCTGAGTGTCGGTGCCAGAAACGACAGATGGCCTTGCAGGACGCCCTCGGCCAGCTCTGTCCCTGGGAGTGGAAACAGCCGCAGCCATCAGGGGATTCAATTGCTCGCAGGTTGCCTCAAAGCCAGCAATGCTGAAAATGAGCATCTGCACAATGATGCAACCTCCCCTTTAAGAGCTGGAAGGAACCAGTGTGAAGGATCATTGCTGAATGCATTGCACCTGAAATTCATTAGCGCTCTGCTGGTAGCGCCCCTTTAGTGCCCCACTGAGGCCATTAGCGCTCGATTTAGCGCCCCACTTCCTTCCTGGGGTGCTAACACCCAGTTTAGTAGAAGTTGAAATCCTTAGCGCCTGGTGCTAAATTTCAAAATTTCAAGAGTTAGTGCCCCAAACCCAATTTTGCTCCCTTTGACTCTTGGGTGGCCAACCTGTGGAGCATTCCGGCAGCCCACCTGTTCCGCAGCGAGGGAGTGGGGTTGTGCTCATGGGGCGGGGCATGGGTAGGGTGGGTGTGTCGGGGGAGGAAAGGGAGTTCGGGGCGGGTGCGCTCAAATTATTTTCATGCGGCTCCTCCTAAATACTGTTCTCTGCAGCCAAGAGCGTGAGTCCTGAAGGCTGTGTTGCCTGCCCGGTGCCAAGGTTAAGGACATCTCCTCGGAGCTGGAGAGCAACTTGGAGTGGGAGAGGAAGGATCCAGTTGTCGTAATCCATGTAGGTACCAATGACATAGGTAGGACTAAGAAAGAGGTTCTGCTGAGGGAGTATGAGCAGCTAGCTGCTAAATTAAAAGCAGAACCACAAAGGTAATAATCTCTGGATTACTACCTGAGCTATGAGCAAATTGGCATAGGGTCAATAAGATCAGAGAGTTGAATGCGTGGCTCAAGTATTGGTGTGGGAGAAATGGGTTTCGATTCATGGGCACTGGTACCAGTACGGGGGAAAGAGGGAGCTGTTCCGTTGCGACAGGCTTCAATTGAACGTGCTGGGTCCTGGTGAATTGAATAACTAGGGCTGTAGATAGGGAGATAGGGCTTTAAACTAAATAGTAGGCGGAAGGGTTCAAGTGAGGGGAAACTTAGAAAGTCAAAGAGAAAGGACAAGGCAATAGTGCAGGGTTAGCAATAGGGGTAATGATAACCAGAGTGTGACAGGAAGGGACAGATCGTACAAGCATAAGCATGCACCAGCAAATAGGGTCAGAGTAAAGAAAATGGTAAAAAGACAAAATTAAAGATTCTTTATCTGAATGCACGCAGCAGTCATAACAAGATAGATGAATTGACGGCACAAATAGAAATAAATGGATATGATCTGATAGCCATTACAGAGACGTGGCTGCAAGGTGACCAAGGCTGGGAACTGATCAGGGATATTTGACATTTCGGAAGGATAGGCAGAAAGGAAAAGGAGGTGGGGTAGCTCTGTTAATAAAGGACGAGATCAGTACAGCAGTGAGAAATGATCTTGGCTCGGAAGATCAGGATGTAGAATCAGTTTGGGCAGAGATAAGAAATAATAAGGGAAAGAAGTCACTGGTGGGAGTAATCTATAGGCCCCCTAACAGTAGCTACACTGTGAGACTGAGTATAAATCAAGAAATAATGGGGGCTTGTAAGAAAGGTACTGCAATAATCGTGGGCGATTTTAATCTTCACATAGATTGGACAAATAAAATTGGCAAGTGTAGCCTTGAGGTTGAGTTCATAGAGTATATTCAGGTCCGTTTCTTAAAATGATACATTGTGGAGCCAACCAGGGAACAGGCTATTTTAGATCTGGTAATGTGTAATGAGACAGGATTAATTAATGATCTCATAGTAAAGAATCCTCTAGGGAATAATGACCAGAACATGACAGAATTTCACATTCAGTTTGAGGGTGAGAAACTTGGGTCTGAAACTAGTGTCTTAAACTTAAATAAAAGCAATTACAAGGGTATGAAGACAGAGTTGGCTAAAGTGGACTGGAGAAATAGATTAAAAGGTAAGATGGTAATTAAGCAGTGGCAGACTTTTAAGGAGATCTTTCATAACTCTCAACAAAGATATATTCTAGTAAGAAAGAAAGATTCTACGAGAAGGATGAACCATCCGTGGCTTACTAAGGAAGGTATCAAATTGAAAGAAAAGGCATGCAATGTTGCGAAGATTAGTGGTAGGCCAGAAGATTGGGAAATTTTTAGAAACTTGCAAAGGATGACTTAAAAAATTAAGAGGGAGAAAATAGATTATGAGAGTAAACTAGCAAGAAATATAAAAACGGACAGTAAGAGCTTGTACAAGTATATAAAAAGGAAGAGAGTAGCTAAAGTTAACATTGGTCCCTTAGAGGATGAGACTGGGGAATTAATAATGGGAAACAAGGAAATGGCTGAGACTTTGAACAAATATTTTGTATCTGCCTTCACAGTAGAAGACACTAAAAGCATCCCAATAATAGTGGAAAGTCAAGTGGCAGTAGGGAGGGAGGAACTTAAAACAATCACTATCACTAGAGAAAAAGTACTAGGCAAACTAATGGGACTAAAGGCTGACAAGTCCCCTGGACCTGATGGCCTGCATCCTTGGGTTTTAAAAGAAGTGGCTGCAGAGATAGTAGATACATTGGTTGTAATCTTCCAAAATTCCCTAGACTCTGGAAAGGTCCCAGCGGATTGGAAAACCGCAAATGTAACGCCCATATTCAAGAAAGGAGGGAGACAGAAAGCAGGAAACTATCGGCCAGTTAGCCTAACACCGGTCATTGGGGAAAGCTGGAGTCCATTATTAAGGAAGTAATGGCAGGGCATTTAGAAAATCATAATACAGTCAAGCAGAGTCAACATGGTTTTATGAAAGGGAAATCGTGTTTGACAAATTTATTAGAATTCTTTAAGGATATAACGAGCAGGTTGGATAAAGGGGAACCAGTAGATGTAGTGTATTTGGATTTCCAAAAGGCATTTGATAAGGTGCCGCATAAAAGGTTACTGCACAAGATAAGAACTCATGGTTTGGGGGTAATATATTAGCATGGATAGAGGATTGGCTAACTAATAGAAAACAGAGGCCGCAAATTTAATAGCGCTGAGGGGGTGGGTTTGGAGGTGGATCTGCTATCAAAATAGCAAAGATTGACAGTGGGTAGGAAACCCGCTGTCAACCCGCCTCCATGTGAGTCTCCCAGGTGTCGGGTCCGTCAGCGCAGAACTGGCCCGACACCAAGCGGCTGGGGATACAATTCAGCTGCTTAAATGGCTTGTTAAGAGCCAAGTTAAGAATCTTTTGAGGCTTACTTCTAATTTTACCTTCTCTCTCATGGGTTACCTGCTGATCGGGGAACACGCCAGCTCAGCCTGGCGTGCTTTGAGTCTGCTCTGATGTTTGTGAAAAGCTGACAGCTACAGAAGTGGTGTAAAGGATGCCATGTTGCAGATGGTGAGTTTCAGAGCACAGAAAAAGTTGGTTACTGCATTTTTAATACATATAGAGATTTCTTTAGCTTACAAGTTTTTAGATCCAACTGTATGTCCAGTGCCACCTCATTGGGAGAACCTCTCTCACCAGTGACAGATCGCTTCTGTCATCTCACCTGCAGCTGCCATCTATTCCAGGAACATTGGAGCCAATGAAACAATCAGACCTTGGTCCTCCGAATCCTTCCACGATCAGCCCCAACACAAACATCACCAACCTTCTCCGCCATCACCTGATGCTGCACTGGACACAGGGCATCAGCCCCCGACAAAATTGCATGGCCAGATTTTCTTCTCTTGACGCTGTAAACCCTGACTGCCACATGATGTGGCAGGTTCACACCACCCCACACCAGCACCATGAAGCATCCCTTTAATGTCCAAGCCATTCCATGCACACTCATCACTATAGCTGGGGTGGGGGGGCGGAGAGGTTATGACTGACCAATCACTGGAACTCAGTAAGACACTTCTCAAGGTTCGCTCAGATCTGTCCAATAAGGGGCACTTTTTGAAAAAGAGATTTCACTGTATGACATCACATTACCAGAAACTTCACATGGATATTGGCTAAACCTCTCAAGTGCCTACCTTTGTGTGTTGTTAGTTGGTATGCTTGCAGTAGGATGAGGGTGAGTGTGAGGGGTGGCTAGTGAGATGGGGAAGTGATAAAGTAGATGGAGAGGGTTGGGTGCATATGGAGGGAGTCATTGGAGAGCCTGGGTGCAAGCGTTTACCATTGTGCAGTGATTGTCAGTGTTTGCAGCACCTCAATGCTGTCAAACACTGACAGAACAACTGTCAAACTCCATGTAGACATGGTCCCTTTAAGGAAACCGGCTGATGATGCCCCCACCCCACCTCCTCCATTAAATTTGCAGCCAACGAGTCTGCAAAGGGATATAGATAGGTTAAGTGAGTTGGCAAAAATTTGGCAGATGGAGTATAATGTGGGAAAATGTGAGGTTATCCATTTTGGTAGGAAGAATAGAAAAGCAAAATATTATTTAAATGGAGAGAGACAACAGAATGCTGTGGTACAGAGGGACCTGGGTGTCCTCGGACATGAAACACAAAAAGTTAGCATGCAGGTACAGCAAGTAACTAGGAAGACAAATGGAATGTTGGCCTTTATTGCAAGAGGGATGGAGTATAAAAGTAGGGAAGTCTTGCTACAACTGTACAGGGCATTGGTGAGACTACATCTCGAGTACTGCGTACAGTTTTGGTCTCCTTATTTAAGGAGGGATATACTTTCATTGGAGGCAGTTCAGAGAAGGTTCACTAGTTGATTCCTGGGATGAAGAGGTTGTCTTATGAGGAAAGGTTGAGCAGGTTGGGCCTATACTCATTGGAGTTTAGAAGAATGAGAGGTGATCTTATTGAAACATATAAGATTCTGACGGGGCTTGACAGGGTAGATGCAGGGAAGTTGTTTCCCCTCATAGGGGAATCAAGAACTAGGGACACAGTTTCAGAATAAAGGGTCACCCATTTAAGACAGAGGAGGAATTTCTTCTCTCAGAGGGTTGTGAATCTTTGGAATTCTCTACCCCAGAGAGCTATGGAGGCTGGGTCATTGAATATATTCAAGGTGGAGATAGACAGATTTTGAACTACAGGTGAGTCAAGGGTTATGGGGAGCGGGCAGAAAAGTGGAGTTGAGGCCAAGATCAGATCAGCCATGATCTCATTGAATGGCGGAGCAGGCGCGAGGGGTTGAATAGTCTACTCTTGCTCCTATTTCTTATGTTCTTATGTAGCCCCATAAAAATTATTTAAAACTTACCTTCACAGGGCCTCTTTTGGCAGCATCACCTGCTAAACTGGCCGAAGAGCTCACAACGCACGCTCCTACCAGTTCAAACCATAAGATGAAATTTGGAGTCCTATGTACATCATTGGTCCCTGATTTGCATATTAAAAGGGACCTACCACTTGAAACAGGGAGGCGCTTTGGCCGCCCAGAGCTAGGCCCCTGTATAAGTGCAGCGGGCAGAGCATCGATGTCTATAGGGTTGGTAGGTCTACTGACCCCAATTTGAGACCATTAGGGAACCTGTTAATGCCAATTTCAGAAAGTTAAAATTGACCCCAAGGAACGTCATACAGAAATATTCCCTTATCAACCTCTTATCAATCAGTATTTGACAATGTATCAATTAGACACCAGCCAGAGCACTGAAGACTGAAGGTCTTCTGTTACCAGAAGCTGAACATCTGCTGGAATTTACAATGCATTTACACCTTAATATAGTTATTCTTTTTAATTCGATGTTGGATTACAAAGAATCCTGCAGCAAGTTCAAAGTAAGAACTGTTCTAAAGATAGAACAGTTAATGCTTTGCTTATTATCACTTGTTTACATGGACAGGCTGTGAAGGTGTTTTTTCATGAATAATGATTTTACAGTACAGCATATGTAGATCAACAAAGGGCATACAGTGCCCATAATTATCTGGGTTTAGAATGTTTGCACAGCATTTATACTGACCTTAATTCCCGTAGAGAAGCTGCATAACAGACATTCGGTTCATACATTAGCTCAAGGAGGAAATGGACCAAAATAATACCAGATGGATTGCAATATTTGACTTATGCTGTACATACGGCACAACTGATCTATGACCTGTTGTGGAGGAAGTGCATTTTCTTCAGTTTAAAAAGCACATATATTGCTCATCTTCTCATCCATTCTGTGCATTTAATTTTTACTGTTCATTGTCTTCCTGCTATTTTCTACTTTCCTTTCTTGGTTCGTAGATAGAGATAAAGTTCATCTTTAGCATTCCAGCACATAGCTTAGCTCACCAGGGCCGATAAAGGCAAAGGCCCGGAAATTCCCTGCACCTGACTGGTGCGGCCAGAGGCCTCAGGCCTCATTACAATGGAGCCGGCCGGCAAAGAGTAGAGCAATAGTGGGCCACTGCTAGCGTTGAAACGGGCCTCGGGTAAGTGGGTCAGGAGCCGGGTCCAGGATCGCAGCCAGGGACAGCTGGCTGGGTCGGGAGTCGGAGGAGGCTGTGGGGGCGAATCAGGGATTGAGAAAACAGGCCGGCGGGGTGGGGGTGATGTGTGGGGTGGGGATGAGCAGTTGTCAGGGGCGGTGGCGCTCGGGGAGGGGGGAGCTGGCATGAGCTTCCTCAGGGAAAACCAATCTTGCAGAGGGGGCCTCAAACTGGCATTAGGCCCCTTATTTGCATATGCAAAGGATTAACGCCTGCGTCAGGCGCGGGTAAAGGACACCTATTTTTTTTCTTATCTCAATTTGGCGGGCGGTGCATTTCTAGCCGGAAATGTGTGCACGCTCCCTGCTCGCTATATTGAAGGCTTCATAGGCCAGTTAGCGCCCAAACCATGGGCACTGCGCAGCCAAAACTAAAGGCCAAAATCTTCCTGCTTTGGGCATTCCCAATTTCCCTTCTTATTTTAATATAAATAATCCAAACCTAACCCCCTCGAAAATATATATTTTATAATATGTAATGTAAATACAAATACTTAAATATTCTTAGGTAAGCAAACACAACAACGACCAATTTGCACAAAGCATGGTTCCACAAACAGTAATGAGATGAATGGCCAGTTAATCTGTATTTGGTGTTGCTTGAGGAATAAATATTGGACAGGACACTGGACAACTCCTGTTCTTCTTCAAGTGTCAAGGGATCATTCATGCCCACCTGAATAGGTAGAGAGAGCCTTGGTTTAATGTCTCAACTCAAAGATGTCGCTGCCGACAGTGCAGCACTCCCTCAGTAATGCACTGAAATGTCTTCCTGGGGTATGTGCTCAAGTCCTGCAGTGGGACCAGACAAAAGGAGGTAATTTTAACCTAATCCAAATGGAAAGTGATGGAAAGCAAAATCGGGTGGCGTGTAAAACTGTTGTCAATCTCCTGCCAGGATTCGGTTAAAATTACCTCCAAACTAAAGCTCCCTCTACACTGTGTCAAGAATGTGACTTAAATCCTGGGAAGAAAGATTCGGTGGCGCCCCTTTTGGGGCGCTCACTTCGCCGGGGCGTAAATTCAGTGGAAGCGCCCCAAGCAGGAGGCGGGGCGCTAATGGAAGCACTCCCCTCCTTCCTGGGGAGCTACAAGTGAACATCGCGGCGCTACGTGCAACAGCGCCACGTGTCGGCTCGTAGCACCGCGGTATTGCAGGCCTCCCTCCCCTGATTAAAGATGAGGGGTGTAGCACTGTGCGCACTGGGGCCCTGCTGGAGTGCTGGGCTGAGCGATCACGGCTGGCACTCTGAATAAAAAAGGGGAAGGGGGCAGGTGCTGGCAGGCGGCCAAAAAAAAAACATCCGCCCGACACCTGCCCTTTAACTTGCGCCGCCGTGGCAGCAAAAACGCCACCCTGACACTATCAGACATATCGTCCGGCAACAGGTCAGGGGGCACAACTGAAGTTTGCAGCCGGGGCGCGAACGGGGCACTGCGCACAGTGATGATGTCATCGCCGGGGCCGCAGCTCCGTGGGGCGCTACCGGCTACCGCCGCCGCTAACCTCCCGCTGATTTTCACGGGAGGAGTTAGCGGCACCATGCCACGGTGCTAGGGGCTTTGCACCCCATTAGCGCCCCCCCCACAGGCGCTAACGGGAGGTGCAAAGCAACCCAATTTTTCTCCCCATGTCAGAAGAGCGCTCCCTACTACACATTTCCACTGCCCACACCAGCCATCCTTTTGGCCTAGTGGCACCTTGGTTCAGTTAGTAGCATTCTTGCTTGCGAGTCAGATGGTTGTAGGCTCAAGTCACACCAGAAACCTCCCTCCTCACAACATGAGGAAGGTGCACAGGAAAGAGAGGACATGGAACAAGCCAGCAGGAGCCAGAGAAAGGTGGACACAATTTATAGCCTAGTGCTTTCAATGAATAAGAATTGACAAACCAAATAAAGTCACTTGACATGTGCCTGCTCTCCCGCTCAGAGTGTCAGCTTTCTCTGCTGTGCTCGTGAGTAATCAGGTATTCAGCCTAAATATATAGGCCTGGATCCCTGGGCTGCTGGTAAATTAAATCCCAGCAGACATGATTCCAAGGCGTTTTATAATTTTCAATGCAGGAATTCTTGCACTCCAGTATAGAAGGATCCATTGCTGGGGCAGAGGAGGGTTCAGGAAGTGACACGTGGTTCTCCTGATGCCCATGACATGGCTTTTAAGGTTCATAAAGCTCAACTTGGTTGCCTTAGCGAAACAAGCCAAAGAGCACCAACACCTTTTTCTGTTTTGGCTTTCTGGCTTCCCAGACTCCAGTTTATATGCTGATGGAGAAGTAGGAAGGGCCTGCCAGGCACACTATACTTCTCTGTATTTTCTTGTGATCTGCTAATCAGAATTGAACACAGTACTCCAAACGCAGTCTGACCTGTGCATTGTAAAGACCCAACATAACCTCTGGTTATATATACCAACATTCTCTAACTGCTTTGTAACATTGTCCAGTCATTGAAAGTGATGAGTCTTCTGTCTTTCCCAGGTCTTTTTCAAGGCTACCTTTGTCAATTCATTGTGTATTGGATGGCAAACAATAAAAACTCAATTATATTATAGGCCAGTAATGACAAGTGCTACAGTAGTGGCCTCTCAGTAATAAAAAGGGGCAGGTGGGAGAGCAGATGCAATGAGGGAGTGTTTCCATTGCACATTAATCAGAGGATCTCTGAAGAATTCTTTTCTTATATGAAAGTTGTTGATGAGAAAGTACAAAGATTTTCCCCATGGGAAGATGGATAACCTTAGGAAGGCTTGTACTTTCCAATCAAAGCTTCCTCCAAGCTTACTATTGAAACTAGTGTGTCTCTGAAGATTTTTGATCCATACACAGAGTATTAACAGATGTTGCTCTGCCTGTGGGGCAATCAATAATCCACAGTAGCCTACTGATCAATAATCTGTTTATTGCTCAATCTACAACAAGGGAACGATGTGAAAATTACTTTTACTTCTCGTCTCCACATTATTTACTCAAGAGTTTAAACAAAAAGATTGTGAAATGGGGCTGATGGTAACAGCACAGGAATTGACAGTCCTCCATATATGTGCTAGTGTCTCAGATAACAAATATGTCATGCAGAAAACAATGCTACGCTGGGGAAAGCCAAGTGATTTGCGTCAGACATTTGAAATGTATGTTTTTGAGTTTTGCAATCACTTTCCCTGAACGTCTATATAATTAGGATCAGGCAGAACCACCACAGCATCTCGCAATGTTCAAATCACACCATGGTGTCCATCACACTACATCAACTGGTCATTAATAATCTCTATAAGGTTGATTTGGTTGGGAGGAAATTGAACATTACACCTTCAAGAGTTTAGGGAGAAAAGAAAGAAAGACTTGCATTTACATAGTACCTTTCATGACCTCAGGACGTCCCAATCAGCTTGACAGCCAATTAAGTACTTTTGAAGTGTAGTGTAATGTAGCAAACGTGGCAGCCAGTTTATGAACAGCAAGTTCCCACAATCAACAATGTGATAATGAACAGATAATCTGTTTTAGTGATGTTGCTTAAGGGATAAATGTTGTCCAGGACACCGGGGAGAACTCCCCTGCTCTTCTTTGAAATAGTGTCATGGGATCTTTTATGTCCATCTAAAAGATGGCACCTCTGACAGTGCAGCACTCCCTCCGTACTACACTGGCATGTCAGGCTGGATTTTGTGCTCAAGGGCTGGGTTTTGCCAGCCCTGGGGGGGCAGGTTTGGAGGCGGGGCTGCCGGGTAAATGGCAGAATCTGGGGGCGTGTACCCATCCCGCCTCCGTGCCATCTTCCCAGGAGGCGGGTACCCGACCCGCGCCGGGACCCATCTCCTGGAGGCGGGAAGGGGATTACAGCCACTTAACTGCCTGTTAACAGGTAGTTAACAGACAGTTAAAAGGATTATCCCCAATTTTCCACCAGAGGCGTGGGCTTCCCGATGTCGGGAAACCCCGCTAGGGTCATCGAGGCGAGCAGTGGGTCTGCGGGGGTCGGAGGGGTCCAAAAGTGCGCCGTGGAGGTAAGTGATGGGTGCAAGTGTGGAGAGGTAAGTATGTGAGGTGAGTGAAAAGTGATAGAAAATATTTACTTACCTTTGTTTCTTCCTGCAGGCTTCAACAGTTGGGGATGCGGAGAGTTTCGTATCTCACCGGCAGAGATGACAGAATGGCTGCTGCATTCTCCGATGCAACAACCATCTAATTTCTGCTCACAAAAGAGGTTTGATGAGTCTTGAATACAAGGACTCATCAAACAACAGAGAACGTCAGTGTTTGACAGCTTCACAGAGCTGTCAAACGATGGCAATTCATCTGTCAAAGATTTTTGACAGATGAAACGTCATACGCTGACGTTCTCTGTAACCGGCTTCCCCTTACTTGGCCTGCTAAGCCCGCTGGGCAGGCTTAACAAGGTTAATCAAGGGAAAATAGCGTGGGTTGGCCAGAAGTCGATGGAGGCGGGACTGAAACCCGACAAGCAACAGTCCCGCCTCCAACGCGCCCCCATTGACAAAATCAACCCCCATGTCTCTGGAGTGGGACTTGAACCCACATCATGCTGACTAAGAGGCAAGAGCGCTACCAACTGAGCCACGACTGACACGCAAGGAGGATCCACTCATTGACAATCTGAACCCAGAAAGGCCATCATTCAATAACAGGGATGCTTCGATGGTCAGGGTGATCTGCAGCAGTGCAGAAGATTACTTCAGGATTAAACAGGATAGAACATGAGAGTGGTAGCCTCCCAAAAATGTTGGGAGACTGTAGGGCATTAATATCATTGTGCAACCGAAGGGGCAGTTGCTGAGGACTTTATGTTTGGAGGAGGAGTTAAGTTGAGTTGTTAATGGATCTGCTATATCCAGTAATGGGCCATTGATCCTCTTCTGCTGTTCAAAACAAAATTCTGTGTTGGTATTATAATAAATCTGTAAAAGTTATCTAAAAAACAGAACTGGTAGTCTTTACAATCTGAGGCAGAGTATATTTTAAAAAATGATGAACGAGAACAGATGGTTAGTTACAGTGCTCCATGTGAATAGATTGATTTTGTATCTGGTACAGCCACTCCCCCGGTTCCCAAACACCACCACCTTGTATTATCCATCTAAGAGGCAAGAACGTGTGTCAATGCTAAAACAATGAAATATTTTTTCATTTACCAAGCTGGACATATTCCATTTGAAGCTCTGTGTCTCTGCTCTTTTACTCAACAGATTATTTATGTAAAATTTTGAACCGAACACTTCCTTACGCACTAAATTTTTATCTCAACTGGGAAGTTGGAGAAAGAAAAAAGAAAAAAAAAGTCTTGCATTTTTATAGCGCCTTTCATGACCACCGGACATCCCAAAGCGCTTTACGGTCAATGAAGTACTTTTTGAGGTGTAGTCACCGTTGTAATGTAGGAAATGCGGCAGCTAATTTGCGCACAGCAAGCTCCCACAAACAGCAATGCGATAATAACCAGATAATGTTTTTTAGTGATGGTGATTTAGGGATAAATATTGGCCAGGACACCAGGGATAACTCCCCTGCTCTTCTTCAAAATAGTGCCATGGGATCTTTTACGTCCACCTGAGAGGGCAGACGTGGCCTCGGTTTAATATATCATCCCAAAGACGGCACCTGCGACAGTGTAGCACTGTACTGACAGGGCTCTCATCATACCAAGCAACAAAGGATTTCTCCCATGTCTTAGTAAGTTTATCCAGTCAGTAGTGGAGCCATAGGCACCAGGAGGATCCCTGATTCCATCTCTGGTCTGTGCTGAGATAATTAATTTCAGCTGGAGAAAAAGTATTGACCTCAGTATTAATGCTAGTGAGGGTTCCTGTTCACAATCACTATCCAGTGACCCCCCCCTCGGTGCTGAAACGTGTGAGCATTTGGAAAACAGATAAGGACAGGTTTCACTTGTGGTCAAATAGTCTGATGATATTCAATGTCAAAGCTCACTCATGAATAACGGTCACTTGGGGTCAGAGACCAGCGAGTCTGCACATTCAGGAGATGAGAGACAAAAAATGGGGCAGCAAAAAAATTGCAGAGTGTTTGGGTTTCCCTGACAGAATGTTGCCAGTCCTGGATCAATAATTGGGATGGGATAGATTGTTGATTGGCAAGGGAGAGGTGAGTACTCAGTCTGGGGGCAGGAGGTGGCCTGTTCATCAGGAAAGATTATAATATGAATCTGAAGACAAACTTGTATAATTTAATGAGATTGAGATCTCCTCGCAGATTTTTCAGGAGGTGGGAGAGAGGACAGTGCTTCATCATCCAGCTCGATGAGCTCATTTCCTATTCACCAGTTGCTAGGAGTGCTATTACATAACAAAGCTTGAAGGCTGCGAACTAAATGTGTCCAAACAACAGGAGAAGCATCTGCTGTAGATCCCTGTGTACAGACTTAAAGAGTTCTGTCTGAGCCTCTTGGGGCAGGGAGGGGAAGCGCAGGATGATGCTGAGGGCTCCACAAGTTTCGGCTATTGTTCAGGGGCTTCCAACGTTGCCTTATATTAACCAGTCTGTTTGTGATCCTAAGACCACAGTAAACAGAGAAGCATCCGGGAAGGTGCTGAACACCTCGAGTCTCTTCGCCAGGGGCAAGCGGAAGCCAAGCGCAAACAGCGGAAGGAGCGCACGTCAACCCAAGCACCCCACCCACCCGCCCCTTCAACCACCGTCTGCTCCACCTGTGACAGAGACTGTAGGTCCCGCATTGGACTCATCAGTCACCTGAGAACTCATTTTTAGAGACGGAAGCAAGTCATCCTCGGTTCCGAGGGACTGCCTAAGAAGGAGAAGAAGAAGACAGTAAACATCAAAGACTCATGTAACCAAGGTGCTGAGTCAGGGGGATGGGAGCAAGATTCACCTCAAAACAGGCAGCATGTATGGAAATAAATTTAAATGCATGCCATATCTTAAGTTGCATGATCTATATTCTGTCTCCTAAATTTACAGGTTTTACCCTGTTCTGTGAAATGCTGCATTCTGCAAGTGTAGATGGAGTAAGGCTTCTCTCTGGGGACCTCTGTATCCAGACTATGAAAATACAGGTGCCAGCTGTACCTCTGTTTATCCACCTCTGCTACTAAACTGCTCATTACTGGAACAAAATGACAAGTAAATTCACCAGCACAATAGTTCCAACAGCCATATTTAGAGGTCGCTGCACCTCGTTTATAAGGAAGGGGGAAAAAAAGTGAAAACTTACATTTATATTGCACCTTATCACGTCTCTCAAATGTCTCAAAGTGACTATCTGACTTCTTTTTACCTCAAACTTCTGTTGTAGTCTTCGGCTTGTATGACTCGTTGTGGCATTTCCTGTTTAAACCTTTGTTTACAAAAAAACCTGCCATCGGCTGCAGCTCCCATCTGTCACTCAACATGTACAAAAGAGATTTCCTTCAATCTTTCAAATCAGACTGTTAGAAAATCCAATGAGAGCCCTGCACAGCACCACAGTTGCTCTCAATCACACTGTTCCTGAACTGCAGCAAATATAGTTATGTAGACCCATGTCGAGTTAGTGTAGACTATGCAATAGACCCAGCTGAAAAGTATTTAGGGGAACTACAATTGCCTGAATGTACTGGGGTAGGGAGGCAAGAAATTAGCCAGGGTCCCTGTTTCTAGGAGCATAGGAACAGGAGTGGGCCATTCAACCCCTTGAGCCTGTTCCTCCATTGAATTAGATCATGGTGGATCTGTATTTTAAATCCATCTACCCGCCTTGGTTCCGTAACCCTTAACACTCTTGCCTAACAAAAATCTATCAATCTCAATTTTTACATTTTCAATTGACCAAGCCTCAACAGCTTTTTGTGGGAGAGAATTCCAGATTTCCACTACCCTTTGTGTAAAAAGATGCTTCCTGACATCACCCCCTGATCGGCCTAATTTTAAAGTTATGCCTCTTTGACTTGGACTCGCCCACTGGAGGAAATAGTTTCTCACTATCTACCCTATCAATAATAAAAAAGAAAGGCTTGCATTTATTGAGCACCCTTCACAACCTCAGGACGTCCCAAAGCGCTTTACAGCCAATGAAGTGCTTTTGCCATGTAGTCACTATTGTAATGTAGGAAACGTGGCAGCCAATTTGCGCTTAGCAAGATCCCACAAACAGCAGTGTGATAATGACCAGATAATCTGTTTTATTGATGTTGATTGAGGGATAAATGTTGGCCAGGACACCGGGGATAACTCCGCTGCTCTTCTTCAAAGTAGTGCCATGGGCTCTTTTACATCCACCTGAAAGAGCAGGCGGGGCCTCGATTTAATGGCTCTGATTTTCCAGGGCCTATGGGTGTATATGTGGTGCTTATGCACCTGTAAGGGCCCCGCAAGTTCCGGGTTTTCGCGCGCGAAGATCATGCTCGAAAACCCGGAACTTGTGATCTGTCAAGAATCTTCTTGACAGATCATCCGCATCCATGGGAAAAGGGCCTCTGTGGGTATTTGCCCAACTACTGCCCAGCGAATGCCCGTGAAATTCTTATGCTTGGTGGGAAGTCTCCGACCGCAAATTCAGGCCCAATGTGTCATCCGAAAGGCAGCACCTCCAACAGTGCAGCACTCCCTCAGAATCCAGCTCCTGCTGGTGATGATCCAAAATGCTGATTGATGCTTCAATTGTACTGAAGGTAAGACAAGGTATAGTTGGTGATGTGTCCAGGGATCTGTACTGGGACCTTTCTTCTGCGTAACATAACTGATCTGTTGAGTTAAGTCAGAGAGGAGATAGGAGAGGTTCTGACGACAATTTTTCAATCCTCCTTAAATGTGAAAAACTGTATCATGGGATCAGAGAGTAGCCAATGTAATATCTTTGCAAAGTGAAAGCTCTGACTAGTCTAAGCAAATTTAGGCATCCAGGTCAGAACTGGGCACAGGAGCCTCATTTCAATATTGAAAGAAGGCCTCCGTTGATTTCAGGTGGTCGCCAGGGCTGCCTAAGAAAAAGCCCCAACGCTTTAGTAATGGCCCAAACGGGCACAGTCCACTACTCTTCTAAATTGGTTATCATTGCGCCCATTACACGCCTAAGAAATGTGTGCAATGGCATTGAATTTAGATTCCCTTGTGTCCACCTGGTCCAAATATTGACCTTCAACCTGGTACATAATGGCTGCCATTTTGTTGCACGTACTGGGCTTTAAGACAAATAATAATAATATTATTATTAATGGCGTAGAAACTGATGGTGTTATGACCAGGCTACTTAGCAGGGAGGAGGCCGGGGTGAATGAGGGAGCATAGGCTTTGTTAGCCGATAGTTGTTGATGGTGTGGAGCAGGGTCATAGGCTTCACTTAGCTGAACAAAGTCAGAGAGCCGGCATGTTTACAGGCGAGAGACAGGCTGTTTCAGCTCTGAGCACAGCGGTGGAGTGTGGAGCAATGAAAAGTCACGGGCCAACTGGCTTTTGTGATCTGACTGTCCAGGAGATCAGAAGTGAGATCCAGAAGTGTCAGCCACGTGGGACCAAGGGAGGCCCAGCTAACTGGCTCCATCTGAGAGACTGGGGAAGGCAGGCAGAGAGCTCAGACCCGCACTGTCCAGCTCACATATGACTAAGTGAGATAGTGTAGGACAGCTGTCTTTGGAATGGTACCCCAGCAAGAGACACCTGCTTCAGGAAAGGAAGGGTATCGGGAGAGAAATGGATGGAGAGCTAGAGACCAAAATGTGAAAAAGGAGAGTACCAGCTGGAAGACCCATCTCACTACTATCTGCTAATAGCAATAATATCCGATGCAACAGCTGAAAATGCAGATTTGGTGCAGGTGTACATCGGATGCTGTTGAAATTCAATAATTGACTGCCATAAATATATTAATAACATCCCTACCCTATGAATAACCAGCTGAAAGGCTCTATAGTGCAGTTTGTTGGGCACTAACATCCTTCCTTGACAAATTGAATTATTCACAGAGCCATAATTCATGGGAGTCTCTGAAGAATCAAATTCTGATATTTTGTTTAATTTTGGGCTTCACTTCTCACAGTGGCTCAGTCTGCACTGAGTAGTAGTGTCCAGATTACTTCAACATCTTACACTGACCCATCCCTCGCAGCAAGTAGTGTACGTGATCGCACTCAGTACAGACTGTTGCTCTGTTGTCCATCATCAATCCCACTCTAGATCTCTGCACAATGCTCTGGCACCTGTCAATGATCTCCTTCATCCTGCTGTGATTCATCAACCAGGCTTAATGCAGCAGTAAGCATTCTTCACTTGTAAGATATTGAGGTATTGATTGAAATGCCATTGTTCGCCCTTGATTAAGATATAAAGCGAGTGGGAGGAGTAAGGACATCTGAGGACGTTCAGGAATATCATCCCCCCCACCCAAGGTCACGCATTGCCAAGAGTAACGTGTGCCTCTTGCAGCTTCCTCAATCACTTCTGCAAGGCTGTTTCTGACAAGGTACATCTGATCAATTGCAATGAATCCCAAGAAGGGAATTCTGATGAAGGATTTCTACCCAAAACATTCACTTTCCTTTTCTCCGATGCTGTGTATTTACAGCATTTTCTGTTTTGAACTATCCACAAGAGAAAGGCAGTTTAAGTTTGGCATTCAAGGTCAACCCCAGCATTAACTCTGCATTTCTTCTGAATTTAAGGAATGAATATTTGGAACTGGATTTTCAAGGCTGAGGCTGACTGAGCAGTGAATAGGGCTGGACTTGCAGGCTAGAGAGAGACATCGAGTAACACAACATAGAATCATAGAATGGTCACAGCACAGAAGGAGGCCATTCAGCCCGTCGAACCCGTGCCGGCTCTCTGCAATAGCACTTCAGCTAGTCCCACTCCCCCGCCCTTTCCCCGTAGCCCTGCAAATTTTCCCCCCTCAGGTACTTATCCAATTCCCTTTTGAAAGCCATGATTGAGTCTGCCTCCACCACCCTTTCAGGCAGTGCATTCCAGATCCTAACCACTCGCTGTGTAAAAAAGTTTTTCCTCATGTCACCTTTGATTCTTTTGTCAATCACCTTGAATCTGTGTCCTCTAGTTCTCGATTCTTCTGCCAATGGGAACAGTTTCTCTCGATCTAAAATAACAACAGAAAATGCTGGAAATACTTAGCAGGCCAGGCAGCATCCGTGGAGAGAGAAACAGAGTTAAAGTTTCAGGTCTGGGACCCTTCATCAGAGTGCCGGGCTGATCGATTGCTGGCGAAGAAAACTGGAAAAAAAAACAGAAACAGCATTTCAGATTTTTTGTTACTTAGCTCGTTTACCTCGCCTTTAAGTATCGCCCCCGAAGCGCCCGGCCTCCCGATGAATGCCTCCTGCAGCTGCCAGTGTTTTCGCCCGGCGATGTTGCAGGGGACGGAACCCAAGTTCGGGTCCGGGGCGCTACCGGGGCGATGCGCAGGGCCGGTGGCATCACGATCTCCAGGTGAAGGAGATCGGGGCACAACGCCATACTGCCACCGCAAACCTCCCGCCGAATATCGCAGGATTCGATCTTCTCGTCACACCCGGTCGGTAAGTAATAAATTACTGCCCTGTTATCGCCCCCCCTGGAGGCAATAACGGGAGGTGCAAAGGTACCCAATTTCTCCCCCTTAGACTTTAACTTTATTTCTGTAAGTTAGTTAATAATCGAATAAATAGAAGCATGGCAGGGCACCTCAAACCCGCAGAATGCACATCCTGTGCCATGTGGGAACTCCAGGATGCTTCCCATGTCCCGGACAACCACATGTACAGGAAGTGTCATCAGCTGGAGGAGCTCAAGCCCCAGATTTCAGAGCTTGAGCAGCAGCTGGCATCACTGCGGTGCATCCATGTGGCTGAGAGGTACATGGATAGCATGTTTCAGGAGGTGGTCACCCCGCAGTGTAAGAGTGTGCAGGTAGAGAGAGGAATGGGTGACTGTCAGACAGACAAGGAAGACCAGGCAGGTAGTGCAGGAGTCCCCCGAGTGCATCTCGCTTTCCAACCAGTATTCTGGTGAGGGCGATGGTTCCTCTGGGGAGTACAGCCAGAGCCAAGTCCATGGCACCACGGGTGGCTCAGCTGTACGGGGGGAGGAGGAAGATCGGGAAAGCGATAGTGGTAGGGGATTCGATAGGGGAACAGACAGACGTTTCTGTGTCGGTAGACGTGATTCCAGGATGGTATGTTGCCCCCCTGGTGCCAGGATCAAAGATGTCACTGAGCGGCTGCACAACTTTCTGAGGGGGGAGGGTGAACAGCCAGAGGTTGTGGCCCATATCGGTACCAATGACATATGTAGAAAAAGGGATGAGGTCCTGCAGGCAGATTTTAGGGAGCTAGGAAAGAGATTAAAAAGCAGGATCCCAAAAGTAGTAATCTCTGGATTACTTCCTGTGCCACGAGCTAGTGAGTATAGAAATAGGAGGATAGAGTAGGTGAATGCGTGGCTGGAGAGATGGTGCAGGAGGGAGGGCTTCAGATTCCTGGGACATTGTGACTGGTTCTGAGGGAGGTGGAACCTGTACGGATGGGTTGTACCTCAACAGAGCCAGAACCAATGTCCTCGTAGGGGGGTTTGCTAGTGCTGTTGGGGAATGTTTAAACTAATTTGGCAGGGGGGTGGGCACCAGGATGTAGCATTAGAAAGGAGAAACAAAGTGCACAAAGGATGGGGAGAGACAGATAGCACTAGAGTAAGAAATAGTACGGTATTAGGTGGGGTCAGATTAAGAGAGAATACAAGAAGATCTACGATAGATTTACAGTGCATGTGTGTAAATGCGTGGAGCGTGGTAAATAAGGATGATGAGCTGCAGGCATAAATAGCCACATGGGAATATGATGTCATGGCGATAACGGAGACCTGGCTCAAAAAAGGGCAGGATTGGGTTTTAAATATCCTGGATATAAGGTGTTAAGGAAAGATAGGGAACAAAAGAAAGGAGGTGGGGTGGCAGTATTGGTTAAGGAGAATGTTACAGTGCTGGAGAGAGAGGATGTCCTGGAAAGGTCAAGGACAGAATCTATTTGGTTAGAGTTAAGAAATAATAGAGGTGCCATTACACTACTAGGTGTATTCTATAGGTCACCAACTAGTGGGAATGATATAAAGGTGCAAATTTGCAGGTAAATTACAGAGAGGTGCAAGAACTATAGAGTAGTAATAATGGGGGACTTGAACAATCCTAATATAGACTGGGATAGTAATAGTGTAAAGGGTAGAGATGGGGAAGAATTTCTGAAGTGTGTTCAGGAGAACTTTCTTGATTAGTACATTTCCGGCCCAACAAGAAAGGAGGCATTGCTGGATCTGGTTCTGGGGAATGAGGTGGGCCAAGTGGAGCAAGTGTCAGTAGGGGAACATTTAGGGAACAGTGATATTAGTATCATAAGGTTTAGATTAGCTATGGAAAAGGATAGGGCGCAATCTAGAGTAAAAATACTTAACTGGAGAAAGGCAAATTTCAGTGGGTTGAGAATGGACCTGGCCCAGGTAAATTGGAATCAAAGATTGGCAGGCAAAACTGTAATCGAACAATGGGCTGCCTTTAACGAGGAGATGGTTCAGGTACAGTTGAGGTACATTCTTACAAGTGGGAAAGGAAGGGCAACTAAAACCAGGGCTCCCTGGATGACGAAAGAGATAGAGAGTGAGATGAAGCAGAAAAAGGGTGTGTATGACAGATGTCAGATTGAGAATACAAGTGAGAATCAGGCTGAATATAGAAAGTTCAGAGGGGAAGTGAAAAAGAAAGTAAGAGGGGCAAAGAGAGAGTATGAGAATAGATTGGCTGCTCACATAAAAGGGAATTCAAAAGTTTTCTATAGGCATATAAATAAAAAACGGGTAGTAAGAGGAGGCGTGGAGCCGATTAGGGACCAAAACAGAGACCTACATATGGAAGCAGAGGGCATGGCTGAGGTACTAAATGAGTACTTTGCATCTGTCTTCACCAAGGAAGAAGATGCCGCCATAATATTCCAATCCTCCTTAGATACGGGGGTGGTGCCAGAGGACTGGAGAATTGCAAGTGTTACACCCTTGTTCAAAAAAGGGTGTAAGGATAAACCCAGCAACTACAGGCCAGTCAGTTTAACCTCGGTAGTGGGGATGCTTTTGGAAATGATAATCAGGGACAAAGTTAACAGTCTCTTGGACAAGTGTGGATTAATTAAGGAAAGCCAGCACTGATTTGTGAAAGGCAAATCATGTTTAACTAACTTGATCGAGTTTTTTGGACTTCACAGTTTGTCTGTCAGCTGTGTACATGTCTCTTAACTATCTGTAGATAAGGTTCAGATATCGCTCTGTGTACAATTAACGGTTGAAATCCTATTACAGTGAAAGCACTCAGGGGGCCTGCAGCATGGTTTCTAATGTTTATCAGGATCCCAATCCAAGGCCTTAGCTGAACATTTACCCCCTGCCCACATGTTGTGTTACCTGTCCCCACATCAGCAACAGTCATGGTTCAATTTGCCTCCCTGGCTGTGTGCTTAGGCTGTGTGCTCGACCTCAGTGCCCTATTTGACCCTGAGCTATGCGTGAAACTCCATATCCTACCCTACATGGCTGCCAAAAAGCAGACAACCCAAGAACAGCTCGGACAAATGAAAGCAAGTAGTTACACAGGCTTTGTAACTTAAACTGTCGCTATACACAATATCCCCTCACTTGCATTGGGGAAAAGAACATAAGTACTGGAAAGCCTGAAAGAAAGCATGCCAGGGGGATTATCAATCGGTAAAGCCTGATTGGCTGCACCCATCATTAATATCTCCAAGTTTGCAGATGACACAAAGCTGGGTGGGCATGTGTGCTGTGAGGAGGATGCCGAGCAACTCCATTATGATTTGGACAGGTTGGGTGATTGGGCAGATGCATGGCAGATGCAGTATAATGTGGATAAATGCGAGGTTATCCACTTTGGTGGCAAAACAGGAAGGCAGATTATTATCTGAATGGCAATAGATTGGGAGATGGGGAAGTGCAACGAGACCTGAGTGTCCTTGTGCACCAGTCGCTGAAGGTAAGCATGCAGGTGCAGCAGGCGGTTAAGAAGGCAAATGGTATGTTGGCCTTCGTAGCGAGAGGGTTTGAGTACAGGAACAAGGATGTCTTGCTGCAGTTGTACAGGGCCTTGGTGAGACCACACCTTGAGTACTGTGTGCAGTTTTGGTCGCCTTATCTGAGGAAGGATGTTCTTGCCATGGAGGGAGTGCAGCGAAGATTCACCAGACTTATACCTGGGATGGCAGGAATGATGTATGAGGAGAGATTGGGTTGATTGGGCTTATACTCGCCGGAGTTTAGAAGGTTGAGAGGGGATCTCATTGAAACTTATAAAATTCTGACAGGACTAGACAGACTAGATGCAGGAAGGATGTTCCTGATGGCGCGGGAGTCCAGAACCAGGGGTCACAGTCTAAGGATAAGGGGTAAGCCATTTAGGACAGAGATGAGGAGGAATTTCTTCACCCAGCGAGTGGTGAACCTGTGGAATTCTCTACCACAGAAGGCAGTTGAGGCCAATTCATTAAATATATTCAAGAAGGAGTTAGATATATTTCTTAAGGCTAAAGGAATCAAGGGATATGGGGAGAAGGCGGGGACAGGGTACTGAGTTTGGATGATCAGCCATGATCTCATTGAATGGCCTACTCCTGCTCCTATCTTCTATGTTTCTATGTTTCTATTAAGATGCGCCCAATTTTATTTGCAAGCATGGTCACATCCACCCGACAACATCTCTGGCAACTTATTTCCAGATCAGCAGATGTGACTGTGTCACAATTTCCTTTAATTGTCCCAATCTATAACGTCTTAAAAGTCTTGTACACAACACAGCTTTCCTGTTTATCACACTTACTTCCTGAATCATGGTTTTGTCATGCCTCAGTGTGTATTCACCTTTACAGTTACTTTCAGTCCTCCCAACGCTAGCTGTTGTTTTTCTCCCAAAATTGCATCACCCAGGTTCATTCCTGTAGACAGCATTGCAGGTAAGTTTACAGTGCTTCTTGCAGGAAAAGTTTTTTCCTTTTCTGTTTTCATATTTGAATTCATTTTAATTACTTTGCCTGGGATCTCTACTGCCATTGTGTCCCTTGACCCCCCCGTCGCACATCCCGCTGGCCCCGTTTCGGTCGGCTCTGACCTTGTCTCAAGTCACCAGGCCGCACTCCTTGCTGTGCCATCATTTGCTTCCTTCATCTCCGCCAGCTCTGGCAGGCCTCTGGTCATGCTCATGTGGCCAATGCCCGCTTGCATGCTGCTGCCTCGGTTCCGGCTTCATCCCTGTTCTACTTCCGCTCCTCCACTTTCTAATGAACCCTCACAAAAATCATTGCATTAATGCACTGACTCAGAAACCATTCTGTCAAAACTCCCCATTTTGATGACCATCATTGGCCCAGACTATCTCTGGATTGTTAAGTCCTCAATTATTAAAACCTCCTATTTCTTTAAACCTATTTGAATTGTTTGTAATTTCTTCCTCCATTTCTTCCTCCATTTCTTTCTCATTATTTAGTGGTCTATAATGGACACCGGAGCCTTGAAATCAAAACTGCTCCTGAAAAACCGGCGCTTCATGGCCATATTTCTAGACCCTGATAGCATTGTAGAGCCCTGATTATTTCTCAATTCAATGCAGATGCAAAACACCAACTTTGATAAATTCAGCTCTTGCTCATTCTGTAATTATGTCTATTTCTCAATTCAATGCAGATGCAAAACACCAACTTTGATAAATTCATCTCTTGCTCATTCTGTAATTATGTCTGTTTTTAATAATGCCTTGATGTCTTAAAAATTCTAGAGTTAAGAAAATTGAGTTCACAATTCTAGCCCAGCTGGAACCACTTTTTTATCACAGCTGTGACATCGTGCGGCTGTCCAGGCAGGGAGAATCTATGAAATGCTGTGATCAAAAACTACTTCCAGTAATGGGCAATTCCTCCCACTTACCATCTGTGATTTACTTAGGAAATATCACACATTGGAGGACCCAAAAACAACACATTCCTTCTACTCAAGCAGAACTATCAGTTCTGCCTCCTCACTGTGTCTCATAATTTTTCCGCTACACCACCCATGAAACAAAGACCATGTAAAGGGAAAAGAATATCAATATTTATTACCTTGTATATACAATAATAAACTGCTCTAATCCCTGTGCCCATGCAGCCCTTGGTAACTTGATTCCATGTGGTGGTTCTTTCTCGATCTCTGGTCTTACTGTCTAAGTGCTTCATCCCTCCCAGTAATGTTCTTACTTCAAACCTATTTCTTTATAATCCAACTTAATTCACGTTTTAAAACAACATCATATACAAAAGCTCACAGCCACTTGTAATCTCTGGAAATAAATTACATTTTGCTGTGTCTGGATTAGGCTTTTGCCAGGGAAATCGATAGATTTATGCCAGCCTAGGGTATTAAGCCGGGTGGATGGATTTAGGATACAGATCAGCCATGATCTCATTGAATGGTGGAACAGGCCTGTTCCTATGAATGTCTCTGATATGAAACAGTGATATGTACTGTTGTGTCCGTGTGTTAATGGAGACACGGAAGGCAGGAGTTGGTTTACAGGTGTTTACTGGACAAAGTCTGGAGGTGAACTAACAGATACAAGACACTATACAGGCTTATATAGCCCGAGTGGCCATTACCGGCATTACAGTACACAGCGGCTCTTAAAGGCACATACACCACAATTCCTCCCCTTTTAGACAACCAGTACATAACATTTTAAGTAATTGTTATTAACATGTGTACAAGAACAATAATCTACACATTTGCTGCAGTTAATCAATTATAAGTCAGTCTCTCTGGAGGCTTCCTGACTCGGTCCGGATAACGCCTCGGTGGTGTAGTAGTTTTTGGTGGTGTAGTAGGCTCTTTTGGCAAGGTCGATTCGGCTTGAATGCCAGTGTCGGGCTCATCTGGTTCCAGTATCACCGGATCAGAGGTAGATACTATGGGTATCTCTGCTTCATCATTAGGCATATAGAGTGGTTGTGTAGGTTGTCCCTTTTCGGATGACTCTATGATCTGGTCAGCATGGCGCCTTATTATGCTTTCTCCAATGTCCACGGTATACATCAGCGGTCCTAGTCGTGTGCAAATAGTTCCAGGCTGCCATTTCTCGGTACGGTAGTCCCGGGCCAAAACTTGTTGACCTATCTGGAAGGTTCTAGTTGGCCTTGCATTCATGCCTTGAAATTGCTGGTTCTCTACGTCCCTTCTGATGTTTGGCTTGATCAAATCCAGCCGGCATCTTAGTCTTCTATTGAAAAACATCATGGCGGGAGTTTGGTTTGTAACCACATGTGTTGCATTCCTGTAGGCAAACAAGAAGTTATGTACCTTATGCTGTAGATTAATGTCTTCATTACCCATAGCCTTTATGGCCTTCTTGAAGGTCTGGACAAACCTTTCAGCCAATCCATTGGTGGCGGGATGGTATGGGGCGGACGTGTAGTGCTTAACCCCATTGTTTTTTAAGAACTTCCTGAATTCTTCGGACACAAATTGTGGTCCATTATCAGAACAGATCTGTTCAGGCAGCCCATTCCTGGCAAATATGGTCCTTAATACTGTGATGGTTTTTTCCGTGGTGGTGGAGGACATCTTTATTACCTCCGGCCACTTGGAGTGTGCATCAACCGCGATTAAGAACATTGAGTCCATAAATGGACCAGCAAAGTCGATGTGTACCCTTTGCCATGGAGATGAGGGCCACTCCCATGGATGTAGAGGGGCTTGTGGTGGGGCGTTTTGGACCTTCTGGCATCCTAGACAGCCCTTGGTCATTTCTTCGATGTCTCCATCGATACCTGGCCACCACACAAACGCTCTGGCTAGGTTCTTCATTTTCACTCCACCCAGATGTCCCTCGTGAAGCTCCTTTAGCACTTTATCCTGGAGTTTGGGTGGAATCACCACTCTGGATCCACACATCAAGGTTCCTCGGCACACTGACAGCTGTTCTCTTCTTTGCGAGAATGCTGGCAACAGTGGTTCGCCATGTGCTGGACATCCCTTCACCATTAAATCGTAGACTCGTGAGAGAGTCGGGTCATTTCTCGTTTCTTTTTCAATGGTAGAATTTGTTACTGGTAGACATTCCACTATGGTTGAGTGGAACATTTCCACTGGGTCCACTGTGGATGCCTCTTCTACCGTTGGCAACGGTAGACGCGATAAACCGTCAGCATTTCCATGCTGTTTTGATCCTTTGTATTCTATGTCATATTGGTGTGCCCCTAGGAAAAGAGACCACCTCTGTAGCCTTTGCGCTGCCGTAATGGGAACGCCCTTTTTAGGGTTGAATATGGAGACGAGGGGTTGATGGTCAGTCAACAAGGTAAATTTTTGTCCGTGTAGGTAATGGTTGAATTTCTTCACTCCCCATACCAGGCTGAGTGCTTCCCTGTCGATCTGGGCATAGTTACGCTCAGCTGAGTTCAATGAGCGTGACGCAAAAGCTGTCGGCTGCTCTGAGCCATCAGGGAATCTATGCGATAATACCGCTCCTACGCCGTAAGGGGATGCATCGCACGCCAGTCTGATTGGCAGTGATGGGTTGTAATGAGCCAAAACTTCCTTGGACGTGATCAAGCCTTTACATTTATGGAAGGCACGTTTACAGTCTTTGCTCCATTTCCAAATTACTCCCGTTTGTAGCAGTTCGTTAAGAGGGTGCAGAATAGTTGACAAGTTCGGTAAAAATTTATGATAGTAATTTATCAATCCCAGGAACGACCTTAATTGTGAGACATTTTCAGGTGCTGGGGCTTTTATGACCGCTTCAATTTTTTCAGGTGACTTATGCAACCCTTCTTCGTTAATTATGTGGCCACAATATGATATTTGTTTCTGAAAAAATTCGCACTTGGGGCGATTTGCTCGTAGGCCCCGTTCTCTCAGCCTAGTGAGCACCTGCTCCAAATTGGCAAGGTGCTTGTTGTCGTTTTCTCCTGTTACAAGGATGTCGTCTAGGTAGCATTGAGTCCCCGGAATCCCTTGCAGGACTTGCTCCATAGCTCTTTGCCAGATAGCTGGAGCTGGTGCTATTCTGAAAACCAGTCAATTGTACTGGTACAGGCCTTTGTGTGTGTTTATCGTGAGATACTTTTTAGAGGCCTCCTCAACCTCCATCTGTAGATATGCCTGTGCCAAGTCAATTTTGGTGAAACGTTTGCCTCCGGATCGTGAGGCGAAAATATCTTCTATCCTCGGAAGAGGATACTGTACTGTGTGAAGGACCGGGTTTACAGTCACCCTGAAGTCCCCACAGATGCGAATTTTTCTCTGTTCTTCAGATTTATCATTATTCAACGTTTTCTTCATGACCGGGACGATGGGTGTTGCCCACTCGCTCCAATCTATCTTGGATAACACGCCTGTCTTTTCTAAATTCTCCAGCTCTGCCTCGACTGCTGGACGAATTGCGTATGGCACCGGCCTTGCCTTAAAAAACTTGGGAATTGCCGCATCTTCCACTTTTATTGAGGCGGTGACGCCTTTCAAAGTTCCTAGTTCCTGTTGGAACACTTCTTTGGCGTTGGCCAAGATGTCTTTTAATCATTCAGGTATGACGTCATCATCATTTTTTTTCTTACTGGTCACCGTCAGTGCCTGAATGGAGTGCCAGTCTAAACGTATCTTCCTGATCCATTCACGTCCCAACAGCGGTGGACCACCATCTTGCAGAACGTATAAATACAACTTCTGTATTTCCTTGCCGTTGTATACAACAGGCACCCTTATTTTCCCTCTGGGATATACTTTCTGCCCCGTATATGTTTTCAAGATAATGGATGTGTCTTTCAAAGGTATATGCGGAAATAGCCGCTCGTAATCCCGTCGATTTATGACGGTCAGAGCTGATCCTGTATCTAGCTCCATTTTAACTGGGGACCCCGCTATCGTGAGGGTAACCCAAATGGTCTGGTAATCTTCTTTGGCAATTACATTATGTAATTTGAGACAGCTTAGTCTCTTGTTTCCGGAGTCGCTATCGCTCTTCTGGTCTTCGGAGCTACTGTCCGTCATCATTTGTACCTTTCTGTACTTTTCCTTATTGATTTTTTTTCTGTCAGTGGATTTTTTGTTTCCAGATCGGCATACACGTGCAATGTATCCCATCCTCGTCGCCACTGTTGTGTCCGTGTGTTAATGGAGACACGGAAGGCAGGAGTTGGTTTACAGGTGTTTGCTGGACAAAGTCTGGAGGTGAACTAACAGATACAAGACACTATACAGGCTTATATAGCCCGAGTGGCCATTACCGGCATTACAGTACACAGGGGCTCTTAAAGGCACATACACCACAATTACCACTTTTTAAATTAGTGATGCCTTCTTTCTAGGAGGGCACTTGTAGCATTGGCTTCTGCCATCCTATTGGATGTTGAAGCCCACTTCATTAATGTTATGACTGTGTCCCCTTTTGGTAGCTGGAATGAAATAGTTCATTGCACATATCTGCAGTCCCAGAGATTGCAGCCCCTGTTCCACTAACTGAAGGGGGCTAGTCTTCAATTTTTGGTTACACATTCCATCAACAATGGTCACCTTTGGTCACCCGGTGTGCAGGGCGGAAAAATTGGACGATCTTCTGCTGGATCAGCTCTTGTGGGCTTGGCAAAATCTGCAATACACTAATCCAGGATGCTTGGTATCATTGGTCTCTCTAACTACCTGCCTATGTTTGAAGCTCGTGTGCCCTTTGGGTCCCCATGAAATATGACCACACGGTGTCTACTGATCTGCTAGAATCTTCCAGGAGCAGTGATAGTGCCACAGCAAGAGATAATAGGGGTTAAATTGGATAAGACACGAAAACGGGCGTGGGGATTGCGGTGTGGATTAACCCATGCCCATTCATTACCCTGCCGACAGGACATTAAATTGGTGCTGCCTGCTGATTTCCATGATTGCTGCATGCAGCCAGTTCATTGGCTACATTCATCAGCAGGGGGCCGAATATCGCGAGTGGCTAGCGGTACTTAAAGGTAGTCTGCACCTCTTAAAGGGAAGGTGCATTATGGCTGCTGGGAGTGGTGTCAGAAAGTTAATTGATTTTGAAGATTTTTGCTAAGCTGGCTCAACCTACACGAGAGCGAGCACCAAGGTTTTCTAAAAATGCACTTGGTGCAAGAAGTGAAGAAAATCCTGTCTCCGCAGGGGGCCCTCCAGACAGATGCTCAGGAGGCAGTGGGTAGAAGTAACGGCAGAGGTCAATGCCAGGAACGTAGTTCCAAGAACATGGATGCAGTGCAGGAAGAAGTTTAATGATTTAACACGAGTTGTCAATGTGAGAGTTCAATCTTCAAATGGCATATCATACCAACTGCACCACTAACCTTTATCCACTGCTTAATTCACTAAACCCTATCATCCACCTACCAACAATCTCTATCAATCAGTACTGAACCCTTCAATTCATATGCTTTTACAAAAGCAAAATACTGTGGATGCTGGAAATCTGAAATAAAAACAGAAAATGCTGGAAATACTCAGCAGGTCAGGTAGCATCTGTGGAGAGAGAAACAGAGTTACGTTTCAGGTTGATGACCAGGTTCTGACGAAGGGTCTTTGACCTGAAACGTTAACTCTGTTTCTCTCTCCACAGATGCTGCCTGACCTGCTGAGTATTTCCAGCATTTTCTGTTTTTAATTCATATGCTTTACCTCACCCTCACACACTTAGCACTGTTGCATGCCACAGGATGACATCATTCCAGTCCCACTTCGCCAGTGCCCTATTCACGATGACAGCCACATCACTCAAATATATTGCAGGACACTCGCTGAATCTTCCAGGAGCAGTGATAGTGCCACAGCAAGAGATAATGGGGGTTAAATTGGATAGGACCCGAAAATGGGCGTGGGGATTGTAGTGCGCGATTAACCTGCACCCATTCATTACACTGCAGGCAGGACATTAAATTCATGCTGCCTGCTGATTTCCATGATTGCAGCATACAACCAGCACTACCCGCGCTGTTCATTGACTACACGCATCAGCAGGGGGCCCGATATCGCAAGTGGCTAGCGCTACTTAAAGTGCTACTTCCCTCTTTCTTGTAGGAGAAGGTGGCGCATAACAGGAGGCAGCAGGAAAGAACTGGACAAGCGTGGCTGCATGTTTTAACCCCCATGGAGGAGACAGTGCTGGCCATCATGGGAAGGGGCATCGCCGAGGCTGTGGCCACTGGCAGCACTGGAGGGATCGATGATGAGGGTATCTGCATACCTAATCCTCCTTCTCTCATCCCACTTCTCCCTCATCACACAATCTCTTCTGACTCACGAGCTGCAGATGGTGAAAGTACTCACTTCTTACTTTCTCCTCTCTCCTGATCATAAACCACCCCTTTTCTTGTTTTCATTTCAGATACCCAAGAACTGGAATCTTCCCAGTCAGAGAAAGAAGACAGTGAAGATGAAGAGACACTGCCACTCGATCTTACACTCGCAGTCACCAGCTCAGATATTGACAGGGTGTGTACTTTAGAGGCTAGGATAGGGGAGGGATCTGCACATGGTGAGACAGCGAGCACAAGTGCACAGGAACCACGGTGCGGGAAACAATAGCGCAGGTGCCAGCTCACTGCAGGGTCAGGTTGCACACTAGTTTTGCTGCAGAGGACTCCCGAGAACTTCGATGGGCTAGGCTATAGAAAAATGCTGATGGGCGTACACAACCAAATGCTTGATGAACTGGAAAGTCTGCCAGAAAACTTGCGCACAATGTCAACGAGCATTGTGGCGTCCAGCTCCAACTTGGCACAAGGCTTTGTGCAGAGCTTGGGGCCCATTCTTTCATACATGGAATGGGTGGTCACCTTCATCAGCACACCTGTGGAACCCACCATGGTGCAGTATCTGATGCCAAAGTCGTAGCTTCCATTGCAGCACATACAGCTTCTATCAGAGGTCTGACTGCTGCAGTGGAATCTCAGATTGCTGCCTTGGAAGCTCAGAATGCTGCCATTGTGGCTCTGGATACTACTCTTCAAAGGCGCTTCCAGGGCATCACAGCAGTTCAGTAATCTGTTCTCCAACAGATCACCAGGATTGATGAAGCGCCAGCCCAGGAGAGTGGCAGTAGCTCCATGGAACAGGAACCTGCTGTCCTCCCTCAGGATGACATCATTCCGGTCCCACTCCGCCAGTGCCCTTGCTGCTGTCTGTCAGCCAGCCAGCCCAAACTGCTGCAGCCCAGGCCGAGATGGTGCAGTCTGAAGCCGGGCCCCTCTAGGCCCAGAGCTGCTCAAGATCGTTCATCAAGGCCATCTGCAATTTCCTCAATTGAAGGTCTGCAGCCTTCCGCCTCCCATCCTGCAGCAACTGGGGAAGCACCTCATAGGAACACTAGAAGAGGTAAAGGCACATGGAAGACAGGCACTAAGGGAAAGCACAAGGGTGATTAGTTTTATTTTGTATGCATTATTTAATGAGTGAATTTAGAATATTGGATTTGAATTTGCATTTCCTGGTAGTTTTTATTTTTTGGCAGAAAGAAGACAATGTGATGGTCAGTGAGGGCGGAAAGGTAAGGAGCGTGGGACTGTTGGTGAATGGGGAGGTGTGGTTGAGGTTACTGGTATTGCTCATCAATGATCTATTCAGGTAGAGCCCGGGCAAAAAGGGGATTTCTACATTGTAGCCTCCCTTCCTCTTCCTCTACTTCCTCTTGTACTTCCACCCCTTCATAGCAGCTCGTCATGCTCTGTGTGGCCTCTCTTCATTCTCCCAGTCATGTTCAATTCCCAGAGGAAGCCCTACCAGGCTACTCATGTCTGGAAGCAACTTCTTTCAGCACAATATGTTATATAACAAAAAAAGCACTGCAAGTCCAGCCTTGTAAAGTATTCAAACCTTAGCCAAGTATAGGAAACCTCCAAAGATGAGTGCAAATGCAACAGCAGCCAGAAGAAATGAATCAGCAATTAACCTGTAAGTATTTAATGATCCCTTTAAATAGCGGTGGTGTGGGGAACATCATGTTCAGCTGTGCGAGGTTATGACAGGACATTGGTGTAATGATATCAGCAAATAGTGATGGTATTTGCCTGTTTGATTATGATGCCTTACCAGCATATTTGCCTTTTGATTATTTATGCCTGACCAGCAGAGGGCATGTGAGAGACAAGCAGTTTAGTTTGGTTTTAGTTTCGTTTTAGATGGATCTCTAAGATGGTGTCTCCTGTTTAGCTGTTAACTTAATTGTAACACTTTAGGTTAAAAGGCATTCTCTTTCATGAATGTGTCGTCATTGAACCCACATACAAATCAATACATGATGTCAGAAGTGATTGAAAGAGATGAAGAGGAAAAATCTGAAGTTAGCAACTCGACGAGATAGTGGCAAGTAAGCTACCCAGCGAAATCAGCTCTCCACATATTAGCAAGCCAAAAGAGAACATCGTTACTTACCTTTAGAGAATAGCTAACAAAGTGAAAAATGGAAGGATTACACCCACCGGCGAAGCTTCAGTTGACAGGTAATGTGGCTGAAAATTGGAGGAGATTCAAACAACGTTTGGAGTTGTATTTAGCGGCAATCGGAGCTGACGAGAAAAGTGATAAAATGAAAGCGTCAGTGTTCTTACATGTCGTGGGTGATGAAGCGCTGGAGGTGTATAATAACTTCACATTCGCTGCTGATGGAGACAAAATGAAGCTAGATAAAATAATGGAACAGTTTGAGGCCTACTGCATACCTAAACGTAACATGATGTTTGAGAGGCACAGATTTTTCACATGTGTACAGAAAACGGGAGAGACTATTGATCAGTATGTGACTGAACTGAGAAACAGAAGCAAATCGTGTGAATTTGGGGGACTGACAGACTCGCTGATAAAAGACAGACTGGTGTGTGGTATTCCAGATAATGGTCTAAGGGAAAGACTGCTAAGAGAGCAAAATCTAGACCTGGGAAAAGCCATAGCACTGTGTAGAGCTACAGAGACTGTGAAGTTGCAGGCAAAGGAGCTGTTCAGTGACAGTAGCTGCAACGTGGATGCAGTGAGAAAGAACGGACACAAACCGTTTAACAAAAAGAGCGCCAATGTGAAAAAAGAGGCGTGGCCAGCGAACAAAAATGAAAGGGGCAATCGAAAGTCATGTAGTCGATGCGGTACACAGCATACACCAAAAAAGTGTCCAGCATATGGTAAAACATGCAATAGTTGCAACAAAAACAACCAATATGCCCGTTGCTGCAAGAACCAAGCGCAACAAAGCAAGGTCCATGCAGTAGATGAAAGCGAGATAGAGGAGTTCTATGTAGATGTTGTGTCTGAAAACAAAAAAGAAAAAAAGAGACTGGATGTTGACACTAAAGGTGAATGACATACACATTCCATTTAAATTGGATACTGGAGCACAAGTTAATGTGATATCAGAGACTGATTTTAAGAAAATTAGACCCAGACCAAAGATACATGGAATAAAAGTGAAAGTGACAGGATACTCAGGTACTGATATACCAGTGAAAGGAAGATGCATTGTCAAAGTGACACACAAGGACAGAGAGCACACGTTAGCATTAATCGTGGTGCCAAAGGATGTGCAAGCCATACTAGGTTTAAAAGCCTGTGAGAGACTGAACCTGGTAAAGAGAGTCCTCGTTGTGGAAAGCGAAGGAGAGACAGTCTATGATGAACTCATGAAAGAGTACAACGACCTATTTCAGGGTCTAGGCTGCCTTCCAGGAGAACACACGATCAGAGTAGATAAAAGTATGCCAACGGTCATACATCCATCCAGAAAAGTTCCGTTTGCTCTTCAAAAGCAACTGAAGGCAGAGTTGGACAGGATGGAAAGCCTGAACATGATTCAGAAGATAGATGAGCCAACTGAGTGGGTGAGTTCCCTCGTCGTTGTGGACAAAAAGAATGGAAAGCTCAGAATTTGCCTGGATCCAAGAGATCTAAACAGAGCAATAAAGAGAGAGCACTTCAAGCTTCCTACACATGAGGAAATCATGTCACAGTTTGCAAATGCAAAGTATTTCAGCAAGTTAGATGCATCATCAGGATTTTGGCAGATGAAACTGGATGAGGCATGTTCAAGACTGTGCACGTTCAACAGTCCATTTGGCAGATACAGATTCCTAAGGTTACCATTTGGCATTGCCTCAGCTCCTGAAGTGTATCACAAAACTATCCATATGATCTATGAGCACCTGGAGGGAGTTGATACATCGATGGATGACATCATAGTATGGGGAACCACGAGAACTGAGCATGACGAGAGACTGAAAAAAGTGCTGGAAGCAACAAGGAAAACAAACCTGAAGCTGAATAGAGAGAAATGCCAGCTCGGGGTGACAGAACTGACATTCGTGGGAGATATCCTTAGCAGTGAGGGCATCAGACCAGATCCCAGAAAGGTGTCCGCCATTGAGAATATGCCAAAGCCACAATGCAAAAAGGACGTGCAGAGGTTTAATGGAATGATCAACGACATGGGGAAATTCATATCCAACCTCTCAGAAAAGATGGCGCCACTGAGACGACTAACTGAAAAGAACGTAGAATGGGAATGGAATCATGAGCATGAGAAGTCATGGAGCGATCTAAAGAAGCTGCTCACAGAGGAACCAGTTCTGAGGTTTTATGACCCAGTGAGACCCATCAAGATATCATCAGATGCATCACAGAGTGGGCTCGGTGCTGTTCTTCTGCAAAAATATGACTACTGGCAACCTATTGCATATGCATCGCGCTCAATGACAGACGCGGAGACGCGATATGCTCAAATAGAAAAGGAGCTGCTCAGCATCACATACGCCTGTGAAAGATTTCACCAGTTTGTGTCAGGACAAGCAATCAGTGTAGAGACTGACCATAAGCCCTTGGTTGCATTGTTCCAAAAGCCACTAAATAGCTGTCCGCTTAGAATACAAAGAATGATGATCAGGCTGCAACGCTATACACTGAATGTTGCGTACACACCGGGTAAGCTGATGTATACAGCAGACACGTTGTCCAGAGCTGTTGACCCAAGTGAGCCCGCAAACACCAAAATGGATGAAAAAGTGAACGCCTACGTGGACATGATCACAAGTGCACTGCCCATAGCAGATGCAAAAATGGAGCTCATAAAGACTGAGACAAACAAAGATGAAACAATGAGACGACTGAGGAAAAGCATCTTGGATGGATGGCTCAACATGAAGCAAGACTGCTCACCTGACATGGCAGAGTACTGGAACTGCAGGGCGGAACTATCACTGGTCGAAGACATCATCTACAAAGGAAGTAAAATAGTTATCCCAAAGAGTCTGAGAAAAGAGATGCTAAAAAGGATCCATAGAGGACATCTGGGAATCAAAAAGTGTAAGAAAAGAGCACGAGAGGTGATGTACTGGCCATGAATCAACCAAGATATGACAAATGAGGTGTCAAACTGCACAATATGCCTGAAATATCGAGCATGCAATCCGGTAGAACCACTAAAGCCACACCCAGCGCCAGACAGACCTTACCAGAAGGTAGGCACTAACCTATTTGTATGTCAAGGGAAGGACTATCTTGTAGTCACAGACTATTACTCCCTGTATCCAGAGGTTTGTAGACTGAACACCACCACTGCAGATGCTGTGATAACATGTATGAAAGCCATATTCTCCAGACATGGCGTGGCAAGCGAGGTCTTCACAGACAACGGACCCCAGTTTTACAATGCAAGTTTCCGACACTTTGCCAAAGAGTGGGACTTTGTCCACACAACGTCAAGTCCTCACTTTCCACAGTCCAATGGACTAGTGGAAAAATCGGTCCAGACAGTGAAAAGACTGATGTACAAGGCAAAAGACAGTGGAACTGACATCTACCAGAGCATGCTTGTATACCGCACAATGCCGCTCAAGTGTGGTATGTCACCAGCCCAACTCCTTATGGGACGTCTGCTAAGGTCAAACCTACCCATCCCGGAGAACCTCCTGAAAACAAAAGAGGGGGAGAAAGTGAGGAAGTTCAAAGAACAACAGAAAGAAAAGCAAAAGTACTACTATGACAGAGGAACACAAAACCTACCTGAACTCCACACTGGTGACCAAGTAAGGTTCAAAGACAAAACAAACATATGGACTCAGAAGGGAACTGTCCTGAGTGAAGTTCAACCAAGATCATACACCATTCAGACAGATGAGGGTGCTGTTCTGAGAAGAAATCGTCGGGATCTTCTCATGGGACCAGCCACAGCAAGACAAAAGACTGATACTGTTGAACAACCTGATCACACAGCAGGTCAAAAGACTGATACTGTTGAACAACCTGATCACACAGCTGAGAAATCATCATCTGAGGCAACAACTCAGATTCAAGGACAATCAATCAGAAAATCCTCAAGACGCGTGAAGCCTCCTGAGAGACTCATTGAGCAAGTTTAAGGACTCTTGTTATAGAAGGAAGTAATGTTATCTTATTCTTTCTTCAAGTTCTAGTGTATTTACATATTTCATGTGAACACACAAAACAAGGTTAAAAAACCTTGATAATGATAATGTAAGTTCATTAAGTGTTACAGTTAAAATGCAGAGTAATACAAAGAAAACATGTTGTTAGATAAAAGTAAAATACTTTTGTTTTAAGAAAGGGAGATGTAATGATATCAGCAAATAGTGATGGTATTTGCCTGTTTGATTATGATGCCTTACCAGCATATTTGCCTGTTTGATTATTTATGCCTGACCAGCAGAGGGCATGTGAGAGACAAGCAGTTTAGTTTGGTTTTAGTTTCGTTTTAGATGGATCTCTAAGATGGTGTCTCCTGTTTAGCTGTTAACTTAGTTGTAACACTTTAGATTAAAAGGCATTCTCTTTCATGAATGTGTCGTCATTGAGCCCACATACAAATCAATACAATTGGCTGGAGTGGAGAGTTGGAAAATGGCAGCAGTGGCTTCAAATCAGCATTGCACACTGATTTGCATCATCATAGAAACATAGAAGATAGGAGCAGGAGTAGGCCATTCGGCCTCTCGAGCCTGCTCCGCCATTTAATGAGATCATGGCTGATCATCCAAATTCAGTACCCTGTCCCTGCTTTCTCCCCATATCCCTTGATCCCTTTAGCCTTAAGAAATATATCTAACTCCTTCTTGAATATATTTAATGAATTGGCCTCAACGGCCTTCTGTGGTAGAGAATTCCACAGGTTCACCACTCTCTGGGTGAAGAAATTCCTCCTCATCTCTGTCCTAAATGGCTTACTCCTTATCCTTAGACTGTGACCCCTGGTTCTGGACTCCCCCGCCATCAGGAACATCCTGCATCTAGTCTGTCTAGTCCTGTTAGAATTTTATAAGTTTCAATGATATCCCCTTTCATTCTTCTAAACTCTAGCGAATACAAGCCCAATCGACCCAATCTCTCTTTATACATCATCCCAGGTATCAGCCTGGTGAATCTTCGCTGCACTCCCTCCATGGCAAGAACATCCTTCCTCAGATAAGGCGACCAAAACTGCACACAATACTCAAGGTGTGGTCTCACCAAGGCCCTGTACAACTGCAGCAAGACATCCTTGCTCCTGTACTCGAATCCTCTCGCTATGAAGGCCAACATACCATTTGCCTTCTTAACCGTCTGCTGCACCTGCATGCTTACCTTCAGCGACTGGTGCACAAGGATACCCAGGTCTCGTTGCACTTCCCCTTTTCCCAATCTATTGCCGTTCAGATAATAATCTGCCTTCCTGTTTTTGCCACCAAAGTGGATAACCTCGCATTTATCCACATTATACTGCATCTGCCATGCATCTGCCCAATCACCCAACCTGTCCAAATCATACTGGAGTTTCTCTGCATCCTCCGCACAGCACACACGCCCACCCAGCTTTGTGTCAGCTGCAAACTTGGAGATATTACATCTAGTTCCCTCGTCTAGATCATTAATATATTTTGTGAATAGCTGGGGTCCTAGCACTGATCCCTGCAGTACCCCACTAGTCACTGCCTGCCACTCAGAAAAAGACCCGTTTATTCCAACTCTTTGCTTCCTGTCTGCCAACCAGTTCTCTATCCAAGTCAGTACCTTACCCCCAATCCCATGTGCTTTACCTTTGCACGCTAATCTCTTATGCGGGACCTTATTGAAAGCCTTCTGAAAGTCCAAATACACCACATCCACTGGTTCTCCCTTATCTTTTCTACCAGTTACATCATCAAAAAATTCCAGTAGATTAGTCAAGCACGATTTACCTTTTGTAAATCCATGTTGACTTTGTCCGATCCTGTCACGGTTTTCCAAGTGCTCTGCTATTACATCTTTTATAATGAACTCTAGCATTTTCCCCACTATCGATGTCAGGCTTACCGGTCTATAATTCCCCATTTTCTCTCTACCACCTTTTTTGAATAGTGAGGTTAACATTAGCTACCCTCCAATCCATGGGAACTGTTCCAGAATCTATAGAATTTTGGAAGATGACCAGCAATGCATCTACTATTTCTAGGGCAACTTCCTTAAGTACCCTAGGATGTAGATTATCAAGTCCTGGGGATTTATCGGCCATCAATCCCATCAATTTCCCTAACACCATTTCCCTACAAATACTGATTTCATTCAGTTCCTCCCTCTCATTAGACCCTATGTTCCCCGACATCTCTGGGAGGTTATTTGTGTCCTCCTTTGTGAAGACAGAACCAAAGTATGTATTTAATTGGTCTGCCATTTCTTTGTTCCCCATTATAAATGCCCCTGATTCTGAATGCAAGGGACCTACGCGTGACTTCACCAATCATTTTCTCTTCACATATCTATAGAAGCTTTTGCAGTCAGTTTTTATGCTCCCTGAAAGCTTACTCTCACTCTATTTTCCCCCTCTTAATTAATCCCTTTGTCCTCCTTTGCTGAATCATAAACTGCTCCCAATCCTCAGGTTTGCTGCTTTTTCTGGCCAATTTATATGTACTCTCCTTGGATCTTATGCTATCTGTAGTGTATGTAACCTGTACCACCTTAAGAGACTACCTTAAGGTGATGAACTACTTTCTGATGGCTCCTGTATATTGTAGTACCGGTGGTGACCACACCGGTATATAAACCCTGTGGAGCAGTTTGTATTTCAGTTCAGCCCTGACCCTCAATTACTAAAGACCTGTTTAAGTATTCTGTTGTCTGTGTCCAGTTATTCAGCATAACTACATTTGGAAAACACAGACTCAACAGTGGCGACGATTCTGATCGTACCTAGCGGCAGTTTTGCATCCAAGGAAGCTTCATCCTCAGAACGGGCGTCGAAAAGGCGCATCCGCCCTCATCATCCTGCTGAGCACCGCATCGCACGGGAGGCATCGAGAACCCGGTTTGGATTTGCTGGCCACGAAGTCCACCATCAGCAATAGGCAGTGATCATCCCTTCTACGGCAGCGGCGGGTAAGCCCGATCTAGCGACACGGAGAGAAAGTCGGCCGAGTTGTCAGTGGGAGAGGGGGAGGGAAACCGAAGAAAAGGACGGAGAACACGACCGCAGCCGGTGAAAAGGGCCGGACTGCAATCAGGCAGAGACGCGCAGCAGCCAGAAAAGCGTTAATGTCCACGAGGACCGCGGGAGCGGCGGGGAACAAGAGCAGCAGCGTCGGGGGAAATAAGGACCGCTGGGAGGCGAGAATGGCAACAGCGCGGTAATTGCCATTTTAGTCGGCAGGGGAAGAAGATAAGTGCGGGAAAAGCCGCCAAGCGTGGGAAGCCACCATTTTGGAAAAATTAATAAAATAAAGGAAACTCAACAAGATGCCAAAAACGGGTAACATCACTGCTTTTGATAGCGATGTAGAAGATTGGGCCACTTATGTGGAACGCGTTGAAGTTTACTGTACAGCGAATGAGGTACCGGCGGATAAGAAAGCACTAACCATATTAAACTCGATGGGTGCGAAGACGTACGGGTTATTAAGGCACCTTGTAACACCAGAAAAACCGGTAGGAAAGAGTTTCGCTGAGATTGTTACTATCCTGCAAGAGCATTTAAACCCCACGCCGCTGCTGATAGCGGAACGATTTAAATTTTACAAAAGAATTCAGCTTAAAGAGGAAAGCAACGCTGAATTCTTAATCGAACTGCGCAAGTTATCAAAGTACTGTCAGTTCGGTACAGGACTAGCAGACGCTCTGAGAGATAAGTTCGTGTGTGGGCTACTAAAGGAAGGAACCCAGAAGCGACTGCTAGAGGAAAAGGATCTTACGCTGGACAAAGCTTTCAGCATTGCAGCATCGCACGAGGCAGCAGCACGAGGCACTGCGGAAATGCAGCAAAGGCCATCGGAATTCAGCACCAATGAAATGGCATTGGGTGCAGCAAAGTGTTATCGTTGCGGAAGGACAACGCATGATCAGAACCAGTGCTGGTTCAAAGATAAAGAATGCAGGAAATGTGGCAGACTTGGTCACATAGTGAAAGTATGCCGGTCAGGAAAGAAGACCAGCAACAAAAAGTCGCCGCAGGAGAAGTACAAGAAAGTACACAAGGTGACAGAGAACAGTTCGGATGAACAAAAGACGGATTCAGACTCCAGCAGTAAGGAACTGGGTTGTCTAAAAATACATAATGTGGGTAACACAGCAGACCACCAAACTATCTGGGTCATGCTTCGGATAGCAGGAGTCCAAGTGAAGATGGAATTGGACACTGGATCGGCATTGACGGTCATGAATGAGCAAGAGTACAAAAGGTTATTCTCACACATTCCCCTGAGGGATACGGAGATTGTATTGAAAACATACACGGGGCAAAGAGTATACCCCATCGGAAAGATAAAGGTAAAGGTGGTCTACAATGGTAAAGAATGTCAGGGAATGGACTTGTATGTGTTACCTGAGGGAGGTCCACCACTACTGGGACGGGAATGGATCCGGAGAATAAATATGGACTGGCATTCCTTACAAGCACTAACTGTAGATTCCTGTAAAGAGGACGATGTCAAACCTAAACGACTGTCCAAAATATTGGACGGTGCTAAGGAGGTGTTCCAACAGGGACTGGGAACACTGAAAGGAATTACGGCAAACATCAAGGTTGAAGAACATGCAAACCCAAAATTTTTCAAAGCCAGACCGGTACCTTATGCGATACGACCTGCTGTGGAAGCAGAGCTGGAAGGGCTAGAACATTTAGGAGTACTGTCAAAGGTGGACTGGAGCGGATGGGCCACGCCCATTGTTCCCGTCATGAAGCGTTCGTTGAGCAACAAGCCGGGGGAACCTGGGAAGGTTCGCATCTGTGGCGATTTCAAGATCACTGTTAATCTGGTTCTTCACACGGTGCAATATCCGTTCCGCGGATTGAGGATATCTTCGCTTTGCTGTCTGGCGGGAAACACTTCACCAAGATAGACCTGGCGCAGGCGTACTTACAGATGGAAGTTGATGAAGCGTCACGCCAGTATCTCACGATCAACACACATAAGGGCTTATATTGGTATAATAGACTGGTTTTTGGAGTGGCATCGGCTCCAGTGATTTGGCAAAGGGCCATGGAGCAGGTATTATAGGGAATTCCAGGCACACAATGCTACCTGGACGACATTCTGATCACAGGAGATGATGATAAGGAACACCTCGCGAATTTGGAGCAGGTGCTCACCAGATTGAAAGAATATGGACTCAGAGTTAATCGCCAGAAATGTGAGTTCTTTCAGAAGCGAATCTCGTACTGCGGTCACGTCATTGACCAGGAGGGGCGTCATAAGTCACCTGACAAGATCGAAGCTGTTGTGAAAGCTCCCGCTCCGGAAAATGTATCCCAGTTGAGGTCGTTCCTTGGGTTGATTAACTATTACCACAAGTTTCTTCCAAATTTATCCACGGTGTTACACCCGCTGAACACTCTTTTGCAAATGGGAGTACCATGGAAGTGGAGCGAGGACTGTAAGCGGGCTTTTCAAAAAAGCAAGGCACTGATCACCTCTAAGGAAGTGTTGGCTCACTTTAACCCAACGCTGCCTATTCGTTTAGCTTGTGATGCTTCTCCATATGGTATCGGGGCAGTGCTCTCACATAAGTTGCCAAATGGCTTGGAAAGGCCAGTCGCGTTCGCATCCAGATCATTGACCTCCGCTGAGCGCAACTATGCTCAGATAGATAGGGAGGCTCTCAGCCTCGTGTGGGGAGTTAAGAAATGTAACCATTACCTGCAAAGCCAAAGGTTTACGCTGCTGACAGATCACCAGCCGTTGGTTTCCATCTTTAACCCTAAGAAGGGTGTTCCGGTTATGACGGATTCCATGTTTTTGATAGCAGTAGACGCACATTCTAAATGGCCAGAAGTGATTAAGATGTTGACCACTACCTCTGAAAAGACGATCGCAGTTCTAAGAACCATATTTGCAAGGAATGGGCTGCCGGAACAAATATGTTCAGACAACGGACCACAGTTCGTGTCAGAAGAATTCCAGAAATTCATGAAGAAGAATGGGGTGAAACACTATACATCTGCCCCATATCATCCGGCTACAAATGGGTTGGCCGAGAGATTTGTACAAACGTTCAAAAAGGCGATAAAGGCCATGAGCGAAGACCATATTCCACTACAACACAAGGTGGACAATTTCCTGATGGCATATCGAAATGCCACGCATGCAGTGACAAATCAAAGCCCTGCCATAATGTTCTATAACAGGAGGTTGCGGTCCCGATTGGATTTGTTAAAACCCAATGTGCGTAGGGAAGTCAAAAACAAACAATTCCAGCACGTAAATAACAAGGGCACTCGGAGTTTCGAAATAGGACAACCAGTGTTGGCCAGGGACTATAGGAATGATAAATGGCAATCCGGAACAATTTGTGCCCGACAAGGACCCTTGATGTACACGGTAGACGTTGGTGAGAACGTAATACGACGTCATGCTGACCAACTTGTGGAATCGAGAACAAGGGTCGACCCCATGTCTACGGCAGAGACACCAGTTGAAGAAGTTATTGAGCCTGTAGCATCTACCTCAGACTCGAACGTATATGATGATGTTCAATCCATAAGAGATCAAATGGATGAGTTACCCCAGCAACGAGAGCCAGAGACCCCTGAAAGGCGTTATCCGGCCCGGATCCGGAGGCCTCCTCAGAGACTGAATCTTTGAACAGTTTTGTATGAAAGTTGTATATATGTTATCCATGTTATGTTTAAATTGGGGTGTACACTGTTAAGCTAAAAGGGGAGGAATTGTAGTGTATGTAACCTGTACCACCTTAAGAGACTACCTTAAGGTGATGAACTACTTTCTGATGGCTCCTGTATATTGTAGTACCGGTGGTGACCACACCGGTATATAAACCCTGTGGAGCAGTTTGTATTTCAGTTCAGCCCTGACCCTCAATTACTAAAGACCTGTTTAAGTATTCTGTTGTCTGTGTCCAGTTATTCAGTATAACTACATTTGGAAAACACAGACTCAACACTATCCCTAATTTCCCTTGTTAGCCACGGTTGAGTCACCTTTTTTGTTTTATTTTTATGCCAAACAGGGATGAACAAATTCTGTAGTTCATCCATGCGATCTTTAAATGTTTGCCATTGCCTATCCACCGTCAACCCTTTAAGTAATATTCCCCAATCCATCCTAGCCAACTAGCGCCTCATACCATCTTAGTTTCCTTTATTTAAATTCAGGACCCTAGTCTCTGAGTCAACTATTTCACTCTCCATCTTAATGAAGAATTCGATCATATTATGATCGCTCCGTCCCAATGGGCCTTGCACAACAAGATTGCTTATTTATTCTTTCTCATTACATAATACCCAGTCTAAGATGGCCTGATCGCTAGTTGGTTCCTCGACATATTGGTCCAGGAAACCATCCCGTATACACTCCAGGAATTCCTCCTCCACAGTATTGTTACTAATTTGGTTAGCCCAATCTATATGTAGATTAAAGTCACCCATGATAACTGCTATGCCCTTATTGCACGCATCTCTAATTTCCCGTTAATGCCATCCCCAACCTCAGCATTACTGTTTGGGGGTCTGTATACAACTCCCACTAACGTTTTCTGCCCCTTGATATTTCTCAGCTCTACCCATACAGATTCCACATCATTAGAGCTAATATCCTTCCTTACTATTGTGTTAATCTCCTCTTTAACCAGCAATGCTACCCCACCTCCTTTTCCTTTTTGCCTGTCTTTTCTGAATATTGAATACCACTGGATGTTGAATTCCCACCCTTGGTCACCCTGGAGTCATGTCCCCATAATCCCAATTATATCATATCCGTTTACATCAATTTGCACAGCTAATTCATCCACCTTATTATGAATGCTCCTCGCATTAAGACACAAAGCCTTCAGGCTTGTTTTTTTTAACACTCTTAGACCTTTTAGAATTATTATTTACTGTGGCCATGTTTGATTTACACCCTTGATTTCTCTGACTGCCACTTTTGCTTTTCTCCTTCCTGTCTTTTGCTTCTATCCTTGCTTCCCTTTCCTCTGTCTCCCTGCACAGGTTCCCAACCGCCTGCTATTTTAGTTTAAACCCTCCCCAACAGCACTAGCAAACACTCCCCCTAGGACATTGGTCCCGGTCCTGCCCAGGAGCAATCCATTCAGTTTGTACTGGCCCCACCTCCCCCAGAACCGGTTCTAATGTCCCAGGAATTTGAATCCCTCCCCCTTGTACCATTCCTCTAGCTACGTATTCATCTGAAATATCCTTCTATTTCTACTCTGACTAGCACGTGGCACTGGTAGCAATCCTGAGATTACTACCTTTGAGGTCCTATTTTTTAATTTACCTCCTAACTCCCTATATTCAGCTTTTAGGAGCTCATCCCGGTTTTTACCTATATCGTTGGTACCTATATACACCACGACAACTGGTTGTGCACCCTCCCCTTCCAAGATGCTCTGTAGCCGCTCTGAGACATCCTTGACCCTTGCAGCAGGGAGGCAACACACCATCCTGGAGTCTCGTTTGCAGCCGCAGAAACACCTATCTATTTCCCTTACAATAGAATCCCCTATCACTATAGCTCTCCCGCTCTTTTTCCTCCCATCTTATGCAGCAGAACCACCCATGGTGCCAGGAAGTTAGCTGCTGCTGCCTTCCCCTGATAAGCCATCTCCTTCAACAATATCCATAACGGTATATCTGTTTGAGAGGGGGATGGCCACAGGGGCTACTACTCTGCCTGGTGGTCACCCATTCCCTTCCTGCCTGTGCAGCCTTTACCTGTGGTGTAACCAACTGATTAAACGTGTATATGCATGATGTCCTCAGCATCGCGAATGCTCCAGTATGTATCCATTCACAGCTCCAGTGCCACAATGCGGTCTGCCAGTAGCTACAGCTGGATACACTTCCCGCACACATGGTCATCAGGGACACAGGAAGTGTCCCTGATTTCCCACATAGTGCAGGAGGAGCATGCCACGGGACCGAGCTGTGCTGCCATGACTTACCCTTTAATTAATTTTAATTAAATTAAATCAAATCAATGCCACTAATTACACTATAATTAAATGATATACTCAAGGGCCCTTGTTTACTCACACTCCCCACTACTCAGCAGAGACCTTAGAAACTATAACCAGAAAACTTAAGACCTTCTAAACTTTATAAACTATTAACCTTAACTGTCAAACTATAGAGTAGTATAAATACTCACCTGGCTGTACTCACCCAATCAGCTGCTTACTCTTGCCCGCGTCACTTTTTGAATTGTGGCGTGGCTCTGGAACGCCGCCGCCGGTCTGCGAGATTGACTGGCCTTTGAAAAAAAGCCCGCGAAAGTGAGTTTAAATACTCACTACTCTTCTGCTGCTCCCGACACCGGCCTCTTCCTACAGGGTGAAAAGTTAGGAAAAACAAAGACGAAGCAAGGGATCTCCGCCTCCTCCCACTCCCCACCTAACTCCGACTCACCCAACTTGCAGCAATCTGTTGAAACCGCACTCAGTGCAAAATCGCACTTCAAAGCCTGTTTTATAGGCCCTGACACAAAGGAGACTTGCTGAGCCCAGTTACAGGAGAACCAGCTGAATCTAGTTTCCCTAATTAACTGCCTTCAGCTGCTCTGAATTGTAGGCCTTGTATATCCCTTTATAACCCTGCTTAAAGCTGGGAAATTTAGATTTTAAACAGTAAACAGTCACAGTAAGTGTGGAGAGAGACACACAGGCTGCGAGATTCTCAGCAGCTCAGCTCAGCTCAGCTCAGCGCTGTGTGAACGGGCTGCTCCACACCCCGACAGCTCGCGGGGAATGCCAGTGTGGAGGGCCCAGTGCAGAAGGCCCAGGGTTGAAGACCCAGATGAGAGTGTCCTAGGCGGGAGACTCAGCACAGAGGACCCAAGGTGGGGGGCCCAGGGCGGAGCGGCTGGTCGGCAGAAGCAGAGTCGGGAGATGCTGTGGGTGAGCTTGCTGCACGGTTTCTAAGGTTGAAGAACAGTCTTGGGCCCGAATGAGTTCCAGTGGCCCCGTCTGTGCTCCATCTGGTGGCAGCTGTGAGGCTTTGTTTTGGTGATGGGATCGGGTTTGTGCGCCGCCATTTTGGTGGAGGAAAGACAGACTGTTTCCATCTCCAGCATGGCGCATGAGCGGCCATAAGATGGGAAAAGAGAATGGAAAAAAAAAAGGAAAATAAAAGGAAGATAAAAGACAAAACAAAGTAATATCAGCAGAGAATAATGAGTATTTTGATGGGTCCTGTGAGCGATAACAGCAAGGAGAAGAAAATTTGAGTATTCGGTCTTTTTACGGGATTGAGAAAGTGGTTGGCTTCTTTTCCGTGGAAAAGCTGAAGACCGTGGACAAGGATTATGACATTACATGGTTAGACAACATCTAGAGAAAACGAGGAGTTATTAGATTGCCAATAGGACTGACGTAGAACTGGTATTCACTTGTTTTGTTGAAGAAGTTTTCTGGTTGAAAGCAGTCTACTTGAAGCTTTAATTGATTTCTGATAAGGCTATAGGATTTTGTACATTGTGGTGTTAATTCGTGTCTATGTGGAATTTACTTTGAGATTATTGCCCAGTAAATGGTATGTTTTATAAAGGGGAGAAAAATAAGTTAACAGGGGAAAATTAAAAGAAAGGAAAAAATAATTAATATTGGTAAGAAATTTGAGTATTTCGACGGCTGGGTTCTGGATCGAACGAACGCTCGCGTGAACGCACGCTGCAGACACAAATGATACGCATGCACGCACAATGGAACTTACGTTCGACTGAACGAATGAACGATCAGACGAACGAACGCATGCATGCACGCACATAGACACAAATTACACGCACGCACACATGATGGAACTTGCGCTCGAGCGAACGAACGAGCAGATGATTGAACAATTGAATGGGTGAACGATGTCAATAGGACTGGCTTGATACGGGTTTTTTCTTGGTTTATTGAAATAGTGGTAGTTTGTACTGTAAATATTATTGATTCATTTGTAAAATTTATCATTGCATTTATATTGTTAACCATAAAGCTGTTCTCAAGGCTTTAATTTTTTTTCTTATTGTGGTCAATGAATATAATGGATTTACTATGTACTGTAATTGATGATGTGGTGTATGTAACCGTTCCACCTTTAAGAGAACTATTTTAAGAGATGCACTACTTTATCTTGGCTGCTGTATACTGTAATACCGGTGGTGACCACACCGGTATATAAGTGCTGTGTAATGATTTATTGAGTAGTTCAGCCCGGACCTTCGACTAGTAAAGACCTGTTAAAATTTACTCTTGTGGTCTGTGTAGTAATTCTCATTATAACACACAGACTTAACAGTGGCGACGAGTACGATCTTACCCTGCGGCAGAGATACATCCAAGGCAGTTTAACGGGCATCGAGAAGAGGCATCCGCCCTCATCATTCTGCTGAGAAAAGACTCGGGTCTGCAGAGCAAAGGAAGAATTCTGACACGAAGCCTTCCATCAGCAACAGGCAGTGATCATCCCTTCTATCACGGTGGTGGGTAAGCCGATCAGCGACGAGTAGCAAGTCGGCCACGTTGGCTGTGAAGTAGGGGAGGGAAAAACGGAAGATATAAGGGCGGAGAACTCGACCACGGCCGGGGAAAAGAGCCGGACAGAAGTCGGGGCCAGAGGCGCTGAGACTGGGGCAGCGTAAGGCACGGGAGCCGCGGTGAATGCAAACGCAGCCGGTGTAAAAGACTGGGCTGCAAGCGGGCTGGGAGATGCAACAGCATCGAGAGAGAGCTCGACCGCGACAAACGCAGCCGGTGTAAAAGACCGGGCTGCAAGCGGGCTGGGAGACGCAACAGCGTCGAGAGAGAGCTCGACCGTGACCGGTGAGAAAGGCCGGGCAGCTACCGAGGCCGCGAGGTGCAGCGACCGGGACAGCGTAAGGCGCGGGAGAAAATTAAAAAAAAAAAAAAAAACCGCGGAGAACTCAGCCGCAGCCGGGGAAAGGACCGGACTGCAAGAGGGGCTGGGAGGCACGATTTGAAAACCGCTGGGGAGGGCGAACGCAGCAATACGGCAATCGCCATTACAGCCAGCGGGGGAGAAAGGCAAACGCGGGAAGCCGCCATTTTCGTAGGCGGGGAAGAAGACAAGCGCGGGAAACCGCCATTTTGAAAAAAAAAGTTAAAGAAAAATTTCTTCTTGTTTCTCAAGAAGATTGCGAGGATGCCTAAGCGTGGTAACATCAACGATTTCGATCCCGATGTTGAAGATTGGGCCACGTATGTAGAACGCATAGAGATATATTGTAAGGCAAATAAAATATCAAATGAAGATAAAGCACTAACCTTACTAAACTCAATGGGTGCGAAGACATACGGGCTATTGAAGCATCTTCTATCACCAGCTAAACCGGCGGATCAGACTTTCGCTAATATTGTTGCTGTCCTGAAGAATCATTTGAACCCCACACCGCTGATGTTAGCGGAACGATTTAAATTTTATGCGAGAACGCAACTGAAAGAGGAAAGCAACGTGAAGTATTTAATTGAACTGCGTAAGCTAGCGAAATACTGTCAGTTTGGGGAAAGCCTGACAGAGGCACTGAGAGACAAATTCGTGTGTGGATTGTCGAAAGAAGGAACACAAAAGCGGCTGCTTGAAGAGAATGATCTTACACTTGATAAGGCTGTCTCTATTGCAGCATCGCACGAAGCCGCAGCGAGAGGCACTGCGGAAATGCAGCTGAAGGCAGCGGTACTCAGCGTAGATCAAATGGCTTTGGGTACAATGAAATGTTATCATTGTGGGAAGACAACACACGATCAGAACCAATGCTGGTTTAAAAACCAGGAATGTAGAAAATGTGGCAAGCTTGGTCACATAGCTAAAGTATGCCGGTCAGGAAAGAAGACCAGCAACAAAAAGTTACCGCAGGAAAAGTGCAGAAAGGTACATAAGGTGGCTGAGAAGAGTTTGGATGAACAGAATTCGGATTCGGACTCCAACAGCAAGGAACTGGGTAGTCTGAGAATTCACAATGTGAGTAAGGAAGCTGACCGACAAACTATCTGGGTCACACTTCAGATAGCAGGAGTCCAAGTGAAGATGGAATTGGACACCGGATCGGCATTGATGGTCATGAATAAGCAAGATTACAAAAGGTTATTCACACATATTCCCCTACGGGATACGGAGATAGTATTGCAGACATACACGGGGCAAAGAGTATATCCCATCGGAAAGATAAAAGTCAAGGTGATACACAAGGGCAAAGAACACCAAGGAATGGACATATATGTACTACCTGAGGGAGGTCCACCACTTCTGGGACGGGAGTGGATCAGGAAAATAAATATGGACTGGCACTCCCTAAAAGCAATAACGGTAGATTCAGGAAAAAAAGATGTCAAACCTGAACGATTGTCCAGAACATTGGATGAGGCTAAAGAGGTGTTCCAACAGGGACTGGGAACACTGAGAGGAATTAAGGCAAAAATCAAGATTGCAGAACATGCAAACCCAAAATTTTTCAAAGCCAGACCGGTAGCTTATGCGATACGACCTGCTGTGGAAGCTGAGCTGGAAGGGCTAGAACGTTCAGGAGTACTGTCTAAGGTGGACTGGAGTGAGTGGGCCACGCCCATTGTTCCCGTCATGAAGCGTTCATCGAGTAACAAGCCAGGGGAACCGGGGAAGGTCCGCATCTGTGGAGACTTCAAGATCACAGTTAATCCGGTGCTTCACACGGTGCAATATCCACTTCCGCGGATTGAGGATATCTTTGCTTCATTGTCTGGTGGGAAACACTTCACCAAGATAGACCTGGCGCAAGCATACTTACAGATGGAAGTTGAGGAAGAGTCGCGCCAGTATCTCACAATCAACACGCACAGAGGCTTGTATCGATATAATAGACTGGTTTTTGGAGTGGCTTCGGCTCCAGCAATTTGGCAGAGGGCCATGGAGCAGGTATTACAGGGAATTCCAAGCACTCAATGTTACTTGGACGATATCCTGATTACAGGAGATGACGATGAGGAACACCTTGCAAATTTGAAACTGGTGCTCACCAGGTTGATGGAATATGGCCTTCGAGTTAATCGCCAGAAATGTGAGTTCTTTCAGAAACGGATCTCGTACTGTGGTCATGTCATTGACCAGGAGGGGCTGCACAAGTCACCTGACAAGATCGAAGCTGTTGTGAAGGCTCCCGCTCCGGAAAATGTATCCCAGTTGAGGTCATTCCTAGGGTTGATTTACTATTACCATAAGTTTCTGCCAAATCTATCCACGGTGCTGCACCCGCTGAATGCTCTTTTGCAGAAAGAAGTACCATGGAAGTGGAGCGAGGACTGTAAGAAGGCCTTTCGCAAAAGCAAGGCATTGATCACCTCAGGAAGTGTTGGCTCACTTCAACCCAACGCTACCTATTCGTTTAGCTTGTGATGCTTCTCCTTATGGTATTGGAGCAGTACTCTCACACAAGTTGCCAAATGGCTCGGAAAGGCCAGTCGCATTTGCATCCAGATCATTGACCTCCGCTGAGCGCAACTATGCTCAGATAGATAGGGAGGCTCTCAGCCTTGTGTGGGGAGTAAAGAAGTTTAATCATTACCTGCAGGGCAAGAAGTTTACACTGCTGACAGACCACCAGCCGTTGGTATCCATATTCAACCCTAAAAAGGGCGTTTCCATTATGACAGCGCAAAGGCTACAGAGGTGGTCCCTTTTCCTAGGGGCACACCAATATGACATAGAATACAAAGGATCAAAACAGCATGGGAATGCTGACGGCTTATCGCGCCTACCGTTGCCAACGGTAGAAGAGGCGCCTACAGTGGACCCAGTGGAGATGTTCCACTCAACCATAGTGGAATGTCTACCAGTAACAAATTCTACCATTGAAAAGGAAACGAGAAATGACCCGACTCTCTCACGAGTCTACGATTTAACGGTGAAGGGATGGCCAGCACATGGCGAACCACTGTTGCCAGCATTCTCGCAAAGGAGAGAACAGCTGTCAGTGTGCCGAGGAACCTTGATGTGTGGATCCAGAGTGGTGATTCCACCCAAACTCCAGAGTAAAGTGCTAAAGGAGCTTCACGAGGGGCATCTGGGTGGAGTGAAAATGAAGAATCTAGCCAGAGCGTTTGTGTGGTGGCCAGGTATCGATGGAGACATCGAAGAAATGACCAAGAGCTGTCTAGGATGCCAGAAGGTCCAAAACGCCTCACCACAAGCCCCTCTACATCCATGGGAGTGGCCCTCATCTCCATGGCAAAGGGTACATATCGACTTTGCTGGTCCATTTATGGACTCAATGTTCTTAATCGCGGTGGATGCACACTCCAAGTGGCCGGAGGTAATAAAGATGTCCTCCACCACCACGGAAAAAACCATCACAGTATTAAGGGCCATATTTGCCAGGAATGGGCTGCCGGAACAGATCTGTTCTGATAATGGACTGCAATTTGTGTCCGAAGAATTCAGGAAGTTCTTAAAAAACAATGGAGTTAAGCACTACACGTCCGCCCCATACCATCCCGCCACCAATGGATTAGCTGAAAGGTTTGTCCAGACCTTCAAGAAGGCCATAAAGGTCATGGGTAATGAAGACATAAATCTACAACATAAGGTAGATAACTTCTTGTTGGCGTACAGGAATGCAACGCATGCGGTCACAAACCAAACTCCCGCCATGATGTTTTTCAATAGAAGACTAAGATGCCGGCTGGATTTGATCAAGCCAAACATCAGAAGGGATGTAGAGAACCGGCAATTTCAAGGCATGAATGAAAGGCCAACTAGAACCTTCCAGATAGGTCAACAAGTTTTGGCCCGGGACTACCGTACCGAGAAATGGCAGCCTGGAACTATTTGCACACGACTAGGACCGCTGATGTATACTGTGGACATTGGTGAAAGCATAATAAGGCGCCATGCTGACCAGATCATAGCGTCATCCGAAAAGGGACAACCTACACCACAACTCTATACGCCTAATGATGAAGCAGAGATACCCATAGTATCTACCTCCGATCCGGTGATACTGGAACCAGATGAACCCGACACTGGCATTCAAGCCGAATCGACCTTACCAAAAGAACCTACTACACCACCGAAAACTACTACACCACCGAGGCGTTATCCGGACCGAGTCAGGAAGCCTCCAGAGAGACTGAATCTGTGAACTGTTTTTACATGAAGTTGTGTATATATGTTATTATGTTATGTTTAATGGGGAATATATACTGTTAAGCTAAAAAGGGAGGATTGTGGTGTATGTAACCGTTCCACCTTTAAGAGAACTATTTTAAGAGATGCACTACTTTATCTTGGCTGCTGTATACTGTAATACCGGTGGTGACCACACCGGTATATAAGTGCTGTGTAATGATTTATTGAGTAGTTCAGCCCGGACCTTCGACTAGTAAAGACCTGTTAAAATTTACTCTTGTGGTCTGTGTAGTAATTCTCATTATAACACACAAACTTAACAGATGAGTTGTATAAGTACTGTTGTACAATAAAAAAAACAGTAAATGTGAAACAAACAAGTTTGATTTTAGTAACCAGTTAAGCCTCCCTGACTCACAAGTCGCAGATTTATGTGGCCGCTTAGGCCCTAAAAAACGGGCGCTGCACGGCCCAATTTAGCCCCCTAAATGTTTTACTGACATAAGTCAATCTTTATTTGAATTTATTTACAGGAAACTCTCGTTTAAATGGCACCTAAATATCCGGAATTCTCTATTAACCGGCAAAATGCTCACTCCAAAAACAACACCTCAATAACCGGCAATGTTGCCGAGTCCGAGTCTCCTGCGGTGGCCGAGTTAGTAGTGGGGGTAGTTCTCCAAACTGCCACTACTTGGCTTCTTGGCGCTGTCGGAAGTCTGAACACCTTAATACCCCTGTAACAGGAGTCTGACTCTCCCACGCCGCCGGTAGTCTCTTCTGATCCACCATTTTACAGAGGTACTGTGTGTCTCCCACACTGCTGGTAGTCATTGCATTGCATTACCCTCAACTGGCAGTACTGTACTTAATCAAGCATCTTCCACTATCCATTTAACACAACATTCTGTAGGTGAGTACCCAATTACTGTATACTGCACATTTCTTGATTTTTTTATTTTTCTTTGTTAAAAATAGCCTCGGTAGATAACCCTTTCCATCATCCGGAATTTTTAATCAACCGGCAACACGCTGGTCCCGTCGATGCCGGATACCAAAGAATTTCCTGTATTTTAATTTGGAGAGGCCATTGGTTTATTTTATGTGATATCCTCCTTTTAGTGGGTGCTTGTAGTTGGGCTTCACCCAAACCCACCAATTACTGATCGGTACAAAACAGAACACTTACTGAAGTAAAGAAACTCTATAAATGTTGATAATATATCTTTACATTCCTGGGTGCTCCTCTTTCCTTTCCTACTTATTTTCTCCCTTTCTTTTGTTCCCCCTTATTTATTTATGATTCATGGAGAGGCTGTGTTCACTGTACAGCTGCCAATATGTTTCTGTTTTCTCTCAGTCACCACACACATATTAATTTACTGCATTGCTCGTGTTTTTTTGGCCCAATGTTTGAACAGCAGCCTCCCTGTGCACCCACACAGCGACTGTGTTGGAACACCGCCAGTAAAAGATATATGAATAACTTCAGACTCTCACCAGTAGGCACCTTGCAGATAGCTTTTTTATCATTTAGAAGAAATCTCCGAAGCTTAGAAATGTCCTGTGTTCCTCTGCTGCTCAAGTGTTTGTTTTAAGACTGGGATAAGGATGTACTTTAGAAAACACAATTCAATTACATTTTCTCCTGGCACTTGGACTCTGAGCCAGTTTTCCAGGAATGCCTTCCTGATGACAAGTGGAGAAGCAACAACTTTAAAAGAAGCATGCTCATGCCATCTAGCCTAATTTAAACAAACCAATTTCCACAACAACTTAAACTTATCTGGGGCACATGAGAGGAAGAAACAATAGCGTACTCAAATATAACGCTCCTGTACTTTACTTAATCTGTACCATGAAAAAAAAACATGTTTCTCCTCCCTTGTTTAGTTTCCCTGGCGAGGAGAGAGTTGGGTAATCTACACCCTTTAAGCACTCCTTTTCAGCCAGTCGACCCTATCCCCGTGCCATGAGCCATACCTGGCTGAGAGGAGGGGTGACCTCCTTGTAGGCCTCTGCTACAGTTCATCAGTATTTGAGTGCTTAGAAGTGCAATGGAGCAGCTGAAGGGTGACTTAGCTTCTTCTCTCCCCTCTTAATTCTGGGAGAGGCTGATCCATGTCATATTTCTACGTACAGGCATAGTAAAGTAAATTTAGTAATTTTCTGATATGCGTTCACTGCATGCAAAGCCCCACAGGTGTGAGCAACCTTGCAAAATTTACACTAATAACTTAACGCGATCGTAAAGTTTAACAAATAAAGCACATTTTCAATGACTGGTTTATTCAGACCTTCAATCCTTGGTTACCGTACAACAAAATGATGACAGAACTGTGCAAGCTGGGACCTTCCATTAAGATGTGTAAGCTGTTCCAGTACAGCTACAACACTGGCATCTACCCGACAAAGTGGAAAATTGCCCAGGTGTGTCCACAAAAAGCAGGACAAATCCAAGCTGGCCAATTACCGCCCCATCAGTTTACTCTCAATCATCAGCAAAGTGATGGAAGGTGTCGTCGACAGTGCTATCAAGTGACACTTACTCACCAATAACCTGCTCACTGATGCTCAGTTCAGGTTCTGCCAGGACCACTCGGCTCCAGACCTCATTACAGCCTTGGTCCAAACATGGACAAAAGTGCTCAATTCCAGAGGTGATGTGAGAGTGACTGCTCTTGACATCATGGCAACATTTGACTGAGTGTGGCACCAAGGAGCCCTCATAAAATTGAAGTCAATGGGAATCAGGGGGAAAACGCTCCAATGGCTGGAGTCAGACCTAGCACAAAGGAAGATGGTTCTGGTTGTTGGAGGCCAATCATCTCAGCCCCAGGACATTACTGCAGGAGTTCTTCAGGGCAGTGTCCTAGGCCCAACCATCTTCAACTGCTTCATCAATGACCTTCCCTCCATCATAAGGTCAGAAGTGGGGATGTTCGCTAATGATTGCACAGTGTTCAGTTCCATTTGCAATTTCTCAGATAATGAAGCAGTCTGTGCCCACATGCAGCAAGACCTGGGCAACGTTCAGGCTTGGGCTGATAAGTGGCAAGTAACATTCATAGGAACGTAGGAACGGGAGTAGGCCATTTAGCCCCCCGAGCCTGTTCCACCATTCAATGAGATCATGGATGATCTGTGACCTAACTCCATATACCTGCCTTTGCCCCATATTCCTAAAAACCTTTGGTTAACAAAAATCTATCAATCTCAGATTGAAAATGAACAATTGATCTAGCATCAATTGCTGTTTGCGGAAGAGAGTTCCAAACTTCTACCACCTTTTGTGTGTAGAAGTGTTTCCTAACTTCACTCCTGAAAGGTCTGGCTCTAATGTTTAGACTCTGCCCCCTAGTCCTAGAATCCCCAACCAGCGGAAATAGTTTATCTCTATCTACCCTATCTGTTCCCCTTAATATCTTAAAAACTTCAATCAAATCACCCCTTAACCTTCTAAATTCCAGTGAATATAACCCGAATTTGTCTAATCTCTTCTCAGAATTTAACCCTTGGGTCCAGGTATCATCATTCTTATAAATCTACACTGTATTCCCTCCAAGGCCACTATAGCCTTTTCTAAGGTGTGGTGCCCAGAACTGCTCACAGTACTCCAGGTGTGGTCTAACCAGGGTTTTGTATAGCTGTAGCATAACTTCTACCCCCTGTATTCTAGTCCTCTAGATAGAAAGGACAGCATTCCATTAACTTTTTTGATTATTTTCTGTACTGCTCCATAACATTTTAATGATCTATGTACATGGACCCCCAAGTCTCTTTGGACCTCCATTATTTCTGGGCTTTTCACCATTTAGAAAGTATCCTGTTCTATCCTTTTTAGGTCCAAAGTTGATGACCTCACATTTGCCTACATTGGAATCCATTTGCCACAGTTTTGCCCATTTGCTTAATCTATCAATATCTCTGTAATTTTATGCTTTCATCTACACTGCCTATAATGCTGCCTATCTTTGAGTCATCAGCAAACTTGGATATGTGACTTTCTATCCTATCATCTAAGTCATTAATAAACATGGTGAATATTTGAGGCCCCAACACAGATCCTTGCGGGGCACCACTAGTCAGATCCTGCCAGTTAGAGTACCTGCCCATTATCCCAACTCTGTCTCCTACCGCTCGGCCAATTTCCTAACCAGGTCAATAATTTACATTCAGCGCATAAGAAACACAAGTTCAACATAAGAAAAATCAATTCAACATAAGAAACACCAATTCAACTTTTAATTTTTCTTTTCTTTTCAGCTTAGTTTGGCTTGGCAATGCATTAATGTTAACTTTCTCTCTCGGCTCAGTTCGGCAGCGCATAGATGCCTATTTCAACTTATGATTTTTATTTTCTTCTCCTGAAGTGGCTCAGTTTGGCAGCAGCGGTCTCTTCTTCCCTCCTTCCTCTCTCACCAATCTGTGGGAAGTCCGGTGAGAATATCCAAAAAAGCCACTGGAACTGTGCATGCGCAACGACTTCATTTTGTTGGCAGCAGTCGCGTCCTTTAATTTTATGTTGTCCCTTACGTCTTTAATCGTCCATGGCTGCTTTTTCTTGGCAAGTAGAGCCCTTTCCCCTTAGGGGTATAAACTGGTTCTGCATCACATTAAATTCTTTTTTGAACACCTCCCACTGATCTCCTGTCATTTTACCCATTAATGGATTCGCCCAGTTTACTGTGGACAGTCTCTGTCTCATTGCATTGAAGTCAGCCTTACCTAAATTTAAAATCTTATTCGCTGTTTCGCATTTCTCCCTTTCAAACACTACGTTGAACCCTATCATATTATGATCGCTATTAGATAAATGTTCACATACCGTTGGGCTGTTAACTAAATCTGGCTCATTACTCATTACTAAATCTAATATGGCCTGCCCCCTTGTTGGTCCTAGGACATATTGGCCTGGAATTTGCGGTGGGTAATGGCGGCAAACTACCAGTGTTCACCGTCATTATCCCTCCGAAACTGACCGAAACTTCAGGGTAAGAACATAAGAAATAGGAGCAGGAGTAGGCCATTTGGCCCTTCGAGCCTGCTCTGCCATTCAATAAGATCACGGCTGATCTCCTACCTCATCTCCACTTTCCTGCACTATCCCCATATCTCTTGATTCCCTTAACATTCAAAAATCTATCAATCTCCATCTTGAATATACTCAACGACTGAGCCTCCACAGCCCTCTGGGGTAGAGAATTCCAAAGATTCACCACCCTCTGAGTGAAGAAATTTCTTCTCATCTCAATCCTTAATGGCCGATCCCTTATTCTGAGACTGTGACCCCTGGATCTAGACTCCCCAGCCAGGGGAAACATCCTCCCTGCATCTACCCTGTCAAGCCCTGTCAAAAATTTGGATGTTTCAATGAGATCACCTCTCATTCTTCTAAACTCTAGAGAATATAGGCCTAGTCTACTCAATCTGTCCTCATAGGACAATCCCCCCATCCCAAGAATCAGTCTGGTGAACCTTCGTTGCACTCCCTCTATGGCAAGTATATCCTTCCTTAGGTAAGGAGACCAAAACTGTACACAGTACTCCAGGTGTGGTCTCACCAGGGCCCTATATAATTGCAGTAAGATGTCTTTACTCTTATACTCAAATCCTCTTGTAATAAAGGCCAACATACCATTTGCTTTCCTAATTGCTTGCTGTACCTGTATGTTAACTTTCAGTGACTCATGTACAAGGACACCCAGGTCCCTCTGAACAGCAACATTTCCCAATCTCTCACCATTTAAAAAATACTCTGCTTTTCTATTTTTCCTACCAAAGTGGATAATGTCATATTTCTCCACATTATATTCCATTTGCCATGTCCTTGCCCACTCACTTAGCCTGTCTATATTCCCTTGAAGCCTCCTTGCATCCTCCTCACAACTTGCATTCCCACCCAGCTTTGTATCATCAGCAAACTTGGATATATTATATTTGGTCCCCTCATCCAAATCATTGATGTAGATTGTGAATAGCTGAGGCCCAAGCACTGATCGTTGCGGTTACCCCATTAGTTACAGCCTGCCAACCCGAAAATGACCCATTTATTCCTACTCTCTGTTTTCTGTCCGTTAACCAATCCTCAATCCATGCTAATATATTACCCCCAATCCCACGAGCCCTAATTTTGTTTAATAAGGATATAGTGCATGCACATCTAAATGCAGAAACCCTGAAGTTGCGGTCAGTCATTCACTGCTCCGTCACTGGCTGTGCTGTGGAACCCCTTCCAGCCGGCAATCAGTGAAACTGATGAAAACTTGGGCTAACCCGCGGTAATTTCACTGTTAAACACCCCATTAGATGTTAAACCTTGTTGGAATTGGTGTAACTGGGGTTTTAACAGCGTATTGACTGCTAAACAAATGTTCTGGCCCTGAAAAATAATTTTTTATATTTGTGGCCAGAACTTCGGGTCCCCACGGGTGAGTACGCGCTGGGTACTCACCCGTAGGCCCAACGAAAGTGCCGGTTTTGTGCATGCACTGCGCATGCGCGGGAAACCAGAACTTCCGTTCCCTTAAAGGAAGGGGTTCACAGGCCGAACGCGTACGCCAGAGAGGCAGCGCGTACACCTGGAAATTCCATTTTATTTACAGGCTTCTCCGGGAGGGTAGGTCTCCAGCAGCTACGCTTTTAAAAAGCAGTCGCAAGGCCTGCTTTTAACAAGGTAAGTGGTGAATTAAGTAAAATTAAAACATTTTTTCCACAGGTTTATTATTTTTAAATACTTTAAAGAAAGGTAAGTTTATTGTTAGCCCCGTTAGAAACTGTAATTAATTTTTTCAAAAAATAACTATTTTAAACAATAATTTAAATTTATGTAATTTATAGTTATTTTAAAAATGTGATGTTTTAAAAAAAAAATATTTGTAGTTTTAGTTATGTTTTGGGGCTGAACTCTATTCATAGATTTGACAGGTCTTCCTGTCAAATCTATGAATAGAGGTTCCCTGCTACGATTGGCTCTCCATGGCCCACGTGATCCCAGGGGACGCTTCGAACTAACTGCGCCCCTGGGATACGCAATGCACCGCGCGCCGGCAGTTGGAGCAGGCCCAGGATTGGAATCCCACGCAGGTCCACAGCTCAACGGCTGGCACTCTAGGTAAGTGCAGGTCGGAGGCTTGCACCCGCGGGAAGCCTCTGACCCGAATTTCTGGGCCAATAAAATTTACAATTTTTTTAAAACTTAAAAAAACTTTTTTTTTAAAGTTTGTTCATATGTCAGCTGCTACCTTATCCCCATGTGAAAGTCCCAATCTTTATTTCGCTCTCTGTAACATTTTTTAAAAGTCTGGATAAAAGCAGCGTCTCATTTCCTGCTTTCCCGTCAATGAGAATTCTTCAATGTGATTGGCTGATTAGACAGCTTGTTGGCGCTATATAAATGCAAGTTGTTGCTGTCAGAAAATTATTCAAACCTATTAAGAAGGCTGCAAAGTAGAAGATTGTGCTTAACCACATAACACAGACTGGCAATAGAGAGAACCTCACAATCTGACTCAAGGAAAAATCTCACATTCTGAGACCATGGAAACCCAGATAAGATCTCATGCCTTGATACCACTGATACCAGAAAGGTACTAAACATCTCAAGACCTCTGATATCCAGAAAAGATCTCACATCCTGAGATCACTGATACACAGAGAGGATCTGACCCTCTGAGAGCACTGATATCCAGATTTCCATGAGGCATCAGCAAGAGTTAACCATACTGTGTTACCTAACTTCATTGACTATCATCTATTCCTCCTCAGCCAACTACAGTTGAATTGTCTCACTGAATGCAATATCCATTGTCCCTAGCACAGTCAAAGTATTCCCTAGCTACTTCTGTTGGTGATCGAACGTGATTGACACACTGATTGTAAATCAGCATTCTGTGTGCATCGCATGTGTGGAATGTGAGAATTGGTAGATTGTGCAAGCAGGATTTAACTATCAATTATACTGGCATTAACAAGGTCAACAGCACTAATGCATGGGTATAACATTATATGCTGAGCAGTCACTTCACACTGAAAGTAATTTTAGAATATTTAGTAAAGCTGGGAAAGATGAGTGCATATTTCATGAAGAATAATGGCCAGGCTCCTATTCTCATTTTCTCTCTGTACAGATTAGGTTGGACTAAGAAAATACTTGTTTGATAGACAATCCCTCTTATTTTAAGCCTCCAACCTGTCTCTCTCCACCATAGCCTGTCTTGTTTCTGTAGTGTATATGCCTTTAAGAGCCCCAGGTGTGCTGTAATGCTGGTAATTGCCACTCGGGCTATATAAGCCTGTATATTGTGTATATCCGTTAGAACCCCCCCCCAGACTTTGCTTAGTAAACACCTATGAACCAACTCCTGTCTTCAGTGTCTTTATCAACACACAGACACTACAGTGGCGACGAAGTGGAAACGGAATTACCTGCAATTCGGCAGCACCTCAAGGACATCGATTCTCGAGCGTCCAGAAGACTCAAGAAAGTGAGAGAAGCTGTGGTTTCACCAGCTGGCCAAGCTGGTGGCACGTACTGCGCTAATCCTTCCTGGGCGTCAGGCTGGGGCTCCAGCGGCTGGCTCTACAGCTGAGACAGGCAGCGAAATCGGAGGCAAGCAATAACGGACTGGGAGGGAACACTCGGGAGACGGCCGGCGCGGCAAGCAGGTCAGCGTTCAGACCTGGAGAGAAACTCTGGCGGGAACGAGTCTCCAACTGTAAATAAATAAAAAAAATTTAAAAAATCAATAAAGGAAAGTACAGGAAGGTACAAATGATGACGGACAGTAGCTCCGAAGACCAGAAGAGCGATAGCGACTCCGAAAACAAGAGACTAAGCTGTCTCAAATTACATAATGTACTTGCCAAAGATGATTACCAAACCATTTGGGTTACCCTCACGATAGCAGGGTCCCCAGTTAAAATGGAGCTAGATACAGGATCAGCTCTAACCGTAATAAATTGACGGGATTACGAGAGGCTATTTTCGCATATACCTCTAAAAGACACATCCATTATCTTAAAAACATATACGGGGCAGAAAGTATACCCCAAAGGAAAAATAAGGGTGCCTGTTGTATACAACGGCAAAGAAATACAAAAGTTGTATTTATACATTCTACAAGATGGTGGTCCACCGTTGTTGGGACGTGAATGGATCAGAAAGATACGATTAGACTGGCACTCCGTTCAGGCACTGATGGTGACCAGTAAGAAAAAAAGCAATGATGACATCATACCTGAACGATTAAAAGACATCTTGGCCAACGCCAAAGAAGTGTTTCAAGAGAAACTAGGAACCTTGAAAGGCATCACCGCCTCAATAACAGTGGAAGATGCAGCAATTCCCAAATGTTTTAAGGCAAGACCGGTGCCATATGCAATTCGTCCAGCAGTCGAGGCAGAGCTGGAGAATTTGGAAAAGGCAGGCGTATTATGCAAAATAGATTGGAGCGAGTGGGCAACACCCATTGTTCCAGTCATGAAAAAAGCATTGAATAATGATAAATCTGAAGAACAGAGAAAAATTCGCATCTGTGGAGACTTCAAGGTGACTGTAAACCCGGTCCTTCACACAGTACAGTATCCTCTTCCGAGGATAGAAGATATTTTCGCCTCACTATCCGGAGGGAAACGTTTCACCAAAATTGACTTGGCACAGGCATATCTACAGATGGAGATTGAGGAGGCCTCTAAAAAGTATCTCACGATAAACACACACAAAGGCCTGTACCAGTACAATCGACTGGTTTTTGGAGTAGCATCAGCTCCAGCTATCTGGCAAAGAGCTATGGAGCAAGTCCTGCAAGGGATTCCGGGGACTCAATGCTACCTAGACGACATCCTTGTAACAGGAGAAAACGACAACGAGCACCTTGCCAATTTGGAGCAGGTGCTCACTAGGCTGAAAGAACGGGGCCTATGAGCAAATCGCCCAAGTGCGAATTTTTCCAAAATCAGATATCATATTGTGGCCACATAATTAATAATGAAGGGTTGCATAAGTCACCTGAAAAAATTGAAGCGGTCATAAAAGCCCCAGCACCTGAAAATGTTTCACAATTAAGGTCGTTCCTGGGATTAATAAATTACTATCATAAATTTTTACCGAACTTATCAACTCTTCTACACCCTCTTAATGAACTTCTACAAACAGGAGTGATTTGGAAATGGAACGAAGACTGTGAACGTGCCTTCCATAAATGCAAAGACTTAATCACATCCGAAGAAGTTTTGGCTCATTACAACCCATCACTGCCAATCAGACTGGCGTGCGATGCATCCCCTTACGGCATAGGAGCAGTATTATCCCATAAATTCCCTGATGGCTCAGAACGGCCGATAGCTTTTGCGTCACGCTCATTAAACTCAGCTGAGCGTAACTATGCCCAAATCGACAGGGAACTCAGCCTGGTATGGGGAGTGAAGAAATTCAACCATTACCTACACGGACAAAAATTTACCTTGTTGACTGACCATCAACCCCTCATCTCCATACTCAACCCTAAAAAGGGTGTTCCCATTATGACAGCGCAAAGGCTACAGAGGTGGTCCCTTTTTTCTAGGGGCACACCAATACAACATAGAATACAAAGGATCAAAACAGCATAGGAATGCTGACGGTTTATCGCGCCTACCGTTGCCAACGGTAGAAGAGGCACCTACAGTAGACCCAGTAGAGATGTTCCACTCTACCATAGTGGAATGCCTACCAGTAACAAATTCTGCCATTTGAAAGGGAGACGAGAAATGACCCGACTCTCTCACGGGTCTACGATTTAACAGTGAAGGGATGGCCAGCACGTGGCGAACCACTGTTGCCAGCATTCTCGCAAAGAAGAGAACAGCTGTCAGTGTGCCGAGGAACCTTGATGTGTGGATCCAGAGTGGTGATTCCACCCAAACTCCAGGATAAAATGCTAAAGGAGCTTCACGAGGGGCATCTGGGTGGAGTGAAAATGAAGAACCTAGCTAGGGCGTTTGTATGCTGGCCAGGTATCGATGGAGACATCGAAGAAATGACCAAGAGCTGCCTAAGATGCCAGAAGGTCCAAAACGCTCCACCACAAGCCCCTCTACATCCATGGGAGTGGCCCTCATCTCCCTGGCAAAGGGTGCACATCGACTTTGCTGGTCCATTTTTGGACTCAATGTTCTTAATCGCGGTTGATGCACACTCCAAGTGGCCGGAGGTAATAAAGATGTCCTCCACCTCCACGGAAAAAACCATCACAGTATTAAGGACCATATTTGCCAGGAATGGGCTGCCGGAACAGATATGTTCTGATAATGGACCGCAATTTGTGTCCGAAGAATTCAGCAAGTCCTTAAAAAACAATGGGGTTAAGCACTACACGTCCGCCCCATACCATCCCGCCACCAATGGATTGGCTGAAAGGTTTGTCCAGACCTTCAAGAAGGCCATAAAGGCCATGGGTAATGAAGACATAAAACTTCAGCACAAGGTGGGTAACTTCTTATTCGCATACAGGAATGCAACACATATGGTTACCAACCAAACTCCCGCCATGATGTTCTTCAATAGAAACCTAAGATGCCGGCTGGATTTGGTCAAGCCCAACATCAGAAGGGACGTGGAGAACCAGCAGTTTCAAGGCATGAATGAAAGGCCAACTAGAACCTTCCAGATAGGTCAACAAGTTTTGGCCCGGGACTACCGTACTGAGAAATGGCAGCCTGGAACTATCTGCACACGACTAGGACCACTGATGTATACCGTGGACATCGGAGAAAGCATAATAAGGCGCCATGCTGACCAAATCATAAAGTCATCCGAAAAGGGACAACCTACACCACAACTCTATACGTCTAACGATGAAGTAGAGATACCCATATCTACCTCCGATCCGGTGATACTGGAACCCGATGAACCCGACACTGGCATTCAAGCCGAATCAGCCTTGCCAAAAGAACCTACTACACCAGCAGAAACTACTACACCCCCGAGGCGTTATCCGGACCGAGTCAGGAAGCCTCCTGAGAGACTGACTTATAATTATTTAACTACAGCAATGTGTATATTATTTTTCTTATAACATGTAATTAATAATTACTTAAAATATGATGTACTGGTTAGCTAAAAGGGGAGGAATTGTAGTGTATGTGCCTTTAAGAGCCCGAGGTGTGCTGTAATGCCGGTAATTGCCACTCGGGCTATATAAGCCTGTATATTGTGTATATCCATTAGAACCCCCCCAGACTTTGCTTAGTAAACACCTATGAACCAACTCCTGTCTTCAGTGTCTTTATCAACACACGGACACTACAGTTTCTCTTTTTTTTTATACTACTATGGTTAATACTTCTCTAAATGTTCACAGTTCTTTTCCTCATGAGCTCCAGACACACTATTCTTCACACTCTTTCTTCTCCCTACCAACTCACTAACTGAAAGCAAGATTAATTGCAATACAATTCATTCCTTCCACAGGAAGGATCTTCTTGCATCCTTCAGTCTGCCCTCCCTCGTACAATTTGCAGTTTAAAAAAATCGTTTATAGGGTGTGGGCATCGCTGGCAAGGCCAGCATTTATTGCCCATCCTTAATTGCCCTTGAGAAGGTGGTGGTGAGCCACCTTCTTGAACCGCTGCAGTCCGTGTGGTGAAGTGCTGTTAGGTAGGGATTTCCTAAAGGTCAAGGGTGGGACCAACAAGTCCAGGGAACCCTGGATGTCAAGGGATATACAAGAATGGATTAGGAAAAAAAGGGAGGCTTTTGGCAGATACAAAGGACTAAAAACTGTGGAAGCCCTAGAGGAGTATAGAAAGTGCAGGGGGGTACTTAAAAAATAAATTAGGAGAGCAAAGAGGGGGCATGAAAAATCACTGGCGGGCAAAATGAAGGAAAATCCCAAGGTGTTTTATAAGTATATTAAGGGCAAGAGGATAACCAAGGATAGAGTAGGGCCCATTGGGGACCAAAGTGGCAATCTGTGTGTAGAGCCGGAAGATGTAGGTGAGGTTTTAAATGAATATTTTGCATCTGTGTTCACTATGGAGAAGGATGATGTAGGCATAGAAATCAGGCAGGGGGATTGTGATATACTTGAACAAATTAGCATTGAGAGGGAGGAGGTACTAGCGGTTTTAGCGGGCTTAAAAGTGGATACATTTTAGGAAATTGCAGGGGCTCTGACGCAAATTTTCAGAATCTGTCTGGCCACAGTGGAGGTGCCAGAGGACTGGAGGACAGCTAATGTAGTACCATTATTCAAGAAGGGTAGTAGGGATAAACCAGGGAATTGCAGGCCAGTGAGCCTAACATCAGTGGTAGGGAAATTATTGGAAAAAATTCTGAAGGACAGAATTAGTCTCCACTTGGAGAGGCAAGGATTAATCAAGGATAGTCAGCATAGCTTTGTCAAGTGGAGATCATGTCCAACCAATTTGATAGAATTTTTCGAGGGGGTGACTAGGTGTGTGGCTGAGAGTAGTGCAGTTGATGTAGTCTACATGGACTTCAGTAAGGCTTTTGACAAAGTCCCGCATGGGAGACTGGTCAAGATGGTAAGAGCCCACGGGATCCAGGGTAATTTGGCACATTGGATCCAAAATTGGCTTAGTGGCAGGAAGCAGAGGGTGATGGTTGAAGGTTGTTTTTGTGACTGGAAGCCTGTGTCCAGTGGTGTACCGCAGGGATCGGTGCTGGGTCCCTTGCTGTTTGTAGTGTACATTAATGATTTAGATATGAATGTAGGAGGTATGATCAGTAAGTTCACAGATGACACGAAAATTGGTCGAGTGGTAAATAGTGAAGAGGTAAGCCTTAGGCTACAGGACGATATAGATGGGTTGGCCAGATGGACAGAACAGTGGCAAATGGAATTTAACCCTGAAAAGTGTGAGGTGACGCATTTTGGGAGGACTAACAAGGCAAGGGAATACACAATGAATGGGAGGACCCTAGGAAGGACAGAGGATCAGAGGGACATTGGTGTACATGTACATAGATCCCTGAAAGCAGCAGGACAGGTAGATAAGGTAGTTAAGAAGGCATATAGGATACTTGCCTTTATTAGCCAAGGCATAGAATATAAGAGCAGGGAGGTTATGATGGAGCTGTACAAAACGCTAGTTAGGCCACAGCTGGAATACTGTGTGCAGTTCTGGTCGCCACACTATAGAAAGGATGTGATTGCATTAGAGAGGGTACAGAGGAGATTCACCAGGATGTTACCTGGGCTGGAGCGTTTCAGGTATGAAGAGAGACTGAACAGTCTGGGGTTGTTTTCCTTAGAGCAGAGAAGGCTGAGGGGGGGGCCTGATTGAGGTGTACAAAATTATGAGGGGCATAGATAGGGTAGATAGAAAGGAACTTTTCCCCTCAGTAGAGGGGTCAATAACCAGGGGGCATAGTTTCAAGGTAAGGGGCAGGAGGTTTAGAGGGGATTTGAGGAAAAACTTTTCCACCCAGAGGGTGGTTGGAATCTGGAACTCACTGCCTGAAAGGGTGGTAGAGGCAGGAACCCTCACAACATTCAAGAAGCATTTAGATGAGCATTTGAAACGCCATAGCATACAAGGCTACGGACCAAGTGCTGGAAAATAGGATTAGGATAGATAGGGCTTGATTGCCGGTGCAGACACGATGGGCCGAAGGGCCTCTTTCTGTGCTGTATAACTCTATGACTCTATTTTGACCCGGCGATATATTTCTAAGTCAGGATGGTGTGTGACTTGGAGGGGAACTTGGAGGTGGTGGTGTTCCCATGCGCCTGCTGCCCTTGTCCTTCTAGGTGGAAGTGGTCGCAGGTTTGTGAGGTGCTGCCGAAGAAGCCTTGGCGAGTTGCTGCAGTGCATCTTGTAGATAGTACACACTGCAGCCACGGTGCGCCAGTGGTGGAGGGAGTGAATGTTTAAGGTGGTGGATGGGGTGCAAATCAAGCAGGCTGCTTTGTCCTGGATGGTGTCGAGCTTCTTGAGTTTTGTTGGAACTGCACTCATCCAGGCATAAAGCCCAAGCCTGGAGTCACAGAATCACACCTTCTTATTCTATCTCAAAGAAAGACTTGCATTTAGATAGCATCTTTCCTGACCTCAGGACATCCCAAAGTGCTTTACAGCCAATGAAATATGATTGAAGTTTAGTCACTGTTGTAATGTAGGAAACCCGGCAGCCAATTTGCGCACAGCAAGCTCCCACAAACAGCAATATGATAATGACCAGATAAGCTGTTTTAGTGATGTTGATTGAGAGATATACACCGGGGCTAACTCTTCGAAAATAGTGCCATGGGATCTTTTACAACCACCTGAAAGAGCAGATGAGGCCTTGGTTTAACTTCTCATCCGAAAGATGGCACCTCTGACAGTGCAGCACTCCCTCAATACTGCACTGGAGTGTCAGCCTAGATTTTTGTGCTCAAGTCTCTGGAGTGGGACATGAACCCACAACATTCTGAATCAGAGATGAGAGTGCTACCCACTGAGCCACAGCTGACACTGCAACCTTGGTGATCGCCTGCATTACGGGCCTTGAGACTTCACTTAAGATACTTATTAATGTATATAAAACACTGGAGTGCCAAGGTCAGCAATTGAAATCGACACATTTCAAAGACAACTAACCAATATCTGTTACATTTTATTAACGGTTTTCTATCTAGATATGGTTTGAGTTCAGAATCTCAGAGCACCTCTCAAGTCAAGCTGTGTCCCAGAGACTGCTTTCATTAGCCCAGATTACATAGGATTTATAGCACAGGAACAGGCCATTCGGCCCAATAGATCTATGCCGGTGTTTATGCTCCGTCCACCTTACTTTATCTCACCCTATCAACATATCCTTCTATTCCCTTCCTCCCTCATGTATATATCTAGCTTCACTTAATCTCTGTAAATTTGTAGCATCGAACAGAGGAAACTCTTTACTTTATTATGTGATCTTCCTTGACTTTGGGAAGTATCAAAATAACATTTTTACTATACTGCAAGTTAGGCTTTAACTGCTAAACAAATGTGTTAGACAGTAAAACATGAAACACTGTAGATTTTACTGTAGTTATTAAGTTTAAGTAACTCCTTAAGTAGAAAATAACAAACAGTTGTGATGGCTGTGCTAAATATTCTTACATGGTGGTTCCTCTTGTTTCTCACCACGCACAGAAGCTCTCAGGCCTGCCTCTCTTTCAAAGAGGCCTTCCGATTCAAACAGGCTGAGAAATATTTTTCTCAAAATGACTGGAACCAAGCAAATTTAAATAATTATCTATTAAACTCCAAAAGAGGTGACAATCAAATATATATTCTAACTAATCGCATTAGATATTTGTATTTGTATTGAATAGCTTGACCCATCCCTTGAAGACCTGGCTCAGAAAAATGGCTGATTCTATAACAATTGTACCCAAATAAACTAGGGCATTTTTTCTGAGTGAAGCTGGTTTTAATTCCTTATATGCTGTGACAGAAAAAATAATCCAATACCATGATACATCCCAGACAAAAAGGCTTTATTTTTGTCATACATACAGGAGGAGAGATTTAATTGAGATGTATAAAATTATGAGGGGCCTAGATAGAGTGGATAGGAAGGACCTATTTCCCTTAGCAGAGGGGTCAAGAACTTGGGGACATAGATTTAATATAATTGGTAGAAGGATTAGAGGGGAGATGAGGAAAACATTTTTCACCCAGAGGGCAGTGAGGGTCTGGAACTCACTACCTGAAAGGGTGGTAGAGACAGAAACCCTCATCACATTTAAAAAGTACATGGATGTGCACTTGAAGAGCTGTAACCTACAGGGCTACGGACCTAGTGCTGGCAAGGGGGATTAGGCTGGGTAGCTCTTTTCCGACCGGCACGGACATGATGGGCCGAATGGCCGCCTTCTGTGTCGTAATTTTTCTATGATATCACCAATAACCAACCCTTCCAACCATAACAAACACACTACCTACAACTGACTCATCACTCACAATAAACACATAACCACCATACCACACCAATACATCACAGCAAACACATCACCCAAGCCAACATATCGCAATCAACACATCATCCCCAAGTATAGGTGGAAAATGTCATAAAAATGGCAAATTGGATTGTGTTTTATATAGAGAGTCATTGAATACAAAAGCAAGGAGGTAATGATGAATCTATACAAGACATTGATTAGGGCATTATTAGAATACTGTATGTAGTTTTGGATACCCATATGGAAAGCCTATCAGAACCTTGGAAAAGATGTAATGTAGATCCATTGAGATGATACCAGGAATATATGAGGACATAGTTATGATAAACAACTTGATAAACTAGGGCTGTCATTCACTGGAGCAGAGATGCAAAAGGGACCTAATAGAAGTGTTCAAAATTATAAAAAATTTCTGAGAGGTTAATAGTGAAAAATTATTACCACTGGTTGGTATATTACTTACAATGGAACACAAATTTAGGATTGATACAAGAAGCATAAAGGGGCATGTTAGAAGATTTTGTTTGACAGACATGTATTAGAATATGGAATGTATTACCAAAAGTGGCCTCTGAAGTTGAAGCGATCATGACATTTAAGAGGAAATTAGATAAATACTTCAAAACAATAAACACTAAAAGGTGTGGGAAAAAGAGCAGGGGAATGGGACTAGAGTAGATGGGGCAATTTTCAACGTTGCCGTCTGGGGTGTAACCAGGTGGAGCAGATTGCTCACCCATTGTAGAACTCGCCTGATATTCCCCAAATGGAAAAGTTGAAAATGACCCCCCATAACTTTAATATGGAGCGAACACCAACAGAGGCACGGTGGGCCAAACTGATTCCTTCTGTACTTAATATTCTTTGGTTCAAGGGGGAGGGGGAAGGTATTTTCAATAGCCAGATTCCCAGTTTTTGCCTGAATAAAGGGCAATCTGCAGGTGAAAATCTGGTGGGGACTTTGGACATCCATTGGCCCTCCTGATCCTAAAGCAGGCTGTTTAAATGTGCAAATTGGGGTCCTGTGTCGGTTATAGGACTCCAATTGGAATTTTCAGGGAGAGATGGTCAGAGGCTGCAAAGTGCAAGCTAGTTCCAGCTCTTCTAGGTGTTGAGCGGATAACCAGCGGTCCTTAAAGGGACCTCCAGAGACCGCTCAGTAAACGCAAATTTTTAAAAAGATTTTCCAGGAGGTGCTCCTCCCAGCCCCACAAAAATCTTCTGACCCACTGCTGGCCCATTCTTGGCACGTCATCCTGGGACCTGCTCCCCCACCCCATCAGGACCTCCCTTTCGGCGAGCTGCAATGGAGCACCTGTTTGGTGCCCATAGCTTGCCGGTAAAATGTAGATGATGCCTGAACCTGAAAATGGTTTAGGCCGCCCGACTGTGATCGCGGTGGACACCATGGGCGTATCGCTGATATTTCGCCCGCTTTGGGCCTCGACTTGAGAATCTCTCCTAATGACTCTAACCAACACATCATCAACAATCAATACAATATCCATACCCACCATTAAGACCAGTATAAGGAAAAGTATATTATCATTGGCACAACCCACACCGCATGCGTCTCACTACCTGAGGCAGTGGAGTGAGCAGATGCAAGTGCAATTAATAGAATGTAAAGTAGCAAAGCCCATAGGCAGCATAATGCAACACCAGTCTGACTCATGGTTGAAGACAGTCAGAAGCTCTGAGGAATTATGTTCAAAGCTGTATTGATTATGTTGCATATTGAATGTTTATGCTAACTGGGTAAATTAAGTTGATTGGAAATTATAGTTTTTCTTTGGGAACAGTTCCCATTACTGAAGATCAGTGCTGCTGTGATGTTCTGTCAGATTATTTACTTGAGATTTTAGGCAGAATGTCCCTTGATTAGATATTCCCAGAGCAACACCTGCATGAGCAAGCTGCTGTGCTTCCTCCATTGCCAGAGCATACAAGCATTCAGAAACATTGAGACTGATGCCAGCTGGATTGCTGAATTATGCAAGAGATGGCAACTGATGAATGGTTTCTGCAATTTAGATGGGGATACTGCAGGGCACCTTCCGATCTGTCCAGGCAACAAAATTAAAAATTGAGTGTACACACACTCTCAATTCTTTGATTGTTTTTTAATTATATCAATGCTCTGCACAATTTTGGAAAATTAAGATTCGCCATCAGAGGTTCAGGACATGATTTCATAATCGATGCTTCAGCTGAAGTTAGCCACAAAGTTTGGCATCTCAAATAGCTTGAGCAGAGTTGATAGCTCCTTCATTTTGAGCCAATGTGTTGCCCTGGGCAGTTGGCACAATGAGATATTAATGGTTATTTTTGGGGATATTGAATATGCTTGGGAGGGGGGATCTGTGTATGCTCTCCTATGAATTGATAACCGGCTTATTTATAATGTTATAATTGAAGCTCTTGCCTGTTTTGGATGAGGATTGCTGGAGCAGCATTGATATGCTCACTCTTAACACCTCAGACAGCCAGCACCCAACCTTAGTTAGTGGGTCCTCTCCTGGTCCAAAACAATCATCATGATTCACATGCAGTACACCAAAATGAACAGTAGATCCCAGGCAGAATAAAAAAAACACACACAGTATTTTCCACCCCCACATGTTGTGAGCAACCATTGTTTGTCCATTCTGATTTCCTTCCTGCACAGCTGTATTTATGGCCTGGTCAGTCGGCCTGGTTATTGAACAGCTCAATAACTGCTTAAGAAGTGTGAGAATGACAATCAGAGCAGGTATGCGTTGATTGGCCGATTTCTGCTGGGTGAGATGAGGCGTGAATCTGATAGGGGGAAATACAAATCAACCTACCAGTTTGATTGGCAGCTCATATTTAGAACAGAAGTAGGTGGATCTGAATGATTACTTTGTAAGGAGGAAAGTATACCTGATTATGCATTAATCCATTGAGGTCAGGTGTATTTCAACACAGAAATGCAACGTTATGGCAATTCTGCTGAAAGGGTTTCAGTGCACAACTACAAGAACAATCCCAGAATCTGGGTTTCTAATTGGTGAAGAGAGAATCATACAATTGAACTTGTTTTCATTGGCAAAAAGGCTCTGGGTGGGGAGGCTAGGATAAGATTCATGTCTTAAAATGCTGAGGTTAGTTTAATCTCTATTGATTTAGCTCCTTCAAAAAGAACTGGACAACTATCTCACAATTTGATTGGAATTATAGCACCAAGTGTAGACCGAGATGATCAAATACTCAATGGGACAAAATAATTCACATCATGGTGTGTGAAGGAATAAGCCATATAACCTATTCAGAAAAATACACCATTCGATGAAAGAATTCTGGCCTTATTAAAACATGACAAACTGGGTCTGGAAATCTAGAAACCTAACGATGAAAAAACTGTGAAAGCATTCTGGCTATTGAGATAAGATAAGTTGTTGACACTGAATCAATAACCTTATTGAAACAGAAGGTTAAAGGCTCCTGAAGTCTGAACCTTTGGGAACAAGACAATAGTTACCCGGTACAAGGTGTTCTAATTTACACCTCATAAAGGAGCACATAAAAGCAACAAACATCTGCCTTCATAAAAATGATACCAAGTAAAGCGCACCTGCTGTCACACTGTTTTTTGTAATAAATTTAGAACACCTAGAGAACAGACATAATTCTGTAGTGCTACCAGCTGAGGTGACTGTAAGAACTGCAGGGGTCAGCAGAAAAATGACTAGGGATAATTAGCTTACATCAGCAGAAAACCTTAAAGGAAACACCACTGGAAAAGGGTATAAATATTGAACTGTCACATGGGTTAATAGACTCGCTTAAAAGGGCAAAAGTGATTCTCAGCTTCAGGGCTAGCTCTAAGTCTACAACTCTTTTTACCTTGGGGATCAAGGTACTGTATTTGATTTTGGTGGATATCCTGAATAAACTTTAAGAACTGTAAAACTGTAGCGAAGTTAAGATTTGAGAGTAAGGATCTCTGATAAGATTGTAAAGCTTTCTCTTTTTGGAACTGTTAATGTTGCGATTGACTAACCAACTGTAAATTATATGTCGGTTCTTTAATAAATCTATATATTTTTAGAATTGTCTCACATAATACTTCTGTATCAAACTCGCGAACTCAATCTCTGTACACTCTTTGGTGAGGAGTTGCAGAATTCTGGGGGAGTTTTCTGGACCCTCATAATATCCGGAATGTTACAGTCTAGCTAAACTTATTAAAAGTGCTATCTGGAGGACAGTAACATTTTCAGGTTGTTCCTTTCCTTTAGGGAGATATATTCCGAACCTTTAGACCCAATTAAGCGTCTTTAGGATTCGGCTACCTCAAACTTTAGTTGAAAGTGAACGTCTGAGGAATACGCCTGATCCGGGGTAGCCCTAAAGGGGCTAGGACTAGTAATTATCCTTTCAGGTGGAGGTGGAATTATTGTGGAATGCAACAGAGCAAGATTGAAGAGTGGTGCTGTGGGAATGGATAGATCTTGAGATTTGGTTGATTAGTTTTGGGGGCTTTGTGGAGTATTGATTCAGAACTTTCCTCCAAGGAGATTACATGGTATGAAGTCTTTGATGGGATAGATTGTTTGAGTGAACTTAAAGAGCTCATGTTACTCTCTTTTCAAACAGAGTCTCCACTAAGCTCATCTTTTTGGAAAATGGGGCAGTATGATTGTTGGTTAGCACTCTCTATGACTGTGTGGGCTGGTAACTTTGAGATCTCTGCTGTTGGACTTAGTGGCCACATCTGGTACTAATAACTGTGAAGTGTGGGGCCTTCTAGTGGTGATAAGGTAGTATAACAGTTTAAAAAAAAGACTTGCATTTATTTAGTGCCTTTCACATCCTCGGGATGTTCCAAAGCACTTCACAGCCAATTAATTAATTTTTTGAAGTGTAGTCATTGTTGTTTTGTAGACAAAGTGCTAGCCAAAGTTTCTATCCATTGCTCTGTCACATTAAGCTGGGTTTAACAGTCTATGCAGGATCTGATATTCAAGGAATCACAGACCGACGAAGCTATAATTTTGCTTTCTGTCAAAGGAGCGATGCTTGCTAAACAAATTGTTTCTGCTCATTTTTGCATTTCCGCTCCACAATGTCTGAGTAAAAATGCTGACTCGGGAGCTCCTGCAATGTTCAAAATTAATTTTAAAGACACGCATTCAAACTGCATGTATTAGTGGGACCAGGTGCCAACAGTTGGTGAAATGTGAGGTGTGCTGAGAATGTGAGGAGTGACTGGTTTCTGTAACACCCACTTAAATCTACAGAGAAAAGAATGACTTGTGATGTTAATGGGTCGAACGATGGCCAAACATAAACAGAATTTATTTAGTAATAAAACACACGAATGTTCATTGAAGTCCACCCAACTACAGAGTCCATTAATAAAGGATGAGCAGGCCAAAGTTACTTGTCAGGAAATTATTTTAACAAGTTGTTTTTCAGGAATTTACAGGTTATTACAAGCAGGTTAGGTTTCACTATCAATATAAGTGGGAGCGAGATGGGGGCAAAACATGAAACAGAGTGAGAGAGAGACAGGGTGAACAGTGAGAGAGAGAGAGACAGGGTAAAGTGAAAGAAATAGATAAAGAGTGAGAGACCAAGAGTAACAGGATAAAGAATGAGAGACAGAGAGAAAGAGATGGGGAAAGAATTAAAGGGGCAGAGTAAATAGAGTTAAAGAAGGAGAGAGGCAGATTAAAGAGTGTGAGAGAGGAAAAGAGAGATGGAGTAAAGAGTGATAAAGACAAATAGGGTAAAGTGAGTGAGAGAGAGAGACATGGCCAAGAGTAAGTGAGACACAAAGTCAAGTAAGAAAGAGAGAGTGATGGGATAGAGAGAAAAGGGATGAAGTGTGCGAGAGACAGAAATGGGATAAATGTAAAGGAGAGAGAATGGATAAAGAGTGAGCGAGAGGGAGATCGACCCTGATATTTACGGGGAGGTGGGGAGGTAGCTGGGGTGTGTGGTCTGAAGATTGCAGAGGGGGGTCTGGAGATCGTGGAGAGGGTCTGGAGATCGCAGGGAGGGGGGTCTGGAGATCGCAGGGAGGGGGCCTGGAGATCGCAGGGAGGGGGGTCTGGAGATGGTGGAGGGGGGTCTAGAGATTGCAGGGAGGGGGGTCTAGAGATTGCAGGGAGGGGGGTCTGGAGATCGCAGGGAGGGGGGTCTGGAGATCGCAGGGAGGGGGGTCTTGAGATCGCAGGGAGGGGGGTCTGGAGATCGTGGAGGGGGGTCTGGAGATCACAGGGAGGAGGGTCTGGAGATTGCAGGGAGGGGGGTCTGGAGATCGCAGGGAGGGGGGTCTGGAGATCGCAGGGAGGGGGGTCTGGAGATCGCAGGGAGGGGGGTCTGGAGATCGCAGGGAGGGGGGTCTGGAGATGGTGGAGGGGGGTCTAGAGATTGCAGGGAGGGGGGTCTTGAGATCGCAGGGAGGGGGGTCTGGAGATCGCAGGGAGGGGGGTCTTGAGATAGCAGGGAGGGGGGTCTGGAGATCGTGGAGGGGGGTCTGGAGATCACAGGGAGGGGGGTCTGGAGATCGCAGGGAGGGGGGTCTGGAGATCGCAGGGAGGGGGGTCTGGAGATCGCAGGGAGGGTCTGGAGATCGCAGGGAGGGGGGTCTGGAGATCGCAGGGAGGGTCTGGAGATTGCAGGGAGGGGGGTCTGGAGATCGCAGGGAGGGGGGTCTGGAGATCGCAGGGAGGGGGGTCTGGAGATCGTGGAGGGGGGTCTGGAGATCGCAGGGAGGGGGGTCTGGAGATCGCAGGGAGGGGGGTCTGGAGATCGCAGGGAGGGGGTCTGGAGATCGTGGAGGGGGGTCTGGAGATCGCAGGGAGGGGGGTCTGGAGATCGCAGGGAGGGGGGTCTGGAGATCGCAGGGAGGGGGGTCTGGAGATCGCAGGGAGGGGGTCTGGAGATCGCAGGGAGGGTCTGGAGATTGCAGGGAGGGGGGTCTGGAGATCGCAGGGAGGGGGGTCTGGAGATCGCAGGGAGGGTCTGGAGATCGCAGGGAGGGGGGTCTGGAGATCGCAGGGAGGGGGGTCTGGAGATCACAGGGAGGGTCTGGAGATCATGGGGAGGGGGGTCTGGAGATCACAGGGGGTGGTCTGAAGATCGCGGAGGGTGGTCTGGAGATCGCAGGGAGGGGTCTGGAGATGGTGGAGGGGGGTCTGGAGATCGCGGGGAGCGGGTCTGGAGATTGCAGGGAGGGGGTCTGGAGATCGCAGGGAGGGGGGTCTGGAGATGGTGGAGGGGGGTCTGGAGATCTTGGGGAGCGGGTCTGGAGATTGCAGGGAGGGGATCTGGAGATCGCAGGGAGGGGGGTCTGGAGATCGTGGGGAGCAGGTCTGGAGATCGTGGAGGGGGGGTCTGGAGATCGCAGGGAGGGGGGTCAGGAGATCGCAGGGGGTGTTCTGAAGATCGCGGAGGGTGGTCTGGAGATTGCAGGAGGGGGGTCTGGGGATGGTGGAGGGGGGTCTGGAGATCGCGGAGGGGAGCGATCGAGGTGGCGGGGGCTTCGGCCGATCGGGCGGTAGAGGAAGAGATCATGGCAGAAGGTTTGCTGGAGGCTCCTCTTGGCTCACAAGCAGTGCTGGAAAAGCACTTACATGCTGGATCTGGCTGCTCCCGTTTCCCCTTAGCTGCTGGGTTTCCCAAGCCGTTAAATTCAAATGACTGCCAAAATCTGAGGAACTGAGCTTTAACGTATTAAAATCACTGGCTCGACCTTCCAGAGCGGGTTACTTGAACGCCCCCAAACCGTCGCAGTTAAACCGGAAATAGGCATGTTTGCGGCGGTTTGGGTCAGGTTTCACATTTTTAACAGTTTACCACCACCCCAGGCCCCACCCCGACTCTCCCGCTCATCGTGGGGGGTTTAAAATCTCCCCCATGGGGTAAAGAGTATAAGAGAGAGACAGATAGAGTGAGTGACAGAGTAAAGACCAACAGACAAAGTGAAATGGGGAAAAAGTGAGAGAGATGGGTAATGATGTGTGGCACAGAGATGAGGCCAGAATGGGAAGGAATTAGACTGTCCATTTTCTAGTCTCTTCACTACTTTGTTTCATCAATAACTCTCCAATCACATCAGGTACTTCAGTAAATCACTGGGCTTTAGAGTATGGAAAGTAGAGTATGATTGTCACTATTAATATTCATATATATCTGTTCAAGTAGCACAGTTATTCCAAAAGTCACTGCGGGGAGAGGTTGACAGCATCATGAGTGCAAGACAGGTTCAGTTAACCTGCCTCTGGGGCCCACCACACTTTTCTCAAAGCACAGACACTGCTGCCATGGTAACAGTTGGGATAGTTCCAGCACTTGCACTGTGTGAGATTTACTTTGATTAAATCTAAACTATAGTCTTAACGATGACTCCGGCTATTGGTTTGGAACATGAAAGGAAAATACAGCTTTTAATCCTTCCACCACCGGCGCACTGTGGCTGCAGTGTGTACCATCTACAAGATGCACTGCAGCAACTCGCTAAAGCTCCTTCAACAGCACCTTCCAAACCCGCGACCTCTACCACTTAGAAGGACAAGGGCAGCAGACGCATGGGAACATCACCACCTACAAGTTCCCCTCCAAGCCACACACCATCCTGACTTGGACCTGTATCGCTGTTCCTTCACTGTCGCTGGGCCAAAATCCTGGAACTCCCTTCCTAACAGCATTGTGGGTGTGCCTACACCATATGGACTGCAGCGGTTCAAGAAAGCGGCTCACCACCATCTTCTCAAGGGCAATTAGGGATGGGCACTAAATGCAGGCCTAGCCAGCCAGCGACGCCCACATCCCATCAATGAATAAAATGAATAAATTGGGAAGGTTCCTGTGTACAGAGGGCCATGGCAAATAGGTTCCAAAGGAACAGGTTTATGATCCACTAGAAATATTGACCAGAAGAAACCGTTAGCAATGCATTTACAACGTGGCTACACAGAGACCAAAGCACTCCTCTTCCCTGGTTTTAACACCACCACCTGTCTGTCATACCCAGGTGAGCACTGAGAATAGCTCCACCTCAGAGAGGGGACTGGGGTTGGTGCATGAGGTGTAGGGGAATCAGGACAAAGCCAGTGGTGTCGGAAGTGAATCAGGGCACAGCAGGTAGGGTCGCTGGCATGAAGTGGAGGTTCTCTTTGCTTTCCTAATAGTACCACATGAGCTTTCCACATCTCTGCTAAACCCCTTGTAAAGGAAAAAGCCATATTCCAAGAGATACACCATCCTAGGAACAGATTTCTGATATTAATACATGACATACTGGGTTTAAAAGCCTGAAAAGCCTCAGCAACACAGGCTGTGTCAATACAGGCTTCTGAGATAAGACAAAGTGTTAAACCGCAAGCTTTTGAAATGGGATTTGGTTAAAAATACTAAAACAATGGCCCTATTGAAATATCAGTCAATCCACCAGGATATCCACCAAAGTACTTTTACTCAGAAACCCCTACGGGTATTGTACTAGTTAAGTTGCCCAAGGGAAACCGAGAGGTACCCCCGAGACACAAACGAGAACAGCTTGTAAAAGAAGCTCACGAGGGCATAGGTCAAGCACATTGTGGTGCCAGAACAACATTCTGTAAATTGACCCCCTTATATTGGTGGCCAGGCATGCTTAAAGCCTGTAAAACATACGTGGCAAATTGTGAGCCATGCTATTTAACCAATAAATCATCACTAATTAAGCCACCACCATTAGCTCCTGTGAAAGCTGATGAGCCAATGGGAAAATTCTTTATTGACTTTATTGGACCACTTCCCCCATCTTTGGGATATAGACATGTTCTCGTTTGTGTAGATGGATGCACTTCCTTCTGCTGGCTGGTCTCCACAAAAACTGTTTCGGAAAACGCACTTGCCCGGGCTATTTCTGATATACTTACTGTAGCTGGTGCACCCAAAATCTTACACTCTGATAAAGGCAGAGCCTTTGTATCTAAGGTCTTCAAAGACTACTGCGAACAAAGGGGGATTGGGTTAGAGCACAGCACGCCAAGTCATCCGCAATCAGCGGGGCTGGTGGAACGTAAAAACCAGGAAGTAATAAAGCTATTGGTCAAACTGTTGAGAATCAGGGGGAATAAGTGGATCACCATCATTCTGGAGGTGCAGCTATCACTCAATAATGTGCTCACATCTGCATCAGGGACAGTGTCCCCTAAAAAACTCCATATTATCTGATGTATGGGGTTGAGATGCATACACCACTTACCCATAGTTCTTTTATTGCCTCTACACACTCTGAGTCCTTGTCCCGATAGCAACAGTTTAAAAAAAAAGAAGTAACAAAGGAGATTCATCGAATTGATCAGAGGATAAGGGAAGCAAATAGGCAGAAAAAATTGACAAATAAAGCATGGCAACCCATAGTAGGAGAATGGGTACAGGAAAAGAAGTTCGAGCAAAAACCAGGTTTAAGATTGAAGTGGAAAAAACCTGTTCAAATACATTTTGTTATTAATGAAAGAACAGTTCAAATACATATTAACCAGCCGAATGGCAAGCATATTCTTAAAACTGTCTCCATAGACAATATCAAAAGATGTCCTGAAGGATACCGAAAAGGAGGAACAATACAAGGTGCAGTCGTACACTTGTCTGTAAAGACCCATCTTGGAGCACGACACAGGAAATGGATGCAATCAAATTACTGACAACGGTCAGTCAGACGGTGTCGCCGGCTCTTCCACACGTTGCTTGGCAATGCATCAGGAATTGGATTTGCAAAAAGCAACAACCGAAACAAGGAAAGATCAACGAGTTACTTCAGCGAAGGAGGAAGACACCACGGATAAAGAAGGAATCAACTGAATGCCTTGCAAGGCCTTTATGACAACATGCATCTGTACACACGCCGGATCGAAGGAACAGCGTGTCAAGCTTCAATTAGTTTCAACTGACGTCTCCTTGACTCATATGAATAACTCATCTCTACAGAACGTACACCTGCCAATTGGACATTCTAAGCACATGTTGTTTCGCTCATTGCATGACTATGTACTTATCATCCTTTTAAATTGTGTTCAATTTAAAATAAGACAGAACATTGCCCTAGGATGTCTTAAAAGAAATTTTCATGTAGCACATGATTGTGCATCTCGTGAAATTAATATGCTATTGTAACCTTATTAGCATCATTGACCAAACTCTGCCCTGATGGTATGAGCTCATCTTTTGGGCAAGAGGAGGGTGTAAAGGAAAAAACCATATTTCAAGAGATACACCATCCTATGAACAGATTTCTGATATTATTAATACATGACATACTGGGGGAGAAATTGGGTGGAGCCGCAAACGGGGCGCCAAGCTCGCCTGGGCGCTGGATTTAGCACAGCGTTTGGAGCAGTAGCGACCACCGGAAATTCAGCTTGAGCGCCCCAAGAGGGACACGGGGTGAGGCTTGAGGCACTCCGCGTCCCTCTTAGGGCGCTGAAACTGAATATCGCAGCGCAACGTGCCGCAGCGCCACACGCTGCAGCACGGTGTGCTGCGGTACTGCAGGCCTTCCTCCCATTCTTAAGGGGGAGGGGCCTGCACCAGCACGATCGGAGATCGCGAGTGCCGGCAAAAGAGCCCAGCACCGAGGAGAAGTGCCGGGCTCTCGGAAAACAGCCGCCAATGCCGTGGGGGGCGATCAGGAGGCCGGGGACGGAGGTGCTGGCAGGTGGCCGCCGAAAAAAACGGCAGCCCCACACCTCCACCTTAATTTGTGCCACTGCCACCACAGGACGGCCCCGTGAACTGGTCGCCATTTACGAACGGCGCTACAGAGGCGGTCGCTGCCAAATATCGAGATCGGGGTGGTAGCGGGGCGCTGCGCACACCGATGACATCATCGGAGGAGCCGCAGCGCAACAGGTTAACGCCGCCATCAGCGCCCCAGCTAAATATCACGGGAGGTGCAGCCAGTGGCGCTAAAGCCACTGAGTGCCCTCTTTAGGCGCTAACTGGTGGCGCAGCCCACCGAATTTCTAGGCCACTGGGTTTAAAAGTCTGGAAAGCCTCGGCGACACAGACTGTGTCAATACAGGCTTCTGAGATAAGATGAAGTGTTAAACCACAAGCTTTTGAAATGGGAATTGGTTAAAAACACTAAAACAATGGCCCTATTGAAATAATATCAGTTTGGCACTTCCAGAAAGTCTAGAGTTTGGGAGAAACATAATGGAATGACCCAAGTAAAGTGTTAAAAACTAACACTTCGAACAGGAACATAGAATATTAAAAAACCATTTGCCTTTGTAAAAGTAACATCAAATGAAACAGGAAACACGATTATAATATAACCAACTAAGATGGCTAGGAAAACAAACACCCCAGTTGAAGTGTCTTTAATTTACATGTTGTAAATATGATACCAACAGAACACTTTGAAGATATGAATTCAATAGATGACACCAAGCACTCACATGGTTTTTGTATTGAAAATGGAACAGTTAGTAGACACGATGTCTGCTTTCAAACAGTTAAGCCAATATTAAGAATTGAATGGAAGACCTTCGATAAGAATGACATCAGAGATAAACCTGTTGTAGACATTTTATGATAAGTTTTTCGAACACCTAAACAACAGACAGAAGTCTGCAAGCTAACAGTTGAATTGGCAGTAAGTATAGAGAAAAGTCAACAGGAAGATGACTAGAGATAATTAGCTTACATCAGCACAAAACTTCAAAGGATAAACCACTAAAAAAAGGTATAAAAATAGAGCTTTTCAGATAGACAGTCAGAAGTCGCTGGAAAGGGGCAAAGCAATTCTCTCAACTTCAGAGGCACGCTCTGTAAGTTTTTAACTCTGAGTCTCGGGGATCAAGGTACTTTTAATTTGATTTTGGTGGATATTTTGGATTAGAATTAAGGATAAGAAATGGAAGCTATTTGTTTTTGAACTGTTAAAGTTGCGATTGACTCACAAGCTGTTAACTGTATGTCAGCTCTTAAATAAATCTATGGGGGAGAAATTGGGTATGTTGTGCCACCTATTAGCGCCTAAAGAGGGCAGTCAGTGGCTGTAGCACCACTGGCCATGCCTCCCGTGATATTCAGCGGGGGCGCTAATGGTGGCATTAGCCTGTTGCGCTGCACCACCACCGATGACATCATCAGTGTGCGCAGCACCCCATTAGCACCTCAATCATGATATTTGGTAGCGAACGCCGCTGTAGCACCATTCACTACCCGCGCCCGGTTCACGGGGCCTTGCTGTGCTGGCAGTGGCGCAAGTTAAGATGGAGGTGCGGGGCGGCCGCCTTTTTCATCCCCGGCCTCCTGACCACCACCCCCCCGCGGCATTGCCGGCTGTTTCCCGAGAGCCCAGCACTTCTCCCCGGTGCCGGGCTCTTTTGCCGGCACTCGCGATCAGGGATCGCGCTGTTGCAGGCCCCTCCCCCTTAACAATGGGAGGAAGGCCTGCAGTACCGCAGCGTGCCGTGCCGCAGCATGTGGCGCTGCGGCACGTTGCACTGCGATATTCAGTTTCAGCACCCTAAGAGGGATGCGGAGTGCCTCGAGCCTCGCCCTGTCTCCCTCTAGGGGCGCTGGAACTGAATTTCTGACACTCGTTAATGCTCCGAATGCTGCGCAAAAATCAGCACCCAGGCGAACTTGGCGCCACTTTGGCGCCTCAACCCAATTTCTAGGCCTATATATTTTTAGAATTGTTTCACAGTGTATTTCTATATCAAACTTGCGAACTCAATTTCTGTACTCTTTTTTGTAAGGAGTTGCAGAATTCTGGGGGGGTGGTTTCCGGACCCTCATAATATCCGGAAGGTTACAGTCTAGTTAAACTTATTAAAAGTGCTATCCGGAGAATGGTAACATCTTCACGTCGTTCCTTTCCTTTAGGGAGAGATAGTCTGAACCTTTAGACCCAATTAAGCGTCTTATAGAATTCGGCTATCTTTAACTTTAGTTGAAGGTGAACATCTGGGGAATATGCCTGATCTGGGGTAGCCCGAAAAGGGCTAGGGCTTGTAAATATCCCTTCACCCTCAACTGGGTATGGTAAAAGGGTGTTTCCCTCTCATGATCTTTTGGGGAATCAAGTCATTCCAGGTAACCTGAATGTAAAGCAGCTCAAGGCAACCCTAGCGTGAGCGGGAAGAGCAGCACTGAAGCACATATCAGGGTCTTCTTCAGAGCTATGGAAATATGCGAGACCCCGGTGTGACATGTACTTCAGACCCAGCTGTGTTAATGCAGAGCTGGATGGCAACTATAGGGGGCGGAGAGGAGAAACCAGCAGGGCAGATGTTTCTTGTCTGTGATTATCTCTTTGGCTTTGCTAGGATTGCTGCTCTGATTTGGGCTGCACTAAAGCTTCTCCAGCAGCTGCCGTTAGGATGTAAGAAGGAAAATTCTGTGCAGCTGTCACACTACAGGAAACTTTCGATTAACCGGCCACTAAATAACCGGAACGCTCTATCCACCGGCAAAATTCAGGAGTCGGTTCAGATAACTTTTTTTACTTTTAGTTAACTTTTTTACTCATTTGTGGCTGTGCAAGCGTCTAGCTGAAGCTGTTGCTAAGCTACAGAGACGCTTGCAAGTTGTGCCGATTGTTTTGAAGCTGTTGCTAAGCAACAGGGTTTGTTGCTAGATACGGAGAGCTCTTTACCTTTTAACTATAGCACTCGGTTCTCCGGCATTGTTGATGTACCGGCACCAGCTCGGTCCCGTCCGTGCCGGATACCAGAAAGTTTCCTGTACTCAGCTGGTAAAGCTGCTGAAATCAGGGCTAAGCATGACAGTGGCAGTTGAGGGAACATATGGAGGTGACAAGCTACTGAAGGTCAGATTTTCAGGCTGCCCTCTGGTGTTTTTTAACTCCTGAAATTTTGTTGTTGTTGGATTCTTTGGTTTTATACATCAAACATATTAGGGTTTAGCCCGTGCTGCCACTGCTGTGATGTAATGAGGTAGGGCGCAACCTGGAGCCCTGACATGCCTTGGTGTTTGTAAGGTTTCCGGGATCCAGTAAAAGACCCACACTCATTGTGGCTCCAAGCACCTCCTAGGCCAAATTGCGGCGTCCAACTGACGAGGATTTTAAAAAATATTTTTTTTTTAATGGGATTTGGGCATCGCTGGCAAAGCCAGCATTTATTGCCCATCTCTGAATGTAAAGCAGCTCAAGGCAACCCTAGCACAAGCGGGAAGAGCAGCACTGAAGCACATATCAGGATCTTCTTGAGAGCTATGGAAATACTCGAGACCCTGTGCGATGTGTACTTCAGACCCAGCTGTGTTACCAAGTTGTCATTCCTGTAGAAGGGGATGGCAGGGGGAACGATTGTGGAGAATGGGAATACAGACTCACTATAAATATAGTAGCTGCGGCCTGAAACGTTAACTCTGTTTCTCCCTTCACAGATGCTGCCTGACCTGCTGAGTATCTCCAGCATTTTCTGTTTTTATTTCAGATTTCCAGCATCTGCAGTATTTTCTTTTTGTGTTTGTATTGTTGTAGTAGCTGCAGCTTCTGAGTGTCTTTCATGCTAATCATAGCTCCAAAAAAGGAACAGCACAAAAACTGCGCTGAAAATCGGCATATGACCAGGTCCACTGCTTTATAATTGCAGACTAAATTCAATTCAATTTTTTTATTACATGGTATTCCCGTATTCAGTGATCAAATTCTGCAATTCAGTGCACTTTTCTGAGAAAACCAAATCCCAAGGCACTTGTCTACAACTTACGAAATTAAATAGTTGTGCTGAAATTGAAGTGGGACACAAGCTTGTGTGGGAACAAGCTGCACAAACTGACAATATTCCATCACTTGTTACAATTGAATTTTAATGTTTGTACCATCAGGTGGTAATACTTAGTGAGCATAACAAGCTTGAAGGGCTGAATGGCTTGCTCCTGTTCCTATGTTCCTACATAGCACCACAGGCCTCCACGTACCACCCCAATAGTGAGCATATCACTGCAGGCCTATGTGTACCAGAGCTGACTTATGTAATGTAAAAAATGATAAGCTGTAGGCTTATAAGATAATAAAATTATTCTTCTTTTTCTTTCGTATGGTAGTAGCAAAGCAAATCAAATGTCAGTATCTAAGTCAGATATCCAGGCCAAAGCTTCTGGTGTAACAATGTGGATATCTTGTAGGTTACCTGCGAATTTCCTCTGAGGGCAGTGCTCAATGATGTGCTCCAGTGTCTGATTAGGAGCTCTACAGTCGCATGATGGGGATGCTTTACTCTTTCATCTATGGAGAATGTGGCAGCATCTACCATGACCAGTTCTGAGGTGGTTAATGGTTGTCCACTGTTTGTGAGGAAGGTTTGATCCTTCAGGTTGTACTGTGGGGTTTATTCGGTATGTTGCAGTACTTCCAAGCATTTTGCCATCGGTCATCAAGACTGAGGGGAGATTGCTGAAGGGCTTCTGCAATGGTCCAAATGGCCTTCTAGTTTTGAGACGGTTGGTGGTAGGTTGTTCAAGTCAGCCTGGATCGATATGTCTTTGCTGGTGTAGCAGTTGTATTCTCTGGAGACTGCATGTTCGTGGCGTAGGTGTGGTAGTGCGATGTTTGCAAGCATGGGCAGCCAAGGTGTTGGTGTCGATAAAAGCGTACCAGTGATAATTCTCATAGTAGAATTCAGCTGGATATCAATGGATTTGATGCGTGGACTTGATAGCCACGCTGGAGAGCAGTACACCGCTGTAGAGTACACCAGGACGAGTGCTGCCTTATGGAGGGTTTGAGCATACGCTCCCCATGTGGATCCGGCCAGTTTCTGGATCAAGTTGACCCTACTCTTTAGTTTCTTCCCCAGGTTCTGGAGATGTTGTCTATACAATAGGGTGCAATCGAGCGTGACTCCTAAATAGGAGTTTTTTTTGGCATGGTTTACCTTTGCACCGCAAAAGGAGACTTGCATAGCTTGGTTTGCTTGATGGATGTTGAGGTGGAATGTCGAGGTGACGGTCTTTTGCGGGTTTGGCCAAAGCCGCCATTGGTGGAAGTAGGCTGTCATCCTCTGTAAATCACTGGTTAGGGTTTCCTCGGTGACGGACAGATTCATGTTTTGCATGGCCAAGGCAATGTCATCAGCGTATACGAACTTGCGGGACTCTGTTTCGGGCAGGTCACTGACATAAACATTGAATAACATAGGTGCCAGGACAGAACCCTGTGGGAGTACATTGTTCAATGTCCTACATCTGCTCTCTGGGTGCCAGTGTACACACGGAAGTGTTGGTTGCTAAGCATGGAGTTGAGAAGAAATGTTGTTCTGCAGGGTAAAATGGTGGAGAGCTTGAAAAGCAGTCCATGCTTCCATACTGTGTCATATGCCGCCGACAGGTCCACGAGTGCGACGGCGGGCTGGAGCTGGAAGCCTGCTTCGATGTGCGTTGATAAAGCTACCACTCGGTCGCAGCAGTTATGGCCGCTCCGGAAGCCCGCTTGCTCCTTAGGGATGGTTGGCTCGATGATGGGGTCTAGTCTATGGAGTAGTCACCTCTCCAACACTTTATAATAAGTGCAAAGTAAGGAGATTGGGTGGTAGATGGAGGCCTCACAAGCATTCTTCCCCTTCTTCAGGAGGACAATTATTTTAGCCTCATTATTGAAATATACATGTAAATAATGTAACATGTTTAATGCAAACAACAATGTAAAGAACATAACTGGCATGTCTACAGCACTCCTCTGGTGCACAAAGACATCTGAAACATTTACATTGAGGAAAAAAAAACATAATGATTCATCCACAAACAGGAGAACTGTTTAAACATGTCTTATACCCCACAAGCACAACTTGTATTGTGAGATTTCAGTCATTGAAGAAAGATGAGAAAGACCAAAATGCTCTTCGCTCCTTTTCAGCATGGTCCTGGAGGACTGAATTTAGCATCCTAGGTTGAAACTGGCATCCACCAGAACCCTAGGTACCAGTATGAATCAGCAATTGGGACAGATTGCCATTGTGCCTTGCAATCAATGGCCCAGTAATTCTGGGCACAACGCGTGAGTACGGACGGGGTACTCACGCGTGTGCCCGGAGGAATTGCCGGTTTTCAGCATGCACAGCGCATGCGCTGAAAACCGGCATTTCCTGTCCTCTGACCCAAGGGGTTAAGAGGCAGAGCGCGCGCGACTGCACAGGCAGCGCGTGCGCAGTGAAATTCCTTTTTTTTTTCAGAGTTGCGCGCGTGTAAAGGCCTCTGGTCTTTACGCGTGGAAAAACCAGACGTAAGTATTTAGTTTTTCAGGTAAGTGGGCTTTTAGTACAATGTAGAAATTTTTTTTCCACAGGTTTGTTATTTTTAAAGAATTTACAGTAAGGTAAGTTTAGTTTTAGACCCTATTTTAAATTTTTTTATTTTTTTCAAAAAATTGATTAATTGTTTAAAACATTTTTTAAAACTTATTTATAGTTAATATAATCAGTGGGATGTTTTTTAAAATTTTATTTAAAGTTAAAGTAGTGTTTTGGCAGCCCATACTTTTCATGAGTTTGACAGCTCTTACTGTCAAACTCATGAATGAGTTTCCCCTCCCCTGATTGGCTGCACAGTGCTCACCTGATCCCAGCCGGCACATCGCACTAACTACGCCGCTGGATCAGGTAAGCACAGCGTGCCGACATCTGAACCGGGCCAGTGACAGGAAATGCAAGCAGGCCCGGGCTTCAGATGTCGGCGCGCAGGGTGAGTGCACATCGGGGCTTGCACGCGCGGCAAGGCCCCGATCCTAATTTCAGGGCCAATATCTTTAAGATCTCCTCTTGAGCAATGCAAACCCATAATAGTACAATTGGGGACACCCACCAGTACTTTATCCCAATGGTTAGGCCATTGTTCAAGATGGTAAATAGAGCACTCTAGGTGAATCCATCAGCAATATAATGGCTCGGAGTTTGCGGTAAGAATAATGGTGAGGCTATCAGTGCAAACTGTTATTAATGTGTAAATCGGACAAGTGTAAGTATAATGAACGGTGAGCAACGTTCGTTCACAGCTGACTGCAAAATCCGGGCCACTATTGTCTGCAAAAAGGACTCACTGGTGTTCTTTCTGAAATGCTTGGAATCAATAGTCCACGAATGCCCATTATGATGCCAGCCAACAGATCATTGTGAGGATACTGAATATGATAGGTGATAGTGGGCACCCTTGACTATCTCCGCTTTCACGAAACATAGATCCAGTGAGTCTCTTATGTACCCTTGTATGGCTCTTGGAGCTGGAGTATGCATCCCAGATAAAATCCAAGATTTGAGCATGTATTGCTATCACTTCTAGCTTCTGCATGAGCGCTGCATGAGACATTAGCTCAAAAGCTTTACAAAAATTAATAAAAACTATAAGTGGGCCTTATGACACTCTTAAGATTTTATCTAAAGCTACAACCCACCTTACACATTTTGCATGAGCACAAAATTCAACCTATTCCTTTCTGATTACTCTAAGGGCCTTCAAAGCAGCTGATACAGTTTGAAGTGCTAATGTAGAGCCAGGTGCTGGTTCATTATAAGTCAGTGTGGCCGCCCTCTGATCCTACTGCCGCATATGTGCACAATTTCCATACAGATGAAGAAGGTGCTAGATTACTAGGGTATTCTTGACTGATCTTGGGACAGCAGTGAGGCACTATGGGAAGTTTCAATCCCACAATAGAAACATAAAACATAGAAACATAGAAACATAGAAGATAGGAGCAGGAGTAGGCCATTCGGCCCCTCGAGCCTGCTCCGCCATTCAATGCGATCATGGCTGATCATCCAAACTCAGTACCCTGTCCCTGCTTTCTCTCCATACCCCTTGATCCCTTTAGCCTTAAGAAATATATCCAACTCCTTCTTGAATATATTTAATGAATTGGCCTCTACTGCCTTCTGTGGTAGAGAATTCCACAGGTTCACCACTCTCTGGGTGAAGAAATTCCTCCTCATCTCTGTCCTAAATGGCTTACCCCTTATCCTTAGACTGTGACCCCTGGTTTTTGTTTTTTTGTTAGCAAATGCTGACAAGTGGACACAAGATCAACCTGTGAAAGTTGGCATTTATGGTGGTTATGGTAGTTATCTTGCCCAGTATACATTTTAAAATTTGCATCATTATCCATCTGAAAATGTTCCCTTAAAAGATGTGAAACCAAGATGTCAGTTAAAATTTCACCTGCAAGTAGCTCCAAGCCTCTCTTCCCTGCACCTCTTGGGCTTTGCAGCGTATTTCTATAGGGTTTTATATCTAGGTCTAATATTTGTATGGAACGCCCTCTGCAGATATTTGGAAAAAACATCTTTCCAAATAGTTAGAAACACTAATGTGCCTGCAATGGATTTGTACTGGAGCATTCTAGGGCAATCCCAGGCATCAGGGAAGGTTAAATCCAATGTCAATATTTGTCAACAAATGCTCGGATAAGTGGACTCAACCCATGAGATGTTTACAGTTGGCATGCATGGTCACAGTAGGCATTGCTTGTGGCTTTAGATCAGTTCGAGGTTCCAGCATAGGCTGGGGTATAAATAGGATCAAAGGTGCAGTTAATTGATCTTCACATAATGAGATATCAACTGTCAAGAGATCAACTGGCCCCCTGCCTCATGCCTGGAATTAAAATATTGGCAGAATGTTGCTGCCGCACAGGAAATACATGGATTTCAACTGGGTCTTCAACCAAAGCTGCATGGAGGGGGAGCCTGGAGGGTGCATGACTCCTATCAGGCCTCTACACATGTTGCTTTATTACTAAGAATTAGGTGTGAGAATGTACAAGTGGGGAATAGCAGTTCTGGAAAGGGGTTAGCAGCCCAGGGGATAGGTACAGCATGCCCAAGGGTGAAGATAGTGGTCCTGGGCTAGAGGTTTGCAGCCTGAGTTGTGGCAATCGTGGGTCAGGGTTAGGGGAGAGGGGAATAAGTTGGAGCAGCTCAGGGGAGGAGCAGGTCACACCAATTACCAAATGATTTTCTGCTCCTCCCTTTCCTCTGTTCACTTTGCAAGCTAGCATGTGGGGGACAGCAGCAGGAATTTCATCCCGCAGCTCCATGCTCCATTGTGGGCATACCCAGGCTGCCAATAATGAGCAGATTTTGATGTTCTAATGAAAATTTGACAGCTGTAAACAGCAGAAAGGAAGCAAGTGCTAAATATCAGCGTTTCTAAATAGTAATTCAAGAGGTACTAATGCAAACTGTGTGTGTGTGTGTTGGGGGGAGGGGCAGGGGGATGGAGTTAATGGTGGGAGTGAAGGGGGTCTCAGACGAAGGTCAATGATATCCCACTGATGATGCTTCAGTTCTTTGACAATTCTGACAGACCCTTTGATGCCGGGTGGTGGAGCAGTCTTTTATTTCAGCTTCTCACTGGAAGCAGAGGGAGTGAGCCTTTGGCTTAGTGGGAGCATTCTCGCCTCGGAGTCAGAAAGTGCAGGGTTTGAACCCTGGTGAGTGGAGATCGTAGCTCCAATTCCGAACTTTGGGTTGACATCCATAAGAACATAAGAACTTAAGAAAGATGAGCAGGAGTAGGCCATTCGGCCCCTTGAGCCTGCTCCGCCATTCAATAAGGTCATGGCTGATCTTCTACCTCATCTCCACCTTCCTGCATTATCTCCATATCCCTTGGTTCCCTCAGTATCCAAAAATCTATCGATCTCTGTCTCAAATATACTCAACGACTGAGCATCCACAGCCCTCTGGAGTACAGAATTCCAAAGGTTCATAACCCTTTGAGTGAAGAAATTTCTCCTCATCTCAGTCCTAAATGGCCGACCCCTTATTCTGAGACTGTGACCCTTGGATCTAGGCTTCCCAGCCAGGGGACACATTCTCCCAGCAGCTACCCTGTCAAGCCCCTTAAGAATATTGTATGTTTCAATGAGATCACCTCTCATCTAAACTCTAGGGAATATAGGCCTAGTGTACTCAATCTCTCCTCACAGGACAATCCCCCCATCCCAGGAATCAGTCTAGTGAACCTTTGTTGTACTCCCTCTAAGGCAAGTATATCCTTTTTCTAGTGTCAGCTGTGGCTCAGTTGGTAGCACCCTTGCTTCTGAGTTAGTCCCTTTCCAGAGACTTGAGCACAAAAATCTAGGCTGACACTGCAGTGCAGTACTGAGGGAGTGCTGCACTGTTGGAGGTGCTGTCTTTCAAATGAGACATTAAACCAGGGCCCCCTCTGCTCTCCCAGGTGAACATAAAAGATCCCATGGCACTATTTCGAAGAAGAGCAGGGGAGTTATCCCCGGTGTCCTAGTCAATATGTGTCCCTCAATCAACATCACTAAAAACAGAATATCTGGTCATTATCACATTGCTGTTTGTGGGAGCTTGCTGTGTGCAAATTGGCTGCCACGTTTCCTACATTACAACAGTGACTACACTTCAAAAGTACTTCGTTGTAATGTGCTTTGGGACGCGGTGAGGTCAGGAAAGGCGCTATATAAATGCAATTAATTCCTTCCTTCCTCCCTCCCTCCCTCCCTCCCTCCTTCCCTCCCTTCCTCCCTCCCTCTCTTCACTCCTTCCTTCCTTCCCTCCTCCCTTCCTTCCACCAAAACTGTGCACAGTACTTCTGGTGTGGCCTCCCCAAGGCCCCATGTAATTGCAGTAAGACTTCTTTTCTCATACTACAATCTTTTTGTAATAAAAGCTAACATACCATTTGCTTTCCTAATTGCTTGCTGTACCTGCATGTTAACTTTCTGGGATTCATGTACAAGGACACCCAGGTCCCTCTGAACACCAACATTTCCCAATCTCTCACCATTTAAAAAATATTCTGCTTTTCTATTTTCCCTACCAAATTTGATAACTTCACATTTCTCCACATTATATTCCAGCTGCCGTGTTCTTGTCCACTGTCTATATCCCTTTGCAGCCTCTTTGCGTCCTCCTCACAACTTACTTTCCCACCTAGCTTTGTATCGTCAGCAAACTTGGATACATTACACTCTGTCCCCTCATCTAAGTCATTGATGTAGATTGTAAATAGCTAAGGCCCAAGCACTGATCCTTCCGGTACCCCGCTAGTTATAGCCTGCTAACCCAAAAATTAACCGTTTATTCCTACTCTCCGCTTTCTGTCCATTAACCAATTCCCAATCCATGTTAATATATTACTCCTAATCCCATTAGCAATAATTTGTGCAATAACCTCTTGGGTGGCCACTTATCAAATGCTTTTTGAAAATCCAAATACACCACATCCACTGGTTCCCCCATATCTACCCTGCTAGTTACAACCTCAAAAAACTCTTCATATATCCAGCAGGCCAGGCAGCATCCGTGGAGAGAGAAACAGAGTTAACGTTTCAGGTCGATGATCCTTCATCAGAACTGGAAAAAAGCAGGAAATGGAAAGCAAGTTTAGGGGCTGGGAAAAGGGGGAGGGGATGAAAGAACAAAAGGGAAGGTCAGTGATAGGATAGAAAGCAGGAGAGATTAAGAGACATTGAGAGACATTAAGAGATATTCAAGGCGAGAGGAGGTGGTAACAGGACAGGTTAAGGAACAAAGGATGGCTCTAGATGAGGTGTGAATTGCGCTGGCTGAATGAAGGACAGTTGCCCTGTGGGAGGGAAGAAAAAAAGGGGCCAAACAAAAGTGTGAAAAAAAAAGAAGAAAATATATATATGTGATAGGGGCCGAGGTTATGATCTGAAATTGTTGAACTCTATGTTGAGTCCAGAGGGCTGTAGAGTGCCTAATCGGAAGATGAGGTGCTGTTCCTCGAGCTTACGCTGAGCTTCCGTGGAACAGTGCAAGAGGCCGAGGATGGTGAGGTCTGAGTGGGAATGGAGTGGTGAATTAAAGTGACAGGCCACCGGGAGCCAATTTCAGATCATAACCTCGGCTGCTATCACATATATATATTTTCTTCTTTTTTTTTATCCACACTTTTTGTTTGGCCCCTTTTTTACTTCTCTCCCACATGGCAGCTGTCCTTCATTCTGCCAGCGCAATTCACACCTCATCTAGAGCCATCCTTTGTTCCTTAACCTGTCCCATTACCACCTCCTCTTGCCTTGAATATCTCTTAATGTCTCTCAATGTCTCTTAACCTCTCCTGCTTTCTATCCTATCACAGACCTTCCCTTTTGTTCTTTCATCCCCTCCCCCTTTTCCCAGCCCCTAAACTTGCTTTCCATTTCCTGCTTTTTTCCAGTTCTGACGAAGGTTCATCGACCTGAAACGTTAACTGTGTTTCTCTCTCCACGGATGCTGCCTGGCCTGCTGAGTTTTTCCAGCATTTTCTGTTGTTATTTCAGATTTCCAGCATCCGCAGTATTTTGCTATCGTCTTCATATATCCATGTTGACTCTGCCCAACCATATTATGAATTTCTAAGTGCCCTGTTATCACGACCCTAACAATAGATTCTAACATTTTTCCTACTACTGATGTCAGGCTAACTGGTCTATAGTTCCCTGTTTTCGCTCTCCCTTCTTTCTTGAATAGCAGAGTTATATTTGCTACCTTTCAATCTGTGGGGACCGATCTAGAATCTAGGGAAATCTGGAAGATCAAAACCAATGCATTCACTATCCAGGGACTTGAGCACATACAGCTAGGCTGACACTCCAGTGCTGTCTTTTGGATGAGACGTTAAACCGAGGCCCCGTCTTCTTTCTTGGGTGGACATAAAATATCCCATGGCACTATTTTGAAGAAGAGCGAGGAAGTTATCCCCGGTGTCCTGGCCAATATTTATCCCTCAACCAACATAACAAAAAAAAAACAGATTGTCTGGCCATTATCACATTGCTGTTTGTGGGAGCTTGCTGTGCGCAAATTGGCTGCCGCGTTTCCCACATTACAACAGTGACTCCACTTCAAAAATACTTCATTGGCTGTAAAGCACTTTGAGATGTCCGGTGGTTGTGAAAGTCGCTATATAAATGTAAGTCTTTCTTTTCTTTCTCTGTAGCCACCTCTTTTGAAACCCCAGGATGTAGTCCATCAGGTTCAGGGAATTTGATGGCTTTTAGTCCCATTAATTTCTCAAGTACTATTTCTTCACTAATACTAATTTCTTTGAGTTCCCCATTCTCACTAGACCCCTGGCTCTCCACTATTTCCAGAATTGATTTGTCTTCTTCCTTGAAGACAGATACAAAGTAATTGTTTAATGTCTCTGCCATTTCCTTATTCCCCATTATAATATCTCCTGTCTCTGCCTCTAAGGGACCCATGTTTACTTTTGCTAATCTCTTTCTTTTTACATACCTGTAGAAACTTTTACAATCTGTTTTCATGTCTCTTGCTAGTTTACTCTCATATTTTATTTTCTCTCTATCAATTTTCTGGTCATCTTTTGCTGAATTCTAAAATCCTCCCCAATCCTCAGGCTTGCTACTCTTTTTGGCAACATATAAACCACTTCCTTTAATTTAATACTATCTTTAACTTCTCTTGTTAGCCATGGTTAGATCACTTTTCCTGTGGGATTTTTATTCCTTAAGGGAATGTATATTCGGTGCGCTTAATGAACTATTTCTTTAAATGTTTGCCATTGCTTATCAACCATCATATCTTTTAATCTAGTGGGATACTTGTGTCCGGTGGGTATGGGTGGCCCCTCCCCTCATCGTATGGGTTTGGGAGCCCATTAAACCTTCCTGCTGTATAGGAGTAACCACCCTATCGACTGGTATAAAGATGGTTATGGCCATGGAAGGAGCTTTCACATTATGGCCTGTCAGACTGTTAATCCACCTGCGAATCCTTCCAATACTCCACACTATTCTCCAAGGGATGAATGTAAAGATACGAAAACAAGAGCAACTGAAAGCAGAGCACCACCTCTGTAGTACAGATGAGACCCAACACTCAGCAGGCCTGACTGAAAACCTAAATATATTTTCAGATAGTTGAAGGTTACCTTTGTTGCGCAACATGTGTACATTTTTACTTTCCCACTCAATGATCCTGTGAAATTCCTGATCACTCCCAGAGAAAATTGGGGTTACATTAGAGAGTTGCGTGGTGCCAGTAGAGAGTCGAGCTGGCACGGGTTACTGCACGCTTTCCACAATGGAGGAAGATATATCCGTCATGTTCTTTACAATTCTGAGAAGGTTGCTCTCCCAGAGCTTACAATATTAATATTAATGGGCCAGAACTTCGGGTCCCCACGGGTGAGTACGCGCTGGGTACTCACGCGTAGGCCCAACGAAAGTGCCGGTTTCGTGCATGCACTGCGCATGCGCGGGAAACCGGAACTTCCGTTCCCTTAAAGGAAGGGGTTCACAGGTCGAACGCGTGCACCGGAGAGGCAGCGCGTGCGCCTGGAACTTCCGTTTTTTTTGCAGGTTTCTCCGGGAGGGTAAGTCTCCAGGAGCTACTCTTGTAAAAAGCAGTCGCAAGGCCTGCTTTTAACAAGGTAAGTGGTGAATTAAGTTAAAGTAAAACATTTTTTCCACAGGTTTATTATTTTTAAATACTTTAAAGAAAGGTAAGTTTATTTTTAGCCCCGTTAGAAACTGTAATTCATTTTTTCAAAAATTTAAATTATTGTTTAAAATAGTTTTTTTATGTAATTTATAGTTATTTTAAAAAAGTGATTTAAAAAAAAATTATTTGAAGTTTTAGTGATGTTTTGGGGCTGAATTGTATTCATAGATTTGACGGGTCTTCCTGTCAAATCTATGAATAGAGATTCTCTGCTACGATTAGCTCTCCATGGCCCACGTGATCCCAGGGGACGCTTCGAACTAACTGCGCCCCTGGGATATGCAAGCACTGCGCGCCGACAGTTGGAGCAGGCCCAGGATCGGAATCCCATGCGGGTCCACAGCACAACGGCCGGCGCGCTAGGTAAGTGCAGATCAGAGGCTTGCACCCACGGGAAGCCTCCGACCCGAATTTCTGGGCCATTACTGCTCACAGTTGTTGCTCAGTTCCAGATGGGTGTGTTGACTGAGAACTTGAACCTGCTGAGATTGGAACTGCAGTGAGCCGTTGCACTGCTGCCCTTTAAAAGCCCTGATCTGCCATCTGTAACCTATTTAGAAGGAAGGCTTGCTTTACACCGTGCATCCACATGTGATCCGATTGCTCGACTTTCAGATTGAATCTTTATCAGATTTTAAGGAATCATTAACACTTCTGTCTGTCACGCCAGGCTGCCCTTAAAATGCATCATAAAGGCACAAGCACTGCTGTTCCTACTGAGGGCTGGAGCAGCACAATTGCTCCAGTATAAAGATCAATGGAAATCAAGAAACAACGCAGTCATCAGCAGGGAGCTCCCCCATCCCCACCGCCATGATTGAGTAAATAAGCACAAGATATTGAAGATTTAGGGCTAGAAATTCATTATAGCCAAGGAATGGGCAGTATCAGTAGAAAAGTTGCAGAATTTGTGCCAGGCACTAATGCTTTAGACTGCATGCAAAATTCATGCTCACTGCTCAAAAAAATGATTGGAGTCCTAATTCAAGTCTTAAAACCCAAGCTCATTGGCATTACACTTAAAGGGTGGACCAATAACAGGTGCAGTCTAATCGCAAGTAAATATTGCCATAAGCTTTTTCCACTACTTAAAGGGGAGGTTCATTGATGCTGCAGAACCTCATTCTCAGCATTGCTGGCTGTGCAGCTACCTCAGCAAGCAGAAGCAGAAGCAGAAGCAGAAGCAGAAGCAGAAGCAGAAGCAGAAGCAGAAGCAGAAGCAGAAGCAGAAGCAGAAGCGCAGAAGCAGAAGCGCAGAAGCGCAGAAGCAGAAGCAGAACAAGGAGCCGGAGGACTGAATCAGGTGTGCTGATGGCAAACCCATGCCCCAGGGAGAGAGCCGACAGATTCTGCGATGAAGCATTGGATGCATTCGTTTTCACTGTGGAGAGATAGAGGGTGATGCTCTACCCGGCAAGTGGCAGGAGGCCCTTGCAACATGTCTTCCGTACCATGTGGCGGGAGGTAGCACAGCACGTCTCGGGCAGCACTGTGGTCCCTAGCACCTACAGACAGTGCAGGAAGAAATTTAACAACCTCACTCGTGTGGTCAGGGTGAGTAAAGGCTTCAACAAATGCTACATACCACCATCTGAACCATATTCTTCACACACTGCCCAAAGCACCACACCCCCAGCACTCACCCACCAACAATCTCTACCTACCAACACTCACACCAACATTTCACACTTTGCACACAAAGACAGCTATTCAACTATGGCAGGCACATCACCCAAACACATTGCTCCACACTCACTCACACACTTTCCTTTCTCTTGCAGGCCAAGGTGGCTCACAACAGGAGGGAGCAGGAGCACACAGGCCGGGGACAGGTCGACAGCCAACCACTGTCTGGGCTGGAGAATCGAGTGCTGCAGATTGTTGGGCGCCAGGTGGTGGGCACCGTGGCTACCGGCAAGTAGTATGTTCATCCCTACTCCACCTTCTCACATCCCACTTCCTCCTCACACCACAAGCGTTTTGCACTTTCCAGCTAATCATGCCGTATGCATGCATTTCCCCCTTTCTGCTCCCCTCCCCTCACCTTAACCCGACTCTTGGGCCTTTATGCTTTCAGATAATCAGCAAGCACCTGAACAGCCTGTCCCTGAGTGAGGTGGGAGAAGAGGAGGAGGAAGAACACACCGCGTCACTGCATGTGTTACCCGCAGACACCAACTCAGATATTGGTACTACGCGTTCTTTAGAGGCTAGTATAGTAGTGGGATCTGCACAGGGTGAGGCACCGGGGATGAGTGGGCTGCAGCAAGGCCAGGGGGAAAGGGTAGCTTGGGGGCCAACTCCCCGGAGGGCGAGTCAGCGCGCGAGTTCTGCTGCACAAGACTCAGATGAGGACATCGATGGGGAGGCATTTAGAAGAAGGGTGATGGGCATGCTCATGGAGATGATAGGTGCAATGGCAAGGGTGCCCGAGAGCCTCTTGGCAATGGTAAGGAGCATGGAGGAGTCCACCTCCAACATTACACAAGGCTCTGTGCACACCATGGAGCCCATCATTTCCAGTTTGCAAATGATGGTCGACTCCCAGAGAGACCGCGGTGACCCAGATCTGATGCCACATGTGATGAGTGATCTGGCAGCTTCCATTGCAGCACAGGCAGAAGTGATGCAACATCTTAGTGCTGTAATGCAGTCTATGCTTGGTGGCATCCAATCTCAGACTGCTCTCATGCAGTCTCAACTTGATGCCATCATGATTGGGTCTACCACCGCCCACCGGGGTTTTCACAGTGTTGCAGCAGGCCAGTAATCTGTGCCCCAACAGATTGCTAGGGATGCTGAGGTGCTGCCCTGGGGGAGTGGCAGTGGGTCAGTGGAGCAGGAACCTGCTGTCCTCTCTCAGGATGACAGCATTCCTGCTCCCACCGCTGCCATTCCGCCATTGCCCTTGTTGCTGCCTGTCATCCAGCCAGCCCAGACTGCTGCTGCCCATGCTGAGGTGGTGCAGTCTACAGCTGGACCTTCCAGGTCCAGAGCTGGTTGAGGGCGTCCTGCAAGGCCATCTGAAGTCTCCCGCACGGACACGCAGCAGCCTTCCACCAGCCGTGCTGCAGCCACTGGGCCAACACTTCATAGGAGCACTAGAGTAGGCAAGGGCACAGTAACGACAGGCACTAAGGGATTGCAGAAGGGTGAATAGTTAATATTTTTGGTGTAATTATGTGTTCACTGATTGTTGATAAATTTATTAATTCACTTACCATTCTTTTGTGGTGTCTATCATTTTAGCTTTGCGGTGTGATAGGGCCTGCGAGAGGGATGGAATGATGGGGATATGGTGAGCAATGGGGATCTGGGCTGTAAGTCCTCCTGGTGTGAGGCTGGAGGTCTGCTTGGAGGAGGTGGCAGAGTTCTGTGACCACCTCCTTGGTGAGGCGGAACTGTCTAATACATTGCTCCTCGCTTAATTGAAGGTAGGAGAAGTGCTCTCGGAATACCCTTGGAGAGTCCTGATATTCCCCCTCATCTCTCTGCGCACATGTTCACGTCTTTCTCGCTACCTACGCTCCCTCTGCCGTAGATCCTGGAGGGCAAGGTGGCATGCCAGTAGAGCCCACATTAATGTTGCCAAGTGTAGCAGTTTGATTCTTTGAACAATAAATGTAACTACTTTTTTTTTGAAGTTAGGAGCAGGAGTAGGCCATTTGGCCCTTCGAGCCTGCTCCGCCATTCAATGAGATCATGGCTGATCATCCAAATTCAGTACCCTGTCTCTGCCTTCTCCCCATATCCCTTGATCCCTTTAGCCTTAAGAAATATATCCAACTCTTTTTTGAATATATTTAATGAACTGGCCTCCACCGCCCTCTGTGGCATAGAATTCCACAGGTTCACCACTCTCTGGGTGAAGAAATTCCTCCTCATTTCAGTCCTAAATGGCTTACCCCTTATCCTTAGACTATGACCCCTGGTTCTGGACTCCCCGGCCATCATAAACATCCTTCCTGCATCTAGTCTGTCCAGGCCTGATAGAATTTTATAAGTTTCGATGAGATCCCCTCTCAATCTTCTAAACTCCAGTGAGTATAAGCCCAATCGACACAATCTCTCCTCATACGTCATTCCTGCCATCCCAGATACCAGCCTGGTGAATCTTCGCTGCACTCCTTCCATGGCAAGAACGTCCTTCCTCAGGTAAGGCGACCAAAATTGCACACAGTACTCAAGGTGCAGTCTCACCAAGGCCCTGTACAACTGTAGCAAGACATCCTTGTTCCTGTACTCGAACCCTCTTGCTACAAAGGCCAACATACCATTTGCCTTCTTAACCGCCTGCTGCACCTGCATGCTTACCTTCAGCGACTGGTGCACAAGAACACCCAGGTCTCTTTGCACTTCCCCTTCTCCCAATCTATTGCCATTCAAATAATAATCTGCCTTCCTGTTTTTGCCACCAAAGTGGATAACCTCACATTTATCCACATTATAGTGCATTTGCCATGTTTCTGCCCAATCACCCAATCTGTCCAAATCGTACTGGAGTTTCACGACATCCCCCTCACAGCTTACCCTCCCACCCAGCTTTGTGTCGTCTGCAAATTTGGAGATATTACATCCAATTCCTTCGTCCAGATCATTAATATATATTGGGAACAGCTGGGGTCCTAGGACCGATCCTTGCGGTACCCCACTAGTCACTGCCTGCCACTCGGAAAACGACCCGTTTATTCCAACTCTTTGCTTTCTGTCCACCAACCAGTTCTCTATCCAAGTCAATACCTTGCCCCCAATCCCATGTGCCTTAATTTTGCACGCTAATCTCTTATGTGGGACCTTATCGAAAGCTTTCTGAAAGTCCAAATACACCACATCCACTGGTTCTCCCTTATCTATTTTACCAGTTACATCCTCAAAAAATTCCAGTAGATTAGTCAAGCATGATTTACCTTTTGTAAATCCATGTTGACTTTGTCCGATCCTGTCACTGCTTACCAAGTGCTCTGCTATTACATCTTTTATAATAGATTCTAGCATTTTCCCCACTACCGATGTCAGGCTTACCGGTCTATAATTCCCCGCTTTTTCTCGACCACCTTTTTTGAATAGTGGGGTAACATTAGCTACCCTCCAATCCATGGGTACTGTTCCAGAGTCTATCGAGTTCTGGAAGATGACCAGCAATGCATCTACTATTTCCAGGGCCACTTCCTTAAGTACCCTGGGATGTAGATTATCAGGCCCTGGGGATTTATCGGCCTTTAGTCCCATCAATTTTCCTAACACCATTTCCCTACAAATACTGATTTCTTTCAGTTCCACCCTTTCATCAGGCCCTATGTTCCCCGGCATCTCTGGGAGGTTATTTGTGTCCTCCTTTGTGAAGACAGAACCAAAGTATGAATTTAGTTGGTCTGCCATTTCTTTGTTTCCCATTATAAATTCCCCTGATTCTGACTGTAAGGGACCTACGCTTGACTTCACCAATCTTTTTCTCTTCACATATCTATAAAAGCTTTTACAGTCAGTTTTTATGTTCCCTGATAGCTTACTCTCATATTCTATTTTCCCTTTCTTAATTAATCCCTTTGTCCTCCTTTGTTGAATCCTAAACTGCTCCCAATCCTCAGGATTATTGCTTTTTCTGGCCAATTTATATGTCGTCTCCTTGGATCTTATGCTATCTCTAATTTCCCTTGTTAGCCACGGTTGAGTCACCTTTTTTGTTTTATTTTTATGCCAAACTGGGATGAACAAATTCTGTAGCTCATCCATTCGGTCTTTGAATGTTTGCCATTGCCTATCCACCGTCAACCCTTTGAGTGCCATTCCCCAATCAATCCTACCCAACTCGCTCCTCAGACCATCGTAGTTTCCTTTATTTAAATTGAGGACCCTAGTCTCTGAGTCAACTACTTCATTCTCCATCTTAATGAAGAATTCGATCATATTATGATCGCTCAGACCCAAGGGGCCTCGTACAACAAGATTGCTAATTAATCCTTTGTCGTTACATAATACCCAGTCTAAGATGGCCTGATCTCTGGTCGGTTCCTCAACATATTGGTCCAGTAAACCATCCCGTAAACACTCCAGGAATTCCTCCTCCACAGTATTGTTACTAATTTGGTTAGCCCAATCTATATGTAGATTAAAGTCACCCATGATGACTGCTGTGCCCTTATTGCACGCTTCTTTAATTTCCCTTTTAATGCCATCCCCAACCTCCGCCTTACTGTTGGGAGGTCTATGTACCACTCCCACTAATGTTTTATTCCCCTTAGTATTTCTCAATTCTACCCATACAGATTCCACATCATCAGAGCTAATATCCTTCATTACAATTGTATTAATCCCTTCTTTAACCAGTAATGCTACCCCACCTCCCTTTCCTTTTTGCCTATCTTTCCTGAATATCGAATACCCCTGGATGTTGAGTTCCCAGTCTTGGCCATCCTTGAGCCACGTTTCCGTAATCCCAACCAAATCATATTCGTTTACCTTTATTTGCGCAGCCAATTCATCCACCTTACTACAAATGCTCCTCGCATTAAGACACAAAGCCTTCAGGCTTGTTTTTTTAACGCACTTAGACCTATTAGAATTATTATTTACTGTGGCCACATTTGATTTAAACCGTTGATTTCTCTGACTGCCACTTTTGTTTTTCTCCTTCCTATCTTTTGCTTTTATCCTTGTTTCCCTTTCCTCTGTCTCCCTGCTCAGGTTCCCAACCCCCTGCCATTTTAGTTTAAACCCCCCCGAACAGTGCTAGCAAACCTCCCCGCAAGGATATTTGTCCCGCTCTGGTTCAGGTGCAACCCGTCCGACTTGTAAAAGTCCCACCTTCCCCAGAAGCAGGCCCAGTGATCCAGGAAACTAAAGCCCTCCCTCCTGCACCAACTCTTTAGCCACGCATTCATCTGCTCTATCCTCCTATTCCTATACTCACTAGCACGTGGTACCGGGAGTAATCCAGAGATTACAACCTTTGAGGTCCTGCTCTTTAATCTGCTACCTAGCTCCCTAAATTCTTGCTGCAGGACCTCATCCCTCTTCCTACCCATGTCATTGGTCCCAATGTGAACCACAACGTCTGACTGTTCACCCTCCCCCTTCAGAATGCCCTGAAGCTGTTCAGTGACATCCTTGACCCTGGCACCAGGGAGGCAACAAACCATCCTGGAGTCACGCCTACGGCCACAGAAACGCCTACCTGTACCCCTTACGATAGAATCCCCTACCACTATTGCTCTCCCACTCTTTTTCCTCCCTTCCTGAGCAGCAGAAGCACCCCTGGTGCCAGGAAGTTGGCTGCTGCTGCCTTCCTCTGGTAAGTCATCCCCCTCAACAGTATCCAAATCGGTATACCTGTTTGAGAGGGGGATGGCCACAGGGGTCCCCTGCACTACCTGCCTGCCTCTACTGCTCTGCCTGATGGTCACCCATTTCCCTTCTGCCTGTGCAGCCCTTACCTGCGGTGTGACCAACTCACTAAACGTGTTATCCACGACCCTCTCAGCATCGTGAATGCTCCAAAGCCCATCCAGCCGCAGCTCTAGCACCGCAATGCGGTCTGCTAGTAGCCGCAGCTGGATGCATTTCTGGCACACGTGGTCATCAGGGACACCGGCAGTGTCCCTGAATTCCCACATAGAGCAAGAGGAGCATAACACAGGGCTGGGCTCTCCTGGCATGACTTACCCTTTAATTAATTTAAATTAATTTACTATCACCAATTAAAGATAACTCTAAGGCGCTTGTATAGTTTACCAACAGTCCCTGCTACACCAGAAAAGACCTTAGTAACTATAAACTACAGAGTTAAAATTTAAAAAAGAGAAATACTCACCATCCAATCACTTACCTGCTCCCTGGTGACGTCACACTCTGATCACTTTTTACCTCTCTCCCTGCTGCTGAGTTAGTCGGGCCTCGCCTCGCTCCTCCTTTTATACCCGGCCTCGGTGCTCTCCTGGTCCGATCTGGTCGGGCCTCGCCTCGCTCCTCCTTTTATCTGCCGCCTCGGGGCTCTCCTGGTCCGATCTGGTCGGGCCTCGCCTCGCTCCTCCTTTTATCTGCCGCCTCGGGGCTCTCCTGGTCCGATCTGGTCGGGCCTCGCCTCGCTCCTCCTTTTATCTGCCGCCTCGGGGCTCTCCTGGTCCGATCTGGTCGGGCCTCGCCTCGCTCCTCCTTTTATCTGCCGCCTCGGTGCTCTCCTGGTCCGATCTGGTCGGGCTTCGCCTCGCTCCTCCTTTTATCTGCCGCCTCGGGGCTCTGGTCCGATCTGGTCGGGCCTCGCCTCGCTCCTCCTTTTATCTGCCGCCTCGGGGCTCTCCTGGTCCGATCTGGTCGGGCCTCGCCTCGCTCCTCCTTTTATCTGCCACCTCGGGGCTCTCCTGGTCCGATCTGGTCGGGCCTCGCCTCGCTCCTTCTTTTATCTGCCGCCTCGGGGCTCTCCTGGTCCGATCTGGTCGGGCCTCGGCTCGCTCCTCCTTTTATCTGCCGCCTCGGTGCTCTCCTGGTCCTAGTTGCCACAACACTCCTGATACAAAAGAACCTTGAAATTACTGAATGAAACTGTTGCAGTGGGTGAAACTGACAAAAAACCACTGAAACTGCACTAACCAGACAGCTGCGAGTGATTAATGATGATCCCTTTAAATAATGAATCTGGAGCTGGCTTCCTGGAGCTTCATGCCAGCTCTCCCTGTCGGTATTTACTCCAGGCACTAAGGTAAGTGGCGAGAATCAATTTAGCAGATCGGGCGGTCCGTGAGCGTTGCACACTCACTGATGTCACGATCCACCTGGCATTGGCATTCCCAGCGATACCTCTTACCAGCGGTGCTATGGGGAACGGAATTTGGCGTGTGCCGTTGGATTCGCCTTGCCCCGATGATACTGCTCTAGCGCCCCATTAACGCCATCTGCTGGCACTAACAGAGGCTTTAAGGGGATGAATTTTTCCCCCTTAGAGTTAAATATCAAACTGATACTAAGGGCTCGAATTTCCAAGCCCCGTGGAGGCGGGTTTGGAGGCAGGAGTGGGGGGAAAATACAGAAGCCTGCTAGGGCCTTTTATACAGGGGTGGTCACTGCCGGTACTGCAGTCTAAGACCAGTTATTCCCTTAAAGGTACATACACAACAATTCCTCCCCTTTTAGATAAACAGTACATAACATTCATTTAACAACTAAATAATAACTAATTACAATTACAATTTTCTCAGTAATATATACATCAACTGAAATAGTCATTTATAAGTTCAGTCTTTGAGGAGGCTTCCTGATCCGGACTGGATAGCGCCTTTCTCGAGTATCCTGTTCTGGCGGTGGAGTCAATTCTGGCTCATTGTCATTGGTTGGTTCGTCAGCTTCCAATACCCCTGCTTCTGAGGTAGACGCAATCTGTACTTCGGGCTCATTACCAGGTGCACATGCTTGTGGTACAGGTTTGGCTTGTTCCTGTGACTCTAGAATCTGGTCAGCATGGCGTCTCACGATGCTCTCTCCAACGTCCACTGTGTACATTAGTGGTCCCTGCTGTGTGCATATCGTGCTTGGCTGCCATTTTTCTGTTTGGTAGTCGCGGGCCAAGACTGGTTGCCCTATCTTGAAGCTCCTGGTTGGCTTCTCATTTATGTGCTGGAACTGCTTATCCTCAACATCTCGTCTTATGTTTGGTTTGAGCAAATCCAAGCGACATCTTAGTCTCCGGTTGAAAAACAGTACGGCTGGAGTTTGGTTGGTTACTGCATGTGTCGCATTCCGGTAAGCAAACAGGAAGTTATCCACTTTGTGTTGCAGTGGTATGTCGTCATTATACATTGCCTTTATGGCCTTTTTAAAGGTCTGAACAAACCTCTCAGCCAATCCATTTGTGGCTGGATGATATGGGGCAGATGTGTAATGTTTCACCCCATTATTCTTCAGGAACCTCCGGAAATCCTCAGACACAAACTGTGGGCCATTGTCGGAACAGATCTGTTCTGGTAATCCATTCCTGGCGAAGATGGTCCTTAGGACTGCAATAGTTTTCTCCGTGGTGGTGGAGGACATTTTAAAGACCTCTGGCCATTTCGAATGGGCGTCCACAGCGATTAGAAACATTGAGTCCATAAATGGACCAGCGAAATCAATGTGTACCCATTGCCATGGAGATGAGGGCCACTCCCATGGATGTAGCGGGGCCTGTGGTGGAGCGTTTTGGACCTTCTGGCATCCTGTGCATCTCTTGGTCATATCCTCGATTTCTTTATCGATTCCCGGCCACCACACAAACGCCCTGGCTAGGCACTTCATTTTTAGCCCTCCCAGATGACCCTCGTGAAGCTCATTGAGTACTCTATCTCTCTACTTGGGTGGAATTACCACTCGGAATCCACACATCAAGGTTCCCCGGCACACTGACAGCTGTTCCCTCCTTGGCGAGAATGCTGGCAACAGTGAGTCGCCATATGCTGGCCATCCCTTCACCGTCAAATCATAGACCCGAGAGAGTGTCGGGTCATTTTGGGTTTCCTTCTCAATACTTGCGTTTGTAACAGGCAAACATTCGACTATGGTCGCATGGAATATCTCCACAGGGTCCACTGCAGGTGCTTCTTCCGCCGTAGGCAACGGTAGGCACAACAGCCCATCAGCGTTTCCATGTTGTTTCGTACCTTTGTACTCTATGTCATACTGATGTGCCCCTAGAAAAAGTAAGAAATCACACAACACCAGGTTATAGTCCAACAGCTTTATTTGAAATCACAAGCTTTCGGAGCGCTGCTCCTTCTTCTGGTGAAGTGGAGAAATGCATAAAGACACAGCTTATATAGTCAGAGAATCATGTCAGATGTTTACAGGTAACCTTTCCAACTGCCATTTATCGCACCTCGGCAGAGAGATAATCACAGCAGTCAAAGGTGTGAATGGTGTCCAAACAGGTCAGTCAGGGAAACATTACATCAAAGAACAATGAGGTGGGGTCACAAGGGGTAAAATATTGCAGATGCTGGGGTCTGTATGAAAAACAAAAAAACAGACAAAAAACATTTTTTTTTTTTGGCTGGAAATCACAGCAGGTCCAGCCGCATCTGTTTAGAGAGAACAAGCCAATGTCGACTCGAGTCTGGATGACCCTGCATCAGGTGGGGTTACATGTAGCGTGACATGAACCCAAGATCTCAGTTAAGGCCGTCCTCATGGGTGCGGAACTTGGCTATCAGTTTCTGCTCGACGATTTTGCGTTGTCGTGTGTCTCGAAGGCCACCTTGGAGAATGCTTACCCGAAGATCGGAGGCTGAATGTCCTTGACTGCTGAAGTGTTCCCCGACTGGGAGGGAACACTCCTGCCTGGTGATTGTTGCGCGGTGTCCGTTCATCCGTTGTCGCAGTGTCTGCATGGTCTCGCCGATGTACCATGCTCCGGGGCATCCTTTCCTGCAACGTATGAGGTAGACAACGTTGGCCGAGTCACATGAGTATGTACCATGTACCTGGTGGGTGGTGTCCTCACGTGTGATGATGGTATCTGTGTTGATGATTTCAAATAAAGCTGTTGGACTATAACCTGGTGTTGTGTGATTTCTTACATTTGTCCACCCCAGTCCAACTCCGGCATCTCCACACCATGCCTAGAAAAAGTGACCAACTTTGCAGCCGTTGCGCCGTCATCACCGGAACGCCCTTATTTGGGTTAAAAATTGAGACCAGGGTTTGATGATCAGTCAGTAGGGTGAATTTCTGCCCGTGCAGATAGTGATTGAACTTCTTCACCCTCCACACCAGGCTGAGGGCCTCCCTGTCAATCTGGGCGTAGTTACGCTCGGCTGAGGTTAGCGAGCGCAATGCAAAGGCTATTGGCCTCTTTGAACCGTCACGGAATTTGTGTGACAGCACCGCTCCAATGCCGTAAGGTGACGCATCACATGCCAACCGAATCGGTAGTGTTGGGTTGTAGTGGGCCAATACTTCTTTTGAAGTGATTTGGCATTTACATTCCTGAAAGGCACACTTACACTCATCACTCCATTTCCATGTTACACCAGTTTGAAGGAGAGCGTTCAGTGGGTGCAGAATTGCAGATAAATTCGGCAAGAACTTATGGTAGTAGTTCACCAACCTGAGGAACGACCTCAGTTGCAACACATTTTCTGGTGCTGGAGCCTTGACTACAGCCTCAATCTTGTCCGGCGACTTATGCAACCCTTCCTCATCAATCATGTGGCCACAATATGAGATTTGTCTCCTGAAGAACTCGCATTTGGGACAGTTGGCTCGTAGCCCATATTCCTGCAATCTCGTGAGCACCTGTTCCAGGTTGGCAAGGTGTTCACTGTCATTTTCGCCCGTAACCAGGATGTCATCCAAATAACACTGGGTCCCCGGGATCCCTTGCAGGACTTGTTCCATTGCCCTCTGCCACATAGCCGGGGCCGATGCTACCCCAAATACCAGTCAATTGTACTGGTAAAGGCCTTTGTGTGTTTATCGTGAGGTATTTCCTAGATGCTTCTTCCACCTCCATTTGTAGATACGCTTGAGCCAGGTCAATCTTTGTAAAACGTTTCCCTCCAGATAGTGAGGCGAAAATATCTTCTATCCGTGGAAGCGGATACTGTACTGTGTGCAGGACTGGGTTCACAGTCACCTTGAAGTTCCCACAGATGCGAACCTTCCTTGGCTCCCCAGGCGTGCTGCTCAATGCTTTCTTCATTACAGGAACGATGGGTGTGGCCCACTCGCTCCAGTCCACCGTAGACAGCACCCCCGAACGCTCCAGACTCTCCAGTTCAGCTTCCACAGCTGGGCGTATCGTGTATGGCACCGGTCTGGCCTTGAAAAATTTTGGGGTTGCGTTATCCTCAATCTTTATGGTTGCCTTTACTCCTTTTAGAGTCCCAAGCCCTTGTTGGAACCCCTCTTCCGCGTCAGATAGAATTTGTGACAGACGTCCAGGTGCGACGTCATCATCTTTTTTGTCAGTCACAGTTAGTGCCAGAATGGAATGCCAATCCAATTGTAGTCTTCGGATCCATTCACGTCCCAATAATGGTGGTCCTCCATCTCGTAGTATATACATGTATAGTTTCTGTGTTTCCTTTCCGTTATATTCAACTGGCACCCTTATTTTTCCTCTGGGGTAGACCTTTTGCCCCGTGTATGTCTTCAATACAATGGATGTGTCCTTTAAGGGTATGTGTGAGAATAGCCGCTCATAGTCTTGTCGATTCATGACAGTTAGGGCTGATCCTGTGTCCAATTCCATCTTCACTGGGGACCCTGCTATCCTGAGGGTGACCCAAATGGTTCGGTGATCTTCTTTTGCGATCACGTTGTGTAATTTTAAACAACTTAGTCGCCTGTTCCCAGAGTCCTTATCACTCTCCTGATCTTCGGAACTACTATCTGTCAGTTTCTTTACTTTCCTGTACTGTTCCTTAGTAGTTCTTGTCGTGTTGATCTTCTTTCCCGACCTGCAGACTCTTGCTATATGTCCCATTTTCCCGCATTGCCTGCATATTTTGTCTTTAAACCAGCAGTCCTTCTGCTCATGGGTTGTTCTGTCGCAACGATAGCACTTTTCGGCTTCATACGCCATTTTGTTAGCGCTGTATTCTTGTGGTTTCTGTTGTATTTCCGCAGCTCCCCGTGCTGCTGCTTCATAGGATACTGCCACGTTGAAAGCCTATTCTAGCGTCAGGTCCTTTTTTGAAAGTAGTCGTTTCTGGGTTCCTTCACTCTGGAGCCCACAGACAAACTTATCCCGTAAGGTGTCTGCCAGTCCTGCTCCGAACTGGCAGTGCTTCGATAACTTGCATAGTTCCGTAAGATAGTCAGCATTGCTCTCATCTTTGTGCTGGTTTCTTTTATGGAACTTGAATCTTTCTGCTTTCAGCAGTGGTGTAGGGCTTAGGTGTTCCTGTAAGATATGAACAATCTCCTCAAAACCTTTCTCCATTGGTTTAGCTGGGGTAATTAAATTCCGCAATAGGCCGTACGTATTCGCACCCATCAGATTTAATAATACCGACGCCCTCTTTCCATCGGCCACCTCATTTGCCTTGCAGTACACTTTGATTCTTTCTACATACGTGGTCCAGTCTTCTACCTCGTTGTCGAAAGCAGTGATACTGCCACTTTTCGGCATCTTGGGTGATTTAAAGTGGCGCCTCCCGCGCTTTTGCTTCTTCCCCAATGGAATAAAATGGCGCCTCCCACGCTTTTGCTTCTTCCCCTTACTGCCACGCTGCTCCTAGCGTTCTACGGGGTAATGGCGCCGACCCGCAGCTTCGGCGCGTCTCGCTTTCCTTCCCCTCCCGTTTGGTTTCTCTCCGCTGTCCTGTTCTCGAGCACCGACCGCGCCCTGTGCGCTCCACCCTCTCTCTCTTGTTTTCTTTTCCCGGCGATGCTGCGCGGCCCGATTTGTAGAGCCGCTCGATCGAGCTTGAGCCCGCCGCAGTCCGGAAGGGTCAGCACGCTACCTGCTACCAGCACGATTCGCTGGAACCACAGTCTCTCCCGCAATTCTCCAAACACCGATGGATTCTTTGGGCGGTTGCCCTCGGTCGACGCCCGTTGCTCAGACTACGACCTTCCAGGACCTTCCTTTTCAGGCGAGATCCCCGTGAGATGATGCCACACTGCAGGTGAGTTCGAACTTACTCGTCGCCACTGTAAAGTCCGCGCCTCAATGATACACGGACTTCGGGAGAACAGTTTAACAGGTCCTTTACTGAACAAGAGGCAGCTTGAAACTGAAACTACAGAAGCCTGCTAGGGCCTTTTATACAGGGGTGGTCACTGCCGGTACTGCAGTCTAAGACCAGTTATTCCCTTAAAGGTACATACACAACAACTACAACCCAAAAAGTGGGAGTCCCGCCTCCATCACATCCCCATTGACAAAATCCAGCCCTTACTATCAAAATATTGATTCGTTAATTGAATAATTGGGACTGATATGGGGGCTCACAATGAAAGAAAGAAAGTAGAATCATAGAATCATTATATAGATTCAGAAATTTATGGCACAGAAGGAGGTCATTTGGCCCATCATGTCTGCTCCGTTTGTAAAAGAGCTCTCCAGCCTAATCCCACTTTCCAGCTCTTGGTCCATAGCCTTGTAGGTTACGGCACTTCAAGTGCCTATCCAAGTACAGGTAGACTACCCTTCATCCGGACTTCCGAAAACCGAAACCCTCTAAAAACCGAAGGTTTTTTCGTTCAGCGTAAGTCGTGCGTACGATTTACGCTGAACGAAAAAACCTTCGGTTTTTAGAGGGTTCCGGTTGCGGAAGTTCGGATAAAGGGTAAGTCGTGCGCACGACCCCCCGCCGACCCCCCCGCCGACCCCGCCAGCCCCGACAACCGCCGACCCCGACAACCGCCGACCCCCCCGCGGACCCCGCCGGTCCCGACAACCGCCAACCCCGCCAGCCCCGACAACCGCTGACCCCCCCGCGGACCCCGCCAGCCCCGACAACCGCCAGCCCCGACAACCGCCGACCCCCCCCCGCGTACCCCGCCGGCCCCGACCCCCGCCGACCCCGACTGACTTACGCTGAGCGTCAGCGTAAGTCGTGCGCACGACCCCCCGCCGACCCCCCCGCGGACCCCCGCCGACCCACCTTCCGAAATCCGAAATTCTCCTTTATCCGAAACTCGGCTGGTCCCGAGGTTTTCGGATAAAGGATAGTCTACCTGTACTTTTTAAATGTGATGATGGTTTCTGCCTCTGCCACCCTTTCAGGCAGTACATTCCAGACCCCCACCACCCTTTGGGTGAAAAGATTTCTCCTCAACTCCCCTGTATTCCTTCTACCAATTACTTTCAATCTATGTCCCCTGATTATTGACCTCTCTGCTAAGCAAAATAGGTGCCTCCTATCCACTCTATCTAGGCCCCTCATAATTTTATACACCTCAATCGTCTCCCCTCAGCCTTCTCTGTTCCAAGGAAAACAATCCCAGCCTATCCAATCTTTCCTCAAAGCTAAAATTCTCCAGCCCTGGCAACATCCTCGTACATCGCCTTTGTACCCTCTCTAGTACAATCACATCTTTCATGTAATGTGGTGACCATAACTGTACGCAGTACTCTAGCTGTGGTCTAACTAGTGTTTTATACAGTTCTAGCATATTATATTCTCTGCCTCGGCTAATAAAGGAAAGTATCCCATATGCCTTCTTAACCACCTTATCTACCTATCCTGCTAACTTCAGGGATCTGTGGACATGCACTCAAAGGTCCCTCTGTTCTTCTACATTTCTCAGTATCCTACCAGTTATTGTATATTCCCTTGCCTTGTTCGCCCTCCTCAAATACATTACTTCACACTTCGCCAGATTGAATTCCATTTGCCACTTTTCTGCCCACCTGACCAGTCCATTGATATTCTCCTGCAGTCTACAGCTATCTTCCTCGCTATCAACCACACGGCCAATTTTTGTAACATTTGCAAACTTCTTAATCATACCCCCTACGTTGAAGTCTAAATCATTGACCATCTCAGTCACAGTGTTTAGCCTTCACACACATGGATGGAAAGGTGTCAAACTTTGGTGATTGTCACAGAAACCACTGTTCTATGGCGAGAGCTACAAATGATCATTATACGCAGGGTTTCATACGGTGGGTGTTCTGCTGTACTTTCAGATAGGTCAGTTTGCCCTGCCTACACAGTTTTATTCTGCACAAAGCCTTCTCATTTAACAAGCTCACACAGTTAATGATGGGAAGAGTCTCGCTATATAGACTGATTCTTCATTATGAGAAAAAAACAATCAGAAAGTGAGAAGACAGAAACATCCGTTTAATAACATCGCAGAGTGTTCCATCAAATTAAAATAGCACGGCCTCAGCTAGTTACAGGGGGTGTGTGTGAAACAGGTTACTATAGAAACAAACCCTCTAATTTACTGACCTTAGGGTACCCTTACCAGCTGTTATCATCTCTAACTTTATGTAATATCTTTATGGTGCCCTATCCAACTGGTACCCTCTTTACTCCAGTATTCTAACCTCACAGTGCCTTGGCTAGCTGGTTCCGTCTATATCCAGTATGGTGTTATTCACTAATGTTTTTTAAAGGTCATAATCAAAAAACAATCTCTCGCTTGAGAGCCACTCTGGAAATTATTTAACTCGCTTGACAATGGAGTGATGGGATATAGTTCAGCACCTGCAATTCCCCACATGATAAACTCTTGAATTTAGCCACAGCATTGTTGGAGAGTGGAGGCCAGGCACTTCCCTGAGAAAGAGAAAAAAAATAAATACACTTAGTTCAAGTTTGAATATTCAGCCACTTCATTTATTGAACACTGTCTCCTAACTACATCCCTTTCCCTACTTTTGTTGCAGAGCAAGAAACAGCGAGGGAGCAGTACTTAATCCAAAGCTCATTCAATATCCGTCAGAGGAACATTCTCCAAGGTACAAAGAACATCAAGTCTGCCAGGGGCCAAATGAAGGGAAGATGAGCCATAAATACCCCTGGCACATAAGTGCTACTACCCCAATGCTACTAACTTTACAATTTTTACTTCATGGGATGCCATGGTTTTTACTGATGTTTTTAGGATCACATTCATGATCCTGTGAAAACTGTGGTGTGGAGATGCCGGTGTTGGACTGGGGTGGACAGATGTAAGAAGTCACACAACACCAGGTTATAGTCCAACAGTTTTATTTGAAATCACAAGCTTTCGGAGCACTGCTCCTTTGTCAGGTGAAGTGGAGAGATGCATAAAGACACAACTTATATAGTCAGAGAATAATGCCAGATGATTACAGGTAATCTTTCTAACTGCCATTTATCACACCTCGGCAGAGAGATAATCACAGCATGGTGTCCAAACAGGTTAGTCAGGAAAACATTACATCAAAGAACAATGAGGTGGGGTCACAAGGGGTCAAATGTTGCAGATGCTGGGGTCTGTATGAAAAACAAAAAACTAACAAAAAAACATTTTTTTTGCTGGAAATCACAGCAGGTCCAGCCACATCTGTGTAGAGAGAACAAGCCAACGACGACTCGAGTCTGGATGACCCTACATCAGGTGGGGTTACATGTAGCGTGACATGAACCCAAGATCCCGGTTGAGGCCGTCCTCATGAGTGTGGAACTTGGCTATCAGTTTCTGCTCTACGATTTTGTATTGTCGTGTGTCTCGAAGGCCACCTTGGAGAATGCTTAACCGAAGATCGGAGGCTGAATGTCCTTGACTGCTGAAGTGTTCCCCGACTGGGAGGGAACACTCCTGCCTGGCGATTGTTGCGCGGTGTCCGTTCATCTATTGTCGCAGTGTCTGCATGGTCTCGCCGATGTACCATGCTCCGGGGCATCCTTTCCTGCAACGTATGAGGTAGACAACGTTGGCCGAGTCACATGAGTATGTACCATGTACCGTCGGAACTGTCGATCGACGAGTCGAGCATCATATCCCGTTCTTATGAGGGCGTCTTTCAGCATCTGTAGGTGTCCATCGCATTACTCCTCGTCTGAGCCTCGTCGGGCCACAGCAAAAAATCGCATAGACCTCCTCAGAAGACAAACACGGGACACAATCAACAGAGTACCCTTCGCCGTCCAGTACTTCCCCGGAGCAGAGAAACTACGCCATGTTCTTCGCAGCCTTCAACATGTCATCGATGACGACGAACACCTCGCTAAGGCCATCCCCACGCCTCCACTACTCGCCTTCAAACAGCCGCCTAACCTCAAACAGACCATCGTTCGCAGCAAATTACCCAGCTTTCAGGAGAACAGCGACCACAACACCACTCAACCCTGCCACAGCAACCTCTGCAAGACATGCCAGATCATCAACACAGATACCATCATCATACGTGAGGACACCACCCACCAGGTACATGGTACATACTCATGTGACTCGGCCAACGTTGTCTACCTCATACATTGCAGGAAAGGATGCCCCGGGGCATGGTACATCGGCGAGACCATGCAGACACTGCGACAACGGATGAACGGACACCGCACAACAATCGCCAGGCAAGAGTGTTCCATCCCAGTCGGGGAACACTTTAGCAGTCAAGGACATTCAGCCTCCGATCTTCGGGTAAGCATTCTCCAAGGCGGCCTTCGAGACACATGACAATGCAAAATCGTAGAGCAGAAACTGATAGCCAAGTTCCGCACTCATGAGGACGGCCTCAACTGGGATCTTGGGTTCATGTCACGCTACATGTAACCCCACCTGACGTAGGGTCATCCAGACTCGAGTCGTCGTTGGCTTGTTCTCTCTACACAGATGCGGCCGGACCTGCTGTGATTTCCAGCAAAAAAAATGTTTTTTTGTCTGTTTTTTGTTTTTCATACAGACCCCAGCATCTGCAATATTTGACCCCTTGTGACCCCACCTCATTGTTCTTTGATGTAATGTTTTCCTGACTAACCTGTTTGGACACCATGCTGTGATTATCTCTCTGCCGAGGTGTGATAAATGGCAGTTAGAAAGATTACCTTTAATCATCTGGCATTATTCTCTGACTATATAAGCTGTGTCTTTATGCATCTCTCCACTTCACCCGATGAAAGAGCAGTGCTCCGAAAGCTTGTGATTTCAAATAAAACTGTTGGACTATAACCTGGTGTTGTGTGACTTCTTACCTGTGAAAACTGTAAACCAGTGATCTTGACCACACTCAACTACTCCATTGTGGAGCCCAGCCAAGGCTCCATGCAGTGAGGGTCTAGGTGGGAAATGCATACACAAGGGACTTACCAACACCACCCTTCATCCTCAGCCCACATTTCATTGCTCTCTCCTTGCCTTGTCCTTTGTCACTTTCTCCTATTATCAGCTTCCTCCTCATCTCAGCGCTGGCTTTCCCAGGTTCCAGGCCTGCCCTCCTGCTTAGTCACCAAACCCCAGTCAGGCCCTTACCCTGCCGAGAATCATTGCTTGCATGCCAGGTGGATGAATACAGAAAAAGGAGACTGGGCAGCAGTAGAGTCTCCTTGCACCTCTTAAGTATTCACTGTGTAGGAATTGCAGCTTCCAGGCACAGCCTAAGGACCAGGAGGCATATGCCTAGTGATGTCCAGTGCCCCAAGAGCTCCCTGATTACCGAGAGCCTCCCTGTACATCTAGCCTAGATACTGCAGCAGGAAGAGGGAGGGAAATCCATGCTCCGTCCATCTATCTCTTTTGGTGCTGAACACTCAAACAGTAACACCAATTGTAGAAACCTTCTAACCAAAATTTCATTACTCAGTCTGCAAATTATAAATAAATGCAATGAGACTAATAGTCCTTATACAGATAGTTATACAAATTTTTATCTTTGTTTTGAAAAACACCAACATTTTGATTGCCCATAGATTATCACATAAATATTAAAATGAGAAAAATTAGAGTGTGTAAGTTTGAGTAATTTTAAAAAATTCAATCATATCTCGATTTATATTTACAGCAAATACTTCTCTGTTTCATCTGCTAAAGTGCTACATATAAACATGTTACGAAGACTAAGACCTATAGTATTAAATGTAAAATGGCAGCATGGATAGAGAGCGAGCTGATTGATGGAAAGCAGAAGGATATATTTTCTGAGTCCATGCCTCCAACAGGGTATGTCCCACCACCAGCACATACTGGAAAATCATGGGAGTGTTGCCTGCAATTTTCTGGTAAATGCTGACGGCTGTCAAGGTATCCCATTGCAGACATGGACTCGAAGAGCAGTAAATGGACGGTTCTTTGATTGGCAAGAGGTAAAGAGAAAAGGAAGAAGTTGCATTCATATAGCGCCTTTCACGACCTCAGGACATCCCAAAGTGCTTTACAGCCGATGAAGTACTTTTGAAGTGGAGTCACTGTTGTAATGTAGGAAACGCGGCAGCCAATTTGCGCACAGCAAGCTCCCACAAACAGCAGAGATAAATAACCAGATAATCTGTTTTAGTGATGTGGGTTGAGGGTTAAATATTGGCCAAGACACTGGGGAGAACGCCCCTGCTCTTCTTCAAAAATTGAATGGAGGAACCGAGAGAGCTAGGTGTGCACATTTTAAAAGCAGGATTGTAGTTGGAAAAAGCTAGAAAAATGGTAAGTGGAATTCTGGATTTTATTTACAGGGACATTGAATACAAAAGCAAGGAGTTAATGATCAATCTTTAAAAGATTTGGAGCAGGCCACAGTTGGAGTTTTGGGCGCCCTCTTATTGAAAGGATGTTGGAGCAGTAGAAAAGGTGCAATAAGATTTCACAGATGAGTGAGAGGATACAGTTATGATGAGCCATTTGGAAAAACTGGAGCAAAATTATTTCCACTGCTCAGTGAATCAGTAACAAATAGGTGTAAATTTAGGACTAGTTGTAGAAACAGAAGAGGAGGATCTAAATGGTTTCATGAAAAGGGTTCTTAGAATATGGAATGCATTTCCAGAAGTAGCTATTGGAGCTCAGCTAATCATTTAAGAGACAATTAGACAAGCACTTGAAGAAGACAATATTAAAGTTACGGGGAAAGAGCAGGAAATGGGATTAGACTAGATAGCTCAGATGTGGAGCTACCACTGACACAGGCACAATAGGCCTCCTTTATGTCCTGAAATCTATCTAGCTCTATGAATCACTGTCTGCACACAATCAATAAAGTTGTTCACTGTGGGCCTTTAGACTGCTGACAGATTCCTGGAAATTTCTATCTGCCTGGCCAGGCCATTTAAAAAAAAATTCAACACACATTATATGACATTGTAACCAACACTAATATTACTGTGTTACATGTCAGTGAGTTTAGTACTGTAATATTAACCCTAGTCCTGTCTACAGTAGCTATAACACCGGGTGCTCCGGTTTCCTCCCACAGTCCAAAAATGTGCGGGTTAGGTTGATTGGCTATGATAAATTGACCCTTAGTGTTAGGGGGATTAAATACGTGGGGTTACGGGGATAGGGTGGGATATGTGTTGATGTAGGGGTTACAGGGATCGGGTGGGATATATGTCGGTGCAGGCTCGATGGGCCGAAATGGCCTCTATCTGCACTGTGGGGTTTCTGTGATTCTGTGATTCTGTGATTAACATGATGGAACCAAAACACCTGAAATATTAAATGAAGTCATTGCCTCCATCATCATGTCTTTCTCCCTCATTTTCTTCTATTGTTATCATTTTATCTTTATCCGTTTTGTAATATAATCTATTCTATTCTTTCTCCTGTATTTTTCTTTTCCATTTGGGAACATTTGACTTGCTGTATCTTCCCCCGGACTCACAGCTCCCATCCTCCATTTGGAGCCCCCTTTTCTGATGTTGATGCAACGTCTCTGTCATTAGTTTCTCCAATCATCAGCTGCTAATGTATTTTTTCAAAGGGTGAGAGAATCCTAAGTAACAGTCAGGTGATTTGGGCAGTGACTAACATTCAAGGAGCGTAGGCAGGCTCTGCAAGCCCGCCCAGCCTAATGATCTCCCCCAAGACCCGAGCACTGCTCTGCTTAGCTTGAAAGCCCCAGCTTCCTTTCTTGTACATGAAAAGGCTTCTTAACTGTCACACTGCAGGCACAAAAATCAACATTGCTCCTGGCTCTGAAATGGTTTAAATTCTACAAGCCCTCAACAGGCTATCTGCTAATGAATCAGATCAGGCATGGTGAACCCCCTTCAATTCTTTTCGCCAGCTGCACAAAGTAGTTTTATTAAAAGCTAACTGAACATGAGGTGATCGAGATTCTCTCTGCGTTCTGTGCTTGAAGGATTACTACGAGCCAGTTTATGAAAGACAGCTCAGCCCTATTAGCAACACAGTCAACATGTTTGGACAATAAAAAACATTTATGGAAAGAGATACAGTTACTGAGTGAGACTAGGACAGAGAAAGAGAAATATAGAAAGAGAGAGAGAGTGACAATCAAATAGAGACAGATAGAGACAGACAGAGATGTACATGCTGCAATAATGTATTCAATATTCTATCCCTACACTTTCTGTACCCATGCTTCAATGCTCACGCATTCCATAACTATAAATACTGCTAAATGAATTCTATACCTTTACATGTCAAGAGACATGGAGGGGGTAAGTTAATTGTCGACTTCACTACCTCAATCTCTGCACTTTTCCAATTCTGGCCTCTTGTGCATCCTCAATTTTAATCACTCCACCATTGGCAGCCGTGCTTTTAGCTGCCTAGGCCCTAAGTTCTGGAATTCCCTCCCTAAACCTCTCTGCTGCTCTATCTCTCTCTCTAAACTTCTGTGCCTCTCTGCCTCTCTCTCCTCTTTTAAGATGCTCCTTAAAACCTACCTCACCTGTCCTAATATCTCCTTACGTAGCTCGGTGTCATTTTTTTGTTTGGTAACGCTCCTGTGCCGCACCTTGGGACATTTTACTTTGTTAAAGGCGCTATCACACAGAATCACAGAAACCCCACAATGCAGATAGAGGCCATTTCGGCCCATCGAGCCTGCACCGACACATATCCCACCCGATCCCCGTAACCCCTACACCAACACATATCCCACCCTATCCCTGTAACCCCACGTATTTAATCCCCCTAACACTAAGGGTCAATTTATCATAGCCAATCAACCTAACCCGCACATCTTTGGACTGTGGGAGGAAACCGGAGCACCCGGAGGAAACCCACGCAAACACGGGGAGAATGTGCAAACTCCACACAGACAGTCACCCGAGGCCGGATTCGAACCCGGGTCCCTGGTGCTGTGAGGCAACAGTGCTAACCACTATGCCACCGTGCTGCTATATAAATGCAAGTTGTTGTTGTTATTGTTGCTGTGGAGGACTTCAGAGTACAACTGGTCACGATGCCTGTGTATGTGTTCAGTCACTATCCGAGTGCTGGCACTGTGCCCCAGACCTCGCTATCTCCCACAGCAAGAGCAGAGTGCCTCCTCATTAGCTCTGTGACTTGCTCCTTGTCAGGGGTCAGGTTGGGGATGCCCCCTCTGATGGCCTGCCTCTCATGGGCATTGTATAGCAGGTTGTCCTGCAACAAGATTGAGTGAATTAGTGAAGGCGAGTGACTGAGGAATTTGTGCCAAGTGGCATGGGGCAGCGGAAGTACGAAGTTCTGGAATATGTCACCAACGAAGGCCATTGAAGCAGACAATTTGATGTGCTTCTGGTGCGAGAAGGGGTGTGGTGAGATGGTGGGTGGGTGTGTCTGAGATCTATGAAATGTGCTTAATAGCCTTTTCCTGTTTAAAAAAAAAATCTTATTACTAAAGCCAATTTTGGCCATTTTCCAATTTTACTGCAAAGTACCTGTGAATTTGGAAGGGGGAAAGTGGTGCTGACTATTTGGATGGTCTGGGCCTTTCATATTTATAATATTATCACATGCAAAAACTGGTGTTATCAACAAGTTGAGTACTTGACCAGTGCTACTGGTGGCAAGACATTTCTCACCATGTGCCCCAGAGAGCTGTGGAGGCTGGGTCATTGAATATATTTAAGGTGGCGATAGACAGATTTTTGAACAATAAGGGAGTGAAGGGTTATGGGGGGCGGGCAGGGAAATGGAGCTGAGCCCACGATCAGATCAGCCATGATCTCATTAAATGGCAGAGCAGGCTCGAGGGGCCGAATGGCCTACTCCTGCTCCTATTTCTTATGTTCGTATATGTGAGCTGTAGCTCAGTGGTAGTTGACATGAATCTTGTCATTCAAGTGGAAATGATTAATGAAGTAATACTAGGTGGCCTGCTGGTGGCGCTGTCCAGGGAGAGTATAAATACTCGGGCATGAGCCCAGCTTGCTCAAGACATTCTTTAACAGGAACTAGTGAAGGACACAACTAGATCTCTATGTTGAAAAACAGTTGATTAAAGCCTTGTTTAATACTCAGACCAAGTGCCTAGTAGTTTTCTTATGTCAGTAGTACTCACCTTTGAGTCAGAATGTTGTGAGCTCAAGTCCCATTCCAGAGACTTGAGCAGATAATCCAGCCTGACAGTCCAGTGCTGTACTGAGGGAGTGCTGCACTGTAAGAGGCCTTGTCATTTGGTTGAGACATTAAACTGAGGTCCCGTCTGCCAGCTCAGGTGGACGTAAAAAGATCCTATGGCGCTATTCGAAGAAAAGCAGGAGAGTTCTCCCTCGAGTCCTGGCGAATATTCAACCAACGTCACTAAAGAACAGATTATCTGGCCATTTTCTTATTGAGGTTTGTTGGACCTTGCTGTGCACAAAATGGCTGCCACGGTTCCTACATTTACAACAGTGACTACACTTCAAAAGTACTTCATTGGCTATGAAGTGCTTTGGCATGTCCTGAGGTCATGAAAGGTGCTATATAAATGCAAGTTCTTTCTTTTATCTGTTTGGTCCTACGAGGGTGAGCAACAGGACCTAAGCCCACTCCTGCTTCCACTTTTTTTCTGCAGACAGACAGTAGTCTGGTCAGAAAGTTTAGACATCACTATACAACAGTAGCAGAAACATGACATTGTACACCTGTAGCAGCCAATAGTAAATTCACAAGCTTCCATCCAACTCAGCAAGTCTGTTGGAAAGCTGCCATGTTATGATTAATCAAGAAGCACCTACGAGCAATCTGCCTCAGCAATAAGCCTTAACTTTTGTATAATTCGCAAAAAATATGTTACTTAATCTTTCCCTTGCTCAGAGTGCTCACTCCATTAGTCTAACAGAGGTATTAGAGACTCTTCATCATGTCTCAAGCATCTTCTTGTAATAATTGGACAGCTCTTTGAAGCTAATCATTAAAAAATGTTGGTCTCTCTTATTAATTTTTTCCCTTTTTTCTCTCGCTCTCTATCTCTGCGAGCATTGTGGGTGAAAGATATGTGATCAATATGCAGTCCTTCAGCTTGGCTGGCTCACGGCTCTGCAAACTCAGGCTTTTAAATGTTACTGAATCCCTGGTGTACCAGAAAAAAAAAGCCTATAAAAACAGGCAGTGAGTGAGTTCTCTTTTGCTGAAGTGAGTGTGGGTTTAATTGGCTAAGAGATAAAGTGTGGGTTTGCACGTGTCTTGTGCATCTACTTAGAACCACAGGAGATGGATCAGCTGAATCGAATATTACTTTACTCTTTTTTTTCGATTCTGTTAAGAGGCAAATGTCTTCTGTTCTGCGGCATCTTCTTGTAGTGAGGCTTCTTTGACTTATTACCGGAGTGAGAGAGAGAACTTGCATTTGTATAGCGCCCTTTCATGACCTCAGGATGTCCCAAATTGCTTTGCAGCCAATGAAGTACTTTTTTTTGAAGTGTAGTCACTGTTGTAATGTAGGAAACGCGGCAGCTAATTTGCACACAGCAAGATTCCACAAACAGCAATGCGATAATGACCAGGCAATCTGTTTTAATGTTGGTGGTTGAGGGCTAAATATTGGCCAAGACTCCGGGGAGAACTCCTCTGCTCTTCTTCGAATAGTGCCATGGGATCTTTTATGCCCACCTGAGAGGGCAGACCATTACCTAGTTTAACAGTCACTAGGTTTAATGTCTCATCTGAAAGACGGCACCTGTGACAGTGCAGCACTCCCTCAGTACTGCGCTGGAGTGTCAGCCTGGATTTTGTGCTCAGGTCTCTGGAGTGGGACCTGAACCCATGACCTATTTGACTCAGAGGTGAGAGTGCTTCCAACTGAGCCACTGGAAATTACACTCCAAAAGGTAGCCAAAACCAGCACTGTACCGTGCAGTGTAGCCTGGTACCACAGGCAGCAGAACAGAGCTAGGCAACGCAAATGGAAATGGAAACAGTTGCCTATTTCAGCATCAGGGACAATGGAACATGTCCTGGCAGTGCTGTGTGTTGAGCTTTAAGCTAGTGCCATAGTTGGTGCTATGCAGGACACTACCAGAGTCAGTGAAGAGCAGGTTATGTGTTGTAGGGGTTAGAGTGTGAACTATACCACAGCTGGTCATATGCAGGCTGTTATGACCGTCAGTAAAACAGCAGCACCGCGACTATAATTTTTTTTTTATTCGTTTATGGGATGTGGGCATCTCTGGCAAGGCCAGCATTTATTGCCCATCCCTAATTGCCCTTGAGAAGGTGGTGGTGAGCCGCCTTCTTGAACCGCTGCAGTCCGTGTGGTGAAGGTACTCCCACAGTGCTGTTAGGGAGGGAGTTCCAGGGTTTTGACCCAGCGACGATGAAGGATCGGCAATATACTTCTAAGTCAGGATGATGTGTGACTTGGAGGGGAACTTGGAGGTGGTGGTGTTCCCATGCGTCTGCTGCCCTTGTCCTTCTAGATGGAAGAGGTCGCAGGTTTGGGAGGTGCTGCCGAAGAAGCCTTGGTGAGTTGCTGCAGTGCATCTTGTAGATGGTACACACTGCAGCCACAGTACATCGGTGGAGGAGGGAGTGAATGTTTAAGGTGGTGGATGGGGTGCCAATCAAGCGGGCTGCTTTGTCCTGGATGGTATCGAGCTTCTTGAGTGTTGTTGGAGCTGCACTCATCCAGGCAAGTGGAGAGTATTCCATCACACTCCTTACTTGTGAGTTGTAGATGGTAGAAAGGCTTGGGATGGGGCTGGGTCCATAGCCTGTGCTACTGTCAGTAGAACTAACAGCAGAAAGTGCTGGAAACACTCAGCAATTCGACCCGAAATATTGACTCTGTTTCTCGCTCCTTGAATAGCCTGACCTGCTGAGTGTTTCCAGCACTTTCTGTTGTTATTTCAGACTTCCAGCATCCGCAGTATTTTGTTATTGTACTGCTGTCAGTAGACCTTGGGGCAGTTTAACAGTCAGTAGCGTGTAGGCTAGTCCTTCAAAGGACTCATTTAATGATTCTACATTACAACAGTGACTACACTTCAAAAAGTACTTCTGTTGCTGTAAAGCGCTTTGGGACGTCCGGTGGTCGTGAAAGGCGCTATATAAATGCAAGTCTTTCTTTTTTCTTTTCTCTAAGTCATTGTCGCAGCACATCCCCTGACCCAGTTCTTCCTGGAGCAGGATGAGTCTCAGTTTAAGATGTATATTATGGGCAGAGCTCATTGTTGTAATGGGAAAAGAGCTCCTGAGTGTGGGCAGGGGATCGGCATATTTCCTCAATAACACAGGCACTTAACATTTTCTGCCAACAATTAGAGAAAAAAATTGACAAATGTCATTAATAGTTTTAAAGCTGAATTTACAAAACAAACAACAGAAATATATTGGGCCAGAAACAGCTTGCAATGCATTGTGCGCTCTGTGAAAATGAATCCCAACTGATTCAGGAAGAAAGTAGGCAGTTATGAAATATGCTCAAAGCATTGTAAGAGTTCTGCAGTGTCTCAACTCAAAGGCCTAGGAGGAAAAATTCGGTGTCGCCCCATTTGAGGCGTTAATGTCACTGGGGCGCTAATTTTAGCACCCCGAAAAATTAGCGCCCCTCCACCTGTAATTCAGTTGTAGCGCCCCAAGCAGGAGGTGGATAGTGCCGCGGTATTGCAGGCCTCCGCCCCTGATTAAAGGGGAGGGGCCTAGCGCTGTGCGCACCGGGGCCCTGATAGACCATGGGGTGCCATGGAAACAGGACGGCACTCAGGAGGAGTGCAGGGCTGAGCGATCACGGCCGGCACCCCGAGGTAAAAAGGGGAAGGGGGCCGGTGCTGGCAGTCGGCCCCCCCAAAAAATGGCCACCCGACCCCTGCCCCTTTTACGCCCGCCGCTGCGGCTGCAAAAACGCCCCCCGGACCCTGTCAGACATATCATCCGGCGATAGGTCAGGGGGCGCAACCGAAGTTTGCGGCTGGGGCACGAGCGGGGTGCTGCGTATGCCGATGACCTCATCGCCGGTGGCGCAGTGCCGCGGGGCATTACCAACTACCACCACCGCTAACCTCCCGCTGAATTTCATGGGAGACGTTAGCGGCGCCGCGCCCGGGCGCTAGGGGTTTCGCGCCCTATTAGCGCCCCCCGGGGGCACTAACAAGAGGCACAAGTCAACCCAATTTCCCCCCCCTGGTGTTTATCAGGGATTGAAGACAATGGCCTAGAAATTGGGTATAGCCCCGCTTGAGGCGTTAGAACTGGCGCTGCGCAAAGTTTATAGCCAGACGAAACTTATCGCCGCCTGGCGCGATATTGGGTTGCATTGCCCCTAAAGGGGATTGAGGCGTGAATTCAGGCATTACACGGGACTCCTAAGGCACTAAACTTCCGGCGCAACCCAATATCGGAGCGGACGGGCGCAGCGCAGGTGCTCTCAATTACTGATGACCACGAGACTTCCAGGCGCCGGCCAGCTCTTAAAGGGGTGGGTCAGTCAGCTTCAGCATCCACACTCTGCGCCTTGCAGGCCTCAGAATCGGCGCAGGCCCTTCTCTGGCGCTAAAAACTTGGACCAGATGGAGAAGGTGAGACAGAGAGCAGAGCGCTTCACCAATGAGGCTCTGGAGCAATTGGTGGCCGCAGTGGAGCGCTGGCGAGATGTTCTCTACCCAAACAATGGCACGAGGCTGAATCATAAGGACTACCGACGAGCTTGGAGGGATGTATGCCAGAAGGTCAACTCCAGCAGCATGGTGACCAGGAGCCCTGTCCAATGCAGAAAGAAATTCAACGACTTCACTCGGGTCGTGAGGGTGAGTGTTGTTTCTGCAAACATCTGCATCCCTTCATTTGCACCTGACTTTATGGCTACAGGGTGGGTTGTGTCCCATTGGCCATCTGCCAGCAAGCACCCATGGCCCTTTCTGGGCACACACATGCACATTTGACTCAAGGCGTCATGTAAGGGCTCTTGCACCATGGGGGGCATGAGATGATCACTCAGGGCATCATGTAAGGGCTCTTCCACCATGGGGGGCATGAGATGATCACTCAGGGCATCATGTAACATAACTTCCCCTCCTTTCCCCTGCAGTCCAAGCTGGTGAGGATTGGCAAAGACCAGCTTCGCACCGGTGGAGGACCTCCACAAGTGGTCACTCTCACGGGTCTCGAGGAGAGAGTCCACCAGATTCTTGGAGGACATCTGAGTGGTCCTGTAACCACTGCAGCTGCCGACCCCATTGTCGACAGCGATGGTAAGGTTCTCACCTTTTACAACTGTCTCCTTCCACTTGTTCCCCCCGCCAGCACGCTTTCTCACTGTGGACCCATGTCATAGCCTTGCCGCAATCTGGCATCCCTTGCTGCCAAGCTATCCTTTTGCTAAAGCCACTCTTCCACCTCCCTACTTTCAGATGCTGCATCACCAGCTCGGGAGCCGGGCCCTCAAGCTGCCAGTGCCAATGCCTCCGAAGGCTCAATGAGAAAATTACTGTCCAACAGAAGGTCAGCAACTCTCTCCAGCAATGATCAGAATGGCCAGCCCAAATGGCTGCAGCTTTTATACTAGTGCTGTCCCCTTTAAATAGTGCCCCCCGAGTCCGAGAAGGGCCTGGGAATGCTCCATCCAACTGTCACTAATAGCGCCAGGCGAAAAGGTTGCGGGCGCCACCGAATATCTGGTCCGGGGCGCCAAAAAGGCGTTGCACACTGAAATGACGTCATGATCTGCCTGCGCCCGCAGGCGAGTGAAAAGAGTTAGCGCCGGCGCTAAAAGGATACTCAATATGGGAGGTGGCGCTATATTCACTGCGCCTGCCCGAAAATTGGGTAACACCCCAATTCTCGGGCTCTTTAGGCGCTAATCGCTGGCGCTACCAACCGAATTTCTAGGCCAATGAGTCAGAAATTCCAGTCTCTACAGGTGTGTACGCGCTGTGTACTCACCCGTAGAGCCAACGGAAATGCCGGTTTTAGGCATGCACTGCGCATGCGCTGGAAACCGGCATTTCCGATCTGTGACAGATCCTCAGGCTGTGCTGGAGAAGGGCCTCTGCGGGTGGAGAGTTCTGTTTTTTGGAGACCCGCCGCCCGCAGAAAACACTTACAATTCTTGCGCCTGGTAAAAGGAGGTGCAAGGCCTGTTTTTACCAGGATGAGAGTTGAAGAAAAGTTAAAAAAAAAAATTCCACTAATTTATTATTTAAAAATACTTTAAAGAAAGGTAAGTTTATTTTTAGCCCCGTTAAAAACTTTAATTTTTTTTTTCAAAAAATAAAATTTTTGTTTAAAATACTTAATTTATGTAATTTAAAGTCATTTTAAAAATGTGATTTAAAAAAAAAAATTATTTAAAGTTTTACTATGTTTTTGGGGGTGATCTCTAGTCATATATTTGACAGGTCTTCCTGTCAAATGTATGAATGGAGATTCCCTTCTCTGATTGGCTTCCCATGGCCCACGTGGTGGGGTTTGGCCGGTGGTTGGGGGGTGGTTGTTGAGAGTGGAGGCCGGGGGTCAGAATGGAGGACTGGGGTCGGGGTGGCGGTAATCGGGGAGGGCGAGCGACGGCTGAGATTCTTTAAACGTGGGGTTGGGCAGAGTACACTTGCTCCTCCCGTCGCCACATTCAGGTAAGTATATTTCAAAAACTGTTGGTAGCGCTGGAGCCGGCTGCCTTAGGGCAAACTACTCTTGCAGTCTCAGTCAGGCATTCGCAAGTAAGAGGCCTAACTACTGTTTCAGGCATGGGCCCTGGACGCCTATTCTTTCGCTTTCCCCAATATGGGGGCTGGCGCACTTCCGGCCAGAATCTTGTGTGTTCGTCTTGCCCGCCATTTTGGGGGTGTAGTAAGCCTATTAGCATCTGAAAAATGGGCGCTGCACAGCCAAAGTTATAGGTCTTCCCCTCTGTAGTATTTAAATGGAACTCTCTCCCAACGTCAATCCAAGCTCCTACTGTAGATTTAAACCTGAAGACAGATGAGTAGAATAGATATTACCTGGGTGTTAGAAGCACCCACCATGACTTTTAATCCCTAGTAGGGATACTATTTTTTTGTTCTATATGTGAGTAAGCACAGTACTTATTCACATTTCAAATGTGGCCTTGACAGGGTTAAATTCTGCCACAGTTTATTTTCAAATACCTTCCAGATGCCTCCCAGTATGATCACCCCAGCTTAATAAATTACACAGACTGGACACTTTCTGTGACGGGTAATCACATCAAACTTCTATTTCTCTTCCATATTTGCTAAAGAAAAGACTCTTGTATGTCTCTGTGGGACTGGACTCCCACAGGTTATTGGTCTGCCCAGAATTTTACCCATTCAGGCCCACATGGTTTTCTGCTCCATCATGTCTTACCATACAATGATCCAAAATAAAATCAATCTTTACAAGCGTGGGTGTGCGCGTGTCAGCTGTTTAACTACACACTTATCACAGAATAAGTTACTGACCAATAGCTAATGTGTCCAAGTAAGAGTCTATGAAAAAATCAAATATTATCTGTAGCTAGAGCTTCACTGCATCTGTGGTTAGTTTGTGAAGGAATATGCCATATTCAGAAAAATACACCATTCTATGAAAGAATTCTAACCTTATTGTAACATGACAAACTGGGCTTGAAAATCTAAAAGCCTCAACAATCTAAAGCTGTAAACAGCATATAGGCTATTGAGATAAGATAAGTTGTTGACACTGAATCAATAACCTTATTGAAACAGGAGGTTGTGGCGGATCGCCACCTAAACGGGCGCAATCCACTTTTCCGTCCGTGGACAATAAATTGGGCACCTTGCCTTTAAGAAGCATGCTGCCTTTAAGGCATGACAAAGGAGTGGGCGTCGCCCTCAGTGTGTACTCAAAAGCGCGGGCGTCGCCCTCATTCGGTTTTCGGGTTTAGCAGAGAGAGGAGCTGAGGCAGCCATCTCTCAAGAGAATGTAATAAAAGCCATGTGTTCCTCAGATCGGTTCGGCCTCCATTCGTGTTCCGCGGCAGCCTCAACATTGGTGACCCCGACGCTCAGAACGTATTCTGAGCACTGCAATGGCGGACACGAACGCAGTTTCCGTGAAACTGCTGGAGTTTTGGGAAAACCAGCCCGAAGCCTGGTTCCTCCAAGCTGAGTCCCGATTCCGGCTGCGACACATCACCACAGATGGGACAAAGTATGACTACCTCGTCGAATCACTCGGTAGCTCCACAGTCACGAAGGTCTGGATAGCGCTGCAGAACTCACCAGAGGAGGGCAAATATGCACATCTTAAGGCTGCGCTCCTTAAAAAATTTACGACCTCGACATACCAGCGAAACTGCCGCCTCCTCGACCTTCCAGGCCTCGGTGACGCCTCACCGTCAGACCTCCTCTCCCACATGCTCTCACTCACCGATGAGAGCCCACCCGGGTCCCTCTTCCGCACGCTGTTCATCCGCCAGCTACCTCCCAGCATCCGCCCAGCGATCGTGGCGTCCGGCCTCATGGACCTAGAAGCCCTGGCCGACGAGGCCGACAAGCTGCTGTCCGCTCACTCCAGCCGCGACGTCGCTCCGGACCTGGCAGCCACAGCCTGGGCGCGCCCCTCACCGGCCACCACGTGGCCACAAGGCCCAGCCACGGGGCCCACGGGGCCTTCGCGCCCCACAAACCCGGGCTACTGTTACTACCACGCACGGTTCGGCGCCAGGGCACAACGGTGCACACCTCCCTGCTCCTTCAAGTCCGCCCCCGTACCAGCCCCCGCGATAGCCGTGGGCCACGCGGGCTCCCTGCTGTACGTCACGGATGACAAAACCGGCTGCCGGTTCCTGTGCGACACTGGAGCTCAGCACAGCATCATCCCGGCCTCCGCCTTCGACGTCCAAAAGGGTGAACGAGGACAGGCGCTGGCTGCCGCTAACGGCTCGGACATCCGGACGTACGGCACCCGCACAGTCACCCTCGACCTCGCTGGTCGCCGCTACCGATGGGAGTTCATCACTGCCAAGGTACTCTCCCCTCTCATCGGCGCAGACTTCCTGTGCGCCCACGGCCTACTGGTATACATCCCTCGACACCGCCTCGTGGACATGAACACCATGTCCCCCATCCTGGGCGCCATGGCCCCCCGTCAACCCGCCAACATGGCGTCACAGTGCCACGCCCGGGCCACGGATGACTACTCGGCACTCCTGGCCGAATTCCCGGCCCTCACCAACCCAACCTTCTCTGCGGAGGTCGCCAAACACGGGGTGGAACACTTCATCCCCACCACAGGCCCCCCAGTGTACGCCCACGCCCGCAGGCTGGACCTGGCCAAACTGGAGATCGCGCGGACCGAGTTTGCCACTATGGAACAGCTCGGCATCATCCGCCGCTCCAACAGTCCCTGGGCCTCCCCACTCCACATCGCCCCCAAACCAGGCGGGGGTTGGCGCCCCTGCGGGGATTACCGCCGCCTCAACGATGCCACCACCCCTGATCGGTACCCCGTGCCGCACATTCAGGACTTCTCGGCTAGACTGGCCGGCCGCTCAGTCTTTTCCAAAGTCGACCTGGTGCGCAGCTACCACCAAGTCCCCGTCCACCCCGCGGACGTCCCCAAGACGGCCGTAATCACCCCCTTCGGGCTTTTCGAGTTCCTGCGGATGCCCTTCGGCCTCAAAAATGCGGCCCAGGCATTCCAACGGCTCATGGACTCGGTCCTTCGGGACCTGAAGTTCCTGTTCGTCTACCTGGACGACATCCTGGTAGCCAGTTCCTCCAAGCAGGAACACCTCGAACACCTTCGCATCCTGTTCAGGCGCCTCAGCGACCACGGGCTCATCCTCAGCCCAGCCAAGTGCCAGTTCGGCCTGGACAAGATCGACTTCCTCGGCCACCACATCACCCATGCTGGGGCCATTCCCCTGCCCACCAAGGTGCAGGCCGTCCAGCAATTTCCCCACCCCACCACCATCAAAGGACTCCAGGAGTTCCTCGGGATGGTGAATTTCTACAACCGCTTCATCCCCAAAGCGGCGTCCCTCATGAGGCCCCTGTATGAAGCCCTCCGGGGCAGGAGCGGCAAGATGGCGGTCGAATGGACGGCAGACGTATCAGCCGCCTTCAACTCCACCAAGACCGTGCTCGCCGACGCCACCCTGCTCGCGCACCCACGGCCCAATGCCAGAGTAGCGCTCACCACAGACGCCTCCGACCACGCGGTCGGCGCCGTGTACGAGCAGTGGGTCGACGGCGCCCGGCAACCACTTGCCTTCTTCAGCCGCCAACTACGCCCCCCGGAGGTCAAGTACAGCACCTTCGACCGCGAGCTCCTCGCGCTGTACCTGGCGGTCCGCCATTTTCGGTTTTTGCTGGAGGGCCACCCCTTCACTGCGTTTGTCGACCACAAACCCCTGACATTCGCAATGGCAAAGACAACCGACCCCTGGTCCGCCAGGCAGCAGCGCCAGCTCGCAGCAGTGTCCGAGTTCACCACGGACATCCAACACGTCTCCGGCCGAGACAACGTGGTAGCCGACTGCCTCTCCCGCCCCGCCATCCACGCCGCACACCTGGCAGTCGACTATGCTCAACTCGCAGCAGACCAGCTCACGGACCCTGATCTGCTCTCCGCACCTACCAACCTACCAGGGCTACGCCTGGCCGACGTCGCCTGCGGCCCGACCGCAGTCACGGTCAAGGGCGACATATCCCTATCTCAACCTCGGCCCATCGTCCCAGCGTCCTGGCACCGCCGGGTATTCGAGATTCTCCACAACCTCTCCCACCCCGGCGCCCGCGCATCCATCAAATTGGTAGCCAACCGCTTTGTCTGGCGCGGCCTTCGCAAGGATGTGCGTACTTGGGCCAACTCCTGCCTAGCCTGCCAACGGGCCAAGGTGCAGCAACACACGAAAGCACCCCTTGAGGAGTTCACCGTCCCTTCACGTAGATTCGACCACATCCACGTGGACATCGTCGGGCCCCTGCCGCCGTCGCAAGGCCACACGCACTTGCTGACGATCGTCGACCGCACCACGCGCTGGCCCGAGGCAATTCCACTGACCTCTACCACCACCGCCGACATTGCCAGAGCCTTCGTCAGCACCTGGGTCGCACGGTTCGGCGTCCCCTCCGACATGACGTCGGACAGAGGTCCGCAATTTACCTCTGAACTCTGGACCGCCATCGCACGCAATCTCGGGGTGACCATTCACCGCACCACAGCGTACCACCCCCAAGCCAACGGACTGTGTGAGCGGTTCCACAGATCCTTGAAGGCATCTCTTCGAGCCAGCCTCCAGGACTGCGCCTGGACCGACCGACTCCCGTGGGTCCTCCTCGGCCTGCGCTCCGCGGTTAAAGAAGACCTCCACGCATCGGCAGCAGAGCTCGTGTACGGCCAGCCACTGCGCGTACCCGGCGAGTTCCTGCCCACCGCCACGACACCCTGGTCAGCTGACCAGCAACGCCACGACTTCGCCTCACTGGCGCTACAGTTCGCCCCGGTGCCCATTGCCCGGCACGGCGAATCCACCTCACATGTCCCGCTAAGCCTGCACCAGGCACGGTTCATTTTCGTCCGGCACGATGCCCACCGCGGACCCCTTCAACCCCCGTACGACGGGCCCTACAAAGTGCTACAGGCTGGGGACAAATTTTTCGACCTACAAGTGGGCGACAGGACTGAAAAAGTGTCGGTTGACTGACTCAAGCCAGCACACTCGGAGCCCGGTGAGCAGGTCCCAGTAGCTCGTCCACCGCCACGCGGCCGACCTGCCCTCAAGCCAGTACACCCGGCTGCTCCACGCCCGGCCGTTCCACGTCAACCAGCGTCCTACAAGAGCCGCTCCGGCCGGCCCATCAGACCGCCACACCGTCTCGTCCACACCTCCTAAGCGGATTCTGGGGGGAGCTGTGTGGCGGATCGCCACCTAAACGGGCGCAATCCACTTTTCCGTCCGTGGACAATAAATCGGGCACCTTGCCTTTAAGAAGCATGCTGCCTTTAAGGCATGACAAAGGAGCGGGCGTCGCCCTCAGTGTGTACTCAAAAGCGCGGGCGTCGCCCTCATTCGGTTTTCGGGTTTAGCAGAGAGAGGAGCTGAGGCAGCCATCTCTCAAGAGAATGTAATAAAAGCCATGTGTTCCTCAGATCGGTTCGGCCTCCATTCGTGTTCCGCGGCAGCCTCAACAAGGTTTCAATAAGGTGTTTTAAAGTACACTTCGTAAACAGGCACATAAAAGAAGAAGAAACATATGCCTTTGTAAAAATGACGTCAAATGAAACATGGGAGACACGATTCTGTGTTGCAACCAGCTGAGGTGACTTAAGAATTGCTTAGAACACCCTAGTTGAGGTGAGTTGAGGAAACTCTCTTTTAACCGGCAAAATTCAGGAGTAGGTTCAGGTAAGTATATTACTATATATTAGTGGCCGTGTAACCGGGGTTCCTGGATCTGTGGCCGTGTAACCGGGGTTCCTGCACCTGTGGCCGTGCAACAGGGACTCCTGGATCTGTGGCCGTGTAACTGGGACTCCTGCACAAGTGCCGTGTAACCGGGGCTCCTGCACCTGTGGCCGTGTACGGGGCTCTCGTACCTTGGTAAGTATACCTCTCTGTAATCTGGACTTTTTGATCAACCGGCACCACGCCGGTCCCGTCGGTGCTGATAAAAAAGAGTTTCCTGCACGTCGTAAAAAGATACAAACAGAAGACCTTGGTAAGAATGACATCAAATAGATGCACCTGCTCCACACCGTTTTAATGATAAGCTTCGAACACCTAAAGGAGAGACACGAGTCTGCATTGCTACCAGCTGAACTGACTGTAAGAATAGCAGGGGTCATCAGAAAAATTGACTAGAGATAATTAGCTTATATCAGCAGAAAACTTCAAAGGAAATACCACTGCAAAAGGGTATAAAAATTGAACTTTCAAATGGGATGATAGTCTCGCTGTAAAGGGGCAAAGCGATTCTCTGCTTCAGAGCTAGCTCTGTAAGTCTTCAACTCTTTGTATCTCGGGGATCAAGGTATTATATTTGATTTTGATGGATATCCTGGAATAAACTAAGAACTGTAAAACTAGTGAAGTTAAGATTTGAGAATAAGGATCTCTGATAATAGAATTGTAAGCTTTTTGTATTTGGAACTGTTAATGTTGCGATTGAAACACCTACTGTAATTACATGTCGGTTCTTTAATAAATCTATATATTTTTAGAATTGTCTCATATAATACTTCTGTATCAAACTTGCGAACTCAATCTTTGTACGCTCCTTGGTGAGGAGTTGCAGAATTCTGAGGGAGTTTTCCGGACCCTCATAATATCCGGAACGTTACAGTCTAGCTAAACTTATTAAAAGTGCTATCTGGAGGACAGTAACATCTTCAGGTTGTTCCTTTCCTTTAGGGAGATATAGTCTGGACCTTTAGATCTAATTAAGCATCTTTAGGGTTTGGCTACCTCAAACTTTAGTTGAAAGTGAACGTCTGGGGAATACGCCTGATCCGGGGTAGCCCTAAAGGGGCTAGGACTAGTAATAATCCTTTCAAGTTCTAGTCCTCCAACTGCTCTCAGCATAGCTGTTGAAGTTATTTTTGAATATTGATATTGTTAATTATTATTATTTTATTTTAACAATATTTCCTATTGAGAGAGCCACTTCTTTCATGTCATGGTTTCAAAATCTCAAATTTGTTCAAACTAAAATAAGGTGGAGGTGAAAAACATAGAGATTGATGTTGACATTTGGAAAGTTTCATCTTCAAACCTAACAACAACAGCAACTTGCATTTATATAGAGCTGTTAATGTAGAAGAATGCTCCAAAACACATAATGGAGGAGCAATCCAAAAATGGAAACCAAGCCAAAGGAGGTATTAGCAGGGGTGAGAAAAACCTTGGTCAAAGAAAGATTTGCATTTATATAGTGCCTTTCACAACCTCAGGACATCCCAAAGTGCTTTATAGCCAATGAAGTACTGTTTGAAGTGTAGTCACTGTTGTAAGGTAGGAAACACGGCAGCCAATTTGCACACAGCAAGCTCCCACAAACAGCAATGTGATAATGACCAGATAATCTGTTTTAGTGATGTTGATTGAGGAATAAACTTTGGCCAGGACACCTGGGATAGCTCCCCTGCTCTTCTTCAATATAGTGCCATGGGATCTTTTACATCCACCTGAGAGAGCAGATGGGGCCTCGGTTTAACGTCTCATCCGAAAGACGGCACCTCTGACAGTGCAACACTCCCTCAGCACTGCACTGGAGTGTCAACCTAGATTTTTGTGCTCAAGTCTCTGGATTGGGACTTGAACCCACAACCTTCTAACTCAGAGGCAAGAGTGCTACCAACTGAGCCACAGCTGACATGGTGGGTTTAAAGGAGGGTTTTAAAGGAGGAGAGAGAGGTGGAGGGAATTAGGGTGTGCATTCCAAAGATGATTTAAACACAAGAATGAGAATCTTACATTTGAGGCATTCGGGGACCAGAAATCAACGTAGGCCAGAGAGAACAGGAGTGATGGGTAGGAGGGACTTGAGAGAGAGAATATGGGCAGTAGAGTTTCAGATGAGTTGAAATTTACGGAGGGAACCGAAGCTTATTAGTGTGGGTCAAAGGTTAAATGTGGATGCCGATAGTCTGAAATCTGTGCCCACTATATTGAGTGGCACAATAGTGTTGCACAAGGCAGGCTACAAGCTGCATTTGGTCAATGTGTGCAACATTACTAAGAGGCTTTATCTGCATTGGGGAATACTTAAAAATTTATTCAAGAAAAAAGACCAACAAAAAGTTTCTTCAGATTCAAGCTGATAAACTTTCAATACTGTAGTTTTTCCCTTTTCCTGTGGGGAGACTAACAGTGCAACTGGATAATGAAGAGAGAGAAGCAAACAATTAAGCAACAACATTGAGCTACATATCTAGAATACACTGTATGAATATTGAAAGAATTATAGCCTGGGCTGGAACTAAATTGGACAAATAAGGAATTTGAAGAATAAAGAATAGTTGAAGTGCAGCGAATGTGGGGTATTTCCAGCCAGAATTACGCAGATGAGGCAGTGTGGAAGTGTGGGGGTGGTGGGGCAGGGAGGGGACAGGGGGATATCTGTACTAGTTGGAAGCAGGTGCAGCTCAGGGCTAATTTAACTAGAGAGATTGCTTGTGTACCGCACATTCCATAAGGCCTCAATAACAGAACCTGGTGCTCCAGTAAGTGTGACTTCAGGAGTCTGTGCTGCAGTGGAGACAGAGGCTCATGGGACTACACACTCCTGATTGATGAGAGGCCAATAATGATAATGTAGAACCCGATACACCATTTGACAGAAAAGAAGTGATGAATGGGGATACTCTGGTATAGCTAATGAAAATACAGAATAAAGGCAGACAAGGGATTGTAATACCAAAATCAATACCACAATTGTGTCATCCTCCAAAGTGGCACCCATGGCTTGGGTTGTTGCTGAATCTATGAGATATGAATCTAACAATTATTAATTTGAGGCTCTCTATTGATTATCATTTATGATATGATGGCTGGGAATTTCCTTGGAGCTGGTCCTGCTCCGTCTCCGTAACTTTGCCGGAAATGTGATGGAAACCCCATTTATACATGTAACTGAGGTTACCGCCACACTTCCGGTGAAGATACAATGGTGGAATGACAGGAGGTCTGAGGAAATTCTTGGCCAACCCTTTAGATTCCTGCATTAATCAATTTTCAGTTCAAATTTACATAGAGTGCAGGTAAACAATGGCAATGAAAACAATGGCAATGAACAATGCAATGGGATCTAATTTACTAGGAGAGTTAACGGCAGCACATGTGCGTTAGGGAGGAGTAACTTTAGAATTTTGAGTTAAAGTGCTCTCTGTGTAATACACAATTAATACATAGACCCAGTGTTACTGCTCCGCATTAATTGTTTGTTAAGCGGCAATTAAAAGGAATTTCCAACCTATTGTTTGGTTTTAAAATTGTGTTAATTACTCCAATGTGACCTAAAGTTAAAGCAACTTGAGGGAACAGACAAAGCTCATATGGCCAGCAGAGCTGCATAAAGCTTATGTTATTGGCAACAGGGTACTTTAAGTTTATTGCTGGATATGGAGGAGAAGGAGGATCAGCAAGAGACCATGGACATGGCTAAGTATAGGCAATGGACTTGATAACTTGGTACTACCTGAGGCAACAAGAGTGGCAAGTATGTGTTGGCTACTCTGACTTCAAAGAGGGCCAGCTGTGAGGAGACATTGGGGTAGATTTTCCCGAACCTGTCGGGAAGAAGGCGGGACTTCCCCTTTCGGGTTTTTGACCCACCTACTTCGATGTCCGGCCAATCCGCATGATTTTCCCTTGATTGACCTTGTTGAGCCCACCCAGCAGGCTCAGCAGGCCAATTAAGGGCCACCCAGCAACAGGTGATGTCACAGACTGCAATTTCATCTGTCAAGAGTTTTTGACAGATGAAATATCAGCGTTTCACAGCTGTTTGAAGCTGTGAAACACTGACAGTCTGAGTTCTACCATGAGTCATTCTGCACAGACTCAGTTAGAACTCACACCGGCACTCAAAGCTGAAGGCTGTCACTTTTCACAGATCGCAGCCGTTCAGCTTTAACTGCCGGCTGAGTGATGGGCTCCCGACGGCTACAGGAAGAAAGGCTGTTAAGGTAAGTACAGGTAAGTAAAAGTTCTTTACACACTTTAGACACACCAAAAACACTTATCTTTACACTCATGCACCCATCACTCACCTGAGCACTGACATCGCGACCCCTCCAACTCCCTCAACCCGACGGCCCACCTGCTCTAACCTGGCGTGGTTTGGAGCCATCGGGAAACCCACACGAAACCCCTCAAAATAGGGATTAGGCTAAAAACTGCCTGTTAACTACCTGTTAACAGGCAGTTAATTGTCACTAATCCCTTCCCGCCTGGTTTCGGCGGGTCCCAGTGCAGGGCAGGTACCCGCCGCCCCTGAAACTTATGTGGGGCGGGGTTTTGGGCGGGATGGTGTCGGGACCCCCAAATTCAGGATTTCCCCCCCCCCAGACGCCTGAAACCCCGCCTGACGGCTCCTCGAAAATCTAGCCCATTGCCTCCGATTTTGTCAGCTCCTGTAACCAAACCTACAACCAAAGAATAATGTTCAGGTACCCTTGGTGGAAGTTAAAGTGACTGCCACATTAAACTACCCTGCAACTGGGTCCTTCCATGCACAAGTTGGAGGCATAGTTAGAATCATTTAATATGCAGTTCACCGCTGCATTATAGAAACAGAAAGACTTGCATTTATACCATGCCTTTCATGACCTCAGGACGTCTCAAAGCATTTCACAGCCAATGAAGTATTTTTGAATTGTAGTCACTGTTGGAATGTAGGAAATGCAGCAGCCAATTTGTGAACAGCAACATCCTACAAACAGCAATGAGATATTGACCAAATAATCTGTTTTAGGTGTTGGTTGAGGGATAAATATTGGCCAGGATACCAGGACACCTCTCTTGCTCTTCTTTGAAATAATGCTACAGGATCTTTTACATCTACCTGAGAGGACAAATAGGGCCTCGGTTTAACGTCTTCACCGAAGGACGGAACATCCAACAATGCAGCACTCCCTCAGTACTATTCTGGAGTGTAAGTCTGGATTATGTGCTCAAGTCTCTGAATAGGGACTTGAACCCATAACCTTTTCACTCAGAGGTGAGACTGGTACCAACTGAGCCATAATTGAGCAGATGTCCTCTTGCAGCATGTCTCTGCCTACATGCAGCTCAACTGTACAATGCACCGGAGGTTGGACAGAAGTTTTCCAGATGTGTGGCATTCCATGTACAATGCAGCAGTGAGCTCAGTTGGATCAATATTCATGCATTTTATCACAATGCCTTCCCTTTTGTCAATAGAAAGAATTACTGTTCACTTAATGATGTGATATGTGACCACAGGCAGCGAATTAAACTAGTAACTTATTTTTCAGGTACCTTTATAGAATATAGGTTGTGCAACTATACCTGAGATAAAACAGAATGCATGATAGACTTCTTGGAGACATGGGCTATGCACTCAAAACCTGACTGTTTTTTGACCCTTTTGAAAAATATCAATACTCCTCAGCACTAAGCTTTTAATCTAGAGGAACAAATATAACAGCTCACCGTTTTTTTGGACTATTAAATAAAGATTTCTGATGTTTTCACTGCTTTGGATGTACCTTGAAATATGAGACAGAATGAATTGTCAGAATAACAATAATGCAACAATGAAAAAGCTTTACATATGTTTGAAGAATGGTGAGCAGCAGGAGCAAGAAAGGCCCTGGGAAGTAGATGAAATTGACCTTCCTGCAGATGACCAGTGATTGGACGAATCTTTACAAATGTTGCAGGATGTCATTGATAAATTTTACGCCTGAGTCCTGCTGATTGTACTTTCTGCAAACCAAAGCATGGAACTTGTTCATTTAGAAATATATGATCTACCTTTCCCAGGTTGCACTTTTATTGGCAGATGAAATAAGGCTATATCTTAACAGTAATAATCAATAACACATAAATACAATGTTTACAGTATTCATAATGTGTTTTTATTTCTGTAAGAGCAAACGTGTGCTCCTGTAGTTATTGTAATGGTCCGCTGTGTCCCCTTGTTCTACTTATACTATGACACTGGGCTTCTAAGTGATTCTTTAATGGAAGAACTAGAAGTGGTGGATTCATGATCAGCCCTTAAAATACCCTCTTGCAATTCCACTGTCTGTCTACTTCAGTGTGATGGGAGCCTGTATGATTGCTGCAGCTTTTCCTAATACTTGTCCTTTTTATTTTAAAATGTTAATGTTCGATTAAACCGTTATGTAACTCTATAGACGCTGTCCTGTACATTATAGGTCTATTTGTTAAATAGCTGCAAAACTAAAAAAAAATGCAAACACAAATTACATAGCTAAGCTTTACAGACTTGATATCAATCAAATATCTTTCCATAATGTACAAAATTCAATTAAAAGCACCTTTCAATAAATATTGTGTGTGGGCTATTAATTCAAAATACATTTGGAATGTCATATTAAAACTTTAAACACTTGTCCACTAATATCGCTGACAGTAATTTCCAATCTGTAGAGCTCTGTTTCATGGGTGGCTGTATACGGATGGAATTATAAAGTCATTCATCAGGACCCCTGGCCATGCGTGGCATGAGCTAACTGTTCAGCACCTTGGCTTTTCCTCATCTGTGATCAATGATTCACCCTGCAACTCCTCCGAAAGCTCCTCATCACATTCCAAAATGTGTGTCATTGGGCTGTTGTTTGGTTTGAGCGATATGGGTGACGCAGCATGATGTGAGTCCCGAGAGTATTCCCTACCCCAGAGGGCTGTGGGTGCTCAGTCGTTGAGTATATTCAAGGCTGAGATCGATGGATTTTTGGGGGGCTAAATTCGGTTGATTTGCGCCTCCCATAATGGGGCACAAATCAACTAGCGCCTGGGCACGGCACCACTAATGCCTCCCGCGAAATTCAGTGGGAGGTTAGCAGCGGCGCTAACCGTTAGAGCCGTGTGGTGCTGCGCCGTCGGCGATGATGTCATCACTGCGCGCAGCGCCCCGGCTGTAATATTGGGTGGCGCCCCCCGACTTACCGCCAGATGCTATGTCCGCCGGGGTCAGGGGGGCCTACCTGCGGCCAGGGTGGCGCTTGTTAAAGGGGAGGTGGCGGGCGGCCATTTTTGTTGCTGGCCGCCTGCCAGCACCTGCCCCCGTTGCTGTCCCCGGCCCCCGTGAAGCCCCCCCTGTGGGGTGCCGGCTGCTCTCCGTGAGCCCGACACTCCTCTTGAGTGCCGGGCTCGTTTGCCAGCACTCCTGATCCCTGGTGGCCCAGCTGGGCGCCGGGCTAGGCCCCTCCCCTTTAATAAAGGGAGGAAGGCCTGCAGTACCGCGGCACATAGCGCCGCGATATTGGCTCGCAACGCCCCAAGAGGGATGCGGGACACTTCCATTAGCGCCCCTCCTCCCTCTCGGGGTGTTACCTGGGAAAATCGGCTGCAGGGGCGTTAACTTTTTCGGGGCGCTAAAATTAGCCTTTGGGGAGCTACCCAATTTTTACCCCTTGGACTCTAAGGGAATCAATGGATATGGGGATCAGGCGGGAAAGTGGAGTTGAGGTCGAAGATCAGCCATGATCTTATTGAATGGCGGAGCAGGCTCAAGGGGCCTACTCCTGCTCCTATTTCTTATGTTCTGAGACCGGGGTTTGCCCTATAGTCTTTTTGCCGTACTATAGAAAGAAAACAACTGGATAGGCACATAAGTATTTGAAAGCATTTCACTGTTGCAATGACAGATCTATTTCTGCATGAGGGGCAGTAACACTGCTTTTAACATGATTCAAATTGCAATCACTGAACCAATGAATGTACATCATTAACTGAGCACTAAGTGTGAATGTTCTTGTTGGCACAAACATTTACAATAATTAGGCTGGATACTGGCTCCCACCCAATGGCCTTTATTGTGGTGTCCTCATAAGGGTCAAGGGTTTGATGCTTTGTGACCCTCCACCAGTTGCTGCATGTTACCACCCCTTGAAGGTTGTCTTTTTCAAAAAACTAGAGAGTAGCACTGCATGAGATGAAACCTCACAGAGAGAAGTAGAGGCTGCCACACATTGTATATATTGTTAGTACTGTATAGTGAATTACAGATGAAAGACCTCACTAGCCCCAGATTCTGAAGCATTTCAGATAGTTACAGAACAAGCTGTCTCAGCTGAAATTGCCATGCATGTTTTTTTCTAACCTATATTTCTCCTTATGCAGTATCTTCATAACTTTTCTGCTGTCTTCAGTTAGATTGTGTTAGTGGAGAAAGTCAGTTTAATATACTTGTTTACTGAAACTAATCATTAAACAATAGCTGACACTTGACACCTCCTTGGATTGTCTTGATATCAATTTGATATCCATATAGAGCAATAGAAGATAATTTCAAAGCAGACCTGTATATTATAAAGTAGTCGTGATGCAGAACCAAATTGCATTAGGCAATTTACTGCCATTTAAATTTTTTACTATAGTCCTTTTCCTTAAATTGGACATTGTCCTCCTTACATCTCTCTATGTCCAACAATGCTTTGACCCTCCCATGCCTGCTGGGGCTCATTGTTTCTTCTTCTTCTTCTTCTTCTTAGGCAGTCCCTCGGAACCGAGGATGACTTGCTTCCACACTAAAAGTGAGTTCTCAGGTGACTGATGAGTCCAATGTGGGACCTACAGTCTCTGTCACTGTTGGAGTTGTCCATGAGGGTCCTGATGTTCCAGGTCCCGAACTTCATTTTAAAGGGTGGAAGATGCCTGTGCATGAATTCTTTTAACGTGGGGTGGCCGTTGCACACCAGCTACCACACGGGCTCGACAGAGCAAGGTCTTGGTCCAATGGCAAGGGGATCCAAGACGATTGGAGACCAGGCTCTGCAGGCTCATTGTTTAGTTGCTGGATGTCTCATATCTTTTCCGCTTCACACTATAATCTATAGAAGATTGTCAGTAAATCTCACCTTTCTATGCCTTGCTCCCTCCATTGCGCTCCACAGCTTTATTTACTCAATGGGTGCTATCTGTGACCTTTATGTGCAAATTGTTCTGACTAAAGATAATTAAACAGCTTCACAGGTTTGATCAAGATTTGTTGCTCTGCATTAGTATAAATTCATCAGATCTCAAGGAAAGCATACTGTGCAAAGCTGTGCAGAAATAACAGTGTGCTAAAAAACGCGAAGTCGAAGGCAGTAGGACATGACAGCACATATTCTAGGTTGTGAAGTGTGCAGAAAACAGCAAGTATTTCTTTACACAGCAATAATCAACAGATGAATCAGGTTGTCAGGAAGGTTAGTTGAAGCCAAGACACTGGGCTTAGTTAAAAAAACACAGTTGGATGCTGTAGTGGGAAGACAGAAGAGAATGAGATCAAATGTGTTAAATGACCCTCTTCAGCCAAACCAACTCGGTGTGCTAAATGTAAATTAAACCTCAGTATTAGATTATATTCCCATCCACATTCAGTTAACCTGCAGTGCACTTGGAGGTTTAATTTACAGCTAGCACATCTACTAATTGTGCATTAAAGAGCAGTAATCTGGTGAGTCAATGATAATCGAATGGACATTAACTTTTGCCAACACTATCTTTTCTGAGCATAAATATTTTGAATGCAAATTAACACTAATACACATTGTTAACACTATTTTGCTTGTTAGCTGCAATTAACAAGGAAGGCACAGATTTACTCAGAATTTACTTGATTCCCACATTGCATCAATTTCTCCCATTTAAAGCTGGCACTGCAGCACTGAAGGGAGCTGGCAGAGATCTAGTGGTGAGCAAAGCACGGGATTAAGGCCTGGGATTTCAAGACCACAAGATGTGCAGCATAATGCTGCAATGGGGGGTGGGGGGCGGAGTTTTAATTGTCCCTATTCAGCGGGAATGGAGAGTTCAAGCTGTTAAAATGGAGCAAGCTCCATTTCTTGCTCCGTTCCCGTCAATCTCCGATTTTAACCCCGTTGGTTTTGGCAGTGGATGAGGCGCCCACCAGAGTCAGGCACGAGCCAAGTGCATAGATGCTAATCAGGGTCCAGTGACATCAATAGGACCCCGACTGCATTTTAACTGGGGCCTGAGCAGGGAAGCTGATGTTTCTTTCCGGCTGAACTGAAGCAGGTCGGCAGCTAGTGGGAAGGACGAAGAGGCCCTCCAAGGTAAGTGTAAAACTGTCCTTTGTGGGGTCAGAGGAGCAGCAGTTGAAACCTTGACATTCTGACATCTTAAAAGGGAGCAGGAATGCTCCTTTGAGCCCCACACCAAAAGTCACGGCCTCGGCACTTCCCTCCTGCAAGACCCCCCTAAAACCTCCTTCCCTCTCCCTTCACTGTCTTAGTGGCAGTTTAAACTGATGTCCTCTCATCACTGACTTCCCAACCAGAGGAAATAGTCTTTTTCTCTGTTCACCTATCAAAACTCTTCATAATCTTAGAAATTACCATAAGATCTCCTTTTAGCCTTCTACAGTCCAGTGGCAATAATACCAGTATCTCAAGCCTCTCCTCATAACTAAAGTTTCCTGTCACTGTTATCAGCTTGGTGAATCTACACTGAATGCTCTCTATAGCTTTAATGTCCTTTCTGGAAGGGGCACCCAAAACTGCACACAGTGTTCCCACCGTGCCCAATTGCCCAACACTGTCCTAACCGCTCTGTACAAAATTATCGTCAAATCTTTGCTCTTATATTCAAGGCTCTATTCATAAAATCCAAAATGATATTGCCCTTTTTATGGCTTTATTTACTTCTACTTTCAAGGAATTATATATTTGTACCACTAGAACTGTGTTTTTCCACACCCTTCAGCGTCCTTCCATTCCTTGTTTACCTCCCAACATGTATCACTACACACTCTCCACATTAAATGGCATCTGCTACTTGTCTGCCCATTCCACTTTGTCTTTCTTCCTATTTGCCAAACTCCCTACTTTTGTACTGTTGGTAAATTTAGATATTTTGTGTTGGGAATAAAAGTGAACCCAGCATTGACATCACTTCCAATCCTACTCCAATCTAAGCAAAACCCATTGACCTTAACTTTTGTTTCCTGTCCTTCAACCAACTTTCTAACTCTGTTGCTACATTTCCTTTTATACCATTCACCGGAATATTTGTAACAAGCATCCTGTGAGATCCCTTATCAATTACCTTCTGAAAATCCATGTACACTACATCTGTTACATTTTCTTTATCTACACAATCATTCAGATCTTCAAAAATCTCTATTAAGTTTGTCAAACAACACTTCCCTTTAATGATCAGTGCTGGCGGTGTTTGATCAACTTTTAAATGTTTGCTAATTGGATCTTGAATTATGGTTTCCAAAAGTTTGCCCACAACTTGAGATTGGACTAAATTTTATTCTTTCTATGTAGGGAACTCTACTCTTTGATGCGCTTTTCATCTTACAAAAATATAACTATTTTATACTCTATCCACCTCATTTGTCAAAACTCTCCACTGCTGATCTGTCATTCAGTTTGCTAACTTTTTTGACCAGTTAATTTGGGTCACATCTCTCATCTTACCATTTTTTCCAGTCCAGCACCTTCATTTCTGACTCTTTGTTATCCTTTTCTATTTTCACATTGTGGACGCTATTTCTCAATTGTTCTCATATCAGTTATTTGTCTCAGTCCATTCCCCAGAAGTAAATCAAGGAAGGTTTCTACAGATATGGCGTTTGTTAACGAGATGTTAAACTGAGCTCCCATCTGGCTTTTCAAGGAGTCAAAAAAGATATGAGGGAACTATTCAAAAAAAGATGTGCAGAGCTTTTTCAACATAACAAAACAGATTATCTAGTCATTAACACATTCCTGTTTGTGGGAGCTTGCTGAGTGTAAATTGGTTACCGCGTTTCCTACATTACAACAGCGACTACACTTCAAAAAAAGCACTTAATTGGCTGTAAAGCACTGTGTGGTGTCCAGTGGTTGTGAAAGGCGCTATGTAAATGCAAGACTTTCTTTTTCTTTTTAGAGTTGGAAACAGGTCAGAGACCAACATTATAAGGAGAAATTTTATTATGCGGCGAGTTGTTATGATCTGGAATGCACTGCCTGAAAGGGTGGTGGAAGCAGGTTCAATAATGGCCCAGAAATTCGGGTCAGAGGCTTCCCGCGGGTGCAAGCCTCCGACCTGCACTTACCTAGCGCGCTGGCCATTGTGCTGTGGGCCCGCGTGGTATTCCGATCTTGGGCCTCCTCCAACTGCCAGCGCGCGGTGCTTGCGTATCCCAGGGGCGCAGTTAGTTCGAAGCGTCCCCTGGGATCACATGGGCCATGGAGAGCCAATGGTAGCAGGGAATGCCCATTCATAAATTTGACAGGAAGAGCTGTCAAAACTATAAATACAAATCAGCCCCAAAACATAACTAAAACTTCAAATAAATTTTGTTTTTAAATCACATTTTAAAAATAACTATAAATTACATAAAATAACTATTTTAAACAATAATTTAAATTTTTGAAAAAACTAATTACAGTTTCTAACGGGGCTAAAAATAAACTTACCTTTCTTTAAAGTATTTAAAAATAATAAACTTGTGGAAAAAATGTTTTAATTTTACTTAATTCACCACTTACCTTGTTAAAAGCAGGCCTTGCGACTGCTTTTTAAAAGTGTAACTCCTGGAGACTTACCCACCCGGAGAAAGCTGCAAAAAAAACTTACGTTCCAGGCGCACGCGCTGCCTCTCCGGCGCACACGTTCGACCTGTGAACCCCTTCCTTTAAGGGAACGGAAGTTCCGGTTTCCCACACATGCGCAGTGCATGCACGAAACCGGCACTTTCGTTGGGCCTACAGGTGAGTACCCAGCGCGTACTCACCCGTGGGGACCCGAATTTCTGGGCCAATAACTTTCAAAAGGGAATTGGATAAATACTTGAAGGGGAAAAATTTGCATGGCTATCGGGAAAGGGCAGGGGAGTTGGGCTAATCGGATATCTCTTTCAAAGAGCCAGCACAGGCACGGTGGGCAGAATGGCCTCCATCTGTGTGTATCATTCTATGATAACAAATTCAATTTTCCTGTGTTCCACGGAAATGGCCCATCAGTCATTGCGGCTCCCTGTAGCATAAAATCTCTTGGTTTTAATGTGCTTTGCAACCTTACCCGAAAATTCAGAGGGCTGAAGAGCTATCTCAGTGTGCATCTGGTGTACTGAGTGCAAACTTAAAACTGAACACTATCTGCAGTGAAGATACAACAAAGTTGTTTACAGTTTGTTTGTGTGAGTCATTCACTTCACATCTGCAGCTCCAATGCTCACGATCTATTTTAAAGGAGGGCGGATTTCTACAATCAGTAGTAAGTGAGCTAACTCTGGAAAAATAAATGGAAATTTATGGCAAATTCTGTCACGACCCATCCATTAAAAAAAATTCTCCACATTGCCTTTAATTAAAAATTGACGCTGTTGGCTTGAGGCCCCGACAGTAAATCTCTGTTCATACTGACAACAGAAAACAACTTTCGAGAGAATTAAATAGCAATTTCTTAACCTTACTTGAGGTGTACTGACACAGAATAAGAGGTGCAAATAAGCAGCATGCCAGATATTTCTTGAGAATCATGATTGGTGTTTGATGGGCCTTTGTTCTCTTCCTCTGACAAATTATACTGAAAAAGGAAACGTGAGTAAAATGGGGTGCAATGTCAGTAGAAAGAGAGAACAACGTAAACATGTTTAATGTGCTCTGAGGATTCTGACTCATCCAGAAATGGACTAACAAAAATAAGTGAAAAGTATGAGAAAACTCTAATCCGTGCCTGTTAAGACTTTCCTAAAGCCATTAATGACAGGCAGTTTTTTGGCTAATCCCTATTTTGAGACCTAAAGTGTGGGCTTCCCGATGGCTCCGAACCTCGCCAGGGTCAGCGAGGTGAGCCGTGGGTTTGCGGGGCCGAAATGTCCGGTGTGCAGGTGAGTGATGAGTGCAAGTGTGGCGAGTTAAGTGTGTGAGGTGAGTCTAATGTGTTTTAATAAGATTACTTACCTTTGCTTCTTCCTCCAGGCTTCATCCCTTTAGGCTGCGGAGCTGCCTCATCTCCACGGCAGAGAAAGCAGAATGGCCGCTGCATTCTCAGATACAGCAGCCTTCTGCTTTCTGCTCAGGAAAGCTTTCTAAGTGAGGCTTCAGTACAAGGACTCAACTTAGAAGACAGATTATCAGTGTTTGACAGCTTCTCAAAGCTGTCAAACGATGACAATTCATTTGTCAAAAATTTTTGACAGATGAAACGTCATATGCTGATGTTCTCTGTCACTGGTTTTCCCTTAATTGGCCTGGCTAAGCCCGCTGGGTGGGCTTAACAAGGTCAATCAAGGGAAAATAGCGTGGGTTGGTCGGACGTCGATTGAGGCGGGGCTAAAACCCGACAAGCAGCAGTCCCGCATCCATCACGCCCCATTGATAAAATCACCGCTGTAGTGTCAGCCAATGGTTCAGTTGGTTGCACCCTTGCCTCTGAGTCATAAGTTTGTGGGTTCAAGTCTCATTCCAGGACTTGAGCGCAAAAATCTAGGACTGACACACACTACAGTACCGTGGGAGTGCTGCACTGCGGAGGTGCTGTCTTTTGGATGAGACGTGAAACTGAGGCCCCATCTACCCTCTCAGGTGTATGTAAAAGATCCCATGGCACTATTTTGAAGAAGAGCAGGGGAGTTATCCCTGGTGTCCTGGCCAATATTTATCCCTCAATCAACATCACTAAAGCAGATTATATACTCATTGTCACAACGCTGTTTGTGGGAGCTTGCTGTGAGCAAATTGGCTACTGTGTCTCCTATATTACAACAGTGACTACACATCAAAAAGTACTTCATTGGCTGTAAAGCGCTTTGGGACTCCGATGGTTGTGAAAGGCGCTATATAAATGCAAGTCTTTCTTTCACTTTGCAGGTGCTCAAGCAACTCTAAAAGTGAGTATTCTACTCCAAGTCAGACCAGGTGTTTGAGACCATGGGGTCAATTTGGACTACATCTGTAAGACGTGCAGAAATCGTTCCTCGCCCCGTTCAACAGTTTCCAAAATTCAGACCTGTCGAACAGACAACAAAAAACCCAAGGAATCTGTGAAAAACTTATTTTACCTAAAAATCCATCGTCTTTGCCATTGTCTGCTCCGAACAGGTCCCTGTGCGGGCGCCAAAATCTGTAAGACGTGCAAAAATCACCCTTCACCCCATCCAACAGTTTCCAAAGTTCAGACCCATCGAACAGATAACACAGAACCCAATGAATCTGTGAAATTTCTTTTATAAAAATCTGCAAGAGATTACAAGTAAGCATCCGATAGTTATGCAGCGCACAATTCCCGATTGTACCTCAGCATACACAGAGCTATCCCTTTACTTTAAACTCCAGCAAAACACCACATACGTACTAACACCAGCGATTGGTCAATTCGGCGATGACTAGACGTATGATTTCTGACAACTGGCCAGGTTGCCCAGCTGCAGCAATGAGTGTTTTTTAACAGTATCTTTTATACCATAAAACCTGGCAACCCTTCCACTGTGTATATGTCCCTAACTATACGGCATTCGTTGTTTTTCAGTAACTCATATCAATAGTTCGTTAAGCATCCGTGGACTTCAAGGCCGGTTACATTCCATAGTCTGAAGATGTTTTTGTTTTTACAATAATTCAACAGCCCCATAGTCTGTTCCCACAGAACCTTCAAAGTCTGCTTTCCTTATCTGTTGAAGGACAGTTGGCAGCCTTCACAGCTTCCAACCACAGCATCTTATTTTGCAAAGTTCTCACAGCAACCAGTCTTTTGTCCTCTCGAAGCATGATGGTACATAATATGTGATCAACTTTTAAGTTTGGTCAAGTTACAGCAAGATTTACAGCAAAAGCTTAGGGGAGGTAGGGATTGGGGGCGGAGACTCACCACCTGTAGGGACAGGTGAGGTGGAGTCGGATGCCACAGATCCCGGCCCCGGGGGGGCGGAGCCTGAGGAAAGGGAGCCGGAGCCGGCAGCTGTGGTGGGACCACAGGCTGTGACGGTGAAGGTCCCGATCCCCGGTCCGTCAGCCCTGGGAGCCTCGCCCAAGGCGCCCCCTCGTAGGTCGGTTCGGACGCCTCAGCCCAGAAAGACTTGGCCAGATTCTCCGTATTTTCCCCAACCTCGGTCCAGGGTAGCCCCAGGAAGGCACGGTTCCCGTTCAGCAGCAACAGGCTGTGGGGGATCAAAGCCGAAGGTCAGTGCAGCCCCGCCACAGGGAGCGGCACGCTGCAGCCCTCACAGGAATTAGGTAGGCCGCCCGAAGGAGGGCGGCGCTGTACATAAGTTTAGGTAATGATGTTAAGTTTAAGTAATTTTAATGTTAGTTTAAGGTATGTAAAGTTTAAGATGATGGGGATGTTTTAAAAGGTAGTTTTCGGAGTCTGCCCAGTATGTGTGTGTGTTTGGAAGCGGGGTCAGGGGACCCCAGCGTCCGTTTAATTAAGCCAGCACCTATTGGGAGCCTGGCTACATCATCTTATCGGTTACAGAAACCAGGAATACAATGGAGAGGATTCTCGTGGTACTCGCGGTGATCGGGTGCGGGTTGGCCTACCGAGGCCGCACCAAGGACATCATCGTGTTCGGATGCTCCGGGGACACAGCCCCCATCGCGACGGCTGGGACGGGGAAGCGAGAGGTTGAGGAAACCGCCACCTACTTCCACGAAGGGAGATGGCCAGGATGGCTGGGGTCAAATTCCACAGAATACTCCAGCAAATCCGGGTTTGCCTACCAAGAGACTTCATTACTGTGCCCTCGGGTGAGGATCATTGCACCCAGAGTCAGCGTTACCGTGGGAAAGAGGATCTGTTTGGTGTGTAATGGGAACGTACCGCTAAGTAGATGGTGGTGGCTGCGAAAGCTGGGAAAGAATATGAAGAACTCTACAATCGAGTGGGAGCGACTGGGTAACAATACCCATCGGACAATTACGGGGACTCACGGACAGTTACGTGTGTGTTGGGACAAATGGTGGGAACCAGATGAAGGGATATATGTCTGCATGTGGGGTTCGAAGCACGTTTGCCCCAAGGGCATATCCATCTTTTTCCAGAGGCAGTGGCAGGGTGAAGGAAAAGGGATGAGGTGGGACGTCAGCACCCGGGCGTGCGGAGCCCCATTCTCCCCGATTCCGGTAAACGCCACTGAACTCATCACCCGCCCATGCAAGCCCCTGCCCACAATTCCGGTAGCACTAGCCCAGAGGGAAGGGTGCCCCACCACCACAAAGGGGCCCGGGAACGGTTTAGTATTGGTACCCACCGGTCAGGTGCTGTACCAAGGGGTACACTACGCGGTGGCCTCAGTGATTTTAAACCTCACTGAGGTACGATTGCCGGAGTGGTGTCCCAAGGAAATGGAACAATTGTACCAGGTCCTGTTAACCAGAATGTTCAGACAATTTTATGAATTTGACTTTGCCGACATCGACAAAGCCAAATTGTACACCACACCACAGGAAGTTTTGGATCGGGTAGGGAGGCAAAGAAGGGGTACTGTAAATGACATTTTCACTGCTTTTAATACCGGGACGTCTGTTGTCAACGCTCTAGACAACGTGGAGCTGCAGACACAGATCAATGGTTTAAAGGCCCAGTTAAGGAACATACTGACAAACGAAAATAAGGTAGTGGGTTCTGAGCTACATGAGGATCAGGCCATGACACTACACTTAAAAGAAATAATCGCTGAGCTGGAGAAACACGCTAGAACGGTAAATGCACTCATTAGGGAGGATCGGAATGCGTCCGATCAGGCCGCACAGAACGAGGCTTGTGTGCTATACGGGGCGTGGTTACTGGGCGAGGGCTGCAGTAATCTGGAGGATTTAAAACAAGGTTTGGTCCCGTCCTGGATCAGCAACAAGCACTTGCAAGCGCTCCACCCCTTTGAGAATGCATTAAGTCCGTGTCAGCTCAGACTAGCTGCAGAGGCGTACCCAGTCCCAGTGGACTGCAGACGCTCGAATCACACTATCATGGGAATAGTGGTAAGGATGCCGGTGTTGGGTCCCACAGCAAAGCCCGCCCTGGTATGCAGGGTGGAGAACATTGGAGTCATACAGGGGGGTGCGCACATTCGTTACGCAGTGGTCCCACCTTACGTCATCAGATGGGAGCGTACGATGACAGGCACCGACCTCTCGGGGTGTCATAGCCGGGGAGCACACATCATCCTGTGTCCCCAGCACTTGAATGCCTTTTTGAAACCACAGTGTGGGTTCAGAGCCGCTAGCGCGAAGCCGATAAATTGCACCATGGAGGCAATGGCAAAGGACCATGTGCCCCCACAGGTGGCATATATCGGAGGTGGGACATACTGTGTTACCACTGCAGTGCCTCACTACCACCACGGACAGCACGGGTGGTGTCCGGTCAGTGACAGCAGTTTCTGTTTCAAACCCAGGGCTGAAGTTCAAGTGGCACAACAGCGAATTGTCCCCATTCCTGTACCTTCCACCGTTCACCTCACTGTAAAGGAGAATTTCATGGATTTGCAGCGATTCGTTGCGCATTTTGGTTATGTCATTCCCCCTCTCCCCGAACACCTCACCAAGATTTTAAAAGCCGTAATAGTCTCACAGAAGCATTTTTACACATTAGAGCAGAAGACATTGGAGATAGGGAAAGACATATTAGACATAGTCACCCCACCATGGTGGGACCTGTTCACTAATATAGAGATCCCACCCTGGATTAGAATAGCATCCCACATCCTAGTAGTGTGTCAGGTTTTGATTGTAATATTTTTACTGGTCGTGCATTGCAAGAGAGGCAAACGCCTCCAGAGGCATGAGAACACAGGAGAATGGAGAGAACGCTACGTACGAGTGGGTGAGGAGGACACCCCAGTTTAAGCTGCTAAGTATTAAAGGATAAAGCGTCCCTCCACTCTTGGTTTTAGTCACTGTATGATTTAAGTGTGTGAATACTGTTGTGTTATAGCCGTTCAGAAGGTTTTCTGTTTTCTTTGATTAATAAAATGCGTATACAGGTGGTGAAAGGGGTATCGGCCCCTTTACATCTGAAAGATGAATGTGTTATAGTTTAAGGTAGTGCTGCCTATGATTGTCCAACTGTACACAATGTAATTTTTCTGAAATGGGAACTGCATGTGTCGTGGGGGTTATAGATAGCTAATTACCAGGAATGTTTGGATGTGGGGAATCAGGGAAAATTTGCTCACCAAGGGTCAATTGATACTTTAAGCAAGCTATCAGTATCACAGGAGGGACTGTAAGATTCGAAATTTTCATTAATAACCATGCAGTAAATTAGGGTTAATAAGACAGTTTTATTGACCAAAAAGATGCTTGTACAGAGAAACCTTTGAAAAAAAGGGCACACAAAATGGCCACCGGACCTCGTGACCAGCTTCTGGGACCATTTGAATTTCTGTTACTGCAAGTCAGACAGGCTTGTGGATTGAGGACATTAAGCCTGCGAAAACCAGTTTCGGGAAACCGAAACTCAGGAAACTGAGCATACATATTGATTAGATTCTAAGTACAGGACAGTTTTGGGTAGCAGGATGAGGCCCATCAAGAAATGGGCGGACAATTGAACGAACACTTAAAACCCATTTACCGTACAAAGAAAAGCCGTTTAACAGCCATCAAGGGCAATCTCCAGACCGATCAATATACAAACCAAGTTACGGTGACAAAGCAAAGACATTATCGGCCCAGGAAGGCCAGTTCAGCTATCACCAACTTTCGTTATGAAGACAAAACACCCCTGCAGAGAATTCTGCCCGCCAAAAATATTACAAAGACAGGACTATGATCTGGCGGGAGATAAGAATGTTCCAAAAAGGTATAACTGTGGATTGAAAAAGTCCATCAGTACGCTTCGGAACTTCAACGGTACGCTTCACTTCACGATTCACTACGCTTCACTTCGGCTTCACTTCTTGGACGCTTCAAAAACGCTTCGGGACCGACTCCATCGGAACCAAACAGCATTTCGGTTCGGATCGTGTTCGGTGTTCGGGCAGGCAAGGCCCGGCAACGACGAGAAGACGACGAGGGTGGCCCGGGTACTTTTGTCGGGAGATCATCGACGACCCAGGCCGAAGAAGAAGACACCCTCAGAAGGACAATCATTATGACTGTATAAGAGGACACTCCGGGCCCAGCACTCCAGTGTCTCAACATCACATCGGTAATGGATTCACCCATGTGCATCCAGTTCTTAAAGTCACGTCAGTAACGGATTCATCCGTGGTGAGCGCTCACCAAGGCTGTATCGACAGCCCCATCGCGGGAGAACCAAGAGGAAAACAAGCTGCGCCAGAAGTTTCCAAATCCACGTGACGACGGAAAGCTGTGCCAAAAAGGCTGCGAAACCCTTTTCGCAATTCTGAAAGTGGTGAGCATGATCCCGAGTTCCTCAAGTCGAAACTTAGTTAGGTCTAGGGGAGGGGGTTAAGGGTAGTTGTAATGTGTTACCCCTTTTACGATGTGCCGTGTGTTCCCCATTTCCATAGAGTTAAGTTCATAGATGTGTGCATGCTTGTAGTAGCTTTAATCTGTGCTTATGACATGTATTTTATAATGCTGCAAACTGTTTAATAAAAGCATCCATTTCGTGCTATTCAACCTGGTCTATTGAGTTTTTCTCTGCACTACAGTTCTCTGCACCTAAGTCCAAGGTCTAGAACCGTAGGGAAGAGTGGGTCGAACCACTCAAGGGTAATTATTGCAAGAAGCCTGGCAGGAGACCAGAGCAAGCAAGAGAAACCCCCTACAAATCCTACACCGCTGCTGATAGCAGAAAGATTTAAATTCCACAGGAGAAATCAGCATAAAAATGAGAGCAATGCTGATTACCTTACGGAACTACACAAGCTATCAAAGCACTGCCAGTTCGGAGCAGGACTGGCAGATACCTTACGGGACAAATTTGTCTGTGGACTCCTGAGTGAAGGAACCCAGAAGAGGTTACTCTCAGAGAAAGAGCTGACGCTAGATAAGGCTTTCAGCGTGGCAGTATCGTACGAAGCAGTAGCAAGGGGAGCTGTGGAAATACAACAAAAGCCACAGGAATACGGCACCCACGAAATGACACGGGGATTTGCAAAATGTTATCGCTGCAGCAGAACAAACCATGACCAGAAGGACTGCTGGTCCAAGGACAAAATATGCAGGCAATGCAGAAAGATGGGACACATTGCATGAGTTTGCAGGTCTGGGAAGAAGACCAACGGCAACAAAAAGGCTACTAAGGAACCGTACAGGAAAATGCAAAAGATGACGGACAGTAGTTCCGAAGACCAGATGAGCGATAGTGAATCCGGGAACAAGAGACTATGCTGTCTCAAACTTCACAACGTAATCACAAAAGAGGATCACCGAACCATTTGGGTCACCCTCACGATAGCAGGGTCCCAAGTCAAAATGGAATTGGATACAGGATCAGCGCTAACCGTCATGAATCGACGAGACTACGAGCGGCTATTCTCACACATACCCTTGAGAGAGACATCCATTGTCTTGAGGACGTATACGGGGCAAAAAGTATACCCCAGAGGAAAAATAAGGGTGCCTGTCGAATACAACGGCAAGAAAATATGGAAATTGTATCTCTACATTCTGCAAGATGGTGGACCACCGTTATTGGGAAGTGAATGGATCAGAAAGATAAGTTTAGACTGGCACTCCATTCAGGCACTGACGGTGGCTGGTAAAAAGGATGACGACGTCACTCCTGGATGATTGTCAACAATCTTAGCTGACGCCAAAGAGGTATTTCAACAAGAACTGGGCACTCTTAAAGGCGTAACCGCCTCGATAAAAATAGAGGAGAATGCAATTCCCAAGTTTTTCAAATCAAGACCGGTACCATATGCAATTTGCCCAGCCGTCGAGGCAGAGCTGGAGAATCTGGAGAATGCAGGCGTGTTATCTAAGGTAGACTGGAGCGAGTGGGCGACACCCATCGTTCCTGTCATGAAGAAAACGTTAAACAATAAGTCTGAGGAGCCAAGGAAGGTTCGCATCTGTGGGGACTTCAAGGTGACGGTGAACCCAGTCCTTCACACAGTACAATATCCTCTTCCAAGGATAGAAGATATCTTTGCCTCACTATCTGGAGGGAAACGTTTGACAAAAATTGACCTAGCACAAGCATATTTGCAGATGGAGGTTGAAGAATCCTCTAGGAAGTATCTCACGATAAACACTCACAAAGGTCTTTACCAGTATAATCGACTGGTATTCGGAGTAGCATCAGTTCCGGCGATATGGCAAAGAGCGATGGAACAAGTCCTGCAAGGGATTCCGGGGACTCAGTGTTACTTGGACGATATCCTAGTGACAGGTGAAGATGACAGTGAACACCTTGCCAACCTAGAGCAGGTGCTCACTAGACTACGTGTACATGGGCTACGAGCCAATCGCCCCAAGTGCAAGTTTTTTAAGAAACAGATATCGTATTGTGGCCATGTGATTGATGAAGAGGGGTTGCATAAGTCCCCTGACAAAATTGAAGCGGTAGTTAAGGCTCCAGCGCCTGAAAATGTGTCGCAACTGAGGTCATTCCTCGGATTGGTGAATTACTACCATAAGTTTTTGCCGAATTTGTCCACAATTCTGCATCCACTGAATGCCCTACTACGAACGGGAGTAGCATGGAAATGGAGCGATGAATGTAAGCGGGCCTTTCAGAAGAGTAAGGACCTAATCACTTCAAGAGAAGTATTGGCTCACTACAACCCATCACTACCGATAAGACTGGCGTGTGATGCATCTCCCTACGGCATTGGGGCGGTACTGTCACATAAATTCCTTGATGGTTCAGAGAGGCTGATAGCTTTTGCGTCATGCTCGTTAACTTCAGCCGAGCGTAACTACGCCCAGATTGACAGAGAGGCCCTCAGCCTGGTGTGGGGGGTGAAGAAGTTCAATCACTACCTGCACGGTCAAAAATTTACCCTACTACCTGATCATCAACCTCTCGTCTCCATTTTCAACCCTCAGAAGGGCGTACCGATAATGACGGCACAACGGCTACAGAGGTGGTCCCTTTTCCTAGGGGCACACCAATATGACATCGAGTACAAAGGAACTAAACAGCATGGGAATGCTGATGGATTGTCGCGCCTACCGTTGCCGACGGTGGAAGAAGAACTGGCAGTGGATCCAGTGGAATTATTCCACTCAACTATAGTCGAATGTCTCCCTGTGACGAATGCAAACATAGAAAAGGAAACACGAAATGACCCGGCACTCTCCTGGGCCTATGATTTAACGGTGAAGGGATGGCCAGCACATGGCGAACCACTGCTGCCAGCATTCTCGCCGAGAAGAGAACAGCTGTCAGTGTGCAGAGGAACCTTAATGTGTGGATCCAGAATAGTAATTCCACCCAAATTGAAGGATAGAGTGCTCAATGAGCTTCATGAGGTTCATCTGGGAGGGGTAAAAATGAAGAACTTAGCCAGAGCGTTTGTGTGGTGGCCGGGAATCGATAGAGAAATCAAAGAGATGACCAAGAGCTGTACAGGATGCCAGAAGGTCCAAAACGCCCCACCACAAGCCCCTCTACATCCATGGGAGTGGCCCTCATCTCCATGGCAAAGGGTGCACATTGATTTTGCTGGTCCCTTTATGGACTCGGTGTTTTTAATTGCGGTGGATGCACATTCAAAGTGGCCAGAGGTAATAAAAATGTCCTCAACTACCACAGAAAAAAACTATCACAGTCTTACGAACCATATTCGCCAGGAATGGGCTGCCTGAACAGATTTGCTCTGACAATGGACCACAGTTTGTGTCTGAAGAGTTCTGGAGGTTACACATCCACCCCATATCATCCAGCCACTAATGGATTGGCCGAGAGATTTGTTCAAACATTCAAGAAGGCTATCAAGGCAATGTGTAATGAAGATATACCCCTACAACACAAGGTGGATAACTTCTTGTTTGCCTACCGGAATGCGACACATGCGGTTACCAAACAAACTCCAGCCATGATGTTCTTCAATCGAAGACTACGATGCCGCTTGGATTTGGTTAAGCCAAATGGCAGAAGAGATGTGGAGAACAGGCAGTTTCAGAATATGAATGAAAGGCCGACCAGGAGTTTTAAGATAGGTCAACCAGTTTTGGCCCGGGACTACCGCACAGAGAAATGGCAGCCAGGAACGATCTGTACACGGCAAGGACCTCTAATGTATACCGTGGACGTTGGAGAGAGCATTGTAAGACGCCATGCTGACCAGATTCTAGAGTCACTGGAAAACGTCAACTCCACACCACGATCTGATACACCTGGCGATGAAACCGAAGTACCAATTGCATCTACCGCCGAATCGGTGATATTGGAAGCAGACGAACCAAACGACATTGATCCCGACTCAACCTTGCCAGAAGAACCTGATATCCCAAAGAGGCGTTATCCAGTCAGAATCAGGAAGCCTCCTCAAAGACTGAACTTATAATTGCTTAACTTCAACCAATGTATCTAGCAACCGTAATTGTAATTAGTTATTATTTAGTTGTTAAATGAACGTTATGTACTGTTTATCTAAAAGGGGAGGAATTGTTGTGTATGTCCCTTTAAGGGAATAACTGGTCTCAGACTGCAGTACCGGCAGTGACCACCCCTGTATAAAAGGCCCTAGCAGGCTTCTGTAGTTTCAGTTTCCAGGTTGTCTCCATTCAGTAAAGACTTGTACAACCAACTCCTGCATTCTGTGTCTCCATTAACACACGGATTTAATAGTAACAGAAGGGGGTAGTACCTGGACTGACGAGTGTTCTGCTAGGCAACATAGGAGTAGCAAGCACTGGTGGGTATGTCATATTGGAGGCGCAGAGAGGTCAGTTCAGAAGTTCAGAAGGGGTTGCACAATTGAAATTGGATGATACTACAGATAGTGAGTCTGCCACAACAGTCAGCTACCTCAGCATGATAGGGGAGCAGTGCCTGAGGTGGCTCAAGTTCATCAGGGAGGCTGTGACTGATGTGTGCCACTTCGCCAAAAAAATCTTCAGATAGTCTGCCATTCACTACCAGTGGCAGTGAAGGTCCACCAGCAACCCAGGACAACATCTCAGGGCCAACAAAGATAAAGCGATGGGAGCGGAGACCCAGGGTAAAGCGGAGAGAGCGGGGACCCGAGAGTATGAAGCAGTGAGAGCAGAGACACGAGAGTGTAAAGTGGTGAGTATGAAGCGGAGAGAGCGGAGATACAAGAGTATAAAGCGGAGAGAGGAGAGACCCAGGGGGCGACTTTCACTGAATACTTCAGGCGCTAAAGAGGTGGTCAAGATGGGGCCTTGAGCTGAAATGCCAGTTTAGCCCGCTTTTAGAGCAAGACGCCAACTTGGTAAAGGAATTGAAGCCAGCGCTAGGAACGGCCGCCTAGAGGCTCGTTAAAGGGCTGATTGTCACTTAAAATGCCTGCTAGTGCTCATTAAAGAGGCTGCATGGCATTTTGGTAGCTAGCGCTCATCCTAATGCCCTCTCCTAATAGCGACCAGCTGTTTGGGAGTAAACATTGCGCTGATGTCGATTTAAAGCACTACTTAAAGGTATGCTCACCGCTTAAAGGTGTATCACCCTTTCATGGTCATTGCTGCTGGAGCTGTTAAAAGGACCTCTGAAACACATCGGGAGACTTTCTGGGACACTTTGGCAAGACATCAACAACACTTAAGCAACATTTATTTCAGAAATTCTCTGAGGACTTCATCTAAAAAGAGTAAGTGCTGTACTACTCCACCTTTTTGGACACCTTATAGGAGTCACCAGGAGAAAGGGAGTGCTTGCTCATTGGTATCTTGCTGGGGGTCCCCCTTGGTCTGGATGAGGAATGGGAGAAGGACATGAGGCCAGGCAGAGCAGCACCAGCTGCTGCAGGAGAGAGGGACAGGAAGGTGAGGAGGACGAGGTGACATCCTGCGCATTTGCGGGTTCAGGACATCCCTCCTCCTCTGAGCCTCCTGTATCAGGACCTCCAGTGCCGTGTCTGAGAACCTGTGCACCTTCTCCCTCGGTCCCTGAGCCATCCTGCAACGTGCTGCTGTGTGCCAGCCGAAGCACTCCACACCTTCAGTGGATGTGGATGCGATGAGCCAACATATACTGCTCCACGTAAATTGTGTCTAGGACCAAAATTGTGCGCTAAATCCGGACTTTCAAACAGGCTAGTCTTATTAGCATGGCATCCATTTAATGCCTGTTTTCACCAAAATATCCCCCCAGAGTACAAAGTGGAGAGAGCAGAGATCCAGAATATAAAGTGGAGCGAGCAGAGACCCAGAGAATAAAGTGGAGAGAGCAGAGACCCAGGGGGAAAAATTCAATTGGGTAGCGCCTCTGGGGGAGCTAGTGGCTTACTGCCCGAGCTTGGCGATTTTAGCGCCACCCGCGAAATTGACTTCATCGAAGCGCGTAGTGCCCCGGACCGGAAATTGATTCTCGCCCCCTGCCTTAGCGACGGCCGCTGGGAACGACAGGTAGAGGGAGACGTTTTGCAGTCGGCTGGGAGCTGGCGAAGCACGATTTAAAGGCATGCGCTTCCTGCTTTTTTCTGTTGGCAAAATATTCTGCATACACAGGTTGAGAGAGGGAGAGAGGTGTCTAGAGACATTTAACGCTGTCCTACAAGGAGTTTTGTTCCTCACCAACACTTTTCAGGTTTCCATTTCTGCCAGCTTTATTACAACCATATTTAGAAGATTAAATGGGGGCTGTACTAACACGAGGTGTCGTCCTCCAGCTTTACCTTCGGAGGCAGCGGAGGTGGAGAGAGAGAGTGGCAAATGTGGCCAGAGGGAGGAGGGCCAACAGGCCTCTGCACAGGAGTACTTACCCTCCCACGGTATTCTGGGAGCAATTCTCCTACATTCATCTGTCTGAGGAGCAGTGTTTGCGCAGGCTGCGCTTCAGCAAGGGGTGGTCACTGAGCTCTGCCACCTCCTACAGCAAGAGCTCCAGCCTCAGCTCAGGCCCAGGATGGCTCTGTCGGTGGCAGTGAAGGTGATTCTATGCCAGCGGCTCCTTCCAGGCTTCAACTGGGTATATTGCGAATATCTCCCAGTTCGCCATCCATTGTTGCATCCGGGAGGTCACAAATGCTTTATACCAAAGGAGAAGGGAGTACATCTCTTTCCCCAATACAAACAGTGTGAACGCACATGTGGTTTCGCTCGGATAGCAGGCTTCCCCAAGGTTCAGGGCGCCATTGACTGCACGCATGTGACATTGTGGGGTCCTCATGAAAATGCAGTGGTTTTCTGCAACCGCAAAGGCGTCCATTCTCTCAACGTCCAGTGGGTTTGCGACCACAGGCAACGCATCCTCGGTGTCAATGCCCGCTATCCTGGCAGCAGCCACGATGCATTCATCCTGCACCAGACTGGCGGGCCAGCACCGTTCCAACCGGCGCATCACCCTCGTGGCTGGCTCCTCGGGGACAAGGGTTATCCACTCTGCACCTGGCTGATGACACCGCTCCGTAAACCCAACACTCCTGCTGAGGTTGCATACAATGAGAGCCATAGCGCCACCAGGAACCTCATTGAGCAGATGGTCGACATGCTGAAGCAAACGGTTCCAGTGTCTTGACCACTCTGGAGGGCCCTGCAGTACTCCCCTGCTCGAGTATCGGTTTTCATTGTTGTGTGTTGCATGCTTCACAACCTCGCAATTATGAGGACCCAGCCATTGTCACCAGCGATTGGTACACCACTTCAGGAGGAGGAAGAGGGAGAGGAGGAGGAGGAGGAGGAGGCGGAGGAGGAGGAGGCGGAGGAGGAGGATGAAGAGGATGATGAGCAGCAGCAACGTGGGAGGGAGGCGCTCAATGTTGTCACTGGAAGGGCCTTTTGTGAATGCCTGATAAGACACCGCTTCAGATGAATGACAGAGAAGATGGCTTTTGGGATCAACAAGCATATCATTACAACTATCCCGCAGCTCCTATTAGTAAAATGAGCAAAGTTGTCAAGTTTCAATAAAAAAAATTATTTTTCTGACGAATTGTGTCTTATTAAGCACAACCAATAACAAACAAACACAACAATTCATTAACTAACAAAACTGTTTCTTACCACATCGAGATAAGCGTTAACAGAGTGAACAATATATTAACATAAACATCCAACTTTGGGACAAATATTCCCACCATTTGTTTGAAAATTTTTAGTTAATCGCCCTTCGAGGATGATCTCCCTCCCCTTCGCACTTCCCCCCTTCCCACCCGACTGCTCCTCCGTAATGTGGCCCCAGTGGCTGCAGCAAGGCTGGTGGAAGGCTGCTGAATGTTGGATCCAGAGACTGCAGATGGCCTTGAAAGACACCCTCGACCAGCTCTGGGCCTGGAGGGCTTGGCTGCAGACTGCACCAACCCTGCATGGGCAGCAGCAGTCTGGGCTGGCTGGGTTACAGGCTGTGGCAAGTGCAGTGGCGGATTGGCAGTGGTGGCAGCAGGAATGCTGTCATCTTGAGAGAGGACAGCACCTTCCTGCTCGACCGACACACTGCCAATCCCCCGGAGCAGAACCTCAGTGTCCGGAGCTATCTGCTCGAGCATAGATTACTGGCCTGCTGTGGCACCGTGAGATCCCCGGTAGACAGTGGGTGACCCAGCGATGATGGCAGCAGTCAGCGCTTGCGTGCCATCATGAACCTTTACTGAAGATTTTTACCTGTTTGCAGGCCGAGGTCAAACGCTGCAATGAGCAGGGTGTGACTGTGCAGCAAGATGGACCCTCCGCTTTAAGTACTGGACGGTGCCAGTCTGTCTGAGTACACATTGCCTGAGCTGAGTAGCGCTCTGAGGTAGCACATAGTTCCCCGATGTAAGCGCCCTAAGAGAGGTGTGTAGCACTTGATTTAGCGCTCCAATTATCTCCAGGGGCACCGGAGATGAATTTTGTGGTCGGTAGCGATAACTTGCGCCGGGTGCTATAATTTGTGTCCGGACGATATTAGCGCCCCAGAATAGGTGATACCAAATTTCCCCCCCAGAGTATAAAGTGGAGAGAACAGAGACCCAGAGTATAAAGTAGAGAGAGCAGAGTCCCAGAGTATAAAGTGGAGAGAGCAGAGACTCAGAGTATAAAGTGGAGAGAGCAGAGACCCAGAGTATAAAGTGGCGAGAGCAGAGACCCAGAGTATAAAGTGGAGAGAGCAGAGACCCAGAGTATAAAGTGGCGAGAGCAGAGACCCAGAGTATAAAGTGGAGAGAGCAGAGACCCAGAGTATAAAGTGGAGAGAGCAGAGACCCGGAGTATAAAGTGGAGAGAGCAGAGACCCGGAGTATAAAGTGGCGAGAGCAGAGACCCAGAGTATAAAGTGGAGAGAGCAGAGACCCAGAGTATAAAGTGGCGAGAGCAGAGACCCAGAGTATAAAGTGGAGAGAGCAGAGACCCAGAGTATAAAGTAGAGAGAGCAGAGGCCCGGAGTATAAAGTGGCGAGAGCAGAGACCCAGAGTATAAAGTGGAGAGAGCGGAGACCCGGAGTATAAAATGGAGAGAGCAGAGACCCGGAGTATAAAGTGGAGAGAGCGGAGACCCAGAGTATAAAGTGGAGAGAGCAGAGACCCAGAGTATAAAGTGGAGAGAGCGGAGACCCAGAGTATAAAGTGGCGAGAGCAGAGACCCAGAGTATAAAGTAGAGAGAGCAGAGACCCAGAGTATAAAGTGGCGAGAGCAGAGACCCAGAATATAAAGTAGAGAGAGCAGAGACCCAGAGTATAAAGTGGAGAGAGCGGAGACCCAGAGTATAAAGTGGAGAGAGCAGAGACCCAGAGTATAAAGTGGAGAGAGCGGAGACCCAGAGTATAAAGTGGAGAGAGCGGAGACCCAGAGTATAAAGTGGAGAGAGCGGAGACCCAAAGTATAAAGTGGAGAGAGCGGAGACCCAGAGTATAAAGTGGAGAGAGCGGAGACCCAGAGTATAAAGTGGAGAGAGCAGAGACCCAGAGTATAAAGTGGAGAGAGCAGAGACTCAGAGTATAAAGTGGAGAGAGCGGAGACCCGGAGTATAAAGTGGAGAGAGCAGAGACCCAGAGTATAAAGTGGAGAGAGCGGAGACCCAGAGTATAAAGTGGAGAGAGCGGAGACCCAGAGTATAAAGTGGAGAGAGCGGAGACCCAGAGTATAAAGTGGAGAGAGCGGAGACCCAGAGTATAAAGTGGAGAGAGCAGAGACCCAGAGTATAAAGTGGAGAGAGCGGAGACCCGGAGTATAAAGTGGAGAGAGCAGAGACCCAGAGTATAAAATGGAGAGAGCAGAGACCCAGAGTATAAAGTGGAGAGAGCAGAGGCCCAGAGTGTAAAGTGGAGAGAGCGGAGACCCAGAGTATAAAGTGGAGAGAGCGGAGACCCAGAGTATAAAGTGGAGAGAGCAGAGACCCGGAGTATAAAGTGGAGAGAGCAGAGACCCGGAGTATAAAGTGGAGAGAGCGGAGACCCGGAGTATAAAGTGGAGAGAGCGGAGACCCAGAATATAAAGTAGAGAGAGCGGAGACCCAGAGTATAAAGTGGAGAGAGCAGAGACCCAGAGTATAAAGTGGAGAGAGCAGAGACCCGGAGTATAAAGTGGCGAGAGCAGAGACCCAGAGTATAAAGTGGCGAGAGCAGAGTCTCAGAGTATAAAGTAGAGAGAGCAGAGTCTCAGAGTATAAAGTGGAGAGAGCAGAGACCCAGAGTATAAAGTGGCGAGAGCAGAGACTCAGAGTATAAAGTAGAGAGAGCAGAGAGCCAGAGTATAAAGTGGAGAGAGCGGAGACCCAAAGTATAAAGTGGAGAGAGCGGAGACCCAGAGTATAAAGTGGAGAGAGCGGAGACCCAGAGTATAAAGTGGAGAGAGCAGAGACCCAAAGTATAAAGTGGAGAGAGCGGAGACCCAGAGTATAAAGTGGAGAGAGCGGAGACCCAGAGTATAAAGTGGAGAGAGCAGAGACCCAGAGTATAAAGTGGAGAGAGCAGAGACTCAGAGTATAAAGTGGAGAGAGCGGAGACCCGGAGTATAAAGTGGAGAGAGCAGAGACCCAGAGTATAAAGTGGAGAGAGCGGAGACCCAGAGTATAAAGTGGAGAGAGCGGAGACCCAGAGTATAAAGTGGAGAGAGCGGAGACCCAGAGTATAAAGTGGAGAGAGCGGAGACCCAGAGTATAAAGTGGAGAGAGCAGAGACCCAGAGTATAAAGTGGAGAGAGCGGAGACCCGGAGTATAAAGTGGAGAGAGCAGAGACCCAGAGTATAAAATGGAGAGAGCAGAGACCCAGAGTATAAAGTGGAGAGAGCAGAGGCCCAGAGTGTAAAGTGGAGAGAGCGGAGACCCAGAGTATAAAGTGGAGAGAGCGGAGACCCAGAGTATAAAGTGGAGAGAGCAGAGACCCGGAGTATAAAGTGGAGAGAGCAGAGACCCGGAGTATAAAGTGGAGAGAGCGGAGACCCGGAGTATAAAGTGGAGAGAGCGGAGACCCAGAATATAAAGTAGAGAGAGCGGAGACCCAGAGTATAAAGTGGAGAGAGCAGAGACCCAGAGTATAAAGTGGAGAGAGCAGAGACCCGGAGTATAAAGTGGCGAGAGCAGAGACCCAGAGTATAAAGTGGCGAGAGCAGAGTCTCAGAGTATAAAGTAGAGAGAGCAGAGTCTCAGAGTATAAAGTGGAGAGAGCAGAGACCCAGAGTATAAAGTGGCGAGAGCAGAGACTCAGAGTATAAAGTAGAGAGAGCAGAGAGCCAGAGTATAAAGTGGAGAGAGCAGAGACCCAGAGTATAAAGTGGCGAGAGCAGAGAGCCAGAGTATAAAGTGGCGAGAGCAGAGTCTCAGAGTATAAAGTAGAGAGAGCAGAGACCCAGAGTATAAAGTGGAGAGAGCAGAGACCCAGAGTATAAAGTGGCGAGAGCAGAGTCCCAGAGTATAAAGTGGAGAGAGCAGAGACTCAGAGTATAAAGTGGAGAGAGCAGAGACTCAGAGTATAAAGTGGAGAGAGCAGAGACCCAGAGGGGGAAAAATTCGTTAGCGACCATTTTGGGTCGCTAACATTGCCTGGGCGCTAGCGCCCGGTGAAAATAGCGTCGGCGCTCGCTAACTTCAGTTTTAGCGCCCCAAGAGGGAGGCGGAGCACTAATTCAAGCACTCCACTCCCTTCTTAAAGTGCTAACCCCGAACATCAGGGCAGTGCGTTCTGCTGCGCTATGCACTGGGCCACGTAGTGCTGCTGCATGCAAGGGCTTCTCCCTTCATTAAAGGGGAGGGCCCAAGCCCACAACTCTGCGGGGCCCACCTGAACCACCGGGGAGCGGGGTGCCGTGCCAGCAGCCCGGCACACAAGGGGAGTGCCGAGCTGCCAGATCACGGCACGGACCCCTCGTTCAAAGAAACAACAGGTCGCAATAAGTAGATTGGCCGATTTTTATTTCCCCGCTCGCCACCTCCCCTTTACTTATTGCCCCCTGAATCGGTTGCTGTCACAGATTCAGGGGGCGCGGGACAATTTTGCAGGCGGGGCGATGCGCACGGCGATGAGGCCGTCATTGCCTGCGCGGCGGAGCGGGGCACTACTGGTTACCGCCACCTCTAAAATCCCGCAGAATTTAGCGGGAGCCGTTAGCGGCGCTGCGCCTGAGTGAAAAGTCGGGCATGCGAACGAGAGGTGCAAATGCACTGAATTTCTAGCCCAGAGTATAAAGCGGAGAGTGCAGAGCCCCAATGTATAAAGTGGAAAAAGCATGGAAAAATTCATCTACTAAATATAAGCTAAATCTCAAGAAATTGTATTATGTCTAGAACTAAATTATTACTAATAAATAAATAGAAATTTGAAATGGCAGTGCAGGCTATACGTCATGACTGTAATATGTGGATGTTTGTGGACAGCGAGATTGTCCCAGATTGTCAGATCTGTATTAAATATTTGTGGCTTGAGCTACTCCGGCTCAGTCTTTGAGCTGGAGTGCGAGTTAGAGACACTCCGACACATAAGGGAGGGGGAGGAATTTTTGGGTAGTTTTCTCCAGAGAACAGTCATACCTCAGAGGAAAGCACAGGTGCAGGAAATGGAGAGTGTGACTGTTAGTCATCAGGGTAAGGGGAGCCAAGGGGAGATAGGGAAGGAGGTCCCGCAGACACTGGACCTGACCAACAGGTACAATGTACAGTACTAACAACAGAACATGCTGGAAAATCTCAGCAGGCCAGGCAGCATCCGTGGAGAGAGAAACAGAGTTAACGTTTCAGGTCTGGGACCCTTCATCAGAACTGGAAAGAGCTGGAGATGTAACAGATATTAAGCAGGTGCAGAGACGGGGGGCAGGGGGGGAGGGGAAGAGGAAGGATTTGAAGGAACATACTGTGCTTTTGTAAGTGGCAGGAAAGATAAAATGTTGCAAATGGGAATGGCAAAATCATACAGCATGAAAAATGGGGGCAGGGGTTATACAGGAAACTTTGTGTTGTCCGGAGGTTAAATGTCCGGCAAGCTCGAGCCACCGGCAACAATCAGGAGCCGTTTTGTTAGGTTTTTTTTCTTCTCGTGGCTTTTTTTTCTTCTCGTGGCTTTTTTTTCCAACAGTCAGGCTCTGCAAAGTCTCTGTAGCTAAGCAACAGCTTCAGAGAGACGCTTCCAAGGTACGGGCCGACTTTTTAGAAGCTGTTGCTAAGCAACAGTGTTTGTTGTCAGATACGGAGATGAAAAGCTCCGTATGCTTCAACATTAACGCTGGTGTGTCCGGCAGTTTTGAGGGAACTGCAACAGCTTGGTCCCGTCGGTGCCGGATAGCACAAAGTTTCCTGTAGTTTGAAATTGTTGAACTCAATGTTGAGGCCAGAGGGCTTTAAAGTGCCTAATCGAAAGATGAGGTGCTGTTCCTCGAGCTTACGTTGAGCTACATTGGAACAATGTAATAGGCCGAGGAAAGAGAGATCACTTGCTACCTGTGAGGAAAAGGATGCGGGCTGCGGTATCGACAGCCAGAATGCTAACCATGGCACCGTGGAGCAGCAGGCTGTCTGGGGGAGGGGGCAAGAGCAGACTAGAAAGTTTTTAGTCATAGGGGACTTGATAATTGGTGAGATAGATAGTATGCTCTGCAGTCGCGACCAAGAGTCCAGAAGGATGTGTTGCCTACCTGGTGCAAGGGTAAAGGATATCTCAGAGCAACTGGAGAGGAACTTAGAAAGGGAGGGGAAAGATCCAGTTGTCATGGTCCATGTTGGGACTAATGACAGAAGGAAAAAAAGGGAGGAGGTCCTGCTAAGGGAATATCAGATATTAGGAACTAAATTAAAAAACAGGATCTCATGGGTGGTAATCTTGGGATTACTACCCGAGCCACGTGTTAATTGACATAGGGATAGGAAGATCAGGAAGGTGACTGTGTGGCTGAAAGACTGGTATGGGAAGGAGGGGTTCCATCTCATGGGACACTGACACCAGTACTGGGACAGGAAGTAGCTGTACTGGTGGGACAGGCTCCACCTGAACTGGAGTGGGACCAGTTTCCGTGTGGAAAGGATAAATAGCGCTGTCAATAGGACTTTAATCTAGTAAAACAGGGGGAGGGATCTGGTAAAAATAACAAGATAAAAGAAATAGATGAGAGTAAAGGTCAGACCAAGATAAGGAACAAGGGTAGCATAAACGGTCAGGGAACAAATACGGTTATAAAACAAAAAGAAAAGAAAAGAAACAACTATTAAAGACAAATTAAACTACCTGTACAGCAATGTACACAGCATCCAAAATAAAATGGGCAAACTGCAGGCAATAATACGTAGTGGGCAACCAGATGCAGTTGGAATAACTGAAGCATGGCTACATAAAGAACAGGACTGGTAACTAAATATTCCTGGTTATAACATAATCAGAAAGGATAGGGAAGGATGAAGAGGGGATGGGGTAGGCATACTAATTAGATATAACATAATGGCAGTAGAAAGAAAGGGGCATAATTAACAGAAGGATAGAAACAGAATCCATACGGATTTAAGTAAAAGATAAGAAGGGATCAATCACAATAATAGGGGTATACTACAGACCATCTAATAGTGGAAAGGAGGTGGAGGAAGAAATTTGTAAGCAAATATGTGAAATGAGTAAAGGGCACAGATTAATAATCATGGGAGATTTTAACTACCCCCACATAAACTGGCAAGAAGAGGTAGTGAAAGGGGTAAAGGGAATGAAGTTTTTACAATGTGTGCAGGGCTCCTTTCTTACCCAGTATGTAAAAAGCTCAACAAGAGAAGGAGCACTGCTAGATCTAGTAATGCAAAATGAACTAGAACAGATAAGAGAAGTAAGTGTAGGGGAACATCTAGGCAATAGTAATCACAACACAATAAGGTTTAAGATAAAGATTGAGAAGGGCATAAGTAAGACAAAGACCAAAGTAATAAATTGGGAACAAAAATGATTTTACGGGGATAATAGAGGAACTAGGGGAAATAAACAGAAAACATTTGCTGACAAATAAAATAATAGAACAGCAGTGGAAAACATTTAAAACGGTGATCAATAGAGTCCAGGAGAAATATATCCCAATAAAAAGCAAGCAGAACTTAACCAGTAATGACACACCATGGATGAATAAAAAAATAAGGGCAAAATTTAAACTAAAGATAAAGGCATACACTAAGTGCACAGAAAACAAAGGAGAGGATGACAAAGGGGAATACAAAAAGGTTAGGAAAGAAGTCAAAAAACAATTAGGAAGGCAAAGAGAAACTACAAAAATAAATTATCAAGGAATATAAAAAGAAATAGTAAAGTATTCTACAGACATATAAATAACAAAAGAAAAATCAGGATAGCGATCAGGCAACTAAGGGGTACACATGATAAACTCATAGGTAATGACAGCGAAATCACAGAAATATTGAATGATTACTTTGCCTCAGTATTTACCATGGAGACGAACATGGTGGGCATGACATTAGAAGAAGAGATCAAACAAGATATAAAGACATTTAAAATAGAAAGGGGGAAGATAATTGGTAAACTAATCAAACTTAGAGAGGATAAAACCTCTGGTCCGGATGGATTGCATCCGCACATACTAAAAGAAGTTAGGGAAACGATAGCAGAGGCACTATTACATATATATATAAATTCATTAGAAAAGGGAATAGTGCCAGATGACTGGCAGACAGCTAATTTGATTCTTATATTTAAAAACAGACATAGAACATGTCCAGGGAACTATAGACCAATTAGCTTTACATTGATGGTAGAAAAGATAATGGAATCCTTACTCAAAGATGTAATAGAAAAAAATCTAGAAACTGAAAATATAATAAAGAATAGTCAGCATGGATTTCAAAAGGGAAAGTCATGCTTGACCAACCTTATTGAAGTCTTTGAACAAATAACAGAAAGGGTAGACAAGGGCAATGTAGTAGATGCAATATATTTCGATTTTCAAAAGGTCTTTGATAAGGTCTTAGTAGACTTATAACTAAGGTCAGAACAATTGGAGTTAAGGGATAGGCAGCAGAATGGATAGCAAGCTGGTTACAAAACAGAGAGCAGAGAGTAGGGGTTAAAGGTACTCAGACTGATAAAAGGTGGGAAGTGGTGTTCCACAAGGATCGGTGCTGGGATCATTGTTGTTCACCATTTATATAAACAATTTGGATTCAGGAATTGGAAGTGCAATTTCAAAATTTGCGGACAACACCAAATTAATACAGAAGACTGCAATAAAATGCAGGAAGGCATTAATAAACTTGCAGAATGGGCATGTAATTGGCAAATGAACTTCATTATAGATAAGTGTGATGCATTTTGGCTAGAAGAATAAGGACATAGTCCTTGGAAAATAAGCGTGTAAATGGGATAGAGGAGCAGAGGAATCTGGGGGTAGAGATACACAAATCACTAAATGTATCGACACAGGTTAATAAGTCCATTGAACTGTGCAGCGATGGTATTACAGGAAACTCTCGTTTAAACGGCACATAAATCTCTATTAACCGGCAAAACTCAGGAGTAGGTTCAGGTAAGTTTTACTGTATATTAGTGGCCATATAACCGGGGTTCTTGCACCTGTGGCCATGTAACAGGGACTCCTGGATCTGTGGCCGTGTAACCGGGGTTCCTGCACCTGTGGCCGTGTAACAGGGACTCCTGGATCTGTGGCCGTGTAACCGGTATGCTGTGTAACAGGGCTCTCGTACCTTGGTAGGTATACCTCTCCGTTGTCCGGAATTTTTAATCAACCAGCACCATCCCGGTCCCGAAGGTGCCGGATACCAAAGAGTATATGTATTTAATATGTTTTGCTCCTAAATTTGCCCTTTGTGTTACATGAATGTTGTGCATATTCCCCAGTAATAAATGCTCTCTAGTTGAAAGAGTAGCTCTAGTGGATGGTTGCACAGTCAACTGGTGAGCTCCAAGTGATATAGAAGGCCCACTCTCTGTATCTGCAGCTATCTCTATTCAGTGCCAGGGTTACCTAACAGTACAGAACAGCTACTGACATGAGTACCAAGTGGTCCTGAGCTACCCCAGGCATATCACTGTTGGAGAGCATCTCCTCATGATACTCATTGATCTGTCTGAGCATAGAAAAGTGGGCCTCTGTATGCTCCAAAGAGCAGGAAGCATTCTCAGTGTCCTGGCCAAAATCTCTCCGTCAACCAACACCACCAAAACAGAGGGGGGACTTTTCAACTTTGGCGGGTGTAGCAAACTGATGGTAGCAGATTGGCCGTCCATTTTACACCCCATCTGGCTTGAATTTAAAGGAAATTTGGGCAGGGTATACAACAGACAGCCGAGCCGCTACTGCCAGTTTTCTGCCCATGCCAAAGTTGAAAATTTCCTCTGGATTATCTAGTCATTCATTCATTGGTGGGGCTGTGCCGAGCCATGCTTCCCTACATAACAACAGTGGCGGCACTTCAGAAGTAATCCATTGGTTGTGAAACCCTTCGAGATGCCCTGAGAAAACTATATAAATGCAGTTTCTTTCTCTTTAGTTCTCATAAGAGAAAAAAATAATAAAATCAAAAACTGACATTAAAAAGGCACGGCAAAAATTAAATTAAAAAAGGACCTATCCCTATTAAGAAAAAGAAAAGAAAGTAAAACTTGCATTTATATAGCACCTTCCAAGGCACTTGACAACCAATTATTGTTGAAATGTACGAAACACGGCAGCTAATTTGTGCACAGCAAGGCCCCACAAACAGCAATGAGGTGTTGGTTGAGGGACAAATGTGGGCCAGGACACTGGGAGAACTCCCCAACTCTATTAAGACCTCCATTGTGCATGGAGCATCCCATTTCACCCACTCCAGTTGGGTGAGCAGAGCATACAGGAAATCACACTACATGCTTTTACCATCTTTTATCACATACTGTAATTGTCAAACAAGTTTTCAGAATCTTTATGTAAGAGCACTTTAGGCTGGCCTAAAAGGCCAGCTAGAAAACTGAACACTGCACTAATGGATTGAGGATCCGGGGAGAAGGTTGGCAGGCTGATGTCCTAGCCCTCTGTACATTTCCTGCCAATGGGACTATCTGTCAATTGGAAAATATTCTTCTTAGCACTGCAGCTCTCATTAGCCCTTTATTTTTTGACTGAGATCAGTGACTTCATGCCTTCAGAACAGCAATTGAATGGAATTGCCTGTTTCTGATTCCATCAGTGCATCTGGCAGAATTTATTAAATAATAAATAGATGAAAATCAATATCAAGCAGAGGGGAAGCCTTGAAAGAGGAACTGAGTGAGAAAGAACTATTGATTTACTGCAGATTGTAGAGGCTCGGGCCAGCTACAGTCAGAATAAAATGGAAGCTGTTCCTTTGAGGATACTCCTGGTATCTTGTGCATGATATTTCTGCTGAGTTCCATAGTGGAGTTCTTAAAAGATTCACTGGTCGAGAAAGTGGGCTTCAAACGTTTCATTAAAATTGGATGCAATCTGTAATCTTGGCATTAGATGTCTGACCAGCACACACAAGTTAAAATCTCATTCTTGACTGCCCCAGCCTATCAGGTTTTCCCCAGAAGACAAGTTTTCCTCAACCCAGTTGGATCACCTATTACAACAACACAGAAGTGGTGGGTGTAATGTATATACCTTTAAGGGGGGAACTAATTTTTGCAGCTCATGTATACTGTAGTACCGGCAGTGACCGCACCTGTATATAGCACTGAGTAGTAATCTGTACAGTTCAGTTCCAGAGTGAGCCACGTTGAGTAAACACCTGTTGTACCGTTCTCCTGCAGTCTTGTGTCTTACTACTGACGGACACAACATTGGCGACGAGGCAAATTCGATCCTACCTGCAACTCTGCATCACCTCCCAGGGATTTGTTCCTGGAGACCAGTAGATTGGAGGTCAAGGCCAGAGACACGGGCGTCAACCACTGGCAACCGCCCAGTCATCCAGCAGAGACTCGAGAATTGCGGGGGAGGCTGTTGAGAGCCAGGCTTGGCTTTCCAGTCGCTGTGGTCCAGCGAAACGGGATGGCAACAGGTAGTGCGCAGACCCTTCCTGGACAGCGGTGGGCTAGAGCCCGACCGAGCGGCACAGCAAAGGGCCGAGCAGCGTCGACGGGGGAGAGAGAGAGAGGGCAGAGCGCACAGGGCGCAGCCGGTGTTCAGGGGCCAAGCAGCATCGAGGAGAGGGAGAGAGATGTGCAGAAACCCACGAGGCGCCGCCATTGCCACGGGGACCGCCGAGAGCGGCATTGGCAGCAGCGCAGGAGAAGCGCACGAAATCTACAGGGTGCCGCCATTGCCATGAGGACCGCTGAGAGCGGCGTTGGCAGCAGCGGGGGAGGAAGGAAAGCGCGGGAGATGCCATTTTAAGCCATTTTAAACCACACCCAAAATGCCGAAGAGTGGCAGTATCACCGCATTTGACAATGAAGTCGAAGATTGGACTACATATGTCGAATGAATAGAGGTATACTGCAAGGCAAATGAGGTGTCAGATGACAAGAAAGCGCCGGTATTGTTAAATTTAATGGCCTAGAAATTCAGTTTGGGGCGCCGCGCTGGAATTACCGCAGCGCGCGGAGCCACTTGCGCCAGCGGGATATTCAGTTTCAGCGCCCCAAGTGGAAGCCGGCCGCTAAACAAGGGTTTCGGCGCCCCGCTTGGGGCGTTGAAACTGAATATCGGCGCGCAAAGTGCCGCAGCGCCACCCGCTGCGGCACGGCAGCCTGCGGTACTGCAGGCCTTCCTCCCACTCTTAAGGGGGAGGTGCCTGCAACAGCGCGATCCCCGCTCACGAGTGCCGGCAAATGAGCCCGGCACCAAGGAGAAGTGCCGGGCTCTCGGGAAACAGCCGGCAATGCCGCGGGGGGGGTGTAGGAGGCCGGGGACAGAGGTGCGGGCAGGCGGCCGCCGAAAAAGCAGCCGGCCGCACCTCCACCTTAACTCGCCCCACTACCGCCACAGGTAGGCCCCTGTGTACCGGTCGCTGTTTGCGGCCGGCGCGGAGGAGGTGGCAGCGACCAAATATGGCCAGCGGGGCGATAGCGGGGCGCTGCGCACACCGATGACGTCATCGGTGGCGGCGTAGCGCTAAAGGCTAAAGCCGCCATTAGCGCCCCGCTAAATATCGCGGTGGTTGTGGCCAGAGGCGCAAAAGCCCTCTTTGGGCGCAAACTGGTGGTGCAGGCCACTGAATTTCTAGGCCTATGGGTGCAAAGACGTCTCGCTTATTACGAAATCTAGTAACCCCAGCAAAGCCAGTGGAAAATAGTTTTGAAGACATAGTAACGATACTACAGGAACATTTAAACCCCACACCGCTGCTGATAGCAGAAAGATTCAAGTTTCACAAACGGAACCAGCATAAGGATGAAAGCAATGCTAAATATTTAACAGAACTGCGCAAACTATCGAAACACTGCCAGTTTGGAACGGGACTGGCAGATACCTTAAGGGACAAGTTTGTGTGTGGGCTTCAAAGTGAAGGAACCCAGAAACGGCTTTACCTGAAAAGGACCTTATGCTGGACAAGGCTTTCAGCATTGTGGTATCATATGAAGCAGCAGCACGGGGCGCTGCAGAGATACAACAGAGACCGCAAGAATATGGCACAAACGAAATGTCATACAGAACAGAGAAGTGCTATCGCTGCGGCAGAACAACACATGACCACAATGATTGCTGGTTCAAAGACAAAGTGTGCAGACAGTGTGGAAAAGTAGGACACATAGCACGAGTCTGCAGGTCGGGAAAGAAAACCAGCACTAAGAAATCTCCAAAAGAAAAGTACAAGAAGGTACATAAGGTGACGGAGAATAGTTCAGACGAACAAAAGAGTGATACCGACTCCGAAAGCAGGGAGCTGAGTTGTCTGAAACTACATAATGTGATCAAAACGGAGGATCACCGAACCATTTGGGTCACACACAAGATAGCAGGAGTCCAGGTAAAAATGGAATTGGACACAGGATCAGCCCTAACAGTCATAAACCGATGGGACTACGAGCGGCTATTCTCACACATACCCTTGAGAGACACAAAAATTATTTTGAAGACGTACACGGGGCAAAAAGTCTACCCCAAAGGAAAAATAAGGGTGACCGTTATATATAACGGTAAGGAAACACCAAAACTAGACCTGTATGTATTGCAAGATGGAGGACCACCATTACTGGGACGTGAATGGATCCGGAAAATACAGCTGGATTGGCATTCCATACAAGCACTGACTGTGGCTGCCAAAAAGGATGACGACGTCACACCTGGGCGACTGTCAAAGATCCTAACCGACGCACAAGAAGTGTTCCAGCAAGGACTCGGAACACTAAAAGGCATGACAGCAACAATTAAAATCGAAGAAAATGCAAGCCCCAAATTTTTTAACCCAGACCGGTACCTTATGCGATCCGCCCAGCCGTCGAAGCAGAGCTGGAGAGTTTGGAACGTTCAGGAGGACTGTCCAAGGTAGACTGGAGCGAGTGGGCTACACCCATCGTCCCTGTGATGAAAAAGTCGTTGAGCAGCACGCCTGGGGAACCAAGGAAGGTTCGCATCTGTGGGGACTTTAAGGTAACAGTGAATCCAGTCCTTCACACCGTGCAATATCCGCTTCCGTGGATTGAAGATATTTTCGCCTCACTATCTGGAGGGAAACGCTTCACTAAGATTGATCTGGCCCAGGCGTATCTGCTAATTGAAGGTAGAAGAAGCATCAAAAAAATACCTCACAATCAACACCCATAAAGGTCTCTACCAATACAACCGGCTGGTATTCGGGGTAGCATCAGCTCCGGCTATTTGGCAAAGGGCAATGGAACAAGTCCTGCAAGGGATCCCAGGGACCCAGTGCTATTTGGACGACATCTTGGTCACGGGCAAAAATGACAGTGATCACCTCGCCAACCTGGAGCAGGTGCTCACTAGATTGAAGGAATATGGGCTCCGAGCTAACCGCCCCAAATGCGAGTTTTTAAAAATACAGATCTCGTATTGTGGCCACGTTATCGATAAAGAGGGGTTACATAAGTCCCCAGAAAAGATTGAGGCAGTAGTCAAGGCTCCAGCACTGGAAAACGTGTCACAACTGAGGTCGTTCCTCGGGCTGGTAAACTACTACCATAAGTTCTGCCAAATTTGTCTACAATACTACACCCACTGAACACCCTACTGCAAACTGGAGTGCCATGGAAGTGGAGTGACGAATGTAAACAAGCTTTCCAGGAGAGCAAAACACTAATCACATCGAAAGAGGTATTGGCCCATTTCAACCCAGCACTACCAATTCGGTTGGCGTGTGATGTGTCACCCTACGGCATTGGAGCGGTGTTGTCGCACAAATGCTCGGACGGCTCAGAGAGGCCAATAGCCTTTGCGTCACGATCACTAACCTCAGCCGAGCGTAACTACGCCCAGATTGACAGGGAGGCCCTCAGCCTAGTGTGGGGAGTGAAAAAGTTCAATCACTATCTGCACGGGCAGAAATTCACCTTGCTGACTGACCACCAGCCTCTTGTCTCCATTTTTAATCCGAAGAAGGGCGTTCCGGTGATGACTGCGCAACGACTACAAAGTTGGTCACTCTTTCTAGGGGCGCACCACTATGAGATTGAATATAAGGGCACGAAACAGCATGGAAATGCTGATGGGCTATCACGCCTGCCACTGCCTACTGCGGAGGAAGCACCAGCAGTGGATCCTGTCGAAATATTTCATTCGACTATAGTTGAATACCTACCGGTAACTAATGCTCGCATAGAAAAGGAGACCCGAAATGACCCGACACTGTCTCGGGTATATGATTTGACGGTGAAGGGATGGCCAGCACATGGCGACTCACTGTTGCCAGCATTCTCGACAAGAAGAGAACAGCTGTCAGTGTGCTGGGGGACCTTGATGTGTGGATCCCGAGTGGTAATTCCACCCAAGTTAAGGGAGAGAGTGCTCAATGAGCTTCATGAGGGTCATCTGGAAGGGGTAAAAATGAAAAGCCTTGCCAGGGCTTATGTGTGGTGGCCAGGAATCGATAAACAAATCGAGGACCTGACCAAGAGCTGCTCAGGATGCCAGAAAGTCCAAAAGGCACCACCACATGCCCCTCTACACCCATGGGAGTGGCCCTCATCTCCATGGCAACGGGTGCATATTGATTTTGCTGGTCTCAATGTTTTTAATAGCCGTGGATGCGCACTCGAAATGGCCTGAGGTCATCAAAATGTCCTCCACCACCACGGAGAAAACTATTGCAGTCCTACGGACCATTTTTGCCAGGAACGGCTTGCCAGAACAGATTTGCTCCGATAACGGACCACAGTTTGTGTCCGAAGAGTTCCGGAGGTTTATGAAGAAGAATGGGGTAAGGCATTACACATCCGCCCCGTATCATCCAGCCACAAATGGATTGGCTGAGAGGTTCGTACAAACCTTTAAGAAGGCAATAAAGGCTATGTACAATGACAACATTCCGCTGCAGCATAAGGTGGACAATTTCCTGTTCGCCTACCGGAATGCGACACATGCAGTCACCAACCAGGCCCCAGCCATGATGTTCTTTAACCGAAGGTTAAGCTCTCACCTGGATTTGCTCAGACCAAACGTACGAAGAGATGTTGAGAGTAAGCAATTCCAGCACATCCATGAGAAGCCAACAAGGAGCTTCAATGTAGGGCAACCAGTCTTGGCCCGCGACTACCGAACAGAAAAATGGCAGCCAGGAATGATATGCACACGGCAGGGCCCACTGATGTACACAGTGGACGTTGGGGAGAACATCGTGAGACGCCATGCTGACCAGATCCTAGAGTCACAGGAACAAGTCAACCCCATGCCTCGCCCATACGTACCTGGTGAGGAACCCGACGTACAGGTCGCATCTACCCCAGAAACAGTAGCATCGGAAGCTGATGACCCAACCGACGACAGGGTGCCAGAATTGCCTCCGCACCAAGAGTGAGACACTCGGGAAAGGCGCTATCTAGAAAGGATCAGGAAGCCTCCCCAAAGACTGAATATATAAATGGACTATTTTCAGCTAACGTTGTATGTTAAAAGTGTTAATTGTAATTAGTTTGATATTTAATTGTTAACTGAGTGTTATGGTACTGTTAATCTAAAAGGGGAGGAATTGTAATGTATATACCTTTAAGGGGGGAACTACTTTTTACAGCTCATGTATACTGTAGTACCGGCAGTGACCACACCTGTATATAGCACTGAGTAGTAATCTGTACAGTTCAGTTCCAGAGTGAGCCACGTTGAGTAAACACCTGTTGTACCGTTCTCCTGCAGTCTTGTGTCTTACTGCTGATGGACACAACAGTGGGCCAGGATATATATTGGCTGAGTGAAACCTACATCCTGTTGGCTAATGCTCATCATTTTCTAGGCTCAAACACAGGTCCACCTTTCTTTTAAAACACAGTGGTTAACATGTCTGCGTAAAACGTTGTGAGCTATTTTAAGCCATTAACCCATTAATAATAAACAGGTTAACCACTGCACTATGTGAGGAATATTATGAACCTGGCAGTGATGAAGCCTTACTTTGCTGAATAAGCAGTAGCTCTGTAGTCACATAGCTAGTAACCTTTGCCCTGCTGAAAAAAATAGTAACTTTGTACAGTTATATAGCACGTAACCCTTATCCTGCCAAATAGCGATTCACTTCCTGACTCCCCAAAGCCTTCCCACCACTTACAAGGCACAAGTAAGGAGTGTGATGGAGTACTCTCCACTTGCCTGGATGAGTGCAGCTCCAACAACACTCAAGAAGTTCGACACCATACAAGACAAAGCAGCCCGCTTGATTGGCACCCCATTCACCACCTTAAACATTCGCTCCCTCCACCACTGGCGCACCGTGGCTGCAGTGTGTACCATCTACAAGATGCACTGCAGCAACTCGCCAAGACTTCTTCGGCAGCACCTCCCAAACCCGCGACCTCTACCACTTCAAAGGACAAGGGCAGCAGGCGCATGGGAACACCACCACCTCCAAGTTCCCCTCCAAGTCACACACCATCCTGACTTGGAAGTATATCGGCCGTTCCTTCATTGTCACTGGGTCAAAATCCTGCAACTCCCTACCTAACAACACTGTGGGAGTCCCTTCACCACAAGGACTGCAGCGTTTCAAGAAAGCGGCTCACCACCACCACCTTCTCAAGGGCAATTAGAGATGGGCAATAAATGCGGGCCTTGCCAGTAATGCCCACATCCCGTGAATAAATAAATAAAAAAAATAAGTCCTCAGAGTGTCCCAAAATACTTTGCAATCACTGTGGTTACATAGGCAAACAAAACAGTCAATTTTCATATAGCAAAGACCCACAATCAGCAAATGGATGAATGACTGGACAGCCTGTTTTTGTTGTTATTGGTTGAATGAGGAATGCTGGCTGGGATCTATGACAACTCACATCTGCTCTTCTAATAGTGCCAAGGACTCTTTCATGTCCACCTGAGCAGTTAGACAGGGCATTGTTGTAATATATCTGAAATACAGAACCTCTGACAATGCAGCACTCCCTCAGTACTGCACTGAAATATCAGCCTAGATGATGGTCTAAAATCTGTAGTGGGTTTTTATCCCACAATTTTTTGATTCAGAGGGAAAAAAGCTACCAAATGAGCTAAGCTGACGCTTAAAGCTTATCGTGACACAGTGAATAACTCTTACCCTGTTGAGTAAAGAGCTGCACTCACTTACCATGTTGAATAAACAGCATTGCCATAAAGGTGCCCTAATAGGAAGGTTAATGAGCCATGGTTAATTTAAGTCAATGAATGTAGCAATACTGTTTGTGTTGATTTACACTTTGTGGACCTGGATCTATAACCCAACATTCACTACGCGTCGACAATCACAACTTGACATTTCAGAAATGTTTTCAGTGATGGATCAATTACAATAAGTTTTTCTGCTGCTCCATGATCTATGGTCATATCCATCACTGGCTACTGACATTTACTATGTATTAGCTGGAATGAATGTCATTACTTGCCTGATACTGAGTTTCTGTAAATACCTTTTCATTTAGATATCGAAAAATCACTTTTGGCAGTTAAGAAACGTACAGGTTCCAAAAGACATTCAATACTCAAAAGGGTTAATCTGTACCGTTTCATTTTAGTGATGTGTGCCAGTGGCAATACACTTGCTTTGGGTGTTTTTTAAAATTGCATTTCTCAGTATGATGAAGCTTACGCACAGCACATGCTCCGAGGAATGACCCTGCCTGACGACATCACTAGTTTCTCCTGTGAATAATTTCCATCTATGACTATTGACTGTTTGCTGTTGTCAACTTAATTTTCTATCCAATTTCTCAATCATCAATTCCATCAGCCTTGGCCTTTGCTCGAAGCTTCTTGTGAAGATCTTGTCAGATGCCTTGCAATAGCCAAGTTTTAAAATACCATCATCCTCTAACTCGATCACACCGTAAAACACCTCCAGCAAATGTTTCTGGTTCCAGTACCCTTTTCTGATTTTGAGTGATTCTCATTTATCACCTTCATATCCCCTGGATAATTCCGATTGATTCTTCTCTAGTAAGGTCCTGGGTCCTACTTACAGCTAAGTGGGAAGAGATTTTTAAAAAATCACAAAATGTTGGAAATACATAGCTGGCTCACTGATCAATCTTTGAAATCACATTTGATACTTTCTGGTCTTTTAGTATTTAGCCCATTTCCAAGGAACAATTTCAGCCAGCTTTCAATTATTGTATCTTTTCATCAAGTACTCTCATTCAAAGTCTGAATCTTCCTGAAGGAGGTTCCCCTCTTCTGTCTGCAGGGACTCAGGATATTTAAAACACAGAAAAACAGATATTTCAAGAAGAAATTGTCTGTGCATCTGTGTAAAAATGCGGCTGTTTTGGCCTCAGGCGCAGACCATTGTGGTGCCAGGTATGGCCTGTCTCTCGAAGGTCAGTTCACCTCACCAGGGTGTTCTCAAGCTATCCTCAGTCAGCTGAAAGCACAGTGAATTAAAAACAGATGCTTTCATTTATCAATCATTATTGCCATTGTGACACAGAACTCCGCAGCCTGCGCAGCCTATTTGGAGTGTGAATCATATTCCCTGGAGTCAGAACATCTGAATCACAAATAGACCATAGATATTTAATAATGTTGTGAAGTGAGTGCACGTCTGTATTCCGATTTTGTCACACAGCCTGGTAATTGCTCATGGCCTCTGTGATTTACAAAGGTTTGGTGCATTTTTCACAGAGCCAAAGAAGAATTTTACTTGAAAAGGCTGGAGCCCGAGTGGATTCAATAATGGAGATTGATATACTGAGGTTACAAAGTTGCCAGGCGTGACGTTTCTGAAGGAATAAAGTGTGACAATTGCTGACCCTGATCTGACAGATGCTTAGCTTGTGGCAGCTGCCAGGGCGACACCATCAACACCCACATCGTTATCATCCCAGTGTCTGTGTACTGTCAGGAGTCAGGCACCTGTGGGAACTCCTCAGCATCCATGTATTGTAATATAAGTTCAAGATCTTCCTGAAAATGTATTATTCAAAGTCACTAAGATTTTAAATTTTTAAATAATGAACATGATATGAGAACACATAAGGTAATGATCCACGAAATCATCTCCAAACAATGTCAGAACAGCTGCTTGTGGTCAAAAGCAGTTATTGTGAAGTAATGAGGCAATCAGAAAGAGTGGAGAGAACGGGCCATAAACAGTAGGCTGGATAAAAAAACAGAAAATGCTGGAAACACTCAGCAGGTCAGGCAGCATCTGTGGAGAGAGAAACAGAGTTAATGTTTCAGGTCGATGACCGATCATCAGAACTGGAAAATGTCAGAGATGTAACAGGGTTTAAGCAAGTAAGGAGGCACGGAAAGTGGGGGAGGGAAAGAAAGAACAAAGGGTAGGTCTGTGATACAGTGGAAGGCAGGAGTGATGAATGACAAAAGGGATGATGGTGCAAGGCACAAGGGAATGGTAATGGGACAAGTAAAGAAACAAAAGATGGGTCTAGAGGAGGTGTAAATGGCAACAGCAGAATCATCACCAGAACCTGCTGTCCGAAAAAATGGGAGCAGTGGTTATGATCTGAAATTGTTGAACTCGATGTTGAGCCCGGCAGGCTGTAAAGTGCCTAATCGAAAGATGAGGTGCTGTTCCTCGAGCTTCCATTGAGCTTCATTATAACAGTGCAGAGGTCGAGGATAGAGCGGTTAGAGTGGGAGTGGGGCGGGGAATTAAAATGGTGGTGTTCAACAAAGCGGTCACCCAATCTGCATTTGGTCTCCCCAATGTAGAGGAGATAGCATCATGAGCAGCGAATACAGTATACTAAATTGCAAGAAGTACAAATAAATCGCTGTTTCACCTGGAAGGAGTGTTTTGCACCCTGGACAGTGAGAAGAGAGTTGAAAGGGCAGGTGTTACATGGGAAGGTGAGCGGGTGTTGGGGGTGTTGGAAGAGTGGACCAAGGTGTCATGGAGGGTATGATCCCTTCGGAATGCTGAAAGGGGAGGGGAGGAGAAGATGTGTTTGATGGTGGCATCATGCTGGAGGTGGCGGAAATGATGGTAGATGTTCCGTTGAATGTGGGGTCTGGTGGATGGAAGGTGAGGACAAGGAGGGATGGGAAGGGGTGAGACAGAAGTGCGGGAAATGGGATGGACACAGTTGAGGGCCCTGTCAACCACGGTGGAGGGGAATCCTCAGCTGAGGAAATAGGAAGACCTATCAGAAGCACCGTCAGAACAGATGCAATGGAGATGGAGAAACTGGGACAATGGAATAGAGTCTTTCCGGGAAGCGGGATGGGAGAAAGTATAATCAAGGTAGCTGTGGAAGTCAGTGGGCTTATAGTAGATATTGGTTGACTGCCTATCCCCAGAAATGGAAATAGAGAAGGCGAGAAAGGGAAGAATTGGAGATGGACCATATGAAGGCGAGGGAAGGGTGGAAATTGGAAGCTAAGTTGATGAAATTTTCCAGTTCAGGGTGAGAGCACGAAGTGGCATAAAATACAGTCATCAATGTACTGGAAAAAGAGATGAGGGGATGGACCTGAATAGGACTGGAGCAAAGAATATTCCATGTATCCCACGAAAGGCAGGCATAGCTAGGATCCTTATGGGTTCCCATGGCAACACCTTTCATTTGAAGGAAGTGAGTGGAGTCAAAGGAGACGTTTTTGAATGTAAGAACAGGTTCAGCCAGGCGGAGGAGGGTGGTGCTGGATGGGGACCGGTTGGGCCTCTGTTCAAAAAAGGAGCAGAGGACCGGCAGGTCATCCCAGCGGGGGATGGAAGTGTAGAGGAACTGGACGCCCATGGTGAAAGGAGTGGTGGAGGGCGTCGGAATAGACGTGGATGTAGATCAGAAGAGGCTGGACAAGAGGAGAAAAAATTGAGTTGAGATAAGGTCGGGGAATCCAGAACCAGGGGTCACAGTCTAAGGATAAGGGGTAAGCCTTTTAGGACAGAAATGAGGAGGAATTTCTTCACCCAGAGAGTGGTGAACCTGTGGAATTCTCTACCACGGAAGGCAGTAGAGGCCAATTCATTAAATATATTCAAGAAGGAGTTGGATATATTTCTTAAGGCTAAAGGGATCAAGGGGTATGGGGAGAAAGCAGGGACCGGGTACTGAACTTGGATGATCAGCCATGATCACATTGAATGGCGGAGCAGGCTCGAGGGGCTGTATGGCCTACTCCTGCTCCTATCTTCTATGTAAAAAAAAAGTTCTGTGAGGCAAGAACAAACTGAAATGATGGAGGTTATTTTAACCCCTAAAAACAGGTGGGTTGGGGGTCGGGTGAAATGTAAAAATTTTTTAAATCTCATTCCCGACCCCAAACCGCCCACTTAAGGGTTTAACGGAGGCGGGACAGAGGGCAGGCAGGAGGCAGGCAGCCACACTGCTCCCAGGAGGCGGGTTGGCCATTTAAATATTATAATGATGATGGCGGAGCCGCAGATTTAACCTGTCTTCCAAGGTTAACCTTGGCCGGCCTCAGGAAACCCGGCAGCTCAAAAGAGGCGGGGCTGGTTTCAGGGAAAAGGTAAGTGCCCTTCCAGCACTGCTTGTGTGTCAGGTGGAGCAGGAGTGCTTCCTCCCAGCTCACCCAGCTTACCTGCTTCCCTGCCATCGGACTCCCCCACCGCCATCCAAAGACCCCATCCCCCAGATCGGGATCGGATCACACCCCGGGATCGGGGAGCCGACCGCCCCAAGATCCAGACTCCCCCCGCCAACCACGCTCCCACTAACGCAGAAGTGCTCCTGTGGTTGCGGCCTCCTCCAGAGTGTTCCCTGCCCAACAGGGAGACAAGCCTGTCAATTAGACTGGCTTCTGGGCGGGGATACTGTTTAAAATTAAAAGAGGCGCGCTGTGGAGTTAAAATTCTACAGCACACAGGGAAACTCGGACTTTCTCACTCCCCCGCCTCCCCCAACCCCCCGCTTAAGCATCCCGCCCCAGTAAATATCGGAGCTAATGGGTCTACCAGGGCAGTCTTGTTTGTGGATCTTGGGAAGGAGGTAGAAGCGGGAAAAGAAGACTTGCATGTATATAGTCCCTTTCACCACCTCAGGACGTCCCAAAGTGCTTTACAGCCAATTAAGTGTAGTCACTGTTGCAGTGCAAGAAACGTGGCAGCCAATTTGTGCACAGCAAGCTCCCACGAACCGCAATGTGATAATGAGCATATAATCTGTTTTTAGTGATGTTGATTGAGGGATTAAATATTGGCCAGGACACCGGGGATAACGCCTCTGCTCTTTTTCAAAATAGTGCCATGGGATCTTTTACGTTCACCTGAGAGAGCAGACGGGGCCTCAGTTTAACGTCTCATCCAAAAGATGGGACCTCTGACAGTGCAGCACTCCCTCAGCACTGCACTGGAGTGTCAGCCTAGATATTGTGCTCAAATTTCTGGTGTGTGTCTATAAACCCACAATCTTCTGACTCAGAGGCAAGAGTGCTACCAACTGAGCCACAGCTAACATTGCAGATGATTTAGATACAGTGTTCCAGGATATAGATATGTTATATAGACTGGAGTATAGATCAGGGAATTAACTGAGATACAGATAGGAATGTGATTTGAGATGCAAACAATGGGAAAGAGTGATTTCTGCCTATTGCCATGCAAAAAATATAACATGAAGCACTGTTGATGCAGGGCTCCAGTTTCCACGATGAGGGAGACAGAGCTGAGAGGACATAGAAACATAGAAACATAGAAGATAGGAGCAGGAGTAGGCCATTCGGCCCCTCGAGCCTGCTCCGCCATTCAATGTGATCATGGTTGATCATCCAAATTCAGTACCCTGTCCCTGCTTTCTCCCCATATCTCTTGATCCCCTTAGCCTTAAGAAATATATCTAACTCCTTCTTGAATATATTTAATGAATTAGCCTCAACTGCCTTCTGTGGTGGAGAATTCCACAGGTTCACCACTTTCTGGGTGAAGAAATTCCTCCTCATTTCTGTCCTAAATGACCTACCCCTTATCCTTAGACTGTGACCCCTCGTTCTAGACCCCTCAGCCAGGGGAAACATCCTCCCTGCTTCAGTTGTACAAGGTATTGGTGAGACCGCACCTGGAATACTGCGTACAGTTTTGGTGTCCATACTTAAGAAAGGACATACTTGCTCTCGAGTCAGTACAAAGAAGGTTCACTTGGTTAATCCCGGGGATGAGGGGATGGACATATGAGGAGAGGTTGAGTAGATTGGGACTCTACTCATTGGAGTTCAGAAGAATGAGAGGCGATCTTATTGAAACATATAAGATTGTGAAGGGGTTGGATCGGGTGGATGCAGGGAAGATGTTCCCGATGATGGGTGAAACTAGAACTAGGGGGCATAGTCTTAGAATAAGGGGCTGCTCTTTCAAAACTGAGATGAGGAGGAACTACTTCACTCAGAGGGTGGTAGGTCCATGGAATATGCTCCCCCAAAAAGCTGTAGAAGCTACATCATTACATAAATTTAAAACAGAAATAGACAGTTTCCTAGAAGTAAAGGGAATTAAGGGTTACGGGGAGCGGGCAGGAATTTGGACATGAGTCTAGGTTCGGATCGGTCATGGCCCTGTGGGTAGCGGAGCGGGCCCAGGGGCCGTGTAGCCTGATCCTGCTCCTATTTCGTGTGTCTAATTCTGTTAGATTCAGGAGATGGTTCTGTGATAGTGGATTGGCGGTTAGGATCAGATCAGCCATGATCTTATTGAATGGCGGAGCAGGCTCGAGGGGCCGATTGGCCTACTCCTGCTCCTATTTCTTATGTTCTTATGTTCTTATGTATCCAGTCTGTCTAGCCCTGTCAGAATTTTATACGTTTCAATGAGATCCCCTCTCATTCTTCTAAACTCTAGTGAATACAGACCTAGTCGACCCAATCTCTCCTCATATGACAGTCCTGCTATCCCAGGAATCAGTCTGGTGAACCTTCGTTGCACTCCCTCTATGACAAATATATCCTTTCTTAGGTAAGGAGACCAAAACTGCACACAGTACTCCAGGTGTGGTTTCACCAAGGCCCTGTACAACTGTAGTAAGACAGCCTTGTTCCTGTACTCAAATCCTCTTGCAATTAAGGCCAACATACCATTTGCCTTCTTAACTGCTTGCTGCACCTGCATGTTTGCTTTCAGTGACTGGTGTACAAGGACACCCAGGTCCCTTTGTACATCAGCATTTCTCAATCTAGCATCATTTAAATAATACTCTACCTTTCTATTTTTCATACCGAAGTGGATAACGCACGTATACTGCATCTGCCATGTATTTTCCCACTCACTCAACTTGTCTAAATCGTCTTGAAGCCTCTTTGCATCCTCCTCACAACTCACAATCCCACCAAGTTTCGTGTCATCAGCAAACTTGGAAATATTACATTTGGTTCCTGTTATAAATCTCATCATTCATCAAGAAACTACTCATGAAATAATGCTGGATGGCCAGCTGGTGGCACCGTCCAAGGAGTATAAATACTTGGGCGTCGGCCCCAGCTTTCCAGGGACATTTTGTAAGACAAGGAACTAGTGAAGTACAACTAGACCTCCATGTTCTGAAACAAGTTGATTAAAGCCTTGCTTTATACTCAAACCAAGTGCGTAGTGAGTTTTATTACGTCAGTTCCCTCATCCAAATCATTGCTATATATTGTGAATAGCTGGGGCCCAAGCACTGATCCCTGCGGTACCCCACTAGTCACTGCCTGCCACCCCGAAAAAGACCCATTTATTCCTACTCTCTGTTTCCTGTCTGTTAACCAATTTTCAATCCATGCCAGTATATTACCCCCAATCCCATGTGCTTTAATTTTGCACACTAACCTCTTATGTGGGACTTTATCAAAGGCCTTCTGAAAATCCAAATACACCACATCCACTGGTTCTCCCTTATCTATTCTACCAGTTACATCCTCAAAAAACTCCAGTCGGTTTGTCAAACACGATTTCCCTTTCATAAATCCATGTTGATTTTGTCTAATCCCGTAGATATTTTCTAAGTGTCCTGTTATCACATCCTTTATAATAGACTCTAGCATTTTCCCTACTACTGATGTTAGGCTAACCGGCCTGTAGTTACCTGTTTTCTCTCTCCCTTCTTTTTTAAATAGTGGGGTTACATTTGCCACCCTCCTATCTGCAGGAACTGTTCCATAAGCTATAGAATTTTGGAAGATGACAACCAATGCATGCACTATTTCCATGGCTACCTCTTTTAGTACTCTGGGATGCAGATTATCAGGCCCTGGGGATTTATCAGCTTTCAGTCACATTAATTTCTCCAGCACTATTTTTTTACTAATACTAATTTCCTTTAATTCCTCCTTCTCACGAGACCCTTGGGCCTAGAAATTCACTGGGACTCTGTTTGGGGTGCCAGCCTCGCCAGGGCACTGGAAGTACCGCCCTGGAAGGAGTCGCGGCCGCCTGCCACAAATTCAGTTTCAGCGCCCCAGACGGAAGCGCGGCGCTACTCGAGGCGCCCGCGTCCCTCTTGGGGCGCTGCAACTGAAAATCGCAGCACAACGTACCGCAGCGCCACACGCTGCGGCACGGCACCCTGTGGTACTGCAGGCCTTCCTCCCCTTCTTAAAGGGGAGGGGCCTGCTGCAGCACGCTCGAAGCGCGCGAGTCCCAGCAAAAGAGCACGGCACCGAGGAGAAGTGCCGGGCTCTTGGGACACAGCCGGCACTTCGTGGGGGCAGGGGGGGGTGCTCAGGAGGCCGGGGACAGTGGCGCGGAGAGGTGCTGGCAGGCTGTCAGCAAAAAAAATGGCCGCCCGCACCTCAGTGCCTCTACCGCCGCAGGTAGGCCCCCCTGAACCGGTCGCAATTTGCAACCGGTGTTAAAGTAGGGGGCGCTACTAAATTTTGCAATCGGGGCGGTAGCGGGGCACTGCGCACACCGATGATGTCATCGGTAGCAGCGCAGCGCTAACGGATAGCGCCGCCATTAGCGTCCCGCTAAATTTAGCGGGAGGCGTGGCCAGTGGCGCAAAACCACTAAGTGCCCTCTTAGGGCGCTAACGGGTGGCGCAGGCCACTGAATTTCTAGGCCTTGGTTCCTTAGCGTTTCTGGAAAGTTATTTGTGTCCTCTACTGTGAAGACAGAATCAAAGTATTTGTTTAATTGCTCTATCATTTCCTTGTTCCCCATTATAAATTCTCTCGTTTCTGACTGTAAGGGACCTACATTTGTCTTCACTACTCTTTTTCTTTTTACATACTTGTAGAAGCTTTTACAGTCTGCTTTTATGTTCCTTGCAAGTTTACTCTCATACTCTATTTTCCCCCTCTTAATCAATCTCTTTGTCCTTTTTTGCTGAATTCTAAACTACTCCCAATCCTCAGGCTTGCTACTTTTTCTGGCAACTTTATATGACTCCTCTTTGAATCTAATACTATCCTGAATTTATTTTGTTAGCCATGGTTGGGCTGTTTTTCCTTTGGTGTTTATGCGCCTGAAAGGAATGTATAACTATTGCAATTCATGCATTCGTTCCTTAAATGTTAGCCATTGCCTATCCACTGTCATGCCTTTTAATGAAGCTCCCCAGTCTATCATAGCCAACTCTCTCCTCACAGAATCACTGAATCACAGAAACCTCACAGTACAGATAGAGGCCATTTCGGCCCATCGAGCCTGCACCAACACATATCCCACCCTATCCCCGTAACCCCACGTATTTAATCCCCCTAACACTAAGGGTCAATTTTTTATCACAGCCAATCAACCTAATCCTCATACCTTCATAGTTTCCTTTGTTTAGATTTAGGACCCTAGTTTCAAATTGGACTACTTCACTTTACATCTTAATGAAGAATTCTATCATGTTATTGTCACTCTTCCCTAAAGGACCCTGTACAACAAGATTATTAATTAACCCCTTCTCATTGCACAATACCCAATCTAGGATAGCCTGTTCCCTATTTGGCTTCTCAACATACTGGTCTAAAAAACCATCTCGTATGCACTCCAGGAATTCATCATCCACAGTATTATTGCTAATTTGGTTTGGCCAGTCTATTTGTAGATTAAAGTCACCCATGATTACTGTAGTACCCTTGTTACATGCATCTCTAATTTCCTGTTTGATGCCATCTCCAACATTACCATTACTGTTTGGAGGCCTATAGACAACTCCCACCAATGTTTTCTGCCCCTTGGTGCTTCTTAGCTCCACCGAGACTGATTCTACATCTTGGTTTTCTGAGCCAATATCCTTTCTCACTATTGCTCTGATTTCATCCTTTACTAACAAGGCCACCCCACCTCCTTTTCCTTTTTGCCTGTCCTTCCTAAATATTGAATATCCTTGGATATTCAGCTCCCAGCCTTGGTCACCCTGCAGCCATGCCTCCATAATCGCAATTATATCATATCCGTTTACATCTATTTGGGCTGTTAATTTGTCTACCTGATTACGAATGCTTCATGCATTCAGATACAGTGCCTTTAGATTTGTCTTTTTAACATTTTTAGACATCTTAACATTTTTTTGTACTATGGCCCCATTTGTCTTATTACCATTTTTTCTTACCTGGACCCTATTGGTTCGTGCACTCCTTTGTTTGTACAAAAGGAAGAGTGCAGCCACAGAACCCAAGGACTCGAATGGCTAGAAATTCATTATAGCCTGGGAATGGGCGGTATCATTGGAAAAGCTGGCGAATTAGCGCCAGGGGCTAATGCTTTAGACTGCATGCAAAATTCACGCTCACTGCTCAAAGAAATGTTTGGAGCGCTAATTCAAGTCTTAAAGCTCAAGCTCATTGGGATTACACTCAAAGGGTGGACCAATATCAGGTGCAGTCTAATCGCAAGTCATGATTGCCACAGGCTTTTTTCAGTACTTAAAGGGGAGGTTCATTGATGCTGCAGAACCTCATTCTCAAAATTGCTGGCTGTGCAGCTGCCTCAGCAAGCAGAAGTAGGTCAAGGAGAAGGAGCCGGAGGACTGAAGCAGCTGTACTCATGGCAGATCCATGCCCCAGGGAGCGAGCCTGCAGATTCTGCGATGAAGCATTGGAGGCATTGGTGTTCGCTGTGGAGAGACGGAGGGCGGGAGGCCCTTGCTGCAAGTCTTCCGCACCATGTGGAGGGAGGTAGCGCAGCATGTCTTGGGCAGCACTGTGGTCCCCAGGACCCACACATAGTGCAGGAAGAAATTTAATGACCTCACTCGGGTGGTCAGGATGCATGAATGTTTCAACAGATGCTACATACCACCATTTGAACCACAATCTTCACACACTGCCCAAAGCATCACACCCCAGCACTCACCAACCAACAATCTCGACCTACCAACACTCACACCCACATCTCACACCTTGCACACAATGACAGCTATTCAACTATGGCAGGCACATCACCCAAACACATTGCTCCACACTCACTCACACACTTTCCTTTCTCTTGCAGGCTAAGGTGACTCACAACAGGAGGGAGCAGGAGCGCACAAGCGGGGGATAAGCCGACACCCAACCACTGTCTGCACTGGAAAATAGAGTGCTGGAGATTATTGGTGGCCAGGTATTGGGCGCCATGGCCACCAGCGACATTGACCCCCTTGGGGACAACAACGGTATGTTCAACCCTACTCCTTTTTCTCACATCCCACTTTCCCCTCACCCCACAAGCGTTTCACATTTTCCAGCTAATCATGCTGTATGCATGCATTTCTCCCTTCCTGCCCCCCTCCCTTCACCTTAACCTGACTCTTCTGCCTTAATGCTTTCAGATAATCAGCAAGCACCAGAGCAGCCTGTCCCTGAGGGCACCGTAGAGAGCAATGCGGGAGTAGAGGAGGAGGAAGAACTCACTACATCTCTCACTCACAGACACCAGCTCAGATACTGGCACTACGCATTCTTTAGAGGCTAGTATAGTAGTGGGATCTGCACAGGATGGTGAGTGGGCTGCAGCAAGGCCAGGGGAAAAGGGTAGCTCGGGGGCCAGCACCCCGGAGGGCAAGTTCATGCGTGAGTTCTGCTGCGCAGGACTCAGATGAGGACCTCAATGGGGAGGCTTTTAGAAGAAGGGTGATGGGCATGCACACGGAGATGATAGGTGCAATGGTAAGGGTGCCCGCGAGCCTGTTGGCAATCGTAAGGAGCGTGAAGGAGTCCTCCTCCAACATTGCACAGAACTCTGTGCACTCCATGGAGCCCATCATTTCCAGTCTGGAAAGGATGGTCGACTCCCAGAGAGACCGTGGCGACCCAGACCTGATGCTGCGTGTGATGGGTGATCTGGCAGCTTCCATTGCAGCACAGGCGGAAGCAACACAACGTCTTAGTGCTGTAATGCAGTCTATGCTTGGTGGCATCCAATCTCAGACTGCTCTCATGCAGTCGCAGCTTGATGCCACGCAAGCTCTGACTGCTGCCATTGTGGCTGGGTCTACCACCATCGACCGGGGCTTTCACAGTGTCGCAGCAGGCCAGCAATCTGTGCTCCAACAGATTGCTAGGGATGCTGAGGTGCTGCCCCGGGGGAGTGTCAGTGGGTCAGTGGAGCAGGGCAGGAGTGTTGGGGTTGCGGAGAGAAGTCATGAGCCAGGTGGAGATCGGATAGCCCTTGTCTCCGGACAGCCAGCCACGAGCTTGACGTGGTGGCTGGATGATTGCTGACACACCGGTCTGGCGCAGGATGAAGGCATCATGGCTGCTGCCAGGATAGCGGGCATTGACATTGAGGATTAGTTGTCTGTGGTTGCACACCAACTGCACATTAAGTGAGTGGTAGCTTTTGCGGTTACGGAAGATCTCAGGATTGTTATGCGGTGCCCACAAAGCCACGTGGGTGCAGTCAATGGCGCACTGCACCATGGGGAATCTCGCTATCCTGGCAAAGCATGCTCATCCTGCTTCTCTCTGGTGATGGAGATGGAAATGTAGTCCCTTCTCCTACTGTAGAGAGTGTCTGTGACCTCCCGGATGTACCGATGGACGGCGAACTGCGAGATGTTAGTTATGTCTCCTGTTGCAGGCTGGAGGGATCCGCTGGTGAAGAAATTGAGGGCAATGGTGATCTTGACTGCCACTGGGAGAGCCGTGCTCACCCTGATATGAGGCTGGAGGTCTGGTTGCAGGTGGTGGCAGAGTTCTGTGACTACCTCCTTGGTGAAGCGGAGACTTCTAATACACTGCTCCTCGCTTAATTAGAGGTAGGAGAAGTGCTCTCGGAATACCCTCGGAGGGCAAGGCCTCCTGTTGTGAGCCCTGATGGTCTTCCTCCTCCCTCTGGGCACCTGTTCCAGTCTTTCTCGCTGCCTCCGCTCCCTCTTCCATAGATCCTGGAGGGCGAGGTCAACTGCCAGTACAGCCCCCATTAATCTGATTTTGTTAAGAATAAATGTAGCTACTTTTTAGTTGTCGCAACACTCCTGATACTAAATAACCTTGAAATGAGAGAATGAGACTGTTGGACTATGTGAAACTGACAAGAAAGCACTGAAACTCCACTATCCTACAGCTGCGACTCATTACTGAAGATCCCTTTAAATAACGTCCCTGGAGCCGGCTTCCTGGTGCTTCACGCCAGCTGTCCCTGTTGTTGTTTACTGCAGGTGCTAAGGTAGGTGGCGACAATCAGTTTTGCAGATCGGGCGCTCAGTGAGCATTGCACACTCACTGACGTCACTTTCCACCTGGCATTGAGGCTCCTGGCGATAACTGTTAGTGGTGACACTGCAGGGGGGGTGCGGGGTTTGGCATGCGGCATGGGATTCACCTCGCCCCAGCGATAATGCTCTGGTTCCCCTGTTAGCGCCATTTGCTGGCGCTAACAGGAGGCGCTAAGGTACTGAATTTCTCCCCCTAATTTAATAGGTATGAGAGCGGACCTGTGGAAGAGTGAGAGAAGCGGCCATATATAAAGGTAAGCCCGAGAACCCAGAGCCTGGAGGGAGTGCAAGCAACAGGGAGCAAGGTAAAAAACCTAAAGTGACATCAGCACAAGGGAAGGAGCTTATGAGTTGGTGGTGATTGTTTTTTTACAAGTTTTGAGTTTATTTCTGTTGAGTTAGCTAATAGTCTATTAAATAGAGGCATGGCAGGGCACCTCAGTCCCATGGAATGCACATCTTGTGCCATATGGGAACTTCAGGATGCTTCCCGTGTCCTGGACAACCACATGGGCAGGAAGTGTCATCAGCTGGAGGAGCTCGAGCTCCAGGTTTCAGAGCTTGAGCAGCAGCTGGCATCACTGTGGTGCATCCGTGAGGCTGAGAGCTATGTGGATAGCATGTTTCAGGAGGTGGCCACCCCTCAGAGTAAAAGTGTGCAGGCAGAGAGGGAATGGTAAACCGTTAGACAGACAAGGAGGACCAGGCAGGTAGTGCAGGAGTCCCCTGAGTGTATCTCACTCTCTAACCAGTCTGCTGAGGGTGATGGTTCCTCTGGGGAGGAGGAAGATCAAGAAAGCAACAGTGATAGGAGAGTTAGGGGAACAGACAGGCATTTCTGCGGCCGCAGACGTGATTCCAGGATGGTATGTTACCTCTCTGGTGCCAGGGTCACAGATGTCACTGAGCGGCTGCAGAACATTCTGAGGGGGGAGGGTGAACAGCCAGAGGTCGTGGTCAATATTGGTATCAACGACATAGGTAGAAAGAGGGATAAGGACCTGCAAGCAGATTTTAGGGAGCTAGGAAAGAGATTAAAAAGCAAGAACTCAAAGGTAGTAATCTCTGGATTACTCCCGGTGCCACGAGCTAGTGAGTATAGAAATAGGAGGATAGAGCACATGAATGCATGGTTGGAGAGATGGTGCAGGAGAGCTTTAGATCCCTGGGACATTGGGACCAGTTCTGGGGGAAGTGGGACCTGTACGGGCCAGATGGTTGCACCTCAACAGAGCCAAGACCAATGTCGTAGACGGGGCGGGGGGGTGGGGCGGGTGGTTGCCAGCGCTGTGGGAGAGGGTTTAAACTCATTTGGCAGGGGGATGGGCACCAAGATGTAGCACTAGAAAGGGGAAACAAGATGCACAAAGGATTGGGAGAGACAGGTATCACTAGAGTAATAAATAGTACGATATTAGGAGGTGTCAGACAAAGAGAGAATACAAAAAGGTCTAAGATAGAGTCATAGATGTTATGTTCATAAATAAATAGACATTTTCATTATGAACAGCTAGCTTGAGCTAGTCACTTTATTCAGCCTTGTGGACTTCTGTATGGCATCCATCTTGACTAATGCCTTCTGGGTAGCCTGGTGCATTGTGGGTAGCCCCACTCTTATATACATACAGCTCCACCTAGTGTACCATTCTAGAATGACATGTTACTGATCATAACATCCCCCTTTCTTTGAGGTTAAACAAAATCAATATCAATCAATATCAATCAATCATAATGACATAAACATCTTCATAACAGTCAATACATTTTCAATATAGTTTTCTTTGTATTCAAAGATTAATTCTATCAGGCTTTTTTACTTCACGTGTGGACCTTCTTAGCACAGGTAAGTCTGATGTGTTTTCATGAGAGCCTGTATGTGTGTTTGTGTTAGATTGTTCTGGTGGTGAGTGACAAGATTCAGTTGCGGCATTGTCATCGATTTGCTCTTGAATAGTTTCTTGTGTTTTTAGGAGGGAACAGCGGTTCCTCCTGAGAATCTGTCCTTCCTCAGTTCTAACAGTGTATGACCTTGGTCCTACTTCCTCAAGAACTGTAGCTTTCCTGTTCCATGCATCTGGATCCTCAATCCTGACAATATCATCCCTTGTCAATGGTTTCAGAGTTTTGGATGACTTGTCATAGTATGATTTCTGTTTCAGCTTTAACAGTTGAAGTCTCTGTCTCAGTTCCTTACTCTGCTTTTCTTTTGCACAGCAGGGTAGCGTGGTACGCAACTTGCGACCCATTAGGAGTTCAGCAGGTGAAGAACCAGAGTCTAAAGGCGAGGCTCGGTAGCTCAGCAGGGCGAGATAAGGATCAGACTTGCTTTCTGTCGCTTTCTTCAGTAGCTGTTTGAGAACTTGAACGTCTTTTTCTGCCTTACCATTTGACTGAGCATACAAAGGACTGAATGCGATGTGCTGAAAGTCATACTGTGCTGCAAACTGTTGCCACTCCTTACAGTTGAAGCACGGACCATTGTCGCTAACGGCAATCCTGGGAATTCCATGTCTGGCGAAGATGGATTTAGCATGCATTATGACACTGCTTGCTGTGGTGCTTGAGAGCAGCGCCATCTCAGGATAGTTAGAATAGTAGTCAATCACGATTAGATATTCTTTATCATTCAAATGAAAAAGGTCCATACCAACCTTTTGCCATGGTGCTGTTGGTAAGTCAGCTACTATCATTGGTTCCTTTGCTTGTTTGTTTTGGTATTTCTGACATGTCTCACATTTGCCTATCATGTTCTCAATGTCCTTATTTATGCCAGGCCAATAAACAGTGTCTCTTGCTCTCTTTTGCATTTTTCAATTCCGAGGTGTCCCTCATGAATCCTTTTGAGCATGTCTTGACGTAGAGCCTGTGGAATGACTATTCTGTTCTGTTTTAGTAATAGTCCACTTGCGACACTCAACTCTGACCTGATGTGAAAATACTTTGGACAGGAACCTTTTGGCCAACCATGATGAATGTTCTCTATTACTGTTTGTAACACTGTATCTTTAACTGTTTCTTCTGCTATTTGCTTTGATTTTGTGTCTGACACGGGCAGCGCAGCAGTGACCATACTCACATGAACATCCACGTCTTCTTCAGTAGAGCTCACATGACTCATTGTGGGTGCTCGGGATAGTGCATCTGCTAACACTATGTGTTTGCCTGGTGTGTAGATCAGTTCAAAGTCATATCTTTGCAGCTTCATCATGAGTCATTGTATCCTTGGAGACATCTCATTCAGATTTTTTTATGATGGCAACAAGTGGGCTGTGGTCTGTCTCAACTGTGAAGGTGGGACGTCCATATATGTAGCCATGGAACTTTTCTAGTCCGACTACCAAGCCTAGACATTCCTTTTCAATCTGGGTGCATCGGCACTCAGAATCAGTCATAGACTTGGAGGCATAGGCAACAGGCTTCCAATCTTCACCCTCTGCTTGTAGCAAGACCGTGCCTCGGCCATCTTTTGATGCATCAGTTGACACTTTGATTCTCTTTGTTGGGTCAAAGAAGGTGAGTACAGGTGTGGTTGTCAGCACTGTTTTGAGGTTCATCCACTCTTGTTCATGTCTTTCTGTCCATGCAAACTCATTTGTTTTACGTAGCAGGTCTCACAGACAGGCTGTCTTGGCTGACAAGTTAGGAATGAACTTTCCAATGAAGTTTATCATCCCCATGATGCGTAGCACTCCTTTTTTGTCAGTGGGTCGGGGCATGTTGAGTATGGTGTTTACTTTTTCCATATCTGGCTCTATTCCTTTACCAGATAGATTATCTCCTAGGAAAGTGACTTCCTGGATGCCAAACTGACACTTGTCTTTGTTGAGCTTCAGTCCATTCTGGCGTATGCTCTGTAGCACTTTAGTCAGTCTCTCATTGTATTCTTTCAGTGTGGAGCCCCAGATGATGATGTCATCAACATAGACCTGAACTCCTTCCAGACCTTCAATTATGTGTTCCATCACTCTATGAAAGATTTCAGATGCAGATATTATCCCGAAAGGCATTCTGAGGAAACAATACCTGCCAAATGGCGTGTTGAAGGTACGGTATTTGGTGCTTTCTTTATCCAGTTTTAGTTGCCAAAATCCTTGTGAGGCATCGAGCTTTGTGAAGTATCTGGCACCTGACATTTCACTGGTGATTTCTTCTCGCTTGGGAATCTGGTAGTGTTCACGTTTTATGTTTGTATTTAAGTCCTTTGGATCCATGCATATTCTTAGATCATTGTTCTTTTTCTTTACACATACCATGGAGTTAACCCAGTCTGTTGGCTCTTCGACTTTCCTGATGACTCCTAGTGTGGTCATTCTGTCCAGTTCTTTCTTGAGCCGGTCACGCAGGGGTGCTGGAACTCTCCGTGGAGCATGTACCACTGGCTGAGCATCCTCCTTTAGCTGGATCTTGTAAGTGAATGGTAGAACTCCAAATCCTTTGAACACATCCTGGAAATTACTCACTACAGAATCCACTGAGTCATCTGGTCTGCTTATGGCACAGTTCATACGGTAGACTCTCTTGACCAGTTCTAAGTCCTCACAAGCTTTGTCACCTAGTAGTGAATCAAGTCCTTCAGCCACAACAGAAAACATGAGATGATGCACTTTGTCTTTGACTGTCACTTTAAGTCTGCATACACCTAAGCTATCTATTTTCTGTCCATTATAGTTCTTCAGTAGTACTGACTTTTTCTGTATTTTGGGCTTTTCTTTCATATTTTTAATGTCACTCATAATGATTAAGTTTGCTTTTGCCCCAGTGTCTAGTTTCAATGTAACTAATGCTCTATTTACCTGCAGTGACACCATCCATTTGTCCTCTTTTACTGCATTAACTTTATATTCAGCATTGTCCATTCCTGAGGGCTGCACATTTTCTGTGTCCTTTTTGATATTATCACATGACACCATTCCTACAGAAAATGTCTCACTTAAATCAGTGTCCTCAATCACATTAACTCATTGCCCTTTCTTAGTTTTTACTTTTGAAAAGCATTGTTTGACAAAGTGATTCTTTCCATGACATTTTGTGCAAATTTTTCCAAACGCTGGGCATTGTCGTGACTGGTGTTTGTAACCACAGCGTTTACAATTAAAAATTCCTTCCTCCGATTGCTTTTCATTTCTGTTCTGCCCACGTTTCTTCCCTTTGTAGGACACAGCACCGACAGCAGCACTATCACTTACTACAATCGCATTATTATTAATTTCACTGAAAGTCTTCACGTGCTTTTGAGCTAGCTCACTGGCTTGGCATATTTTCACAGCATTTTCCAATGTTAGTTCGGTTTCTCTCAACAGACGTTCCCTGACCTTTTTATCATGAATACCAAACACAATCTGATCACGAATCATGGATAATTTCAGATCAGAGAAATTACATGTCTGTGCTTTCAGTTTTAGATCTGTCACAAAGCTATCAAAAGTCTCATTTTGTTGCTGTGTCTGTGAACGGAACACGTACCTCTCATAGGTCTCGTTCTTTTTGGGAGAACAATGTGTATCAAACTTCTTTAGCACATCGTCAATTTTTTCTCTGTCCTCCTCTTGATCAAATACAAACGTATTAAATACCTCTATCATCTGCGGGCCTGCAACCGCGAGCAGCAACGCTATTTTCCTTGCGTCTGGCTTCGTACCGAATCTGATGGCAGCAATGTAGAGTTCGAATTGTTGTTTGAAAGTCCGCCAATTGCTGTCGACATTCCCCATGAGTTTCAAACCCTCCGGTGGTTTCAAAGTCTCCATGTCGCATTTCACAATTTTCAGCAGATTTTACCAATCCTGGTACCATGTTATTATATTCATAAATAAATAGACATTTTCATTATGAACAGCTAGCTTGAGCTAGTCACTTTATTCAGCCATGTGGACTTCTGTACAGCATCCATCTTTACTACTGCCTTCTGGGTAGCCTGGTGCATCGTGGGTAGCCCCACTCTTATATACATATAGCTCCACCTAGTGTACCATTCTAGAATGACATGTTACTGATCATTACAGTAGAGTCATAGGGCTGGATTTTATCAATGGAGGCATGTAGGAGGCGGGACTCCCACTTTTGGGGTTGTAGTCCCACCTCCATTGAGTTCTAGCCAACCCACTCGATTTTCCCCTGATTGACCTTGTTGTGCCCGCCCAGTGGGCTCAGCAGGCCAATTAAGGGCCACCCGGCAGCAGGTGATGTCACAGATTGACATTTCATCTGTCAAGAGCTTTTGACAGATGAAATATCAACGTTTGACAGCTCTTTGAAGCTGTGAAACACTGACAATCTGTACTCTAAGTTAATTCCTTCCTCTCAGGCTGATTTAGAGATCTCTCCAGAACAGAAAGCTGAATGCTGCAACTTTTGACAGCTTGTGGCCATTCTGCTTTCTGTGCCGGTGAGATGAGGGACTCTCGAGACCTGAAGGAAGGAAACCTGCATTATTAAGTAAAGGTAAGTAAAACTTATTTCAACACTTTACACACACCAAACACACTTACCTCTGCACTCATGCACCCATTACTCATCTCGAACCCTCCAAACCCTTCAGCCCGACGGTCTGCCTCGTTAACTTGGCGTGGTTTGGAGCTGTCGGGAATCCCACACTTCAGGGATAAAAATAGGGATTAGGCTAAAAACTGCCTGTTAACTACATGTTAACAGGCAGTTAATTGGCACTAATCCCCTTCCCGCCTCGGGGAGGTGGCTCCCAGCATAGGTCGGATACCCGCCTCCTGTGAAACTGGCATGGAAACGGGTTGGGGGCGGGATGGGTTCGTGCCCCCTGATTTCACGATTTTAACCCCCCACACGCCTCCAATCCCACCTCAACGGCCCGATGAAATTCGAGCCCATAGAGTTATACAGCACAGAAAGAGGCCCTTCGGCTCATCGTGTCTGCACCGGCCATCAAGCCCTGTCTATTCTAATCCCATTTTCCAGCACTTGGTCCGTAGCCTTGTTATTTATGGCGTTTCAAGTGCTCATCTAAATGCTTCTTGAATGCTGTGAGGATTCCTGCCGCTACCACCCTTTCAGGCAGTGAGTTCCAGATTCCAATCACCCTCTGGGTGAAAAGGTTTTCCTCAAATCCCCTCTAAACCTCCTGCCCCTTACCTTGAAACTATGCCCCCTGGTTATTGACCCCTCTACTAAGGGGAATAATAGTTCCTTTCTATCGACCCTATCTATGTCCCTCATAATTTTGTACACCTCAATCAGGTCCCCCCTCAGCCTTCTCTGCTCTAAGGAAAACAACCCCAGCCCATCCAGTCTCTCTTCATAGCTGAAACGCTCCAGCCCAGGTAACATCCTGGTGAATCTCCTCTGCACCCTCTCCAATGCAATCACACCCTTCCAAAAGTGTGGCGACCAAAACTGCACAAAGTATTCCAGCTGTGGCCTAACTAGCATTTTGTACAGCTCCATCATAACCTCCCTGCTCTTATATTCTATGCCTTGGCTAATGAAGGCAAGTATCCCATATGCCTTTTTAACCACCTTATCTACCTGTCCTGCTTCTTTCAGGGATCTATGTACATGCACACCAAAATGCATCACCTCACACTTTTCAGGGTTAAATTCCATTTGCCACTGTTTTGCCCATCTAACCAACCCGTCGATATCGTCCTGTAGCCTGAGGCTTCCCTCCTCGCTATTTACCACTCCACCAATTTTCATGACATCTGCGAACTTACTGATCATACCTCCTACATTCATATCTAAATCATTAATGTACACTACAAACAGCAAAGGACCCAGCACCGATCCCTGCGGTACACCACTGGACATAGGCTTCCAGTCACAAAAAAGATAGGTTGACAGTGTATGTGTGTAAATGCATGAAGCGTGGTAAATAGGATTGGTGAGCTGCAGGTGCAAATAGCCATATGGGATTATGATGTTGTAGCGATAACAGAGACCTAGCTCATAAAAGGGTAGGATTGTGTACTAAATATTCCTGGATATAAGGTGTTCAGGAAAGATAGGGAAGGGAAAAAAGGAGGTGGGGTGGCAGTATTGATTAAGGAGAATATTACAGTGCTGGAGAGAGAGGATGTCCTGGAGCGGTCAAGGACAGAATCTATTTGGTTAGAGATAAGAAATAATAGAGGTGCCATTACATTGCTCGATGTATTCTATAGGCCACCAACTAGTGGGAATGATATAGAGAAGCAAATTTGCAGGGAAATTATAGAGAGCTGCAAGAACTATAGAGTAGTAATAATGGGGGACTTCAACTATCCTATAGACGGGGATGGTAATAGTGTAAAGGGCAGACAGGGGGAAGAATTTCGGAAGTGTGAGAACTTTCTTGATCAGTACATTTCCGGCCCAACGAGGAAGGAGGCATTGCTGGATCTGGTTCTGGGGACTGAAGTGGGTCAAGTGGAGCAACTGTCAGTAGGGGAACATTTAGGGAACAGCAATCATAGTATCATAAAGTTTAGATTAGCTATGGAAAAGGACAGGGAGCAATCTGGAGTAAAAATACTTAATTGGAAGAAGGCTAATTTCAGTGGGTTGAGAATGACCTGGATAAATTGGAATCAAAGATTGGCAGGCAAAACTGTAATTTAACAATGGGCTGCCTTTAAAGAGGAGATGGTTCTGGTACAGTCGAGGTACATTCCCACGAGCTCCCTGGATGATGAAGGAGATAGAGAGTAAGATGAAGCAGAAAAAGGATGTGTATGACAGATGTTAGGTTGAGAGTACAAGTGAGAACCAGGCTGAATATAAAATGTTTGAGGGGAAGTGAAAAAGGAAATAAGAGGGGCAAAGAGAGTATGAGAATAGAATGGCAGCCAACATAAAAGAGAATTCAAAAGTCTTCTATAGGCATATAAATAGTAAATGGGCAGTAAGAGGAGGGTTGGGGCCAATTAGGGACCAAAATGGAGACCTACCTATGCATGGAGGCAGCAGGCATGGCTGAGTTACTAAATGAGTACTTTGCATCTGCCTTTACCAAGGAGGAAGATGCTGCCAAAGTCATAGTGAAAGAGGAGGTAGGTGAGATACTGGATGGGCTAAAAATTGCTAAAGAGGAGGTACTAGAAAGGCTGACTGTACTTAAAGTAGATAAGTCACCAGGACCAGATGGGATGCATCCTAGGATGCTGAGGAAAGTAAAGGTGGAAATTGCAGAGGTACTGGCCATAATTTTCCAATCCTCCTTAGATACAGGGGTGGTGCCAGAGGACTGGAGAATTGCAAATGTTACACCCTTGTTCAAAAAAAGGTGTACGGATAAACCCAGCAACTACAGGCCAGTCAGTTTAACCTCAGTAGTGGGGAAGCGTTTAGAAATGATAATCCGGGACAAAATTAACAGTCACTTGGACAAGTGTGGATTAATTAAGGAAAGCCAGCATGGATTTGTTAAAGGCAAATCATGTTTAACTAACTTGATTGAGCTTTTTGAAGATGTAACAGAGAGGATTGATGAGGGAAATGCGGTTGATGTGGTGTACATGGACTTCCAAAAGGCGTTTGATAACATGCCACATAATAGGCTTGCCAGCAAAGTTGAAGCCCATGGAATAAAAGGGACAGTGGCAGCATGGATACAAAATTGGCTAAGTGACAGGAAACAGAGAGCAGTGGTGAACGGTTGTTTATCGGACTGGAGGAATGTACACAGTGGTGATCCCCCGGGGTCGGTACTAGGACCACTGCTTTTCTTGAGATATATTGACTTGGACTTGGGTGTACAGGACACAACTTCAATTTTGCAGATGACACAAAACTTGAAAGTATAGTGAACAGTGACGAGGATAGTGATAGACTTCAAGAGGACATAGACTGGTGATCAAAATTTTGATAGAGGTGTTCAAAATCATGAGGGGTCGAGACAGAGTAGATAGAGAGAAACTATTCCCATTGGCGGAAGGGTCGAGAATCAGAGGACACAGATTTAAGGTGATTGGCAGAAGAACCAAAGGCGACATGAGGAATAACTTTTTTACGCAGTGAGTGGTTAGGATCTGGAATGCACTACCTGAAAGCGCAGTGGAGGCAGATTTAATCTTGGCTTTCAAAAGGGAATTGGATAAATACCTGAGGGAAAAAAATTTTGCAGGGCTCCGGGTAAAGGGCGGGGGAGTGGGACTAGCTGAAGTGCTCTTGCAGAGAGCCGGCACGGGCTCGACAGGCCAAATGGCCACCTTCTGTGCTGTAACCATTCTATGATTCTATGATTCTAAAACAGAGGTAATTGTTTTCTCCCAGTTGGTTGAGGCCACACTGATGAGCTGTAGGTATGCTTCAGCTCCTGAATACTTATGTAACATTTAGACATACAAGTAGAACTAATACTCACAGCAGTACCAAATAGGCGCCTCCTAATTTCCTTTAATTTCATCGGTGTGCTATTTTTATCTATTTTATTTTCAACAACAGCAACTTGCATTTATATAGCACTTCTCATGTGCAGGAAGAAGTACTTTGCAATGAAGAGCAAAGAGATATGGTGAACATCAAGGGTAGAGAAAGGGGAATAAATGGAGAGACTAAGATAAGGGACTAACTACATGGTTGAAGAGGAAGGCTTTGAGGGGAATTTTGAAAGCAGGAAGGGAGATAGTAAAGTGAGGAATATAGAGGCTGAATGAATGGTTGCAAATTGAACAGAGCGAGCAATGGGTGAAGAGATTTCCCATGTAAAATGAGTGGAGGGTGCATGAGAACATATAAAGCAAGAACAGATCACAAAGATAGGGTGAGGCCATGAAGAGATTTAAGAACAAGAATGACAATTTGAAATCAACACTGAAGCATGAGAAACATAGAAACATAGAAGATAGGAGCAGGAGTAGGCCATTCGGCCCCTCGAGCCTGCTCCGCCATTCAATGAGATCATGGCTGATCATCCAAATTCAGTACCCTGTCCCGGCCTTCTCCCCATATCCCTTGATCCCTTTAGCCTTAAGAAATATATCCAACTCCTTCTTGAATATATTTAATGAACTGGCCTCCACCGCCCTCTGTGGCAGAGAATTCCACAGGTTCACCACTCTCTGGGTGAAGAAATTCCTCCTCATCTCAATCCTAAATGGCTTACCCCTTATCCTTAGACAATGACCCCTGGTTCTGGATTCCCCGGCCATCGGAAACATCCTTCCTACATCTAGTCTGTCCAGGCCTGACAGAATTTTATAGGTTTCGATGAGATCCCCTCTCAATCTTCTAAACTCCAGTGAGTATAAGCCCAATCGACACAATCTCTCCTCATACGTCATTCCTGCCATCCCAGGTATCAGCCTGGTGAATCTTCGCTGCACTCCTTCCATAGCAAGAACGTCCTTCCTCAGATAAGGCGACCAAAACTGCACACAATACTCAAGGTGCGGCCTCACCAAGGCCCTGTACAATTGCAGCAAGACATCCTTGTTCCTGTACTTGAACCCTCTTCCTACGAAGGCCAACATACCATTTGCCTTCTTAACCGCCTGCTGCACCTGTGTGCTTACCTTCAGGTCTCTTTGCACTTCCACTTCTCCCAATCTATTGCCATTCAAATAATAATCTGCCTTCCTGTTTTTGCCACCAAAGTGGATAACCTCACATTTATCCACATTATAGTGCATTTGCCATGTTTCTGCCCAATCACCCAAACTGCCCAAATCGTACTGGAGTTTCATGACATCCTCCTCACAGCATACCCTCCCACCCAGCTTTGTGCCATCTGCAAATTTGGAGATATTACATCCAATTCCCTCATCCAGATCATTAATATATATTGTGAACAGCTGGGGTCCTAGGACCGATCCTTGCGGTACCCCACTAGTCACTGCCTGCCACTTGGAAAAGGACACGTTTATTCCAACTCTTTGCTTTCTATCCGCCAACCAGTTCTCTATCCAAGTCAATACCTTGCCCCCAATCCCATGTGCCTTAATTTTGCACGCTAATCTCTTATGCGGGACCTTATCGAAAGCCTTCTGAAAGTCCAAATACACCACATCCACTGGTTCTCCCTTATCTATTTTACCAGTTACATCCTCAAAAAATTCCAGTAGATTAGTCAAGCACGATTTACCTTTTGTAAATCCATGTTGACTTTGTCCGATCCTGTCACTGCTTTCCAAGTGCTCTGCTATTACATCTTTTATAATGGACTCTAGCATTTTCCCCACGACCAATGTCAGGCTTACCGGTCTATAATTCCCCGCTTTTTCTCTACCACCTTTTTTGAATAGTGGGGTAACATTAGCTACCCTCCAATCCATGGGTACTGTTCCAGAGTCTATCGAGTTCTGGAAGATGACCAGCAATGCATCTACTATTTCTCGTGCCACTTCCTTAAGTACCCTAGGATGTAGATTATCAGGCCCAGGGGATTTATCGGCCTTCAGTCCCATCAATTTTCCTAACACCATTTCCCTACAAATACTGATTTCTTTCAGTTCCACCCTTTCATCAGACCCTATTGATGTAAGCCCCCAAAGTGCGGACTAAGTGATATGCAAGGGTGACATCATCGGTTTGTTGTAAGGAAGACAGACCACTAATTGAAGTCACAATTGTTTATTCAGGCCTGGGGAGAACCTTTCAGATCGCTGTCTGAATCCGACTCCACCGAAAGTTTAGTGAGTTACATTTTTATACATAATCTTATCAGTCATATCCTGCCCTAGGGGTGGGGGTAAAGCTTATCAGCATATAGAGTTATAGCTAAATTGCAATTATAAAACCGTGACATTTCCTCTTCTTGTCGCCCCTTGTAGTGTCCGTGTGTTGATAGAGACACTGAAGACAGGAGTTGGTTCATAGGTGTTTACTAAGCAAAGTCTGGAGGGGTACAAACGGATATAACACAATATACAGGCTTATATAGCCCGAGTGGCCATTACCGGCATTACAGCACATATGGGGCTCTTAAAGGCACATACACTACAATTCCTCCCCTTTTAGCTAACCAGTACATCATATTTTAAGTAATTATTAATTACATGTTATAAGAAAAATAATATACACATTGCTGTAGTTAATTAATTATAAGTCAGTCTCTCTGGAGGCTTCCTGACTCGGTCCGGATAACGCCTCGGTGGTGCAGTAGTTTCTGGTGGTGTAGTAGGTTCTTTTGTCAAGGCTGATTCGGCTTGAATGCCAGTGTCGGGTTCATCGGGTTCCAGTATCACCGGATCGGAGGTAGATATGGGTATCTCTACTTCATCGTTCGGCGTATAGAGTTGTGGTGTAGGTTGTCCCTTTACGGATGACTCTATGATTTGGTCAGCATGGCGCCTTATTATGCTTTCTCCGATGTCCACGGTATACATCAGTGGTCCTAGTCATGTGCAGATAGTTCCAGGCTGCCATTTCTCGGTACGGTAGTCCCGGGCCAAAACTTGTTGACCTATCTGGAAGGTTCTAGTTGGCCTTTCATTCATGCCTTGAAACTGCCGGTTCTCCACGTCCCTTCTGATGTTGGGCTTGACCAAATCCAGCCGGCATCTTAGGTTTCTATTGAAGAACATCATGGCGGGAGTTTGGTTGGTAACCATATGTGTTGCATTCCTGTATGCGAACAAGAAGTTATCCACCTTGTGCTGAAGTTTTATGTCTTCACTACCCATGGCCTTTATGGCCTTCTTGAAGGTCTGGACAAACCTTTCAGCCAATCCATTGGTGGCGGGATGGTATGGGGCGGACGTGTAGTGCTTAACCCCATTGTTTTTTAAGAACTTCCTGAATTCTTCAGACACAAATTGCGGTCCATTATCAGAACATATCTGTTCCGGCAGCCCATTCCTGGCAAATATGGTCCTTAATACTGTGATGGTTTGTTCCATGGTGGTGGAGGACATCTTTATTACCTCCGGCCACTTGGAGTGTGTATCAACCGCGATTAAGAACATTGAGTCCATAAATGGACCAGCAAAGTCGATGTGTACCCTTTGCCATGGAGATGAGGGCCACTCCCATGGATGTAGAGGGGCTTGTGGTGGAGCGTTTTGGACCTTCTGGCATCCTAAGCAGCTCTTGGTCATTTCTTCGATGTCTCCATCGATACCTGGCCACCATACAAACACCCTGGCTAGGTTCTTCATTTTCACTCCACCCAGATGCCCCTCGTGAAGCTCCTTTAGCACTTTATCACAGAATCACAGAATCACAGAAACCCCACAGTGCAGATAGAGGCCATTTCAGCCCATCGAGCCTGCACCGACACATATCCCACCCGATCCCCATAACCCCTACACCAACACATATCCCACCCTATCCCCGTAACCCCATGTATTTAATCCCCCTAACACTAAGGGTCAATTTATCATAGCCAATCAACCTAACCCGCACATCTTTGGACTGTGGGAGGAAACCGGAGCACCCGGAGAAAACCCACACAAACACGGGGAGAATGTGCAAACTCCACACAGACAGTCGCCCGAGGCCGGATTCGAACCCGGGTCCCTGGCGCTGTGAGGCAACAGTGCTAACCACTATGCCACCGTGCTGCCCTGGAGTTTGGGTGGAATCACCACTCTGGATCCACACATCAATGTTCCTCGGCACACTGACAGCTGTTCTCTTCTTTGCGAGAATGCTGGCAACAATGGTTCACCATGTGCTGGCCATCCCTTCACTGTTAAATCGTAGACCCGTGAGAGAGTCGGGTCATTTCTCGTTTCCCTTTCAATGGCAGAATTTGTTACTGGTAGACATTCCACTATGGTAGAGTGGAACATCTCCACTGGGTCTACTGTCGGTGCCTCTTCTACCATTGGCAACGGTAGGCGCGATAAACCGTCAGCATTCCCATGCTGTTTTGATCCTTTGTATTCTATGTTGTATTGGTGTGCCCCCAGAAAAAGGGACCACCTCTGTAGCCTTTGCGCTGTCATAATGGGAACACCCTTTTTAGGGTTGAATATGGAGATGAGGGGTTGATGGTCAGTCAACAAGGTAAATTTTTGTCCGTGTAGGTTATGGTTGAATTTCTTCACTCCCCATACCAGGCTGAGTGCTTCCCTGTCGATTTGGGCATAGTTATGCTCAGCTGAGTTCAATGAGCGTGACGCAAAAGCTATCGGCCGTTCCGGGCCATCAGGGAATTTATGCGATAATACTGCTCCTATGCCATAAGGGGATGCATCGCACACCAGTCTGATTGGCAGTGATGGGTTGTAATGAGCCAAAACTTCTTTGGATGTGATTAAGTCTTTGCATTTATGGAAGGCACGTTTGCAGTCTTCGTTCCATTTCCAAATTACTCCTGTTTGTAGCAGTTCATTAAGAGGGTGTAGAAGAGTTGATAAGTTCGGTAAAAATTTATGATAGTAATTTATTAATCCCAGGAACGACCTTAATTGTGAAACATTTTCAGGTGCTGGGGCTTTTATGACCACTTCAATTTTTTCAGGTGACTTATGCAACCCTTCCTTATTTATTATGTGGCCACAATATGATATTTGATTTCGGAAAAATTCGCACTTGGGGCAATTTGCTCGTAGGCCCCATTCTCTCAGCCTAGTGAGCACCTGCTCTAAATTGGCAAGGTGCTCGTTGTCGTTTTCTCCTGTTACAAGGATGTCATCTAGGTAGCATTGAGTCCCCGGAATCCCTTGGAGGACTTGCTCCATAGCTCTTTGCCAGATAGCTGGAGCGGATGCTACTCCGAAAACCAGTCGATTGTACTGGTACAGACCTTTGTGTGTATTTATCGTGAGATATTTTTTAGAGGCCTCTTCAACCTCCATCTGTAGATATGCCTGTGCCAAGTCAATTTTGGTGAAACGTTTCCCTCCGGATAGTGAGGCGAAAATATCTTCTATCCTCGGAAGAGGATACTGTACCGTGTGAAGGACCGGGTTTACAGTCACCTTGAAGTCTCCACAGATGCGAATTTTTCTCTGTTCTTCAGATTTATCATTCTTCAATGCTTTCTTCATGACTGGGACGATGGGTGTTGCCCACTCGCTCCAATCTATTTTAGATAATACGCCTGCCTTTTCCAAATTCTCCAGCTCTGCCTCGACTGCTGGACGAATTGCCTCTTGCCTTAAAAAACTTGGGAATTGCTGCAGCTTCCACTTTTATTGAGGCGGTGATGCCTTTCAAGGTTCCTAGTTTCTCTTGAAACACTTCCTTGGCGTTGGCCAAGATGTCTTTTAATCGTTCAGGTATGACGTCATCATCATTTTTTTCTTTACTGGTCACCATCAGTGCCTGAATGGAGTGCCAGTCTAAACGTATTTTCCTGATCCATTCACGTCCCAACAGCGGTGGACCACCATCTTGTAGAACGTATAAATACAACTTCTGTATTTCCTTGCCGTTGTATACAACAGGCACCCTTATTTTTCCTTTGGGGTATACTTTCTGCCCCGTATATGTTTTCAAGATAATGGATGTGTCTTTTAAAGGTATATGCGGAAATAGCCGCTCGTAATCCCGTCGATTTATGACGGTCAGAGCTGATCCTGTATCTAGCTCCATTTTAACTGGGGACCCTGATATTGTGAGGGTAACCCAAATGGTCTGGTAATCTTCTTTGGCAATTACATTATGTAATTTGAGAGAGCTTAGTCTCTTGTTCCCGGAGTCGCTATCGCTCTTCTGGCCTTCGGAGCTACTGTCCATCACCATTTGTACATTTCTGTCCTTTTCCTTATTGATTCTTTTCCTGTTAGTGGATTTTTTGTTTCCAGATCGGCACACAAGTGTAATGTGTCCCATCTTTCCGCATTGCCTGCATGCTTTGTCCTTGAACCAGCAGTCCCTCTGGTCATGGGTGGATCTGCCGCAGCGATAACATCTCTCGAAACCCTGTGTCATTTCATGGGTGCCGAAGTCCTGTGTCTTTTGTTGTATCTCTGCAGCTCCTCTTGCACTGAACGCCTTGTCCAGTGTTAAATCTTTCTCAGAAAATAGCCTTTTTTGTGTTCCTACACTTAGGAGACCGCAGACGAATTTGTCTCGCAGAGAATCTGCCAGTCCTGCCTCGAATTGGCAGTGTAGGGTATCAACAATCTCCTTAAAATTCTTGTCCATTGGTTCGGCTGGAGTGATTAAGTTTCGTAACAGCTTGTATGTCTTTGCGCCCATTAGATCCAGAAGTACTGAAGCTTTTTTTTCATCTTCTATTCCATTTGCGGTGCAATATACCTCCACTCTTTCCACATATGTGGTCCAATCCTCTATCTCATTATCAAAAGCATCAATATTGCCAGAATTAGGCATCTTAGAAAAGATATGGCGCTTCCCGCGCGTTTCTTTCTTTTCTGCAGAAAAGATATGGCGCTTCCCGTGCTTTCCCGCCGCTGCTGCCGATGACAACGCTGTTTCCCGTGGTTTCCATTCTCTTTTTATTTATTTATTTATTTACAGTTGGAGACTCGTTCCCGCCGGACTCTCTCTGTAGGTCTGAACGCCGACCTGCTTGCAGCCGCGGCCGTCTCCCGAGTGCTCCCTCCCCGTCTGTTACTGCTTGCCTCCGCTTTCGCTGCTTGGCCCAGCTGTAGAGCCAGCCACTGGAGCACCAGCCTGATGCCCAGGAAGGATTACCGCAGTACCTGCCACCAGCTTGGCCAGCTGGTAAAACAACAGCTTCTTTCACTTCTTGATTCTTCTGGACGTCAGAGGAATCGATGTCCTTGAGGTGCTGCCGAATTGTAGGTAAGTCCGTTTCCACTTCGTCGCTACTGTAGTGTCCGTGTGTTGATAGAGACACTGAAGACAGGAGTTGGTTCATAGGTGTTTACTAAGCAAAGTCTGGAGGGGTACTAACGGATATAACACAATATACAGGCTTATATAGCCCAAGTGGCCATTACCGGCATTACAGCACATATGGGGCTTTTAAAGGCACATACACTACACCCCTGAATCCCACATTCCAGTTATCAATTGGTCCCATCACGTCCTGTGACTATGGGCCTCATCTTAATTGCTTTACAACCATCTAATTGCCCGTAGCCAGGTGGTGTTACTCATTACATGTTTCCTTAAGATAACAGTCCTTGTTATGGTGTGCAAAGCACAGACTTTTGGCCTTGTTCTCGGGTTACTTCTGCAAAGCAAGCACATTCTAATTAGTCCCACCATACTTTGAAGAATGGAACCCTGTTGTAGTTTATAATAAACGAATTCTTCGATATGTTATCTTGTATGTGTGTTGCCTGCCTGGCCGGCCAGACATCCTCCCTAATCTTCCTATGAGTTGCTCTGCAGTTTAATCTCTCAGCAGTCACCTAATCATGTTTTAAAACTTAGCTGGGTAAATGCAATATACGACCTCGATATCATTTAACTCAGAGTATGAATTAACCCATTACCTCCACCTTGTACATTGGTGTTGCAATTGAATCCTGGTTGTCTTGCCCTGTTATGTCCAATTTTAATATCTTACTTCACCTATGTTCCCCGGCATCTCTGGGAGGTTATTTGTGTCCTCCTTTGTGAAGACAGAACCAAAATATGTATTTAGTTGGTCTGCCATTTCTTTGTTCCCCATTATAAATTCCCCTGTTTCTGACTGCAAGGGACCTACGCTTGACTTCACCAATCTTTTTCTCTTCACATATCTCTAAAAGCTTTTACAGTCAGTTTTTATGTTCCCTGCAAGCTTACTCTCATATTCTATTTTCCCCTTCTTAATTAATCCCTTTGTCCTCTTTTGTTGAATCCTAAACTGCTCCCAATCCTTAGGATTATTGCTTTTTCTGGCCAATTTATATGTCCTCTCCTTGGATCTTATGCTATCCCTAATTTCCCTTGTTAGCCACGGTTGAGTCACCTTTTTTGTTTTATTTTTATGCCAAACTGGGATGAACAAATTCTGTAGTTCATCTATTCAGTCTTTGAATGTTTGCCATTGCCTATCCACCGTCAACCCTTTGAGTGACATTCCCCAATCAATCCTACCCAACTCGCGCCTCAGACCATCGTAGTTTCCTTTATTTAAATTTAGGACCCTAATCTCTGAGTCAACTACTTCATTCTCCATCTTAATGAAGAATTCGATCATATTATGATCGCTCCGACCCAAGGGGCCTCGTACAACACGATTGCTAATTCATCCTTTCTCGTTACATAATACCCAGTCTAAGATGGCCTGATCTCTGGTTGGTTCCTCGACATATTGGTCCAGGAAACCATCCCATAAACACTACAGGAATTCCTCCTCCACAGTATTGTTACTAATTTGGTTAGCCCAATCTATATGTAGATTAAAGTCACCCATGATGACTGCTATGCCCTTATTGCACGCTTCTTTAATTTCCCTTTTAATGCCATCCCCAACCTCTGCCTTACTGTTTGGAGGTCTGTATACCACTCTCACTGACGTTTTTTTCCCCTTAGTATTTCTCAATTCTACCCATACAGATTCCACATCATCAGAGCTAATATCCTTCCTTACAATTGTGTTAATCCCTTCTTTAACCAGTAATGCTACCCCACCTCCCTTTCCTTTTTGCCTATCTTTCCTGAATATCGAATACCCCTGGATGTTGAGTTCCCAGCCTTGGCCATCCTTGAGCCACGTTTCCGTAATCCCAACCAAATCATATTCGTTTACTTCTATTTGCGCAGCCAATTCATCCACCTTATTACGAATGCTCCTCGCATTAGGACACAAAGCCTTCAGGCTTGTTTTTTTAATGCTCTTAGACCTATTAGAATTATTATTTACAGTGGCCATGTGTGATTTAAACCGTTGATTTCTCTGACTGCCACTTTTGTTTTTCTCCTTCCTATCTTTTGCTTTTATCCTTGTTTCCCTTTCCTCTGTCTCCCTGCTCAGGTTCCCAACCCCCTGCCATTTTAGTTTAAACCCTCCCCCAGAGCACTAGCAAACACTCCCACTAGGACATCGGTTCCAGCCCTACCCAGGTGCAAACCGTCCGGTTTGAACTGGTCCTACCTCCCCCAGAACCGGTTCCAATGTCCCAGGAACTTGAATCCCTCCCCGTTGCACCATTCCTCTAGCCACGTATTCATCTGAAATATCCGTCTATTTCTACTCTGACTAGCACCTGGCACTGGTAGCAATCCTGAGATTACCACCTTTGAGGTCCTATTTTTTAATTTACCTCCTAACTCCCTATATTCCGCTTTTCGGACCTCATCCCGCTTTTTACCTATATCATTGGTGCCTATATGCACCACGACAACTGGCTGTTCACCCTCCCCATCCAAGATGTTCTGCAGCCGCTCTGAGACATCCTTGACCCTTGCACCAGGGAGGCAACACACCATCCTGGAGTCTCGTTTGCAGCCGCAGAAACACCTATCTATTCCCCTTACAATAGAATCCCCTATTACTATAGCTCTACCTCTCTTTTTCCTCCCGTCCTGTGCAGCAGAGCCAGCCCTGGTGCCAGGAAGTTGGCTGCTGCTGCTTTCCTCTGATAAGCCATCCCACCCAACAGCACTCAAAGTGGTGTATCTGTTTGAGAGGAGGATGTCCACAGGAGACCCCTGCACTACCTGCCTGCGCCTAGTACTCTGCCTGTTGGTCACCTGTTCCCTTTCTTCCTGTCCAAACTCTACCTGCGGTGTGTCCAACTCCGTAAACGTGCTATTCACGATGTCCTGAGCATCGCGAACGCTCCAGTATGCATCCAATCACAGCTCCAGTGCCGCAATGCGGTCTGTCAGTAGCTGCATCTGGATGCACTTCCTGCACATGTAGTTGTCAGGGACACAGGAAGTGTCCCTGAGTTCCCACATATCGCAGGAGGAGCATACCACATGGCCGGGCTGTCCTGCCATGACTTACCCTTTAATTAATTGAATTTAAATTAAATCAATCAATCCCACTAATTATACTACAGTTAAATGGTTTAACAACAGTCCCCGCTACACCAGAGAGACCTTAGTAACTATAAACCACAGAATTTAAGTTTATAAAGAGAGAAATACTCACCAACCAATCACCTACCTGCTTTCTGGTGACGTCACACTTCAATTACTTGTTACTTCTCTCCCTCCCTGAGCTCGGAGACTGGAGACTGGTACGCCTCACCTGGTCTGGTGCCCTTTTTAAACCGCCGCTCAGCCTCGTCCCTCGCAGGTTCGCACCGCCACTGCCACCGCCACTTCCGCTGCTGCTGTGGGGCCTCACCTGGTCTAGCGCCCTTTTTAAACCGCCGCTCAGCCTCGTCCCTCGCAGGTTCACACCGCCGCCGCTGGCTCCGCTGCTGCTGTGGGGCCTCACCTGGTCTGGTGCCCTTTTTAAACCGCCGCTCAGCCTCGTCCCTCGCAGGTTCGCACCGCCGCCGCCACTTCCGCTGCTGCTGTGGGGCCTCACCTGGTCTGGCGCCCTTTTTAAACCGCCGCTCAGCCTCGTCCCTCGCAGGTTCACACCGCCGCCGCCGGCTCCGCTGCTGCTGTGGGGCCTCACCTGGTCTGGCGTCCTTTTTAAACCGCCGCTCAGCCTCGTCCCTCGCAGGTTCGCACCGCCGCCGCCGGCTCCGCTGCTGCTGTGGGGCCTCACCTGGTCTGGCGCCCTTCTTTAAACCGCCACTCAGCCTTGTCCCTCGCAGGTTAGCACCGCCACCACTGCCTCCGCTGCTGCTGTGGGGCCTCACCTGGTCTGGTGCACTTTTTTAAACCACCGCTCAGCCTCGTCCCTCGCAGGTTCGCACCGCCGCCGCCGCCTCCGCTGCTTGTGGAGCTTGAAGAGAACAAGGTTGAGGGAGTGTGGGACTGAATGCGGGTATGGATGTGAATTGTGGAGTTCGGCTGAGTTTAAGTTTGTGGATACCTGAGGCAGGGATGCCAGTTAGGAGGGCATCAAGTCCCACTCACCCAGCACCTCTAGGCTCGGTAATCTATATTAGCTCCAGTCCTCCAATGCATCAGATTTAAAATTCTCATCCATGTCTTTAAATCCCTCCTTGGCCTCACCCCTCCCTACCTCTGTATCCTTCTCCTGCCCTACAACGCTCTGAGAACTCCGCGTTCCTCCAAGTCTGGCTTCTTGTGCATCTCCCACTCCATTTGCCCCACCATTGGCAGTCGTGTCTTCATCCTTCTAAGCCTCATACTCTGGAATTCCCTCCCTAAACCTCTGCGCCTCTCCACCTACCTCTCTTTCTTGAAGACCCTCCTTAAAACCCATCTCTTTGACTAATCTTTTACTCACCCCTCCTCCTAATATCTCCGTCTTTGGCTTAGTGTCAATATCTACCTGATTATGTTTCTGTGAAGTACTTTGGAACATTTTTCTATGTTAAAGGTTATATATATATAAATACAAATTGTTACTGATGTTTGAATAGCCAGGAGTTAGGGGGTTGGAAGAGGAAAATTGGTCAGGAGATCAGTCTCGTGGAAAAGATGAGCTTGGAGATTATATGTAGATATATAATGATTGCAAAATAAAATAAGTTACATCCTTTGGCCAGGTTGTTTTCTCTTATTATTCCACTGGTATTCATTACCATTTTTTAAACACCTATGCCCTAATAACAAGAAATGGAACAGAGGCAAGTTAATGTTTGCTTAATGTGCCTAATGTGTGCATTCCATGTCTTGGTTTGTAGCATTACTAAACCTTTTGTTGTTGTGAGTGAAGGATAGTGTTAACTTTATTTCCTAGCAGGACCACCTCTTGTCATGCAAGGTATAAGTGGAGTGCTCCCATGTCAGTGGCTGCTACCCTCCTCAGCTGTACTTTTGTGGCATTGAAGACTACCCTTGACTCAGCAAAATGCATCTTCCATGTTTTTAGTGCCATTAAGTTGAAATTTCCAATTAGCACTTTTAGGTTATTGGCTCTCTGGTGTCATGTGAGGTCAAGAGGCTTGCTTCTTGCTTACTGAGGTCCTGCTGAGGTCAGTTGGGTTGGTTTAGGTTTTGCAGTGGGTAGTCATTCTGCGGCTGCTGGTCAGAAAGAGCCACAATTCTGTGCGGGCAGTGGGTAAACATATCTCAACAAATGCCTGGATTCAGGACCTTGCCACCTGACAGACAGGACAGACTGGGATTGAGGTGGGTTTTACTGTTAATGATTTTCTAAATTGAAATGAATTAATTTTTGGAGGAAGATTTGATTTGAACTTGGTTGACATTTTGATGAGTCTTATTTTGAAAGGGAAATAATTTGTTGGGATATGTCTTAATTTCATCAAGACAGCTTCCCTCCATGCTGGGAGACATGTAAATCCTCTCACCCAACCCACCTCCGGCATTCAACATTGGGGAAATAAGAACAAGGTGAAGCGATGTGAATGTTGAACCCTAACTCAGTAGAAACATTTTACAGCAGACATTTCAGCAGCAATGAGTGCTCTCTCAATCTCACACCCAGCAGTAACTCTATCCCATTGGTGCGGGCTGTACGTGGCCCAGTTGTGGTGGTCTCTCTGGCTGCCTGCCTCTCTTCTCCACTGTTGTTCATGCCCAGGTATTCCGGGAGAAAGAGAACGCGGTGTCTGTCAGTACACTTGAGGCCTTCCCCGACTGGTGGGCACCACAGGGACTGGAGTGTGTACTGGACACTGGAAATAATATTATTATTTAAGTTTATAAGTTTCTTTTGTTTTTTAATGGTTACATTCTTTATAGCTGTGCCTCTTTAAGAGGGAGGTACTTTTATTTGTTGTTTGGTTGATGACACTGGGGCAACCTCTATTGGTTATTTTAGAAAAGGTATACTGTTGGTGCGACCCTCACTGGCCTCTCGCACTCTCAGCTAGCGAAGGAAATGGTAAGCGAAGCCTAAGACAGCGAGCAAATGAGTGAATTCTGATAGCGTCTACAATCCACAGGCACAGCCACGCCCCCCGGTGTTTGCAGCCCAAATAACCTGAGCTCAGAAACCAGAGAGCCGGCCCATCAGTCATCGCAGCTCTCTGTAGTATAAATAAACTTGAATCTGCTGATTTTAATATCAGTACTTTTCAACCTTACCTGAAAATTCAGAGGGCTGATGAGTTATCTCAGTGTGCATCTGGTGTACTGAGTGCAAGAAACACAGAAAGCTAGCATGCAGGTACAGCAAGCAATAAGGAAGGCAAATGGGATGTTGGCCTTTATTGCAAGGGGGTTGAAGTATAAGAGTAAGGAAGTCTTGCTACAATTGTACAGGGCCTTGGTGAGACCACACCTGGAGTACTGTGCACAGTTTTGGTCTCCTTATCTAAGGAAGGATATACTTGCCTTGGAGGCGGTGCAACGAAGGTTCACTAGATTGATTCCTGGGATGAGAGGGCTGTCCTATGATGAGAGATTGTGTAGATTGGGCCTACGCTCTCTGGAGATTAGAAGAATGAGAGGTGATCTCATTGAAACATACAAGATTCTGAAGGGGATTGACAGGGTAGATGCTGAGAGGTTGTTTCCCCTGGCTGGAGTGTCTCGAACTAGGGGGCATAGTCTCAGGATAAAGGGTAGGCCATTTAAGACTGAGATGAGGAGGAATTTCTTCAGTCAGAGGGTTGTGAATCTTTAGAATTCTCTGCCCCAGAGGGCTGTGAATGCTGTGTCTTTGAGTATATTCAAGGCTGAGATCGATAGATTTTTGGACTCTAGGGGAATCAAGGGATATGGAGATCGGGCAGGAAAGTGGAGTTGAGGTTGATGATCAGCCATGATCTTATTGAATGGCGGAGCAGGCTCTAGGGGCCATATGGCCTACTCCTGCTCTTATTTCTTATGTTCTTATGTTCTTAAAACTGACCACTATCTGCAGTGAAGATACAACAAAGTTGTTTACAGTTTGTTTGTGTTAGTCATTCACTTCACATCTGCATCTCCAGTACTCACGATCTATTTTAAAGGAGGGCGGATTTCTACAATCGGTACTAAGTGAGCTAACTCTGGAAAATAAATATAAGTTTATAAAAAGTCTGTCACGACCCATCCATTTTAAACAAAAATGTCTCCACGTCCCCTTTAATTAAAAGTTGACACTTGGCTTGAGGCCCTGACAGTAAATCTATGTTCATACTGACGACAGAAAACAACTTGAGAGAGAATTAAATAACAATTTATTAACCTATTTGAGGTGCACTGACACAAAATAAAAGGTGCAAATAAGCAACATAACAGATATTTCTTGAGAATCATGACTTATCTAAATCTGAAGCAGTGAAAACTCTGAAGGCACCTCCTACTCTCCCCCTTAGAAACTAAAACAGACTGCTGGCTGGGGCAGGTATTAATGCACCCTCCAATATTCATTATGGGAGCACCTCATCTTTTGATTAGGGCTCAACACAAGCTTGAGGAACAGCACCTCATCTTTTGATTAGGCACTTTACAGACTTATGGCCTCAACATTGAGTTCAACAACGTTAGATCATAACCACCTCGGACAGTGGGTGCTGGTAATGGTTCTGCTGTAACCATTTATACCTCCTCTGGACCCATCTTTTGTTTCTTTACTTGTCCCATTACCACCCCCTTTTTGCCTTCATAGAATGATACAGCACAGAAGGAGGCCATTCGACCCATTGTGTCTGCGCCAGCTCTTTGGTAGAGCTATCCAATTAATCCCACTCTTCTGCATTTAACCATAGCCCTGTAATTTTTCCCCCTTTAGACATGATGAGGAAACTCTGAGGCTTGTGATGATAGATGCTGGAAGGCATTGCCTGGAGGCTGCGTGCGAGAACACATAGTCATACCTCCAAGTTTTTGTGCCGACCTTGAATGAGCTTCAGTTGCTGCACCATTCAATGAGGTATGGTGTGTATCTGTGCTGTGGACATGCAGCCAGTGGAAATGCACTTGCACGCTGTATAATGAATTATGCTGATGCAATTAATGAGTTCCGAGCATTTAGTCAGGGTTCCAACTTATGCTTGTCAATTTCCTAATGTGTAATGACCAACTGGTGACTATCCATCTTACATGTGGTTAGGGGGAGCTAATTAGGATTTGTTTTGGGTCAAGTTGACTCCAGGATGACAGGACTGGTGATGGGAGACTGCAACTAAGATCATTCTCTACAGCAGAGTCTGGAATCTGATAGCTGAGTAAGGGAGGTCCGCCACTCTGAAGGGTGCTGCTGATGGTTGACTGGTCAGACTGGATTGATGGAATCTCAAAGGGTAGACATACCACTGGGGGTGAGATTCTTTCTGCTTAGCTTTAGATAACGCTGTAAGCCAATGCCCTAATAGAGAGTGATTCTAATTGGACGTACAGCAGGAAGCTTAACCCATTTTATTAAATCCGTGAATCTTAAGGTATGGTGTTCTTCAATAAATAGACGGAGACTGCAGATCAACAATCAACAGGTGTTTACTGGATGAGGGTAGTCTAAAAACTAACAGTACAGAACCCTGCTCAGGGCTTATATACAGGTGTGGTCACTGCCGGTACTAAAGTATACAGGAGCTGTAAAAGTAGTTCTTTCTTAAAGGTACATACACTACAATTCCTCCCCTTTTAGATTAACAGTACCATAACAATCAAATAACAGTTAACACTTTTAACATGCACATTAACTGAAATAGTCCATTTATAGATTCAGTCTTTGGGGCGGCTTCCTGATCCTTTCTGGATAGCGCCTTTCTGGAGTGTCTTGTTCTTGGTGCGGAGGCGATTCTGGCCCCCTGTCGTCGGTTAGTTCATCAGCTTCCGATGCTACTGTTTCTGGGGTAGATGCTACCGGTATGTCGAGTTCATCACCAGGTACGCGAGACATGGGGTTGACTCGTTCCTGTGACGCTAGGATCTGGTCAACATGGCGTCTCATAATGTTCTCCCCAACATCCACTGTGTACATTAATGGCCCCTGCCGTGTGCATATCGTTCCGGGTTGCCATTTCTCTGTTCGGTAGTCACGGGCCAAGACTGGTTGCCCTACATTGAAGCTCCTTGTCGGCTTCTCATTGATGTGCTGGAATTGCTTATTCTCAACATTTCTTCGCACATTTGGTCTGAGCAAATCCAGACAAGCTCTCAACCTTCGGTTAAAGAACATCATGGCCGGGGTCTGGTTGGTAACTGCATGTGTCGCATTTCTGTAGGCTAACAGGAAATTGTCCACCTTATGCTGCAGTGGAATGTCGTCATTGCACATGGCCCTTACTGCCTTTTTAAAGGTTTGTACGAACCTCTCAGCCAATCCATTTGTGGCTGGATGATACGGCGCGGATGTGTAATGCCTTACCCCATTCCTTCTCATAAATTTCCGAAACTCTTCGGACACAAACTGTGGTCCGTTATCAGAGCAAATCTGCTCTGGCAAGCCGTTCCTGGCAAATATGGTCCGTAGGACTGCAATCGTTTTCTCCGTAGTGGTGGAGGACATTTTGATTACCTCAGGCCATTTCGAGTGCGCAACCACTGCTATTAAGAACATTGAGTCCATGAATGGACCAGCAAAATCAATATGCACCCGTTGCCATGGAGTGGAGGGCCACTCCCATGGGTGTAGAGGGGCATGTGGTGGTGCATTTTGGACCTTCTGGCATCCTGAGCAGCTCTTTGTTAGGTCCTCGATTTGTTGATCGATCCCCGGCCACCACACATAAGCCCTAGCAAGGCTTTTCATTTTCACCTCTCCCAGATGGCCTTCGTGAAGCTCATTGAGCACTCTCTCCCTTAACTTGGGTGGAATTACCACTCGGGATCCACACATCACTGTCCCCTGGCATACTGACAGCTGTTCTCTTCTGGATGAGAATGTTGGCAACAGTGAGTCGCCATGTGTTGGCCATCCCTTCACCGTCAAATCATATACCCGAGACAGTGTTGGATCATTTCGGGTCTCCTTCTCTATATCCGCGTTAGTTACTGGCACGCGTTCAATTATAGACGAATAAAATATTTTGACAGGGTCCACTGCTGGTGCTTCCGCCGCAGTAGGCAGTGGCAGGCGTGATAGCCCATCAGCGTTTCCATGCTGTTTCGTGCCATTATACTCTATTTCATATTGGTTTGCCCCTAGAAAAAGGGACCATCTTTGTAGCCGTTGCGCAGTCATCACCGGAACGCCCTTCTTTGGATTAAAGATGGAGACAAGTGATTGGTGGTCAGTCAGCAAGGTGAATTTCTGCCCGTGCAGATAGTGGTTGAAATTTTTTACTCCCCATACTAGGCTGAGGGCCTCCCTGTCAATCTGGGCATAGTTGCGCTCGGCTGAGGTTAGTGACCGAGACACAAAGGCTACTGGCCTCTCCAACCCATCAGGGAATTTGTGCGACAGCACTGCTCCAATACCATAGGGTGATGCATCACACGCCAACCGAATTGGTAGTGCTGGGTTGAAATGAGCCAACACCTCTTTTGATGTGATCAATTCTTTGCTCTTCTGGAAAGCTCGTTTACATTCGTCATTCCACTTCCATGGTACCCCCGTTTGCAGTAGGGTGTTCAGTGGGTGTAATACTGTAGACAAATTTGGTAAGAACTTATGGTAGTAGTTCACCAGCCCGAGGAACGACCTCAGTTGTGACACATTTTCCGGTGCTGGAGCCTTGACTACTGCCTCAATCTTTTCAGGGGACTTATGTAACCCCTCTTCATCAATAACGTGGCCACAATACGAGATCTGCTTCTGGAAAAACTCGCATTTGTGGCGATTAGCTCGTAGCCCATATTCCTTCAATCTGGTGAGCACCTGCTCCAGGTTGGCGAGGTGATCACTGTCATTTTCGCCCATGACCAGGATGTCGTCCAAATAACACTGGGTCCCTGGAATCCCTTGCAGCACTTGATCCATTGCCCTTTGCCAAATAGCCGGAGCTGATGCTACCCCGAACACCAGCCGGTTGTATTGGTAGAAACCTTTGTGAGTGTTGATCGTGAGGTATTGTTTCGAGGCTTCTTCTACCTCCATTTGCAGATACGCCTGGGCCAGATCAATCTTAGTGAAGTGTTTTCCTCCAGATAGCGAGGCGAAAATATCTTCAATCCGCGGAAGCGGATATGGTACCGTGTGAAGGACTAGGTTCACTGTCACCTTAAAGTCCCCACAGATGCGAACCTTCTTTGGTTCCCCAGGCGTATTACTCAATGACCCCTTCATTACAGGAACGATGGGTGTAGCCCACTCGCTCCGGTTCACTTTGGACAGTACTCCTGAACGTTCCAAACCTTCCAGCTCTGCTTCGACGGCTGGGTGGATCGCATAAGGCACCAGTCTGGCCTTAAAAAACTTTGGGCTTGCATTTTCCTCTATTTTAATCATCGCTGTTATGCCTTTTAGTGTTCCGAGTCCCTCCTGGAACACTTCTTTTGCGTCAGTTAGCATTTTTGACAGTCGTCCAGGTGTGACGTCGTCATCCTTTTTGGCCTCTACCGTCAGTGCCTGTATGGAATGCCAATCTAACTGTATCTTCCGTATCCATTCACGTCCTAGTAGTGGTGGTCCTCCATCTGGCAATACATATAGGTCCATTTTTGGTGTTTCCTGGCCGTTGTATATCACGTTCACCCTTATTTTTCCTTTGGGGTAGACTTTTTGCCCCGTGTACGTCTTCAAGACAATCTCTGTAGCTCTCAAGGGTATATGTGAGAATAGCCGCTTGTAGTCCCTTCGGTTTATGACTGTTAGGGCTGATCCTGTGTCCAATTCCATTTTCACTTGGACTCCGTCTATCTTGAGCGTGACCCAGATAGTTTGGTGATCCTCCATTTTGATTACATTATATAGTTTCAGACAACCCAGCTCCTTGCTTCCGGAGTCTGTATCACTTTTCTGTTCGTCTGAGCTACTCTCCGTCACCTTATGTACCTTTTTGTACTTCTCCTGTGGAGATTTCTTGCTGCTGGTTTTCTTCCCCGACCTGCAGACTCTTGCTATGTGTTCTGCTTTTCCACACTGTCTGCACACTTGGTCCTTGAACCAACAATCCTTCTGGTCATGTGTTGTTCTGCCGCAGCGATAACACTTCCCTGCTCCATGTGACATTTCATTGGTGCCATATTCTTGCGGTCTCCGTTGTATATCTGCAGCGCCCCGTGCGGCTGCTTCATGTGATACTGCCATGCTGAAAGCCTTGTCCAGCGTGAGATCCTTTTCTGATAGAAGCCGTTTCTGGGTTCCTTCACTTTGAAGCCCACACACAAACTTGTCCCTTAACGTATCTGCTAGTCCCATTCCAAACTGGCAGTGTTTTGATAGCTTGCGCAGTTCCGTTAAATACTCAGCATTACTTTCATCTTTATGCTGGTTCCTTTTGTGAAACTTAAATCTTTCTGCTATCAGCAGCAGTGTGGGGTTTAAGTGTTCCTGTAGGATTTCCACTATGCTTTCGAAATCCTTATCCATTGGCTTCTCTGGGGTTATTAGGTTTCGCAGTAAGCCATATGTTTTTGCACCCATGGAATTCAACAAAACCAGTGCTTTCCTGGCATCTGGCACTTCATTCGCCTTGCAGTACACCTCAATGCATTCCACATATGTCGCCCAATCTTCGACTTCATTGTCGAACGCTGTGACACTGCCACTCTTCGGCATCCCTGGGTGTGGTTAGACTGGCTAAAATGGCGTCTCCCGCGCTCTCCTTTCTTCTCCGCTGGCTCAAAATGGCTTCTCCCGCGCTTCCCTTTCTTCCCGCGCTCGCCCTTCTTCTCCGCTGCGGCTTCAAAAATGGTGTCTCCCGCGCTCTCCCTTCTTCTCCGCGGCTCAAATGGCATCTCCCGCACTTCCTTTCTTCCCCTGCGGACGCTGCTCAGCCCTTGAGCCCTGGCTGCGCTCTGCGCATTCTCCTGTGCGCCTCTCTCGTTGCCGCCGCTCGGTCCTGAACCCCGGCTGTGCTTTACCCTCTCTCTCTTTTTGTTTTCCGTCGACGCCGCTCGGTCTTCAACCCCCGGCTGCGCCCTGTGCGCTTTACCCTCTCTCTTACGCTGTCGACGCTGTTCGGCCTTTTCTGTGCCGTCGGTCAGCTCCAGCCACCGCTGTCCGGGAAGGGTCTGTGCTGTACCTGTTGCCAGCCTGTTGCTGGATCGTTGTGGCTGGAGAACCAAGCCCAGCTCTCAACAGCCTCCCCTGCGATGCTCACTCTCTGCCGGATGACTGGGCGGTTGCTCGTGGTCGACGCCCGTGCTTCTGGCCTCGACTTTCTTCCACTGTCCTCCAGCAGCGAATCCTTGGGAGGAAATGCAGAGTTGCAGGTAGGTTCGAATCGACCTCGTCGCCACTATTAAATCCGTGAATCTCAAGGTATGGTGTTCTTCAATAAATAGATGGAGACTGCCGATCAACAATCAACAGGTGTTTACTGGATGAGGGTAGTCTAAAAACTAACAGTACAGAACCCTGCTCAGGGCTTATATACAGGTCTGGTCACTGCCGGTACTACGGTATACAGGAGCTGTAAAAGTAGTTCTTTCTTAAAGGTACATACACTACACATTTGCCTTTATATTCTGTAATATTCTGCATCTGTAAACTGTGTTTGTTTAGTTGGTTAACCTCCAGCAGTACCCTTGTTTACACAGGGAATCTCTAAATCTTGGCTCTTTTTTGCCTGTCCAAGGAATGAAGAAAAAATAAATAAAGGTGCATTTCTATAACACCTTTGATGTCCTTAGGATGTCCGAAAGCACCTCACAGCCAAGGAAATACTTTTGGAGTGTAGATACTATTGTTTTATAGACAAATGTAAAATTTGTGTACCACAAGGTCCCACAAACAGCAAATGACATAAATGACCATACAATTACTTGGAATTTCTGTGGGTGGTTTCCCCATTATCCACTGTAACTTCAGCAGAAGACTGGTGGAAACCTCAGAGAAATGATGCAAATGGTGATTTACACTGTTTTTCCAGGGATTCTGACAATCTTCCACCACAGTTATGCTAGATGATTGGGAGAAACCCAATCATCAAAAGAACTCCCTTGCTCTTCCTATAGCTCTCTCTCTATATAATTATATCCATTTGAATGTCTCATCTGAAAGATGGCATGCCTGACCATGCAGGACTCCCTTAATACTGCACGGATCAGCCTAGATTATGTGCTCAAGTCCTGAAATGGGGCTTGAAACCAAAACCTTCTGGTACATGGACAAGATTACTATCAATTGAAATTGCGGGGTTGGCAGGTGTCAATGTTGTATGTGGCTGCAACATATCTATATGTGCAGACTAGATGGTCTTTTCCATATGTAACCCAAACCTAAGCCTTCTGGAATTCAGAAAGTGTTGTGTTCCAAGGCGTACTGTGTGTAACTCCAGGTAAATTACTCTATTTGAGGACCTCAGACTGGTGTTGGAGAAATGGGTTTTGCTTCTTGGGACACTGGCACCAGTACTGGGACAGGAGGGAGCTGTTCCGTTGGGACGGACTCCACTTGGCCAGTGCTGGGACTAGAGTCCTGGCGAATCATATAACTAGGGCTGTAGAGAGGGCTTTAAACTAATTAGTGGGGGGGAGGTTTCTAGAGAGCAAATAACAGAAATGACAACGGAGAAGGTCATAGACTTAGGTAGCAGTGGGGAAATTAAAAAACAGAACGTGTCAGGAAGGGGCAGAAGGTATGGAGTAAAAGGTAAAGTAGTAAAAGGGGAAAAAACAGGAACTAAGTGTCACAAAATATATTTGAAAGTTCTTTATCTGAATGCACATAGAATTCATAACAAAATGAATGAGTTAACGGCACAAATAACTACATATGGGTATGATCTTGTGGCCATTACAGAAACATGGCTGCAGGGTGACCATGACTGGGAATTAAACATACCAGGTTATTTAACAATCAGGAAGGACAGGCAGGAAGGGAGGGGAGGTGGGGTGGCTATGTTAATAAAGGAAGGAATCACTATAATACAGAGAAATGATATTGGGTCAAAGGAGCAGGATAGTGAAACAGTTTGGGTAGAGATAAGGAATAATAAGGGGAAAAAAACACTAGTGGGCGTAGTCTATAGGCCTCCGAACAGTTGCAACTCTGTTGGATGGAGTATTAATCAGGAAATAGTTGAGGCTTGTAATAAGGGAACAGCTATAATTATGGGGGATTTTAACTATCATATTAACTGGACAAATCAAACTGGGCAGTGCAGCCTTGAGGATGAGTTCATTGAGTGTATTAGGGATGGGTTTCTTGAGCAGTATGTAACTGAACAGACATGGGGGCAAGCAACCTTAGATTTGGTCCTGTGTAATGAGACAGGATTAATTTAAAATGTCCGAGTAAAGGATCCCCTTGGAATGAGTGACCATAACATGGTTGAATTCCATATTCAAGTAGAGGGTGAGAAGGTTGGATCTCAAACAAGCGTGCTGAGCTTGAATAAAGGAGACTATGAAGGTATGAGAGCGGAATTGATTAGAGTGGACTGGGGAAATAGATTAATGATCAGTGGTGTACATTTAAGGAGTTATTTTACAACTTCCAAAAAATATATATTTCACTGAGGAAAAAAGGGTGTAAAAGAAAAGATAGCCATCCGTGGCTAAGTAAAGTAATTAAGGATAGTATCCAACTAAAAACAAGGGCATATAAGGTAGTCAAATCTAGTGGGAAGATAGAAGATTGGGAAGTCTTTAAAAGACAGCAAAAAATAACTAAAAGATTGATTAAGAAAGGGAAGATAGATTATGAAAGTAAATTAGCAAAAAATATAAAAACGGATAGCAAAGGTTTCTATAGTTATATAAAAAGAAAAAGGGTGGCTAAAGTAAATGTTGGTCCCTTAGACGATGAGACTGGGAAATTAATGGTGGGAAACATGGAGATGGCAATAACGCTGAACAAATATTTTGTATCAGTCTTTACGGTAGAGGACACTAAGAATATCCCAACACTGGACAAACAGGGGGCTCTAGGGGGAGAGGAGCTAAATACGATTAAAATCACTAAGGAAGTGGTACTTGGTAAAATAATGGGACTTAAGCTGGATAAATCCCCTGGACCTGATGGCTTACATCCTAGGTTCTTGAGGGAAGTGGCGGTAGGGATTGTGGATGCATTGGTAATAATTTTCCAAAACTCCCTGGACTCAGCAAAGGTCCCGGCAGATTGGAAAACTGCTAATGTAACACCCTTATTTAAAAAGGGTAGTAGGCAGAAGGCTGGAAACTATAGACCTGTTAGCCTAACATCTGTGGTTGGTAAAATGTTAGAGTCCATTATTAAGGAGACAGTAACGGGACATTTGGATCAACATAATTTAATAGGACAAACTCAGCATGGTTTCATGAAGGGGAAGTCATGTTTGACAAATTTGCTTGAGTTCTTTGAGGAAGTAACATACAGGGTGGATAAAGGAGAACCAGTGGACGTAGTGTATTTAGACTTCCAAAAGGCATTTGACAAGGTGCCACACAAAAGATTATTGCTCAAGATAAAAAATCACGGGATTGGGGGTAATATTCTGGCGTGGGTGGAGAATTGGCTCTCTAACAGAAAGCAGAGAGTTGGGATAAATGGTTCATTCTCAGACTGGCAATCAGTAACTAGTGGTGTTCCGCAGGTGTCAGTCCTGGGTCCCCAACTCTTTACAATCTATATTAACGATTTGGAGGAGGGGACCGAGTGTAGCATATCAAAGTTTGCAGATGATACAAAGATGGGAGGGAAAGTAGTGAGTGAGGAGGACATAAAAAACCTGCAAAGTGACATAGACAGGCTAAGTAAGTGGGCAGAGATTTGGCAGATGGAATACAATACTGGAAAGTGTGAGGTTATGCACTTTGGCAGGAAAAATCATAGAGCAAGTTATTATCTTAATGGCAAGAAACTGGAAAGTACTGTAGTACAAAGGGATCTGGGGGTCCTGGTGCACGAAACTCAAAAAGTTAGTATGCAGGTGCAGCAAGTGATCAAGAAGGCCAATGGAATGTTGGCTTTTATTGCTAGGGGGATAGAATATAAAAACAGGGAGGTATTGCTGCAGTTATACAAGGTATTGGTGAGACCGCACCTGGAATACTGCATACAGTTTTGGTGTCCATACTTAAGAAAAGACATACTTGCTCTCGAGTCAGTACAAAGAAGGTTCACTCGGTTAATCCCGGGGATGAGGGGGTGGTCATATGAGGAGAGGTTGAGTAGATTGGGACTCTACTCATTGGAGTTCAGAAGAATGAGAGGCGATCTTATTGAAACATATAAGATTGTGAAGAGGCTTGATCGGGTGGATGCGGTGAGGATGTTCCCAATGATGGGTGAAACTAGAACTAGGGGGCATAATCTTAAAATAAGGGGCTGCTCTTTCAAAACTGAGATGAGGAGAAACTTCTTCACTCAGAGGGTGGTAGGTTTGTGGAATTTGCTGCCCCAGAAAGCTGTGGAAGCTACATCATTAAATAAATTTAAAACAGAAATAGATAGTTTCCTAGAAGTAAAGGGAATTAAGGGTTACGGGGAGCGGGCAGGAAATTGGACATGAGTCTAGGTTTGGAATGGTCATGGCCCTGTGGGTAGTGGAGCGGGCCCAGGGGCCGTGTAGCCTGGTTCTGCTCCTACTTCTTGTGTTCTAATTCTGTGTTAGATTTCAGGAGATGGTTTTATCCCTGTTCCTGGCTGGGGTGGAGATCGCCTTTACAGAAGGTAAGTACTGTAGAAAATATAGGGACAGAGTGATCTCCTGGAAGAGATTCGATCGCCTAGATGGGTCGGAGAGGAATTTCCCAGATTTTTTCTCCCAAATTGGCCATTGGGTTTTTTATCTAGTTTTTCGCCTCTCCCGGGAGATCACATGGGTTCGGGTGGGATGGAGAGTGATAGAACGTTTGAGGTTAGGATCAGATCAGCCATGATCTTATTGAATGGTGGAACAGGCTCGAGGGGCCGATTGGCCTACTCCTGCTCCTATTTCTTATGTTCTTATGTTTGGTTTGGAAACTCGAGCAGGGCTTGATTTCTGTAAGTTGGACACTTGGCTGATCAAAAAAAATTCCTCTTTACACTACACCCTGTGGTTGTGTGGCAATTTTGCCTTTAAACATAACAGTGAGGATTGACACAGGATGATTTGGCCCATGGAAATTCTGTCTTGCAGTGCCTTCTCTATCTTAGTATGGCATGTATAATGTAGTTAGCATAACTCCACTGTTTTCACTTCTCTTATTTGCTCCATTCCTCACATTTTCTGCATGTACACTTAATAACCACATAATTCTTTCTGATACACATATATCCTGTGGTAATATTCATGCCCTGCCCTTTTTGCTCTTTTTAAAGTTCTTTTAGACCTTTTGACAGGTTCTTTAAGTGATGTTTGCAATTTATTTATATATATGTTAACTGGTTCACCAGCTGCTTGAAAAGCATTAAAAGGATTATTACAGGTACATGGTGATTTGGCTGCTATTTTCAGGAATTACATGTTCCAGAACTGCAGAATCGCACAGTTTTATTCTGACAAAGGGTTATACCCGAAACCTTAACTGTTCCTTTTCTTCACAGATGCTGCCTGACCTGCTGAGTGTTTCCAGCATTTTCTGTTGTTGTTTCAGATTTTCAGCATCTGCAGTTTTTTATTGTTTTTGTCCCACAATTTTGTTAGCAGCTCATGAATGACAAAAAAAAAAGCGTGGGCATTCCCCCCCTCCCGAAGCAGAGGAAAATATAACTCAGTATGAGGGATGTAGAGGGGCTCGATGCTGGAGGAACCCGACCTCACCATTGGGACAGCTGTCAAAGGAGCTAAAGGCAGATACAAAGCAGAAACAAAAATGTAGCTCCTGGCAGTGTTCACTGTCAGCTCATTGATCCCACACGCAAATGCAGAAAAAAAAAGACTTTACTGACACCCGAGAGTGAACAAGGACCAAGAATGACAAAGCAACTCATCGCATCACTTGATTATTTCTTCAAAGTAATAGTGATAATAAAAAAAAACTCAGCTCAGCCTTTGTTTAGCTGTTTTGCATCTGGTGGTATAGAGCTGTTCCCATTCACTGGCTGTGAGTGTGCCTTTAATGAAGTGCAATAATCAGAATGGATTAACATCAGCCAAATGAGCCACAGAAACATTGAAAGGTGTCAAAGAAATTAAAATTTCCATTCTAATTTACTGAGCGGGCAGGAAGGAGAAAGGATGATTAAAATGAATATTGTGGCCTCTTAACCTGGAAATGACTGGCAGAATTTCAAATGAGATAATGTGAAGGGTTATTTCTTAAAACATCACACAGATGTTTATTTTCTCCATCTGTGTGTCCATAAATTCTCAAAGTAAACAGGAGCAAAGGGATAGCAGTCAATCAGAAATGAATCAGCCTTCTTTGATTTGCAAACTAAACCAAACCGAAAACACCTGCTCCGCATGTTAGGAACAGAAGAACCATTCTCCAGAGTCTGTCAGCTTCTCAAGGATAACCACATAAAACATGGGCTGAATGCGGCAGGATCTGGAACTGACAATATGGACATTGGAACGCACAAAGGTCACATTGTCCAACTGCTGGCACCTCTATTTCAGAGACTCAGATCAAACCCAAAAAAGGTTAGGGTAACGTTTGAGAATCAGCTTCTGCTTTGTGTTGGCATGGGTGTCTGACTGGTTCCAAGTGTCCTTTAAAAACATATATTAAGAATAGGATACTCAGTGCCAGACCATTCAGGATAACCAACACCAGCTAGAGCATTTAAGTCAAAATCAGTCAAGACTGGGGTGTGGCAGCCAGTACGAGGCAGGGCAGGGCAATATTAACCAGGGCGCAGCAGTCTGGAGCTGCCTGCATCAACCAGGTGAGTTAAGAGATCTAATTAGTGGGCATTGACAGTAATCATAATTTAATGCCTTAGCAACAGGACTTTAGCCTCTTGACCATGTAAGACATCAGGCAGATGTTACCTGGCTGTGCTGGTCAAAACATCCTTATGCTATATTGTAAAATGCAAGAAAGGTTCCAGGTTCAATTTCCGATCTATGTTGAGTTTGTTGATCTGAGCTCGGATGGTGGTAAGAGCAGTGCATTTAGCATCAGTGCCCGCGGGCTAGGGAGAGGAAAATCACCCGGGGTTCCCACTCCTGATCACTATGCAGTGACCTCAGTAGGAAGATGCACATGTGGATCAGATCAGCATTGGGCTCGGCTGTGAGGCTCACTGTGGTCAAGTAACCTGTTGATTCTCGTTGTCCAGGCTCGCACGTAAATAATGGCCACTTAGGTGGAGCGTGATCATTGCCTGTAGAACTGCAGCCTGCATAAATGAATGTTTTCAGGAAAGGGGAGAAAATTGGTAAGCAAAGAAAGAATATTGGTTAAAAAAAAGGTGTGCTTTAATGAAAACACAGTTGCCTTAATTGTGGAGGAAGTAATGGCAAAGAATAGCTCATTACTGGGACTATAGATCCAATTAACTTTAGTCACAATGCATGTTTTGTACCGTTATGTTGTATGTGCACATGGAGAGGTCTAAATCACACTCAGGGCAGGACTTCACTGGAGGCATGGAGTGGTAAAGTCAGAAGGGGGAAAATGGGTGGCTCGGCGTATCGCCGCAGCCATTTTCATCCTGGAGCCTTGCGGAGTTATTGCTGCATTCAATGTCTACACATGCCAGTTTTAGGTGGACAATCAGTTTTTGGCTTCAGTGTCCACTGCATCTGCATTTGTGATTGGAAGTCAGTGTAGAGCCACTTACATCAAAACTTCTAGTGACGCACTAACCTGCCTCATCGGTTCCCTTGGCTTTGTTCTGATACGCACGTGCGCTGATCCCTCACACGGTTCTTGCACTTGTGGGCAGGAAGAGTCGCAGTGAAGGGGTACTTCCAATCAACAGCCAGAGGTGGTTTGGAGCAATCAGGTAGGTTGAGCTCACTGGTGAACTAAAGCTCATATCTGCATAGCTTAGAAAACTAGCCAGAGCTGACCAATAACTTCAAAAAAGCTGACTGCTGATGAATTTAAATTTATGACATGTAAAACAAGTAGTTACGAAAGGATCATTTAAAACCATTGCGCACAACTCCATTGAAAAACATACCAGATAATGTGCAGTAAGGTTAACTCATTTTTTCGTTCCTTATATGCACCACAATCTACAGACAAAACAAACCTCTAAGTTTAAATGTTTGTGTACCAAAGTAAATTACCATTTGGTTCTCTAGTCCCATAATATGCATTCTGTGAATATGTTGTAAATATGAATACCCATGAGTAGGACAAGTGGTTTGTGATGATGTGTCATCCCACTAATTACCCCATTTATCACATTTCTATACAATTTGCTGCAATGTCAGAACAGTTTTGCTTTGCAGGGAATGCCAATACACTCTGCGCAGATAGTTAACCAGGTAGACTGAACAGGAAAAGGGGAGAAAGGCTGCCAGAAAGAAAATTGTGGAAAGTGCGCGGCGCAAGAGGTAGAGACACAGGCCTAGAAATTGATTTGGCCCGAAAATGGGCATTGTCAAGGCCCGGAGCTATTTGCCTGCACCTGTTGAAAGTGGTCCAGGCAGCATGCAAAATTTATGCTGCCTGCTCATTATAATGCTCACAGCGCTGATCTCAGTGCTAAACGTGCTGCTGATTAGGTTAGTGCTCAACAGGTGGCCCAATGTGGGTGCAGTTTAATGGCCAGTAATGTTTGGCTTAGGCTCTCTCCACAACCTAAAGGGCAGGTACTTTGATGCAACAGCACCTCATTGTCTTTGCAGACTGAAGCCATGGCACATCAACAGCAACACAGAGAAAGAGCCTGAAGGTTTTCGGATGTGGCTTTCAAGGCCTTGTTCATGGCAGTGGAGAGAAGGTGGGGTGCCCTGTTCCCGCAGGGTGGCAGAAAGCTCTGGCAAGAGATAGCTACTTATGTCACGACCAACAGTGTTGTGCCGAGGACCTGGATACCATGCCGAAAGAAGTTTAATGACCTCACACGGCAGGCCAAGGGGAGTGATACGGCAGGCCAGTGTTCTGTGACCACCTCCTTGGTGAAGCGAAGTCATTGAATACACTGCCTCTCACTTTAGGAGATAAGAGAAATGCGTTCGGAAGACCCTAGTTGGGTAAGGCCTTCTATTGAGAGCCCTCTTGGCCCTCCTCCTCCTCCCTCTGCCTGCATCTTCTCCCCTTCTTCGCTGCCTCTGCTCCCTCTCCTGAAGATACCCGAGCACAAGGGGGCCTGCAAGTAGAGCCCCCATGACTGTGATCAAGTGTTGTGAGCAGAAGCCTTTAAATAAGAATGAAAGCATTCTCCACTTGCACTAACACTCCCTGTCACCTCAGGAACTTGAAACAAGTTTAGAAAGCTGCAACCTCTTTTTGGTTTAAAACCTAATTGATGGCTGGTGCCATCACCAATTATGAGGCAGCATATGCCCCTTGGGGCACATCCAATAAAACTGTTACATAAACAAAAAATTAAAGGAAACTTAATAAATCAAATTCCAATTCTATAGAAAACTGCAAGAGTTGCAGAAAGTTACACAGAGCCAGTCAAACTGAAAAACCATGTCAGCTGCAAGTTGTTGTTGATGATTCCTTTAAATAGCACTGCTGAAGGCTCCTTCCAGTTTGTGAATGCTTGGTCAGCTGGTCGTGATTAACACAGGCCGGTAAGTGGAACGGCGAATGTGAAAATAGCAGATCGGGTGTCAAGTGAGCATTGCACATTCACTGACGTCACAATCTGCCTAATCTAAATATCCCCAGCGAGCGTGGCCAGCGGCCAAAAATGGCGGCCGCTGTGGGACCCGCCGGAAGTGGGTGCAAGTGAGGCGGTGGTCATTTTTTTTCACTAAAATGAGCCTTAATGGCCACGCAAAACCCTGCAATTTCTAGGCCATGCTGACACAATAAGGCCCAACATGAGAGGCACCACAGTTACAATGGTGATTTCCAGTAGTCTTCGCTGCATCAAATCACTTGCCCTACTGTGCATAAGCTATACATACTATTCAACAATTGTATCTAATGAGGCTGAAGTATTATTACCTTCACACTGACACAATCTTTACACCAGGGACTGGATGAAATAATCATAGATGATAAGTTGTGCATCAATGCACTCACACACCAATTTCAACAACAGCTGCATGTATTAATTATATATGAACAAGGTGCACATCCTGGCAAGACACTTTAGTTAAATAATGTGTTGATGGGAAAGAAAGTGGGAAGATGTAGATTAGAGTTGTTTACCTATTTGATTAATGAATCCTCTTAGCAGTTTATTGAGATGAACACTTGTTTTGGTGAGAAGGTTGGATCTCAAACAAACGTGCTGAGCTTGAATAAAGGAGACTATGAAGGTATGAGAGCGGAATTAATGAGAGTGGACTGGGAAAATAGATTAAAGGGTAAGACGGTACATGACCAGTGGTGTACATTTAAGGAGTTATTTTACAACTTCCAAAAAAAATATATTCCACTGAGGAAAAAAGGGTGTAAAAGAAAAGATAGCCATCCGTGGCTAAGTAAAATAATTAAGGATAGTATCCGACTAAAAACAAGGGCATATAAGGTAGCCAAATCTAGTGGGAGGATGGAAGATTGGGAAGTCTTTAAAAGACAGCAAAAAATAACAAAAAGATTGATTAAGAAAGGGAAGATAGATTATGAAAGTAAATTAGCAAAAAATATAAAAACAGACAGTAAAAGTTTCTATAGTTATATAAAAAGAAAAAGGGTGGCTAAAGTAAATGTTGGTCCCTTAGAGGATGAGACCGGGAAATTAATGGTGGGAAACATGGAGATGGCAAAAACACTGAACAATTATTTTGTATCAGTCTTTACAGTAGAGGACACTAAGAATATCCCAACACTGGACAAACAGGGGGCTCTAGGGGGGGAGGAACTAAATACAATTAAAATCACTAAGGAAGTGGTACTTGGTAAAATAATGGGACTCAAGGCGGATAAATCCCCTGGACCTGATGGCTTGCATCCCAGGGTCTTGAGGGAAGTAGCGGTAGGGATTGTGGATGCATTGGTAATAATTTTCCAAAACTCACTGGACTCAGCAAAGGTCCCGGCAGATTGGAAAACTGCTAATGTAACACCCTTATTTAAAAAGGGTAGTAGGCAGAAGGCTGGAAACTATAGACCTGTTAGCCTAACATCTGTGGTTGGTAAAATGTTAGAGTCCATTATTAAGGAGACAGTAACGGGACATTTGGATAAACACAATTTAATAGGGCAAACTCAGCATGGTTTCATGAAGGGGAAGTCATGTTTAACAAATTTGCTTGAGTTTTTTGAGGAAGTAACATACAGGGTGGATAAAGGGGAACCAGTGGACGTAGTGTATTTAGACTTCCAAAAGGCATTTGACAAGGTGCCACACAAAAGATTATTGCTCAAGATAAAAAATCACGGGATTGGGGGTAATATTCTGGCATGGGTGGAGGATTGGCTCTCTAACAGAAAGCAGAGAGTTGGGATAAATGGTTCGTTCTCAGATTGGCAACCAGTAACTAGTGGTGTTCCGCAGGGGTCAGTGCTGGGTCCCCAACTCTTTACAATCTATATTAACGATTTGGAGGAGGGGACCGAGTGTAACATATCAAAGTTTGCAGATGATACAAAGATGGGACGGAAAGTAGTGAGTGAGGAGGACATAAAAAACCTGCAAAGGGACATAGACAGGCTAAGTAAGTGGGCAGAGATTTGGCAGATGGAATACAATACTGGAAAGTGTGAAGTTATGCACTTTGGCAGGAAAAATCATAGAGCAAGTTATTATCTTAATGGCAAGAAACTGGAAAGTACTGTAGTACAAAGGGATCTGGGGGTCCTGGTGCACGAAACTCAAAAAGTTAGTATGCAGGTGCAGCAAGTGATCAAGAAGGCCAATGGAATGTTGGCTTTTATTGCTCGGGGGTTGGAATATAAAAACAGGGAGGTATTGCTGCAGTTGTACAAGGTATTGGTGAGGCCGCACCTGGAATACTGCATACAGTTTTGGTGTCCATACTTAAGAAAAGACATACTTGCTCTCGAGTCAGTACAAAGAAGGTTCACTCGGTTAATCCCGGGGATGAGGGGGTGGTCATATGAGGAGAGGTTGAGTAGATTGGGACTCTACTCATTGGAGTTCAGAAGAATGAGAGGCGATCTTATTGAAACATATAAGATTGTGAAGGGGCTTGATCGGGTGGATGCGGTGAGGATGTTCCCAATGATGGGTGAAACTAGAACTAGGGGGCATAATCTTAAAATAAGGGGCTGCTCATTCAAAACTGAGATGAGGAGAAACTTCTTCACTCAGAGGGTGGTAGGTTTGTGGAATTTGCTGCCCCAGAAAGCTGTGGAAGCTACATCATTAAATAAATTTAAAACAGAAATAGATAGTTTCCTAGAAGTAAAGGGAATAAAGGGTTACGGGGAGCGGGCAGGAAATTGGACATGAGTCTGGGTTCGGAATGGTCATGGCCCTGTGGGTAGTGGAGCGGGCCCAGGGGCCGTGTAGCCTTGTTCTGCTCCTACTGTGTTCTAATTCTGTTAGATTTCAGGAGATGGTTTTATTCCTGTTCCTGGCTGGGGTGGAGATCGCCTTTACAGAAGGTAAGTACTGTAGAAAATATAGGGACAGAGTGATCTCCTGGAAGAATTTCGATCGCCTAGATGGGTCGGAGAGGAATTTCCCAGATTTTTTTCTCCCAAATTGGCCATTGGGTCTTTATCTGGTTTTTCGCCTCTCCCGGGAGATCACATGGGTTCGGGTGGATGCAGAGTGATAGAAGATTTGAGGTTAGGATCAGATCAGCCATGATCTTATTGAATGGTGGAGCAGTCTCGAGGGGCCGATTGGCCTACTCCTGCTCCTATTTCTTATGTTCTTATGTTCTTATGTTCAACAACAGCTGTATGTATTAATTATATATGAACAAGGTGCACATCCTGGCAAGACACTTTATTTAAATAATGTGTTGATGGGAAAGAAAGTGGGAAGATGTAGATTAGAGTTGTTTACCTATTTGATTAATGAATCCTCTTAGCAGTTTATTGAGATGAACACTTGTTTTCTCAACTTTCCGAAAAGGATTTTCTGTACTTCCGTTATTGAATATAGTAAAGTAGTGTAACAAGCTGAAGCAGGCCAAGGATTCAGTGGTCAATTAGACACACAGACCAAAGCTTAATGGTTAAAACATGTCAGGTTTATTCACCCACAGCAGTTGGGTCTTTGAGTGTAGCACTGAACCTAACAGGGATTACTTTCCACCATACCTCTTCTCACCTTCAGTTCCTTCCTCTCCCTCAACTGAACGATTTCCCTGCCTTTTCTGTTTACAGGCTGGGAGTCGTTCCTGATTCCTGATTAAAGGTCAATGATTTCTTAAAGCTATACCATCTTGCCTTGGTCATTGTGATCTTGTTTATAACTTCTTAAAGTTGTATCCCTATCATGGATACAGAGCTCTCAAAGGCTTATGGCTCACATATGGACCCTTTCCCACTCTGTTACAGTAGAAACAAATTTGCCATATTAAGGTTGTAGATTTTGCATGTAGTAACTTTTTATTTTTATTTTTGCAGAGCCCCTAAAGTGCTGCAGGGTTGGGTAACCCCATACATGTAGTGTCGCCAACCCTCCTGGATTGTCCAGGAGTCTTCAGGAATTAAAGATTAATCTCCCGGACACTTCTGTGAGCAACCCAGGAGAGAAATCATAGGGGGATTTTAAAAATTGTGTTTTCTCTTTCATTTTCCTTGGAGGTGGGGAAAGAAAAGCTATTTGACTGATAGTCAAGGTTCATCCAAAGGGGTAACGACAAGTCTGTTCGCTGTCCAATTGGCGTGGGAAGGCCGTGCGTCCCAAGGATGGACGTGTCGGGAGACCAATGGCGGGAGCGGTGGGCGGGGCGGTTGGAGGCGGGAGCTCGTGTGATGAAACCGCCAACCAGAATTGGTGACCCTACATACATACCATGTTTTATCTGGACAGTCAGCGAGGACCTCAGTGCTTGCCTCATCTGTATTTGTAGTTGAAGCTCGATAGAGCTGCTCCTGTTCATATTTCCTGTGATTTAATAAACCCTCAGTCCCTACAGTTCAGTTTTAATATGTGTGCAAATGCTGGTGCCTCACATGGTTCCTGCAATTGGACAGAATGAGTCAAGGTGGAGAAGACCTTCAGAGAAGCTAATAGTGAAAATGATAAGATATGGAAATGCACATTATCATGATATACAGCAAGCCCTGAACTGAGATATCCTAATCTGTATATGTGAGTGAGTGAGAGATTGATTGCCAGCAAGTACAATAATGCCCTACTGCTTAAACTCAGATTCTGGGAGAATTATTCATTTCCATCAAATCTCTCAGCATATTGCACTTTAATGTTGCTACTCCTTGAAAAAGATCTTTACCTTGTTTAATTAAAAACTTGTTTTATAATTAATTAATTGAAAATTATTCTAAAGTCATTTATTCAGAAAATGGCATCCTGGCTTCTTCTGTCATGGTTCATGGTCAGTGAACTGATGTAGATTGTGTGTCAGTGTGAAGTTAACAGTACTTCAGCCCATTTATGTTTCTAATAGCTTGTATGAAACATAGAAGATAAGAGCAGGAGTAGGCCATTCGGCCCCTCGAGCCTGCTCCACCATTTAATGAGATCATGGCTGATCATCCAAATTCAGAACCCTGTCCCTGCCTTCTCCCCATATCCATTGATCCCTTTAGCCTCAAGAAATATATCCAACTCCTTCTTGAATATATTTAATGAATTGGCCTCAACTGCCCTGTGTGGCAGAGAACTCCACAGGTTCACCACTCTCTGGGTGAAGAAATTCCTCCTCATCTCAGTCCTAAATGGCTTACCCCTTATCTTTAGACTGTGACCCCTGGTTCTGGACTCCCCTGCCATCAGGAACATCCTTCCTGCATCTAGTCTGTCTAGTCCTGTTAGAATTTTATAAGTTTCAATGAGATCCCCTCTCATTCTTTTAAACTCTAGCGAATATAAGCCTAATCGACCCAATCGCTCCTCATACGTCATTCCTGCCATCCAGTGGTTTGTTGTGGCAGAAAATGCTGAAATTTGCAGGGACAGTTGAAGTGTCTTTCAGGCCAGGCATCATTGTGTCAATGTTTCTCTTCCCCTTCTGCCATGTGTTTACCTCCCATCCGTTCCATGCTGACCTTTCTTCCTTTTTCCTGTTTGATCTACCTGGCCAACTCCTGATCCTGTGCACTGAGTGTGAAAGCATTCTCTGTCTGTTAGGTTGGGAGTGCAACTCAGCAACTACTTCCCACATTTGGGACTTTTTAAGCAAATTGGGCAGAGAATCAAGCACTAGAGGTGATAAACAGAGAAATTCTTGGGATATCGTGTAACAAGAAAGTACTTGCCCTGATCATGGACATTCCTATTTACAGCATATTCCAAGAAGGCACATTAAATAAGAGAGAAGCAAATGAAAAGTCATTTGTTGGGTGCACAGAAACAATGGGGGTTGTTTTGGCCAAAGGGTGAAAACAGGCACTAAATAGGTGCTGTGTTAATAAGAAACGCCTGTTTGAAAGGCCAGATTTAGCACGCAATTTTCGGGCTAATTGATGATTATCATGATTTGAATGTGCCTGCAGGCGCGCACCAGAAACCTGCAGGTTTAGGACTTAAGTACTGATTAGACGCAATTTTCTTGCAGCAATAGATGTGGGCTCCTCGCACTCACTTCTACTGAAGGAATGGAGTGGCTGGAACACAGGTTGGCTCAGGGACCGAAGGAGAGGGCACACAGGTTCTCAGATGTGGCCCTGGGGGTCCTCGTGGAGGAGGTCCAGAGGAGGAGGGATGTCCTGAACCCGCAGTGGGGAAGGACGCCACCTCGTCCTCCTGACCCACTCTCCTGCAGCAGCTGGTGTTGTTCTGCCCGGCCTCCCATTCCTCGTCCAGACCCAAGGGGAACCCCTAGCAAGATGCTCATGACCAAGTACTCCCTTTCTCCTGGTGACTCCTATAAGGTGGAGTAGCACAGCACTTAGTCTTGTTAGGTGAAGTTCTCAGAGAATGTCTGGAATAAATGTTGCTCGAGTGTTGGTGAAGTCTTGACAAAGTGTTCCAGAAAGTCTCCCGATGTGTTTCAGAGATTCTCTTCACAGCTCCAGCAGCAATGATCATGAAATGGTGAGTATACCTTTAAGTTGTGAGTATCCCTTTAAGTGGTGAGTATCCCTTTAAGTAGCGTTTGAAATCGACATCAACGCTGTGCTTACTCCCATCAGCCGGTCGCTGTTAGGAGAGGGCAGTAGTTGATTTGCAAGGCACCAAATTGCCGTGCAGCCTCTTGAATGAGTGTTAACAGGCATTTTAAGTGGCAATCAGCGTTCCTAGTGCTGGTGGTGTCTTGCGCTAAACACAGACTAAACTGCCGTTTCAGGTTAACACCCCATCTTAGACAACTCTTTACCTCTTTAGTGCCTAAAGTATTCGGCAAAAATTGCCCCCCAATGGATTTGCTTTTGCTTTGAGTGAGAGCCATGTGACATTTAAACTTTTCCTCTTGAATATAATGCATATAAAGAGGTTACATTTTAACTAGAACAAGTGTAAATTGTTAATTTTCTTTTTTGAAGTGAAGTTAAATCTAATTATTATGACTAATTCTTTCAAGACGTTTTTGATTTGAACCAGCTCAGAGTGCCAGAATGAAAATTAAAATGAGGAGAGATGTAAAATGGGCTGCCGATCCGCTGTCACCTGTTTTACACTATCGCGCAAAGTCAAAATTGTCCCCCAATAAAACTGAGGGCTCCGTGCAGGTGAAGAGCACTAAGATTTTTGTTTCTCTATTGGACAAACTCCATGTGGAACATTCTCTCTTGTGATGTGCAGGTTCGAAATGTAGGGCACGCTGTCGTGTCATGAGCTCAGATTTTTGTCATCAGCATCTCCAGACATGACGGGGCTCAACCTGCCACAGCACCAGTTAGAAATTCAGGCACGGGCTGCCTACAAACTTCTGCCCATTATGAATCCCTGGCCGTCTCACGACACCAGCACTTCACACATACACGATGGTCAAAGAACCAAAAGCCAGTCGTCCGCGCACAAAGTCGGAATTACCCCTCCAAAGCCTTTCCGACTGATCTGATTGACAACATAAGAATGGTATAAAGTGTCCTTATCAGTGCGGCCTGGTAATCCGGACTGCAAGATCAACGTTTCTGAAATATAGCTCCTCTTTGACATCAGGGTGAGAGAAATTCAATTTGAAATGAGACGCAGGTGGCAATCCACTCAGTTACAGACAGAAATCCTTTAACGCCTTTAGTGAATGGTCAGAACAATGTTGGAAATACACAATTTAATACATTTTGCTAGCAGACTGATAGACGAGCAGAGTCAATACAGTGACTGTCCTGTTTGGGGCGGCAGGTATTTTTTAGACGAGCAAGCTGTAAAATGCTGTTTGAAGAAGCACTGCGCAACAGTGGCCTGGGGAAACAAGAGGCTGCAGCAGAAATAAAGAGTAGGCTCTCTGAAGGGCTTATCAATTTTATTCACTGAACCATATAGACCAGGAAAGCCTGAGGTTTGAGCCCCAGCCTGCGCTAGTTGATCTCTGTGTGATGAAATATTTCCATTCATCACTGCCTGTGACTGAGATCGGTTTCAGTGTCATTTCCCTTCCCCCAGACCTCATTGTATTGTGTACTGGAATGTGCTGTATTGTATACTGGAATGTGCTGGAATGTGCTGTGTGTAGGGCTCCGCCCATACCTGGCCCCGTTTGTAAGCTAGCTTCAGTCTAGCCCCAGTCTCCAGAAGGACGACATCTCTCTCGCTTACGTGTTTCGTTCTAAGTTAATAAAAGCCTTGTTTTGTTCTCCTACCTTTGAGTCTCGGAATTATTGAGGCACATCAATTTTATTAACTTATTTTTCAACACTATGGATCAACTCCTGAAACCCGAACGTTTGGATTTGGATCAACATGCTCCGGACGCATCAGCACGCTTCGGACACTGGTTTGAGTGTATGGAATTCTTCCTGGACAATTCCGCAGCCGTCAAAGACGCTACGGACGCTGCAAGGATGAGACTCGGAATTCTGCGGAATTGGGTAAGCCACCGGGTTTACCCCCTCATCCAAGACGCCGAGACGTACCTGGCCGCCTGCGACATCTTAAAGGCGCATTACCAGCAGCCTACGAATGAGGTGTATGCTAGGCACCTGCTCGCCACCCGCGCACAGCGACCTGGGGAATCGGTGGAGGAGTTCCTAAGCACCCTGAAAATGCTTGGCAAAGACTGCAAGTGCCGAGATGTAAAAGCCGCAGTGTACACTGACGAGCTTGTTCGCGATGCCTTCATCACAGGCCTCAGCTCCACTTAGATCCGGCAAAGACTGCTGGAAAAAACGGGCTGCGGACACCGCGCGATCCCTGGATGTGGCCCAGAGAAACTCGGACGCCTACTCTTCAGCCCGCGCCGTCCACGCCGCCACGTGTGCACCGAGGGCGCCGCCATCTTGGAAGGCATCTTCCCCGCCCAACAGCCCGACACCGGCTGGGCCCCGCTCTCCCCCCAGAAGCCCTACGACAGCCGCGACGCGTCAGGGACCCAACTGCTACTTCTGCGGGCAGCCAAAGCACACCAGAAACCTGTGCCCGGCAAAAGGCACCACCTGCTTTAAGTGCGGTAAGAAGGGGCACTTCGGGAAGGTGTGCAGAGGGAACCCCGCCGGAAAACCAACCGCCGGAAAACCCGCCACCGCCGCTTGTGCGCCGTGGGAGCGGCCATCTTGGACGCCATCTTGCCCGACCTCGTGGGGTCCGCCATCCTGTGAGCAGACAGCGTGGACGCCACCTTGTATCGATCAGGGCCCTACAGTGGCATCGGTCACAGTGGACCAGACCAGGCCGCACCCGCTATCCAGATCAATGGTGGACATCGAGGTAAACGGGTGCCGGGTTAAATGCTTAATTGACAGTGGAAGCACGGAGAGCTTTATCCACCCAGAACTGGCACAACAACTCTCCCTAAAGGTGGTCCCTACTCAGGGTACCATCTCTATGGCTGACAAAACCCAGACATCGACCATTCTGGGTTACTGCACGGTACAATTGTGCGTTAACGGAACTGTATATGATAATTTTAAAGTATTAATCATGAAGAACCTATGTGCGAGCGTGATCTTGGGCCTGGATTTCCAGTGCAACCACCAAAGCATCACGCTCAAGTACGGTGGGTCCCAGCCGCCCCTCACAGTGTGCGGTCTGGCTACCCTGAAGGTAAAGCCGCCTTCGCTATTCGCGAACCTTACCCCTAACTGCCGGCCAATAGCGACCAAAAGCAGGAGGTACAGCTGGGAGGACAGGCGGTTTATCGCGACCGAGGTAGACAGGCTCCTGAAAGAGCGCATTATTGAACGCAGCAACAGCCCGTGGCGCGCCCAAGTGGTAGTGGTAAGGGGTAGCGAGAAGAAACGGATGGTGATCGACTGTAGTCAAACGATCAACAGGTACACCCTACTAGACGCCTACCCGCTACCCCGCATATCAGAAATGGTGAACCAAATTGCCCAATACCGGGTGTTCTCCACCATCGACCTCAAGTCAGCGTACCACCAGCTCCCTATCAGACCAGAGGACCGCCCGTACACCGCCTTTGAGGCAAACGGACGCCTCTACCAACTCCTCAGAGTCCCCTTTGGGGTGACGAATGGGGTCTCGGTCTTCCAGAGGGAGATGGACCGCATGGTCGATGACCACCACTTGCAGGCAACCTTCCCCTACCTCGACAATGTCACCATCTGCGGTCACAACCAGCAGGATCACGACTCGAACCTCGAGAGGTTCCTGAAAACCGCACAAAAACTCAACCTCACCTACAACGAGGACAAGTGCGTTTACAACACCACGCGCCTCTGCATACTAGGCAGCGTGGTGGAGAATGGGGAAATCGGACCAGACCCCGACCGATTGCGCCCCCTACGGGAGCTGCCCCTGCCCAACACTCCCAAAGCCCTGAAAAGGTGCCTGGGGTTATTTTCTTATTATTCCCAATGGGTCCCCAACTACTCCGACAAAGCCCGCCCCCTCTTGAAAGCATCCTCTTTCCCGCTCTCTGCTGAGGCCCACGCCGCCTTCAAAAGCATTAAGCAGGATATTGAGCGGGCCACGCTACAGGCAGTGGACGAGAACACTCCATTTCAAGTGGAAAGTGATGCGTCTGACTTCGCCTTGGCGGCCACCCTCAACCAGGCGGGGCGGCCCGTAGCTTTCTTCTCGAGGACCCTCCAAGGGCCCGAGATCAGACACTCCTCCGTGGAAAAGGAGGCCCAAGCCATCGTGGAGGCAGTGCGCCACTGGCGCCACTACCTAGTCGGCAAACGCTTCACCCTACTTACCGACCAGCGGTCGGTAGCGTTTATGTTCAATAATAAACAGAGGGGGAAGATTAAAAATGATAAGATTCTTAGGTGGCGGATCGAGCTCTCCACCTTCGAGTACGACATCATTTACCGGCCAGGAGCCCTTAACGAATCCCCTGACGCACTCTCACGAGGGATGTGTGCCAGCGCCACCGGGGATCGGCTACAGACCCTCCACAACGACCTCTGCCACCCAGGGGTCACGCGGCTGTTCCACTTCATAAAGTCCCGTAACTTACCCTACTCGATTGAGGAAGTTCGGTCCCTGACCAGGAACTGCCGCACTTGCGCTGAGTGCAAGCCTCGGTTCTACCGCCCAGATAGAGCCCACTTAATCAAAGCTACACGGCCCTTTGAGCGGCTCAGCTTAGATTTCAAGGGCCCCCTCCCGTCCGTCGACCGCAATGTTTACTTCCTGAACATTGTGGACGAATACTCCCGGTTCCCATTCGCCTTCCCCTGCCCAGACATGACCAGCGCCACGGTCATTAAATGCCTCAACAGCCTGTTCTGCCTGTTCGGTATGCCGAGCTACATCCATACGGATAGGGGGGCGTCCTTCATGAGTGAAGAGCTACGCCAGTACATGCTGTCCAGGGGGATCGCCACGAGCCGTACCACCAGCTACAACCCCCGGGGTAACGGCCAAGTGGAGCGAGAGAACGGGACAGTATGGAAAGCAGTCACTCTAGCTCTAAGGACCAAGGGCCTCCCTATCTCCCGCTGGCAGGAAGTCCTCTCGGATGTGCTCCATTCGATACGGTCGCTATTGTGTACGGCCACTAATACCACGCCTCATGAACGAATGTTTGTCTTTCCCCGGAAATCCACCTCAGGCGTATCCATGCCGTCATGGCTCTCCACCCCAGGTCCGGTACTCGTGCGAAGGCATGTGAGGGGCCACAAGACGGACCCTCTCGTGGAGCCAGTACACCTACTCCACGCCAACCCCCAATACGCATATGTCCGGCACGCCGACGGAAGGGAGGACACCGTGTCCATAAAAGACGTCGCCCCAGCCGGCATTGACAACAACCATGGCAATAGCGGCAACGACGATCACAGCAACTCTTACCCACCCACTACTCTTTCATCACCCCCGGAAGAACACCGACCAATGGCACCCCCACCAACTACCCCTTCAACAACCCTGGCGGCACCCCCGGCAGAGACCCAGGAGGCTACCGGGGACACCCAGCCGACACCCGCGGCACCGCAACAGCCACGTCGGTCGCAGAGGACTATCAAACCCCCGAACAGACTAAATCTATAGAAGGGGTGAATGTGATGAAATACTTCCATTCATCACTGCCTGTGACTGAGATCGGTTTCAGTGTCATTTCCCTTCCCCCAGACCTCATTGTATTGTGTACTGGAATGTGCTGTATTGTATACTGGAAATGTGCTGGAATGTGCTGTGTGTAGGGCTCCGCCCATACCTGGCCCCATTTGTAAGCTAGCTTCAGTCTAGCCCCAGTCTCCAGAAGGACGACATCTCTCTCGCTTACGTGTTTCGTTCTAAGTTAATAAAAGCCTTGTTTTGTTCTGCTACCTTCGAGTCTCGGAATTATTGAGGATACACAATTTAATACATTTTGCTAGCAGACTGATAGACGAGCAGAGTCAATACAGTGACTGTCCTGTTTGGGGCGGCAGGTATTTTTTAGACGAGCAAGCTGTAAAATGCTGTTTGAAGAAGCACTGCGCAACAGTGGCCTGGGGAAACAAGAGGCTGCAGCAGAAATAAAGAGTAGGCTCTCTGAAGGGCTTATCAATTTTATTCACTGAACCATATAGACCAGGAAAGCCTGAGGTTTGAGCCCCAGCCTGCGTTAGTTGATCTCTGCAAGGGAAATGGCAGAGGCTTTGCAATTGATCTCAGCATCCTGGGCAAGGTAGGAGTAAATCAGTCAAACTTCCCGCTCCTGAATGTTATCCTGCGACTCTTCCTGGAAAACGAGTTATGTATAATGGGTGAGAACAGGATTGAGCTCACTTTCAAATGCCTCCACGATAAGATAGCTTTACAAAGCTCAATGTCTGGATTAACACACTAAGAATGGCCACTTGTGTAAAGTTCCCGCGTATAAAACTGTGGGATAGAAATTAGTGTCGGCCCATCTTCGGGCTCAGGCTCAGAGAGGTCCAAGGCCAGTTCAAAGTTGAGCCTCGGGCTTCACCTAAATATTCCAGCTGAGTTGTCGGCGCCAGTCGCACCTTCACAGGCAGCTCGCATATCTCCAGGATCGAATTGCGGGCTGCCTGCCTTGCCGGCAGCGGCCCGCGGGTAAGTTGTGGGAGGGCGGTTGGAGCGGATAACGCGGGAGCGCAGTCGTCAGGACTGTGGAGTTGGGGGGGGGGGGTGGGAGGAGAAGTGCTCCTTCTCCTCCTGACTCCACAGAAAGGTTTCTTTCTGTTACAAACTCACCTTCAGTTGGTAGTCGCAGCTGAAGAATCACTTGCCCAACACCTGCCCTGCTCATCAGTGACTAAATTTGTGGAGGAGTCCTTCAACCGGCATTCGGCCCCTAATTGACATACTCAAGAGGCCTAACGCCTGTTTTAAGGGAAGCCTAAAAGTGGGCCCCATAAATCTAACAGGGGAATCAATGCCCGCACAGGTTGGGTGCAGGATGTTCCACTGTTAAATTGGTATGCTTTGCACCCGTTTTACGCCCAAAAGACGGGCGCAACGCCTACTGATTTCTACCCCCCTGTCTCCGGAAGATGACAGGGAGGAAAATTAGTAGCAAAAAAACCCCCCATAAATGCAAAGTATAGAAAGGAGAGAATGAAGACTTTATTATACAAACAGAGAAAACCAGGCAAGAGCACAATGAGAACTCAGTTTCAGAGCTTCAGAAAGTGTAACGAGAATAAACATTCAATCAGGAAGTAACAATCAGCCAGACAGAAACATGGAACTGAAAATGTCACTTAGCAACTGGGGAGGAACAGAAAGGAGCAGATAGAGAAGTGAAGAGGAGTGAGGGGAATTACTACAGGAGCCGCATAGCAGCAAATTCACTGGGGGTGAAATTGGTCTTGGGCAGTACCGCAAAATGGGCAATAGCGAATCGGCAGCCCATTTTACACTCTGTCTGATTGTCTTTTAAGTTGAAGTTAATGGAAAGGAATATTAGGTAGTGTGGTAAATGGGCTGCCAATTCGCAAGCGCCGCTTTGTGCTCCTGCCCAAGACAAATTTCACCCCCATTGCATTTGATGAATTTTAATGGAATTTCTGATACAGTCTTATCGCTGAAGCTAATGTAAATACAACTTCTAATTTCATCGCATTTGAAAGGCTCTGTCAAATTCATCGCATGTTGTGTTGATATTAAGCAGATATCACATTTACATTTCTACATGAGACTGAACCATCAGCTTCAGAAAGGTTCAGAGGGTCACAGAATCAACAAAGGCATAGCATCCCCATAGCAGGACTATAACACCGTAACACCTATCATAGCACCAATGGACCATCCAGTGTTAGCAGCCAACGCAGCACCAGGACTGTTGTGGCTCACATTACTAGCACCCATCACAGCATCATCACCAGGAGCAACACAAACCAAAGCACTAGAAGCAGCACAGGCGACTCTGTGTCAGTATAAGAACAATGAAACACATTAGGAGCACAACAGAAGCTCCAGCAACACCTGAGGATTTGGTCCTATCAGAAGAAGATCCATCTGAACAGAGCTGTGCTGCACACTGAATTCTTGCTCGGCAGCAATTCAATCTACAGTACGGGTTTCTCCTGTTGGTATTGGTGGAGCGTTACAGTCAGCAGTGCAATTTAGTGTCGTTGATATGGGTCTTGCTATGGAATCTACTGTCACTGTTAATTTCAAGAGTCTTGGTGATAAAGCTCAAGGTACACGGTGTCTAGGTTTTCCTTTAAAAGGCCCCAGAATACATTCAGCTCTTAGTGTTGGCTCTGCTGAGATTAGAGATGACCTACAGTGAGATCTGTTTCAAAGATGAACACATATTCATTACATCACCTCCTGACTGGCAGCTTTGCAAATTCTGCACAGTTTCATTTGTAATCCATTTGTTAGGTGGAGGGTCAGAATGCTTCCCATGTGGGGGGTCAATGGCAGCTATGTCACTTGAAGCGACAGAGGTCATTGTACCCTCCAGTGAGATGGCAGGTGGAGAAGGGCCCTGTGGATGCAGTCTCTTCCAATAGTGCTACAATCGGGAGCACATGGACCTCACAGGGTAGACACAGTGGCTTACACCGGTTGTGGGGTGGGGTGGGGGGGGGGTCAGGGGAAATGCGTAGGGATCAGTCCCTGAGCCTGAATGGTGAGGCCTGAGGTACACCTGATATTGGACCTCAGGCACTATTTACCATCGAGTCAGCAAGCTGTGGACAGTAACATCGTGGGTGGTGGGGGGGAAGGTAGCAGTGACAATCGGTGGGGGAGCGATGGCCAGCAGCAGCCCCCCGCGTTCTTTGAATGCTCCTGTTCCACCCTGCTCCACATTCAGGTAAGTATATTTTAAACACTTACCTTGTTGGTTGCGGCCTAACAGGCAGCCTCCTTAAGGGACATTAAGGGTTACTAGCACACCTTTGTTTTTTATTATATCTTATTAAAAGCGGTTTCAAAGTGTTTCACTGTGAGTCTCAGAGCACAGTCAGCAGCCAGCTGTCAGCATTGTTATCTCGATACTACAAAGGAAGTTCTCTGAGATTCCCCCAGGGTTCAGCTTTGAGCTGCTGAGCCACAGCACTGCAAAGTCAGCATTATTGTCAAATCCGGTAGTGTTAAGCCAAGTATTCAACATCCTGGGAAAGGAAGAACTGCTCTGGTCATTACATCTGTAAATGCGTTTGTGTTTACTAGACCCAGTGTACTCTGTACTGCTATCAATGTAATTGTACTGCGCCTTCCCTTCCCCGACTCACTGTGCTTTTCTGTCAGATGGAGTGGGGTGTGTGTGTCCTAGTACAATTACCATTTTCAAAGTATATAGCTTTTAAAACTTTCAGGACAAAATTCAGTTTCTCATTAACTCTGATGAGCATTTTATAATTTTTTGACTTGCTAATCTATTCTCGAACTCTCCCTCCTGCTGAGATGTGACTGTGCACTAATTCTCTCTTCTCCTTCTCTAAATTAATGAGCATTTCATTTAAAAATGTTAAGGCCATAAGGAACGTCGCTTAACTTGTACAAGGGCATATTTTCCTCTTTTCTTAAACAGCAAACACAAATCGATATGGCGGATGCATCCAAATTTGCTTCCCACTATCCTGTGGAATGAAAATCTGTTTACATTAATGAAAAGAAAATGATCCCCACGTGCAATAAAGCGGCTTCACATTTTTCAAGCATCCAAATTGGCACTTATCGGGGAAAGCTGTTGAAAATTTCTGGAGGCTAGCTGGGGAATGTTGTGGCTTCGTGAAAATGTAGAGAATGCTGATTTACCCACAAGGCTTGGCCTTCCTGAAAGGGAAGTCCCAGATCCAAAAGAAGTAATGTTCTCCAAGTTTAAAGAGATGCTGCTCTGTAGGGATGGCAGAAACAAAATGACTTTGCTTTGACAGACGCTTCTGAAATGTGCTTAATGACTGAGTGACTATAACATTTCATTGCAGGCCTTTTAAAAGCAGACCTCAAATTTTGAATTTCAATCAGTATGAGGCACTGCTGATGAAACTATGAATTGAGATGTACAGCATATAAAAAGTAAACTTATGAGCTTTCCCTTTTCCGTGATGCTCAGCGTGGATTTGAATGTTAGATCAAAAGTCTAAGGGCTAGAAATTCAGTATAGCCACTTTTGGGGCGGTAAAGTCGGGCGGCCGCTAAAGTTTGCGCCCGGCGCAAAGTGGAGGCCACTTCGCCGATATTCAGTAGCATCGCCCTAAGAGGTTGCTGCAGCGCTAAAACCGGCGATGCACGCCTATCTTTAGGCGCTAAGCCGGCGGTGCTGAGCGATACCGCCGAGGCCGGGCGCAGCGCAGGTGCGGTCATTTCTTGATTGACGGCAGACCCGCTGGCGGCGGCCATCTCTTAAAGGGGGAAGGGTCGAGTTGTTTGGCTGCCACGCCCTGGACACTGCAGCCCTCCAGCTAGGCCTGAGCACTGCTGCTGCACCTATTTAGCGACCAGGACGATGCAGAAGGCCCGGGAAAGAGCGCAGCGCTTTACTGAAGCTGACCTGAGGCTGCTGGTTCGCGCTGTGGAGCGAAGATGCCATATTTTGTTTCCAGACAGTGGCAAGAAGCCGGTGACCAGCGTCTTCCGCAAAGCCTGGAGGGATGTCTCCAACAGGGTGACATCCAACAGTGTGGTTGGCAGGACTCCTGTACAATGCAGGAAGAAGTTTAATGACCTCACTAGGATTGTCAGGGTGAGTACCCTTTCCAGTGTCCTCCTCATCCTTGCATGTGCACCTCACATTATGGGCAAAGGGACCTGAAAGCCCGAATGGCCAGCCCTCATCCAGCAGCTATGGGACTGGCATGACCATCAATTGCACATTCTGCACTTTACACACTGTCCAAGCTATTCCACCATGGGAGGCTGTGCAGACAAGATCAGGGCTACACACCGTACTTAGAGGCCATCCTTTCTCTTGCAGGCCAAGCTGGCTAACAACAAGCGTAGCCAGCTTGCGACCGGGGGAGGCGGGCCTCAGCACCAGGAGCTCACCGACCTAGACCAGCGCGTGGAGAGCATCATGGGAGTCCGTGTCATTGGCCCCGTTGCCACTGGAGATGCCGACCCTGTTCTGGGCACCAATGGTGAGGACATGACCTTTTGGACCTCTCTCGTTCCACTTTCGCATCAGATCAACATCCTTTGCCACTGTCCGACCAATGCGGTGAATGGCACCACTCATGCCGCCCATGCTGACGCCCTGTCCTCACTCTAAAGCTACTGTTGTGCCTTCCTGCTTTCAGATGGTGAGGCGCCAGGTGAGGAGGAGGTCCCTGAAGCTGCCAGTGTCAGCCCCTCGGAAGAGGAGGAGGAGGAGGAGGAAGAGGAAGGCGGCCCATCAGTGGCACCCTCAACTGCGCCAACCCATGGCGATGTAGGGGACACATCTTCCCTGGAGGGGAGCCTGGGGGGAGGGTCGGAGGGGAGTCCAGCTCCTGGGCCCAGCGGCCTGCAGCAACGCGGGAGGGGTGGGGAAGCTCGGCGGCCTTCTCCCCAGAGGGTGAGTGCGGCCTCCAGTCCGGCGACGGTCAGCGCAGAGGAGGTGCGCCTCCTCGAGGAAATGGCCGTCGACTCGGAGCGCAGGCACACGGAGCTCATGGGGGTAGTGGCACGGATGCCTGATGCCATAGAGTCATTGGCTAAGAGTGTCAAGGAATTCGGGGCATCACAGGCCAGAAGTCTGGAGGAAGTCGGTGCAGCTCAGGCCAGGAGTCTGCAGCAATTCGCTGCAGCTCAGGCCAGGAGTGTGGAGGAAGTCGGTGCAGCTCAGGCCAGGAGTCTGCAGGAAGTCGGGGCAGCTCAGGCCAGGAGTCTGCAGGAAGTCGGGGCAGCTCAGGCAGCTAGTAGCCAAATGATCAGTGGTGCTGTCCAGTCACTGGCTGGTCTGATGCGGTCACAGACCAGGGCAACACGGGCACTAACTGCTGCCACACTCGCTGCGTCAGCCAGGCATCGCCAGGGCACCCGCCGCGCTGCAGCAGCACAGCGGTCTGTCCTTCAGCAGATTGCTGCGCATGCTGCAGTGCTGGCCTGGGCGAGTGCCAGTGTCTCAGGCGACCAGCGAGCGCCTGCCATCAGCCAGCTTGCTCCCATTCCTGCAGCCGCCACTGCCACTCCCCCAGTGGAGCTGCCACAAGCTGCTGGACAGACTGATGCTGCCCAGCCACAGCTGCAGCAGTCACCAGCCGGCCCCTCGAGGGCCAGAGCTCGTCTAGGCCGACCCCCAAGGGCATCTGCCGTCACGCCATGTGCCCCTCAGGAGCCTTCCCCCAGCCTTGCTGCAGCCACTGGGCTCACTTTGAGGAGGAGCAGCAGGGCGGCCAGGGGCCACACAAAGATGGCCAAGGCATCGCCCTCGCGGGCCAAAAAGTAGAATGTGTGGGCAGTTGTGTTTGTTTTTTGAGGCTGAGAATTGGATGTTTGTTTTTTCAAGGCCGAGGATGTGATGTTTGTTTTTTACGAAGGCCGAGGATGACGGCCATTTTTGCTGCACTGTTTTGTTAATCCTCCCCAGGTTGTGGGAGCGAGTAATGTGTCTGACTGATTTTTGGGGGTTTCTTCTGTTTTTGTTTTTTATGCGGGAAGGGCACTGAGTTTGTGGAATAAACCATTTTCTTTATTCAGATTGTCCGTGTTTGAACTTTTAATTTTTTGTTGCCTTAACCGGCTGAGGGCTTGCGGAGCGGCTGCATTCATGTTCTTTTATTGGCACAAGCCATTCCCTGACAGGGGGCCTAGAACCTACGTTCAATAAGCCGCCGATGGGTGGCCCTTGCACCTTGTGCCTCCCTCCTGTGCTGGTCCTCCTCCTCCTCCTCCTGCTCCTCCTGCTCCTCCTCCTGAGGTGGTGCTCCAACCTGAGGTGGCAGTGCCTGAGTCCTGCGGATAGCCAGGTTGTGCAGCATGCAGCAAACGACGACGAAATGGGAGACTCGCTCCGGCGAATACTGCAGGGCTCCGCCAGAACGATCCAGGCAGCGGAACCATTGCTTCAGGACGCCAATTGTTTGTTCGATTATGTTCCTGGTCGCTTGATGGCTCTCGTTGTATCGCTCTTCAGCAAGGGTCCTGGGCACGCGGAGCGGGGTCATGAGCCAGGTACACAAAGGATAGCCTTTGTCCCCGAGAAGCCATCCTCTTGGGGGAGGCTGTGCCTGGAACATGTCAGCCACAGTTGTCTGTCGCAGGATAAAGGCATCGTGGCTGCTGCCTGGAAAGCAGGCATTGACAGCTAGGATGCGCTGCCTGTGGTCACACACCAGCTGTACGTTGAGGGAATGGTAGCCCTTCCGGTTGCGGTAATCCTCGGCATTCTCCAGAGGTGCCCGCAAAACCACATGCGTGCAGTCAATGGCGCCCTGCACCATGGGGAAGGCCGCTATTCTTGCAAATCCCATTGCACGCTGCTGCTGCTTCTCCAGGGTCATGGGGAAGGAGATGAATTGACGTCTCCTTATGAAAAGGGCATTGATCACCTGGCGGATGCAACAATGCACGGCGAACTGGGAGATGTTAGCAATGTCCCCAGCAGCGGATTGGAAGGAGCCGGTGGCATAGAAGTTCAGAGCCACCGTCACCTTCACTGCCACCGACAGAGACGTCCTGCGCATCAGCTGTGGCTGCAGATCTCTCTGAAGCAGCTGGCAGATCTCTGTGACCACCTCCCTTCTGAATCGCAGCCTCCTAACACACTGCGCGTCAGACATGTTGACATAGGAGAACTGCTGGCGGTATACCCTGAGTGGGTAAGGCCTCCCTTGCCGACGCCTGTTGCCCCCTCTGCGTCTAGCCAGGGCTGCCACTCTCTCACGGCGTCTGTGAGCCCTTTGGACATAATGCTGCAAGCCAGCGCTGACAGCCCCCATAATATGCTGGCAAACAATCAGATATCAATGAAGGCAAAGAGAATTGCAAAGCTGTGGCCTGAAGCCAGAAATACCTGTCCTAGTGTTGGGCCAAAGCAGTAAGCTCTCTACCTTGGTCTCCAAAAATCCGTGTCACAAGAGTGAGTGCTGCAAAATGGCTGCCCTTTATAGTGCAGGGGAAGTGCCCTTTAATTTGCGCTCCCCGCGGCCCGCATCGGCTGTGCACCGTTCCACTCCACAGTCGTTAGGGCCGCCAGGCGCACAATGGGGCGGCGCGACTGAAGTTCCGGTTGGGGGCGCACAAAGGGCGTTGCACGAGGAAATGACGTCATGATCTAAGCGCGCAGCTGAACGCGCGCAAAGACTTTGCGCCGGCGCTAAATATCTACTGAAGTTGGGGCGAGGCGCAGATCGCGCTGCGCCCGGGCGCGAAGCGCCTAGCGCTCGAGATCTACTCCTCCTAAGGCGCTAACGGCTGGCGCAGCCAACTGAATTTCTAGGCCTAAATATTTAATACCTCCACACTGCGTTTCTGGCTCAGGGATCTCAAGGGATCCTCAGCCAAGCTTATCTGAGCTAACAGATCATGCCTAAAATCATGGGAAGATAGGAACAGCAGTAGGTCATTCAGCCCCTCGAACCTTTTCTGCCATTCAATTAGATCACGGCTGATCTGTACCTCAATTCCATTTACCTGCCTTTGTTCCATATCCCTTAATACCCTTAACTAAGAAAAATCTAATGATCTCAGCCTTGAAAATTTAAATTGACCCAGAATCCACAGCCTTTTGGAGTGGCCGGAGTGTTCCAGATTTCCACTATCCTTTTATGTGAAAATGTACTTCCTGATTTCATCAAAATGGCCCAGCTCTAATTTTAAGATTGCACGCCATTCTTCAGGATTCCCTCACCGGAGGAAATAGTTTCTGTTAGATCCGTGTGTTAATGGAGACACGGAATGCAGGAGTTGATTTAACAAGTGTTTACTGAACAAAGTCTGGAGGTGAACTAACTACACAAGACGCTACACAGGCTTATATACCCGAGTGGTCACTACTGGTACTACAGTATACAGGGGCTTCAAAAACATAGTTCCTCTTAAAGGTACATACACTACAATTCCTCCCCTTTTAGATAAATAGTACATACATTTTAAGTAATCATTAAATAACATTTTTACAAGAACAATAATATACACATTTGCTGAAGTTAATCAATTACAAATTCAGTCTCTCTGGAGGCTTCCTGACTCGGTCCGGATAACGCCTCGGTGGTGTAGTAGGTGCATTTGGCAAGGTCGATTCGGCTTCAATGCCAGTGTCGGGTTCATCTGGTTCCAGTATCACCGGATCGGAGGTAGATACTATGGGTATCTCTGCTTCATCATTAGGCGTATAGAGTTGTGGTGTAGGTTGTCCCTTTTCGGATGATTCTATGATCTGGTCAGCATGGCACCTTATTATGCTTTCTCCAATGTTCACGGTATACATCAGTGGTCCTAGTCGTGTGCAAATAGTTCCAGGCTGCCATTTCTCGGTACGGTAGTCCCGGGCCAAAACTGGCTGACCTATCTGGAAGGTTCTAGTTGGCCTTTCCTTCATACTTTGAAATTGCCAGTTCTCTACGTCCCTTCTGACGTTTGGCTTGACCAAATCCAGCCGGCATCTTAGGCTTCTATTGAAAAACATTATGGCGGGGGTTTGGTTTGTAACCACATGTGTTGCATTCCTGTACGCAAACAAGAAGTTATCTACCTTATGTTGTAGATTTATGTCTTCATTACCCATGGCCTTTATGGCCTTCTTGAAGGTCTGGACAAACCTTTCAGCCAATCCATTGGTGGCGGGATGGTATGGGGCGGACGTGTAGTGCTTAACCCCATTGTTTTTTAAGAACTTCCTGAATTCTTCGGATACAAATTGCGGTCCATTATCAGAACAGATCTGTTCAGGCAGCCCATTCCTGGCGAATATGGTCCTTAATACTGTGATGGTTTTTTCCGTGGTGGTGGAGGACATCTTTATTGCCTCTGGCCACTTGGAGTGTGCATCCACCGTGATTAAGAACATTGAGTCCATAAATGGACCAGCAAAGTTGATATGTACCCTTTGCCATGGAGATGAGGGCCACTCCCATGGATGTAGAGGGGCTTGTGGTGGGGCGTTTTGGACCTTCTGGCATCCTAGACAGCTCTTGGTCATTTCTTCGATGTCTCCATCGATACCTGGCCACCACACAAACGCTCTGGCTAGGTTCTTCATTTTCACTCCACCCAGATGCCCCTCGTGAAGCTCCTTTAGCACTCTATCCTTGAGTTTGGGTGGAATCACCACTCTGGATCCACACATCAAGGTTCCTCGGCACACCTACAGCTGTTCTCTTCTTTGCGAGAATGCTGGCAACAGTGGTTCGCCATGTGCTGGCCATCCCTTCACCGTTAAATCGTAGACTCGTGAGAGAGTCGGGTCATTTCGCGTTTCCTTTTCAATGGTAGAATTTGCCACCGGTAGACATTCCACTTTGGTCGAGTGGACCATCTCCACTGGGTCCACTGTAGGCGCCTCTTCCACCGTTGGCAACGGTAGGCGCGATAACCCGTCAGCATTCCCATGCTGTTTTGTTCCTTTGTATTCTATGTCATATTGGTGTGCCCCTAGGAAAAGGGACCACCTCTGTAGCCTTTGTGCTGTCATAATGGGAACGCCCTTTTTAGGGTTGAATATGGAGATGAGGGGTTGATGGTCAGTCAACAAGGTAAATTTTTGTCCGTGTAGGTAATGGTTGAATTTCTTCACCCCCCACACCAGGCTGAGTGCCTCCCTGTTGATCTGGGCATAGTTACGCTCAGCTGAGTTCAATGAGCGTGACGCAAAAGCTATCGGCCGCTCCGAGCCATCAGGGAATCTATGCGATAATACCGCTCCCATGCCGTAAGGGGATGCATCGCACGCCAGTCTGATTGGCAGTGATGGGTTGTAATGAGCCAATACTTCCTTGGACGTGATCAAGCCTTTGCATTTATGGAAGGCACGTTTACAGTCTTCGCTCCATTTCCAAACTACTCCCGTTTGTAGCAGTGTGTTAAGAGGGTGCAAAACCGTCGACAAGTTTGGTAAAAATTTATGATAGTTATTTACTAATCCCAGGAATGACCTTAATTGTGAGACATTTTCAGGCGCTGGGTCCTTTACGACTGCTTCAATTTTTTCAGGTGACATATGCAACCCTTCTTCGTTAATGACATGGCCACAATATGAAATTTGTTTCTGGAAAAATTCGCACTTGGGGCGATTTGCTCGTAGGCCCCGTTCTCTCAGCCTCGTGAGCACCTGCTCCAAGTTGGCAAGGTGCTCGTTGTCGTTTTCTCCTGTTACAAGGATGTCGTCTAGGTAGCATTGAGTCCCCGGAATCCCTTGCAGGACTTGCTCCATAGCTCTTTGCCAGATAGCCGGAGCTGATGCCACTCCGAAAACCAGTCGATTGTACTGGTACAGGCCTTTGTGTGTGTGTATCGTGAGATACTTTTTAGAGGCCTCCTCAACCTCCATCTGTAGATATGCCTGTGCCAAGTGAATTTTGGTGAAACGTTTCCCTCCGGATAGTGAGGCGAAAATAATCTTCTATCCTCGGAAGAGGATACTGTACCGTGTGAAGAACCGGGTTTACAGTCACCTTGAAGTCCCCACAGATGCGAACTTTTCTCTGTTCTTCAGATTTATCATTATTCAACGTTTTCTTCATGACCGGGACGATGGGTGTTGCCCACTCGCTCCAATCTGCCTTGGATAACACGGCTGCTTTTTCCAAATTCTCCAGCTCTGCCTCGCCGGCTGGACGAATTGCGTATGGCACCGGCCTTGCCTTAAAAAACTTGGGGATTGCCGCATCTTCCACTTTTATTGAGGCGGTGGCACCTTTCAGGGTTCCTAGTTCCTGTTGAAGCACTTCTTTGGCGTTAGCCAAGATTTCTTTTAATCGTCCAGGTATGATGTCATCGTCGTTTTTTTTTCTTACTGGTCACCGTCAGTGCCTGAATGGAGTGCCAGTCTAAATGTATCTTTCTGATCCATTCACGTCCCAACAACGGTGGACCACCATCTTGCAGAACGTATAAATACAACTTCTGTATTTCCTTGCCGTTGTATACAACAGGCACCCTTACTTTCCCTCTGGGGTATACTTTCTGCCCCGTATATGTCTTCAAGATAATGGATGTGTCTTTCAAAGGTATATGTGGAAATAGCCGCTCGTAATCCCATCGACTCATGGCGGTCAGAGCTGATCCTGTATCTAGCTCCATTTTAACTGGGGACCCCGCTATCGTGAGGGTAACCCAAATGGTCTGGTAATCTTCTTTGGCAATTACATTATGTAATTTGAGACAGCTTAGTCTCTTGTTTCCGGAGTTGCTATCGCTCTTCTGGTCTTCGGAGCTTCTGTCCGTCATCATTTGTACCTTTCTGTACTTTTCCTTATTGACCTTTTTACTGTCAGCGGATTTCTTTCCAGATCTGCATACACGTGCAATGTGTCCCATCTTTCCGCATTGCCTGCATGCTTTGTCCTTGAACCAGCAGTCCTTCTGGTCATGGATGGATCTGCCGCAGCGATAACATCTCTCGAAACCCCGTGTCATTTCATGGGTGCCGAAGTCCTGTGGCTTTTGCTCTATCTCTGCAGCTCCTCTTGCTGCTGCTTCGTATGATACTGCCACACTGAAAGCCTTGTCCAGTGTCAAATCTTTCTCAGAAAGTAGTCTTTTCTGTGTTCCTTCGCTTAGGAGACCGCAGACGAATTTGTCTCTTAGAGAACCTGCCAGTCCTACCCCGAATTGGCAGTGCTTTGACAGCTTTCGTAATTCGGTGAGGTAATCAGCGTTACTTTCATTCTTGTGCTGATTCCTCCTGAAGAATTTGAATCGTTCCGCTATCAGCAGCAGTGTTGGGTTTAAGTGCTCCTGTAAGGTATCAACAATTTCCTTAAAATTCTTGTCCATCGGTTTGGCTGGAGTGATCAAGTTTCGTAACAGCCCGTATGTCCTTGCGCCCATCAGATTTAGAAGTACCGATGCCTTTTTATCATCCGCTACTTCATTCGCCTTGCAATATACCTCCACTCTTTCCACATATGCGGTCCAATCTTTTATATCACTATCGAAAGCAGTAATATTGCCAGTCTTCGGCATCTTGAAAATCTAAAATGGCGCTTCCCGCGCTTTTCCTCCGTCCCCGATGGATCAAAATGGCACCTCCCGCGCTTTTCTTTCTTCCCCGCCGAGTTAAGATGGCGCCTCCGCGCTTTCCCGCCGCCGCTGCTCCCAACGCTGTTCTCCACGGTTCCCGTTGCGACCTGCAGCTTTTTGCGGTATTTCTATTTTTTTTTAATATATCGCTTCAATAGTTTCTCCGTTACTTGGAGAACCGTTCCTGTCATGGAGTGGACCCTCTGGGACTTTCCCCTCCCTCTGCTCGGTCCGAACGCCGACTTGCTTTGCAGCACCGGCCGCGCCCTGAGCGCTCCACCCTCTCTCTCTGTTTGCTTCTGCTTTCCGACTCGCTGCCCGGCCCCATTGCAGAGCCACCCAATCGAGCTCTAGCCCGCCGCAGCCCAGGAAGGATCAGTGCACTACCTGCCACCAGCCCGTTTAGCTGGTGAAACCACAGTTTTTTGTTTTTTTTCTTGCTTCTGGCTTCGACCTTCGTCTGAGGAATCGATCCCCTTGAGGTGCTGCCGAATTGCAGGTAATTTCGTTTCTAACTCGTCACCACTGTTAGATCCGTGTGTTAATGGAGACACGGAATGCAGGAGTTGATTTAACAAGTGTTTACTGAACAAAGTCTGGAGGTGAACTAACTACACAAGACGCTGCACAGGCTTATATACCCAAGTGGTCACTACTGGTACTACAGTATACAGGGGCTTCAAAAACATAGTTCCTCTTAAAGGTACATACACTACAGTTTCCCTGTCAAATCTATATTTAATAAATAGAGTTATAGAACAGGAGTCTAAAAAGATGGTTAAACATAAAGTGAGAGGAAATCCTGTTAAAATGGAGTTAAACTGTCTGTACAGCAATGCACACAGTGTCCGTAATAAAACAGGGGAGCTGGAGGCAATCATGCATTATGAGGAACCAGACATAGTAGGGATTACTGAGACATATAAGGGATAATTACTAGTCCTAGCCCCTTTAAGGCTACCCCAGATCAGGCGTATTCCTCAGACGTTCACTTTTAACTAAAGTTTGAGGTAGCTGAATCCTAAAGATGCTTATATAATAGCAAAATACTGCGGATGCTGGAAATCTGAAATAACAACAGAAAATGCTGGAAATACTCAGCAGGCCAGGCAGCATCCGTGGAGAGAGAAACAGAGTTAACATTTCAGGTCTGGGGCCCTTCATCAGAACTGGTCCCAGACCTGAAACGTTAACTCTGTTTCTCTCTTCATGGAAGCTGCCTGGCCTGCTGAGTATTTCCAGCATTTTCTGTTGTTATTTCCTAAAGACGCTTAATTGGGTTTAAAGGTCCAGACTATTTCTCCCTAAAGGAAAGGAACAACCTGTAAATGTTACCGTCCTCCAGATAGCACTTTTAATAGTTTAGCTAGACTGTAACATTCTGGATATTATGAGGGTCCGGAAAACTCCCTCAGAATTCTGCAACTCCTCACCAAAGACTGTACAGAGATTGAGTTCGCGAGTTTGATATGAGTCTTATGTGAAACAATTCTAAAAATATATAGATTTATTAAAGAACCAACATGTAATTTACAGTTGGTGAGTCAATTGCAACATTAACAGTTCCAAAAAGAGAGAGTTTACAATTCTATTATCAGAGAACTTTATTCTCAAATCTTAACTTCGCTACAGTTTTACAGTTCTTAGTTTTATTCAGGATATCCACCAAAATCAAATACCTTTGATCCCCGAGGTACAAAGAGTTGGAGACTTACAGAGCTGCCTCTGAAGCCAAGAATCGCTTTGCCCCTGTAAAGCGAGTCTACTATCCCATTTGAAAGTTCAATATTTATACCCTTTTCCAGTGGTATTTCCTTTAAGGTTTTCTGCTGATGTAAGCTAATTATCTTTAGTCATTTTTCTGCTGACCTCTGCAATTCTTACAGTCACCTCAGCTGGTAGCATTACAGAATTATGTCTCTTCTCTAGGTGTTCTAAGTTTACCATAAAAAATGGTGTAATGGCAGGTGTGTTTTGCTTGATGTCATTTTTACAAAGGCAGATGTTTGTGCTTCTTTACGAGGTGTAAATTAGAACACCTTGTCCAGGGTGAACCATTGTTTTGTTTCATAAGGTCAGCCCGTTGGGAGCCTTTAACCTTCTGTTGCAATAAGGTTATTGATTCAGTGTCAACAACTTATCTTATCTCTATAGCCAGAATGCTATCACAGCCTTTTCATCGTTAGGTTTCTAGATTTCCAGACCCAGTTTGTCATGTTTTAATAAGGCCAGAATTCTTTCATAGAATGGTGTATTTTTCTGAATAGGTTATATGGCTTATTCCTTCACAACATGGCTACAGAAAAATCAGAACTGGGAATTAAACATTTCAGAGTATAACATATTTAGAAAAGTTACGGAGAGAAAAAGGGGAGGTGGAGTAGCTGTAATTATTAGGGATAACATAATGGCAGTAGAAAAAAGTGACGCAGAAATCAGCAAGACAAAAATAGAGTCCGTGTGGACAGAGCTAAAGGATAATAAAGGATCAACCACACTAATAGGCATAGTCTACAGATCACCTAATAGTGGAAGGGCGGTGGAGGAAGAAATATGCAGACAAATTAGGGAAATGAGTAAAAAACATAGAATAATAATCATGGGAGATCTCAACTACCCTGATAGTAATTGGACAGAAGAGGTAGGTAAAGGGGATAAGGGAATGGAGTTCTTACAATGTGTACAGGACTCCTTTAAGTACATAGACATCAGGGGAGTGCATGATAAGAGAGAATATGATAAGATTAGGAGAGAAGTTAAAAAAACAATTGAGGCAAAGAGGAACTATGAAATTAAATTATGAAGGAACATAAAACAAAATAGTAAAATATTTTATAGGCACATCAATAAAAAAAGGAAGGTTGGGATGAGAACAGGGCCATTAAGTGATAGACAGGATAATACTACAGGTAACAATAGAGAGATGGCAGAAATATTAAATAATTATTTTGCTTCAGTATTTACAAGGGAGATAGAACAGGTGGACATAACATTAGATGATGAGATTAGTAATGAGATAAGTGCATTTAAAATACAAAAAAAGGGGATATATTAAATAAATTAATCAAACTCAAAGAGGATAAAACCCCTGGTCTGGATGGATTGCATCCACGCATTTTAAAAGAATCCTGGGAAGAGATAGCAGAGGCATTACTGCACTTATTTAATAATTAATTAGAAAAAGGTGTAGTGCCAGAGGCATGGCGGATAGCTAACGTAATACTGATATTTAAGAAGGGGGATAGAGCATGTCCAGGGAATTAGAGACTAGTCAGCTTAACATTGGTGATAGGAAAATTAATGGAATCCTTACTAAAGGAGAAAATAGAAGAACATCTAGAAACCAAAAATATAATAATGAATAGTCAGCATGGATTTCAAAAGGGAAAGTCTTGCTTGACCAACCTTATTGAATATTTTGAAGAGGTAACAATGGTAATGCAGTAGACGTAATTTATCTAGATTTTCAAAAGGCCTTCAATAAGGTACCCCATAATAGACTGATGAACAAGGTCAGAGAATGCAGAGTCAGGGGACAAGTAGTAGAATGGATTGCTGGCTGGTTTCAGGACAGAAAGCAGAGAGTAGGAGTAAAGGCTAGCTATTCACAGTGGCAGAAGGTGGGTAGTGGTGTTCCACAAGGATCAGTGCTGGGACCACTGCTGTTCACAATTTACATTAACGATTTAAACTTTGGAATCAAAAATACAATTTCTAAATTTGCGGATGACACCAAATTGGTGGGGATAATCAATACTGAGGAGGACTGCAACAAATTGCAGGAGGACATTAATAAACTTGCAGAATGGGCATATAATTGGCAAATGAAGTTCAATACAGATCTTACCACTTGGAGGGTGCGAGTCTAGTTGGGGTAGAGGAACAAAGGGATCTCGGAGTACAAATACACAAATCACTAAAAGTTGTGACACAGGTTAACAAGGCCATAAAAAAAGCAAATCAAGCATTAGGGTTTATTTCCAGAGGGAGGATAGAATTGTAAAGTAGGGAAGTTATGCTAAACCTGTATTGAACCTTGGTTAGACCAAACTTAGAGTACTGCGTACAGTTCTGGTCGCCATATTATAAAAAGGATATAGAGGCACTGGAGAGGGTACAGAGAAGATTTACAAGGATAATACTTGTAGGGTTCTCAAAATTCCCACACTCCCCAAAAGGGTACCCAAAGTGGCTTCTGCAACCTCGTGACCAAAAGTACAGGATTTTAAAAGCAAGGCCCTGCAAAAAGGCAGGCACTTTTCAAAACCTGAAACGAAACCTAAAATGCATGAATCTGTGAAAGACTTTGTGAAGCCAGACAGCTAGGTAAACACAGAATATGCATTCATTCACCTTGGAACAGACCAAGACAGAATGGGCCTAATCGAGGCCATTAAGTTTCTGCATACATAATCGGTAACAGCTCACAGTAGCCATCAAGCTAGGATAAGGACAATTACATTTCATAAATAACAAACAGCCAGGACATCGAAGCCATTAAACCAGGAGACAACCACCCAAAAGCCGTTAAAGTAAATGGCTGTAATCATTTTGGACGAGCCCGCCAAAAGTCAGACTGACCTGATTTGGCGTGCAGATAAGGGATGAAGAACTGGGTATAATTGTAGGCCCACTGGTAGCCTCTCTCGCTCTCTCTCTCTCGCCCCTCTGGCTTGCTTCTCGACTCTCGTGCCCTGACCTCGTGGCGGGCTCTCTTCTCGCTCCCTGCGCCGCTCAACACCAAGGACGCCCATTACTACACCGAGGGCCGAACGCGGGCAGAGAACGAAACCCGATTCGAAAAGACACAGGACATACGGGCCACAAACGGGCAGATGAGACGAGACGAGATGAAGAAAACGGTAAACCGGTAAAGGCAGAGAAGGGCAGCGGAAAGACGCGTTGGGGGACAAACAGCCTAGTTATAAGCTGGCGTTTGATGAATAAGTTGGCATTGGAAGCATGGATAGCAGCGTCCATGAAGAATAAGTTGGTGTTCAAAGCATGGGTAGTAAAAGCATATTGACAATATAAACCACTAACCGAGCCCCAACTGTTATAAAACCCGTCAGCGACTAAACCGCCCGAGGAAGAAGAAGACCCGAATTGTAAACACACAGGACACACGGGGCCACGAACAGACGAGACGAGACGAGATGAAGAAAACGGTAATCCGGTAAAGGCAGAGAAGGGCAGCCGAAAGACGCGTTGGGGGACAAACGGCCTAGTTATAAGCTGGCGTTTGATGCATGGACAGTGAAATCAGGACAAACGGCCTAGTTATAAGCTGGCGTTTGTTGAATAAACTGGCGTTCGAAGCATGGATAGTAAAAGCATATTGACAATATAAACCGCCAACCGAGCCCCAACTGTTATAAAACCTGTCAGCGACCAAACCGCCCGAGGAAGAAGAAGAAGACCCATCGCGACTCGACGAAGACGTTAACTGAGGAAAAGGAGGGTGCTTCGCATAAACAACTCCATTGCCGCGCCCTGTGACCACGTGGTGACGAAGTACCCCAAAGGACAGCAAGAGCGGACCCCAAACTCACAACCGTTAAAGTCAACAGGTTTCGAATTGGTGAGCATAAATCCCTGGCCCCTCATAGCTTAATCTAGTTAGGTATAGGGGGTGGGATAAGGATAAGGGGATTTTAATGTGCTTGTTCCCTTGATGTGCCGTGTGTTCCCCATTCCCAAATAAGTATTATTTTTTATATGCCTGTAATCATCTTAGTAATTCTCAGTATTGTGATCTTGTTTTGCCTTTAATAAAAATTACGTTTTCTTGCACCGAACCACTTGCCTACTCATTTTTCTGTATCGCCGCCTGTACCTAAGTCCGGTGTCTAGAACCCAGGGGGTGTGGGAGCGATTCGAACCGCTCAGAGACAGTCAGGGGCAGAGCTGACTGGGCACACACCAAAAACCCCCTACATACCAGAAATGCAAGAGTATACATATCAGGAAAGGATGAACATTCTGGGTCTCTTTTCTCTTGAAAAATAAAGGCTGAGGGGTGACCTAATAGAAGTCTTTAAAATTATGAAAAATTTTGATAGCGTGGATACAGAGAGAGTGTTTCCACTTGTGGGGAAGAGCATAACTAGAGGCCATCAATATAAGATAGGCACCAAGAAATCCAATAGGAATTCAGAAGAAACTTCTTTACCCAAAGAGTGGTGAGAATGTGAAACTCGCTATCACAGGGAATGGTTGAAGTGAATAGTATAGATGCATTTAAGGGGAAGCTAGACAAGTATATGAGGGAGAAGGGAATAGAGGGTTATGCTGATAAATTTAGATGAGGAAAGACGGGAGGAGGCTCGAGTGGAGCATAAACGCCAGCATGGACTGGCTGGGCCGAATGGGCTGTTTCTGTCCCGTATATCCTCTGTAATCCAATACATTTGTCATTTTAAACACCTCCTCAATTAGATCACCCCTCAACCTTCTATACTCAGGAGAATACAAGCCAAGTTTATTCAATCTGTCCTTGTAATTTAACCCTTTAAGCCCCAGTATCATTCTGGTGAAATAAAAACAGAAAATGCTGGAAATACTCAGCAGGTCAGGCAGCACCTGTGGAGAGAGAAACAGAGTTAATGTTTCAGGTGGATGACCCTTCAACAGAACTGGAAAAAGCTGAAGATGGAACAGGTTTTTAAGCAAGTGCAGGGGCAGGGAAAGTGGGGAGGGGAGGAAAGAACAAAAGGGAAGGTCTGTGATAGGATGGAAGGCAGGATTAAGTGCCGCTTGATAGCACTGTCTAAAATACATTCCATCACTGTCTGATGATTGAGAGTAGGCTGATGGGGTGGGAATTGACCGGATTGGATTTGTCCTGCTTTTTGTGGACATAGAAACATAGAAACATAGAAGATAGGAGCAGGAGTAGGCCATTCAGCCCCTCGAGCCTGCTCCGCCATTTAATGAGATCATGGCTGATCATCCAAATTCAGTACCCTGTCCCTGCTTTCTCCCCATATCCCTTGATCCCTTTAGCCTTAAGAAATATATCTAACTCCTTCTTGAATATATTTAATGAATTGGCCTCAACTGCCTAATGTGGTAGAGAATTCTACAGGTTCACCACTCTCTGGGTGAAGAAATTCCTCCTCATCTCAGTCCTAAATGGCTTAACCCTTATCCTTAGACTATGACCCCTGGTTCTGGACTCCCCCACCATCGGGAACATCCTTCCTGCATCTAGTCTGTCTAGTCCTGTTAGAACTTTATAAGGTTCAATGAGATCCCCTCTCATTCTTCTAAACTCTATAGCAAATATAAGCCCAATTGCCCCAATCTCTCCTCATACGTCATTCCTGCCATCCCATGGCAAGAACATCCTTCCTCAGATAAGGCGCCCAAAACTGCACACAATACTCAAGGTGTGGTCTCACCAAGGCCCTGTACAACAGCAGCAAGACATCCTTGCTCCTGTACTCGAATCCTCTCGCTATGAAGGCCAACACACCATTTGCCTTCTTAACCGCCTGCTGCACCTGCATGCTTACCTTCAGCGACTGGTGCACATTCCTTCCTTGTGCCTTATAGATGGTGGAAAGGCTTTGGGGAGTCAGGAGGTGAGACACTTGCCACAGAATACCTAGCCTCTGACCTGCTCTTGTTGCCACAGTATTTATGTGGCTGGTCCAGTTAAGTTATGGTCAATGGTGACCCCCAGGATGTTGATGGTGGGGGACTTGGCGATGGTAATGCCGTTGAATGTCAAGGGGCGATGGTTAGACTCTCGCTTATTGGAGATAGCCATTGCCTGGCACTTGTGTGGCGCGAATGTTACCTGCTACTTATCAGCCCAAGCCTGAACGTCGTTCAGGTCTTGTTGCATGCAGGCATGGACTGCTTCATTATCTGAGGAGTTGTGAATGGCACTGAACACTGTGCAGTCATCAACGAACATCCCCATTTCTGACCTTATGTTGGAGGGAAGGTCATTGATGAAGCAGCTGAAGATGGTTGGGCCTAGGACACTGCCCTGAGGAACTCCTGCAGCGATGTCCTGGGACTGTGATGATTGACCTTCAACCACCACAACCATCTTCCTTTGTGCTAGATATGACTCCAGCCAGTGGAGAGTTTCCCCCCCGATTCCCATTGACTTCAGTTTTACTAGGGCTCCTTGATGCTCCACTCGGTCAACTGCTGCCTTGATGTCAAGGGCAGTCACTCTCACCTCTGGAATTTAGCTCCATTGTCCATGTTTGGACCAAGGCCGTAATGCGGTTCAACCACCACAACCAAGGAAAATAGGAGACATACATACGAATTGGAACGAAGAAGAAGAAAGTGATGAGAATATTCTGCAGCACAATACAAAATCATAAGCAAATAATTTGAGATCACTGCCTGATAGGTTGCAATTTATCATGACATTATTTATAGAACTAACATGTTGCCAACCATAAAATAACTCTCTGCATTCCAACATTAAACATTTTAAATGAATGATTTCTCTGCTGTGTAATATATTCACAAGTGGAAGGCTCCACTGTTTGCTTAACTATAGTTCAATTTGATTTACTCCGAACTGAATTCAATATAACAAGGAAAATAAAAATAAACATTCCCTGATGAATCTTCTTGACATATATCACAATTTAAAGACAAGTAGGGTCTAATCAAATTGTCAGCAATGTGCATATTTTTTCATTATATTACACTTCACTTTCAGTGTGTTTTTATGCAAACGTCTGATGATCTCAATGCAAAGTGTGAAGAGCTCAGGGACTTCACTAAGACAGATGCCATCCATGCACCTTCCCTTCTTCCCTTGCTCTGAGCCACCCTCCCAGCAACTCTAGTCCTGGCATGCCACCACTTTGGAATTTTTCTCTCATCTCTTCCCATTAGACCCACCAACTGATCTCTTGATCTTCCATGCTCGCCAATATTGTCAAACGCTCCCTTCCTCAAGCACAATCCTCCTTCCTTTCAAAACTGCTATCATTGCCCCCCTTTAAAAATACAAATACTCTCAGCCCATCTTTCCTCTTCAACTATCGCCCCATCTCTTAACTCCCTCTCTAAGGCTCTCAAACATCTCCCAGCCCATCTCTCCCTAAGCTCCCTTTTCAAATTCCGTCAGTCCAATTTCTGTCTTTCTCATAGCAATGAGACTGCCCTGGCCAAAGTTGTCATGAATCTTACCATTCATGTAGAAATGACTCATGAGATAACACTGGGCGGCCAGCTGGTGGCGCCGTCGAAGGAAAATATAAATACTTGGGCGTGGGCCCAGCTTGCTCAGGACATTTTTGTAACCAGGAACTAGTGATGTAACTAGAACTCATGGTTGTAAAACAGTTGATTAAAGCCTTGTTTTATACTCAAACCAAGTGCTTAGTGGTTTTCTTACATCAAAAGTTATGAATGACAACCTCTGTTACTGTGACTGTAATGCCTCCTTGACCTCCCTACAGCATTTAATACAGTTGACTATGTCATCCTGCTCCATAGCCCCTCCTCCACTGCAAAGATCTGTGGAACTCCCTTTATGCGGTTCCACTCCTACATCCCGAAGGCAGCCAGCGCAACTCCATCAATGGTCTCTCTTCTGCCCATGCATTGGCACGTCTGGAGTCCCCCACAGATCTTTCCTTGGTGTCCTCCTTTTCCTCATCTACATGGTGCTCCTTGGGGACATCATCTGCAGACACAGGATCAGCTTTCATACGCTGATGACACCCAGCTTTCCCACTCCACCATTTTGCTTAATTCCATGATCACTTCTGTGTCGTCATGGGTGTCAAAATTTCCTCCAGCTGAACATGGGGAAGACCAAAGCCATTGGCCGTGATTTTGCTGACCTTGGTGGGTCTGTGGCGGGTGACGTCGGTGGCGGGTCCTGACCCTGCTGCTGTCTTCATCCCGAACTCTGAAATGAATTTCTCTAGATTGAGCTTGTTAAGCCCGCCCAGCGCGTTTGCTGGCCAATTAGAGGAGGTGGGCCTGGTGATGTCATTTGATGATGTGTCATCAGCCATTTTCCTTGAAGGGACCATGCCCAAATTTATTTTGACATTTGTGCTGTCAGTGTCCTACAGCATTGAGGTGCTGCAAACACTGACAAGCACTGCATGGTGGGGCAGGGCTGCACCCAGGCTCTCCCATGACTCCCTCCATATGCTTATGGAGGGAGTCACAGCACGCAGGGAGGTCCTCTTCCCTTCCCATGGGCAGAAGAGACCTCCCAAGGAGATCAACGCAGCCTGGTTGCACATTGCAGAGGAGGGTACAAGCAGCGACATCGTCAGGAGGACCAGGCTGCAGTGGCGGAAATCTTTCAATGATGTTTTAGAATTGATGGGGGTGGTGAAGTGGCCTATGCCAATGGGGCTGATAGTGAATCGGTCGGTCATTTTACATTGCGCTCGATTTTTTTCCCACTGATTTCAATGGAAAAAAATCGGGCGCCTTGTAAAACAGTTGCCAATTTGTTGTGAGCACTTTTCGTGCTACTTGTGAAGACCAATTTCACCACCTGATTTCTCCAAGTCCTTGCTGGCTTCCCATCCTCCACAAACTCCAACTTACATAAAATTCAGAGTCTTCAGCTGCCTTGGCCCATCACTGTGGCATTTCCTCCCTAGTCCTTACCAATCCCCACTGCCTCTCTACTTCTCTCTTCACCTTTGAAAACCCATCTCTCCTGTCATGCTTTCAGTCACTCAACCTAAACTCCCTCCGCCCCTCCCCCCCCCATGAATTGGCATCCATTCCTAATTATATTATATATTCCCCTTCCCCTCACCCTGTGTAAAGTGCCTTGGGGCATTTCCTACATTAAAAGCTCTATATAAATGCAAGTTGTAGCATTTGTAATTATTTGGATATAGATAAGAGAGGTTTCTTAATAATACCCTAAGAGGACTTAGTCAGGTTCAATCATAACTTCTCTTTCATATGCAGATTGCTCAAACTGCTCACATCCCTACACTATAGTGAGCATCTTTTGCTCAATTTGTACATAGTTCCTTTCTGTTGCAGTGAGAGATCTTGATGCTTATGCCACTAGCTATCCTTCTTGCATCAAAGCTACAACATTTTTTGATTCTGAAACATCACTCATTCTTCACATGGTAGTGCCCAAAAACGTAATGTCACGCTAGCTTTTTGACTTCAGTTATAACATAGTCATGTGTCATTTTACACTTTTGTTTTCCAGGTGCCTCAGTGACTCAGTTACTATTTACAAATGGGGGAGAAATTGTGAAAAACAAATAGTTTACCGCTCCTATTGGCCCAGAAATTCAGGTCCCCATGGGTGAGTACGCGCAGGGTACTCACGCGTAGGCCCAACGAAAATGCTGGTTTCATGCATGCACTGCGCATGCGCAGGAAACAGGAACTTCCGTTCCCTTAAAGGAAGGGGTTCACAGGTCGAACGCATGCGCCGGAGAGGCAGCGCGTGCACCTGGAACTTAGGTTTTTTTGCAGCTTTCTCCGGGAGGGTAAGTCTCCAGGTGTTACATTTTTAAAAAGCAGTCGCAAGGCCTGCTTTTAACAAGGTGAGTGGTGAATTAAGTAAAATTTAAACATTTTTTCCACAGGTTTATTATTTTTAAATACTTTAAAGAAAGGTAAGTTTATTTTTAGCCCCATTAAAAATGGTAATTAACTTTTTCAAAAATTTAAATTATTGTTTAAAATAGTTATTTTATGTAATTTATAGTTATTTTAAAAATGTGATTAAAAAAAATGTATTTGAAGTTTTAGTTATGTTTTGGGGCTGATTTGTATTTATAGTTTTGAAAGCTCTTCCTGTCAAATTTATGAATGGGCATTCCCTGCTACCATTGGCTTTCCGTGGCCCATGTGATCCCAGGGGACGCTTCGAACTAACTGCGCCCCTGGGATACGCAAGCACTGCGCGCCGGCAGTTGGAGGAGGCCCAGGATCGGAATCCCACGCGGGCCCACAGCACAACGGCCGGTGTGCTAGGTAAGTACAGGTCGGAGGCTTGCACCTGTGGGAAGCCTCCGACCCGAATTTCTGGGCAATAAGTTAGTCATCTACTGGATGACTTCAACATTCTCTGGATTTGGTTTCAGCCCATCAGCAGTTAACAACTGACCTATGTATGGCAGGTTTTGGGTTTCTTATCATAGTTTTTGTGGCGCTCTTAAAATGAGCTCCTTTTCCATAAGTTAAAATGTCATCTTCTATCCCCCAAAAATCCTCAAGCGTTTCACGCATTAACCTTTGGATGTCCACTGGAGCTGAGACAATACCAAATGTCACACGCAGCCACTAATACCCCAAAAAGAATATTTGAAGGTCATCATTAAACTTCATTCTTTATCTAATTAAATTTGCCAGAATCCACCGTTGTACGCCAAAAACCTTAATTTTGCTGGCTTTATAGCAATCTTTTCAACTGTTCCTTGTGGTTAGTGAGATCTCTTAATGCTCAGTTTAAATGCTTAGGATCAATGCAGATTATCATCTTATTCAGCTTCACAATTGCCTGCAATGCTCTGTGATTTCATTCACAAGCGCAAGCATCTCTGTTAAACTAGTTCATCAGTTGTTTTCTTCTGAGGTTCTTTAAGCACAACAGAAATTTGGTGTGGAGAATACACTACCAGTTTCACACTTTGGTCTATTCCAATGTGATATATTCCTTGTAGCTAATCCAGGCTTTCAAAAACATCCTGAATTTTCTTATAACTTGACATTTGGTCAGTTGGGCACATGAGAACAGGATTAGGAGTAGGCCATTCTGCCCCTCGAGCCTGTTCTGCCATTCAATGAGATCATGGCTGAGCTGTATCCTAACTCCATCCACCTGTTTTGGCTCCATATCCTTTAATACCCTTGGCTAGCAAAAAATTATCGATATCAGATTTAAAATGATTAATTGAGCTAGCACCTACTGCTTTTTGTGGGAACAAGTTCCACACTTGCATGAAGAAATGTTTCCTGACTTCCCTCCTGAATGGCCTGGCACTGATTTTAAGGTTATGTCTCCTTGGCCTAGACTCCCCCACCACCAGAAAAAGTTTCTACCCTATCAATTCCTTTCAAGATCCTAAAAACCTCCCCATAACCTTCTATATACCAGGGAATACAAGCATGGTTTATGTAATGACTGCTCATAATCTAACCCTTGGAGCCCTCGTAACATTCTGGTGAATCTGTGCTGCACTCCTTCCAAGGCCAATGCATCTTTTCTAAGGTGTGGTGCCCAGAACTGTACACAGTACTCCAGATGTGGTCTAGCCAGGGCTTTGTATAGCTGTAGTTGTCTTGTTGTCTACAGTATTTATATAATGACATGGTGTATCAGCTACCTGCATGTTCAAGGCTTCAGACATGGTTTTGCATTCAACAATGATACAACATATTTATCTAAAAATTGGAATTATTTTTTTTAATTCATTTATGGGATCCGCGCGTCACTGGCAATGCCAGCATTAGTTGCCCTTGAGAAGGTAGTGGTGAGCCGCCTTCTTGAAGTGCTGTAGTCCGTGTGGTGATGGTACTCCCACAGTGCTGTTAGGTAGGGAGTTCCAGGATTTTGACCCAGCGATGATGAAGGATCGGCGATATACTTCTAAGTCAGGATAGTGTGTGACTTGGAGGGGAACTTGGAGGTAGTGGTGTTCCCATGTGCCTGCTGCCCTTGTCCTTCTAGGTGGAAGAGGTTGCAGGTTTGGGAGGTGCTGCCAAAGAAGCCTTGGCGAGTTGCTGCAGTGCATCTTTTAGATGTGTAAGGTTCGCAAGAATTTTGGAAAATTTCTACAGCCCCGAAGATCATTTTTGGTTAAAGAAAACCTGGGTGGAATATACCTTAAAAACCCAGGGTATCAAAATGGCTGTCAGGCCTTGTGGCAGAAGACAAAGACAGCCTCTCCCATTGCAGGCTGACAAAAGGATTTGAAAACACCAGCCTGTGTGAATGCATGAAGTACTTGAAACTGTCAATCAACTGCAGTTTAGGAAGTTTCACCCACAGGACAAAGGATGTTTGTTTACAGAACTCTCTACAATGTTGACTCAAAGGCTTAAGTACTTAAAGTTGTCAATCAATTGTGGTTGGACTGCGACCGCAGGACAATGGTTTGTTTACAAAGCACTTGAGTGATGTTGACTGAACACTTAAGGATGCCTGAGACATTTTGTATTAAGCACAAACCAGTTAAAATGAATGGGTAACACATTCAAACCCATTACAGTCAATGGGGACAGATCGATCCCTTTTGTATAGCCCAGATACATCCAGATTTGGGTGTGAAGACAACGGCTCCCAATGGGGTATAAAGATAGCCTCTCGGGAAGCCATTCTCTCTCTCTCTCTGCCGCCTTGCCTCCGTGCCCTGCCTACAGAGGAACAGCTCAGCAGCCCAAAGAAGTGGAATACCAGTAGTTACTTTGAATTACTGGGGTATCTCTACTTCGGGGCGGTGAAGAATCTAAGACAGACCGCAAGGGCACGGTGCAGGTGTTCACTGGTGCACATAAAACTTTCTGGCCCATTTCAAGGCAACCTAGATAGGTATTAGGGGTGGGAATTAAAGGGGAATTTTGTTAAAATTGTAATTTTAGTCAATTTTCCCTCGTTGTGTCTGTTTCTCCTCCCTATTTAAGTAAAAGTGCTGTATTAAGCAAAGGTGTGCTGTATTAAGCAAAGGTATGCTGCATTAAGCAAAGGTGTGCTGTATTAAGCAAACGTGTGCTGTATTAAGCAAAGGTGTGCTGTATTAAGTACTCATCATTATTTTCAATTTATTCTTATTTTCAATAAATACTGGTCTTCTTTGCACCCAACCACGAGTCTCGTTTTGTCTACATCGCTACTGAAATAAGTCCGGTGGTCAGAACCAGAAAAGGGGAGCGATTCAAAACCGCACGGGGCTCTGGAGCAGCTCAGATACTTCTGACTGGCCAGAGACAATAACCCCAGAAACCACCCCCCCGTTTCTATAAAATGGCGACCGCGGCAGGAGCGTCGGCAACAGTATGCGATGTAGCAGGCGATTGTTTGGGTCTGGAGAGAGCAGCAGTTATTGGGTTTCTTTTTATCCCACTGATCTGTTTGTGGTTAGGTTCCCGCAGGCTTAGGGAAGTTAGAGCAGAGAGTTGGGATAAGGAAAGGGAGATTGAAGAATACCAGGCCAAGATAGAGCGCCTGGTGGTCCAGTTTAGTGAGGGCAAAAGCCACACGAGGTACGAATTAGAGTACCTGAAGTGCCTAGTTGCAGAGGCCAAGAGCAATGAGATGAGGGTGCGGGAGGAGAACGCCCGCCTCATACATGAAGTAAAAGAGCAGGAGGAAAAGGTTAGGGAGGTAAAGGCAGCGTATAAGCTGGCCTGCGACCAAGGGTTTGAGGAAGCAGCTCATGGCCCCTGTAGGGAAGAGATAGAAAGCTTGAATATGGCTTTAAAGAGGGCAAAGGGGATGATATGCCTTATCAGCCCGAAGATAGGCCAGTCGGACTTTACCGGCAACCCAAATAGAATCGTCCCATAGGCAACACACAGAACAAGGTTGGTCAGGGAATCAGAGGTCCCACGACTGCCACCCACAGCTCCGAGAAACATGAGGTGTATCGAGGCGCCCCAACCCAAGGGAAAAGTCCATGAGGTTAAACCTGGGAGCCAGAGCAAGAAAGAGTGGCACCAGGAGGGGAACCATCCCTCCCAGGCTAGGTTAAATTGTTATGGGTGCGGGAAAGACGGTCACTGGAGAAAAGACTGTAGGAATCCCTGGAAAGATAACTAGGGAAAGGATCCCACAGCCCCAGCCCAAAAGGCAGGGCCAGATATCCCTCCCGCAGCGATTGAGTCATTTTTACAGTCCCTACGATCTCTCCTCCTGGTCAGCCAGGGAAAAATAGCTGTCACCACCGGTGCTGTAGTTCCCTCGGCCCCCTCTGCCGCCCCACTATGACTAGAGCCAGCACAGCCTGTCGACCTGTGTCCCCACGAAAATGCTGAAGGGAGCAGGCCCTATGATACGATGGGGGTAAAGACGGTGCAGGGGAGATATTCGGTGGACACTGGAGCTTCCAGCACGGTGGTCCACTCGGAAGACCTGACCAATTCACCCCGGTCTAACAAGGTCCCATTTAGCTTTATGGGACCCACAGGGAAACGGGCAGCTGGGATTGAACCTGAGATCAGAAATCCTCAGCCTGCAGCGCGTACACTCACACAGACTGCACACGCAGGCGCAGTCGCGTGCGTGAGAGGAAAAGTTCCCCAGCACTTGGCCCGAGTGATTCCCCCTCTCTTGTGGAACTCCGGGGAGGAGCCTGAACCAGGTTTTAGACCTGAAGGGGAAGACTCTCAGCCACCGGCAGCCGGTGGCAAGGGATTACCTGTCCCCAGCCCAGGTTTGGGAAGGGAGGGACCCAAGGGAGAAGGTCCCCAGCCAGCAAGGACTGTGACCCGAGCTAAGGGTCCGCTCGCCAGGGCAGCCCCACCAGCGACACTCCCTAGGAGGTCTCTTTGGGTACCCCAGCCCAAGAATGTATGGTCACCAGCTTTCCAGTGGAAAAGGGTGGACTCCCGAGTCAGGGAGAAGCCAAAAGACAGAAGTCCCCAACCAGCAGTCATAAGCTGCAAGGGACAAGAAGTTGAGACCAGTCCAGCCACGCCGCAGGGAGTAGCCTGCAACAGTCCAAACAGGGATTAGGCTGGCCACCCAGAGATGGGCAGCGCTTGTACATAGCTTTGTTCAAGTAACGTGTATAGAGGATTAAGTTAGAATGTGTTAATTTTAATCTATTATTGCAATTCGGTAGTGCTAATTATTAGAGTATAAGTTTTAAGCATGGTACCGTTCCAGAGTGTTGTCTATGTGAGCCAAGGTCGCGGGACCCGATCACATTCCCCCGAGCCAGGGAACCTGGCTAGATGTTCTTTTTTTAAGTCTTTTTCAGAGTTTCGGAAGGTGCAGAGGACCATCGTGTCTTTGGATGCTCGGGGAAAGGAGCACCCCTAGCCCACGAAGAGAGGGGTCTGCAGGAGGCAGATGCCCACAGCATATAAACTGTAATTGGAAATCCCGATTAAGATTAAGAGTTTACAAAAAGCTTGTTAATTATTTTATATTTTGTATTATGTACTGGTCCCAACTCCAAAGGAAATAATGTGTGAATTTAGTTCCTAACTGTGAGATTGTACTACTTGTTTAGAGTCAATTGAACAAATTGCATATGCCTGTGAATTGTAGTGTTTGCAGATTGTGGAAATTTGAAATACATTTATGGCTGGAGAATGGTGCCATTTATTAAAGTGTCAGGCAATTGCATTATAAAAAAAAAAGAAAAGGAAGCTAATTGTAGTGTATGTACCTTTAAGAGGAACTATATTTTTTTGAAGCCCCTGTGTACTGTAGTACCGGTAGTGACCACTCGGGTATATAAGCCTGTATAGCATCTTGTATAGTTAGTTCACCTCCAGACTTTGTTCAGTAAACACGTGTTAAATCAACTCCTGCATTCCGTGTCTCCATTAACACACGGATTCAACAGTGGCGACGAGTTAGAAACGAACTTACCTGCAATTCGGCAGCACCTCAAGGAGATCGATTCCTCAGACGAAGGTAGAAAAAAAAAAAAACTGGTTTCACCAGCTAAACGGGCTGGTGGCAGGTAGTGCACTGATCCTTCCTGGGCGGCGGGCTGGGGCTCGATCGGATGGCTCTGCAGCGGGGCCGGGCAGCGAGTCGGAAAGCAGAAGCAAACAGAGTCAGAGGGTGGAGCACTCAGGAGACGGTCGGCGCTGCAAAGCAGGTTGGCGTTCGGACCGAGCAGAGGGAGGGGAAAGTCCCAGAGGGTCCGATGGGAACGATTCTCCAAGTGACGGAGAAACTGTTTAAAATATATGTGCAAATTAAAAAAAATAAAAAAATAGAAATACCGCGAAAAGCTGCAGGTCGCAACGGGAACCGCGGAGAACAGCGTTGGCAGCAGCGGCAGCAGCGGGAAAGCGCGGGAGGCGCCATCTTGACTCGGCAGGGAAGAAGGAAAAGCACGGGAGGTGCCATTTTTGATTTTCAGGATGCCTAAGACTGGCAATATTACTGCTTTCGATCGTGATATAGAGGATTGGACCACATGTGTGGAAAGAGTGGAGGTATATTGCAAGGCGAATGAAGTAGCGGATGATAAAAAGGCATCGGTACTTCTCAATCCGATGGGCGCAAGGACATACGGGCTGTTACGAAACTTGATCACTCCAGCCAAACCGATGGACAAGAATTTTAAGGAGATTGTTGATACCCTACAGGAGCACTTAAACCCAACACCGCTGCTGATAGCGGAACGATTCAAATTCTTCAGGAGGAATCAGCACAAGAATGAAAGTAACGCTGATTACCTCACCGAATTACGAAAGCTGTCAAAGCACTGCCAATTCGGGGCAGGACTGGCAGATTCGACACTGGACAAGGCTTTCGGTGTGGCTGTATCATACAAAGCAGCAGCAAGAGGAGCTGCAGAGATACAGCAAAAGCCACAGGACTTCGGCACCCATGAAATGACACGAGGTTTCGAGAGATGTTATCACTGCGGCAGATCCACCCATGACCAGAGGGACTGCTGGTTCAAGGACAAAGCATGCAGGCAATGCGGAAAGATGGGACACATTGCACGTGTATGCAGATCTGGAAAGAAATCCGCTGACAGTAAATAGGTCAATAAGGAAAAGTACAGAAAGGTACAAATGATGACGGACAGTAGCTCCGAAGACCAGAAGAGCGATAGCGACTCCGGAAACAAGAGACTAAGCTGTCTCAAATTACATAATGTAATTGCCAAAGAAGATTACCAGACCATTTGGGTTACCCTCACGATAGCGGGGTCCCCAGTTAAAATGGAGCTAGATACAGGATCAGCTCTGACCATCATAAGTCGACGGGATTACGAGCGGCTATTTCCGCATATACCTTTGAAAGACACATCCATTATCTTGAAGACATATACGGGGCAGAAAGTATACCCCAGAGGGAAAATAAGGGTGCCTGTTGTATACAATGGCAAGGAAATACAGAAGTTGTATTTATACGTTCTGCAAGATGGTGGTCCACCGTTGTTGGGACATGAAAGAATCAGAAAGATACGTTTAGACTGGCACTCCATTCAGGCACTGACGGTGACCAGTAAGAAAAAAGAAATGATGATGACGTCATACCTGGACGATTAAAAGAAATCTTGGCTAACGCCAAAGAAGTGTTTCAACAGGAACTAGGAACCCTGAAAGGCGCCACCGCCTCAATAAAAGTGGAAGATGCGGCAATTCCCAAGTTTTTTAAGGCAAGGCCGGAGCCATACGCAATTCGTCCAGCAGTCGAGGCAGAGCTGGAGAATTTGGAAAAAGCAGGCGTGTTATCCAAGGTAGATTGGAGCGAGTGGGCAACACCCATCGTCCCGGTCATGAAGAAAATGTTGAATAATGATAAATCTGAAGAACAGAGAAAAATTCGCATCTGTGTGGACTTCAAGGTGACTGTAAACCCGGTTCTTCACATGGTACAGTATCCTCTTCCGAGGATAGAAGATATTTTCGCCTCACTATCCGGAGGGAAACGTTTCACCAAAATTGACTTGGCACAGGCATATCTACAGATGGAGGTTGAGGAGGCCTCTAAAAAGTATCTCACGATAAACACACACAAAGGCCTGTACCAGTACAATCGACTGGTTTTCGGAGTAGCATCAGCTCCAGCTATCTGGCAAAGAGCTATGGAGCAAGTCCTGCAAGGGATTCCGGGGACTCAATGCTACCTAGACGACATCCTTGTAACAGGAGAAAACGACAACCAGCACCTTGCCAATTTGGAGCAGGTGCTCATGAGGCTGAGAGAACGGGGCCTACGAGCAAATCTCCCGAAGTGCGAATTTTTCCAGAAACAAATATCATATTGAGGCCATGTCATTAACGAAGAAGGGTTGCATAAGTCACCTGAAAAAATTGAAGCGGTCGTAAAAGCCCCCGCGCCTGAAAATGTCTCACAATTAAGGTCGTTCCTGGGATGAATAAATTACTATCATAAATTTTTACCGAACTTGTCAACGGTTCTGCACCCTCTTAACGCACTGCTACAAACGGGAGTAATTTGGAAATGGAGCGAAGACTGTAAGCGTGCCTTCCATAAATGCGAAGGCTTGATCACGTCCAAGGAAGTGTTGGCTCATTACAACCCATCACTGCCAATCAGACTGGCGTGCGATGCATCCCCTTACGGCGTGGGAGCGGTATTATCGCATAGATTCCCTGATGGCTCGGAGCGGCCGATAGCTTTTGCGTAACGCTCATTGAACTCAGCTGAGCGTAACTATGCCCAGATTGACAGGGAGGCACTCAGCCTGGTGTGGGGGGTGAAGAAATTCAACCATTACCTACACGGGCAAAAATTTACCTTGTTGACTGACCATCAACCCCTCGTCTCCATATTCAACCCTAAAAAGGGCGTTCCCATTATGACAGCGCAAAGGCTACAGAGGTGGTCCCTTTTCCTAGGGGCACACCAATATGACATAGAATACAAAGGAACAAAACAGATGGGAATGCTGACGGGTTATCGCGCCTACCGTTGCCAACGGTAGAAGAGGCGCCTACAGTGGACCCAGTGGAGATGTTCCACTCGACCATAGTGGAATGTCTACCATTGACAAATTCTACCATTGAAAGGGAAACGAGAAATGACCCGACTCTCTCACGAGTCTACGATTTAACGGTGAAGGGATGGCCAGCACATGGCGAACCACTGTTGCCAGCATTCTTGCAAAGAAGAGAACAGCTGTCAGTGTGCCGAGGAACCTTGATGTGTGGATCCAGAGTGGTGATTCCACCCAAACTCCAGGATAAAGTGCTAAAGGAGCTTCACGAGGGGCATCTGGATGGAGTGAAAATGAAGAACTTAGCCAGAGCGTTTGTGTGGTGGCCAGGTATTGATGGAGACATCGAAGAAATGACCAAGAGCTGTCTAGGATGCCAGAAGGTCCAAAACGCCCCACCACAAGCCCCTCTACATCCATGGGAGTGGCCCTCATCTACATGGCAAAGGGTACATATCGACTTTGCTGGTCCATTTATGGACTCAATGTTCTTAATCGCGGTGGATGCACACTCCAAGTGGCCGGAGGTAATAAAGATGTCCTCCACCACCACGGAAAAAACCATCACAGTATTAAGGACCATATTCGCCAGGAATGGGCTGCCTGAACAGATCTGTTCTGATAATGGACCGCAATTTGTATCCGAAGAATTCAGGAAGTTCTTAAAAAACAATGGGGTTAAGCAGTACATGTCCGCCCCATACCATCCCGCCACCAATGGATTAGCTGAAAGGTTTGTCCAGACCTTCAAGAAGGCCATAAAGGCCATGGGTAATGAAGACATAAATCTACAACATAAGGTAGATAACTTCTTGTTTGCGTACAGGAATGCAACACATGTGGTTACAAACCAAACCCCCGCCATGATGTTTTTCAATAGAAGACTAAGATGCCGGCTGGATTTGATCAAGCCAAACATCAGAAGGGACGTAGAGAACTGGCAATTTCAAAGCATAAATGAAAGGCCAACTAGAACCTTCCAGATAGGTCAACACGTTTTGGCCCGGGACTACCGTACCGAGAAATGGCAGGCTGGAACTATTTGCACACGACTAGGACCGCTGATGTATACCGTGGACATTGGAGAAAGCATAATAAGGCGCCATGCTGACCAGATCATAGAGTCATCCGAAAAGGGACAACCTACACCACAACTCTATACGCCTAGTGATGAAGCAGATATACCCATAGTATCTACCTCCGATCCGGTGATACTGGAACCAGATGAACCCGACACTGGCATTCAAGCCGAATTGACCTTGCCAAAAGAACCTACTACACCACCGAAACCTACTACACCACCGAGGCGTTATCCGGACCGAGTCAGGAAGCCTCCAGAGAGACTGAATTTGTAATTGATTAACTTCAGCAAATGTGTAGATTATTGTTCTTATAAAAATGTTATGTACTATTTATCTAAAATGGGATGAATTGTTGTGTATGTACCTTTAAGAGGAACTATGTTTTTTTGAAGCCCCTGTGTACTGTAGTACCGGTAGTGACCACTCGGGTACATAAGCCTGTATAGCGTCTTGTATAGTTAGTTCACCTCCAGACTTTGTTCAGTAAACACTTGTTAAATCAACTCCTGCATTCCATGTCTCCATTAACACACGGATTCAACACTTGTTTTCTTCCATTTGTATTTTTAACAGATATGTTTTGGCTTGGTGGTAATCCCATTAAAGATGTTGTATCATGTTAAAACTATGTCACAAGTGGTGCAGGGGCATTCGCCCCCTCCATACTTGAATTATTGTAATTACTCAGTGGTGCAGGGGCATTGGACCCCCTCCATGCTTGAATTATTGTAAGTACTCAGTGGTGCAGGGGCATTGGACCCCCTCCGTGTTTGAATTATTGTAACTAATCATGTTTTTCTGTCGATAGATGCCTACCGTGTACTGCAATTCTCTCTGGGTAAAGAGATGGAGGTGTCGGGGGATCAAAGATAGATATAGATAAGTATAAGGGAAGGTTGTTTGTTGGGGGTCAGAAATTATTGCTCACCTTTGAGCAGGATACTACAAGCAAGTTTAATATCCAATGGGGGACTGTAAGGTTCGCAAGAATTTCGGAATATTTCTACAGCCCCGAAGATTATTTTTTGATTAAAGAAAACCTGGGTGGAATATACCTTAAAAACCCAGGCATCAAAATGGCTGTCAGGCCTTGTGGCAGAAGACAAAGAGAGCATCTCCCATCGCAGGCTGACAAAAGGATTTGAAAATACCAGCCTGTGTGAATGCATGAAGTACTTGAAACTGTTAATCAACTGCAGTTTAGGAAGTTTCACCCACAGGACAAAGGATGTTTGTTTACAGAACTCTCTACAATGTTGACTCAAAGGCTTAAGTACTTAAAGCTGTCAATCAATTGCGGTTGGACTGTGACTTCAGGACAATGGTTTGTTTACAAAGCACTTGAGTGATGTTGACTGAACGCTTAAGGATGCCTGAGACATTTTGTATTAAGCACAAACCAGTTAAAATGAATGGGTAACACATTCAAACCCATTACAGTCAATGGGGACAGATCGATCCCTTTTGTATAGCCCAGATACATCCAGATTTGGGCGCGAAGACAACGGCTCCCAATGGGGTATAAAGATAGCCTCTCGGGAAGCCATTCTCCCTCTCTCTCTCTGCCGCCTTGCCTCCGTGCCCTGCCTACAGAGGAACAGCTCAGCAGCCTGAAGAAGTGAAATACCAGCAGTTACTTTGAATTACTGGGGTATCTCTACTTCGGGGCGGTGAAGAATCTAAGACAGACCGCAAGGGCATGGAGCAGGCATTCACTGGTGAGCATAAAACTTTCTGGCCCATTTCAAGGCAACCTAGATAGGTATTAGGGGTGGGACTTAAAGGGGAATTTTGTTAAAATTGTTATTTTAGTCAATTTTCCCTCGTTGTGCCCGTTTCTCCTCCCCGTTTAAGTAAAAGTGCTGTATTAAGAAAAGGTGTGCTGTATTAAGCAAAGGTGTGCTGTATTAAGCAAAGGTGTGCTGTACTAAGCAAAGGTTTGCTGTATTAAGCAAAAGTGTGCTGTATTAAGCAAAGGTGTGCTATATTAAGCAAAGGTGTGCTGTATTAAGCAAAGGTGTGCTGTATTAAGCAAAAGTGTGCTGTATTAAGCAAAGGTGTACTGTATTAAGCAAAGGTGTGCTGTATTAAGTAAAAGAGTGCTGTACTCATCCTTATTTTCAATTTATTCTTATTTTCAATAAATACTCGTCTTCTTTGCACCCAACCACGAGTCTCGTTTTGTCTACATCGCAACTGAAATAAGTCCGGCGATCAGAACCAGAAAAGGGAAGCGATTCAAAACCACACGGGACTCTGGTGCAGCTCAGATACTTCTGACTGGCCAGAGAGAATAACCCCAGTAACCACCACCCCCCCCCGTTTCTACAGATGGCACACACTGCAGCCACAGTACGCTGGTGGTGGAGGGAGTGAATGTTTAAGGTGGTGGATGGGGTGCTAATCAAGCGGGCTGCTTTGTCCTGGATGGTGTCGAGCTTCTTGAGTGTTGTTGGAGCTGCACTCATCCAGGCAAGTGGAGAGTATTCCATCACAGTCCTTACTTGTGCCTTGTAGATGGTGGAAAGGCTTTCAGGAGTCAGGAGGTGAGACACTCGCCACAGAATACCTAGCCTCTGGCCTGCTCTTGTTGCCACTGTATTTATGTGGCTGGTCCAGTTAAGTTTCTGGTTAATGGTGACCCCCAGGATGTTGATAGTGGGGGATTTGGCAATGGTAATGCCATTGAACATCAAGGGGAGGTGGTTAGACTCTCGCTTGTTGGAAATAGTCATTGCCTGGCACTTCTGTGGCGCAAATGTTACCTGCCACTTATCAGCCCAAGCCTGAATGTCGTCCAGGTCTTGTTACATGTGGGCATGGACTGCTTCACTATCTGTGGAGTTGTGAATGGCTTTGAACACTGTGCAGTCATCAGCAAACATCCCCATTTCTGACCTTATGTTGGAGGGAAGGTCATTGATGAAGCAGTTGAAGATGGTTGGGCCGGAACTCCTGCAGCGATGTCCTGGGGCTGTGATGATTGACTTTCAACCACCACAACCATCTTCCTTTGTGTTAGGTATGACTCCAGCCAGTGGTGTGTTTTCCCTCTGATGCCCATTGGCGTCAGTGTTACTAGGGCTCCTTGATGCCAGACTCGGTCAAATGCTGCCTTAATATCAAGAGCAGTCACTCTCACCTCACCTCAAGATCATGTATAAGGCCATTTCTAGTGCAGCTCCATTTACATTTGCCTTTTGCACATATCAAAAATGCAGTACCCAATTTTAGATTAGTTTCACTCCTCTGGAGATGGAGCTTGTTTGGATTTTCCACAGCATTTGTGTTCACTCTAAGAAGGAGTAGATTGTAGCTCCACAGACTCATTGAAGGGTCACAGTCTCAGGATACGGGGTAGGACATTTATGACTGAAGTGAGGAGAAATTTCTTCACTCAGAGGGTGGTGAACCTGTGGAATTCTCTACCACAGAAGCAATTCACTGAATATATTTAAGAAGGAGATAGATAGATTTCTAGACACAAAAGGCATCAAAGGGGTATGGGGAGAGAGCGGGGATATGGTATTGAGATAGAGGATCAGCCATGATCATATTGAATGGCGGAGCAGGCTCGAAGGGCTGAATGGCCTACTCCTGCTCCTATTTTTCTATGTTTCTATGAAATGTAACATCTATATTGTCATTGAACCCTATTGTTATAAGCAACTTTTCCACTCCTCCAATTGCTGCTTATATTTCTAATGCTTTCTTAAGGTTGACGTTTGGCTCTCTCAGAAGTTTCCTCTCATTTGACACCAAGCACAATTCTATCATGAATCAGTGACTTCTTCAGTTAACCAACATCAAGTCCGCAAAGTTCTTCAGTACAGTAAATAGTGATCAATCAGCTCCGCACTCTGCTGACGGCTTAAATTAAACACACCTCTTCCTTAGCTTCAAACTTCCCCATAACTTACTTCACTTTCTTCTCATCCCCCACAGTATCCTATGCCAACATTTTAGACAGCAAAACAACTTCATAGCCAGCTCATAATTCACCAACCTTTGCTTAAACTTCTTCCAGTTCGGCAACAGTTAGCAATTGTGATTACTCAAGTATTCCTTGTGTATTCACTTTGACATGCATTTGTTTCTTCTCATCAACTTCAATCAGCCATTTTGAAACACTTTAGGCGCCATGTAATGATGTCTCCAATTCACAACATAGCTTCTTTTCCATCCAGCGGTTTCCTTATTTCTGCTTCATAAAAAATACAACCTCAACATCGCATAGATTTTACGATTGGGCTTATACTCAACTAGAAAACTACCTGATCCTGCATGTATTTTCAGGGTCAGCTCTTTTAAAATAATTTAGGAGAGCTCCCAACATTTAAAATGCCTGTCATAGAGAGATCACTGCCAGTGGTAGGCAGGAAATCTGATGCAGTTGCAAGACTTAAAAACCTGCAGCAACTTAAAAGGGTAGGCGTTGAGTCAATATTCAAAACAGCCAACTTCTTTAATGACAGAATGTCTGGAAATAATTTATCAACCTCTGATGAGGTCATTTGAATTTTTTTGGAGGAAGCGAGGTAGAAGAGAGGGCCCTTCTCAACAATGAGCACTGCATGACCCCATGAAGAACAGTACAGGGATAAAGGATAAATGTGGTGGCTACCGTGGAGCCCAGCTCAACCATATGGTGCACTTCAAACAACATGGAAAATGTTTAATAACCTTGTCAAGTTAGGATTACCTTCCAAGCAAGTGTGGCACTTACAATCCCTTGCACTGCTTACCATGGATAACCATTATTGTCGCAGGGTATACATTGCACCCCCAGCATTTACTTGAAAGTGTTTCTTCACTCACATCTTTATATGCATTCACACCAAAATATTCCTCCCATCTAATATGGCTGACTTGTTATGTCCGTGTATAAGAAGACACAGACTGCGGCGAACGGTACAATAGGTGTTTACTCAACGTGGCTCAGACTGCAACTGATCTGTACAGATTACTACTCAGCGTTATATACAGGTGTGGTCACTGCCGGTACTACAGTATACATGAGCTGTAAAAAGTAGTTCCCCCCTTAAAAGTACATACATTACATGACTGATGCATGTAGATATCATCACACTCACTAAGGGCTGCATATTGACACTTAGGGTATCATTGCATGTTATCAGAACAGTTGGAAATCCTCACTTATTCTTAGCTGGTTGCTGAAGAAGACAGCCTATAAGAAAAGAGAGAGAACACATACAAGATGAAAGCTGCCTAGCATTCTCGCTGTTACCCCATAAGAAAGAAAGAACTTGCATTTTATATAGCATTTTTCATGACCTCAGGATGTCCAAAAGCACTTCACAATCAATGAATTACTTCTGAAGTGCAGTCACTGTTGTAATGAATATAAGAAGCCCTACAACTACAGGGAAGAAAGGCAATAATGGGGGATAAGGAAGATGAAGGACTGCCCCAGCTCAAGGCTCTTTCTTTTCATTCTATTCTTTCATTCAGTCACTTACTGAATTTATATATTGAAGATCTTTACCATGTTACTCCTGCTGAAACTTATACATGAAGGCTGCTCATAAGGATACATTTGTCACCCACTTTCCTTTCTTTCTGTAGGTGTGGATGAAGAAGTTGAGTCAGTGCCACAAGGTACAATAGCATTTCACAGCTCCTCCAAAGCATCAGCTCAGATATATTCACAGTCGGAAACTTAGAGTGAGATTGAGCTAGAGAGGTGTGCACTGGGTGAGGCACAGAGTATGAGTGAGTAGGAGCAGGTAGTGGTGCCAGAGAAGGAGCAGGAACTTATTATCTGGAAGATCAGTCTGCAGCCTGCCTCAGTTTATGAGCCCAGGGAATAGGACATATGGAATCTTTTTCAAAAGAAGGATACTTTCTAAGCATCATATATTGATGAAATCATTGGCTGCCATGCCAAGTAATATGACAGAAATAATGATCCATGTGCAGGAGTTTATTAGCTGCATTTACAAAGCCTTGCAGGATGGTTTTGCAATATTGTAGTCTCCCATGGAAATTTTAGCAACTCAAGGAATATCTGGTGAGCTTCGAATGGCAGAGGCACTAAGACTAAATGGTGTATCTCCCCAAATGCTTAGACTACTTCCAACTTTGACATACGTGGGGATGGGCTTTCCTTGAGTTCATTGGTGCCATCAGACCTGCTGTCATACTGATTAGTGGCCGTGGTGAAGCAGTGCCTAACAGCAAGGGCATGGCTCGAATGAGCACAGAAGATGGTGCTATCTCTAAAGACTCACCTTTCTGGCAGCCCTCTCTGATGGCTGCACATGTGAAGAAAATGCACAGGATCAGGCTGCACCCACAACTGCAGAAGTGATGGATCCTGTCACTGGTCCATCTTAGATGCTGAGAAACAATGGCAATCTCATTCTCAAGAGGCTCTTGTCTCCCACTGTAATGCAGTTGGATGATCAGCAGAAACCTTGGAAGAGGTGGAAACAGCCAATTACACCATTTCTCCGGGGGACCCAATGATCTCTCACTGAAGTTATGATGGGAGATTGGGCGAATCCCCACAGAAATTAGTGGTGGAAATCGTGAGATACACTGATTTTCTCCACAATTAATGATACGTTATCAGGCGTGGTTCAGTTGGTAGCACTCTCGCCTCTGAGTCAGAAGGTTGTGGGTTCAATTCTCAATCCAGAGACTTGAGCACAAAGACACTGAGGGAGTGCTGCACTGTCAGAGTTTCCGTCTTTCAGATGAAATGCTAACCCAAGGCTCCGTCTGCTCTCTCAGGTGGACGCAAAAGATCCCATGGCACTATTTCAAACAAGAGCAAGGGAGTTATCCCTGGTGTCCAGGCCAATATTTATCCCTCAATCAACATTATTAAAAAACAGATTATCTGATCAATAGCACATTGCTGTTTCTGGGAGCTTGCTGTGTGCAAATTGCCTGCCGCGTTTCCTACATTACATAAGAACATAAGAAATCAGAGCAGGCATAGGCCATACAGCCCCTTGAGCCTGCTCCACCATTCAATAAGATCATGGCTGATCATCGCCCTCAACTCCACTTTCCCGCCCGATCTCCATATCCCTTGATTCCCCTAGAGTCCAAAAATCTATCTATCTCAGCCTTGAATATACTCAAAGACTCAGCATTCACAGCCCTCTGGGGCAGAGAATTCCAAAGATTCACAACCCTCTGAGTGAAGAAATTCCTCCTCATCTCAGTCTTTATTCAAAAAAGGTGGTAGAGAGAAAATGGGGAATTACAGACCGGTAAGCCTGACATCGGTAGTGGGGAAAATGCTAGAGTCCATTATAAAAGATGTAATAGCAGAGCACTTGGAAAACAGTGACAGGATCGGACAAAGTCAACATGGATTCACAAAAGGTAAATCATGCTTGACTAATCTACTGGAATTTTTTGAGGATGTAACTGGTAAAATAGATAAGGGAGAACCAGTGGATGTGGTGTATCTGGACTTTCAGAAGGCCTTCGATAAGGTCCCGCATAAGAGATTAGCGTGTAAAGTTAAGGCACATGGGATTGGGGGCAAGGTATTGACTTGGATAGAGAAGTGGTTGGCAGACAGAAAGCAAAGAGTTGGAATAAACGGGTCTTTTTCCGAATGGCAGGCAGTGACTAGTGGGGTACCGCAGGGATCGGTCCTTGGACCCCAGCTATTCACAATATTGTGGCGGAGCCACTAAGGGACTCCGATCAATTGTATATAATTCCCTTTAATAGTATGTTAGCTACAGCCTGAGTCTGTATCTTTGTTTTCACTGTTTACATGTACGGAGCGTGATCACTTTAATAGCGTGGGTAAACGCAGTGATGTCACGCCGTTCATCACGTGATTCCCCCACCGGTGGGAAAAACGTGATGACATCATGATGTCAGCCACGAGACCGCCCAAACAGTCCTCGTGGAGCCTCCGAACTGACTAGACCTATATTCGATGTTCTCCTGTAGTTATCCATTAAACTCTGTTAGTTTTCATTAAACCTCATTTATTTGATCGCCTGAGTGGACCTCAGTCATTTGGATAGGAACTAGACATTCCTACATTGGTGACCCCGACTTTTGCGAACGGTTTCCGCAGAAGTTACTGAACATGGAATCGAATGCCGTTGCTTTGAAGCTACCACAGTTCTGGGAGCAACAGCCAGCCACGTGGTTCATCCAGGCTGAAGCCCAGTTCGCAATCAGGAACATCGTTGCGGATCAGACCCGTTACTATTACGTGGTCTCCGCCCTCGACAGCGCCACAGCCTCGCGGATCGTCAGCCTGCTTGGTAATCCACCTGAAGATCGCAAGTATGAAATGATAAAGGCGCCGTTGTTACAGGTCTTTGGGCTCATGAAGTCGGAGCGCGCCCGCCGGCTGCTCGCTGTGCCTGGCCTCAGGGACTCCAAGCCGTCCGAGCTCATGAGCCAAATGCTCACGCTCCTGGGCTCCGAACCGGAATGCTTCCTCTTCAGGGAGCTATTCCTCAGCCAGCCACCGGAGCAAGTTCAGGCTGCCCTAGCCAGGTCGGAAGTCACCGACTGCGCAGAGCTGGCTGCCGAAGCGGACAAGATCTTCGCAGTGACACAGCAGTACTGCGCTGCCACGAGGCGCCCATCCCCCACAGACGCTGCTCCAGCCCCTCAACCTGCGGGGTTGTGCTACTATCACGCCCGTTTTGGCGCAAAAGCAAGATGCTGCCACCCTCCCTGCAGTTTTTCGCTCAAAAAAACCCAGCAGCAACCCTGTCGAAAGAGGATCGGTTATAACAAGTGCCCCGTGGCTGCGATGGCAATCGGTAATGCGGCAAAACTCTTCATCACCGACTCCCTATCTAGTCGACGTTTCCTCTGCGACACCGGGGCGCAGTGTAGCATCCTACCCGCATCAAATCTTGATCTACAAGCCGGGGGGCACGGCCCCTCCCTCGAGGCGGCTAATGGTGGGGCCATTCGGACCTTCGGAAGACGGCGGGTCCAGGTGTGCTTTGGCGGCCAACGGTTTTACTGGGATTTCATCACGGCCAAAGTCTCTCAAGCCATCCTCGGGGTGGATTTTTTGTGCGCCAACGGCCTCCTGGTGGATGTACGGCACCACCGGTTGATCAATGCGGCCACTTTTCACTCCATCCCGTGCCACCGCGGTAACGCCGTGTCGCGCACTGTCTCCTGTGCATTCCCACCTCCGGATGACGTCACTCGCCTCCTCGGAGATTTCCCAGACCTGACCAGACCCACTTTCTCTTCCATGGCCACGAAACATGGTGTAGAACATCACATCACCACTACTGGCTCCCCGGTCTACGCGCCTCGAACCTGGCAAGCTCGCGGCTGCGAAAGCGGAGTTCGACACGATGGAGCGGCTAGGGATTATTCGCCGGTCGAATAGTCCCTGGTCTTTGTCTCACCACATTGTTCCGAAACCTGGCGGCGGACGGCGGCCTTGCGGCGACTACCGACGCCTGAACGACACCACTACTCCTGATCGGTACCCGATCCCTCATATTCAGGATTTCTCTGCCCATTTGGCGGGAAATACCATTTTTTTCAAAAGTCGACCTTGTCCGTGGCTACCACCAGGTCCCCGTACACCCGCAAGACATCCGAAAACTGCAGTCATCACCCCATTCGGCCTGTTTGAATTTCTGCGAATGCCGTTTGGATTGAAGAACGCTGCACAGGCTTTCCAGCGCTTGATGGATTCCGTGCTTCAGGACCTCAAGCTTCTATTCGCCTACCTCGACGACATCCTCATCGCCAGCCCTAATAAAGAGGAGCACATCTGCCATTTACGCACCCTCTTTAGACGCCTCAGTCAACATGGCTTGATCATCAATCTGGCCAAGTGCCAGTTCGGCCTGCAGCAGATTGATTTCTTAGGCCATCGCATCACATCGGACGGCGCAATTCCCCTGCAAATGAAGGTGGAGGCAGTTACTTCGTTCCTGCGCCCGCAGACCGTCATGGCCCTGCAGGAGTTCCTCGGGATGGTAAACTTTTATCACCGGTTCGTCCCTAATGCAGCTCTGCTCATGCAGCCCCTGTATGAGGCCCTCAAGGGCAAGTCCGGCAAGGATCCGATTAGCTGGACGGTCGACATGGACCGGGCGTTCGTCGACACAAAAGGCGCCTTAGCCAACGCAACCATGCTGACGCACCCGCTCCCAGGTGCCACCATCGCCCTTACCACCGATGCATCAGACTACGCCATCGGCGCAGTGCAGGAACAGTAGGTGCATGGGACGTGGCAACCGCTGGCGTTTTTCAGCCGTCAACTACGGCGAAACGAACGGAAGTACAGCACGATCGACCGGCAGTTGCTGGCCCTTTTTCTGGCCATCCGCCATTTCCGGTTCTTGCTAGAGGGACGTCCATTCACGGCTTTTGTGGAGCATAAGCCACTAACGTTCGCTATGGCCAAGACCGCCGAACCATGGTCAGCTCGGCAACAACGTCAGTTGACATTTATCTCAGAATTCACCACTGACATTCAGCATGTGTCCGGTAAAGACAACCTGGTGGCGGATTGCCTCTCCCGCGCGACCGTTCATGCAGTCCAGCTTGACATCGACTATGCCCTCATGGCTGCGGATCATGCCTCGGATCCGGAAGTCCAATCTTACAGAACCAACCCCTCTAGCCTCCAAGCGGCCGACGTCAAATTCCATGCCGCGGGCACTACGCTACTCTGCGACGTCTCCATAGGAGATCCTCGCCCTATCGTGCCGGTCGCCTGGCGCCGAAAAGTTTTTGACGCCATACACGGGTTGTCGCACCCTGGCATGAAGGCCTCGCAACGGCTGATGTCGTCCAAATTCGTGTGGCGGGGCGTGCACGTGGATGTTTGCGACTGGGCCAAAACCTGCGTGGTCTGCCAAAAGGCCAAGTTGCAGCGTCACGTCAAGGCTCCATTGGCCACTTTCGCTGTTCCGGAACGTAGGTTTGATCATGTGCATGTGGATCTGGTGGGGCCACTTCCACCTTCGCACGGGTTTACTCATCTTCTTACAATGGTGGACCACACCACTCGATGGCCGGAGGCGGTTCCTTTGTCATCCACCACTTCTGCAGACGTCGCCAGGGCATTGATCTCCTCTTGGGTCGCCCGTTTCGGGGAACCGGTGGACATCTCATCTGATCGTGGGCCGCAGTTTCTTCTGAGCTCTGGAACGCTGTGGCTCAGGGGCTCGGCGTCAAGCTACATCGCACCACTGCCTACCATCCACAGGCGAACGGCCTGTGCGAACGATTCCACAGGTCGCTCAAAGCCGCACTGCGAGGCAGCCTTCAAGGCGTGGGCTGGGTGGACAGGTTTCCATGGGTCCTTTTTGGGTCTTCGTACGGCGCCTAAAGTAGATCTTCAATCGTCCTCGGCGGAGCTCGTATATGGTCAGCCACTAAGCGTACCAGGGGATTTCCTTCCGACTCCAACAGAGCCATGGTCCGCATCCCAGCAGCTCATCAGCCACCAGGAGGCGGCCAGAAGTTTCGGTCCAGTGCCTACGTCGCATCACGGCTTGCAGAGCTCCCACGTCCCAGCTGAGCTGAAGAACGCCGACTATGTGTTTATCCGCCACGGCGTTCATCGGGATCCGCTCATACCCCCTTACACTGGTCCTTTCCGCGTGATAGAGCCGGGAGACAAAACTTTTTCGGTCGATATCGGAGGTAAACCAGACCACATTTCGGTTGACCGGTTGAAACCGGCTCACTTGGACCTTGACCGCCCAGTCGAGATCGCACAACCGCCGAAACGTGGCTGACCGCCCACAGTCGCCGTGCCAGATCAAACGCAACTGCCCACCAGCTCGCCCGCCGTCCATCAGCTTCCACTTCAAGGCTACAGAAGTTGATCTGACAGGCTTGTTAGGCCTCCTCGCCGTTTTACTTTTGTTATTAAAGACAATTCTGCGGGGGTGCATGTGGCGGAGCCACTAAGGGACTCTGATCAATTGTATATAATTCCCTTTAATAATATGTTAGCTACAGCCTGAGTCTGTATCTTTGTTTTCACTGTTTACATGTACAGAGCGCGATCACTTTAATAGCGCGGGTAAACGCAATGACGTCACGCGTTCATCACGTGATCCCCCACCGGCGGGAAAAATGTGATGACATCATGACGTCAACCACGGGACCGCCCAAGCAGTCCTCGTGGAGCCTCCGAACTGACTAGACCTATATTCGATGTTCTCCTGTAGTTATCCGCTAAGCTCTGTTAGTTTTCATTAAACCTCGTTTGTTTGATCGCCTGAGTGGACCTCAGTCTTTTGGATAGGAACTAGACATTCCTACAATATATATAAATGATCTGGACAAGGGAACTAGATGTAATATCTCCAAATTTGCAGATGACACAAAGCTGGGTGGGCGTGTGTGCTGTGAGGAGGATGTCGAGGAGCTCCAGGATGATTTGGACATGTTGGGTGATTGGGCAGAAACATGGCAGATGCAATAAAACGTGGATAAATGTGAGGTTATCCACTTTAGTGGCAAAAACAGGAAGGCAGATTATTATCTAAATGGCAATAGATTGGGAGAAGGGGAAGTGCAACGAGACCTGGGTGTCCTTGTGCACCAGTCGCTGAAGGTAAGCATGCAGATGCAGCAGGCGTTTAAGAAGGCAAATGGTATGTTGGCCTTTGTAGCAATAGGGTTTGAGTACAGGAACAAGAATGTCTTGCTGCAGTTATACAGGGCCTTGGTGAGACCACATCTTGAGTATTGTGTGCAGTTTTGGTCGCCTTATCTGAGGAAGGATGTTCTTGCCATGGAAGGAGTTCAGCAAAGATTCACCAGGCTGACACCTGGGATGGCAGGAATGATGTATGAGGAGAGATTGGGTCGATTGGGCTTGTACTCGCTGGAGTTTAGAAGAATGAGAGGTGATCTCATTGAAACTTATAAAATTCTGACAGGACTGGACAGACTAGATGCAGGAAGGATGTTCCCGATGGTCGGGGAGTCCAGAACCAGGGGACACAGTCTAAGGATAAAGGGTAGGCCATTTAGGGCAGAAATGAGGAGGAGTTTCTTCACCCAGAGAGTGGTGAACCTGTGGAACTCTCTACCACAGAAGGCGGTGGAGGCTAGTTCATTAAATATATTCAAGAAGGAGTTGGATATATTTCTTAAGGCTAAAGGGATCAAGGGGTATGGGGAGAAAGCAGAGACCGGGTACTGAATTTGGATGATCAGCCATGATCGCATTGAATGGCGGAGCAGGCTCGAGGGGCCGAATGGCCTACTCCTGCTCCTATCTTCTATGTTTCTATGTTTCTATGTTTAAATGGCCTACCCCTTATCCTGAGACTATGCCCCCTAGTTCTAGACATTCCAGCCAGGGGAAACAACCTCTCAGCATCTACCCTGTCAAACCCCTTCAGAATCTTGTATGTTTCAATGAGATCACCTCTCATTCTTCCAAACTCCAGAGAGTATAGGCCCTGGATTACAACAGTGACTACACTTCAAAAGTACTTCATTGGCTGTAAAGCACTTTGGGATGTCCAGTGGTCGTGAAAGGCGCTATATAAATGCAAGCCTTTCTTTCTTTAAAAATAAGCACCCTTGCACATTTCATTGAAAAAGTAACTACAGTATTTGTGAGTTATGCGGGGAAATGGAAATGAAAATGGATCAAGGTTTTGGAAGGTTTTGGGATATCTGAGCAACGACGGGTGGGAATGATAAAAGAAGAGAAGGCAGCATAGAGAAAAATGTTCTGAGTGAGTGGGGATTGGCAGAAGTTATTGAGAGACTGGTGACTGTGGGGCATTCAATAATTAGGTGTGAGGACAGAGAGATAAATAGAGCAGATGAGCTAACTTGTGTGGTTTTGTACTCACCAGGGGCTAAAGTGAGTCACGCAATATTGAGCAAAGACCATTTGTTGAAGGGAACTGAAGCCTGTACGAGTTCCTTCTGTTTTGAGATGAATGGCACTGATGACAGGCAGCCTGAGGTCCTAAAAATATAAATGGTTCAGAGGTTGCAAAATAGAATTGCAAAATGAATGTTGTCTGGAATGGTGCAGCACTTACTGATGGTAATGTGAGACTGAGTAGAATAATTGGTTGTAACCTGTTGTTGGAAAGACTGTATACAGAAGCAATGATGTGGGCTGAAAATAGAAGCAACAGAAACGAGGCTGAGAAGAGCGCCAATGATGAATCCAGGTTTTAGCTCATTGATCTAGGAAGAGAGGCTGAGAACATGGAATCTAATGTCTTTGCAAGAAAGAAGATCAGGGAGCATGAAATCGGATTCAAAATTTCAAATTAATGAAGGGAGTAAATAAAACGGCTGGAGAGGAATTTTGTTAAAGCCAGAGGACGCAACTAAAAGTGAAAAATAAGCTGCAAGCTACCTGAAAAATAACGGCACAGAAATTCGGGTCGGGGGCTTCCCGCGGGTGCAAGCCCCCGACCTGCACTTACCTTGCGTGCCGGCAGTTGAGCTCTGGGCTCCCATGGAATTCCGCTCCGGGGCCTGCTCCAACTCCTGGTGCGCTGTGCTTGCGTGTCCCAGGGGCGTAATTAGTGCGATGCGTCCCCTGGGATCACGTGAACCATGGGCAGCCAATCAGAAGAGGGAAAAGCCCATTCATAAGATTGACAGGAAGACCTGTCTAAACTTATGAATATACGGGCCCCAAAATAACAGTAAACCTTCAAATAAGTTTTTTTTTAAATCACACTTTTAAAAAAAACTATAAATTACATTAAATAACTATTTTAAACAATAATTAAAATTTTTGAAAAAAATAATTTTATGAAAAAATGGGGCTAAAAATAAACTTACCTTGCTTTAAAGTATTTAAAAATAATAAACCTGTGGAAAAAATGTTTTCATTTTAATTAATTGACCACTTACCTTTTAAAATGCAGGCCTTACGCCTGCTTTTTACATTTCTAAAATCTAAAGACTTACCCTCACGGAAAAACCGGTAAAAAAAACGTAAGTTCAAAGCGCACACGCAGACTCCCGCGCGCACGCGTTCGACTTCTGAACCCCTTCGTTCAGAGGAACGGAAGTGCCGGTTTCCTGCACATGCGCAGTGCATGCAAGAAACCGGCACTTCCATCGGGTCCACGCATGAGTACCCTGTGCGTACTCACACGTTGGGACCCGAATTTCTGGGCCAACATCTTCCTCAACAACATCGTACCTTTAGATAAGAGGCTACCCCACAAGATTAAAGGGGTGAAATTGGATATCGCCTCATTTGGGGTGCTAACTTTTGAAATTTTGGAAATTTAGCGCCAGGCGCTAAGGATCCTGAATTTCTACTAAATTGGGTGTTAGCGCCCCAGGAAGGAAGTGGGGCGCTAAATCAAGCGCTAATGACCTCAGTGGGGTGCTACAGGGGCGCTACCAGTAGAGCGCTAATGAATTTCAGGTGCAATGCATTCAGCAATGATCCTTCACACTGGTTCCTTCCAGCTCTTCAAGGGGAGGTTGCATCATTGTGCAGATGCTCATTTTCAGCATTGCTGGCTTTGAGGCGACCTGTGAGCGAGTGAATCCCCTGATGGCTACGGCTGTTCCCACTCCCAGGGAGAGAGCTCGTCAGTTCACAGACGTGACATTGAAGGCATTGGTGGCTGGAGTGGAGCGAAGGAGGGCAATGCTGTTCTTGGCCACTAGAAGGAGGCCATCACCTCAAGTGTTCAGGGCAATGTGGGGGGAAGTGGCCCAGGAGGTCTCGGCCAGTAGTGTGGTGGAACGCGGCCTGACACAGTGTTGCAAGAAATTCAATGACCTCAGTTGGGTGGTCAAGGTGAGTACATGCTTCAACAGCTCCTACATACCAGCATCTGAACCTCAGTCTGTGCACACTGCGCAAACAACCACACCGCCACCACTCACCCACCAAACATCTTCACCTACTCAAACTCACATCCACATCTCACGCCTTGCGTACAATCACAGCTATTCAACGACGGCAGGCATATCTCCCAAACACATAGCTGGACTCTGACTCAAACACATTTGTCTCTCATGCAGGCCAGGATGGCCCACAATAGGAGGGAGCAGCAGAGAACAGGCGGGGATGATGCGCAGCTCCAGCAGGTCTCGGACCTTGAGGAGCGAGTGCTGTGACTCATTGAGCAGCAGGTGGTGGGCGCCGTGGCCGTTGGCGACGTCGACCCCATTGGGGGCAAAAACGGTATCTTCAGCCCCTCTCCTTCTCTCATCCCACTTCCCCCTCACACCACAAACCTTTCTCACCTTCCACCTCCTGGGAAGGTCTGCATTCCTTGCTCCAGTCCTGCCCCCTGCCCTCAACTTAACGCGAGTCTTGTGCCTTTATGCTTTCAGAGAATTAGCAACCAGATGACCAGCCTGTCTCTGAGCCTCCCACTGAGAGTGAGGAAGGAGAAGAGGAGGAGGAGCAAAGCACCGCGTCACTGCATCTCTCACCCGCAGGCACCACCTCAGATACTGGCACTACGCAATCTTTAGAGGCAAGTTTAGTAGAGGTCTGCACTGGGTGATGTACCGGTGATGAATGGGCTGCAGCAAGGCCAGGGGGAAAGGGTAACTCAGGAGCCAGCTCCCCAGAAGGCGAGTTAGCACGCGAGTTCTGCTGCACAGAACTCAGATGAGGATCTCAATGGGGAGGTGTTCACAAGAAGGGTGATGGCCATGCACAACGAGATGATAGGTGACATGAATCAGTCATTCATGAAAGAAAGGCTTATGAAATAATACTGAGCAGCCTGCGGGTGGCGCTGTCCAGGGAGCGTATAAATACTCGGGCATGGGCCCAGCTTGCGCAGGACATTCTTAACAGGAACTAGTGAAGGACACAACTAGACCTCCATGTTGTAAAACAGTTGATTAAAGCTTTGTTTAACGCTTAGACCAAGTGCCTAGTAGTTTTCTTACGTCAATAGGTGCAGTGGCAAGGGTGCCCCAGAGCCTCTTGGCAATGGTAAGGAGCATGGAGGAGTCCACCTCCAACATTGCACAGAGCTTTGCGCACACCATGGAGCCCATCATTTCCAGTGGATAGGATAGTGGACTCCCAGAGAGACCGTGTGGATTCAGACCTCATGTCGTGTGTGATGGGCAATGTGGCAGCTTCCATTGCAGCACAGGCGGATGCGACGCAACATCTTAGTGCTGTAATGTAGTGGTTGCTACCATCGAGTCTCAGACTGCTCTCCTGCAGTCTCAGCTTGATGTCATGAAAGCTCTGACTGCTGCCATCATCGCTGGGTCCACCACAGTCCATCGGGTATCTCACGGTGTCGCAGCAGCTCAGCAATCTGTGCTCCAGCCGATTGGTAGGGATGCTGAGGTACTGGCCCGGGGGAGTGGCAGTGGGTCAGTGGAGCGGGAACCTGCTGTCCTCTCTCAGGATGACAGCATTCCTGATCCCACCACTGCCACTCCGCCATTGCACTTGTCGCTGCCTGTCATCCAGCCAGCCCAGACTGCCGCCGCCCAGCCTGAGGTGGCGCAGTGTACAGCTGGGCCTTCCAGGCCCAGAGCTGTTCGAGGGCGTCCTGCAAGGCCATCTGTAGTCTCTGGCACTGACACTCAGCAGCTGAGGGTGACCTAATAGAGGTCTTCAAAATTATGAAAGGTTTTGATAGAGTGGATGCAGAGAGAATGTTTCCACTTGTGGGGAAGAGCATAACTAGAGGCCATCAATATAAGATAGTCACCAAGAAATCCAATAGGGATTCAGAAGAAACTTCTTTACCCAAAGAGTGGTGAGAATGTGGAACTCGCTACGACAGGGAGTGGTTGAAGCGAAAAATGTAGATGCATTTAAGGGGAGGTTGGACAAGAATATGAGGGAGAAGGGAATAGAGGGTTAAGCTGATAGATTTAGATGAGGGAAATAAACTTGCAGGGCTACGGGGATAGAGCATGGGAGTGGAATTGACTGGATTGCTCTACAGAGAGCTGGCACAGACTTGATGGGCCGAATAACCTCCTTCTTGTCGTCATCTGCTGCATGCTGCACAAATTGGCCATTGTGAGGGCCCAGTGAGGAAAGATGGGAGGAGGCTCGAGTGGAGCATAAACGCCGGCATGGACTGGTTCGGCCGAATGGCCTGTTTCTGTGCTGTATATCCTGTATAATCCTATGTAATCATTCCTCCAGCCCTGCTGCAGCCACTGGGGAGACACTACGTAGGAGCACTAGATTAGGAAAGGGGACTGTAAAGAGGGGAGGCAAGGGTTTGCACAAGGGTGATTAGTCAATATTGTTGTTGTATAAATGTGGTTAATGTTTTTTGATAAATTTATTACTGGAATGTTGCAGATTTGGTGCTGTGTCTCATTTCAGTTCTGGGGTGTGGTATGGAATGACAAAGTGATGGAATGATGGCGACGTGCTCAGCAACCGGAACGCGAACTTGAAGTCACTGGAAACGAATTCTGATGAGGCGGTCACGGACCGAACTTGCAGAACACCGATTGAGTGGCTGCCTCCTCCGTCGCTGTTGTTCGTCCTCCTGCTCCTCTTCTTCCTCATCCTCCTCCTCCTCCTCCTCGACCTCCTCCTCCTCCTGAGGTGGCACGGCTAAGCCTGGTGGCAATGGCTGGGCCTTCACAATGGCCAATTTGTGCAGCATGCAGCAGATGACGACAAAAAGTGACACCCGCTCAGCCGAGTACTGGGGGGCTCCTCCTGAGTGGTCAAGGCAGCAGAACTGTCGCTTGAGCACTCCGATGGTCTGCTCAATGATGTTCCTGGTGGCAGCATGGCTCTCATTATATGAGTGCTGGGCACGAGTGCTGGGGTTGCGGAGGGGCATAATTAGCCAGGTGGAGAGCAGATAGCCCTTGTCTCCCAGCAGCCAGCCACAAGCTTCAGTGGTGGCTGGAATAGAGCTGGCACACTGGTCTGGTGCAGGATGAAGGCATCATGGCTGCTGCCAGGATAGCGGACATTGACGGTCAGGATTCGCCATGTGTGGTCGCACAGCAACTGTACATTAAGTGAGTGGTAGTCTTTGCGGTTACGGAATACCTCAGGATTGTTATGAGGTGCCCTCAAAGCGACGTGGGTGCAGTCAATGGTGCCCTGCAATGGTGCGATCCTGGCAAAGCCACATGCACGTTCATGCTGCTTCTCTCTGGTCACAGAGAAGGAAATGTAATCCCTTCTCCTCCTGTACAGAGCATCTGTGATCTGGAGTATGGAGCAATGGGCTGCAAACTGAGAGAAGTTGGAGATGTCACCTGTCGCACATGGGAATGATCCGCTGGCGTAGAAATTGAGGGCGACTGTGACCTTGACTGCCACTGAGAGAGCCGTGGTGGTCCTGGTCTGAGGCTCGAGGTCTGGCTGCAGGAGGTGGCAGAGCCCTGTGACCACGTCCTTGTTGAAGCAGGGCCTTCTAACACACTGGTCCTCAGTGAAATTCATGTAGGAGAACTGCTGCCGGAATACCCTGGGTGAGTAAGGCCTCCTGTTGAGAGCCCTGTTGGCCCTCCTACCCCTGGCCACATTTTGCACTCTTTCTTGGTGCCTCAGTCACCTCCGACGTTAATGCTGGAGCGCGAGGTCCAGTGCCAGTAGAGACCCCATGAAAGGATCCAAATATTGCACTTTCAAATCTCCCCTCAATGAAACTGAGGAATCTTTATGGGCCAGAACACTCATTAAAATGCAAAAAGCTCAAATCGGTTAAAAGGCCTCTTTGCCTATGTGAAATTAACCAAAACTCTGCACAGTACTCCAGGTGTGGTCTCACCTAGGCCCTGTACAATTGTAGCAAGACTTCCTTACCCTTATACTCCAACCCCCTTGCAATAAAGGCCAACATGCCATTTGCCTTCCTTATTGCTTATGTACCTGCATGCTAGCTTTCTGTGTTTCTTACACGAGGACACCCAAATCATTCTGAACACCAACATTTGAAAGTTTCTCACCATTTAAAAAATATTCTGCTTATCTCTTCTTCCTACCAAAGTGAATAATAAATACCAAAGTTATAGTGCATCACTTTCTAAAGGTTCATGATGAGTGCTGTGAAGGTATTGTTAAAACAAACAGGGTTCTAGGTTGTATTCACAGGAAAATTCACTACAAAACAAAATGCCATTTTGTCCTTCTACAAGACCTTGGTTAAGCTTCAGTTGGAATAAGTTCTAGACATAGGTTCAAACTCGTAAAGGCAAATTTAGTATTGGAGTCAGGGAGCGAGTGATCAGCAAATGTAGTGGACCTTTGGATAGGATAGTGAAGATGAAAACACTGGAATAATTTAAGAAACAGCTGTGATAGATGGACTGTAGTGTGGTAAAACCGCCAATGAACTCCTGTACAAATGAATAACTGTCCTTAAAGCAATGTTACAGCACCTATGTCCGTTTGCTGATTGTAAACAAGCTTTCTGTAAAAACCCTGAAACAACGCGATGACATCATCACGTTGGTCACGTGGTGCCCCGAGTGGCGGGAAACGTGATGACGTCATGACCTCAGAGGTGGGAGGTTCTGAGTTCAGACCTCGTGGAACTAGTTACTGTGTAGACCTGTTTGCTGTTGCTCCTGCATGTTTTTGTTTTGTTCACCAGTTTAATTAAATTCGGTTAATTTACTGAACTGCCTCGACCTCAGTGATTTAGATAGGAATCCGTTGATTCCTACAGTCGGATCTTTCTGGATGAATGAGCCAAAATGGGCTGAATGGCCTCGTTCATCTGTATCTATCTCGTGTAACTGCAAATATGACATTATCACTCAATGATACAATAGGAGCTGTGATCTCAGAGGGAGCTAGCAATCACTCATATCACTTAATTTTGCTGCTCCTGATTAATGGACAGCATCAGTTTTCAGACTAGTTTTTACAAAGTAGATAGATTGATTACAATGGGTTGTTGCCAGGCTTATGATACTGCAGTGGTCTCTGGGTTAATGAATTAATGCAGGGGGATAGGACACAGGAAGGGGTTCCTGCATTAATGAATTACTGCCAGGCACTTGATACCCGGATTCATGAATTAATAACAAGGAATTTATATTTGAGGGCTATCTGGATGAATGACAAAAAACAAGTGTGCAGTCACAAAGAACAGGTTTGGATTTTGACAGATGCTAGGACTGTGTGTTTCTCACTATAATTCCACCTTGTATGGCTCTCACTATTTTCTGGTCTTTGTCTCCACCCTGTAATGCTTGACGTAGGCTGCTCACCGTTCACTGCGGCTGCAATCACACGACTGAAAGTGCTGCCCTCTATCATTCTCCCACGACACCGTTAGGCTGTTATAATTGGTCTCAGTGACCTTGGATTACGAAGATGTGGATCGGCCAGGTTCACGCACCTGATCATTATCCAGTAACCCCCGTTGAAAAGTGTTCGTGTCTGGATGTTCAGTAAGAGCATGAATGGGCTCATCTGTATTAACCTCATGGATGAACAGACTGCTGATGTCTTGACTCATGCATGAAGAATGGTCAGTTTCTTGAGGTATTTAAGGGCCATGGAACTGTATCATAGAAAGAGAGGCAGGAATAGAGGGAAGAAAACTAGTGGACAGAAATTACTGCATTTGAATTTTGTGGGCGGTCTTCCATTTATTGTAGACAGGATAAATTTGTAATTTTGCTGCAAATCATATTCATTATTACATCAGATTGAGAGTTTGCGTGTGTTTGGAATTATTTATTTTGTAGATGGATCAGAATTGTTGCCTCCATTCCCTTGACCCTCCATGTACCTCAATACTGTAGTATGAGCTGAAGACGGTGAGCTATAGGTGACTTCATGCTCATTGCAGCTTTTCATTTTATTTGTATGGGAATGCATCCCCAACACACTGTGCACACACCCGCTGCGTTTTTTATGGCAACGGAAATCGAGGCGTCCAAATGTCCCGCTGTGGAGAGGTGGGACACTTAATTAGCATATTTAAATGGGGCTTCCACAGTGCAATTGGGAGCCCGATGTAAATTTGACTATTGCTGCATGGGTTTCCCAGGGGTCGGGAAACCCGGTAGTGAAAGGGAGATGGGAGCCACCAGATCCACAAGTAAGTGCCTTTTTCAGTACTCCTTGTGGGCCAGGAGGAATGCTTCCCCCACGCTCCACAAGGAATCTTTTGGTCTCCCTCAACCCCGATCACCAGCCTCCCGTGCTCAGCCCCAATCGCTAGACTCTACCACTAGCCCTTCTGATTGATGACCTCTACCCCCTCCCGATCACGGGCTCTCCCCTCTCCCGATCACGGGCTCTCCCCCCTCTCCCGATCATGGGCTCTCTCCCCTCTCCCAATCACGGGCTCTCCCCCCTCTCCCAATCGCGGGCTTTCTCCCCTCTCCCGTTCACGGGCTCTCTCCCCTCTCCCAATCACGGGCTCTCTCCCCTCTCCCAATCATGGGCTCTCTCCCCTCTCCCAATCATGGGCTCTCTCCCCTCTCCCGATCACAGGCTCTCTCCCCTCTCCCAATCACGGGCTCGCCCCCTCTCCCGATCGTGGGCTATCTCACCTCTCCCGATCACGGGCTCTCTCCCCCTCTCCCGATCATGGGCTCTCTCCCCTCTTTCCCAATAATGGGCTCTCCCCCCTCTCCCAATCGTGGGCTCTCTCCCCCTCTCCCGATCACGGGCTCTCTCCCCTCTTTCCCAATCGTGGGCTCTCCCCCCTCTCCCAATCGTGGGCTCTCTCCCCCTCTCCCGATCACGGGCTCTCTCCCCTCTCCCAATTGCAAGCTCCCTCCCCTCTCCCGATCACGGGCTCTCCCCCCTCTCCCAATCATGGGCTCCCCCCTCTCCCAATCGCTGGCTCTCTCCCCTCTCCCGATCGCAAGCTCTCTCCCCTCTCCCGATCGCGAGCTCGCTCCCCTCTCCCGATCACGGGCTCTCTCCCCTGTCCCGATCACGGGCTCTCTCCCCTCTCCCGATCATGGGCTCTCTCCCCCCTCTCCCGATCACGGGCTCTCTCCCCTGTCCCGATCATGGGCTCGCTCTCCTCTCCCGATCACAGGCTCTCTCCCCTCTCCCGATCATGGGCTCTCTCCCCCCTCTTCCGATCACGGGCTCTCTCCCCTGTCCCGATCACGGGCTCTCTACCCCCTCCCGATCACAGGCTCTCTCCCCTCTCCCGATCATCGGCTCTCCCCCCTCTCCCAATCGCGGGCTCTCTCCTCTCTCCCGATCACGGGCTCTCTCCCCTGTCCTGATCACGGGCTCTCTACCCCCTCCTGATCACAGGCTCTCTCCCCTCTCCCGATCATGGGCTCTCTCCCCTCTCCCGATCATGGGCTCTCTCCACCCACCCGATCGCGGGCTCTCTCCCTGCAAAGTCTGCACCTCAATAGTACACGGACTTCGGGAAAACAGATTAACAGGTACTTTACTGAACAGGAGGCAACGTCAGACTGAAATACAGAAGCCTGCTAGGGCCTTTTATACAGGGGTGGTCACTGCCGGTACTGCAGTCTAAAACCAGTTATTCCCTTAAAGGTACATACACAACAATTCCTCCCCTTTTAGATAAACAGTACATAACATTCATTTAACAACTAAATAATAACTAATTACAATTACAATTTTCTCGGTACTATATACATCAACCGAAATAATCATTTATAAGTTCAGTCTTTGAGGAGGCTTCCTGATCCTGACTGGATAGCGCCTTTCTCGAGTATCCTGTTCTTGCGGTGGAGTTGATTCAGGCTCATTGTCATTGGTTGGTTCGTCAGCTTCCAATACCACTGCTTCTGAGGTAGACGACATCTGTACTTCGGGCTCATTACCAGGTGCACATGCTTGTGGTATAGGTTTGGCTTGTTCCTGTGACTCTAGAATCTGGTCAGCATGGCGTCTCACGATGCTCTCGCCAACATCCACTGTGTACATTAGTGGTCCCTGCTGTGTGCATATCGTTCCTGGCTGCCATTTTTCTGTTCAGTAGTCGTGGGCCAAGACTGGTTGCCCTATCTTGAAACTCCTGGTTGGCTTCTCATTTATGTGCTGGAACTGCTTATCCTCAACATCTCGTCTTATGTTTGGTTTGAGCAAATCCAAGCGACATCTTAGCCTTCGGTTGAAAAACAGTACGGCTGGAGTTTGGTTGGTTACTGCATGTGTCGCATTCCGGTAAGCAAACAAGAAATTATCCACCTTGTGTTGTAGTGGTATGTCGTCATTATACATTGCCTTTATGGCCTTTTTAAAGGTCTGAACAAACCTCTCAGCCAATCCATTTGTGGCTGGATGATATGGGGCAGATGTGTAATGTTTCACCCCATTATTCTTCAGGAACCTCCGGAAATCCTCAGACACAAACTGTGGCCCATTGTCGGAGCAAATCTGTTCTGGCAACCCATTCCTGGCGAAGATGGTCCTTAGGACTGCAATAGTTTTCTCCGTGGTGGTGGAGGACATTTTGATGACCTCTGGCCATTTCGAATGGGCGTCCACAGCGATTAGAAACATTGAGTCCATAAATGGACCAGCAAAATCAATGTGTACCCATTGCCATGGAGATGAGGGCCACTCCCATGGATGTAGCGGGGCCTGTGGTGGAGCGTTTTGGACCTTCTGGCATCCTGTGCATCTCTTGGTCATATCCTCGATTTCTTTATCGATTCCCGGCCACCACACAAACGCCCTGGCTAGGCTCTTCATTTTTACCCCTCCCAGATGACCCTCATGAAGCTCATTGAGCACTCTATCTCTCAACTTGGGTGGAATTACCACTCGGGATCCACACATCAAGGTCCCCCGGCACACTGACAGTTGTTCTCTGCTTGGCGAGAATGCTGGCAACAGTGAGTCGCCATATGCTGGCCATCCCTTCACCGTCAAATCATAGACCCGAGAGAGTGTTGGGTCATTTCGGATTTCCTTCTCAATACTTGCGTTTGTAACAGGCAAACATTCGACTATGGTCGCATGGAATATCTCCACAGGGTCCACTGCAGGTGCTTCTTCCGCCGTAGGCAACGGTAGGCGCGACAGGCCATCAGCGTTCCCATGCTGTTTCGTACCCTTGTACTCTATGTCGTACTGATGTGCCCCTAGGAAAAGTGACCATCTTTGCAGCCGTTGCACCATCATCACCGGAACGCCCTTCTTTGGGTTAAAAATGGAGACCAGGGGCTGATGATCAGTCAGTAGGGTGAATTTCTGCCCGTGCAGATAGTGGTTGAACTTCTTCACCCCCCACACCAGGCTGAGGGCCTCCCTGTCAATCTGGGCGTAGTTACGCTCGGCTGAGGTTAGCGAGCGCGATGCAAAGGCTATTGGCCTCTCTGAACCGTCATGGAATTTGTGTGACAGCACCACTCCAATGCCGTAAGGTGACGCATCACATGCCAACCGAATCAGTAGTGTTGGGTTGTAGTGGGCCAATACTTCTTTTGAAGTGATTAGGCATTTACATTCCTGAAAGGCACGCTTACACTCATCACTCCATTTCCATGTTACTCCAGTTTGAAGCAGAGCGTTCAGTGGGTGCAGAATTGTAGATAAATTCGGCAAGAACTTATGGTAGTAGTTCACCAACCCGAGGAACGACCTCAGTTGCGACACATTTTCCGGTGCTGGAGCCTTGACTGCAGCCTCAATCTTGTCCGGCGCTTTATGCAACCCTTCCTCATCAATCATGTGGCCACAATACGTGATTTGTCTCCTGAAGAACTCGCATTTGGGGCGGTTGGCTCGTAGCCCATATTCCTGCAATCTCGTGAGCACCTGCTCCAGGTTGGCAAGGTGTTCATTGTCATCTTCGCCCGTAACCAGGATGTCGTCCAAATAACACTGGGTCCCCGGGATCCCTTGCAGGACTTGTTCCATTGCCCTCTGCCAAATAACCGGGGCCGATGCTACCCCGAATACCAGTCGATTGTACTGGTGAAGGCCTTTGTGAGTGTTTATCGTGAGGTATTTCCTAGATGCTTCTTCCACCTCCATCTGTAGATACGCTTGAGCCAGATCAATCTTTGTAAAACGTTTCCCTCCAGATAGTGAGGCAAAAATATCTTCTATCCGCGGAAGTGGATACTGTACTGTGTGCAGGACTGGGTTCACAGTCACCTTGAAGTCCCCACAGATGCGAACCTTCCTTGGCTCCCCAGGCGTGCTGCTCAATGCTTTCTTCATTACAGGAACGATGGGTGTGGCCCACTCGCTCCAGTTCACCTTGGACAGCACACCTGAACGCTCCATACTCTCCAGTTCAGCTTCAACGGCTGGGTGGATCGCGTATGGCACCGGTCTGGCCTTGAAAAATTTTGGGTTTGCGTTATCCTCAATCTTTATGGCTGCCTTTACTCCTTTTAGAGTCCAAGTCCTTGTTGGAACACCCCTTCCGCGTCAGATAGAATTTGTGACAGACGTCCAGGTGCGACGTCATCATCCTTTTTGTCAGTCACAGTTAGCGCCAGAATGGAATGCCAATCCAATTGTATCTTTCGGATCCATTCACGTCCCAATAATGGTGGTCCTCCATCTCATAGTATATACATATATAGTTTCTGTGTTTCCTTGCCATTATATTTAACTGGCACCCTTATTTTTCCTCTGGGGTAGACCTTTTGCCCCGTGTTTGTCTTCAATACAATGGACGTGTCCTTTAAGGGTATGTGTGAGAATAGCCGCTCATAGTCTCGTCGATTCATGACAGTTAGGGCTGATCCTGTGTCCAATTCCATCTTTACTGGGGACCCTGCTATCATGAGGGTGACCCAAATGGTTCGGTGATCTTCCTTTGCGATCACGTTGTGTAACTTTAAAGTCTCCTGCTCCCGGAGTCCTTATCACTCTCCTGATCTTCCGAACTACTGTCTGTCAGTTTCTTTACTTTCCTGTACTGTTCCTTAGTAGTTCTTGTCATGTTGGTTTTCTTTCCCGACCTGCAGACTCTTGCTATATGTCCCATTTTTCCGCATTGCCTGCATATTTTGTCTTTAAACCAGCAGTTTAAACCCGTCGCTGCTCATGGGTTGTTCTGCCGCAGCGATAGCACTTTTCTGCTCCATACTCCATTTTGTTAGCGCTGTATTCTTGTGGTTTCTGTTGTATTTCCGCAGCTCCCCGTGCTGCTGCTTCGTAGGATACTGCCACGCTGAAAGCCTGTTCTAGCGTCAGGTCCTTTTTTGAAAGTAGTCGTTTCTGGGTTCCTTCACTCTGGAGCCCGCAGACAAACTTATCCCGTAAGGTGTCTGCCAGTCCTGCTCCGAACTGGCAGTGCTTCGATAACTTGCGTAGTTCCGTAAGATAGTCAGCATTGCTCTCATCTTTGTGCTGGTTTCTTTTATGGAACTTGAATCTTTCTGCTATCAGCAGTGGTGTAGGACTTAGGTGTTCCTGTAAGATATGAACAATCTCCTCAAAACTTTTCTCCATTGGTTTAGCTGGGGTAATTAAATTCCGCAATAGGCCATACGTACTCGCACCCATCAGATTTAATAATACCGACGCCCTCTTTCCATCGGCCACCTCATTTGCCTTGCAGTACACTTCAATTCTTTCCACATACGTGGTCCAGTCTTCTACCTCGTTGTCGAAAGCAGTGATACTGCCACTTTTCGGCATCTTGGGTGATTTTAAATGGCGCATCTCGCGCTTTTGCTTCTTCCCCAACAGAATAAAATGGCGCCCCCCGCGCTTTTGCTTCTTCCCCTTGCTGCCACGCTGCTCCTAGCGTTCTACAGGGTAATGGCGGCGACCCGCAGCTTTGGCGCGTCTCGCTTTCCTTCCCCCCCGTTTATTTTCTCTCTGCTGCCCTGTTCTTGAGCACCGACTGCGCCCTGTGCGCTCCACCCTCTCTCTCTCTTGTTTTCTTTTCCCGGCGACGCTGCGTGGCCCGTTTTGTAGAGCCGCTCGATCGAGCTTGAGCCCGCCGCAGTCCGGAAGGGTCAGCGCGCTACCTGCTACCAGCATGATTTGCTGGAACACCTTAACTGGGGAGCCAAGCACAGCTCTCCACAGTCTCTCCCGCAATTCTCCGAACACCGATGAATTCTTTGGGCGGTTGCCCTCGGTCGACGCCCGTTGCTCAGACTACGACCTCCAAGAACCCTCCTCTCAGGGCGAGATCCCCGTGAGATGATGCCACACTGCCGGTGAGTTCGAACTTACTCGTCGCCACTGTAAAGTCCGCGCCTCAATAATACACGGACGTCGGGAGAACAGTTTAACAGGTACTTTACTGAACAGGAGGCAATGTCAGACTGAAATACAGAAGCCTGCTAGGGCCTTTTATACAGGGGTGGTCACTGCCGGTACTGCAGTCTAAAACCAGTTATTCCCTTAAAGGTACATACACAACACTCCCCTCTCCCGATCATGGGCTCTCTCCCCTCTCCCGATCACGGGCTCTCTCCCCCTCTCCCGATCGTGGGCTCTCTCTCCCCTCCCAATCATGGGCTCTTTACCCTTTCACGATCACGGCCTCTCTCTCCCGCTTGCGGGGGACCATCCCCTAGGGTAGGGCCTCCTGCCACGGTGTCCCCTCTTGACCACCGGCCAGGCTGTCAGCTTGGCCGTCTGGCAGGCAGGAAGTGGATCCCAAGCATGATAATGAGGTCCTGCCCTTTAGTTCGGCAGGACCTCCGTGCCCCCGGCTTTACCAGGTTCTTTGGCCTCCCCCACACCTTCCCCGCCTCACTGTAAATATCGGGGCCGATGTCTCCCTATTGATGAGAGGTGTTGGAAATTGAAGCACAATAAGGATACGGCCCCATACAAATAAAATGAAAAGCTGCAATGAGGCTTGAGCCATGGAGCAAGTGGGATGCCAAGTGCAAAGTCTCTGCCCCCAGTGTCTTGCCCCATCAACAACCAGTGTGCATCTGCCTCAGCAGTATATGGGAGTAGAATTTGGCCCCCAGCTTTTCACTAACGCAAGGCTATCGAGACATCAATTGCAACTAAACGTCCTCCAGATAGTAGTGCTCTCCCTGTGTAGATGTAAATAGTAAATATAATTTACGTAACATTTCAACACAACACTGCACGGCCCTTTAGCTCTTTTAGTGTGTGACTCTCTTGCTAATTTCTCTGCTTGTAGTCGAAGAATGTGTGGCATTAAAAGCCAAAAATCAACACATGTCTACATTACTGACTGAAGCTGAGAATCCGAGGGTGCCTGAGGCAACAAGCAGCTCCTGAATGCGGAACAGAGGCAGGGGGCTGACTGGCCTATATTTGTTATTATTATACTACATTAGATCCTTAACAAATCCGGGGTAGATTTTCCCACCCAGTGCAGACGTTGGGCGCAGAGCTGGTGGATACTGAACAGCGCCTGCGTCATCTGCTGATAGTCCTGGGGCGTTGGGGGGGAGGCCCAGTCCATTTTGCGAGCCAGGCCTCATTGAAAACCCGTCCGGTGGGCTGTGGGGGGAAAAAGAGTGCCCACCGGCTCCAGGCCACCGCCATATTGGGTGGCCTAGCCGACTTCCATAAGGTAGGCCCCTGGAAGAGTCTGATCACGGGAGGTCAGGCACCCAGTGCGGCAGCAGCCCAGGCTGCTTTCTTGGAGCTTGGAGGAGCACTCCCGACCCCATGAATGGAGAGTAAAACCTACCTCTGGCGAACCACTCTGTTCCCCCGGGGCCTACCATTGTGAGTCCAAAGCGCTCACCTGAGTCAGGCGGTGGGCCCTTTTAATGTGCAATTGGGGTCCATTGATTTCCATTTTAGGACTGCACTGGGCAGACCGGGCGCCATGCTCACTCCGCACTGTTTCACCTGGTGGTCCAGCCGAAGAGGAGCTCAGGAGATAATGCTGGGATGCCTGATATTGTGCCAGCCGGAGCGGTAGGCTGCCCCAGTGCGCTTGTTTTCCCCTGGCAGCCCGCCGTCCCTATGCTAACGAGACCCAGTCCTCAAAATGGACCCGGCATCCTGTCAAGGCTATCGGGTGGCTATTGCTGCCCTCTCCATCTCTGGGGATAGGTTATTGACAAACATTCGCTACAAGCCCACTGACTCCCACAGCTACCTGGACTACACTTCCTCCCACCCTGCCTCCTGTAAGGACTCTATTCCATTCTCCCAGTTTCTCCGTCTCCGCCGCATCTGCTCCGACGATGCCACCTTCCATACCAGTGCTCCCGACATGCCTTCCTTTTTCCTCAACCGAGGATTCCCCTCTACTGTGGTTGACACGGGCCTCGACCGTGTCCATTCTATCTCCCGCACTTCTGCCCTCACCCCTGCCCCTCCCTCCCGGAACCACGATAGAGTGCCCCTTGTCCTCACCTTTCACCCCACCAGCCTCCACATTCAACGGATCATCCTCCGCCATTTCCGCCACCTCCGGCGTGATCCCACCACCAAACTCATCATTCCCTCACCTCCCCTTTCAGCATTCTGTAGGGACTGCTCCCTCTGCGACACCCTGGTCCACTCCTCTACCACCCCAGCACCCCTTCCCCTTCGCCTGGCACCTTCCCATGCAAGCGCAGGAGATGCAACACCTGCCCTTATACCTTCCCCCTTTCCACTGTCCAGGGCCCCAAACACCCCTTCCAGGTGAAATAGCGATTTACTTGTACTTCTTGCAATTTAGTATACTGTATTCGCTGCTCACGATGTGGTCTCCTTTACATTGGGGAGATCAAACGCAGATTGGGTGACTGCTTTGCGGAACACCTCCGTTCAGTCCGTAAGGGGGACCCCGAGCTTCCGGCCACCTGTCACTTTAATTCACCACTCCATTCCCACTCAGACCTCACTGTCCTCAGCCGCTTGCATTGTTCCACGGAAGCTCAACGTAAGTTCGAGGAACAGCGCCTCATCTTCCGATTAGGCACTTTACAGCCTTCCGGACTCAACAGAGTTCAACAATTTCAGATCATAACCTCGGCCCCATCACATATATATATTTTCTTCTTTGTTTTTTTAGCCACACTTTTTGTTTGGCCGTTTTTCCTTCCCTCCCACAGGGCAGCTGTCCTTCATTCTGCCAGCGCAATTCACACCTCATCTAGAGCCATCCTTTGTTCCTTAACCTGTCCCGTTACCACCTCCTCTTGCCTTGAATATCTCTTAATGTCTCTCAATGTCTCTTAATCTCTCCTGCTTTCTATCCTATCACTGACCTTCCCTTTTGTTCTTTCATCCCCTCCCCCCTTTCCCAGCCCCTAAACTTGCTTTCCATTTCCTGCTTTTTTCCAGTTCTGACGAAGGGTCATCGACCTGAAATGTTAACTCTGTTTCTCTCTCCACAGATGCTGCCTGGCCTGCTGAGTTTTTCCAGCATTTTCTGTTGTTATTGCTGCCCTCTGCTGGTCAGCTGCCCAAACAGAACTCGCGAGGAAAATCTGCCCCAATCATTGAAATCTTTGAAGAGGTAAATGAGAGAGTAGACAAGGGTAATGAAGTATATGTAATTTATCTAGGTTTCCAAAAGGCCTTCGATAAGATGCCACATAATAGACTAATAAATAAGGTCAGAGCATGCGGGGTCAGGGGACAAGCAGTAGAATGGGTAGCTAGCTGGCTACAAGACAGGAAGCAGAGAGTAGGGGTAAAGGGTAGCTATTCAGAGTGACAAAAGGTGGAAAGTGGGGTCCCACAAGGATCAGTGCTGGGACCACTGTTGTTCACAATTTAATGATTTAGATTTTGGAATCAACTTTTTAAGTTTGCGGATGACACCAAATTGGTAGGGATAGTCAACACTGAGGAGAACTGCAACAAATTACAAGAAGACATTAATAAGCTTGCAGAATGGGCATATAATTGACAAATTAATTTCAACAAAGATAAGTGTGAGGTTACATATTACTTGGAAAGTAAGTATATAAATGGGCTAGAGAAGCAAAGGGATCTGGGAGTACAAATACACAAATCACTAAAAGTAGTGACATAGGTTAATAAGGCCATAAAAAAGAAAAACAAGCATTAGGGTTTATTTCTAGAGGGATAGAATTGAAATGTTGAGAAATTATGCTATACTTGTATCAAACCTTGGTTAGACCACACTTGGACCACTGTGTACAGTTCTGGTCGCCATATCATAAAAAGTTTATAGAGGCATTGGACACGGTGCAAAAAAGATTTACAAGGATGATACCAGAACTGCGAGGTTATACTTATCAGGAAAGGATCAACAGGCTGGGTCCCTTTTCTCTTGAAAAGCAAAGCTGAGGGGTGGCCTAATAGAGGTCTTTAAAATTATGAAAGGTTTTGATAGAGTAGACACAAGGGATATAACCTCCAGATCTGTGTGCACTTGTGGGGAAGAGCTAGACTGGAGGCCATCAATATAAGATAGTCACCAAGAAATCCAATAGGGAATTCAGAAGAACATAAGAAATAGGAGCAGGAATAGGCCACTTGGCCCCTCCAGCCTGCTCTGCCATTCAATAAGATCATGGCTGATCTTGGGCTCAAAGCCACTTCCCTGCCCGCTCCCCATAACCTTTCACTCCCTTATCTTGTAAAAATCTGTCTATCTCCACCTTAAATGTATTTAATGACCCAGCCTCCACGGCTCTCTGGGACAGAGAATTCCACAGATTTACGACCCTCTGATAGAAGAAATTCCTCCTCATCTCAGTTCTAAAAGGGTGACCCTTTATTCTGAAACTATGGGTACAGAGGGTTATGCTGCTAGAGTTAGATGAGGAAGGACGGGAGGAGGCTCACGTGGAGCAAAAACGCCAGCATGGACTGGATGGGCCGAATGGCCTGTTTGGTCTCTGCAGTACCTGTGCATATAGTATAGACTGATGGTGCAGACCTGAGCTGCTTGGTCTCTGCAGTACCTGGATATATAGTATGGACTGGGTACTTGCTTCCTACACCATTGTACTATGGGCAAGTGTGTCAAGTTTTACTTGCTCTGCTGGTTATTTACATTTTGACAATTGCCGTGGTCAAGTTCAAACAGTACCACCTCATATCTGTATGGCCTGCTGTGTGCAAAAAGGATGACTAAAGAATTTTGCTGAAAGAAAAAAAGAAAGACTTGTAGGAATGCCTAATTCCTATCAAAAGACTGAGGTCGACTCAGGCGATCAATCAAAAGATGTTTAATGTAAAACTAACTGAGTTTAACAAACAAAAGCACGAGAACTACGAATACAGGTCTAGTCAGTTCGGAGGCTCCAAGAGGACTGCTTGGGCAGTCCCGTGGCTGGCGTCATGACGTCATCACATTTTTCCCGCCATTGGGGATCATGTGATGAATGGCGTGACGTCATCGTGTTTGCCCGCGCTCTTAAAGGGACCGCGCTCTGTGCATGCAAACAGTATATACAAAGATACAGATTCAGGCTGTAGCTAACACATTGTTAAAGGGAATTACATACAGTTGATCCGAGTCCCTTCGTGGTTCTGCCACAAACTTGCATTTATATAGCGCCTTTCATGACCACCGGATGTCCCGAAGCGCTTTACAGCCAATGAAATACTTTTTTGGAGTGTAGTCACTGTTGTAATGTAGGAAACGTGGCAGCCAGTTTGTGCACAGCAAGCTCCCACAAACAGAAATGTGAAAATGACCAGAAAATCTGTTTTAGTGATGTTGATTGAGGGATAATAATGGCCAGGACACCAGGGATAACTCCCCTGCTCTTCTTTGAAATAGTGTCATGGGATCTTTTACATCTACTTGAGAGGGCAGACAGGGCCTCGGTTTAACGTCTCAGCTGAAAGATGGCACCTCTGACGGTGCAGCACTCCCTCAGCACTGCACAGGAGTGTCAGCCTAGATTTTTGTGCTCAAGTCCCTGGAGTGGGACTTGAACCTACAACCATTCTGATTCAGAGGCAAGAGTGCTGCCCACTGAGCCACGGCTGACACTCAATGGCCCAGAAATTCGGGTCGGAGGCTTCCCGCGGGTGCAAGCCTCCGACCTGCACTTACCTAGCACGCCAGCCGTTGAGCTGTGGGCCCGCGTGGGATTCCGATCCTGGGCCTGCTCCAACTGCCGGCGCGCAGTGCTTGTGTATCCCAGGGGTGCAGTTAGTTCGATGCGTCCCCTGGGATCACGTAGGCCATGGAGAGCCAATGGTAGCAGGGAATGCCCATTCATAAAATTGACAGGAAGAGCTGTCAAAACCATAAATACTGTAAGCCCCAAAACATCACTAAAACTTCAAATAAATTTTTAAAAAGTCACATTTTTAAAATAACTATAAATTATACAAAATAACTATTTTAAACAATAATTTAAATTTTTGAAAAATTAATTCCATTTTCTAACGGAGCTAAAAATAAACTTACCTTTCTTTAAAGTATTTAAAAATAATAAACCTGTGGAAAAAATGTTTTAATTTTAATTAATTCACCACTGACCTTGTTAAAAGCAGGCCTTGCGCCTGCTTTTTATATGTGTAACTCCTGGAGACTTACCCTCCCGGAAAAACCTGGAAAAAAAACGTAAGTTCAATGCGCACGCGCTGTCTCTCCGGCGCATGCGTTCGACCTCTGAACCCCTTCTTTCAAGGAAACGGAAGTTCCGGTTTCCCGCGCATGCGCAGTGCATGCATGAAACCGGCACTTCCATTGGGCCTACAGGCGAGTACCCTGTGCGTACTCACCCATGGAGACCCGAATTTCTGGGCCACAAGTGTCATTAAAAAGTAACCACAGTGATAGCCACAATTAATATTCAGTACAAACCTGCCGTCCTCTCTGGACCAACAGAGCTCTGCTGCACCTGCAGACAATGACTGGTTAAACATAGAAATGAATGGTTGAATGAAGTTCTACTTCCATTACTGGATGACTATAGTGTGCGTATGACAGAAATTCCAGCCTCTTTACCCACTCTGTCCAGCACGGGCACTCAGTCACCTGCAGCTGGAGCCTTTCAATATTCCTGTTTTTATTGTAAAAGAATTGTTTTCAAACTCCGTGTGTTCTTGTCTCTGGGCCTCTGGAGGAAAACTTTGGTACTGACTCCAAACATTTCACTGCACCAATCACCATCTATTAGCAAACAGCAGAACTCCTGAGTGTTGCCTTAAGAAAGAAGACAACATATTGTGTGGAGTGCCTCAAGGGTTAATATCAAGCCAGTGAATGGTGTTTGTATGTAATTATTGGATCAAGTGATTTCCATTACACACGTCTTGCTTCTGGGAATTCGAATTTATTTTCTAAAACTAGATTTGACGGTAGATTTGAAAACAGCGTAAAACTCACCAAGAGCAGGCAAGCAGTATAGGATAAAGAATGCATGTCAGGCATTTGGGACAACACAGGTCATAAAGGGATTACATTAGATTGAGTGGGTGCAAGCTGCGTGTAGAGTGCACCATGGAAGTTGGGACTTGTAGGACCATAGAGCACAGTGATATTGGACAGAGTAACTCAAACCTAAATGGTAAATCCTTATTAATGCCGGCTCAGAAGGCAGTGAACAGTAAAACAAAATGGGGCAGGGAAGGGCGTTGCTTCACTTTGTGGCTGGTGGGCATGCTGGACATCAATTTCCAGGAGGATTCTTCTGCTCATCGTACCCTTTTCCCAGGGTTTCTGAACCTCTTCCACTGAAGTTACAGCAGATGAGTGGGAGAGCCCCCACGGAAATTGACCCCCCCCCCCAATGTTCCGAGCACGTCCAGGAAACTTGGTGGGAAGAGGGCCTCAGACAGAACTTTCTGGTGGGAGTACTTTTAAAAGGTCGACAGCAATTCAAATAAGTGTTTTTTGGCCATGTCTGGGTCCTTCTTGTTATTTCTTTTTATTTATTTCCTGCTGATCTTCATGAGCCTTTGTGCCGGCTGATGCCACTAAACATTTCTGTAGGCCCAAGCACACCCACTCTCCAGTGACCATGGGGGTTGTCTTCTCGGGGTGTGGGTCAACAGAAATGCCAATGTTGAGCAATCCCATCTGTTTCAAGGACATCTGCGACTACCGTGCAGCAGAGGGCTGGAGCATGCAACGACAGTAACTGGTTGTGGCCTGAAAATTGGCTTCACCTCCTTGTAGGCATGCTACAATATTAATCTATGGGGTGGCAGAGGGCAACTCTCCTTACAAGCACCTCATGCAGTCATCAGCAGCCATCAACAACAACAAATTGCATTTATATAGCGTCTTTAACGTAGTCAAACACGGGGCTGGGCTTTGGACTGTTCAGTCACTTCTCTGCAGTCTCTTGCTCTGTACCTAGGGCACCCTTTCCCTTCATTTGTGCCTGCCGCTTCTTAATCCTTTGCCCCCTTCAATCTTGGTAAAGACTTTTGATGGGTAAAGATGCCCTTTAAGGCTCTGCAAAAGCTTGCTGAATTTTTATCCCTTCATTGTGACACTCCCTTTAATTGTCGCCATTCCTTTAATTTTCACTGACATGCAATTTTCCTCTCCCACAGCTAGAGGTAAATTTTCGTCTTCACTGCACAGGCAGTAAACTGGTGGAATAAATCGCTCGCCCATTATAGAATCTGTCTGATTCCCGTTCCATTGATTTCAATGGAACGATAATCGGCTGGGTTTTACAATGGGCTGCCGATCCACTCCATCCCATTACCGCCCATGCAATGAAGACGAAAATTTATCCCCTAATGACTTCCCTACACTCAATCTGAACCTACACCTGGAGCTGTGACTGCCTGATATTTGCTCTTGACAGTTTGGGCAGCGTTAGACCTATTTCGAACTGATTCCGATCTGGAGATGAAAATCGGCCTTGCTGTCTGTCAGACACCGAACGGTATATTTCCGTTTCTGGAGGATTTTCCTCTGCAAGATGCTTGTGCGCGTGCCCTTTGAGATCTTGATGATGGCCCGTGTAGGTGCTGATGGTTCAGAGTAATTGCAAGCTGTTAACCTGAGGCTCAGCTTTCGGACAACTTTTGCTATCATTCTGAGGTGATGATATTGTGTTCGAGGCAGGCTCTGGGCTGGTCATGCTCTCTAACTGTTGCTGGTTAGTCACTGACACTACTGACATTTCTCGCATTCTGTGCATAATTTGTTTTGTGGGAAATTAGTGTCATATCATCTCCGTTCCAAGCCCCTCACTAACAAGGCAGGTTTGTTAAGCTCTTCCTATTTAATGCCTCCAGTCCTGAAACTGGATTTGAGGCTTATTTACATCAATGGCTGTCCTTCGAACCCTGGCCGTACATTGTGTGGGTGTGACTGTCAATCAGATAAATTATTTTCTTTGGTGAAGGGTTTGAATACCAGGGGCGCATGTTAAAAAAAGAAAGATAGGAACAAGAAGGAAAGTTAGTTGGAACATTTTCATTGATGAGTAATAGCTTTGAAAAAATAAGATAATGGAAGTCCTTGGTAACAATCAGTAGAAATAGGTTCAAGAGGCAACTCTACGGAACTTAAATTTATTCGCGCCCCAAACCAGATGCGATTCCAGCTGTGTGCAGTGACAGCGCGCCACAGCGCAGAGGCCTGAGGGCTGAACTAAATTCATCCTATGGCCTCAGGGGGCGGAAATCAGGCACATCAACGAGCTCGCCTGTCGGACCTAACCAATTTCAGCTGAGGCCCACAGGTACATCTCGGGGTGGGGGGGGGGGGGGGAGAGGCAATAGGGAGGGGGGTGAGGGTGGGCGGGCAACGGCCTGCAGTTGTTTTGTGGAACCAGGAGAAGCACTCCTCCTCCTCAACAAAAAAATAAATTTTTGGTACTTTATTTGATCGGCCTCCAGCAGTCACTTTAAAAAATGCAACTCAAGACCTGGAAATACTAGTTGGAGCTTACACATCACAAATAAAATGAGTGCAGTGATGTTGAGTTTAGGCCCCTATGTGTTTCTGGTGAGAGAGAGAGAGGAGATTTAGGGTGAAAAATTCGGTATTGACCATTTTGTGGCGCTACCATCGCCTGGGCACTACACACTTCTCTTAGGGTGCTAACGTCGGAGAGCGGGGCGCTACCTTCAGAATGCTAATCAAGTTCCGGCGCTGTTAATTAGAAAGTCGTCAGACAGACTGGTGCCTTCCAGTTCTTAAAGGGGAGGTTTAATCATGCTGCACAGCCTCACTCTGATCATTGCTGCTTGTCCTTCAAATGAACCGGTAAGTGATCCCTTTAAATAGCGCCCCAGGAGCGGCAATCCCAGGTATCAACGCCTGCTATTTCTGTTGTTCTCAGCGCCAGGCGGTAAGTCAGGGGAAGCGACTGCATTTTGCATCCAGGGCGCTAATGGGGCATTGCACACTCATTGACCTCACGGTCTGAGTGGTGCTAGAGGGCCAGGCCCTAAGTGTTAGCGCTGGCGCTAAATGCCGACTGAATTTTGCAGGCGGCATTGGAATCGCCGCGCCCGGGCGATAAGCCCTTAGCACCCCATTAGCGCCCCACGTGGGCGCTAACAGGAGGAACTAAGGTACCGAATTTCTAGCCCTAGAGATATGATGAGAAATTGAGAAGAGAGGGCTGATATTCCACAGGGGTAGAATTATCAGCCTAGTATCCTTTTCCTGTTACTAAAAATTTACTTTGGTCCTATTGGTTGGTAGAATAGTTGGTGCATTGTCGGTGGTCTGTTTGTTATATGGTGCATTCACGCTGCAAGTTTAGCGTCCATGCAAAGTGGCTTCAAGTTTGCATGAACTTCAAATTTGTGACATGTAAGTCAGGTGTCAAAGGGTCAAACTGACGCCATAATGAAGTGGAGTGAGACTGCTTGTTAGAGAAGATGACACGGTAGTGATGATGCACTACAGGTTCCACATTATTGGAATTAAGATAATCATCGGCATGTCTGGTATTGATCAACTGTAGCCTTCATGGGGTGAGCAGCACAAAGAAGGACCCAAGGATGTGGCTGCTGTGGATGAGACACTGTTATTGGGTAGCCAGTGGTGTCAGCAGATAATTGCCACATTCTTCAGCCGGTTTCAATATTGTTGCTGCTGAAGTGTCATAAAGGCAATGGTGACTGTCCCTTCTGCTTTCCCTTTGCTTCTCTGTTGCAAGCCTACAGCTTGTAGGAAAGTTATAGTCCTTCACTGGAGGTGATGGCTGCCAGGTGCTTACGAACAATCAAAGGTAACATTCCTGTGGGATGGCACAGATTTCATTGTCTGCTAGTTGCCTTGTAAAGGGCTATCTTTCTTGCTGACTGTGAGGGTCAATGAATCCCTATCTATCTCATCCATGAAACCAGCATGCAGTTTATCATTCATGGTGGTTAAAGAGGAAATACAGGTACTAGTGTGTGTTAAGGACACCAAGTGCTCAAGGTAAAATGCATTTAATGTGAAGTATCAATCTGTGCTCACCTTCTGTGACCTGTATAACTTCTTACAGGCATTCCTGTCTTTACCTCTACCACAAAATGTTTCCCAACCAGTAAGTATGAATACAGATACTGCCATATTTTTGCAGCCCTGGATGTCTCTGAATGTAAAGAACCTTGAAAGCTTTGCATTTATCCCAGGACTGGTCAGAGATGCTGTCCCTCATTGCAAGGATTTAGTGTTGTGCAAACCAGACACTTCCTCAGAACACTGTGGGCAGACAGGTGTCTCACCAGTGAGAGTGTCCAACAGTGACATTGTGGCGGAGCCACTAAGGGACTCCGATCAATTGTATATAATTCCCTTTAATAATATGTTAGCTACAGCCTGAGTCTGTATCTTTGTTTTCACTGTTTACATGTACAGAGCGCGATCACTTTAATAGCGCGGGTAAACGCGATGACGTCACGCCGTTCATCACGTGATCCCCCACCAGCGGGAAAAACGTGATGATGTCATGACGTCAGCCACGGGACCACCCAAGCAGTCCTTGTGGTGCCTCCGAACTGACTAGACCTATATTCGATGTTCTCCTGTAGTTATCCGTTAAACTCTGTTAGTTTTCATTAAACCTCGTTTATTTGATCGCCTGAGTGGACCTCAGTCTTTTGGATAGGAACTAAACATTCCTACATTGGTGACCCCGACTTTTGCGAACGGTTTTCGCAGAAGTTACTGAACATGGAATCGAACGCCGTTGCTTTGAAGCTACCACAGTTCTGGGAGCAACAGCCAGCCGCGTGGTTCATCCAGGCTGAAGCCCAGTTCGCAATCAGGAACATCGTTGCTGATCAGACCCGTTACTATTACGTGGTCTCCGCCCACGACAGCGCCACAGCCTCGCGGATCGTCAACCTGCTTGGTAATCCACCAGAAGATCGCCAGTATGAAAGGATAAAGGCGCGGTTGTTACAGGTCTTCGGGCTCACGAAGTCGGAGCGCGCTCGCCGGTTGCTCAATATGCCCGGCCTTGGGGACCCCAAGCCGTCCGAGCTCATGAGCCAAATGCTCATGCTCCTGGGCTCCGAACCGGAATGCTTCCTCTTCAGGGAGCTATTCCTCAGCCAGCTACCGGAGCAAGTTCAGGCTGCCCTAGCCAGGTCGGAAGTCACAGACTGCGCAGACAAGATCTTCGCGGTGACACAGCAGTACTGCGCTGCCACGAGGCGCCCATCCCCCACAGACGCTCCTCCAGCTCCTCAACCTGCAGGGTTCTGCTTCTACCACGCCCGTTTTGGCGCGAAAGCAAGATGCTGCCGCCCTCCCTGCAACTTTTCGCTCAAAAAAAAACAGCTGCCACCCTGTCGAAAGAGGACTGGGTATAACGAGCGCCCCACGGCTGCAATGGCAATCGGTAATTCGGGAAAACTCCTCTTCATCACCGACTCCCTATCTGGTCGACATTTCCTCTGCGACACCAGGGCGCAGTGTAGCATCCTACCCGCGTCAAATCTTGATCTACAAGCCGGGGGGCATGGCCCCTCCCTCGAGGCGGCTAATGGCGGGGCCATTCGGACCTTAGGAAGACGGCGGGTCCAGGTGTGCTTCAGCGGCCAGCGGTTTTACTGGGATTTCATCATGGCCAAAGGCTCTCAAGCCATCCTCGGGGCGGATTTTTTGTGCGCCAACGGCCTCCTGGTGGATGTATGGCACCGCCAGTTGATCATTGCGGCCACTTTTCACTCCATCCCATGCCACTGCAGTAACACCGTGGCGCGCACTGTCTCCTGTGCGTTCCCACTTCCAGATGACTTCACTCGCTTCCTCGGAGATTTCCCAGACCTGACCAGACCCACTTTCTCTTCCACGGCCACGAAACATGGTGTCGAACATCACATCACCACTACTGGCTCCCCGGCCTACGCACGGGCCCGGCGCCTCGAACCTGGCAAGCTCGCAGCTGCGAAAGCGGAGTTCGACACGATGGAGCGGCTAGGGATTATTCGCCGGTCGAATAGCCCCATGTCTTCACCTCTCCACATTGTTCCGAAACCTGGCGGCGGATGGCGGCCTTGCGGCGACTACCGATGCCTGTACGATGCCACTACTCCTGATCAGTACCCGATCCCTCATATTCAGGATTTCTCTGCCCATTTGACGGGAAATACAATTTTTTCAAAAGTCGACCTTGTCCGTGGCTACCACCAGGTCCCCGTACGCTTGCAAGACGTCCCGAAAACTGCAGTCATCACCCCATTCGGCTTGTTTTAATTTCTGCAGATGCCGTTTGGATTGAAGAATGCTGCACAGGCTTTCCAGCGCTTGATGGATTCCGTGCTTCAGGATCTCAAGCTTCTATTCGCCTACCTCGACAACATCCTCATCGCCAGCCCTAATAAAGAGGAGCACATCTGCCATTTGCGCACCCTCTTTAGACGCCTCAGTCAACACGGCTTGATCATCAACCCGGCCAAGTGCCAGTTCGGCCTGCAGCAGATTGATTTCTTAGGCCATCGCATCACATCGGACGGCGCAATTCCCCTGCAAACGAAGGCGGAGGCAGTTACTTGGTTCCCACGCCAGCAGATCGTCAAGGCCCTGCAGGAGTTCCTCGGGATGGTAAATTTTTATCACCGGTTCGTCCCTAATGCAGCTCTGCTAATGCAGCCCCTGTACGAGGCCCTCAAGGGCAAGTCCGGCAAGGATCCGATTAGCTGGACGGTTGACATGGATCGGGCGTTCGTCGACACAAAAGGTGCTTTAGCCAACGCAACCATGCTGGCGCACCCGCTGCCAGGTGCCATCATCGCCCTTACCACCGGCGCATCAGACTACGCCATCGGCGCAGTGCAGGAACAGTGGGTGCATGGGACGTGGCAACCGCTGGCATTGTTCAGCCGTCAACTACGGCGAAACGAATGGATGTACAGCACGTTTGACCGGGAGTTGCTGGCCCTTTTTCTGGCCATCCGCCATTTCCGGTACTTGCTAGAGGGACGTCCGTTCACGGCTTTTGTGGACCATAAGCCACTAACGTTCGCTATGGCCAAGACCGCCGAACCGTGGTCAGCTCGGCAACAACGTCAGTTGACATTTATCTCAGAATTCACCACTGACATTCAGCATGTGTCCGGTAAAGACAACCTGGTGGCGGATTGCCTCTCCCGTGCGACCGTTCATGCAGTCCAGCTCGGCATCGACTATGCCCTCATGGCTGCGGATCAAGCCTCGGATCCGGAAGTCCAATCTTACAGAACCAACCCCTCTAGCCTCCAAGCGGCCGACGTCAAATTCCATGCCGCGGGCACTACGCTACTCTGCGACGTCTCCGTAGGAGATCCTCACCCTATCGTGCTGGTCGCCTGGCACCGAAAAGTTTTTGACGCCATACATGGGTTGTTCGCACCCTGGCATGAAGGCCTCGCAACGGCTGATGTCGTCCAAATTCGTGTGGCGGGGCATGCACATGGATGTTCGTGACTGGGCCTGCCAAAAGGCCAAGGTGCAGCGCCACGTCAAGGCTCCATTGGCCACTTTCGCTGTTCCGGAACGTAGGTTTGATCATGTGCATGTGGACCTGGTGGGGCCACTTCCGCCTTCGCACGGGTTTACTCATCTTCTTACAATGGTGGACTGCACCACTCGATGGCCGGAGGCGGTTCCATTGTCATCCACCACTTCCGCAGACGTCGCCAGGGCATTCATCTCCTCTTGGGTTGCCCGTTTTGGGGTACCGGCGGACATCTCGTCTGATCGTGGGCCGCAGTTTTCTTCTGAGCTCTGGAACGCTGTGGCTCAGGGGCTCGGCATCAAGCTACATTGCACCACTGCCTACCATCCACAGGCGAACGGCCTGTGCGAACGATTCCACAGGTCGCTGAAGGCCGCACTGTGAGCCAGCCTTCAAGGCATGGGCTGGGTGGACAGGCTTCCATGGGTCCTCTTGGGTCTTCGTACGGCGCCTAAAGAAGATCTTCAATCATCCTTGGCGGAGCTCGTATATGGCCAGCCGCTACGCGTACCAGGGGATTTCCTTCCGACTCCAACAGAGCCATGGTCTGCATCCCAGCAGCTCATTAGCCACCAGGAGGCGGCCAGAAGTTTCGCTCCAGTTCCTACGTCACATCACGGCTTGCAGAGTTCCCACGTCCCAGCTGAGCTGAAGAACGCCGACTATGTGTTTATCCGCCACGACGCTCATTGGGATCCGCTCAAACCCCCTTACACTGGTCCTTTCCGCGTGATAGAGCCGGGAGACAAATCTTTTTCGGTCGATGTCGGAGGTAAACCGGACCACATTTCGGTTGACCGGTTGAAGCCGGCTCACTTGGACCTTGACCGCCCAGTTGAGATTGCACAACCGCCGAGACGTGGCCCACCACCCACAGTCGCCATGCCAGATCAAATGCAACCGCCCGCCAGCTCGCCCGCCATCCATCAGCTTCCACTTCAAGGCTACAGAAGTCGATCTGACAGGCTTGTCAGGCCTCCTCGCCGTTTTACTTTTGCTATTAAAGACAATTCTGGGGGGGGGCGCATGTGGCAGAGCCACTAAGGGACTCCGATCAATTGTATATAATTCCCTTTAATAATATGTTAGCTACAGCCTGAGTCTTTATCTTTGTTTTTACTGTTTACATGTACAGAGCACGATCACTTTAATAGCGCGGGTAAACGCGATGACGTCACGCCGTTCATCACGTGATCCCCCACCGGCGGGAAAAACGTCATGACGTCATGACGTCAGCCACGGGACCGCCCAAGCAGTCCTCGTGGAACCTCTGAACTGACTAGACCTATATTCGATATTCTCCTGTAGTTATCCGTTAAACTCTGTTAGTTTTCATTAAACCTCGTTTATTTGATCGCCTGAGTGGACCTCAGTCTTTTGGATAGGAACTAGACATTCCTGTAACATCCTGTAATCAAGCACTGCCTTGCAAACTAGAGGACACGGGGCTCAGACAGTGCTTAGGTCTTCGTTAGCAAGGATCTTTCTGGCTGCACCAGCTCCTAAAATCCCCTGAGGCTCTCCACTCTTTCCCCCAGAGATTAAAAAGGCCTTGATGGCTTCTGCACTCAGTGTATCCAGAACACAAGGGAAAAAAATAATCTGTGGCATTCACGCTCCACTGTACTTGTGGTCATAACAATTCTGTTGATGCAGAAACAGAGCCTGCATGCTTCTGAAGGCTGAGTAGATCAGCTGTCTTCTGATCAGACACTACTGCTATTTGAACCCATACAGGATTGTGCTTGATAAACCCCCCAACCCCACCCACACCTGCCGAATTCCTGAGTGTTGCAAGTCCAATAAACTCAAACATACGCTCTTCCAGCAGCACACATACTCCTTATAACAACAACTAGCTGCCACATGTACCATTTTGAATTGAAGAAGTAAAAGTGATGATAAGATCACTATAATGCATAATACGGTACATAAGAGCAAATTTTGTGACATATTATTAAATATATGCGAAGCGTATTATCGTGTTTTTTAGGCACCACTGTCGACACAGAGCCTCACTGGACAGAAGTCCAGATTGATGAATTAGGCCCACAGGTCAATGACTGAATCGTGGCACTCCTAATTTTCAGCAGAAAATTAGGGAGGCATAAATGATGGACATTAACCTCTGCATCCAATTTCCTTGACCACTGAGTGAGGATCCACAGCAGCAGCACAAGCTTGCAAAATTCACTTTATAGATTAAGGCCTAGAAATTGGGTTGTGGGCTCGCCAGGGCTGTAGCGCCAGAAATTTTGCGCCAGCGTTAATGCGGCAGCGCCCGACGAAAATTCGGTTGCGCCGGCCCCAGAGGGCGGCGGGCGCTAAAGGAGGGTTTTAGCGCCTGAAAACGGGCGTTGAATTGGGTTTCCCGGCGCTAATCCCCCGCTGCGGCACCCGATGAGGTGCGGCAGGCTGGGGAACTGCAGGCCTCCTCCTTCTGTTAAGGAGGAGCTGCCTGCAGCCGACAACTGTCCGGCGGATTCCCCCGACATCTGAGCCCGCACCTCGGGGAAGTGCCGGGCTCGCAGCACACACTCATCAGGGCCACGGGGGGGGGGTGATGCAGGAGTCCGGGAAGGGAGGTGCGGGCAGGCGGCCGCCGGGAACGCGGCCGGCCGCCGCTCCACCTTTATGCGCCGGCGCAAAGGCGTGTAAGAACACTTTTCACATTCATTAGTTGCGCCTGCCACGGGCGAGGCGGGCGCAACTGAATTTGGGCTTGGGGCCGGGTTACCACGGCAACCGGGACGCTGCGCACACCGATGATGTCATCGGTGCCGGCGCAGCGCTACCGGCTAACGCTGATGGTAAGGCCCAAGTCAATTTGCAAAACGGCTATAAGTCCGGCGCAAGGCCCTCTAGCGCCACTAATTGGGCGCTAAGTCCACTCAATTTCTAGGCCTAAACCTTGCACATGGGGAGTCAAGACCAAGTGGAGTCATCAGGTGAAATGGGGGTTAGAGTGCTGGGTATAATTGGACGAGAAGGAGCAGGCATAATTTGTCTTTATTTTTATACAACATTTTGATTTTATATTTTTATCGTTAAATTGCAAAACTTATGGCAATTCTGGAAGCAGAGAAGTAGAAATGGCTGGAGCATAGATTTAGTATTGCATTCACTTCTGCTGTATTCTGAGAGAACATGACTACAATTTAAAAGGATTACCTGCAGGACGTAATCCTTTTAAATTGTAGTCATGTTCTCTCAGAATACAGCAGAAGTGAACCTGCAGGATGTTATCTGGATGATGTAGCTAGGAATGGATATTATTCAGTGTTTAGACAGTTATGACTTAACACTTAAAAGATCAAAGTGTTCTTTCATGCAACGGCTGAGTGCACTGGATATAGCAAAGGCAACATCCCGGCTATCGTGCTGAAGACTTGCGCTCCAGAACTAGCCGTGCCTCTAACCAAGCTGTTCCAGTGCAGCAACAACACTGGCATCTATCTGACAATGTGGAAAACTGCCCAGGTATGTCCTGTCCACAAAGAGCAGGACAAATCCAATCCGACAAATTACCACCCCGTCAGTCTACTCTCAATCATCAGCAAAGTGATGGACGGTGCCATCGACAGTGCTATCAAGCAGCACTTACTCACCAATAACCTGCTCACTGATGCCCAGTTTGGGTTCCGCCAGGACCACTCAGCCCCCGACCTCATTACAGTCTTGGTCGAAACATGGACAAAGGAGCTAAATTCCAGAGGTGAGGTGAGAGTGACTGCCCTTGACATCAAGGCAGCATTTGACTGAGTGTAGCATCAATGAGCCCTAGTAAAACTGAAGTCAATGGGAATCGGGGGGAAAACTCTCCACTTACTGTAGTCATACCTAGCACAAAGGAAGATGGTTGTGGTGGTTGAAGGTCAATTATCACAGCCCCAGGACATCGCTGCAGGAGTTCCTCAGGGCAGTGTCCTAGGCCCAACCATCTTCAGCTGCTTCATCAATGACCTTCCCTCCAACATAAGGTCAGAAATGGGGATGTTCGCTGATGACTGCACAGTGTTCAGTGCCATTCACAACTCCTCAGATAATGAAGCAGTCCATGCCCACATGCAACAAGACCTGGACGACGTTCAGGCTTGGGCTGATAAGTAGCAGGTAACATTTGGGCCACAGAAGTGCCAGGTGTAGTGTATGTACCTTTAAGAGAGAACTACTTTTACAGCTCCTGTATACTGTAGTACCGGCAGTGACCACACCTGTATATAAGCCTTGAGCATGCCTCTGTACCCCCAGTCTTGAGACTACCCTACTCCAGTAAACACCTGTTGATTGTTAAGTTACAGCATCCGTGTAGTTATTAAAAAAACATCATACTCTCAGAATCATGGATCTAACAGTGGCGACGAGTGTCGATTCGAATCTACCTGCAACTCTGCATTTCCTGTTGAGGATTCGCTCCGGGAGGGCGGTGGAAGAAAGTCGAGGCCAGAAGCACGGGCGTCGACCACGAGCAACCGCCCAGTCATCCAGCAGAGAGTGAACATCGCAGGGGAGGCTTTGGAGAGCCGGGCTTGGTTCCCCAGCCACGACGATCAGCAACAGACTGACGACAGGTACAGCGCAGACCCTTCCCGGACAGCGGCGGCTGGAGCCGACCGACGGCAGAGAAAAAGCCGAGCAGCGTCGACGGGGTAAGAGAGAGGGTGAAGCGCACAGCATGCAGCCGGGGGTTGAAAACCGAGCGGCGTCGAGGAAAAACAAAATGGAGAGAGAGAGGGTAAAGCAACAGCCGGGTTCAGGACTGAGCGACGGAAACGGGAAAGGCGCACAGAAAAAAAAAAATGCGCAGAGCACAGCCAGGGCTCAAGGGCTGAACAGTGTCCATGGGGAGAAGAAGGGAGAGCGCGGGAGACGCCATTGAGCCGCGGAGAAGGAAGAGCGCGGGAGATGCCATTTTTAGAAGCCGCAGCGGAGAAGAAGGGCGAGCGTGGGAAGAAAGGAAAGCGCGGGAGACGCCATTTTGTGCCAGCGGAGAAGAAGGGAGAGTGCGGGAGACGCCATTTTTGACAGTTAAATCACACCCAGGGATGCCGAAGAGTGGCAGTATCTCTACGTTCGACAATGAAGTTGAAGATTGGGCGACATATGTGGAACGTATTGAGGTGTACTGCAGGGCAAATGAAGTGCCAGATGCTAAGAAAGCACTGGTTTTGTTAAATTCCATGGGTGCAAAAACTTATGGGTTACTGCGAAACCTAATAACCCCAGAGAAGCCTGTGAATAAGAATTTTGAAAGCATAGTAGAAATCCTACAGGACCACTTAAACCCCACACCACTGCTGATAGCAGAAAGATTTAAGTTCCATAAAAGGAACCAACATAAAGAAGAAAGCAATGCTGAGTACTTAACGGAACTGCGCAAGCTATCGAAACACTGCCAGTTTGGAGTGGGACTAGCAGATACGTTAAGGGACAAGTTTGCGTGTGGGCTTCAAAGTGAAGGAACCCAGAAACGGCTTCTATCAGAAAAGGATCTTACGCTGGACAAGGCTTTCAGCATGGCAGTATCACACGAAGCAGCCGCAAGGGGCGCAGCAGAGATACAATGGAGACCGCAAGAATATGGCACCAATGAAATGTCCTATGGAACAGGGAAGTGTTATCGCTGCGGCAGAACAACACACGACCAGAAGGATTGTTGGTTCAAGGACCAAGTGTGCAGACAGTGTGGGAAAGCAGGACACATAGCAAGAGTCTGCAGGTCTGGGAAGAAAACCAACAGCAAGAAATCTCCATAGGAGAAGTACAAAAAGGTACATAAGGTGATGGACAGTAGTTCAGACGAACAGAAAAGTGATACAGACTCCGGAAGCAAGGAGCTGGGTTGTCTGAAACTACATAAGGTAACCAAAATGGAGGATCACCAGACTATCTGGGTTACACTCAAGATAGACGGAGTCCAAGTGAAAATGGAATTGGACACAGGATCAGCCCTAACAGTCATAAACCAAAGGGACTACAAGCGGCTATTTTCACATATACCCTTGAAAGCTACAGAGATTGTCTTGAAGACGTACACGGGGCAAAAAGTCTACCCCAAAGGAAAAATAAGGGTGAAAGTGATATACAAAGGCCAGGAAATACCTAAAATTGACTTATATGTATTGCCAGATGGAGGACCACCACTGCTAGGACGTGAATGGATCCGGAAGATACAATTAGATTGGCATTCCACACAGGCACTGAAGGTTGAGGCCAAAAAGGATGACGACGTCACACCTGGACGACTGTCAAAAATGCTAACTGACGCAAAAGAAGTGTTCCAGGAGGGACTCGGAACACTAAAAGGCATAACAGCAATGATTAAAATAGAGGAAAACGCAAGCCCAAAGTTTCTTACGGCCAGACCAGTGCCTTATGTGATCAGACCAGCCGTCGAAGCAGAGCTGGAAGGGTTGGAACATTCAGGAGTACTGTCCAAAGTAGACTGGAGCGAGTGGGCTACACCCATCGTTCCTGAAATGAAGAGGTCGTTGAGTAATACGCCAGGGGAACCAAAGAAGGTCCGCATCTGTGGGTATTTTAAGGTGACAGTGAACCCAGTCCTTCACACGGTACAATATCTGCTTCCACGAATTGAGGATATTTTCGCCTCGCTATCTGGATATAAACGCTTCACCAAAATTGATCTAGCCCAGGCGTACATGCAAATGGAGGTAGAAGAAGCCTCGAAACAATACCTCACGATCAACACTTATAAAAGTCTCTACCAATACAACCGGCTGGTGTTCGGGGTAGCATCAGCTCCGGCTATTTGGCAAAGGGCGATGGATCAAGTCCTGCAAGGGATTCCAGGGACCCAGTGTTATTTGGACGACATCCTGGTCACGGGCGAAATGACAGTGATCACCTCGCCAACCTGGAGAAGGTGCTCACCAGATTAAAGGAATATGGGCTACGAGCTAACCGCCACAAGTGCGAGTTTTTCCAGAAGCAGATCTCGTATTGTGGCCACGTTATCGATGAAGAGGGGTTACATAAGTCCCCTGAAAAGATTGAGGCAGTAGTCAATGCTCCAGCACCGGAAAATGTGTCACAACTGAGGTCGTTCCTCGGGCTGGTAAACTACTACAATAAGTTCTTACCAAATTTGTCTACGGTATTACACCCACTGAACACCCTACTGCAAACAGGGGTACCATGGAAGGGGAATGACGAACGTAAACGAGCTTTCCAGAAGTACAAAGAATTGATCACATCAAAAGAGGTGTTGGCCCATTTCAACCCAGCACTACCAATTCGTTTGGCATGTGATGCATCACCCTATGGTATTGGAGCAGTGCTGTTGCACAAATTCCCAGACAGGTTGGAGAGGCCAGTAGCCTTTGCGTCTCGGTCACTAACCTCAGCCGAGCGCAACTATGCCCAGATTGACAGGGAGGCCCTCAGCCTAGTATGGGGAGTAAAAAAATTCAACCACTATCTGCATGGGCAGAAGTTCACCTTGCTGACTGACCACCAACCAGTTGTCTCCATCTTTAATCCAAAGAAGGGCGTTCCAGTGATGACTGCACAACGGTTACAAAGATGGTCCCTGTTTCTAGGGGCGAATCAATATGAAATAGAATATAAAGGCACGAAACAGCATGGAAATGCTGATGGGCTATCACGCCTACCACTGCCTACTGTGGAGGAAGCACCAGCAGTGGACCCTATTGAGATATTTTATTCGTCAATAATTGAACGATTGCCAGTAACGAACGCGGATATAGAGAAGGAGACCCGCAATGATCCGACGCTGTCTCGGGTATATGATTTGACGGTGAGGGGATGGCCAACACATGGTGACTCACTGTTGCCAGCATTCTCATCCAGAAGAGAACAGCTGTCAGTATGCCAGGGGACAGTGATGTGTGGATCCAGAGTGGTGATTCCACCCAAGTTAAGGGAGAGAGTGCTAAATGAGCTTCATGAAGGTCATCTGGGAGGGGTGAAAATGAAAAGCCTTGCTAGGGCTTATGTGTGGTGGCCGGGAATCGATCAACAAATCGAGGACCTAACCAAGAGCTGCTCAGGATGCCAGAAGGTCCAAAATGCACCACCACATGCCCCTCTACACCCATGGGAGTGGCCCTCCTCTCCATGGCAACGGGTGCATATTGATTTTGCTGGTCCATTCATGGACTCAATGTTCTTAATAGCAGTGGATGCTCACTCGAAATGGCCTGAGGTGATAAAAATGTCCTCAACCACTACAGAGAAAACGATTGCAGTCCTACGGACCATATTTGCCAGGAACGGCTTGCCAGAGCAGATTTGCTCTGATAATAGACCACAGTTTGTGTCCAAAGAGTTTCGGAAATTTATGAGAAGGAATGGGGTAAGGCATTCCACATCCGCCCCGTATCATCCAGCCACAAATGGATTGGCTGAGAAGTTCGTACCAACCTTTAAAAAGGTGATAAAGGCCATGTGTGACGATGAAATTCCACTACAGCATAAGGTGGACAATTTCTTATTAGCCTACAGAAATGCGACACATGCAGTTACCAACCAGACCCCGGCCATGATGTTCTTTAACCGAAGGTTGAGATCTCATCTGGATTTGCTCAGACCAAATGTGCGAAGAAATGTTGAGGAGAAACAATTCCAGCACATCAATGAGAAGCCGACAGGAGCTTCAACGTAGGACAACCAGTTTTGGCCTGTGACTACCGAACAGAGAAATGGCAACCCGGAACGATATGCACAAGGCAGGGGCCATTAATGTACACAATGGATGTCGGGGAGAACATTGTGAGACGCTACGTCGATCAGATCTTAGCGTCACAGGAACGAGTCAACCCCATGTCTCGCGTACCTGGGGATGAACCCGACATACCGGTAGCATCTACCTCAGAACCAGTAGCAGTGGAAACCGATGAACTAACCGACGAAAAGGGGCCAGAATCGCCTCCGCACCAAGAACAAGAACCTCAGGAAAGGCGCTATCCCAAAAGGATCAGGAAGCCGCCCCAAAGACTGAATCTATAAATGGACTATTGTTGTTTAATGTACATGTTAAAGTGTTAATTGTTATTTGAATATTATGGGTACTGCTAATCTAAAAGGGGAGGAATTGTAGTGTATGTACCTTTAAGAGAGAACTATTTTACAGCTCCTGTATACTGTAGTACCGGCAGTGACCACACCTGTATATAAGCCTTGAGCATGCCTCTGTACCCCCAGTCTTGAGACTACCCTACTCCAGTAAACACCTGTTGATTGTTAAGTTACAGCATCCGTGTAGTTATTGAAAAAACATCATACTCTCAGAATCACGGATCTAACACCAGGCAATAACTATTTCCAACAAGCGAGAGTCTAACCACCACCCCTTGACATTCAACGGCATTAACATCACCGAATCCCCCACCATCAACATCCTGGGGACTCACCATTGACCAGAAACTTAACTGGACCAGCCACTTATGGCAACAAGAGTAGGTCAGAGGCTGGGTATTCTGTGGCGAGTGTTTCACCTCCTGACTCCCCAAAGCCTTTCCACTATCTACAAGGCAAGGCACAAGTAAGGAGTGTGATGGAATACTCTCCACTTGCCTGGATGAGTGCAGCTCCAACAACACTCAAGAAGCTCGACACCATCCAGGACAAAGCAGCCCGCTTGATTGGCACCCCATCCACCACCTTAAACATTCACTCCCTCCACCACCAGCGTACCATGGTTGCAATGCGTACCATCTACAAGATGCACTGCAGAAACTCGCCAAGGCTTCTTCGGCAGCACCTCCCAAACCCGCGACCTCTTCCACCTAGAAGGACAAGGGCAGCAGGCGCATGGGAACATCAGCACTTCCAAGTTCCCCTCCAAATCACACCCCATCCTGACTTAGAAGTATATAGCCGATCCTTCATCGTCGCTGGGTCAAAACCCTGGAACTCCTTACTTAACAGCACTGTGGGAGTACCTTCACCTCATGGACTGCAGCAGTTCAAGAAGGCGGCTCACCACCACCTTCTCAAGGGCAGTTAGGTATGGGCAATAAATGCTGGCTTTGCCAGCGATGCCCACATCCCATAAACGAATAAAAAAAAAAAACCTCTATTCACTCTCTGGGATTCATTGTTATTAGTAAAAGCCTCCTATCCATATCCCAAGAAGGTTAAGGTTATCTTGGAAACATATCCACTTAAAAATGCGACTGAATTAGTCTTTTTTTGGGCTAGTGAATTTCTACAGAAAGTTAATTTCTGAACCACGGCCAGTCCTTTATACAGATGTGCCCTGGAATTGGACTAGCATGTGTAAAGTTGTTTCTCAACTGTTAAAACAGATTCTCGTATCAGCCAATGTTCTGGATCACTATGATTATACTGAAGCAATTACTCTGGCAGTAGGTGGTTTGTATTATGGATTGGGTGCTGCCATTTCCCATACTTTCAGCAGTGCTTATTTGTTATTGATCTCGGCAGAAAGAAATTATTCTCAGATTGAAAACGAAGCACTACTTGTCTACAGAAATGCCACCAATATCTATATGGTCAGAAGTTTATTTTCATGACAGACCATAAGCCACGTATGTTGGTCCTTGGGCCAAAAAAGAGGCATTTCAGAAACTTCCAGGCTGCAAAGCTGGGCTGTACATTTGGTGGTTTATTGTGACTGCATTAGCTATGGATCCAGTCAACAAAATCTTAACGCTGATAGATTATCTTGGTTATCCTTGAGAGGCAGAAAAATCTGAGAACAGTAGTAATTGTGTCATGGAGGCTATTGACTTAGTGATACCGGACCCATTTACAGATACCGCTGGTGATGTCAAGTGAAATTATCCAAGTGGCACTCAGAAATGAAGTTTTGCCACTAATTTTGCATTTTGCACCCGAACGCCAGCCCAATCAGAATGACCTGACAGTGAAGGTGAAAGCCATTTACTGCATGAAGAATGAAGTAACTGTAGAAGGCTATCTGTTGTGGAGTGTTTGGGTTACGATACCAGCTCAATATCAGGACCAAGTATGCATTGTGCCCATGAAAGTCATGGCCTGTGGAGCATTTGGTTGTGAAACTGGTTTTATTTTCTGCAATAATCTTGTTGTATTCCAGGATTCAATGATGTTGAATATTGCCTAACTGGTTTGTGAGTTAATAGGAGGATTTTAACTCCTGGATTTGAGTATAAGAGTAAAGACGTCTTACTGCAATTACATAGGGCCCTGGTGAGACCACACCTGGAGTATTGTGTACAGTTTTGGTCTCCTTACCTAAGGAAGGATATACTTGCCATAGAGGGAGAGCAACGAAGGTTCACCAGACTGATTCCTGGGATGGGGGGATTGTCTTATGAGGAGAGATTGAGTAGACTAGGCCTATATTCTCTAGAGTTTAGAAGAATGAGAGGTTATCTCATTGAAACATGCAAAATTCTTACAGGGCTTGACAGGGTAGATGCAGGGAGGATGTTTCCCCTGGCTGGGGAGTCTAGAACCAGGGGTCACAGTCTCAGAATAAGGGGTCGGCCATTTAGGACTGAGATGAGGAGAAATTTCTTCACTCAGAGGGTGGTGAATCTTTGGAATTCTCTACCCCAGAGGGCTGTGGAGGCTCAGTCATTGAGACAGAGCTCGATAGATTTTTGGATATTAAGGGGATCAAGGGATATGGGGATAGTGCAGGAAAGTGGAGATCAGGTAGAAGATCAGCCATGATCCTATTGAATGGTGGAGCAGGCTTGAGGGGCCAAATGGCCTACTCCTGCTCCTATTTCTTATGTTCTTATGTTATGTTTGTGAGTTAATAGGAGGATTTTAACACCTTCTACTGCCATTTGATTAACTCTGGCCTTACGTGCCCACGTAAATCTATGCAAATCGGGGTCCTATGATGTATATAGGATCCCTATACAGTTTTGAAGGCTCTGCTCAGTAAAATTTGGCAGTCAGGAAGAAGAGGCGCCAAAAAGGTAAGTTCAAAATTATTTTTGTGGGATCAGGAGGAGCAGTAGTGATCCTGTGGGCTCCACACGAATAATGTGGGCTATTGCTGCCCTGGGCATCTCCCTTCCGTGTTTGCTGCCCACCCCGCTGGACCCACCTTTCTGTAGGCTGGGTCAGCCTCCTAGATATTGAGCCAGCCCAGAGCTGGTGAGCTGCAGTGGAACACCTGTTCAGGGTGTGCAGAGATTGCACCCGGAAATTGGTCCCCCCCAACATCAATTTTGCTCTCAAAAAACCAGGCACAACGGGAACAAATCACACCCCCTCCCACCATGCATTCCTCCACCCCACCCCCTGTAATTATGTCATGCATTCTCGAGGCAAAATTTTGAATGCATTCTTTTGAATATGCGGCAGAATTTCCAATAGAAAATGTCTTTAAGTGTTACTGATACACTAGGATTTAGATAAAACAATGTAGGTGGATTGGTTCTGCCATTGTTGCCTGGTTTGATCTGTGCTTTACACTGTGGAGGGAATTTTTACTTCCTGACGCGCTGGGAGCAGGGGTCCAGTAGCATGTGGGAAATCCCAAAGTCTGGGTTTCCCTGCACGCTGGGGAAATTTAACTCAACAGCGTGTGTCTTCTATTAGTGACAGGTTCCCTGCCAGGAAGTCAGCCTGATTGACAGTCTTGGCTTCCAGTCAGATGGGGAGCACTCCAGAGGAGGCTGCAGGACCAGGTAGGACCGATTCCAACCCCGGAAAGGGGCCCAATCCCCGACCCCCGACCCCGGGAAGGGGTCTGATCCCAAGGAGAGTCCAATCCCTGACCGTGGGCGAGCGGTCTGACCCCCGACCCCGGGAAGGGGTCTGATCCCAAGGAGGGTCCAATCCCTGACCCTGGGGGGGGCGGTCTGACCCCTGACCCCGGGAAGGGGTCTGATCCCAAGGAGGGGGCCTAATGGTGGGGGAGATTGGGGGGCTGGGAGGAATCACTCCTGCTCCTCCTGACTCACAAGGCATGTTCCCCGAGACTATTCTCGCCTTGCTGCAGCTGACGGGATTCGCGAGGCCCGGGAAACCTGGCCAGCCACAGTAAAACTTGCAAAGCAGATTAAATCCGAGGCTTCCAGACTCAATAACATATTTAAAATGACAACCCTCCTCCTGCGAGCGGGTTGGCTGCCCACATCTTGTCCCGCTTGAGTAAAAGCCGGAAATCGGCGGGTTGGAGCCGGCTTCCTGACATGCTTCGATTTCTTGCCCACTTAACTGCCCGCCCACACCCACTCCCACCCGCTCACCCATGTTAAAATTCTCCCCCGTGTTACTACAGGGTTCTCAACAAATAGGGGAAAGATTTGCAACGACATTTTTGTGCAGAAAATAATTTCTATGTTTCAATTGGCACAAGCCAAGCCACCTTCTACATGAATACATCAATGGTAGCAAGACTCAAACAGAAGAGTATTACATTTGCCTCCACAATAACAGTGACAGCACTTTGAAAAAGTAATTACTTTTTGTAATATGATGTGATTGAGATGTGAAGCACTTTCTAATATCCTGAGGACATGATATAGCACTATATAAATGCAAGTTCTTTCTTTCATGTTTGAGAGAAAAATACCAAACTCTAAGAGCTGCCTGTAAGAAAATCAACCGCCAAACAGGCTGCAGGCATTAAAATATTTGAAGAGAACGACTTGTATTTATGTCACAGCTTATCACGTTGTCAACACATGTCAAATCACTTTGCATAAAATGAATTGCTTTTCATGTGTAGTGGCTGCTGTAATAAAGGCAAATCTGAATATTTTAAGTCTGAATACAAATTTAGAATGGAGAATCAACATTGTGGAGGCCTCTCATTGTCATTTACAACAATAACAGCAACAATAATTTCATTTATATAGTGCTATTAAAGTAGCAAAAGCCACAAAGCAATTGATAGAGTAGAAAAAGACACCAAACAGTAATAAAGTTATGGGGAGATGACCAAGGAGCAGTGTGGAATAGAAGTTGTCAAGAAATATTTGAAGGTGGGGAGACAGGTCGCAAGGCAAACGGTTTAGGGAATGAGTTCAAAGAATAGACATGGTTAGCGTATGAATAAGATGTAGCTATGTGATCATCTTGTCTAATACTTGTTTAGTTGGTCCTCAGCTTGTTCCTAATTCTCATTGTTGTTTCTTTATAATATTTCTGCTTGGCCTTAGAAGTAAAGAAAGGAATTACATTTATATAGCACCATTCATGACCTCAGGATGTCCCAAAGTGCTTCACAGCCAATGAAGTACCTTTGAAGTGTAGTCACTGTTGTAATGTAGGGAAACACAGCAGCAAATTTGCACACAAAAAGGCCCTACAAATAGCAATGAGATAATGACCAGATCATCTGTTTTTAGTAATGTTGGTTGAAGGATAAACATTGGCCAGGACACTGGGGAGAACACCCCTGATCTTCTTCAAATCATGCCATGGCATCTTTATGCCTACCTGAGCGGGCAGTAGTTTAACATCTCATGCAAAAGACGGCACCTCTGATAGTGCAGCACTCCCTCAGTACTACATTAGTTTATTTGAACTTTTTATTCAGCCACTGTTGTTTTACTGTGTTTCTCCTTGTCAATGCCGTTTCCCACACTGGCCGCTGAGTTATAAAAGCAGTCAGGTCCCGATGACAACATGGGACCTGACATGCATATGTAAAAAAAGGACCCCATCGGCTTTGGGCGGGTGTCCTTGCTACTTGCTCAGTTGAGCAGGTTAAAATCCCAAATGGTCAGCTCCCGGCGGCGGGTAAGTAACCCGGGCGAGTTTAACTGCTCACCCATTCGGTTTCCACTGGGCAGGTAGGATTAAAGTTGCCCCCCCCATACCTTTCATAATTTAATGAACCCAAATACATATTTCACCAATATTGAATTAAGACAAAGAAGACGATATTGATTGTTGGCGTGAGATGCCTATTAATGGTGTGATCATTTTATCTAACTGATTCCTGAATTCTTCCCATCGTTTCAAAGCTGTAGTAAATGGCTAAGTAAGCAATGCCATTGCTGTCGTGTCTATGAACAGACAACTAAAATACCCTCCCCCAATAAACCTTGTGGGGGAGACATAGATATAACCCTATATGTGCTGATCCTAGCAGTACAGATGTAATTATAAGTTGTTTTTAAAAATGAACTCAGGCAACACAGGTAGAATCCCATTTGACCAAATCACCAACAGTAAACTCTGGTTTATAATTCTTATAAAAGGTTGACCTTATGTTTGGGTCCTTGTTCACCAGAGTGCCTCATTTAAGAGGCTTGACTTGCATTTAGATCAGCTTTATGTTAGTGTGCATATTGTTTTGACTGGAGTTCTGTAAAAGACTACCACTTGAAAATGAAGCAAATACTTCAACTCTCTCTGTCAGGTGCTGATCCGAAATAATGTCTGCACTCTCAGTGGAAAATTTCAGTAAGCAGACACATCACGGGTAGTGCAGCTTGGTCCCTTGAAGTAGGCTGATGTGAACTGGCTGCTCTGAAGGTAGACAGCACAAGGAGCACTCTGCCTTCAGGCACTCTATTTACAAGCAGCACAGCATGTTTACATGGGGCACACAATGGTAAACCACTGGAGCTTTCGACCTTTCAAATGTGTTTGACTCTTAACTGTCCTCTGAAGTGGCTGAGCAAGCCACTTAGTTGTCAATCAGGGCAACTAGAGATGGGCAATATATGCCGGCCTTGCCAGTGACACCCAAATCCCTAGAATTAATTTTTTCTAATGACATCTTGGCCCAGAAATTCCGTTCACAGGCCCCCCGCGGGCGGAGGGCTGCGATCTGGAAAAATCTGCAGCAAGACCGGAGGGCTCCTGGGAGGCGCAGTGTTGTGTTGCTGGGCCTTTCCAAACTGCCGGTGTCGTATCCCAGAGGCGCAGGTGGTTCGCAGCGTCTCTGGGATCACGTGGGCCATGGGGAGCCAATCAGAGAAGGGAATCTCCATTCATAGATTTGACAGGAAGGCCTGTCAAATATATGAATAGAGAGCACCCCCAAAACATAGTAACATTTCAAATAAATTTTAAAAAAACATCACATTTTTAAAATGATTATAAATTACATAAATTAACTATTTTAAACAAAAATTTAAATTTTTGAAAAAAATAATTAAAGTTTTTAACGGGGCTAAAAATAGACTTATCTTTCTTTAAAGTATTTTTAAATGATAAATCAGTGGAAAAATTTTTAAAAAACTTTTTTCAACTCTTGTCCTGTAAAAGCAGGCCTTGCGCCTCCTTTTACCAGGCGCAAGAATTGTAAGTGTTTTCTGCGGGCGGAGGGTCTCCAAAAAACGGAACTATCCACCCACAGAGACCCTGCCCCAGCACAGCCGGAGGATCTGTCAAGAGCTTTCTTGACAGATCGGAAATGCCGGTCTCCAGCGCATGTGCAGTGCATGCCTAAGACCGGCATTTCCGATGTCCCTACGGGTGAGTACACAGCGCGTTCCCACCCGTAGGGACCGGAATATCCGGCCCATAGATTCAAATGGGTTACTCATTCTAAAGACTATTGGGAGTAAACAGTGTTCCATGTTTTCATCTTTTCCCCCCAGGTTTCTTGGTTTACCCTTAAGGTATTAAAGTGAATTTACAGAAATGAGTATGTCTCTAGGAATTTCTTCCCATCGCATTCAGTTTCAATTTCTGGACAGTTTTATTCAGAACACAATCACACCCCAGAGGAAAGCACAGGATCAGGAAGGGGAGGGTGTGACTGTCAGGGAACAAGGTAGAGGGGACTTAGGAGAGGTTGAGAAGGTGGTCCCGCAGACACTGATCCTGTCCAACAGGTGTGATGTACTCGTTACCTATGAGGACAGCTGCAATACAGACCAAGGCACTGTGGATCAGAAGGTTGTCCAAATGGGGGAAGAGCAGAATAGAAATTGTGGTGTATGTACCTTTAAGAGGAACTATGTTTTTTTGAAGCCCCTGTACTGTAGTACCGGATAACATATACACTCACAATAAAGAAGGCGTAAACCGGGCAGTAAGTAACCTAAACAATATTTTCGATAATTTGGCAACAAGTGCAAACTTGAAAGCTCGCAAGAACAAACCCAAAACAAAAAACTATGAAAAATGGTTTGACCCAGATTGCCATAACATGAGGAAAAAACTTAGAAAAATATCAAACCAAAAACACAGACATCCAGAAAACGAGGAATTACACCTTACTTATTGTCAGACACTAACACAATACAGAAACACACTCAGAACCAAAAAAGAGCAATATATTAAGAATACACTCAGCTCCATGGAGGAATCCATTGATTCCAATTGTTTCTGGGACAACTTGAATACACTACACAAAAAACAACATGACGAATTGGCCATTCAAAATGGGGACACATGGGAAAACCACTTTGAAAAATTATACCAGAAAAACACACTAAGGCCAGAGCAACACCAAATATGCAAAAAACTGGAAAAGCTAGAAATGGCCATAAAAGATAACCAAAACCCGCTAGACTCCACAATAACAGAAAAAGAACTTTCTGAAAAACTCAAGGACCTGCGACCAGGAAAAGCTTGCGGGACAGACGGCATACTAAACGAGATGATTAAACACACAGACGACAAAATGAAACTGGCTATCCTAAAACTCTTCAACTTGGTTCTGAGTGTCGGTTACTTCCCTGATATCTGGAACAAAGGACTCATAACGCCCATATACAAAAGTGGGGACAAAGTCAACCCAAATAACTATCGAGGCATCTGTGTAAACAGTAACCTGGGGAAGGTATTCTGTAGCATCATAAACAAAAGACTTATAAACTTCCTTGAGGAGCACAATGTCTTGAGTAAAAGCCAAATTGGATTCCTGCCAAACTATAGAACATCAGATCATATCTTCACCCTACAGACCCTAATTGACAAACACGTTCACCATAACAAAAGCAAAATCTATGCATGCTTTATAGATTTCCAGAAGGCTTTCGACTCCATCTGGCATGACGGTTTATTCCTGAAACTTATCGAAAGCGGGGTAGGGGGAAAAACATATGATGTAATTAAATCAATGTATACAAACAACAAATGTGCAGTTAAAATTGGAGACAAACGAACAAAATACTTCCCACAGGGGCGGGGGGTGACGCAGGGCTCGCCAATCTCACTGACACTCTTTAATATTTACATAAATGAATTGGCAAAACTACTTGAACAATCTACAGCACCCGGCCTCACCCTCTATGAATCCAAGGTTAAATTCCTCCTCTATGCAGACGACCTGGTTCTGCTGTCACCAACTAAGGAGGGTCTACAGCAGAACCTGGATCTGCTGGAGTCGTACTGCCAGACTTGGGCCCTGACAATAAATCCCCAAAAAACCAAAGTCGTTGTGTTCCAGCAAAGATCCAGACCTCAGGGACCCAAAATAAATTTCACAATAGGAACAACCAAAATTGAACAAACCACTAACTACACATACTTGGGCTTAAAAATCAGTTCTACGGGAAACTTCAAACTGGCTGTGAATGAACTGAAAGAGAAAGCAAGAAGGGCTTTCTATGCCATTAAAAAATCAATCCAAATAGAAATCCCAATTAGCATTTGGCTAAAAATTTTCAAATCAGTAATTGAACCAATTGCACTCTATGGCAGTGAGGTATGGGGACCGCTAACACAACAAGAATTTGCAAAATGGGACAAACACCCAATTGAGATCCTACATGCAGAATTCTGTAAAAGTATCCTCCGGACTCAAAGGAAAACAGTAAACAATGCATGCAGGGCGGGACTAGGCCAATATCCATTAATAATCACAATCCAAAAAAGAGCCACCAAATTTTGGAATCACCTACAAATGAGCAACCCCCAATGCTATCACTACGACGCCCTGAAATGCCAAGAGCTGACCATAAAGAAGAGTACCCTCAGTCAACTAGTCCTGGGACTCAGTGAAATAACTACTAACACTACTAACAATAACCAGCCACAGGACAGTGACAGCGTAACACAAAGAATTCGACCCAACACAATCGTCGCTAAGCAAAAGGAAAAATATCTGACATATTGGGCAGAAACAACAAAAACCCAAAGCAAACTCAATTGCTACTTGGCCCTAAACAGACAATACAACATAGCTGATTACCTGACCATGGTAAAGGACAGCAAACTGAGAAAAATCCTGACAATGTACAGACTTAGTGAACATAGCCTGGCGATCGAAAAAGGTAGACACAGGCAGACCCGGCTACCAAGGGAGGACAGGATATGCTCTCACTGCAGTCAGGGAATGGTGGAGACAGAGGTGCACTTCCTCACAGCTTGTAGAAAATATCAGGGCATAAGGGAGAATTTCTACCCAAAATTTACAAAAATATGCCCGGAATTCAGAAAATTGAATGACGAACAAAAACTCCCATACCTACTAGGGGAAGAGAGAAGTTGCATAACACTGGCGGCACACTATGTTACAGCTTGCCATAAACAGAGGGACAACCACTAAAGATAAGATAAGAGTATATATAAATTATATGAAAGTATATTTATACACTCAGGGATATATCTGTTTATACACTGTATGGATAGATCTGTATTTTTGTGAACAAACATGAATGTTTTCCAATGCTTTGGCAACATAAGATGTAACTTGTCATGCCAATAAAGCGATTTGTATTTGAATTGAATTGAATAGTGACCACTCGGGTATATAAGCCTATATAGCGTCTTGTATAGTTAGTTCACCTCCAGACTTTGTTCAGTAAACACTTGTTAAATCAACTCCTGCTTTCCATGTCTCCATTAACACACAGATACAACAGTGGCGATGAGTTAGAAACGAACTTACCTGCAATTCGGCAGCACCTCAAGGAGATCAATTCCTCAGACGAAGTTCGAAGAGAAAAAAAAACTGTGGTTTCACCAGCTAAACGGGCTGGTGGCAGGTAGTGCACTTATCCTTCCTGGGCGGCGGGCTGGGGCTCGATCGAGTAGCTCTGCAGCGGGGCCGGGCAGTGAGTTGGAAGGCAGAAGCAAACAGAAACAGAGGGTGGAGCACTAACGAGACGGCCGGCGCTGCAAAGCAGGTCGGCGTTCGGACCAAGCAGAGGGAGGGGAAAGTCCCAGAGAGTCCGACGGGAACGATTCTCCAAGTGACGGAGAAACTGTTTATAATATATGTGTAAATAAAAACCACAGAGAACAGCGTTGGCAGCAGCGGCAGTGGCGGGAAAGCACCGGAGGCGCCATCTTGACTCGGCAGGGAAGAAGGGAAATCGCGGGAGGCGCCATTTTTGATTTTCAGGATGCCTAAGACTGGCAATATTACTGCTTTTGATAGTGATATAGAGGATTGGACCACATATGTGGAAAGAGTGGAGGTATATTGCAAGGTGAATGAAGTAGCGGATGATAAAAAGGCATCGGTACTTCTAAATCTGATGGGCGCAAGGACATACGGGCTGTTACGAAACTTGATCACTCCAGCCAAACCGATGGACAAGAATTTTAAGGAGATTGTTGATACCCTACAGGAGCACTTAAACCCAACACCGCTGCTGATAGCGGAACGATTCAAATTCTTCAGGAGGAATCAGCACAAGAATGAAAGTAACGCTGATTACCTCACCGAATTACGAAAGCTGTCAAAGCACTGCCAATTCGGGGCAGGACTGGCAGATTCTCTACGAGACAAATTCGTCTGCTGTCTCCTAAGTGAAGGAACACAGAAAAAACTACTTTCTGAGAAAGATTTGACACTGGACAAGGTTTTCAGTGTGGCTGTATCATACGAAGCAGCAGCAAGAGGAGCTGCAGAGATACAGCAAAAGCCACAGGACTTCGGCACCCATGAAATGACACGGGGTTTCAAGAGATGTTATCGCTGCGGCAGATCCACCCATGACCAGAGGGACTGCTGGTTCAAGGACAAAGCATGCAGGCAATGCGGAAAGATGGGACACATTGCACGTGTATGCCGATCTGGAAAAAAATCCGCTGACAGTAAAAAGGTCAATAAGGAAAAGTATAGAAAGGTACAAATGATGACGGACAGTAGCTACGAAGACCAGAAGAGCGATAGCGACTCCGGAAACAAGAGACTAAGCTGTCTCAAATTACATAATGTAATTGCCAAAGAAGATTACCAGACCATTTGGGTTACCCTCACAATAGCGGGGTCCCCAGTTAAAATGGAGCTAGATACAGGATCAGCTCTGACCGTCATAAGTCGACGGGATTACGAGCGGCTATTTCCGCATATACCTTTGAAAGACACATCCATTATCTTGAAGACATATACGGGGCAGAAAGTATACCCCAGAGGGGAAGTAAGGGTGCCTGTTGTATACAACAGCAAGGAAATACAGAAGTTGTATTTATACGTTCTGCAAGATGGTGGTCCACCGTTGTTGGGACATGAATGGATCAGAAAGATACGTTTAGACTGGCACTCCATTCAGGCACTGACGGTGACCAGTAAGAAAAAAAATGATAATGACGTCATACCTGGACGATTAAAAGAAATCTTGGCTAACACCAAAGAAGTGCTTCAACAGGAACTAGGAACCCTGAAAGGCGCCACCGCCTCAATAAAAGTGGAAGATGTGGCAATTCCCAAGTTTTTTAAGGCAAGGCCGGTGCCATACGCAATTCGTCCAGCAGTCGAGACAGAGCTGGAGAATTTGGAAAAAGCAGGCGTGTTATCCAAGGTAGATTAGAGCGAGTTGGCAACACCCATCGTCCCGGTCATGAAGAAAACGTTGAATAATGATAAATCTGAAGAACAGAGAAAAATTCGCATCTGTGGGGACTTCAAGGTGACTGTAAACCCGGTTCTTCATACGGTACAGTATCCTCTTCCGAGGATAGAAGATATTTTCGCCTCACTATCCGGAGGGAAACGTTTCACCAAAATTGACTTGGCACAGGCATATCTACAGATGGAGGTTGAGGAGGCCTCTAAAAAGTATCTCACGATAAACACACACAAAGGCCTGTACCAGTACAATCGGCTGGTTTTCGGAGTAGCATCAGTTCCAGCTATCTGGCAAAGAGCTATGGAGCAAGTCCTGCAAGGGATTCTGGGGACTCAATGCTACCTAGATGACATCCTTGTAACAGGAGAAAATGACAACGAGCACCTTGCCAATTTGGAGCAGGTGCTCACGAGGCTGAGAGAACGGGGCCTACGAGCAAATCGCCCCAAGTGCGAATTTTTCCAGAAACAAATATCATATTGTGGCCATGTCATTAACGAAGAAGGGTTGCATAAATCACCTGAAAAAATTGAAGCGGTCGTAAAAGCCCCAGCGCCTGAAAATTTCTCACAATTAAGGTCGTTCCTGGGATTAATAAATTACTATCATAAATTTTTACCGAACTTGTCAACGGTTCTGCACCCTCTTAACGCACTGCTACAAACGGGAGTAATTTGGAAATGGAGCGAAGACTGTAAACGTGCCTTCCATAAATGCAAAGGCTTGATCACGTCCAAGGAAGTGTTGGCTCATTACAACCCATCACTGCCAATCAGACTGGCATGCGATGCATCCCCTTACGGCATGGGAGCGGTATTATCGCATAGATTCCCTGATGGCTCGGAGCGGCCGATAGCTTTTGCGTCACACTCATTGAACTCAGCTGTGCGTAACTATGCCCAGATCGACAGGGAGGCACTCAGCCTGGTGTGGGGGGTGAAGAAATTCAACCATTAACTACACGGACAAAAATTTACCTTGTTGATTGACCATCAACCCCTCGTCTCCATATTCAACCCTAAAAAGGGCGTTCCCATTATGACAGCGCAAAGGCTACAGAGGTGGTCCCTTTTCCTAGGGGCACACCAATATGACATAGAATACAAAGGATCAAAACAGCATGGAAATGCTGACGGTTTATCGCGTCTACCGTTGCCAACGGTAGAAGAGGCACCTACAGTGGACCCAGTGGAGATGTTCCACTCGACCATAGTGGAATGTCTACCAGTGACAAATTCTACCATTGAAAAGGAAACGAGAAATGACCCGACTCTCTCACGAGTCTACGATTTAACGGTGAAGGGATGGCCAGCACATGGTGAACCACTGTTGCCAGCATTCTCGCAAAGAAGAGAACAGCTGTCAGTGTGCCGAGGAACATTGATGTGTGGATCCAGAGTGGTGATTCCACCCAAACTCCAGGATAAAGTGCTAAAGGAGCTTCATGAGGGGCACCTGGGTAGAGTGAAAATGAAGAACTTAGCCAGAGCGTTTGTGTGGTGGCCAGGTATCGATGGAGACATCAAAAAAATGACCAAGAGCTGTCTAGGATGCCAGAAGGTCCAACACGCCCCACCACAAGCCCCTCTACATCCATGGGGGTGGCCCTCATCTCCCTGGCAAAGGGTACATATCGACTTTGCTGGTCCATTTATGGACTCAATGTTCTTAATCGCAGTTGATGCACACTCCAAGTGGCTGGAGGTAATAAAGATGTCCTCCACCACCACGGAAAAAACCATCACAGTATTAAGGACCATATTCGCCAGGAATGGGCTGCCTGAACAGATCTGTTCTGGTAGTGGACCGCAATTTGTATCCGAAGAATTCAGGAAGTTCTTAAAAAACAATGGGTTAAGCACTACACGTCCGCCCCATACCATCCCGCCACCAATGGATTAGCTGAAAGGTTTGTCCAGACCTTCAAGAAGGCCATAAAGGCCATGGGTAATGAAGACATAAATCTACAACATAAGGTAGATAACTTCTTGTTTGCATACAGGAATGCAACACATGTGGTTACAAACAAAACCCCCGCCATGATGTTTTTCAATAGAAGACTAAGATGCCGGCTGGATTTGATCAAGCCAAACATCAGAAGGGACGTAGAGAACCGGCAATTTCAAGGCATGAATGAAAGGCCAACTAGAACCTTCCAGATAGGTCAACAAGTTTTGGCCCGGGACTACCGTACCGAGAAATGGCAGCCTGGAACTATTTGCACACGACTAGGACCGCTGATGTATACCGTGGACATTGGAGAAAGCATAATAAGGCGCCATGCTGACCAGATCATAGAGTCATCCGAAAAGGGACAACCTACACTACAACTCTATACGCCTAATGATGAAGCAGAGATACCCATAGTATCTACCTCCGATCCAGTGATACTGGAACCAGATGAACCCGACACTGGCATTCAAGCCGAATCGACCTTGCCAAAAGAACCTACTACACCACCGAAACCTACTACACCACCGAGACGTTATCCGGACCGAGTCAGGAAGCCTCCAGAGAGACTGAATTTGTAATTGATTAACTTCAGCAAATGTGTAGATTATTGTTCTTGTAAAAATTTTAATTAATGATTACTTAAAATGTTATGTACTATTTATCTAAAAGGGGAGGAATTGTGGTGTATGTACCTTTAAGAGGAACTATGTTTTTTTGAAGCCCCTGTACTGTAGTACCGGTAGTGACCACTCGGGTATATAAGCCTGTATAGCGTCTTGTATAGTTAGTTCACCTCCAGACTTTGTTCAGTAAACACTTGTTAAATCAACTCCTGCTTTCCGTGTCTCCATTAACACACGGATACAACAGAAATGTGGTAGTGATAAGGGCTTCTATAATCAGGGGGATAGATAGCGTCCTCAGCAGCCACGAACGAGAGTCCCAAAAGGTGTATTGCTTACCCGATGCCAGGATAAGGGATATCTCGAAGCGACTGGAGAGGAAGTTGGAAAGGGAAGTGGAAAACCCAGTTGTCGTGGTCCATGTCGAAACAAACAAGTTTTGGCCCGGGAAGCGGTCCTGCTGAGGGATTACCAGGAGTTAGAAAGGAGCGTTAGCGGGCGAAACCTCGGCGGGAATCGCGGAGCGGCGGCAGTACAAAAGGCTCCAAGAGACCAGGTAGGCCCCAGAGCATACCAATCTCCAATCTCAGAGGGAAAGAAGTAAAAAGTAATCGAAGTGTGACGTCACCAGAAAGCAGGTAAGTGATTTGTTGGTGAGTATTTCTCTCTTTATAAACTTTAACTCTGTGGTTTATAGTTTCTAAAGTCTCTGTGGTGTAGCGGGGACTGTTTATAAACCAGGGCCCTTAAAAATACTATTTAACGGTAGTGTAATTGGTGGGATTGATGTGATTTAATTTAATTGCAATTAATTAAGGGGTAAGTCATGGCAGGAGAGCCCAGCCCCGTTGTATGCTCCTCCTGTGCTATGTGGGAACTCAGGGACACTTCCTGTGTCCCTGACAACTATGTGTGCAGGAAGTGTGTCTAGCTGCAGCAACTGGCAGACCACATTGCGGCGCTGGAGCTGCGATTGGATTCATTCTGGACCATTCGCGAGGCTGAGGAGGTCATGAATATCACGTTTGATCAGTTGGTCACACCACAGGCAAAGGTTGGACAGGCAGAAAGGGAATGGGTGACCAACAGAGTACTAGGCACAGGCAGGTAGTGCAGGGGTCCCCTGTGGACATCCCCCTCTCAAACAGATACACCATTTTGAGTACTGTTGGGGGGGATGGCTTACCAGAGGAAGGCAGCAGCAGCCAACTTCCTGGCACCAGGGGTGGCTCTGCTGCACAGGATGGGAGGAAAAAGAGGGGGAGAGCTATAGTAATAGGGGATTCTATTGTAAGGGGAATAGATAGGCGTTTCTGCGGCCGCAAACGAGACTCCAGGATGGTGTGTTGCCTCCCTGGTGCAAGGGTCAAGGATGTCTCAGAGCGGCTGCAGAACATCTTGGAAGGGGAGGGTGAACAGCCAGTTGTTGTGCTGCATATAGGTACCAACGATATAGGTAAAAAGCGGGATGAGGTCCTAAAAGCGGAATATAGGGAGTTAGGAGGTAAATTAAAAAATAGGACCTCAAAGGTAGTAATCTCAGGATTGCTACCAGTGCCACATGCTAGTCAGAGTAGAAATAGAAGGATATTTCAGATGAATATGTGGCTAGAGGATTGGTGCAAGGGGGAGGGATTCAAATTCCTGGGACATTGGAATTGGTTCTGGGGGAGGTGGGACCAGTTCAAACCGGACGGTTTGCACCTGGGCAGGGCCGGGACCGATGTCCTAGGGGGAGTGTTTGCTAGTGCTCTGGGGGAGGGTTTAAACTAAAATGGCAGGGGGTTGGGAACCTGAGCAGGGGGACAGAGGAAAGGGAAACAAGGGTAAAAGCAAAAGATAGGAAGGAGAAAAACGAAAGTGGCAGTCAGAGAAATCAATGGTTTAAATCAAACATGCCCACAGTAAATAATAATTCTAATAGGTGTAAGAGCGTTAAAAAAACAAGCCTGAAGGCTTTGTGTCTTAATGCGCGGAGCATTCGTAATAAGGTGGATGAATTAGCTGCGCAAATAGAGGTAAACTAATATGATTTGATTGGGATTACGGAAACATGGCTCCAGGGTGGCCAAGGCTGGGAACTCAACATCCAGGGGTATTCAATATTCAGGAAAGATAGGCAAAAAGGAAAGGGAGGTGGGGTAGCATTGCTGGTTAAAGAAGGGATTAACACAATTGTAAGGAAGGATATTAGCTCTGATGATGTGGAATCTGTATGGGTAGAACTGAGAAATACCAAGGGGCAGAAAACGTTAGTGGGAGTGGTATATAGACCTCCAAACAGTAATGCGAAGGTTGGGGATGGCATTAAAAGAGAAATTAGAGAAGCGTGCAATAAGGGCACAGCAGTCATCATGGGTGACTTTAATCTACATATAGATTGGGCTAACCAAATTAGTAACAATACTGTGGAGGAGGAATTCCTGGAGTGTTTAAGGGATGGTTTCCTGAACCAATACGTCGAGGAACCAACCAGAGATCAGGCCATCTTAGACTGGGTATTATGTAACAAGAAAGGATTAATTAGCAATCTTGTTGTACGAGGCCCCTTGGGTCGGAGCGATCATAATATGATCGAATTCTTCATTAAGATGGAGAATGAAGTATTCGACGCAGAGACTAGGGTCCTAAATTTAAATAAAGGAAACTATGGTGGTCTGAGGCGCGAGTTGGGTAGGATTGATTGGGGAATGTCACTCAAAGGGTTGACGGTGGATAGGCAATGGCAAACATTCAAAGACCGCATGGATGAACTACAGAATTTGTTCATCCCAGTTTGGCATAAAAATAAAACAAAAAAGGTGACTCAACCGTGGCTAACAAGGGAAATTAGGGATAGCATAAGATCCAAGGAGAGGACATATAAATTGGCCAGAAAAAGCAGTAAAGCTGAGGATTGGGAGCAGTTTAGGATTCAACAAAGGAGGACAAAGGGATTAATTAAGAAAGAGAAAATAGAATATGAGAGTAAGCTTTCAGGGAACATAAAAACTGACTGTAAAAGCTTTTATAGATATGTAAAGAGAAAAAGATTGGTGAAGTCAAGCGTAGGTCCCTTGCAGTCAGAATCAGGGGAATTTATAATGGGGAACAAAGACACGGCAGACCAATTAAATACATATTTTGATTCTGTCTTCACAAAGGAGGACACAAATAATCTCCCAGAGGTGTCGGGGAACATAGGGTCTGATGAAAGGGAGGAACTGAAAGAAATCAGTATTTGTAGGGAAATGGTGTTAAAGAAATTGATGGGGTTGAAGGCCGATAAATCCCCAGGGCCTGATAATCTGCATCCTAGGGTTCTTAAGGAAGTGGCCCTAGAAATAGTTGATGCTTTGCTGATCATCTTCCAGCATTCGATGGAATCTGGAACAGTACCCATGGACTGGAGGGTAGCTAATGTTACCCCACTATTCAAAAAAGGTGGTAGAGAGAAAATGGGGAATTACAGACCGGTAAGCCTGACATCGATAGTGGGGAAAATGCTAGAGTCCATTATAAAAGATGTAATAGCAGAGCACTTGGAAAACAGTGACAGGATCAGACAAAGTCAACATGGATTTACAAAAGGTAAATCGTGCTTGACTAATCTACTGCAATTTTATAGGATGTAACTGGTAAAATAGATAAGGGAGTACCAGTGGATGTGGTGTATTTGGATTTTCAGAAGGCTTTTGATAAGGTCCCGCATAAGAGATTAGCGTGTAAAGTTAAGGCACATGGGATTGGGGGCAAGGTATTGACTTGGATAGAGAACTGGTTGGCAGACAGAAAGCAAAGAGTTGGAATAAACGGGTCTTTTTCTGAGTGGCAAGCAGTGACTAGTGGGGTACCACAGGGATCGGTCCTTGGGCCCCAGCTATTCACAATATATATTAATGATCTATTCAATTCAATTCAATTCAATTTTATTTGTCATGTATGCAACAGACGTGTGTACTGCACAATGAAACGTTGATTTTTACGAGTCCTCCCAGCATTGGAATAAATATGGCATAACAATGATAAAATATTAATAGAAATACAGTAATAATAAATAAAACAACAGTAATAAATAATAATAAATTATACGTTCATGAGTCTTATGGCCTGGGGGTAGAAGCTATTTCGAAACCTGCTGGTACGAGACCGTATGCTTCGGTATCTCTTACCGGATGGGAGCAGGGCGAAGAGGTTGTGGCTGGGGTGGCTCGCGTCTTTAATGATTCTCAGGGCCTTCCCCCGGCACCTCTCGGGGTAGATATCCTGGACAGCAGGTAGTTTAATTCCTATAGTATGTTGTGCAGCTTTCACCACCATCTGTAGAGCCTTTCGGTCTGTGGCGGTGCAGTTGCCATACCAGGTAGTGATGCAGCCGGACAGGATACTCTCGATGGTGCACTGGTAGAAGTTGGTGAGAATCTGGGGGGCCATTCCAAATTTCTTCAGTCTTCTGAGGAAGAACAGGCATTGGCATGCCTTCTTCGTTATGACGTCGATGTGATGTGACCACGTTAGGTCCTCCGTAATGAATACACCCAGGAATTTGAAGCTGCTGACCCTCTCCACCTCAGCCCCTTTGATGTAGATTGGGGTGTGTCCCTCCCCCTGCCGCTTCCTGCAGTCCACGATCATCTCCTTTGTTTTGCTGATGTTGAGGGAGAGGTTGTTGTACTTGCACCATTCTGCTAGAGCTCTTACCTCCTCCCTGTAGCCTGTCTCGTCACCATCTGTGATCAGGCCAACAACGGTAGTGTCATCAGCAAACTTGATGATGGAGTTGGAGTTGTGCGTGGCCACGCAATCGTGAGTAAACAGGGAGTACAGAAGGGGGCTGAGCACACAACCCTGGGGAGCTCCCGTGTTCAGGATCAGTGTTGAGGAGGTGTTACTGCCTATTTTCACCACCTGGGGTCTGCCCGTCAGGAAGTCCAGGATCCAGTTGCATAGGGAGGTGTTAAGTCCTAGCTCACTGAGCTTGTTGACAAGCTTGGAGGGGATAATGGTATTGAATGCTGAACTATAATCAATGAACAACATTCTCACATAGGTGTTCCTCTTATCCAGGTGTGATAAGGCAGTGTGCAGTACAGTGGAGATGGCATCATCCCTAGATCTTTTTGGGCGGTAAGCAAATTGGAGTGGGTCCAGTGTGTCAGTTAGTAAGGAGTTGATGTGGGTTTTGACCAGCCTCTCAAAGCACTTCATGATGACAGAAATGAATGCTATGGGGCGGTAGTCGTTTAAACAGGTTACTTTGGTTTTTTTGGGGACTGGAGTAACCAATGTCATCTTGAAGCAGGTGGGGACTACAGACTGGTACAGTGAACGGTTGAATATATCCATAAACACAGCTGCCAGCTGGTCAGCGCATGCTCTAAGGACACGCCCAGGGATTCCATCTGGACCGGGTGCTTTGTGGGTGTTCACTCTCTTAAAGGTCTTGCTCATGTCAGCCACGGAGATTGAGAAGACCCGGTCGTCCTGAGCAGCGGGCGCCCTTGTAACAGGCCAGTTGTTGTTGGCCTCAAACCGAGCGTAAAAAGTGTTAAGCTCGTCCGAGAGAGAGGCATTGCTGGGCATGACACAGCTGGGTTTCCCTTTGTAGTCCGTAATAGATTGTAGTCCACTCCACATCCTTCGCGAATCTAGACAAGGGAACTGGATGTAATATTCCCAAATTTGCAGACGACACAAAGCTGGGTGGGTGTGTGTGCTGTGAGGAGTGTGCCAAGAAACTCCAGGATGATTTGGACAGGTTGGGTGATTGGGCAAAAGCATGGCAGATGCACTATAACGTGGATAAATGCGAGGTTATCCACTTTGGTGGCAAAAACAGGAAGGCAGATTATTATCTGAATGGCAATAGATTGGGAGAAAGGGAAGTGCAATGAGACCTGGGTGTCCTTGTGCACCAGTCGCTGAAGGTAAGCATGCAGGTGCAGCAGGCGGTTAAGAAGGCAAATGGTACGTTGGCCTTCGTAGCGAGAGGGTTTGAGTACAGGAACAAGGATGTCTTGCTGCAGTTGTACAGGGCCTTGGTGAGACCACATCTTGAGTATTGTGTGCAGTTTTGGTCGCCTTATCTGAGGAAGGATGTTCTTGCCATGGAAGGAGTTCAGCGAAGATTCACCAGGCTGATACCTGGAATGGCAGGAATGACGTATGAGGAGAGATTGGGTCGATTGGGCTTGTACTCGCTGGAGTTTAGAAGAATGAGAGGGGATCTCATTGAAACTTATAAAATTCTGATAGGACTGGACAGACTAGTTGCAGGAAGGATGTTCCTGATGGTCGGGGAGTCCAGAACCAGGGGTCACAGTTTAAGGATAAGGGGTAGGCCATTTAGGGCAGAAATGAGGAGGAATTTCTTCACCCAGAGAGTGGTGAACCTGTGGAATTCTCTACCACAGAAGGCAGTAGAAGCCAATACATTAAATATATTCAAGAAGGAGTTGGATATATTTCTTAAGGCTAAAGGGCTCAAGGGGTATGGGGAGAAAGCAGGGACCGGGTACTGAATTTGGATGATCAGCCATGATCGCATTGAATGGCGGAGCAGGCTCGAGGGGCCGAATGGCCTACTTCTGCTCCTCTCTTCTATGTTTCTATGTTTCTAAAACATGACCTCGAGGGTAATAATCTCTGGATTATTGCCCAAATCATGTGCAAGTTGGCAGAGACAGACAGATCAGGAGAGTTGTTTTTTAAATTCATTCCTGGGATGTGGGTGTCACTGGCAAGGCCAGCATTTATTGCCCATCCCTAATTGCCCTTGAGAAGGTGGTGGTGAGCCACCTTCTTGAACCGCTGCAGTCCATGTGGTGAAGGTACACCCACAGTGCTGTTAGGGAGTGAGTTCCAGGAATTTGACTCAGCGACGATGAAGGAATGGCGATATATTTCCAAGTCAGGATGGTGTGTAACTTGGAGGGGAACTTGCAGGTGATGGTGTTAACACATGGCTAAAGGGCTGGTGTGGGAAAGAGGGGTTCCTTTTCATGGGATACCGGCACCAGTACTGGGACAGGAAAGAGCTGTACTGATGGGACGGGCTCTACCTGAACTGGAATGGGACCAGTGTCCTGGACGAAAGGGTAAATAGGGAAGTGGCAAAGGCTTTAAACTAGTAAGACAGGGTGGGGGTGGGGGCAAGATCTACAAGAAATGAACAAAGCCTAAATATAAAGGAAACAGGAAAAAAAGTAGAACAGGCTAAACAAAGAGATGGCATAAATGGTGATGGAATAAATAGTTATAGAACAGGAGTGTAAAAAGATGGTTAAAAATAAAATGAGAGGAAGTGCTACTAAAAATTAATGAAACTGTCTTTACAGCAATGCACACAGTGTCCGTAATAAAACAGGGGAGCTGGAGGCAATAATATGTTACGAGGAATAGATGCAGTAGGGATTACTGAAACATGGTTTTGGAAAAATCAGGACTCAAACATTGCAGGATATAACATATTTAGAAAAGATAGAGAGGAGAAAAGGTAAGTGGCACATCAGTACTTATTAGAAATAACATAATGGCAGTAGTAAAAAGTAATGCAGCCATCAGTAAGGCAGAAATAGAATCCATGTGGATAGAGATAAAAGATAATAAAGGATCAATCACACTAATAAGAACATAAGAAATAAGAGCAGGAGTAGGCCATTTGGCCCTTCGAGCCTGCTCCACCATTCAACAAGATCATGGCTGATCTTCGACCTCAATTCCACCTTCCTGCACTATCCGCATATCCCTTAATTTCCTTCGTTCCCAAAAATTTATCGAACTCTCTCTTGAATGTACTCAATGACTGAGCATCCACAACTCTCTGGGGTAGAGAATTCCAAAGATTCACAACCCTTTGAGTGAAGATATTTCTCCTCATCTCAGTCCTAAATGGCCTACCCCTTATTCTGTGGCTGTGACCCTGTGTTCTAGATTCCCGAGCAAGGGGAAACATTTTCCCAGCATTAACCCTGTCAAGCCGCTTTAGAATTTTATATGTTTCAATTAGATCACCTCTCATTCTTCTAAACTCTAAGAAATATAGGCCTAGTCTACTAAATCTTTTTTTTTTTATTCGTTCATGGGATGTGGGCATCGCTGGCAAAGCCAGTATTTATTACCCATCCCTAATTGCCCTTGAGAAGGTGGTGGTGAGCCACCTTCTTGAACAGCTGCAGTCCGTGTGGTGAAGATACTCCCAGTGTGGGTAGGGAGGGAGTTCCAGGATTTTGACCCAGCGACGATGAAGGAACGGCGATATACTTCCAAATCAGGATGGTGTGTAACTTGGAGGGGAACTTGCAGGTGATGGTGTTCCCATACGCCTGATGCTCTTGTCCTTCTAGGTGGCAGAGGTTGCGGATTTGGGAAGTGCTGCTGAAGAAGCCTTGGCGAGTTGATGCAGTGCATCTTGTAGATGGTACACACTGCAGCCACGGTACACCGGTGGTGGAGGGAGTGAATGTTTAAGGTGGTGGATGGGGTGCCAATCAAGCAGGCTGCTTTGTCCTAGATGGTGTCCAGCTTCTTGAGTGCTGTTGGAGCTGCACTCATCCAGGCAAGTGGAGAGTATTCCATCATATTCCTTACTAGTGCCTTGCCTTTGGGGAGTCAGGAGGTGAGACACTCGCCGCAGAATACCCAGCCTCTAACCTGCTCTTGTTGCCACAGTATTTATGTGGCTGGTCCAGTTCAGCTTCTGGTTAATGGTGACCCCCAGGATGTTGATGGTGGGGGATTCAGCTATTGTAATGCCATTGAATGTCAAGGGGCGGTGGTTAGACTCTCGCTTGTTGGAGATAGTCATTGCTTGGCACTTGTGTAGCGCGAATGTTACTTGCCACTTATCAGCCCAAACCTGAATGTCATCCAGGTTTTGCTGCATGTGGGCATACACTGCTTCATTATCTGAGGAGTTGTGAATGGCACTGAACACTGTGCAGTCATCAGCAAACCTCCCCATTCTGACCTTATGATGGAGGGAAGGTCATTGATGAAGCAGCTGAAGATGGTTGGGCCTAGGACACTGCCCTGAGGAACTCTAGCAGCAAGTCCTGTGATGATTGACCTCCAACCACCACAACCATCTTCCTTTGTGCTAGGTATGACTTCAGCAGGTGGAGAGTTTTCCTCCTGATTCCCATTGACTTCAGTTATACTAGGGCTCCTTAATACCACACTCGGTCAAATGCTGCCTTGATGTCAAGGGCAGCCACTCTCACCTCACCTCTGGAATTCAGCTCTTTTGTCCATGTTTGGACCAAGGCTGTAATGAGGTCTGGAGTTGAGTGGTCCTGGCAGAACCCAAACTGGGCATCAGTGAGCAGGTTATTGGTGAGTAAGTGCTGCTTGATAGCACTGTCGACGATACCTTCCATCACTTTGCTGATGATTGAGAGTAGACTGATGGGGCGGTAATTGACCGTATTGGATTTGTCCTGCTTTTTGTGGACAGGACATACCTGAGCAGTTTTCCATGTTGTCGGATAGATGCCAGTGTTGTAGCTGTACTGGAACAGCTTGGCTAGATGCGCGGCTAGTTCTGGGGCACAAGTCTTCAGCACGATAGCTGGGATGTTGACGGGGCCCATAGCCTTTGCTGTATCCAATGCGCTGAGTCATTTCTTGATATCACGTGGAGTGAATCGAATTGGCTGAAGACTGGCTTCTGTGATGGTGGGGACCTCAGGAGGAGGCCGAAAAGGTTCATCCGCTCGGCACTTCTGGCTGAAGATGGTTGCAAACGCTTCAGCCTTGTCTTTTGCACTCACGTGCTGGGCTCCACCATCATTGAGGATGGGGATATTCATGGAGCCTCCTCCTCCCGTTATTTGTTTAATGGTCCACCACCATTCACGACTGGATGTGGCAGAGCTTTGATTCGATCTGTTGATTGTGGGATCGCTTAGCCCTGTCTATAGCATGCTGCTTCCACTTTTTAGCATGCATGTAGTCCTGTGTTGCAGCTTCCCCAGGTTGGCACCTCATTGTTAGGTACATCTCGTGCTGCTCCTGGCATGCTCTTCAACACTCCTTATTGAACTCGTTATAAAAGATGTAATAGCAGAGCACTTGGAAAACAATGACAGGATCGGACAAAGTCAACATGGATTTACAAAAGGTAAATCGTGCTTGACTAATCTACTGGAATTTTTTGAGGATGTAACTGGTAAAATAGATAAGGGAGAGCCAGTGGATGTGGTGTATTTGGACTTTCAGAAGGCTTTCGATAAGGTCCCGCATAAGAGATTAGCGTGTAAAGTTAAGGCACATGGGATTGGGGGCAAGGTATTGACTTGGATAGAGAACTGGTTGGCAGACAGAAAGCAAAGAGTTGGAATAAACGGGTCTTTTTCCGAGTGGCATGTCAGTGACTAGTGGGGTACTGCAGGGATCGGTCCTTGGGCCCCAGCTATTCACAATATATATTAATGATCTAGACAAGGGAACTAGATGTAATATCTCCAAATTTGCAGATGACACAAAGCTGGGTGGGCGTGTGTGCTGTGAGGAGGATGCCGAGAAACTCCAGGATGATTTGGACATGTTGGGTGATTGGGCAGAAGCATGGCAGATGCAATATAACGTGGATAAATGTGAGGTTATCCACTTTGGTGGCAAAAACAGGAAGGCAGATTATTATCTGAATGGCAATAGATTGGGAGAAGGGGAAGTGCAATGAGACCTGGGTGTCCTTGTGCACCAGTCGCTGAAGGTAAGCATGAAGGTGCAGCAGGCGGTTAAGAAGGCAAATGGTATGTTGGCCTTCGTAGCGAGAGGGTTTAAGTACAGGAACAAGGATGTCTTGCTGCAGTTGTACAGGGCCTTGGTGAGACCACATCTTGAGTATTGTGTGCAGTTTTGGTCGCCTTATCTGAGGAAAGATGTTCTTGCCATGGAAGGAGTTCAGTGAAGATTCACCAGACTGATACCTGGGATGGCAGGAATGACGTATGACGAGAGATTGGGTCGATTGGGCTTATACTCGCTGGAGTTTAGAAGAATGAGAAGGGATCTCATTGAAACTTATAAAATTGTGACAGGACTGGACAAACTAGATGCAGGAAGGATGTTCCTGATGGTCGGGGAGTCCAGAACCAGGGGGTCACAGTCTAAGGATAAGGGGTAAGCCATTTAGGACAGAAATTAGGAGGAATTTCTTCACCCAGAGATTGGTGAACCTGTGGAATTCTCTACCACAGAAGGCAGTAGAGGCCAATTCATTAAATATATTCAGGAAGGAGTTGGATATATTTCTTAAGGCTAAAGGGACCAAGGGGTATGGGGAGAAAGCAGGGACCGGGTACTGAATTTGGATGATCAGCTATGTTCGCATTGAATGGCGGAGCAGGCTTGAGGGGCCGAATGGCCTACTCCTGCTCCTGTCTTCTATATTTCTATGAACCTCATAGGGCAATCCCCTCATCCCAGGAACAAGTCTAGTGAACCTTCGCTGCACTGCCTCTAGGCAAGGATGTCTTTTGTTAAGAAAGGAGACCAGAACTGTACACTGTACTCCAGGTGTGGCCTCACCAATGCCCTGTATAATTGCAGTAAGACTTCTTTACTCTTATACTCTAATCCCTTTGTAACAAAAGCTAACATACCATTTGATTTCCTAATTGCTTGCTGTACCTGCATGTTAACTTTATGTGATTCATGTACAAGGACACCCAGGTCCCTCTGAATGCAAACATTTTCCAGTCTCTCACCATTCAAAAAATATTCTGCTTTTTTGTTTTTCCGACCAAAGTGGATAACTTCACACTTCCCCACATTGTATTCCATTTGCCATGTTCTTGCCCATTCAGTCAACCTGTCTATATCTCTCTGCACCCTCTTTGCGTCCTCCTCACAGCTTACTCTCCCACCTAAGTTTGTATCATCAGCAAACTTGGATACGTTACACCCAGTCCCTTCATCTAAGTCATTAATAGCTGAGGCCCAAGCACTGATATTGCAGTACCCCGCGAGTTACAGCCTGCCAACCTGAAAAATTCCCGTTTATTCCTACTCTCTGTTTTCTGTCTATTAACCAATCCTCAATCCATGCTAATATATTACCCCCAATACCATGAGTCCTAATTTTGTGTAATAACCTCTTGTGTGGCACCTTATTGAATGCTTTTTGAAAATCCGAATACTCTACATCCACTGGTTCCCCCTTATCCATCCTACTAGTTACATCTTCAAAAAACTCTAACAGATTTGTCAAACACGATTTCCCTTTCATAAAACCATGTTGACTCTGCCTAATCATATTATGATTTTCTAAGTGCATTGTTACCACGTCTCTAATAATAGATTCTAGCATTTTGCCTACTACTGATGTCAGGCTAACTGGCCTATAGTTCCCCATTTTTTCTGTTCCTCCTTTCTTAAATAGCGGGGTTATGTTTGCTACCTTCCAATCCTTGGGGACTGTTCTAGAATCTAGGGAATTCTGGAAGATTAATACCAGTGCATCCACTATCTCTGCAGCTACCTCTTTTAAAACCCGAGGATGCAGGTTGTCAGGTCTAGGGGATTTGTCGCCACTTAGTCCCATTAATTTCTCCAGTACTATGTCTTTACTTATACTGATTTATTTAAGTTCCTCCTTCTCTCTATTATTTCCGGAATGTTTTTTGTGTCTTCTACCATGAAGACAGATACAAAGTATTTGTTTAATGTCTCTACTATTTCCTTACTGCCCATTATAATTTCTCCTGTCTCTGCCTCTAATGGGCCCATGTTTACTTTCACAGATCTCTTCCTATTTACATACTTATAGAAACATTTACTTTTACTAGGCTTTAATCCCTTCCCGCCTCCAAGGAGATGGGACCCGGCGTGGGACGACTACCTGCCTCCTGGTAAGATGACATGGAGGCGGGTTGGGGGTGGGTTGGGCACCCGCCACCAAATTCTGCCATTTTCCCAGCAGTCCCGCCTCCATACCCGCCTCCCCAGGGCTGGCAAAATTGCCTGGTCTCCGTAATGGCTATTAGATCAAACCTATTTATTTCTATCTGTGCTATTAAGTCATCTATTTTGTTGCGAATGCTTTGCGCATTCAGTTATAGTGCCCTTAGCTTTGACTTTTTTCTATTTTTCCCTGATGTCACCTTAGTCATCGATGCCCTATTACCTTTGTTACTCTCTCTGTCCCTTCATGACCAACTCTGCTTATTTTACATAAAACTCTACACTGCTCTGGAGCCTTGACATTTCTCTTGATGCTTTAAAATTTACTCTTTCCTGAATCCTCCCTCCCCCCCACCCCACTTCATTAGTTTAAAGCCCTGTCTACTGTCCTCGTTATTCGATTCACCAGGACACTGGTCCCAGCCCAGTTTAAGTGGAGCCCATCCCAACGGAACAGCTCCCTCTTTCCCCAGTACTGGTGCCAGTGCCGAATGAACTGAAACCCCATCCTTCCACACCTTCCTCTCAAACCACTCTTTGAATCTACAGACCACCTAATAGTGGAAGGGAGGTGGAGGAAGAAATATGCAAACAAATTAGGAAATTAGTCAAAAACATAGAATAATAATCATGGGGCATTTCCACTACCCCAAAATTAATTGCTCAGAAGAGGTAGGTAAAGGGGATAAGGGAATAGAGTTCCTAAATGTGTACAGAACTCCTTTCTAACTCAATATGTAAGAAGCCCAACAAGGGAGGATTCGTTACTGGATCTATTAATGGGGAATGAACTGGAGCAGATAAAAAAAGTAACTAGGCAATAGTGACCATAATATAATGTGGTTTAAGATAATAATTCAGACAGACATAAGCATCACAAAGATCAGGGTAATAGATTGGAGAAAAGTTGATTTTGAGAGGCTGAGAATAGAATTTGGGGAAATAAAATGGACAAAAATATTAGCAAACAATGATGTAGAACAGCAGTGGGAAACATTTAAAAAGGTGTTCAACAGAGTCCAGGAAAAATATATTCTGCTAAGAAAATAAGAACAAACTAAACACTAATGAGACACCACGGATGAATAAAGACACAAGGGAAAAATTGAGTGTAAGGAAAGAGGCATACACTAAGTACATGGACAGCAGGGGAGAGCATGATAAGGGAGAATATGAAGAGATTAAGAGAGAAGTCAAAAAAACAATTAGGAAGGCAAAGAGGAACTATGAAATTTAATTATCAAGGAACATAAAACAAAACAGTAAAATATTCTACAGGCTAATAAATAAAAAAGGAAAGTTGGGATGGGAATAGGGCCACTAAAGGTTGGAGAGGATAAAATTATCGGCAGCGATAGCGAAATGGCAGAAATATTAAACAATTATATTGCTTCCGTATTTACCAAGGAGCTGGATCAGGTGGGCATGACATTGGAAGATGAGATTAGAAATGACATAACCGCAATTAAAATAAAAAGAGGAGAAATATTAAATAAACTAATCAAACTCAAAGAAGGTAAGACCCCTGGTCTGGACGGATTGCTTCTGTGCATTTTAAAAGAATCTAGAGAAGAGATAGCAGAGGCACTATTATACATATTTAATAATTCATTAGAAAAGGTGTAGTGCCAGAGGACTGGTGGATAGCTAATGTTATATCTATTTTTAAGAAGACAGATAGAACATGTCCAGGGAACTATAGACCAGTCAGCTTAACATTAGTGGTAGGAAAGATAATGAAATCACGACTAAAGGAGAAAATGAAAAAACATCTAGAAACCAAAAATATGACCATGAATAGTCAATATGGATTTGCTTGACCATCCTCATTGAATTCTTTGAAGAGGTAACAGAGAGAGCAGACAAAGGTAATGTAGTAGATGTAATATATCTAGATTTCTAAAAGGCCTTCGATAAGGTACCACATAATAGACTAATGAATAAGGTTAGAGCATGTGGAGTCAGGGAACAAGTAGCAAAATGGATCTAGCTGGCTGCAAGACAGAAAGCAGAGAGTAGGGGTTTAGGGTAGTTATTCAGAGTAGCAAAGGGTGGGAAGTAGGGTCCCACAAGGATCAATGTTGGGACCACTGTTGTTCACAATTTATATTAACCATTTAGACTTTGGAATCAAAAACACAATTTCTAAATTTGCAGAGGACACCAAATTGGGGAATAGTCAATACTGAGGAGGACTGCCAAAAATGAAAAGAAGTCATTAATAAACTTGCAGAATGGGCACATAATTGGCAAATGAATTTCAACATCGGTAAGTGTGAGGTATTACATTTTGGTAAGAAAAATAAGGAGATCAGATATTACTTGGAGAATAAGAATTTAAATGGGGCAGAGGAGTAAAGGGATCTGGGAGTACAAATACACAAATCACTAAAAGTAGCAACACAGTTTAATAAGTCCATAAAAAAGCAAACCAAGCACTAGGGTTTATTCCTGGAGGGATAGAATTAAAAAGTAGTGACGTTATGCTAAACTTGTATTGAACCATGGTTAGACCACACTTGGAGCACTGTGTACAGTTCTGGTCGTCATATTATAAAGACGATATAGAGGCACTGGAGAGGGTGCAGAAAAGATTTACAAGGATGATACCAGAACTGCGAGGTTATACCTATCAGGAAAGGATCAACAGGCTGGGTCTCTTTTTGCTTGAAAAGCGAAGGCTGAGGGGTGACCAAATAGAGGTCTTTAAATTTTTGAATGGTTTTGATAGAGTGGATACAGAGAGAGTGTTTACACTTATGGGGAAGAGCAAAACTGGAGGCCATAGATATAAGGTAGTCACCAAGAAATCAAATAGGGAATTCAGAAAAAATTTCTTTACCCAGAAAAAAATGTGGAACTCGCTACCACAGGGAGTAGTTGAGGCGAATAGTATAGATGCATATAAGGGGGAGCTAGATAAGGATATGAGGAAGAAGGGAATAGAGGGTTATGCTGATAGAGTTAGATGAGAAAGGATGGGAGGAGCTTGAAGTGGAGCATAAATGCCAGCATGGATTGGTTGGGCCGAATGGCCTGTTTCTGTGCTGTATATTCTATGTAAACATTCAGTCAGGCAATAAAGAGTTGGTTAATGTAATGCCTTGTGCAACCATTATCTGATTGAGTGTAAGCACGTAAATAAATGTACATATACGAATGTGAGCATACGTATGTAGTGTGTGAGACTGCGAGTGTGTAGAACCAAAAACGAAAGTATCTGCCCATTCATCTCACTGGTGTTTGTGGTATCTTGCGGTGTGCAAAATGGCTGCCATGTTTGCCTATATAACGATACTCAGGGCATTTTAAAGTAATTCACTGAATGTGAAGCATTTTGAAACATTTCTGAGAGAAATGGTTGTGATGGAAGTGGCGATTTACACCCTGCCCAATGTTACTTTACATTGAAACCAATGAAAAATTAAATCGGGCCGCATGATAACCCCCCGGATGGGTTAGGTTAAAATGACCCCCTTAGATCCTTCTGATTGGAATTCTTTAGTGTCTGTTGTGGAGCCTGAGCTTAAGCAATACGCAATACTATCTGGAAAATAGTTGCTCGCTCAAGGGGAACAACTCACTTGTACTTTTATTGTCAATAAACCTAATCCTAAAACCTAATCTGATCAAAGTTATCTAAAGAGGCCGACGGCAAGACTGCAGGAAATTGGTACACCGGCCTCATTATTGGTATAGTATCGATGAGCTGCGGCACCAGAGGCAGTTTGCTGGTCGTTGGGAGAGAGCGGGATTGGCTGGTTGGGATGTTGGCTGAGGGCAGCAAGTAATTCTGGGAAGGTGGAGGTGAGGTAATCGGCGGGGGGGGGTGGCAGGGAAGGGGAAGAGGGGGGTGGGGCTGAGTGTGGACCGACAATGGCCCACAGTTTTAATGCGGGGCAAGGAGGAGCACTTCACATTCAGGTAAGTATAAAATGTTGTATTTACCTTTTTGGTGGCAGCTTCCAGCAGTCCCTTTAAGGACCACTGCGCGCTCGAGAAAACTGATTGCGGCATGCACGGTGCCAGCCGCACTCAGTCACGATTCAATTCGGCAAAGCAGCTTAAAACAGGTGTTGGGCTCCCGACTTGCATAGGCAATGAGCCTAACACCTGTTAAAGGTGGGCTCCCTGGATGATTACAGGGCTGCCCTAACCAATATGGTGTGCGGCGCACTTCCGGCATGAACTGAGCATGCGCAACCTTGAGCACTTATTTCTCGCCTGAAAATGGGAGCTGCAAAATTGAATTTCTAGAGTATCAATATGACTTAGCTCCATTTTTCAATAGTAAATGCCATTTGTGATTTATTTGCTGAGGGTATGTAGATCTCTTATATATTTCTCTTTCCTCTGAATATTCTGAATTCCAGCCTTGTATCAACTGCAAATTTAGGCATTCGAAACCCAGATTATTTATAAACATTATAGACAGCAGCCCCATTATTTGACTATTGTGGAAGACTGCTGGCCACAGTTGTCTAATTAGAGGCACCACCATTGATCACTGTTCATTGTTACCTATTACTGAGTCCGTTTAGAAGATCCTCCTTTAGCCAGAAGTCTCTTGTGAGGGGCCTTATCAAATGATTTTTGAAAAATTAAGATGTATAACATCTAGGCCTAGAAATTCGGTATGGCCCCGCCAGGTCTTTTGCGCCCGAAATTTTGCGCCCGCCAGGATTCCCGTAGCGCCCGCCTAAAATTCAGTTGCGACGGGCCAAGACGGCGGCGGGCGCTATTGCAGGGTTTGGCCGCCTCGCTAGGGGCGATGAATGTCACTTTCAGGCGTCCAGCTCCCGCTGCGGCACCCGATGCGGTGCGGCAGGCTGGGGTATTGCAGGCCTCCTCCTTCTCTTAAGGAGGAGCTGCCTGCAGTCGTCAGATCACCGGTGGATTCCCCCGGCAAATGAGCCCGGCACCACGGAGAAGTGCCGGGCTCGCGGGACTCAGACATCAATGCCGTGGGGGGGTGGTGCAGGAGTCCGGGGAGGGAGGTGCGGGCAGGCGGCCGCCGGGAAAGCGGCCGGCCGCCGCTCCACCTTTATGCGCCGGCCTTTCGGAGCTGCAAGACCCCGTTTCACAAACGCTGTTTGCGGCTGCCACGGGCGAGGCGGCCGCAACTGAATTTGGCCATCGGTCCGGAATAGCATTGCAACCGGGGCGCTGCGCACACCGATGACGTCATCGGTGCCGGCGCGGCGCTACCGGCTAACGCCGATGTTAGGGTCCATCTGAATTTCGGGCGATAAAAAACTTCAGGCGCAAACCACTTTATAGCCAATAAGTGGGCGCAAACGCGACTGAATTTCTAGGCCCTAGCTTTTTACTATCAGCTCCCAATTCTGCTATACCCTTGAAGCATTCTAGTACACGTGTTAGACAAAAGCTGCCTGCCATAAACCCCCGTGGGTCGGAGCTACTGATTTTACGCTCATTAAATTGCTTTCTTTATTACAAGCTCTAATCTTCTACTACAGGAGATGTTGAACTGCAGACATATAATTTCCAGGATTGTGCTTCCACTTAAAAAAAATGGAACATTATTAGTTATTCACTAGTCTTCTGATACTACCTATGTATTTAATGAACTGGGGACATTTTCTACCAGGGCTCCTGCAATCCATCCTCAGATATTAAGTATTCTGGGTTGTGCTCCTTGAACTTATTTTGCAGTATGGTTATTGAGGTGTTTTGGATGGTGAATATTTTGTGGTTAATTTCCATTTTCTCCAGGACATCTCTAAGGTACCCTTTAGCCTGGCAGTTCCTGCACTGTTTTTTGATTTTGGAGAGTGGAAGGACTGAAAGAAATGCTGGACACGAGCGTTAGTGCAGAGGAGCAGGAGTTGTTCAGGCGAACTACTGCCCAAAGGCTCAGGCTGCAGGCAAGTTTCGGAGCCCTCCGACCTCCTCGATGTCCTCATCGTGCTCAAGGTCCTCTTCCACTGGTGGCTCCAGGTGTTGTCCCCATTGCAGCATGAAGTGATGCAGCAGTACAACGTGGGACACTCTTTGTGGGCACTACTGTAGCATGCAACCAGATCTGTCAAGGCAGGTGACTCTTTGCTTCTGCGGTCCAATGGTCTGCTCAATTAGGGTTCTCACAGAGGAGCGGATCTGATTGCATCGCATTTTTGTCAGTGGTCACAGGTTTCTTAGAGGAGCCTTGAGCTGCGTGTGCAGTGGAAACAGCCAGTCTCTGACTTGATGTGCAGTGTCAAAGATTAGAGGATAGAGAACTCGCGCAGTATGAAGGCTAGGATAGCAGGCAAAGACCTGCATGATGTGCTGCTGGTCAGTAAACATTCAGAGAGTGAAGCCCTTGGGATTCATGTCTGCACCAGTGTCTTCTGAGGGAGCCTGCAGGGTGATGTGTGTGCAGTCAATGACGCCTTGGACAAGGGGAAAGCCTGAAATTTGGGCAAACCCCAGAGCTCTATCCTGCTGTTTCTAGGTGTCCATGGGGAACGTGATGAATATGTTTGCTCTGGCAAAACATGGCATCAGTCACCTGCTTGATGCAAGCATGGACTGCAGATTTCTGATAAGTTCTGACGAAAGGTCATCGACCTGAAACGTTAACTATGTTTCTCTCTCCACAGATGCCACCTGACCTGCTGAGTGTTTCCAACATTTTCTGTTTCTAATTTCAGATTGCCAGCATTTTACCTTTCATGTACTGCGGATTGATTGATGTTACTGATATCTCCTGCTGCACCTGGAAGGAGTCAGAGGCAAAGATGTTCAGGCAGCAGTGACTTTGATGCCACAGGCAATACTGTGCTCACTCTGGCATTTGCTGCAGGAGGTGACACAATTCTGCCACAGCCTCCCTGGAGAGATGCGATTGCCTTATGCACTGCTCCTCTGAGAACTGCAGGTATGATGTTCTGCGCCTGTACGCTCTGGAAGATTTGTATGAGCTCTCCTCCTTCTGCCGGCTGTCACTCAGTTGGTAGCACTCTCGCCTCTGAGTATGAAGGTTGTGGGTTCATGTCCCAGCGACTTGAGCATAAAAATCTAGGCTGACACTCCAGGGCAGTGTGCTGCACTGTCGGAGGTGCTGTCTTTCGGATGAGACGTTACACTGAAGACCCGTCTGCTCTCTCAGGTGGACTGAATAAAATCCCACGGCACCATTTTGAAGAAGAGCTGGGGAGTTTCCCCCGATATCCTGGCCAATATTTATTCCTCAACCAAGCTCACTTAAACAGATTAGTTGGGCATTGTCACATTGCTGTGTGTGGGAGCTTGCTGTGCACAAATTGGCTTGCACATTTCCTTCATTACAACAGCGACGACACTTCAAAAAAGTACTTCATTGGCTGTATTTGCTTTGGGGCGACCTGAGTTCGTGAAAGGCGCTATATAAATGCAAGTCTTTTTGCTATCCCTGCAGTTGCAGCTCTGTATGTCCCCCTTCCTGCTGTTCCTCCTCCTGCTCCTCCAGATACAGTGGAATTCCCAGCAGGGCTGCCATGATGGCAAAATTGGGCTGCTGGAAGGTTCTTTATCAGTTGTCAACAGTGTAGAGGCAGTACTGGAGGTTGAAAAAGCCAAAAAGCCACAAAGTTTCACGAGCCAAAAGTTTGGAAGAACTTTCCAGCAATTTACCTGAGAGCAGCTGTGGATCCCAATTTGTACCACCTGAGGTTTGTGGGCATGTAGAGATTTCAGTGCAAATGTGGAGGGAACTAAAATGGCATTTGGGTTCTGAAACCAGCACAGGACCCCGATTTGCATATGTATTTCGGGCAGGAGGACTGGCTGCCTAAATTGAGGCCCACTCGAAAATTGCATCGGGTGGGCCCCTGGCGCAAATAACAATGCACAGTACTTGTAACCCACCCCAGAATCGAACAAAGCACAGTACTCATACCCTTTTCAAAGTTAAACAAAGCATAGTACCTGTAACCCCCATAATAAAACAAAGCACCGTACTTGTATATCCCTTCCCTGCCCCCTCTGCAGCTTTCTTGGTAATTTCTTTTTCTAATTTTCTTTTTCCATCCTGATTTATCAATTTCGCAGTTAATAATTTAATTTTATATATTCTCCAACCCTTATTCCTTCCCTGTCTGCTTAAATCTTTTAAAACGTAGCTTTCCATTATGCTATTTCTAACTTCCCTATTTAATAATTTAGGCGCAGGTTTTTATATTAACTCTCTGCTTCTATGTGCTATATATTTAATTTGCACCTTTTCAAAGCCTATTTTTTGCTTGGTCTTTTCTATTCTACTATATCGTCCTGTGTTATCTTCCACAATCCCTGAATGGCTGTGGATGAGGTATCTCAAATAAAAACAGAAAATGCTGGAAATGCTCAGCAGGTCAGGCAGCATCTGTGGAGAGAGAAACAGAGTTGACGTTTCAGGTCGTTGACCCTTCGTCATGACGTTCTGACGAAAGGTCACTGACCTGAAACGTTAACTCTGTTTCTCTCTCCACGGATGCTGCCTGACCTGCTGAGCATTTCCAGCGTTTTCTGTTTTTATTTCAGATTTCCAGCGTCCGCAGTATTTTACTTTTGGATGAGTTATCTCAACTGGGCGCATTTGTGCTTCAGGGTAACCACCGTTCCTGGTTCAAGGCATTTTCTGCAGCAAAGTTTGAGCTGTTCTTAGCTTATCCAAAAGCTATTTCTTTGGAAGTTCCTGCCAACTCCAAAATAGGTGAGAGATAGAAATAAAAATGTAAAAATGTATATTACACAAAGGCTACTTTATCCAGTGAATAACTGAGCCATACAGACCAGATATTTCCCCATTCTGTGCTGAGTTAGGTGATTTCAACCTGCGACCATACAGGCTCACATTCCAATGAATTCTGCTGTGTCTATGTGTGAATGTCAGAGAAAGGAAAGAGTCGGGCTCTGGTGTAATGGCCCTCAAGATCAAATAGCCTGTTGACATTCACTCAGTTTTCAGATGGACACACATGAAGAAAGGTGACTGTCACCTTTGGAATTGTACCCAAGGAATGGAGGGAGATTGGACAAGATTTTCAACAAAAGGAGAAAAGAATAGACAGATTAGGTTAAAAAAGAGTAAAAATGAAGCGAAATAAAAATAGGAGGAAAAGAGGTTGGAGAAAAGGGGGCATCGGTGAATTCAATCAGAACTGAAGCATTTGCCATTTTATTTTAATAATACAATTTATTCCTGGTACTTCTTTTTGGTTAATATTACTTTTGGTACCTGAGTAGCTTTATGAGAGTGACAGGGATTGTTTCAATGTCACAGTGTGTTTGCTGATAGTTGGAAAAGAGAAGACTGAGGGGTGACCTGATAGAGGTCTTTAATATTATGAAAGGGTTTGATAGCAGAGACATAAGAACATAAGAAATAGGAGCAGGAGTAGGCCAATCGGCCCCTCGAGCCTGCTCCGCCATTCAATAAGATCATGGCTGATCTGATCCTAACCTCAAATCTACTTCCACTCTCCATCCCACCCGAACCCATGTGATCTCCCGGGAGAGGCGAAAAACCAGATAAACAACCCAATGGCCAATTTGGGAGAAAAAATCTGGGAAATTCCTCTCCGACCCATCTAGGTGATCGAAACTCGTCCAGGAGATCACTCTGTCCCTGTATTTCCTGCAGTACTTACCTTCTGTAAAAGGTGATCTCCACCCCAGCCAGGAACAGGCCCAATTTACTCTTGAAGGACTCCTAGCTGGCAGCCTGTTCCCGAGGTCTCCACTAATCCCTGTGAATAGAACCATCTCCTGAAATCTAACACAGAATTAGAACACAAGAAGTAGGAGCAGGACCAGGCTACACGGCCCCTGGGCCCGCTCCGCCACCCACAGGGCCATGACCGATCCGAACCTAGACTAATGTCCAATTTCCTGCCTGCTCCCCGTAACCCCTAACTCCCTTTACTTCTAGGAAACTGTCTATTTCTGTTTTAAATTTATTTAATGATGCAGCTTCCACAGCTTTCTGGGGCAGCAAATTCCACAGACCTACTACCCTCTGAGTGAAGAAGTTTCTCCTCATCTCAGTTTTGAAAGAGCAGCCCCTTATTCTAAGATTATGCCCCCTAGTTCTAGTTTCACCCATCATTGGGAACATCCTCACCGCATCCACCCGATCAAGCCCTTTCACAATCTTATATGTTTCAATAAGATTGCCTCTCATTCTTCTGAACTCCAATGAGTAGAGTCCCAATCTACTCAACCTCTCCTCATATGTCCACCCCCTCATCCCCGGGATTAACCGAGTGAACCTTCTTTGTACTGACTCAAGAGCAAGTATGTCTTTTCTTAAGTATGGACACCAAAACTGCATGCAGTATTCCAGGTGCGGTCTCACCAATACCTTGTATAACTGCAGCAATACCTCCCTGTTTTTATATTCTATCCCCCTAGCAATAAATGCCAACATTCCATTGGCCTTCTTGATCACCTGCTGCACCTGCACACTAACTTTTTGAGTTTTGTGCACCAGGACCCCCAGATCCCTTTGTACTGCAGTACTTTCCAGTTTCTTGCCATTAAGATAATAACTTGCTCGATGATTTTTCCTGCCAAAGTGCATAACCTCACACTTTCCAGTATTGTATTCCATCTGCCAAATCTCTGCCCACTTACTTAGCCTGTCTATGTCCCTTTGCAGGTTTTTTATGTCCTCACTCACTACTTTCCCTCCCATCTTTGTGTCATCTGCAAACTTTGCTATGTTACACTCGGTCCCCTCCTCCAAATCGTTAATATAGATTGTAAAGAGTTGGGGACCCAGCACCGACCCCTGCGGAACACCACTAGTTACTGATTGCCAGTCTGAGAATGAACCATTTATCCCAACTCTCTGCTTTCTGTTAGATAACCAATCCTCCACCCATGCCAGAATATTACCCCCAATCCCGTGATTTTTTATCTTGAGCAATAATCTTTTGTGTGGCACCTTGTCAAATGCCTTTTGGAAGTCCAAATACACTACGTCCACTGGTTCCCCTTTATCCACCCTGTATGTTATGTCCTCAAAGAACTCAAGCAAATTTGTCAAACATGACTTCCCCTTCATAAAACCATGCTGACTTTGTCCTATTAAATTATGTTTATCCAAATGTCCCGTTACTATCTCCTTAATAATGGACTCTAAAATTTTACCAACCACAGATGTAAGGCTAACTGGTCTATAATTTCCAGCCTTCTGCCTACTACCCTTTTTAAATAAGGGTGTTACATTAGCAGTTTTCCAATCTGCCGGGACCTTTGCCGAGTCCAGGGAGTTTTGGAAAATTATTACCAATAGAAACATAGAAGATAGGAGCAGGAGTAGGCCATTCGGCCCCTCGAGCCTGCTCCGCCATTCAATGAGATCATGGCTGATCATCCAAATTCAGTACCCTGTCCCTGCCTTCTCCCCATATCACCTTGATCCCTTTAGCCTCAAGAAATATATCCAACTCTTTCTTGAATATATTTAATGAACTGGCCTCCACTGCCCTCTGTGGTAGAGAATTCCACAGGTTCACCACTCTCTGGGTGAAGAAATTCCTCCTAATTTCAGTCCTAAATGGCTTACCCCTTATCCTTATGCTTATGCTTACCCAATGCATCCACAATCCCTACCGCCACTTCCCTCAAGACCCTAGGATGTAAGCCATCAGGTCCAGGGGATTTATCCGCCTTAAGTCCCATTATTTTACCAAGTACCAATTCCTCAGTGATTTTAATCGTATTTAGCTCCTCCCCACCTAGAGCCCCCTGTTTGTCCAGTGTTGGGATATTCTTAGTGTCCTCTACCGTAAAGACTGAAACAAAATATTTGTTCAGCGTTTTTGCCATCTCCATGTTTCCCACCATTAATTTCCCGGTCTCATCCTCTAAGGGTCCAACATTTACTTTAGCCACCCTTTTTCTTTTAATATAACTATAGAAACTCTTGCTATGTGTTTTGATATTTTTTGCTGATTTACTTTCATAATCTATCTTCCCTTTCTTAATCAATCTTTTAGTTATTTTTTGCTGTCTTTTGAAGACTTCCCAATCTTCTATCTTCCCACTAGATTTGGCTACCTTATATGCCCTTGTTTTTAGTCAGATACTATCCTTAATTACTTTACTTAGCCACGGATGGCTGTCATTTCTTTTACACCCTTTTTTCCTCAGTGGAATATATATTTTTTGAAAGTTGTAAAATAACTCCTTAAATGTACACCACTGCTCATGTACCGTATTACCCATTAATCTATTTTCCCAGTCCACTCTAATCAATTCCGCTCTCATACCTTCATAGTCTCCTTTATTCAAGCTCAGTACGCTTGTTTGAGATCCAACCTTCTCACCCTCTAATTGAATATGGAATTCAACCATGTTATGGTCACTCATTCCAAGGGGATCCTTTACTAGGACATTTTTAATTAATCCTGACTCATTACACAGGGCCAATTCTAAGGTTGCTTGCCCCCTGGTCGGTTCAGTTACATACTGCTCAAGAAACCCATCCCTAATACACTCAATGAACTCTTCCTCAAGGCTGCCCTGCCCAATTTGATTTGTCCAGTTAATATGATACTTAAAATCCTCCATAATTATAGCTGTTCCCTTATTACAAGCCCCAACTATTTCCTGATTAATACTCCGTCCAACAGAGTTGCAACTATTAGGATGCCTATAGACTATGCCCACTAGTGTTTTTTTCCCCTTATTATTCCTTATCTCCACCCAAACTGTTTCACTATCCTGATCCTTTGACCCAGTATCATTTCTCTGTATTGCAGTGATTCCTTCCTTTATTAACATAGCCACCCCACCTCCCCTTCCTTCCTGCCTGTCCTTCCTGATTGTTAAATACCCTGGTATGTTTAATTCCCAGTCATGGTCACCCTGCAGCCATGTTTCTGTAATGGCCACAAGATCTTACCCATATGTAGTTATTTGTGCCGTTAACTCATCCATTTTGTTACGAATGCTACGTGCATTCAGGTAAAGAACTTTCAAATATGTTTTGTGACACTTAGTTCCTGCTTTTTCCCCTTTTACTACTTTACCTTTTACTCCATACCTTCTGCCCCTTCCTGACACGTTCTAGTTTTTAATTCCCCTACTGCTACCTAGGTCTATGACCTTCTCCATTGTCATTTTTATTATTTGCTCTCTAGAAACCTCCCCCCCACTAATTAGATTAAAGCCCTCTCTACAGCCCTAGTAATATGATTCGCCACTTGTGGCGGAGACTGGAACTATGGGCCATAAATATAAGATAGTCACTAATAAATCCAATAGGGAATTCAGGAGAAACTTCTTTACCCAGAGAGTGGTTAGAATGTGAAACTCGCTACCACACGGAACGGTTGAGGTGAAAAGCATAGATGTATACAAGGTGAAGCTAGATAAACACATGAGGGAGAAAGAAATAGAAGGATATGTTGATGGGGTTAAATGAAGAGGGATGGGAGGAGGTTCATGTGGAGCATAAACAGTAGCATGGACCTGTTGGGCCGAATGGCCTGTTTTTGTGCTGTAAGTACTATGTAATACTATGTAAAACAGTGATCGGCCCAAGGAGACTGCAATTCCATCATCCTGTCAACAAACTACTGGTTCAGAACATGAAAAAGCACAGGAGGAAGAAAGCCAATTGGGCCATCGAATCTACTCCATCCACAGACCACGTGCAACCTATCTGGTTGGGAGGGTATGCTGTGAGGAGGATGTCGTGAAACTCCAGTACGATTTGGACAGGTTGGGTGATTGGGCAGAAACATGGCAAATGCACTATAATGTGGATAAATGTGAGGTTATCCACTTTGGTGGCAAAAACAGGAAGGCAGATTATTATTTGAATGGCAATAGATTGGGAGAAGGGGAAGTGCAAAGAGACCTGGATGTTCTTGTGCACCAGTCGCTGAAGGTAAGCATGCAGGTGCAGCAGGCGGTTAAGAAGGCAAATGGTATGTTGGCCTTCGTAGCAAGAGGGTTTGAGTACAGGAACAAGGATATCTTGCTGCAGTTGTAAGGGCCTTGGTGAGACCGCACCTTGAGTATTGTGTGCAGTTTTAGTCACCTTATCTGAGGAAGGTTGTTCTTGCCATGGAAGGAGTGCAGCGAAGATTCACCAGGCTGATACCTGGGATGGCAGGAATGACGTATGAGGAGCGATTGTGTCGATTGGGCTTGTACTCACTGGAGTTTAGAAGATTGAGAGGGGATCTCATCGAAACCTATAAAATTCTGTCAGACCTGGACAGACTAGATGCAGGAAGGATGTTCCCGATGGCCGGGGAGTCCAGAACTAGGGGTCATAGTCTAAGGATAAGGGGTAAGCCATTTAGGACTGAAATGAGGAGGAATTTCTTCACCCAGAGAGTGGTGAACCTGTGGAATTCTCTGCCACAGAGGGCGGTGGAGGCCAGTTCATTAAATATATTCAAGAAGGAGTTGGATATATTTCTTAAGGCTAAAGGGATCAAGGGATATGGGGAGAAAGCAGGGACAGGGTACTGAATTTGGATGATCAGCCATCATCTCATTGAATGGCGGAGCAGGCTCGAGGGGCCGAATGGCCTGCTCCTGCTCCTATCTTCTATGTTTACCTCATCCTGGAGTATCCCACCCGCTTAATTTCCTGTGACAGAGATCTGCAGACAGAAGAAAAAGAAAAGGATTACGGTGCGATTATTAAACATTTAACAAAAGTATCCAGGCGTTGAGAGGCTGTTATCAAATACTAGGCTACCTCTCAACAGCATTGACTGCAAGTCAGAAGTGATTCTAACCTTGATGAAGCCAACATTTGGAATAGCAGGATAGATTTTCAACTCGTCACTCAGGCGTAATACTGGTGCTGTGGATCGACCGTCCATTTAGAAACTGAAATCAATGGAAGTGAAAATCAGGCGGCTTCTACAATGGGTGGCCAATCGGCAACACCAGGTTTACACCCGGATGACAAGTTGAAAATCTACCCCACTGTGTTTTGGGTGCATTACCTTCAAAAGGACATTGATGCATTGGAGACAGTTCAGGGAAAGAAAGAAAGACTTGCATTTATATAGCGCCTTTCACGACCACCGGACGTCTCAAAGCGCTTTACAGCCAATGGTACTTTTTTTTGAAGTGGAGTCACTGTTGTAATGTGGGAAACGTGGCAATGAATTTGCACACAAACAGCAATGTGGCTGATGACCAGACAATATGTTTTTGTTATGTTGGTTGAGGGATAAATATTGGCCAGGACACCAGGGATAACTGCCCTGCTCTTCTTTGAAATAGTGCCACGGGATCTTTTACATCCAACCTAGGAGCAGACGGGACATCGGTTTAACATCTCATCCGAAAGACGGCACCTCTGACAGGGCAGCACTCCCTCAGGGCTGCACTGGAGTGTCAGCCTAGCTTTATGTATGTGCTCAAGTGCCCTGGAGTGGGACTTGAACCCACAACCTTCTGACTCAGAGGCAAGTGTGCTAACAACTAAGCCACAGCTGACAAGAATAATAAAGATGTTTCTAGGACTATGGATTCAAGCTATGAGTACAAACTCATAAATTTGAACCTGTTTTCATTGGACCAAACAAAATCGATAGGACGCAAAACAGGCCTGTAAAATACTGAATGGAGCCAGGCCATGAAAGTACTTTTAAACAAGGACAAGGATTTTTAAATCACTGCACTGGGTGGTGGAGAGCCAGTGGAGAGCGACAGGGACAGGAGAATATGTGGGTGGAACTTCGCTTGGGGCAGGATGCCAGTAGCAAAGCACTAGATGAAGATGGATAAAATGGCATAAAATTATGTCCTTTTACTCATTTGAATTTTGTAATCCAAGATTGAATGAAAAGAATAACATTATTAAAGTTTAAACCCATCATTATATACAACAGCAGTACAACTTCTGCTAACAGACCTCCATTTTCAGTGCTCTAGCTAGTGCAGCATGCCTCAAACTGGTTGCATGATTAATGCATCGTAAGATACTGATTTGTAAAGGACCATCTCTAAATTACATTCTCAAACTGACACGAAACACTGACAGTTGCTGAAGTAAAGAAGCTTTGAGAAATACTCACTGGAAATCATTGTACTTTATGATTTAAGTGGATATATATACTTGAAAAGGAAAGATTTGCAGGACTGTGGGGAAAAATGCAGGGGAGCGGGACTAATTGGATAGTTCTTTCAAAGAGCCGGCACAGGCACATTGGGCTGATTGGCCTCCTTCTGTGCTGTTTATTCTGTACGTGGAGATGGCTGGAGAAATATTTGAGTCATTTCAGTTCTGACTTACACCGTTATATCTCATGAACAGAATGATCTCTGTGATGCCTCTATACAAAATCTCTCCGCCTGGTGGCCCTTATCAAGGCCCAGGAGGTATGGGTATATCGGCTGGTTTACGGGAGGGAAGTGGGCGATGAAAGAAAATTTATGAGGTGTCATTCATAAAAAGAATTGGTGCAACTTTGTATCAGACTGCCAGTGTTGTTGGTGATGTTGCCCCCTTACAATTTCACTGCTAATCACTTTGCAGAAACGCCATGATCTCTCTGTCTCTGACCTCAGCCTCAAAGGCTCCAGTCCTCAGCAGTGAGCTCTCATCCCTCTCCACCGATCTGCACTGACCTTACATTTGACCTTATTACACACTCCCATTTCTTTTTACAGCAATTCGTATGGTGACAAGATGTAGAAAGAGGAGGGTGATGTACTGCCCAGACCAAACATGGCTTATAACAGCAAGACGGAGAAGACCTACTCCACCGAACTGCACATAACACAAAGACAAGGCTTTGATTTAAACCATTGCACATTGTGCCATGGAGCCAAGCACAGTATACCAGACTGCAAATATGTACTTTTATTAAATAGGTTGTTAATTATTAGTGAAAAACATGAAAGGAAATTAATTGCTATCCATGAGTATTATTGTCCAAGTGATTTGGGACATGTTCTAGTCGTTAGCTGAGAGTAAGGCATGGGACCTATGTCATGTAATTGATTTTCCCCGAGAGACTCCCTCAGTATCTGAAACTAACAAGCATGCATACTAATGTCATATCAGCCCAGAAGCAACAGACTGACACATCAATCAGCCAAGTACAAACACGTCAGCCCTGTCATAGCCTTGGCAGCCGTTTGACACAGACTCAAGTCAGTTACCAGAGGAGTTTCTCAGGTCTCACCCTGCTCCAGTCACGGACTGCGCTGCGACTCAGGGCTGTAAATCATTGGCACTCACTCTGCCACAAAACTAGCCACCTGTCTGCTTGTCACCCTGGTGGATGGAGAGCAGACCCCAAGTGATTACAGTAAAAGCTGAGAGCAGCCACTCTCATACCAGATTAATCCAAGAGTGTCGTGGGACATGAGACCGTCTCAGTGGTGGAACAGATTTGACATTAAAATTAAAGGTTCATCATTAGGTGGGAGGTTCTTTAATTTGAAGACCTCTTAAGTGTATAAGTCATGCGTAGTGTGTAGCCATCAGAGCAGGCAATTCAGCTGCAATCTGAGGCTGTGTGAGCAGAAGATTCAGATACAGTCTGAGGCTGTGTTAGTGGGCAATTCAGATACAGTCCGAGGTTGTGTGAACAGGAAATTTCATCTGGAGCAGAGAAGACTAAGAGGATGTTTAATAGAGGCTTTACAAAATTATGAAGGATTTTTGATGGAGTAAGGAGAGAAAAATTATTTCCTCTGGTTGGAGTCAGTGATGAGGGGTCATCAATTTGAAGTTGTCAATCAAAGAGTAAGGCGAGAGTTAAGAGAAGTTTCCTTACATGGACGGTTACATATGGAAATACATAGAAACATAGAAGATAGGAGCAGGAGTAGGCCATTCGGCCCCTCGAGCCTGCTCCGCCGTTCAATGCGATCATGGCTGATCATCCAAATTCAGTTCCCTGTCCCTGCTTTCTCCCCATATCCCTTGATCCCTTTAGCCTTAAGAAATATATCTAACTCCTTCTTGAATATATTTAATGAATTGGCGTCAACTGTCTTCTGTGGTACAGAATTCCACAGGTTCACCACTCTCTGGGTGAAGAAATTCCTCCTCATCTCTGTCTTAAATGGCTTACCCCTTATCCTTAGACTGTGACCCCTGGTTCTGGACTCCCCCGGCCATCGGGAACAGCCTTCCTGCATCTAGTCTGTCTACTCCTGTTAGAATTTTATAAGTTTCAATGAGATCCCCTCTCATTCTTCTAAACTCTAGCGAATATAAGCCTAATCGACCCAATCTCTCATCATATGTCATTCCTGCCATCCCAGGTATCAGTCTGGTGAATCTTCGCTGCACTCCCTCCATGGTAAGAACATCCTTCCTCAGATAAGGTGACCAAAACTGCACACAATACTCAAGGTGTGGTCTCACCAAGGCCCTGTACAGCTGCAGCAAGACATCCTTGCTCCTGTACTCAAATCCTCTCGCTATGAAGGCCAGCATACCATTTGCCCTCTTAACTGCCTGCTGCACCTGCATGCTTACCTTCAGCGACAGGTGCACAAGGACACCCAGGTCTCGTTGCACTTCCCCTTTTCCCAATCTATTGCCATTCAGATAATAATCTGCCTTCCTGTTTTTGCCACCAAAGTGGATAAACTCGCATTTATCCACATTATGCTGCATCTGCCATGCATCTGCCCAATCGCCCAACCTGTCCAAATCGTACTGGAATTTCTCTGCTTCCTCCTCACAGCACACACGCCCACTCAGCTTTGTGTCATCTGCAAACTTGGAGATATTACATCTAGTTCCCTCATCTAGATCATTACTATATATTGTGAATAACTGGGGTCCCTGCGGTACCCCACTAGTTACTGCCTTCCACTCGGAAAAAGACCGGTTTATTCCAACTCTTTGCTTCCTTTCTGCCAACCAGTTTTCTACCCAAGTCAGTACCTTACCCCCAATCCCATGTGCTTTAACTTTGCACGCTAGTCTCTTATGCGGGACCTTATCGAAAGCCTTCTGACAGTCCAAATACACCACATCCACTGGTTCTCCCTTATCTATTCTACCAGTTACATCCTCAAAAAGTTCCAGTAGATTAGTCAAGCATGATTTACCTTTTGTAAATCCATGTTGACTTTGTCCGATCCTATCACTGTTTTCCAAGTGCTCTGCTATTGCATCTTTTATAATGGACTCTAGCATTTTCCCCACTACTGATGTCAGGCTTACCGGTCTATAATTCCCCGTTTTTTCTCTACCACCTTTTTTAAATAGTGGGGTTACATTAGCTACCCTCCAATCCATTGGGAACTGTTCCATAGTCTATAGAATTTTGGAAGATGACCAGCAATGCATCTACTATTTCTTGGGCCACTTCCTTAAGTACCCTAGGATGTAGATTATCAGGCCCTGGGGATTTATTGGCCTTCAATCCCATCAATTTCCCTAACACCATTTCCCTACAAATACTGATTTCATTCAGTTCCTCCCTCTCATTAGACCCTATATTCCCTGACATCTCTGGGAGTTTATTTGTGTCCTCCTTTGTGAAGACAGAACCAAAGTATGTATTTAATTGGTCTGCCATGTCTTTGTTACCCATTATAAATTCCCCTGATTCTGACTGCAAGGGACCTACGCTTGACTTTACCAATCTTTTTCTCTTCACATATCTATAAAAGCTTTTACAGTCAGTTTTTATGTTCCCTGAAAGATTACTGTCATACTCTATTTTTCCCCTCTTAATTAATCCCTTTTTCCTCCTTTGCTTAATCCTAAACTGCTCCCAATCTTCAGGTTTTCTGCTTTTTCTGGCCAATTTATATGTCCTCTCCTTGGATCTTATGCTATCCCCAATTTCCCTTGTTAGCCAATGTTGAGTCATCTTTTTTGTTTTATTTTTATGCCAAACAGGGATGAACAAATTCTGTAGTTCATCCATGCGATCTTTAAATGTTTGCCATTGCCTATTCACCATCAACCCTTTAAGTAACATTCCCCAATCCATCCTAGCCATCTTGTGCCACATACCATTGTAGTTTCCTTTATTTAAATTCAGTACCCAAGTCTCTGAATCAACTATTTCACTCTCCATCTTAATGAAGAATTCTATCATATTATGATCGCTCCTCCCCAAGGGGCCTCACACAACAAGATTGCTAATTAATCCTTTCTCATTACATAATACCCAGTCTATGATGGCCTGATCTCTAGTTGGTTCCTCGACATATTGGTCCAAGAAATCATCCCGTATACACTCTAGGAATTACTCTTCCACAGTATTGTTACTAATTTAGTCAGACCAATCTATATGTAGATTAAAGTCACCCATGATAACTGCTGTGCCCTTATTGCATGCATCTCTAATTTCCCCTTTTAATGCCATCCCCAACCTCAGCATTACTGTTTGGGGGTCTGTATACAACTCCCACTAATGCTTTCTGCCCCTTGGTATTTCTCAGCTCTAACCATACAGATTCCACATCATCAGAGCTAATAGCTTTCCTTACTATTGTGTTAATCTCCTCTTTAACCAGCAATGCTACGCACCGCTGTTTCCTTTTTGCCTGTCCTTTCTGAATATTGAATACCCCTGGATGTTGAATTCCCAGCCTTGGTCACCCTGGAGCCATGTCTCCATAATCCCGATTATATCATATCCGTTTACATCTATTTGCGCAGCTAATTCATCCACCTTATTACAAATGCTCCTTGCATTAAGACACAAAGCCTTCAGGCTTTTTTTATAACACTCTTAGACCTTTAGAATTATTGTTTATTGCGGCCATGTTTGATTTACACCCTTGATTTCTCTGACTGCCACTTTTGCTTTTCTCCTTCCTGTCTTTTGCTTCTATCCTTGCTTCCCTTTCCTCTGTCTCCCTGCACAGGTGCCTAACCCCTTGCTATTTTAGTTTAAACCCTCCCCAACAGCACTAGCAAACACTCCCCCTAGGACATTGGTCCCGGTGCTGCCCAGGTGCAAACCATCCAGTTTGTACTGGTCCCACCTCCCCCAGAACTGGTTCCAACATCGCAGGAATTTGAATCCCTCCCCCTTGCACCATTCTTCTAGCCACGTATTCATCTGAAATATCCTTCTATTTCTACTCTGACTAGCACGTGGCACTGGTAGCAATCCTGAGATTACTACCTTTGAGGTCCTATTTTTTAATTTACCTCCTAACTCCCTATATTCAGCTTTTAGGACCTCATCCTGTTTTGTACCTATATCATTGGTACCTATATGCACCATGACAACTGGCTGTTCACCCTCCCCTCCAGAATGCCCTGCAGCCGCTCTGAGACATCCTTGACCCTTGCACCAGGGAGGCAACATTCCATCCTGGAGTCTCGTTTGCAGCCACAGAAACTCCTATCTATTCCCCTTACAATAGAATCCCCTATCACTATAGCTTTCCTGCTCTTTTTCCTCCCGTCCCATGCAGCAGAACCACCCATGGTGCCAGGAAGTTGCTTGCTGCTGCCTTCCCCCGATAAGCCATCCTCCCAAACAATATCCAAAGTGGTATATCTGTTTGAGAGGGGGGTGGCCATAGGGGACCCCTGCACTACCTGCCTGCGCCTACTACTCTGCCTGGCGGTCACCCATTCCCTTCCTGCCTGTGCAGCCTTTACTTGTGGTGTGACCAACTGATTAAACGTGATAGCCATGACGTCCTCAGCATTGCGAATGGTCCAGTATGTATCCATTTGCAGCTCCAGTGCTGCAATGTGGTCTGCCAGTAGCTGCAGCTGGACACACTTCCCGCACACATAGTCGTCAGGGACACAGGAAGTGTCCCTGATTTCCCACATAGTGCAAGAGGAGCATGCCATGGGGCCGAGCTGTCCTGCCATGACTTACCCTTTAATTAATTTAAGTTAAATCAATACCACCAATTATACTACAATTAAATGATATACTCAATGGCCCTTGTTTGCTAGCACTCCCCACTACATAACAGAGACCTTTGAAATTATAACCACAAAATTAAGACCTTCTAAACTTTATAAACTATGAACCTTAACTGTCAAACTATAGAGTAGTATAAGTAATCACCCAGTCAGCTGCTTCCTCCTGCCCGTGTCATGTTTTGAATCGTGACGTGGCTCTGGAATGCCGCCGCCGGTCTGCGAGATTGGTAAGCCTCTGTAAAAAAAAGCCCATGAAAGTGAGTTTAAATACTCACTGAGTCTCTGCTCTCACTGCTCCCGACACCAGCCTGTGAAAGAAAGCCCGCGAAAAAAGTCATACGAAAAATGACTGACAGGAAAAGACTATCTGGTCCACTCAACCTGTCCCACACAATTGTGATACCTTGTGCGCTACAATACATACACATTCCACCCCACTCAAAACCATGTGATCTCCTGAGAGAGGTGAAAAACCAGATAAAAACTCAGGCTCCTGGGAAATTCCTCTCCGCCCCCCTCCCTCCATCCCCCATGGTGATCAAAACTAGTCCAGGAGATAACTCTATGCAGTACCTACCTTTTGTATGGGTGATCTTAGCCCCAGCCGGAAACAGGTCCGGCTCTCGTTTGAAAGAATTCAGTGAATCGGCATCCACCACACGAAACGGCAGCCTGTTCCGGAGGTCCACTATTCTCTAGGAATAGAGCCGCCACCTGACATCTAACCTAGTTCTGGCCTTGTACAACTTAAAATTGTGACCCCTTGGTCCTCCCTAACCTATTGATTTAGAACAAACTGGCAACTCAAACACAATCTATTCAATTCATCATTTTATAAACCTTGATCATATTACCCCTAAATCTACACTGCTCTAAAGTGTAAAGTCCCAGCTGTTTGAGCCTATCTGGATAACTAAAGTGCTTCAAACTGGGAATTAATCTAGTGGCACTTATTTTCACCCTTTACCAAAGCCTCAATATCACCTACCATATGAGGAGACCAAAACTGGACACAGTATTCTAACTGAGGCCTGACCAAGGTCTTAAACAAGGACCTTTGTATGCTTTGTCTTATAGTCAATTGCTCTGTAAATGCACCCCAGCACCCTATTCACTCTAGGAATTCCTCATGAACCTTTAGAGATCTATACACTAGATTCTATCTAAAACAAAGGATGTTAATATTACCAGTTTTATTATTAACATCATCATTAAATTCTAACAGTTGAACTTCATCTTTAAGAGTGAAGACCGATGCAAAGTACTCATTTAATATTTCCGCCATACCCAGTGAGTCCTTTGTATTCTGTCCTTGAACATCCTTCAATGGCCCAATATAGTTTTTGATAGTTCTCTGACTCTTCACATAACCGAAAAAGCTTTTTCCATTATTTCCACAATTGTCTACAATCCTCTTCTCCATTATCCTTTTAGCTGATCTAATAGCAGCCTTCATTTTCTTAGCTGTTCCTTGTACCTAACTCTAGTTAGTTGAGTATTAGATGCCTTTAGTTTGTAGAAACATTTTTGCTTACATCTTATTTGTCTTTGTACATGACCAGTCGGCCACTTTGGGTTTTTCTTACCACATTTCCTTCTTCTGACTTTGGGTACATAATCTTCTTCCAAATTTTTAATCTTGTCCTTAAAAAACTTCCCATTTATATTCTACATTGGTCTCATCACCACCCAGTAGGGGTGGCAATGAACCTGTTCCTAATCTTCTGCCATTTTATTGAAGTTTGCCCTTCTGAACTCTGGTATGAGTTTTAGATTTTCAGAATACTTTGGAACAGGGAGTGTTTGAATTAGAGAGCTTTGTGTGTTTTAAGGGAAAGTTGGATAAATATAAGCAGAGAAAAGTACAGGGCTGTGGGGAAAGGATGGGCCAGTGGGATTAATTTTGGATTGCTCTATAAACAAGTCAGCAGAGACACAATGGGCCAAATGGCCTCTTTCTATGCTGTAAATGCTATGATTCTTCCACATGTCGTACCAAGCGTGGTGGGTTGTGGAAATGGCATTGATGTGTTTGCCTCACACATCTGCATTAAATTACAAAGAGAAATTGATAGATTAAGTGAGTGAGCAAAACTGTGGCAGATGGATTTCAATGCAGGTAAGTGTGAGGTCATCCATTTTGGAGCAAAAAAGGACAGATCCCGAGTATTATTTTAAGGGACAACGGAGGTCCAAAGAGATTTAGGGGTCCATGTATGTAGATCACTAAAACGTACAAAAAATAATCAAAAAGATTAATGGAATGTTAGTCCTTATAACTAGAGTGCTAGAATATAAAGGTGAGTAAGTTTTGCTACAGCTACACAAAGTCCTGGTTAGACCACATCTTGAATATTGTGTACAGCTCTGGGCACCACACCTCAGAAAGGATATATTGGAAGGAGTGCAGTGCAGATTCACCAGAATATTATCAGGGCTCCAAGGATTCGATTATGAGAAGTGATTACATAAACTAGGCTTGTATTCCCATATAGAAGGTTAAGGGGTGATTTGATTGAGTTTTTAGGATTTTGAAAGGTATTGATAGGATAGAGAGAGAAAAACTTTTTCCGCTGGTGAGGGAGTCTCGGACATGGGGATGTAACCTTAAAATCAGAGCCAGACCATTCAGGAGAGAAGTTAGGAAATACTTCTTCACTTAAAGGGTGATAGAAGTGTGGAACTCTCTCCCACAAAAAGCAATAGATGCTAGCTCAATTAATAATTTTAAATCTGAGTTTGATAGATCTTTGTTAGCTAACAGTATTCAGGGATATGGAGCCAAGGCCGGTGGATGGAGTTAAGAAACAGATCAGCCATGATCTCATTGAATGGCGGAGCAGGCTCGATGGGCTGAATGGCCTACTCCTGATCCTATGTTCCTTATAGCCCTCCAATTTGTGCACCCCCACAGCTGGATTGCAGCATTTACCTTTCTTTACAGCACTGACATGCAATTAAAAGAGGGGAAGTTAACACCATTCAGCACCACTGTTGCAAGTTTATCTGAATAGCTGCTCAGACTGTTTAAATTTTACAAAATCCCAGCTCCAAGAAAGTTCTCTGAGTAAATTTCTGTGTTCCTGCGAGTTCACTGAGAAAAAAATCTATGTTAACACACAATCAGTGCACGAGGAGGAGAACAAATTCCCAAGGGTTGCAATCTCTCTTCAATTAAAACCTGCAGTGTAAGTCAGGCTCCCGGGAAACAAATGGTTAAGTGCAGGGGCATCTATAGTTGTCCTTCCTATTAGGATGACTAGATCACCAGACGTTTCTCTAGTTCAGTGATGCATCTGCTGGTGACTAATGAGCCCAGTGTGGGACCAAAGATCTTCTCACACCAGTTGCAGTGTAGGATAGTGTGGTAAGAATCAGTGCTTTATACTGAGTCATGTGACATATACCTGTGGCGATCAGATAATTTAATGCCAATACGGGCCTGCTGTGTGCTGGATAGGGGCTCCAGCACAAGAAACGTTCCAACAATTCTGTGTAGTTATATTAAGCCACAACCCTATTACTACACTATCCAATTATATGTATTTCCAGTGAAAGTCACTGCTTCCCATATAAAAAAGAGAACTTTCTTTCTGGTTCATTCTTAAACAGTTTTATTCAATTCACTGAATTTGCAATTTGCAGATAAAAGCCTGAATGTGATAGTGCTATGAAAAAAAGGAAAGAGGTACTTGCATTTATATCGCAGCTTATCACATCCTCAGTTTGTCTCAAAGTGCTTTACAACCAATTATGTAGGCAAATGCGGCACCCAATTTGTGCACAGCAAGGGCTCTCAAACAGAAAATAATCGAATCACCAGATAATCTGGGTTGTTTTTGGTGGTGTGGGTTAAGGGAGGAATGTTGGTTAGGACACTGGGAGAGCTCCATACTGCACTTCAAATCTGACGGAGGGTCATCGACCCGAAACGTTAACTCTGTTTCTCTCTCCACAATGCAGCCTGACCTGCTGAGTGTTTCCAGCATTTTCTGTTGTTATTTCAGATTTCCAGCTTCTGCAGTATTTTGCTATTGTATCATTCCTGAATGGTGGTGGATCATTAAACAACTGATGGGAGGAGGAGGCTCCATGAACATCCCCATCCTCATGATGATGGAGCCCATCACGTGAGTGCAAAAGACAAGGCTGAAGCATTTGCAAACATCTTCAGCCAGAAGTGCCGAGTGGATGATCCATCTTGGCCTCCTCCTGAGGTCCCCAACATCACAGAAGCCAGTCTTCAGCCAATTCGATTAACTCCACGTGATATCAAGAAATGGCCGAGCGCACTGGACACAGCAAAGGCAATGGGCCCTGACAATATCCCGGCTGTTGTGCTGAAGACTTGTGCTCCAGATCTAGCCACGCCTCTAGCAAAACTGTTCCAGTACAGCTACAACACTGGCATTTACATGACAATGTGGAAATATTGCCCAGTGTAGAGATTTTGGCCAATTAGTAGCTTATTTCTAGTCTTTCAAATAATCAGGATCGACTGCAAACCAATATGGTGGGTGACGTAAGAAAACTACTAGGCACTTGGTCTGAGTATTAAACAAGGCTTTAATCAACTGTTTTTCAACATGGAGATCTAGTTGTGTCCTTCACTAGTTCCTGTTAAAGAAGATCCTGCACAAGCTAGGCCCATGCCCGAGTATTTATACTCTCCCTGGACAGTGCCACCAGCAGGCCGCCCAGTATTATTACATAAGTCATTTTCACATGAATGACAAGATTCATGTCATTCTTCCCGCTTGAAAGATTGGAAGTCCAGCGGCTTCCTTCTACCGAAGTAATTGGACTAACAATAGACGCAGTTGTTCAGATCTCCATTGGAGGCCGGAAGGCACGTCTCCTCAGACCGTGTTTTGGTCCCTGGGTCACTTGGTTCGTACCGGCGGGCCGGCAGAGTCCGTGTCGCCTTGATCGACCTGAGGGGGACTGGGGAGATCGTGGCTCCGGGTGCGGGCCCCCACCGGCGCAGAGCTGGCTTCACCCTGCTCAGTAGTCGGTGACTGACTGGCGTCCTGGCTTCGGGTGACCATCCCGCGGGGAGCGCTCTGTTCCCCGGGTTGATTCGGCAGAATAGCTGGCAGATCCCTTGACATCCCGGGTAGGGCGTCATCCTCTGAGGAGTGCAGGGTAGCGGCATCATTAATATGGATCCCACTATCGATTGGGTCCGTGGGACCAGTTGGGCAGGGAGCCAGATCCCGAAGTGACACTGTGGATTCCTGGCCATCAGGGTACCGCACGTGCGCGTACGTGGGATTGACATCCATCAGTTCCACTTCGTTGACGAGGGGATCACTCTTAGAGGATCGGACGAATCTTCGGAGCAGCACGGGGCCAAGAGCTGCCAACCATGATGGTATGGATGTCCCATGAGTGGAGCGATGCTGGAACCCGAAGAATCGTTCGTGAGGAGTAGCATTGGTGGATGTAGAAAGAAGAGACCTGATGGAATGCAACGCGTCAGGGAGCATAGTTGCCCACTGCTGGTCTGATAGGTTGTGTGACCTCAATGCAAGACGAACAGCGTTCCAAATGATGGCATTGTATCTCTCAACCTGTCCATTTCCAATAGGATGATACTGTGTTGTTTTACTTGTGATGATTCCCCATTGGGAAAGATAACTTTTGAGTACGCTTGACATGAAGGAGGGACCCCGATCAGAGTGGATGAAATTGGCCATACCGCAAAGGGAAAAGACCTGATCGAGGCATTTGATCACTGTGGAAGTAAGCATATTAGGACAGGGAAAAGCAAAGGGAAAGTGTGAATATTCGTCCACCATAGTAAGTAAGTAGGTGTTTCGTGTTGAGGAAGGCAATGGCCCTTTAAAGTCAATGCTGAGTCACTGCATAGTCTGTGTAGCGTGTATGAGCGAGCCATCCGACGGACGGAAGAATTGCGGTTTTAATTCTGCGCAAATTCTACAAGTGGAGCATGTTCTTTTCACGTCTTCCGTAGAAAATGGGAGATTTTTAGATCACACAAAGTGCAACATACGGGTAATGCTAGGATGGCACAAGTCAGTATGAAGATCTGTAAGAGTTGAAGTTGACATGGAAGAGCAGAATGCACGCTGAGGGTATCTGGGGCCACATTCTCTTTGCTGGGTCGATAATGTATGGTGTAGACAAAGGCGGCCAATTCCATCCTTCAGAGCTGTATTTTGTTATTCTTGACCTTAGTGCGTTTCTGGTTATCCAGCATAAAGGCCACAGAGCGCTGATCAGTTATGAGCGTGAAATGGCGACGAGCGAGAAAATGACTCCATTTACGTATCGCTTCGATGATGGCCGTAGCCTCCTTCTCGACAGGAGGATAGTGGAGCTCGCTACCCTACAAAGTTCTGGACAGAAATGCAACGGGTCGACCGCCTTGATTCAAGGTAGCCGAGATCGCCACCTCCGATGCATCGCACTCGACCATGAAAGGGAGATTTTCATCGATGGAATGGAGCGTGGCTTTTTCCAGTTGTCGCTTGAGGAGGTTGAAAGCTGAAATAGCCGTTGCGTCCAACGGAAATGACTTCGCGTGAAGCAGGGGCTGGATCTTGTCGAAAAAGTGGGGTATCCACTTCGCATAATAGGCAAACATGCCGAGGGCCCGACGAAGAGAACTGAGATTCGTAGGAGGAGGGAGCTCCTGAAGCGGACGAAGTCGCTCCGGATCCGGTTTGATGACACCATTGCCCACCCAATAGCCAAGGATGTTAACTGATGGTACTGATTTCACAGATTTGGATTCATTTAAGGTTAAGTTGCGACGACAGAGAACGTCAAGAAATTTCTGGAGGTTGGCATCATGCTCCTTCTGGTCATGACCAGCAATGGTGATATTATCCAGATATGGAAAGGTGTCCGTTAAGTTCTCCTGTTTGACTAGGCTATCCATTGCCTGTTGAAAGACGGCCACCTCATTGGTGACTCCAAATGGAAGGTGACAAAACTGGTAAAGCCGACCATTGGCCTCAAAGGCCGTATACTTTTTGGCAGAGTCCTTTAACAGTACTTGATGGTACACGCTCTTTAAGTCAAAAGTTGAAAATACCCTGTAGTTGGCAAGGTTATTGACCATGTCATCGATGCATGGTAATGGGTAGGCATCCAGGTCGGTATACTGGCTAATAGTTTGCGAGTAATCGATGCAAAGACGTTTCTTGTGTTGCTTCAGAGAATTTTTAACAATGATGACTTGAGCCGCCAGGAAGATGAACATGGCTCAATGATACCGTTAGCTAGAAGGCGAGAGATTTCTGCCTCAATAAAGGATAGATCATCTTGGCTGAAACATCGTGATTTAGTGACTATGGGCTTACATCGGGGGGAAAGATTGGCAAACAAGGAGGGCTCGTCGAGCGAAGCCACCGAAAGCGCACAAAACAGTACTTTGGAAATAATAAGCTCCGGCTTTGGCCCTCCAAACTCGAAAGTGAGTCTTTTGTGTTATTTCTGGAAATCCTGTCCCAGAAGCACATCACCACATAGATTTTTGAGCACCCCGAGCCGGGTGGAAAAGTAAGTGCGGCCATTGAGAATAAGGTCAACAAGACAAAAGCCGGAAGAGTTGGTGGTCAGTGTCGTCAGAGCCATTACAATTTCCCTGTCCGAGGGGTAAATACACAGTTTTAACTTACTGACAGCCCGCTCACTGTTGAAGCTGTCAGAGCTACATGAGTCGATTAATGCACTCAAAATGTGTCCATTTACCAAAACCCTCGTGGCTGCATGGGACAGGCTTTGGGGGAAAACAGCTGTAACACTAGTAGTGGCTCTTGGGGGAAGAGCAGTCTTATAGATAGCAGCTGTAACACTAGTTGTGGCTCTTGGGGGAGGAGCAGTTTTATAGATAGCAGCTGCAACACTAGTAAAGGCTTTTGACCGGCATACTTTAGAAAAGTGACCTTTCTTACTGCAATGATTGCAGGTTGCATTACGAGCAGGACAACATTTCCTATAATTGAATGCAACTCCACAGAAGAAACACTTCTTTTTAGATTGCCAAGATGCCGCTAGGGTAGGGTCGTCATCAGTGAAGGCTTCGCCTGAGGCTTACCGGGGGAGTCACTAAAAGTGGTAGCAGCAGTTCGTGCATATGGTAAAAAATAGGCATCTGAATTTTTTTGAGCAAAGTCCAGAGAATATGCTTGGTTATAGGCAGCTTGTAACCTGAGGGTTTTATTCTCCAACAGATGCTGGCGTATGAGGGAAGAAGCAATTCCGTTAATAAAAGAGTCACAAATTAATTCCTCCCGGTACTGCTCAGCTGAGACAGCTTTAAGGTTACAATCTTTGCTGAGCCTGCAAAGCTCTTGATGGAATCCATCAAGTGATACCCCGGGTTGTTGTCAAGTTCTGGCCAGTAGGTGCCGAGCAAAAATTTCATTTGGGGCCTTAACATATAGTTGCTGTAGTGTTTGGATAGCGGAGTCATAGTCTACACAGTCTTCGATATAGTCAAACACATGAGGGGATACATAATTGGCAAGCATTCGTAACTTATTAGGAGTATTCTCACCACACTCCTCGAGGAAGTTGCTGAAGGTATGATACCAGTGTTTCCATACCTTAGCAGCTGTAAGTGAATTCGGGTCCAGGTCGAGACGGGTGGGTCTGAGTAGTTTCTCCATGATGGATTGATTACTACGTCCGAGTTCCCTTCTACAGTTTGAATCATAGCTGTCTGTTCCCAAATCACTCAGAGCGTGGAGCGGGTTGCAGTTGATTAAATTGCCATAAGAAAACTACTAGGCACTTGGTCTGAGTATTAAGCAAGGCTTTAATCAACTGTTTTTCAACATGGAGATCTGGTTGTGTCCTTCACTAGTTCCTGTTAAAGAATGTCCTGCACAAGCTGGGCCCATGCCCGAGTATTTATACTCTCCCTGGACAGCGCCACCAGCAGGCCGCATAAGTCATTTTCACATGAATGACAAGATTCATTTCAGTAGGTGTATTGTGTTTAATCTGAGTTTAAGATGGAATATAACATGCTAGTTATACAGCAAAAACATACGACCGTAACAAGCAGCTGGTACCGGTTCTGATCGGACAGACGGCTGGCTTGTGTGAACAGTTCTCCGGCTTCTGGCTTCTCTCTCTCTCTCTCTCTGTATCTCTCTAGGACCTTCGATGGTGAGTGTGGGATCACTCTCAAAAGAGCATTTGACCAGCCCAACTTCTGTCTGGCTCTTCCCTCCACTGTCTGTGTGGACAAGCACTCAGGGTGTTACTTTTATTCTCTTTTTAGGGGTGGGCCTGAGGCCAAGCAATTGACAAGACCATTTAACCTATAGAGGTTCCCCTAAAACTTCATCACCCAATGGGGCATCAGATTTTTTGTTTGGATTCTTGGATAAAAGCCCTCCCCAAAAGGGGGTCTCATTACCTCATTCAATTTGTCTTATTGTTTAATCTTCCTGAAGGTTCCTCCTTTGGAATTCGTGTCTTATCTCTCTTGTCCCTAGTTTGGAGTCGGACATGCCATTCTCGGCCATCAGATGTTCGTAACTGCTTGTTAGCAGTTATTTATGTTTATGCTGTTCATGCCACTTTAGCTATGCAAAACTAACTATTTCATTATCAGACTATTGTACCATGGAATTAATCATTAAATCCCCAAAGATATCTTCTATTCTATTCTCATACACTGGTTAACTTACGCATTTTGAAGCAGTTTTGGTAAACAAAGTCAAAATCCTAACTTAGCATTATAAGATGGTTATTAGAAATAATGGAAGAAATATAATGTTGGACCTTGGTTGGTCAAATTAGAGAAACATAAACAAGGTTGAAATCCTAACTTGAAAACAAGATTATTTATGACCATCACACTGCAGAATGCTATAACATCCGCAGGGAACTAAAACACAGGCAGATTCTATGCATCTATCTAATTATTCTAAGACTAGTCTGAGAGAATTTCTGTCTCTAATTCTAATACAATCATGTAAATACAGCATTACTCGAGTCACAGTTTTATCCACAAAACCATGTACATTTTTAACACCCCTGATTTCTAACACCAGCTATGTCCTGTCCACAAGAAGTAGGACAAATCCAATCCGACCAATTACCTCCCCATCAGTCTACGTTCAATCATCAGCAAAGTGATGGAAGGTGTTGTCGACAGTGCTATCAAGCGGCACTTACTCACCAATAACCTGCTCACCAATGCTCAGTTTGGGTTCCGCCAGGACCACTCGGCTCCAGACCTCCTTACAGCCTTGGTCCAAACATGGACAAAAGAGCTGAATTCCAGAGGTGAGGGGAGAGTGACTGCCCTTGACATCAAGACAGCATTTGACCGAATGTGGCATCAAGGAGCACTAGTACAATTGAAGTCAATGGGAATCAGGGGGAAAACTCTCCATTGGCTGGAGTCATACCTAACACTGTGGTTGTTGGATGTCAATCATCACAGCCCCAGAACATCACTGCAGGAGTTCCTCAGGGCATTGTCCTAGGCCCAACCATCTTCAGCAGCTTCATCAATGACCTTTCCTCCATCATAAGGTCAGAAGTGGGGATGTTCGCTAATGATTGCACAGTGTTCAGTTCCATTCACAACTCCTCTGAAAATGAAGCAGTCTATGCCCGCATGCAGCAAGACCTGGATGACATTCATGTTTGGCTGATAAGTGGCAAGTAACAATCGAACCACACAAGTGCCAGGCAATGGCTATCTCTAACAAGAGAACGTCTAGCCACCACCCCTCAACATTCAACGGCATTACCATCACCGAATCACCCCAACGTCAACATCCTGGGGGTCACCATTGACCAGAAACTTAACTGGACCAGCCACATAAATACTGTGGCTACAAGAGCAGGTCAGAGCCTGAGTATTCTGTGGTGAGTGTCTCACCTCCTGACTCCCCAAAGCCTTTCCACCATCTACAAGGCACAAGTAAGGAGTGTGATGGAATACTCTCCACTTGCCTGGATGAGTGCAGCTCCAACAACACTCAAGAAGCACGACACCATTCAGGACAAAGCAGCCCGCTTGATTGGCACCTCATCCACCACCTTAAACATTCGCTCCCTCCACCACGAGCGCACTGTAGCTAGAGTGTGTACCATCTACAAGATGCACTGCAGCAACTCGCCAAGGTTTCTTCGACAGCACCTCCCAAACCCACGACCTCTACCACCTAGAAGGACAAGGGTAGCAGGCGCATGGGAACACCACCACCTCCAGGTTCCCCTCCAAGTCACACACCATCCTGACTTGGAAATATAGCGCTGTTCCTTCATCGTCCCTGGGTCAAAATCCTGGAACTCCCTCCCTAACAGCACTATGGGAGTACCTTCACCACATGGACTGCAGCGGTTCAAGAAGGCTCACCTTCTCAAGGGCAATTAGGGATGGGCAATAAATGCTGGCCTTGCCAGCGATGCCCACCTTCCAGGAATGAATAAAAAAAAAAGAAAGCAATGCAACTAGGTCTTCTTGTGGCCAGATGTAAGTGATATGGGATAGGAACATAGGAAGAGAAGTAGGCTATTCAGCCCCTGGAGCCTGTTTCACATTCTATTAGATCATGGCTAATCTGTAGCTCAACTCCATTTACCCACCTTTTCTCCATATCTCCCGATACCCTTACCTCACAAAAATCTATCGCTCTCAGTCTTGAAAATTTCAGTTGACTGAGCCTCCACTGCCTTTCAGAGGAAGAGTTCCAGATTTTCACTACCCATTTTGTGAAAAATGCTTCCCGATTTCACTCCTAACTGTCCAAGCTCTAATTTTAATATTTTGCCCCCTTGTCTGGAATACCCTGTGAGATGAAATAGTTGCTTTGTATCTATCATATTAAGTTCCTTTATGCCATGCCAAAAACCCTTCCTATTTAGGAGTCATGCTCGATTGCACCCTATCATATAGACAGCAACTCCAGAACCTTGGGAAGAAACTAAAGAGTAGGGTCAACTTGATCCAGAAACTCGCTGGATCCACATGGGGAGCAGACGCTCAAACCCTCTGTACGGCAGCACTCGCCCTGGTGTACTCTACAGCGGAGTACTGCTCTCCGGCATGGCGAACAAGTCCACATGTCAAATCCGTTGATGTCCAGCTGAAATATACTATGAGAATTATCACCGGAACGCTTTTATTGACACCAACACCTTGGCTGCCCGTGCTTGCAAACATTGCACCACCACACCTACACCGCGAATATGCAGTCTCCAGAGAATACAACCGCAAAGACATGCTGATCCAGGCCGACTTGAACAACCTACCGCCAACCCATCTCAAATCTAGAAGGCCATTTTGGACCGTCGCCGAAACCCTTCAGCGATCTCCCCTCAGCCTCGATGACCGATGGCAAAATGCTTGGAAGGACTGTGACATACGGAATGGATTCCTTATAGAGGACCCCACAGTACAACCTGAAGGATCAAACCTTCCTTGCAAACAGTGGACAACCATCAACCACCTCAGAACTGGTCATGGTAGATGCTGCCACCTTCTTCATAGATGGAAGATAAAAGCATCCCCATCATGCGACTGTGGAGCTCCTAATCAGACCCTGGAGCTCATCATTGAGCACTGCCCTCAGAGGAAATTCACAGGCAGCCGACAAGATATCCACGTTGTTACACCGGAAGCTTTGGTCTGGATATCTGACTTAAATATTGACATTTGATTTGCTTTGCTACTACCATACGAAAGAAGAAGTTCCTTTACCATTTTAAATGCAATGATTAGATTAGCCTTCATTCTTCTATGCTCAAGGGAATACAAACCTCATAAGTTAAGATGTTAAGCTCTGGTATCATTCTGGTGAATCTGCGCTGTACCCAATTCCAAGGCCAATATATCTTTCCTGAGGTGCGATGCCCAAAACTGAACCTAATACTCCAGATGGGATCTGACCAAGGCTTTGTAGAACTGAAGCATCACTTCCTCACTTTTGCATTCCAACACCCTTGCGATAAAGGCCAACATTCAGAGCATGAGTAAGTCATTCTCACAACAGCCTGCCCTTTCACTTGTGTTGGTGGCTTCCAGGATTCTGGCAAAGACGTGTGTGAAGTGCAGCCCAGCTCCTGCAGGCAGCCATATGTTGCTTTTTAAGAATGCCAGCAATGCCCATCATACCACAAAGACTAATATACAGTCACAGCACAGCAGAACAAGAGTAGGTGGTGAAGAGGTGAGCAACCAGGATGAATCTGGGCATTAAGAACTTAAAGTCGAAGGGAAGGATAAAGAAATTGGGCTTATTGGCCGTGAAATTCAACCCCGTAGCGCCGGTAGCTTTGGCACTTAAAAAAAAAGGTGGCAGCCTTGTTTCCGCCCACTTCTGGCGTGGCATGCACTGTTCGTTATCTTGCTAAGTGTGATGGCGTGGGCAACACGTATGTGTGCCAGCAATATGCAGAATAGGCAGATCATGAAGACAGTCAGCGTGTAACGCTGATTTGACGCATGACCTGCCATTTTCGACGTCACCGCTCCATTCAATGCCCTCTCCTAAACATGCACAGCTGAATGAGCATTCAGCTGCATGAAGGACCGCACCCATCCCACCCCATCCCCACCCCACCAGCGCTACCTAAAGGGATACATCCACGTTGCAGGTAATTTGCTTATTGCTTTTGTACTGGCTCTTGTAGAGTTTGAAGGAGTACTGGGTTGCTGGAAGAGATTTCAAAAGTTGTTAAAATGTGCAGGGAGTGCAGCTGGACATTGGGAAGGCGTTGGCTGCTACTGGAAGCCTCCGAGTACACCACTTGCTCCCAGTCATGGGGGCTCTAGTTTCAGGCCCCCTTGCGCTGCAGCATGACAGGGAGATAGATCAGAGGCAGCAAAGAAGACAAGCTCCTCGCAGAGAAAAGAGGAGGAGGGAGTGGAGGGCTCTCAGCAGGAGGTCTTGCCCACCTAGAGTCATCAGGGAGCACTTCTCCTACCTGCACCTAAGCAAGGAGCACTGTGTTCGGAGGCTCTGCTTCACCAAGGAGTTGGTCACAAAACTCTGGCACCTCTTGAAACCAGACCTGCAGCCTCAGAGCAGGGCAACGACAGCGCTGCCAGTGGCCCTCAAGGTGACTGTGGCCCTCAATTTTTTCACCACTGGATCCTTCCAGGCTGGAACAGGCGACATAGCTAACATCTCCCAGTTCACCGTTCATCGCTACATCTGGGAGGTCACAGAGGCTCTGTATGCTAGGAGAGGGATCTTCATTTACTTCTCTCTAAACAGAGAGAAGCAGGAGTAGTGTGCACGTGGCTTTGCCAGGATATAGAGCTTCTCCATGGTGCAGGGTGCCATTGACTGCACACACATGCCTTTGCGGAGACTGTATCTAAGTGGTGAGATGTTCCGTAACCACAAAAGGTTCCACTCACTTAATGTGCAGTTGGTGTGTGACCACGCCCAACACATCATGCTGGAGATTGCCCGCTATCCTGGCAGCAGTCATAACTAAAGAAAATTTAAAAGAAATATATTTTGTTCATTAAGCTGGGTATTTTACTAAAAGTTACAGAGAAATCATGCAAGTGAAGATATTCTCAAGGTCTTGAGAAGTTATTATTTTTTTATTTGTTCATGGGATGTGGGCGTTGCTGGCAAGGCCAGCATTTATTGCCCATCCCTAATTGCCCTTGAGAAGGTGGTGGTGAGCTGCCGCCTTAAACTGCTGCAGTCCGTGTGGTGAAAGTCCTCTGTGAGGGATGGAGGTGTTAGGGAGGGAATTCCAGGAATTTGACCCAGCGACGATGAAGGAACAGTGATATATTTCCAAGTCAGGATGGTGTGTGACTTGGAGGTGAACTTGCAGGTGATGGTGTTCCCATGAACCTGCTGCCCTTGTCCTTCTAGGCAGTAGAGGTCGCGGTTTTGGGAGGTGCTGCCAAAGAAGCCTTGGCGAGTTGCTGCAGTGCATCTTGTAGATGGTACACACTGCAGACATGGTGCGCTGGTGGTGGAGGGAGTGAATGTTTAAGGTGGTGGATGGGATGCCAATCAAGCGGGCTGCTTTGTCCTGGATGGTGTCGCGCTTCTTGAGTGTTGTTGGAGCTGCACTCATCCAGGCAAGTGGAGAGTATTCCATCACACTCCTTACTTGTGCCTTGTAGATGGTGGAAAGGCTTTGGGGAGTCAGGAGGTGAGACACTCGCCATAGAATACCTAGCCTCTGACCTGCTCTTGTTGCCACAGTATTTATGTGGCTGGTCCAGTTAAGTTTCTGGTCAATAGTTACCCCCCAGGATGTTGATGGTGGGGGATTCGGCGATGGTAATGCCGTTGAATGTCAAGGGGCGGTGGTTAGACTCTCGCTTGTTGGAGATAGCCATTGCCTGGTACTTGTGTGGTGCAAATGTTACTTGCCACTTATCAGCCCAAGCCTGAATGTCGTCCAGGTCTTGCTGCATGCAGGCATGAACTGGTTCATTATCTGAGGAGTTGTGAATGGAACTGAACACTGTGAACATCAGCACTTCTGACCTTATGATGGAGGGAAGGTCATTGATGAAGCAGCTGAAGATGATTGGGCCTAGGACACTGCCCTGAGGAACTCCTGCAGTGATGTCCTGGGGCTGTGATTATTGACCTCCAGCCACCACAACCATCTTCCTTTATGCTAGGTATGACTCCAGCCAATGGACAGTTTTCCCTCTGATTCCCATTGATTTCAATTTTACCACGGTCCCTTGATGCCACGCTCGGTCAAATGCTGCCTTGATGTCAAGGGCAGTCACTCTCATCTCTGGAATTCAGCTCTTTTGTCCATGTTTGGACTAAGGCTGTAATGAGTTCTGGAGCCGTGTGGTCCTGGCGGAACCCAAACTGAGCATCAGTGAGAAGATTATTGCTGCTTGATAACACTGTCGACGACACCTTCCATCACTTTGCTGATGATTGAGAGTAGACTGATTGGGCGGTTATTGGCTGGGTAGGATTTGTCCTGCTTTTTGTGGACAGGACATACCTGGGCAGTTTTCCACATTGTTGGGTGGATGCCAGTGTTGTAGCTGTACTGGAACAGCTTGGCTAGAGGCGCGGCTAGTTCTGGTATGAGGTGATCTAATGTGGAAGCCAAAGTATCTAGCGTAAGAATGTCAGAAAAGACTCAAAAATATAACGGCCCAGAAATTCGGGTCCCAACGCGTGAGTACGCACGGGGTACTCACGTGTGGACCCGATGCACTACGCATGCGCGGGAAACCGGCACTTCCGATCCTCTGAACGAAGGGGTTCAGAGGTCGAACGCATGCGCGCGGGAGTCTGCGCGTACGCTTTGAACTTACGTTTTTTTTACAGGTTTTTCCATGAGGGTAAGTCTTTAGATTTTAGAAATGTAAAAACCAGGCGTAAGGACTGCATTTTAAAAGGTAAGTGGACAATTAATTAAAATTAAAACATTTTTTCCACAGGTTTATTATTTTTAAATACTTTAAAGCAAGGTAAGTTTATTTTTAGCCCCTTTTTTTATAAAATTATTTTTTTTCAAAAATTTAAATTATTGTCTAAAATAGTTATTTAATGTAATTTATAGTTTATTTAAAAAGTGTGATGTTTTTAAAAAATTTATTTGAAGGTTAACTACTGTTTTGGGCCCTCAGCATTCATACGTTTTGACGGGTCTTTCTATCAATTTTATGAATGGGCTTGTCCCTCCTCTGATTGGCTGCCCATGGCTCACGTGATCCCAGGGGTCGCATCGCACTAACTACGCCCCTGGGACATGCAAGTACAGCGCGCCAGCAACTGGGCCAGGCCCCGGAGAGGAATTCCACGCAGGCCCAGAGCTCAACTGCCGGCGCGCTAGGTAAGTGTAGGTCGGGGGGCTTGCACCCGAGGGAAGCCCCCGACCCGAATTTCTGGGCCAACATTTAGTTTAGAAGTATTGCACAATTCTCTCACAGCAAGACTTCCAATCAGGTCTAGCAATTTCCAGCTTTCAGAGTCTGGGGCAGTAATTCTAATCTAAAATCTCCAGTCAGACAATCCTGGGCTTTCTGCTACTTAACTACTGTGTCTTGTGAACCAGAGTAGTAACAGAACCAATTGTCAACCTTTATAGAGACTTTCTGGAGAACATGCATCCTTGGCTTTCTTTACTTAATTTCTAGATATCTCCTGGATCCTGTATCTGTTCTCAAGAGGGCAGTCTGGTGTTTACTTCTCTTTGCAATTGCTCTCTTTGGCTAGCTGCCAGGAGAATCGCCTGCTTATTCAATCTCCATTTGATTTTCCTATTCCCTGTACCTGGTGCACTCGCTATGACTCAGATTAACCAGAGTGAGAGATCAAGTCTGCATCCTCATTCTCATTCTCTATGATTTTGCATCAGAGATTATTTGGGATAAGATCTGAGCTATTGAACATAACATTTACTGGAAGCTGTGAAGCTCTCCCGCTACTGCACTCAGCCAATGGCTATTGATTTTAGGGCATCATTGGGGGGAATTTTGCCAGCCCTGGGGAAGCGGGTATGGAGGCGGTACTGCCGGGAAAATGGCAGAAACTGGGAGCGGGTGCCGACCCCGCTCCCAAGCCGCCTCCATGCCATCTTCCCGGGAGGCGGGTCCCCGACTCGCACAGGCACCCGTCTCCTCGAGGTAGGAAGGGGATTACAGCCAATTAACTGCCTGTTAACAGGTAGTTAACAGGCAGTTAAGAGTCTTATCCCCAATTTGCCCCTGCAAGTGCGGGCTTCTCGATGGCTGTGAACCTCGCCAGGGTCAACGAGGTGAGCAGTGGGTCTGCGGGGGTGAGAGGGATCGAAAAGCCTGTTGTGGAGGTAAGTGATGGGTGCAAGTGTGGAGAGGTAATTATGAGAGGTGAGTGTAAAGTGTTAGAAAAAGTTTACGTACCTTTGCTTCTTCCTGCAGGCTTCAACCCTTGGGGATCCGGAGGTGCCTCATCTCAATGGCAGAGATGACAGAATGGCTGCTGCATTCTCAGATGCAATAGCCATCTGATTTCTGCTCAGGAAAGAGGTTTGGTGAGCCTTCAGTAGAAGGGCTCGCCTTAGAACAGAGATTGTCAGAGTTTGACAGCTTCTCAAAGCTATCAAATGCTGACAATTCATCTGTCAAAAATAATTGACAGGTGAAGCATCATACACTGACGTCATCTATCACCGGCTTTCCTTTATTTGGCTGGCTAAGCCCGCAGGGCGGGCTTAACAAGGTCAATCAAGGGAAAATAGCATGGGTTGGCCAGACGTCGTTGGGGGCGGGACTGAAACCCGACAACCAGCAGTCCCACCCCCAATGCGCCCCTATTGAGAAAATCCAGTCTCTACAGCACCATAGCTTCTAAAATCACAAAGGCATCCTCAGACATCTTGCCAACATTTAGTGTGTTTCGATATGTTTAATTGGCTACCATTCTGATTCCCATTTACTGGCATCTGTTTACTCCTGAGAATTTGCCTCATTTGTCTCATGACCAGCTCCAATCTGTAACCTGCTGAGTCCACCACAACACGTGACTTCCAGCTTGGCTTTTCTGGCATTTTCCACTTTATAGAATGAGAGCGGCAAATGCAGTGTGAAAGAAAATGAAATGTTGATAAGAAGGTGTATTATTTGGTGCTTTTGAGAACACAGACAATGTTTTACAGTGTGTGCAGGCATTGCTTGTCATTCTGGTAAAAACAGGATATGTTGTTGGCCAAGTAAGGTGCTGGCTCCATTAATATGCACATATAACAAAGCCAATTGTGTTTATAGACATACCTGTTGGCTCTCATAAACAGCCAGTTGACATACTGCCCATCCTCTCTTCACTGTTATTGCTGGCCTCTCTTCATTGCCCACCTCTTAACCATTGTTGCTGCCCAGCTGCTCTCAATCATTACTGCCCAACCACACTGTATCGTTACTGGCTGGCCACTCTCCATCATTACTGCCTGGGTGTTTTCCATTCTTATGGCCTGACTAATATCCATTGTTACTATCCAGCTACCCTCATCATTTTGAGCCTTCTGTAGTATTGTTGTTTGGCCCCTCTCCATCGCTATTGCCTTTCATTTCTCCATTGTTCCTGCCTGCCCCTCTCCATCATAATGATGGTATCTCTCCATTGTCATTGCTTAACCTCGCTTCATTGTTACTGCCTGGCTCTCGCTATTGTTAATGCCCAACTCCTTGTGGTTATTGCAGCCTGGCTCCTCTCCACTTCTTCCCTCAATTGTCCCTAACTGCCCCACCCATCATAATAATGGTCCCTCTCAATCAGTACTGCTTGGTCCTTCTCCGTTATCACTGCCCAGTGCCTCCGCATTGTCAGTGCCTGGCCCTTCTTCACCATTACTGCCTGGCATCTTTCAATTGTTACTGTCCAGCCACTCTCCCTCATATCCATTCCCAGAGGAGACAGGCGGAGAGCCTCTAATCTTATTTTAGAAACTTTTCTTTTGCCCTGTCATGTTTCCTCATTATTCTGAAGTTGTGCGGGGTTGTTGGAAGATGCTTTCTGAAGGTCTTCTGAATAATGTATGAGGTGGCTGGTCCCAGTGCGGCTGTTTTCGTCGCTGTCAATCCAGACACTTTATTTCCCAATCTGCTTATAATACCAGGCGGGATCCCACAATAAAGCCAGCAGGTTGTTTACATGGTAATTAATCGGCTCGATCTGTTTGAGATGTTCAGCCACAAGAACTTGTTTAAGATCATCTGAGCCGTAATCTCACTCTGAACTGACACCTGCTATTTGCGCTGCCTGTTTACCTCTTAAAAAGCAAAGAACTTCATAAAAAATTAATCCTAATTTTCTGCAGCATTCTTTACTTGGAGTCAGAGCGCTCTGTGTTTGTCGTGCTTTCACTCGTTAATTAATTGTCCATCGCACAGATGCTGTGTCTCCAACACTAAAGTAATCATTTCCGTTTAGATTTATTTCAGCTTTTGTCTGCCTGCCGTCTTCCTTCAGTGAACAACAGCTCTTCCAAATTGAGGAGTGAAATCTACAGCCTGTCTCTTGTCAAATACTCAAGCTCAAAGCCTAGGCCGCACCACAACTCGGCAACATACAGTTCAAAATTACCTATACCCAATTAGAGAGACCCTCGTTTCCCAGCACAGACAGCCAGTCAACTTCCATAGGGAATCCCTCTAAGTGAGATGCCCTCCTTGGCAGCTGGTGTTCCAAGAGCCTCTGTGAACGCTATCCCCTACCGTATAGGCACAGTTACTCCACTGTTACGTGTCTGCGACATCCTGTACGATGCGATTAAGCTAGTCTCAGGAATTTACTGGAATGAGTTTGGTGATTACAAGATGTCACTTCTGCAAGACAGCATCCCATCACTTCTCCACTTTGATGTGAAGAAAGGTGCCAGTCTCCTATGACCTTTTGAAGAATTGTTTGAAAATTCTGCTGAGTTAAGTTGATAAAATATTGCTCAGTTGATTTGTGATCTACTATAGGTTGTAAATTACCATGTCACACTGCAGTGCTTTTGGAAGTCATTTCCTGTGTCTACTATAAGAGAGAGAGGGAGATGGTTGAATGGGCCTTCAGTAATATGACCATACCTCAACATGAAATCAGAGTGTAGAGAATGGCTTGCAACTGAAAACTATAGACAGCCAGCTGTTATACACTTCAAATTTAAAATTCTCATTCTTGTGGTCTCCCCCCTCCCCTGCACCTGTGATCCAGCTCTACAAATCTTTCCCCCCAAATCGCCATTCCTTTCACTCAAGCCACCTTCATGGCCTCATGCCATTAGCTGCCTGGACCCCTTGCTCTGGAATTTCCTCTCTACACCCCTCCCCTTTCTTCACAGTCCTTTTCTTCCTTAAGATCCTTCTTAAATCCCATCTCTTTGACCAAGCTTTTGATTAGTCCTTCTAATATTTCCTTCTTGGGTTTGGCATCCTTTTTGAATTATGCCTGCGTGTGGGAGCTTGAAATGCCCTTCTTAAAGATGGTTTAACCATGCAAGCTGTTGTTGTTATTATTACTAATCAGTAATCAAGATGCCAATAACAGATAAGCACTATCAAATGCAAATCACAGATTTCAATTCTTACACTGTAAGATCACAAGCCCAGGAAAGATGGTGCAGCAGACAGTTGGACAATGAGCACGCTTGAAGTGAACCACAGCGGGTCAGTCTGCCAATGCACTAATGAGGTAGTCATTAAAATCTCAAAGAAGGAGGCTAATGTCCAGCAGGCATGTGGGCTGGCACAGGGAGATCCAAGCTGGAGCATGCAAATTAGATGATAATGCTGCAGAAGTGATACAATAGTGCCTTCAATGTCATTTAATCAGCCTTGATGCTAGGCACGCACTGGTTCTAATTACTGCCTGTATAAATGAGACTCCAGGGTTGTGAGGTACTGAGCAGCTTATGGAAGAAAGGTAAAAGAGGAAATAAAAAGATTGATGCACCAATTTTTAGGCCATTTTTTTCCCCCCATTTTAATTTGTTTTTGCTGCTGGGCAGGAAACCAGGAGATGCAGGCCTGCGATTTCCTGACCAGTGCTCCCTGTGCTTGCTGCTCCTGGCCAGCAGCACCCCAAATACAGATCAATACTGTTTTCAAAAGGCATCAGTATTATATTATATCATGACAAAGAATCAAGGCAAATGAAAAAAATAGCAAGTGCAAATGTTCGTATTTGGAGGAAGGAATGTGTAATAATACACAATGATTATTATTGCACCTTGACCGAACAGTAATGAATAGAGGAGACGGAATGTACCTTTTACTATTTACTGAGTAAATGGGTGGACATTACAGCACATTGTCTGCATGGCAGAACCCGAAACTGAAAGTGAAAGACAAAGTAAAACTGAGCCCCCCCAGCACCCCCTTCAGGTAACACCCGGGAACTGGGACAAACTTAATTGAAGCAAAACGCAAAACTCAACACTCCTTTCCCCCAGATAAAACCCCTTAGTCCTCCAGGCGTCTGGGACGGAATCTAACCCGACTTGAGCGTCGCTGGACAGGCATATTCGGGGTGTCACTGCTAGCCGCAGGAAAACCTTCCTCCATGGCTGATGACTCCGTGACACCTTCTGTCGATGTGGCTTCCGTCGTTGTTGCAGGAAGCAGGCCGTCACTGCCTGGCAGAGGTGGTGGAGACAATGGCCTAGCCTGTGACGTCTCTGTTACTCTCACCGGAGTACGACCCCGTAGCTGGTCTACATGGCGTCTGTGTAGCTGGCCATCAGGTGTACGGACGCTGTACGACAGGGGACCCGTGGCCTGCTCCATCACGGCAGGCATCCATTTGTCTCCTCCTGCATAGCAACGGGCAAACACAGTCTCTGATGGCTCGAACTGCCTGGCGGTGCCCTGGTGCTTCTTAGCCAGCTCTTCTTGCTTTGTGTGCATCTCATCCCTGTAGTCCGGGTGTAGCCGGTCCAGTGCAGTCGCCAGCCGGTGACCCATCAGCATCTCGGCAGGACTCTTCCCCGTTGCTGAGTTTGGTGTGGTATGCTGTGATAACAGGAACCTGGCCAATCTGGTTTGCCAGTCCCCCACCAATATCCTCACCAGTGCCTCTTTTGTGGTTTGCACCATCCTCTCTGCCTGCCCGTTAGAGGAGGGGTGATAGGGCGCTGTGGTCACGTGGCGGATCCAATTTCTGCCTGCAAAAGCCTTGAACTCCGCTGACGTGAAGGCTGCTCCATTGTCCGAAACCAGCATGTCGGGGACCCCATGTGTGGCAAACAGAAAACGCAACGCGTTGATCACTGCACTGGATGTCATGGAGCTCATGATAGCCACCTCCAGCCATTTCGAATGAGAATCCACCACTATCAAAAAGACCTTCTCCTGAAATGGCCCTGCAAAGTCAATGTGGAGTCTTGACCATTTACGAGTGGTCCACTCCCAGGGGTGAAGGGGAGTCTTGGATGGGCTATGGCGAGTCAGCTGACATGTCTCACAGCTCTTTACCACCTCCTCCATGTCTCGGTCCAACCCCGGCCACCAGACGTAGCTTCTTGCCAACGCCTTCATGTGCACAATCCCAGGGTGTGAGTCATGCAGCATTTTCAGCACCTCCTCTCTTGCGGCGGCAGGAACCACCACACGGCTTCCCCAGAGCACGCAGTGCTTGTGTGCAGACATTTCATGGCGCCTCTGAACGAAGGGCTTGAAATGCTCCTCCTGGACCTCGGAGGGCCAGCCATGCAGCAGCCAGCGTAGCACCCGTGATAAGACTGGATCTTTCTGTGTGAAGCTGCCAATCCGCTGGGCATGGAGTGGGGCCTCCGGAACCTCCTCCAGTAGCAGCACCTCCAGGGGTGGTGGCGTCTCAGCCATCGGCCAGTTCAAAGGCAAGCGACTCAGAGCATCAGCATTAGCCAGCATCTTCCCAGGCCTGTAGCAAAGTTCATAACTGTAGGCCCCCAACATCAGACTCCACCGAAGCATACGCGGTGATATGATCTGGGGCATGGGCTTGGAGTGATGCAGGAGCCCCAAGAGTGGCTTGTGGTCTGTGTAGATGATGAACTGTCTCCCTAACAGGTACTGGCTGAACTTCTTTACCCCAAATATGATGGCTAGGGCCTCCTTGTCAATCTGGGCGTAATTACGTTCTGTTGTTGAGAGTATTCTTGAGGCAAAACTGATAGGCGCTTCCCGGCCATCTGGCTCTATGTGACCCAACAGAGATCCCAGCCCGTATGGTGAGGCATCACACACCAACACCAATGGCTTGTTTTCATCATAGTGTGCCAGAACCTTATCTGCTTGTAGCAGTTCCTTTGCCTGTCTGTAGGCTGTTTCATGAGCTGAGGTCCAGTTCCACACTGTTGCTTGGTCTAACAGCCTGTGCAGTGGCTCTAAGATTGTGGCTTTGCCCTTGAGAAAACAACTGTAGAAGTTTAACAGTCCGAGGAATGCCTGCAGTTCGGTCTTGTTCTTGGGGGTGGGAGCGCTCCTGATAGCCTCCACCTTCTCCGTAGTCGGATGCACACCGTCTTTGTCCACTCGGAATCCCAAGAACTCCACCCCATTGGCAGCGAACACACATTTCTCCTTCTGAAGGCATAGTCCTACCTTAGCCAGCCGGCGTAGTACTTCCTGCAGCCGCTCATCATGGGCTTCCTGTGTCTTGCCTGTAATCAGTATGTCACCCAAGTAAGGCTGAACTCCCGGAACACCAGCCAACAGGGTGTCCATGAACCTCTGAAAGATTGCCACAGCCATAGACACCCCAAACTGCAGCCTTGTGGCTCGGAAAAGTCCTCTGTGGGTGTTGATTGTCAACAGCTCGGCTGACTCTTCATCCAGGACCAGTTGCTGGTATGCTTGCTTGAGATCCAGCTTGGTGAACAGAGTGCCTCCAGCCAGTGTTGAAAACAGCTCTGTAACTGTTGGTAAGGGATACACATCTGGTAACACAGCAGTATTAACCGTACATCTGTAATCTCCACAGATTCGCAGGCCCCCATCCTTCTTTGCAATGGGCACGATAGGGGTGGCCCAACGGGAGTTCTTCACTGGCAAGAGAACCCCTTGGTTCACCAGCTTATCCAGTGCCTCATCCAACTTCTTGCGCAACGCAAAAGGAACTGGTCGCGCCTTGAAGAACTTAGGTTCCACTTCGATTGAGACTGGCGGTCCCCGACAGGCCCCGAACTCACCAAAAACCTCTTCATAGTTCTCCAACATAGGCATTATGGGCTGTCGCTGTACCGTGTGTACTCCTGTCACTTCAATACCGAGGGGCTCAAACCAATCTCTGCCCAGCAGGCTTGTGCCCTGCCCCGCCACCACATAAAGTGGAAGTGTGTCCTTGACTGCCTGATACTTAACTTCCACATGAATCATACCCAGCACCTGGAGTTGAGCTTGGGACCACTGCCGTAGCACGCCAGTGACCTGAGCCATCGCTGGGGGTTCACTTGGCCACAGCCTATTGTAAGTCTCTTCACTTATCAACGAACACGCTGAGCCTGAATCCACCTCCATGCAGAGTGGTGCCCCATTCATGATCACATTTGCCGTGTATCCCCACCGTCTGTGGGGTAGCTGCTCAGCTTCCGTGGTATACATTGTGTACTCATCGTTGTCCTCCAGTGTCAGGGTGTGTGTCTGCGATGCTTGTGTTGGCTCTGCTGCAGCAGCCTGAGCTTTCTTCATGCAGACACGAGCTATGTGTCCTCTTTTCTTACAGAAATGACATACCGCTGACACAAATTTGCATGTAGTGGAACCATGGAGAGCCCCACAGTGGAAACATTTTCTTCCTGTCACTTTAGTTGCCTCCATGTCTCTCGCAGCAGCAGCTGTGTGTGTGGTCTTGTGCACCTCCTCGGCGGCCTGAGATGGTGCTGCCTCTGTACGGAGCATACGTGTGTTCATCGATGCAGCCTCTGCTGCTAAAGCCTTCTCCTCGGCCAGTCAGAACGTCAGGGCCTTCTCCGCTAACAGCTGTCTCTGCAATGCTGAGTCCAGCACTCCACACACAATCCGATCACGGAGCATATTGTCTAACTGGTCACCAAAATTACAATGTAATGAGCGTTTCCTCAACTCAACAATGTAACTTGAAATAGATTGTCCAGGCTGTTGTTTACAATTGTGAAAATGGAAACGCTGCACAATCTCTGAGGGTTTTGGGTTAAAATGTTTCTGCAGCTTCTCAATCAAATCAGCATAATCCACCTCACTAGGTTTATGAGGAGCCACCAATGAACGCAGGATGGAGTAAGTAGCAGCTCCGCATACACTTAGCAACACTGAGTGCTTCTCTTCTTTGTCAATATTATTGGCCTCAAAGAAACACCCCAGTCTTTCTGCGTATTCCTCCCATGAACTGTCCTTATCCCCAGAGAACTCTTCAATACGTCCCAAGGTTGTCATAGTTTTAATGTGCACTGTCCCTTTAAGATCCACGGACTTTTTTCTTTTTTTCTTTTTTAAATTCTTTTTCTCCTCCGGCCAGAGTTACGGTAGCTACATTCATGGTAATTGCCTGGCCTGCACAATACTCTGTCCGCCATCTACGTCGCAGCTAGCCAACTATCAAAATGCCGTTGATGTTGCTAGCTGAGTGGCCCACTCATCGCAATTTCCAATATCACGGCTGTAGGTTCGCATGTCTATCTCCGTTCTTCTAGAGAGTTCAACAGCCGCCTCGTCGCCAGTATTGCATCTTGACCGAACAGCAATGAATAGAGGAGACGGAATGTACCTTTTACTATTTACTGAGTAAATGGGTGGACATTACAGCACATTGTCTGCACGGCAGAACCCGAAACTGAAAGTGAAAGACAAAGTAAAACCGAGCCCCCCAGCACCCCCTTCAGGTAACACCCGGGAACTGGGACAAACTTAATTGAAGCAAAACTCAAAACACAACAATTATTCCTAGAGTTTTGTAACTACATACAGGAGGGAATTCTCCACCCCAAGCCTGCCCACAGTCAAGCAGGATTGCAGCGGCGAATGTTGGAAAATGTGAGTGGTGGGGCTCCTGGCTTCACTTTGGTAGGAAGAATAGAAAAACAGAATATTTTTTACATGGTGAGAAACTTTCAAATGTTGGTGTTCAGTGAGATTTGGGTGTCCTCGTGCAAGAAACACAGAAAGCTCGCATGCAGGTACATCAAGCAATAAGGAAGGCAAATGGCATGTTGGCCTTTATTGCAAGGGGGTTGGAGTATAAGAGTAAGGAAGTCTTGCTACAATTGTACAGGGTCTTGGTGAGACCACATCTGGAGTACTGTGCACAGTTTTGGTCTCCTTATCTAAGGAAGGATATACTTGCCTTGGAGGCAGTGCAACGAAGGTTCACTAGATTAATTCCTGGGATGAGAGGGCTGTCCTATGATGAGAGATTGTGTAGAATGGGCCTATACTCTCTGGAGTTTAGAAGAATGAGAGGTGATCTCATTGAAACATACAAGATTCTGAAGGGGATTGACAGGGTAGATGCTGAGAGGTTGTTTCCCCTGGCTGGAGTGTCTAGAACTAGGGGGCATAGTCTCAGGATAAGGAGTAGGCCATTTAAGACTGAGATGAGGAGGAATTTCTTCACTCTGGGAGTAGTGAATCTTTGGCATTCTCTGCCCCAGAGGGCTGTCGAAGTCTCGACTCCCTAGTAAGACTCTTAAACACAAAGTATCGTTAAAGACAGGCTTTATTTGCTTGCAAGGGAAGAGTTGTGTAGACAAGGGCTACATCAGACCTCTTCAAAGTAATACAGAATTTGTAACATATTTATACAGTAAAAAGCAAAACAGGCTTTCTATGCCACATGACATAGTATTGAATCATAACTGATTACAAAGGCACAGACCTTGCGAATTATTGAAACAACATATTCCGGGCTGCTTTAGAATAACGAACAGGAATACCTTGAGATAAGATTAATTAATCCTTTATTATGGGATCCTTCTGTTCTCCCACTGTACCAACTGAGCCTGTGGGCCGATGTTTACCTTAACATGTCCTTGGCTATTTGTTTGGTGAATGAGGCTCTTTGTAAGCTTATTACAGATAAGGAGTACATATATAGCATTCCTAAATTATCTCGTTCCCTTGAAACATGATTAGTGAATCATGCTGTTGGCCATTTTAAAGTTTAAATGGATTTCATTCTATGCCCAGGAAGCCATTTTAATGTCTAACTAAAAACTGTACTTCCACATTCTTCCCTTTTGTCCTTACTAGGACAACATAACTGAAATTAACCTCTTCCTATCGGTCCTCGTACTAAATTTAGATTTTAGCCAAGGATACCGACTTCTTTTCCATTTGGAACCATCCCCGGGATTTACCTGTATTGATGGTTGACCTTGTTTAAGATCGTCTTTCTTCTCTGTCTATTCTTAGTGTTTGGGCGTGTGTTTTTGTAGGGTTTAATTATGTTTGATTTGATTTCAGGTTTATGTCTTTGTATTTCTGCAGCTTATATTAGCCTGCAGTGTTCAAATTTCCCTGCAGCTTATATTAGCCTGCAGTTCTAGTGCCACTATGCACTTTCTAAAAGACAGGGAACAGCAGCTTATAGAGGAGGACTAATTCATGGCCCACACAGTTTATAACTAACCTGTGGGGTTCTCCTAAGCACAAGTGCTTCTATGTAAGCCCCCAAAGTGCGGACCAAGTGATATACAAAGTTGACGACACTGGCTTGTTGTTGAAGGGAGTCCTCTCTTTTTCCTAGCCTGCAGTTCCCATTTAAATGGAAAATGTGTTTTGCAGAAAGAGGAGAGCATGTGGAGTATATATATGTATATATTTGTCTAAGTCTTCTAATCCTTATAATTGTATTTTATTCAATCGTCTCAGTTCCTCATCTAGGGGACCATTCTTTTCCTCTACTGACTTTACTTCTCTCTGTATCATCATATTCATTGCAGGCAAGACTGCCTTGCCCAACCTATTGCAACAACACTTAATCATTGTGACAAACAGAGCAATGCATACAATCAGGGCTATTGCTATGACTAGTCCATGCAATAATATTTGTCCTACTGATCCCAGCCATCCTCCCAATATCCAGTCAGCCCAGCCTTGGTTCTTTGGGTTTTCATACTGACTTACTGCATCTAGCATATTCGTAAGACATGTACAAAAAGTATTCACGTGTAATTCTCGTTTCTTTCGGGATCTTTCCCCATCTCCTTGGCATATTAGACTCAGTAGTCCGATTAGTATACAAAATATAAGTAACGTCTTCATTGTTAGAGTCTTTCAAAATTCAATTGTCTCTATTCGGTGCCTTCTTGCAGTGGGATGCGTGAATCCAGGAAGATCTTTCCTTGACTTTTACGGCTGTGTTTGTTGTTAGGAGCACTTGATATGGTCCTTCGAAGCGTGGTTGCAGACCGTTCTTCCTTTTAAAAACCTTCACGTAGACGTCATCTCCAGGTTCCAAGTCGTGGCACTTTCCCTCTGCTGGACTCGTTTGAGCTTCCTTTACCTGTTGGTGAAAGCTGGAAATACATTTAGTTAATACAATGCAATAGTTTAGCATAGCCTCGTCCATTTTATGAATGTCCATTTGTTTCACCGTAAATGGTGCTGAGAATGGCAGTCTTAGGGGTCGTCCCATAACAATCTCATGTGGAGACAGTCCATTTGTCCTGTTAGTTGCTGCTCGCATTATCATCAATGCAAAGGGTAATAGTTCGACCCATTTAAGTCCAGTTTCATTGCAAAGTTTAGAAAGTTTATTCTTCAGCACTCCATTATGTCTTTCCACCAGTCCTGCGGATTGTGGATGATAACTGCAGTGAAGATGCTGGTTAATCTGCAAAGCTTTACATAGTTCTTTTATAATTGCTCCAGTGAAATGCGATCCTCTGTCGCTTGAAAGCTGCATAGGTATTCCAAACCTTGGTATGATTTCTTTTAACAAGCACTTTGCTACTGTTACAGCATCATTCTTTTTACATGGGAAAGCTTCAACCCATCTTGAAAACATATCTATAATTACTAACACATACTTAAATCCTAAACATGGAGGTAATTCAATAAAATCCATTTGTAAATGTATGAAAGGGCCTGATGGATTTGGGTGGGAGGCAGCTTGTACCTTCTCTGTCTTGCCTGGATTCATTTCCTGGCAAACGGTGCACCTTTCACTAATTTGTTTTGCAATTGCCGAAATACCTGGTGCATACCATGTTTGATTAATATAGTCTGCCACCCCCCCCTTTGTCCGCATGCGTGAAAACATGAACGCATCGGGCAATCCATGGAAGTAAAGACTTTGGAGCCACCATGCGGCCGTCATGGTGAACCCATACCCCTTCAGGCGTTTTAAAGCAAAAATCCCTTGCCCAACTTAACACTTCGTCCGGGTTAGCCTGTGACTGAAAGACCAAAACATCATTAATAGAAGGTGGGTCATTATCTGATTTCTGTTGACGCAAAACAAAGGCTGAGACCATTGGCCCTGTGTCCGACAGAGCGGCTGATTTAGCAGCTCTATCTGACCGCTCGTTACCCAGGGATATCTGATCCTGACTACCTGTATGAGCCTGACATTTAATAACTGAAATCTTAGTGGGACACACTAGAGCCTTTAAAAGATTATTGATTTGCTCAGCATTCTTAATAGTTGATCCTGAGGAAGTTAGAAATCCCCTTAATTTCCAGATCTGTCCATAATCGTGAGCAACTCCAAAAGCATACCTGGAATCGGTATAAATGTTAACAGTTTGATCAGTAGCCAATATACAAGCTCTGGTAAGAGCGAAGAGTTCTGCTTGTTGCGCTGAAAATGACTGAGGTAGTGAGAGCGCTTCCATAACTGAATGATCATCTGAAACGGCATACCCAGCCCTAGGTGATCCCTTGTCATCCCTAAGGGCCGATCCATCTATGTAGAATACCAAGTCACTATTAGGAATAGTTTCAGATAGATCTGTTCAGGCCTTGGTAGCTAATTGGGTAACGGTCTCACAGCAGTGCGGGATTCCATCCTCTTCTGTTGGTCAAATGTAAGAAGTCACACAACACCAGGTTATAGTCCAACAGCTTTATTTGAAATCACAAGCTTTCGGAGCGCTGCTCCTTCTTCAGGTGAAGTGGAGAAATGCATAAAGACACAGCTTATATGGTCAGAGAATCATGTCAGATGTTTACAGGTAACCTTTCCAACTGCCATTTATCGCACCTCGGCAGAGAGATAATCACAGCAGTCAAAGGTGTGAATGGTGTCCAAACAGGTCAGTCAGGGAAACATTACATCAAAGAACAATGAGGTGGGGTCACAAGGGGTCAAATATTGCAGATGCTGGGGTCTGTATGAAAAACAAAAAAACAGACAAAAAACATTTTTTTTGGCTGGAAATCAGCAGGTCCAGCCGCATCTGTGTAGAAAGAACAAGCCAATGTCGACTCGAGTCTGGATGACCCTGCATCAGGTGGGGTTACATGTAGCGTGACATGAACCCAAGATCTCGGTTAAGGCCGTCCTCATGGATGCGGAACTTGGACATCATTTTCTGCTCGACGATTTTGCGTTGTCGTGTGTCTCGAAGGCCACCTTGGAGAATGCTTACCCGAAGATCGGAGGCTGAATGTCCTTGACTGCTGAAGTGTTCCCCGACTGGGAGGGAACACTCCTGCCTGGTGATTGTTGCGCGGTGTCCGTTCATCCATTGTCGCAGTGTCTGCATGGTCTCGCCGATGTACCATGCTCCGGGGCATCCTTTCCTGCAACGTATGAGGTAGACAACGTTGGCCGAGTCACATGAGTATGTACCATGTACCTGGTGGGTGGTGTCCTCACGTGTGATGATGGTATCTGTGTTGATGATCTGGCATGTCTTGCAGAGGTTGCTGTGGCAGGGTTGTGTGGTGTCGTGGTCGCTGTTCTCCTGGAAGCTGGGTAATTTGCTGCGAACGATGGTCTGTTTGAGGTTAGGCGGCTGTTTGAAAGCGAGTAGTGGAGGCGTGGGGATGGCCTTAGCGAGGTGTTCGTCGTCATCGATGACATGTTGAAGGCTGCGAAGAACATGGCGTAGTTTCTCCGCTCCGGGGAAGTACTGGACGACGAAGGGTACTCTGTTGGTTGTGTCCCGTGTTTGTCTTCTGAGGAGGTCTATGCGATTTTTCGCTGTGGCCAGTCGGAACTGTCAATCGACGAGTCGAGCGTCATATCCCGTTCTTACAAGGGCGTCTTTCAGTGTCTGTAGGTGTCTATCGCGTTCCTCCTCGTCTGAGCAGATCCTGTGTATTCGCAGGGCATGTCCATAGGGGATGGCTTCTTTAACGTGGTTAGGGTGGAAGCTGGAGAAGTGAAGCATCGTGAGGTTGTCCGTGGGCTTGCGGTAGAGTGAAGTGCTGAGGTGTCCGTCTTTGATGGAGATTCGTGTGTCCAGGAATGAGACTGATTCTGAGGAGTAGTCCATGGTGAGTTTGATGGTGGGATGGAACTTGTTGATGTTATCGTGTAGTCTTTTCAGTGATTCTTCGCCGTGGGTCCATAGGAAGAAAATGTCGTCGATGTATCTGGTGTATAGCGTTGGTTGGAGATCCTGTGCAGCGAAGAAGTCTTGCTCGAACTTGTGCATGAAGATGTTTGCGTATTGGGATGCGAATTTGGTCCCCATGGCTGTTCCGTGTGTTTGGGTAAAGAACTGGTTGTCGAAGGTGAAGACATTGTGGTCAAGGATGAAGCGGATGAGTTGTAGGATGGCATCTGGAGATTGGCTGTTGTTGGTGTTGAGTACTGAGGCTGTCGCAGCGATGCCGTCATCGTGGGGGATACTGGTGTAGAGTGCCGAGACGTCCACCGTGGCGAGGAGTGTTCCTGGTTCAACTGGTCCGTGGGTGCTGAGCTTCTGTAAGAAGTCTGTAGTGTCACGACAGAAGCTGGGGGTTCCCTGTACGATGGGTTTCAGGATGCCCTCGACATATCCAGAGAGGTTCTCACACAGGGTTCCGTTGCCTGATGCGATAGGACGTCCAGGTGTGTTGGCTTTGTGTATCTTTGGGAGGCAGTAGAAGTCACCCACGCGGGGAGTACGTGGGATGAGAGCATGTAGGATGCTTTGAAGGTCTGGATCGAAGGTTTTGATCAGTCTGTTGAGTTGGCGGGTGTGTTCTTTGGTCGGATCTGCGGGTAACTGTCTGTAGTGTTCCTGGTTGTCCAGTTGTCGGTATACTTCTTTGCAATAGTCCGTTCTGTTCTGTATGACGATGGCACCTCCTTTGTCTGCTGGTTTGATGACGATGTTGCGGTTGGTCTTGAGAGCGTGGATGGCGTTGCATTGTGCTCGGGTGACATTCTGGACTGTCTTGTGAGTGCGGCTGATGAATCTGGCATTAATGCATCTCCTGACAGCTTGAGCATACATGTCAAGCTTAGGGCAGCGACCCTCCGGAGGGGTCCAATTTGACTCTTTCTTCTTCGGTCGCTGCACTGCGGATCCCTCTGTCTGCTGTTCCGGATCATTGATTGTCTCATTTGGTTCGCTGCTGACATCTTGGGATTTGTGGAAGAATTCCCGGAGCCTCATTCTCCTGATGAATTCCTCTGTGTCTGCCGCGAGACCGATGGGGTCCATTTTGGTGGTGGGGCAGAAATTGAGACCTCGGCTGAGAACTTCAATTTCGTCTGGTTGAAGGGTGTGGTCGGACAGGTTGACGATGGATTTCCCTGTGGTTTCAACCGTGGTACCGGGGGAGGCTTGGTTGCTGCTGCTGGTGATGCCAAGTTTCTCAAGCTTCCTGTTCTTGGTGTGCATGTAGGTAGCGTAGTTCCGTTGCCTTGTTTGTTTGGCGGTGTCTCGTAGCTGGTCTGCTGCGTCCTGAGCACAGGCTGAGAACATGGACTCCATCTCGGTTTCGAGGTTGCGGCGTCTGCTGTAGAGCTGGTGTACGAGATGGTTGAGGAGTGTGCGAGATGTACGACGGCAGAGTCTCTCAGCGTAGTCTGTTGGTAGCAGCGTGGCTGGATTCAAAACTGAACATCTTTGAATTATGAGATTGGAGTTGGATAACAGTTCAACCTCATATTTGCTGCTACGGGCTGATGTTAGATGCTGAGTGGCGTATTTTGATAACAGAACTTCTACTGAATGTGGTACAAACAAAACAGTTCGGTGATTAAGCGTGATGCCTTGAGCCTGTTGTGCAGCGTAATAGGCAGCAGCTAGAATTGGCAGGCATCCAGGCAGGCCGCATGCAACGGGATCCAATTGAGTAACTGTCTTTTATAGTCGTGTCTTTTCCCGTACCTTCATAAAAGGCAGTGCAATGCAGATTCATGTGCCAGCTGTTCTTGTAAAAGGCACATAGTACATCTATCAGTCGGAACGTGTATCTGCAGTCCCTTTTCTGAACAAATTATTGTTGCCTGCATTTTGCACAACAAGTCTCTCCCTAAAAGGTTCATGGGGGCGTCGTCTGATAACAAAAAAGCATGTTGGCCAGAAAAATTATCTGCTCGTATTTGTAACGGTTGTGACCATGTCAGAGTCTGTGAGACACCAGAAAGTCCTTGTCAGTGCATGGAATTCCTGTAGCGTATTGTTTTGTCAATAGTGAGGTTGTGGCTCCTGTGTCGACGAGAAAAGGGACTTTCTTGCCTTGCATATTTATGGATAGATATGGCTCATCTCTAGAATTTAGCGATACTAGTGGTAATTGGAGAGTGTGGGTATTGTTCGGGGCCGTTTCTCCGTGTCATGCTGAATAATTTTGCCCTGGGGGTCCGAATTGTCCTTCCATAATCTGACCTCCCCAAGGATCCCCTGTTGTAAAGCCTGCTTGTGGACGAGTGTGAACCTGGGCTTGGGTATTTACATTGTTGGGTGCACCTTCCCAACCTTGATTGTGCGGTTTTGGGTAAGGGCAATTGGCTTTCCAGTGGCCGATCAGACCACAATTAAAACATGAGCTTGTATTTCCTCCTCCGTTCCACTGGCCCCTGCCACCACCTCCTCTACCCCTGCCTCTGAATCTGCCTCTGTTATACCCTCTACCTCGTCCCCTGTTTTGACCCTGGTAGTAAATAGTAGTCTGGGTGGTCGGGGCTGGAGAGGCTGCTTGCTCCATTAACAAAGAAACTTTATTCTTTTGATCTTTATTCCTTTCCTGTATTCCTTTTAAGATTTGTGTCAATTCAGGAATGGTTTTATGTCTCCAGTCAAGGCAAACTAAAGTCAACGGTTCCTTAAGTTCTGTTCTGAGGCCGTTTACAAGGGCATTAATTAAAGGGATTTGATAATTTTCTTTTGTCATACCCAAATGCTGTCCCATAACTGCTTCCATTCTTTCTATATAATCCTCAACGTCTTCATCCCTTTTCTGAGTTGTCTCAATTATCTTATCTAGTGTTGATTATATTCTCCTGACTTACAGCACTGGGGTCGGGTGATTCACCACCCGCTGCGCCTTGTTGTTGCACTTCGTATTCAGGAGGCGGGGCTGGTCTTCTGAACCATCCCTGATCCTCGTCATCACTGGAATGAGTCGTGGGAATGGGAGGATATTCACAAGAAGGGGCAGTGGGCTTCGGGATTTGTCTTAAAGGCATTAGTGTAATCTCTTCTTGTTTAGTCAATTTATTCATTAGATCTCTTTTCTTATTTTTGTTCTCAATTTTGCTAGTTAATATGCTGCGCTCTTTATGTTTTTCTGCTTCCCTTTTCCAGTCTGAGAAGGCAGACCAATTTACTGATTTTGCACCCCTTCTACGTGGGTCTCTGCCTGCTAGGCAGTTTTCTAGACATGTGATTCTATCTAGATTGAATGTACCATCCACGGGGAAAGGGTGTCTGTCTTTCCTTGTCCATCTAGCCCACTTAGGTAAATCATTTGTGGATATCTGACCATAGTAGGTAAAGACATAAGAAGCGGGAGTTCCCTTTTCTGGGATCTTGCTCTGTGCAGCTCCCATCTTAGTTTGTTTCGTGTTTTTTTTTAAACTAGGCTCTCTTCTTCTAGATCGCAAGTTTCACCCCTCACCCCCTCACGATTATTACTGACTGTCCAAAGGACCACAAGTGATGAAAAATAACAAGTAATAACAACAGTCAAAGAAATGATAAGCAATGCAGCTGCCCAAACAGGCAAACAGACCAAATATTCAGACATTTATCTTATACTTTAAACTAAACAAATAGTCAATTCTCAGTTTGCGTTATACGCCACTACAAGCTGAGTCCTTAACGTTTAACTTATACTTAATGTGAGAGTTTTCTGTCTTAATGTTGTCAATAGTCAACAAAAATGGAAAACAATTATTACGATAATTCTTAAACTCTATATTCATATAAAATCCTTATGCTTTAATGCGAGGGGCTTGAACCCTCGTAGAAGGTATCTCAATGGAGAATAATCCTGGACCTGATAATACAGATCTTAAAAAATTACAGTGACAATTCTCAAACGATACTTTCTGCCGCGGGACTCAGCCCCGGCTCAAGGGACCCACCCTTGACCAAGGGACCCACCCTTGATACTGCAGTTTTAACTTGGTACCTTATCTGTCTGGGACTCAGCCCTGTCGACTTTCCTCTTGCCTTCTTTGCCCGATACTTTTTCTTTAAAGACTTGAGTTGTCAGTATTCTCCTCCTTTCAGTGGTCAACAATAAAAGAAGCAAAAGTTACAGGATTCAACTCAAGTCTAAAACATGAGTCTTAACTAGATCGCAGTACTCCCGTCGGAAGAAACAGACCACACCAACTTAATATCTAATGAGAAATCCTTTTATGTGATAAAGCATCACTGTGGCTGTGATAAAAATAATAACTTCCGGGAAGTTATGTCATCACTTCCTGTGAACTGTGAACTATGAACTATGAACTGTGTACATACCTCACTTCCTGTCATGTGTCACTTCCTGTTGGACTGGTATAAATACTGGTCTGTTCAGTATTGTAAGAGGCTTCTACCAGAGGCATGGTAAAGACCTCTCTTGTATATAGTGTGTTTATAAGTTACTTAAAGCTTACTTTAAAGTTACTTGATGGTAAGCCTCCTTTTTCTTACATCAATTTAAGTAACTTAATATTTACACTCACGAATACTAGACCTTCGGACAAACTCGGAATTAAGGATCCAGGGAACCACCCATCATGGAGAAAATCCTTAGACCTATTCGTCTGGACTTGGACCCGAATGCACCAGCAGCTGGCAGGGTATGGAAGCATTGGTACCGTACTTTTGAGAATTTTCTGGATGAATGTGAAGCGGATGCTCCTGCTAGATTGAAGATACTTATCAATTATGTGACCCCAAAAGTGTTCGAATATGTTGATGAATGGGATAATTACGATGAGGTGATTCGGGCACTTAAGAAACTGTATGCCAAGACCCCAAATGAGGTCTATGCTAGACATCTACTGGCCACAGCCCGACAAGGGCCAGGGGAATCAATTGACGAATTCCTGCAAGAACTTCGCAGGCTCAGCGTAGATTGTAACTTTCAGGCAGCCTCAGCTGAGCTGTACCGCCAAGAAATGATTCGTGATGCTTTCATCTGCGGGATTGCCTCTCCATTTATACGCCAGCGTCTACTAGAAAGTAAAACACTTGAGCTACAAAAAGCTTTTGACCTAGCTTGTTCACTGGATTTGGCAAAGAGAAATGCAGACCTCTATCAGCTGCCCAGATCTCGATCTGCTGCTGTAGCTGCAACCAGACAATTCAAGCGGTCTCAGGTGAACCCTATCATGGGGGAATCTAATTCTGATAATTCTGATGAAGAAGAGGAGGACGACCCCACTTTAGCAGCCTCTTGGCAATCTAGGAAGGAATGCTTCTTTTGTGGAGATGCTTTTCACCCTAGGAAAACCTGCCCTGCTCGCAATGCAATCTGCAGTTATTGCGGGAAAAAAGGACACTTTGCTAAAGTTTGCCTATCAAGGGCCTCTACGAGGGCCAATCCAGCTAAGGCCTACCGAACTGCCCCAATTAGGGCCTATCAAGATGCTCCAGCTAGGACCTATCAAGCTTCCTCTCGAGCTCTCTCCCGAAGAAGCACACCGAGAGTTTTAGCCACTCTCTGTGCAATGACACCAATTACAGCTGCTTGCCCACAGAACCTGTCTCATGCTGCCACAAAAATTTCAATTAAAGGGCATACCTTAGATGCCTTAATTGACTCAGGAAGTACTGATAGTTTCATTAAGGAACAGATTGTTGCAAAATTGAAACTACATGTCTTCCCATCGGACCAGGCAATTGCGATGGCCCAGTCATCACTTAATACCAGAATCTCTGGCTTTTGTGTTGTTGATATGACACTTCATGGTCATATGTATCCCTCCACCCGACTTTCGGTGCTCAAGGACTTATGTAGTGATCTCCTCTTAGGGCTGGACTTCCAAAAACAGCATAAGAAACTCACCATTGAGTTTGGTGGATCCAAACCCAGACTTACTATTTCTAATATACCGTCTAAATTACCATTTTGTGCATTATCAGCAGCTTCACTTGATGAACCCTCATTATTTGCCAGTATTCCGCCTCAATGCCAACCGATAATAACGAAATCGCGGCGCTTTAATCAGGAAGACCAATCTTTTATTGCGGCTGAAATCTCTCGACTTCTAGCAGAGGATATCATTGAACCATGTTCGTCGCCCTGGCGGGCTCAAGTCGTCATTGTCAAGAACCCTCTAAAACCTCACAAACAGCGACTATGCATCGATTATTCGCAAACCATCAATCAATATACCGACTTGGACGCCTACCCATTGCCACGCATTGATGATATGGTTAATAAACTGGCCGAATACAAAGTGTTCTCAACTTACGATTTAAAAAGTGCCTATCATCAGTTACCCTTGAAGGTCTCAGATAAGCAGTACACAGCCTTTGAGGCTAATGGACGGCTGTACCAATTTCGTCGCCTCCCATTCGGGGTTACTAATGGAGTGGCTGTCTTTCAACGGGCAATGGATGGCCTGGTTAAGCAGGAAAACCTAAGGGACACTTTTCCCTATCTTGATAACATTACCATTGCAGGTCACGATCAACAGGAACACGACTCCAACCTCCAAAAATTTTGGGATTCCCTCCATCGCCGTAATTTGACCCTGAATGAATCCAAATCTGTTGAGTCGCAACCGACCATCAACATCCTTGGCTACTGCGTAGGCAATGTTATCATTAAGCCAGACCCAGAAAGACTTCGTCCGCTCCAAGAGCTCCCGTCACCTAAGAATCCGGCTTCTTTACGTCGGGCTCTCGGTCTGTTTGCATACTACGCTAAATGGATTCCTCATTTTTCGGACAAAATCCAACCCTTGCTGCATGCTAGATCATTTCCACTGGGAACAGCGGCTGTTGCAGCCTTTAACCTTCTCAAAAAACAGTTGGAGAAAGCGGCTCTTCACTCCATTGATGAGAATCTCCCTTTCGTGGTTGAATGTGATGCCTCGGAGGTGGCGATCTCGGCTACTCTGAATCAGGAAGGTCGTCCTGTAGCATTTATGTCCAGGACCTTACAAGGTGCCGAGCTACATTATCCTCCGGTTGAGAAAGAAGCCACAGCCATCATAGAGGCAGTACGGAAGTGGAACCATTTTCTAGCTCGCCAGCACTTTACATTGATCACGGACCAACGATCAGTCGCCTTCATGCTCGATAATCGAAAACGAACCAAAATTAAGAATAATAAAATACAACTTTGGAGGATGGAACTGGCCTCTTTTGGTTATACCATTCTCTATCGGCCTGGCAAGGAGAATGTGGCCCCGGACACCCTCACACGGGCATTCTGCTCCACTATGTCATCCTCCACCCTCATGGATGTCCACAATGGTTTGTGCCATCCTGGCGTTACGCGCATGCTACATTTCGTACGATCACGGAATCTCCCTTTTTCCACTGGAGATGTAAAGAAAATATGCTCAGAATGCCGGCTTTGTGCGGAATTAAAACCTCAGTTCTTCCGCCCCTCAGATGGTATACTCATACATGCAACCCAACCGATGCAACGACTTAGCATCGATTTTAAGGGCCCAGTGCCCTCTTCAACTCGGAACACATATTTGCTCACCATGATCGACGAATATTCACGTTTTCCGTTTGCCTTCCCCTGCTCCAATATGCTGGCGTCCACAGTAATCTGCTGCCTTGAGCAGGTATTTTCTCTCTGTGGCATGCCGGCTTATATTCACTCAGATCGGGGTCCATCCTTTATGTCGAGGGAACTCAAGGACTACCTCTCAGAACGGGGAATTGCTACAAGCAAAACAACACCATACCATCCCATCGGAAATGGGCAGGTAGAGAGGTATAACGGTATCATCTGGAATTCCGTACGCCTCGCTTTAAGATCTCGGGGCCTACCAGACCAGCAATGGGAAACAGTGCTTCCGGATGCATTGCACTCTATACGGTCCCTGCTTTCTACAGCCACAAATACTACACCTCATGAGCGGTTCTTTGGATTCCAGCGTCGCTCATCTCATGGGACATCACTCCCGTCATGGCTAACTACTCCTGGACCTGTATTACTCCGAAGATACGTTCGGACGTCTAAAAATGACCCTCTTGTAGACGAGGTCGAACTAACCGATGCCATCCCCACCTATGCAAACATACGATATTCCGACGGCCGAGAATCTACCGTATCATTACGGGATCTGGCTCCCTGCCCACCAGGACCTAGTGGGACATCGGGTGATGGCATTTCACCAGGAAACTCTTGGGACCTATCGGGTACCCCTCTCCAGGATCCTGATCGGACACCAACTAGCTTGGTGCCGGTAGAACCCCGTGCTCAAGGTTGCGACCCTCCCAGTACCACGCATGAAAGTACTGGTCCGCCACAGACCAGCTCTGCACCTCCCTCTGAACAGAGGCAGTCTGACTTTGAACCTATTGGGGCTCGTACTCGAAGCCATGATCTCCCCGACCCTTCACAGGGCAATCCAGGCCACACGGACTCTGGCCAATGGCCAACCGCATGTAAGCGGACCAGCGACCCTCTACGACGGGAATCCAAACGGGTGCGACTCTTCCATGTTCGGCGGCTGCGGACCAACAGGTAGACCACAGCCTCCTAAACCTGCAGGAGGGAAGAATGTGATAAAAATAATAACTTCCGGGAAGTTATGTCATCACTTCCTGTGAACTGTGAACTATGAACTATGAACTGTGTACATACCTCACTTCCTGTCATGTGTCACTTCCTGTTGGACTGGTATAAATACTGGTCTGTTCAGTATTGTAAGAGGCTTCTACCAGAGGCATGGTAAAGACCTCTCTTGTATATAGTGTGTTTATAAGTTACTTAAAGCTTACTTTAAAGTTACTTGATGGTAAGCCTCCTTTTTCTTACATCAATTTAAGTAACTTAATATTTACACTCACGAATACTAGACCTTCGGACAAACTCGGAATTAAGGATCCAGGGAACCACCCATCATGGAGAAAATCCTTAGACCTATTCGTCTGGACTTGGACCCGAATGCACCAGCAGCTGGCAGGGTATGGAAGCATTGGTACCGTACTTTTGAGAATTTTCTGGATGAATGTGAAGCGGATGCTCCTGCTAGATTGAAGATACTTATCAATTATGTGACCCCAAAAGTGTTCGAATATGTTGATGAATGGGATAATTACGATGAGGTGATTCGGGCACTTAAGAAACTGTATGCCAAGACCCCAAATGAGGTCTATGCTAGACATCTACTGGCCACAGCCCGACAAGGGCCAGGGGAATCAATTGACGAATTCCTGCAAGAACTTCGCAGGCTCAGCGTAGATTGTAACTTTCAGGCAGCCTCAGCTGAGCTGTACCGCCAAGAAATGATTCATGATGCTTTCATCTGCGGGATTGCCTCTCCATTTATACGCCAGCGTCTACTAGAAAGTAAAACACTTGAGCTACAAAAAGCTTTTGACCTAGCTTGTTCACTGGATTTGGCAAAGAGAAATGCAGACCTCTATCAGCTGCCCAGATCTCGATCTGCTGCTGTAGCTGCAACCAGACAATTCAAGCGGTCTCAGGTGAACCCTATCATGGGGGAATCTAATTCTGATAATTCTGATGAAGAAGAGGAGGACGACCCCACTTTAGCAGCCTCTTGGCAATCTAGGAAGGAATGCTTCTTTTGTGGAGATGCTTTTCACCCTAGGAAAACCTGCCCTGCTCGCAATGCAATCTGCAGTTATTGCGGGAAAAAAGGACACTTTGCTAAAGTTTGCCTATCAAGGGCCTCTACGAGGGCCAATCCAGCTAAGGCCTACCGAACTGCCCCAATTAGGGCCTATCAAGATGCTCCAGCTAGGACCTATCAAGCTTCCTCTCGAGCTCTCTCCCGAAGAAGCACACCGAGAGTTTTAGCCACTCTCTGTGCAATGACACCAATTACAGCTGCTTGCCCACAGAACCTGTCTCATGCTGCCACAAAAATTTCAATTAAAGGGCATACCTTAGATGCCTTAATTGACTCAGGAAGTACTGATAGTTTCATTAAGGAACAGATTGTTGCAAAATTGAAACTACATGTCTTCCCATCGGACCAGGCAATTGCGATGGCCCAGTCATCACTTAATACCAGAATCTCTGGCTTTTGTGTTGTTGATATGACACTTCATGGTCATATGTATCCCTCCACCCGACTTTCGGTGCTCAAGGACTTATGTAGTGATCTCCTCTTAGGGCTGGACTTCCAAAAACAGCATAAGAAACTCACCATTGAGTTTGGTGGATCCAAACCCAGACTTACTATTTCTAATATACCGTCTAAATTACCATTTTGTGCATTATCAGCAGCTTCACTTGATGAACCCTCATTATTTGCCAGTATTCTGCCTCAATGCCAACCGATAATAACGAAATCGCGGCGCTTTAATCAGGAAGACCAATCTTTTATTGCGGCTGAAATCTCTCGACTTCTAGCAGAGGATATCATTGAACCATGTTCATCGCCCTGGCGGGCTCAAGTCGTCATTGTCAAGAACCCTCTAAAACCTCACAAACAGCGACTATGCATCGATTATTCGCAAACCATCAATCAATATACCGACTTGGACGCCTACCCATTGCCACGCATTGATGATATGGTTAATAAACTGGCCGAATACAAAGTGTTCTCAACTTACGATTTAAAAAGTGCCTATCATCAGTTACCCTTGAAGGTCTCAGATAAGCAGTACACAGCCTTTGAGGCTAATGGACGGCTGTACCAATTTCGTCGCCTCCCATTCGGGGTTACTAATGGAGTGGCTATCTTTCAACGGGCAATGGATGGCCTGGTTAAGCAGGAAAACCTAAGGGACACTTTTCCCTATCTTGATAACATTACCATTGCAGGTCACGATCAACAGGAACACGACTCCAACCTCCAAAAATTTTGGGATGCCCTCCATCGCCGTAATTTGACCCTGAATGAATCCAAATCTGTTGAGTCGCAACCGACCATCAACATCCTTGGCTACTGCGTAGGCAATGGTATCATTAAGCCAGACCCAGAAAGACTTCGTCCGCTCCAAGAGCTCCTGTCACCTAAGAATCCGGCTTCTTTACGTCGGGCTCTCGGTCTGTTTGCATACTACGCTAAATGGATTCCTCATTTTTCGGACAAAATCCAACCCTTGCTGCATGCTAGATCATTTCCATTGGGAACAGCGGCTGTTGCAGCCTTTAACCTTCTCAAAAAACAGTTGGAGAAAGCGGCTCTTCACTCCATTGATGAGAATCTCCCTTTCGTGGTTGAATGTGATGCCTCGGAGGTGGCGATCTCGGCTACTCTGAATCAGGAAGGTCGTCCTGTAGCATTTATGTCCAGGACCTTACAAGGTGCCGAGCTACATTATCCTCCGGTTGAGAAAGAAGCCACAGCCATCATAGAGGCAGTACGGAAGTGGAACCATTTTCTAGCTCGCCAGCACTTTACATTGATCACGGACCAACGATCAGTCGCCTTCATGCTCGATAATCGAAAACGAACCAAAATTAAGAATAATAAAATACAACTTTGGAGGATGGAACTGGCCTCTTTTGGTTATACCATTCTCTATCGGCCTGGCAAGGAGAATGTGGCCCCGGACACCCTCACACGGGCATTCTGCTCCACTATGTCATCCTCCACCCTCATGGATGTCCACAATGGTTTGTGCCATCCTGGCGTTACGCGCATGCTACATTTCGTACGATCACGGAATCTCCCTTTTTCCACTGGAGATGTAAAGAAAATATGCTCAGAATGCCGGCTTTGTGCGGAATTAAAACCTCAGTTCTTCCGCCCCTCAGATGGTATACTCATACATGCAACCCAACCGATGCAACGACTTAGCATCGATTTTAAGGGCCCAGTGCCCTCTTCAACTCGGAACACATATTTGCTCACCATGATCGACGAATATTCACGTTTTCCGTTTGCCTTCCCCTGCTCCAATATGCTGGCGTCCACAGTAATCTGCTGCCTTGAGCAGGTATTTTCTCTCTGTGGCATGCCGGCTTATATTCACTCAGATCGGGGTCCATCCTTTATGTCGAGGGAACTCAAGGACTACCTCTCAGAACGGGGAATTGCTACAAGCAAAACAACACCATACCATCCCATCGGAAATGGGCAGGTAGAGAGGTATAACGGTATCATCTGGAATTCCGTACGTCTCGCTTTAAGATCTCGGGGCCTACCAGACCAGCAATGGGAAACAGTGCTTCCGGTTGCATTGCACTCTATACGGTCCCTGCTTTCTACAGCCACAAATACTACACCTCATGAGCGGTTCTTTGGATTCCAGCGTCGCTCATCTCATGGGACATCACTCCCGTCATGGCTAACTACTCCTGGACCTGTATTACTCCGAAGATACGTTCGGACGTCTAAAAATGACCCTCTTGTAGACGAGGTCGAACTAACCGATGCCAACCCCACCTATGCAAACATACGATATTCCGACGGCCGAGAATCTACCGTATCATTACGGGATCTGGCTCCCTGCCCACCAGGACCTAGTGGGACATCGGGTGATGGCATTCCACCAGGAAACTCTTGGGACCTATCGGGTACCCCTCTCCAGGATCCTGATCGGACACCAACTAGCTTGGTGCCGGTAGAACCCCGTGCTCAAGGTTGCGACCCTCCCAGTACCACGCATGAAAGTACTGGTCCGCCACAGACCAGCTCTGCACCTCCCTCTGAACAGAGGCAGTCTGACTTTGAACCTATTGGGGCTCGTACTCGAAGCCATGATCTCCCCGACCCTTCACAGGGCAATCCAGGCCACACGGACTCTGGCCAATGGCCAACCGCATGTAAGCGGACCAGCGACCCTCTACGACGGGAATCCAAACGGGTGCGACTCTTCCATGTTCGGCGGCTGCGGACCAACAGGTAGACCACAGCCTCCTAAACCTGCAGGAGGGAAGAATGTGATAAAAATAATAACTTCCGGGAAGTTATGTCATCACTTCCTGTGAACTGTGAACTATGAACTATGAACTGTGTACATACCTCACTTCCTGTCATGTGTCACTTCCTGTTGGACTGGTATAAATACTGGTCTGTTCAGTATTGTAAGAGGCTTCTACCAGAGGCATGGTAAAGACCTCTCTTGTATATAGTGTGTTTATAAGTTACTTAAAGCTTACTTTAAAGTTACTTGATGGTAAGCCTCCTTTTTCTTACATCAGTGGCCATTCAGGATCTGTCATTAGAGATTCATGATGTCCTTGTCCGTGACTTACCGAAAGGCAGCAAGCGATCTCGGTGGAACCTCCAAGTAATACTGTCGAAGTCTCGACTCCCTTGTAAGACTCTTAAACACAAAGCATCGTTAAAGACAGGCTTTATTTGCTTGCAAGGGGAGAGTTGTGTAGACAAGGGCTACATCAGACCTCTTCAAAGTAATACAGAATTTGTAACATATTGATACAGTAAAAAGCAAAACAGGCTTTCTATGCCACATGACATAGTATTGAATCATAACTGATTACAAAGGCACAGACCTTGCGAATTATTGAAGCAACGCATTCCGGGCTGCTTTAGAATAACGAACAGAAATACCTTGAGATAAGATTAATTAATCCTTTATTATGGGATCCTTCTGTTCTCCCACTGTACCAACTGAGCCTGTGGGCCGATGTTTACCTTAACATGTCCTTGGCTATTTGTTTGGTGAATGAGGCTCTTTGTAAGCTTATTACAGATAAGGAGTACATATATAGCATTCCTAAATTATCTCGTTCCCTTGAAACATGATTAGTGAATCATGCTGTTGGCCATTTTAAAGTTTAAATGGATTTCATTCTATGCCCAGGAAGCCATTTTAATGTCTAACTAAAAACTGTACTTCCACAGGGCTGTGAATGCTGAGTCTTTGAGTATATTCAAGGCTGAGCTAGATAGATTTTTGGACTCTAGGGGAATCAAGGGATGTGGTGATCAGGCGGGAAAGTGGAGTTGGGTTCGATGATCTTATTGAATGACGGAGCAGGATCGAGGGGCTGTATGGCCGACTCCTGCTCTTATTTCTTATGTTCTTATGACCCTGACCAGGATTTCCATTCCCCTGCCCCCACTGGCCTCTCCTACCTCACCCACTGCATGCAAATGGAGATGGGGAGGTGGGGCCTGGACCCCTGACAGATTTCCCTCCTTTCCAGTTACCAGCGTTTCCTGCGACTGCAGTGCGGAAGGTGGCAGTTTGCCCGCGGAGTCGGCGGTAAAGGCTCAGGGCTCCCCCAGTGGAGGGAGATGACCTTATAGCGACCTTCTCTTCCTTCAGTCGACCTCAGACACTTGCTTGCTAAAGGCCTTGGGGTGTTTCTGCCCCATTAAAGTCCCTCACTGCCTCTTCTGGTGCTGCGGTGGCATCCTTGCTGCAACACCGCTCAACTTTCCTAGCTAGCACTGATGGGCTCTCGCTACATGGTGGGATTCCTGGTGGGAGCCTGCCGTGCATATGTAATGAGCCCGGACAGAAGGAACTGGGTCGGGGCTGAGACGGAAGGGTGGATGGAAGTTCCAATTGGTTAGCACTCCACCCCAAAGAGGAGAATCTCCCCATAGAATCATACAGCACAGCACAGAAGGAGGCCATTCAGCCCATTGTGCCTGTGCTGGCTCTCTAAAAGAGCTACCAATTCGTCCCACAACCAGCTCTTTCCTCAGAGCCCTGCAAATTTTTCTTTTTCAAGTATTTATCCAATTCCCTTTCTGAAAGTTACTATTAAATCTGCTTCCACCACCCTTTCAGGCAGTGCATTCCAGATCATATCAAAAATTGCCGCATAAAAAAATTCTCCTCATCTTCCCTCTGGTTCTTTTGCTGATCACCTTCAGTCTGTGTCCACTGGTTACCGACCCTCCTGCCACTGGAAACAGTTTCTCCCTATCTACTCTATCAAAATGCTTCGTAATTTTGAACATAGAAAATAGACTACTGATTGCTAAGTGTGGGCAGGCCCAATGTCACCGTAAGCATCTTTAAGTGTCCACCTCCCCAACCCCCCCCCAACAAATATCTCTTTGTTTTGGAGCTGGGAATAAGTAATAATATAGAGTGAGCGTTTCTAGATTCAGTGACTCCAGATAGCAGCAGTTGGAAGGAGAACGGCAACTCTGATAGGAACAGAAGGCCTAGTTTAAGTATTAAGCTAGGGACATTCCGTTAAGAATCTGTACAGAGGTAGATTTTCATCTTTATCACTTTGGCACTGAATATCACCTGTGCAGAGGGCAGAGAGAAAAAACCCTGGCAAGGAAGAAAGCACGTTGTTAACAAAACTCATATGATTTTCCTTCTGTATATCTCAACGGTAGGAAAATTGGGCGGGCTCTGTAAATGCATGTGATTTCCCCACCTCCTGAATTTCCTTTGCACGTGATGTTGCTTTAAATTATTCCCTTTCATCAACCTTACATTACAAAGAACGCTCAAAAAACAAGTTCAGAACAAGAAGATTACGGGCTCTATCTGCTCCGGGAGTGCTTTTCCAAGAGCCCCACAGGAACAAACATCAACCTGTTTTGGTAAAATACATGACAAACCAGAGATTAACAAAATAAATAGATTTATTATCAATCAGATGGTGTCTGTTAACATTCAGACTGATTGTGACAAAAGATTGCTTATTGATCAGTCTCAGATTTTTCCCAGTTATAAACTGCCTGTGCGCCAGCGTCTCTTTACCCAGGCTACACATGTTAACCTCAAGAGAACACTCATTGAGCTGTTTGAGTAAACCGCAATCTATTTTCAGATTTCCAGCATGTGCAGCTTTTTTTGCAATTTAGTTTCTGCAGATTCCTTCTTTTATTCAAGCTTTTGTTGCTGCCATAGCTCGGCCAACTTCAGAACCGTGGAGTTGAATTCTTGGCCCCGATTTTAAAGTGTGGGGTGGGTGGGGGGCTGGGGTGGGTACGGTGGGCACGAGCTTTGAATCAGGCACCCCACTGGTCAGTGCGGGGACATGGAGGACCGGACGATCTTACTGACCAATCCTCATTACTAGAACTTACATCGGAGTCCCGCCCGAACCCGGCCAGATGTACTACCCGGTCGGCGAAGCGGAGGTAGAAGATCGCAGGCAGGAGGCCGCATCCGGAGACCTGCTTGCTGCCAGACGTAAAACCAGCGTTGCGGATTGGCCATCCATTATAGAAACCGCCCAACTTTCATTCCCATGAAACCAAGGAGCCACATCCACTAATTGCAGACTTGTGTTGCTCCACTGTTTACACACATCGGGGTTGACTTGCACTTCCTTTGCCTGCCATTAATGGGACGGTAACAGCCTCAAGATGGAGTCGGCAGCCTTCCCGTTAACACTGGTGAAAAGAGGCCTACCTCCGGGTGTTCAAAGCGCCTGCCTGTTTCAGGTGATAGGCCCCTTTTAACGTGGAAATTGTGGTCATATGAATAAAAAAGGACCCCGTTTGCCATTTTAGGTAGGAACTGGTTGGAGCCTGTGCAGCGCAGCCTTCGACCAGTTCCTCAAGCAATGGAAAAGAAGAGGCCCAGCAAAGGTAAGCCTTGAATTTGTAATGTATGTAATGTATACATACCTTAAGGGAGAGAACTACTTTTTACAGCTCCTGTATACTGTAGTACCGGCAGTGACCACACCCTGAGTAGTGATCTGTACGATTAGTTCTAGAGTAACCCTCATTCAGTAAACACCTGTTGAATCGTTCCCTGCAGTCTGTTGTCTGATTATTGAAGGACACAACATTAAGAGACACGGACATAACATTGGCGACGACGCAGATTCGAACCTACCTGCAACTCTGCATCACCTCCCAGGGATTCGCTCCTGGAGAACAGTGGAAGGAGGTCGAGTCCAGAAGCACGGGCATCGACCACGGGCAACCGCCCAGTCATCCAGCGGAGATTTGAGCATCGCAGGGGAGGCTGTCGAGAGCCAGGCTTGGCTTTCCAGTTACGGTGGTCCAGCGAAATGGGCTGGCAACAGGTACTGCGCAGACCCTTCCCGGACAGCGGCGGGCTAGAGCCCGACCGAGCGGCACAGAAAAAGGCCGAGCAGCGTTGACGGGGGAGAGAGAGAGGGCAGAGCGCACAGAGCACAGCCGGTGGTCAAGGGCCGAGCAGCGTCAACGGGGGAGAGAGGTGCGCAGGAAAACGCGAGGCGCTGCCATTGCCACGAGGACCGCAGAGAGCGGCATTGGCAGCAGCGCAGGAGCAGAGCGCGAAACCCACAGGGCGTCGCCATTTGCCACGAGGACCGCCGAGAGCGGCGTTGGCAGCAGCGCGGGAGACGCCATTTTAAGCCGCAGCGGGGAAGAAAGGAAAGCGCGGGAGACGCCATTTTAAGCCGCAGCGGGGAAGAAACGAAAGCGCGGGAGACGCCATTTTAAGCCAGTCTAACCACACCCAAAAATGCCAAAGAGTGGCAGTATCACAGCGTTCGACAATGAAGTCGAAGATTGGACGACATATGTCGAACGCAAAGAAGTATACTGCAAGACGAATGAAGTGCCAGATGACAAGAAAGCGCTGGTATTGTTGAATTCAATGGGTGCAAAAACGTATGGCTTACTACGAAACCTAGTAACCCCAGAGAAGCCAGTAGAAAAGGATTTTGAAAACATAGTGTCAATCCTACAGGACCACTTAAACCCCACACCGCTGCTGATAGCAGGAAGATTTAAGTTTCACAAAAGGAGCCAGCATAAAGATGAAAGTAATGCTGAGTATTTAACGGAACTGCGCAAGCTATCGAAACACTGCCAGTTTGGAACGGGACTAGCAGATACTTTAAGGGACAAGTTTGTGTGTGGGCTTCAAAGTGAAGGAACCCAGAAACGGCTTCTATCAGAAAAGGATCTTACGCTGGACAAGGCTTTCAGCATGGTAGTATCACAGGAAGCAGCAGCATGGGGCGCTGCAGAGATACAACGGAGACTGCAAGAATATGGCACAAATGAAATGTCATACGGAACAGTGAAGTGCTATTGCTGCGGCAGAACAACACATGACCATAATGATTGCTGGTTCAAGGACAAAGTGTGCAGACAGTGTGGAAAAGTAGGACACATAGCAAGAGTCTGCAGGTCGGGAAAGAAAACCAGCAGCAAGAAATCTCCACAGGAGAAGTACAAGAAGGTACATAAGGTGACGGAGAGTAGTTCAGTCAAACAGAAGAGTGATACAGACTCTGGAAGCAAGGAGCTGGGTTGTCTGAAACTACATAATGTGATCAAAACAGAGGATCAACAACCTATCTGGGTCACGCTCAAGATAGACGGAGTCCAAGTGAAAATGGAATTGGACACAGGATCAGCCCTAACAGTCATAAACCGAAGGGACTACAAGCGGCTATTCTCACATATACCCTTGAGAGATACAAAGATTGTCTTGAAGACGTACGCGGGGCAAAAAGTCTACCCCAAAGGAAAAATAAGGGTGAACGTTATATATAACGGCAAGGAAACACCAAAAATGGACCTATATGTATTGCCAGATGGAGGACCACCACTACTAGGACGTGAATGGATCCGGAAGATACAGCTAGATTGACATTCCATACAAGCACTGACTGTAGATGCCAAAAAGGATGACGACGTCACACCTGGACGACTGTCAAAAATGCTAACTGACGCAAAAGAATTGTTCCAGCAGGGACTCGGAACACTAAAAGGCATAACAGCGACGATCAAAATAGAGGAAAATGCAAGCCCAAAGTTTTTTAAGGCCAGACCGGTACCTTATGCGATCCGCCCAGCCATCGAAGCAGAGCTGGAAGGTTTGGAACGTTCAGGAGTACTGTCCAAAGTGGACTGGAGTGAATGGGCTACACCCATCGTTCCTGTAATGAAGAGGTCGTTGAGTAATACGCCTGGGGAACCAAAGAAGGTTCGCATCTCTGGGGACTTTAAGGTGACAGTGAACCCAGTCCTTCACACTGTACAATATCTGCTTCCGCGGATTGAAGATATTTTCACCTCGCTATCTGGAGGGAAACGCTTCACTAAGATTGATCTGGCCCAGGCGTACCTGCAAATGGAGGTGGAAGAAGCCTCGAAACAGTACCTCACGATCAACACTCATAAAGGTCTCTACCAATACAACTGGCTGGTGTTCGGAGTAGCATCAGCTCCGGCTATTTGGCAAAGGGCAATGGAACAAGTCCTGCAAGGGATTCCAGGGACCCAGTGTTATTTGGACGACATCCTGGTCACGGGCAAAAATGACAGTGATCACCTCGCCAACCTGGAGCAGGTGCTCACTAGATTGAAGGAATATGGGCTCCGAGCTAATCGCCACAAATGCGAGTTTTTCCAGAAGCAGATCTTGTATTGTGGCCACGTTATTGATAATGAGGGGTTACATAAGTCCCCTGAAAAGATTGAGGCAGTAGTCAAGGCTCCAGCACCGGAAAATGTGTCGCAACTGAGGTCGTTCCTCAGGCTGGTGAACTACTACCATAAGTTCTTGCCGAATTTGTCCACCGTACTACACCCACTGAACACCCGACTGCAAACGGGGGTACCATGGAAGTGGAATGACGAATGTAAACGAGCTTTCCAGAAGAGCAAAGCATTGATCACATCAAAAGAGGTGTTGGCTCATTTCAACCCAGCACTACCAATTCGGTTGGCGTGTGATGCATCACTCTATGGCATTGGAGCGGTGCTGTCGCACAAATTCCCGGACGGCTCGGAGAGGCCAGTAGCCTTTGCGTCTCGGTCACTAACCTCAGCCGAGTGTAACTACGCCCAGATTGACAGGGAGGCCCTCAGCCTAGTGTGGGCAGTGAAAAAGTTCAATCACTATCTGCACGGGCAGAAGTTCACCTTGCTGACTGACCACCAACCACTTGTCTCCATCTTTAATCCAAAGAAGGGCGTTCTGGCGATGACTGCGCAACGGCTACAAAGATGGTCCCTTTTTCTAGGGGCGCACCAATATGAAATCAAGTATAAGGGCACGAAACAGCATGGAAACGCTGATGGGCTATCACGCCTGCCACTGCCTACTGCGGAGGAAGCACCAGCAGTGGATCCTGTCGAAATATTTCATTCGACTATAATTGAATGTTTGCCAGTAACTAACGCTGGTATAGAGGAGGAGACCCGAAATGGCCCGACACTGTCTCGGGTATATGATTTGATGGTGAAGGGATGGCCAGCACATGGCGACTCACTGTTGCCAGCATTCTCATCCAGAAGAGAACAGTTGTCAGTATGCCAGGGGACCTTGATGTGTGGATCCCGAGTGGTAATTCCACCCAAGTTAAGGGAGAGAGTGATCAATGAGCTTCACGAAGGTCATCTGGGAGGGGTGAAAATGAAAAGCCTTGCTAGGGCTTATGTGTGGTGGCTGGGGATCGATCAGCAAATCGAGGACCTGACAAAGAGCTGCTCAGGATGCCAGAAGGTCCAAAATGCACCACCACATGCCCCTCTACACCCATGGGAGTGACCCTCATCTCCATGGCAACGGGTGCATATTGATTTTGCTGGTCCATTCATGGACTCAATGTTTTTAATAGCCGTGGATGCGCACTCGAAATGGCCTGAGGTGATCAAAATGTCCTCCACCACCATGGAGAAAACTATTGCAGTCCTACGGACCATTTTTGCCAGGAACGGCTTGCCAAAGCAGATTTGCTCTGATAACGGACCACAGTTTGTGTCCGAAGAGTTTCAAAGATTTATGAAAAGGAATGGGGTGAGGTATTACACATCCGCCCCGTATCACCCAGCCACAAATGGATTGGCTGAGAGGTTCGTACAAACCTTTAAAAAAGCAGTAAAGGCCATGTGCGATGACGACATTCCACTGCAGCATAAGGTGCGACACATGCAGTCACCAACCAGGCCCCGGCCATGATGTTCTTTAACCGAAGGTTGAGATCTCGTCTGGATTTGCTCAGACCAAATGTACGAAGAGATGTTGAGAGTAAGCAATTCCAGCACATCAATGAGAAGCCGACAAGGAACTTCAATGTAGGGCAACCAGTCTTGGCCCGCGACTACCGAACAGAGAAATGGCAACCAGGAACGATATGCACACGGCAGGGGCCACTAATGTACACAGTGGATGTTGGGGAGAACATTGTGAGACGCCATGCTGACCAGATCCTAGAGTCACAGGAATGAGTCAACCCCATGTCTCGGCCATACGTACCTGGTGAGGAACCTGACGTACAGGTCGCATCTACCTCAGAAACAATAGCATTGGAAGCTGATGAATCAACTGACGACAGGGTGCTAGAATCGCCTCCGCACCAAGAGCGAGACACTCGGGAAAGGCGTTATCCAGAAAGAATCAGGAAGCCTCCCCAGAGACTGAATATATGAATGGACTATTTTCATATAACATTGTGTATTAAAAATGTTAATTGTTAAATGAGTATTATGGTACTGTTAATCTAAAAGGTGAGGAATTGTAATGTATGTAATGTATATATACCTTAAGGGAGAGAACTACTTTTTACAGCTCCTGTATACTGTAGTACCGGCAGTGACCACACCTGTATATAAACCCTGAGTAGTGATCTGTATAGTTAGTTCTAGAGTAACCCTCATTCAGTAAACACCTGTTGAATCGTTCCCTGCAGTCTGTTGTCTGATTATTGAAGGACACAACATTAAGATACACAGACATAACAGAATTCTTTTTGTGGCCCTCAAAGGAGCAGGAGTTCACCTCAAAGGGCCCACAACAATATCCTGGGCTGCTGCCACCCCGGGACCCTACCCTCCACGATCGTGACATGTCCCCCCCACCCCCGCCACCCCACCCCGACCTGACCCCGCGACTTTCCTTCCTGGCGGAAGCTCCGGCCCATTATCCTTCACCAAATCTGGTGAGCTGCGTCGGAACGTCTGTTTGGCAGCTTGCCTCACGAATGTAAATGCGACCGGAGTCTCAAAATGACGGGGAGCCACTTGGCCACCGGGACGGGTGGCCCGCCAGCCCGCTCCACCAGTAGACCGCCCAAATAGACCCCATCGACCTTCTTAGTAAAATTAGTGACCCGAGGAAAATTTGACCCTGGACCTGAAAATTCTAAGATTATCCTTCTGACTAATGCTAAAGTTACTGCCCTTTTATTCTGCCCTGCTGCGGGCCACCTGACTTTGGGGTGGTAACCAGGCAGCCAAGAGTCGAAAGAGGGTGTCATTCCCACCTCGCTGGAGCTGTGCCCCATTTTGTGTCCCAGTACAGTTTCTGGCAGCAGCAGCAGCAGTGGATGCAACGTCCTCATTTAACTATTTATAGGGGGCGTGTAGTAGTGGTGAATGTCCTGGACACCTCCTGCCATTTGCTGAACTTGTTCTGCTTTTCTTCCTGCAGGTACTTACGTTCTCACTATTTTGCGCTGATTGTTACATATTATTTACATTGAAGGCCTCAGCAGTGTTACTGGCACCAATGGGTTGCTCAACGGTCATTCCTTTACTTGACATGTTCAAAAGAATAGAAAGCTACCAGACAAGTCAGGCTGCACGAGAGGTTCTGTGTGCCCACCCATATCTGCAGACAGAAGTGAACATACATTGCCTTTGCAGAAGATATGTGGAATTTAAATTTAGTTAATTAAATAAATCTGGAATAAAAAGCTTGATGTAAGAAAACTACTAGGCACTTGGTCTGAGTATTAAACAAGGCTTTAATCAACTGTTTTTCAACATGGAGATCTAGTTGTGTCCTTCACTAGTTCCTGTTAAAGAATGTCCTGCACAAGCTGGGCCCATGCCCGAGTATTTATACTCTCCCTGGACAGCGCCACCAGCAGGCCGTCCAGTATTACTTCATAAATCATTTCCACATGAATGACAGATTCATGTCAAAGCTCGTATCAGTAATGGTGACCATGAAACTACTGGATTGTTGTAAAAACCCATCTGGTTCACTAATGTCCTTTAGAGAAGGAAATCTGCCATCCTTACCCAATATAATACAATAATTCAACTTTATTGTCATTGTACAATGAAATGTGATCTTGCAAGCTCCTATGAGTCCAGTACAAATAACATTAACATTAAACGTAAATAGCACTGTCCTGGGAGAAGCAAAGCCACTGCGTCTGTGCATGCCGCCATTCCATTTCCACCATTCCTCCTGTCCGACAATCTTCAGCCCAACGCCCGGGCCTGCTCACCAGCCGCCCCTCCCGGGGCTCCTTCCGTGACCTTCTCACCAACCGCCCCTCCTCAGGGCTCCTTCCGTGACCTTCTGCACCTGGTCTTCCCTGATGGTCACCCCTCCAGGTACTAACCAGGCCTGGCTTTGTTTAGCTTCCAAGCCTTGCCAGTGACCCTGTCCCTAGTCCCAGGCCTATATGTGACTCCAGACCCACAGCAATGTGGTTGACTCTTAACTGCCCCTCTGAAATGGCCTAGCAAGCCACTCAGTTGTAACAAACCACTACAAGAAACAATAATAAGAATAAAACCGAATGGACCGCCCGGCATTGACCTCGGCACCAGCTTCGGACTCAACAAAGGCACACTGAGCCCAGTCGACCCTGCAAAGTCCTCCTCACTAACATCTCAGGATTTGTGCCAACATTGAGAGAGCTGTCCAACAGACTAGTCAAGCAACAGCCTGGCATAGTCATACTCACAGAATCATACCTTTCAGTCAATGTCCCAGATTCTTCCATCCCTGGTTATGTCCTGTCCCACTGGCACAGTGGTATACAGTCGAGAGGGCGAAGCCCTGGGAGTCCTCACTAGTGACTCTAGACCCCATCAAGTCTCATGGCATCAGATCAAACATGGGCAAGGAAACCTCCTGCTGATTACCACTTACCACCTACTGCCCTCCCTCAGCTGATGAATCAGCACTCCTCCATGTTGAACACCACTTGGAAGAAGCACTGATGGTAGCAAGGGCACAGAATGTACTCTGGGTGGAGAACTTCAAAGTCCATCACCAAGAATGGCTCGGTAGCACCACTACTGATCGAGCTGGCTGAAGGACATAGCTACCAGACTGGGCCTGCAGCAGGTGGTGAGCGATCCAACATGAGGGAAAAACCTACTTGACCTCGTCCTCACCAATCTACCTGTTGCAGATGCATCTGTCCATGACAGTATTGGTAGCAGTGACCACCGCACAGTCCTTGTGGAGACGAAGTCCCGTCTTCACACTGAGGACACCTTCCATCGCGTTGTGTGGCATTACCACCATGCTAAATGGGATAGATTCAGAACAGATCTAGTAGCTCAGAACTGGGCATATATGAGACACTGTGGGCCATCAGCAGCAGCAGAATTGTATTCCACCACAATCTGTAACCTCATGGCGTGGCATATCCCTCACTCTACCATTAACATCAAGCCAGGTGACCAACCCTGGTTCAATGAGGTGTGTAGTAGAGCATGCCAGGAGCAGCACCGGTCATACATAAAAATAAGGTGCCAACCTGGGGAAGCTGCAACACAGGACTACATGTATGCTAAACAGCGGAAGCAGCATGCTATAGACAAGGCTAAGCGATCCCACAATCAACGGATCAGATCAAAGCTCTGCAGTCCTGCCACATCGTCTTGAATGGTGGTGGACCATTAAACAACTGACGGGAGGAGGAGGCTCCATGAACATCCTCAATGGTGGCAGAACCCTGCACATGAGTGCAAAAGACAAGGCTGAAGCATTTGCAACCATCTTCAGCCAGAAGCGCCAAGTGGATAATCCATCTCGGCCTCCTCCTGTAGTCCCCGCCATCACAGAAGCCAGTCTTCAGCCAATTCGATTCACTCCACGTGATATCAAAAAATGGCTGAGCGCACTGGATACAGGAAAGGCTATGGGCCCTGACAATATCCCAGCTGTCATGCTGAACACTTGTGCTCCAGAACTAGCCGCGCCTCGAGCCAAGCTGTTCCAGTACAGCTACAACACTGGCATCTACCCAACAATGTGGAAAACTGCCCAGGTATGCCCTGTCCACAAAAAGCAGTACAAATCCAATCCAATTACTGCCCCATCAGTCTACTCTCAATCATCAGCAAAGTGATGGAAGGTGTCGTTGACAGTGCTATCAAGCGGCACTCATTCACTCACCAATAACCTGCTCAGTTTGGGTTATACCAGGACCACTCGGCTCCAAACCTCCTTACAGCCTTGGTCTAAACATGGACAAAAGAGCTGAATTCCAGAGGTGAGAGGAGAGTGAATGCCCTTGACATCAAGACAGCATTTAACTGAGTGTGGCATCAAGGAGCCTTAGTAAAATTGAAGTCAATGGGAATCAGGGGAAAACTCTCCAATGGCTGGAGTAATACCTAGCACAAAGGAAGATGGTTGTGGTTGTTGGAGGCCAATCATCTCAGCCCCAGGACATCAGTGCAGGAGGTCCTCGGGGCCATGTCCTAGGCCCAACCATCTTCAGCTGTTTCATCAATGACCTTCCCTCCATTATAACGTCAGAAGTGGGACTGTTCACTGATGACAGCACAGTGTTCAGTTCTATTCGAAATTCCTCTGAAAATGAAGCAGTCTATGCCCACATGCCACAAGATCTGGATGACATTCATGCTTGGGTTGATAAGCAGCAAGTAACATTCGTGCCACACAAGTGCCAGGCAATGATTATCTCCAACAAGAGAGCGTCTAGTCTCTGCCCCTTGTCATTCAATGGCATTACCATTGCCGAATCCCCCGCCATCAACATCCTGGGGGTCACAATTGACCAGAAACTTAACTGGACCAGCCATATAAATACTGTGGCTACAAGAACAGGTCAGAGGCTGAGTATTTTGCAGCGAGTATCTCACCTTCTGACTCCCCAAAGCCTTTCCACCATCTACAAGGCACAAGTCAGGAGTGTGATGGAATACTCTCCACTTGCCTGGATGAGTGCCGCTCCAACAACACTCAGGAATTTTGACACCATCCAGGACAAAGCAGCCCACTTGATTGGCATCCCATCCACCACCTTAAACATTCACTCCCTCCACCACCGGCGCACCGTGGCTGCAGTGTGTACCATCTACAAGATGCACTCCAGCAACTTGCCAAGGCTTCTTCGACAGAACCTCCCAAACCCATGACCTCTACCACCTAGAAGGACAAGGGCAGCAGGCGCATCAGAACACCACCACCTCCAAGTTCCCCTCCAAGTCACACACCATCCTGGCTTGGAACTATATCGCTGATCCTTCATCATTGCTGGGTCAAAATCCTGGAACTCCCTCCCTAACAGCACTGTGGGAGTACCTTCACCACACAGACTGCAGCAGTTGAAGAAGGTGGCTCACCACCACCTTCTCAAGGGCAATTTGGGTAGGGTAATAAATGCTGGCCTTGCCAGCGACGCCCACATCCCAGGAACGATTAAAAAAAAAGCCTTCACTGTATCTAGCGTCATCTGGAACTCACCACCAATGTGCAGGAAATTCTACAATATGCTTAACACCCGCTTCCTGACAGCATGGACACGCACCATACCCTGCTGAATGATGGTTTCAACAGTTGGAGGTGCAAAACTTCAGCATTGTCTGTTTCCTTGCAAGTGTTCCTTTATTCACTGCTAAACATGCCGGGAAGCAGTGGAAGACTCGCATAGTTGGCAACTCATTGACAACACCTGTTCTCACGGCCATTAAACAATGCCTTCTGAGAACTGCATTATATTCCATATACAATGGTACGCAGAATGCCTTCACTCTCCCTACTTTCTTCTTAAAGGTCCGCACCAAAACACAGGGAAGTACCACCTCCATTCTCTCATGGCTACCATAGCAAATCACCAGTCAGCCACCTCAAAATCTTTGGCCACTATACGAAGTAGGAGGCAAGGATTAAAAGGGCAGAAAAGAGTAGTCAACAAGAGGAGGCTTGGTGATCTTAAACAATAGGAAGGTTTTCAGATTTGTTATGAGTGAAACCCTTTTTTTGTCACTGACAGGATATGTGTGGAATGAGTTGGTGCAAGGTGGGGAATGCTTGCATGAAGGAGTGGAATCCAAACTGTCAGACATCCTTGCCCTGCAAGTAGGCAGCAATAGCTATAACACGAAGCTGGCATGCAATCCTCACTCAGCAGCACACCAAGTAAAACAATTAGAACAGCTTTGCTCCTTCTGCCTGACTAGTATAGCAATCAGCTCCAAGAACAGTGCCTGGCACACAACGGCTACCACACACAATCTACCACACACAATATACCACACACAATCTACCACACACTGTCACACACCGAATGCCACACACCGAATGCCACACGCCAACTGTCACACACCGACTGCCAAACATTCGATGTCATGCGCCAATTGCCACATACCGTCCACCTCTCATTGACTGACAATATTGCTGCCACACTGTCGCTGTCATGCACTGACTATCGCAAACCAACTGCTGGACACTGATTGCCACACATCGACTGCTAAACACAGAATGCCATGCACTGATTGCCACACATTACACATAAGTGATGCACACTCTTTGCCACATACTGACTGCAGCATACCCACTGCCACATATGGACTGCCGCACAGTGACTACCACACACCAATTGCTCACAGCTGCGTACTGACTGCCAAACACAGAATACCACACACTCAGTGTCACATACTGACTGCCACACACCTACTGCTGCATACAGACAGCCACACACCAACTGCTCACTGCTGCATATTGACTGCCAGACACTGAATGCCACACACTCAGTGCCACATACTGACTGCCACACACTACTGCCACCTAGTTGTCTTATCCTGGCACTGACACTCATTAAACAGTACGTGAACTTGTTCCCTGGTAAATTGGAAATTCGATTTTTACAGGTGTTACCAGGAGCCTGAGTGGAATAACTTGCAGACTACAATAAAAGTTATTAAAGGGCAGATACCCTATTTAGTATTCTCTAATAGGCTGAATTGACTTTTTGTTCTGAAAAGTCTAAGTTGACTGCAGCAGTGGTGGGTCAATTTTAATTTGTGTACTTATATAAATGACTTGATCAGTCTGACCTTCAGCACTGAAAGAAAATCACTAGCTTGGGCAAAAAAACCTTCAAGGAGAGTTTGAGCTTGAAGACAATTTTTCTGCTGGGGTCTCACAAAGTTCTGCATTGTTATAAGTATTATCTGGATTCTGTTTTTATCATTTCTACTTCAACTCATTGCTATGTTAGATCTCTATAATTGTAGGCTACTATATTTCTAAATGAATAACATTTGTCCACGTACATCACAGAATAGGATGGATCTTGACATTTTCACCTAAAACAGGTCAGTCAGCATCAAGTTTTAATTGTATCCCGATTTTTATTTCCGTGGCAGTCATTAGATCTGAGAAAGACAAAACAGAATATTTTCTTAATGGTGCGAGACTGTGGATGAGTGAAGGGATTTAGGTGTCCATGTACATAAAACACTAAAAGCTAGTGCAGAGGTGCAATAAGCAATCGAAAAAGTGAATGGAATGTTGGCCTTGATCTCAAGGGGGTTGGAATAAGAACATAAGAAATAGGAGCAGGAGGAGGCCATTCGGCCCCTCGAGCCTGCCCCGTCATTCAATGAGATCATGGCTGATCTGACCTTGGCCTCAACTCCACCTTCCTGCCTGTTCCCCATAACCCTTGACTCTCCTGTAGTTCAAAAATCTGTCCATCTCAGCCTTGAACATATTCAAAGACTCAGCCTCCACAACTCTCTGGGGTAGAGAATTCCAAAGATTCACGACCCTCTGAGAGAAGAAATTCCTCCTCATCTCCATCTTAAATGGACGACCCCTTATTCTGAAACTATGCCCCCTCGTTCTAGATTCCCCCACGAGGGGAAGCATCCTATCAGCATCTACCCTGTCAAGCCCCCTCAGAATCTTATATTTTCAATAAGATCCCCTCTCATTCTTCTAAACTCCAACGAATATAAGCCCAACCTGCTCAACCTTTCCTCATAAGACAACCAATTCATCCCAGGAATCAACCTAGTGAACCTTCTCTGAACTGCCTCCAATGCAAATATATCCCTCCTATAATAAGGAGACCAAAACTGTACGCAGTACTCTAGGTGTGGTCTCACCAACGCCCTGTACAGTTGTAGTAAGACCTCCCTACTTTTATACTCCATCCCCCTTGCAATAAAGGCCAACATTCCAATTGCCTTCCTAATTACTTGCTGTACCTGCATGCTAACTTTTTGTGTTTCATGTACGAGGACATCCAGATCCCTTTGTACTGCAGCATTCTGTAATCTCTCTCCATTTAAATCATATTTTGCTTTTCTATTCTTCCTACCAAAGTGGATAACCTCACATTTTCCCACATTATACTCCATCTACCAAATTTTTGCTCACTCACTTAACCGATCTATATCCCTTTGCACACTCTTTGGGCTGGATTTTGTCAGTGTGAGCGGGCTGGAGCGTGTCAGGTGGAAATTGTGCCAGGACCCCGACTCCTAATTGAAGTGCTGAAAAAGTGGGATTTTCCCCTAATTGGCCAATTGATTTCCTGCGCGTGGGAACCCCTGGCCCAATGAGTCTTTTCAGACAGAAAGTCTCCTCCGATGATGTCATCAATGCTGTTGGATTTAAGGCCTGCAAGCAGCCTTGCTTCTTCTGGAGACTGCAACCTTTATGGCCATTGCTACCTTCGCCTTCTTCATCAACTATGTCCAGCAGTAGGCCAAAGTGTGCTCCATGCTTCGATGAACCCTCCCTCCAAGCTCTGGCGGAGGGAGCGAGATTCAGGAAGGAGGTGCTGTTCCCTTCCTCAGGGAGGAAAAAGCCACCCCAGCAGACAAAAGCTGTGTGGCTGCAAGTGGCCCAGGAGGTCAGCTCCATCTAACTGAGCCACAGAACTTGGCTGCAGTGTAGGAAGAGGTTTCATGATTTTCTCCAAACAGGAAAAGTGAGTATGACTTTCCCATCACCCTCAATCTGATCCCCATCCCCTCTCCTCACCAGCACTCCGCTTTGCCAATCTCTTCCTCCAGATTCCACTTGACATTTACATGCCTGCACCCTTACCCATTCCCTCTCTCTCTAAGGTCACATTCACTTAACTATTCGACCATGCAGCCCTCACACTCCCTATCACTGTGATGCCATGACAACAACAACTTTCAACACACAGGGAGGGTCCTTTGTATCCTTCTAAGCATCAATGCTATGGATTCTCTACACTCACTCCTTCATTCTCACTCAAACTCCACTTGTGTCCCTCATTGCAGGAAAAGAGAGCCCACAATAAGAGGGAAAGAGCCATGACCAGAGGAGGGCCACCCTCACCCCCTGGGAGGAGGCAGCCCTGGAGATTGCCATAATCGAGGAGGATTCCAAGTGGGGGACGGACAGATGGGCGCATCGCAGCAAGCTGGTGACAGAATAGTTTGGCATCTCTCTCGTTGACATTGCATGAGTCACTGATAATGAATCTGATGCTCTAACAGATTGACTTATGATCATCTGCACTTTTCAATGTTCATATAACCTTGACCTCACATCTCTAACTCTTTCCTTTACTCCCCCACAGGGCCATCGAGAGCCCCCGCCCCCACTGTCCAGGAGGAAGAGCCTGAGCTTCCAGACTCCTCAGAGGAAGCTGCAACCTCTGAGGGCGTAGCGTCAGCAGAATTCAGTGCACCCAGCACCAGCGCAGACACTCACGCCTCAGTGGGACCTTCGCAAAATAGAGTAGTGTTGTCACCTTGTGAAGGAATAAGTCATATTCAGAAAAATACACCATTCTATGAAAGAATTCTGGCCTTTGTAACATGACATACTAGGTCTGGAAATCTGAAAGCTTCAACAATCTAAAGCTGTAAACAGCATACAGGCTATTGAGATAAGATAAGTTGTTGACACTGAATCAATAGCTTTGTTGAAACAGAAGGTTAAAGGTTCCTGAAGTCTGCAGCTTTGGAAAGAACACAATGGTACACCCTGTTAAGGTGTCTTAAACCAACACTTCGGAAAGAAACACAGAAAATTAAGAAACATATGCCTTCGTAAAAATGACATCAAATGAAACACCGGAGACACGAGTCTGTGTTACAACTAGCTGAGGTAACTAAGAAGACAATGGTGCACCCGGTTGAGGTGGTTTTAATTTACACATCATAAAAAGACACAAACAGAAGACTTTGGTAAGAATGACATCAAATAGAAGCACCTGCTAGTTACACCGTTTTTTATGATAAGCTTCGAACACCTAGGGTAGAGACATAATTCTTAATGCTACCAGCTGATCTAACTGTAAGAATAAGCAGGGGTCTGCAGAAAAATGACTAGAGATAATTAGCTTACATCAGCAGAAAACTTCAAAGGAAATACCACTGCAAAAGGGTATAAAAATTGAACTTTCAAATGGGATGATAGACTCGCTTGAAGGGGCAAAGCGATTCTCGGCTTCAGAGGCAGGCTCTGTAAGTCTTCAACTCTTTGTACCTCGGGTATCAAAGGTATTTGATTTTGGTGGATATCCTGGAATAAACTAAAAACTGTAAAACTAGCGAAGTTAAGATTTGCGAATAAGGATCTCTGATAATAGAATTGTAAGCTTTTTGTATTTTGAACTGTTAATGTTGCGATTGAAACACCTACTGTAATTACATGTCGGTTCTTTAATAAATCTATATATTTTTAGAATTGTCTCACATAATACTTCTGTATCAAACTTGCGAACTCAATCTCTGTATGCTCCTTGGTGAGGAGCCTTATAATATCCGGAAGGTTACAGTCTAGCTAAACTTATTAAAAGTGCTATCTGGAGGATGGTAACATCTTCAGGTTGTTCCTTTCCTTTAGGGAGAGATAGTCTGGACCTTTAGACCCAATTTAGGATTCGGCTTCCTCAAACTTTAGTTGAAAGTGAACGTCTGGGGAATACGCCTGATCTGGGGTAGCCCTAAAGGGGCTAGGACTAGTAATAATCCTTTCAACCTGGTGTATCACAGCTCACAAGTGAGCATCAGCAGATGGCGGAGACAGGGACAGCAGTGAAGAGTCATCGTCAGAGGGCGCAGGACTCTGCCAGCTCGGCTCAGTTGCATGTCGACCCTGTGCCTCTGGGTCCATCCAGAAGGAGAGCAGTGCTGGAGTCTGTGGCAGGTTTTGTCTCCACGGTCGCTGCGAATGTGGAGCGAATGGAGGCGTCCATCGCGAACATGAGCAGAGCCTTTGTGGAGGCATTGGCGCATGAACGCATCACCGTGGAAAGGATGTGAACCTCCGTGGAAAGGATGGCTACCTCCATGGTTAGGCTGGCTACTGTAGCGGAGAGGATGGTTACAGTAGAGGAGAGGATGGCTACGTCCATGGAGGAGCTTAGTTGCCAGGGTATGGAAAACATGGTAATTGTTCAGAATAGACTGACATCTCTTGAGGAGCGATGGTCAGCTATTGAGCAAACAAACCAGACCTTCATGCAAGTCCTCTGGAGTAGGACTTCCAGTGCAGCAAGGTGCTGTCCAGCCACTTGCTAGCTCTGAAGTGGGGCTGACCCATAAGGGGGATGTAGGTGGCATACAACAAGGAAGTGGGGACCCCTCTCCAAGCGCTCACACAACCATGCCACTGCAGAGCCCTTGGTCAGAGCCCCACCAGAGTCCCCACCCAACTGAGATCGGCGCCTCAACTCCTGCACAGCCGCAGGAGCAGCAGACTGTTGCCGAGCCCTCACAGGTTCGCAAACCCAGAGGATGCCCGCCAAAGGTGTCGAGACAGGAGCAGCAAGAAAGTGAGCAAGGGGCCTCCACATCTGCTGTAGCCACAGGGGAAGCACCACATAGGAGAACGCGTAAGAGGAAGATAATGCACAAGTAATCACAAGGCTTGTCACTTGGGTGTAATGTGTTTAATTTTGGGAAGCCATCGGTTGCTTATTGTCATAAATAATTCTGATGGCAAACTGTTGCAGTTGTGGCATGTGTCATTTCGCGAATGGGACTTCCACATTGAGGGCTTAGGGCAACTTGCAATTGTCAGTATTGTGGTCAGAGTGAGAGGAATCCGCAGGTTCTTCTCCATTGCCGATGCCCTGGTAAGAAGGAGCGAGACTAAAGTGTTTGATTGTGCAGGCTAAGCAAATCTGGCCAGGATGAGTGCGTCCCTTGCATCCCGGGCAGCAATATGGTGGCGCTCTGGCGCCTTCTGGCCTGTGCATCTTCAGGTGGCTGACTAGTAGCTTGGCACTCCTGTTGATGTTCCTGCTGTTGGTGCTGCTGTTGCTCATGGTTCTGCTGCTGCCGCGGCTGGTCTTCATCCGAATCTGATGTCCAGGAGGAAAGGAATTAAATGGTCGCCATGCTTCTGGTATATGCCTCAGTTGAGGAAGAGCTTAGTCAAGGTGGGTAGAGGGGTTTCCAAGTAGGTCACACTGGAGATGGGTGTCAGGCTCCAAACTTCCACAACACTGAGTATGCCTGCTAAAAGTTCCCCCAGGCCTGAAACAACAAAGTTCTGCCACCTGCAAATGATCATCAGTGAAAACTCCTTTGTAATGGTGGAGCTGCAGCTGTTCGTAAGCAATCCACTAGTTAGGCCACCAGGATTACCTGGCGTGTTCCAGAGGAGGTGTGTAGGATGGGGGGAAATGTGTTAAAATCGGAAAGGCCTCTCAAAATGGGATTATAGAGGCGATTAAGTGGTTGTTAAGGGCCTTAAGGGCCTATCCCGCCTCTTGGAGGCGGGATGGAAAGCGGGTATGAAAACACGCACTTGGGAAAATTGCTTGGAGGCGGGATGGAGGTGGGAACGGGCCCGCCTGCCAGTTTTGGCGATTTTAACAACTCGCACGCCTCCAAACCCTCCTCCTCGGGGCTGGGAAAATCGAGCCATTTGTGTCCTCCTCACAATTTGCTTTCCCACCTATCTTTGTATCGTCAGCAAATTTGGCAACAGTACACTCAGTCCCTTCATCCAAGTCATTAATATAGATTGTAAATAGTTGAGGCCCCAGCACTGATCCCTGTGGAAATGATGCTTCAATTGTATAGGGCCTTGGTCAGATCCATCTGGATTACTGCGTTCTGTTTTGGGCAGTGAAACTCAGGGAGGTTATATTGGCCTTGGAGGGGGTTCAGCACAGATTCAACAGAATGATACCAGGCCTTAAAGGGTTAAATTAGGGGGACAGGTTGCATAAAGTTGGCTTGTATACCTTTGAGTTTAGACAGTTGAAGGATGATCTAATCGAGATGTTTCAAATGACAAAAGGATTTGATAGGGCAGATACAGAGAAACTATTTCCTCTGGTGGGGAATCCAGACAAGGGGTCATAATCTTCAAATTGGAGCTAGGTCAATTAGGAGTGAAATCAGGAAGCACTTTTTCCACACAAAGGGTAGTGGAAATCTGGAACTCTTCCCCCAAAATGCTGTGGATGCTGGGTCAATTAAAATTTTCAAGACTGAGATTGATAGATTTTTGTTAGGTAAGGGTCTCTAGGGATATGGAACAAAAGTGAGTAATTGGAGTTGAGATATAGATCAGCCAAGGTCTAACTAAATGGTGGAGCAGGCTCGAGGGGTTGAATGGCCTACTGCTATTCTTATGTGCTAGATTTTACATAGAGTGCAGCCTCTACCTGAGATTCCTAAGCACAGCACAGTTCCTGAGGAAAGCAGGCCACTGAGTTTTAAGCTAAATTAGTTTCCATGAATGATTTATTTCCACAGTCCTGTCTTGCTCTTTTGGAGTACCTAGCACGATGACTGGATTTCAATCTGTGGCACTTTCCTTTGATGTTGTTCACAGTTCGCAGATCATATATGCTGCCAAAACGTCATCTGCTTGCAAATGCAATGCAGGGGACCAATGCAGCCAGGCTCGTGCTCACCACCATGTCAGTCAATAATGAGCTGTGTAATGTTTTCTGATTTGGATGAAATAAGTGAGGCTTCTGTATTATTATACCTGTCCATCAAATCAGCAACATTCTGTAACCAGTGCTGTTCGGAAAATGGATTTTGAACACCAACTAGGGGAGATTCAAGTCATCGCTAAGAAGAGTTACTATTGTAATGAAAAGAAATTCAAAATGCAACAACTAGCACTACAGGATCTACAAGGGTAAATTTCCATGTCAGTTACGCCACATAAATCGAGTATTTGGGATACAGCTGACTGCAACTTTTGGAGAAGATTAATTCCACCCACAATATAAATTACTGGTGAGGTGTACGACTGCTACGGGAAGGTCCCACACAAAATAAGTGGGAGCTCAATTTCAGTACATTATTGCGGCACTGATGGCATAATTTGGATGAGGTGAAATTTCACCCACACAACAACAACAACAATAACAACTTGCATTTATCTAGCACCTTTAACGTAGTGAAACATCCCAAGGCGCTTCACAGGAGCACTATCAGACAAAATTTGACACCGTGCCACATAAAGAGATATAAGGACAGGTGACCAAAAGCTTGGCTGAGATAGGTTTTAAGGAGGAGTCTATAAGGAGTAGAGAGGCGGAGAGGTTTAGGGAGGGAATTCCAGAGCTTAAGGTCTAGGCAGCTGAAGGCACGGCTGCCAAGGGTGGAGCGATAAAAATCGGGAGTGCACAAGAGGCCAGAATTGGAGGAGCGCAGAGATCTCGGAGGGCTATAGGGCTGGAGGAGATTACAGAGATTGATAAAGAGCAAGAAATTCTCCCAGTGTCCTTCAAGCAATACTACTAAAACAGATTAAATGATACATGGCCGGCGGAGTGATCCACACCCCTGAGGTACATTCCCAGGCCATGGGAGCCTTCTCCTCCTTGCCAGATTTTCCATGCTTCCCTCCCCCTCTGCTATTCTGCTGTTATCATTTACACCTCAGCTGGACCCATTTTTTGTTTCTTTACTTGTTCTATTACCACCCCCTTCTGCCTTTCACCATCATCCCTTTTATCATTTAATCAAACAGAAAGACTTGCATTGCTATAATGCCTTTCATAACTCAGGACATCCCCAAAGCACCTTACAGCCAATGAAGTACTTTTGAAGTGGAGTCATTGTTGTAATGTAGGAAACGCGACAGCCAATATGTGCACAGCAAGCTCCCATAAACAGAATTGGAGGAGCGCAGAGATCTCGGAGGGCTATAGGGCTGGAGGAGGTTGTAATGTAGGAAATGCGACAGCCAATTTTTGTGATGTTGATTGAGGGATAAATATTGGCCAAGACACCGAGGATAACTCCCCTGCTCTTCTTCAAAATAGTGCCATGGGATCTTTTACATCCACTTGAGAGAGCAGACGGGGCCTCGGTTTAACATCTCATCCAAAAGGCAGCACCTCTGACAGTGCAGCACTCCCTCAGCACTGCACTGGAATGTCAGCTTAGACTTTTGTGTTCAAGTCTCTGGAGTGAGGCTTGAACCCACAACCTTCTGACTCAGAGGCGAGTGTGCTACCCACTTTTTTTTTAAATTATACTTTATTGAACATTAAGAACATTTACAACATCGTGATCATTACATTGTATGATACAAATCAATTCCACCGCCCTGCACAGCCATTCCGCCACCACATTTTAACATCAAAACCTGAAGTTTAATTTGTCACCTGTAACATATATTAATCGATTGTACTTTAAAAATTGGTTGTAAAATACTGTCCTTAAATTCCTTTCTGAATAAAACATCCACAGAGCCTTATAATGGTCTTTTAGCTTATATTTAAAATACTCTTTTAGATTGATTCTCTTCCCCTTAAAAAACAGAGCATTCCTTCTTTGCACAATCACGAATCTAGCCAAACTGAACATTAAATTAATTGCCGCTCCGCTAGACTCTGGCAGACTCTCCTGCAATCCCCATCTCAAAATTGAGTCCCACGGGATTCCCATTCTCACTGTTCGGTCCCCACCCAGCAAAAAAGCTTCACACAACTGTCGAACATAGTACTTAAAGTCATTTAACTGCGGACATAACACCAGTAAATGGGACAGAGTCTCATCCTGTGTCCCACACATTGGGCAAGCTGCCGCTTCCACTCGTCCAATCTTGCACAAGACCGTCATGGTAAAAATCTGGTTATGAGCCAATTTGAAATCCAGTTCAATCCATTCTGGGCATTTAAAATTCGCCCACACTCCCTTCCAAATCCTGTTGAAGTCCAGCTGTGGGTATATACTCTGCCAAAACTCCTGACCAGCAGGTGTCTTGAATCTCCATTCTCTGAATACCTCATAGAAATCTCGAGTATTACAGTTGTCAAATTGGACTAACTCTCCCCCTTTCTCCAGTACAAAGCTTGGAAAAGCAGGACGCATTTTACTTCCTTTGGAGATTTCCGCATTTATTTCTTCCATCCAATCCTGTGGCATTGCCCTCACAATCTTCTCATACATGATTCCTATTGCTTTTCCTTCTACCTCCTGATCCTCCTCCCACACCATGTCCCTCACTATCGCTTCCGGCAACCAACCTGGAATCACCTCGTATAATACATCTTTCACCGATATAATCCCAGCTTTTATAAAAGCTTGATTAAATAAAACCTCTCCTTCGATGTTGACCCACCTGTTCAAAAATAAGGGCTGTTCTAAAAATTCCTCAGCCCCCTTGGGCATAAACTGCACACTTTTTAAAAATTGAGCCCAAGTCTCTACAACCCCCTTATAAAACCTAGGGAGAAGCTTAATCGATTTCAAAAACATACTATTGTATTCCATATACAATATCCCCTGCCCTCCTATCCCACTTTGTTTTAAAAAATGCTCAAAACAACTCTTCCAAAAACTTGAATTTGACTTCTGAAGAAATCTCTTCACCCATTTGATTCTAAAGGATTTTTTCTTCAAATCAATATCTGGGAAGTTGAGTCCTCCCTGATTTCTCTGTCCAATGATGGTATTGTAAGCCACCAAGGCTGGTTTCCCTTCCCATAAAAACCTCACACAAGCCTCTCGGATGGACTTTTCTGCCCACTCAGGAATATCCTCCACCGTCAATAAGTACCATAGCTTAGATAGCAGGAGAGCAGACACCACTGTCGCTCTTCCTTGCACTTTCAACCACCTTCTTTCCCATCTTCCCAAAATCTTTCTAATTTTCATAACCTTCGGTTCCCAATTTAATCGATCCACTTCTTCCCTGTCTTTCTTGCACCCCATATGCACCCCCAGAACTTCCAAAACCTCCACCACCTTAAAGGGACATTCCCCCAACCATTCCCCCCTACCCCTCCCTGCAACCAGGCATTGGGACTTACTATAATTCACTCTGGCACCTGAAGCTCTACAGTATTCCTCCACTACCTCCATAGCTTCCCTCACTGACTCCCTATTTCTCAATGTTAAGGTTGTGTCATCTGTATATTGGTGTATCACCAACACCAGCCCGGAACTGGGTACCACAATCCCAACTACACCTTGTTTCTTTCGCATCATGTAACCTAATGGTTCTGCTACCAATGTGTACAGCAGTGGGGACAGGGGACAACCCTGTCTCACTGATCTCTGTATCGGAAAATACTTAGATAAAAAACCATTACATTTAACACAGCTAAATATGTTTGAGTAAAAAATCCTTATCCACTGAATGAAATTTTCCCTGAAACCAAATGCTTCCAAAACCTTCAATAAAAACTCATGAGAGACCCTATCAAAGGCTTTCTCTTGATCTATCTTTAATACATAAGCCTCCCTCCCACTCTCTTCCATGAGTTCTATCGCATCTCGGATTGAGACCACAGAGTCTGCGATGTCCCGGCCTATGACTCCATACGACTGAGAGGGCCAAACTATCTCCGGTAACACCTCCTTCAAACGATTTGCCATAACCCTCGCCAAGGTCTTATAATCCACATTTAATAGTGAGATGGGCCTCCAATTCTTCAGATCCCGTCTATCCCCTTTATTTTTATAAGCTAAGCTTATGATACCTCTCCTCATAGATGGGGCCAGGCTTCCCTCAATTTTAATTTCCTTAAAAACTTCTAAGAGCAATGGACTTAAAATCTCAAAAAATTCCTTATAAAATTCTGCACTTAGTCCATCGGACCCTGGGCTTTTCCCCCCCTTCATTCCACTTATTGCTATTTTTATTTCCGCCAATCCTACTTCTTTATCACACATGCTTCTCTCATCCTCCTTTAAATCCTTTTCAATAAAAGCAGTAACCTTCTCCATCTCCAAATTGGAAATGTCTTCTTTTGTATATAGCTCTTGATAAAAGCTGCTAGCTGCCTCCAAAATCTCCTCACTTTCATGAATGATCTTCTCCCCAACCTTCAACTCCTCAATTAACGATAATCTCTGTCGCAGCTTCTCTTGCTCTAGAAAATATCTAGTGCATCTTTCGCCCTCCAATGCATCTCTAGCCTTTGCACGGAGAATGGCCCCCTTGCATTTTTCAGCTTGCAATAATTCCCACTCTTCCTTTAGCACCCGGAACTTAGTCTCAGCTCCCTTATCCCCTCCGTCAACTGCTTTACAGACATCCGTAAACCTTTTGTTTATATTCTCTTCTCGATGCCGGTTAGCTGCCGCCCTCTTTTTCCCATAACGTACCGAAAAAACTTTTACCTCATATTTGAAATTGTCCCACCAAACTCTTCTTTCTTTCAAGAACAAAAGTTCCTTCTGAGCATTCTTTATTATATTTATAATCCCTTCTTTATAAGCACTTTCCTTCAGGTATTGATTGTTTAAAATCCACACCCCTGAACCGATCTTAACTCTGCTGTTCCTAATTCTAAGGACCAAAGCAGAGTGATCACTAAAAAATACTTTTTTATAATAAATCTCCATCACCTCCGAACTTAACCCTTCCCGCATTAACACAAAATCTATTCGGCTCTGTTTTAAAACATCACCCACCCAACCTGCTCTGGAGAACTCCCTTTTTATGGGGTTCCGGTCACTCCATAAGTCTCTCAAATTTAAATTTGCCATCATTTTTATAATCATCCCTCTGAAGTTATCCTCTTTAAAGGTCATCTGGGCTGAAATGTCCATCCAAGATAAAAATACATTAAAATCCCCCACTATACAAGGATTTTCCACCTCTGCCACTTCAGTGAATAACCCCCCAAAAAAACTCGCGACGCTTGCAATGGTCGTTCGGTGCATAGATATTAAAAAGATCACAATTAAATCCCTCCATTTTACCCTTAGCCGTAAAAATCTCCCCTCAGTGTCCTTGTCCACCAAGGCAACATTCTCTTCTATGGATGGACTCACCAAAACAGCCACCCCTCTACGGTTATTGTTTGCACAACTTGCAAACACCTCTCCCTTCCAAACCTTCTGAACTCTTTCTAGAATATCCTCATCCCAAAAGGTTTCTTGCAGACACAACAAGTCCGTGCCTTTAAAACCCTGCAACAACTGCTGCAATTTCTTCTCACCCCTCAGTCCGTTCACATTGATCGAGACCAATGTAATCATGGCTCCAAAGAAGGGAAGTATGCCCAATAATCTCCCCATCATTTAATCTCTGGCTCTTCCCTCCTCTCATGCTCCTTCTCAACTTTTCGGGCAGCTGTTGCTTTTTCCTGCAGCCTCCGGCTCTTTTTCCCCTCCTGTTTGACCCCTCCCTGCTGTTTCAGCCTCTTCCTTGCCTTAACTTTGGGCCCAGGAGCTGACCTTTCTCCCTCCTTCTGCCCCTCACTAACCTTTCCCGTTTCACATGATGCCACCCCATCCCTGACTTCCATGTCTCTGTCCCCCTCTAATTCCTCACACTCAAGCTCTTCTGCAACCCCTTGTGCCTGCTCCCTGTCAGATACATAATCCTGCTCCCCGTCAGATACTTCATCTCCCATAGAGAGTCTTCCTGCTGTCGCAGTTTCTCCCACTGTGCCACCCCCCTCGACCACGTCTCTACCTCTGACCCTTGCACCTTGTTCCCTCACTCCATGGGACAATGGCGCACCTAAATTGTTCCCTTCTGACGTCTCTATCTCACCGATCCCATTCTGCTGTCCCTTTAAGGCTCCTGCCTCTTGCACCCTCTCCCCGCCCTGCCCCCTCCCGCTCACCAAAATATCCGACTCCCCGCCTTTCCCCGGAGCACTCACTTCCACCACACACCCCGCTCCTGCCTCCTCTCCCCCCGCAGACACCAGACTCCCCAGGGGGAGCCGAACTGCACTAAGGCTCGAGTCTGCACTCGACCCTTGCTGCCCGCTGCTGTCTTTGTTCCCCTCCATAGCACTCGCCGTGTTTTCCGCCATCTCCATCTCGATCTCCGCTCCGCCAACCTCTGCCTCTTCCTGTGCTCCTTTTTCTTTCATTTTACCGGCTGTGTCCTCTGACTGCACCGCACCTCCGACCGTTCCACACTCCTCTCCTGCTCCTTCTCCCATCTCCTCATCACTCATTTTGCTCCCTTCTGCCACACACTCACAGTGGGCGGGGCCTTTACGACACACCCCACAGCTCTCCGCCTTGCAGCTCCGCGCGATATGTCCCGACTCACCGCAATTGTAACAATACAAATCAGAACAGTTTCTCATGAGATGGTCATGTCCCAGACAATAGTAACACACATTTACTTGGTTATCGTGCAGCACACGAAAGTATTGTACTCCTTCCAGTGTCTCGAACTTCATACTGTAAGGCAAAGACCTCACCCACTCTGGGAACCGCAGCTTTACATACCGGGTTCCGTCTGCTACCCGTGTTCCCGGATAGTACCTCCTCTTTATTTCGGAACAGATTTTAATGTCCCACGACTCCAACTTTTTGCTCAGCACTTCGTCCTCGATGTACACAGGCAAGTTCAAAAATGAAACCACCACCTCCTCTGAATATAGCAGTCACCTCCAAAAATTTCTCCCCAACTTTCAGACTGAGCAGCAGTTTTTCCACCTCCTCACGGCCACTGACCGTCACCTCAAATCCCACATTTGGTTTTGGTCGGCAGGTAAAACAGCTTCCCTCACCACAGTCCTCATGAACTGCCTGGATTATATCCCAGGCTCGAATCTTCTTATCTTCACATTGCACCACCACCGTATTTTCTTAACCAAACCTCCTGAGGTCCCAGCCCAAATCTTTGGGCCTTTTTTCCCCCTTCCCACCACAGTTTCTTCCCTAAAAAAATTCCTCTCGGGAATATTGTCCTCTGAGGGGCCCAGCACTCCAGACCCCTCAGCAGCCATCTGGCTGTTTTTTGTGGGCCAAAAAGGCCCTAAACCCTGAAAACAACACCCCAAAACTCTCCACCAACTTTTTACAAAACTGCCTCCAACACCCAGCTGCAATTAGGCAACCAGTCACACCTGGCTCACTCCTAGCCCCTCCCACCTAGAGAGTGCTACCCACTGAGCCATGGCTGACATTCCTGCCCTCCGCCCTATTACAGACATTCCCCTTTTTTCCATTTCCCAAACACCGCACCCCGCCCCCCCACTGTCTTGTTTTGCACGCTTTGTACAAAAATAATAAATTGCAGGACAATGGAGTTTTACAGTTTAAACTCTTATAATGAAGCATCAGGTCTGTAAGCTTTCTCAATCAATACAGCACCATGTGTACAAGATGGAGTCAGGACCCCCTGGGTCTTCTAAACCATAGCAGTCCTTACAGATGCCTGCAGGCCAATGACAACTCAGCATGTGATCACATGTGAATATAATAGGTATTCCTTACAGATGCCTGCGGGCCAATGATAAATCAATATGCAAATGTTACATCCCCTTTCTTTTAAAAGAAAAATGTTATGCATTACTTTTGAACCTTTCTTCTACATAATGTTCTCAGTAGCATCAACATATAAGTAAACTCAACATTTAACTAGCACCGAAAACATCTCAACGTTTCAATAAGGATGTACAGTTTTTTTTAGGGCAGCGATCCGCCTACACCCTTTGACAGTTCACAAGTCAAGGATAACTCTAGGCTTGACCTCTCATCAGAATGACGGTGTTGTTCCTTGGTGTTCAGGAGGTGCCTGCGATTGCGGCGGTACACCTATCCTTCTGGGGTGCGGACGTGATACGATCGCTCAGTGTCAGCTGGCTGGATGACGACTGCTGGCTTCCAGTAGTCATGCTCCTGGAGTCTGACAGATTCTCCATTGTGCAGCGGCGGCAGTAGTCTAGCTGACCTGTCATAGTATCTCTTTTGGTGTTGCTGTCTCTGTACACGTTTTGCATGCACTTGCTTGCAGCTGATGACCTGCCAGGGCCTGTCTGGGATACGGTGAGGTATCATGGGCTCTTTGACATTTGATGGGTGGCGTTCTAGACAAATGGAACATTTTCCGGCAATGTCCTCAATGTGTTTGCACATTCCGGGCCAAAACATAATGTCACGTGCTCTTTGTTTGCATTTTTCCATGCCCATATGTCCAGCATGAATTTTTGTCAACATCTCTTCTCTGAGACTGGTAGGAATGATGATTTTCTCCCCTTTGAAGACGATTCCGTTGATTTTTGACAGTTCGTCTCTGTGGTTCCAGAATTCAGATATGCTCTGAGGGCATTTCCTCCTTTCCTCAGGCCATCCTTCATGTATGACTTTGCTCAGCAGTGTGAGTTGTGCATCTTTCTCTGTTACTGCTTGGATCTCCTTCAGTTTTGAGTCACTCACAGGTAAACTGTTGTACACCATGTGCACCTGCACATCCATGCCTTCACTGAGGCTGCTGTCCTGGTAGCTAAGAGACTTTCTGGAGAGCGTGTCTGCGACAGGAATGTCTTTGCCTGGATGGTGAATGATTGTGAAGTCATACTTCTGTAGCTGAAGGATCATTTTCTGTAGCCTTGGTGGGGCTGCGGCTAGTGGTTTCCTCATGATTGACTCGAGGGGCTTGTGGTCGGATTCCACAATGACTTGTCGGCCATAGACGTATTGGTGGAAATGCTTACATCCAAACAGAATTGCATATAGCTCTTTCTCGATTTGAGCATAGTTGATTTCACTGTCTGTGAGAGATCTGGAAGCGTAGCCGATGGGTTTTCCTTCTTGCAGTAATACTGTGCCTAGTCCGTACTTTGACGCATCCACTTGTAGTCTGAGCTCTTTGTTGGGGTCGAAGTAAGCAAGAACTGGTCCTGGTTCTCTGGTGATTAGGTCTTTCATTTTCTGAAATGTTGTGTCATGTTGTTTGTCCCACAAGAACTCATTGGATTGTTTGAGCAACTGACGCATGGGTGCATTGATTTCGGAGAGGCTCGGTGCAAACTTGGCTAATTAGTTAACCATGCCTAGTACTGTCTCTAGTTCTGCGCGGTTCTTCGGCGGCTCCATCTTCTTGATGGCGGAGATTTTCTCTGGATCCAGCTTAATGCCATCAGTTGAGAGGCGATGCCCGAAATAACTGATCTCAGTGGATCCGATTATGCTTTTCTCGGGGTTGAGCCAGATACCTTTCTCCCGTGATCTTTGTAGCATCGCACGGAGGTTCCTGTCATGTTCCTCTCTATTCCTGCCATAGATGAGGATGTCATCTACGATTGCGACTACTCCATCGAGGCCTTCATAGGTTTCGTTGATCTTCCGCTGGAATTCATCCTGAGCTGAGATAAGACCAAATGGTAAACGCAGAAATCGGTAGCGTCCAAATGGTGTGTTGAACGTTGTTAGCTTAGATGGCTCTTCTGTGTGCTTGATAGTCCAGTATCCTGATCGTGCGTCCATTACACTGAAGTAACGTGCTCCCACTAGCTTGGGTGTGATGTCTTTTAGCGTTGGTAGAGGGTAGTGAGGGCATTTGATAGCCTTGTTCAAATCTCTGGGGTCGAGACAGACTCTGAGCTTGCCTGTACGTGGTTCCTCAACCACTACTAACGTGTTGACCCACGCTGTCAGCTCTGTTTCCCGGACGATGATTTCTGTATTCTCCATGCTCTGCAGCTCCTCCTTCAGGCGACTATGTAGAGCAAGCGGTATCCTTCTCGGTGGGCAAACCACAGGGGTTGCTGCTGGGTCAAGGTGAATAGTGCATTCACCTGGGATGACTGTCTGCATCTCAACTGGTGCTGTCAATGATAGCACTAGCTTGATGAGGTCCATGTCTAAACATGCCTTTAGACCTAGCACTGGAGGTGCTTGAGTGTCAATGATGTAAAAGTCCAACATCATGTTGCTTTCTTTGTACCTGCATTTCATCACGCATGTGCCTTTTATAATGAGCTGCTCACCCCCATAGCCGGTCAGTCTGCATGAGGTGGGCTGTAGCTCACACTCATCCTTCAAGCTGTGATACTCACTCAGAGGAATTATATTAACCTGAGATCCAGTGTCTAGTTTAAACTTAAGCTCTTTGCCCTGTTTTCCTATCTCAATATCGGCAAAAGCTTGCTCAGTCTCTGAAATCTGTTTTTTCTGTGACACAGAATCAATAAACAGTTCCTCTGCATTTGGCTCTCTATCTGGCATTTGGCTGTCACTCACTGTGTGTACTGTTTTTCCGAAAACAGTCCTGCAAACTTTAGCAAAGTGGTTCCGTTTACCACATTTAGTACATTGCCTTCCTTTGGCAGGTCAGTACTCCTTTTCTCCATGCCAGTTGTTTCCACAATATCCACAGTTTTTGAAGCGTTTTATGTCTGTGTCACCCATTTTTAGAACTCTCGCTGTTCTTTCTGTTCTGAAACATGCTCTCTCGGTGGTGTTCTTTGGTGTGTGTCTATTAACTGCGTGCACTGTCTGTTCACTCGAGCTGTTCGTAGCGCCAGTTATGGTTTTCAACTGTGCTTGGGCTATCTTGTGCGATCTAGCTATGTCCATAGCTTTGTCCAGCGTTAGCCCGGACCCAACATTCAAAAGTTTCTCTCTCACTTTAGCTGAATGTATTCCAAACACGATGCAGTCTCTGACCATCTCATCTTTATCTGCAGATACACAGTCTTTTACGAGCAGTTTTAACTCAGTCACGAACTGTTCAAACGACTCACTAGCTCCTTGTACTTTCTCCTGAAACTTGTACCTAGCGAATGTCATATTTGTCTTGGGCATCACATATGCTTCAAAACGGTCAAAATAACTTTTCAGTACCTTTGCTTCATCTGCGGTGAGAGACCATGTGTTAAAAATGTCTCTCCCTTTTTCTTCGATCCACAGGAGTAGGTAGCTGCATCTTTCTTCCTCCCCTTTGCTTTTCAGTGGACCCGAAAACATCAACTCCACATGTTGCTTGAACTTGCTCCATTCTCTAGGTAAGTTTAAAGATTCCCAATTCATTCGGGGTAAGGGAACTCCAACGATGTCCATTTCAAATCCCACTTCTGACACCATGTCTTGTTTTGCACACTTTGTACAAAAATAATAAATTGCAGGACAACGGAGTATTACAGTTTAAACTCTTTTAATGAAGCATCAAGTCTGTAAGCTTTCTCAATCAATACAGCACCGTGTGTACAAGATGGAGTCAGGACCCCCTGGGTCTTCTAAACCATAGCATTCCTTACAGATGCCTGCAGGCCAATGACAACTCAGCATGTGATCACATGTGAATATAATAGGTATTCCTTACAGATGCCTGCGGGCCAATGATAAATCAATATGCAAATGTTACACCCCCCCCCCACAACCCTTTTCTTCCCTGGGTCTATAATTGCGTAAAAACTGTTAACCTCCAACACCTCCTAGTTCTGATGAAAGGTCATTGATCTGAAACGTTAACTCTGTTGCTCTTTCCACAGATGCTGCCTGACCTGCTCAGTGCTTGCCAGCATTTTCTGTTTTTATTTTAATTGGTCATTCATCTCTGTTATTTGACTTTGCTGTGTGCAAAATGCTGCCATGTTTGCCTACATAACACGTTGTTACAGTTCAAAGTAGTTCAGAGTGCTTTGAGATGTCTCTGAAAGACACGACAAGGCACTATATAAATGTAAATCTGAGCTGTGCATCCCTAATGCTCACTAACTTCATCTCCAATCTTCTGTTACAGATAGGCTTAGTCAACCATATGAAATGGCCTACATTGACTGCAGATATTGAGAATGGAAAAAGTGCATGATTGCCAAACTGATGTGATACAAATGTTAACTTTACAGAGAATGTATCTCAAACCTAATTTCCCGAACAAGATGATAATTAATGTTCTGACTGAGGTAAGAATTCCAGGTAATGAAATGTGAAGCAGGCAGGTTGAGAGTGAGTTGTCACACATAATCTAGGCTGACACGAACTGGCGAGAACAGCCAGATCCAACAGGTAAGTGCTTTCCCAACAGTGCTTGTGGGCCAGGTGTGCCTCCCCCCGGCCCCCCTCAAGCTAACTTGCCACAATCTGCCTCCCTCTCCGTGATTGGCCAACCCGCCCTGCAATCTCCAGACCCTCTCCCCATGATCAGATGTCTCCCCCACACGTGATCTCTCCCCCCGCCATCACTCCCTGAAATCTCTCCCCTGCGATCTCTCCCCCCCGCAATCTATCCCCGCAATCTCTTCCCCCTTGACCTCTCCCTCCACACCCAACCCCACCCCCCAGCCCCCCATGTCCTCTCACTCTTCTCCAGCCCAAAGCTGCGGCCTTATATACATAGGATTACATAGGATATACGGCACAGAAACAGGCCACTCGGCCCAAACAGTCCATGCCGACATTTATGCTCCACTCGAGCCTCCTCCCATCTTTCCTCATCTGAATCTATCAGCGTAACCCTCTATTCCCTTCTCCCTCATATGAACATAACATAAGAACATAAAAAGTAGGAGCAGGAGAAGGCCATACGGCTCCTCGGGTCGGCTCTGCCATTCAATAGGATCATGGCTGATCCGAACCTAGACTCACATCCACTTCCCTGCCCGCTCCCCATAACCCTAAATTCCCTTATCAGCTAGGAAACTGTCTATCTCCATTTTAAATTTATTTAATGTCGCAGCTTCCACAGCTCTCTGAGGTAGCAAATTCCATAGATTTACTACCCTCTGAGTGAAGAAGTTTCTCCTCATCTCAGTTTTGAAAGGGCAGCCCCTTATTCTAAGATTATGCCCCCTAGTTCTAGTCTCACCCATCAGTGGAAACATCCTCCCCGCATCCACCCGATCAAGCCCCCTCACAATCTTATATGTTTCGATAAGATCGCCTCTCATTCATCTGAATTCCAATGAGTAGAGGCCCAACCTACTCAACCTTTCCTCATAAGTCAACCCCCTCATCTCCGGAATCAACCGAGTGAACCTTCTCTGAACTGCCTCGAGAGCAAGTATATCTTTTCTTAAATATGGAAACCAAAAATGTACGCAGTATTCCAGGTGTGGCCTCACCAGTACCCTGTATAACTGAAGCAAGACTTCCCTGCTTTTATACTCCATCCCCCTTGCAATAAAAGCCAAGATTCCATTGGCCTTCCTGATCACCTGTTGTACCTGCATACTAACCTCCTGTGTTTCATGCACCAGGACCCCCAGATCCCTTTGTACTGTAGCACTTTGCAGTTTCTCTCCATTTAGATAATAACTTGCTCTTTGATTTTTTCTGCCAAAGTGCATAACCTCACACTTTCCAACATTATATTCCATCTGCCAAATTTCTGCCCACTCACTTAGCCTGTCTATGTCCTTTTCCAGGTTTTTTATGTCCTCCTCACTCACTGCTTTCCCTCCCATCTTTGTATCGTTGGCAAACTTGGATATGTTGCACTTGGTCCCCTCCTCCAAATCATTAATATAGATTGTAAAGAGTTGGGGTTCCAGCACTGACCTCTGCGGAACACCACTAGTTACTGATTGCCAACCCGAGAATGAACCATCTATCCCAACTCTCTGTTTTCTGTTAGTATATTGCCCCCAATCCCGTGATTTTTTATCTTGTGCGGTAATCTTTTGTGTGGCACCTTGTCAAATGTCTTTTGGAAGTCCAAATACACCACATCCACTGGTTCCCCTTTATCCACCCTGTTTGTTACGTCCTCAAAGAATTCGAGCAAATTTGTCAAACATAAAACCACGCTGACTCTGTCCGATTAAATTATGCTTATCCAAATGTCCTGTTAATGCTTTCTTAATAATGGACTCTAACATTTTACCAACCACAGATGTTAGGCTAACTGGTCTATAGTTTCCAGCCTTTTGTCTACCTCCCTTTTTAAATAAGGGTGTTACATTAGCAGTTTTCCAATCTGCTGGGACCTTTCATGAATCCAGGGAGTTTTGGAAAATTACCACCAATGTATCCGCAATCCCTACCGCTACTTCTCTCAAGACCCTAGGATGTAAGCCATCAGATCCAGGGGATTTATCCGCCTTAAGTCCCATTATCTTACCGAGTACCATCTCCTTAGTGATTTTAATCGTGTTTAGCTCCTCCCCCCCTATAGCCCCCTGTTTGTCCAGTGTTGGGATATTTTTAGTGTCCTCTACTGTAAAGACTGATACAAAATATTTGTTCAGCGTTTTTGCCATCTCCATGTTCCCCACTACTAATTTCCCGGTCTCGTCATCTAAGGGACCAACATTCACTTTAGCCACCCTTTTTCTTTTTATCTAACTGTAGAAACTCTTGCTATCTGTTTTTATATTTTTTGCTAGTTTACTTTCATAATCTATCTTCCCTTTCTTAATTAATCTTTTAGTTATTCTTTGCTGGCTTTTAAATGCTTCCCAATCTTCTATCCTCCCACTAGATTTCGCTACTTTATATGCCCTTGTTTTCAGTCGGATACTATCCTTTATTACTTTACTTAGCCACGGATGGCTGTCTTTTCTTTTATGCCCCTTTTTCCTCAGTGGAATATATTTTTCTTGAAAGTTGTGAAATATCTCCTTGAATGTACACCACTGCTCATGTACCGTCTTACACCTTAATCTATTTTCCCAGTCCACTTTAGTCAACTCTGCTCTCATACCTTCATAGTCTCCTTTATTTAAGCTTAGTACGCTGGTTTGAGATCCAACTCTCTCACCCTCCAACTGAATTTGGAATTCAACCATGTTATGGTCACTCATTCCAAGGGGATCCTTTACTAGGACATTTTTTATTAATCCTGTCTCATTACACAGGACCAGATCTAAGATTGCCTGCCCCCTGGTTGGTTCAGTAACATACTGCTCAAGGAACCCGTCCCTAACGCACTCTATGAGCTCTTCCTCAAGGCTGGCCTGCCCAATTTGATTAGTCCAGTCAATATGAAAGTTAAAATCTCCCATGATTATAGCTGTTCCCTTATTACAAGCCCCAACTATTTCCTGATTTATACTCCGACCAATAGAGTTGCAACTGTTAGGAGGCCTATAGACTACGCCCACCAGTGACTTTTTCCCCTTATTATTCCTTATCTCCACCCAAACTGTTTCACTATCCTGATCCTTTGACCCAATATCATTTCTCACTATTGCAGTGATTCCATCCTTTATTAACATAGCCACCCCACCTCCCTTTCCTTCCTGTCTGTCCTTCCTAATAGTCAAATACCCCTGGATGTTTATTTCCCAGTCATGGTTACCTTGCAGCCATGTTTCTGTAATGGCCACCAGATCATACCCATGTGTAGTTATTTGTACCGTCAACTCGTCTATTTTGTTACGAATGCTGTGTGCATTCAGATAAAGAACTTTTAATTATGTTTTGTGACAATTTATTCCTGCTTTTACCCCCTTTACTACTTTACCTTTATCTTTATATATTCTGTCCCTTCCTGACACGCTCTGGTTTTTAATTCCCCCACTGCTACCTTGCTCTATTGCCTTCTCCGCTGACATTTTTATTTTTCTCTCTCTTGAAACCTCCCCCCCACTAATTAGTTTAAATCCCTCTCTACAGCCGTAGTTATTCGATTTGCCAGGATTCTAGTCCCAGCACTGGCCAAGTGAAGTCCGTCCCAACCGAACAGCTCTCTCCCGTCCCAGTACTGGTGCCAGTGTCCCAAGAAGCAAAACCCATTTCTCCCACACCAGTCTTTGAGCCACGCATTTAACTCTCTGATTTTATTTACCCTAGCCAAATTTGCTTGTGGCTCAGGTAGTAATCCAGAGATTATTACCCTTGTGGTTCTGCTTTTTAATTTGGCCCCTAGCTGCTCAAACTCCCTCAGCAGAACCTCTTCCCTTGTCCTATCTATGCCGTTGGTACCAACATGGACCACGACAACTGGATCCTCCCCCTCCCACTCCAAGTTTCTCTCCAGCCCAGAGGAGATATCTGTAACCCTGGCACCGGGCAGGCAACACAACCTTCGGGACTCTCCCTCTCAGCTGCAAAGAACCCTATCTATCCCCCTAATGATACTATCCCCTACCACTACAACATTTCTTTTTACTCCCCCCACTTGAATGGCCCCTCATTCCACGGTGCTGTGGCCAGGTTACTCACACTCCCTGCAGTCCCTGTTCCCGTCCTCACAGGGAGTAAGAGCCTCGAACCTGTTGGACAAGAGCAAGGGCTGCGGCTCCTCCAACACTACCTCCTGGATCCCTGTACCTGCCTCACTCATAGTCACACCCTCCTGTCCCTGACCACGGACTACATCTGAATTAGTTAATCTAATTGGTGTGACTACTTCCTGGAACACAGAGTCCAGGTAACTCTCCCCCTCCCTGATGTGTCGCAGTGTTTGAAGCTTGGACTCCAGCTCATCAACACGGAGCCGGAGTTCCTCGAGCAGCCAGCACTTACTGCAAATGTGATCACTGTAAACATCAATGGTGTCCACCAACTCCCACATATTGCAGCAGTAACACATCACCTGCTCTCCCATTCTATGTAATTAATTAAATTTATTATTATTATTTTTACATACCTTCTGTCCCGATTCTAGATGATGAATATCACACCTCTATTTAATTGAACTTACCAACTTATAAAGGTTTAAAAGGGAAGGAAAAGTACTCACCAACCAGCCAATCACCTACCAGCTTGGCTGTGATGTCACTTTTGAATTCTGACCTCCCCTTGGAATGTTGCCTGTGGAGCCTGTTTAGGCTGCCTCACCTCGCTGCTCCGACTCGACTCAACACCCGCTGCTGCTCCCGGCTGCCTCGACTGGGCCTCGCCTCGCTGCTCCACCTCCGTGATGTCTGCTAATCCTGAGGCTGGCAGGAAAGACAAGGCCAGAAACAAAACAGAAACAGCACCTAACACCCCACCTACCCTAACTCTCTCACCTACCCAAACTCTCACAGCACTCTCTGCTACTCGCACTCCATGCTGCTTGCACTGCTTGTCTAGCCTCCCCTTAAATGCATCTCTACTATTCGCTTCAACCACTCCCTGTGGTAGTGAGTTCCACATTCTCACCACTCTCTGGATAAAGAAGTTTCTTCTGAATTCCCTATTGGATTTCTTGGTAACTATCTTATATTGATGATCTCTAGTTATGCTCTTCCACACAAGTGGAAACATTCTCTCGGTATCCACTCTATCAAAACCTTTCATAATTTTAAAGACCTCTATTAGGTCACCCCTCAACCTTCTTTTTTCAAGATAAAGAGACCCAGCCTGTTTATCCTTTCCTGATATGTATGCCCTCGCATTTCTGGTATCATCCTTGTAAATCTTCTCTGCACCCTCTCCAGTGCCTCTATATCCTTTTTATAATATGGCGACCAGAACTGTACACAGTATTCTAAGTGTGGTCTAACCAAGGTTCAATACAGGTTTAGCATAACTTCCCTACTTTTCAATTCTATACCTCTAGAAATAAACCCTAGTGCTTTGTTTGCTTTTTTTATGGTCTTGCTAACCTGTGTCGCAACTTTTAGTGATTTGTGTATTTGTACTCAGAGATCCCTTTGTTCCTCTACCCCACCTAGACTCGCACCCTCCAAGTGATAAGTGACCTCCCTATTCTTCCTACCAAAATGTAATACCTCACATTTATCTGTGTTGAACTTCATTTGCCAATTATATGCCCATTCTGCAAGTTTATTAATGTCCTCCTGTAATTTGTTGCAGTCCTCCTCAGGATTGACTATCCACCCCAATTTAGTGTCATCCGTGAATTTAGAAATTGTGTTTTTGATTCCAAAGTCTAAATCGTTAATATCATTATACAGCAGGCTTTCCCACTTGGAAAACCTGCAGGCAACTGAGTAAAAAAAATTCAAATGAGGTCCTGCCGTTAAATTTGGCAGGACCTCCACCTTTTCTGAATTTCCAGGTTTCCCGGCTGCTGGCATTTCCTTCCCCGAGGTTAAGAAGAGATTGGAATGAGTTGACGAGGAACAAAGATCACATTTGACTTTCAATATATTGAGTTATGTATGTCGGTCATGCTCTGACTACACTGTCCTGTGTATGTACAAATTTGATTCTGTTTGTGCATGTCCAGGTGGTGCAAAATATAATGTGGAAAAAGTAGTATTGATTGAGCAAAAGCATAAAGCAAACAGCATTTAATTAACTGGAAACACTATCACTTCAATTTTGGGTTAGGTGCGTGCTGATTGGTGTGATCTAGGCACATGCCTGACAGTGCATTGACCCTGCCTCTATTTCCAAAGTCAACATAATCTGCATAGCAATTCTCATCCTGGTGTTCAAATACCTCCATGGCAACTCCCCTCCCAATCTCTGTAACTTCTTCCAGACCTACAGCCCTCCTCCAACCTTTGGACATTTTGCTATGTTAAAGGTGCTATATAAATGCAAGTTGTTGTTGTTAGCAGCCCTGGGCTTCAGGAATGCTTTCTCATTCTGGCATACAGTGTTGCTAATGAGGTGGAGGGAGGGTTAAAATTTAAAGCGACATTTTGACTGGCGCAATCATTGTACACGTGACGAGGACGAGGTTAACAGTCTTAGTCAAAGTGGGAGTTTTAAAAATGTAAACATGAAAAATGTTGAGGCCCCGCGACAACTGGAAAAATTCACTCAAAAAGGGGAGACTGAGATAGAGACATAAAGAGGAGACAGTCAGACACTGTTGTGCACTGCGTGTGTTGTGTGTCCTGTGTGTTGTATGCACTCTGTGCTGTACGTGCAAGTTTCATGCTGCTTGCTCTGTGTATGTGTGTTAGTAAGTGGCCTGTACTGTGCCTTTTAAACTGTGTCTGTGAGTGTTGCTGCAGCAGAGACAGCAGTGTGGGGACAGTGACTGACACTTAAGTGCCTTGCGGTACCATCTCTCGCACTCTGGGCTGACCAAATTAAACCTCGTCACGTGTACAACGTCTGCGCTGATAGTTTCTGTTTTTATGCCAGTCAATCAGTCCTGGGACTTTGGACAATTACCAAGAAATGTTCCGACTGAAGCTGCAAATTGTTGCTGCACCCTCAATTGCAAAGAGCAGATTTTCTCCATTTATTTAATAATGATCATCTAGTCCCTGTGGCGCTCAGCACAGAGAAGGAATCAGCCTGATACATCTCAGCACAGGATTGGGGACAGCAATCGTGCCCTGTCTGTAATCATTTCATCGAGAAAATCCTTTCTAATCCATTCTGGGGAGAAACGCTCCCTGTAGCCAAACAGAAATCATAATAACTATAATCAGATTACATTAATGTTATATATACACATATATTTACTTTGGTAGGACATTACTATTGCAGGGTCATGTAAATGTGTACTTTAATGTTAGGACACAGTAGGGAATTATTTTTGTGCTGAGTGACAAGTGTAAAGAAAGAAAGAACTTAAGGGTGATTTTAACCCTACCCACCTGGTAGAAATCTTGTGGGCGAGTAGTTAAAATCATCCGGGAGACTTACCCACCGTCGTCCTGCTGACTTCAATTTTAACCTAAGCAGCCAGCAAGGACACTTGCCAGAAACGGGCGGGATGCTGCTTTAACTACGCAGATGATGTCATTGGGTCCTGACTGCCATTTTAATCGTTGGCCTGAGTTGTGACTTTCCTGCCAGGTGACGCTAGTAGTAAGAAGGGTCGGAGCCAGAAGAGGCCCAAAAAGGTAACTTTTTAACTTTCCTTGTGGGGCCATGGAGAGTCAGAGCGCTCCTCAGGCTCCACAAAGAAGGCTTAGGCCTTCCCTGCCCTGGGCTACCCCCTCTCCCTTCCCAATCATGAGTCACTTACAAAACCCCCTCCCCATGACTTACCCGAATGCCAGGGAGTTGCTTTGGTCCTCGATGCCAAGATATCAACATTGAAAATCTCAAAACACAGATTTGAATCCCTGTATAAAATTGGGCCAAGGGAGATGATAATCAGAGAGGTCTATGTGGAGGCAGCCACTGGGCGTCTGGGGAAAAAGGGTGCATGGGGTGAAGCTTTTGAAAAGTATGCATTTTTGGTTAGTGGAAGATGCAGAACTATGTAGAAGATGGTACTTTTACAGGATGAGCACTGTTCATGATTGACCAGTCAGACGGTCTCATTAATGGGACCGGGGAGGATAGACCTGTTATAACCTGTGGGATTCTTCCCCTGTGCACACTTAGACACACCTAAGTCTGTGCCAACTTATACCCGAGTTCCTCGAGTTTGGTTTGGAACCTCAAAAGTATGGTGATGGGTTGCTGAGCGTGTTAGATGCTCGACTGACCCAAAAAAATCTTTACTTGGGTTTTCATGATTATAATACTTTTTCTTTCCTTTTTTGCTAATTAAGAAAGCTGCTTAATAAATCATAAAGACAGGAAGTTTATGACAATATAAATGCACCTTGTATTCCAGAGGTTGAAAGTGAGTAGAATAAAATTCTTGCCACATAAATAACAAATATCACAGCCAATCTCCTCCATTAGAGAAATATATTAACACAAAGGGGACACAGCAGCAAAGTCTTTCCAGCTGCATTAGGAGAAAATAACAGAAATATCCATTAGACTATACAGCCAGCCAGTTCCAATGTATATTTTCAGTCATCCTGGTGTCTCAACGATTTAAAGGAAGACAAAAGAACAAATCCAGGAGAAATCTTTAGCTGCACATTCAGTGCTAATATGTAATTCTGCACTAATCAATACTATCTGTAGTTTGATCTTTCATGCAGACTTGATCTGGAGCTTAGTTTACTTTCCCACTTCTGTCCTGTTACCAAGACCACCTCCTTCTGTCTTCAAAACATTACCAACCTCTGTGAAGGAATTCTACACCATGTAACCTTTTTAGAAAAATACATTATACAGGAAACTTTCTGGTATCCGGCACGGACGGGACCGACGTGTTGCCGGTTAATCAACAATTCCGGATAACCGAACGCTATAGTAAAAGATACGGAGCTCAGAGCTCCGTATAAAGCAACAAACCCTGTTGCTAGCTTCAGAACAATCAGCACAAGTTGCAAGCGTCTCTGTAGCTTAGCAACAGCTTCAGCTACACCCTTACACAGCAACAAATGGAGTAAAAAAAGTAACTAAAAGTAAAAAAAGTTACCTGAACCGACCCCTGAATTTTGCCGGTGGATAGAGCATTCCGGTTATTTAGGGGCCGGTTAATCGAAAGTTTCCTGTATAGCCTTGTTAGAAAAATACACTACCTTATGAAAGAATTCTGGCCTTGTTGAGATAAGACAATGGTTGTCCCTGAAGAGTATCTTATAAGGAACTCTACCTTATAAAACATGACAAGCTGAATTTGGAATTTTCGAAAACCTAACTATGAAATAGCTATGAAAGAATTCTGGCTATTGAAATAAGACAGTTGTTCACCCTGAATAAGTAACCTTATTAAAACAGAAGAATGGTTGGCACCGAATGGATAACCTTATTAAAACAGGACAATGGTCAACCCTGGATAAATGATCTTGACTAAACCTCTTAAGGATGACACATGAGGTAAGGGACATCTGCCCTTTGAACATCAATGGTAAACTCCCAATAACTATTGCTAATGTGGCAGTAAGAATTGCAGAGGTCAGCTAAAAGATGACTAGTGATAATTAACTTGGATCAACAGAAATCTTATGAAATACAACTGAAAAAGTGCATAAATATTGAGGTCTCGAATGAGATATCAGACTCGCTTTAATCGGGCAAAGCAATTCTCGACTACAGGGGCAGCTCTGAAGTCTTCCACTCTTTGTACCTCGGGGATCAAAGGTAATTTGATAATTGATGGATATCATGTATAGAAAATTTTAAGAACTGTAATACTGTAGCAAAATTAAGATTTAAAAGTAAGATTCTCTGTTAAAAATAAGATCATGTTTTTTCTCTTTTTAGGACTATTAACGTTGCGATTGACTGATTCACCAACTGTAAATTGCATGTCGATTCTTTTAATAAATCTCTATATATTTTTTAGAATTGTCTCACATAAGTCTTCTGTATCAATAACTCACGAACCCAATCTCTGTACACTCTTTGGTGAAGAGGTACATTTCTGAAGGGAGATCTCTGGACCCTTATACTATCCGGCACGTTACAGTCTGGCTAAACTTATTAAAAGTGCTATCTGGAGGACGGTAACATTCTCGGGTTGCTCCTTTCCTTTAGGGAGAGATAGACTGGACATTTAGACCCAGTTAAGCATCTTTGGGATTTGGCTATCTCAACCTTTAGTTGAAAGTGAACGTCTGAGAAATACGCCTGATCGGGATAGTCCCAAAGGGGCTAGGACAAGTAACTATCCTTTCCCCTCCACCTCTACCTTTCCCCCACTGCTATTCAGTCTCTAATCTATGTCATTATTATCCCAAGGCTAGATTTCCAATTTCCTGAGGAGATTGGCTGTGATATTTGTCATTTATGTGGCTAAATTTCTCTTAGCCAGCTTCTCTACTTCCAACCTCAAAACTTGCAACTTATTTAGAATGCCATGATTTATATCCTTACCCGCTCAAAGGCCTGAATCTCCATCACTCTGGTTCCTGTCCCGCTCCATTGGCTCTCTGTGTCCTGATTCTCGGTATCAATTTCAAGATCCTTGCTGTTACCTTCAAATGCCTTCGCTACCATACATTACCTCACCTCAGTGATCTCCTTCAGCCCTATATCCCTCCTTACATTCTTTACTCCACTCTTCGTGCCAGCATGACCCTATCCTCTGTAACTCTCTCCCTTCATCCCTTTGTTTTACTTCCTTCCTGTTTTCAAAGGTCTCTTCAAAAAATAATTTTGCTCCTGTTGTCTTACTTGTCTGTTCTTCTCTCCTGCTTATTGTCAATTTCTTTTCTTCTCTACACAGTGAACTCTTCTGAGTCATCTTCTTGATGCGAGGGACGCTTTGGTTATCTGAATTCCACTCAGTAATACTATGAGAATTGCACCAATGTCATTTTTGAATTGGAATAGTTGCAAATGTTTAAAGTTCCTTGTCAAGCTCCAAAAGTTTCCCTCTTGCAGTCATGCAAAAAAGCAATGCCATCACTTTGAGATGGTTTTATTGTGATTCTGTTTCTCTGAACAAAATGGGGATTGATTTTAGAAACATGGAAAGTTTTGCATTTTAAATGGAAGTGGTCAAACGCTGTAATTATAGCAGGTTGTTTTGGTATTCTGGTGTGGGGTTTTGATTAAAGTAGCGTAATTGGTCAGACTGGTGTTTTTTACGCATTCCCAGTGCTTCTTTTTAAATGCTATGGGACAATAGCAACAAGATTTTCAGTGGGCTTCTTTGACACCACTCGTGTATTGTTACCACATGACTGTCTCCTCAGCCGAACCCTGAGCCCAAGCCCTGGACTCGAGAATCTCCGCAGTAACTTCAAATCTGTTGAGAATTTAAGCATTTGGTTGGAGTTTAGCAGGAAGTCACGTGCATCAATGGTCTTGTGCACATGCTGGATTTTAAATCAGCAAGAGTTGGAGAGACGCAGAGCTCCCGGCTCACTTGGAGTCTCCATACTGAATACAGAAAGTTGCCATTACTGCCAGCACAACTGAGGTGTGAGCATGCAGTCTCAAGGCAGAAGGGAAGGAGATCACAAATTTATTTGTGGGGCAAAATGGCAAAGTGCTGATTGGGCCCATATGTTATACTAACCTCTTCTACATTATGTTTAATCCCTGTATATTACAACCTCATACATACCAAGGTAGAAAAGAAGCAACAGCTGAGAATTGCTTCAGAAAAGCATCAAAAAAGCTGACAGCTCAAAAATGGCCCTGAACTAAGGCCTGGATATATGAAAACGAAGGGCAAATTTAGTGAGGCTGCACTCCCAGTGTTGAATCACACTAAATCAGAACAAGGGTTGGAGATAGAGTGACAAAACAATAGCATCAATTCTCAGACCAGTGTTCCCGTTTAGCGAGGCTCTCCATGCAGAAGTGCTAAAGTTACTCCATAATTACATTGAAGGAGCAGCGGGATCAGAGGCTTAAGTTGATGTCGCCATAATTCCAGCACTTGTATTATAGCCAACAAAAAAAAACTTGGGTACATGAATGTATGTTTTATAGTAGTGGCACACACAGAAATTTCTGAAAAGGAATACGAACACTGAAAACAAGAGATACAGCCCCAGAAATTAGGGAGCGCCCCATTTTTGGCTGGTGGGGCACAGGATACGATGCCTGTGCCGGAATGGAGAGGCCTTAGGAGCATGCAGTATTGGGACACGGGCTCCTGCTCCACATTCAGGTAAGTATGGGGGCCTTCCTGCCGCTGAGCCCCACGTTGTGCTGTGTGAGTTCAGCACGTGGCGAGGGAAGCACTCGGGTGGGTCCACAATGCACAGGACCCTAAATTAAATAAGTTATTCTGAAGGTAGAATGTTCCTAACCTGCACTCCTACCAGTGCATCATACCTTATCCAATTGGCAGGTGGCGCACTTCCGACCAGAAATGCGTGGGCGCTTCCTGACCATCATATTGGAGACTTAGGAGACCATTTAGCGCCCGAAATACTGGCACTGCGCAGCTGAATTTCTAGGCCATATTTTCTTGGGGTTTTGGGGCCGTGGCCACCCAGAAAATGTTTTATTTATGACACTTCATTTGATGCATTTTCCAGTTTTTTGGAGTCCACTATAATGCTGCTTTTCAACCCAAAGAATTATCCTGGAAGTGTTACAGATTTTTAGATCTGGAAATAAAAGAGTTGTACATATATAATCTGCATTCCCACTACAGCAATAAAACTACTGAATTTTCAAAGTCTAATTCTGCTTAATATATGTAACACAAAAAGCTGGTACAACATAGAGTACAGCATTCTCTGGGAATAAAGCAGATGAAAAGGAAGGAGACTGTCATGATTAATATTTCACAGGCAGAAATCTTACATCTCCCATTAGCATGTTTTACCTTCTGGATCACTTTACCTCACCTAGACACAAAAGTTTCACTGAAATTCACAAAACAGAGACAGAACTGCAATTATGATCAGCCTGTCAAGCATTGTCGGTAGAAGCAAAGCTGGTCACATGGTTTCTCCCTGAACTCTCAAGCACAAACTATGGCCGAGAAATGTGTTTGTGCCAGCCTGCCAGCATGAACCGTGCATAGGGAACGATCCCTGCCCCTCAACAGGTAGGCCCGAAGCACTCCCAGTATTGGGCCTCGGGCCTCACTTAAATGAGACGGATGAGCTGCGGACGCCTGCTGGCCATCTCCAGGCAACTTGCCAGCAAAGAGGCGTTGAATTTTGGGCCCATTGCGTCATTAACAGGTAGGTCATTAAAAGGGAAGAAGATGCGAGCGGGAAAGGGAGGCCGATCGGGAAAGTGAGGGCGATTGGGATGGGTGGAGCAGCGTCCGGGACATCAGGACAGGGGGGTTTGTGGCAGTGGTTGGTAGGGGGTTGAGTTGGTGATTAGGAGGGGAGCCAAGGCAGTGGTCGGGAGTGGGTGTGGTGAGTGGTGGCTGGCAGCGACTCACGGTGTTAACGTGGAGTCAGGAGGAGCACTCCTGCACCTCCTAGCTCCACATTGAGATAAGTATTTTTTTAAAACTTACCTTTTTGGTGGCAGTCTGCAGTGGTCCCTTTAAAGCCTGCTGGTTAGGCCGCATCCAAACCTGCCTTTCCTAAATGCAGCTGGCTCAGTGCCGGCAGCGTTCAGTACAAACCAATTTTATACAGGGGCCTCAAACAGGTCTTGGGCCCATCATTTGCATGTGCAAAGGGACAATTGCCTGGTTCAGGTGCGGGCTCTGGGCGCCTATATTTTTTTAAACTTACACCAATATGGCGGGCAGGAAGCGCCCATTTATTACAGGCCGCAGTGCGCAAAGGCTTAGGCGTCCATTTAGCTCCCGAAAAACAGGCGTGGTGTTAACGAGTTTCTAGGCCTGTGTCCCATACTCTCTAAAAGGTGGAGCAATGTGGCATGGTTGCATGTGCATGATTGCAATCTGAACAGAGTGGCTGTGATTGATCAGATGGCTTTACAGAGAGCTTTGCGAGAAGGTTGAATCAGTGCATCGGCAGCCGTTGAGTTTCATCTGTAGATGTGGATAAGTGGACGTGGTTTGGTGCATATCCAGCTGAGCTCTTCCCTTACTGTGCCTGGCCCCCTAGAAGCAGAGCTGCCAGCATTAGGTGGAGAATTGTTGGGAGTAACATTTTATGATCAAAAGAGACTGAAGTTGCAAATGTTTGATCACGTGAAGTGGTGTTTCTTTTTTCAGAATCAGATATATTGGCCAAAAATGAATGAGACTTGACCAGTCTGCACAAAGGCAAACATTATGCTTGCTGTCCCATTCCAGTGCTGTTTTTTTGCTGACCGCATAAAATGTACCCTATGTAGGCCGATAAAAAAAGCCGCACAAGGCAAAAAATTGCCTGCTAAAGACCAAGGGAAGGCAAAATAAATGTGGAGGTGGGACACAGAGTCTGTAGGCAAGTTATGGAGCTGCGCAGCACCTGAACTCCATTTTTGATGGATGGCAAAATGGTGCTGCTGCTGCATGAGGTGGGTGTGAGGAAGGTGGCCTTGTTTGACGCTGTAGAACATAGCCACTATACATAGTAGTGTAGCATGCTTGGCAAAAGGTGGTGGCCAAGTTCAACACTGTCCACAGTGCTTGGAAACTGATGTGGAAGATGATAATATGCCTTAAGTGTCAGCTTGGCTCAGCAGTAGACGTCTTGGGCTGGATTTTAATTCAGGGGCAGGCTGGGGTCGCGTAATCCGCATTTCGTGTTATCCACCCGAATCTAAATCGATGTGGGAGATTGATGCGATTTTAACTTAATTGGCCAATTGAGTTCCAGCGTGTGGGAACCCATGGCAAATGAGTTTTTCCAGTCTGAAAGTCGCCTCCGATGACGTCATCATTGCTGCTGCATTTAGGTCTGCAACAAGCCTTGCTTCTTCTGCAGACTGCCAACCTTTTGGCCTTTCATGCTACAGGGACCTGGAGGCAGAATGACCAGCGAGAGACCTAGGTCTGCTCCGAGGTTTGATGACGTTGCCTTGCAGGCTTTAGTTGAGGGAGCAAGAGCTCATAAAGAGATGCTCTTCCCTTCTTCAGGGAAGAAGAAGCCTCCCCAGCAGACCAAGGCTGTGTGGATCCAGGTGGCAGAGGAGGTCAACTCATTATCAGTAACCCGCAGAACCTGGATTCAGTGCAGGAAGAGATTTCATGACCTTCTGCGCACTGGAAAAGTGAGTATGAATTTCCCATCACCCTCAATCTGATCCCCATTGCCTTTCCTCACCAGCACTCAGCTTTAGCAATCTCTTCCTCCACATCCCACTTGACACCGACATCCATGCACCCTTACCCATTCCCTCTCTCTCTATGGTCACATTCACCTAACTATTTGACTATGCACCCCTCACACTCCCTATCACTGTGATGCTATGAAAACAACTGACAACACACAGGGAGGGCCCTTGGTCTTGCCAACTCACTCCAGCTTTGTCTCCTTCTAAGTATCTATGCTTTGGAATCTCTACACTCACTCCTTCATTCTCACTCAACCTCCACTTGTCTCCCTCATTGCAGGAAAAGAGAGCTCACAATAAGCGAGAAAGAGCGAGGAGAGGAGGAGGGCCACCCTCAGTAGCCCACCTCACCCCCTGGGAGGAGGTGGTCCTGGAAATCGTAGGAGTGGAGGAAGATGCGCAAGTGGGGGACGGACAGAGGGGTGCATCACAGCAAGCTGGTGACAGAATAGTTTTCCATCTCTCTCATTGATATTGCATGTGTAACATTTGCATACTGAATTATCATTGACCCGCAGGCATCTGTAAGGAATACCTATTATATTCACATGTGATCACATGCTGAGTTGTCATTGGCCTGCAGGCATCTGCAAGGACAGCTATTGTTTAGAAGACCCAGGGGGTCCTGACTCCATCTTGTCCACACGGTGCTGTATTGATTGAGAAAGCTTACAGACCTGATGCTTCATTAAAAGAGTTTAAACTGTAATACTCCGTTGTCCTGCAATTTATTATTTTTGTACAAAGTGTGCAAAACAAGACATGGTGTCAGAAGTGGGATTTGAAATTGACATCGTTGGAGCTCCCTTACCTCGAATGAATTGGGAATCCTTGAACTTACATAGAGAATGGTGCAAGTTCAAGCAACACGTGGAATTAATGTTCTCGGGTCCGTTGAAAAGAAAAGGAGAGGAAGAAAAATGCAGCTACCTACTCCTGTGGGACGAAGAAACAGAGAGAGACATTTTTAACACATGGTCTCTCACCGTGGATGAAGCAAAGTTACTGAAAAGTTATTTTGACCATTTTGAATCATATGTGCTGCCCAAGACAAATACGATATTCGCTAGGTACAAGTTTCAGGAGAAAGTACAAGGAGCTAGTGAGTCGTTTGAACAGTTCGTGATTGAGTTAAAACTGCTGGTAAAAGACTGTGCATATGCAGATAAAGATGAGATGGTCAGAGACCGCATCGTATTTGGAATACATTCAGCTAAAGTGAGAGAGAAACTTTTGAATGTTGGGTCCGGGCTAACGCTGGACAAAGCTATGGACATAGCTAGATCGCACGAGATAGCCCAAGCACAGTCGAAAACCATAACCGGCGCCATGAGCAGCTTGAGTGAACAGACAGTGCAAGCAGTTAATAGATACACACCAAAGAACACTGCCCAGAGAGCGTGTTTCAGAACAGAAAGAACAGCGAGAGTTCTAAAAATGGGCGACACAGACATAAAACACTTCAAAAACTGTGGATATTGTGGAAACAACTAGCATGGAGAAAAGGAGTACTGCCCTGCCAAAGGAAGGCAATGTACTAAATGTGGTAAACGGAACCACTTTGCAAAAGTTTGCAAGACTGTTTTCGGAAAAACAGTACACACAGTGAGTGACAGCCAAATGCCAGATAGAGAGCCAAATGCAGAGGAACTGTTTATTGATTCTGTGTCACAGAAAAAACAGATTTCAGAGACTGAGCAAGCCTATGCCGATATTGAGATAAGAAAACAGGGCAAAGAGCTTAAGTTTAAACTAGACACTGGATCTCAGGTTAACGTAATTCCTCTGAGTGAGTATCACAGCTTGAAGGATGAGTGTGAGCTACAGCCCACCTCATGCAGACTGACCGGCTATGGGGGTGAGCAGCTCATTGTTAAAGGCACATGCGTGATGAAATGCAAGTACAAAGAAAGCGACATGATGTTGGACTTTTACATTATTGACATTCAAGGTACCTCCAGTGCTACGTCTAAAGGCATGTTTAGACATGGACCTCGTCAAGCTAGTGCTATCATTGACAGCACCAGTTGAGAGGCAGACAGTCATGGAGGAGTTTGCTGACGTTTTCAAAGAAATCGGACCATTCCCAGGTGAATGCACTATTCACCTTGACCCAGCAGCAACCCCTGTGGTTTGCCCACCGAGAAGGATACCCCTTGCTCTACATAGTCGCCTGAAGGAGGAGCTGCAGAGCATGGAGAATACAGAAATCATCATCCGGGGAACAGAACCAACAGAGTGGGTCAACGCGTTAGTAGTGGTTGAGAAACCACATACAGACAAGCTCAGAGTCTGTCTCGACCCCAGAGATTTGAACAAGGCTATCAAACGCCCTCACTACCCTCTACCAACGCTAGATGACATCACACCCAAGCTAGTGGGAGCACGTTACTTCAGTGTAATGGACGCACGATCAGGATACTGGACTATCAAGCTCACGGAAGAGTCATCTAAGCTAACAACGTTCAACACACCATTTGGACGCTACCGATTTCTGCGTTTACCATTTGGTCTTATCTCAGCTCAAGATGAATTCCAACAGAAGATCGACAAAACCTATGAAGGCCTCGACAGAGTAGTCGCAATCGTAGACGACATCCTCATCTATGGCAGGAATAGAGAGGAACATTACAGGAACCTCCGTGCGATGCTACAAAGGTCATGGGAGAAAGGTATCCGGCTCAACCCTGAGAAAAGCATAATCGGATCCACCGAGATCAGTTATTTCGGGCATCGCCTCTCAACAGATGTGATTAAGCCGGATCCAGAGAAAATCTCCACCATCAAGAAGATGGAGCCGCCGAAGAACCGCGCAGAGCTAGAGACAGTACTAGGCATGGTTAACTACTTAGCTAAGTTTGCCCCGAGCCTCTCCAAAATCAACGCACCCATGCGTCAGTTGCTCAAACAATCCAATGAGTTCCTGTGGGACAAACAACATGACACAACATTTCAGAAAATGAAAGGCCTAATCACCAGAGAACCAGGACCAGTTCTTGCCTACTTCGACCCCAACAAAGAGCTCAGACTACAAGTGGACGCATCAAAGTATGGACTAGGTGTAGTATTACTGCAAGAAGGAAAGCCCATTGGCTGTGCTTCCAGATCTCTCACAGACAGTGAAATCAACTATGCTCAAATCGAGAAAGAGCTATATGCAATTCTGTTTGGATGTAAGCGTTTCCACCAGTATGTCTATGGCTGACAAGTCATTGTGGAATCCGACCACAAGCCCCTTGAGTCAATCATGTGGAAACCACTAGCCGCAGCCCCACCAAGGCTACAGAGAATGATCCTTCAGCTACAGAAGTATGACTTCACAATCCTTCACCATCCAGGCAAAGACATTCCTGTCGCAGACATGCTCTCCAGAAAGTCTCTTAGCTACCAAAACAGCAGCCTCAGTGAAGGCATGGATGTGCAGGTGCACATGGTGTACAACAGCTTACCTGTGAGTGACTCAAAACTGAAGGAGATCCGAGCAGTAACAGAGAAAGATGCACAACTCACACTGCTGAGCAAAGTCATACATGAAGGATGGCCTCAGAGCATATCTGAATTCTGGAACCACAGAGACGAACTATCACAAATCAACGGAATCATCTTCAAAGGGGAGAAAATCATCATTCCTACCAGTCTCAGAGAAGAGATGTTGACAAAAATTCATGCTGGACATATGGGCATGGAAAAATGCAAACAAAGAGCACGTGACATTATGTTTTGGCCCGGAATGTGCAAACACATTGAGGACATTGTCTAGAATGCCACCCATCAAATGTCAAAGAGCCCATGATACCTCACCGTATCCCAGACAGGCCCTGGCAGGTCGTCAGCTGCAAGCAAGTGCATGCAAAACGTGTACAGAGACAGCAACACCAAAAGAGATACTATGACAGGTCAGCTAGACTACTGCTGCCGCTGCACAATGGAGAATCCGCCAGAATCCAGAAGCATGGCTACTGGAAGCCTGCAGTCATCATCGAGCCAGCTGACACTGAGCGATCGTATCACGTCCGCAACCCAGAAGGACAGGTGTACCACCGCAATCGCAGGCACCTCCTGAACACCAAGGAACAACACCGTCATTCCAACAAGAGGTGAAGCCTAGAGTTATCCTCGACTTGTGAACTGTCAAAGGGTGTAGGCGGATCGCTGCCCTAAAAAAAACTGTACATCGTTATTGAAATGTTGAGATGTTTTCAGCGCTAGTTAAATGCTGAGTTTACTTATATGTTGATGCTACTGAGAAAATTATGTAGAAGAAAGGTTCAAAAGTAATGCATAACATTTTTCTTTTAAAAGAAAGGGGATGTAACATTTGCATACTAAATTATCATTGGCCCGCAGGCATCTGTAAGGAATACCTATTATATTCACATGTGATCACATGCTGAGTTGTCATTGGCCTGCAGGCATCTGTAAGGACTGCTATTGTTTAGAAGACCCAGGGGGTCCTGACTCCAGCTTGTCTACATGGTGCTGTATTGCTTGAGAAAGCTTACAGACCGGATGCTTCATTAAAAGAGTTTATCTGTAATACTCCGTTGTCCTGCAATTTATTATTTTTGTACAAAGCATGCAAAACAAGACAGCATGAGTTGCTGATAATGATTCTGAAGCTCTAACAGATGGACTAATGATCATCTGCAATATGCAATGTGCATGTAACCTTGTCATCACATCTCTGACTCTTTCCTTTACTCCCCCACAGGACCATTGCAAGCACCCATTCCCACTAGCCAGGAGGAACAGCATGAGCCGCAAGACTCCTCAGAGGAAGCTGCAACCTCTGAGGGCGCAGAATTCACCGCACCCAGCACCAGCGCAGACACTCACACCTTGGTGGGACCTTCGGGACATAGAGTAGTGTTGTCACCTGGTGTATCACAGCTCACAAGTGAGCATCAGCAGATTGTGGAGACAGGGACAGCAGTGGAGAGTCCTAGTCGGAGGGCGCAGGACTCTGCCAGCTCGACTCAGCTGCATGTTGACCCTCTGCCTCTGGGTCCATCCATAAGATCAGCGGTGCTGGAAATCCAGGAACAGATGCAGGAGTCTCTGGCAGGTTTTGTCTCTAGGGTCGCTGCGAGTGTGGAGCGAATGGAGGAGTCCATAGAGCACATGAGCAGAGCATTTGTGGAGTCATTGGCGCATGAACGTATCACCATGGAAAGCATGGCAACGTCCATGGAGGTAATAAGTCACCAGAGTGCAGAAAACATGGTGAGTGTTCAGAATAGAATGACATCTCTGGAGGAGCGATGGTCATCTATTGAACAGAAAACCAGACCTTCATGGAAGTCCTTCTGAGTAGGACTGCCAGTGCAGATACAGGTCACCATGGCCCCCCTGATGTGCAGGAAAGTGCTCTCAAGCCACTTGCAAGCGCTGAGGGGGACCTGACCCATGAGAGGGAAGTTGGTGGCAGACATCAAGGAAGTGGGGGCTCCTCTCCAAGCGCTCACACTTCCATGCCACTGCAGAGCCCTCAGTCAGAGCCCCACCAGAGTCCACACCCATCTGAGATCGGCGTCTCAACCCCTGCACAGCCGCAGGAGCAGCAGACTGTTGCCGAGCCCTCACAGGTTCGCAACCCCAGAGGATGCCCGCCAAAGGTGTTGAGACAGGAGCAGCAGGAAAGTGAGCAAGGGGCCTCCACATCTGCTGAAGCCACAGGGGAAGCACCACGTAGGAGCATGCATAAGAGAAAGATACTGCACAAATAGCCACAAGTGTAGTCACTTGGGTGAAATTTGATATTTTATGTGAAAAAGCCATCAGATGAATAATGGCCCAGAAATTCGGGTCAGGGGCTTACCGCGGGTGCAAGCCCCCGACCTGCACTTACCTAGTGCGCCGGCCATTGAGCTGTGGGCCTGCGTGGGATTCCAATCCTGGGTCTCCTCCAACTGCTGGCGCGCAGTGCTTGCGTATCCCAGGGGCACAGTTAGTTCGATGTGTCCCCTGGGATCACGTGGGCCATGGAGAGCCAATGGTAGCAGGGAATGCTTCATTCATAAGTTTGACAGGAAGAGCTGTCAAACCTATAAATACTATAACCCCCAAAGCATCACTGAAACTTCAAATAAATTTGAAAAAAAATCACATTTTTAAAATATCTATAAATTACATGAAATAACTATTTTAAACAATAATTTAAATTTTTGAAAAAATGAATTACATTTTCTAACGGGGCTAAACATAAACTTAACTTTCTTTAAAGTATTTAAAAATAATAAACCTGTGGAAAAAATGTTTTAATTTTAATTAATTCACCACTTACCTTGTTAAAAGCAGGCCTTGCACCTGCTTTTTAAAAGTATAACTGCGGAGACTTACCCTCCTGGAAAAACCTGGAAGAAAAACATAAGTTCAATGCGCACGCGCTGCCTCTCCGGCGCACGCGTTCGTCCACTGAACCCCTTCTTTCAGGGGAACGGGAGTGCCGGTTTCCCGCGCATGCACAAAACTGGCACTTTCGTTGGCCTACACGTGAGTACCCCGTGCGTACTCACGTGTTGGGACCCGAATTTCTGGGCCATTCCAGGGTACTTGGCACAAACATGCAAAATTTCCTTCTTGTGGTCACACAACACCTGAACGTTAAGGGAGTGGAAGCTCTTGCGGTTGACAAAAATACCTGGAATGTGATGGGGTGCCTTAAGGGCCACATGTGTGCAGTCAACGACGCCCTGCACCCTTGGAAAGACTGCCAGATTAGCTAATCCAACCGCACGCGCTGTGACACTTGCTTGATCCTTGGTGAAATGGATGTGATTGCGCGCGATGGCAAAGAGGGCATCGGTTACCTGCGTGATGCAAGTGTATGCGGCCGCTTGGGAGATGCCGCTGATGTCTGCTGCTGATCCCTGGAATGAGCCTGAGGCAAAAAATTTGAGTGCGGTGGTGACTTTGACGGCCACTGGTAAGGGTTGTCCACCTGGTTCTCTGGGCTCCAGGTCTTGTTGCAGCATTACGCAGATGTCACCCACTACCTCTCACAAAAGTCAGAGCCGCCTTTGGCACTGCTGCTCAGACATGTTGAGGTAGCTGACCCTGTGTCTGTAGACCCTGTTTGGGGGGTATCTCCTGCGCCGACAGGCTTCCATGCGCTGGCCCTTTCTGGCCTGTGCAGCTTCAGCTGGGTGAGCAACAGCTTGGCGCCCCTGTTGTTGCTGCTGCTGTTGCTGCTGCTGCTGTTGTTGCTGCTGCTGTTGGTGCTGCTGCTGTTGGTGCTGCTGTTGTTCCTGGATCTGCTGGTGCCGCGGCTGGTCTTTGTCCTCATCTAATGTCCAGAAGGGAAGGAAATAAATGGCTCCCATGCTTCTGGTATATGCCTCAGTTGAGGAATGATGTTTAGATGCCGGTGTTGGACTGGGGTGGACAAATGTAGGAAGTCACACAACAGCATATATAGTCAGAGAAAACTGCCAGATGATTACAGGTAATCTTTCTAACTGTCCTTTATCACACCTCGGCAGAGAGATAATCACAGCAATCAAAGGTGTGAATGGTGTCCAAACAGGTCAGTCAGGAAAACATTACATCAAAGAACAATGAGGTGGGTCACAGGGGGTCAAATGTTGCAGATGCTGGGGTCTGTATGAAAAACAGAAAAAACCCAAAAAACTTTGCTGGAAATCACAGCAGGTCCGACCGCATCTGTGCAGAGAGAACAAGCCAATGACGACTCGAGTCTGGATGACTCTACGTCAGGTGGGGTTACATGTAGCGTGACATGAACCCAAGATCCCAGTTGAGGCCGCCCTCATGAGTGCGGAACTTGGCTATCAGTTTCTGCTTGACGATTTTGCGTTGTCGTGTGTCTCGAAGGCCGCCTTGGAGAATGCTTACCCGAAGATCGGAGGCTGAATGTCCTTGACTGCTGAAGTGTTCCCTGACTGGGAGGGAACACTCCTGCCTGGCGATTGTTGTGCGGTGTCCGTTTATCCGTTGTCGCAGTGTCTGCATGGTCTCGCCGATGTACCATGCTCCGGGGCATCCTTTCCTGCAACGTCTGAGGTAGACAACATTGGCCGAGTCACATGAGTATGTACCATATACCTGGTGGGTGGTGTCCTCACGTGTGATGATGATATCTGTGTTGATGATCTGGCATGTCTTGCAGAGGTTGCCGTGGCAGGGTTGTGTGGTGGCGTGGTCGCTGTTCTCCTGAAAGCTGGGTAATTTGCTGCGAACGATGGTCTGTTTGAGGTTAGGCGGCTGTTTGAAGGTGAGTAGTGGAGGCATGTGGATGGCCTTAGCGAGGTGTTCGTCGTCGTCGATGACATGTTGAAGGCTGTGGAGAACATGGCGTAGTTTCTCCACTCTGGGAAGTATTGGACGATGAAGGGTACTCTGTTGGTTGTGTCCCATGTTTGTCTTCTGAGGAGGTCTATGCGATTTTTCGCTGCGGCCCGTCGGAACTGTCGATCGACGAGTCGAGCATCATATCCCGTTCTTACGAGGACGTCTTTCAGCGTCTGTAGGTGTCCATCGCGTTCCTCCTCGTCTGAGCAGATCCTGTGTATTCGCAGGGCTTGTCCATAGGGGATGGCTTCTTTAACATGGTTAGGGTGGAAGCTGGAGAAGTGGAGCATCATGAGGTTGTCCGTGGACTTGTGGAAGAGTGAAGTGCTGAGGTGTCCGTCTTTGATGGAGATTCGTGTGTCCAAGAATGAAACTGATTCTGAGTAGTCCATGGTGAGTTTGATGGTGGGATGGAACTTGTTGATGTCATCGTGTAGTCTTTTCAGTGATTCTTCGCCGTGGGTCCATAGGAAGAAAATGTCGTCGATGTATCTGGTGTATAGCATTGGTTGGAGGTCCTGTGCAGCGAAGAAGTCTTGCTCGAACTTGTGCATAAAGATGTTGGCGTATTGGGGTGCGAATTTGGTCCCCATGGCTGTTCCGTGTGTTTGGGTAAAGAACTGGTTGTCGAAGGTGAAGACATTGTGGTCAAGGATGAAGTGGATGAGTTGTAGGATGGCGTCTGGAGATTGGCTGTTGTTGGTGTTGAGTACTGAGGCTGTCGCAGTGATGCCGTCATTGTGGGGGATACTGGTGTAGAGTGCCGAGACGTCTATCGTGGCAAGGAGTGTTCCTGGTTCAACTGGACCGTGGGTGCTGAGTTTCTGTAAGAAGTCTGTAGTGTCGCGACAGAAGCTGAAGGTTCCTTGTATGATGGGTTTCAGGATGCCCTCGATGTATCTAGAGAGGTTCTCACACAGGGTTCCGTTGCCTGATACGATAGGACGTCCGGGTGTGTTGGCTTTGTGTATCTTTGGGAGGCAGTAGAAGTCTCCCACGCGGGGAGTACGTGGGATGAGAGCACGTAGGATGCTCTGAAGGTCTGGATTGAAGGTCTTGATCAGTCTGTTGAGTTGGCGGGTGTGTTCTTTGGTCGGATCTGCGGGTAACTGTCTGTAGTGTTCCTGGTTGTCCAGTTGTCGGTATGCTTCTTTGCAATAGTCCACTCTGTTTTGTATGACGATGGCTCCTCCTTTGTCTCCTGGTTTGATGATGATGTTGCGGTTGGTCTTGAGAGCGTGGATGGCGTTGCGTTGTGCTCGGGTGACATTTTGGACTGTCTTGTGAGTGCTGCTGATGAATCTGGCGTTGATGCATCTCCTGACAGCTTGAGCATACATGTCAAACTTAGGGCAGCGGCCCTCTGGAGGGGTCCAATTGGACCTGTTTGGACACCATTCACACCTTTGATTGTTGTGATTATCTCTCTGTCAAGGTGTGATAAAGGGCAGTTAGAAAGATTACCCGTAATCATCTGGCAGTTTTCTCTGACTATATATGCTGTGCCTATATGCTTCTCTTCACTTCACCTGATGAAGGAGCAGTGCTCCAAAAGCTTGTGATTTCAAATAAAGCTGTTGGACTATAACCTGGTGTTGTATGACTTCCTACATCAGTTGAGGAAGCGCTCAGTGAAGGTGGTGAGAGGGGTTTCCCAGGAGGTCACACTCGAGATGAGTGTCAGGCTCCAAACTTCCACAGCTGTGGTTATGCCTTCTAAAAGCTCCCCTAGACCTAAGACTAAAAAGTCCTGCCACCTGCAAATGATGGCTGATCAAATCTCCTCTTTAATGGTTGAGCTGCAGCTGATAATCGGCAATCCAATTGTGCTCCCGCCAGGTTTCACCGTCATGTTTCAGAACAGGTGTGTTTCACGTGGGAAAAGGGTTAAATTCGCAAAGGCCTATCAAAATGGCATTATAGAGGCAATTTAGTGCTTGTTAAGGGCCTTAACAGCCTATCCCACCTCATGGAGGCAGGACGGAGATGGGACCATTATAGACACGAAGTAATCAAAATTGCTTGGAGGTGGGATGGAGGCAGGGTTGGGCCCGCATGCCAGTTTTTGCAATTTTAACCCCCCACACGCCTCCAATTCCGCCTCCACGGCCCAATGAAAAACCTGCCCCTTGTCTCTGAGTCAGAAAGATTGTAGGTTCAAGCCACAATATAGACTTAAGCTCATGCTGACATGTCAGTGCAGTACTGAGGGAGTGCTGCAATGTCAGAGGTGCCATCTTTTGGACAAAACGTTAAGCCAGGTGAGGTGGATGCAAAAGATCCCGGGGCACTGTTTCAAAGAGGGGCAAGGAGTTCTCCCGGTGTCCCAGCTTGCATTCCTCCCTCAACCAATGCCTCACAAATAGATTAATTTTCCAATCATTTGTTGGCAATTTCTGAAACCTTATTGTGAACATATTGCCTGGTGTGTTTGCCCAATGTAATTCATTGGTAGTGAAGCATTTTAGGACATTCTAAAGAAAATGAAGCACTTTCTAAATGCAACTTTGTTCTTTTTTTCATTCACATCTTCCTACTTTCTACCAAAGCCAACCCAATTTACAGTCTATACTCTTCCAATGTCCTTTCTTTCCAAAGATTCATTGATACCAATTATCCAACTGAGCCTTTACTCATTCCGTGACATATTGAAACCGACCCAGGTATCATTACATTCAGAGTTCTGCCTTTCAACCTCATGAATTAGGGAAGAAATATTTTACGCTGATGCCAATTAACATAAACAATGAGTGACACTCTGTGGGATCAAGGTCAAAGGTGTCCTTGACTCTCAGAAATGAATTAGAATTGAAGGACTTATTGGCCAGATTCAAACATCATTATAGTGAACAGTAGATTCTTCATGTGCCCATTATAAAGCAAAAGTATTTATTTTGATGAATCTGACTGCTGAAGTGATTGGTGCTACAGCTGTTTAACAATCAGTCAATGTTCTGGGGATTGTAACTACTGACATCTAAATACTATTACAAAACCTTATTTTTTTCCCCTTAGGCTGTATAAAGCCAGTGGTTTTTCTTGTAGTTTTATTAATGCCCTCGAATTAAGATGAATGTTTCTTCCTGGGAAAATGTAATTTTGTTTTCAGGCTGGATTCTCCTTAAATGCGGCCCAATTCGAGAGAATGTCATCCTCCCAGTATACTGTGTAAAGCAGATGTGTGAAATCTGGCTTGATGAAGAGATTCGTGAGTGAAATTACTGCTCACTCTATCTGCTGTGACTTAACATGGCTCTGTGTAAAGGTCATTGTGTGCAAAGGAATTAAACAATTCTTCTGCTATAAAGTTTACAAGAAGCTTTCAACCAAATTCTCTGCAATTAACCATTTTAGTACCAGTACCATTTTTCATATTACTTAAAACACTATTTTCTCAGCTGATTTGCATACATTTTTTTAAAGTAATGTAATTCACCTGCTTTTATAGGTTATTTTCATTGGCCAGTGGTCTTCAAATCACAAGAACTAAGTATAGCAAATGAGAGCCGTAACACTGGACAGAGACGTTCAACTTTGCACATAATGGGCAGGATTTTCATTGGGCTGTGGAGGCGGGATTGGAGGCATGTGGGGGGTTAAAATAGAGAAATCAGGGGGCATGAACGCATCCCACCCCCAACCCGCCTCCATGCCAGTTTCAAACGAGGCGGGTACCCGACCCGCACTGGGACCTGCCTCCCTGAGGCGGGAAGGGGATTAGTGCCAATTAACTGCCTGTTAACAGGTAGTTAACAGGCAGTTTTTAGCCTAATCCCTATTTTCATTCTTGAAGTGTGGGATTCCCGATGGCTCCAAACCACGCCAAGTTAGCGAGGCAGGCCATCAGGCTGAAGGGCTTGGAGGGGTCGAGATGTCCGGTGTTCAGGTGAGTGATGGGTGCATGAGTGCAGAGCTAAGTGTGTTTGGTGTGTTTAAAGTGTTTAAAGAAGTTTTACTTACCTTTACAGCCTTCCTTCCTTCAGGTCTCGGGAGTTCCTCATCTCATCGGCACAGAAAGCAGAATGGCCGCAATCTGTCAAAAATTGCAGCATTCAGCTTTCTGTTCTGGAGAGATCTCTAAATCATCCTGAGAGGAAGGAATTAACTTGGAGTACAGATTGTCAGTGTTTGACAGCTTCAAACAGCTGTGAAACGCTGATATTTCATCTGTCAAAAGGTCTTGACAGATGAAATATCAATCTGTGACGTCACCTGTTGCCGGGTGGCCCTTAATTGGCCTGCTAAGCCCACTGGGCGGGCTCAACAAGGTCAATCAAGTCAAAATCGCGTGGGTTGGCTACAACTCGAAGGAGGCGGGACTACAACCCCGAAAACCTCCTACCCGCCTCCTCAATGAAAATCCAGCCCAGTGATTCAAGGATTCAATGATTTCAGTAAATACCACCGGACATTAAACAGTTTTTGGCACAGACCAGAAGAAACAGTCAGAGGCTCAGGTAAGGATGGCTAGAGGCATATAAGAACATAAGAAATAGGAGCAGGAGTAGGTCATTCAGTAACCTTTTATGTGGCACCTTATCAAATGCCTTGTGGAAATCCAAATACACTACATCAACTGGTTCTCCATTATCCACTCTGCACATTACATCCTCAAAGAACTCTAGTAAACTTGTCAAACATGATTTTGCTTTCATAAAACCATGTTCACTCTGCTTGATTGTATTGTGATTTTCTAAATGTACTGGTACTACTTTCTTAATAATGGATTCCAGCATTTTCCCAATGACAGATGTTAGGCTGACTGGCCTATAGTTTCCTGCTTTCTGTCTCCCTCCTTTCTTGAATAGGGATGTTACATTTGCGGTTTTCTAATCCGCTGGAACCTTTCCAGAATCAAGGGAATTTTGTTAGATTACAACCAAGGCATCCACTATCTCTACAGCCACTTCTTTTAAGACCTGAGGATGCAGGCGATCAGGTCCAGGGGACTTGTCCACCTTTAGTCCCATTAGTTTGCCAAGTACTTTTTCTCTAGAGATAGTGATTGCTTTAAGTTCCTCCCTCCCTTTTGCCCCTTGATTATCTGCTATTATTGGAATGCTTTTAGTATCTTCTACCGTGAAGACAGATACAAAATATTTGTTCAAAGTCTGTGCCATTTCCCTGTTTCCCATTATTAATTCCCCAGACTCATCCTCTAAGGAAGGATATACGTGCATTGGAGGCAGTTCAGAGACGATTCACTCGGTTAATTCCAGAGATGAGGGGGTTGACTTATGAGGAAAGGTTGAGTAGGCTGGGCCTATACTCATTGGAATTTAGAAGAATGAGAGGTGATCTTATTGAAACATATAAGATACTGAGGGGGCAAGACAAGGTAGATGCAGAGAGGATGTTTCCCCTCGTGGGGAAATCTAGAACGTGGGGGCACAGTTTTAGAATAAAGGGTCGCCCTTTTAGAACTGAGATGAGGAGGAATTTCTTCTCTCAGAGGGTCGTAAATCTGTGGAATTCTCTGCCCCAGAGAGCCATGGAGGCTGGGTCATTAAATACATTTAAGGTGGAGATAGACAAATTTTTGCAAGATAAGGGAGTGAAGGGTTATGGGGAGCGGGCGGGGAAGTGGCTTTGAGCCCAAGATCAGCCATGATCTTACTGAATGGCGGAGCAGGCTCGGGGGGCCAAGTGGCCTATTCCTGCTCCTATTTCTTATGTTCTTAAGGGACCAATGTTTACTTTAGCTACTCTCTTCCTTTTTATATATCTGTAGAAGCTCTTACTGTCTTTTATTTATATTTCTTGCTAGTTTACTCTCATAATCTATCTTCTCTCTCTTTATTTATGTTTAGTCATCCTTTGCTGGTTTCTAAAAATTTTCCAATTCTCTGGCCTACCACTATTCTTCGCAATATTGTATGCCTTTTCTTTCAATTTGATTCTATCCTTAACTTCATTAGTTAGCCACGGATGGTTCATCCTTCTCATAGAGTCTTTCCTTCTCACTGGAATATACCTTTGCTGAGAGTTATGAAATATCTCCTTAAATATCTGCCACTGCTTATCTACCATCTTACCTTTAATCTATTTTCCCAGTCCACTTTAGCCAACTCTGTCTTCATACCCTTGTTTAGCCTTTATTTAAGTTTAAGACATTAGTTTCAGACCCAAGTTTCTCACCCTCAAACTGAATGTGAAATTCTATCATGCTATGATCACTCTTCCCTAAGGATCCTTTACTATGAGATCATTAATTAATCCTGCCTCATTACACATTACCAGATCTAAAATATCCAAAACTTTGGTGGGAGTTAATAGGCACAATTGAAAGCTGCAACTGAAAACCACAGGGAAAAGCTTCAAGGGTTGAGTGGAGACCACTAGATGCAACACTGAAGTTCAGATTAGGACTAGACGACAGATCTCAAAGGTGTATGTGAGAACCTTGATAAATCTTGCACTGAGAAGCAATTTTAACCCTACCTGCCCGGCAGAAACTGAGCAAGTAGGCAGTTAAAAATGCCCTGAGTTACTAATTTGCCCTGGAACTACCAGGATCCCGCCAGCCACAATTTTAACCTGCCTCATTTCTCCGCCCAGAGTTAAAATCATAGCCAATAGCGTAAAACGAGTGTAGCTGAAGTACATAGAAACGGCAGTGCAGACTTTAAAAAGACAGTTCAGCCTGTGCAATTCAGCAGCAGACTGGGGGGAAATAAGGTAAAGAAGGAATGGTGACTCTCAGTTGACTCTCAGGTAACTTCACTACATGTCTCATCAATCTTTTTTTATCATACCTGTAGGAGGAATTGGTGCACAATGCCCACCAAAGGCAGGCCACCAGAGGGGACATTTCCACCTTGGAATACCTCATCCCCTTTGAGGAGAAGGCTATGGAGCTTGTGGGAAGGCAGTCAGTTCTTGCAGTGGGAGATGGAGAGATCAGTGGCATATTGCCGGCACCCGGTAAGTGACTGACCACCTACACAGGGTGCATCCCTGTGAAGCACCACACAGGCTTTCATCCTCTTCTCTGACTCTTTAATCCCAAGGGAGTATTTCACACTCATTTTTAGCTTTTACCCTCCTTTCCTGTAAATCCACCAAAGAGGAGGAAGGTGATGACGATGAGGAGGTAAAGGAGCAGCCAGAAAGAAATTGTGCCCCGGTGGATTATGACTAGGATGATGAAGACCAGGCCACCCAGGAGCCCCAGTTGCATGATACTGCTTTCTCTCAGGACAGCAGTATATGTCGGGCCTCTAGCTTTCCACCTCAGCTATGCCAGTGGAATGTGGGAACCAAGACCAGGCTGCCCAGGAGCAAATTCCAGAGATGCAGCCAGCAGCAGTTCCCTGCCAGGAGGAGGCTGCCATGAGATGAGGACTATCTCTGTCTTGTGAGCCTTTGGTAGAGCACAGGGATCCAACCATCTCCCGTGATCCTGGTCCTCAACTGGCACTCAGAAGAAGCACAAGAATAAGTGAAAGAAAGACACATAGAAGTATGGAGCTAAGAAAGATTAGCTTGATTGTATGTACCTTGGAACTCACTAGAATGTGCACTTAATCTTCAAGACAGAATCTTGTGGTATCAGTTGGGAGCTGTTACAATGGATTAGGAATTAGTTACATTCCCATAGGCAGGATGTTGTGGTTCATGGCTATAATCTGCTCGGAGGCCGGTTATTAGTGGTGTCCACAGGGATCTGTATTGTGGCCGTTGCTTTTTACTATTTTCATAAATGACCTAACTGTAGTTGTTGAGGGAATGGTCTGCAAGATAGCAGACGACACAAAAATTTACAGGAATGTTAGAACTACGCAGGAAATGGAACTTCCGCAAGCAGATCTAAATGTGCTGGGGGAATGGGCCAAATTCTGGCAGATGGCCTTTAACTTAGATAAGTGCAGTGTAATGCACTAGGGCAGGATCAATACCAAGTGTACTTACACGCTACATGGTGCCAAATTAAAATCAGTTGAGAGAATGGGATGTTGGCGTTATTGCTCGTAACTCTCTAAAGATTCATGACCAATGCTGAGAAGCCATCGCCAAAGCAAACAGGGTATTAGGTTGCATAAATAGAACTACTCAATATAAAACAAAGCACGCCGTCTTGTACAAGATCCTGGTTAGACTGCATTTGGAATATTGCATCCAGTTTTGGTCCCCTCACGTGATGGGCGATATAGAAAATTTAAAAAGCAGAAATCTGTATTCAAAACACTCAAACTCTTCTGTGTCAGGAAGTCCTCATTTCTTGATCCTGCCTTGATCAGCTGATTCTAGCAGCGGCTGCACCTTATAAGTCTCAATCTAAGTAACCTAGAGTGCATTAGGGGTGCAAGACCAGGCAACTGGGAACTGCAGCGGCTTTGGCCCTCACTTTGATGTTTGCAAATGATTTAGTCGGGACTTGGAGGGTGGATTGCAGGAAGGCTCAAAAAGCACAAGGGAACTCGGGAGAGATATTTTCATGGCAGAAGTCATGTGGGAATAGCTGCCACCTGATTTTCCAGAATTTCCTGCGCCATGTATACACTGCTAATGCGCTGAAAACCGCGAGGAATTTCAGCCCTGTGACTTCACATGCTGAGGTGGTGAAAGACAACGGGAAGGTTAATCAAGAAGTTGTGCCTTCACTGACAGAGTCTTGCATTTAATGCCCGCTCTTCCCAAACCGAGGCTAAGATGAATAATTGAAAGTTAGAACAATGGTCAACAACAGCCTAGCCAAGCCTCATTCTGATACAAGAGACATAAAATAAATAGGGTTATTTTATATACTGGGGACTAATATAAGCATAAATGATTAGTATATGCATCAGGAACTAGTGTAAGTAGTGTTAGTGTATACACTGGAGACTAGTGTAACTGTTGGTGGTTACTGTATGAATAAGAGACTAGCGTAACAATAGGTGGCTAATATATGTACAGGTTGTTAAAGAGAAAAGATACCTCACAAGAAAAAGCTATTTGGTCTATTGAGCCTGTTCCTTGTAACAGGCCATGTGCAGTCTGCACTGTCACAGACTTCCCTAAATTGTAAGGAGAGTCATAGAATGATACAGCACAGAAAGAGGCAATTCAGCCTGGCATGCCTGAAAGAGCTATCCAGTTAGTCCCACTCCCCTGCTCTTTCCCCATAGCTTTGCATTTTTTTTCCATTTCAAGCACATATTATATTCCCTTTAGAAAGTTACTATTGAATCTACTTGCCCCACCCTTTCAGGCTGTGCAATCCAGATCATAACCAATCACTGTGTAAAAAAATCCTCCTCAACTCCCCTCTGGTTCTTTTGCCAACTATCTTAAATCTGTCCCCTTTTGTTACAGATTCTCCTGCCAGTAAATAAACAGTTTATCTTTATTTACTCTATCAAATGACCACAGGGAAAATTTCCAAGAAAAGATTTTGCAAGATTTCTCCCTGATCCATGAAAGCAATCTTGCAAAACTTCAGGCTAGCAATCTGACTTTCCAATCCATATTTGTAAATCCTGCAGCACAATAAGAGACCCAATTTTCCCAATGTTGAAAATGCTACTTTATCTCTAACAATCAGAATATGACAGATCTGGCACTAATATCTGTTTACACAATGCCACATTTTTTCAACAGAGTTTTAATGGAGTACCAGCCACTTGTGAACAAAGACATCAATGAATCCAGTTATCGGGGTGTGGATCCAATGACCACTTTCTGATATTACTTAGCCACTGGACTAAAGATTGCCAGCTTGATGATAACTATGGATGATGTCACCTCAATCGTCCTTGTATTAGTATTGTCAGAGGAAACATGAAACAACAGGGTAACGTAACGACACGGAGGAGACGAGCTAGAACCAGCCCTCACCCGTGTGAAAGGGTATTCTGATCACAGTTTAATCACTTAGACATGCTAGAGGGGCAGCACCTTTTAGAAGTTCAGATTCAGCAGGGAGGTAATTGTAGTGTATGTACCCGTCTACCTTTAAGGAAACTATTGTATGTAACCGTTCACCTTTAAGAGAACTACTTTAGGTGTGGCACTATTTGTTTGGCTTCTGTATACTGTAATACCGATAGTGACCACACCAGTATATAAGTGTTGTGGCAGGATTGCTGGGGCAGATTCGCCCTGACCTTCGAATAGTAAAGACCTGTTTGTTTGTTACTTCTGAAGTCTGTGTATTTATTAACTGCACAACCCACAGACTTTACAGTGGCGACGAGTCCGATCGTACCCTGCGGCAAGACTACCAAAGCAACGAAGAGCGTCGAAGAGAGGCAACCGCCCTCGGCGTGCTGCTGAAAGAAAACACGAGGCTGCAGCAGGAGGAAGGAGGAAGACTTTAGCAATAAAAGCTTCCATCTGCAACAGGCACTGACTACCCTTCTACCACGGTGCGGAGTGAGCCGATCAGCTGGAAACAAGGCGGCCGCGGAGACTGTGAGTAGGGGAAGGTGTAGAGAATATCCGGAGGATAAGGGCTGTGCACTCGACCACGGTCGAGGGGGAACGGAGCCGGTCAGAAAGTCAGGTCCAACGGCGTCGTGAGACAGTCGGACCTCGATCGGTGGGGGAAAGCCGGGCAGCGACCGCAGCCACGAAACGCTGAGACTGGGAGTAGGTGCGGGAAGAGAAACCCAGCCGCAGCCAGGGAGGGAAACACCGGTCTGCGAGAGGGCTGGGAGGCGAACAGGAACGTGCGGGAGAGAGAGCGACAGAGCCGGGTACGGAGAGAGAGACTGCGCGAGAGCCAGTCCAGCGGCTGAACTGTCCTCCGTTAACGGGGTGTACCCAGCGCCGGTAGAGCCGTGCGGGCGGGAGGAAAAGACAGAGCCAAGTAAGGGGAGCTGCGCGGAAGCCAGCCAGCGGCTGAACCTGTCCGCTGTGGGGGAAGCGTACCCCTTCCACCGGGAAGAAACGCGGGAAGCCGCCATTAGGCGGAGAAGACGACAGAAGCGGGAAACCGCCATTGAAGTGGGCGGGGCGAGAAGGAAAGAGCGGGAAACCGCCATTTTCGCGGGAAAACCGCCATCTTAGAAATAAACAAATAAATAAGAATATTTAAAGAAATACTTGTGTTGTACCCAAGGAAAGGAAGATGCCTAAGCGGGCGGACATCAATGAGTTCAATCAGGAGATAGAAGACTGGGCCACATACGTAGAACGTATTGAGATACATTGTAAGGCTAATAAAATAGCTAAGGATGAAAAAGCTTTAACCTTACTTAACATGATGGGTGCGAAAACATTCGGGTTGTTGAAGCATCTTCTCTCACCAGCTAAACCAGCAGATCAGACTTTCGATGATGTGGTAGCAGTGCTGAAGGATCACTTGAACCCCACACCGTTGATGCTGGCTGAACGATTCAAATTCTACGCAAGAACGCAGAGGAAAGACGAAAGCAATGCGGAATACTTGGTCGAACTGCGTAGGCTAGCGAAATACTGCCAGTTCGGAGGGAATCTGACAGAGGCACTGCGTGACAAGTTCGTATGCGGATTGTCCAAAGAAGGAACGCAGAAGCGACTACTGGAAGAAAATGACCTCACACTGGACAGGGCTGTCCTCATAGCTGCATCGCACGAAGCCGCAGCGAAAGGAACGGCGGAAATGCAGCTAAAGGCGGCGGCACTAGGGGTGGACCAAATTACTTCGAGCACAATAAAATGCTACCGTTGTGGGAAGGCAACACACGACCAGAATCAATGCTGGTTTAAAAACCAAGAATGCAGGAAATGTGGCAAGATCGGGCACATAGCTAAGGTATGCCGGTCAGGAGCAACGTACAACAATAAGGAGTCACCACAAAAATGGTACGGAAAGGTGCAAGAGGTGACCAAGAAGAGTCTGAGGGAACAGAAGTTGGTCTCACACTCCAAATGCAAAGGACTGGACAGTCTGAGAATTCACAACGTGAGCAATGAAGCTGACCGACAAACTATCTGGATAACGCTACAGATTGCAAAGGTCCAAGTAAAAATGGAAGTGGACACCGGATCGGCGTTGACGGTCATGAATAAGCATGGCTACAAGAAATTTTTCAAGCATATTCCACTACGGGATACGGAACTAGTATTACAGACATACACGGGGCACAAAGTAGTCCCCATCGGGAAGATAGAAGTCAAGGTGAGATACAAGGATAAAGATCATCACCAGTTGGACCTGTATGTATTGCCTGAGGGAGGACCACCGCTTCTGGGGCGGGAGTGGATCCGAAAAATAAAGTTGGACTGGCAGTCACTAAACACCATGACGGTGGATTCCGAAAAAGAGGATGTCAAACCTGAACGGTTGTCCAGAATATTGGACGAAGCTAAGGAGGTATTCCAGCAAGGACTGGGAACACTGCGAGGAATTAAAGCAAAGGTTAAGATTGCAGAGAATGCAAGCCCAAAGTTTTTTAAGGCCAGATCGGTACCTTACGCAATACGACCAGCTGTGGAGGCAGAACTGGAAGAACTTGAACGATCAGGGGTTCTGTCAAAAGTGGACTGGAGTGAGTGGGCCACGCCCATTGTTCCCGTCATGAAGTCCTCACCAAGTAATAAGCCAGGGGGACCGGGGAAGGTCCGTATCTGCGGAGATTTCAAGATTACTGTGAATCCGGTGCTTCACACGGTACAATACCCGCTTCCGCGGATTGAAGATTACTTTCAGTTTCCCTTCTCGTGTTTGATCAGGTATCTGCCAAGACTCGGTTTCACAGCCACATCATTTTCCTCAGCAACTGTCTCCGGTTCCGACTTACTCCACGTGGATTCCAACTAAACTTCCACCCTTCGTGCTTCGGATCCACCCAGGATTACAAATATCTCCAAGATATTCATCGTTCCTCGAACTACTGCTCTCGCCGCATCCTGAGATCCACGCTCAACGCCATGCGGCGCCACATGAACACACTCGACTTCTCTCTTCAGCAACACCGGCGCACTCTATCTCAAAGCTGTCCGGGTCCTCAGTTCCACTTCATCCTTCGACTCATCCGACGCTTCAACAAAAAACTTTTCTTCTTCCTTTCCGATGTCAAGGATCGCAAGCTTCATCAACTCTTGGACACCAACGCCCCTCCGGAACCTTCTTCCCCTTCACTTTCCTCTGACCCCCCTTCTCCCAATCTCACCCCCTGCCGTGTGTTCACTATCCCCTCTGACCTTCCACTCTCTGACCCTGAACGATCAGTCCTCAGCAAAGGCCTGAGCTTCATCCCCTTACGCCCCCACCTCAATGAATTTCGAGCTCGGCACGATGCTGAGCTCTTTTTCCGCCGCCTTCGTCTCCGTGCCCACTTCTTTGGCCAGGAGTCCTCCCCCCGCACAACTGACCCTTTCTCCCGCTTGCAGAATTCCCATTCTACCTGGACCCCTCCCCCTGGCCTCTTACCCTCTCTAGATCTTTTCATCGCTAACTGCCGCCGTGACATCGGCCGTCTCCATTTCTCTGCTCCCCTCACTCACTCCAACCTCCCTCCCTCTGAACTTGCAGCACTCCATTCTCTTAGATCCAACCCTGACATTGTCATTAAACCTGCTGACAAGGGTGGTGCTGTTGTTGTTTGGCGTACTGACCTCTACCTAGCGGAAGCTGAACGCCAACTCTCCGACACCTGCTCCTACCTCCACCTGGACCATGACCCCACTACCGAACATCAAACCACCGTTTCCAAGACTGTCACTGACCTCATCTCCTCTGGAGATCTTCCCCCCGCTGCCACCAACCTCATAGTTCCCCAACCCCGCACAGCCCGCTTCTACCTCCTTCCCAAGATCCACAAACAGGACTGCCCTGGTAGACCCATCGTTTCAGCCTGTTCTTGCCCCACGGAACTTATCTCTTCCTATCTTGACTCTATCTTTTCTCCCCTTGTCCAGTCTCTTCCCACCTACATCCGCGACTCTTCGGACGCCCTCCGCCACTTTAACAGTTTCCAGTTTCCTGGCCCCAACCGCTTCCTTTTCACCATGGACGTACAATCCCTCTACACCTCCATCCCCCACCCGGATGGCCTGAGGGCACTCCGCTTCTTCCTTGAACAGAGGCTCGTCCAGTCCCCATCCACCACCACCCTCCTCCGCTTGGCTGAACTTGTTCTCACATTGAACAACTTCTCCTTTAACTCCACTCATTTCCTCCAAATCAAAGGTGTTGCCATGGGTACCCGCATGGGTCCTAGCTATGCCTGCCTTTTCGTGGGCTATGTGGAACAATCTTTGTTCCAGTCCTACTCGGGTCCCCTCCCTCACCTCTTTTTCCGATACATTGATGACTGTATCGGTGCCGTTTCCTGCTCTCGCCCCGAACTTGACAATTTCATTCACTTTGCCTCCAATTTCCACCCTTCCCTCACCTTCACATGGTCCATCTCTGACTCTTCCCTTCCCTTCCTCGACTTCTCCGTCTCCATCTCTGGGGATAGGTTATCGACCAATATTTACTACAAGCCCACTGACTCCCACAGCTACCTGGACTACACTTCCTCCCACCCCGCTTCCTGTAAGGACTCTATTCCATTCTCCCAGTTTCTCCGCCTCCGCCGTATCTGCTCCGACGATGCCACCTTCCACACCAGTGCTTCAGACATGTCTTCCTTTTTCCGCAACCGAGGATTCCCCTCTACCGTGGTTGACACCGCCCTCGACCGTGTCAGTTCTATCTCCCGCACCTCTGCCCTCACCCCTGCCCCTCCCTCCCGGAACCACGATAGGGTTCCCCTTGTCCTCACCTTTCACCCCACCAGCCTCCACATTCAACGGATCATCCTCCGGCATTTCCGCTACCTCCAAAGTGATCCCACCACCAAACGTATCTTCCCCTCCCCTCCCCTTTCAGCATTCCGCAGGGACCGCTCTCTCCGAGACACCCTAGTCCACTCCTCTATCACCCCAAACAGCCCTTCGCCTGGCACCTTCCCGTGCAAGCGGAGGAGATGTAACACCTGCCCCTATACCTCCCCCCTCCCCACTGTCCAGGGCCCCAAACACCCCTTCCAGGTGAAACAGCGATTTACTTGTACTTCTCGCAATCTAGTATACTGTATTCGCTGCTCACGATGCGGTCTCCTCTACATTGGGGAGACCAAACGCAGATTGGGTGACCGCTTTGCGGAACACCTCCGTTCAGTCCGTAAGGGTGACCCTGAGCTTCCGGTCGCCTGTCATTTCAATTCACCGCTCCATTCCCACTCGGACCTCACCGTCCTTGGCCTCTTGTACTGTTCCACGGAAGCTCAACGTAAACTCGAGGAACAGCACCTCATCTTCCGATTAGGCACTCTGCAGCCTTCCGGTCTCAATATTGAGTTCAACAATTTCAGATCATAACCTCGGCCCCTATTTCATTTTCACTTATATTTTTCCACTCCTTTCCTTTCCCCCCCCCCTTTCCTTTTGTTTCTCTCTCACACCTGGCAGCTATCTTTTGCCCTGCCAGCACACTTTACACCTAATCACAGCCTATTACCATCTCGTCTAGCTTCTAATCTCTTTTACTTCTTTTGGTTCTTTTATTCTTTTGTCCGATCGCAGCCCTGCCTTCGATCTAGTTCCTTTTCTCTCCAGTTTTGAAGAAGGGTCAAACCCGAAACGTCAACTCAAATTTCTCTCCACGGATGTTGCCTGACTTGCTGAGTTTTTCCAGCATTTTCTGTTGTTATTTCGGATTTCCAACATCTGCAGTATTTTGCTATCGTTTGAAGATATCTTTGCTTCGTTGGCTGGAGGGAAGCATTTCATGAAAATAGATCTGGCTCAAGCATATCTACAGATGGAGGTCAAGGAAGAGTCACGCCAGTACCTTACCATCAACACTCACAGAGGCTTGTATCGCTACAATAGACTGGTCTTTGGGGTAGCTTCGGCGCCAGCAATTTGGCAGAGGGCCATGGAACAGGTGTTACAAGGAATTCCAAGCACGCAGTGCTACTTAGATGACATTTTAATCACGGGAAAAGATGAGGAAGAACACCTCACGAATTTGAAACTGGTACTCACCAGGTTGAAGGAGTATGGCCTTCGGGTTAATCGCAAGAAGTGTGAGTTCTTCCAAAAACGGATCTCATACTGCGGTCATGTCATTGACCGAGAGGGACTGCATAAGTCACCTGAAAAGATAGAAGCGGTCGTGAAGGCCCCCGCTCCAGGAAACGTATCACAGTTAAGATCATTCTTGGGGTTGATTAATTACTATCACAAGTTTCTGCCAAATTTATCCACGGTGCTGCATTCGCTGAATGACCTGTTGTGGAAAGAAACACCATGGAAGTGGAGTGAAGAATGCAAAAAGGCTTTTCGCAGAAGCAAGGAGTTGATTACCTCTGAAGAAGTGCTGGCTCATTTCAACCCAGCATTACCCCTTCGTCTAGCTTGCGATGCTTCCCCGTACGGAATTGGGGCAGTACTCTCGCACAGGCTACCAAATGGCTCGGAAAGGCCAGTGGCTTTCGCGTCCCGATCATTGACACCCGCGGAGCGAAATTACGCCCAAATAGATAGGGAGGCCCTCAGTCTTGTGTGGGGCGTGAAGAAATTCAACCATTACCTACAATGTAAGAAGTTCACATTGCTGACAGACCACCAGCCGTTGGTGTCCATATTCAACCCAAATAAGGCCGTTTCCACCATGACAGCACAAAGGTTACAAAGGTGGTCCGTGTTACTTGGGGCACACCAATACGAAATTGAGTACAAAGGGTCTAAACAGCATGGAAATGCTGATGGGTTGTCACGCTTGCCATTGCCGATGGTAGAAGAAGCGAGTATAGTGGACCCAGTAGAGTTGTTCCACTCATCCATAGTGGAGTGTCTACCGATAACAAACTCAATGATTGAGAATGAGACAAGGAATGACCCGACTCTTTCACGAGTCTATGATGTAACGGTGGAGGGATGGCCAGCACAGAGCGAACCAACACTGCAAGCATTTGCACAGAGGAAAGAACAACTGTCAGTGTGTCGAGGAACCCTGATGTGTGGATCTAGAGTGGTGATTCCACCCAAACTCCAAAAGAAAGTGCTAGAGGAGCTGCACGAAGGACATCTGGGTGGAGTAAAGATGAAGAATCTAGCAAGAGCGTTTGTGTGGTGGCCAGGCATTGATGGAGACATAGAGGAGATCACGAAGAACTGCCTAGGATGTCAGAGGGTTCAGAACGCGCCACCCCAGGCTCCTCTGCATCCATGGGAGTGGCCCTCATCGCCTTGGCAAAGAGTACACATCAAGTTTGCTGGTCCATTTATGGACTCGATGTTTCTGATAGCGGTGGATGCCCACTCCAAGTGGCCGGAAGTAATTAAGATGACCACCACCACGACGGAAAAAACCATTACCGTATTAAGGACTATGTTTGCTCGGAATGGCCTGCCGGAACAGATCTGTTCTGATAATGGACCACAATTTGTGTCCGAAGAATTCAAGAAATTCTTAAAGAGCAATGGGGTTAAACATTACACGTCAGCCCCATACCATCCCGCCTCCAATGGATTGGCTGAAAGGTTTGTCCAGACCTTCAAGAAGGCCGTAAAGGCCATGAGTAATGAAAACATAAGTCTACAACATAAGGTGGATAGCTTTTTGTTGGCATACCGAAATGCAACACATGCGGTCACAAATCAAGCTCCCGCAATGATGTTTTGTAATAGACGCCTAAGATGCCGGCTGGATTTACTAAAACCGAACGTCAGAAGAGATGTAGAGAACCGGCAATTCCAGGGCATGAACGACAGGATCACTAGATCTTTCCAGATCGGTCAACGAGTTTTGGCCCGGGGCTACCGTACTGAGAAATGGCAGCCTGGAGCTATTGGGAAACGGCTGGGGCCGTTGATGTACACCGTGGACATTGGAGACAATATAATAAGGCGCCATGTTGACCAAATCATAGGGTCCGCCACAAATGGGCAACCGACTTCACCACCTTATCCGGGTAAGGTTGAGACTGAGATACCCAGAACACCTACTTCCGATCTAATAATAATGGAGTTAGCTGAACCTGACACGGCTTTTCAAGCCGAATCGACCTTGCCAGAAGCACCTCCTAGCCCGCCTGAAATGACGACACCACTGCGGCGTTATCCGGACAGAATCCGGAAACCCCCAGAAAGACTGAATCTATGAACTGTCCTACATAAACCTGTATATATGTTAGAATGTATGTTCACTATGGACTTAGTATGTTGAAAGCTAAAAAGGGAGGATTGTAGTGTATGTAACCGTCTACCTTTAAGGAAACTATTGTATGTAACCGTTCACCTTTAAGAGAACTACTTTAGGTGTGGCACTATTTGTTTGGCTTCTGTATACTGTAATACCGATAGTGACCACACCAGTATATAAGTGTTGTGGCAGGATTGCTGGGGCAGATTCGCCCTGACCTTCGAATAGTAAAGACCTGTTTGTTTGTTACTTCTGAAGTCTGTGTATTTATTAACTGCACAACCCACAGACTTTACAGTAATGACAGAGTTAGGTCCAGCTGTGACACCTGATTTGGAGAGTGTTTCCAACTGCTCTGCCTGTGGCTGTGAAGTTAACAGCAACTATCAATTTTTTGGAAATGTGGTCATTTCAGGCATCGAGGGATGTTTGGAGGTGATTGATGTACTGTTCAGAGGGCAGGCAGTTTCATTTATCTTTCAAGCAATGAACAAATGATTGACCACGAAGCAAAGATTTCTTACTAATGCTGCCTTTGTCAGACCTGAGGTGTGGTGGACTGTAGCTATACCCATATGACATACCTGGGTCGCACAGCAATCCCATGATTTACATCAGCCATTAAGACTTCTATTTCCAAAACAAGCAGAGGTCTGGGATACCTGGAAAAACACATCTGGGGGATTGTCACATACCCAAGCTCAACACACAACCAATTCATTCTGGACAAATTACCAAGATGCTGTAACACCTGATACTTTAGAAGGAGCCCCAAAGCGTTCCATTACTTAATTGATTATCCACATTTATCCTTTAAGACGTCAATCTCATGCCGATCTAGATATCCATCCAACTCCTCTTTAAAGGATTTCATCCACCAGCATTTAATACTTTTGTTCTAAATCCACTAATCCATGGAGGAAAACTTCTAAATCTTTGCCTTTATTGATCCTTGCTAATTTTGCATTTGCATCCTTTAATTCAGCCCTATTGGTTCATATTAAGTAACCCACTTACAAAACTTCCTATATTCTTTTCAGCATTATAAAAATTGTCTTTTTTGCAGTGACAACAAATTCAGTTGTGCAAATCTTTCCTCATAATTTAGAACCCTAAATCTAGAACCACCTTATTACTCTTCTCTGAACCCTCTTTAAGATATCAGTGTCCCTTTGAAGGTAGGATGTCCAAACTTTGGACTTAACATCAAATTTCCTTGTGAAGCATCTCAGTGTTTGATTAAACATGTTATGCACCAAATGCTATCCCACCAGTGATCTATACTAAGTTAGTGTAGCTTGTTTTAACTTGAAGTTAAATATCCTCAAAATATATCGTAGCATTTGATTAGTGTTTGCTGCTAAAAAGTCATTTCAGGGAGATGGCGACAGAATAAGTAGAGGGAGTTTGGTTGGAACTGGAGTCAGTGTAGGCTTGAATCTACAAGACCAGGCAGGTAAGTGAGAATTAGATCTAACGACTTAATCCTAGAGAAACACAACAGTTACAATTATAGAACTGGCAGGGTCAGGAGCTAGGCTTGTGATGCATGCAGCATACATGATGTGGGATATTCAGGACCTACAATGCCAGTGATTTGTGTTGTTGGCGCAGAAGAATGCTCAGTTTAAGGGACATAGTTATGTTCCACAACAGGAAGACATCTTTCAGAAGGTGATCACCCCACAGAATAGAGAGGAATAGCCAAGCAGTGGGGAGGAAGTGATTGACTGCCTAGAGGAGAATAGGAGGACCAGTACATGAAAACTTTGTAGGCCTGGATGTAGAAGGGAGGGTTTCAGATTTCTGGGACATTGAGACAAATTATGGGACAGGGGGAGCTGTACAGATGGGAGACAGTTTGCCTAAATCAAACTGGTATTAAGGTCTCCATAGAGAGGATTGATAGGGCAGTGAGAGAGAAATAAATCTGATAATGCAAGAGAGGGTTAAACAAATCACGCCAAAAATAAGGACGAATAATATCAATAGCAGAAATACCAAGTAAGAAAAGGAATGGACTTGCATCACCTGTATATTACTATTGTATGTGTGTGTTGCCTGCACATAAATATGTTCCTGTTCCACCTGCATATAAATATGTTGTTGCTACCTATGTATAATTATGTTCCTGTGTCACCTGTAGATAATGATGTTCTGGTATCACCTGTAGATAATTGTATTCCTGTCACCTGAGTATAAATGTTCCTTCTTTAGTAACTGCAAATAAATATGTTCCTCCATTTGAACATGAGAAAAGCTTAAGCATTTTTGTCAACACCAGCAATGGGCATCACATAAACGGTGCTGATTATTGCACATTTGCAATAAGTGTACAGTAGTTGACATATCCAGCATCAATCAAATAGTATATAGATATTAGTGGGAAAACAGAATTCTCGCTGGTACCAAATACCAGCAATGACCTCATAAACACAGCACATCAAAGCAGACTTACCATCGCACAAGAAGATATTTGGGGGGGCGGAATTCGCCCCCTTTGCGTCTGCTGTTAGTGCCTCTGGGGGCGCTAATAGCGCCTGCCAAGAAATTCAGCGGGGCGCTACTGAGGCGCTGGCCGATAGTGGCGCGCCCCTGCCGGTAGCGCCCCAGGCCGCTGCGCCGCCGGCAATGATGTCCTCGCCGAGTGACGCAACTCCTTAGTGCCCCGCCGCAGCCCCTTAGTGCCCTGCCGCAGCCCCTTAGTGCCCCGCCGCAGCCCCTTAGTGCCTCGCCGCAGCCCCTTAGTGCCCCACCGCAGCCCCTTAGTGCCCCACTGCAGCCCCTTAGTGCCCTGCCGCAGCCCCTTAGTGCCCTGCCACAGCCCCTTAGTGCCCCACCGCAGCCCCTTAGTGCCCTACCGCAGCCCCTTAGTGCCCCACTGCAGCCCCTTAGTGCCCTGCCGCAGCCCCTTAGTGCCCTGCCACAGCCCCTTAGTGCCCCGCCGCAGCCCCTTAGTGCCCACCGCAGCCCATTAGTGCCCCACTGCAGCCCCTTAGTGCCCCACCGCAGCCCCTTAGTGCCCCACCGCAGCCCCTTAGTGCCCCGCCACAGCCCCTTAGCGCCCGCAAGCAGAAATTCGACTGCACCCCATGAGCGATGTCAGTGACAGCCTCGTGGGTCGTGAACCGGGCCGTACACCGCTGGTGGGGCGCTAATTAAAGGGGCAGTCCAGCTGCACCCCACGCCGACATTTTTTATTTTGGCCGGCCTCCAGGTCGGCCCTTAGTGGCAGCTCTTGGCGTGGTCTGTGGCCGCCATCGCGCCGTCCGGCACCGTGTCTTGGTGCCAGGCTGCAGCCACAGCACCATGTCGCCCTGGTGGGCTAGTGCGGGCTATCGGAGGCTCTGCAGATTGCGCAGTGGCCCTTCCCTTTAATGGAAGGGGAGGGGCACTGAAACGCATCAGTGCTACGTGGAGCAGCCGCGTAGTGCTCCGCGCTACCGTGTTTTGCGACCCAGACACCGCCCCGAGAGGAAGTGGAGCGCCTGAGATAGCGCTCTGCTTCCTCGCTGGGACGGTAAGCCCAATGTAGCAGCCAAGGCGGTACTCCCGCCCCGGGCGCTAAATGTCTGAAGCTAATTCAGTTACCGCACCCAAATACTGTAACCGAATTCCGCCCCCTTTGTCTGGTGAAATCGCTGAGAGGGCCTGCCCTTACTGTGACAAGATATGGATCTTCGATTTAATTGCAGCTCCTGCACTGTACCATGTATAGGCAGCTGGTATTTCAGGTACTACTCAGAAAGTTCCTGTCACTATACGAAGAGGTCTGAAATCAGGGAGATCAATGCTAGTCAAATTAATATCTTCAACGCCAAAGAAAATGTCTGCTGTTGGGAACAGTAGTTCCAATCTGATAGTGATTTTAGTGCTGAGATAGGGCTGTGGCATTGCAAGCCAGAAGAGCAGTGCTGATCCTATGGGTCAGCTTTCGAGCCTGTAGAATCCACAGGAAAAATGCATAAATCTTCGCTAATGATCTGTTTTTAAAATTTTTGGTCCTTTGGGATAGTGGCTGCTTGCCCAACTGCTGGCAAGAAACATAACACTACCTCACAAATGCACAACGGACAGATACAGAGCATAGAAAACCATTGTGAACAATGGCAAAAGGAGGTTTTACACCTCTTCGCAAGCTGGCATTTTACTGAGCCTGAAAGGGAGTTTAATTATCCTGAAAGAAATTGCAAATCAGTGTTCACATTGGGCAGCTTGAGATCCTCTTCAATATAGTCAAATGGTGCATGAGGAGCTTACTGCAAGTTGAACTGTCATTTTACCTAATTGTGAGTCAATTCAGTATTGCCCTGTTTGGCTGCTGGTGCCAATGAAATACAGTCAAAATTAATGGGATGACTCTGTTTGTTTTGATATATACAACTTTAATGTTCCACACCACCTATCTCAAGAGATTCAGACTTTAGTCAAATAACATAATTCATGACATAAGTGCCTGTACACAGTACAGTAACTGGCACCACAGCATGAGGCTTTTATGAATGTTCCTAGAGTGACATTTTCAATAACTCTTGATATATGTAAGGTTGAGCAGTGGGGACGAAACATCATTTCAGCTGTTTTCGTGTCCAGATTCCATTGTGACCCTGCCAATTGGTATGAATTACAGCTGTTTACCGAGTGTCGGGCTCCAGCCAAACAGAAATATTAGTCTGATCTCACAGACTGTCAGAACTGTTCTGGACCTTTGTACCTATTGCAGGCGGTCATGTAATGGAATAAAATGGGAGAATAGGGGGCTTCCCTCCAGGGAGTATGGATAAAAGTGTCAGGATGTTTTATACGTGGATGGATGGCTTTAATCCAGTAGCTCTGTCCATTTGGGAAAAGAAGAGACATTTCATTCTCCTGATAGCAAACTGGCCGGCTCACAGTGCCTTTTGTGTTAATCTCTGTTATATAAAAGTAGGCACAGCAGCACACGGCTCCATTGAACCCACCGCCTATTCCTTTTTTGTCAGCTTGGAACCTGTTGTTTTCATTTTACAAGGCTTGTCACAAAAGGATTGTTAAAAATAAAATAAAGGCAAGTGATGAAGTCCTGAGGTTGAGTGAGAGAGCCGCTTTATTAAAAATTGAAGAGCAAGAATCGATAGAAAGAATACAAAAAGGATGGAGTTCAGCAGATAGTTCCGAGCGGTGCTTTATAGAAAACAGGATCACTGGGTTCAGCCCTCATGTAATCTCCAGGGGAGCTCTCGGCAGTCAAGGTGCTTTAGAGTGATCAATCATTGCTTTTTAATGAGACAGGGATGATAATGTTATGATTATTGTCTTATTTTCCGCTGGACTGGTCCATGTGATCTCAGTCACAGGTTTTAGTAACTTGATTAATTTGGGCATCTGTAGTTTATGGATGCTGTGGAGGAATTGAGTTGCATGTTGGAACATGTTGAATATATCTTGCTTCTCCCCAGTCATTAAAATCTTTGGCACATTCTTAAACAATTTCTTTCCTAGGTAACTCTATGAGTTGCTCTGTTGTTCCTGTAGAAACAGAGCTATGGAGCTTTAGGGGAGGATAGATGGTGTTGCTGAAGCGCTTAGATAATACAATAAATCACAGGATGCTTTTATGAAAATCAGCTCTCATTCTCCAGCAATTTGCATTTTTACTGAATTTGCTCACTTTCAATCAGGCGGTAAAACGCAGCTGCTGTTTATTCTTCCTGTCGTTTATTCTGTTTTTGAATGCACTGTAGGTATTGCGCAATATCTCACTGCACTGGTAAGTTGGCCCTAATGACCAACGTCTCTAAAGATGTAATTAACTATTTTACCTCAATCGTGGGTAGAGACCTACGTCTAGGATTGAGCTTTGTTTTTTATTAAAACATTTAACCGAGGCTCTTAATATTGAGCGATAAGTAGGGATGTAAGAACATAAGAACATAAGAAATAGGAGCATGAGTAGGCCATTCGGCCCCTCGAGCCTGCTCCACCATTCAATTAAGATCATGGCTGATCATTGACCTCAACTCCGCTTTCCTGCCCGATCTCCCTATCCCTTGATTCCCCTAGAGTCCAAAAATCTATCTAGATCAGCCTTGAATATACTCAAAGACTCAGCATTCACAGCCCCCTGTAATGTATTAATGTAGGTTACAATAGGGGAGTGACAAGGAAGCAGCCGGTTTTACAGCAGGAGGGTGACAGGGAAGTAATCTTTTTACATAGGCTACAGCAGGAGAGTGAGGACATATAAGGGTAGAGTTTATGCATTTGTGTTCTTGGAGCAGAGAAAATAAATAAAATAGACAAAGGAACAGATGATGAGCCATGATGGAAGAGTTAGGAGAGATGACTGAAAGTTTGGTTGAAAATATGGATTTTGAAATGGTTTTTCAAGGTTGAGAGAAAAGTGGCGAGACAGAAGAGTTTAGGGAGGAGTTCCAGAGAGTCGGGCCAAGGCGAATGAAGGCTCTGCCACCAGTAGTGGCACAAAGGGGCAGGGATACAAAAGAAGCCAGAGATGAAGGACCAAAGGGTGTATATGGGCTTAGAATGCTGGAGAAGATGAAGAGGTAGGGTGAGGTGAGACCATGGAGGGATTTGAAGATGAGGAAAAGGATTTTATATTCAACATTTATGGGGAACAAAGAGCCAATATAAGTCAATGAGAACCGAGTGATGGACAAGCAGGACATTGTTTAGAACAGAATGGAGCAGTTGAAGTTTGGGTAAGCTGAAGCTTGTGGAGGAAGGGAGGTTAACAAGGAGAAATTGAGTCCAAAGATGACAAAAGCATGGATAAGGGTTTTAGCAGAGTGGGGCTAATGTAGGGGTGAACATGTTGGCAATGTTGTAGAATGGGAAGTAAGTTTTCTTGGGATGAATAAGACATGAATTTGAAGCTCAGCTCTGGGTCCAATCCTTACAGTCTGGTTCTGCAAGTGGCCAAGAATGGCGATGAAGTCAGTGGCTGGGGATTAAATTTTGTAGTGGGCAAAAGCAGTGGCTTCGGTCTTCCTGGAGGATATTTTAACTCATCCATAACTTGATGTGAGACAAGTAGTCTGATAACACAGAGGTGGTGGTGGAGTCAAGGGAAGTGATGGGAAGGTAGAGCTGTGTGGCATTCGCCTACGTTTAGAATCTATCTCTGCAGATGGTGCACTGAACGACATGTGGATTTGAAAAAGGAGAGAGTCAATGCTAGATCCTTGGGGATTCCAGAGGTGGTTGTGCAGGGGTGGGAAGAGAAGCCATCGCTGGAGATGTGCTGGTTGTGTTTGGACAGGTAGGTTTTGAACCATGGGAGGGCAGTCCCTCAGTGTTGGACAACAAAGGAGATATGGTGAAGGAGGATGGTGAGGCTGACCTTTGGAACAAGTTGACAACTTGTGCAGTGACTATGGACTCACTGCAAGTATTTAAAAGAAAGCTGGACACGTTCTTGTCTGTGGCTGATATGACAGCATTCAAAAGGTAAATGAGGTAGTGGGTGATGAGGTTCGCCATCACTGTATTCTCCTGGAACTCATTTTGATAGCCTTCAGGAGTGGGGGAAGAATTTCCCCAATTATTTTCCCACTTGAATTAGCCTAAGGTTTTTTATCTGTTATTTTTTGCTTCTTCAGGAAATTACCTGGTTGTTGGTGGGTTGGGGGTACTGGGGATCCTGATGCTCAGATGCACCATGACTGTATGGGCCAGGCTTGAAGGACCAGCTGATCTTTTCCTGTCTGTTAATTTCATATATTTATATAAATGCAAGTTGTTGTTGTTGTTGATGTAGTGGTTCTGCTCTGCAGGGTCTATGCAAGGAGCTTTCTGGCCTGTCTCCCTGCTCTTTGTATTTAGCCTCGGCACTGCACAGCCTTCTTTCTGTGCTATCAAGATGTTTAGCTTCCCCTTGGCCTGAATTACGGCCTTTAAATTGCTGACTAATTGTTGCGTCTTGTGTTGTTGGTATTGCATATCCCCCACTCAACATGCTTGAGAAAACTGTAGTTAGCAAATGTCACATAAATACTGCTGGTACCATGACTGGTATCTATATGGATCTACTACCTCTCATACTAGTTCCAGTATCAGATATATTACAGGTACTTTCAGTAGTCTCATATTAACTTCTATACTGTTGGTCTAGTAGATACCTGTTGTGTATGTACCTTTAAGGGAATAACTGGTCTTAGACTGCAGTACCGGCAGTGACCACCCCTGTATAAAAGGCCCTAGCAGGCTTCTGTAGTTTCAGTTTCAAGCTGCCTCTTGTTCAGTAAAGTACCTGTTAAACTGTTCTCCCGAAGTCCGTGTATTATTGAGGCGCGGACTTTACAGTGGCGACGAGTAAGTTCGAACTCACCTGCAGTGTGGCATCATCTCACAGGGATCTCGCCTGAAAGGAAGGTCCTGGAAGGTCGTAGTCTGAGCAACGGGCATCGACCGAGGGCAACCACCCAAAGAATCCATCGGTGTTTGGAGAATTGCGGGAGAGACTGTGGTTCCAGCGAATCATGCTGGTAGCAGGTAGCGCGCTGACCCTTCCGGACTGCGGCGGGCTCAAGCTCGATCGAGCCGAGCGGCTCTACAAATTGGGCCGTGCAGCGTCGCCGGGAAAAGAAACCAAGAGAGAGAGGGTGGAGCGCACAGGGCGCGGTCGGTGCTCGAGAACAGGACAGCGGAGAGAAACTAAACGGGGGGGAAGGAAAGCGAGATGCGCCGAAGCTGCGGGTCGCCGCCATTACCCTGTAGAATGCTAGGAGCAGCGTGGCAGTAAGGGGAAGAAGCAAAAGCGCGGGAGGCGCCATTTTATCCCGTTGGGGAAGAAGCAAAGGCGCGGGAGGCGCCATTTTATTCCATTGGGGAAGAAGCAAAAGCGCGGGAGGCGCCATTTTAAATCGCCCAAGATGCCGAAAAGTGGCAGTATCACTGCTTTTGACAACGAGGTAGAAGACTGGACCACGTATGTGGAAAGAATTGAAGTGTACTGCAAGGCAAATGAGGTGGCCGATGGAAAGAGGGCGTCGGTATTATTAAATCTGATGGGTGCGAGTACGTACGGCCTATTGCGGAATTTAATTACCCCAGCTAAACCAATGGAGAAAAGTTTTGAGGAGATTGTTCATATCTTACAGGAACACCTAAGCCCTACACCACTGCTGATAGCAGAAAGATTCAAGTTCCATAAAAGAAACCAGCACAAAGATGAGAGCAATGCTGACTATCTTACGGAACTACGCAAGTTATCGAAGCACTGCCAGTTCGGAGCAGGACTTGCAGACACCTTACGGGATAAGTTTGTCTGCGGGCTCCAGAGTGAAGGAACTCAGAAACGACTACTTTCAAAAAAGGACCTGATGCTAGAACAGGCTTTCAGCATGGCAGTATCCTATGAAGCAGCAGCACGGGGAGCTGCGGAAATACAACAGAAACCACAAGAATACAGCGCTAACGAAATGGCGTATGGAGCCGAAAAGTGCTAACGCTGCGGCAGAACAACCCATGAGCAGAAGGACTGCTGGTTTAAAGACAAAATATGCAGGCAATGCCGGAAAATGGGACATATAGCAAGAGTCTGCAGGTCGGGAAAGAAGACCAACACGACAAGAACTACTAAGGAACAGTACAGGAAAGTAAAAAAACTGACAGGTAGTAGTTCAGAAGATCAGGAGAGTGATAAGGACTCCGGGAGCAGGTGACTAAGTTGTTTAAAGTTACACAACGTGATCGCAAAAGAAGATCACCGAACCATTTGGGTCACCCTCATGATAGCAGGGTCCCCAGTGAAGATGGAATTGGACACAGGATCAGCCCTAACTGTCATGAATCGACGAGACTATGAGCGGCTATTCTCACACATACCCTTAAAGGACACGTCCATTGTATTGAAGACATACACGGGGCAAAAGGTCTACCCCAGAGGAAAAATAAGGGTGCCAGTTGAATATAATGGAAAGGAAACACAGAAACTATACATGTATATACTACGAGATGGAGGACCACCATTATTGGGACGTGAATGGATCCGAAGACTACAATTGGATTGGCATTCCATTCTGGCACTAACTGTGACTGACAAAAAAGATGATGACGTCGCACCTGGACGTCTGTCACAAATTCTATCTGACGCGGAAGAGGTGTTCCAACAAGGACTTGGGACTCTAAAAGGAGTAAAGGCAACCATAAAGATTGAGGATAATGCAACACCAAAATTTTTCAAGGCCAGACCGGTGCCATACGCGATACGCCCAGCTGTGGAAGCTGAACTGGAGAGTCTGGAGCGTTCGGGGTTGCTGTAAGGTGGACTGGAGCGAGTGGGCCACACCCATCGTTCCTGTAATGAAGAAAGCATTGAGCAGCACGCCTGGGGAGCCAAGGAAGGTTCACATCTGTGGGGACTTCAAGGTGACTGTGATCCCAGTCCTGCACACAGTACAGTATCCGCTTCCATGGATAGAAGATATTTTCGCCTCACTATCTGGAGGGAAACGTTTTACAAAGATTGACCTGGCTCAAGCGTATCTACAAATGGAGGTGAAAGAAGCATCTAGGAAATACCTCACGATAAACACTCACAAAGGCCTGTACCAGTACAATCGACTGGTATTTGGGGTAGTATCGGCCCTGGCTATGTGGCAGAGGGCAATGGAACAAGTCCTGCAAGGGATCCCGGGGACCCAGTGTTATTTGGACGACATCCTGGTTACGGGCGAAAATGACATGAACACCTTGCCAACCTGGAACAGGTGCTCACGAGATTGCAGGAATATGGGCTACGAGCCAACCGTCCCAAATGCGAGTTCTTCAGGAGACAAATCTCGTATTGTGGCCACATGATTGATGAGGAAGGGTTGCATAAGTCGCCGGACAAGATTGAGGCTGTAGTCAAGGCTCCAGCACCAGAAAATGTGTCGCAACTGAGGTCGTTCCTCGGGTTGGTGAACTACTACCATAAGTTCTTGCCGAATTTATCTACAATTCTGCACCCACTGAACGCCCTCCTTCAAACTGGTGTAACATGGAAATGGAGTGATGAGTTTAAGCGTGCCTTTCAGGAATGTAAATGCCAAATCACTTCAAAAGAAGTATTGGCCTACTACAACCCAACACTACCGATTCGGTTGGCATGTGATGCGTCACCTTACGGCATTGGAGCGGTGCTGTCACACAAATTCTGTGACGGTTCAGAGAGGCCAATAGCCTTTGCATCACGCTCGCTAACCTCAGCCGAGCGTAACTATGCCCAGATTGACAGGGAGGCCCTCAGCCTGGTGTGGGGGGTGAAGAAGTTCAATCACTATCTGCACGGGCAGAAATTCACCCTACTGACTGATCATCAACCCCTGTTCTCAATTTTTAACCCAAAGAAGGGCGTTCCGGTGATGACGGCGCAACGGCTGCAAAGATGGTCACTTTTTCTAGGGGCACATCAGTATGACATAGAGTACAAAGGTACGAAACAACATGGAAACGCTGATGGGCTGTCGCGCCTACCGTTGCCTACGGCGGAAGAAGCACCTGCAGTGGACCCTGTGGAGATATTCCATGCGACCATAGTCGAATGTTTGCCTGTTACAAACGCAAGTATTGAGAAGGAAACCCGAAATGACCCGACACTCTCTCGGGTCTATGATTTGACGGTGAAGGGATGGCCAGCATATGGCGACTCACTGTTGCCAGCATTCTCGCCAAGGAGGGAACAGCTGTCAGTGTGCTGGGGAACCTTGATGTGTGGATCCCGAGTGGTAATTCCACCCAAGTTGAGAGATAGAGTACTCAATGAGCTTCACGAGGGTCATCTGGGAGGGGTAAAAATGAAGAGCCTAGCCAGGGTGTTTGTGTGGTGGCCGGGAATCGATAAAGAAATCGAGGATATGACCAAGAGATGCACAGGATGCCAGAAGGTCCAAAACGCTCCACCACAGGCTCCGCTAGATCCATGGGAGTGGCCCTCATCTCCATGGCAACGGGTACACATTGATTTCGCTGGTCCATTTATGGACTCAATGTTTCTAATCGCTGTGGACGCCCATTCGAAATGGCCAGAGGTCATTAAAATGTCCTCCACCACCACGGAGAAAACTATTGCAGTCCTAAGGACCATCTTCACCAGGAATGGGTTGCCAGAACAGATCTGTTCCGACAATGGCCCACAGTTTGTGTCTGAGGATTTCCGGAGGTTCCTGAAGAATAATGGGGTGAAACATTACACATCTGCCCCATATCATCCAGCCACAAATGGATTGGCTGAGAGGTTTGTTCAGACCTTTAAAAAGGCCATAAAGGCAATGTATAATGATGACATACCACTGCAACACAAGGTGGATAGCTTCCTGTTTGCTTACCGGAATGCGACACATGCAGTAACCAACCAAACTCCAGCCGTACTGTTTTTCAACCGGAGAATAAGATGTCGTTTGGATTTGCTCAAACCAAACATAAGACGAGATGTTGAGGATAAGCAGTTCCAGCACATAAATGAGAAGCCAACCAGGAGCTTCAAGATAGGGCAACCAGTCTTGGCCCGCGACTACCGAACAGAAAAATGGCAGCCAGGCACGATATGCACACAGCAGGGACCACTAATGTACACAGTGGACGTTGGAGAGAGCATCGTGAGACGCCATGCTGACCATATTCTAGAGTCACAGGAACAAGCCAAACCTGTACCACAAGCATGTGCACCTGGTAATGAGCCCGAAGTACAGATTGCGTCTACCTCAGAAGCAGGGGTATTGGAAGCTGATGAACCAACCAATGACAATGAGCCAGAATTGACTCCACCGCCAGAACAGGATACTCGAGAAAGGCGCTATCCAGTCCGGATCAGGAAGCCTCCTCAAAGACTGAACTTATAAATGACTATTTCAGTTGATGTATATATTACTGAGAAAATTGTAATTGTATGTAGTTATTATTTAGTTGTTAAATGAATGTTATGTACTGTTTATCTAAAAGGGGAGGAATTGTTGTGTATGTACCTTTAAGGGAATAACTGGTCTTAGACTGCAGTACCGGCAGTGACCACCCCTGTATAAAAGGCCCTAGCAGGCTTCTGTAGTTTCAGTTTCAAGCTGCCTCTTGTTCAGTAAAGTACCTGTTAAACTGTTCTCCCGAAGTCCGTGTATTATTGAGGCGCGGACTTTACAGTACCCACCTGTATTTGCAAGTTAATCATATTCGAACACCGAAGTAAGCTGATCATCTACTTACCCCTATTTTTCACTTTTTACCACCTTCCTTCTCCATTCAGGATCAGCAGCCGGTCTAAGCCACACCCACCCAATATTCTTCTCCAATGAGGAGCAGTAATCGATCTGCACCACAGCCAATACAATCCTCTTCCAAACACGAGGAATGAGGAGATTACGCCATATCCACGTGCAGTTTACTCCAGTCAGGAGGAGCAGTGAGTCTGAGGCACGCCCACCACACAAAGCCCTCCAAGCAGGAGATGTGAGTCTGACGCCCTGAGTCCTCAATGACTAATATCAGTGTCATTCTGCAGCTGTCCAGCAGGAGGCTCCATCTGAGTAGGATCAATTGTTTAATTCCTCATTCAACCTGTAAGATTGAAGACACAGATTTGAGCCTCAGTGAAATAACTCACTTGGCCAATGTGGGCAGATTGGAGCGACAGGCAGCCTTGGGACTGAAATCAATATCAGTCTAATTGGGAGGGAAGTCCTTGACCTTTCGAGCTACTGAGCTGCCTGAGAAATAAAAAGAAATAGGGTTGTAGCAGAATAATGAAGCATATTTGATTTGACATTTTTAGACATCAGTATTTTTCGTGTCTTCTTTCCCTTCGACCCTTGAATAGATCTAACCCTTGAAGATCCAGCTGAGAGTTATTAGGTGAAAAGATGCTACAAGATCTGTCCCAGGACCTGCCCTTGAGTCACTTTGTAGCTGTCAGGAACATGTGGATCCTAGTATATTTCTGAGATATATTGTGTATGTAAGACGCTGTATGCATTTCAGATATAAAACAGAGACATCAAATACGAGTCAAATAAAAGTGGAAATAAACAGCATGAAAGTTAAGTATCACTTGGAATACGAGGACGATGAAAGCAGATCATGAGTAAAACTCAAGCGGAAAGCCATCAGATATAATTTATCAGGCTCCGATAGACTATATACCGTATGAAAAATTGTTAGCTAAATAACATCTTTATAAATCTGATGTATTATTCTTAGTGAGATTTAAAGTAAGATACACGACTCTTTCGGGGGCAAGGCTCTGCTTTGTGATCAAATAGCTAATGTTTGGCATTTATAGCATTGTGGCTATGGTCCAATTTATAATCAGTGAATTAATTTTGTTTCCATCTTTAGCAGTGTGTGAAATATGGAGCATACTCCCAGATAGATTAAAAAAAGACATTATCAATGTGGAGGCTTTTGTCTTCCAGTAACAACATAAAATTATTGTTTTGCTGTTTTTGGTGCTATTATGTGTTGATATAACAGACGGTGTAAAAGGAGGAAGAAACAAGAAAAGAGTTATTCCTTCAATAAGAGACCTTTCAAGGACTTAGGTTACTGCTGTCAGCAATGAATCCGACCTATTTCTTGTTACCTGCCTTTCCCTGTTCATGTGAGTCTGCTTATTTCCCCTGAGTGTTCCCTCTTATCAGTAGATCCTGCGTCATTCCCATGTCCTTTGAACTATGCTCCCACTTCTGGTTCTTCAATTTTGTCCAATTTTCCCCTTTGTCAAACTCATTTTTTGTCCCTCAACTGTTTAATTCAATTTTCCAAGGACTTCAAAATTGTGGAACTATTTAACTCCCTCAAGCTTCACTTCTTCCTACAACTTAAGGCTTTTAAATTCTATGCTTGGAGGGATCTAACCACTTCAACAACAACTTGCAATTATATAGCACCTATAAAGTAGTAAAACATCCCAAGGCACTTCACAGGACTGTCACCAAACAAAATTTACACCAAGTCACATAAGGAGATATTAGGATATCAGCCATGATCGCATTGAATGGCGGAGCAGGCTCGAGGGGCCGAATGGCCTACTCCTGCTCCTATCTTCTACGTATGACAGGTGGAGGTAGGCTTTAAGCAGCATCTTAAAGGAGGAGAGAGAGGTAGAGAGGCAGAGCGGTTTAGCGAGGGTATTCCAGAGCTTAGGGCCTAGACTGCTGAAGGCATGGTCACTAATGATGGAGAGATTAAAATCGGGGATGCACAAGAGGCCAGAATTGGAGGAGCACAGCGATCTTGGAGGGTTGTAGAGCTGGAGGAGGTTACAGAGATAGGGAAGGGCTAGGCCATGGAGGGATTTGAAAACAGGGATGAGAATTTTAAAATTGCCGGACCGGGGTACCAATGTAGGTCAGCGAGCACAGGGATGATGGGTGAATGGGACTTGGTGCGAGTTAGGATAGAGAACATAGAACGTAAGAAATAGGAGCAGGAGTAGGCCAATCGGCCCCTTGAGCCTGCTCCACCATTCAATAAGATCATGGCTGATCTGATCCTAACCTCAAATCTTCTATCACTCTCCATCCACCCGAATCCATGTGATCTCCCGGGAGAGACGAAAAACCAGATAAAAAACCCAATGGCCAATTTGGGAGAAAAAATCTGGGAAATTCCTCTCCGACCCATCTAGGCGATTGAAACTCGTCCAGGAGATCACTCTGTCCCTATATTTTCTACAGTACTTACCTTCTGTAAAGGCGATCTCCACCCCAGCCAGGAACAGGAATAAAACCATCTCCTGAAATCTAACACAGAATTAGAACACAAGAAGTAGGAGCAGAACCAGGCTACACGGCCCCTGGGCCCACTCCACTACCCACAGGGCCATGACCATTCCAAACCTAGACTCATGTCCAATTTCCTGCCCGCTCCCCGTAACCCTTAATTCCCTTTACTTCTAGGAAACTATCTATTTCTGTTTTAAATTTATTTAATGATGTAGCTTCCACAGCTTTCTGGGGCAACAAATTCCACAAACCTACCACCCTCTGAGTGAAGAAGTTTCTCCTCATCTCAGTTTTGAAAGAGCAGCCCCTTATTCTAAGATTATGCCCCCTAGTTCTAGTTTCACCCATCATTGGGAACATCCTCACTGCATCCACCCGATCAAGCCCCTTCACAATCTTATATGTTTCAATAAGATCGCCTCTCATTCTTCTGAACTCCAATGAGTAGAGTCCCAATCTACTCAACCTCTCCTCATATGAACACCCCCTCATCCCCGGGATAAACCGAGTGAACCTTCTTTGGACTGACTCGAGAGCAAGTATGTCTTTTCTTAAGGATAGACACCAAAACTGTATGCAGTATTCCAGGTGCGGTCTCACCAATACCTTGTACAACTGCAGCAATACCTCCCTGTTTTTATATTCTATCCCCCTAGCAATAAAAGCCAACATTCCATTGGCCTTCTTGATCACTTGCTGCACCTGCATACTAACTTTTTGAGTTTCGTGCACCAGGACCCCCAGATCCCTTTGTACTACAGTACTTTCCAGTTTCTTGCCATTAAGATAATAACTTGCTCTATGATTCTTCCTGCCAAAGTGCATAACCTCACACTTTCCAGTATTGTATTCCATCTGCCAAATCTCTGCCCACTTACTTAGCCTGTCTATGTCCCTTTGCAGGTTTTTTATGTCCTCCTCACTCACTACTTTCCCTCCCATCTTAGTATCATCTGCAAACTTTGATATGTTACACTCGGTCCCCTCCTCCAAATCGTTAATATAGATTGTAAAGAGTTGGGGACCCAGCACTGACCCCTGCGGAACACCATTAGTTACTGATTGCCAGTCTGAGAATGAACCATTTATCCCAACTCTCTGCTTTCTGTTAGATAGCCAATCCCCCACCCACGCCAGAATATTACCCCCAATCCCGTGATTTTTTATCTTGAGCAATAATCTTTCGTGTGGCACCTTGTCAAATGCCTTTTGGAAGTCTAAATACACTACGTCCACTGGTTCCCCTTTATCCACCCTGTATGTTACTTCCTCAAAGAACTCAAGCAAATTTGTCAAACATGACTTCCCCTTCATGAAACCATGCTGAGTTTGTCCTATTAAATTATGTTTATCCAAATGTCCCGTTACTGTCTCCTTAATAATGGACTCTAACATTTTACCAACCACAGATGTTAGGCTAACAGGTCTATAGTTTCCAGCCTTCTGCCTACAACCCTTTTTAAATAAGAGTGTTACATTAGCAGTTTTCCAATCTGCCGGGACCTTTGCTGAGTCCAGGAAGTTTTGGAAAATTATTACCAATGCATCCACAATCCCTAACGCCACTTCCCTCAAGACCCTAGGATGTAAGCCATCAGGTCCAGGGGATTTATCCGCCTTGAGTCCCATTATTTTACCAAGTACCACTTCCTTAGTGATTTTAATCGTATTTAGCTCCTCCCCCCCTAGAGCCCCCTGTTTGTCCAATGTTGGGATATTCTTAGTGTCCTCTACCGTAAAGACTGATACAACATATTTGTTCAGCGTTTTTGCCATCTCCATGTTTCCCACCATTAATTTCCCGGTCTCATCCTCTAAGGGACCAACATTTACTTTAGCCACCCTTTTTCTTTTTATATAACTATAGAAACTTTTGCTTTCTCTTTTTATATTTTTTCCAATTTACTTTCATAATCTATCTTCCCTTTCTTAATCAATCTTTTAGTTATTTTTTGCTGTCTTTTAAAGACTTCCCAATCTTCTATCCTCCCACTAGATTTGGCTACCTTATATGCCCTTGTTTTTAGTCGGATACTATCCTTAATTACTTTACTTAGCCACGGATGGCTATCTTTTCTTTTACACCCTTTTTTCCTCAGTGGAATATATTTTTTTGGAAGTTGTAAAATAACTCCTTAAATGTACACCACTGATCATGTACCGTCTTACCCTTTAATCTATTTTCCCAGTCCACTCTAATCAATTCCGCTCTCATACCTTCATAGTCTCCTTTATTCAAGCTCAGCACGCTTGTTTGAGATCCAACCTTCTCACCCTCTAATTGAATATGGAATTCAACCATGTTATGGTCACTCATTCCAAGGGGATCCTTTACTAGGACATTTTTAATTAATCCTGTCTCATTACACAGGACCAAATCTAAGGTTGCTTGCACCCTGGTCGGTTCAGTTACATACTGCTCAAGAAACCCATCCCTAATACACTCAATGAACTCATCCTCAAGGCTGCTCTGCCCAATTTGATTTGTCCAGTTAATATGATAGTTAAAATCCCCCATAATTATAGCTGTTCCCTTATTACGAGCCTCAACTATTTCCTGATTAATACTCCATCCAACAGAGTTGCAACTGTTCGGAGGCCTATAGACTACGCCCACTAGTGTTTTTTTCCCCTTACTATTCCTTATCTCCACCCAAACTGTTTCACTATCCTGCTCCTTTGACCCAATATCATTTCTCTGTATTACAGTGATTCCTTCCTTTATTAACACAGCCACCCCACCTCCCCTCCCTTCCTGCCTGTCCTTCCTGATTGTTAAATAACCTGGTATGTTTAATTCCTAGTCATGGTCACCCTGCAGCCATGTTTCTGTAATGGCCACAAGATCATACCCATATGTAGTTATTTGTGCTGTTAACTCATTAATTTTGTTACGAATGCTACGTGCATTCAGATAAGAACTTTCAAATATGTTTTGTGACACTTTGTTCCTGTTTTTTCCCCTTTTAGTACTTTACCTTTTACTCCATACCTTCTGTCCCTTCCTGACACATTCTGTTTTTTAATTCCCCCACTGCTACCTAAGTCTATGACCTTCTCCGTTGTCATTTCTATTATTTGCTCTCTAGAAACCTCCCCCCCACCAATTAGTTTAAAGCCCTCTCTACAGCCCTAGTTATATGATTCGCCAGGACTCTAGTCCCAGCACTGGCCAAGTGGAGTCCGTCCCAACGGAACAGCTCCCTCCTTTCCCAGTACTGGTGCCAGTGTCCCAAGAAGCAAAACCCATTTCTCCCACACCAGTCTTTGAGCCACGCATTTAACTCTTTAATTTTATTTATCCTAGCCAAATTCGCTCGTGGCTCAGGTAATAACCCAGAGATTATTCCCCTTGAGGTTCTGTTTTTTAATTTGACCCCTAGCTGCTCATACTCCTTTAACAGAACCGTCTTCCTTGTCCTATCTATGTCGTTTGTACCACCATGGACCATGACAACTGGATCCTCCCCCTCCCACTCCAAGTTTCTTTCCAGCCCAGAAGAGATGTCCTTAACCCTGGCAACACAGCCTTCGGGACTCCCGCTCTTGACTGCAGAGAACCCTATCTATCCCCCTAATGATACTATCCCCTACCACTACAACATTTCTTTTTACTCCCTCCACTTGAATGGCCCCCAGTACCATGGTGCTGTGGCCAGGTTGCTCATCCTCCCTGCAGTCCCCGCTCCTGCCCTCACAGGGAGTAAGAACCTCGATCCTGCTTGACAAGAGCAAGGGCTGCGGCTCCTTCAACACTACCTCCTGGATCCCTGTACCTGCCTCACTCATAGTCACACCGTCCTGTCCCTGACCATGGACTACATCTGCATTAATTAATTTCATAGGTGTGACCACCTCCTGAAACATAGAGTCCAGGAACTTCTCCCCCTCCCTGATGCGTCGCAGTGTCTGAAGCTCAGTCTCAAGCTCTTTGACATGGAGCTTGAGTTCCTCTAGCAGCAAACACTTATTGCAAATGTAATCACCGTGAGCCTCAATGGGGTCCACCAGCTCCCACATTTCGCAACAGTGACACATCACCTGTTCACCCATATCTATGTAATTAATTAAATTTCTTATTATTAGTTATGAAGACCCTCTGCCCTGATATAGATGATAATATTACACCACTATTCAATAGGACTTACCAACTTAAAGGTATAAAAGAGAAGGAAGAAAACCAACCAACCAGCTGATCACCAACCTCCTCCTGAATACTGTCTGTGGGGCCTGTTTGGTTGACTCGTCTCGCTGCTCCACTTCTGCAGTGCTGTCTAAGCCTGGGAGTGGGTAATTAAACAGAGCAAAACACCCTCACCTCCCACTTGCCCGAACTCTCCCACTTACCAAACTCTCGCAGCACTCAATGCCACAGCACTCTGTGCAACAGCACTAGTCCCGCCCCTTTTATACCCGGACTCTACTTCCGGTTTAAACTCCCCAGCAGTTTAATATACACTTAAAAAATTAAACTCACTTCAAATAACTAACTTTTTAACACACTAAAATTCACAAAATACACTTAAATGACTTTTCTCCCACTTACCAAACTCTAGCAGCACTCAATGCCACAGCAACGTTTTGGATGAGCTCAGGTTTATGGAGGGTGGAAGATGGGAGGCCAGCCTGGCGAGCACTGGAATAATCAAGTCTAAGGGTAACAAAGGCCGCATGAGGGTTTCAGCAGCAGATGAGCTGAGGCAGGGGCGGAGTCGGGCACGATTACAGAGGTGGAGTTAGGTGAATCTTGGTGATGGAGCGGATATGTGGTTAGAAGCTCATCTTGGGGTCAAATATGACACCAAGGTTACAATTTTGTCTTATCTTTTCTTCTACTTTTATCAACTTTCATGAAAAATGGCCCGACTTGGTCATTCTCCTTGGTTTGTCAATAAAACCTCTATCGGAAACAGACAAAATCCGTAGAACTGTACAGATGGCAATCTGGAAAAGAGAATTAACTCAATGACAGCCAGCAGGTCTTAACCGATTGCTGTGGGGAAAGTCCCTAAAGGACAAGGTTCTTGCTTTTGAAATTGAGTTTGATCTTATAAATTGGCTGCTGCAGAAGAGGCATTTGTGATTTTAGCAATCTCCTTGTTTAATTTTACAAAACTATCATGTAATCCCCTGAGTTTCATGGTAATGAATAAGTGAAAGGATTGATTCTGTTGCTGTATGAAGCATCTAAACAATAAGTTGTTTTTTTCCCCTCTGTGGCGGAATTGTAAGAATTGATTGAAGATGCTGCTGAGGCTTTCGGGAAAGGTGCTGAGACAGATTGCTTCATCTTTCACTTCAGTCGCACTCTACTTTAAACCTTCACAGTTGATGTTTTTTGTTTTTTTTTGCATTGTGCTATAATGTTTTTCATCCTCATTCGAAAGACTCATCACTGATTTGCTGTCAACCATTTACCCATGCTGTTTTGGAGCCACCTAAGTTTGGCTCAGTGGTCGCGCTCTTGTTCCTGAGTCGGAAGGTTGTGGGCTCAAACCCCCGCTCCTCCAGAATTTGAGCGTGTAATTTAAGATGACACTTCAGCGCAGTACTGAGGGAGTGTTGCATTTTCAGAGGTGCTGACTTTCAGATCAGACATTTAACCTAGGCTCTGTCCACCTCTTCAAGTGGAAGTAAAAGATCCCATAGCACGATTTTGAAGACGAGCAGGGAGCTTTCCCGGGGTTGTTGCCAATAGTCAACCCTCAACCAACAACACCAAAAAAGATTAACTATCCACTTATCTCATTTGCTATGTGCAAAATTGGCACAAAGTGAGTTTCCCTACATAACAACAGTGGCTACAGTTAAAAAATAAATCATTGTCTATGAAGTGCTTTTGGGACATCTAGAGGATGTGAAACGCGATATCTAATGTAAGTTCTTTTTTTTTCTCTCTCGCTTCCCTTTGCTTGGTCTCTGCTTGGCAGTTAGACTGGATAAGCTGTATGGAATCATAGGCATGAACCATGGTATAGCACATTCACGCACTAGCACACAGCTCTTCACAAATCCCTCTACCCTTGTGTTTACACTGTTATGTGGAATCTACCAGTGATTTGTGCTGGGACCTCTTTTGTTTTACATTTATATAAATGATTTGGACATAAGCACAACAAGAATGATATTGAAGTTGACTGATGATATCAAATTAGGGAGCATGGCAACAGGTGAAGAAGAATGCAGGCAACTTCAGGAAGACATAAATAGCTTAATGGGGTGGGTGGATAGGTGGAAAATGTTCAATGCAGGGATGTGAGGTAGTGCATTTTGGGAAAAAAGAACATTAATGAAGTATATCCTAAGAAGTAATAGTCTTAACAGATTGATGTAACCCTGAGATCTAGGGGTACGGATACATAGATCTTTAAATGTGGAAGCGGAAGTAGAAAAGACTATAAAAAGGCAAATGAGGTTCTGGGTTTTATGCATGGTGTATTGAATATAAAAGGAAGTGATGTAGAATTTATACAAGACATTGATTAAGTCACAGGTGGGAGTATTCCATACAATTCTGGGCATGTTGTTACAGGAGGGATATTTAAACCATGGAAAAGGTACAATGAAGAGGCGTTAGAATGATACCATGAATGAAAGGCTATAGTTAGGAATAAAACTTGGAAAAATGAGTGCCTTTTTGACTGGAACAATGAAGGTTGAGGGGACATCTAACAGATTTTCAAAATGATGAAAGCGTTTTGACTAGTTGGCAAATTGGTAAAACACTGGGATATACTAAGAATTATCGCTACAAGAATCAGGAGTAAATCAGAAGAAGTTTTTATGCAGGGTTATTAGAACATGCAATGCTTAATCACAAGTTTCTATTGATGCATAGCCTACAACATCATTTAAAAGGAATTGGAAAAGGAAGAATATAAAACGATATGTGGAAAGGGCAGGGAAACAGAATTAGAGTCGATAGCTCCACTTGACGAGATAGCATGATGAGCCAAAATGTCCTCCTTCAGCGCTATAGAGAAAATATCCCCTTACAATATATCGGCATAAGATTTGAACAATAAATATTCAGAAGATAACTGAATATATAGCATTATATGTAAAATATTTTGAAAATGTATGTTTAATATATTGTTTCAAATAAAAATAGGATCGGGTGCACTAGCACCTTCAAATATTTTACAGAAATTTAACTATATCTGCATCATATTTTAAAATGGACATGGTAGGCATATTCGATTTTTAAAGGAAATCTCTAAGTTCACACCCCAGAAATTCTGAGGTCTGTTTTGTGGGGATTTTGTAGCCTGAGCGGGGCCCGACTGCAGACTGCTGTAATTCGGCTGCTGCTGGAGCAGTCTAGCCCAGCTGGCTTTCTGGCACCATGTAATGGTTGAAAGGGTGGCAAGGAAGCACAGGTGCTAACATCCTGCGAGAGGTGAGTATGTGCCACACCCGCTGCACCACTACCACTTCCATGGGGCTGGGACTCATCACTTTCACTGATCTGCTCTACCAATCTGTCCACGGTAAACATCTACCCTTCCAAGGTGGAGCACAGGTTTGAGCCCAGAGTCTGCATGGCAGCCGTTTGAGCTTCCACCAAAGCAGCAAAACATGCTTGCATGGACTCCTGTTGCGAGAGCCCAGCTGCTGGCCACACACTCCAAGGTAGACTGCAGAATACTGATATCCTGGGAGATCACACTACAGAGGCTGGAAGTGGATTCTGCCATACTTTCAACCATTGTGGTGAAACTCCTTGGCTGGAGTTCCAATATCTCGTAAAAATGATTGTGTGGGGCAAGCAGTCTTCTTCTCATTGCTGGGATCCTGAAATCCTCAACATTCGTTCTCCTCAGCAGAGCTGCGAGAGGACTTCCCCCTCCGGCAAGCTGTCCCTGCCACCAGTACCTGCTCCTGCGCATTAATGCTAGGTGCATCACCACGTGCAGACCTATGTACCTAACTCTCTAACCCAGCTGTGGTGATAATGTGTGTGCTGATGCTTTTTATTAGTTCATGGGATGTGGGCGTTGCTGGCAATGTCAGCATTTATTGCCCATCCCTAATTGTCCTTGAGAAGGTGGTGGTGAGCCGCCTTCTTGAACCGCTGCAGTCCATGTGGTGAAGGTACTTCCACAGTGCTGTTAGGGAGGGAGTTCCAGGATTTTGACACAGCGATAAAGAAGGAACGGTGATATACTTCCAAGTCGGGATGGTGTGTGACTTGGAGGGGAACTTGGAGGTGGTGGTATTCCCATGCGCCTGCTGCCCTTGTCCTTCTAGGTGGTAGAGGTCGCGGGTTTGGGAGGTGCTGCCGAAGAAGCCTTGGTGAGTTGTTGCAGTGCATCTTGTAGATGGTACACACTACAGCCACGGTTAACAGGCAGCTAATTGGCACTAATCCCCTTCCCGCCTCGGGGAGGCGGGTCCCAGTGCGGGGTGGGTACCCGCCTCCTTTGAAACTGGCATGGAGGCGGGTTGTGGGCGGGATGGGTTCGGGACCCCCGATTTTTGGATTTTAACCCCCTGCACGCCTCCAATCCCACCTCCACGGCCCAATGAAAATCCTGCCCCGAGACTCTGACCTGCTCTTGTTGCTACAGTATTTATGGATATTAATGGTGGGGGATTCAGCAATGGTAATGCCTTGGAATGTCAAGGGGCGGTGGTTAGATGCTCGCTTGTTGGAGATAGTCATTTCCTGGCATTTGTGTGGTGCAAATGTTACCTGCTACTTATCAGCTGAAGCCTGAATGTCGTCCAGGTCTTGTTGCATGCGGGCATGGACTGCTTCATTATCTGAGGAGTTGCAAACGGCACTGAGCACTGTGCAATCATCAGTGAACATCCCCACTTCTGAACTTATGATGGAGGGAAGGTCATTGATGAAGCAGCTGAAGATGGTTGGGCTTAGGGCACTGCCCTAAGGAACTCTTGCTGTGATGTCCTGGGGCTGTGATGTTTGACCTCCAATCACCACAACCATCTTACTTTGTGTTAGTTATGACTTCAGCAAGTGGAGAGTTTTCCCCCGATTCCCATTGACTTCAGTTTTACTAGGACTCCTTGATGCCACACTCGGTCAAATGCTCCCTTGATGTCAAGGGCAGTCACTCTCACCTCACCTCTGGAATTCAGTTCTTTTGTCCAAGTTTGAACCAAGGCTGTAATGAGGTCAGGAGCAGAGTGGTCCTGGCAGAACACAAACTGGGCATCAGTGAGCAGGTTATTGGTGAGTAAGTGCTGCTTGATAGCACTGTCAACGACACCTTCCATCACTTTGCTGATGATTGAGAGTAGACTGATCGGGCGATAATTGGCCGGATTGGATTTGTCCTGCTTTTTGTGGACAAGACATACCTGGGCAGTTTTCCACTTTGTCGGATAGATGCCAGTGTTATAGCTGTACTGGAAGTGCTTGGCTAGAGGCACGGCTAGTTCTGGAGCACAAGTCTTCAGCACGATAGCTGGGATGTTGTCGGGGCCCACAGCATTTGCTGTATCCAGTACACTCAGCTGTTTCTTGATATCACATGGAGTGAATCGAATTGGCTGAAGACTGGCTTCTGTGGTGGTGGGGACCTCAGGAGGAGGCCGATATGGATCATACACTTGGCACTTCTGGCTGAAGATGGTTGCAAATGCTTCATCTTTGTCTTTTGCACTCACGTGCAGGGCTCCACCATCATTGAGGATGGGGATATTCATGGAGCCTCCTACTCCCGTTATTTGTTTAATGGTTCACCACCATTCACGACTGGATGTGGCAGGACTGCAGAGCTTTGATCTGATTCATTGATTGTAGGGTGGCTTACTCTGTCCATAGCATGCTGCTTCTGCTTTTTAGCATGCATGTAGTCCTGTGTTCCAGCTTCCCCAGGTTGGCACCGCATTTTTAGGTACGCCTGGTGCTGCTCCTGGCATGCTCTTCTACACTCCTTATTCAACCAGGGGAGTGATGGACCATGTGAGGATGCCTCCTTAGAAGGACTCTCCTCCTCTGAGGTGTCGTCTTCGGGAGGACTCTGGCTGTTGAGAAGCACCTAGAGAAAGGAAAGGGAGAAGAGTTTGGATGGGATTGGGAGCCTGCACAGTTGCAGATGACATGCATCTCAATGTAACTCAATGTTGTCATGCTGGCTGAATGTGCATTTTTCTAGTGCTTATTGAAAGGGTACAAGTCACTATCAGAGGTACAGTTCAGTGAAGCCGTCAGCCTCTAAATGGCTGATGCGTGACAGCTCTGGCAGGCCCACAAATTTCCATGGTTGGCTACTCCAGCTCGATGAGGGTCATGAGGTTAGCTGGTCCTCCCCCCAGTCTTACTCCTGTCAAGATTATTGCGCACCATTTTGTGCAGAAAGAGAGGACAAGAGTTAATGGGTGGCTACTGAAAGAGAGAGTGCAGAGGCGTAGGGCTTGTGCTGGTAGTGCATATACTGAGAGGGAGAAGAAGCAAGATACAAGCTAGATGAGGAAGTGTTAAATGTAAAAAAATTCAATGGGAAACCCACCAGTGAGACTATAATGAAGCCCGGTAGTTAAAATACCCAGGGCTGTTTTTGGCTGCAGTGGGTCAGTTTTAAACTGAAACCAAAACTCACCAACCCTAAACTGACCCGGAGTTAAAATCAGGGCCTGTGTCATTGGCCTGATATTCTGTTCTAATCAAGATCAACACAAATTCAAGGGCAGTATCTCTTCTTGCTATTGGGCACTCTCCAGTTTTGTGTTCTAATGTAAGAATGTACAGGACCAGAAAAGACCATTATTGTCCATCTGTCTCACTGTCTAGGAAATATAATATCTCATGATACCTGTCACACAACTCTTTCTAAACATAGTTCTGAACATTTCCTATAACAAATTCAGACCTTCTCTCTCTCTCTCTTTCAATTTATCTGGCAGTTTCCGCTTTTTGACATTTCACTTTTCGCCTTGATATTTCCTAGCTTTTCCACAGTCTGACTGCATTGTCTTTTGTTTATCTTCAAGCACTTTTCCACTTCTTTTTAGTTTTCTGAAAAAGATCCTTTTGCAGCCTCTTTTAACAGCATTTATCACATTTGACTTGTAATTTTTAGCTGCTGCTTTTCCTTCCCTCTTCATTTTTGTCTGCCTTATAAATAGCTCACTTACCTTCCTTTACTAATTCTGGCAAATAATCTACATTCATAATATTAATCTGCCTTTACTCTTTTAGCTGCGTTCCAGCATTCTCGGTTTTCATTTCAGATGTCTAACGTTCTCTTTTAAAAACAATCCTCTACCAATATTGTTTGCTAGCAGAGAGTAATCGAGAATGGCAGGGGGAACATCATCAGTTACCCATCACTATTTTTTGATGTTACTTCTGCTTCCTCTTAAAATGGTTGTATCGGCTGCGCTTGCGTGTCCCAGGGGCGTAGTTAGTGCGATGCGACCCCTGGGATCACGTGGGCCATGGGCAGCCAATCGGCACAGGGAAAAGCCCATTCATAAGTAGTGACAGGGAGACCTGTCAAAACTTATAAATACTACAGCCCCAAAATAGTAGTAAACCTTCAAATAAATTTTAAAAAATCATCACACTTTTAAAATAAACTATAAATGACATTAAATAACTATTTTAAACAATAATTTAAATTTTTGAAAAAAATAATTTTATATTCAAACGGGGCTAAAAATAAACTTACCTTGCTTTAAAGTATTTAAAAATAATAATCCTGTGGAAAAAATGTTTTAATTTTAATTAATTGATCACTTACCTTTTAAAATGCAGGCCTTACGCCTGGTTTTTACATTTCTAAAATCTAAAGGCTTACCCTCACGGAAAAACCTGTAAAAAAAAGTAAGTTCAAAGCGCACGCGCAGACTCCCGCGCGCACACGTTCGACCTCTGAACCCCTTCGTTCAGAGGAACGGAAGTGCCGGTTTCCCGCGCATGCGCTGTGCATGCAAGAAACCGGCACTTCCATCGGGCCCACGCATGAGTACCCCGTGCGTACTCACCCGTGGAGACCCGAATTTCTGGGCCAATATTAAATGTAAGAGATTTAGCCAGAGCTGTAAGGCTGTGGAATGCAATACTGGAGTTAGTGATGAAGCAGAAACCATACCAACATTTAAGAATAGGATAGCTAGATGACTGAAAGAAAAGGCAAATAAAGGGACATGGGAAAAGGGTGGGAAAATAGGAACGTAGGCCATTTTTTAATTCATTTATGGAATGTGGGCATCGCTGGCAAGGCCAGCGTTTATTGCCCATCTCTAATTGCCCTTGAGAATGTGGTGGTGAGCCGCCTTCTTGAACCGCTGCAGTCTGTGTGGTTAAGGTACTCCCACAGTGCTGTTAGGTAGGTATTTCCAGGATTTTGACCCAGCGACGATGAAGGATCGGCGATATACTTCTAAGTCAGGATGGTGTGTGACTTGGAGGGGAACTTGGAGGTGGTGGTGTTCCCATGCGCCTGCTGCCCTTGTCCTTCTAGGTGGAAGAGGTCATGGGTTTGGGAGGTGCTGCCAAAGAAGCCTTGGCAAGTTGCTGCAATGCATCTTGTAGATGGTACACACTGCAGCCATGGTACGCCGGTGGTGGAGGGAGTGAATGTTTAAGGTGGTGGATGGGGTGCCAATCAAGCGGGCTGCTTTGTCCTGTATGGTGTCGAGCTTCTTGAGTGTTGTTGGAGCTGCACTCATCCAGGCAAGTGGAGGGTATTCCATCACACTCCTTACTTGTGCCTTGTAGATGGTAGAAAGGCTTTGGGGAGTTAGGAGGTGAGACACCCGCCACAGAATACCTAGCCTCTGACCTGCTCTTGTTGCCACAGTATTTATGTGGATGGTCCAGTTATGTTTCTGGTAATGGTGACCCCCAGGATGTTGATGGTGGGGGATTCGGTGATGGTAATGCCATTGAACATCAAGAGGCAGTGGTTAGGCTCTCACTTGTTAGAGATAGTCATTGCCTGGCACTTCTGTGGCGCGAATGTTACCTGCCACTTATCAGCCCAAGCCTGAATGTTGTCCAGGTCTTATTGCATGCGGGCATGGGCTGCTTCATTATTGAAGAGTTGTGAATGGCACTGAACACTGTGCAGTCATCAGCGAACATCCCCATTTCTGATCTTATGTTGGAGGGATGGCCATTGATGAAGCAGCTGAAGATGGTTGGGCCTAGGACATTGCCCTAAGGAACTCCTACAGCGATGTCCTGGGGCTGTGATGATTGACCTTCAATCACCACAACCATCTTCCTTTTTTCTGGGTATGACTCCAGCCAGTGGAGAGTTTTCCCCCTGATTCCCATTGACTTCAGTTTTACTAGGGCTCCTTCATGCCATACTCGGTTAAATGCTGCCTTGATGTCAAGGGCAGTCACTCTCACCTCACCTCTGGAATTCAGCTCCTTTGTCCATGTTTGGACCAAGGCTGTAATGAGTTTGGGAGCCGAGTGGTCTTGGCGGATCCCAAACTGGGCATCAGTGAGCAGGTTGTTGGTGAGTGAGTGCTGCTTGATAGCACTGTTGATGACACCTTCCATCACTTTGCTGATGATTGAGAGTAGACTGATGGAGCGGTAATTGGCCAGATTGGATTTGTCCTACTTTTTGTGAACAGGATATACCTGGGCAGTTTTCCACATTGTTGGATAGATGCCAGTGTTGTAGCTTTACTGGAACAGCTTGGCTAGAGTTGCGGCTAGTTCTGGAGCACAAGTCTTCAGCACAATAGCTGGGATGTTGTCGGGGCCCATAGCCTTTGCTGTATCCAGTGCGCTGAGCCGTTTCTTGATATCACGTGGAGTAAATAAATTTGGCTGAAGGCTGGCTTCTGTGATGGTGGGGACCTCAGGAGGAGGCCGATATGGATAATCCACTTGGCACTTTTGGCTGAAGTTGGTTGCAAACGCTTCAGCCGTGTCCTTTGCACTCACGTGCTGGGCTCCACCATCATTGAGGATGGGGATATTCATGGAGCCGCCTCCTCCCGTTAGTTTTTTAATGGTCCACCACCAATCACGACTGGATGTGGCAGGCACCTCGAGCCTGTCCTGCCATTGAAAGAGATTGTGGCTGATCTGTATCCTAAATACATTTATCTGCCTTTGCTCAATACCCTTGGCTAGCAAAAATCTATCGAACTCAGATTTAAAATGATTAATTGTGCTAGCATCTACTGCTTTTTGTGGAAGAGAGTTACACACTTCTACTGCGCTTTGTGTGATTTCTAACTTCTCTCCTGAATGGTCTGGCTCTGATTTTAAGATTACGTCCCCTAGAACTAGACTCCCCCACCAATGGAAAATGTTTCTCTCTATCTACCCTATCAATTCCTTTCAAAGTCCTAAAAACTCAATCAAATCACTCCTTAACTTTCTATATTCCAGGGAATACAAGCCTAGTTTATGTAATTTCTGTAGTGTATGTAACCTGTACCACCTTAAGAGGATACCTTAAGGTGATGGACTACTTTTTGATGACTCCTGTACATTGTAGTACCGGTGGTGACCACACCGGTATATAAACCCTGCGGAGCAAAGTGTATCTCAGTTCAGCCCTGACCCTCAATCACTAAAGACCTGTTTACTTACTTCTGTAGTCTGTGTCCTGTTATTCAGTATAACTGCAATTGAAAACACAGACTCAACAGTGGCGACGAGTCTGATCTTACCTAGCGGCAGTTTTGCATCAAAGGAAGCTTCGTCCTCAGAAACGGGCGTCGAACAAGGGCATCCGGCCTCAACATCCTGCTGAGCACTGCATCGCACGGGAGGCCATCGGGAACCAGGGTTGGTTTCTGGCCACGAAATCAAACATCAGTGATCATCCCTTCGACGACAGCGGCGGGTAAGCCCGATCGAGTGGCACGGGGGGGAAGTCGGCCGAGTTGTCAGTGGGAGAAGGGGAGGGAAAACGACAAAAAGGGCGGAGAACACGACCGCAGCCGGTGTCAGGGGCCGGGCTGCAATCGGGACAGAGACGCGCAGCAGTCAGAAAGCGTTTATGGCCACAAGGACCGCGGGAGCGGCGGGGAACAAGAGCAGCAGCGCAGGGAAAAATAAAGGACCGCTGGGAGGCGTGAATGGCAACAGCGCGGGAATCGCCATTTTGAGTCGGCGGGGGAAGAAGACAAGCGCGGGAAAAGCTGTCAAGCGCGGGAAAAGCCGCCATCTTAAATAGAAAAAATAAATAAATAAATAATAATAATAATATCCGAAGAGAAAGGAGAAACTCAGCAAGGATGCCAAAAACGGGTAACATCACTGCTTTTGATAGCGATGTGGAAGATTGGGCCACTTATGTGGAACGCATTGAAGTTTACTGTACAACGAATGAGTTACCAGATGATAAGAAAGCACTAACCCTATTAAACTCGATGGGTGCGAAGACGTCCGGGTTATTAAGGAACCTTGTAACACCAGACAAACCGGTAGGGAAGAGTTTCGCGGATATTGTTACTATCCTGCAAGAGCATTTAAATCCCACACCGCTGCTGATAGCGGAACGATTTAAATTCTACAAAAGAATTCAACTTAAAGAAGAAAGCAACGTGGAATTCCTAACAGAACTGCGCAAGTTATCAAAGTACTGCCAGTTCGGAACAGGACTAGCAGACGCACTGAGAGATAAGTTTGTGTGTGGGCTCCTAAGGGAAGGAACCCTGAAGCGACTGCTAGAGGAAAAGGACCTTACGCTGGACAAAGCTTTCAGCATTGCAGCATCCCATGAGGCAGCAGCACGGGGCGCTGCAGAGATACAGCAAAGGCCATTGGAATTCAGCACCGATGAAATGGCATTGGGCACAGTAAAGTGCTATCGTTGTGGAAGGACAACGCATGACCAGAACCAGTGCTGGTTCAAAGATAAAGAATGCAGGCAATGTGGCAAACTTGGTCACATAGCGAGAGTATGCCGGTCAGGAAAGAAGACCAGCAGCAAAAAGTCACCGCAGGAGAAGTACAAAAAGTACACAAGGTGACAGAGAACAGTTCAGATGAACAGAAGACGGATTCAGACTCCAGCAGTAAGGAACTGGGTTGTCTAAAAATACATAATGTGGGTAACACAGCAGACCACCAAACTATCTGGGTCATGCTTCGGATAGCAGGAGTCCAAGTGAAGATGGAATTGGACACTGGGTCGGCATTAATGGTCATGAATAAGCAAGATTACAAAAGGTTATTCTCGCACATTCCCCTGAGGGATACGGAGATTGTATTGAAAACATACACGGGGCAAATAGTATACCCCAAAGGAAAGATAAAAGTAAACGTGGTCTACAATGGTAAAGAAAGTCAGAAAATGGACTTGTATGTGTTACCTGATGGAGGTCTGCCACTACTGGGATGGGAATGGATCCGGAGAATAAATGTGGACTGGCATTCCATACAAGCACTGACTGTAGATGCCTGTAAGGAGGACGACGTCAAACCTAAACGACTGTCCAAAATCTTAGATGATGCTAAGGAGGTGTTCCAACAGGGACTTGGAACACTGAAAGGAATTACGGCAACCACCAAGGTTGAAGAACATGCAAACCCAAAATTTTTCAAAGCCAGACCGGTGCCTTATGCGATACGACCTGCTGTGGAAGCAGAGCTGGAAGGGCTAGAATGTTCAGGGGTACTGTCCAAGGTGGACTGGAGCGAATGGGCTACACCCATTGTTCCTGTCATGAAGCGTTCATTGAGCAACAAGCCGGGGGAACCTGGGAAGGTTCGCATCTGTGGCGATTTCAAGATCACTGTTAATCCGGTTCTTCACACGGTGCAATATCCGCTTCCGCGGATTGAAGATACCTTCGCTTCGCTGTCTGGTGGGAAACACTTCACTAAGATAGACCTGGCACAGGCGTATCTACAGATGGAAGTTGATGAAGCGTCACGTCAGTATCTCACAATCAACACGCATAAGGGCTTATATCGGTATAATAGACTGGTTTTTGGAGTGGCATCGGCTCCAGCGATTTGGCAAAGGGCCATGGAGCAGGTATTGCAGGGAATTCCAGGCACACAAAGCTACCTGGATGACATCCTGATTACAGGAGATAACGATAAGGATCACCTCACGAATTTGGAGCAGGTGCTCATCAGATTGAATGAATATGGGCTCAGAGTTAATCGCCAGAAATGCGAGTTCTTTCAAAAGCGAATCTCGTACTGCGGCCACGTCATTGACCGGGAGGGGCTCCATAAGTCACCTGACAAGATCGAAGCTGTTGTAAAAGCTCCTGCACCGGAAAATGTATCCTAGTTGAGGTCGTTCCTCAGGTTGGTTAACTATTACCACAAGTTTCTTCCAAATTTATCCATGGTGTTACACCCGCTAAACACTCTTTTGCAAATGGGAATACCATGGAAGTGGAGCGATGATTGTAAGCGGGCTTTTCAAAAGAGCAAGGCACTGATCACCTCTAAGGAAGTGTTGGCTCACTTTAACCCAACGCTGCCTATTCGCTTAGCTTGTGATGCTTCTCCATATGGTATCGGGGCAGTGCTCTCACATAAGTTTCCAGATGGCTCGGAAAGGCCAGTCGCTTTCGCATCCAGATCATTGACCTCCGCTGAGCGCAACTATGCTCAGATAGATAGGGAGGCTCTCAGCCTCGTGTGGGGAGTTAAGAAATTTAACCATTACCTGCAAGGCCAAAAGTTTACGCTGCTGACAGATCACCAGCCGTTGGTTTCCATTTTCAACCCTAAGAATGGTGTTCCGGTAATGACGGTGCAGAGGCTTCAGAGATGGTCCCTTTTCCTAGGGGCACATCAATATGATATTGAATTCAAAGGTACAAAGCAACATGGTAATGCTGATGGGCTGTCGTGCCTGCCACTACCTACAGCGGAAGAGGCACCGGCAGTTGACCCTGTCGAGATATTTCACTCGACCATCATCGAATGCTTACCAGTCACCAATGCGGGTATTGAGAGAGAGACCCAAAATGACCCGACACTGTCTCGGGTCTACAACTTGACAGTGAAGGGATGGCCAGCACATGGCGAACCACTGTTACCAGCATTCTCAGCCAGACGAGAACAGCTGTCCGTATGTCAAGGAACATTGATGTATGGAACAAGGGTGATTATTCCTCCTAAATTAAGAGAGAGAGTTCTGAAAGAATTGCACGAAGGTCATCTGGGGGGAGTCAAGATGAAAAGCCTTGCTAGGGCTTATGTGTGGTGGCCAGGTATCGACAAACAAATAGAGGATCTGACTAAAAGCTGCTCAGGGTGCCAAAAAGTTCAAAATGCACCTCCAATTGCACCGCTGCATCCGTGGGAATGACCTTCAGCCCCATGGCAACGTGTGCATATTGACTTTGCAGGTCCATTCATGGATTCCATGTTTTTGATAGCAGTAGACGCACATTCTAAATGGCCAGAAGTGATTAAGATGTCGACCACTACCTCTGAGAAGACGATCGCAGTTCTAAGAACCATATTTGCAAGGAATGGGTTGCCGGAGCAAATATGTTCAGACAACGGACCACAGTTCATGTCAGAAGAATTCCAGAAATTCATGAAAAAGAATGGGGTGAAACACTATACATCTGCCCCATATCATCCGGCTACAAATGGGTTGGCCGAGAGATTTGTACAAACGTTCAAAAAAGCGATAAAGGCCATGAGTGAAGGCCATATTCCACTACAACACAAGGTGGACAATTTCCTGATGGCATATCGAAACGCCACGCATGCAGTGACAAATCAAAGCCCTGCCATAATGTTCTGTAACAGAAGGTTGCGGTCCTGGTTGGATTTGTTAAAACCCAATGTGCGACGGGAAGTCGAAAACAAGCAATTCCAGCATGTAAATAACAAGGCCACTCGTAGTTTTGAAGTAGGACAACCAGTGTTGGCCAGGGACTATAGGGATGATAAATGGCAACCTGGAACAATTCGTGCACGACAAGGACCCTTGATGTACACGGTAGACGTTGGAGAGAACGTAATACGACGTCATGCTGACCAACTTGTGGAATCGAGAACAAGGGTCGACCCCATGTCTACGGCAGAGACACCAGTTGAAGAACTTATTGAGCCTGTAGCATCTACCTCAGACTCGAATGTATATGATGATGTTCAATCCATAGGAGATCAAGTGGATGAGTCACCCCAGCAACGAGAACCAGAGACCCCTGAAAGGCGTTAACCGGCCCGGATCAGGAGGCCTCCTCAGAGACTGAATCGTTGAACAGTTTTGTGTGTAAATTGTATATATGTTATCCATGTAATGTTTAATTTGGGGGGTACACTGTTAAACTAAAAGGGGAGGAATTGTAGCGTATATAACCTGTACCACCTTAAGAGGATACCTTAAGGTGATGGACTACTTTTTGATGGCTCCTGTACATTGTAGTACCGGTGGTGACCACACCGGTATATAAACCCTGCGGAGCAAAGTGTATCTCAGTTCAGCCCTGACCCTCAATCACGAAAGACCTGTTTACTTACTTCTGTAGTCTGTGTCCTGTTATTCAGTATAACTGCAATTGAAAACACAGACTCAACAATTTCTTCTCATAATATAACCCTTGGAGCCCTGTTAACATTCTGATGAATCTGCGCTGCACTCCTTCCAAGGCCAATATATCCTTTCTAAGGTGCGGTGCCCAGAACTGTACACAGTACTCCAGATGTGGTCTAACCAGGGCTTTGTATAGCTGTAGCAAAACTTCCTCCCCTGTATATTCTAGCCCTCTAGATATAAATGCTAATATTTAATTAGCCTTTTTGATTTTTTTTTGTACCTGAACACTACATTTTAGTGATCTGTGTACATGGTCCCCTAAATCTCTTTAGATCTCCACGGTTCCTAGTTTTCAGCATTTAAAACAAATACTGAGATCTCTCTTTTTTTGGTCCAAAATGGATGACCTCACACTTACCTGCATTGATATCCATCTGCCACAGTTTTGCCCATTAATCTATCAATGTCTCTTTGTAATTTTATACTCCCATTTACACTACTTACTATGCTGACAATCTTTGTGTCATCAGCAAACTTGGATATATGGCTCTCTATTGTGCTATTTGAGTCATTAATAAATATAGTGGTGAATAGTTGAAGCCCCAGCACTGATCCTTACAGGATACCACTAGTCACTTCCTTGCAATTATCCCTACTCTCTGTCTTCTAACATTTAACCAATCTCCTAAACAGGTCAATAATTTGGCTTCAATTCCATGAGCTTTAATTTTAGTTAAAAGTCTCTTACGTAGAATCTTATCGAATGCTTTCTGAAAGTCCATATAAACTACATCCATAGACATTCGACCTGTCTACTACTTTAGTTACTTCCTCAAAAAATTCAATTAGGTTTGTTAGACATAATCTACTCTTTACAAATTCATGTTGGCTCTCTCTAATCAACTCAAACTTCTCTAAGTGCTCAGTCACTCTGTCCTTAATTATAGATTCCAATAACTTTCCCACAACAGATGCTAGACTAACAGGTCTACAATTTCCTGGTTTCTCTCTGTCACCTTTCTTAAATAATGAAGTTACATTTGCAATTATCCAATCTAAAGGGACAATTCCTTAATCGAGAGAACTTTGGAAGATTATGGTGAAGTCTCTGCAATTTTCTCACCTGCTTCCTTTAAAACCCTGGGGTGGAAACCATCAGGTCCTGGGGATTTGTTAGTTGTTAGTGCCATTATTTTTTCTAATACTGTTTACTTGCTTACTTTAGCTCTAGTGGGTTCCAGTCCTTGATTCATTATTATTTTCCCTGGAATGTCAGGTATATTATCCTCCTCTTCTACTGTGAAGACTAACACAAAGTAATTATTCAACAAGTCTGCTATTTCCTTATTTTCATTTGTAATATTACCTGTATCTGTTTTAAAGGGCAAACACTGCCCTTGACTACCCTCTATTTTCTAATATAATTGTAAAAACTTTTGGTGTTAATCTTAATAGCCCTTGCAAGTTTCCTTTTGTATTCCCTTTTGTCAGCTCTTGCTGTCTTTTTTGTCTCCCTTTGCTGTTCTTTATATCTCTCCCAGTCCCCTGGATCTACATTCTTCTTTGCATTTTTTAATGCTCTTTCCTTTAATTTTATGTTATCTCTCACCTCTTTTGTTGACCATGGCTGTTGTATTTGATAAGTAGAGCTCTTGCCCCTTACTGGTCCTGTGTTAAACCAAATTACTTTTTGAACACCTTCCACTGTTCATCTCTAGATTAATCCGACAACAGTCTTGACCAGTTTGCTGTCGTCAGTCTCTGGCTCATCTCATTAAAGTTAGCCTTACCAAAATATAGAATCTGAGTAATTATGATGGCCCAGAAATTCGGGTCTCCACGGGTGAGTACGCACGGGGTACTCACCCGTAGGCCCAATGGAAGTGCCGGTTTCGTGCATGCGCGGGAAACCGGAACTTCCGTTCCAACTTGAAAGACGACAACTTTTGCAAAGGGCCTAATGCCTGTTTCAGGCGCATGCCCTGGAAGCCTGCACAGGAGTTTTTACTTTACCAATATGGCGGGTGGCTCACCTCCAGCATGGAATGTGCGCACACTCCGCTCGTCATATTGGACAGGTAGGTGCCAATAAATTTGAATGCCATCATGTCTTGCGGTGCCCACAATCAATTGCTTTTGTTGGGAGTCTATTTCACATATTCACTATTATCATCTTCAAATCTCTAGTCTCACTTAAATGCTTGTTAATTGTAAAGCTGCGCCCTCTAGTTCTGTGCCCATAGTTAAAATCAAATAACCTCCGTCCAACTACATGTCAAAACCAGCTAATCTGCTGCTAATGATACCATCCTCTACAGAGTGATTAACTTGCCATCAAAAAGGTGACAGAGAGCAATAAACATGTATGATGGATGGGGGACCCATTAGCAAAGGTGAAAAAGGAATCTGATCTGAATGTGGTTATCAGTCAGTGTGATGCTGTTGCCAACAAAACTAAGTCTGTGCTGGATAGGGAGAGCTCAGCTCTAATTCTGAATCATGTAATTGAGCATTGTAAGTTAACTGATTTCCTTTCTAGTGACATCCTGGGTTTCTCTTCCTTTTAAGTCCTTTGAGGGATATCCTGCTCCTACTGATTGTAACAGATCTGATGCTGTCAACATGTGAATGTTTCTTTACTTCCCTTCATCACTTCAGTATTATCGAGTGTTCAGCCTTGTTTCTTCATTGGTTCATAAATCTAACACTGATGTGCCGCTGGTGGATTAGTGTCAAGCTGACCAATTTCTCTTAACTCTGCAGCCAAGTTGTTGAGTATAGTTTGTCATTCTCTTTTTCGGGGTTCCTTGATTCTATTTCCTTCCTTTTTTTTCAGTCTTGCTCATCCAACTTAATATCTAACACAGAAAACAGACCTGACTACACCATTACTGACAAAAAATAACAGGACTATTACTGGAACTATAGCCCTGTGATACTGAATACACAGCCATGGCTCAGTGGGTAGCACCCTCACCTCTGAGTCAGAAGGTTGTGGGTTCATAGTCCTACTCTAGAGACTTGAGAACAAAAATCTAGGCTGACACTTCAGTGCAGTACTGAGGGAGGTGCAGTCGGAGGTGCCGTCTTTTGGATGAGACGTTAAACTGAGGTCCTGTCTGCTCTCTCAGGTGGATGTAAAAGATCCCATGGCACTATTTCGAAGAAGAGCAGGGGGGTTATCCCTGATATCCTGGCCAATATTTATCCCTCAATCAACATCACTGAAACAGATTACCTGGTCATTATCACATTGCTATTTGTGGGAGCTTGCTATGTGAAAATTGGCTGTCGTGTTTCCTACATTACAACAGTGACTAAAAAGTACTTCATTGACTGTAAAGCGCTTTGGGACGTCCGGTGGTCGTGAAAGGTGCTATTTATGTGGTGTATGTAACCGTTCCATCTTTAAGAGAACTATTTTAAGAGATGCACTACTTTATCTTGGCTGCTGTATACTGTAATACCGGTGGTGACCACACCGGTATATAAGTGCTGTGTAATGATTTATTGGGCAGTTCAGCCCTGACCTTCGACTAGTAAAGACCTGTTAAAGTTATTCTTGTGGTCTGTGTGCAGTGATTCATATTAACCATAACTGGAACACACAGACTTAACAGTGGCGACGAGTACGATCTTACCCTGCGGCAGAGATACATCCAAGGCAGTTTAACGGGCGTCGAGAAGAGGCATCCGCCCTCATCATCCTGCTGAGAAAAGACTCGGGTCTGAAGAGCAAAGGAAGAATCCTGACACGAAGCCTTCCATCAGCGACAGGCAGTGATCATCCCTTCTACCGCGGTGGTGGGTAAGCCGATCAGCGACGAGCAGCAAGTCGGCCACGTTGGCTGTGGAGTAGGGGAGGGAAAACGGAGGATATAAGGGCGGAGAACTCGACCACGGCCGGGGAAAAGAGCCGGACAGAAGTCGGGGCCAGAGGCGCTGAGACTGGGGCAGCGTAAGGCACGGGAGCCGCGGTGAATGCAAACGCAGCCGGTGTAAAAGACCGGGCTGCAAGCGGGCTGGGAGACGCAACAGCGTCGAGAGAGAGCTCGACCGCGACCGGTGAAAAAGGCCGGGCAGCTACCGAGGCCGCGAGGCACAGCGACCAGGACAGCGTAAGGCGCGGGAGAAAATTTAAAAAAAAACGCGGAGAACTCAGCCGCAGCCGGTGGAAAGGACCGGACTGCAAGAGGGGCTGGGAGGCACGAATTGAGAACCGCTGGGGAGGCGCGAATGGCAGCAATACGGCAATCGCCATTACAGCCAGCGGGGGAGAAAGGCAAACGCGGGAAGCCGCCATTTTCATAGGCGGGGGAAGAAGACAAGCGCGGGAAACCGCCATTTTGAAAAAAAAAAAAAATTCTTTTTGTTTCTCAAGAAGATTGCGAGGATGCCTAAGCGTGGTAACATCAACGATTTCGATCCCGATGTTGAAGATTGGGCCACGTATGTAGAACGCATAGAGATTTATTGTAAGGCAAATAAAATATCAGATGAAGATAAAGCACTAACCTTACTAAACTCAATGGGTGCGAAGACATACGGGCTATTGAAGCATCTTCTATCACCAGCTAAACCGGCGGATCAGGCTTTCGCTAATATTGTTGCTGTCCTGAGAAATCATTTGAACCCCACACCGCTGATGTTAGCGGAACGATTTAAATTTTATGCGAGAACGCAACTGAAAGAGGAAAGCAACGCGGAGTATTTAATTGAACTGCGTAAGCAAGCGAAATACTGTCAGTTTGGGGAAAGACTGACAGAGGCACTGAGAGACAAATTCGTGTGTGGATTGTCGAAAGAAGGAACACAAAAGCGGCTGCTTGAAGAGAATGATCTTACACTTGATAAGGCTGTCACTATTGCAGCATCGCACGAAGCCACAGCGAGAGGCACTGCGGAAATGCAGCTGAAGGCAGCGGTACTCAGCGTAGATCAAATGGCTTTGGGTACAGCGAAATGTTATCGTTGTGGAAAGACAACACATGATCAGAACCAATGCTGGTTTAAAAATCAGGAATGTAGAAAATGTGGCAAGCTTGGTCACATAGCTAAAGTATGCCGGTCAGGAAAGAGGACCAGCAACAAAAAGTCACCGCAGGAAAGGTGCAGAAAGGTACATAAGGTGGCTGAGAAGAGTTCGGATGAACAGAATTCGGATTCAGACTCCAACAGCAAGGAACTGGGTAGTCTGAGAATTCACAATGTGAGTGAGGAAGCTGACCTACAAACTATCTGGGTCACACTTCAGATAGCAGGAGTCCAAGTGAAGATGGAATTGGACACCGGATCGGCGTTGACGGTCATGAATAAGCAAGATTACAAAAGGTTATTCACACATATTCCCCTACGGGATACGGAGATAGTATTCCAGACATACACGGGGCAAAGAGTATACCCCATCGGAAAGATAAAAGTCAAGGTGGTACACAAGGGCAAAGAACACCAAGGAATGGACTTATATGTACTACCTGAGGGAGGTCCACCACTTCTGGGACGGGAGTGGATCAGGAAAATAAATATGGACTGGCACTCCCTAAAAGCAATAACGGTAGATTCCGGAAAAAAAAGATGTCAAACCTGAACGATTGTCCAGAATATTGGATGAGGGCATATGCAGCAGTGACAGTGACAAAGCAGAGAGTGAGAACTCGGTGAAGACAATCAGCTCAGACTCTGGAACTGATGATGGTAAGACCAGCCCATGTGCAAAAGACAAGTCTAAAATGGACTTGCAGACTAATGATGGAAAAACGAAGGAGTGCATAAATGCTTCAGAAGAGAACAAAGTATCAGAACAGAATTCCACTGAACAACAACAACATAGTTTGACAGAGAATTCTGAGTCTGTCCAGTCTACAGACATGCACATTTCTGAGGGCACTGCTGATTCAAAGAATGAAAAAGAATTGCTAACCAGAAATGAAAAGGAAAGTAAATCTGATAAACAAGTCACTCTGGTCCCGGATTCATTAACTCTCAATGGAGCAGTAGATTCTACCAATAGAAAGTCAAAGAGAAATTCTGATTCGGGTAGCATATCTGCATCCGATAGCGTTGACTTGAACATTTCCCTTTCAGGTGATCTCTCTTTAAACAAGGAAAGTGGCTCTCTATCAATACGGGGTAACCAAGCATACAACAAAACTCTGAAACGAACTAGAAAATTTGTTGTCGATGGAGTGGAAGTGAGTGTCACTGCTTCAAAGATTATTGGTGAGGATGAGAAGAAAGCTGAGGAAATGCGATTCCTAAGGCAGCAGGAGCTGCGAGAGTTGCGGTTGCTTCAGAAGGAGGAACACTGGGCTCGAACTCAACTCAATTTCAAACTACAGCAGCAATTAGAACAAATGATTCGCCGTTTTGAGCAAGAGATGAATGCAAAGAAAAAGTTCTTTGACACAGAGTTGGAGAATCTGGAAAGACAGCAGAAGCAGCTGATTGAGAAAATGGAACAGGAACACACAAACCGTCTGCGTGATGAGGCCAAACGAATCAAAGCTGAGCAAGAAAGGGAATATGTCAAATTCATCGATCAGTTGAAAGCTAAGAAGAAAGAGCACCCTTTTGTGAGCAGTGTCAGCAGTAATAAGCCACTCAGGGAATTGGTGGCAGAGGCAAAAGCTGAAGTGATGGAGGAAATAGAAGACAATAGAGAGGAAGCAGAAGATGATGACTCATCTGAACCATTATCACCCCTACCAGGTCACGCACGTGGTCCCTCCGAACTGAGCCAAATCAGTCTGGAAGCAGAAAAACTTCCCAAGGTACTCGAGCCTTTAGAAGTCAACAATGCTGGTTCTGAAGTTACGAAAGTTCAAGCTGTTAAGTCCAGTGAAGGACTATTAGGTGAGTCACCCCAGCAACGAGAACCAGAGACCCCTGAAAGGCGTTATCCGTCTCGGATCAGGAGGCCTCCTCAGAGACTGAATCTGTGAACTGTTTTTACATGAAGTTGTGTATATATGTTATTATGTTATGTTAATGGGGAATATATACTGTTAAGCTAAAAAGGGAGGATTGTGGTGTATGTAACCGTTCCACCTTTAAGAGAACTATTTTAAGAGATGCACTACTTTATCTTGGCTGCTGTATACTGTAATACCGGTGGTGACCACACCGGTATATAAGTGCTGTGTAATGATTTATTGGGCAGTTCAGCCCTGACCTTCGACTAGTAAAGACCTGTTAAAGTTATTCTTGTGGTCTGTGTGCAGTGATTCATATTAACCATAACTGGAACACACAGACTTAACAATTTAAATGCAAGTTCCTTACTTTGGTACACAGACCCAGCTCAGCACTATTATTCACAATGAAACTTCAACCCAATGTGATTCTAGTACTAGTTGCACATTTAGCTATACAAGTTCAAATACTTTGCACTTTTCACTTCAATATAAAAACTAATGGTCACTTAAAAAGCTTTGCATGAACAGAACCAGTAGCTGACAGAGTCTCTTCTAAGCCTCAGTGCGTGAATGTGGCGTTGGGAGGTGGGTAGGGGGGATGGCGAGTGTTAAGCTCGCTTGGCCGTGCCAACATGAGGCCCAGAGCCATTTTAATTCACAGGCCTCATTTCCATATTTGAAACGTGGCTCCCGCCCAAACAAGGCCGGAATCACTACCTGGCCGGCGGGCGGGAGAGGGATTTCAGGCAGCCAGGGACCCAAGGGAATGGTCCCTGGCAGTCAGGTAAGGGGGGAACCTGAGGCAATCGCGGCCAAGGGAGGGGGGGAAGCCCCAGGGAAGGGGAGCACTCCTGCTCCTGCTGGCCCACAAGGAAACCGTATTTGTTTTTAAAAACCTATCTTCCTGGGCCTCTTTTTCCGCCCCCTGATCCTGCTTGACGGCAGTTTTCACTGGTGGGTCCGGCACTCAGTGAGAGTTGCATGGCTAATATCATGTTGGGGTCCTATTTGCAGCAAAGGACCCCGATTTTTGCATATTTATGAGGCATTCGCCTGACTATGGAGAACTCCTCAAATGTATCCTGAAACCAGGGAGTTAAATTGACAGCGAGCTGGAGTGCAGCGCAAATGGGGAGGTAAGTACTCTGCCCCTATTTTACCACCCCTGCACGCCCCGTTCTCATCAGGCACAGGGGGTTAATATTGGGCCTCAGGACTGTTTATAAAGTTCTTAAATATTCACGCCTATATCATGGCATCAAGCATCAAAATCCTCCTGTCCTGTGATGCAATAAGGCAACTTGTGGCAAGACTCTTCCTGTCACAAGTTGTAGACTTGCTGACATGGTGCCCCTTGAAGTATGTAAAGACTAAACCGTGTCTAATATCACATTATGTTGCATAAAGTTAAGACCAGCAGTCAGGCTGTGACGAGTTACTGACTGGAACGCAATTTCAAGCTATGTAAGTTAGAAGAGCAGTGCTTGATTGGTTGCATGACCATCTCACTCCTTGGAGGTTTACAGCCTGTAATTTACCTAATCTCATTCACTGTATATTTCCCAATTTATGTGAATGAAATTTTCTATCCTTATCCATGAAAAGTTTATCACTGCTTAACTCGTGTGGCTGGCACCACATTTTGATTGTGTTGGATAACGTTAATGCAGGGAATTCTAAACAATACTGAGTGAAATTGTGGGCATGCTTAATTACTTTTTTTTAATAGAATCATGTAATTTTTATTGTAATGATGTTAGAAATTTATGTTTAGAGTGGCTTTGAAAGCAACAAGACTATCAAATGACTTTGAATAAAGCTTTTGAGAAACTTGATTGGCTGAGTGGTTTTATGGTGCCTGCTGGTTGCTGTTTACGAGCTGTTTAATTAGAAGTGGTGATTGGTTAGTTTTGGAGGTGGTGATTGATTTGACTTGCGTATGTTGCTGCTTGTTGATCAATAGCCTTTTCCTACCTGTAAATGGACATCACCCAATCAGTACTGTGGTTTGTCATTGCTTGGTCCTTTAATTGTATGATATTTGACCCTCATTGTGCCACCCAAATATATAGTGCCCTCAACTATTACAGTAATTTAACCCTGCTATACGTGACCTGGGAGTGCTTGCTAGGGCAGTAAGCAGAGAGTTTTACTCTGCATTTAGTCCATATTGTACCTGACAAGAAACTGCTTAATTGGACAAGAGAGTGGGAACTTTGCTCTATCCTGCTGCTGTGCTGACTTGGAAGTGCCAAGTGGGAAAAGGTAGAGGGCACTTTACATCTAACCTGTGCTCTGCAATGTGCAATGCAGTGAAGCATTTTCATTTTGACAGATATTTTTACAATCATGATTACATTCAGTATTCTACGATTCACACGTATGGTTTCTGTGCTTCTTCAATTTTACCCTAATTTCCTTAAAGGTCATAAAGTGTATCCATTTGCTCTGTAGATACCTAAGGCGGAAAACCAAGCAGGTAGGCACCCGTCGACTGGGTGACTTACCTGCCAATGTCCTGCCTGGATCCCACCAACTTCTATTTTAATCTACTCTTTTGAGCATGTGGCAAAAGCACCCACCTGAAGTCCATGGGGTCGTACTTTAAATATGCAGATCGGGATCTGATTACATCATTGGGCCCCGACTGCCATTTTAACTCTGGCCGAGGTGGGGAAGCCGCCACGAGAAGGGGATCTAGGACCAGAAGAGGCCATCTGATCCATTAAAAGAGCTATCTCATGCTAATTCCATTGCTTCCGGAGTTGCTGCTGGTAATGCCAATAACCTGGTAAATCATTAGTGCCTGACAGCGAAACTTGCATGCGGCTCAAGGTCTCCACTGGTCAATAATTTAACCTCTCAGTTTAGTGACAAAAACCCATTAATCAGCATGGGAGATGCTAGATATCTGTTAAATGCATTAATTGCCTTAATTGTGGTCAAAGCAGACCCAGAATAACCTACAGAGAGGGCATCACAGTGCTACCAATTCTGTGTTGCCTAGGGATGGAGATCCATTGGCATAGAGGACTCTGGAACATGTCCTCCACATTGTAAGGTCCCTGGACTCCACTGAACATAGAGTGTAAATCTTGGCATTATGCCAGAGTGCATGCCTGGATGTCCACCAATATAGGTAACTGATGAGAGCCATGGAGCATAGGCTCTCCCAAATACGTGCTAACATGGTGCATGCTGCATCTGCTATTTTTAAGGACATAGATACAACAGGCACAAGCTTAGTACCCACAGCTAAAGAATGTGACAGTGATCAGTTGACGCATCTGGCTCAGTTATTCTTTGCCCACATCAGCCACATCCTCAAGTTCCTCTTGGTTCTGATCATACCCTGTTTATAATCTCCTGCATGCTAGTATTTTTCAAATGTGGTATTATTGAGCATATGGCAGAGCATCACTATTTTGTACACCTTTTCCAGGACGAAGTACGATGCTTCCAAATGATTCAGGCAACAGAATTGTTCTTTTAAGACTCCGAAACTCTGGTCATTGAGCACCATTGTGGTATGGGCCTCATTCTAGTGTTCCTCAACCTTATTGGTTGTCACAGTACCATCAGGTACGACGAAAAAAGAAAGGACTTGCATTTATTTAGTGCCTTTTGCATCCTCAGGACACTCCAAAACACTTCACAGTCAATGAAGTATTTTGTAGGTCCCACAAACAGCACTGAGATAAATAGCCAGATAATCTGTTTTAGTGATGTTGATTGAGGGATAAATATTGGCCAGGACACTGGAAGAACTCCCCTGCTGTTATTCGAATAGTGCCATGAAATGTTTTAAGTCCGCCCAAAAGGTGTTTCTCTCAATCTCTGATCTTACTCGATACCAGGCTGGTGGGAGCGACTGCCAGTTCGTCAGGCTTTGCAAGATTTTTGCAAAGAAACTGTTGCCCACGCAATGGTTTAATGTCTCATCTGAAAGATGGCATCTCCGAAAGTGCAGCACTCATGCACTGAAGTGTCAGCCTGGATTAAATGCTCAAATCCTGGAATAGGGCTCAAACCCATGACCTTCCGAGGTAGAGGCAAGAGTGCTACCACTGAACCAAAGGTAACAACGAGCTTCAAACACTGAGACACATCAGGGAGGGGGAGAGTTACCTGGACTCTGTGTATCACGAGGTAGTCACACCAATTAGATTAATTAATGCAGATGTAGTCCATGGCCAGGGTCAGGATGGTGTGACTAGAAGTGAGGCAGGTACGGGGATCCAGGAGGTAGTGTTGGAGGAGCCGCAGCCCTTGCACTTGTCCAACAGGTTCGAGGCTCTTACTCCCTGTGGGGACAGGAGCAGGGACTGCAGGGAGGATGAGCAACCTGGCCACAGCACCGTGGAGCAGGGGGCCATTCAAGTGGGGGGAGTTAAAAGAAATGTTGTAGTGGTAGGGGATAGTATCGTTAGGGGGATAGATAGAGTTCTTTGCAGCTGAGAGCGAGAGTCCCGAAGGCTGTGTTGCCTACCCGGTGCCAGGGTTAAGGACATCTCCTCTGGGCTGGAGAGAAACTTGGAGTGGGAGGGGGAGGATCCAGTTGTCGTGGTCCATGTTGGTACCAACGACATAGATAGGACAAGGAAGGAGGTTCTGCTGAGGGAGTTTGAGCAGCTAGGGGCCAAATTAAAAAGCAGAACCACAAGGGTAATAATCTCTGGATTATTACCTGAGCCACGAGCGAATTTGGCTAGGACAAATAAAATTAGAGAGTTAAATGCGTGGCTCAAAGACTGGTGTGGGAGAAATGGGTTTTGCTTCCTGGGACACTGGCACCAGTACTGGGGCAGGAGGGAGCTGTTCCATTGGGACGGGCTTCACTTGGCCAGTGCTGGGACTAGAGTCCTGGCAGATCATATAACTAGGGCTGTAGAGAGGGCTTTAAACTAACTAGTGGGGGGGAGGTTCCTAGAGAGCAAATAATAAAAATGACAACAGAGAAGGTCATAGACTTAGGTAGCAGTGGGGAAATTAAAAGCCAGAGCGTGTCAGGAAGGGGCAGAAGGTATGGAGTAAAAGGTAAAGTCATAAAAAGGGCAAAAGCAGGAACTAAGTGTCACAAAACATCTTTGAAAGTTCTCTATCTGAATGCACGTAGCATTCGTAACAAAATAGACGAGTTAATGGCACAAATAACTACATATGGGTAAGATCTTGTGGCCATTACAGAAACATGGCTGCAGGGTGACAATGCCTGGGAATTAAACATACCAGGTTATTTAACGATCAGGAAGGACAGGCAGGAAGGAAGGGGAGGTGGGGTGGCTATGTTAATAAAGGAAGGAATCACTGTAATACAGAGAAATGATATTGGGTCAAAAGATCAGGATAATGAAACAGTTTGGGTGGAGGTAAGGAATAATAAGGGGGAAAAAACACTAGTGGGCGTAGTCTATAGGCCTCCGAACAGTGGCAACTCTGTTGGACGGAGTATCAATCAGGAAATAGTTGAGGTTTGTAATAAGGGAACATCTATAATTATGGGGGATTTTAACTATCATATTAATTGGACAAATCAAATTGGGCAGGGCTGCCTTGAGGATGAGTTCATTGAGTGTATTAGGGATGGGTTTCTTGAGCAGTATGTAACTGAACCGACCAGGGGGCAAGCAACCTTAGATCTGGTCCTGTGTAACGAGACGGGATTAATTAAAAATGTCCCAGTAAAGGATCCCCTTGGAATGAGTGACCATAACATGGTTGAATTCCATATTCAATTAGAGGGTGAGAAGGTTGGATCTCAAACAAGCATGCTAAGCTTGAATAAAGGAGACTATGAAGGTATGAGAGCGGAATTGAGTAGAGTGGATTGGGAAAATAGATTAAAGGGTAAGACGATACATGATCAGTGGTGTACATTTAAGGAGTTATTTTACAACTTCCAAAAAATATATATTCCACTGAGAAGAAAAGGGTGTAAAAGAAAAGACAGCCATCCGTGGCTAGGTAAAGAAATTAAGGATAGTATTCGACTAAAAACAAGGGCACATAAGGTAGCCAAATCTAGTGGGAGGATAGAGGATTGGGAAAACTTTAAAAGACAGCAAAAAATAACTAAAAGATTGATTAAGAAAGGGAAGATAGATTATGAAAGTAAATTAGCAAAAAATATAAAAACAGATAGTAAGAGTTTTTATAGTTATATAAAAAGAAAAAGGGTGGCTAAAGTAAATGTTGATCCCTTAGAGGATGAGACCGGGAAATTAATGGTGGGAAATATGGAGATGGCAAAAACACTGAATGAATATTTTACATCAGTCTTTACAGTAGAAGACACCAAGAATATCCCAACACTTGACAAACAGGGGGCTAAAGGGGGGGAGGAGCTAAACACGATCAAAATCACTAAGGAAGTGGTACTCGGTAAAATAATGGGACTCAAGGCGGATAAATCACCTGGACCTGATGGCTTACATCCTAGGGTCTTGAGGTAAATGGCGGTAGGGATTGTGGATGCATTGGTAATAATTTTCCAAAACTCCCTGGACTCGGCAAAGGTCCCGGCAGACTGGAAAACTGCTAATGTAACACCCTTATTTAAAAAGGGCAGTAGACAGAAGGCTGGAAACTATAGACCGGTTAGCCTAACATCTGTGGTAGGTAAAATTTTGGAGTCCATTATTAAGGAGACAGTAACAGGACATTTGGATAATCATAATTTAATAGGACAAAGTCAGCATGGTTTTATGAAGGGGAAATCATGTTTGATAAATTTGCTGGAGTTCTTTGAGGAAGTAACATATAGGGTGGATAAAGGGGAACCAGTGGACGTAATGTATTTAGACTTCCAAAAGGCATTTGACAAGGTGCCACACAAAAGATTATTGCTTAAGATAAAAAATCACAGGATTGGGGGTAATATTCTGGCATGGATAAAGGATTGGCTCTCTAACAGAAGGCAGAGAGTTGGGATAAATGGTTCATTCTCAGACTGGCAATCAGTAACTAGTGGTGTTCCGCAGGGGTCAGTGCTGGGTCCCCAACTCTTTACAATCTATATTAATGATTTGGAGGAGGGGACTGAGTGTAACATATCAAAGTTTGCAGATGATACTAAGATGGGAGGGAAAGTAATGCGTGAGGAGGACATAAAAAACCTGCAAGGGGACATCGACAGGCTAAGTAAGTGGGCAGAGATTTGGCAGATGGAATACAATACTGGAAAGTGTGAGGTTATGCACTTTGGCAGGAAAAATCGTAGAGCAAGTTATTATCTTAATGGCAAGAAACTGGAAAGTACTGAAGTACAAAGGGATCTGGGGGTCCTGGTGCACGAAACTCAAAAGGTTAGTATGCAGGTGCAGCAAGTGATTAAGAAGGCCAATGGAATGTTGGTTTTCATTGCTAGGGGGATAGAATATAAAAATAGGGAGGTATTGCTTCAGTTGTACAAGGTATTGGTGAGACCGCACCTGGAATACTGCATACAGTTTTGGTGTCCATACTTAAGAAAGGACATACTTGCTCTCGAGTCAGTACAAAGAAGGTTCACTCGGTTAATCCCGGGGATGAGGGGATGGACATATGAGGAGAGGTTGAGTAGATTGGGACTCTACTCATTGGAGTTCAGAAGAATGAGAGGCGATCTTATTGAAACATGTAAGATTGTGAAGGGGCTTGATCGGGTGGATGCGGTGAGGATGTTCCCGATGATGGGTGAAACTAGAACTAGGGGGCATAGTCTTAGAATAAGGGGCTGCTCTTTCAAAACTGAGATGAGGAGGAACTACTTCACTCAGAGGGTGGTAGGTCCATGGAATATGCTGCCCCAAAAAGCTGTAGAAGCTACATCATTACATAAATTTAAAACAGAAATAGACAGTTTCCTAGAAGTAAAGGGAATTAAGGGTTACGGGGAGCGGGCAGGAATTTGGACATGAGTCTAGGTTCGGATCGGTCATGGCCCTGTGGGCAGCGGAGCGGGCCCAGGGGCCGTGTAGCCTGATCCTGCTCCTATTTCGTGTGTCTAATTCTGTTAGATTCAGGAGATGGTTCTGTGATAGTGGATTGGCGGTTAGGATCAGATCAGCCATGATCTTATTGAATGGCGAAGCAGGCTCGAGGGGCCGATTGGCCTACTCCTGCTCCTATTTCTTATGTTCTTATGTTCTTATGTAGAATGGCTGGTTGGAATCCCTCAGGAGCCACACGTCCAGCCTGCCACTGCTTTGGAACAGATCTTGACTGTCTTTTCTATTCTGTACGGCAAGGCCTGGTACGATTGAGTTGGAATGGGTATGTGTGTGCAATCAGTGATGTTCCACACCCTTAGGAAATTATGTGGATTTCTACTGCTGTAGCTTGGTTAATATTTATCCCTCAACCAATATCACTAAAAAAAACAAATTATCTGGTCATTATCACATTGCTGTTTGTGGCACCTTGCTGTGAGCAAATTGTCTGCCGCATTTCTTACATTACAAGAGTAACTGCACTTCAAAAGTACTTAATTGGCTGTAAAGCACTTTGGGACGTGCTGAGGTTGTGAAATGCACTATATAAATGTAAGTATTTCTTTCTTGGTGCTAAAATGTACACAGTGGAAGGCATGCCTCAACAGAACCTTGGTGAAATTTTGGATGTGTCAGTGTGCCAAGCATTGCTTTCTTCTGCCAAATATACCATGGCAATTTGTAAGGGCCATGGAGCATACAAATTAGACCTGTACTCAGCCTTCAACTGGGATGCCATGAGTTGTAGGCATTGGTCTACAGTCACTGATCCTGAAGCAGCAGGTACATTCTGGTGGGTGTCCGATGCCAGGGGCTGTGAGAGTTCTATACATTCTCCACTCCCTTTCAGCTCTCTGCCTTCTGCATTTACAGACTAAATACAAACACTGGCAATGCTGCTCAATGTAGAAACTGTGCAGCATTGGCTGCATTCCCATAATTTTATTTCCAATTCAAAGTCAGGGCAACCAACGGCTGGAGTTTTAATTAGAAATCAGGGGAGCGCTGCACCCGTTGACCCAGTAATCGTCCTAATTGGTCTTAATAAGCTGAAAATCGGCCAAAAAAAATTCCAACTGAAGACTCTAGTTGCAATTAAACTCCAGTCTGCAGTGTCAACTACCACTGCCACCTCAATTTTTGAAATGCCCTGGTGGGTTTATCACCTGGGCTAAAAAACCTAGTAGCGAAATTACCATGCATTGTGTGGAGCATAAATAAGGCTTTGACTCCTTTCTGGGATAGATAAATGCTAAATCCCACACAACATGTAAGAAACACTGCATCAAACATTTCAATAGATGACTTGTATTACTTGAAGACTTAACAACAGAGTCTCCCCCAATATTACGCTTCAAAAACTTGAATTAAAAGCAGAATTTCAAAAGCTCAGGGAGAGTTTCAGAATTTCTCTTGCAGCCTACCAACAATTCTTCAACAGCATTTAGAATTCTCCAAGGCCCACAGCTGTTTTGTTTCCATCCCTGTTTCCCTGTGCTTGGCCCTACCTGGGCATGGGCCTGTGCCAGGGGTGCATCTGGGCCATGTTCATGACCAAGCCCAACACAGTTATGAGCTTTGAGGCCTGGACAGCCAGGTATGCTTTGCTTGCCTAGTGTGCAGGGACAAGGATTGGGAAAATCAGTCCCTTAACCTTCTTAAATTTTCACACTTCCATTCTGAAACTTCCTTTAATCATCTGGCCTGTCTGAGAACCTTCATGATGTGGTGTGCAAAATGTGACCTTAAATACCTTCAACATCACCAAGGAAATCCCCTTTAGAGCACATCAATGTTAATGACCAATTACATGGATCCTTTTCCAAGGTGTCATTCAACTGGACAAATATGGGTCAGAAAGGATAACTAGCAGTTTTGACAAAGAACACACCTCCAATTAGGTGATGGACACTTCTCCTCTTGCCAATGCGCAAATCATATTGCTAGGGTTTTACTGAGAGTTGTTAGGGGTTATTCTCAAGGACCATAGTACACTAATCTGTCTATTCTGCTGCAACTTTGGCAGGTCCAGTTCAAATCTTTTATTTAAATCTGGTAATACTTATTACAATACATCAACTTCATAATAAATCAATTACATTCATTAACCACAATAAGGCTAACTTTAACAAAAATCAATTTTAAGATTAACAGTACAAATAAAATAATACATTTTCAGGTCCAGTTCAAGCTAGCACCAAAGGATTTAATTGGCAACATCTAGCTAATTTAGAATGTGTGGACCTTTTGTCTACATTAGGAGGATGTCCCAGAATGCAAAGATTTTTTTAATGCGTATCCTCTAATGCCCACAATTTGTCCAGAATGCCTATAGTATTCTTAAAAATCTCCCTTTTTATAAGGATTTATGTTTGACATATTCATTCATTACAACATTCTATCCTGCTCTAGTCTTGATATAGTTTTATGATCTATAATCAAATTGATCACATCACCATTAGATGTATAATTTATAGTTCATATAGAATAATGGTAACAATGGATTACACAAAAGGGTCAACTAACAAAATCCATATAAATTTATAACTTGGACTGGCAAATAAATTGAATAATTGAATCACAATAAAAACAAGAATATATAAGGAATAAAATCGTAAGTTATGTAAAAGCATCAATCTTAATGGTTACACAACAAATCATTGATTGATGCACATCAATTTAAATCAGCTCTCATTAACTTGCTAACAATTTGAAGCATGAAGAAAATATTAAGTGATAATATAAGTCTTTCTCATTGGAGGATGATGGTTCTGACTAATTCCATCTAAAATTTGTCCTCTGGTATTTCCTTTCCACGGGTGCCTCCTTCTTCACCCCACACCAATGATTATTTTGTTAGGATATCTGAGCCGCAAGAAGCTTGATTTAAAAAAATATATTGTCCACTACTTCTTGTGGAAACCAACAGATACATATCCATCCTCAACTAAATCAGATTGGGGAATTCAGAAATCCTTTTTGGCCCATTGTAAATCTCATCACCTACTGACCACAAATGGGCAGACATATTATAATCTATTGTAAATTTGATTGCATGGATTGTTGAAACTAGCAGAAGAAGGAAGAGAAGGACATTTTAAAATCTGAAACCATTACCCGAGCCTGGGCCCACGAACGTAGCAGCAAGGTCCAGCAGAAAAATTGCTCCCTTTGCTCCCCACCAGTTGTATAAGAAATGTCACAGGTGCCTAGCCAAGACATGCATAGATACATAGATACATAGAAGATAGGAGCAGGAGTAGGCCATTCGGCCCTTCGTGCCTGCTCCGCCATTTAATGAGATCATGGCTGATCCTTTAATTCAGTATCCCGTCCCCGCCTTCTCTCCGTAACCCTTAACCCCTTTTGCCCGTAGAAATATATCTAATTCCCTCTTAAATATATTTAATGAGCTGGCGTACACTGCCCTCTGTGGCAATGAGTTCCACAGGTTCACCACTCTCTGAGTGAAGAAATTCCCCCTCATCTCTGTCCTAAATGGTTTAGCCCTTATCCTTAAATTATGTCCTCTAGTTCTGTTTTCACCCGCCAAGGGAAACATTCCTTCTGCATCCAGTCTGTCTAGACCTGTCAGAATTTTATACACTTCTATGAGGTCCCCTCTCAATCTTCTAAACTCCAGTGTGTACATCCCTAAACTACATAGTCTCTCCTCATAGGTCATTCCCGCCATTCCTGGTATCAGCCTGGTGAATCGCCGCTGCACCCCCTCCATGGCAAGAACATCCTTCCTCAGATGAGGCGACCAAAACTGTACACAGTACTCGAGGTGTGGTCTCACCAGTGCCCTGTACAGCTGCAGCAAGGTATCCCTGTTCCTGTATTCTAACCCTTTTGCTATGAAGGCCAGCATACCGTTTGCCTTCTTGACCGCCTGTTGCACCTGCATGCTCGCCTTCAGTGACTGGTGTACAAGAACACCCAGGTCTCTCTGTACTTCCCCCTCTCCCAATCTATTGCCATTTAAATAATAATTTGCCCTCCCGTTCCTGCACCCAAGGTGGATAACTTCGCACTTGTCCACATTATAGTGCATCTGCCATTTATCCGCCCAATCGCCCAGTCTGTCCAAATCGCTCTGGAGCTTCCTGGTCTCTTCCTCTGAGCCCACCCCACCTCCTAGTTTAGTGTCGTCTGCAAATTTGGAAATGCTGCATCCGACTCCCTGATCCAGGTCATTAATGTAAATTGTGAACAGCTGGGGGCCCAGGACAGATCCCTGTGGTACCCCACTTGTTACTGCCTGCCATTCAGAAAATGAGCCGTTTATTCCAACTCTCTGTTTTCTATCTGACAGCCAGTTCCCTATCCACGCCAAAACTTTCCCCTTTATCCCATGAGCCTCAATTTTCCATGCTAATCTTTTATGTGGGACCTTATCGAAGGCCTTTTGGAAGTCCAGGTACACCACATCTACTGGCTCTCCCCCATCTATTCTACCAGTTACTCCCTCAAAAAATTCCAATAGATTAGTCAAGCACGATTTACCCTTTGTAAATCCATGTTGACTCTGTCCTATCCTGTCCCCATTTGCTAAGTGCTCCGCTATTTCATCCTTAATGATGGACTCCAGCATTTTGCCCACAACTGATGTAAGGCTTACAGGTCTGTAATTACCTGCTTTTTCCCTACCCCCCTTTTTGAATAGTGGGGTAACGTTAGCTACCCTCCAATCCATCGGCACTGTTCCCGAGTCTAATGAATTCTGAAAAATCATCCTTAGTGCATCCGCTATCTCTAGGGCCACCTCCTTCAGTACCCTAGGATGCATGTTATCAGGCCCTGGGGATTTGTCCACCTTCAATCCCTTTAGCTTCCTTAACACCATATCCTTAGAGATATTGATTTGCGTCAGTTCCTCCTTTGCCAATGTCCCTATTTTTCCCGATATCCCAGGGAGGTTTTTTGTGTCTTCCTTCGTAAAGACTGACCCAAAGTATGCATTTAGTTGATCTGCCATTTCCTTATTTCCCATTATATATTCCCCCGTATCTGACTGCAATGGACCAACTTTGGTTTTCACCAGTCTTTTCCTTTTGATATATTTATAAAAGCTTTTGGAGTTAGTTTTTATATTTTCCGCCAGCTTGTTTTCGTAAGCTATTTTGCCCCTCTTGATCATGCCCTTTGCCCTCCTTTGCTCTATCTTAAACTGTTCCCAATCTTCCGCTCTGGCGCTTTTTTTGGCTATTTTATACGCCCTATCTTTGGATTTTATGCTGTCTCTAATTTCCCCTGTTATCCACGGTTGAGTCACCTTTTTAGATTTCCTTTTATGCCAGATTGGTATAAACAATTTTTGCAATTTTGTCATTCTATCTTTAAATGTTTGCCATTGTTTATCTACCTCCAGTCCTCTCAGGAACGTTGTCCAATCAGACCTACTCAGTTCCCGTCTCATGGCATCATAATTCCCCTTGTTTAAATTCAGGACCTTAGTCTCTGAGTCAATTTCTTCGCTCTCCATTTCGAGTGAGAAATCGATCATGTTATGATCGCTCTGACCCAAGGGTCCCCGTACAACAAGATTACTGATTAGTCCCTTCTCATTGCACAGTACCCAGTCCAATATAGCCTGTTCCCGAGTTGGTTCCTCGACATATTGATCCAGATAACCATCCCTTAAACACTCAAGGAATTCCTCCTCCTCATTATTTTTACTGATTAGGCTAGTCCAATCTATATGTAAGTTAAAGTCACCTATGATGACAGCTGTGCTCTTATTGCACGCTTCTCTAATTTCCCTCGTGATGCCCTCCCTAACCTCTATTTTACTATTTGGAGGCCTATATACCACTCCTATTAATGTTTTTCGCCCCTCGCTATTTCTTAGCTCCACCCATATAGATTCTGTATTAACTGAGTTAATATCCTTCCTTTCAATTGCATTTATCCCCTCTTTTACTAGCAATGCTACCCCTCCTCCCTTTCTTTTTTGTCGATCCTTCCTAAATACTGAATACCCCTGTATGTTAAGCTCCCAGCCCTGCTCACCCTGCAACCATGTTTCCGTAATCCCAATTAGATCATAATTATTAACCTCTATTTCCACAGCTAATTCATCTACCTTGTTCCTGATGCTTCTCGCATTAAGGTATAAAACCCTCAGGCTTTTTTTATGCTCACATTTTTTATGAATTAGTTTGGCCCTTTGTTTTTTGTTCCTCACCCTTTTACCATTTATTTCTGTCTGCCTTTCACTTTCCTCTATTTCACTACATAGGTTTCTAGCCCCCTGCCATACTAGTTTAAATGCTCCCGAACTGCTTTATCAAAAATTACCCCGAGAACATCAGTTCCATCTCTGCACAGGTGTAGACCGTCCCTTTTGTATAGGTCACACCTACCACAAAACTGGTTCCAATGCCTCAAAAATTTAAAACCCTCCCTCTTACACCACTGCTCAAGCCACGTATTTAGCCTAACTATCCTGTTCTCTGTACTCTTACTAGCACGTGGCACTGGTAGTAATCCAGAGATTACTACCTTCGAGGTCCTACTTTTTAGCTTGGCTCCTAACTCCCTAAATTCTACTTGTAGGACCTCTTCCCTTTTTTTAGCTACGTCGTTGGTACCAACATGTATCACGACAACTGGCTGTTCCCCCTCCCCCTCCAGAATGTTCTGCACCCGCGCCGAGACATCCTTGACCCTTGCACCAGGGAGGCAACATACCATCCTGGAGTCTCGGTCGCGACCACAGAAACCCCTATCTATTCCCCTTACAATCGAATCCCCTATTACTATAGCCCTGCCACTCTTTTTCCCTCCCTTCTTTGCAACAGAGCCAGTCATGGTGCCATGAGCCTGGCTGCTGGTGCCTTCCCCCGATGCGTCACCCCCCCCGACAACAGTACCTAAGACGGTGAACCTGTTGCTAAGGGAGACAACCCCAGGGGATTTCTGCACTACCTTCCTGCCCTTGCTCTGCCTTTTGGTCACCCATGTACTGTCTACGCTGGCCTTAACCTGCGGTGTGACCAACTCACTAAATGTGCTATCCACACCCCTCTCAGAATCGTGGATGCTCCAAAGTGAGTCCATCTGCAGCTCAAGGGCCGTCATGCGGTCCCACATGAGCTGCAGCTGGACACACTTCCCGCACACATAGTCGTCAGGGACACAGGAAGCGTCCCTGATTTCCCACATGTTACAGGAGGAGCATGACACAGGTCCGAGCTCTACTGCCATGACTTAACCCTTATATTACTTTTTAATTTTCTAGTTTTAGTTTATTTATCGACTTTTGTTTTCCCGAAGCTTACTTAGACCAATGTATACTGTACTCCTCTTATTCCTTTTTAAACTAACCAAATCCCACTAGTTTTGGTTTTACTTTCTAGGAAGGTTTGAGGAAAGTACTTACCAGTTAGTCTTACCTCCCTGGTCTTTCGCTGACTTCCCGGTCTTGTGTCCCCTTGGTCCTACGCCGACTTCCCGCTCCTCCCGGTTCCTGCCCTGCTGAAAAGAAACTGAGACCAAAAAATTTGTGACCTCTGTTTTTAGACAGCTGCTAAAAGACTACTAGGTTAGAGGAGGAGGGTGGGTGGGGTTTCCTACTCTGTAGGAACTCGGGTTTAAGCCACCACCCTCCTTAAATACCTTTCACCTGGGTGCTTCCCACCAGGTCCGCTTCTGAAAAAAAGCTCACGAGCTGGACTTCCGCCTCAGCTGTTTTTTTAAATGGCTTTTTAACTCTCTCCTTCCCTGAGATTGGAGATTGGTGAGGCCTACCTGGGCCTCTGGAGCCTCTTGTAGTCGCTCTGCCGCTCAGCTCCGCCTCCACCCGCTGCCGATGCCGCACTGGGGCCTACCTGGGCCTCTGGAGCCTCTTGTAGTCGCTCTGCCGCTCAGCTCCGCCTCCACCCGCTGCCGATGCCGCACCGATGCAAATGCAAATTGGCTTTACGCCAGGATTTATGACGGCGCCATGGACAAAATCATGGGTGGGCAGAAGTTCTGCTTCACCTCCGATCCACAAGCCCAAGGCATCCCTAGGATATTCTGGCCCTCCATTGTCAAGCCTAGCTGCTCAAAAATAATTAGGTCAATCTCATTATCAATGGCCAATATCACATATTAGCCACTAATTCTGCTATTTATAAATAAAATCTTTTGAGCTTGGCATGATTGTAAGATGGATTTCCTGATTTAGTCTGCCACTCTTTCGGATTTTGTACCAGAAAAGGATGCAATTAATATTGCAATCTGTCTGTACCCCTAATATCTTGTGTATGGGTACTTACAGTTTGTTGTAATTGGTCCGTATTACTCTTTTCTTTGTAGAAACATTATTGAATCAACACAGTCATTCTTAGTTGGGTCAAAATTTTTGATTAGTCCAAAAATATCAGGATAATTTCTGTGAATGTAATGCGCATCAATCAGTTTGTCATCATTTCCTGTTGCTGAACCCATACTTAATCCTTGGGATTCCTTTAGACCAGCAGACCACTCTAGCTAAGCTGGGCTATCTGGGCAGAATCATATTCTAGCATTTGAGTCAGGGCATTTTAGGAGCATGTCCTTGTCAGCGGTGATGACTGCCCGCCCTCTCCCCGGCCCCCCACTCCCTAACTTCTATTGGTGTACATATAAGTTTTTGTTGTAATGTCTCTAACTTTTTTTTCAATTTCCTAATGCTTCTAGCATCTTTGAGTTATGCTTGTCTAAATGTGCCTGTCTGTTTGGCTCTGGTCCATCCTTGCCAGGGACTGGTATTTTGGAACCTTTGGCCTACACGATTGTCTCCTTGTGGGCTGTGATTCCTGTTCCTCTGGGACCTCTATCTCTGGAATGTGTATTTCCATCTCTGACTCTATTACTGTTCCCCAAACTATTCCAGTAAATTTGACCTTTGCTGTAGTTCCGACTTGTAGAAGCTCCACCATGGTTCCTTCTTATTTATGTGACTGGAAATTCAGATTGCTATCTTTCCCATAATTATGGTTAACCTCATTGGTGTTTGTTTGAGAAGAATCTTCTCTATCTGTAATGATTCCGGTATCCTGTTAATGGCATTTACACAAGCTGAAAGGATGTGTTTTCCTAACCTATGGAATATCTTCCATGCTTCCTGTTCTTTTCCATTTGAATGAAGAGTTTTTCCAAAATATCAAAAAGCAAGGTTCAAAACACTCTCGCAAACAGTCTCCCTTCCTCAGGTTTATCTACATCCCTACTCACATGGTATGTGTGATGATTAACATTTGAAATAAACCCCCTGATAGAGCAGTGGTGGCAATAACCCTGGAATCATTTAGGAAATAATTGGATGCTACAATGTTAAGATCCCTCTGGATAGATGAACTAATACGGGTCAAATAACTTTCCTCATTCATAATTATCTTGTGATCTAACTTACGGTAAAAGGTATTTGGGTCCTCACTTCTTTGTTTCGTACAGAATGCTTCTTTAATTGGCTCAGCTGCACTATCAAATCTATTATAATCCCTTTTTAGTAACTCACACAGCTCTGCATATGTCTGCCATTTACTGAGACCTTCTTTTATCCCTGCTTGAACTGCTGGGGAAATGATGAGAAGTAAAACTATGGGACTTAAATAACCTTGCTGGGAATTAACAACTATAAATGCTCAGAAATAGTATTATTTAAATCCTGCTGATCAAACTTGCTTATGTGAGGGACATTGGCTAGTAATGTTTATTGTCTCCCTTTCTGCTGATTCAGTGAGCTGAGCTTTAAGCTGATTACATTTTTCTTTATACTGTTTAAATTCTGGGACTCTCTGCTGTTTTATTTCCTTATTAGTGTGTGGAAGTTCGACGCTTAAATTTTCCATTTGAAAGAACAACATTGAAGCAGCAGAGGTTGTAACAGCAAACCCTATTGCCTTACTCTATTCCTTTAATAGCTTCTTGACTGCTGCACAACTAAACTGTACACTCATGGGGAATATTAGTTTAGGTAGTTATTCTGCCACAATGAACCTTTTAACTCTTCGGAACTTCATACAGGAAACTTTGTGATATCCGGCACTGACGGGACCGGCGTGTTGCCGATCTATCAAAACTGCCGGACATACAAAGTTAATGTTGAAGCATATGGAGGTTTTCATCTCCGTATCTGACAACAAACACTGTTGCTTAGCAACAGCTTCTAAAGAGTCGGCTGCAGCTGCAAGCGTCTGTAGCTGAAGCTGTTGCTATAGCTACAGACCTTGCAGTGGCTGACTGGGAAAAAAAAAGAACGAGATCTAAAAAAACTTACAGAAAACGGCTCCTGATTTTTGCCATTAGATCGAGTATTCCAGACATACAACCTCCAGATAAACCAAAGTTTCCTGTACTAACTATGGGCATGAGCTGAGCTTATTATAAACATTCATATATATTTTTATACATCCCACTCCAGCGACATGAACACAGAAATTTAGGCTGACACTCCCAGTGCAGTATTGAGGGAGTGCCGCACTGCTGGAGGTGCCATCTTTCGGATGAGACGTTAAACTGAAGCCGCATCTGCTGTCTCAGGTGGATGTAGAATATCCCAAGGCACTACTTGAAGAAGAGCTGGGGAGTTCTCCTGGTGTCCTGGCCAATATTTATCCCTCAACCAACACCTACAATAGATTATCTGATAATTATTGCATTACTGTTTGTGGGAGCTTGCTGTGCAAAATTGGCTGCTGCGTTTCCCAAATTATGACAGTGACTGAACTTCAAAAGAACTTCATTGGCTGTAAAGCACTATATAAATGCAAGTCATATAGTTACTCTAGTTCATAAGGAACTCTTTAAATCTCTAAGCAGTTCATGCTTTGTATGTTTCCATCCCCTAACTTGCTGTCAGTCCTCAAAGCAGCTGTAGCTATTAAACCTTAGTGAATAGCTCAACTCCGCTGAGTGCTGGGCCATTAGATGGCCCTAAACTGCTTGTGTTAGACCTGATGATTTGGTGCCTGCTGGCTTCTACCTGCTTGCTGCTAAAAAAAAAAAAATCTGTTATTTGAAGGGGTGGAGTTGCAGAGGTTCTGGATATCATATCACTCTTACGGGCTTCATCCATGCCAACTCAGCCATACCCTGTTGGTGGACACATCCTCAGCATATCTAGTGATCTGCATGGAGCAGGACTTGGAGCTTAAATAATGGCTTCATCATCTGATACCCTAGCAGGCTGAAAGCAGAAAGGACAGCCTCCTGGAAATTGGTTTCTATAGCAGCAGTCTGAGCATTCATAGGAGATACTTCAACCTGGGCCTGCAATATTTGTCACTGGTTGCCATGAAGTCCAGGCTGGGCTGCAGTTCGGTGTAATGGTCAAGCATGACTGCACAGATGTGGGTCGTGGACTTCTCCATAGTCATCATCAGACCTTGCATGGTGCTTGGCACACCCTCTACTGACTAAAGGAACATTGATGTTAGGATGCCAGCCTTACTTTAAATGCAGGACCCATGAGGTCTGAATTGTAGAGTTCTGCAGTTGAGGAAGGATGTGAGCTGACTCTCACTCACTTGTGCTTTGTGTATCAGCTGGTGTACCCAATTTAAACTGGTGCTGATGACGGGTGAAGTGAATGACGCTGAGTGTGTAATGTGCTGGCTTGCTGGGTGCCACTGACACCTGTGCCTCATCCTTCAGAAATGTCTATAGATATAGAAGAGGAACTTATGTTAGAATGGTGGCTGAATGCACCTCCTGAAACAGAGCTTACAAAATTAATCATGCGTTGTGATACTTTGCTGAAATCTAAGAGTGAATGATTGGGTGAAATAAGAACAACACCAGCCCTGAGCTATGGGGCAGCCTCCAGCTTCAAGTTGGTTCACCCCTTCATGATTTCAGGTCCCAGGAGTTTGATCATGGCCAGTTCACATCGACTGAAAGATTTAAAAGTAGGGGGCCTCCTCCCATTTGGGTCTGCTCTCTGCTGTTACGTGCTGCCTTGTCCTGCGATTGAGATGTTTGAAGTATGAAAAGCTGATATGGTAACAGCCAAGTGTTCACCCAGAATTCCAGCTTGTAAATGAGGCAATGAACGTGCATCATGCGATGGGTTGTATTTTAAGGACTAATCTTTTCAAATGCTAATCCAACAGTAGTTCCAGTTTTAAGAGGCAGTAATAAATATGACTTGCTGTATGGACAAGTCTGGAAAGTACTATTTTCTAAGGGTTTAGCCTCACAGGTTTAACAGAGTGATTTAGTGGCATGCCTAATTTCTTCATCTCCTTTGGTGAAATACTGGCTTGCTTTAACTTGCCAGACATCCTGAGACTCGCAATCTTTTTTCTCCTCTGCCTCCATCTCTTCTGTATATTTGAAATTGCATTTAACTCTGGCAACCTCCTCCTGCCAAGCAGATATATATTTCTTCAATCGAGAGGGTCCCCTGGAGTTCAAAAGATGCCAACTATGCTTTGTTACACTTCTTGCAGGAGCATCTCCAAAGTTACACTGGAGGCGCTCTGCACTATTGTCCAGCCAGCAGTAATGTAGCTGGAATGTTTAGGGGCTGTAGTTTTGTGTGATTTGCCACCCTCTGTTGAAAGCTTGAAAAGCAGATAGGGTGACACCAAGTGTTCATTCATCCTGCAGGCAGACCCAATCTGGCCCAAGAGTTCACCGGGAAATTCCAGCAAAGTCAACTCAATGCCACAGCAAAAAACATGAGGCTTCCTGCTTCCACTTCATTGGCTGCACGAAAAATTCAACTGCTGTGTTTGATGCTTGAAGTCTTGCTCTGTGCCTCACTCTGGTGCTTTAAGGTCTCAATTTGGTGCTCTGGGTCTCTCTGTGTTTGGTGCTCTGGGTCTCTGTGTTTGGTGCTCTGGGTCACTGTGTTTGGTGCTCTGGGTCACTGTGTTTGGTGCTCTGGGTCTCTCTGTGTTTGGTGTTCTGTGTCTCACTGTTTTCGTGCTCTGGGTCTCACTGTGTTTGGTGCTCTGGGTCTCTCTGTGTTTGGTGCTCTGGGTCTCACTGTGTTTGGTGCTCTGGGTCTCACTGTGTTTGGTGCTCTGGGTCTCTGTGGTTGGTGCCCTGGGTCTCTCTGTGTTTGGTGCTCTGGGTCTCTCTGTGTTTGGTGCTCCGGGTCTCTCTGTGTTTGGTGCTCTGGGTCTCTCTGTGATTGGTGCACTGGGTCTCAATGTGTTTGGTGCTCTGGGTCTCACTGTGTTTGGTGCTCTGGGTCTCACTGTGTTTGGTGCTCTGGGTCTCACTGTGTTTGGTGCTCTGGGTCTCACTGTGTTTGGTGCTCTGGGTCTCTCTGTGTTTGGTGCTCTGGGTCTCTCTGTGTTTGGTGCTCTGGGTCTCACTGTGTTTGGTGCTCTGTGTCTCTCTGTGATTGGTGCTCTGGGTCTCACTGTGTTTGGTGCTCTGTGTCTCTCTGTGTTTGGTGCTCTGGGTCTCTCTGTGTTTGGTGCTCTGGGTCTCACTGTGTTTGGTGCTCTGTGTCTCTCTGTGTTTGGTGCTCTGGGTCTCTCTGTGTTTGGTGCTCTGGGTCTCTCTGTGTTTGGTGCTCTGGGTCTCACTGTGTTTGGTGCTCTGGGTCTCTGTTTGTTTGGTGCCCTGAGTCTCTCTGTGTTTGGTGCTCTGGGTCTCTGTGTTTGGTGCTCAGGGTCACTGTGTTTGGTGCTCTGGGTCTCTCTGTGTTTGGTGCTCTGGGTCTCACTGTGTTTGGTGCTCTGGGTCTCACTGTGTTTGGTGCTCTGGGTCTCACTGTGTTTGGTGCTCTGGGTCTCACTGTGTTTGGTGCTCTGGGTCTCTCTGTGTTTGGTGCTCTGGGTCTCACTGTGTTTGGTGCTCTGTGTCTCTCTGTGATTGGTGCTCTGGGTCTCACTGTGTTTGGTGCTCTGTGTCTCTCTGTGTTTGGTGCTCTGGGTCTCTCTGTGTTTGGTGCTCTGGGTCTCACTGTGTTTGGTGCTCTGTGTCTCTCTGTGTTTGGTGCTCTGGGTCTCTCTGTGTTTGGTGCTCTGGGTCTCTCTGTGTTTGGTGCTCTGGGTCTCACTGTGTTTGGTGCTCTGGGTCTCTGTGTGTTTGGTGCCCTGAGTCTCTCTGTGTTTGGTGCTCTGGGTCTCTCTGTGTTTGGTGCTCTGGGTCTCATTGTTTGGTGCTCTGGGTCTCTCTGAATTTGATGCTCTGGGTCTCTCTGTGTTTGGTGATCTGTGTCTCAATGTTTTCGTGCTCTGGGTCTCACTGTTTTCGTGCTCTGGGTCTCTCTGTGTTTGGTGCTCTGGGTCTCACTGTGTTTGGTGCTCTGGGTCTCACTGTGTTTGGTGCTCTGGGCCTCACTGTGTTTGGTGCTCTGGGTCTCACTGTGTTTGGTGCTCTGGGTCTCACTGTGTTTGGTGCTCTGGGTCTCACTGTGTTTGGTGCTCTGGGTCTCAATGTGTTTGGTGCTCTGGGTCTCTCTGTGTTTGGTGCTCTGGGTCTCTCTGTGTTTGGTGCTCTGGGTCACTGTGTTTGGTGCTCTGGCTCTCTGTGTTTGGTGCTCTGGTTCTCTCTGTGCTTGTTGCTCTGGGTCACTGTGTTTGGTGCTCTGGGTCTCACTCTGTTTGGTGCTCTGGGTCTCACTGTGTTTGGTGCTCTGGATCTCACTGTGTTTGGTGCTCTGGGTCTCACTGTGTTTGGTGCTCTGGGTCTCACTGTGTTTGGTGCTCTGGGTCTCTCTGTGTTTGGTGCTCTGGGTCTCAATGTGTTGGGTGCTCTGGGACTCTCTGTGTTTGGTGCTCTGGGTCTCTGTGTTTGGTGCTCTGGGTCTCTCTGTGTTTGGTGCTCTGGGTCTCTCTGTGTTTGATGCTCTGGGTCTCTCTGTGTTTTGTGCTCTGGGTCTCACTGTGTTTGGTGCTCTGGGTCTCACTGTGTTTGGTGCTCTGGGCCTCACTGTGTTTGGTCCTCTCGGTCTCACTGTGTTTGGTGCTCTGGGTCTCTGTGTTTGGTGCTCTGGGTCTCTGTGTGTTTGGTGCTCTGGGTCTCTCTGTATTTGGTGCTCTGGGCCTCTCCGTGTTTGGTGCTCTGGGTCTCAATGTGTTTGGTGCTCTGGGTCTCACTGTGTTTGGTGCTCTTGGTCTCTCTGTGTTTGGTGCTCTGGGTCTCACTGTGTTTGGTGCTCTGGGTCTCACTGTGTTTGGTGCTCTGGGTCTCTCTGTGTTTGGTGCTCTGGGTCTCTCTGTGTTTGGTGCTCTGGGTCTCTCTGTGTTTGGTGCTTTGGGTCTCACTGTGTTTGGTGCTCTGGGTCTCTCTGTGTTTGGTGCTCTGGGTCTCACTGTGTTTGGTGCTTTGTGTCTCACTGTGTTTGGTGCTCTGGGTCTCACTGTGTTTGATGCTCTGGGTCTCACTGTGTTGGGTGCTCTGGGTCTCTCTGTGTTTGGTGCTCTGGGTCTCTCTGTGTTTGGTGCTCTGTGTCACTGTGTTTGGTGCTCTGGGACTCTCTGTGTTTGATGCTCTAGGTCTCTCTGTGTTTGGTGCTCTGGGTCTCTCTGTGTTTGATGCTCTGGGTCTCACTGTGTTTGGTGCTCTGGGTCTCACTGTGTTTGGTGCTCTGGGTCTCTCTGTGTTTTGTGCTCTGGGTCTCTCTGTGTTTGGTGCTCTGGGGTCTCTCTGTGTTTGGTGCACTGGGTCTCACTGTGTTTGCTACACTGGGTCTCACTGTGTTTGGTGCTCTGGGTCTCACTGTGTTTGGTGCTCTGGGTCTCTCTGTGTTTGGTGCTCTGGGTCACTGTGTTTGGTGCTCTGGCTCTCTCTGTGTTTGGTGCTCTGGGTCTCTCTGTGTTCTGTGCTCTGGGACACTGTGTTTGGTGCTCTTGGTCTCACTGTGTTTGGTGCTCTGTGTCTCTCTGTGTTTGGTGCTCTGGGTCTCTCTGTGTTTGGTGCTCTGGGCCTCACTGTGTTTGATGCTCTGGGTCTCACTGTGTTTGGTGCTCTGGGTCTCACTGTGTTTGGTGCTCTGGGTCTCTCTGTGTTTGGTGCTCTGGGTCTCTCTGTGTTTGGTGCTCTGGGTCTCTCTGTGTTTGGTGCTCTGGGTCTCTCTGTGTTTGGTGCTCTGGGTCTCACTGTGTTTGGTGCTCTGGGTCTCTCTGTGTTTGGTGCTCTGGGTCTCACTGTGTTTGGTGCTCTGGGTCTCACTGTGTTTGGTGCTCTGGGTCTCTGTGGTTGGTGCCCTGGGTCTCTCTGTGTTTGGTGCTCTGGGTCTCTCTGTGATTGGTGCTCTGGGTCTCACTGTGTTTGGTGCTCTGGGTCTCACTGTGTTTGGTGCTCCGGGTCTCTCTGTGTTTGGTGCTCCGGGTCTCTCTGTGTTTGGTGCTCTGGGTCTCTCTGTGATTGGTGCACTGGGTCTCAATGTGTTTGGTGCTCTGGGTCTCACTGTGTTTGGTGCTCTGTGTCTCACTGTGTTTGGTGCTCTGGGTCTCACTGTGTTTGGTGCTCTGGGTCTCACTGTGTTTGGTGCTCTGTGTCTCTCTGTGATTGGTGCTCTGGGTCTCACTGTGTTTGGTGCTCTGTGTCTCTCTGTGTTTGGTGCTCTGGGTCTCTCTGTGTTTGGTGCTCTGGGTCTCACTGTGTTTGGTGCTCTGTGTCTCTCTGTGTTTGGTGCTCTGGGTCTCTCTGTGTTTGGTGCTCTGGGTCTCTCTGTGTTTGGTGCTCTGGGTCTCACTGTGTTTGGTGCTCTGGGTCTCTGTTTGTTTGGTGCCCTGAGTCTCTCTGTGTTTGGTGCTCTGGGTCTCTGTGTTTGGTGCTCAGGGTCACTGTGTTTGGTGCTCTGGGTCTCTCTGTGTTTGGTGCTCTGGGTCTCACTGTGTTTGGTGCTCTGGGTCTCACTGTGTTTGGTGCTCTGGGTCTCACTGTGTTTGGTGCTCTGGGTCTCACTGTGTTTGGTGCTCTGGGTCTCTCTGTGTTTGGTGCTCTGGGTCTCACTGTGTTTGGTGCTCTGTGTCTCTCTGTGATTGGTGCTCTGGGTCTCACTGTGTTTGGTGCTCTGGGTATCACTGTGTTTGATGCTCTGGGTCTCTCTGTGTTTCATGCTCTGGGTCTCTCTGTGTTTGATGCTCTGGGTCTTTCTGTATTTGATGCTCTGGGTCTCACTGTGTTTGGTGCTCTGTGTCTCATTGTGTTTTTTCTCTCTGGGCCTCACTGTGCTTGGTGCTCTGGGTCTCTGTGTTTGGTGCTCTGGGTCTCTCTGTGTTTGGTGCACTGTCTCTATCTGTGTTTGGTGCTCTGGGTCTTACTGTGGTTGGTGCTCTGGGTCTCACTGTGTTTGATGCTCTGGGTCTCTCTGTGTTTGATGCCCTGGGTCTCTCTGTGTTTGGTACTCTGTGTCTCTGTGTTTGGTGCTCTGGGTCTCTGTGTGTTTGATGCCCTGGGTCTCTCTGTGTTTGGTGCTCTGGGTCTCTGTGTTTGGTGCTCTGGGTCACTGTGTTTGGTGCTCTGGGTCTCTCTGTGTTTGGTGCTCTGGGTTTCACTGTGTTTGGTGCTCTGGGTCTCTCTGTGTTTGGTGCTCTGGGTCTCATTGTTTGGTGCTCTGGGTCTCGCTGAATTTGGTGCTCTGGTTCTCTCTGTGTTTGGTGCTCTGTGTCTCACTGTTTACGTGCTCTGGGTCTCACTGTGTTTGGTGCTCTGGGTCTCTCTGTGTTTGGTGCTCTGTGTCTCACTGTGTTTGGTGCTCTGGGTCTCACTGTGTTTGGTGCTCTGGGTCTCACTGTGTTTGGTGCTCTGGGTCTCACTGTGTTTGGTGCTCTGGGTCTCTCTGTGTTTGATGCTCTGGGTCTCACTGTGTTTGGTGCTCTGTGTCTCATTGTGTTTGGTGCTCTGAGTCTCTCTGTGTTTGGTGCTCTGGGTCTCTCTGTGTTTGGTGCTCTGGGTGTCTCTGTGTTTGATGCTCTGGGTCTCTCTGTGTTTGGTGCTCTGGGTCTCACTGTGTTTGGTGCTCTGGGTCTCACTGTGTTTGGTGGTCTGGGTCTCACTGTGATTGGTGCTCTGTGTCTCTCTGTGTTTGGTGCTCTGGGTCTCATTGTTTGGTGCTCTGCGTCTCGCTGAATTTGGTGCTCTGGGTCTCTCTGTGTTTGGTGCTCTGTGTCTCACTGTTTTCGTGCTCTGGGTCTCACTGTGTTTGGTGCTCTGGGTCTCTCTGTGTTTGGTGCTCTGGGTCTCTCTGTGTTTGGTGCTCTGGGTCTCTCTGTGTTTGGTGCTCTGGGTCTCACTGTGTTTGGTGCTCTGGGTCTCTGTGTGTTTGGTGCCCTGAGTCTCTCTGTGTTTGGTGCTCTGGGTCTCTCTGTGTTTGGTGCTCTGGGTCTCATTGTTTGGTGCTCTGGGTCTCTCTGAATTTGATGCTCTGGGTCTCTCTGTGTTTGGTGATCTGTGTCTCAATGTTTTCGTGCTCTGGGTCTCACTGTTTTCGTGCTCTGGGTCTCTCTGTGTTTGGTGCTCTGGGTCTCACTGTGTTTGGTGCTCTGGGTCTCACTGTGTTTGGTGCTCTGGGCCTCACTGTGTTTGGTGCTCTGGGTCTCACTGTGTTTGGTGCTCTGGGTCTCACTGTGTTTGGTGCTCTGGGTCTCACTGTGTTTGGTGCTCTGGGTCTCAATGTGTTTGGTGCTCTGGGTCTCTCTGTGTTTGGTGCTCTGGGTCTCTCTGTGTTTGGTGCTCTGGGTCACTGTGTTTGGTGCTCTGGCTCTCTGTGTTTGGTGCTCTGGTTCTCTCTGTGCTTGTTGCTCTGGGTCACTGTGTTTGGTGCTCTGGGTCTCACTCTGTTTGGTGCTCTGGGTCTCACTGTGTTTGGTGCTCTGGATCTCACTGTGTTTGGTGCTCTGGGTCTCACTGTGTTTGGTGCTCTGGGTCTCTGTGTTTGGTGCTCTGGGTCTCTCTGTGTTTGGTGCTCTGGGTCTCACTGTGTTTGGTGCTCTGGGTCTCACTGTGTTTGGTGCTCTGGGCCTCACTGTGTTTGGTCCTCTCGGTCTCACTGTGTTTGGTGCTCTGGGTCTCTGTGTTTGGTGCTCTGGGTCTCTCTGTATTTGGTGCTCTGGGCCTCTCCGTGTTTGGTGCTCTGGGTCTCACTGTGTTTGGTGCTCTGGGTCTCACTGTGTTTGGTGCTCTTGGTCTCTCTGTGTTTGGTGCTCTGGGTCTCACTGTGTTTGGTGCTCTGGGTCTCACTGTGTTTGGTGCTCTGGGTCTCTCTGTGTTTGGTGCTCTGGGTCTCTCTGTGTTTGGTGCTCTGGGTCTCTCTGTGTTTGGTGCTTTGGGTCTCACTGTGTTTGGTGCTCTGGTCTCTCTGTGTTTGGTGCTCTGGGTCTCACTGTGTTTGGTGCTTTGTGTCTCACTGTGTTTGGTGCTCTGGGTCTCACTGTGTTTGATGCTCTGGGTCTCACTGTGTTTGGTGCTCTGGGTCTCTCTGTGTTTTGTGCTCTGGGTCTCTCTGTGTTTGGTGCTCTGGGGTCTCTCTGTGTTTGGTGCACTGGGTCTCACTGTGTTTGCTACACTGGGTCTCACTGTGTTTGGTGCTCTGGGTCTCACTGTGTTTGGTGCTCTGGGTCTCTCTGTGTTTGGTGCTCTGGGTCACTGTGTTTGGTGCTCTGGCTCTCTCTGTGTTTGGTGCTCTGTGTCTCTCTGTGTTCTGTGCTCTGGGACACTGTGTTTGGTGCTCTTGGTCTCACTGTGTTTGGTGCTCTGGGTCTCACTGTGTTTGGTGCTCTGGGTCTCACTGTGTTTGGTGCTCTGGGTCTCACTGTGTTTGGCGCTCTGGGTCTCACTGTGTTTGGTGCTCTGGATCTCACTGTGTTTGGTGCTTTGTGTCTCACTGTGTTTGGTGCTCTGGGTCTCTCTGTGTTTGGTGCTCTGTGTCTCACTTTGTTTGGTGCTCTGGGTGTCTCTGTGTTTGGTGCTCTGGGTCTCACTGTGTTTGGTGCTCTGGGTCTCACTGTGTTTGATGCTCTGGGTCTCTCTGTGTTTCATGCTCTGGGTCTCTCTGTGTTTGATGCTCTGGGTCTCTCTGTATTTGATGCTCTGGGTCTCACTGTGTTTGGTGCTCTGTGTCTCATTGTGTTTTTTCGCTCTGGTTCTCACTGTGCTTGGTGCTCTGGGTCTCTGTGTTTGGTGCTCTGGGTCTCTCTGTGTTTGGTGCACTGTCTCTATCTGTGTTTGGTGCTCTGGGTCTTACTGTGGTTGGTGCTTTGGGTCTCACTGTGTTTGATGCTCTGGGTCTCTCTGTGTTTGGTGCTCTGGGTCTCACTGTGTTTGGTGCTCTGGGTCTCTCTGTGTTAGGTGCTCTGGGTCTCACTGTGTTTGGCGCTCTGGATCTCACTGTGTTTGGTGCTCTGGGTCTCTCTGTGTTTGGTGCTCTGTGTCTCACTGTGTTTGGTGCTCCGGGTGTCTCTGTGTTTGGTGCTCTGGGTCTCTCTGTGTTTGGTGCTCTGGGCACCACTGTGTTTGGTGCTCTGGATCTCTCTGTGTTTGATGCTCTGGGTCTCTCTGTGTTTGGTGCTCTGGGTTTCACTGTGTTTGGTGCTCTGGGTCGCTCTGTGTTTGATGCTCTGGGTCTCTCTGTGTTTGGTGCTCTGTGTCTCACTGTGTTTGGTGCTCTGGGTCTCACTGTGTTTGGTGCTCTGGGTCTCACTGTGTTTGATGCTCTGGGCCTCACTGTGTTGGGTGCTCTGGGTCTCTCTGTGTTTGGTGCTCTGGGTCTCTCTGTGTTTGTTGCTCTGGGTCTCACTGTGTTTGGTGCTCTGGGTCTCACTGTGTTTGGCGCTCTGGATCTCACTGTGTTTGGTGCTCTGGGTCTCTCTGTGTTTGGTGCTCTGTGTCTCACTGTGTTTGGTGCTCCGGGTGTCTCTGTGTTTGGTGCTCTGGGTCTCTCTGTGTTTGGTGCTCTGGGCACCACTGTGTTTGGTGCTCTGGATCTCTCTGTGTTTGATGCTCTGGGTCTCTCTGTGTTTGGTGCTCTGGGTTTCACTGTGTTTGGTGCTCTGGGTCGCTCTGTGTTTGATGCTCTGGGTCTCTCTGTGTTTGGTGCTCTGTGTCTCACTGTGTTTGGTGCTCTGGGTCTCACTGTGTTTGGTGCTCTGGGTCTCACTGTGTTTGATGCTCTGGGCCTCACTGTGTTGGGTGCTCTGGGTCTCTCTGTGTTTGGTGCTCTGGGTCTCTCTGTGTTTGTTGCTCTGTGTCACTGTGTTTGGTGCTCTGGGACTCTCTGTGTTTGATGCTCTAGGTCTCTCTGTGTTTGGTGCTCTGGGTCTCTCTGTGTTTGATGCTCTGGGTCTCACTGTGTTAGGTGCTCTGGGTCTCACTGTGTTTGGTGCTCTGGGTCTCTCTGTGTTTTGTGCTCTGGGTCTCTCTGTGTTTGGTGCTCTGGGTCTCTCTGTGTTTGTTGCTCTGGGTCTCACTGTGTTTGGTGCTCTGGGTCTCACTGTGTTTGGTGCTCTGTGTCTCACTGTGTTTGGTGCTCTGGGTCTCTCTGTGTTTGGTGCTCTGGGTCTCTCTGTGTTTGGTGCTCTGTGTCTCGCTGTGTTTGGTGCTCTGGCTCTATCTGTGTTTGGTGCTCTGGGTCTCTCTGTTTTTGGAGCTCTGGGGTCTCTCTGTGTTTGGTGCTCTGGGTCTCTCTGTGTTTGGTGCACTGGGTCTCACTGTGTTTGCTACACTGGGTCTCACTGTGTTTGATGCTCTGGGTCTCACTGTGTTTGGTGCTCTGGGTCTCTCTGTGTTTGGTGCTCTGGCTCACTGTGTTTGGTGCTCTGGCTCTCTCTGTGTTTGGTGCTCTGTGTCTCTCTGTGTTCTGTGCTCTGGGACACTGTGTTTGGTGCTCTTGGTCTCACTGTGTTTGGTGCTCTGGGTCTCACTGTGTTTGGTGCTCTGGGTCTCACTGTGTTTGGTGCTCTGGGTCTCACTGTGTTTGGCGCTCTGGGTCTCACTGTGTTTGGTGCTCTGGATCTCACTGTGTTTGGTGCTTTGTGTCTCACTGTGTTTGGTGCTCTGGGTCTCTCTGTGTTTGGTGCTCTGTGTCTCACTGTGTTTGGTGCTCTGGGTGTCTCTGTGTTTGGTGCTCTGGGTCTCACTGTGTTTGGTGCTCTGGGTCTCACTGTGTTTGATGCTCTGGGTCTCTCTGTGTTTCATGCTCTGGGTCTCTCTGTGTTTGATGCTCTGGGTCTCTCTGTATTTGATGCTCTGGGTCTCACTGTGTTTGGTGCTCTGTGTCTCATTGTGTTTTTTCGCTCTGGTTCTCACTGTGCTTGGTGCTCTGGGTCTCTGTGTTTGGTGCTCTGGGTCTCTCTGTGTTTGGTGCACTGTCTCTATCTGTGTTTGGTGCTCTGGGTCTTACTGTGGTTGGTGCTTTGGGTCTCACTGTGTTTGATGCTCTGGGTCTCTCTGTGTTTGGTGCTCTGGGTCTCACTGTGTTTGGTGCTCTGGGTCTCTCTGTGTTAGGTGCTCTGGGTCTCACTGTGTTTGGCGCTCTGGATCTCACTGTGTTTGGTGCTCTGGGTCTCTCTGTGTTTGGTGCTCTGTGTCTCACTGTGTTTGGTGCTCCGGGTGTCTCTGTGTTTGGTGCTCTGGGTCTCTCTGTGTTTGGTGCTCTGGGCACCACTGTGTTTGGTGCTCTGGATCTCTCTGTGTTTGATGCTCTGGGTCTCTCTGTGTTTGGTGCTCTGGGTTTCACTGTGTTTGGTGCTCTGGGTCGCTCTGTGTTTGATGCTCTGGGTCTCTCTGTGTTTGGTGCTCTGTGTCTCACTGTGTTTGGTGCTCTGGGTCTCACTGTGTTTGGTGCTCTGGGTCTCACTGTGTTTGATGCTCTGGGCCTCACTGTGTTGGGTGCTCTGGGTCTCTCTGTGTTTGGTGCTCTGGGTCTCTCTGTGTTTGTTGCTCTGGGTCTCACTGTGTTTGGTGCTCTGGGTCTCACTGTGTTTGGCGCTCTGGATCTCACTGTGTTTGGTGCTCTGGGTCTCTCTGTGTTTGGTGCTCTGTGTCTCACTGTGTTTGGTGCTCCGGGTGTCTCTGTGTTTGGTGCTCTGGGTCTCTCTGTGTTTGGTGCTCTGGGCACCACTGTGTTTGGTGCTCTGGATCTCTCTGTGTTTGATGCTCTGGGTCTCTCTGTGTTTGGTGCTCTGGGTTTCACTGTGTTTGGTGCTCTGGGTCGCTCTGTGTTTGATGCTCTGGGTCTCTCTGTGTTTGGTGCTCTGTGTCTCACTGTGTTTGGTGCTCTGGGTCTCACTGTGTTTGGTGCTCTGGGTCTCACTGTGTTTGATGCTCTGGGCCTCACTGTGTTGGGTGCTCTGGGTCTCTCTGTGTTTGGTGCTCTGGGTCTCTCTGTGTTTGTTGCTCTGTGTCACTGTGTTTGGTGCTCTGGGACTCTCTGTGTTTGATGCTCTAGGTCTCTCTGTGTTTGGTGCTCTGGGTCTCTCTGTGTTTGATGCTCTGGGTCTCACTGTGTTAGGTGCTCTGGGTCTCACTGTGTTTGGTGCTCTGGGTCTCTCTGTGTTTTGTGCTCTGGGTCTCTCTGTGTTTGGTGCTCTGGGTCTCTCTGTGTTTGTTGCTCTGGGTCTCACTGTGTTTGGTGCTCTGGGTCTCACTGTGTTTGGTGCTCTGTGTCTCACTGTGTTTGGTGCTCTGGGTCTCTCTGTGTTTGGTGCTCTGGGTCTCTCTGTGTTTGGTGCTCTGTGTCTCGCTGTGTTTGGTGCTCTGGCTCTATCTGTGTTTGGTGCTCTGGGTCTCTCTGTTTTTGGAGCTCTGGGGTCTCTCTGTGTTTGGTGCTCTGGGTCTCTCTGTGTTTGGTGCACTGGGTCTCACTGTGTTTGCTACACTGGGTCTCACTGTGTTTGATGCTCTGGGTCTCACTGTGTTTGGTGCTCTGGGTCTCTCTGTGTTTGGTGCTCTGGCTCACTGTGTTTGGTGCTCTGGCTCTCTCTGTGTTTGGTGCTCTGGGTCTCTCTGTGTTCTGTGCTCTGGAACACTGTGCTTGGTGCTCTTGGTCTCACTGTGTTTGGTGCTCTGTGTCTCTCTGTGTTTGGTGCTCTGGGTTTCTCTGTGTTTGGTGCTCTGGGCCTCACTGTGTTTGATGCTCTGGGTCTCACTGTGTTTGGTGCTCTGGGTCTCACTGTGTTTGGTGCTCTGGGTCTCTCTGTGTTTGGTGCTCTGGGTCTCTCTGTGTTTGGTGCTCTGGGTCTCTCTGTGTTTGGTGCTCTGGGTCTCACTGTGTTTGGTGCTCTGGGTCTCTCTGTGTTTGATGCTCTGGGTCTCTCTGTGTTTGGTGCTCTGGGTCTCACTGTGTTTGGTGCTCTGGGTCTCTCTGTGTTTGGTGCTCTGGGTCTCACTGTGTTTGTCGCTCTGGGTCTCACTGTGTTTGGTGCTCTGGATCTCACTGTGTTTGGTGCTTTGTGTCTCACTGTGTTTGGTGCTCTGGGTCTCTCTGTGTTTGGTGCTCTGTGTCTCACTGTGTTTGGTGCTCTGGGTGTCTCTGTGTTTGGTGCACTGGGTCTCACTGTGTTTGGTGCTCTGGGTCTCACTGTGTTTGATGCTCTGGGTCTCTCTGTGTTTCATGCTCTGGGTCTCTCTGTGTTTGATGCTCTGGGTCTCTCTGTATTTGATGCTCTGGGTCTCACTGTGTTTGGTGCTCTGTGTCTCATTGTGTTTTTTCGCTCTGGTTCTCACTGTGCTTGGTGCTCTGTGTCTCTGTGTTTGGTGCTCTGGGTCTCTCTGTGTTTGGTGCACTGTCTCTATCTGTGTTTGGTGCTCTGGGTCTTACTGTGGTTGGTGCTTTGGGTCTCACTGTGTTTGATGCTCTGGGTCTCTCTGTGTTTGGTGCTCTGGGTCTCACTGTGTTTGGTGCTCTGGGTCTCTGTGTGTTTGATGCCCTGGGTCTCTCTGTGTTTGGTACTCTGGGTCTCTGTGTTTGGTGCTCTGGGTCTCTGTGTGTTTGATGCCCTGGGTCTCTCTGTGTTTGGTGCTCTGGGTCTCTGTGTTTGGTGCTCTGGGTCACTGTGTTTGGTGCTCTGGGTCTCTCTGTGTTTGTTGCTCTGTGTCTCACTGTGTTTGGTGCTCTGGGTCTCTCTGTGTTTGGTGCTCTGGGTCTCATTGTTTGGTGCTCTGGGTCTCGCTGAATTTGGTGCTCTGGGTCTCTCTGTGTTTGGTGCTCTGTGTCTCACTGTTTTCGTGCTCTGGGTCTCACTGTGTTTGGTGCTCTGGGTCTCACTGTGTTTGGTGCTCTGTGTCTCACTGTGTTTGATGCTCTGGGTCTCACTGTGTTTGGTGCTCTGTGTCTCACTGTGTTTGGTGCTCTGGCTCTATCTGTGTTTGCTACACTAGGTCTCACTGTGTTTGGTGCTCTGGGTCTCACTGTGTTTGGTGCTCTGGGTCTCTTTGTGTTTGGTGCTCTGGGTCACTCTGTTTGGTGCTCTTGGTCTCTCTGTGTTTGGTGCTCTGGGTCTCTCTGTGTTTTGTGCTCTGGGTCACTGTGTTTGGTGCTTTTGGTCTCACTGTGTTTGGTGCTCTGTGTCTCTCTGTGTTTGGTGCTCTGGGTCTCTCTGTGTTTGGTGCTCTGGGTCTCACTGTGTTTGGTGCTCTGGGTCTCACTGTGTTTGGTGCTCTGGGTCTCTCTGTGTTTGGTGCTCTGGGTCTCACTGTGTTTGGTGCTCTGGGTCTCACTGTGTTTGGTGCTCTGGATCTCACTGTGTTTGGTGCTTTGTGTCTCACTGTGTTTGGTGCTCTGGGTCTCACTGTGTTTGGTGCTCCGTGTGTCTCTGTGTTTGGTGCTCTGGATCTCTCTGTGTTTGGTGCTCTGGGCACCACTGTGTTTGGTGCTCTGGATCTCTCTGTGTTTGATGCTCTGGGTCTCTCTGTGTTTGGTGCTCTGGGTTTCACTGTGTTTGGTGCTCTGGGTCGCTCTGTGTTTGATGCTCTGGGTCTCTCTGTGTTTGGTGCTCTGTGTCTCACTGTGTTTGGTGCTCTGGGTCTCACTGTGTTTGGTGCTCTGGGTATCACTGTGTTTGATGCTCTGGGTCTCTCTGTGTTTCATGCTCTGGGTCTCTCTGTGTTTGATGCTCTGGGTCTTTCTGTATTTGATGCTCTGGGTCTCACTGTGTTTGGTGCTCTGTGTCTCATTGTGTTTTTTCTCTCTGGGCCTCACTGTGCTTGGTGCTCTGGGTCTCTGTGTTTGGTGCTCTGGGTCTCTCTGTGTTTGGTGCACTGTCTCTATCTGTGTTTGGTGCTCTGGGTCTTACTGTGGTTGGTGCTCTGGGTCTCACTGTGTTTGATGCTCTGGGTCTCTCTGTGTTTGATGCCCTGGGTCTCTCTGTGTTTGATACTCTGGGTCTCTGTGTTTGGTGCTCTGGGTCTCTGTGTGTTTGATGCCCTGGGTCTCTCTGTGTTTGGTGCTCTGGGTCTCTGTGTTTGGTGCTCTGGGTCACTGTGTTTGGTGCTTTGGGTCTCTCTGTGTTTGGTGCTCTGGGTTTCACTGTGTTTGGTGCTCTGGGTCTCTCTGTGTTTGGTGCTCTGGGTCTCATTGTTTGGTGCTCTGGGTCTCGCTGAATTTGGTGCTCTGGTTCTCTCTGTGTTTGGTGCTCTGTGTCTCACTGTTTACGTGCTCTGGGTCTCACTGTGTTTGGTGCTCTGTGTCTCACTGTGTTTGGTGCTCTGGGTCTCACTGTGTTTGGTGCTCTGGGTCTCACTGTGTTTGGTGCTCTGGGTCTCACTGTGTTTGGTGCTCTGGGTCTCTCTGTGTTTGATGCTCTGGGTCTCACTGTGTTTGGTGCTCTGTGTCTCATTGTGTTTGCTGCTCTGGGTCTCTCTGTGTTTGGTGCTCTGGGTCTCTCTGTGTTTGGTGCTCTGGGTGTCTCTGTGTTTGATGCTCTGGGTCTCTCTGTGTTTGGTGCTCTGGGTCTCACTGTGTTTGGTGCTCTGGGTCTCACTGTGTTTGGTGGTCTGGGTCTCACTGTGATTGGTGCTCTGTGTCTCTCTGTGTTTGGTGCTCTGGGTCTCTCTGTGTTTGGTGCTCTTGGTCTCTCTGTGTTTGGTGCTCTGGGTCTCACTGTGTTTGGTGCTCTGGGTCTCACTGTGTTTGGTGCTCAGGGTCTCACTGTGTTTGGTGCTCTGGGTCTCTCTGCGTTTGGTGCTCTGGGTCTCATTGTTTGGTGCTCTGCGTCTCGCTGAACTTGGTGCTCTGGGTCTCTCTGTGTTTGGTGCTCTGTGTCTCACAGTTTTCGTGCTCTGGGTCTCACTGTGTTTGGTGCTCTGGGTCTCCCTGTGTTTGATGCTCTGGGTCTCACTGTGTTTGGTGCTCTGGGTCTCACTGTGTTTGGTGCTCTGGGTCTCACTGTGATTGGTGCTCTGGGTCTCTCTGTGTTTGGTGCTCTGGGTCTCTCTGTGTTTGGTGCTCTGGGTCTCACTGTGTTTGGTGCTCTGGGTCTCATTGTGTTTGGTGCTCTGGGTCTCTCTGTGTTTGGTGCTCTGGGTCTCTCTGTGTTTGGTGCTCTGGGTCTCACTGTGTTTGATGCTCTGGGTCTCTCTGTGTTTGGTGCTCTGGGTCTCTCTGTGTTTGGTGCTCTGGGTCTCTCTGTGTTTGGTGCTCTGGCTCTATCTGTGTTTGGTGCTTTGGGTCTCACTGTGGTTGGTGCTCTGGGTCTCACTGTGTTTGATGCTCTGGGTCTCTCTGTGTTTGGTGCTCTGGGTCTCACTGTGTTAGGTGCTCTGGGTTTCACTGTGTTTTGTGCTCTGGGTCCCTCTGTTTTTGGAGCTCTGGGTCTCTCTGTGTTTGGTGCTCTTGGTCTCTCTGTGTTTGGTGCTCTGGGTCTCACTGTGTTTGGTGCTCTGGGTCTCACTGTGTTTGGTGCTCTGGGTCTCTCTGTGTTTGGTGCTCTGGGTCTCTCTGTGTTTGGTGCTCTGGGTCTCTCTGTGTTTGGTGCTTTGGGTCTCACTGTGTTTGGTGCTCTGGGTCTCTCTGTGTTTGGTGCTCTGGGTCTCACTGTGTTTGGTGCTTTGTGTCTCACTGTGTTTGGTGCTCTGGGTCTCACTGTGTTTGATGCTCTGCGTCTCACTGTGTTGGGTGCTCTGGGTCTCTCTGTGTTTGGTGCTCTGGGTCTCTCTGTGTTTGGTGCTCTGTGTCACTGTGTTTGGTGCTCTGGGACTCTCTGTGTTTGATGCTCCATGTCTCTCTGTGTTTGGTGCTCTGGGTCTCTCTGTGTTTGATGCTCTGGGTCTCACTGTGTTTGGTGCTCTGGGTCTCACTGTGTTTGGTGCTCTGGGTCTCTCTGTGTTTTGTGCTCTGGGTCTCTCTGTGTTTGGTGCTCTGGGGTCTCTCTGTGTTTGGTGCACTGGGTCTCACTGTGTTTGCTACACTGGGTCTCACTGTGTTTGGTGCTCTGGGTCTCACTGTGTTTGGTGCTCTGGGTCTCTCTGTGTTTGGTGCTCTGGGTCACTGTGTTTGGTGCTCTGGCTCTCTCTGTGTTTGGTGCTCTGGGTCTCACTGTGTTTGGTGCTCTGGGTCTCTCTGTGTTTGGTGCTCTGGGTCTCTCTGTGTTTGGTGCTCTGGGCCTCACTGTGTTTGATGCTCTGGGTCTCACTGTGTTTGGTGCTCTGGGTCTCACTGTGTTTGGTGCTCTGGGTCTCTCTGTGTTTGGTGCTCTGGGTCTCTCTGTGTTTGGTGCTCTGGGTCTCTCTGTGTTTGGTGCTCTGGGTCTCACTGTGTTTGGTGCTCTGGGTCTCTCTGTGTTTGATGCTCTGGGTCTCTCTGTGTTTGGTGCTCTGGGTCTCACTGTGTTTGGTGCTCTGGGTCTCTCTGTGTTAGGTGCTCTGGGTCTCACTGTGTTTGGCGCTCTGGATCTCACTGTGTTTGGTGCTCTGGATCTCACTGTGTTTGGTGCTTTGTGTCTCACTGTGTTTGGTGCTCTGGGTCTCTCTGTGTTTGGTGCTCTGTGTCTCACTGTGTTTGGTGCTCCGGGTGTCTCTGTGTTTGGTGCTCTGGGTCTCTCTGTGTTTGGTGCTCTGGGCACCACTGTGTTTGGTGCTCTGGATCTCTCTGTGTTTGATGCTCTGGGTCTCTCTGTGTTTGGTGCTCTGGGTTTCACTGTGTTTGGTGCTCTGGGTCGCTCTGTGTTTGATGCTCTGGGTCTCTCTGTGTTTGGTGCTCTGTGTCTCACTGTGTTTGGTGCTCTGGGTCTCACTGTGTTTGGTGCTCTGGGTCTCACTGTGTTTGATGCTCTGCGTCTCACTGTGTTTGGTCCTCTCGGTCTCACTGTGTTTGGTGCTCTGGGTCTCTGTGTTTGGTGCTCTGGGTCTCTGTGTGTTTGGTGCTCTGGGTCTCTCTGTATTTGGTGCTCTGGGCCTCTCCGTGTTTGGTGCTCTGGGTCTCAATGTGTTTGGTGCTCTGGGTCTCACTGTGTTTGGTGCTCTTGGTCTCTCTGTGTTTGGTGCTCTGGGTCTCACTGTGTTTGGTGCTCTGGGTCTCACTGTGTTTGGTGCTCTGGGTCTCTCTGTGTTTGGTGCTCTGGGTCTCTCTGTGTTTGGTGCTCTGGGTCTCTCTGTGTTTGGTGCTTTGGGTCTCACTGTGTTTGGTGCTCTGGGTCTCTCTGTGTTTGGTGCTCTGGGTCTCACTGTGTTTGGTGCTTTGTGTCTCACTGTGTTTGGTGCTCTGGGTCTCACTGTGTTTGATGCTCTGGGTCTCACTGTGTTGGGTGCTCTGGGGCTCTCTGTGTTTGGTGCTCTGGGTCTCTCTGTGTTTGTTGCTCTGTGTCACTGTGTTTGGTGCTCTGGGACTCTCTGTGTTTGATGCTCTAGGTCTCTCTGTGTTTGGTGCTCTGGGTCTCTCTGTGTTTGATGCTCTGGGTCTCACTGTGTTTGGTGCTCTGGGTCTCACTGTGTTTGGTGCTCTGGGTCTCTCTGTGTTTTGTGCTCTGGGTCTCTCTGTGTTTGGTGCTCTGGGTCTCTCTGTGTTTGTTGCTCTGGGTCTCACTGTGTTTGGTGCTCTGGTTCTCACTGTGTTTGTTGCTCTGTGTCTCACTGTGTTTGGTGCTCTGGGTCTCTCTGTGTTTGGTGCTCTGGGTCTCTCTGTGTTTGGTGCTCTGTGTCTCGCTGTGTTTGGTGCTCTGGCTCTATCTGTGTTTGGTGCTCTGGGTCTCTCTGTTTTTGGAGCTCTGGGGTCTCTCTGTGTTTGGTGCTCTGGGTCTCTCTGTGTTTGGTGCACTGGGTCTCACTGTGTTTGCTACACTGGGTCTCACTGTGTTTGATGCTCTGGGTCTCACTGTGTTTGGTGCTCTGGGTCTCTCTGTGTTTGGTGCTCTGGCTCACTGTGTTTGGTGCTCTGGCTCTCTCTGTGTTTGGTGCTCTGGGTCTCTCTGTGTTCTGTGCTCTGGGACACTGTGCTTGGTGCTCTTGGTCTCACTGTGTTTGGTGCTCTGTGTCTCTCTGTGTTTGGTGCTCTGGGTTTCTCTGTGTTTGGTGCTCTGGGCCTCACTGTGTTTGATGCTCTGGGTCTCACTGTGTTTGGTGCTCTGGGTCTCACTGTGTTTGGTGCTCTGGGTCTCTCTGTGTTTGGTGCTCTGGGTCTCTCTGTGTTTGGTGCTCTGGGTCTCTCTGTGTTTGGTGCTCTGGGTCTCACTGTGTTTGGTGCTCTGGGTCTCTCTGTGTTTGATGCTCTGGGTCTCTCTGTGTTTGGTGCTCTGGGTCTCACTGTGTTTGGTGCTCTGAGTCTCTCTGTGTTTTGTGCTCTGGGTCTCACTGTGTTTGGCGCTCTGGGTCTCACTGTGTTTGGTGCTCTGGATCTCACTGTGTTTGGTGCTTTGTGTCTCACTGTGTTTGGTGCTCTGGGTCTCTCTGTGTTTGGTGCTCTGTGTCTCACTGTGTTTGGTGCTCTGGGTGTCTCTGTGTTTGGTGCTCTGGGTCTCTCTGTGTTTGGTGCTCTGGGTCTCACTGTGTTTGGTGCTCTGGGTCTCACTGTGTTTGATGCTCTGGGTCTCTCTGTGTTTCATGCTCTGGGTCTCTCTGTGTTTGATGCTCTGGGTCTCTCTGTATTTGATGCTCTGGGTCTCACTGTGTTTGGTGCTCTGTGTCTCATTGTGTTTTTTCGCTCTGGTTCTCACTGTGCTTGGTGCTCTGGGTCTCTGTGTTTGGTGCTCTGGGTCTCTCTGTGTTTGGTGCACTGTCTCTATCTGTGTTTGGTGCTCTGGGTCTCACTGTGTTTGGTGCTCTGGGTCTCACTGTGTTTGATGCTCTGGGTCTCTCTGTGTTTGGTGCTCTGGGTCTCACTGTGTTTGGTGCTCTGGGTCTCTGTGTGTTTGATGCCCTGGGTCTCTCTGTGTTTGGTACTCTGGGTCTCTGTGTTTGGTGCTCTGGGTCTCTGTGTGTTTGATGCCCTGGGTCTCTCTGTGTTTGGTGCTCTGGGTCTCTGTGTTTGGTGCTCTGGGTCACTGTGTTTGGTGCTCTGGGTCTCTCTGTGTTTGTTGCTCTGTGTCTCACTGTGTTTGGTGCTCTGGGTCTCTCTGTGTTTGATGCTCTGGGTCTCATTGTTTGGTGCTCTGGGTCTCGCTGAATTTGGTGCTCTGGATCTCTCTGTGTTTGGTGCTCTGTGTCTCACTGTTTTCGTGCTCTGGGTCTCACTGTGTTTGGTGCTCTGGGTCTCACTGTGTTTGGTGCTCTGTGTCTCACTGTGTTTGATGCTCTGGGTCTCACTGTGTTTGGTGCTCTGTGTCTCACTGTGTTTGGTGCTCTGGCTCTATCTGTGTTTGCTACACTGGGTCTCACTGTGTTTGGTGCTCTGGGTCTCACTGTGTTTGGTGCTCTGGGTCTCTCTGTGTTTGGTGCTCTGGGTCACTGTGTTTGGTGCTCTTGGTCTCTCTGTGTTTGGTGCTCTGGGTCTCTCTGTGTTTTGTGCTCTGGGTCACTGTGTTTGGTGCTTTTGGTCTCACTGTGTTTGGTGCTCTGTGTCTCTCTGTGTTTGGTGCTCTGGGTCTCTCTGTGTTTGGTGCTCTGGGTCTCACTGTGTTTGGTGCTCTGGGTCTCACTGTGTTTGGTGCTCTGGGTCTCTCTGTGTTTGGTGCTCTGGGTCTCACTGTGTTTGGTGCTCTGGATCTCTCTGTGTTTGGTGCTCTGGGCACCACTGTGTTTGGTGCTCTGGATCTCTCTGTGTTTGATGCTCTGGGTCTCTCTGTGTTTGGTGCTCTGGGTTTCACTGTGTTTGGTGCTCTGGGTCGCTCTGTGTTTGATGCTCTGGGTCTCTCTGTGTTTGGTGCTCTGTGTCTCACTGTGTTTGGTGCTCTGGGTCTCACTGTGTTTGGTGCTCTGGGTATCACTGTGTTTGATGCTCTGGGTCTCTCTGTGTTTCATGCTCTGGGTCTCTCTGTGTTTGATGCTCTGGGTCTTTCTGTATTTGATGCTCTGGGTCTCACTGTGTTTGGTGCTCTGTGTCTCATTGTGTTTTTTCTCTCTGGGCCTCACTGTGCTTGGTGCTCTGGGTCTCTGTGTTTGGTGCTCTGGGTCTCTCTGTGTTTGGTGCACTGTCTCTATCTGTGTTTGGTGCTCTGGGTCTTACTGTGGTTGGTGCTCTGGGTCTCACTGTGTTTGATGCTCTGGGTCTCTCTGTGTTTGATGCCCTGGGTCTCTCTGTGTTTGGTACTCTGGGTCTCTGTGTTTGGTGCTCTGGGTCTCTGTGTGTTTGATGCCCTGGGTCTCTCTGTGTTTGGTGCTCTGGGTCTCTGTGTTTGGTGCTCTGGGTCACTGTGTTTGGTGCTCTGGGTCTCTCTGTGTTTGGTGCTCTGGGTTTCACTGTGTTTGGTGCTCTGGGTCTCTCTGTGTTTGGTGCTCTGGGTCTCATTGTTTGGTGCTCTGGGTCTCGCTGAATTTGGTGCTCTGGTTCTCTCTGTGTTTGGTGCTCTGTGTCTCACTGTTTACGTGCTCTGGGTCTCACTGTGTTTGGTGCTCTGGGTCTCTCTGTGTTTGGTGCTCTGTGTCTCACTGTGTTTGGTGCTCTGGGTCTCACTGTGTTTGGTGCTCTGGGTCTCACTGTGTTTGGTGCTCTGGGTCTCACTGTGTTTGGTGCTCTGGGTCTCTCTGTGTTTGATGCTCTGGGTCTCACTGTGTTTGGTGCTCTGTGTCTCATTGTGTTTGGTGCTCTGGGTCTCTCTGTGTTTGGTGCTCTGGGTCTCTCTGTGTTTGGTGCTCTGGGTGTCTCTGTGTTTGATGCTCTGGGTCTCTCTGTGTTTGGTGCTCTGGGTCTCACTGTGTTTGGTGCTCTGGGTCTCACTGTGTTTGGTGGTCTGGGTCTCACTGTGATTGGTGCTCTGTGTCTCTCTGTGTTTGGTGCTCTGGGTCTCTCTGTGTTTGGTGCTCTTGGTCTCTCTGTGTTTGGTGCTCTGGGTCTCACTGTGTTTGGTGCTCTGGGTCTCACTGTGTTTGGTGCTCAGGGTCTCACTGTGTTTGGTGCTCTGGGTCTCTCTGCGTTTGGTGCTCTGGGTCTCATTGTTTGGTGCTCTGCGTCTCGCTGAACTTGGTGCTCTGGGTCTCTCTGTGTTTGGTGCTCTGTGTCTCACAGTTTTCGTGCTCTGGGTCTCACTGTGTTTGGTGCTCTGGGTCTCCCTGTGTTTGATGCTCTGGGTCTCACTGTGTTTGGTGCTCTGGGTCTCACTGTGTTTGGTGCTCTGGGTCTCACTGTGATTGGTGCTCTGGGTCTCTCTGTGTTTGGTGCTCTGGGTCTCTCTGTGTTTGGTGCTCTGGGTCTCACTGTGTTTGGTGCTCTGGGTCTCATTGTGTTTGGTGCTCTGGGTCTCTCTGTGTTTGGTGCTCTGGGTCTCTCTGTGTTTGGTGCTCTGGGTCTCACTGTGTTTGATGCTCTGGGTCTCTCTGTGTTTGGTGCTCTGGGTCTCTCTGTGTTTGGTGCTCTGGGTCTCTCTGTGTTTGGTGCTCTGGCTCTATCTGTGTTTGGTGCTCTGGGTCTCACTGTGGTTGGTGCTCTGGGTCTCACTGTGTTTGATGCTCTGGGTCTCTCTGTGTTTGGTGCTCTGGGTCTCACTGTGTTAGGTGCTCTGGGTTTCACTGTGTTTTGTGCTCTGGGTCTCACTGTGTTTGGTACAGTGGATCTCACTGTGTTTGGTGCTCTGGGTCTCACTGTGTTTGGTGCTCTGGGTCTCTCTGTGTTTGGTGCTCTGGATCACTGTGTTTGGTGCTCTTGGTCTCACTGTGTTTGGTGCTCTGGGTCTCACTGTGTTTGGTGCTCTGGGTCTCACTGTGTTTGGTACTCTGTGTCTCTCTGTGTTTCGTGCTCTGGGCCTCAATGTGTTTGATGCTCTGGGTCTCACTGTGTTTGGTGCTCTGGGTCTCACTGTGTTTGGTGCTCTGGGTCTCTCTGTGTTTGGTGCTCTGGGTCTCTCTGTGTTTGGTGCTCTGGGTCTCTTTGTGTTTGGTGCTCTGGGTCTCACTGTGTTTGGTGCTCTGGGTCTCACTGTGTTTGGTGCTCTGGGTCTCTCTGTGTTTGATGCTCTGGGTCTCTCTGTGTTTGGTGCTCTGGGTCTCATTGTGTTTGGCGCTCTGGGTCTCACTGTGTTTGGTGCGCTGGATCTCACTGTGTTTGGTGCTTTGTGTCTCAATGTGTTTGGTGCTCTGGGTCTCTCTGTGTTTGGTGCTCTGGGTCTCACTGTGTTTGGTGCTCCGGGTGTCTCTGTGTTTGGTGCTCTGGGTCTCTCTGTGTTTGGTGCTCTGGGTCTCTCTGTGTTTGGTGCTCTGGGTCTCTCTGTGTTTGGTGCTCTGGGTCTCACTGTGTTTGGTGCTCTGGGTCTCTGTGTGTTTGATGCCCTGGGTCTCTCTGTGTTTGGTACTCTGGGTCTCCGTGTTTGGTGCTCTGGGTCTCTGTGTGTTTGATGCCCTGGGTCTCTCTGTGTTTGGTGCTCTGGGTCTCTGTGTTTGGTGCTCTGGGTCACTGTGTTTGGTGCTCTGGGTCTCTCTGTGTTTGTTGCTCTGTGTCTCACTGTGTTTGGTGCTCTGGGTCTCTCTGTGTTTGGTGCTCTGGGTCTCATTGTTTGGTGCTCTGGGTCTCGCTGAATTTGGTGCTCTGGGTCTCTCTGTGTTTGGTGCTCTGTGTCTCACTGTTTTCGTGCTCTGGGTCTCACTGTGTTTGGTGCTCTGGGTCTCACTGTGTTTGGTGCTCTGTGTCTCACTGTGTTTGATGCTCTGGGTCGCACTGTGTTTGGTGCTCTGGGTCTCTCTGTGTTTGGTGCTCTGTGTCTCGCTGTGTTTGGTGCTCTGGCTCTATCTGTGTTTGCTACACTGGGTCTCACTGTGTTTGGTGCTCTGGGTCTCACTGTGTTTGGTGCTCTGGGTCTCTCTGTGTTTGGTGCTCTGGGTCACTGTGTTTGGTGCTCTGGGTCTCTCTGTGTTTGGTGCTCTGGGTCTCTCTGTGTTTTGTGCTCTGGGTCACTGTGTTTGGTGCTCTTGGTCTCACTGTGTTTGGTGCTCTGGGTCTCACTGTGTTTGGTGCTCTGGGTCTCACTGTGTTTGGTGCTCTGGGTCTCTCTGTGTTTGGTGCTCTGGGTCTCACTGTGTTTGGTGCTCTGTGTCTCACTGTGTTTGGTGCTCTGGATCTCACTGTGTTTGGTGCTTTGTGTCTCACTGTGTTTGGTGCTCTGGGTCTCACTGTGTTTGGTGCTCCGTGTGTCTCTGTGTTTGGTGCTCTGGGTCTCTCTGTGTTTGGTGCTCTGGGCACCACTGTGTTTGGTGCTCTGGATCTCTCTGTGTTTGATGCTCTGGGTCTCTCTGTGTTTGGTGCTCTGGGTTTCACTGTGTTTGGTGCTCTGGGTCGCTCTGTGTTTGATGCTCTGGGTCGCTCTGTGTTTGATGCTCTGGGTCTCTCTGTGTTTGGTGCTCTGTGTCTCACTGTGTTTGGTGCTCTGGGTCTCACTGTGTTTGGTGCTCTGGGTATCACTGTGTTTGATGCTCTGGGTCTCTCTGTGTTTCATGCTCTGGGTCGCTCTGTGTTTGATGCTCTGGGTCTCTCTGTGTTTGGTGCTCTGGGTCTCACTGTGTTTGGTGCTCTGGGTCTCACTGTGTTTGGTGCTCTGGGTATCACTGTGTTTGATGCTCTGGGTCTCTCTGTGTTTCATGCTCTGGGTCTTTCTGTATTTGATGCTCTGGGTCTCACTGTGTTTGGTGCTCTGTGTCTCATTGTGTTTTTTCGCTCTGGGCCTCACTGTGCTTGGTGTTCTGGGTCTCTGTGTTTGGTGCTCTGGGTCTCTCTGTGTTTGGTGCACTGTCTCTATCTGTGTTTGGTGCTCTGGGTCTTACTGTGGTTGGTGCTCTGGGTCTCACTGTGTTTGATGCTCTGGGTCTCTCTGTGTTTGATGCCCTGGGTCTCTCTGTGTTTGATACCCTGGGTCTCTCTCTGTTTGGTGCTCTGGGTCTCTGTGTTTGGTGCTCTGGGTCACTGTGTTTGGTGCTCTGGGTCTCTCTGTGTTTGGTGCTCTGGGTTTCACTGTGTTTGGTGCTCTGGGTCTCTCTGTGTTTGGTGCTCTGGGTCTCATTGTTTGGTGCTCTGGGTCTCGCTGAATTTGGTGCTCTGGTTCTCTCTGTGTTTGGTGCTCTGTGTCTCACTCTTTACGTGCTCTGGGTCTCACTGTGTTTGGTGCTCTGGGTCTCTCTGTGTTTGGTGCTCTGTGTCTCACTGTGTTTGGTGCTCTGGGTCTCACTGTTTGGTGCTCTGGGTCTCACTGTGTTGGGTGCTCTGGGTCTCACTGTGTTTGGTGCTCTGGGTCTCTCTGTGTTTGATGCTCTGGGTCTCACTGTGTTTGGTGCTCTGTGTCTCATTGCGTTTGGTGCTCTGGGTCTCTCTGTGTTTGGTGCTCTGGGTCTCTCTGTGTTTGGTGCTCTGGGTGTCTCTGTGTTTGATGCTCTGGGTCTCTCTGTGTTTGGTGCGCTGGGTCTCACTGTGTTTGGTGCTCTGGGTCTCACTGTGTTTGGTGGTCTGGGTCTCACTGTGATTGGTGCTCTGTGTCTCTCTGTGTTTGGTGCTCTGGGTCTCTCTGTGTTTGGTGCTCTTGGTCTCTCTGTGTTTGGTGCTCTGGGTCTCACTGTGTTTGGTGCTCTGGGTCTCACTGTGTTTGGTGCTCAGGGTCTCACTGTGTTTGGTGCTCTGGGTCTCTCTGCGTTTGGTGCTCTGGGTCTCATTGTTTGGTGCTCTGCGTCTCGCTGAATTTGGTGCTCTGGGTCTCTCTGTGTTTGGTGCTCTGTGTCTCACTGGTTTCGTGCTCTGGGTCTCACTGTGTTTGGTGCTCTGGGTCTCCCTGTGTTTGATGCTCTGGGTCTCACTGTGTTTGGTGCTCTGGGTCTCACTGTGTTTGGTGCTCTGGGTCTCACTGTGATTGGTGCTCTGGGTCTCTCTGTGTTTGGTGCTCTGGGTCTCTCTGTGTTTGGTGCTCTGGGTCTCACTGTGTTTGGTGCTCTGGGTCTCATTGTGTTTGGTGCTCTGGGTCTCTCTGTGTTTGGTGATCTGGGTCTCTCTGTGTTTGGTGCTCTGGATCTCACTGTGTTTGATGCTCTGGGTCACTCTGTGTTTGGTGCTCTGGGTCTCTCTGTGTTTGGTGCTCTGGGTCTCTCTGTCTTTGGTGCTCTGGCTCTATCTGTGTTTGGTGCTCTGGGTCTCTCTGTGGTTGGTGCTCTGGGTCTCACTGTGTTTGATGCTCTGGGTCTCTCTGTGTTTGGTGCTCTGGGTCTCACTGTGTTAGGTGCTCTGGGTTTCACTGTGTTTTGTGCTGTGGGTCTCTCTGTTTTTGGAGCTCTGGGTCTCTCTGTGTTTGGTGCTCTGGGTCTCTCTGTGTTTGGTGCTCTGGGTCTCACTGTGTTTGGTACAGTGGATCTCACTGTGTTTGTTGCTCTGGGTCTCACTGTGTTTGGTGCTCTGGGTCTCTCTGTGTTTGGTGCTCTGGATCACTGTGTCTGGTGCTCTTGGTCTCACTGTGTTTGGTGCTCTGGGTCTCACTGTGTTTGGTGCTCTGGGTCTCACTGTGTTTGGTACTCTGTGTCTCTCTGTGTTTCGTGCTCTGGGCCTCACTGTGTTTGATGCTCTGGGTCTCACTGTGTTTGGTGCTCTGGGTCTCACTGTGTTTGGTGCTCTGGGTCTCTTTGTGTTTGGTGCTCTGGGTCTCACTGTGTTTGGTGCTCTGGGTCTCTCTGTGTTTGATGCTCTGGGTCTCTCTGTGTTTGGTGCTCTGGGTCTCATTGTGTTTGGTGCTCTGGATCTCACTGTGTTTGGTGCTTTGTGTCTCACTGTGTTTGTTGCTCTGGGTCCCTCTGTGTTTGGTGCTCTGGGTCTCACTGTGTCTGGTGCTCCGGGTGTCTCTGTGTTTGGTGCTCTGGGTCTCTCTGTGTTTGGTGCTCTGGGCACCACTGTGTTTGCTGCTCTGGATCTCTGTGTTTGATGCTCTGGGTCTCTCTGTGTTTGGTGCTCTGGGTTTCACTGTGTTTGGTGCTCTGGGTCGCTCTGTGTTTGATGCTCTGGGTCTCTCTGTGTTTGGTGCTCTGTGTCTCACTGTGTTTGGTGCTCTGGGTCTCACTGTGTTTGGTGCTCTGGGTCTCACTGTGTTTGATGCTCTGGGTCTCTCTGTGTTTGGTGCTCTGGGTCTCTGTGTGTTTGATGCCCTGGGTCTCTCTGTGTTTGGTACTCTGGGTCTCTGTGTTTGGTGCTCTGGGTCTCTGTGTGTTTGATGCCCTGGGTCTCTCTGTGTTTGGTGCTCTGGGTCTCTGTGTTTGGTGCTCTGGGTCACTGTGTTTGGTGCTCTGGGTCTCTCTGTGTTTGTTGCTCTGGGTCTCACTGTGTTTGGTGCTCTGTGTCTCTCTGTGTTTGGTGCTCTGGGTCTCATTGTTTGGTGCTCTGGGTCTCGCTGAATTTGGTGCTCTGGGTCTCTCTGTGTTTGGTGCTCTGTGTCTCACAGTTTTCGTGCTCTGGGTCTCAATGTGTTTGGTGCTCTGGGTCTCACTGTGTTTGGTGCTCTGTGTCTCACTGTGTTTGATGCTCTGGGTCGCTCTGTGTTTGGTGCTCTGGGTCTCTCTGTGTTTGGTGCTCTGTGTCTCGCTGTGTTTGGTGCTCTGGCTCTATCTGTGTTTGGTGCTCTGGGTCTCTCTGTTTTTGGAGCTCTGGGTCTCTCTGTGTTTGGTGCTCTGGGTCTCTCTGTGTTTGGTGCACTGGGTCTCACTGTGTTTGCTACACTGGGTCTCACTGTGTTTGGTGCTCTGGGTCTCACTGTGTTTGGTGCTCTGGGTATCTCTGTGTTTGGTGCTCTGGGTCACTGTGTTTGGTGCTCTGGCTCTCTCTGTGTTTGGTGCTCTGGGTCTCTCTGTGTTTTGTGCTCTGGGTCACTGTGTTTGGTGCTCTTGGTCTCACTGTGTTTGGTGCTCTGTGTCTCTCTGTGTTTGCTGCTCTGGGTCTCTCTGTGTTTGGTGCTCTGGGTCTCACTGTGTTTGGTGCTCTGGGTCTCACTGTGTTTGGTGCTCTGGGTCTCTCTGTGTTTGGTGCTCTGGGTCTCACTGTGTTTGGTGCTCTGAGTCTCACTGTGTTTGGTGCTCTGGATCTCACTGTGTTTGGTGCTTTGTGTCTCACTGTGTTTGGTGCTCTGGGTCTCACTGTGTTTGGTGCTCCGGGTGTCTCTGTGTTTGGTGCTCTGTGTCTCTCTGTGTTTGGTGCTCTGGGCACCACTGTGTTTGGTGCTCTGGATCTCTCTGTGTTTGATGCTCTGGGTGTCTCTGTGTTTGGTGCTCTGGGTTACACTGTGTTTGGTGCTCTGGGTCGCTCTGTGTTTGATGCTCTGGGTCTCTCTGTGTTTGGTGCTCTGTGTCTCACTGTGTTTGGTGCTCTGGGTCTCACTGTGTTTGGTGCTCTGGGTATCACTGTGTTTGGTGCTCTGGGTATCACTGTGTTTGATGCTCTGGGTCTCTCTGTGTTTCATGCTCTGGGTCTCACTGTGTTTGGTGCTCTGTGTCTCATTGTGTTTTTTCGCTCTGGGCCTCACTGTGCTTGGTGTTCTGGGTCTCTGTGTTTGGTGCTCTGGGTCTCTCTGTGTTTGGTGCACTGTCTCTATCTGTGTTTGGTGCTCTGGGTCTTACTGTGGTTGGTGCTCTGGGTCTCACTGTGTTTGATGCCCTGGGTCTCTCTGTGTTTGGTACTCTGGGTCTCTGTGTTTGGTGCTCTGGGTCTCTGTGTGTTTGATGCCCTGGGTCTCTCTGTGTTTGGTGCTCTGGGTCTCTGTGTTTTGTGCTCTGGGTCACTGTGTTTGGTGCTCTGGGTCTCTCTGTGTTTGGTGCTCTGGGTCTCACTGTGTTTGGTGCTCTGGGTCTCGCTGAATTTGGTGCTCTGGGTCTCTCTGTGTTTGGTGCTCTGTGTCTCACAGTTTACGTGCTCTGGGTCTCACTGTGTTTGGTGCTCTGGGTCTCTCTGTGTTTGGTGCTCTGTGTCTCACTGTGTTTGGTGCTCTGGGTCTCACTGTGTTTGGTGCTCTGGGTCTCACTGTGTTTGGTGCTCTGGGTCTCACTGTGTTTGGTGCTCTGGGTCTCTCTGTGTTTGATGCTCTGGGTCTCACTGTGTTTGGTGCTCTGGGTCTCTCTGTGTTTGGTGCTCTGGGTCTCTCTGTGTTTGGTGCTCTGGGTGTCTCTGTGTTTGATGCTCTGGGTCTCTCTGTGTTTGGTGCTCTGGGTCTCACTGTGTTTGGTGCTCTGGGTCTCACTGTGTTTGGTGGTCTGGGTCTCACTGTGATTGGTACTCTGTGTCTCTCTGTGTTTGGTGCTCTGGGTCTCTCTGTGTTTGGTGCTCTTGGTCTCTCTGTGTTTGGTGCTCTGGGTCTCACTGTGTTTGGTGCTCTGGGTCTCACTGTGTTTGGTGCTCAGGGTCTCACTGTGTTTAGTGCTCTGGGTCTCTCTGCGTTTGGTGCTCTGGGTCTCATTGTTTGGTGCTCTGCGTCTCGCTGAATTTGGTGCTCTGGGTCTCTCTGTGTTTGGTGCTCTGGGTCTCTCTGTGTTTGGTGATCTGGGTCTCTCTGTGTTTGGTGCTCTGGGTCTCTCTGTGTTTGGTGCTCTGGGTCTCACTGTGTTTGGTGCTCTGGGTCTCACTGTGTTTGGTGCTCTAGTTCTCTCTGTGTTTGGTGCTCTGGGTCTCTCTGTGTTTGGTGCTCTGGGTCTCACTGTGTTTGATGCTCTGGGTCTCTCTGTGATTGGTGCTCTGGGTCTCTCTGTGTTTGCTGCTCTGGGTCTCTCTGTGTTTGGTGCTCTGGCTCTATCTGTGTTTGGTGCTCTGGGTCTCACTGTGGTTGGTGCTCTGGGTCTCACTGTGTTTGATGCTTTGGGTCTCTCTGTGTTTGGTGCTCTGGGTCTCACTGTGTTTGTTGCTCTGGGTTTCACTGTGTTTTGTGCTCTGGGTCTCTCTGTTTTTGGCGCTCTGGGTCTCTCTGTGTTTGGTGCTCTGGGTCTCTCTGTGTTTGGTGCTCTGGGTCTCACTGTGTTTGGTACAGTGGATCACACTGTGTTTGGTGCTCTGGGTTTCACTGTGTTTGGTGCTCTGGGTCTCTCTGTGTTTGGTGCTCTGGATCACTGTGTTTGGTACTCTTGGTCTCACTGTGTTTGGTGCTCTGGGTCTCACTGTGTTTGGTGCTCTGGGTCTCTCTGTGTTTGGTGCTCTGGGTCTCTGTGTTTGGTGCTCTGGGTCTCTCTCTGTTTGATACTCTGGTTCTCTCTGTGTTTGGTGGTCTGGGTCTCACTGTGTTTGGTGCTCTGGGTCTCACTGTGTTTGGTGCTCTGGGTCTCAATGTGTTTGGTGCTCTGGGTCTCTCCGTGTTTGGTGGTCTGGGTCTCACTGTGTTTGGTGCTCTGGGTCTCTCTGTGTTTGATGCTCTGGGTCTCTCTGTGTTTGGTGCTCTGGGTCTCACTGTGTTTGGTGCTCTGGGTCTCTCTGTGTTTGGTGCTCTGGGTCTCACTGTGTTTGGTGCTCTGGGTCTCCCTGTGTTTGGTGCTCTGGGTCTCACTGTGTTTGGTGCTCTGGGTCTCACTGTGTTTGGTGCTCTGCGTCTCACTGTGTTTGGTGCTCTGGGTCTCACTGCATTTGGTGCTCTGGGCCTCACTGTGTTTGATGTTCTGGGTCTCACTGTGTTTGGTGCTCTGGGTCTCACTGTGTTTGGTGCTCTGTGTCACTGTGTTTGGTGCTCTGGGTCTCTCTGTGTTAGATGCTCTGGGTCTCTCTGTGTTTGGTGCTCTGGGCCTCACTGTGTTTGATGTTCTGGGTCTCACTGTGTTTGGTGCTCTGGGTCTCACTGTGTTTGGTGCTCTGTGTATCACTGTGTTTGGTGCTCTGGGTCTCACTGTGTTTGGTGCTCTGGGTCTCTCTGTGTTTGGTGCTCTGGGTCTCACTGTGTTTGGTGCTCTGGATCTCACTTTGTTTGGTGCTCTGGGTCTCACTGTGTTTGGTGCTCTGGGTCTCTGTGTTTGGTGCTCATGGGTCACTCTGTGTTTGGTGCTCTGGGTCTCTCTGTGTTTGGGGCTCTGGGTCTCACTGTGTTTGCTGCTTTGTGTCTGACTGTGTTTGGTGCTCTGGGTCTCTCTGTGTTTGGTGCTCTGGATCTCACTGTGTTTGGTGCTCTCGGTCTCACTGTGTTTGGTGCTCTGGGTCTCACTGTGTTTTGTCCTCTGGGTCTCACTGTGTTTGGTGCTCTGGGTCTCTCTGTGTTTGATGCTCTGGATCTCACTGTGTTTGGTGCTCTGGCTCTCGCTGTGTTTGGTGCTCTGGGTCTCAGTGTGTTTGGTGGTCAGGGTCTCACTGTGATTGGTGCTTTGGGTCTCTCTGTGTTTGGTGCTCTGGGTCTCTCTGTGTTTGGTGCTCTGGGTCTCTCTGTGTTTGGTGCTCTGTGTCTCACTGTGTTTGGTGCTCTGGGTCTCACTGTGTTTGGTGCTCTGGGTCTCTCTGTGTTTGGTGCTCCGGGTCTCTCTGTGTTTGGTGCTCTGGGTCTCACTGTGTTTGGTGCTCTGGGTCTCTCTGCCTTTGGTGCTCTGGGTCTCATTGTTTGGTGCTCTGGGTCTCGCTGAATTTGGTGCTCTGGGTCTCTGTGTTTGGTGCTCTGTGTCTCACTGTTTTCGTGCTCTGGGTCTCACTGTGTTTGGTGCTCTGGGTCTCCCTGTGTTTGGTGCTCTGGGTCTCAATGTGTTTGGTGCTTTGTGTCTCACTGTGTTTGGTGCTCTTGGTCTCTCTGTGTTTGGTGCTCTGAGTCTCACTGTGTTTGGTGCTCTGGCTCTCACTGTGTTTAGTGCTCTGGGTCTCTCTGTGTTTGGTGCTCTTGGTCTCACTGTGTTTGCTGCTCTTGGTCTCACTGTGTTTGGTGCTCTGGGTCTCACTGTGTTTGGTGCTCTGGGTCTCACTGTGTTTGGTGCTCTGTGTCTCTCTGTGTTTGGTGCTCTGGGTCTCTGTGTTTGGTGCTCTGGGTCTCTCTCTGTTTGATGCTATGGGTCTCACTGTGTTTGGTGCTCTGGGTCTCTCTGTGTTTGGTGCTCTGGGTCTCACTGTGTTTGGTGCTCTGTGTCACTGTGTTTTGTGCTCTGGGTCTCTCTGTGTTTGATGCTCTGGGTCTCTCTGTGTTTGGTGCTCTGGGCCTCTCTGTGTTTGATGCTCTGGGTCTCACTGTGTTTGGTGCTCTGGGTCTCACTGTGTTGGTGCTCTGGATCCCTCTGTGTTTGGTGCTCTGGGTCACACTGTGTTTGGAGCTCTGGGTCTCACTGTGTTTGGTGCTCTGGGTCTCACTGTGTTTGGTGCTCTGGGTCTCACTGTGTTTGGTGCTCTGTGTCTCACTGTGTTTGGTGCTCTGGGTCTCACTGTGTTTGGTGCTCTGGGTCTCACTGTGTTTGTTGCTCTGGGTCTCTCTGTGTTTGGTGCTCTGGGTCTCTCTGTGTTTGGTGCTCTGGGTCTCTCTGTGTTTGGGGCTCTGGGTCTCACTGTGTTTGCTGCTTTGTGTCTGACTGTGTTTGATGCTCCGGGTCTCTCTGTGTTTGGTGCTCTGGATCTCACTGTGTTTGATGCTATGGGTCTCACTATGTTTGGTGCTCTGGGTCTCTCTGTGTTTGGTGCTCTGCGTCTCACTGTGTTTGGTGCTCTGGGTCTCTCTGTGTTTGGTGCTCTGGGTGTCACTGTGTTTGGTGCTCTGGGTATCTCTGTGTTTGGTGCTCTGTGTCTCTCTGTGTTTGGTGCTCTGTGTCTCACTGTGTTCGGTGCTCTGAGTCTCACTGTGTTTGGTGCTCTGGGTCTCTCTGCGTTTGGTGCTCTGGGTCTCACTGTGTTTGTTGCTTTGTGTCTCACTGTGTTTGGTGCTCTGGGTCTCTCTGTGTTTGGTGCTCTGGGTCTCACTGTGTTTGGTGCTCTGGGTCTCTCTGTGTTTGTTGCTCTGGGTCTCTCTGTGTTTGGTGCTTTGGGCCCGACTGTGTTTGGTGCTCTGGGTCTCAATGTGTTTGATGCTCTGGGTCTCACTGTGTTTGGTGCTCCGGGTCTCACTGTGTTTGGTGCTCTGGGTCTCTCTGTGTTTGGTGCTCTGGGTCTCTCTGTGTTTGGTGCTCTGGGTGTCTCTGTGTTTGATGCTCTGGGTCTCTCTGTGTTTGGTGCTCTGGGTCTCACTGTGTTTGGTGCTCTGGGTCTCACTGTGTTTGGTGGTCTGGGTCTCACTGTGATTGGTACTCTGTGTCTCTCTGTGTTTGGTGCTCTGGGTCTCTCTGTGTTTGGTGCTCTTGGTCTCTCTGTGTTTGGTGCTCTGGGTCTCACTGTGTTTGGTGCTCTGGGTCTCACTGTGTTTGGTGCTCTGGGTCTCACTGTGTTTGGTGCTCTGGGTCTCACTGTGTTTGGTGCTCTGTGTCTCTCTGTGTTTGGTGCTCTGGGTCTCTGTGTTTGGTGCTCTGGGTCTCTCTCTGTTTGATGCTATGGGTCTCACTGTGTTTGGTGCTCTGGGTCTCTCTGTGTTTGGTGCTCTGGGTCTCACTGTGTTTGGTGCTCTGTGTCACTGTGTTTTGTGCTCTGGGTCTCTCTGTGTTTGATGCTCTGGGTCTCTCTGTGTTTGGTGCTCTGGGCCTCTCTGTGTTTGATGCTCTGGGTCTCACTGTGTTTGGTGCTCTGGGTCTCACTGTGTTGGTGCTCTGGATCCCTCTGTGTTTGGTGCTCTGGGTCTCACTGTGTTTGGAGCTCTGGGTCTCACTGTGTTTGGTGCTCTGGGTCTCACTGTGTTTGGTGCTCTGGGTCTCACTGTGTTTGGTGCTCTGTGTCTCACTGTGTTTGGTGCTCTGGGTCTCACTGTGTTTGGTGCTCTGGGTCTCACTGTGTTTGTTGCTCTGGGTCTCTCTGTGTTTGGTGCTCTGGGTCTCTCTGTGTTTGGTGCTCTGGGTCTCTCTGTGTTTGGGGCTCTGGGTCTCACTGTGTTTGCTGCTTTGTGTCTGACTGTGTTTGATGCTCCGGGTCTCTCTGTGTTTGGTGCTCTGGATCTCACTGTGTTTGATGCTATGGGTCTCACTATGTTTGGTGCTCTGGGTCTCTCTGTGTTTGGTGCTCTGCGTCTCACTGTGTTTGGTGCTCTGGGTCTCTCTGTGTTTGGTGCTCTGGGTGTCACTGTGTTTGGTGCTCTGGGTATCTCTGTGTTTGGTGCTCTGTGTCTCTCTGTGTTTGGTGCTCTGTGTCTCACTGTGTTCGGTGCTCTGAGTCTCACTGTGTTTGGTGCTCTGGGTCTCTCTGCGTTTGGTGCTCTGGGTCTCACTGTGTTTGTTGCTTTGTGTCTCACTGTGTTTGGTGCTCTGGGTCTCTCTGTGTTTGGTGCTCTGGGTCTCACTGTGTTTGGTGCTCTGGGTCTCTCTGTGTTTGTTGCTCTGGGTCTCTCTGTGTTTGGTGCTTTGGGCCCGACTGTGTTTGGTGCTCTGGGTCTCAATGTGTTTGATGCTCTGGGTCTCACTGTGTTTGGTGCTCCGGGTCTCACTGTGTTTGGTGCTCTGGGTCTCTCTGTGTTTGGTGCTCTGGGTCTCTCTGTGTTTGGTGCTCTGGGTGTCTCTGTGTTTGATGCTCTGGGTCTCTCTGTGTTTGGTGCTCTGGGTCTCACTGTGTTTGGTGCTCTGGGTCTCACTGTGTTTGGTGGTCTGGGTCTCACTGTGATTGGTACTCTGTGTCTCTCTGTGTTTGGTGCTCTGGGTCTCTCTGTGTTTGGTGCTCTTGGTCTCTCTGTGTTTGGTGCTCTGGGTCTCACTGTGTTTGGTGCTCTGGGTCTCACTGTGTTTGGTGCTCAGGGTCTCACTGTGTTTAGTGCTCTGGGTCTCTCTGCGTTTGGTGCTCTGGGTCTCATTGTTTGGTGCTCTGCGTCTCGCTGAATTTGGTGCTCTGGGTCTCTCTGTGTTTGGTGCTCTGGGTCTCTCTGTGTTTGGTGCTCTGGGTCTCTCTGTGTTTGGTGCTCTGGGTCTCTCTGTGTTTGGTGCTCTGGGTCTCACTGTGTTTGGTGCTCTGGGTCTCACTGTGTTTGGTGCTCTGGTTCTCTCTGTGTTTGGTGCTCTGGGTCTCTCTGTGTTTGGTGCTCTGGGTCTCACTGTGTGTGATGCTCTGGGTCTCTCTGTGATTGGTGCTCTGGGTCTCTCTGTGTTTGCTGCTCTGGCTCTATCTGTGTTTGGTGCTCTGGGTCTCACTGTGGTTGGTGCTCTGGGTCTCACTGTGTTTGATGCTTTGGGTCTCTCTGTGTTTGGTGCTCTGGGTCTCACTGTGTTTGTTGCTCTGGGTTTCACTGTGTTTTGTGCTCTGGGTCTCTCTGTTTTTGGAGCTCTGGGTCTCTCTGTGTTTGGTGCTCTGGGTCTCTCTGTGTTTGGTGCTCTGGGTCTCACTGTGTTTGGTACAGTGGATCACACTGTGTTTGGTGCTCTGGGTTTCACTGTGTTTGGTGCTCTGGGTCTCTCTGTGTTTGGTGCTCTGGATCACTGTGTTTGGTACTCTTGGTCTCACTGTGTTTGGTGCTCTGGGTCTCACTGTGTTTGGTGCTCTGGGTCTCTCTGTGTTTGGTGCTCTGGGTCTCTGTGTTTGGTGCTCTGGGTCTCACTGTGTTTGGTGCTCTGGGTCTCTCTGTGTTTGTTGCTCTGGGTCTCTCTGTGTTTGGTGCTTTGGGCCCGACTGTGTTTGGTGCTCTGGGTCTCAATGTGTTTGATGCTCTGGGTCTCACTGTGTTTGGTGCTCCGGGTCTCACTGTGTTTGGTGCTCTGGGTCTCTCTGTGTTTGGTGCTCTGGGTCTCTCTGTGTTTGGTGCTCTGGGTGTCTCTGTGTTTGATGCTCTGGGTCTCTCTGTGTTTGGTGCTCTGGGTCTCACTGTGTTTGGTGCTCTGGGTCTCACTGTGTTTGGTGGTCTGGGTCTCACTGTGATTGGTACTCTGTGTCTCTCTGTGTTTGGTGCTCTGGGTCTCTCTGTGTTTGGTGCTCTTGGTCTCTCTGTGTTTGGTGCTCTGGGTCTCACTGTGTTTGGTGCTCTGGGTCTCACTGTGTTTGGTGCTCAGGGTCTCACTGTGTTTAGTGCTCTGGGTCTCTCTGCGTTTGGTGCTCTGGGTCTCATTGTTTGGTGCTCTGCGTCTCGCTGAATTTGGTGCTCTGGGTCTCTCTGTGTTTGGTGCTCTGGGTCTCTCTGTGTTTGGTGCTCTGGGTCTCTCTGTGTTTGGTGCTCTGGGTCTCTCTGTGTTTGGTGCTCTGGGTCTCACTGTGTTTGGTGCTCTGGGTCTCACTGTGTTTGGTGCTCTGGTTCTCTCTGTGTTTGGTGCTCTGGGTCTCTCTGTGTTTGGTGCTCTGGGTCTCACTGTGTTTGATGCTCTGGGTCTCTCTGTGATTGGTGCTCTGGGTCTCTCTGTGTTTGGTGCTCTGGCTCTATCTGTGTTTGGTGCTCTGGGTCTCACTGTGGTTGGTGCTCTGGGTCTCACTGTGTTTGATGCTTTGGGTCTCTCTGTGTTTGGTGCTCTGGGTCTCACTGTGTTTGTTGCTCTGGGTTTCACTGTGTTTTGTGCTCTGGGTCTCTCTGTTTTTGGAGCTCTGGGTCTCTCTGTGTTTGGTGCTCTGGGTCTCTCTGTGTTTGGTGCTCTGGGTCTCACTGTGTTTGGTACAGTGGATCACACTGTGTTTGGTGCTCTGGGTTTCACTGTGTTTGGTGCTCTGGGTCTCTCTGTGTTTGGTGCTCTGGATCACTGTGTTTGGTACTCTTGGTCTCACTGTGTTTGGTGCTCTGGGTCTCACTGTGTTTGGTGCTCTGGGTCTCTCTGTGTTTGGTGCTCTGGGTCTCTGTGTTTGGTGCTCTGGGTCTCTCTCTGTTTGATACTCTGGTTCTCTCTGTGTTTGGTGGTCTGGGTCTCACTGTGTTTGGTGCTCTGGGTCTCACTGTGTTTGGTGCTCTGGGTCTCAATGTGTTTGGTGCTCTGGGTCTCTCCGTGTTTGGTGGTCTGGGTCTCACTGTGTTTGGTGCTCTGGGTCTCTCTGTGTTTGATGCTCTGGGTCTCTCTGTGTTTGGTGCTCTGGGTCTCACTGTGTTTGGTGCTCTGGGTCTCTCTGTGTTTGGTGCTCTGGGTCTCACTGTGTTTGGTGCTCTGGGTCTCCCTGTGTTTGGTGCTCTGGGTCTCACTGTGTTTGGTGCTCTGGGTCTCCCTGTGTTTGATGTTCTGGGTCTCACTGTGTTTGGTGCTCTGGGTCTCACTGTGTTTGGTGCTCTGTGTCACTGTGTTTGGTGCTCTGGGTCTCTCTGTGTTAGATGCTCTGGGTCTCTCTGTGTTTGGTGCTCTGGGCCTCACTGTGTTTGATGTTCTGGGTCTCACTGTGTTTGGTGCTCTGGGTCTCACTGTGTTTGGTGCTCTGTGTATCACTGTGTTTGGTGCTCTGGGTCTCACTGTGTTTGGTGCTCTGGGTCTCTCTGTGTTTGGTGCTCTGGGTCTCACTGAGTTTGGTGCTCTGGATCTCACTTTGTTTGGTGCTCTGGGTCTCACTGTGTTTGGTGCTCTGGGTCTCACTGTGTTTGCTGCTTTGTGTCTGACTGTGTTTGGTGCTCTGGGTCTCTCTGTGTTTGGTGCTCTGGATCTCACTGTGTTTGGTGCTCTCGGTCTCACTGTGTTTGGTGCTCTGGGTCTCACTGTGTTTTGTCCTCTGGGTCTCACTGTGTTTGGTGCTCTGGGTCTCTCTGTGTTTGATGCTCTGGATCTCACTGTGTTTGGTGCTCTGGCTCTCACTGTGTTTGGTGCTCTGGGTCTCACTGTGTTTGGTGGTCAGGGTCTCACTGTGATTGGTGCTTTGGGTCTCTCTGTGTTTGGTGCTCTGGGTCTCTCTGTGTTTGGTGCTCTGGGTCTCTCTGTGTTTGGTGCTCTGTGTCTCACTGTGTTTGGTGCTCTGGGTCTCACTGTGTTTGGTGCTCTGGGTCTCTCTGTGTTTGGTGCTCCGGGTCTCTCTGTGTTTGGTGCTCTGGGTCTCACTGTGTTTGGTGCTCTGGGTCTCTCTGCATTTGGTGCTCTGGGTCTCATTGTTTGGTGCTCTGGGTCTCGCTGAATTTGGTGCTCTGGGTCTCTGTGTTTGGTGCTCTGTGTCTCACTGTTTTCGTGCTCTGGGTCTCACTGTGTTTGGTGCTCTGGGTCTCCCTGTGTTTGGTGCTCTGGGTCTCACTGTGTTTGGTGCTCTGGGTCTCACTGTGTTTGGTGCTCTGGGTCTCTCTGTGTATGATGCTCTGGGTCTCACTGTGTTTGGTACAGTGGATCACACTGTGTTTGGTGCTCTGGGTTTCACTGTGTTTGGTGCTCTGGGTCTCTCTGTGTTTGGTGCTCTGGATCACTGTGTTTGGTACTCTTGGTCTCACTGTGTTTGGTGCTCTGGGTCTCACTGTGTTTGGTGCTCTGGGTCTCTCTGTGTTTGGTGCTCTGGGTCTCTGTGTTTGGTGCTCTGGGTCTCTCTCTGTTTGATACTCTGGTTCTCTCTGTGTTTGGTGGTCTGGGTCTCACTGTGTTTGGTGCTCTGGGTCTCACTGTGTTTGGTGCTCTGGGTCTCAATGTGTTTGGTGCTCTGGGTCTCTCCGTGTTTGGTGGTCTGGGTCTCACTGTGTTTGGTGCTCTGGGTCTCTCTGTGTTTGATGCTCTGGGTCTCTCTGTGTTTGGTGCTCTGGGTCTCACTGTGTTTGGTGCTCTGGGTCTCTCTGTGTTTGGTGCTCTGGGTCTCACTGTGTTTGGTGCTCTGGGTCTCCCTGTGTTTGGTGCTCTGGGTCTCACTGTGTTTGGTGCTCTGGGTCTCACTGTGTTTGGTGCTCTGCGTCTCACTGTGTTTGGTGCTCTGGGTCTCACTGCATTTGGTGCTCTGGGCCTCACTGTGTTAGATGTTCTGGGTCTCACTGTGTTTGGTGCTCTGGGTCTCACTGTGTTTGGTGCTCTGTGTCACTGTGTTTGGTGCTCTGGGTCTCTCTGTGTTAGATGCTCTGGGTCTCTCTGTGTTTGGTGCTCTGGGCCTCACTGTGTTTGATGTTCTGGGTCTCACTGTGTTTGGTGCTCTGGGTCTCACTGTGTTTGGTGCTCTGTGTATCACTGTGTTTGGTGCTCTGGGTCTCACTGTGTTTGGTGCTCTGGGTCTCTCTGTGTTTGGTGCTCTGGGTCTCACTGTGTTTGGTGCTCTGGATCTCACTTTGTTTGGTGCTCTGGGTCTCACTGTGTTTGGTGCTCTGGGTCTCTGTGTTTGGTGCTCATGGGTCACTCTGTGTTTGGTGCTCTGGGTCTCTCTGTGTTTGGGGCTCTGGGTCTCACTGTGTTTGCTGCTTTGTGTCTGACTGTGTTTGGTGCTCTGGGTCTCTCTGTGTTTGGTGCTCTGGATCTCACTGTGTTTGGTGCTCTCGGTCTCACTGTGTTTGGTGCTCTGGGTCTCACTGTGTTTTGTCCTCTGGGTCTCACTGTGTTTGGTGCTCTGGGTCTCTCTGTGTTTGATGCTCTGGATCTCACTGTGTTTGGTGCTCTGGCTCTCACTGTGTTTGGTGCTCTGGGTCTCACTGTGTTTGGTGGTCAGGGTCTCACTGTGATTGGTGCTTTGGGTCTCTCTGTGTTTGGTGCTCTGGGTCTCTCTGTGTTTGGTGCTCTGGGTCTCTCTGTGTTTGGTGCTCTGTGTCTCACTGTGTTTGGTGCTCTGGGTCTCACTGTGTTTGGTGCTCTGGGTCTCTCTGTGTTTGGTGCTCCGGGTCTCTCTGTGTTTGGTGCTCTGGGTCTCACTGTGTTTGGTGCTCTGGGTCTCTCTGCGTTTGGTGCTCTGGGTCTCATTGTTTGGTGCTCTGGGTCTCGCTGAATTTGGTGCTCTGGGTCTCTGTGTTTGGTGCTCTGTGTCTCACTGTTTTCGTGCTCTGGGTCTCACTGTGTTTGGTGCTCTGGGTCTCCCTGTGTTTGGTGCTCTGGGTCTCACTGTGTTTGGTGCTCTGGGTCTCACTGTGTTTGGTGCTCTGGTTCTCTCTGTGTTTGGTGCTCTGGGTCTCTCTGTGTTTGGTGCTCTGGGTCTCACTGTGTTTGATGCTCTGGGTCTCTCTGTGATTGGTGCTCTGGGTCTCTCTGTGTTTGGTGCTCTGGCTCTATCTGTGTTTGGTGCTCTGGGTCTCACTGTGGTTGGTGCTCTGGGTCTCACTGTGTTTGATGCTTTGGGTCTCTCTGTGTTTGGTGCTCTGGGTCTCACTGTGTTTGTTGCTCTGGGTTTCACTGTGTTTTGTGCTCTGGGTCTCTCTGTTTTTGGAGCTCTGGGTCTCTCTGTGTTTGGTGCTCTGGGTCTCTCTGTGTTTGGTGCTCTGGGTCTCACTGTGTTTGGTACAGTGGATCACACTGTGTTTGGTGCTCTGGGTTTCACTGTGTTTGGTGCTCTGGGTCTCTCTGTGTTTGGTGCTCTGGATCACTGTGTTTGGTACTCTTGGTCTCACTGTGTTTGGTGCTCTGGGTCTCACTGTGTTTGGTGCTCTGGGTCTCTCTGTGTTTGGTGCTCTGGGTCTCTGTGTTTGGTGCTCTGGGTCTCTCTCTGTTTGATACTCTGGTTCTCTCTGTGTTTGGTGGTCTGGGTCTCACTGTGTTTGGTGCTCTGGGTCTCACTGTGTTTGGTGCTCTGGGTCTCAATGTGTTTGGTGCTCTGGGTCTCTCCGTGTTTGGTGGTCTGGGTCTCACTGTGTTTGGTGCTCTGGGTCTCTCTGTGTTTGATGCTCTGGGTCTCTCTGTGTTTGGTGCTCTGGGTCTCACTGTGTTTGGTGCTCTGGGTCTCTCTGTGTTTGGTGCTCTGGGTCTCACTGTGTTTGGTGCTCTGGGTCTCCCTGTGTTTGGTGCTCTGGGTCTCACTGTGTTTGGTGCTCTGGGTCTCCCTGTGTTTGATGTTCTGGGTCTCACTGTGTTTGGTGCTCTGGGTCTCACTGTGTTTGGTGCTCTGTGTCACTGTGTTTGGTGCTCTGGGTCTCTCTGTGTTAGATGCTCTGGGTCTCTCTGTGTTTGGTGCTCTGGGCCTCACTGTGTTTGATGTTCTGGGTCTCACTGTGTTTGGTGCTCTGGGTCTCACTGTGTTTGGTGCTCTGTGTATCACTGTGTTTGGTGCTCTGGGTCTCACTGTGTTTGGTGCTCTGGGTCTCTCTGTGTTTGGTGCTCTGGGTCTCACTGAGTTTGGTGCTCTGGATCTCACTTTGTTTGGTGCTCTGGGTCTCACTGTGTTTGGTGCTCTGGGTCTCTGTGTTTGGTGCTCATGGGTCACTCTGTGTTTGGTGCTCTGGGTCTCTCTGTGTTTGGGGCTCTGGGTCTCACTGTGTTTGCTGCTTTGTGTCTGACTGTGTTTGGTGCTCTGGGTCTCTCTGTGTTTGGTGCTCTGGATCTCACTGTGTTTGGTGCTCTCGGTCTCACTGTGTTTGGTGCTCTGGGTCTCACTGTGTTTTGTCCTCTGGGTCTCACTGTGTTTGGTGCTCTGGGTCTCTCTGTGTTTGATGCTCTGGATCTCACTGTGTTTGGTGCTCTGGCTCTCACTGTGTTTGGTGCTCTGGGTCTCACTGTGTTTGGTGGTCAGGGTCTCACTGTGATTGGTGCTTTGGGTCTCTCTGTGTTTGGTGCTCTGGGTCTCTCTGTGTTTGGTGCTCTGGGTCTCTCTGTGTTTGGTGCTCTGTGTCTCACTGTGTTTGGTGCTCTGGGTCTCACTGTGTTTGGTGCTCTGGGTCTCTCTGTGTTTGGTGCTCCGGGTCTCTCTGTGTTTGGTGCTCTGGGTCTCACTGTGTTTGGTGCTCTGGGTCTCTCTGCATTTGGTGCTCTGGGTCTCATTGTTTGGTGCTCTGGGTCTCGCTGAATTTGGTGCTCTGGGTCTCTGTGTTTGGTGCTCTGTGTCTCACTGTTTTCGTGCTCTGGGTCTCACTGTGTTTGGTGCTCTGGGTCTCCCTGTGTTTGGTGCTCTGGGTCTCACTGTGTTTGGTGCTCTGGGTCTCACTGTGTTTGGTGCTCTGGGTCTCTCTGTGTATGATGCTCTGGGTCTCACTGTGTTTGGTACAGTGGATCACACTGTGTTTGGTGCTCTGGGTTTCACTGTGTTTGGTGCTCTGGGTCTCTCTGTGTTTGGTGCTCTGGATCACTGTGTTTGGTACTCTTGGTCTCACTGTGTTTGGTGCTCTGGGTCTCACTGTGTTTGGTGCTCTGGGTCTCTCTGTGTTTGGTGCTCTGGGTCTCTGTGTTTGGTGCTCTGGGTCTCTCTCTGTTTGATACTCTGGTTCTCTCTGTGTTTGGTGGTCTGGGTCTCACTGTGTTTGGTGCTCTGGGTCTCACTGTGTTTGGTGCTCTGGGTCTCAATGTGTTTGGTGCTCTGGGTCTCTCCGTGTTTGGTGGTCTGGGTCTCACTGTGTTTGGTGCTCTGGGTCTCTCTGTGTTTGATGCTCTGGGTCTCTCTGTGTTTGGTGCTCTGGGTCTCACTGTGTTTGGTGCTCTGGGTCTCTCTGTGTTTGGTGCTCTGGGTCTCACTGTGTTTGGTGCTCTGGGTCTCCCTGTGTTTGGTGCTCTGGGTCTCACTGTGTTTGGTGCTCTGGGTCTCACTGTGTTTGGTGCTCTGCGTCTCACTGTGTTTGGTGCTCTGGGTCTCACTGCATTTGGTGCTCTGGGCCTCACTGTGTTAGATGTTCTGGGTCTCACTGTGTTTGGTGCTCTGGGTCTCACTGTGTTTGGTGCTCTGTGTCACTGTGTTTGGTGCTCTGGGTCTCTCTGTGTTAGATGCTCTGGGTCTCTCTGTGTTTGGTGCTCTGGGCCTCACTGTGTTTGATGTTCTGGGTCTCACTGTGTTTGGTGCTCTGGGTCTCACTGTGTTTGGTGCTCTGTGTATCACTGTGTTTGGTGCTCTGGGTCTCACTGTGTTTGGTGCTCTGGGTCTCTCTGTGTTTGGTGCTCTGGGTCTCACTGTGTTTGGTGCTCTGGATCTCACTTTGTTTGGTGCTCTGGGTCTCACTGTGTTTGGTGCTCTGGGTCTCTGTGTTTGGTGCTCATGGGTCACTCTGTGTTTGGTGCTCTGGGTCTCTCTGTGTTTGGGGCTCTGGGTCTCACTGTGTTTGCTGCTTTGTGTCTGACTGTGTTTGGTGCTCTGGGTCTCTCTGTGTTTGGTGCTCTGGATCTCACTGTGTTTGGTGCTCTCGGTCTCACTGTGTTTGGTGCTCTGGGTCTCACTGTGTTTTGTCCTCTGGGTCTCACTGTGTTTGGTGCTCTGGGTCTCTCTGTGTTTGATGCTCTGGATCTCACTGTGTTTGGTGCTCTGGCTCTCACTGTGTTTGGTGCTCTGGGTCTCACTGTGTTTGGTGGTCAGGGTCTCACTGTGATTGGTGCTTTGGGTCTCTCTGTGTTTGGTGCTCTGGGTCTCTCTGTGTTTGGTGCTCTGGGTCTCTCTGTGTTTGGTGCTCTGTGTCTCACTGTGTTTGGTGCTCTGGGTCTCACTGTGTTTGGTGCTCTGGGTCTCTCTGTGTTTGGTGCTCCGGGTCTCTCTGTGTTTGGTGCTCTGGGTCTCACTGTGTTTGGTGCTCTGGGTCTCTCTGCGTTTGGTGCTCTGGGTCTCATTGTTTGGTGCTCTGGGTCTCGCTGAATTTGGTGCTCTGGGTCTCTGTGTTTGGTGCTCTGTGTCTCACTGTTTTCGTGCTCTGGGTCTCACTGTGTTTGGTGCTCTGGGTCTCCCTGTGTTTGGTGCTCTGGGTCTCACTGTGTTTGGTGCTCTGGGTCTCACTGTGTTTGGTGCTCTGGGTCTCTCTGTGTTTGGTGCTCTGTGTCTCACTGTGTTTGATGCTCTGGGTCTCTCTGTGTTTGGTGCTCTGGGTCTCTCTGTGTTTGGTGCTCTGGGTCTCTCTGTGTTTGGTGCTCTGGCTCTATCTGTGTTTGGTGCTCTGGGTCTCACTGTGGTTGGTGCTCTGGGTCTCACTGTGTTTGATGCCCTGGGTCTCTCTGTGTTTGGTGCTCTGGCTCTATCTGTGTTTGGTGCTCTGGGTCTCACTGTGGTTGGTGCTCTGGGTCTCTGTGTTTGGTGCTCTGGGACTCTCTCTGTTTGATACTCTGGTTCTCTCTGTGTTTGGTGCTCTGGGTCTCACTGTGTTTGGTGCTCTGGGTCTCACTTTGTTTGGTGCTCTGGGTCTCAATGTGTTTGGTGCTCTGGGTCTCTCCGTGTTTGGTGCTGTGGGTCTCACTGTGTTTGGTGCTCTGGGTCTCTTTGTGTTTGATGCTCTGAGTCTCTCTGTGTTTGGTGCTCTGGGTCTCACTGTGTTTGGTGCTCTGGGTCTCTCTGTGTTTGGTGCTCTGGGTCTCACTATGTTTGGTGCTCTGGGTCTCACTGTGTTTGGTGCTCTGGGCCTCACTGTGTATGGTGCTCTGGGCCTCACTGTGTTTGGTGCTGTGGGTCTCTGTGTTTGGTGCTCTGGGTCTCTCTGTGTTTGGTGCTCTGGGTCTCTCTGTGATTGGTGCTCTGGGTTTGTCCGTGTTTGGTGCTCTGGGCCTCAATGTGTTTGGTGCTTTGTGTCTCACTGTGTTTGGTGCTCTTGGTCTCTCTGTGTTTGGTGCTCTGAGTCTCACTGTGTTTGGTGCTCTGGCTCTCACTGTGTTTAGTGCTCTGGGTCTCTCTGTGTTTGGTGCTCTTGGTCTCACTGTGTTTGCTGCTCTTGGTCTCACTGTGTTTGGTGCTCTGGGTCTCACTGTGTTTGGTGCTCTGGGTCTCACTGTGTTTGGTGCTCTGTGTCTCTCTGTGTTTGGTGCTCTGGGTCTCTGTGTTTGGTGCTCTGGGTCTCTCTCTGTTTGATGCTATGGGTCTCACTGTGTTTGGTGCTCTGGGTCTCTCTGTGTTTGGTGCTCTGGGTCTCACTGTGTTTGATGCTCTGGGTCTCACTGTGTTTGGTGCTCTGGGTCTCACTGTGTTGGTGCTCTGGATCCCTCTGTGTTTGGTGCTCTGGGTCTCACTGTGTTTGGAGCTCTGGGTCTCACTGTGTTTGGTGCTCTGGGTCTCACTGTGTTTGGTGCTCTGGGTCTCACTGTGTTTGGTGCTCTGTGTCTCACTGTGTTTGGTGCTCTGGGTCTCACTGTGTTTGGTGCTCTGGGTCTCACTGTGTTTGTTGCTCTGGGTCTCTCTGTGTTTGGTGCTCTGGGTCTCTCTGTGTTTGGTGCTCTGGGTCTCTCTGTGTTTGGGGCTCTGGGTCTCACTGTGTTTGCTGCTTTGTGTCTGACTGTGTTTGATGCTCCGGGTCTCTCTGTGTTTGGTGCTCTGGGTCTCACTGTGTTTGGTGCTCTGGGTCTCACTGTGTTGGTGCTCTGGATCCCTCTGTGTTTGGTGCTCTGGGTCTCACTGTGTTTGGAGCTCTGGGTCTCACTGTGTTTGGTGCTCTGGGTTACACTGTGTTTGGTGCTCTGGGTTTCTCTGTTTTTGGAGCTCTGGGTCTCTCTGTGTTTGGTGCTCTGGGTCTCTCTGTGTTTGGTGCTCTGGGTCTCACTGTGTTTGGTGCTCTGGGTCTCACTGTGTTTGGTGCTCTGGGTCTCACTGTGTTTGGTGCTCTGGGTTACACTGTGTTTGGTGCTCTGGGTTTCTCTGTTTTTGGAGCTCTGGGTCTCTCTGTGTTTGGTGCTCTGGGTCTCTCTGTGTTTGGTGCTCTGGGTCTCACTGTGTTTGGTGCTCTGGGTCTCTCTGTGTTTGGTGCTCTGGATCACTGTGTTTGGTGCTCTGGCTCTCTCTCTGTTTGGTGCTCTTTGTCTCTCTGTGTTTGGTGCTCTGGGTCACTGTGTTTGGTGCTCTTGGTCTCACTGTGTTTGGTGCTCTGGGTCTCACTGTGTTTGGTGCTCTGGGTCTCACTGTGTTTGGTGCTCTGTGTCTCTCTGTGTTTGGTGCTCTGGGTCTCTGTGTTTGCTGCTCTGGGTCTCTCTCTGTTTGATGCTCTGGGTCTCTCTGTGTTTGGTGCTCTGGGTCTCACTGTGTTTGATGCTCTGGGTCTCACTGTGTTTGGTGCTCTGGGTCTCACTGTGTTTGGTGCTCTGGGTCTCTCTGTGTTTGGTGCTCTGGGTCTCTCTGTGTTTGATGCTCTGGGTCTCACTGTGTTTGGTGCTCTGGGTCTCTCTCTGTTTGGTGCTCTGGGTCTCACTGTGTTTGGTGCTCTGGGTCTCACTGTGTTTGGTGCTCTGGGTCTCTCTGTGTTTGGTGCTCTGAGTCTCACTGTGTTTGGTGCTCTGGGTCTCACTGTGTTTGGTGCTCTGGGCCTCACTGTGTTTGGTGCTCTGGGTCTCACTGTGTTTGGTGCTGTGTGTCTCTGTGTTTGGTGCTCTGGGTCTCTCTGTGTTTGGTGCTCTGGGTCTCTCTGTGTTTGGTGCTCTGGGTCTCACCGTGCTTGGTGCTCTGGGCCTCAATGTGTTTGGTGCTCTGGGTCTCACTGTGTTTGGTGCTCTGGGTCTCTCTGTGTTTGGTGCTCTGGGTCTCACTGTGTTTGGTGCTCTGGGTCTCACTGTTTTTGGTGCTCTGGGTCTCACTGTGTTTGATGCTCTGGGTCTCTCTGTGTTTGGTGCTCTGGATCTCACTGTGTTTGATGCTCTGGGTCTCACTGTGTTTGGTGCTCTGGGTCTCTCTGTCTTTGGTGCTCTGGGTCTCACTGTGTTTGGTGCTCTGGGTTGCTCTGTGTTTGCTGCTCTGGGTCTCACTGTGTTTGGTGCTCTGGGTCTCACTGTGTTTGGTGCTCTGGGTCTCTCTGTGTTTGATGCTCTGGGTCTCTCTGTGTTTGGTGCTCTGGGTCTCACTGTGTTTGGTGCTCTGGGTCTCTCTGTGTTTGGTGCTCTGGCTCTCACTGTGTTTGGTGCTCTGGGTCTCGCTGTGTCTGTTGGTCTGGGTCTCACTGTGATTGGTGCTCTGGGTCTCTCTGTGTTTGGTGCTCTGGGTCTCTCTGTGTTTGCTGCTCTGGGTCTCACTGTGTTTGGTGCTCTGGGTCTCACTGTGTTTGGTGCTCTGGGTCTCTCTGTGTTTGGTGCTCTGGGTCTCTCTGTGTTTGGTGCTCTGGGTCTCACTGTGTTTGGTGCTCTGGCTCTCTCTGCGTTTGGTGCTCTGGGTCTCATTGTTTGGTACTCTGGGTCTCGCTGAATTTGGTGCTCTGGGTCTCTGTGTTTGGTGCTCTTTGTCTCACTGTTTTCGTGCTCTGGGTCTCACTGTGTTTGGTGCTCTGGGTCTCTCTGTGTTTGGTGCTCTGGGTCTCACTGTGTTTGATGCTCTGGGTCTCTCTGTGTTTGGCGCTCTGGGTCTCTCTGTGTTTGGTGCTCCGGCTCTATCTGTGTTTGGTGCTCTGGGTCTCACTGTGGTTGGTGCTCTGGGTCTCACTGTGTTTGATGCTCTGGATCTCTCTCTGTTTGGTGCTCTGGGTCTCACTGTGTTTGGTGCTCTGGGTCTCACTGTGTATGGTGCTCTGGGTCTCACTGTGTTTGGTGCTCTGGGTCTCACTGTGTTTGGTGCTCTGGGTTTCACTGTGTTTTGTGCTCTGGGTCTCTCTGTTTTTGGAGCTCTGGGTCTCTCTGTGTTTGGTGCTCTGGGTCTCTCTGTGTTTGGTGCTCTGGGTCTCACTGTGTTTGGTACAGTGGAACTCACTGTGTTTGGTGCTCTGGGTCTCTCTGTGTTTGGTGCTCTCGGTCACTGTGTTTGGTGCTCTGGCTCTCTCTGTGTTTGGTGCTCTGGGTCTCTCTGTGTTTGGTGCTCTGTGTCACTGTGTTTGGTGCTGTGGGTCTCACTGTGTTTGGTACTCTGTGTCTCTCTGTGTTTGGTGCTCTGGGTCTCTGTGTTTGGTGCTCTGGGTCTCTCTGTGTTTGGTGCTCTGGGTCTCACTGTGTTTGGTGCTCTGGGTCTCTCTGTGTTTGATGCTCTGGGTCTCTCTGTGTTTGGTGCTCTGGCTCTCACTGTGTTTGGTGCTCTGGGTCTCTGTGTTTGGCCCTCTGGGTCTCTCTGTGTTTGGTGCTCTGGGTCTCACTGTGTTTGGTGCTCTGGGTCTCTCTGTGTTTGATGCTCCAAGTCTCACTGTGTTTGGTGCTCTGGGTCTCTCTGTGTTTTGTGCTCTGGGTCTCTCTGTGATTGATGCTCTGGGTCTCACTGTGTTTGGTGCTCTGGGTCTCTCTGTGTTTTGTGCTCTGGGTCTCTCTGTGATTGATGCTCTGGGTCCCACTGCGTTTGCTGCTCTGGGTTTCTCTGTGTTTGGTGCTATGGGTCTCACTGTGTTTGGTGCTCTGGGTCTCACTGTGTTTGGTGCTCTGGGTCTCTCTGTGTTTGGTGCTCTGGGTCTCACTGTGTTTGGTGCTCTGGGTCTCTCTGTGTTTGGTGCTCTGGGTCTCACTGTGTTTGGTGCTCTGGGTCTCTCTGTGTTTGGTGTTCTGGATCTCACTGTGTTTGATGCTCTGGGTATCACTTTGTTTGGTGCTCTGGGTCTCTCTGTCTTTGCTGCTCTGGGTCTCACTGTGTTTGGTGCTCTGGGTCGCTCTGTGTTTGGTGCTCTGGGTCTCACTGTGTTTGGTGCTCTGGGTCTCACTGTGTTTGGTGCTCTGGGTCTCTCTGTGTTTGATGCTCTGGGTCTCTCTGTGTTTGGTGCTCTGGGTCTCACTGTGTTTGGTGCTCTGGGTCTCACTGTGTTTGGTGGTCTGTGTCTCTCTGTGATTGGTGCTCTGGGTCTCTCTGTGTTTGGTGCTCTGGGTCTCTCTGTGTTTGGTGCTCTGGGTCTCTCTGTGTTTGGTGCTCTGGATCTCACTGTGTTTGATGCTCTGGGTCTCACTGTGTTTGGTGGTCTGGGTCTCACTGTGATTGGTGCTCTGGGTCTCTGTGTTTGGTGCTCTGGGTCTCTCTGTGTTTGGTGCTTTGGATCTCACTGTGTTTGGTGCTCTGGGTCTCACTGTGTTTGGTGCTCTGGGTCTCTCTGTGTTTGGTGCTCTGGGTCTCTCTGTGTTTGGTGCTCTGGCTCCCACTGTGTTTAGTGCTCTGGGTCTCGCTGTGTCTGGTGGTCTGGGTCTCACTGTGATTGTTGCTCTGGGTCTCTCTGTGTTTGGTGCTCTGGGTCTCTCTGTGTTTGGTGCTCTGGGTCTCTCTGTGTTTGGTGCTCTGGGTCTCTCTGTGTTTGGTGCTCTGGGTCTCACTGTGTTTGGTGCTCTGGCTCTCTCTGCGTTTGGTGCTCTGGGTCTCATTGTTTGGTGCTCTGGGTCTCGCTGAATTTGGTGCTCTGGGTCTCTGTGTTTGGTGCTCTGTGTCTCACTGTTTTCGTGCTCTGGTTCTCACTGTGTTTGGTGCTCTGGGTCTCTCTGTGTTTGGTGCTCTGGGTCTCACTGTGTTTGGTGCTCTGGGTCTCTCTGTGTTTGGTGCTCTGGGTCTCACTGTGTTTGGTGCTCTGGGTCTCACTGTTTTTGGTGCTCTGGGTCTCACTGTGTTTGATGCTTTGGGTCTCTCTGTGTTTGGTGCTCTGGTTCTCACTGTGTTTGATGCTCTGGGTCTCACTGTGTTTGGTGCTCTGGGTCTCTCTGTCTTTGGTGCTCTGGGTCTCACTGTGTTTGGTGCTCTGGGTCGCTCTGTGTTTGCTGCTCTGGGTCTCACTGTGTTTGGTGCTCTGGGTCTCTCTGTGTTTGATGCTCTGGGTCTCTCTGTGTTTGGTGCTCTGGGTCTCACTGTGTTTGGTGCTCTGGGTCTCACTGTGTTTGGTGGTCTGGGTCTCACTGTGATTGGTGCTCTGGGTCTCTCTGTGTTTGGTGCTCTGGGTCTCTCTGTGTTTGGTGCTCTGGGCCTCGCTGTGTTTGGTGCTCTGGGTCTCTCTGTGTTTGGTGCTCTGGGTCTCTCTGTGTTTGATGCTCTGGGTCTCACTGTGTTTGGTGCTCTGGGTCTCGCTGTGTCTGGTGGTCTGGGTCTCACTGTGATTGGTGCTCTGGGTCTCTCTGTGTTTGGTGCTCTGGGTCTCTCTGTGTTTGGTGCTCTGGGTCTCACTGTGTTTGGTGCTCTGGGTCTCACTGTGTTTGGTGCTCTGGGTCTCACTGTGTTTGGTGCTCTGGCTGTCTCTGCGTTTGGTGCTCTGGGTCTCATTGTTTGGTGCTCTGGGTCTCGCTGAATTTGGTGCTCTGGGTCTCACTGTTTTTGGTGCTCTGGGTCTCACTGTGTTTGATGCTCTGGGTCTCTCTGTGTTTGGTGCTCTGGATCTCACTGTGTTTGATGCTCTGGGTCTCACTGTGTTTGGTGCTCTGGGTCTCTCTGTCTTTGGTGCTCTGGGTCTCACTGTGTTTGGTGCTCTGGGTCGCTCTGTGTTTGCTGCTCTGGGTCTCACTGTGTTTGGTGCTCTGGGTCTCTCTGTGTTTGATGCTCTGGGTCTCTCTGTGTTTGGTGCTCTGGGTCTCACTGTGTTTGGTGCTCTGGGTCTCACTGTGTTTGGTGGTCTGTGTCTCACTGTGATTGGTGCTCTGGGCCTCTCTGTGTTTGGTGCTCTGGGTCTCACTGTGTTTGGTGCTCTGGGTCTCACTGTGTTTGGTGCTCTGGCTGTCTCTGCGTTTGGTGCTCTGGGTCTCATTGTTTGGTGCTCTGGGTCTCGCTGAATTTGGTGCTCTGGGTCTCTGTGTTTGGTGCTCTGTGTCTCACTGTTTTCTTGCTCTGGGTCTCACTGTGTTTGGTGCTCTGGGTATCACTGTGTTTGATGCTCTGGGTCTCTCTGTGTTTGGTGCTCTGGCTCTATCTGTGTTTGGTGCTCTGGGTCTCACTGTGGTTGGTGCTCTGGGTCTCACTGTGTTTGATGCTCTGGATCTGTCTCTGTTTGGTGCTCTGGGTCTCACTGTGTTTGGTGCTCTGGGTCTCACTGTGTTTGGTGCTCTGGGTCTCACTGTGTATGGTGCTCTGGGTCTCACTGTGTTTGGTGCTCTGGGTCTCACTGTGTTTGGTGCTCTGGGTTTCACTGTGTTTTGTGCTCTGGGTCTCTCTGTTTTTGGAGCTCTGGGTCTCTCTGTGTTTGGTGCTCTGGGTCTCTGTGTGTTTGGTGCTCTGGGTCTCACTGTGTTTGGTACAGTGGATCTCACTGTCTTTGGTGCTCTGGGTCTCTCTGTGTTTGGTGCTCTCGGTCACTGTGTTTTGTGCTCTGGCTCTCTCTGTGTTTGATACTCTGTGTCTCTCTGTGTTTGGTGCTCTGGGTCTCTCTGTTTGGTGCTCTGGGTCTCTCTGTGTTTGGTGCTCTGGCTCTCACTGTGTTTGGTGCTCTGGGTCTCTCTGTGTTTGGTGCTCTGGGTCTCACTGTGTTTGGTGCTCTGGGTCTCTCTGTGTTTTGTGCTCTGTGTCTCTCTGTGATTGATGCTCTGGGTCTCACTGTGTTTGGTGCTCTGGGTCTCTGTGTTTGGTGCTCTGGCTCTCTCTGTGTTTGATGCTCTGGGTCGCTCTGTGTTTGGTGCTCTGTGTCCCACTGCGTTTGCTGCTCTGGGTTTCTCTGTGTTTGGTGCTCTGGGTCTCACTGTGTTTGGTGCTCTGGGTCTCACTGTGTTTGGTGCTCTGGGTCTCATTGTGTTTGGTGCTCTGTGTCTCTCTGTGTTTGGTGCTCTGGATCTCACTGTGTTTGGTGCTCTGGGTCTCTCTGTGTTTGGTGCTCTGGATCTCACTGTGTTTGATGCTCTGGGTATCACTGTGTTTGGTGCTCTGGGTCTCTCTGTCTTTGGTGCTCTGGGTCTCACTGTGTTTGGTGCTCTGTGTCGCTCTGTGTTTGGTGCTCTGGGTCTCACTGTGTTTGGTGCTCTGGGTCTCTCTGTGTTTGATGCTCTGGGTCTCTCTGTGTTTGGTGCTCTGGGTCTCACTGTGTTTGGTGCTCTGGGTCTCACTGTGTTTGGTGGTCTGTGTCTCACTGTGATTGGTGCTCTGGGTCTCTCTGTGTTTGGTGCTCTGGGTCTCACTGTGTTTGGTGCTCTGGGTCTCACTGTGTTTGGTGCTCTGGGTCTCTCTGTGTTTGGTGCTCTGGGTCTCTCTGTGTTTGGTGCTCTGGGTCTCACAGTGTTTGGTGCTCTGGGTCTCTCTGCGTTTGGTGCTCTGGGTCTCATTGTTTGGTGCTCTGGGTCTCGCTGTGTCTGGTGGTCTGGGTCTCACTGTGATTGGTGCTCTGGGTCTCTCTGTGTTTGGTGCTCTGGGTCTCTCTGTGTTTGGTGCTCTGGGTCTCACTGTGTTTGGTGCTCTGGGTCACACTGTGTTTGGTGCTCTTGGTCTCTCTGTGTTTGGTGCTCTGGGTCTCTCTGTGTTTGGCGCTCTGCGTCTCACTGTGTTTGGTGCTCTGGGTCTCTCTGCGTTTGGTGCTCTGGGTCTCATTGTTTGGTGCTCTGGGTCTCACTGTGTTTGGTGCTCTGAGTCTCGCTGAATTTGGTTCTCTGGGTCTCTCTGTGTTTGGTGCTCTGGGTCTCACTGTGTTTGATGCTCTGGGTCTCTCTGTGTTTGGTGCTCTGGGTCTCTCTGTGTTTGGTGCTCTGGGTCTCTCTGTGTTTGGTGCTCTGGCTCTATCTGTGTTTGATGCTCTGGGTCTCACTGTGGTTGGTGCTCTGGGTCTCACTGTGTTTGATGCTCTGGGTCTCTCTCTGTTTGGTGCTCTGGGTCTCACTGTGTTTGGTGCTCTGGGTCTCACTGTGTTTGGTGCTCTGGGTTTCACTGTGTTTTGTGCTCTGGGTCTCTGTTTTTGGAGCTCTGGGTCTCTCTGTGTTTGGTGCTCTGGGTCTCTCTGTGTTTGGTGCTCTGGGTCTCACTGTGTTTGGTACAGTGGATCTCACTGTGTTTGGTGCTCTGGGTCTCACTGTGTTTGGTGCTCTGGGTCTCTCTGTGTTTGGTGCTCTCGGTCACTGTTTGGTGCTCTGGCTCTCTCTGTGTTTGGTGCTCTGGGTCTCTCTGTGTTTGGTGCTCTGGGACACTGTGTTTGGTGCTCTTGGTCTCACTGTGTTTGGTGCTCTGGTTCTCACTGTGTTTGGTGCTGAGGGTCTCACTGTGTTTGGTACTCTGTGTCTCTCTGTGTTTGGTGCTCTGGGTCTCTGTGTTTGGTGCTCTGGGTCTCACTGTGTTTGGTGCTCTGGGTCACACTGTGTTTGGTGCTCTGGGTCTCTCTGTGTTTGGTGCTCTGGGTCTCTCTGTGTTTGGCACTCTGTGTCTCACTGTGTTTGGTGCTCTGGGTCTCTCTGCGTTTGGTGCTCTGGGTCTCATTGTTTGGTGCTCTGGGTCTCACTGTGTTTGGTGCTCTGGGTCTGGCTGAATTTGGTGCTCTGGGTCTCACTGTGTTTGGTGCTCTGGGTCTGGCTGAATTTGGTGCTCTGGGTCTCTCTGTGTTTGGTGCTCTGGGTCTCACTGTGTTTGATGCTCTGGGTCTCTCTGTGTTTGGTGCTCTGGGTCTCTCTGTGTTTGGTGCTCTGGCTCTATCTGTGTTTGATGCTCTGGGTCTCACTGTGGTTGGTGCTCTGGGTCTCACTGTGTTTGATGCTCTGGGTCTCTCTCTGTTTGGTGCTCTGGGTCTCACTGTGTTTGGTGCTCTGGGTCTCACTGTGTTTGGTGCTCTGGGTCTCACTGTGTATGGTGCTCTGGGTCTCACTGTGTTTGGTGCTCTGGGTCTCACTGTGTTTGGTGCTCTGGGTTTCACTGTGTTTTGTGCTCTGGGTCTCTCTGTTTTTGGAGCTCTGGGTCTCTCTGTGTTTGGTGCTCTGGGTCTCTCTGTGTTTGTTGCTCTGGGTCTCACTGTGTTTGGTACAGTGGATCTCACTGTGTTTGGTGCTCTGGCTCTCACTGTGTTTGGTGCTCTGGGTCTCTCTGTGTTTGGTGCTCTCGGTCACTGTTTGGTGCTCTGGCTCTCTCTGTGTTTGGTGCTCTGGGTCTCTCTGTGTTTGGTGCTCTGGGACACTGTGTTTGGTGCTCTTGGTCTCACTGTGTTTGGTGCTCTGGTTCTCACTGTGTTTGGTGCTGAGTGTCTCACTGTGTTTGGTACTCTGTGTCTCTCTGTGTTTGGTGCTCTGGGTCTCTGTGTTTGGTGCTCTGGGTCTCTCTCTGTTTGATACTCTGGTTCTCTCTGTGTTTGGTGCTCTGGGTCTCACTGTGTTTGGTGCTCTGGGTCTCTGTGTTTGATGCTCTGGGTCTCTCTGTGTTTGGTGCTCTGGGTCTCACTGTGTTTGGTGCTCTGGGTCACTCTGTGTTTGGTGCTCTAGGTCTCACTGTGTTTGGTGCTCTGGGTCTCACTGTGTTTGGTGCTCTGGGCCTCACTGTGTATGGTGCTCTGGGTCTCACTGTGTTTGGTGCTGTGGGTCTCTCTGTGTTTGGTGCTCTGTGTCTCACTGTGTTTGGTGCTCTGGGTCTCTCTGTGTTTGGTGCTCTGGGTCTCTCTGTGTTTGATGCTCTGTGTCTCACTGTGTTTGGTATTCTGGGTCTCACTGTGTTTGATGCTCTGGTGCTCTCTGTGTTTGGTGCCATGTGTCTCTCTGTGTTTGGTGCTCTGGGTTTCTCTGTGTTTGGTGCTCTGGGGCTCTCTGTGTTTGGTGCTCTGGGTCTCTCTGTGTTTGGTGCTCTGGCTCTCTCTGTGTTTGGTGCTCTGGGTCTTTCTGTGTTTGTTCCTCTGGCTCTGACTGTGTTTGGTGCTCTGGGTCTCACTGTGTTTGGTGCTCTGGGTCTCACTGTGTTTGGTGCTCTGGGTCTCTCTGCATTTGGTGCTCTGGGTCTCATTGTTTGGTGCTCTGGGTCTCGCTGAATTTGGTGCTCTGGGTCTCTCTGTGTTTGGTGCTCTGTGTCTCACTGTTTTCGTGCTCTGGGTCTCATTGTGTTTGGTGCTCTGGGTCTCTCTGTGTTTGGTGCTCTGGGTCTCATTGTGTTTGGTGCTCTGGGTCTCTCTGTGTTTGGTGCTCTGGGTCTCTCTGTGTTTGGTGCTCTGGGTCTCTCTGTGTTTGGTGCTCTGGCTCTATCTGTGTTTGATGCTCTGGGTCTCACTGTGGTTGGTGCTCTGGGTCTCACTGTGTTTGATGCTCTGGGTCTCTCTCTGTTTGGTGCTCTGGGTCTCACTGTGTTTGGTGCTCTGGGTCTCACTGTGTTTGGTGCTCTGGGTCTCACTGTGTATGGTGCTCTGGGTCTCACTGTGTTTGGTGCTCTGGGTCTCACTGTGTTTGGTGCTCTGGGTTTCACTGTGTTTTGTGCTCTGGGTCTCTCTGTTTTTGGAGCTCTGGGTCTCTCTGTGTTTGGTGCTCTGGGTCTCTCTGTGTTTGGTGCTCTGGGTCTCACTGTGTTTGATGCTCTGGTCTCACTGTGTTTTGTGCTCTGGGTCTCTCTGTGTTTGATGCTCTGGGTCTCACTGTGTTTGATGCTCTGGGCCTCACTGTGTTTGGTGCGCTGGCTCTCACTGTGTTTGGTGCTCTGGGTCTCTCTGTGTTTGGTGCTCTGAGTCACTCTGTGTTTGGTGCTCTGGGTCTCTCTGTGTTTGGTGCACTGGGTCTCACTGTGTTTGGTGCTCTGCGTCTTACTGTGTTTGGTGCTCTGGGTCTCACTGTGTTTGGTGCTCTGGGTCTCTCTGTGTTTGGTGCTCTGGGTTTCTCTGTGTTTGGTGCTCTGGGTCTCTCTGTGTTTGTTGCTCTGGGTCTCACTGTGATTGGTGCTCTGTGTCTCACTGTGTTTGGTGCTCTGGGTCTCACTGTGTTTGATGCTCTGGGTCTCACTGTGTTTGGTGCTCTGTGTCTCACTGTGTTTGGTGCTCTGGGTCTCTCTGTGTTTGTTGCTCTGGGTCTCTCTGTGTTTGGTGCTCTGGGTCTCTCTGTGTTTGTTGCTCTGGGTCTCACTGTGTTTGGTGCTCTGGGTCTCACTGTGTTTGGTGCTCTGGGTCTCACTGTGTTTGGTGCTCTGGGTCTCACTGTGTTTGGTGCTCTGGGTCTCTCTGTGTTTGGTGCTCTGGGTTTCTCTGTGTTTGGTGCTCTGGGTCTCTCTGTGTTTGTTGCTCTGGGTCTCACTGTGATTGGTGCTCTGGGTCTCACTGTGTTTTGTGCTCTGGGTCTCACTGTGTTTGGTGCTCTGGGTCTCACTGTGTTTGGTGCTCTGGGTCTCTCTGTGTTTCGTGCTCTGGGTCTCACTGTGTTTGGTGCTCTGGGTCTCTCTGTGTTTGTTGCTCTGGGTCTCTCTGTGTTTGGTGCTCTGGGTCTCTCTGTGTTTGTTGCTCTGGGTCTCACTGTGTTTGGTGCTCTGGGTCTCTCTGTGTTTGATGCTCTGGGTCTCACTGTGTTTGGTGCTCTGGGTCTCACTGTGTTTGGTGCTCTGGGTCTCTCTGTGTTTGGTGCTCTGGATCTCTCTGTGTTTGGTGCTCTGGGTCTCTATGTGTTTGGTCCTCTGGGTCTCTCTGTGTTTGGTGCTCTGGGTCTCACTGTGCTTGGCGCTCTGTGCCTCTCTTTGTTTGATGCTCTAAGTCTCACTGTGTTTGGTGCTCTGGGTCTCTCTGTGTTTGGTGCTCTGGGTCTCACTGTGTTTGCTGCTCTGGGTCTCTCTGTGTTTGGTGCTCTGGGTCTCTCTGTGTTTGATGCTCTGATTCTCACTGTGTTTGATGCTCTGGGTCTCTCTGTGTTTGGTCCTCTGGGTCTCTCTGTGTTTGGTGCTCTGGGTCTCACTGTGTTTGGCGCTCTGGGTCTCTCTTTGTTTGATGCTCTAAGTCTCACTGTGTTTGGTGCTCTGGGTCTCTCTGTGTTTGGTGCTCTGGGTCTCTCTGTGTTTGGTGCTCTGGGTCTCTCTGTGTTTGATGCTCTGGTTCTCACTGTGTTTAATGCTCTGGGTCTCACTGTGTTTGGTGCTCTGGGTCTCTCTGTGTTTGGTGCTCTGGGTCTCACTGTGTTTGATGCTCTGGTTCTCACTGTTTGGTGCTCTGGCTCTCACTGTGTTTGGTGCTGTGAGTCTCACTGTGTTTGATGCTCTGGGTCTCACTGTGTTTGGTGCTTTGTGTCTCACTGTGTTTGGTGCTCTGGGTCTCTCTGTGTTTGGTGCTCTGGGTCTCTCTGTATTTGGTTCTCTGGGTCTCTCTATGTTTGGTGCTCTGGGTCTCTGTGTTTGGTGCTCTGGGTCTCTCTGTGATTGGTGCTCTGTGTCACTGTGTGTGATGCTCTGGTGCTCTCTGTGTTTGGTGCTATGTGTCTCTCTGTGTTTGGTGCTCTGTGTCTCTCTGTGTTTGGTGCTCTGGGTCTCACTGTGTTTGGTGCTCTGGGTCTCACTGTGTTTGGTGCTCTGGGTCTCACTGTGTTTGGTGCTCTGGGTTTCACTGTGTTTTGTGCTCTGGGTCTCTCTGTTTTTGGAGCTCTGGGTCTCTCTGTGTTTGGTGCTCTGGGTCTCTCTGTGTTTGGTGCTCTGGGTCTCACTGTGTTTGATGCTCTGGGTCTCACTGTGTTTTGTGCTCTGGGTCTCTCTGTGTTTGATGCTCTGGGTCTCACTGTGTTTGATGCTCTGGGCCTCACTGTGTTTGGTGCGCTGGCTCTCACTGTGTTTGGTGCTCTGGGTCTCTCTGTGTTTGGTGCTCTGAGTCACTCTGTGTTTGGTGCTCTGGGTCTCTCTGTGTTTGGTGCACTGGGTCTCACTGTGTTTGGTGCTCTGCGTCTTACTGTGTTTGGTGCTCTGGGTCTCACTGTGTTTGGTGCTCTGGGTCTCTCTGTGTTTGGTGCTCTGGGTTTCTCTGTGTTTGGTGCTCTGGGTCTCTCTGTGTTTGTTGCTCTGGGTCTCACTGTGATTGGTGCTCTGTGTCTCACTGTGTTTGGTGCTCTGGGTCTCACTGTGTTTGATGCTCTGGGTCTCACTGTGTTTGGTGCTCTGTGTCTCACTGTGTTTGGTGCTCTGGGTCTCTCTGTGTTTGTTGCTCTGGGTCTCTCTGTGTTTGGTGCTCTGGGTCTCTCTGTGTTTGTTGCTCTGGGTCTCACTGTGTTTGGTGCTCTGGGTCTCACTGTGTTTGGTGCTCTGGGTCTCACTGTGTTTGGTGCTCTGGGTCTCACTGTGTTTGGTGCTCTGGGTCTCTCTGTGTTTGGTGCTCTGGGTTTCTCTGTGTTTGGTGCTCTGGGTCTCTCTGTGTTTGTTGCTCTGGGTCTCACTGTGATTGGTGCTCTGGGTCTCACTGTGTTTTGTGCTCTGGGTCTCACTGTGTTTGGTGCTCTGGGTCTCACTGTGTTTGGTGCTCTGGGTCTCTCTGTGTTTCGTGCTCTGGGTCTCACTGTGTTTGGTGCTCTGGGTCTCTCTGTGTTTGTTGCTCTGGGTCTCTCTGTGTTTGGTGCTCTGGGTCTCTCTGTGTTTGTTGCTCTGGGTCTCACTGTGTTTGGTGCTCTGGGTCTCTCTGTGTTTGATGCTCTGGGTCTCACTGTGTTTGGTGCTCTGGGTCTCACTGTGTTTGGTGCTCTGGGTCTCTCTGTGTTTGGTGCTCTGGATCTCTCTGTGTTTGGTGCTCTGGGTCTCTATGTGTTTGGTCCTCTGGGTCTCTCTGTGTTTGGTGCTCTGGGTCTCACTGTGCTTGGCGCTCTGTGCCTCTCTTTGTTTGATGCTCTAAGTCTCACTGTGTTTGGTGCTCTGGGTCTCTCTGTGTTTGGTGCTCTGGGTCTCACTGTGTTTGCTGCTCTGGGTCTCTCTGTGTTTGGTGCTCTGGGTCTCTCTGTGTTTGATGCTCTGATTCTCACTGTGTTTGATGCTCTGGGTCTCTCTGTGTTTGGTCCTCTGGGTCTCTCTTTGTTTGATGCTCTAAGTCTCACTGTGTTTGGTGCTCTGGGTCTCTCTGTGTTTGGTGCTCTGGGTCTCTCTGTGTTTGGTGCTCTGGGTCTCTCTGTGTTTGATGCTCTGGTTCTCACTGTGTTTAATGCTCTGGGTCTCACTGTGTTTGGTGCTCTGGGTCTCTCTGTGTTTGGTGCTCTGGGTCTCACTGTGTTTGATGCTCTGGTTCTCACTGTTTGGTGCTCTGGCTCTCACTGTGTTTGGTGCTGTGAGTCTCACTGTGTTTGATGCTCTGGGTCTCACTGTGTTTGGTGCTTTGTGTCTCACTGTGTTTGGTGCTCTGGGTCTCTCTGTGTTTGGTGCTCTGGGTCTCTCTGTATTTGGTTCTCTGGGTCTCTCTATGTTTGGTGCTCTGGGTCTCTGTGTTTGGTGCTCTGGGTCTCTCTGTGATTGGTGCTCTGTGTCACTGTGTGTGATGCTCTGGTGCTCTCTGTGTTTGGTGCTATGTGTCTCTCTGTGTTTGGTGCTCTGTGTCTCTCTGTGTTTGGTGCTCTGGGTCTCACTGTGTTTGGTGCTCTGGCTCTCTCTGTGTATGATGCTCTGGGTCTCACTGTGTTTGATGCTCTGGGTCTCTCTGTGTTTGGTGCTCTGGGTCTCTCTGTGTTTGGTGCTCTGGGTCTCTCTGTGTTTGGTGCACTGGGTCTCTCTGTGTTTGGTGCTCTGGGTATCACTGTGCTGGTGCTCTGGGTCTCACTGTGTTTGGTGCTCTGCCTCTTTCTGTGTTTGGTGCTCTGGGTCTCACTGTGTTTGGTGCTCTGGGTCTCTCTGTGTTTGGTTCTCTGGGTCTCACTGTGTGTGGTGCTCTGGGTCTCACTGTGTTTGGTGCTTTGGGTCTCTCTGTGTTTGGTGCTCTGTGTCTCACTGTGTTTGGTGCTCTGGGTCTCACTGTGTTTGGTGCTCTGGGTATCTGTGTTTGGTGCTCTGGGTCTCACTGTGTTTGGTGCTCTGGATCTCACTGTGTTTGGTGCTCTGGGTCTCACTGTGTTTGGTGCTCTGGGTCTCACTGTGTTTGGTGGTCTGGGTCTCTCTGTGTTTGGTGCTCTGGGTCTCTCTGTGTTTGGTGCTCTGGGTGTCACTGTGTTTGGTGCTCTGTGTCTCTCTGTGATTGGTGCTCTGTGTCTCACTGTGTTTGGTGCTCTGGATTTCTCTGTGTTTGGTGCTCTGGGTCTCTCTGTGTTTGGTGCACTGGGTCTCACTGTGTTTGGTGCTCTGGGTCTCACTGTGTTTGGTGCTATGGGTCTCACTGTGTTTGGTGCTCTGGGTCTCACTGTGTATGGTGCTCTGGGTGTCACTGTGTTTGGTGCTCTGGGTCTCACTGTGTTTGGTGCCCTTTGTCCCTCTGTGTTTGGTGCTCTGCGTCTCTCTGTGTTTGCTGCTCTCTGTCTCACTGTGTTTGGTGCTCTGGGTCTCTCTGTGTCTGATGCTCTGGGTCTCACTGTGTTTGTTGCTCTGGGTCTCACTGTGTTTGGTGCTCTGGGTCTCTCTGTGTTTGATGCTCTGGGTCTCACTGTGTTTGATGCTCTGGGTCTCACTGTGTTTGGTGCGCTGGCTCTCACTGTGTTTGGTGCTCTGGGTCTCTCTGTGTTTGGTGCTCTGGGTCTCTCTGTGTTTGGTGCTCTGGGTCTCTCTGTGTTTGGTGCACTGGGTCTCACTGTGTTTGGTGCTCTGGGTCTCACTGTGTTTGGTGCTCTGGGTCTCACTGTGTTTGGTGCTCTGGGTCTCTCTGTGTTTGGTGCTCTGGGTTTCTCTGTGTTTGGTGCTCTGGGTCTCTCTGTGTTTGTTGCTCTGGGTCTCACTGTGATTGGTGCTCTGGGTCTCACTGTGTTTGGTGCTCTGGGTCTCACTGTGTTTGGTGCTCTGGGTCTCACTGTGTTTGGTGCTCTGGGTCTCTCTGTGTTTGGTGCTCTGTGTCTCACTGTGTTTGGTGCTCTGGGTCTCTCTGTGTTTGTTGCTCTGGGTCTCTCTGTGTTTGGTGCTCTGGGTCTCTCTGTGTTTGTTGCTCCGAGTCTCACTGTGTTTGGTGCTCTGGGTCTCACTGTGTTTGGTGCTCTGGGTCTCACTGTGTTTGGTGCTCTGGGTCTCACTGTGTTTGGTGCTCTGGGTCTCTCTGTGTTTGGTGCTCTGGGTCTCTCTGTGTTTGTTGCTCTGGGTCTCACTGTGTTTGGTGCTCTGGGTCTCTCTGTGTTTGATGCTCTGGGTCTCACTGTGTTTGGTGCTCTGGGTCTCACTGTGTTTGGTGCTCTGGGTCTCTCTGTGTTTGGTGCTCTGGATCTCTCTGTGTTTGGTGCTCTGGGTCTCTATGTGTTTGGTCCTCTGGGTCTCTCTGTGTTTGGTGCTCTGGGTCTCACTGTGCTTGGCGCTCTGTGCCTCTCTTTGTTTGATGCTCTAAGTCTCACTGTGTTTGGTGCTCTGGGTCTCTCTGTGTTTGGTGCTCTGGGTCTCACTGTGTTTGCTGCTCTGGGTCTCTCTGTGTTTGGTGCTCTGGGTCTCTCTGTGTTTGATGCTCTGATTCTCACTGTGTTTGATGCTCTGGGTCTCTCTGTGTTTGGTCCTCTGGGTCTCTCTGTGTTTGGTGCTCTGGGTCTCTCTGTGTTTGATGCTCTGGTTCTCACTGTGTTTAATGCTCTGGGTCTCACTGTGTTTGGTGCTCTGGGTCTCTCTGTGTTTGGTGCTCTGGGTCTCACTGTGTTTGATGCTCTGGTTCTCACTGTTTGGTGCTCTGGCTCTCACTGTGTTTGGTGCTGTGAGTCTCACTGTGTTTGATGCTCTGGGTCTCACTGTGTTTGGTGCTTTGTGTCTCACTGTGTTTGGTGCTCTGGGTCTCTCTGTGTTTGGTGCTCTGGGTCTCTCTGTATTTGGTTCTCTGGGTCTCTCTATGTTTGGTGCTCTGGGTCTCTGTGTTTGGTGCTCTGGGTCTCTCTGTGATTGGTGCTCTGTGTCACTGTGTGTGATGCTCTGGTGCTCTCTGTGTTTGGTGCTATGTGTCTCTCTGTGTTTGGTGCTCTGTGTCTCTCTGTGTTTGGTGCTCTGGGTCTCACTGTGTTTGGTGCTCTGGCTCTCTCTGTGTATGATGCTCTGGGTCTCACTGTGTTTGATGCTCTGGGTCTCTCTGTGTTTGGTGCTCTGGGTCTCTCTGTGTTTGGTGCTCTGGGTCTCTCTGTGTTTGGTGCACTGGGTCTCTCTGTGTTTGGTGCTCTGGGTATCACTGTGCTGGTGCTCTGGGTCTCACTGTGTTTGGTGCTCTGCCTCTTTCTGTGTTTGGTGCTCTGGGTCTCACTGTGTTTGGTGCTCTGGGTCTCTCTGTGTTTGGTTCTCTGGGTCTCACTGTGTGTGGTGCTCTGGGTCTCACTGTGTTTGGTGCTTTGGGTCTCTCTGTGTTTGGTGCTCTGTGTCTCACTGTGTTTGGTGCTCTGGGTCTCACTGTGTTTGGTGCTCTGGGTCTCTGTGTTTGGTGCTCTGGGTCTCACTGTGTTTGGTGCTCTGGATCTCACTGTGTTTGGTGCTCTGGGTCTCACTGTGTTTGGTGCTCTGGGTCTCACTGTGTTTGGTGGTCTGGGTCTCTCTGTGTTTGGTGCTCTGGGTCTCTCTGTGTTTGGTGCTCTGGGTGTCACTGTGTTTGGTGCTCTGTGTCTCTCTGTGATTGGTGCTCTGTGTCTCACTGTGTTTGGTGCTCTGGATTTCTCTGTGTTTGGTGCTCTGGGTCTCTCTGTGTTTGGTGCACTGGGTCTCACTGTGTTTGGTGCTCTGGGTCTCACTGTGTTTGGTGCTATGGGTCTCACTGTGTTTGGTGCTCTGGGTCTCACTGTGTTTGGTGCTCTGGGTGTCACTGTGTTTGGTGCTCTGGGTCTCACTGTGTTTGGTGCCCTTTGTCCCTCTGTGTTTGGTGCTCTGCGTCTCTCTGTGTTTGCTGCTCTCTGTCTCACTGTGTTTGGTGCTCTGGGTCTCTCTGTGTCTGATGCTCTGGGTCTCACTGTGTTTGTTGCTCTGGGTCTCACTGTGTTTGGTGCTCTGGGTCTCTCTGTGTTTGATGCTCTGGGTCTCACTGTGTTTGATGCTCTGGGTCTCACTGTGTTTGGTGCGCTGGCTCTCACTGTGTTTGGTGCTCTGGGTCTCTCTGTGTTTGGTGCTCTGGGTCTCTCTGTGTTTGGTGCTCTGGTTCTCTCTGTGTTTGGTGCACTGGGTCTCACTGTGTTTGGTGCTCTGGGTCTCACTGTGTTTGGTGCTCTGGGTCTCACTGTGTTTGGTGCTCTGGGTCTCTCTGTGTTTGGTGCTCTGGGTTTCTCTGTGTTTGGTGCTCTGGGTCTCTCTGTGTTTGTTGCTCTGGGTCTCACTGTGATTGGTGCTCTGGGTCTCACTGTGTTTGGTGCTCTGGGTCTCACTGTGTTTGGTGCTCTGGGTCTCACTGTGTTTGGTGCTCTGGGTCTCTCTGTGTTTGGTGCTCTGTGTCTCACTGTGTTTGGTGCTCTGGGTCTCTCTGTGTTTGTTGCTCTGGGTCTCTCTGTGTTTGGTGCTCTGGGTCTCTCTGTGTTTGTTGCTCCGAGTCTCACTGTGTTTGGTGCTCTGGGTCTCACTGTGTTTGGTGCTCTGGGTCTCACTGTGTTTGGTGCTCTGGGTCTCACTGTGTTTGGTGCTCTGGGTCTCTCTGTGTTTGGTGCTCTGGGTTTCTCTGTGTTTGGTGCTCTGGCTCTCTCTGTGTTTGTTGCTCTGGGTCTCACGGTGATTGGTGCTCTGGGTCTCACTGTGTTTGGTGCTCTGGGTCTCACTGTGTTTGGTGCTCTGGGTCTCACTGTGTTTGGTGCTCTGGGTCTCTCTGTTTCGTGCTCTGGGTCTCACTGTGTTTGGTGCTCTGGGTCTCTCTGTGTTTGTTGCTCTGGGTCTCTCTGTGTTTGGTGCTCTGGGTCTCTCTGTGTTTGTTGCTCTGGGTCTCACTGTGTTTGGTGCTCTGGGTCTCTCTGTGTTTGATGCTCTGGGTCTCACTGTGTTTGGTGCTCTGTGTCTCACTGTGTTTGGTGCTCTGGGTCTCTCTGTGTTTGGTGCTCTGGATCTCTCTGTGTTTGGTGCTCTGGGTCTCTCTGTGTTTGGTCCTCTGGGTCTCTCTGTGTTTGGTGCTCTGGGTCTCACTGTGCTTGGCGCTCTGTGCCTCTCTTTGTTTGATGCTCTAAGTCTCACTGTGTTTGGTGCTCTGGGTCTCTCTGTGTTTGGTGCTCTGGGTCTCACTGTGTTTGCTGCTCTGGGTCTCTCTGTGTTTGGTCCTCTGGGTCTCTCTGTGTTTGATGCTCTGGTTCTCACTGTGCTTGGCGCTCTGGGTCTCTCTTTGTTTGATGCTCTAAGTCTCACTGTGTTTGGTGCTCTGGGTCTCTCTGTGTTTGGTGCTCTGGGTCTCACTGTGTTTGCTGCTCTGGGTCTCTCTGTGTTTGGTGCTCTGGGTCTCTCTGTGTTTGATGCTCTGGTTCTCACTGTGTTTGATGCTCTGGGTCTCACTGTGTTTGGTGCTCTGGGTCTCTCTGTGTTTGGTGCTCTGGGTCTCTCTGTATTTGGTTCTCTGGGTCTCTCTATGTTTGGTGCTCTGGGTCTCTCTGTGCTTGGTGCTTTTTGTCTCACTGTGTTTGGTGCGCTGGGTCTCACTGTGTTTGATGCTGTGGGTCTCACTGTGTTTGGTGCTCTGGGTCTCACTGTGTTTGGTGCTCTGGCTCTCTCTGTGTATGGTGCTCTGGGTCTCACTGTGTTTGATGCTCTGGGTCTCTCTGTGTTTGGTGCTCTGGGTCTCTCTGTGTTTGGTGCTCTGGGTATCACTGTGCTGGTGCTCTGGGTCTCACTGTGTTTGGTGCTCTGCCTCTTTCTGTGTTTGGTGCTCTGGGTCTCACTGTGTTTGGTGCTCTGGGTCTCTCTGTGTTTGGTTCTCTTGGTCTCACTGTGTGTGGTGCTCTGGGTCTCACTGTGTTTGGTGCTTTGGGTCTCTCTGTGTTTGGTGCTCTGGGTCTCACTGTGTTTGGTGCTCTGGGTCGCACTGTGTTTGGTGCTCTGGGTCTGTCTGTGTTTGGTGCTCTGGGTCTCACTGTGTTTGGTGGTTTCGGTCTCTCTGTGTTTGGTGCTCTGGGTCTCACTGTGTTTGGTGCTCTGGGTCTCTCTGTGTTTGGTGCTCTGGGTGTCACTGTGTTTGGTGCTCTGTGTCTCTCTGTGCTTGGTGCTCTGGGTCTCACTGTGTTTGGTGCTCTGGATCTCTCTGTGTTTGGTGCTCTGGGTCTCTCTGTGTTTGGTGCTCTGGGTCTCACTGTGTTTGGTGCTCTGGGTCTCACTGTGTTTGGTGCTCTGGGTCTCACTGTGTTTGGTGATCTGGGTGTCACTGTGTTTGGTGCTCTGGGTCTCACTGTGTTTGGTGCTCTTTGTCCCTCTGTGTTTGGTGCTCTGGGTCTCTCTGTGTTTGCTGCTCTCTGTCTCACTGTGTTTGGTGCTCTGGTTCTCTCTGTGTCTGATGCTCTGGGTCTCACTGTGTTTGATGCTCTGGGTCTCACTGTGTTTGGTGCTCTGGGTCTCTCTGTGTTTGATGCTCTGTGTCTCACTGTGTTTGATGCTCTGGGTCTCACTGTGTTTGGTGCACTGGCTCTCACTGTGTTTGGTGCTCTGGGTCTCTCTGTGTTTGGTGCTCTGTGTCTCTCTGTGTTTGGTGCTCTGGGTCTCTCTGTGTTTGGTGCTCTGGGTCTCTCTGTGTTTGGTGCTCTGGGTCTCACTGTGTTTGGTGCTCTGGGTCTCACTGTGTTTGGTGCTCTGTGTCTCACTGTGTTTGTTGCTCTGGGTCTCACTGTGTTTGGTGCTCTGGGTCTCACTGTGTTTGGTGCTGTGGGTCTCACTGTGTTTGGTGCTCTGGGTCTCTCTGTGTTTGTTGCTCTGGGTCTCTCTGTGTTTGGTGCTCTGGGTCTCTATGTGTTTGTTGCTCTGGGTCTCACTGTGTTTGGTGCTCTGGGTCTCTCTGTGTTTGTTGCTCTGGGTCTCACTGTGTTTGGTGCTCTGGGTCTCACTGTGTTTGGTGCTCTGGGTCTCACTGTGTTTGGTGCTCTGTGTCTCTCTGTGTTTGATGCTCTGCGTCTCACTGTGTTTGCTGCTCTGGGTCTCATTGTGTTTGGTGCTCTGGGTCTCACTGTGTTGGTGCTCTGGGCCGCGCAGTGTTTGATGCTTTGTGTCTAACTGTGTTTGGTGCTCTGGGCCTCACTGTGTTTGGTGCTCTGGGTCTCTCTGTGTTTGGTGCTCTGGGTCTCTCTGTGTTTGGTGCTCTGGGTCTCGCTGTGTTTGGTGCTCTGGGACTCTCTGTGTTTGATGCTCTGAGTCTCACTGTGTTTGCTGCTCTGGGTCTCACTGTGTTTGGTGCTCTGGTTCTCCCAGTGTTTGGTGCTCTGGGTCTCTCAGTGTTTGATGCTTTGTGTCCCACTGTGTTTGGTGCTCTGGGTCTCTCTGTGTTTGGTGCTCTGGGTCTCTCTGTGTTTGGTGCTCTGGGTCTCTCTGTGATTGGTGCTCTGTGTCACTGTGTTTGGTGCTCTGGGTCTCTCTGTGATTGATGCTCTGGGTCTCACTGTGTTTGGTGCTCTGGGTCTCTCTGTGTTTGGTGCTCTGGGTCTCTCTGTGTTTGGTGCTCTGGGTCTCACTGTGTTTGATGCTCTGGTTCTCACTGTTTGGTGCTCTGGCTCTCACTGTGTTTGGTGCTGTGAGTCTCACTGTGTTTGATGCTCTGTGTCTCACTGTGTTTGGTGCTCTGGGTCTCACTGTGTTTGGTGCTCTGGGTCTCTCTGTGTTTGGTGCTCTGGGTCTCACTGTGTTTGGTGCTCTGGGTCTCTCTGTATTTGGTTCTTTGGGTCTCTCTATGTTTGGTGCTCTGGGTCTCTCTGTGCTTGGTGCTTTAGGTCTCACTGTGTTTGGTGCGCTGGGTCTCACTGTGTTTGTTGCTGTGGGTCTCACTGTGTTTGGTGCTCTGGGTCTCTGTGTTTGGTGCTCTCGGTCTCTCTGTGATTGGTGCTCTGTGTCACTGTGTGTGATGCTCTGGTGCTCTCTGTGTTTGGTGCTATGGGTCTCTCTGTGTTTGGTGCTCTGTGTCTCTCTGTGTTTGGTGCTCTGGGTCTCACTGTGTTTGGTGCTCTGGCTCTCTCTGTGTATGGTGCTCTGGGTCTCACTGTGTTTGATGCTCTGGGTCTCTCTGTGTTTGGTGCTCTGGGTCTCTCTGTGTTTGGTGCTCTGGGTCTCTCTGTGTTTGGTGCACTGGGTCTCTCTGTGTTTGGTGCTCTGGGTATCACTGTGCTGGTGCTCTGGGTCTCATTGTGTTTGGTGCTCTGCCTCTTTCTGTGTTTGGTGCTCTGGGTCTCACTGTGTTTGGTGCTCTGGGTCTCTCTGTGTTTGGTTCTCTGGGTCTCACTGTGTGTGGTGCTCTGGGTCTCACTGTGTTTGGTGCTTTGGGTCTCTCTGTGTTTGGTGCTCTGGGTCTCACTGTGTTTGGTGCTCTGGGACTCACTGTGTTTGGTGCTCTGGGTCTCTCTGTGTTTGGTGCTCTGGGTCTCACTGTGTTTGGTGCTCTGGATCTCACGGTGTTTGGTGCTCTGGGTCTCACTGTGTTTGGTGCTCTGGGTCTCACTGTGTTTGGTGGACTGGATCTCTCTGTGTTTGGTGCTCTGGGTCTCACTGTGTTTGGTGCTCTGGGTCTATCTGTGTTTGGTGCTCTGGGTGTCACTGTGTTTGGTGCTTTGTGTCTCTCTGTGATTGGTGCTCTGGGTCTCACCGTGTTTGGTGCTCTGGATCTCTCTGTGTTTGGTGCTCTGGGTCTCTGTGTTTGGTGCTCTGGGTCTCACTGTGTTTGGTGCTCTGGGTCTCACTGTGTTTGGTGCTCTGGGTCTCACTGTGTTTGGTGCTCTCGGTCTCACTGTGTTTGGTGCTCTGTGTGTCACTGTGTTTGGAGCTCTGGGTCTCACTGTGTTTGGTGCTCTTTGTCCCTCTGTGTTTGGTGCTCTGGGTCTCTCTGTGTTTGCTGCTCTCTGTCTCACTGTGTTTGGTGCTCTGGTTCTCTCTGTGTCTGATGCTCTGGGTCTCACTGTGTTTGATGCTCTGGGTCTCACTGTGTTTGGTGCTCTGGGTCTCTCTGTGTTTGATGCTCTGGGTCTCACTGTGTTTGATGCTCTGGGTCTCACTGTGTTTGGTGTGCTGGCTCTCACTGTGTTTGGTGCTCTGGGTCTCTCTGTGTTTGGTGCTCTGGGACTCTCTGTGTTTGGTGCTCTGGGTCTCTCTGTGTTTGGTGCTCTGGGTCTCACTGTGTTTGGTGCTCTGGGTCTCACTGTGTTTGGTGCTCCGGGTCTCACTGTGTTTGGTGCTCTGGGTCTCTCTGTGTTTGGTGCTCTGGGTCTCTCTGTGTTTGGTGCTCTGGGTCTCTCTGTGTTTGTTGCTCTGGGTCTCACTGTGATTGGTGCTCTGGGTCTCACTGTGTTTGGTGCTCTGGGTCTCACTGTGTTTGGTGCTCTGGGTCTCACTGTGTTTGGTGCTCTGGGTCTCTCTGTGTTTGTTGCTCCGGGTCTCACTGTGTTTGGTGCTCCGGGTCTCTCTGTGTTTGTTGCTCTGGGTCTCTCTGTGTTTTGTGCTCTGGGTCTCTCTGTGTTTGTTGCTCTGGGTTTAACTGTGTTTGGTGCTCTGGGTCTCTCTGTGTTTGTTGCTCTGGGTCTCACTGTGTTTGGTGCTCTGGGTTTCACTGTGTTTGGTGCTCTGGGTCTCTCTGTGTTTGGTGCTCTGGGTTTCTCTGTGTTTGGTGCTCTGGGTCTCTCTGTGTTTGGTGCTCTGGGTCTCACTGTGTTTGGTGCTCTGGGTCTCTCTGTGTTTGGTGCTCTGGGTCTCTCTGTGTTTGGTGCTCTGGGTCTCTCTGTGTTTGTTCCTCTGGGTCTCACTGTGTTTGGTGCTCTGGGTCTCACTGTGTTTGGTGCTCTGGGTCTCACTGTGTTTGGTGCTCTGTGTCTCTCTGTGTTTGATGCTCTGCGTCTCACTGTGTTTGCTGCTCTGGGTCGCTCTGTGTTTGGTGCTCTGGGTCTCTCTGTGTTTGATGCTCTGGGTCTCATTGTGTTTGGTGCTCTGGGTCTCACTGTGTTTGGTGCTCTGGGCCGCGCAGTGTTTGATGCTTTGTGTCTCACTGTGTTTGGTGCTCTGGGCCTCACTGTGTTTGGTGCTCTGGGTCTCTCTGTGTTTGGTGCTCTGGGTCTCTCTGTGTTTGGTGCACTGGGTCACTCTGTGTTTGTTGCTCTGGGTCTCACTGTGTTTGGTGCTCTGGGTCTCTCTGTGTTTGTTGCTCTGGGTCCCACTGTGTTTGGTGCTCTGGGTCTCACTGTGTTTGGTGCTCTGGGTCTCTCTGTGTTTGGTGCTCTGGGTTTCTCTGTGTTTGGTGCTCTGGGTCTCTCTGTGTTTGGTGCTCTGGGTCTCACTGTGTTTGGTGCTCTGGGTCTCTCTGTGTTTGGTGCTCTGGGTCTCTCTGTGTTTGGTGCTCTGGGTCTCTCTGTGTTTGTTCCTCTGGGTCTCACTGTGTTTGGTGCTCTGGGTCTCACTGTGTTTGGTGCTCTGGGTCTCACTGTGTTTGGTGCTCTGGCTCTCTCTGTGTTTGGTGCTCTGGGTCTCTCTGTGTTTGGTCCTCTGGTTCTCACTGTGTTTGATGCTGTGGGTCTCACTGTGTTTGGTGCTGTGAGTCTCACTGTGTTTGATGCTCTGGGTCTCACTGTGTTTGGTGCTCTGGGTCTCTCTGTGTTTGGTGCTCTGGGTCTCACTGTGTTTGGTGCTCTGGGTCTCTCTGTGTTTGGTGCTCTGGGTCTCTCTATGTTTGGTGCTCTGGGTCTCTCTGTGTTTGGTGCTCTAGGTCTCACTGTGTTTGGTGCGCTGGGTCTCACTGTGTTTGGTGCTGTGGGTCTCACTGTGTTTGGTGCTCTGGGTCTCTCTGTGATTGGTGCTCTGTGTCACTGTGTTTGATGCTCTGGTGCTCTCTGTGTTTGGTGCTCTGGGTTTCTCTGTGTTTCGTGCTCTGGGGCTCTCTGTGTTTGATGCTCTGGGTCTCTCTGTGTTTGGTACTCTGGGTCTCTCTGTGTTTGGTGCACTGGGTCTCTCTGTGTTTGGTTCTCTGGGTATCACTGTGCTGGTGCTCTGGGTCTCACTGTATTTGGTGCTCGGGCTCTTTCTGTGTTTGGTGCTCTGAGTCTCACTGTGTTTGGTGCTCTGGGTCTCTCTGTGTTTGGTTCTCTGGGTCTCACTGTGCGTGGTGCTCTGGGTCTCACTGTGTTTGGTGCTTTGGGTCTCTCTGTGTTTGGTGCTCTGTGTCTCACTGTGTTTGGTGCTCTGGTTTTAACTGTGTTTGGTGCTCTGGGTCTCTCTGTGTTTGGTGCTCTGGGTCTCACTGTGTTTGGTGCTCTGGATCTCACTGTGATTGGTGCTCTGGATCTCACTGTGTTTGGTGCTCTGGGTCTCACTGTGTTTGGTGCTCTGGGTCTCACTGTGTTTGGTGCTCTGGGTCTCTCTGTGTTTGGTGCTCTGGGTCTCACTGTGTTTGGTGCTCTGGGTCTCTCTGTGTTTGGTGCTCTGGGTGTCACTGTGTTTGGTGCTCTGTGTCTCTCTGTGTTTGGTGCTCTGGGTCTCACTGTGTTTGGTGCTCTGGATCTCTCTGTGTTTGATGCTCTGGGTCTCTCTGTGTTTGTTGCTCTGGGTCTCACTGTGTTTGGTGCTCTGGGTCTCACTGTGTTTGGTGCTCTGTGTCACACTGTGTTTGGTGCTCTGGGTCTCACTGTGTTTGGTGCTCTGGGTGTCACTGTGTTTGTTGCTCTGGGTCTCACGGTGATTGGTGCTCTGGGTCTCACTGTGTTTGGTGCTCTGGGTCTCACTGTGTTTGGTGCTCTGGGTCTCACTGTGTTTGGTGCTCTGGGTCTCTCTGTTTCGTGCTCTGGGTCTCACTGTGTTTGGTGCTCTGGGTCTCTCTGTGTTTGTTGCTCTGGGTCTCTCTGTGTTTGGTGCTCTGGGTCTCTCTGTGTTTGTTGCTCTGGGTCTCACTGTGTTTGGTGCTCTGGGTCTCTCTGTGTTTGATGCTCTGGGTCTCACTGTGTTTGGTGCTCTGTGTCTCACTGTGTTTGGTGCTCTGGGTCTCTCTGTGTTTGGTCCTCTGGGTCTCTCTGTGTTTGGTGCTCTGGGTCTCACTGTGCTTGGCGCTCTGTGCCTCTCTTTGTTTGATGCTCTAAGTCTCACTGTGTTTGGTGCTCTGGGTCTCTCTGTGTTTGGTGCTCTGGGTCTCACTGTGTTTGCTGCTCTGGGTCTCTCTGTGTTTGGTCCTCTGGGTCTCTCTGTGTTTGATGCTCTGGTTCTCACTGTGCTTGGCGCTCTGGGTCTCTCTTTGTTTGATGCTCTAAGTCTCACTGTGTTTGGTGCTCTGGGTCTCTCTGTGTTTGGTGCTCTGGGTCTCACTGTGTTTGCTGCTCTGGGTCTCTCTGTGTTTGGTGCTCTGGGTCTCTCTGTGTTTGATGCTCTGGTTCTCACTGTGTTTGATGCTCTGGGTCTCACTGTGTTTGGTGCTCTGGGTCTCTCTGTGTTTGGTGCTCTGGGTCTCTCTGTATTTGGTTCTCTGGGTCTCTCTATGTTTGGTGCTCTGGGTCTCTCTGTGCTTGATGCTTTTTGTCTCACTGTGTTTGGTGCGCTGGGTCTCACTGTGTTTGATGCTGTGGGTCTCACTGTGTTTGGTGCTCTGGGTCTCACTGTGTTTGGTGCTCTGGCTCTCTCTGTGTTTGGTGCTCTGGGTCTCACTGTGTTTGATGCTCTGGGTCTCTCTGTGTTTGGTGCTCTGGGTCTCTCTGTGTTTGGTGCTCTGGGTATCACTGTGCTGGTGCTCTGGGTCTCACTGTGTTTGGTGCTCTGCCTCTTTCTGTGTTTGGTGCTCTGGGTCTCACTGTGTTTGGTGCTCTGGGTCTCTCTGTGTTTGGTTCTCTTGGTCTCACTGTGTGTGGTGCTCTGGGTCTCACTGTGTTTGGTGCTTTGGGTCTCTCTGTGTTTGGTGCTCTGGGTCTCACTGTGTTTGGTGCTCTGGGTCGCACTGTGTTTGGTGCTCTGGGTCTGTCTGTGTTTGGTGCTCTGGGTCTCACTGTGTTTGGTGGTTTCGGTCTCTCTGTGTTTGGTGCTCTGGGTCTCACTGTGTTTCGTGCTCTGGGTCTCTCTGTGTTTGGTGCTCTGGGTGTCACTGTGTTTGGTGCTCTGTGTCTCTCTGTGCTTGGTGCTCTGGGTCTCACTGTGTTTGGTGCTCTGGATCTCTCTGTGTTTGGTGCTCTGGGTCTCTCTGTGTTTGGTGCTCTGGGTCTCACTGTGTTTGGTGCTCTGGGTCTCACTGTGTTTGGTGCTCTGGGTCTCACTGTGTTTGGTGATCTGGGTGTCACTGTGTTTGGTGCTCTGGGTCTCACTGTGTTTGGTGCTCTTTGTCCCTCTGTGTTTGGTGCTCTGGGTCTCTCTGTGTTTGCTGCTCTCTGTCTCACTGTGTTTGGTGCTCTGGTTCTCTCTGTGTCTGATGCTCTGGGTCTCACTGTGTTTGATGCTCTGGGTCTCACTGTGTTTGGTGCTCTGGGTCTCTCTGTGTTTGATGCTCTGGGTCTCACTGTGTTTGATGCTCTGGGTCTCACTGTGTTTGGTGCACTGGCTCTCACTGTGTTTGGTGCTCTGGGTCTCTCTGTGTTTGGTGCTCTGTGTCTCTCTGTGTTTGGTGCTCTGGGTCTCTCTGTGTTTGGTGCTCTGGGTCTCTCTGTGTTTGGTGCTCTGGGTCTCACTGTGTTTGGTGCTCTGGGTCTCACTGTGTTTGGTGCTCTGTGTCTCACTGTGTTTGTTGCTCTGGGTCTCACTGTGTTTGGTGCTCTGGGTCTCACTGTGTTTGGTGCTGTGGGTCTCACTGTGTTTGGTGCTCTGGGTCTCTCTGTGTTTGTTGCTCTGGGTCTCTCTGTGTTTGGTGCTCTGGGTCTCTATGTGTTTGTTGCTCTGGGTCTCACTGTGTTTGGTGCTCTGGGTCTCTCTGTGTTTGTTGCTCTGGGTCTCACTGTGTTTGGTGCTCTGGGTCTCACTGTGTTTGGTGCTCTGGGTCTCTCTGTGTTTGGTGCTCTGGGTTTCTCTGTGTTTGGTGCTCTGTGTCTCTCTGTGTTTGGTGCTCTGGGTCTCTCTGTGTTTGTTGCTCTGGGTCTCTCTGTGTTTGGTGCTCTGGGTCTCTCTGTGTTTGTTCCTCTGGGTCTCACTGTGTTTGGTGCTCTGGGTCTCACTGTGTTTGGTGCTCTGGGTCTCACTGTGTTTGGTGCTCTGTATCTCTCTGTGTTTGATGCTCTGCGTCTCACTGTGTTTGCTGCTCTGGGTCGCTCTGTGTTTGGTGCTCTGGGTCTCTCTGTGTTTGATGCTCTGGGTCTCATTGTGTTTGGTGCTCTGGGTCTCACTGTGTTGGTGCTCTGGGCCACGCAGTGTTTGATGCTTTGTGTCTAACTGTGTTTGGTGCTCTGGGCCTCACTGTGTTTGGTGCTCTGGGTCTCTCTGTGTTTGGTGCTCTGGGTCTCTCTGTGTTTGGTGCTCTGGGTCTCGCTGTGTTTGGTGCTCTGGGACTCTCTGTGTTTGATGCTCTGAGTCTCACTGTGTTTGCTGCTCTGGGTCTCACTGTGTTTGGTGCTCTGGTTCTCCCAGTGTTTGGTGCTCTGGGTCTCTCAGTGTTTGATGCTTTGTGTCCCACTGTGTTTGGTGCTCTGGGTCTCTCTGTGTTTGGTGCTCTGGGTCTCTCTGTGTTTGGTGCTCTGGGTCTCTCTGTGATTGGTGCTCTGTGTCACTGTGTTTGGTGCTCTGGGTCTCTCTGTGATTGATGCCCTGGGTCTCACTGTGTTTGGTGCTCTGGGTCTCTCTGTGTTTGGTGCTCTGGGTCTCTCTGTGTTTGGTGCTCTGGGTCTCACTGTGTTTGATGCTCTGGTTCTCACTGTTTGGTGCTCTGGCTCTCACTGTGTTTGGTGCTGTGAGTCTCACTGTGTTTGATGCTCTGTGTCTCACTGTGTTTGGTGCTCTGGGTCTCACTGTGTTTGGTGCTCTGGGTCTCTCTGTGTTTGGTGCTCTGGGTCTCACTGTGTTTGGTGCTCTGGGTCTCTCTGTATTTGGTTCTTTGGGTCTCTCTATGTTTGGTGCTCTGGGTCTCTCTGTGCTTGGTGCTTTAGGTCTCACTGTGTTTGGTGCGCTGGGTCTCACTGTGTTTGTTGCTGTGGGTCTCACTGTGTTTGGTGCTCTGGGTCTCTGTGTTTGGTGCTCTCGGTCTCTCTGTGATTGGTGCTCTGTGTCACTGTGTGTGATGCTCTGGTGCTCTCTGTGTTTGGTGCTATGGGTCTCTCTGTGTTTGGTGCTCTGTGTCTCTCTGTGTTTGGTGCTCTGGGTCTCACTGTGTTTGGTGCTCTGGCTCTCTCTGTGTATGGTGCTATGGGTCTCACTGTGTTTGATGCTCTGGGTCTCTCTGTGTTTGGTGCTCTGGGTCTCTCTGTGTTTGGTGCTCTGGGTCTCTCTGTGTTTGGTGCACTGGGTCTCTCTGTGTTTGGTGCTCTGGGTATCACTGTGCTGGTGCTCTGGGTCTCATTGTGTTTGGTGCTCTGCCTCTTTCTGTGTTTGGTGCTCTGGGTCTCACTGTGTTTGGTGCTCTGGGTCTCTCTGTGTTTGGTTCTCTGGGTCTCACTGTGTGTGGTGCTCTGGGTCTCACTGTGTTCGGTGCTTTGGGTCTCTCTGTGTTTGGTGCTCTGGGTCTCACTGTGTTTGGTGCTCTGGGACTCACTGTGTTTGGTGCTCTGGGTCTCTCTGTGTTTGGTGCTCTGGGTCTCACTGTGTTTGGTGCTCTGGATCTCACGGTGTTTGGTGCTCTGGGTCTCACTGTGTTTGGTGCTCTGGGTCTCACTGTGTTTGGTGGACTGGGTCTCTCTGTGTTTGGTGCTCTGGGTCTCACTGTGTTTGGTGCTCTGGGTCTCTCTGTGTTTGGTGCTCTGGGTGTCACTGTGTTTGGTGCTTTGTGTCTCTCTGTGATTGGTGCTCTGGGTCTCACCGTGTTTGGTGCTCTGGATCTCTCTGTGTTTGGTGCTCTGGGTCTCTGTGTTTGGTGCTCTGGGTCTCACTGTGTTTGGTGCTCTGGGTCTCACTGTGTTTGGTGCTCTGGGTCTCACTGTGTTTGGTGCTCTCGGTCTCACTGTGTTTGGTGCTCTGGGTGTCACTGTGTTTGGAGCTCTGGGTCTCACTGTGTTTGGTGCTCTTTGTCCCTCTGTGTTTGGTGCTCTGGGTCTCTCTGTGTTTGCTGCTCTCTGTCTCACTGTGTTTGGTGCTCTGGTTCTCTCTGTGTCTGATGCTCTGGGTCTCACTGTGTTTGATGCTCTGGGTCTCACTGTGTTTGGTGCTCTGGGTCTCTCTGTGTTTGATGCTCTGGGTCTCACTGTGTTTGATGCTCTGGGTCTCACTGTGTTTGGTGTGCTGGCTCTCACTGTGTTTGGTGCTCTGGGTCTCTCTGTGTTTGGTGCTCTGGGACTCTCTGTGTTTGGTGCTCTGGGTCTCTCTGTGTTTGGTGCTCTGGGTCTCACTGTGTTTGGTGCTCTGGGTCTCACTGTGTTTGGTGCTCCGGGCCTCACTGTGTTTGGTGCTCTGGGTCTCTCTGTGTTTGGTGCTCTGGGTCTCTCTGTGTTTGGTGCTCTGGGTCTCTCTGTGTTTGTTGCTCTGGGTCTCACTGTGATTGGTGCTCTGGGTCTCACTGTGTTTGGTGCTCTGGGTCTCACTGTGTTTGGTGCTCTGGGTCTCACTGTGTTTGGTGCTCTGGGTCTCTCTGTGTTTGTTGCTCCGGTTCTCACTGTGTTTGGTGCTCCGGGTCTCTCTGTGTTTGTTGCTCTGGGTCTCTCTGTGTTTTGTGCTCTGGGTCTCTCTGTGTTTGTTGCTCTGGGTTTCACTGTGTTTGGTGCTCTGGGTCTCTCTGTGTTTGTTGCTCTGGGTCTCACTGTGTTTGGTGCTCTGGGTCTCACTGTGTTTGGTGCTCTGGGTCTCTCTGTGTTTGGTGCTCTGGGTTTCTCTGTGTTTGGTGCTCTGGGTCTCTCTGTGTTTGGTGCTCTGGGTCTCACTGTGTTTGGTGCTCTGGGTCTCTCTGTGTTTGGTGCTCTGGGTCTCTCTGTGTTTGGTGCTCTGGGTCTCTCTGTGTTTGTTCCTCTGGGTCTCACTGTGTTTGGTGCTCTGGGTCTCACTGTGTTTGGTGCTGTGGGTCTCACTGTGTTTGGTGCTCTGTGTCTCTCTGTGTTTGATGCTCTGCGTCTCACTGTGTTTGCTGCTCTGGGTCGCTCTGTGTTTGGTGCTCTGGGTCTCTCTGTGTTTGATGCTCTGGGTCTCATTGTGTTTGGTGCTCTGGGTCTCACTGTGTTTGGTGCTCTGGGCCGCGCAGTGTTTGATGCTTTGTGTCTCACTGTGTTTGGTGCTCTGGGCCTCACTGTGTTTGGTGCTCTGGGTCTCTCTGTGTTTGGTGCTCTGGGTCTCTCTGTGTTTGATGCTCTGGGTCTCTCTGTGTTTGGTGCTCTGGGTCTCACTGTGATTGGTGCTCTGGGTCTCACTGTGTTTGGTGCTCTGGGTCTCACTGTGTTTGGTGCTCTGGGTCTCACTGTGTTTGGTGCTCTGGGTCTCTCTGTGTTTGTTGCTCTGGGTCTCACTGTGTTTGGTGCTCTGGGTCTCTCTGTGTTTGTTGCTCTGGGTCTCTCTGTGTTTGGTGCACTGGGTCACTCTGTGTTTGTTGCTCTGGGTCTCACTGTGTTTGGTGCTCTGGGTCTCTCTGTGTTTGTTGCTCTGGGTCTCACTGTGTTTGGTGCTCTGGGTCTCACTGTGTTTGGTGCTCTGGGTCTCTCTGTGTTTGGTGCTCTGGGTTTCTCTGTGTTTGGTGCTCTGGGTCTCTCTGTGTTTGGTGCTCTGGGTCTCACTGTGTTTGGTGCTCTGGGTCTCTCTGTGTTTGGTGCTCTGGGTCTCTCTGTGTTTGGTGCTCTGGGTCTCTCTGTGTTTGTTCCTCTGGGTCTCACTGTGTTTGGTGCTCTGGGTCTCACTGTGTTTGGTGCTCTGGGTCTCACTGTGTTTGGTGCTCTGGCTCTCTCTGTGTTTGGTGCTCTGGGTCTCTCTGTGTTTGGTCCTCTGGTTCTCACTGTGTTTGATGCTGTGGGTCTCACTGTGTTTGGTGCTGTGAGTCTCACTGTGTTTGATGCTCTGGGTCTCACTGTGTTTGGTGCTCTGGGTCTCTCTGTGTTTGGTGCTCTGGGTCTCACTGTGTTTGGTGCTCTGGGTCTCTCTGTGTTTGGTGCTCTGGGTCTCTCTATGTTTGGTGCTCTGGGTCTCTCTGTGTTTGGTGCTCTAGGTCTCACTGTGTTTGGTGCGCTGGTTCTCACTGTGTTTGGTGCTGTGGGTCTCACTGTGTTTGGTGCTCTGGGTCTCTGTGTGATTGGTGCTCTGTGTCACTGTGTTTGATGCTCTGGTGCTCTCTGTGTTTGGTGCTCTGGGTTTCTCTGTGTTTCGTGCTCTGGGGCTCTCTGTGTTTGATGCTCTGGATCTCTCTGTGTTTGGTACTCTGGGTCTCTCTGTGTTTGGTGCACTGGGTCTCTCTGTGTTTGGTTCTCTGGGTATCACTGTGCTGGTGCTCTGGGTCTCACTGTGTTTGGTGCTCGGGCTCTTTCTGTGTTTGGTGCTCTGAGTCTCACTGTGTTTGGTGCTCTGGGTCTCTCTGTGTTTGGTTCTCTGGGTCTCACTGTGCGTGGTGCTCTGGGTCTCACTGTGTTTGGTGCTTTGGGTCTCTCTGTGTTTGGTGCTCTGTGTCTCACTGTGTTTGGTGCTCTGGGTCTCACTGTGTTTGGTGCTCTGGGTCTCTCTGTGTTTGGTGCTCTGGGTCTCACTGTGTTTGGTGCTCTGGATCTCACTGTGATTGGTGCTCTGGATCTCACTGTGTTTGGTGCTCTGGGTCTCACTGTGTTTGGTGCTCTGGGTCTCACTGTGTTTGGTGCTCTGGGTCTCTCTGTGTTTGGTGCTCTGGGTCTCACTGTGTTTGGTGCTCTGGGTCTCTCTGTGTTTGGTGCTCTGGGTGTCACTGTGTTTGGTGCTCTGTGTCTCTCTGTGCTGGTGCTCTGGGTCTCACTGTGTTTGGTGCTCTGGATCTCTCTGTGTTTGATGCTCTGGGTCTCTCTGTGTTTGTTGCTCTGGGTCTCACTGTGTTTGGTGCTCTGGGTCTCACTGTGTTTGGTGCTCTGTGTCACACTGTGTTTGGTGCTCTGGGTCTCACTGTGTTTGGTGCTCTGGGTGTCACTGTGTTTGGTGCTCTGGGTCTCACTGTGTTTGGTGCTCTTTGTCCCTCTGTGTTTGGTGCTCTGGGTCTCTCTGTGTTTGCTGCTCTCTGTCTCACTGTGTTTGGTGCTCTGGGTCTCTCTGTGTCTGATGCTCTGGGTCTCACTGTGTTTGATGCTCTGGGTCTCACTGTGTTTGGTGCTCTGGGTCTCTCTGTGTTTGATGCTCTGGGTCTCACTGTGTTTGATGCTCTGGGTCTCACTGTGTTTGGTGCTCTGGGTCTCTCTGTGTTTGATGCTCTGGGTCTCACTGTGTTTGGTGCTCTGGGTCTCTCTGTGTTTGGTGCTCTGTGGCTCACTGTGTTTGGTGCTCTGGGTCTCTCTGTGTTTGGTGCTCTGGGTCTCACTGTTTGATGCTCTGGGTCTCTCTGTGTTCGGTGCTGTGGGTGTCACTGTGTTTGGTGCTCTGGGTGACACTGTGTTTGGTGCTCTGGGTCTCACTGTGTTTCGTGCTCTGGGTCTCTCTGTGTTTGGTGCTCTGGGTCTCTCTGTGTTTGGTGCTCTGGGTCTCTCTGTGTTTGGTGCTCTGGGTCCCACTGTGTTTGGTGCTTTGGGTCTCACTGTGTTCGGTGCTCTGGGTCACATTGTGTTTGGTGCTCTGGTTCTCATTTTGTTTGGTGCTCTGGGTCGCACTGTGTTTGGTGCTCTGGGTCTCACTGTGTTTGGTGCTCTGGGTCTCTCTGTGTTTGGTGCTCTGGGTCTCACTGTGCTTGGTGCTCTGGGTCTCACTGTGTTTGGTGTTCTGGGTCTCTCTGTGTTTGATGCTCTGGGTCTCACTGTGTTTGGTGCTCTGGGCCTCTCTGTGTTTGGTGCTCTGGGTCTCACTGTGTTTGGTGCTCTGGGTCTCACTGTGTTTGGTGCTCTGGGTCTCTCTGTGTTTGGTGCTCTTTGTCCCTCTGTGTTTGGTGCTCTGGTTTTCTCTGTGTTTGATGCTCTGTGCCTCACTGTGTTTGGTGCTCTGAGTCTCTCTGTGTTTGATGCTCTGGGTCTCACTGTGTTTGATGCTCTGGGTCTCACTGTGTTTGTTGCTCTGGGTCTCTCTGTGTTTGGTGCTCTGGGTCTCTCTGTGTTCGATGCTCTGCTTCTCACTGTGTTTGATGCTCTGGGTCTCACTGTGTTTGGTGCTCTGTGTCTCACTGTGTTTGGTGCTGTGAGTCTCACTGTGTTTGGTGCTCTGGGTCTCACTGTGTTTGGTGCTCTGGGTCTCTCTGTGTTTGATGCTCTGTGTCTCACTGTGTTTGGTGCTCTGGGTCTCACTGTGTTTGGTGCTCTGGGTCTCTCTCTGTTTGATGCGCTGGGTCACTCTGTGTTTGATGCTCTGGGTCTCACTGTGTTTGGTGCTCTGGGTCTCTCTGTGTTTGATGCTATGGGTCACTGTGTTTGTAGCTCTGGGTCTCTCTGTGTTTGGTGCTGTGTGTCTCTCTTTGTTTGGTGCTCTGGGTCTCACTGTTTTTGGTGCTCTGGGTCTCACTGTGTTTGGTGCTCTGGGTCTCACTGTGTTTGGTGCTCTTTGTCTCTCTGTGTTTGGTACTCTGGGTCTCACTGTGTTTGGTGCTCTGGGTCTCACTGTGTTTGATGCTGTGAGTCTCACTGTGTTTGGTGCTCTGGGTCTCACTGTGTTTGGTGCTCTGGGTCTCACTGTGTTTGGTGCTCTGGGTCTCTCTGTGTTTGGTGCTCTGGGTCTCTCTGTGTTTGGTGCTCTGTGTCTCACTGTGTTTGGTGCTTTGGGTCTCTCTGTGTTTGGTGCTCTGGTTCTCACTGTGTTTGGTGCTCTGGGTCACACTGTGTTTGGTGCTCTGGGTCTCACTGTGTTTGGTGCTCTGGGTCTCACTGTGTTTGGTGCTCTGGGTCTCACTGTGTTTGGTGCTCTGGGTCTCACTGTGTTTGGTGCTCTGTGTCTCTCTGTGTTTGGTGCTCTGTGTCCCACTGTGTTTGGTGCTCTGGGTCTCTCTGTGTATGGTGCTCTGGGTCTCTCTGTGTTTGGTGCTCTGGGTCTCCCTGTGTTTGATGCTCTGGGTCTCACTGTGATTGGTGCTCTGGGTCACTGTGTTTGGTGCTCTGGGTCCCTCTGTGTTTGGTGCTCTGGGTCTCTCTGTGTTTGGTGCTCTGAGTCTCACTGTGTTTGATGCTCTGGGTCTCACTGTGTTTGGTGCTGTGGGTCTCACTGTGTTTGGTGCTCTGGGTCTCTCTGTGTTTGGTGCTCTTTGTCCCTCTGTGTTTGGTGCTCTGGTATTCTCTGTGTTTGATGCTCTGTGTCTCACTGTGTTTGGTGCTCTGGGTCTCTCTGTGTTTGATGCTCTGGGTCTCACTGTGTTTGGTGCTCAGTGTCTCTCTGCGTTTGGTGCTCTGTGGCTCACTGTGTTTGGTGCTCTGTGTCTCACTGTGTTTGGTGCTCTGGGTCTCTCTGTGTTTGGTGCTCTGGGTCTCACTGTTTGATGCTCTGGGTCTCTCTGTGTTTGTTGCTGTGGGTCTCTCTGTGTGTGGTGCACTGCGTGTCACTGTGTTTGGTGCTCTGGGTCTCTCTGTGTTTGGTGCTCTGGGTCTCACTGTGTTTGGTGCTTTGGATCTCTCTGTGTTTGGTGCTCTGGGTCACTCTGTGTTTGGTGCTCTGGGTCTCACTGTGTTTGGTGCTCTGGGTCTCACTGTGTTTGGTGCTCTGGGTCTCTCTGTGTTTGGTGCTCTGGGTCTCTCTGTGTTTGGTGCTCTGCGTCTCACTGTGTTTGGTGCTCCGGGTCTCTCTGTGTTTGGTGCTCTGGTTCTCACTGTGTTTGGTGCTCTGGGTCACAATGTGTTTGGTGCTCTGGGTCTCACTGTGTTTGGTGCTCTGGTTCTCACTGTGTTTGGTGCTCTGGGTCTCTCTGTGATTGGTGCTCTGGGTCTCTCTGTATTTGGCGCTCTGGGTCTCTCTGTGTTTGGTGCTCTGTGTCTCTCTGTGTTTGGTGCTCTGGGTCTCACTGTGTTTGGTGCTCTGGGTCTCACTGTGTTTGGTGCTCTGTGTCTCTCTGTGTTTGGTGCTCTGTGTCCCACTGTGTTTGGTGCTCTGGGTCTCTCTGTGTATGGTGCTCTGGGTCTCTCTGTGTTTGGTGCTCTGGGTCCCTCTGTGTTTGGTGCTCTGGGTCTCTCTGTGTTTGGTGCTCTGAGTCTCACTGTGTTTGATGCTCTGGGTCTCACTGTGTTTGGTGCTGTGGGTCTCACTGTGTTTGGTGCTCTGGGTCTCTCTGTGTTTGGTGCTCTTTGTCCCTCTGTGTTTGGTGCTCTGGTTTTCTCTGTGTTTGATGCTCTGTGTCTCACTGTGTTTGGTGCTCTGGGTCTCTCTGTGTTTGATGCTCTGGGTCTCACTGTGTTTGATGCTCTGGGTTTCACTGTGCTTGGTGCTCTGGGTCTCTCTGTGTTTGATGCTCTGGGTTTCACTGTGTTTGGTGCTCTGGGTCTCTCTGCGTTTGGTGCTCTGTGGCTCACTGTGTTTGGGGCTCTGTGTCTCACTGTGTTTGGTGCTCTGGGTCTCTCTGTGTTTAGTGCTCTGGGTCTCACTGTTTGATGCTCTCGGTCTCTCTGTGTTTGGTGCTGTGGGTCTCACTGTGTGTGTTGCACTGGGTGTCACTGTGTTTGGTGCTCTGGGTCTTTCTGTGTTTGGTGCTCTGGGTCTCACTGTGTTTGGTGCTCTGGATCTCTCTGTGTTTGATGCTCTGGGTCTCTCTGTGTTTGGTGCTCGGGGTCTCACTGTGTTTGGTGCTCTGGGTCTCACTGTGTTTGGTGCTCTGGGTCTCACTGTGTTTGTTGCTCTGGGTCTCACTGTGTTTGGTGCTCTGGGTGTCACTGTGTTTGGTGCTCTGGGTCTCACTGTGTTTGGTGCTCTTTGTCCCTCTGTGTTTGGTGCTCTGGGTCTCTCTGTGTTTGCTGCTCTCTGTCTCACTGTGTTTGGTGCTCTGGGTCTCTCTGTGTCTGATGCTCTGGGTCTCACTGTGTTTGATGCTCTGGGTCTCACTGTGTTTGGTGCTCTGGGTCTCTCTGTGTTTGGTACTCTGTGGCTCACTGTGTTTGGTGCTCTGGGTCTCTCTGTGTTTGGTGCTCTGGGTCTCACTGTTTGATGCTCTGGGTCTCTCTGTGTTTGGTGCTCTGGATCTCTCTGTGTTTGGTGCTCTGTGTCTCACTGTGTTTGGTGCTCTGTGTCTCACTGTTTGGTGCTCTGGGTGTCACTGTGTTTGGTGCTCTGGGTCTCACTGTGTTTGGCGCTCTGGGTCTCAATGTGTTTGGTGCTCTGGATCTCTCTGTGTTTGGTGCTCTGGGTCTCTCTGTGTTTGGTGCTCTGGGTCTCACTGTGTTTGGTGCTCTGGGTCTCACTGTGTTTGGTGCTCTGGGTCTCACTGTGTTTGGTGCTCTGGGTCTCACTGTGTTTGCTGCTCTGTGTGTCACTGTGTTTGGTGCCCTGGGTCTCACTGTGTTTGGTGCTCTTTGTCCCTCTGTGTTTGGTGCTCTGGGTCTCTCTGTGTTTGCTGCTCTCTGTCTCACTGTGTTTGATGCTCTGGGTCTCACTGTGTTTGGTGCTCTGGGTCTCTCCGTGTTTGATGCTCTGGGTCTCACTGTGTTTGGTGCTCTGGGTCTCTCTGTGTTTGGTACTCTGTGGCTCACTGTGTTTGGTGCTCTGTGTCTCACTGTGTTTGATGCTCTGGGTCTCTCTGTGTTTGGTGCTCTGGGTCTCACTGTTTGATGCTCTGGGTCTCTCTGTGTTTGGTACTCTGGATCTCCCCGTGTTTGGTGCTCTGTGTCCCACTGTGTTTGGTGCTCTGTGTCTCACTGTGTTTGGTGCTCTGGGTGTCACTGTGTTTGGTGCTCTGGGTCTCTCTGTGTTTGTTGCTCTGGGTCTCACTGCGTTTGGTGCTCTGGATCTCTCTGTGTTTGGTGCTCTGGGTCTCACTGTGTTTGGTGCTCTGGGTCTCACTGTGTTTGGTGCTCTGGGTCTCACTGTGTTTGGTGCTCTGGGTCTCACTGTGTTTGGTGCTCTGGGTCTCACTGTGTTTGGTGCTCTGGGTCTCACTGTGTTTGTTGCTCTGGGTCTCACTGTGTTTGGTGCTCTGGCTCTCTCTGTGTTTGGTGCTCTGGGTCTCAATGTGTTTGGTGCGCTGGGTCTCACTGTGTTTGGTGTTCTGGGTCTCTCTGTGTTTGATGCTCTGGGTCTCTCTGTGTTTGGTGCTCTGGGTCTCTCTGTGTTTGGTGCTCTGGGTCTCAGTGTGTTTGGTGCTCTGGGTCTCACTGTGTTTGGTGCTCTGGGTCTCACTGTGTTTGGTGCTCTGGGTCTCACTGTGTTTGGTGCTCTGGATCGCTCTGTGTTTGATGCTCTGGGTCTCTCTGTGTTTGGTGCTCTGGGTCTCACTGTGTTTGGTGCTCTGGGTCTCACTGTGTTTGGTGCTCTGGGTCTCACTGTGTTTGTTGCTCTGGGTCTCACTGTGTTTGGTGCTCTGGGTGTCACTGTGTTTGGTGCTCTGGGTCTCACTGTGTTTGGTGCTCTTTGTCCCTCTGTGTTTGGTGCTCTGAGTCTCTCTGTGTTTGCTGCTCTCTGTCTCACTGTGTTTGGTGCTCTGGGTCTCTCTGTGTCTGATGCTCTGGGTCTCACTGTGTTTGATGCTCTGGGTCTCACTGTGTTTGGTGCTCTGGGTCTCTCTGTGTTTGGTACTCTGTGGCTCACTGTGTTTGGTGCTCTGGGTCTCTCTGTGTTTGGTGCTCTGGGTCTCACTGTTTGATGCTCTGGGTCTCTCTGTGTTTGGTGCTCTGGATCTCTCTGTGTTTGGTGCTCTGTGTCTCACTGTGTTTGGTGCTCTGTGTCTCACTGTGTTTGGTGCTCTGGGTGTCACTGTGTTTGGTGCTCTGGGTCTCACTGTGTTTGGTGCTCTGGGTCTCAATGTGTTTGGTGCTCTGGATCTCTCTGTGTTTGGTGCTCTGGGTCTCTCTGTGTTTGGTGCTCTGGGTCTCACTGTGTTTGGTGCTCTGGGTCTCACTGTGTTTGGTGCTCTGGGTCTCACTGTGTTTGGTGCTCTGGGTCTCACTGTGTTTGCTGCTCTGTGTGTCACTGTGTTTGGTGCTCTTGGTCTCACTGTGTTTGGTGCTCTTTGTCCCTCTGTGTTTGGTGCTCTGGGTCTCTCTGTGTTTGCTGCTCTCTGTCTCACTGTGTTTGGTGCTCTGGGTCTCTCTGTGTCTGATGCTCTGGGTCTCACTGTGTTTGGTGCTCTGTGTCCCACTGTGTTTGGTGCTCTGGGTGTCACTGTGTTTGGTGCTCTGGGTCTCTCTGTGTTTGTTGCTCTGGGTCTCACTGCGTTTGGTGCTCTGGATCTCTCTGTGTTTGTTGCTCTGGGTCTCACTGTGTTTGGTGCTCTGGGTCTCACTGTGTTTGGTGCTCTGGGTCTCACTGTGTTTGGTGCTCTGGGTCTCACTGTGTTTGGTGCTCTGGGTCTCACTGTGTTTGGTGCTCTGGGTCTCACTGTGTTTGGTGCTCTGGGTCTCACTGTGTTTGGTGCTCTGGTTCTCTCTGTGTTTGGTGCTCTGGGTCTCTCTGTGTTTGGTGCTCTGGGTCTCAGTGTGTTTGGTGCTCTGGGTCTCACTATGTTTGGTGCTCTGGGTCTCACTGTGTTTGGTGCTCTGGGTCTCATTTTGTTTGGTGCTCTGGGTCTCTCTGTGTTTGGTGCTCTGGGCCTTACTGTGGTTGGTGCTCTGGGTCTCACTGTGTTTGGTGCTCTGGGTCACTCTGTGTTTGGTGCTCTGCGTCTCACTGTGTTTGGTGCTCTGGGTCTCTCTGTGTTTGGTGCTCCGAGTCTCTCTGTGTTTGATGCTCTGGGTCGCACTGTGTTTGTTGCTCTGGGTCTCTCTGTGTTTGGTGCTCTGGGTCTCACTGTGTTTGGTGCTCTGGGTCTCACTGTGATTGATGCTCTGGGTTTCACTCTGTTTGGTGCTCAGTGTCTCACTGTCCTTGGTGCTCTGGGTCTCACTGTGTTTGGTGCTCTGGGTCTCACTGTGTTTGGTGCTCTGGGTCTCTCTCTGTTTGATGCTCTGGGTCTCACTGTGTTTGGTTCTCTGGGTCTCTCTGTGTTTGGTGCTCTGGGTCTCTCTGTGTTTGTTGCTCTGGGTCTCTCTGTGTTTGGTGCTCAGGGTCTCATTGTGTTTGATGCTCTGGGTCTCTCTGTGTTTGATGCTCTGGGTCTCACTGTGTTTGATGCTCTGGGACTCTCTGTGTTTGGTGCTCTGGGTCTCTCTGTGTTTGATGCTCTGGGTCACTGTGTTTGTAGCTGTGGGTCTCTCTGTATTTGGTGCTCTGGGTCTCTCTGTGTTTGGTGCCCTGGGCCTCACTGTGTTTGGTTCTCTGGGTCTCTCTGTGTTTGGTGCTCTGGGTCTCACTGTGTTTGGAGCTCTGGGTCTCACTGTGTTTGGTACCCTGGGTCTCAATGTGTTTGCTGCTCTGGGTCTCACTGTGTTTGATGCTCTGGGTCTCACTGTGTTTGGTGCTCTGTGTCTCTCTGTGTTTGGTGCTCTGGGTCTCTCTGTGTTTGGTGCTCAGGGTCTCACTGTGTTTGGTGCTCTGTGTCTCTCTGTGTTTGGTGCTCTGGGTCTCACTGTGTTTGGTGCTCTGTGTCTCTCTGTGTTTGGTGCTGTGGGTCTCACTGTGTTTGGTGCTCTGGGTCTCTCTGTGTTTGCAGCTTTGTGTCTCACTGTGTTTGGTGCTCTGGATCTCTCTGTGTTTGGTGCTCTGGGTCTCTCTGTATTTGGTGCTCTGGGTCTCTCTGTGTTTGGTGCTCTGGGTCTCACTGTGTTTGGTGCTCTGGGTCTCACTGTGTTTGGTGCTCTGGGTCTCACTGTGTTTGGTGCTCTGGGTCTCACTGTGTTTGGTTCTCTGGGTCTCTCTGTGTTTGGTGCTCTGTGTCTCACTGTGTTTGGTGCTCTGGGTCTCACTGTGTTTGGTGCTCTGGGTCTCTCTGTGTTTGGTGCTCTGGGTCTCACTGTGTTTGGTGCTCTGGGTCTCACTGTGTTTGGTGCTCTGGGTCTCACTGTGTTTGGTGCTCTGGGTCTCTCTGTGTTTGGTTCTCTGGGTCTCTCTGTGTTTGGTGCTCTGTGTCTCACTGTGTTTGGTGCTCTGGGTGTCACTGTGTTTGGTGCTCTGGGTCTCACTGTGTTTGGTGCTCTGTGTCTCTCTGTGTTTGGTGCTCTGGGTCTCACTGTGTTTGGTGCTCTGTGTCTCTCTGTGTTTGGTGCTCTGGGTCTCACTGTCTTTGGTGCTCTGGGTCTCTCTGTGTTTGGTGCTCTGAGTCTCACTGTGTTTGGTGCTCTGTGTCTCTCTGTGTTTGGTGCTCTGGGTCTCACTGTGTTTGGTGCTCTGGGTCTCACTGTTTTTGTTGCTCTGAGTCTCTCTGTGTTTGGTGCTCTGGGTCTCACAGTGTTTGGTGCTCTGGGTCTCTCTGTGTTTGGTGCTCTGGGCCTCTCTGTGTTTGGTGCTCTGGGTTTCACTGTGTTTGGTGCTCTGGGTCTCTCTGTGTTTGGTGCTCTGCGTCTCTCTGTCTTTGGTGCTCTGGGTCTCACTGTGTTTGGTGCTCTGGGTCTCACTGTGTTTGGTGCTCTGGGTCTCTCTGTGTTTGGTGCTCTGGGTCTCTCTGTGATTGGTGCTCTGTGTCTCACTGTGTTTGGTGCTCTGGGTCTCACTGTGTTTGGTGCTCTGGGTCTCACTGTGTTTGGTGCTCTGTGTCTCTCTGTGTTTGGTGCTCTGGGTCTCACTGTGTTTGATGCTCTGTGTCTCTCTGTGTTTGGTGCTCTGGGTCTCTCCGTGTTTGATGCTCTGGGTCTCACTGTGTTTGGTGCTCTGGGTCTCTGTGTTTGGTACTCTGTGGCTCACTGTGTTTGGTGCTCTGTGTCTCACTGTGTTTGATGCTCTGGGTCTCTCTGTGTTTGGTGCTCTGGGTCTCACTGTTTGATGCTCTGGGTCTCTCTGTGTTTGGTACTCTGGATCTCTCCGTGTTTGGTGCTCTGTGTCCCACTGTGTTTGGTGCTCTGTGTCTCACTGTGTTTGGTGCTTTGGGTGTCACTGTGTTTGGTGCTCTGTGTCTCTCTGTGTTTGGTGCTCTGGGTCTCACTGTGTTTGGTGCTCTGTGTCTCTCTGTGTTTGGTGCTGTGGGTCTCACTGTGTTTGGTGCTCTGGGTCTCACTGTGTTTGGTGCTCTGGGTCTCACTGTGTTTGGTGCTCTGGGTCTCACTGTGTTTGGTGCTCTGGGTCTCACTGTGTTTGGTGCTCTGGGTCTCAATGTGTTTGGTGCGCTGGGTCTCACTGTGTTTGGTGTTCTGGGTCTCTCTGTGTTTGATACTCTGGGTCTCTCTGTGTTTGGTGCTCTGGGTCTCTCTGTGTTTGGTGCTCTGGGTCTCAGTGTGTTTGGTGCTCTGGGTCTCACTGTGTTTGGTGCTCTGGGTCTCACTGTGTTTGGTGCTCTGGGTCTCACTGTGTTTGGTGCTCTGGATCGCTCTGTGTTTGATGCTCTGGGTCTCTCTGTGTTTGGTGCTCTGGGTCTCACTGTGTTTGGTGCTCTGGGTCTCACTGTGTTTGGTGCTCTGGGTCTCACTGTGTTTGTTGCTCTGGGTCTCACTGTGTTTGGTGCTCTGGGTGTCACTGTGTTTGGTGCTCTGGGTCTCACTGTGTTTGGTGCTCTTTGTCCCTCTGTGTTTGGTGCTCTGGGTCTCTCTGTGTTTGCTGCTCTCTGTCTCACTGTGTTTGGTGCTCTGGGTCTCTCTGTGTCTGATGCTCTGGGTCTCACTGTGTTTGATGCTCTGGGTCTCACTGTGTTTGGTGCTCTGGGTCTCTCTGTGTTTGGTACTCTGTGGCTCACTGTGTTTGGTGCTCTGGGTCTCTCTGTGTTTGGTGCTCTGGGTCTCACTGTTTGATGCTCTGGGTCTCTCTGTGTTTGGTGCTCTGGATCTCTCTGTGTTTGGTGCTCTGTGTCTCACTGTGTTTGGTGCTCTGTGTCTCACTGTGTTTGGTGCTCTGGGTGTCACTGTGTTTGGTGCTCTGTGTCTCACTGTGTTTGGTGCTCTGGGTCTCAATGTGTTTGGTGCTCTGGATCTCTCTGTGTTTGGTGCTCTGGGTCTCTCTGTGTTTGGTGCTCTGGGTCTCACTGTGTTTGGTGCTCTGGGTCTCACTGTGTTTGGTGCTCTGGGTCTCACTGTGTTTGGTGCTCTGGGTCTCACTGTGTTTGCTGCTCTGTGTGTCACTGTGTTTGGTGCTCTGGGTCTCACTGTGTTTGGTGCTCTTTGTCCCTCTGTGTTTGGTGCTCTGGGTCTCTCTGTGTTTGCTGCTCTCTGTCTCACTGTGTTTGGTGCTCTGGGTCTCTCAGTGTCTGATGCTCTGGGTCTCACTGTGTTTGGTGCTCTGGGTCTCTCCGTGTTTGATGCTCTGGGTCTCACTGTGTTTGGTGCTCTGGGTCTCTCTGTGTTTGGTACTCTGTGGCTCACTGTGTTTGGTGCTCTGTGTCTCACTGTGTTTGATGCTCTGGGTCTCTCTGTGTTTGGTGCTCTGGGTCTCATTGTTTGATGCTCTGGGTCTCTCTGTGTTTGATGCTCTGGATCTCTCTGTGTTTGGTGCTCTGTGTCCCACTGTGTTTGGTGCTCTGTGTCTCACTGTGTTTGGTGCTCTGGGTGTCACTGTGTTTGGTGCTCTGGGTCTCTCTGTGTTTGGTGCTCTGGGTCTCACTGCGTTTGGTGCTCTGGGTCTCACTGTGTTTGGTGCTCTGGGTCTCACTGTGTTTGGTACCCTGGGTCTCAATTTGTTTGTTGCTCTGCATCTCACTGTGTTTGGTGCTCTGGGTCTCACTGTATTTGATGCTCTGTGTCTCTCTGTATTTGATGCTCTGTGTCTCTCTGTGTTTGGTGCTCTGGCTCTCTCTGTGTTTGGTGCTCTGGGTCTCAATGTGTTTGGTGCGCTGGGTCTCACTGTGTTTGGTGTTCTGGGTCTCTCTGTGTTTGATGCTCTGGGTCTCTCTGTGTTTGGTGCTCTGGGTCTCTCTGTGTTTGGTGCTCTGGGTCTCAGTGTGTTTGATGCTCTGGGTCTCACTATGTTTGGTGCTCTGGGTCTCACTGTGTTTGGTGCTCTGGGTCTCATTTTGTTTGGTGCTCTGGGTCTCTCTGTGTTTGGTGCTCTGGGCCTTACTGTGGTTGGTGTTCTGGGTCTCACTGTGTTTGGTGCTCTGGGTCTCTCGGTGTTTGGTGCTCCGAGTCTCTCTGTGTTTGATGCTCTGGGTCGCACTGTGTTTGGTGCTCTGGGTCTCTCTGTGTTTGGTGCTCTGGGTCTCACTGTGTTTGGTGCTCTGGGTCTCACTGTGATTGATGCTCTGGGTTTCACTCTGTTTGGTGCTCAGGGTCTCACTGTCCTTGGTGCTCTGGGTCTCACTGTGTTTGGTGCTCTGGGTCTCACTGTGTTTGGTGCTCTGGGTCTCTCTCTGTTTGATGCTCTGGGTCTCACTGTGTTTGGTTCTCTGGGTCTCTCTGTGTTTGGTGCTCTGGGTCTCTCTGTGTTTGTTGCTCTGGGTCTCTCTGTGTTTGGTGCTCAGGGTCTCTTTGTGTTTGATGCTCTGGGTCTCTCTGTGTTTGATGCTCTGGGTCTCACTGTGTTTGATGCTCTGGGACTCTCTGTGTTTGGTGCTCTGGGTCTCTCTGTGTTTGATGCTCTGGGTCACTGTGTTTGTAGCTGTGGGTCTCTCTGTGTTTGGTGCTCTGGGTCTCTCTGTGTTTGGTGCCCTGGGCCTCACTGTGTTTGGTGCTCTGGGTCTCTCTGTGTTTGGTGCTCTGGGTCTCACTGTGTTTGGAGCTCTGGGTCTCACTGTGTTTGGTACCCTGGGTCTCAATGTGTTTGTTGCTCTGGGTCTCACTGTGTTTGATGCTCTGCGTCTCACTGTGTTTGGTGCTCTGTGTCTCTCTGTGTTTGGTGCTCTGGGTCTCTCTGTGTTTGGTGCTCAGGGTCTCACTGTGTTTGGTGCTCTGTGTCTCTCTGTGTTTGGTGCTCTGGGTCTCACTGTGTTTGGTGCTCTGTGTCTCTCTGTGTTTGGTGCTGTGGGTCTCACTGTGTTTGGTGCTCTGGGTCTCTCTGTGTTTGCAGCTTTGTGTCTCACTGTGTTTGGTGCCCTGGATCTCTCTGTGTTTGGTGCTCTGGGTCTCTCTGTATTTGGTGCTCTGGGTCTCTCTGTGTTTGGTGCTCTGGGTCTCACTGTGTTTGGTGCTCTGGGTCTCACTGTGTTTGGTGCTCTGGGTCTCACTGTGTTTGGTGCTCTGGGTCTCTCTGTGTTTGGTGCTCTGGGTCTCACTGTGTTTGGTGCTCTGGGTCTCACTGTGTTTGGTGCTCTGGGTCTCACTGTGTTTGGTGCTCTGGGTCTCTCTGTGTTTGGTTCTCTGGGTCTCTCTGTGTTTGGTGCTCTGTGTCTCACTGTGTTTGGTGCTCTGGGTGTCACTGTGTTTGGTGCTCTGGGTCTCACTGTGTTTGGTGCTCTGTGTCTCTCTGTGTTTGGTGCTCTGGGTCTCACTGTGTTTGGTGCTCTGTGTCTCTCTGTGTTTGGTGCTCTGGGTCTCACTGTCTTTGGTGCTCTGGGTCTCTCTGTGTTTGGTGCTCTGAGTCTCACTGTGTTTGGTGCTCTGTGTCTCTCTGTGTTTGGTGCTCTGGGTCTCACTGTGTTTGGTGCTCTGGGTCTCACAGTGTTTGATGCTCTGGGTCTCTCTGTGTTTGGTGCTCTGGGCCTCTCTGTGTTTGGTGCTCTGGGTTTCACTGTGTTTGGTGCTCTGGGTCTCTCTGTGTTTGGTGCTCTGCGTCTCTCTGTCTTTGGTGCTCTGGGTCTCACTGTGTTTGGTGCTCTGGGTCTCTCTGTGTTTGGTGCTCTGGGTCTCTCTGTGATTGGTGCTCTGTGTCTCACTGTGTTTGGTGCTCTGGGTCTCACTGTGTTTGGTGCTCTGGGTCTCACTGTGTTTGGTGCTCTGTGTCTCTCTGTGTTTGTTGCTCTGGGTCTCACTGTGTTTGATGCTCTGTGTCTCTCTGTGTTTGGTGCTATGGGTCTCACTGTGTTTGGTGCTCTGAGTCTCACTGTGTTTGGTGCTCTGTGTCTCTCTGTGTTTGGTGCTCTGGGTCTCACTGTGTTTGGTGCTCTGGGTCTCCCTGTGTTTGGTGCTCTGTGTCTCTCTGTGTTTGGTACTCTGGGTCTCACTGTGTTTGGTGCTCTGGGTCTCTGTGTTTCGTGCTCTGGGTCTCACTGTGTTTGGTGCTCTGGGTCTCACTGGGTTTGGTGGTCTGGGTCTCTCTGTGTTTGGTGCTCTGGGTCTCTCTGTATTTGGCGCTCTGGGTCTCACTGTGTTTGGTGCTCTGGGTCTCACTGTGTTTGGTGCTCTGGGTCTCACTGTGTTTGGTGCTCTGGGTCTCATTATGTTTGGTGCTCTGGGTCTCTCTGTGTTTGGTGCTCTGTGTCTCACTGTGTTTGGTGCTCTGGGTCTCACTGTGATTGGTGCTCTGGGTTTCACTGTGTTTGGTGCTCTGGGTCTCTTGAGTTTGGTGCTCTGCGTTCTCTCTGTGTTTTGTGCTCTGGGTCGCACTGTGTTTGGTGCTCTGGGTCACTCTGTGTTTGGTGCTCTGGGTCTCTCTGTGTTTGGTGCTCTGTGTCTCACTGTCTTTGGTGCTCTGAGTCTCACTGTGTTTCGTCCTCTGGGTCTCACTGTGTTTGGTGCTCTGGGTCTCTCTCTGTTTGATGCTCTGGGTCTCACTGTGTTTGGTGCTCTGGGTCTCTCTGTGTTTGGTGCTCTGTGTCCCACTGTGTTTGTAGCTCTGGGTCTCTCTGTGTTTGGTGCTCTGGGTCTCTCTGTGTTTGGTGCTCTGGGTCTCACTGTGTTTGGTGCTCTGGGTCTCTCTGTGTTTGGTGCTCTGGGTCTCACTGTGTTTGGTGCTCTGGGTCTCACTGTGTTTGGTACCCTGGGTCTCAATTTGTTTGTTGCTCTGCATCTCACTGTGTTTGGTGCTCTGGGTCTCACTGTATTTGATGCTCTGTGTCTCTCTGTATTTGATGCTCTGTGTCTCTCTGTGTTTGGTGCTCTGGTGCTCACTGTGTTTGGTGCTCTGGGTCTCACTGTTTTTGTTGCTCTGAATCTCACTGTGTTTGGTGCTCTGGGTCTCACTGTGTTTGGTGCTCTGGGTCTCACTGTGTTTGGTGCTCTGGGTCTCACTGTGTTTGGTGCTCTGGTTCTCACTGTGTTTGGTGCTCTGGGTCTCTCTGTGTTTGGTGCTCTGGGTCTCTGTGTTTGGTGCTCTGGGTCTCACTGTGTTTGGTGCTCTGGGTCTCGCTGTGTTTGGTGCTCTGGGTCTCACTGTGTTTGGTGCTCTGTGTCTCTCTGTGTTTGTTGCTCTGTGTCTCACTGTGTTTGGTGCTCTGTGTCTCTCTGTGTTTGGTGCTCTGGGTCTCACTGTGTTCGGTGCTCTGGGTCTCTCTGTGTTTGGTGCTCTGGGTCTCACTGTGTTTGGTGCTCTGGGTCTCACTGTGTTTGGTGCTCTGGGACTCTCTGTGTTTGGTGCTCTGGGTCTCTCTGTGTTTGGTGCTCTGGGTCTCTCTGTGTTTGGTGCTCTGGGTCTCACTGTGTTTGGTGCTCTGGGTCTGATTTTGTTTGGTGCTCTGGGTCTCTCTGTGTTTGGTGCTCTGGGTCTCACTGTGTTTGGTGCTCTGGTTCTCACTGTGTTTGGTGCTCTGGGTCTCTCTGTGTTTGTTGCTCCGAGTCTCTCTGTGTTTGATGCTCTGGGTCGCACTGTGTTTGGTGCTCTGGGTCTCTCTGTGTTTGTTGCTCTGGGTTTCACTATGTTTGGTGCTCTGGGTCTCTCTGTGTTTGGTGCTCTGGGTCTCTCTGTGTTTGGTGCTCTGGGTCTCACTGTGTTTGGTGCTCTGGGTCTCTCTGTGTTTGGTGCTCTGGGTCTCTCTGTGTTTGGTGCTCTGGGTCTCACTGTCTTTGGTGCTCTGATTCTTACTGTGTTTGATGCTCGGGTCTCACTGTGTTTGGTGCTCTGGGTCTCACTGTGTTTGGTGGTCTGGGTCTCTCTGTGTTTGGTGCTCTGGGTCTCACTGTGTTTGGTGCACTGGGTCTCTCTGTGTTTGGTGCTCTGGGTCTCACTGTGTTTGGTGCTCTGGGTCTCACTGTGTTTGGTGCTCTGTGTCTCTCTGTGTTTGGTGCTCTGGGTCTCACTGTGTTTGGTGCTCTGTGTCTCTCTGTGTTTGGTGCTGTGTGTCTCACTGTGTTTGGTGCTCTGGGTCTCTCTGTGTTTGCAGCTTTGTGTCTCACTGTGTTTGGTGCTCTGGATCTCTCTGTGTTTGGTGCTCTGGGTCTCTCTGTATTTGGTGCTCTGGGTCTCTCTGTGTTTGGTGCTCTGGGTCTCACTGTGTTTGGTGCTCTGGGTCTCACTGTGTTTGGTGCTCTGGGTCTCACTGTGTTTGGTGCTCTGAGTCTCTCTGTGTTTGGTGCTCTGGGTCTCACTGTGTTTGGTGCTCTGGGTCTCACTGTGTTTGGTGCTCTGGGTCTCACTGTGTTTGGTGCTCTGGGTCTCTCTGTGTTTGGTTCTCTGGGTCTCTCTGTGTTTGGTGCTCTGTGTCTCACTGTGTTTGGTGCTCTGGGTGTCACTGTGTTTGGTGCTCTGGGTCTCACTGTGTTTGGTGCTCTGTGTCTCTCTGTGTTTGGTGCTCTGGGTCTCACTGTGTTTGGTGCTCTGTGTCTCTCTGTGTTTGGTGCTCTGGGTCTCACTGTCTTTGGTGCTCTGGGTCTCTCTGTGTTTGGTGCTCTGAGTCTCACTGTGTTTGGTGCTCTGTGTCTCTCTGTGTTTGGTGCTCTGGGTCTCACTGTGTTTGGTGCTCTGGGTCTCACAGTGTTTGATGCTCTGGGTCTCTCTGTGTTTGGTGCTCTGGGCCTCTCTGTGTTTGGTGCTCTGGGTTTCACTGTGTTTGGTGCTCTGGGTCTCTCTGTGTTTGGTGCTCTGCGTCTCTCTGTCTTTGGTGCTCTGGGTCTCACTGTGTTTGGTGCTCTGGGTCTCTCTGTGTTTGGTGCTCTGGGTCTCTCTGTGATTGGTGCTCTGTGTCTCACTCTGTTTGGTGCTCTGGGTCTCACTGTGTTTGGTGCTCTTGGTCTCACTGTGTTTGGTGCTCTGTGTCTCTCTGTGTTTTTTGCTCTGGGTCTCACTGTGTTTGATGCTCTGTGTCTCTCTGTGTTTGGTGCTATGGGTCTCACTGTGTTTGGTGCTCTGAGTCTCACTGTGTTTGGTGCTCTGTGTCTCTCTGTGTTTGGTGCTCTGGGTCTCACTGTGTTTGGTGCTCTGGGTCTCCCTGTGTTTGGTGCTCTGTGTCTCTCTGTGTTTGGTACTCTGGGTCTCACTGTGTTTGGTGCTCTGGGTCTCTGTGTTTCGTGCTCTGGGTCTCACTGTGTTTGGTGCTCTGGGTCTCACTGGGTTTGGTGGTCTGGGTCTCTCTGTGTTTGGTGCTCTGGGTCTCTCTGTATTTGGCGCTCTGGGTCTCACTGTGTTTGGTGCTCTGGGTCTCACTGTGTTTGGTGCTCTGGGTCTCACTGTGTTTGGTGCTCTGGGTCTCATTATGTTTGGTGCTCTGGGTCTCTCTGTGTTTGGTGCTCTGTGTCTCACTGTGTTTGGTGCTCTGGGTCTCACTGTGATTGGTGCTCTGGGTTTCACTGTGTTTGGTGCTCTGGGTCTCTTGAGTTTGGTGCTCTGCGTTCTCTCTGTGTTTTGTGCTCTGGGTCGCACTGTGTTTGGTGCTCTGGGTCTCTCTGTGTTTGGTGCTCTGGGTCTCTCTGTGTTTGGTGCTCTGTGTCTCACTGTCTTTGGTGCTCTGAGTCTCACTGTGTTTCGTCCTCTGGGTCTCACTGTGTTTGGTGCTCTGGGTCTCTCTCTGTTTGATGCTCTGGGTCTCACTGTGTTTGGTGCTCTGGGTCTCTCTGTGTTTTGTGCTCTGGGTCTCACTGTGTTTGTAGCTCTGGGTCTCTCTGTGTTTGGTGCTCTGGGTCTCTCTGTGTTTGGTGCTCTGGGTCTCACTGTGTTTGGTGCTCTGGGTCTCTCTGTGTTTGGTGCTCTGGGTCTCACTGTGTTTGGTGCTCTGGGTCTCACTGTGTTTGGTACCCTGGGTCTCAATTTGTTTGTTGCTCTGCATCTCACTGTGTTTGGTGCTCTGGGTCTCACTGTATTTGATGCTCTGTGTCTCTCTGTATTTGATGCTCTGTGTCTCTCTGTGTTTGGTGCTCTGGTGCTCACTGTGTTTGGTGCTCTGGGTCTCACTGTTTTTGTTGCTCTGAATCTCTCTGTGTTTGGTGCTCTGGGTCTCACTGTGTTTGGTGCTCTGGGTCTCACTGTGTTTGGTGCTCTGGGTCTCACTGTGTTTGGTGCTCTGGTTCTCACTGTGTTTGGTGCTCTGGGTCTCTCTGTGTTTGGTGCTCTGGGTCTCTGTGTTTGGTGCTCTGGGTCTCACTGTGTTTGGTGCTCTGGGTCTCGCTGTGTTTGGTGCTCTGGGTCTCACTGTGTTTGGTGCTCTGTGTCTCTCTGTGTTTGTTGCTCTGTGTCTCACTGTGTTTGGTGCTCTGTGTCTCTCTGTGTTTGGTGCTCTGGGTCTCACTGTGTTCGGTGCTCTGGGTCTCTCTTGTTTGGTGCTCTGGGTCTCACTGTGTTTGGTGCTCTGGGTCTCACTGTGTTTGGTGCTCTGGGACTCTCTGTGTTTGGTGCTCTGGGTCTCTCTGTGTTTGGTGCTCTGGGTCTCTCTGTGTTTGGTGCTCTGGGTCTCACTGTGTTTGGTGCTCTGGGTCTGATTTTGTTTGGTGCTCTGGGTCTCTCTGTGTTTGGTGCTCTGGGTCTCACTGTGTTTGGTGCTCTGGGTCTCACTGTGTTTGGTGCTCTGGGTCTCTCTGTGTTTGTTGCTCCGAGTCTCTCTGTGTTTGATGCTCTGGGTCGCACTGTGTTTGGTGCTCTGGGTCACTCTGTGTTTGTTGCTCTGGGTTTCACTATGTTTGGTGCTCTGGGTCTCTCTGTGTTTGGTGCTCTGGGTCTCTCTGTGTTTGGTGCTCTGGGTCTCACTGTGTTTGGTGCTCTGGGTCTCTCTGTGTTTGGTGCTCTGGGTCTCTCTGTGTTTGGTGCTCTGGGTCTCACTGTCTTTGGTGCTCTGATTCTTACTGTGTTTGATGCTCGGGTCTCACTGTGTTTGGTGCTCTGGGTCTCACTGTGTTTGGTGGTCTGGGTCTCTCTGTGTTTGGTGCTCTGGGTCTCACTGTGTTTGGTGCACTGGGTCTCTCTGTGTTTGGTGCTCTGGGTCTCACTGTGTTTGGTGCTCTGGGTCTCACTGTGTTTGGTGGTCTGGGTCTCTCTGTGTTTGGTGCTCTGGGTCTCTCTGTATTTGGTGCTCTGGGTCTCACTGTGTTTGGTGCACTGGGTCTCACTGTGTTTGGTGCTCTGTGTCTCTCTGTGTTTGGTGCTCTGGGTCTCACTGTGTTTGGTGCTCTGGGTCTCACTGTGTTTGGTGCTCTGTGTCTCTCTGTGTTTGGTGCTCTGGGTCTCTCTGTGTTTGGTGCTCTGGGTCTCTCTGTGTTTGGTGCTCTGGGTCTCACTGTGTTTGGTGCTCTGGGTCTCTCTGTTTGGTGCTCTGTGTCTCACTGTGTTTGTTGCTCTGGGTCTCTCTGTGTTTGGTGCTCTGGGTCTCTCTGTGTTTGGTGCTCGGGGTCTCACTGTGTTTGGTGCTCTGGGTCTCACTGTGTTTGGTGCTCTGGGTCTCATTTTTTTTGGTGCTCTGGGTCTCACTGTGTTTGATGCTCTGGGTCTCACTGTGTTTGGTGCTCTGGGTCTCACTGTGTTTGGTGCTCTGGGTCTCTCTGTGTTTGGTGCTCTGGGTCTCACTGTGTTTGGTGCTCTGGGTCTCACTGTGTTTGGTGTTCTGGGTCTCTCTGTGTTTTGTGCTCTGGGTCTCTCTGTGTTTGGTGCTCTGGGTCTCTCTGTGTTTGGTGCTCTGGGTCTCACTGTGTTTGGTGCTCTGGGTCTCTCTGTGTTTGGTGCTCTGGGTCTCACTGTGTTAGGTGCTCTGGGTCTCACTGTGTTTGGTACCCTGGGTCTCAATTTGTTTGTTGCTCTGCATCTCACTGTGTTTGGTGCTCTGGGTCTCACTGTATTTGATGCTCTGTGTCTCTCTGTATTTGATGCTCTGTGTCTCTCTGTGTTTGGTGCTCTGGTGCTCACTGTGTTTGGTGCTCTGGGTCTCACTGTTTTTGTTGCTCTGAATCTCTCTGTGTTTGGTGCTCTGGGTCTCACTGTGTTTGGTGCTCTGGGTCTCACTGTGTTTGGTGCTCTGGGTCTCACTGTGTTTGGTGCTCTGGTTCTCACTGTGTTTGGTGCTCTGGGTCTCTCTGTGTTTGGTGCTCTGGGTCTCTGTGTTTGGTGCTCTGGGTCTCACTGTGTTTGGTGCTCTGGGTCTCGCTGTGTTTGGTGCTCTGGGTCTCACTGTGTTTGGTGCTCTGTGTCTCTCTGTGTTTGTTGCTCTGTGTCTCACTGTGTTTGGTGCTCTGTGTCTCTCTGTGTTTGGTGCTCTGGGTCTCACTGTGTTCGGTGCTCTGGGTCTCTCTTGTTTGGTGCTCTGGGTCTCACTGTGTTTGGTGCTCTGGGTCTCACTGTGTTTGGTGCTCTGGGACTCTCTGTGTTTGGTGCTCTGGGTCTCTCTGTGTTTGGTGCTCTGGGTCTCTCTGTGTTTGGTGCTCTGGGTCTCACTGTGTTTGGTGCTCTGGGTCTGATTTTGTTTGGTGCTCTGGGTCTCTCTGTGTTTGGTGCTCTGGGTCTCACTGTGTTTGGTGCTCTGGGTCTCACTGTGTTTGGTGCTCTGGGTCTCTCTGTGTTTGTTGCTCCGAGTCTCTCTGTGTTTGATGCTCTGGGTCGCACTGTGTTTGGTGCTCTGGGTCACTCTGTGTTTGTTGCTCTGGGTTTCACTATGTTTGGTGCTCTGGGTCTCTCTGTGTTTGGTGCTCTGGGTCTCTCTGTGTTTGGTGCTCTGGGTCTCACTGTGTTTGGTGCTCTGGGTCTCTCTGTGTTTGGTGCTCTGGGTCTCTCTGTGTTTGGTGCTCTGGGTCTCACTGTCTTTGGTGCTCTGATTCTTACTGTGTTTGATGCTCGGGTCTCACTGTGTTTGGTGCTCTGGGTCTCACTGTGTTTGGTGGTCTGGGTCTCTCTGTGTTTGGTGCTCTGGGTCTCACTGTGTTTGGTGCACTGGGTCTCTCTGTGTTTGGTGCTCTGGGTCTCACTGTGTTTGGTGCTCTGGGTCTCACTGTGTTTGGTGGTCTGGGTCTCTCTGTGTTTGGTGCTCTGGGTCTCTCTGTATTTGGTGCTCTGGGTCTCACTGTGTTTGGTGCACTGGGTCTCACTGTGTTTGGTGCTCTGTGTCTCTCTGTGTTTGGTGCTCTGGGTCTCACTGTGTTTGGTGCTCTGGGTCTCACTGTGTTTGGTGCTCTGTGTCTCTCTGTGTTTGGTGCTCTGGGTCTCTCTGTGTTTGGTGCTCTGGGTCTCTCTGTGTTTGGTGCTCTGGGTCTCACTGTGTTTGGTGCTCTGGGTCTCTCTGTTTGGTGCTCTGTGTCTCACTGTGTTTGTTGCTCTGGGTCTCTCTGTGTTTGGTGCTCTGGGTCTCTCTGTGTTTGGTGCTCGGGGTCTCACTGTGTTTGGTGCTCTGGGTCTCACTGTGTTTGGTGCTCTGGGTCTCATTTTTTTTGGTGCTCTGGGTCTCACTGTGTTTGATGCTCTGGGTCTCACTGTGTTTGGTGCTCTGGGTCTCACTGTGTTTGGTGCTCTGGGTCTCTCTGTGTTTGGTGCTCTGGGTCTCACTGTGTTTGGTGCTCTGGGTCTCACTGTGTTTGGTGTTCTGGGTCTCTCTGTGTTTTGTGCTCTGGGTCTCACTGTGTTTGGTGTTCTGGGTCTCTCTGTGTTTGATGCTCTGGGTCTCACTGTGTTTGGTGCTCTGGGTCTCATTTTGTTTGGTCCTCTGGGTCCATCTGTGTTTGGTGCTCTGGGTCTCAATGTGTTTGGTGCTCTGGGTCTCACTGTGTTTGGTGCTTTGGGTCTCACTGTGTTTGGTGCTCTGTGTCTCTCTGTGTTTGGTGCTCTGGGTCTCACTGTGTTTGATGCTCTGTGTCTCTCTGTGTTTGGTGCTATGGGTCTCACTGTGTTTGGTGCTCTGAGTCTCACTGTGTTTGGTGCTCTGTGTCTCTCTGTGTTTGGTGCTCTGGGTCTCACTGTGTTTGGTGCTCTGGGTCTCCCTGTGTTTGGTGCTCTGTGTCTCTCTGTGTTTGGTACTTTGGGTCTCACTGTGTTTGGTGCTCTGGGTCTCTGTGTTTCGTGCTCTGGGTCTCACTGTGTTTGGTGCTCTGGGTCTCACTGGGTTTGGTGGTCTGGGTCTCTCTGTGTTTGGTGCTCTGGGTCTCTCTGTATTTGGCGCTCTGGGTCTCACTGTGTTTGGTGCTCTGGGTCTCACTGTATTTGGTGCTTTGGGTCTCACTGTGTTTGGTGCTCTGGGTCTCATTATGTTTGGTGCTCTGGGTCTCTCTGTGTTTGGTGCTCTGTGTCTCACTGTGTTTGGTGCTCTGGGTCTCACTGTGTTCGGTGCTCCGGGTCTCACTGTGTTTGGTGCTCTGTATCTCTCTGTGTTTGTTGCTCCGAGTGTCTCTGTGTTTGATGCTCTGGGTCGCAATGTGTTTGGTGCTCTGGGTCTCTCTGTGTTTGGTGCTCTGGGTCTCACTGTGTTTGGTGCTCTGGGTCTCACTGTGATTGGTGCTCTGGGTTTCACTGTGTTTGGTGCTCTGGGTCTCTTGAGTTTGGTGCTCTGCGTTCTCTCTGTGTTTTGTGCTCTGGGTCACACTGTGTTTGGTGCTCTGGGTCTCTCTGTGTTTGGTGCTCTGGGTCTCTCTGTGTTTGGTGCTCTGTGTCTCACTGTCTTTGGTGCTCTGAGTCTCACAGTGTTTCGTCCTCTGGGTCTCACTGTGTTTGGTGCTCTGGGTCTCTCTCTGTTTGATGCTCTGGGTCTCACTGTGTTTGGTGCTCTGGGTCTCTCTGTGTTTTGTGCTCTGGGTCTCACTGTGTTTGTAGCTCTGGGTCTCTCTGTGTTTGGTGCTCTGGGTCTCTCTGTGTTTGGTGCTCTGGGTCTCACTGTGTTTGGTGCTCTGGGTCTCTCTGTGTTTGGTGCTCTGGGTCTCACTGTGTTTGGTGCTCTGGGTCTCACTGTGTTTGGTGCTCTGGGTCTCACTGTGTTTGGTGCTCTGGTTCTCACTGTGTTTGGTGCTCTGGGTCTCTCTGTGTTTGGTGCTCTGGGTCTCTGTGTTTGGTGCTCTGGGTCTCACTGTGTTTGGTGCTCTGGGTCTCGCTGTGTTTGGTGCTCTGGGTCTCACTGTGTTTGGTGCTCTGTGTCTCTCTGTGTTTGGTGCTCTGTGTCTCACTGTGTTTGGTGCTCTGTGTCTCTCTGTGTTTGGTGCTCTGGGTCTCACTGTGTTCGGTGCTCTGGGTCTCTCTGTGTTTGGTGCTCTGGGTCTCACTGTGTTTGGTGCTCTGGGTCTCACTGTGTTTGGTGCTCTGGGACTCTCTGTGTTTGGTGCTCTGGGTCTCTCTGTGTTTGGTGCTCTGGGTCTCTCTGTGTTTGGTGCTCTGGGTCTCACTGTGTTTGGTGCTCTGGGTCTGATTTTGTTTGGTGCTCTGGGTCTCTCTGTGTTTGGTGCTCTGGGTCTCACTGTGTTTGGTGCTCTGGGTCTCACTGTGTTTGGTGCTCTGGGTCTCTCTGTGTTTGTTGCTCCGAGTCTCTCTGTGTTTGATGCTCTGGGTCGCACTGTGTTTGGTGCTCTGGGTCTCTCTGTGTTTGTTGCTCTGGGTTTCACTATGTTTGGTGCTCTGGGTCTCTCTGTGTTTGGTGCTCTGGGTCTCTCTGTGTTTGGTGCTCTGGGTCTCACTGTGTTTGGTGCTCTGGGTCTCTCTGTGTTTGGTGCTCTGGGTCTCTCTGTGTTTGGTGCTCTGGGTCTCACTGTCTTTGGTGCTCTGATTCTTACTGTGTTTGATGCTCGGGTCTCACTGTGTTTGGTGCTCTGGGTCTCACTGTGTTTGGTGGTCTGGGTCTCTCTGTGTTTGGTGCTCTGGGTCTCACTGTGTTTGGTGCTCTGGGTCTCTCTGTGTTTGGTGCTCTGGGTCTCTCTGTGTTTGGTGCTCTGGGTCTCACTGTGTTTGTTGGTCTGGGTCTCTCTGTGTTTGGTGCTCTGGGTCTCTCTGTATTTGGTGCTCTGGGTCTCACTGTGTTTGGTGCACTGGGTCTCACTGTGTTTGGTGCTCTGTGTCTCTCTGTGTTTGGTGCTCTGGGTCTCACTGTGTTTGTTGCTCTGGGTCTCACTGTGTTTGGTACTCTGTGTCTCTCTGTGTTTGGTGCTCTGGGTCTCTCTGTGTTTGGTGCTCTGGGTCTCTCTGTGTTTGGTGCTCTGGGTCTCACTGTGTTTGGTGCACTGGGTCTCTGTGTTTGGTGCTCTGGGTCTCTCTGTGTTTGGTGCTCTGGGTCTCACTGTGTTTAGTGCTCTGTGTCTCACTGTGTTTGTTGCTCTGGGTCTCTCTGTGTTTGGTGCTCTGGGTCTCTCTGTGTTTGGTGCTCGGGGTCTCACTGTGTTTGGTGCTCTGGGTCTCACTGTGTTTGGTGCTCTGGGTCTCATTTTTTTTGGTGCTCTGGGTCTCACTGTGTTTGATGCTCTGGGTCTCACTGTGTTTGGTGCTCTGGGTCTCACTGTGTTTGGTGCTCTGGGTCTCTCTGTGTTTGGTGCTCTGGGTCTCACTGTGTTTGGTGCTCTGGGTCTCACTGTGTTTGGTGTTCTGGGTCTCTCTGTGTTTGATGCTCTGGGTCTCACTGTGTTTGGTGCTCTGGGTCTCATTTTGTTTGGTCCTCTGGGTCCATCTGTGTTTGGTGCTCTGGGTCCATCTGTGTTTGGTGCTCTGGGTCTCACTGTGTTTGGTGCTCTGGGTCTCTCTGTTTGTTGCTCCGAGTCTCTCTGTGTTTGGTGCTCTGGGTTACACTGTGTTTGGTGCTCTGGGTCTCTCTGTGTTTGGTGCTCTGGGTCTCTCTGTGTTTGGTGCTCTGGGTCTCACTGTGTTTGGTGCTCTGGGTCTCACTGTGTTTGGTGTTCTGGGTCTCTCTGTGTTTGATGCTCTGGGTCTCACTGTGTTTGGTGCTCTGGGTCTCTCTGTGTTTGGTGCTCTGTGTCTCACTGTGTTTGGTGCTCTGGGTCTCACTGTGTTTGGTGCTCTGGGTCTCACTGTGTTTGGTGCTCTGGGTCTCCTTTTGTTTGGTCCTCTGGGTCCATCTGTGTTTGGTGCTCTGGGTCTCAATGTGTTTGGTGCTCTGGGTCTCATTTTGTTTGGTCCTCTGGGTCCATCTGTGTTTGGTGCTCTGGTTCTCACTGTGTTTGGTGCTCTGGGTCTCTCTGTTTGTTGCTCCGAGTCTCTCTGTGTTTGGTGCTCTGGGTTACACTGTGTTTGGTGCTCTGGGTCTCACTGTGTTTGGTGTTCTGGGTCTCTCTGTGTTTGGTGCTCTGGGTCTCACTGTGTTTGGTGCTCTGTGTATCTCTGTGTTTGGTCCTCTGGGTCTCTCTGTGTTTGGTGCTCTGGGTCTCACTGTCTTTGGTGCTCTGGGTCTCTCTGTGTTTGGTGCTCTGGGTCTCTCTTTGTTTGTTGCTCTGGGTCTCTCTGTGTTTGGTGCTCTGGGTCTCTCTGTGTTTGGTGCTCTGGGTCTCACTGTGTTTGGTGCTCTGGGTATCTCTGTGTTTGGTGCTCTGGGTCTCTCTCTGTTTGATGCTCTGGGTCTCACTGTGTTTGGTTCTCTGGGTCTCTCTGTGTTTGGTGCTCTGGGTCTCTCTTTGTTTGTTGCTCTGGGTCTCTCTGTGTTTGGTGCTCTGGGTCTCTCTGTGTTTTGTGCTCTGGGTCTCACTGTGTTTGGTGTTCTGGGTCTCTCTGTGTTTGATGCTCTGGGTCTCACTGTGTTTGGTGCTCTGGGTCTCATTTTGTTTGGTCCTCTGGGTCCATCTGTGTTTGGTGCTCTGGGTCTCAATGTGTTTGGTGCTCTGGGTCTCACTGTGTTTGGTGCTTTGGGTCTCACTGTGTTTGGTGCTCTGTGTCTCTCTGTGTTTGGTGCTCTGGGTCTCACTGTGTTTGATGCTCTGTGTCTCTCTGTGTTTGGTGCTATGGGTCTCACTGTGTTTGGTGCTCTGAGTCTCACTGTGTTTGGTGCTCTGTGTCTCTCTGTGTTTGGTGCTCTGGGTCTCACTGTGTTTGGTGCTCTGGGTCTCCCTGTGTTTGGTGCTCTGTGTCTCTCTGTGTTTGGTACTCTGGGTCTCACTGTGTTTGGTGCTCTGGGTCTCTGTGTTTCGTGCTCTGGGTCTCACTGTGTTTGGTGCTCTGGGTCTCACTGGGTTTGGTGGTCTGGGTCTCTCTGTGTTTGGTGCTCTGGGTCTCTCTGTATTTGGCGCTCTGGGTCTCACTGTGTTTGGTGCTCTGGGTCTCACTGTATTTGGTGCTCTGGGTCTCACTGTGTTTGGTGCTCTGGGTCTCATTATGTTTGGTGCTCTGGGTCTCTCTGTGTTTGGTGCTCTGTGTCTCACTGTGTTTGGTGCTCTGGGTCTCACTGTGTTTGGTGCTCTGGGTCTCACTGTGTTTGGTGCTCTGTATCTCTCTGTGTTTGTTGCTCCGAGTGTCTCTGTGTTTGATGCTCTGGGTCGCAATGTGTTTGGTGCTCTGGGTCTCTCTGTGTTTGGTGCTCTGGGTCTCACTGTGTTTGGTGCTCTGGGTCTCACTGTGATTGGTGCTCTGGGTTTCACTGTGTTTGGTGCTCTGGGTCTCTTGAGTTTGGTGCTCTGCGTTCTCTCTGTGTTTTGTGCTCTGGGTCGCACTGTGTTTGGTGCTCTGGGTCTCTCTGTGTTTGGTGCTCTGGGTCTCTCTGTGTTTGGTGCTCTGTGTCTCACTGTCTTTGGTGCTCTGAGTCTCACTGTGTTTCGTCCTCTGGGTCTCACTGTGTTTGGTGCTCTGGGTCTCTCTCTGTTTGATGCTCTGGGTCTCACTGTGTTTGGTGCTCTGGGTCTCTCTGTGTTTTGTGCTCTGGGTCTCACTGTGTTTGTAGCTCTGGGTCTCTCTGTGTTTGGTGCTCTGGGTCTCTCTGTGTTTGGTGCTCTGGGTCTCACTGTGTTTGGTGCTCTGGGTCTCTCTGTGTTTGGTGCTCTGGGTCTCACTGTGTTTGGTGCTCTGGGTCTCACTGTGTTTGGTACCCTGGGTCTCAATTTGTTTGTTGCTCTGCATCTCACTGTGTTTGGTGCTCTGGGTCTCACTGTATTTGATGCTCTGTGTCTCTCTGTGTTTGGTGCTCTGGGTCTCTCTGTGTTTGGTGCTCTTGGTCTCTCTGTGTTTGGTGCTCTGGGTCTCACTGTGTTTGGTGCTCTGGGTCTCACTGTGTTTGGTGCTCTGGTTCTCACTGTGTTTGGTGCTCTGGGTCTCTCTGTGTTTGGTGCTCTGGGTCTCTGTGTTTGGTGCTCTGGGTCTCACTGTGTTTGGTGCTCTGGGTCTCGCTGTGTTTGGTGCTCTGGGTCTCACTGTGTTTGGTGCTCTGTGTCTCTCTGTGTTTGGTGCTCTGTGTCTCACTGTGTTTGGTGCTCTGGGTCTGATTTTGTTTGGTGCTCTGGGTCTCTCTGTGTTTGGTGCTCTGGGTCTCACTGTGTTTGGTGCTCTGGGTCTCACTGTGTTTGGTGCTCTGGGTCTGATTTTGTTTGGTGCTCTGGGTCTCTCTGTGTTTGGTGCTCTGGGTCTCACTGTGTTTGGTGCTCTGGGTCTCACTGTGTTTGGTGCTCTGGGACTCTCTGTGTTTGGTGCTCTGGGTCTCTCTGTGTTTGGTGCTCTGGGTCTCTCTGTGTTTGGTGCTCTGGGTCTCACTGTGTTTGGTGCTCTGGGTCTGATTTTGTTTGGTGCTCTGGGTCTCTCTGTGTTTGGTGCTCTGGGTCTCACTGTGTTTGGTGCTCTGGGTCTCACTGTGTTTGATGCTCTGGGTCGCACTGTGTTTGGTGCTCTGGGTCTCTCTGTGTTTGTTGCTCTGGGTTTCACTATGTTTGGTGCTCTGGGTCTCTATGTGTTTGGTGCTCTGGGTCTCTCTGTGTTTGGTGCTCTGGGTCTCACTGTGTTTGGTGCTCTGGGTCTCTCTGTGTTTGGTGCTCTGGGTCTCTCTGTGTTTGGTGCTCTGGGTCTCACTGTCTTTGGTGCTCTGATTCTTACTGTGTTTGATGCTCGGGTCTCACTGTGTTTGGTGCTCTGGGTCTCACTGTGTTTGGTGGTCTGGGTCTCTCTGTGTTTGGTGCTCTGGGTCTCACTGTGTTTGGTGCTCTGGGTCTCTCTGTGTTTGGTGCTCTGGGTCTCACTGTGTTTGGTGCTCTGGGTCTCACTGTGTTTGGTGGTCTGGGTCTCTCTGTGTTTGGTGCTCTGGGTCTCTCTGTATTTGGTGCTCTGGGTCTCACTGTGTTTGGTGCACTGGGTCTCACTGTGTTTGGTGCTCTGTGTCTCTCTGTGTTTGGTGCTCTGGGTCTCACTGTGTTTGCTGCTCTGGGTCTCACTGTGTTTGGTGCTCTGTGTCTCTCTGTGTTTGGTGCTCTGGGTCTCTCTGTGTTTGGTGCTCTGGGTCTCTCTGTGTTTGGTGCTCTGGGTCTCACTGTGTTTGGTGCTCTGGGTCTCTGTGTTTGGTGCTCTGGGTCTCTCTGTGTTTGGTGCTCTGGGTCTCACTGTGTTTAGTGCTCTGTGTCTCACTGTGTTTGTTGCTCTGGGTCTCTCTGTGTTTGGTGCTCTGGGTCTCTCTGTGTTTGGTGCTCGGGGTCTCACTGTGTTTGGTGCTCTGGGTCTCACTGTGTTTGGTGCTCTGGGTCTCATTTTTTTTGTGCTCTGGGTCTCACTGTGTTGGATGCTCTGGGTCTCACTGTGTTTGGTGCTCTGGGTCTCACTGTGTTTGGTGCTCTGGGTCTCTCTGTGTTTGGTGCTCTGGGTCTCACTGTGTTTGGTGCTCTGGGTCTCACTGTGTTTGGTGTTCTGGGTCTCTCTGTGTTTGATGCTCTGGGTCTCACTGTGTTTGGTGCTCTGGGTCTCATTTTGTTTGGTCCTCTGGGTCCATCTGTGTTTGGTGCTCTGGGTCTCAATGTGTTTGGTGCTCTGGGTCTCATTTTGTTTGGTCCTCTGGGTCCATCTGTGTTTGGTGCTCTGGGTCTCACTGTGTTTGGTGCTCTGGGTCTCTCTGTTTGTTGCTCCGAGTCTCTCTGTGTTTGGTGCTCTGGGTTACACTGTGTTTGGTGCTCTGGGTCTCTCTGTGTTTGGTGCTCTGGGTCTCTCTGTGTTTGGTGCTCTGGGTCTCACTGTGTTTGGTGCTGTGGGTCTCACTGTGTTTGGTGTTCTGGGTCTCTCTGTGTTTGATGCTCTGGGTCTCACTGTGTTTGGTGCTCTGGGTCTCTCTGTGTTTGGTGCTCTGTGTCTCACTGTGTTTGGTGCTCTGGGTCTCACTGTGTTTGGTGCTCTGGGTCTCATTTTGTTTGGTTCTCTGGGTCCATCTGTGTTTGGTGCTCTGGGTCTCAATGTGTTTGGTGCTCTGGGTCTCATTTTGTTTGGTCCTCTGGGTCCATCTGTGTTTGGTGCTCTGGTTCTCACTGTGTTTGGTGCTCTGGGTCTCTCTGTTTGTTGCTCCGAGTCTCTCTGTGTTTGGTGCTCTGGGTTACACTGTGTTTGGTGCTCTGGGTCTCACTGTGTTTGGTGTTCTGGGTCTCTCTGTGTTTGGTGCTCTGGGTCTCACTGTGTTTGGTGCTCTGGGTATCTCTGTGTTTGGTGCTCTGGGTCTCTCTGTGTTTGGTGCTCTGGGTCTCACTGTCTTTGGTGCTCTGGGTCTCTCTGTGTTTGGTGCTCTGGGTCTCTCTTTGTTTGTTGCTCTGGGTCTCTCTGTGTTTGGTGCTCTGGGTCTCTCTGTGTTTGGTGCTCTGGGTCTCACTGTGTTTGGTGCTCTGGGTATCTCTGTGTTTGGTGCTCTGGGTCTCTCTCTGTTTGATGCTCTGGGTCTCACTGTGTTTGGTTCTCTGGGTCTCTCTGTGTTTGGTGCTCTGGGTCTCTCTTTGTTTGTTGCTCTGGGTCTCTCTGTGTTTGGTGCTCTGGGTCTCTCTGTGTTTTGTGCTCTGGGTCTCACTGTGTTTGGTGTTCTGGGTCTCTCTGTGTTTGATGCTCTGGGTCTCACTGTGTTTGGTGCTCTGGGTCTCATTTTGTTTGGTCCTCTGGGTCCATCTGTGTTTGGTGCTCTGGGTCTCAATGTGTTTGGTGCTCTGGGTCTCTCTGTGTTTGGTGCTCTGAGTCTCACTGTGTTTGGTGCTCTGTGTCTCTCTGTGTTTGGTGCTCTGGGTCTCACTGTGTTTGGTGCTCTGGGTCTCACTGTTTTTGTTGCTCTGAGTCTCTCTGTGTTTGGTGCTCTGGGTCTCACAGTGTTTGGTGCTCTGGGTCTCTCTGTGTTTGGTGCTCTGGGCCTCTCTGTGTTTGGTGCTCTGGGTTTCACTGTGTTTGGTGCTCTGGGTCTCTCTGTGTTTGGTGCTCTGCGTCTCTCTGTCTTTGGTGCTCTGGGTCTCACTGTGTTTGGTGCTCTGGGTCTCTCTGTGTTTGGTGCTCTGGGTCTCTCTGTGATTGGTGCTCTGTGTCTCACTGTGTTTGGTGCTCTGGGTCTCACTGTGTTTGGTGCTCTGGGTCTCACTGTGTTTGGTGCTCTGTGTCTCTCTGTGTTTGGTGCTCTGGGTCTCACTGTGTTTGATGCTCTGTGTCTCTCTGTGTTTGGTGCTATGGGTCTCACTGTGTTTGGTGCTCTGAGTCTCACTGTGTTTGGTGCTCTGTGTCTCTCTGTGTTTGGTGCTCTGGGTCTCACTGTGTTTGGTGCTCTGGGTCTCCCTGTGTTTGGTGCTCTGTGTCTCTCTGTGTTTGGTACTCTGGGTCTCACTGTGTTTGGTGCTCTGGGTCTCTGTGTTTCGTGCTCTGGGTCTCACTGTGTTTGGTGCTCTGGGTCTCACTGGGTTTGGTGGTCTGGGTCTCTCTGTGTTTGGTGCTCTGGGTCTCTCTGTATTTGGCGCTCTGGGTCTCACTGTGTTTGGTGCTCTGGGTCTCACTGTGTTTGGTGCTCTGGGTCTCACTGTGTTTGGTGCTCTGGGTCTCATTATGTTTGGTGCTCTGGGTCTCTCTGTGTTTGGTGCTCTGTGTCTCACTGTGTTTGGTGCTCTGGGTCTCACTGTGTTTGGTGCTCTGTATCTCTCTGTGTTTGTTGCTCCGAGTGTCTCTGTGTTTGATGCTCTGGGTCGCAATGTGTTTGGTGCTCTGCGTTCTCGCTGTTTTTTGTGCTCTGGGTCGCACTGTGTTTGGTGCTCTGGGTCTCTCTGTGTTTGGTGCTCTGGGTCTCTCTGTGTTTGGTGCTCTGTGTCTCACTGTCTTTGGTGCTCTGAGTCTCACTGTGTTTCGTCCTCTGGGTCTCACTGTGTTTGGTGCTCTGGGTCTCTCTCTGTTTGATGCTCTGGGTCTCACTGTGTTTGGTGCTCTGGGTCTCTCTGTGTTTTGTGCTCTGGGTCTCACTGTGTTTGTAGCTCTGGGTCTCTCTGTGTTTGGTGCTCTGGGTCTCTCTGTGTTTGGTGCTCTGGGTCTCACTGTGTTTGGTGCTCTGGGTCTCTCTGTGTTTGGTGCTCTGGGTCTCACTGTGTTTGGTGCTCTGGGTCTCACTGTGTTTGGTACCCTGGGTCTCAATTTGTTTGTTGCTCTGCATCTCACTGTGTTTGGTGCTCTGGGTCTCACTGTATTTGATGCTCTGTGTCTCTCTGTATTTGATGCTCTGTGTCTCTCTGTGTTTGGTGCTCTGGTTCTCACAGTGTTTGGTGCTCTGGGTCTCACTGTTTTTGTTGCTCTGAATCTCTCTGTGTTTGGTGCTCTGGGTCTCACTGTGTTTGGTGCTCTGGGTCTCACTGTGTTTGGTGCTCTGGGTCTCACTGTGTTTGGTGCTCTGGTTCTCACTGTGTTTGGTGCTCTGGGTCTCGCTGTGTTTGGTGCTCTGGGTCTCACTGTGTTTGGTGCTCTGTGTCTCTCTGTGTTTGGTGCTCTGTGTCTCACTGTGTTTGGTGCTCTGTGTCTCTCTGTGTTTGGTGCTCTGGGTCTCACTGTGTTCGGTGCTCTGGGTCTCTCTGTGTTTGGTGCTCTGGGTCTCACTGTGTTTGGTGCTCTGGGTCTCACTGTGTTTGGTGCTCTGGGACTCTCTGTGTTTGGTGCTCTGGGTCTCTCTGTGTTTGGTGCTCTGGGTCTCTCTGTGTTTGGTGCTCTGGGTCTCACTGTGTTTGGTGCTCTGGGTCTGATTTTGTTTGGTGCTCTGGGTCTCTCTGTGTTTGGTGCTCTGGGTCTCACTGTGTTTGGTGCTCTGGGTCTCACTGTGTTTGGTGCTCTGGGTCTCTCTGTGTTTGTTGCTCCGAGTCTCTCTGTGTTTGATGCTCTGGGTCGCACTGTGTTTGGTGCTCTGGGTCTCTCTGTGTTTGTTGCTCTGGGTTTCACTATGTTTGGTGCTCTGGGTCTCTCTGTGTTTGGTGCTCTGGGTCTCTCTGTGTTTGGTGCTCTGGGTCTCACTGTGTTTGGTGCTCTGGGTCTCTCTGTGTTTGGTGCTCTGGGTCTCTCTGTGTTTGGTGCTCTGGGTCTCACTGTCTTTGGTGCTCTGATTCTTACTGTGTTTGATGCTCGGGTCTCACTGTGTTTGGTGCTCTGGGTCTCACTGTGTTTGGTGGTCTGGGTCTCTCTGTGTTTGGTGCTCTGGGTCTCACTGTGTTTGGTGCTCTGGGTCTCTCTGTGTTTGGTGCTCTGGGTCTCACTGTGTTTGGTGCTCTGGGTCTCACTGTGTTTGGTGGTCTGGGTCTCTCTGTGTTTGGTGCTCTGGGTCTCTCTGTATTTGGTGCTCTGGGTCTCACTGTGTTTGGTGCACTGGGTCTCACTGTGTTTGGTGCTCTGTGTCTCTCTGTGTATGGTGCTCTGGGTCTCACTGTGTTTGGTGCTCTGGGTCTCACTGTGTTTGGTGCTCTGGGTCTCTCTGTGTTTGGTGCTCTGGGTCTCACTGTGTTTGGTGCTCTGGGTCTCACTGTGTTTGGTGTTCTGGGTCTCTCTGTGTTTGATGCTTTGGGTCTCACTGTGTTTGGTGCTCTGGGTCTCATTTTGTTTGGTCCTCTGGGTCCATCTGAGTTTGGTGCTCTGGGTCTCAATGTGTTTGGTGCTCTGGGTCTCATTTTGTTTGGTCCTCTGGGTCCATCTGTGTTTGGTGCTCTGGGTCTCTCTGTTTGTTGCTCCGAGTCTCTCTGTGTTTGGTGCTCTGGGTTACACTGTGTTTGGTGCTCTGGGTCTCTCTGTGTTTGGTGCTCTGGGTCTCTCTGTGTTTGGTGCTCTGGGTCTCACTGTGTTTGGTGCTCTGGGTCTCACTGTGTTTGGTGTTCTGGGTCTCTCTGTGTTTGATGCTCTGGGTGTCACTGTGTTTGGTGCTCTGGGTCTCTCTGTGTTTGGTGCTCTGTGTCTCACTGTGTTTGGTGCTCTGGGTCTCACTGTGTTTGGTGCTCTGGGTCTCATTTTGTTTGGTCCTCTGGGTCCATCTGTGTTTGGTGCTCTGGGTCTCAATGTGTTTGGTGCTCTGGGTCTCATTTTGTTTGGTCCTCTGGGTCCATCTGTGTTTGGTGCTCTGGTTCTCACTGTGTTTGGTGCTCTGGGTCTCTCTGTTTGTTGCTCCGAGTTTGTCTGTGTTTGGTGCTCTGGGTTACACTGTGTTTGGTGCTCTGGGTCTCACTGTGTTTGGTGTTCTGGGTCTCTCTGTGTTTGGTGCTCTGGGTCTCACTGTGTTTGGTGCTCTGGGTATCTCTGTGTTTGGTGCTCTGGGTCTCTCTGTGTTTGGTGCTCTGGGTCTCACTGTCTTTGGTGCTCTGGGTCTCTCTGTGTTTGGTGCTCTGGGTCTCTCTTTGTTTGTTGCTCTGGGTCTCTCTGTGTTTGGTGCTCTGGGTCTCTCTGTGTTTGGTGCTCTGGGTCTCACTGTGTTTGGTGCTCTGGGTATCTCTGTGTTTGGTGCTCTGGGTCTCTCTCTGTTTGATGCTCTGGGTCTCACTGTGTTTGGTTCTCTGGGTCTCTCTGTGTTTGGTGCTCTGGGTCTCTCTTTGTTGCTCTGGGTCTCTCTGTGTTTGGTGCTCTGGGTCTCTCTGTGTTTTGTGCTCTGGGTCTCACTGTGTTTGCTGTTCTGGGTCTCTCTGTGTTTGATGCTCTGGGTCTCACTGTGTTTGGTGCTCTGGGTCTCATTTTGTTTGGTCCTCTGGGTCCATCTGTGTTTGGTGCTCTGGGTCTCAATGTGTTTGGTGCTCTGGGTCTCTCTGTGTTTGGTGCTCTGAGTCTCACTGTGTTTGGTGCTCTGTGTCTCTCTGTGTTTGGTGCTCTGGGTCTCACTGTGTTTGGTGCTCTGGGTCTCACTGTTTTTGTTGCTCTGAGTCTCTCTGTGTTTGGTGCTCTGGGTCTCACAGTGTTTGGTGCTCTGGGTCTCTCTGTGTTTGGTGCTCTGGGCCTCTCTGTGTTTGGTGCTCTGGGTTTCACTGTGTTTGGTGCTCTGGGTCTCTCTGTGTTTGGTGCTCTGCGTCTCTCTGTCTTTGGTGCTCTGGGTCTCACTGTGTTTGGTGCTCTGGGTCTCTCTGTGTTTGGTGCTCTGGGTCTCTCTGTGATTGGTGCTCTGTGTCTCACTGTGTTTGGTGCTCTGGGTCTCACTGTGTTTGGTGCTCTGGGTCTCACTGTGTTTGGTGCTCTGTGTCTCTCTGTGTTTGGTGCTCTGGGTCTCACTGTGTTTGATGCTCTGTGTCTCTCTGTGTTTGGTGCTATGGGTCTCACTGTGTTTGGTGCTCTGAGTCTCACTGTGTTTGGTGCTCTGTGTCTCTCTGTGTTTGGTGCTCTGGGTCTCACTGTGTTTGGTGCTCTGGGTCTCCCTGTGTTTGGTGCTCTGTGTCTCTCTGTGTTTGGTACTCTGGGTCTCACTGTGTTTGGTGCTCTGGGTCTCTGTGTTTCGTGCTCTGGGTCTCACTGTGTTTGGTGCTCTGGGTCTCACTGGGTTTGGTGGTCTGGGTCTCTCTGTGTTTGGTGCTCTGGGTCTCTCTGTATTTGGCGCTCTGGGTCTCACTGTGTTTGGTGCTCTGGGTCTCACTGTGTTTGGTGCTCTGGGTCTCACTGTGTTTGGTGCTCTGGGTCTCATTATGTTTGGTGCTCTGGGTCTCTCTGTGTTTGGTGCTTTGTGTCTCACTGTGTTTGGTGCTCTGGGTCTCACTGTGTTTGGTGCTCTGTATCTCTCTGTGTTTGTTGCTCCGAGTGTCTCTGTGTTTGATGCTCTGGGTCGCAATGTGTTTGGTGCTCTGGGTCTCTCTGTGTTTGGTGCTCTGGGTCTCACTGTGTTTGGTGCTCTGGGTCTCACTGTGATTGGTGCTCTGGGTTTCACTGTGTTTGGTGCTCTGGGTCTCTTGAGTTTGGTGCTCTGCGTTCTCGCTGTGTTTTGTGCTCTGGGTCGCACTGTGTTTGGTGCTCTGGGTCTCTCTGTGTTTGGTGCTCTGGGTCTCTCTGTGTTTGGTGCTCTGTGTCTCACTGTCTTTGGTGCTCTGAGTCTCACTGTGTTTCGTCCTCTGGGTCTCACTGTGTTTGGTGCTCTGGGTCTCTCTCTGTTTGATGCTCTGGGTCTCACTGTGTTTGGTGCTCTGGGTCTCTCTGTGTTTTGTGCTCTGGGTCTCACTGTGTTTGTAGCTCTGGGTCTCTCTGTGTTTGGTGCTCTGGGTCTCTCTGTGTTTGGTGCTCTGGGTCTCACTGTGTTTGGTGCTCTGGGTCTCTCTGTGTTTCGTGCTCTGGGTCTCACTGTGTTTGGTGCTCTGGGTCTCACTGTGTTTGGTACCCTGGGTCTCAATTTGTTTGTTGCTCTGCATCTCACTGTGTTTGGTGCTCTGGGTCTCACTGTATTTGATGCTCTGTGTCTCTCTGTATTTGATGCTCTGTGTCTCTCTGTGTTTGGTGCTCTGGTTCTCACTGTGTTTGGTGCTCTGGGTCTCACTGTTTTTGTTGCTCTGAATCTCTCTGTGTTTGGTGCTCTGGGTCTCACTGTGTTTGGTGCTCTGGGTCTCACTGTGTTTGGTGCTCTGGGTCTCACTGTGTTTGGTGCTCTGGTTCTCACTGTGTTTGGTGCTCTGGGTCTCTCTGTGTTTGGTGCTCTGGGTCTCTGTGTTTGGTGCTCAGGGTCTCGCTGTGTTTGGTGCTCTGGGTCTCGCTGTGTTTGGTGCTCTGGGTCTCACTGTGTTTGGTGCTCTGTGTCTCTCTGTGTTTGGTGCTCTGTGTCTCACTGTGTTTGGTGCTCTGTGTCTCTCTGTGTTTGGTGCTCTGGGTCTCACTGTGTTCGGTGCTCTGGGTCTCTCTGTGTTTGGTGCTCTGGGTCTCACTGTGTTTGGTGCTCTGGGTCTCACTGTGTTTGGTGCTCTGGGACTCTCTGTGTTTGGTGCTCTGGGTCTCTCTGTGTTTGGTGCTCTGGGTCTCTCTGTGTTTGGTGCTCTGGGTCTCACTGTGTTTGGTGCTCCGGGTCTGATTTTGTTTGGTGCTCTGGGTCTCTCTGTGTTTGGTGCTCTGGGTCTCACTGTGTTTGGTGCTCTGGGTCTCACTGTGTTTGGTGCTCTGGGTCTCTCTGTGTTTGTTGCTCCGAGTCTCTCTGTGTTTGATGCTCTGGGTCGCACTATTTTTGGTGCTCTGGGTCTCTCTGTGTTTGTTGCTCTGGGTTTCACTATGTTTGGTGCTCTGGGTCTCTCTGTGTTTGGTGCTCTGGGTCTCTCTGTGTTTGGTGCTCTGGGTCTCACTGTGTTTGGTGCTCTGGGTCTCTCTGTGTTTGGTGCTCTGGGTCTCTCTGTGTTTGGTGCTCTGGGTCTCACTGTCTTTGGTGCTCTGATTCTTACTGTGTTTGATGCTCAGGTCTCACTGTGTTTGGTGCTCTGGGTCTCTCTGTGTTTGGTGGTCTGGGTCTCACTGTGTTTGGTGCTCTGTGTCTCTCTGTGTTTGGTGCTCTGGGTCTCACTGTGTTTGGTGCTCTGGGTCTCACTGTGTTTGGTGCTCTGTGTCTCTCTGTGTTTGGTGCTCTGGGTCTCACTGTGTTTGGTGCTCTGGGTCTCTCTGTGTTTGGTGCTCTGGGTCTCACTGTGTTTGGTGCTCTGGGTCTCTCTGTGTTTGGTGCTCTGGGTCTCACTGTGTTTGGTGCTCTGGGTCTCACTGTGTTTGGTGGTCTGGGTCTCTCTGTGTTTGGTGCTCTGGGTCTCTCTGTATTTGGTGCTCTGGGTCTCACTGTGTTTGGTGCACTGGGTCTCACTGTGTTTGGTGCTCTGTGTCTCTCTGTGTTTGGTGCTCTGGGTCTCACTGTGTTTGGTGCTCTGGGTCTCACTGTGTTTGGTGCTCTGTGTCTCTCTGTGTTTGGTGCTCTGGGTCTCTCTGTGTTTGGTGCTCTGGGTCTCTCTGTGTTTGGTGCTCTGGGTCTCACTGTGTTTGGTGCTCTGGGTCTCTGTGTTTGGTGCTCTGGGTCTCTCTGTGTTTGGTGCTCTGGGTCTCACTGTGTTTAGTGCTCTGTGTCTCACTGTGTTTGTTGCTCTGGGTCTCTCTGTGTTTGGTGCTCTGGGTCTCTCTGTGTTTGGTGCTCGGGGTCTCACTGTGTTTGGTGCTCTGGGTCTCACTGTGTTTGGTGCTCTGGGTCTCATTTTTTTTGGTGCTCTGGGTCTCACTGTGTTTGATGCTCTGGGTCTCACTGTGTTTGGTGCTCTGGGTCTCACTGTGTTTGGTGCTCTGGGTCTCTCTGTGTTTGGTGCTCTGGGTCTCACTGTGTTTGGTGCTCTGGGTCTCACTGTGTTTGGTGTTCTGGGTCTCTCTGTGTTTGATGCTCTGGGTCTCACTGTGTTTGGTGCTCTGGGTCTCATTTTGTTTGGTCCTCTGGGTCCATCTGTGTTTGGTGCTCTGGGTCTCAATGTGTTTGGTGCTCTGGGTCTCATTTTGTTTGGTCCTCTGGGTCCATCTGTGTTTGGTGCTCTGGGTCTCACTGTGTTTGGTGCTCTGGGTCTCTCTGTTTGTTGCTCCGAGTCTCTCTGTGTTTGGTGCTCTGGGTTACACTGTGTTTGGTGCTCTGGGTCTCTCTGTGTTTGGTGCTCTGGGTCTCTCTGTGTTTGGTGCTCTGGGTCTCACTGTGTTTGGTGCTCTGGGTCTCACTGTGTTTGGTGTTCTGGGTCTCTCTGTGTTTGATGCTCTGGGTCTCACTGTGTTTGGTGCTCTGGGTCTCTCTGTGTTTGGTGCTCTGTGTCTCACTGTGTTTGGTGCTCTGGGTCTCACTGTGTTTGGTGCTCTGGGTCTCACTGTGTTTGGTGCTCTGGGTCTCATTTTGTTTGGTCCTCTGGGTCCATCTGTGTTTGGTGCTCTGGGTCTCAATGTGTTTGGTGCTCTAGGTCTCATTTTGTTTGGTCCTCTGGGTCCATCTGTGTTTGGTGCTCTGGGTCTCACTGTGTTTGGTGCTCTGGGTCTCTCTGCTTGTTGCTCCGAGTCTCTCTGTGTTTGGTGCTCTGGGTTACACTGTGTTTGGTGCTCTGGGTCTCACTGTGTTTGGTGTTCTGGGTCTCTCTGTGTTTGGTGCTCTGGGTCTCACTGTGTTTGGTGCTCTGGGTATCTCTGTGTTTGGTGCTCTGGGTCTCTCTGTGTTTGGTGCTCTGGGTCTCACTGTCTTTGGTGCTCTGGGTCTCTCTGTGTTTGGTGCTCTGGGTCTCTCTTTGTTTGTTGCTCTGGGTCTCTCTGTGTTTGGTGCTCTGGGTCTCTCTGTGTTTGGTGCTCTGGGTCTCACTGTGTTTGGTGCTCTGGGTATCTCTGTGTTTGGTGCTCTGGGTCTCTCTCTGTTTGATGCTCTGGGTCTCACTGTGTTTGGTTCTCTGGGTCTCTCTGTGTTTGGTGCTCTGGGTCTCTCTTTGTTTGTTGCTCTGGGTCTCTCTGTGTTTGGTGCTCTGGGTCTCTCTGTGTTTTGTGCTCTGGGTCTCACTGTGTTTGGTGTTCTGGGTCTCTCTGTGTTTGATGCTCTGGGTCTCACTGTGTTTGGTGCTCTGGGTCTCATTTTGTTTGGTCCTCTGGGTCCATCTGTGTTTGGTGCTCTGGGTCTCTCTGTGTTTGGTGCTCTGAGTCTCACTGTGTTTGGTGCTCTGTGTCTCTCTGTGTTTGGTGCTCTGGGTCTCACTGTGTTTGGTGCTCTGGGTCTCACTGTTTTTGTTGCTCTGAGTCTCTCTGTGTTTGGTGCTCTGGGTCTCACAGTGTTTGGTGCTCTGGGTCTCTCTGTGTTTGGTGCTCTGGGCCTCTCTGTGTTTGGTGCTCTGGGTTTCACTGTGTTTGGTGCTCTGGGTCTCTCTGTGTTTGGTGCTCTGCGTCTCTCTGTCTTTGGTGCTCTGGGTCTCACTGTGTTTGGTGCTCTGGGTCTCTCTGTGTTTGGTGCTCTGGGTCTCTCTGTGATTGGTGCTCTGTGTCTCACTGTGTTTGGTGCTCTGGGTCTCACTGTGTTTGGTGCTCTGGGTCTCACTGTGTTTGGTGCTCTGTGTCTCTCTGTGTTTGGTGCTCTGGGTCTCACTGTGTTTGATGCTCTGTGTCTCTCTGTGTTTGGTGCTATGGGTCTCACTGTGTTTGGTGCTCTGAGTCTCACTGTGTTTGGTGCTCTGTGTCTCTCTGTGTTTGGTGCTCTGGGTCTCACTGTGTTTGGTGCTCTGGGTCTCCCTGTGTTTGGTGCTATGTGTCTCTCTGTGTTTGGTACTCTGGGTCTCACTGTGTTTGGTGCTCTGGGTCTCTGTGTTTCATGCTCTGGGTCTCACTGTGTTTGGTGCTCTGGGTCTCACTGGGTTTGGTGGTCTGGGTCTCTCTGTGTTTGGTGCTCTGGGTCTCTCTGTATTTGGCGCTATGGGTCTCACTGTGTTTGGTGCTCTGGGTCTCACTGTGTTTGGTGCTCTGGGTCTCACTGTGTTTGGTGCTCTGGGTCTCATTATGTTTGGTGCTCTGGGTCTCTCTGTGTTTGGTGCTCTGTGTCTCACTGTGTTTGGTGCTCTGGGTCTCACTGTGTTTGGTGCTCTGGGTCTCACTGTGTTTGGTGCTCTGTATCTCTCTGTGTTTGTTGCTCCGAGTGTCTCTGTGTTTGATGCTCTGGGTCGCAATGTGTTTGGTGCTCTGGGTCTCTCTGTGTTTGGTGCTCTGGGTCTCACTGTGTTTGGTGCTCTGGGTCTCACTGTGATTGGTGCTCTGGGTTTCACTGTGTTTGGTGCTCTGGGTCTCTTGAGTTTGGTGCTCTGCGTTCTCTCTGTGTTTTGTGCTCTGGGTCGCACTGTGTTTGGTGCTCTGGGTCTCTCTGTGTTTGGTGCTCTGGGTCTCTCTGTGTTTGGTGCTCTGTGTCTCACTGTCTTTGGTGCTCTGAGTCTCACTGTGTTTCGTCCTCTGGGTCTCACTGTGTTTGGTGCTCTGGGTCTCTCTCTGTTTGATGCTCTGGGTCTCACTGTGTTTGGTTCTCTGGGTCTCTCTGTGTTTGGTGCTCTGGGTCTCTCTTTGTTTGTTGCTCTGGGTCTCTCTGTGTTTGGTGCTCTGGGTCTCTCTGTGTTTTGTGCTCTGGGTCTCACTGTGTTTGTAGCTCTGGGTCTCTCTGTGTTTGGTGCTCTGGGTCTCTGGGTGTTTGGTGCTCTGGGTCTCACTGTGTTTGGTGCTCTGGGTCTCTCTGTGTTTGGTGCTCTGGGTCTCACTGTGTTTGGTGCTCTGGGTCTCACTGTGTTTGGTACCCTGGATCTCAATTTGTTTGTTGCTCTGCGTCTCACTGTGTTTGGTGCTCTGGGTCTCACTGTATTTGATGCTCTGTGTCTCTCTGTATTTGATGCTCTGTGTCTCTCTGTGTTTGGTGCTCTGGTTCTCACTGTGTTTGGTGCTCTGGGTCTCACTGTTTTTGTTGCTCTGAATCTCTCTGTGTTTGGTGCTCTGGGTCTCACTGTGTTTGGTGCTCTGGGTCTCACTGTGTTTGGTGCTCTGGGTCTCACTGTGTTTGGTGCTCTGGTTCTCACTGTGTTTCGTGCTCTGGGTCTCTCTGTGTTTGATGCTCTGGGTCTCTGTGTTTGGTGCTCTGGGTCTCACTGTGTTTGGTGCTCTGGGTCTCGCTGTGTTTGGTGCTCTGGGTCTCACTGTGTTTGGTGCTCTGTGTCTCTCTGTGTTTGGTGCTCTGTGTCTCACTGTGTTTGGTGCTCTGTGTCTCTCTGTGTTTGGTGCTCTGGGTCTCACTGTGTTCGGTGCTCTGGGTCTCTCTGTGTTTGGTGCTCTAGGTCTCACTGTGTTTGGTGCTCTGGGTCTCACTGTGTTTGGTGCTCTGGGACTCTCTGTGTTTGGTGCTCTGGGTCTCTCTGTGTTTGGTGCTCCGGGTCTCTCTGTGTTTGGTGCTCTGGGTCTCACTGTGTTTGGTGCTCTGGGTCTGATTTTGTTTGGTGCTCTGGGTCTCTCTGTGTTTGGTGCTCTGGGTCTCACTGTGTTTGGTGCTCTGGGTCTCACTGTGTTTCGTGCTCTGGGTCTCTCTGTGTTTGTTGCTCCAAGTCTCTCTGTGTTTGATGCTCTGGGTCGCACTGTGTTTGGTGCTCTGGGTCTCACTGTGTTTGTTGCTCTGGGTTTCACTATGTTTGGTGCTCTGGGTCTCTCTGTGTTTGGTGCTCTGGGTCTCTCTGTGTTTGGTGCTCTGGGTCTCTCTGTGTTTGGTGCTCTGGGTCTCTCTGTGTTTGGTGCTCTGGGTCTCACTGTCTTTGGTGCTCTGATTCTTACTGTGTTTGATGCTCGGGTCTCACTGTGTTTGGTGCTCTGGGTCTCTCTGTGTTTGGTGGTCTGGGTCTCACTGTGTTTGGTGCTCTGTGTTTCTCTGTGTTTGGTGCTCTGGGTCTCACTGTGTTTGGTGCTCTGGGTCTCACTGTGTTTGGTGCTCTGTGTCTCTCTGTGTTTGGTGCTCTGGGTCTCACTGTGTTTGGTGCTCTGGGTCTCTCTGTGTTTGGTGCTCTGGGTCTCACTGTGTTTGGTGCTCTGGGTCTCTCTGTGTTTGGTGCTCTGGGTCTCACTGTGTTTGGTGCTCTGGGTCTCACTGTGTTTGGTGGTCTGGGTCTCTCTGTGTTTGGTGCTCTGGGTCTCTCTGTATTTGGTGCTCTGGGTCTCACTGTGTTTGGTGCACTGGGTCTCACTGTGTTTGGTGCTCTGTGTTTCTCTGTGTTTGGTGCTCTGGGTCTCACTGTGTTTGGTGCTCTGGGTCTCACTGTGTTTGGTGCTCTGTGTCTCTCTGTGTTTGGTGCTCTGGGTGTCACTGTGTTTGGTGCTCTTGGTCTCACTGTGTTTGGTGCTCTGGGTCTCTCTGTGTTTGGTGCTCTGGGTCTCTCTGTGTTTGGTGCTCTGGGTCTCACTGTGTTTGGTGCTCTGGGTCTCTGTGTTTGGTGCTCTGGGTCTCTCTGTGCTTGGTGCTCTGGGTCTCACTGTGTTTAGTGCTCTGTGTCTCACTGTGTTTGTTGCTCTGGGTCTCTCTGTGTTTGGTGCTCTGGGTCTCTCTGTGTTTGGTGCTCGGGGTCTCACTGTGTTTGGTGCTCTGGGTCTCACTGTGTTTGGTGCTCTGGGTCTCATTTTTTTTGGTGCTCTGGGTCTCACTGTGTTTGATGCTCTGGGTCTCACTGTGTTTGGTGCTCTGGGTCTCACTGTGTTTGGTGCTCTGGGTCTCTCTGTGTTTGGTGCTCTGGGTCTCACTGTGTTTGGTGCTCTGGGTCTCACTGTGTTTGGTGTTCTGGGTCTCTCTGTGTTTGATGCTCTGGGTCTCACTGTGTTTGGTGCTCTGGGTCTCACTGTGTTTGGTGCTCTGGGTCTCACTGTGTTTGGTGCTCTGGTTCTCAATGTGTTTGGTGCTCTGGTCTCATTTTGTTTGGTCCTCTGGGTCCATCTGTGTTTGGTGCTCTGGGTTACACTGTGTTTGGTGCTCTGGGTCTCTCTGTGTTTGGTGCTCTGGGTCTCTCTGTGTTTGGTGCTCTGGGTCTCACTGTGTTTGGTGCTCTGGGTATCTCTGTGTTTGGTGCTCTGGGTCTCTCTGTGTTTGGTGCTCTGGATCTCACTGTCTTTGGTGCTCTGGGTATCTCTGTGTTTGGTGCTCTGGGTCTCTCTGTGTTTGGTGCTCTGGATCTCACTGTCTTTGATGCTCTGGGTCGCACTGTGTTTGGTGCTCTGGGTCTCACTGTCTTTGGTGCTCTGAGTCTCACTGTGTTTGGTGCTCTGGGTCTCACTGTGTTTGGTGCTCTGGGTCTCAATGTGTTTGGTGGTCTGGGTCTCACTGTGTTTGGTGCTCTGTGTCTCTCTGTTTGGTGCTTTGGGTCTCACTGTGTTTGGTGCTCTGGGTCTCACTGTGTTTGGTGCTCTGGGTCTCTCTGTGTTTGGTGCTCTGGGTCTCTCTGTGTTTGGTGCTCTGGGTCTCACTGTCTTTGGTGCTCTGGGTCTCACTGTGTTTGGTGCTCTGTGTCTCACTGTGTTTCTTGCTCTGGCTCTCAATGTGTTTGGTGGTCTGGGTCTCACTGTGTTTGGTGCTCTGGGTCTCATTTTGTTTGGTCCTCTGGGTCCATCTGTGTTTGGTGCTCTGGTCTCTCTGTGTTTGGTGCTCTGAGTCTCACTGTGTTTGGTGCTCTGTGTCTCTCTGTGTTTGGTGCTCTGGGTCTCACTGTGTTTGGTGCTCTGGGTCTCACTGTTTTTGTTGCTCTGAGTCTCTCTGTGTTTGGTGCTCTGGGTCTCACAGTGTTTGGTGCTCTGGGTCTCTCTGTGTTTGGTGCTCTGGGCCTCTCTGTGTTTGGTGCTCTGGGTTTCACTGTGTTTGGTGCTCTGGGTCTCTCTGTGTTTGGTGCTCTGCGTCTCTCTGTCTTTGGTGCTCTGGGTCTCACTGTGTTTGGTGCTCTGGGTCTCTCTGTGTTTGGTGCTCTGGGTCTCTCTGTGATTGGTGCTCTGTGTCTCACTGTGTTTGGTGCTCTGGGTCTCACTGTGTTTGGTGCTCTGGGTCTCACTGTGTTTGGTGCTCTGTGTCTCTCTGTGTTTGGTGCTCTGGGTCTCACTGTGTTTGATGCTCTGTGTCTCTCTGTGTTTGGTGCTATGGGTCTCACTGTGTTTGGTGCTCTGAGTCTCACTGTGTTTGGTGCTCTGTGTCTCTCTGTGTTTGGTGCTCTGGGTCTCACTGTGTTTGGTGCTCTGGGTCTCCCTGTGTTTGGTGCTATGTGTCTCTCTGTGTTTGGTACTCTGGGTCTCACTGTGTTTGGTGCTCTGGGTCTCTGTGTTTCATGCTCTGGGTCTCACTGTGTTTGGTGCTCTGGGTCTCACTGGGTTTGGTGGTCTGGGTCTCTCTGTGTTTGGTGCTCTGGGTCTCTCTGTATTTGGCGCTATGGGTCTCACTGTGTTTGGTGCTCTGGGTCTCACTGTGTTTGGTGCTCTGGGTCTCACTGTGTTTGGTGCTCTGGGTCTCATTATGTTTGGTGCTCTGGGTCTCTCTGTGTTTGGTGCTCTGTGTCTCACTGTGTTTGGTGCTCTGGGTCTCACTGTGTTTGGTGCTCTGGGTCTCACTGTGTTTGGTGCTCTGTATCTCTCTGTGTTTGTTGCTCCGAGTGTCTCTGTGTTTGATGCTCTGGGTCGCAATGTGTTTGGTGCTCTGGGTCTCTCTGTGTTTGGTGCTCTGGGTCTCACTGTGTTTGGTGCTCTGGGTCTCACTGTGATTGGTGCTCTGGGTTTCACTGTGTTTGGTGCTCTGGGTCTCTTGAGTTTGGTGCTCTGCGTTCTCTCTGTGTTTTGTGCTCTGGGTCGCACTGTGTTTGGTGCTCTGGGTCTCTCTGTGTTTGGTGCTCTGGGTCTCTCTGTGTTTGGTGCTCTGTGTCTCACTGTCTTTGGTGCTCTGAGTCTCACTGTGTTTCGTCCTCTGGGTCTCACTGTGTTTGGTGCTCTGGGTCTCTCTCTGTTTGATGCTCTGGGTCTCACTGTGTTTGGTTCTCTGGGTCTCTCTGTGTTTGGTGCTCTGGGTCTCTCTTTGTTTGTTGCTCTGGGTCTCTCTGTGTTTGGTGCTCTGGGTCTCTCTGTGTTTTGTGCTCTGGGTCTCACTGTGTTTGTAGCTCTGGGTCTCTCTGTGTTTGGTGCTCTGGGTCTCTGGGTGTTTGGTGCTCTGGGTCTCACTGTGTTTGGTGCTCTGGGTCTCTCTGTGTTTGGTGCTCTGGGTCTCACTGTGTTTGGTGCTCTGGGTCTCACTGTGTTTGGTACCCTGGATCTCAATTTGTTTGTTGCTCTGCGTCTCACTGTGTTTGGTGCTCTGGGTCTCACTGTATTTGATGCTCTGTGTCTCTCTGTATTTGATGCTCTGTGTCTCTCTGTGTTTGGTGCTCTGGTTCTCACTGTGTTTGGTGCTCTGGGTCTCACTGTTTTTGTTGCTCTGAATCTCTCTGTGTTTGGTGCTCTGGGTCTCACTGTGTTTGGTGCTCTGGGTCTCACTGTGTTTGGTGCTCTGGGTCTCACTGTGTTTGGTGCTCTGGTTCTCACTGTGTTTGGTGCTCTGGGTCTCTCTGTGTTTGATGCTCTGGGTCTCTGTGTTTGGTGCTCTGGGTCTCACTGTGTTTGGTGCTCTGGGTCTCGCTGTGTTTGGTGCTCTGGGTCTCACTGTGTTTGGTGCTCTGTGTCTCTCTGTGTTTGGTGCTCTGTGTCTCACTGTGTTTGGTGCTCTGTGTCTCTCTGTGTTTGGTGCTCTGGGTCTCACTGTGTTCGGTGCTCTGGGTCTCTCTGTGTTTGGTGCTCTGGGTCTCACTGTGTTTGGTGCTCTGGGTCTCACTGTGTTTGGTGCTCTGGGACTCTCTGTGTTTGGTGCTCTGGGTCTCTCTGTGTTTGGTGCTCCGGGTCTCTCTGTGTTTGGTGCTCTGGGTCTCACTGTGTTTGGTGCTCTGGGTCTGATTTTGTTTGGTGCTCTGGGTCTCTCTGTGTTTGGTGCTCTGGGTCTCACTGTGTTTGGTGCTCTGGGTCTCACTGTGTTTCGTGCTCTGGGTCTCTCTGTGTTTGTTGCTCCGAGTCTCTCTGTGTTTGATGCTCTGGGTCGCACTGTGTTTGTTGCTCTGGGTTTCACTATGTTTGGTGCTCTGGGTCTCTCTGTGTTTGGTGCTCTGGGTCTCTCTGTGTTTGGTGCTCTGGGTCTCTCTGTGTTTGGTGCTCTGGGTCTCTCTGTGTTTGGTGCTCTGGGTCTCACTGTCTTTGGTGCTCTGATTCTTACTGTGTTTGATGCTCGGGTCTCACTGTGTTTGGTGCTCTGGGTCTCTCTGTGTTTGGTGGTCTGGGTCTCACTGTGTTTGGTGCTCTGTGTTTCTCTGTGTTTGGTGCTCTGGGTCTCACTGTGTTTGGTGCTCTGGGTCTCACTGTGTTTGGTGCTCTGTGTCTCTCTGTGTTTGGTGCTCTGGGTCTCACTGTGTTTGGTGCTCTGGGTCTCTCTGTGTTTGGTGCTCTGGGTCTCACTGTGTTTGGTGCTCTGGGTCTCTCTGTGTTTGGTGCTCTGGGTCTCACTGTGTTTGGTGCTCTGGGTCTCACTGTGTTTGGTGGTCTGGGTCTCTCTGTGTTTGGTGCTCTGGGTCTCTCTGTATTTGGTGCTCTGGGTCTCACTGTGTTTGGTGCACTGGGTCTCACTGTGTTTGGTGCTCTGTGTTTCTCTGTGTTTGGTGCTCTGGGTCTCACTGTGTTTGGTGCTCTGGGTCTCACTGTGTTTGGTGCTCTGTGTCTCTCTGTGTTTGGTGCTCTGGGTGTCACTGTGTTTGGTGCTCTTGGTCTCACTGTGTTTGGTGCTCTGGGTCTCTCTGTGTTTGGTGCTCTGGGTCTCTCTGTGTTTGGTGCTCTGGGTCTCACTGTGTTTGGTGCTCTGGGTCTCTGTGTTTGGTGCTCTGGGTCTCTCTGTGTTTGGTGCTCTGGGTCTCACTGTGTTTAGTGCTCTGTGTCTCACTGTGTTTGTTGCTCTGGGTCTCTCTGTGTTTGGTGCTCTGGGTCTCTCTGTGTTTGGTGCTCGGGGTCTCACTGTGTTTGGTGCTCTGGGTCTCACTGTGTTTGGTGCTCTGGGTCTCATTTTTTTTGGTGCTCTGTGTCTCACTGTGTTTGATGCTCTGGGTCTCACTGTGTTTGGTGCTCTGGGTCTCACTGTGTTTGGTGCTCTGGGTCTCTCTGTGTTTGGTGCTCTGGGTCTCACTGTGTTTGGTGCTCTGGGTCTCACTGTGTTTGGTGTTCTGGGTCTCTCTGTGTTTGATGCTCTGGGTCTCACTGTGTTTGGTGCTCTGGGTCTCTCTGTGTTTGGTGCTCTGTGTCTCACTGTGTTTGGTGCTCTGGGTCTCACTGTGTTTGGTGCTCTGGGTCTCACTGTGTTTGGTGCTCTGGTTCTCAATGTGTTTGGTGCTCTGGTCTCATTTTGTTTGGTCCTCTGGGTCCATCTGTGTTTGGTGCTCTGGGTTACACTGTGTTTGGTGCTCTGGGTCTCTCTGTGTTTGGTGCTCTGGGTCTCTCTGTGTTTGGTGCTCTGGGTCTCACTGTGTTTGGTGCTCTGGGTATCTCTGTGTTTGGTGCTCTGGGTCTCTCTGTGTTTGGTGCTCTGGATCTCACTGTCTTTGGTGCTCTGGGTATCTCTGTGTTTGGTGCTCTGGGTCTCTCTGTGTTTGGTGCTCTGGATCTCACTGTCTTTGATGCTCTGGGTCGCACTGTGTTTGGTGCTCTGGGTCTCACTGTGTTTGGTGCTCTGGGTCTCAATGTGTTTGGTGGTCTGGGTCTCACTGTGTTTGGTGCTCTGTGTCTCTCTGTTTGGTGCTTTGGGTCTCACTGTGTTTGGTGCTCTGGGTCTCACTGTGTTTGGTGCTCTGGGTCTCTCTGTGTTTGGTGCTCTGGGTCTCTCTGTGTTTGGTGCTCTGGGTCTCACTGTGTTTGGTGCTCTGGGTCTCACTGTGTTTGGTGCTCTGTGTCTCACTGTGTTTGTTGCTCTGGGTCTCAATGTGTTTGGTGGTCTGGGTCTCACTGTGTTTGGTGCTCTGTGTCTCTCTGTGTTTGGTGCTCTGGGTCTCACTGTGTTTGGTGCTCTGTGTCTCTCTGTGTTTGGTGCTCTGGGTCTCACTGTGTTTGGTGCTCTGGGTCTCTCTGTGTTTGTTGCTCTGAGTCTCACTGTGTTTGGTGCTCTGTGTCTCTCTGTGTTTGGTGCTCTGGGTCTCACTGTGTTTGGTGCTCTGGGTCCCACTGTGTTTGGTGCTCTGGGTCTCTCTGTTTTTGGTGCTCTGGGTCTCACTGTGTTTGGTGCTCTGGGTCTCACTGTGTTTGGTGGTCTGGGTCTCTCTGTGTTTGGTGCTCTGGGTCTCTCTGTATTTGGTGCTCTGGGTCTCACTGTGTTTGGTGCTCTGGGTCACACTGTGTTTGGTGCTCTGGGTCTCACTGTGTTTGGTGCTCTGGGTCTCACAGTGTTTGGTGCTCTGGGTCTCTCTGTGTTTGGTGCTCTGGGTCTCTCTGTGTTTGGTGCTCTGGGGCTCACTGTGTTTGGTGCTCTGGGTCTCACTGTGTTTGGTGCTCTGTGTCTCTCTGTGTTTGGTGCTCTGGGTCTCACTGTGTTTGATGCTCTGTGTCTCTCTGTGTTTGGTGCTATGGGTCTCACTGTGTTTGGTGCTCTGAGTCTCACTGTGTTTGGTGCTCTGTGTCTCTCTGTGTTTGGTGCTCTGGGTCTCTCTGTGTTTGGTGCTCTGGGTCTCTCTGTGATTGGTGCTCTGTGTCTCACTGTGTTTGGTGCTCTGGGTCTCACTGTGTTTGGTGCTCTGGGTCTCACTGTGTTTGGTGCTCTGTGTCTCTCTGTGTTTGGTGCTATGGGTCTCACTGTGTTTGGTGCTCTGAGTCTCACTGTGTTTGGTGCTCTGTGTCTCTCTGTGTTTGGTGCTCTGGGTCTCACTGTGTTTGGTGCTCTGGGTCTCCCTGTGTTTGGTGCTATGTGTCTCTCTGTGTTTGGTACTCTGGGTCTCACTGTGTTTGGTGCTCTGGGTCTCTGTGTTTCATGCTCTGGGTCTCACTGTGTTTGGTGCTCTGGGTCTCACTGGGTTTGGTGGTCTGGGTCTCTCTGTGTTTGGTGCTCTGGGTCTCTCTGTATTTGGCGCTATGGGTCTCACTGTGTTTGGTGCTCTGGGTCTCACTGTGTTTGGTGCTCTGGGTCTCACTGTGTTTGGTGCTCTGGGTCTCATTATGTTTGGTGCTCTGGGTCTCTCTGTGTTTGGTGCTCTGTGTCTCACTGTGTTTGGTGCTCTGGGTCTCACTGTGTTTGGTGCTCTGGGTCTCACTGTGTTTGGTGCTCTGTATCTCTCTGTGTTTGTTGCTCCGAGTGTCTCTGTGTTTGATGCTCTGGGTCGCAATGTGTTTGGTGCTCTGGGTCTCTCTGTGTTTGGTGCTCTGGGTCTCACTGTGTTTGGTGCTCTGGGTCTCACTGTGATTGGTGCTCTGGGTTTCACTGTGTTTGGTGCTCTGGGTCTCTTGAGTTTGGTGCTCTGCGTTCTCTCTGTGTTTTGTGCTCTGGGTCGCACTGTGTTTGGTGCTCTGGGTCTCTCTGTGTTTGGTGCTCTGGGTCTCTCTGTGTTTGGTGCTCTGTGTCTCACTGTCTTTGGTGCTCTGAGTCTCACTGTGTTTCGTCCTCTGGGTCTCACTGTGTTTGGTGCTCTGGGTCTCTCTCTGTTTGATGCTCTGGGTCTCACTGTGTTTGGTTCTCTGGGTCTCTCTGTGTTTGGTGCTCTGGGTCTCTCTTTGTTTGTTGCTCTGGGTCTCTCTGTGTTTGGTGCTCTGGGTCTCTCTGTGTTTTGTGCTCTGGGTCTCACTGTGTTTGTAGCTCTGGGTCTCTCTGTGTTTGGTGCTCTGGGTCTCTGGGTGTTTGGTGCTCTGGGTCTCACTGTGTTTGGTGCTCTGGGTCTCTCTGTGTTTGGTGCTCTGGGTCTCACTGTGTTTGGTGCTCTGGGTCTCACTGTGTTTGGTACCCTGGATCTCAATTTGTTTGTTGCTCTGCGTCTCACTGTGTTTGGTGCTCTGGGTCTCACTGTATTTGATGCTCTGTGTCTCTCTGTATTTGATGCTCTGTGTCTCTCTGTGTTTGGTGCTCTGGTTCTCACTGTGTTTGGTGCTCTGGGTCTCACTGTTTTTGTTGCTCTGAATCTCTCTGTGTTTGGTGCTCTGGGTCTCACTGTGTTTGGTGCTCTGGGTCTCACTGTGTTTGGTGCTCTGGGTCTCACTGTGTTTGGTGCTCTGGTTCTCACTGTGTTTGGTGCTCTGGGTCTCTCTGTGTTTGATGCTCTGGGTCTCTGTGTTTGGTGCTCTGGGTCTCACTGTGTTTGGTGCTCTGGGTCTCGCTGTGTTTGGTGCTCTGGGTCTCACTGTGTTTGGTGCTCTGTGTCTCTCTGTGTTTGGTGCTCTGTGTCTCACTGTGTTTGGTGCTCTGTGTCTCTCTGTGTTTGGTGCTCTGGGTCTCACTGTGTTCGGTGCTCTGGGTCTCTCTGTGTTTGGTGCTCTGGGTCTCACTGTGTTTGGTGCTCTGGGTCTCACTGTGTTTGGTGCTCTGGGACTCTCTGTGTTTGGTGCTCTGGGTCTCTCTGTGTTTGGTGCTCCGGGTCTCTCTGTGTTTGGTGCTCTGGGTCTCACTGTGTTTGGTGCTCTGGGTCTGATTTTGTTTGGTGCTCTGGGTCTCTCTGTGTTTGGTGCTCTGGGTCTCACTGTGTTTGGTGCTCTGGGTCTCACTGTGTTTCGTGCTCTGGGTCTCTCTGTGTTTGTTGCTCCGAGTCTCTCTGTGTTTGATGCTCTGGGTCGCACTGTGTTTGGTGCTCTGGGTCTCACTGTGTTTGTTGCTCTGGGTTTCACTATGTTTGGTGCTCTGGGTCTCTCTGTGTTTGGTGCTCTGGGTCTCTCTGTGTTTGGTGCTCTGGGTCTCTCTGTGTTTGGTGCTCTGGGTCTCTCTGTGTTTGGTGCTCTGGGTCTCACTGTCTTTGGTGCTCTGATTCTTACTGTGTTTGATGCTCGGGTCTCACTGTGTTTGGTGCTCTGGGTCTCTCTGTGTTTGGTGGTCTGGGTCTCACTGTGTTTGGTGCTCTGTGTTTCTCTGTGTTTGGTGCTCTGGGTCTCACTGTGTTTGGTGCTCTGGGTCTCACTGTGTTTGGTGCTCTGTGTCTCTCTGTGTTTGGTGCTCTGGGTCTCACTGTGTTTGGTGCTCTGGGTCTCTCTGTGTTTGGTGCTCTGGGTCTCACTGTGTTTGGTGCTCTGGGTCTCTCTGTGTTTGGTGCTCTGGGTCTCACTGTGTTTGGTGCTCTGGGTCTCACTGTGTTTGGTGGTCTGGGTCTCTCTGTGTTTGGTGCTCTGGGTCTCTCTGTATTTGGTGCTCTGGGTCTCACTGTGTTTGGTGCACTGGGTCTCACTGTGTTTGGTGCTCTGTGTTTCTCTGTGTTTGGTGCTCTGGGTCTCACTGTGTTTGGTGCTCTGGGTCTCACTGTGTTTGGTGCTCTGTGTCTCTCTGTGTTTGGTGCTCTGGGTGTCACTGTGTTTGGTGCTCTTGGTCTCACTGTGTTTGGTGCTCTGGGTCTCTCTGTGTTTGGTGCTCTGGGTCTCTCTGTGTTTGGTGCTCTGGGTCTCACTGTGTTTGGTGCTCTGGGTCTCTGTGTTTGGTGCTCTGGGTCTCTCTGTGTTTGGTGCTCTGGGTCTCACTGTGTTTAGTGCTCTGTGTCTCACTGTGTTTGTTGCTCTGGGTCTCTCTGTGTTTGGTGCTCTGGGTCTCTCTGTGTTTGGTGCTCGGGGTCTCACTGTGTTTGGTGCTCTGGGTCTCACTGTGTTTGGTGCTCTGGGTCTCATTTTTTTTGGTGCTCTGTGTCTCACTGTGTTTGATGCTCTGGGTCTCACTGTGTTTGGTGCTCTGGGTCTCACTGTGTTTGGTGCTCTGGGTCTCTCTGTGTTTGGTGCTCTGGGTCTCACTGTGTTTGGTGCTCTGGGTCTCACTGTGTTTGGTGTTCTGGGTCTCTCTGTGTTTGATGCTCTGGGTCTCACTGTGTTTGGTGCTCTGGGTCTCTCTGTGTTTGGTGCTCTGTGTCTCACTGTGTTTGGTGCTCTGGGTCTCACTGTGTTTGGTGCTCTGGGTCTCACTGTGTTTGGTGCTCTGGTTCTCAATGTGTTTGGTGCTCTGGTCTCATTTTGTTTGGTCCTCTGGGTCCATCTGTGTTTGGTGCTCTGGGTTACACTGTGTTTGGTGCTCTGGGTCTCTCTGTGTTTGGTGCTCTGGGTCTCTCTGTGTTTGGTGCTCTGGGTCTCACTGTGTTTGGTGCTCTGGGTATCTCTGTGTTTGGTGCTCTGGGTCTCTCTGTGTTTGGTGCTCTGGATCTCACTGTCTTTGGTGCTCTGGGTATCTCTGTGTTTGGTGCTCTGGGTCTCTCTGTGTTTGGTGCTCTGGATCTCACTGTCTTTGATGCTCTGGGTCGCACTGTGTTTGGTGCTCTGGGTCTCACTGTGTTTGGTGCTCTGGGTCTCAATGTGTTTGGTGGTCTGGGTCTCACTGTGTTTGGTGCTCTGTGTCTCTCTGTTTGGTGCTTTGGGTCTCACTGTGTTTGGTGCTCTGGGTCTCACTGTGTTTGGTGCTCTGGGTCTCTCTGTGTTTGGTGCTCTGGGTCTCTCTGTGTTTGGTGCTCTGGGTCTCACTGTCTTTGGTGCTCTGGGTCTCACTGTGTTTGGTGCTCTGTGTCTCACTGTGTTTGTTGCTCTGGGTCTCAATGTGTTTGGTGGTCTGGGTCTCACTGTGTTTGGTGCTCTGTGTCTCTCTGTGTTTGGTGCTCTGGGTCTCACTGTGTTTGGTGCTCTGTGTCTCTCTGTGTTTGGTGCTCTGGGTCTCACTGTGTTTGGTGCTCTGGGTCTCTCTGTGTTTGTTGCTCTGAGTCTCACTGTGTTTGGTGCTCTGTGTCTCTCTGTGTTTGGTGCTCTGGGTCTCACTGTTTGGTGCTCTGGGTCCCACTGTGTTTGGTGCTCTGGGTCTCTCTGTTTTTGGTGCTCTGGGTCTCACTGTGTTTGGTGCTCTGGGTCTCACTGTGTTTGGTGGTCTGGGTCTCTCTGTGTTTGGTGCTCTGGGTCTCTCTGTATTTGGTGCTCTGGGTCTCACTGTGTTTGGTGCTCTGGGTCACACTGTGTTTGGTGCTCTGGGTCTCACTGTGTTTGGTGCTCTGGGTCTCACAGTGTTTGGTGCTCTGGGTCTCTCTGTGTTTGGTGCTCTGGGTCTCTCTGTGTTTGGTGCTCTGGGGCTCACTGTGTTTGGTGCTTTGGGTCTCACTGTGTTTGGTGCTCTGGGTCTCACTGTGTTTGGTGCTCTGGGTCTCATTTTTTATGGTGCTCTGGGTCTCACTGTGTTTGATGCTCTGGGTCTCACTGTGTTTGGTGCTCTGGGTCTCTCTGTGTTTGGTGCTCTGTGTCTCACTGTGTTTGGTGCTCTGGCTCTCACTGTGTTTGGTGGTCTGGGTCTCACTGTGTTTGGTGCTCTGTGTCTCTCTGTGTTTGGTGCTCTGGGTCTCACTGTGTTTGGTGCTCTGTGTCTCTCTGTGTTTGGTGCTCTGGGTCTCACTGTGTTTGGTTCTCTGGGTCTCTCTGTGTTTGTTGCTCTGAGTCTCACTGTGTTTGGTGCTCTGTGTCTCTCTGTGTTTGGTGCTCTGGGTCTCACTGTGTTTGGTGCTCTGGGTCTCTCTGTGTTTGGTGCTCTGGGTCTCTCTGTGTTTGGTGCTCTGGGTCTCACTGTGTTTGGTGCTCTGGGTCTCTCTGTGTTTGGTGCTCTGGGTCTCTCTGTGTTTGGTGCTCTGGGTCTCACTGTCTTTGGTGCTCTGAGTCTCACTGTGTTTGGTGCTCTGGGTCTCTCTGTGTTTGCTCTGAGTCTCACTGTGTTTGGTGCTCTGTGTCTCTCTGTGTTTGGTGCTCTGGGTCTCACTGTGTTTGGTGCTCTGGGTCTCACTGTGTTTGGTGCTCTGGGTCTCATTTTGTTTGGTGCTCTGGGTCTCTCTGTGTTTGGTGCTCTGGGTCTCACTGTGTTTGGTGCTCTGGGTCTCGCTGTGTTTGTTGCTCTGGGTCTCTCTGTGCTTGTTGCTCTGAGTTTCTCTGTGTTTGGTGCTCGGGGTCTCACTGTGTTTGGTGCTCTGGGTCTCATTTTGTATTGGTCCTCTGGGTCTCTCTGTGTTTGGTGCTCTGGTTCTCACTGTGTTTGGTGCTCTGGGTCTCACTGTGTTTGGTGCTCTGGGTCACTCTGTGTTTGGTGCTCTGGGTCTCACTGTGTTTGGTGCTCTGGGTCTGTCTGTGTTTGTTGCTCCGAGTCTCTCTGTGTTTGATGCTGGGGGGTGCACTGTGTTTGGTGCTCTGTGTCACTCTGTGTTTGGTGCTCTCGGTTTCACTGTGTTTGGTGCTCTGGGTCTCTCTGTGTTTGTTACTCTGAGTCTCACTGTGCTTTGTGCTCTGGGTCTCTCTGTGTTTGGTGCTCTGGGTCTCTCTGTATTTGGTGCTCTGGGTCTCCCTGTGTTTGGTGCTCTGGGTCTCACTGTGTTTGGTGGTCTGGGTCTCTCTGTGTTTGGTGCTCTGGATCTCTCTGTATTTGGTGCTCTGGGTCTCACTGTGTTTGGTGCTCTGGGTCTCACTGTGTTTGGTGCTCTGGGTCTCACTGTGTTTGTTGCTCTGGGTCTCACTGTGTTTGGTGCTCTGGGTCTCACTGTGTTTGGTGGTCTGGGTCTCTCTGTGTTTGGTGCTCTGGGTCTCACTGTGTTTGGTGCTCTGGGTCTCTCTGTGTTTGGTGCTCTGGGTCTCACTGTGTTTGGTGCTCTGGGTCTCACTGTGTTTGGTGCTCTGGGTCTCATTTTTTTTGGTGCACTGAGTCTCACTGTGTTTGATGCTCTGGGTCTCACTGTGTTTCGTGCTCTGGGTCTCACTGTGTCTGGTGCTCTGGGTCTCTCTGTGTTTGGTGCTCTGGGTCTCACTGTGTTTGGTGCTCTGGGTCTCACTGTGTTTGGTGTTCTGTGTCTCTCTGTGTTTCATGCTCTGGGTCTCACTGTGTTTGGTGCTCTGTGTCTCTCTGTGTTTGGTGCTCGGGGTCTCACTGTGTTTAGTGCTCTGGGTCTCACTGTGTTTGGTGCTCTGGTTCTCACTGTGTTTGGTGCTCTGTGTCTCACTGTGTTTGGTGCTCTGGGTCACTCTGTGTTTGTTGCTCTGGGTCTCACTGTGTTTGGTGCTCTGGGTCTCTCTGTGTTTGTTGCTCCGAGTCTCTCTGTGTTTGATGCTGTGGGTCGCACTGTGTTTGGTGCTCTGTGTCACTCTGTGTTTGGTGCTCTGGGTTTCACTGTGTTTGGTGCTCTGGGTCTCTCTGTGTTTGGTGCTCTGGGTCTCTCTGTGTTTGGTGCTCTGGGTCTCACTGTGTTTGGTGCTCTGGGTCTCTCTGTGTTTGGTGCTCTGGGTCTCTCTGTGTTTGGTGCTCTGGGTCTCACTGTCTTTGGTGCTCTGAGTCTCACTGTGTTTGGTGCTCTGGGTCTCTCTGTGTTTGTTACTCTGAGTCTCACTGTCTTTTGTGCTCTGGGTCTCTCTGTGTTTGGTGCTCTGGGTCTCTCTGTATTTGGTGCTCTGGGTCTCACTGTGTTTGGTGCTCTGGGTCTCACTGTGTTTGGTGGTCTGGGTCTCTCTGTGTTTGGTGCTCTGGGTCTCTCTGTATTTGGTGCTCTGGGTCTCACTGTGTTTGGTGCTCTGGGTCTCACTGTGTTTGGTGCTCTGGGTCTCACTGTGTTTGGTGCTTTCGGTCTCACTGTGTTTGGTGCTCTGGGCCTCTCTGTGTTTGGTGCTCTGGGTCTCACTGTGTTTGGTGCTCTGGGTCTCACTGTGTTTGGTGGTCTGAGTCTCTCTGTGTTTGGTGCTCTGGGTCTCTCTGTGTTTGGTGCTCTGGGTCTCACTGTGTTTGGTGCTCTGGGTCTCACTGTGTTTGGTGCTTTCGGTCTCACTGTGTTTGATGCTTTCGGTCTCACTGTGTTTGGTGCTCTGGGTCTCACTGTGTTTGGTGCTCTGGGTCTCATTTTGTTTGGTGCTCTGGGTCTCACTGTGTTTGGTTCTCTGGGTCTCACTGTGTTTGGTGCTCTGGGTCTCACTGTGTTTGGTGCTCTGGGTCTCACTGTGATTGGTGCTCTGGGTCTCACTGTGATTGGTGCTCTGGGTTTCACTGTGTTTGGTGCTCTGGGTCTCTCTGTGTTTGGTGCTCTGGGTCTCACTGTGTTTGGTGCTCTGGGTCACTCTGTGTTTGGTGCTCTGGGTCTCACTGTGTTTGGTGCTCTGGGTCTGTCTGTGTTTGTTGCTCCGAGTCTCTCTGTGTTTGATGCTGGGGGGTGCACTGTGTTTGGTGCTCTGTGTCACTCTGTGTTTGGTGCTCTCGGTTTCACTGTGTTTGGTGCTCTGGGTCTCTCTGTGTTTGTTACTCTGAGTCTCACTGTGCTTTGTGCTCTGGGTCTCTCTGTGTTTGGTGCTCTGGGTCTCTCTGTATTTGGTGCTCTGGGTCTCCCTGTGTTTGGTGCTCTGGGTCTCACTGTGTTTGGTGGTCTGGGTCTCTCTGTGTTTGGTGCTCTGGATCTCTCTGTATTTGGTGCTCTGGGTCTCACTGTGTTTGGTGCTCTGGGTCTCACTGTGTTTGGTGCTCTGGGTCTCACTGTGTTTGTTGCTCTGGGTCTCACTGTGTTTGGTGCTCTGGGTCTCACTGTGTTTGGTGGTCTGGGTCTCTCTGTGTTTGGTGCTCTGGGTCTCACTGTGTTTGGTGCTCTGGGTCTCTCTGTGTTTGGTGCTCTGGGTCTCACTGTGTTTGGTGCTCTGGGTCTCACTGTGTTTGGTGCTCTGGGTCTCATTTTTTTTGGTGCACTGAGTCTCACTGTGTTTGATGCTCTGGGTCTCACTGTGTTTCGTGCTCTGGGTCTCACTGTGTCTGGTGCTCTGGGTCTCTCTGTGTTTGGTGCTCTGGGTCTCACTGTGTTTGGTGCTCTGGGTCTCACTGTGTTTGGTGTTCTGTGTCTCTCTGTGTTTCATGCTCTGGGTCTCACTGTGTTTGGTGCTCTGTGTCTCTCTGTGTTTGGTGCTCGGGGTCTCACTGTGTTTAGTGCTCTGGGTCTCACTGTGTTTGGTGCTCTGGTTCTCACTGTGTTTGGTGCTCTGGGTCTCACTGTGTTTGGTGCTCTGGGTCACTCTGTGTTTGTTGCTCTGGGTCTCACTGTGTTTGGTGCTCTGGGTCTCTCTGTGTTTGTTGCTCCAAGTCTCTCTGTGTTTGATGCTGTGGGTCGCACTGTGTTTGGTGCTCTGTGTCACTCTGTGTTTGGTGCTCTGGGTTTCACTGTGTTTGGTGCTCTGGGTCTCTCTGTGTTTGGTGCTCTGGGTCTCTCTGTGTTTGGTGCTCTGGGTCTCACTGTGTTTGGTGCTCTGGGTCTCTCTGTGTTTGGTGCTCTGGGTCTCTCTGTGTTTGGTGCTCTGGGTCTCACTGTCTTTGGTGCTCTGAGTCTCACTGTGTTTGGTGCTCTGGGTCTCTCTGTGTTTGTTACTCTGAGTCTCACTGTGTTTTGTGCTCTGGGTCTCGCTGTGTTTGGTGCTCTGGGTCTCACTGTGTTTGGTGCTCTGGGTCTCACTGTCTTTGGTGCTCTGAGTCTCACTGTGTTTGGTGCTCTGGGTCTCTCTGTGTTTGTTACTCTGAGTCTCACTGTGTTTTGTGCTCTGGGTCTCTCTGTATTTGGTGCTCTGGGTCTCACTGTGTTTGGTGCTCTGGGTCTCACTGTGTTTGGTGGTCTGGGTCTCTCTGTGTTTGGTGCTCTGGGTCTCTCTGTATTTGGTGCTCTGGGTCTCACTGTGTTTGGTGCTCTGGGTCTCACTGTGTTTGGTGCTCTGGTTCTCACTGTGTTTGGTGCTTTCGGTCTCACTGTGTTTGGTGCTCTGGGCCTCTCTGTGTTTGGTGCTCTGGGTTTCACTGTGTTTGGTGCTCTGGGTCTCTCTGTGTTTGTTACTCTGAGTCTCACTGTGCTTTGTGCTCTGGGTCTCTCTGTGTTTGGTGCTCTGGGTCTCTCTGTATTTGGTGCTCTGGGTCTCCCTGTGTTTGGTGCTCTGGGTCTCACTGTGTTTGGTGCTCTGGGTCTCCCTGTGTTTGGTGCTCTGGGTCTCACTGTGTTTGGTGGTCTGGGTCTCTCTGTGTTTGGTGCTCTGGATCTCTCTGTATTTGGTGCTCTGGGTCTCACTGTGTTTGGTGCTCTGGGTCTCACTGTGTTTGGTGCTCTGGGTCTCACTGTGTTTGTTGCTCTGGGTCTCACTGTGTTTGGTGCTCTGGGTCTCACTGTGTTTGGTGGTCTGGGTCTCTCTGTGTTTGGTGCTCTGGGTCTCACTGTGTTTGGTGCTCTGGGTCTCTCTGTGTTTGGTGCTCTGGGTCTCACTGTGTTTGGTGCTCTGGGTCTCACTGTGTTTGGTGCTCTGGGTCTCATTTTTTTTGGTGCACTGAGTCTCACTGTGTTTGATGCTCTGGGTCTCACTGTGTTTCGTGCTCTGGGTCTCACTGTGTCTGGTGCTCTGGGTCTCTCTGTGTTTGGTGCTCTGGGTCTCACTGTGTTTGGTGCTCTGGGTCTCACTGTGTTTGGTGCTCTGGTTCTCACTGTGTTTGGTGCTCTGTGTCTCACTGTGTTTGGTGCTCTGGGTCACTCTGTGTTTGTTGCTCTGGGTCTCACTGTGTTTGGTGCTCTGGGTCTCTCTGTGTTTGTTGCTCCGAGTCTCTCTGTGTTTGATGCTGTGGGTCGCACTGTGTTTGGTGCTCTGTGTCACTCTGTGTTTGGTGCTCTGGGTTTCACTGTGTTTGGTGCTCTGGGTCTCTCTGTGTTTGGTGCTCTGGGTCTCTCTGTGTTTGGTGCTCTGGGTCTCACTGTGTTTGGTGCTCTGGGTCTCTCTGTGTTTGGTGCTCTGGGTCTCTCTGTGTTTGGTGCTCTGGGTCTCACTGTCTTTGGTGCTCTGAGTCTCACTGTGTTTGGTGCTCTGGGTCTCTCTGTGTTTGTTACTCTGAGTCTCACTGTCTTTTGTGCTCTGGGTCTCTCTGTGTTTGGTGCTCTGGGTCTCTCTGTATTTGGTGCTCTGGGTCTCACTGTGTTTGGTGCTCTGGGTCTCACTGTGTTTGGTGGTCTGGGTCTCTCTGTGTTTGGTGCTCTGGGTCTCTCTGTATTTGGTGCTCTGGGTCTCACTGTGTTTGGTGCTCTGGGTCTCACTGTGTTTGGTGCTCTGGGTCTCACTGTGTTTGGTGCTTTCGGTCTCACTGTGTTTGGTGCTCTGGGCCTCTCTGTGTTTGGTGCTCTGGGTCTCACTGTGTTTGGTGCTCTGGGTCTCACTGTGTTTGGTGGTCTGAGTCTCTCTGTGTTTGGTGCTCTGGGTCTCTCTGTGTTTGGTGCTCTGGGTCTCACTGTGTTTGGTGCTCTGGGTCTCACTGTGTTTGGTGCTTTCGGTCTCACTGTGTTTGATGCTTTCGGTCTCACTGTGTTTGGTGCTCTGGGTCTCACTGTGTTTGGTGCTCTGGGTCTCATTTTGTTTGGTGCTCTGGGTCTCACTGTGTTTGGTTCTCTGGGTCTCACTGTGTTTGGTGCTCTGGGTCTCACTGTGTTTGGTGCTCTGGGTCTCACTGTGATTGGTGCTCTGGGTCTCACTGTGATTGGTGCTCTGGGTTTCACTGTGTTTGGTGCTCTGGGTCTCTCTGTGTTTGGTGCTCTGGGTCTCACTGTGTTTGGTGCTCTGGGTCACTCTGTGTTTGGTGCTCTGGGTCTCACTGTGTTTGGTGCTCTGGGTCTGTCTGTGTTTGTTGCTCCGAGTCTCTCTGTGTTTGATGCTGGGGGGTGCACTGTGTTTGGTGCTCTGTGTCACTCTGTGTTTGGTGCTCTCGGTTTCACTGTGTTTGGTGCTCTGGGTCTCTCTGTGTTTGTTACTCTGAGTCTCACTGTGCTTTGTGCTCTGGGTCTCTCTGTGTTTGGTGCTCTGGGTCTCTCTGTATTTGGTGCTCTGGGTCTCCCTGTGTTTGGTGCTCTGGGTCTCACTGTGTTTGGTGGTCTGGGTCTCTCTGTGTTTGGTGCTCTGGATCTCTCTGTATTTGGTGCTCTGGGTCTCACTGTGTTGGGTGCTCTGGGTCTCACTGTGTTTGGTGCTCTGGGTCTCACTGTGTTTGTTGCTCTGGGTCTCACTGTGTTTGGTGCTCTGGGTCTCACTGTGTTTGGTGGTCTGGGTCTCTCTGTGTTTGGTGCTCTGGGTCTCACTGTGTTTGGTGCTCTGGGTCTCTCTGTGTTTGGTGCTCTGGGTCTCACTGTGTTTGGTGCTCTGGGTCTCACTGTGTTTGGTGCTCTGGGTCTCATTTTTTTTGGTGCACTGAGTCTCACTGTGTTTGATGCTCTGGGTCTCACTGTGTTTCGTGCTCTGGGTCTCACTGTGTCTGGTGCTCTGGGTCTCTCTGTGTTTGGTGCTCTGGGTCTCACTGTGTTTGGTGCTCTGGGTCTCACTGTGTTTGGTGTTCTGTGTCTCTCTGTGTTTCATGCTCTGGGTCTCACTGTGTTTGGTGCTCTGTGTCTCTCTGTGTTTGGTGCTCGGGGTCTCACTGTGTTTAGTGCTCTGGGTCTCACTGTGTTTGGTGCTCTGGTTCTCACTGTGTTTGGTGCTCTGGGTCTCACTGTGTTTGGTGCTCTGGGTCACTCTGTGTTTGTTGCTCTGGGTCTCACTGTGTTTGGTGCTCTGGGTCTCTCTGTGTTTGTTGCTCCAAGTCTCTCTGTGTTTGATGCTGTGGGTCGCACTGTGTTTGGTGCTCTGTGTCACTCTGTGTTTGGTGCTCTGGGTTTCACTGTGTTTGGTGCTCTGGGTCTCTCTGTGTTTGGTGCTCTGGGTCTCTCTGTGTTTGGTGCTCTGGGTCTCACTGTGTTTGGTGCTCTGGGTCTCTCTGTGTTTGGTGCTCTGGGTCTCTCTGTGTTTGGTGCTCTGGGTCTCACTGTCTTTGGTGCTCTGAGTCTCACTGTGTTTGGTGCTCTGGGTCTCTCTGTGTTTGTTACTCTGAGTCTCACTGTGTTTTGTGCTCTGGGTCTCGCTGTGTTTGGTGCTCTGGGTCTCACTGTGTTTGGTGCTCTGGGTCTCACTGTCTTTGGTGCTCTGAGTCTCACTGTGTTTGGTGCTCTGGGTCTCTCTGTGTTTGTTACTCTGAGTCTCACTGTGTTTTGTGCTCTGGGTCTCTCTGTATTTGGTGCTCTGGGTCTCACTGTGTTTGGTGCTCTGGGTCTCACTGTGTTTGGTGGTCTGGGTCTCTCTGTGTTTGGTGCTCTGGGTCTCTCTGTATTTGGTGCTCTGGGTCTCACTGTGTTTGGTGCTCTGGGTCTCACTGTGTTTGGTGCTCTGGTTCTCACTGTGTTTGGTGCTTTCGGTCTCACTGTGTTTGGTGCTCTGGGCCTCTCTGTGTTTGGTGCTCTGGGTTTCACTGTGTTTGGTGCTCTGGGTCTCACTGTGTTTGGTGGTCTGAGTCTCTCTGTGTTTGGTGCTCTGGGTCTCTCTGTGTTTGGTGCTCTGGGTCTCACTGTGTTTGGTGCTCTGGGTCTCACTGTGTTTGGTGCTTTCGGTCTCACTGTGTTTGATGCTTTCGGTCTCACTGTGTTTGGTGCTCTGGGTCTCACTGTGTTTGGTGCTCTGGGTCTCATTTTGTTTGGTGCTCTGGGTCTCACTGTGTTTGGTTCTCTGGGTCTCACTGTGTTTGGTGCTCTGGGTCTCACTGTGTTTGGTGCTCTGGGTCTCACTGTGATTGGTGCTCTGGGTCTCACTGTGATTGGTGCTCTGGGTTTCACTGTGTTTGGTGCTCTGGGTCTCTCTGTGTTTGGTGCTCTGGGTCTCTCTGTGTTTGGTGCTGTGGGTCTCACTGTGTTTGGTGCTCTGGGTCTCTCTGTGTTTGGTGCTCTGGGTCTCTCTGTGTTTGGTGCTCTGGGTCTCACTGTCTTTGGTGCTCTGAGTCTCACTGTGTTTGGTGCTCTGGGTCTCACTGTGTTTTGTGCTCTGGATCTCTCTGTGTTTGCTGCTCTGGGTCTCTCTGTGTTTGGTGCTCTGGGTCTCTCTGTGTTCTGTGCACTGTGTCTCACTGTGTTTGGTGCTCTGGGTCTCTCTGTGTTTGGTGCTCTGGGTCTCACTGTGTTTCGTGCTCTGGGTCTCTGTGTTTGATGCTCTGAGTCTCACTGTATCGATGCTCTGGGTCTCACTGTGTTTGGTGCTCTGGGTGTCACTGTGTTTGGTGCTCTGGGTCTCACTGTGTTTGGTGCTCTGGGTCTCTCTGTGTTTGGTGCTCTGGGTCTCACTGTGTTTGGTGCTCTGAGTCTCTCTGAGTTTGGTTCTCTGGGTCTCTCTGTGTTTGGTGCTCTGGGTCTCTCTGTGTTTGGTGCTCTGGGTCTCTCTGTATTTGGTGCTCTGGGTCTCACTGTGTTTGGTGCTCTGAGTCTCACTGTGTTTGGTGCTCTGGGTCTCTCTGTGTTTGGTGCTTTCGGTCTCACTGTGTTTGGTGCTCTGGGCCTCTCTGTGTTTGGTGCTCTGGGTCTCACTGTGTTTGGTGCTCTGGGTCTCACTGTGTTTGGTGGTCTGGGTCTCTCTGTGTTTGGTGCTCTGGGTCTCTCTGTATTTGGTGCTCTGGGTCTCACTGTGTTTGGTGCTCTCGGTCTCTCTGTGTTTGGTGCTCTGGGTCTCACTGTGTTTGATGCTTTCGGTCTCACTGTGTTTGGTGCTCTGGGTCTCACTGTGTTTGGTGCTCTGGGTCTCATTTTGTTTGGTGCTCTGGGTCTCACTGTGTTTGGTTCTCTGGGTCTCACTGTGTTTGGTGCTCTGGGTCTCACTGTGTTTGGTGCTCTGGGTCTCACTGTTATTGGTGCTCTGGGTCTCACTCTGATTGGTGCTCTGGGTTTCACTGTGTTTGGTGCTCTGGGTCTCTCTGTGTTTGGTGCTCTGGGTCTCTCTGTGTTTGGTGCTCTGGGTCTCTCTGTGTTTGGTGCTCTGGGTCTCACTGTTATTGGTGCTCTGGGTCTCACTCTGATTGGTGCTCTGGGTTTCACTGTGTTTGGTGCTCTGGGTCTCTCTGTGTTTGGTGCTCTGGGTCTCTCTGTTTGGTGCTCTGGGTATCACTGTCTTTGGTGCTCTGAATCTCATTGTGTTTGGTGCTCTGGGTCTCACTGTGTTTTGTGCTCTGGATCTCTCTGTGTTTGTTGCTCTGGGTCTCTCTGTGTTTGGTGCTCTGGGTCTCTCTGTGTTTTGTGCACTGTGTCTCACTGTGTTTGGTGCTCTGGGTCTCTCTGTGTTTGGTGCTCTGGGTCTCACTGTGTTTGGTGCTCTGGGTCTCTGTGTTTGATGCTCTGAGTCTCACTGTATTGATGCTCTGGGTCTCACTGTGTTTGCTGCTCTGTGTGTCACTGTGTTTGGTTCTCTGCGTCTCTCTGTGTTTGGTGCTCTGGGTCTCTCTGTGTTTGGTGCTCTGGGTCTCTCTGTGTTTGGTGCTCTGGGTCTCACTATGTTTGGTGCTCTCAGTCTCACTCTGTTTGGTGCTCTGTGTCTCTCTGTGTTTGGTGCTCTGGGTCTCACTGTGTTTGGTGCTCTGTGTCTCTCTGTGTTTGGTGCTCTGGGTCTCACTGTGTTTGGTTCTCTGGGTCTCTCTGTGTTTGTTGCTCTGAGTCTCACTGTGTTTGGTGCTCTGTGTCTCTCTGTGTTTGGTGCTCTGGGTCTCACTGTGTTTGGTGCTCTGGGTCTCACTGTGTTTGGTGCTCTGGGTCTCTCTGTGTTTGGTGCTCTGGGTCTCTCTGTGTTTGGTGCTCTGGGACTCACTGTGTTTGGTGCTCTGAGTCTCTCTGTGTTTGGTGCTCTGGGTCTCACTGTGTTTGGTGCTCTGGGTCTCACTGTGTTTGGTGGTCTGGGTCTCTCTGTGTTTGGTGCTCTGGGTCTCTCTGTATTTGGTGCTCTGGGTCTCACTGTGTTTGGTGCTCTGGGTCTCACTGTGTTTGGTGCTCTGGGTCTCAATGTGTTTGGTGCTCTGGGTCTCACAGTGTTTGGTGCTCTGGGTCTCACAGTGTTTGGTGCTCTGGTTCTCTCTGTGTTTGGTGCTCTGGGTCTCTCTGTGTTTGGTGCTCTGGGTCTCACTGTGTTTGGTGCTTTGGGTCTCACTGTGTTTGGTGCTCTGTGTCTCACTGTGTCTGGTGCTCTGTGTCTCTCTGTGTTTGGTGCTCTGGGTCTCTCTGTGTTTGGTGCTCTGGGTCTCTGTGTTTGGTGCTCTGGGTCTCTCTGTGTTTGGTGCTCTGGGTGTTATTGTGTTGGTGCTCTGGGTCTCTCTGTGTTTGGTGCTCTGGGTCTCACTGTGTTTGGTGCTCTGGGTCTCACTGTGTTTGGTGCTCTGGGTCTCTCTGTGTTTGGTGCTCTGGGCCTCTCTGTATTTGGTGCTCTGGGTCTCGCTGTGTTTGGTGCTCTGGGTCTCACTGTGTTTGGTGCTCTGGGGCTCACTGTGTTTGGTGCTCTGGGTCTCTGTGTTTGGTGCTCTGGGTCTCACTGTGTTTAGTGCCATGGGTCTCACTGTGTTTGTTGCTCTGGGTCTCTCTGTGTTTGGTGCTCTGGGTCTCTCTGTGTTTGGTGCTCTGTGTCTCTCTGTGTTTGGTGCTCTGGGTCTCACTGTGTTTGGTGCTCTGGGTCTCACTGTGTTTGGTGCTCTGCGTCTCACTGTGTTTGGTGCTCTGGGTCTCTCTGTGTTTGGTGCTCTGGGTCTCACTGTGTTTGGTGCTCTGTGTCTCTCTGTGTTTGGTGCTCTGAGTCTCTCTATGTTTGGTGCTCTGGGTCTCACTGTGTTTGGTGCTCTGGGTCTCACTGTGTTTGGTGCTCTGGGTCTCACTGTGTTTGGTGCTCTGGGTCTCTCTGTGTTTGGTGCACTGGGTCTCACTGTGTTTGGTGCTCTGGGTCTCACTGTGTTTGGTGTTCTGGGTCTCTCAGTGTTTGATGCTCTGGCTCTCTCTGTGTTTGGTGCTCTGGCTCTCTCTGTGTTTGGTGCTCGGGGTCTCACTGTGTTTGGTGCTCTGGGTCTCACTGTGTTTGGTCCTCTGTGTCTCTCTGTGTTTGGTGCTCTGGGTCTCACTGTGTTTGGTGCTCTGGGTCTCTGTGTTTGGTGCTCTGGGTCTCTCTGTGTTTGGTGCTCTGCGTGTCATTGTGTTTGGTGCTCTGGGTCTCTCTGTGTTTGGTGCTCTGGGTCTCACTGTGTTTGGTGCTCTGGGTCTCACTGTGTTTGGTGCTCTGGGTCTCTCTGTGTTTGGTGCTCTGGGTCTCTCTGTATTTGGTGCTCTGGGTCTCGCTGTGTTTGGTGCTCTGGGTCTCACTGTGTTTGGTGCTCTGGGTCTCACTGTGTTTGGTGCTCTGGGTCTCACTCTGTTTAGTGCCATGGGTCTCACTGTGTTTGTTGCTCCGGGTCTCACAGTGTTTGGTGCTCTGGGTCTCACAGTGTTTGGTGCTCTGGTTCTCTCTGTGTTTGGTGCTCTGGGTCTCTCTGTGTTTGGTGCTCTGGGTCTCACTGTGTTTGGTGCTTTGGGTCTCACTGTGTTTGGTGCTCTGTGTCTCACTGTGTCTGGTGCTCTGTGTCTCTCTGTGTTTGGTGCTCTGGGTCTCTCTGTGTTTGGTGCTCTGGGTCTCTGTGTTTGGTGCTCTGGGTCTCTCTGTGTTTGGTGCTCTGGGTGTTATTGTGTTGGTGCTCTGGGTCTCTCTGTGTTTGGTGCTCTGGGTCTCACTGTGTTTGGTGCTCTGGGTCTCACTGTGTTTGGTGCTCTGGGTCTCTCTGTGTTTGGTGCTCTGGGCCTCTCTGTATTTGGTGCTCTGGGTCTCGCTGTGTTTGGTGCTCTGGGTCTCACTGTGTTTGGTGCTCTGGGGCTCACTGTGTTTGGTGCTCTGGGTCTCTGTGTTTGGTGCTCTGGGTCTCACTGTGTTTAGTGCCATGGGTCTCACTGTGTTTGTTGCTCTGGGTCTCTCTGTGTTTGGTGCTCTGGGTCTCTCTGTGTTTGGTGCTCTGTGTCTCTCTGTGTTTGGTGCTCTGGGTCTCACTGTGTTTGGTGCTCTGGGTCTCACTGTGTTTGGTGCTCTGCGTCTCACTGTGTTTGGTGCTCTGGGTCTCTCTGTGTTTGGTGCTCTGGTTCTCACTGTGTTTGGTGCTCTGTGTCTCTCTGTGTTTGGTGCTCTGAGTCTCTCTATGTTTGGTGCTCTGGGTCTCACTGTGTTTGGTGCTCTGGGTCTCACTGTGTTTGGTGCTCTGGGTCTCACTGTGTTTGGTGCTCTGGGTCTCTCTGTGTTTGGTGCACTGGGTCTCACTGTGTTTGGTGCTCTGGGTCTCACTGTGTTTGGTGTTCTGGGTCTCTCAGTGTTTGATGCTCTGGCTCTCTCTGTGTTTGGTGCTCTGGCTCTCTCTGTGTTTGGTGCTCGGGGTCTCACTGTGTTTGGTGCTCTGGGTCTCACTGTGTTTGGTCCTCTGTGTCTCTCTGTGTTTGGTGCTCTGGGTCTCACTGTGTTTGGTGCTCTGGGTCTCTGTGTTTGGTGCTCTGGGTCTCTCTGTGTTTGGTGCTCTGCGTGTCATTGTGTTTGGTGCTCTGGGTCTCTCTGTGTTTGGTGCTCTGGGTCTCACTGTGTTTGGTGCTCTGGGTCTCACTGTGTTTGGTGCTCTGGGTCTCTCTGTGTTTGGTGCTCTGGGTCTCTCTGTATTTGGTGCTCTGGGTCTCGCTGTGTTTGGTGCTCTGGGTCTCACTGTGTTTGGTGCTCTGGGTCTCACTGTGTTTGGTGCTCTGGGTCTCACTCTGTTTAGTGCCATGGGTCTCACTGTGTTTGTTGCTCCGGGTCTCTCTGTGTTTGGTGCTCCGGGTCTCTCTGTGTTTGGTGCACTGGGTCTCTCTGTGTTTGGTGCTCTGGGTCTCACTGTGTTTGGTGCTTTGGGTCTCACTGTGTTTGGTGCTCTGGGTCTCACTGTGTTTGGTGCTCTGGGTCTCATTTTTTTTGGTGCACTGGGTCTCACTGTGTTTGATACTCTGGGTCTCACTGTGTTTGGTGCTCTGGGTCTCACTGTGTCTGGTGCTCTGGGTCTCTCTGTGTTTGGTGCTCTGGGTCTCACTGTGTATGGTGCTCTGGGTCTCACTGTGTTTGGTGTTCTGTGTCTCTCTGTGTTTCATGCTCTGGGTCTCACTGTGTTTGGTGCTCTGTGTCTCTCTGTGTTTGGTGCTCTGGGTCTCACTGTGTTTGGTCCTCTGTGTCTCACTGTGTTTAGTGCTCTGGGTCTCATTTTGTATTGGTCCTCTGGGTCTCTCTGTGTTTGGTGCTCTGGTTCTCACTGTGTTTGGTTCTCTGGGTCTCACTGTGTTTGGTGCTCTGTGTCACTCTGTGTTTGGTGCTCTGGGTTTCACTGTGTTTGGTGCTCTGGGTCTCTCTGTATTTGGTGCTCTGGGTCTCTCTGTGTTTGGTGCTCTGGGTATCACTGTGTTTGGTGCTCTGGGTCTCTCTGTGTTTGGTGCTCTGGGTCTCACTGTGTTTGGTGCTCTGGGTCTCACTGTCTTTGGTGCTCTGAGTCTCACTGTGTTTGGTGCTCTGGGTCTCTCTGTGTTTGTTACTCTGAGTCTCACTGTGTTTTGTGCTCTGGGTCTCTCTGTGTTTGGTGCTCTGGGTCTCTCTGTATTTGGTGCTCTGGGTCTCACTGTGTTTGGTGCTCTGGGTCTCACTGTGTTTGGTGGTCTGGGTCTCTCTGTATTTGGTGCTCTGGGTCTCACTGTGTTTGGTGCTCTGGGTCTCACTGTGTTTGGTGCTCTGGGTCTCACTGTGTTTGGTGCTCTGGGTCTCACTGTGTTTGGTCTTCTGGGTCTCACTGTGTTTGGTGGTCTGGGTCTCTCTGTGTTTGGTGCTCTGGGTCTCTCTGTATTTGGTGCTCTGGGTCTCACTGTGTTTGGTGCTCTGGGTCTCACTGTGTTTGGTGCTCTGGGTCTCACTGTGTTTGGTGCTTTCGGTCTCACTGTGTTTGGTGCTCTGGGCCTCTCTGTGTTTGGTGCTCTGGGTCTCACTGTGTTTGGTGCTCTGGGTCTCACTGTGTTTGGTGGTCTGGGTCTCTCTGTGTTTGGTGCTCTGGGTCTCTCTGTATTTGGTGCTCTGGGTCTCACTGTGTTTGGTGCTCTCGGTCTCTCTGTGTTTGTTGCTCTGGGTCTCACTGTGTTTGATGCTTTCGGTCTCACTGTGTTTGGTGGTCTGGGTCTCAGTTTGTTTGGTGCTCTGGGTCTCACTGTGTTTGGTTCTCTGGGTCTCACTGTGTTTGGTGCTCTGGGTCTCACTGTGTTTGGTGCTCTGGGTCTCACTGTGATTGGTGCTCTGGGTCTCACTGTGATTGGTGCTCTGGGTTTCACTGTGTTTGGTGCTCTGGGTCTCTCTGTGTTTGGTGCTCTGGGTCTCTCTGTGTTTGGTGCTGTGGGTCTCACTGTGTTTGGTGCTCTGGGTCTCTCTGTGTTTGGTGCTCTGGGTCTCTCTGTGTTTGGTGCTCTGGGTCTCACTGTCTTTGGTGCTCTGAGTCTCACTGTGTTTGGTGCTCTGGGTCTCACTGTGTTTTGTGCTCTGGATCTCTCTGTGTTTGTTGCTCTGGGTCTCTCTGTGTTTGGTGCTCTGGGTCTCTCTGTGTTTGGTGCTCTGGGTCTCACTGTGTTTGGTGCTCTGGGTCTCTGTGTTTGATGCTCTGAGTTTCACTGTATTGATGCTCTGGGTCTCACCGTCTTTGGTGCTCTGGGTGTCACTGTGTTTGGTGCTCTGGGTCTCACTGTGTTTGGTGCTCTGGGTCTCTCTGTGTTTGGTGCTCTGTGTCTCACTGTGTTTGGTGCTCTGAGTCTCTCTGAGTTTGGTTCTCTGGGTCTCTCTGTGTTTGGTGCTCTGGGTCTCTCTGTGTTTGGTGCTCTGGGTCTCTCTGTGTTTGGTGCTCTGGGTCTCACTGTGTTTGGTGCTCTCAGTCTCACTGTTTTTGGTGCTCTGGGTCTCACTGTGTTTGGTGCTCTGGGTCTCACTGTGTTTGGTGCTCTGGGTCTCACTGTGTTTGGTGCTCTGAGTCTCACTGTGTTTGGTGCTCTGGGTCTCACTGTGTTTGGTGCTTTCGGTCTCACTGTGTTTGGTGCTCTGGGCCTCTCTGTGTTTGGTGCTCTGGGTCTCACTGTGTTTGGTGCTCTCGGTCTCTCTGTGTTTGGTGCTCTGGGTCTCACTGTGTTTGATGCTTTCGGTCTCACTGTGTTTGGTGCTCTGGGTCTCACTGTGTTTGGTGCTCTGGGTCTCATTTTGTTTGGTGCTCTGGGTCTCACTGTGTTTGGTTCTCTGTGTCTCACTGTGTTTGGTGCTCTGGGTCTCACTGTGTTTGGTGCTCTGGGTCTCACTGTGATTGGTGCGCTGGATCTCACTGTGATTGGTGCTCTGGGTTTCACTGTGTTTGGTGCTCTGGGTCTCTCTGTGTTTGGTGCTCTGGGTCTCTCTGTGTTTGGTGCTGTGGGTCTCACTGTGTTTGGTGCTCTGAGTCTCTCTGAGTTTGGTTCTCTGGTTCTCTCTGTGTTTGGTGCTCTGGGTCTCTCTGTGTTTGGTGCTCTGGGTCTCACTATGTTTGGTGCTCTCAGTCTCACTGTGTTTGGTGCTCTGTGTCTCTCTGTGTTTGGTGCTCTGGGTCTCACTGTGTTTGGTGCTCTGTGTCTCTCTGTGTTTGGTGCTCTGGGTCTCACTGTGTTTGGTTCTCTGGGTCTCTCTGTGTTTGTTGCTCTGAGTCTCACTGTGTTTGGTGCTCTGTGTCTCTCTGTGTTTGGTGCTCTGGGTCTCACTGTGTTTGGTGCTCTGGGTCTCACTGTGTTTGGTGCTCTGGGTCTCTCTGTGTTTGGTGCTCTGGGTCTCTCTGTGTTTGGTGCTCTGGGACTCACTGTGTTTGGTGCTCTGAGTCTCTCTGTGTTTGGTGCTCTGGGTCTCACTGTGTTTGGTGCTCTGGGTCTCACTGTGTCTGGTGCTCTGTGTCTCTCTGTGTTTGGTGCTCTGGGTCTCTCTGTGTTTGGTGCTCTGGGTCTCTGTGTTTGGTGCTCTGGGTCTCTCTGTGTTTGGTGCTCTGGGTGTCATTGTGTTTGGTGCTCTGGTTCTCTCTGTGTTTGGTGCTCTGGGTCTCACTGTGTTTGGTGCTCTGGGTCTCACTGTGTTTGGTGCTCTGGGTCTCTCTGTGTTTGGTGCTCTGGGTCTCTCTGTATTTGGTGCTCTGGGTCTCGCTGTGTTTGGTGCTCTAGGTCTCACTGTGTTTGGTGCTCTGGGTCTCACTGTGTTTGGTGCTCTGGGTCTCTGTGTTTGGTGCTCTGGGTCTCTCTGTGTTTGGTGCTCTGGGTCTCACTGTGTTTGGTGCTCTGGGTCTCACTCTGTTTGGTGTTCTGTGTCTCTCTGTGTTTGATGCTCTGGGTCTCACTGTGTTTGGTGCTCTGGCTCTCTCTGTGTTTGGTGCTCGGGGTCTCACTGTGTTTGGTGCTCTGGGTCTCACTGTGTTTGGTCCTCTGTGTCTCACTATGTTTGTTGCTCTGGGTCTCTCTGTGTTTGGTGCTCTGGGTCTCTCTGTGTTTGGTGCTCTGGGTCTCTCTGTGTTTGGTGCTCTGGGTCTCACTGTGTTTGGTGCTTTGGGTCTCACTGTGTTTGGTGCTCTGGGTCTCACTGTGTTTGTTGCTCTGGGTCTCATTTTTTTTGGTGCTCTGGGTCTCACTGTGTTTGATGCTCTGGGTCTCACTGTGTTTGGTGCTCTGGGTCTCACTGTGTCTGGTGCTCTGGGTCTCTCTGTGTTTGGTGCTCTGGGTCTCACTGTGTTTGGTGCTCTGGGTCTCACTGTGTTTGGTGTTCTGTGTCTCACTGTGTTTGGTCCTCTGTGTCTCACTGTGTTTGGTGCTCTGGGTCTCACTGTGTTTGGTGCTCTGGGTCTCTCTGTGTTTGTTGCTCCGAGTCTCTCTGTGCTTGATGCTGTGGGTCGCACTGTGTTTGGTGCTCTGTGTCTCTCTGTGTTTGGTGCTCTGGGTTTCACTGTGTTTGGTGCTCTGGCTCTCTCTGTGTTTGGTGCTCTGGGTCTCTCTGTGTTTGGTGCTCTGGGTCTCTCTGTGTTTGGTGCTCTGGGTCTCTCTGTGTTTGGTGCTCTGGGTCTCTCTGTGTTTGGTGCTCTGGGTCTCACTGTCTTTGGTGCTCTGTGTCTCACTGTGTTTGGTGCTCTGGGTCTCTCTGTGTTTGTTACTCTGAGTCTCACTGTGTTTGATGCTCTGTGTCTCTCTGTGTTTGGTGCTCTGGGTCTCTCTGTGTTTGGTGCTTTGGGTCTCACTGTGTTTGGTGCTTTGGGTCTCACTGTGTTTGGTGGTCTGGGTCTCTCTGTGTTTGGTGGTCTGGATCTCTCTGTGTTTGGTGCTCTGGGTCTCTCTGTATTTGGTGCTCTGTGCCTCTCTGTGTTTGGTGCTCCGGGTCTCACTGTGTTTGGTGCTCTGGGTCTCACTGTGTTTGGTGGTCTGGGTCTCTCTGTGTTTGGTGCTCTGGGTCTCTCTGTATTTGGTGCTCTGGGTCTCCCTGTGTTTTGTGCTCTGGGTCTCTCTGTGTTTGGTGCTCTGAGTCTCTCTCTATTTGGTGCGCTGGGTCTCACTGTGTTTGGTGCTCTGGGTCTCACTGTGTTTGGTGGTCTGGGTCTCTCTGTGTTTGGTGCTCTGGGTCTCTCTGTATTTGGTGCTCTGGGTCTCAATGTGTTTGGTGCTCTGGGTCTCACTGTGTTTGGTGCTCTGGGTCTCACTGTGTTTGGTGCTTTCGGTCTCACTGTGTTTGGTGCTCTGGGCCTCTCTGTGTTTGGTGCTCTGGGTCTCACTGTGTTTGGTGCTCTGGGTCTCACTGTGTTTGGTGGTCTGGGTCTCTCTGTGTTTGGTGCTCTGGGTCTCTCTGTATTTGGAGCTCTGGGTCTCACTGTGTTTGGTGCTCTCGGTCTCTCTGTGTTTGGTGCTCTGGGTCTCACTGTGTTTGATGCTTTCGGTCTCACTGTGTTTGGTGCTCTGGGTCTCACTGTGTTTGATGCTCTGGGTCTCATTTTGTTTGGTGCTCTGGGTCTCACTGTGTTTGGTTCTCTGGGTCTCACTGTGTTTGGTGCTCTGGGTCTCACTGTGTTTGGTGCTCTGGGTCTCACTGTGATTGGTGCTCTGGGTCTCACTGTGATTGGTGCTCTGGGTTTCACTGTGTTTGGTGCTCTGGGTCTCTCTGTGTTTGGTGCTCTGGGTCTCTCTGTGTTTGGTGCTGTGGCTCTCACTGTGTTTGGTGCTCTGGGTCTCTCTGTGTTTGGTGCTCTGGGTCTCTCTGTGTTTGGAGCTCTGGGTCTCTCTGTGTTTGGTGCTCTGGGTCTCACTGTGTTTGGTGCTCTGGGTCTCTGTGTTTGATGCTCTGAGTCTCACTGTATTGATGTTCTGGGTCTCACTGTGTTTGGTGCTCTGGGTGTCACTGTGTTTGGTGCTCTGGGTCTCACTGTGTTTGGTGCTCTGGGTCTCTCTGTGTTTGGTGCTCTGGGTCTCACTGTGTTTGGTGCTCTGAGTCTCTCTGAGTTTGGTTCTCTGGGTCTCTCTGTGTTTGGTGCTCTGGGTCTCTCTGTGTTTGGTGCTCTGGGTCTCACTGTGTTTGGTGCTCTCAGTCTCACTGTTTTTGGTGCTCTGGGTCTCACTGTGTTTGGTGCTCTGGGTCTCACTGTGTTTGGTGGTCTGGGTCTCTCTGTGTTTGGTGCTCTGGGTCTCTCTGTATTTGGTGCTTTCGGTCTCACTGTGTTTGGTGCTCTGGGCCTCTCTGTGTTTGGTGCTCTGGGTCTCACTGTGTTTGGTGCTCTGGGTCTCACTGTGTTTGGTGGTCTGGGTCTCTCTGTGTTTGGTGCTCTGGGTCTCTCTGTATTTGGTGCTCTGGGTCTCACTGTGTTTGGTGCTCTCGGTCTCTCTGTGTTTGGTGCTCTGGGTCTCACTGTGTTTGATGCTTTCGGTCTATCTGTGTTTGGTGCTCTGGGTCTCACTGTGTTTGGTGCTCTGGGTGTCACTGTGTTTGGTGCTCTGGGTCTCACTGTGTTTGGTGCTCTGGGTCTCTCTGTGTTTGGTGCTCTGGGTCTCACTGTGTTTGGTGCTCTGAGTCTCTCTGAGTTTGGTTCTCTGGGTCTCTCTGTGTTTGGTGCTCTGGGTCTCTCTGTGCTGGTGCTCTGGGTCACTCTGTGTTTGGTGCTCTGGGTCTCACTGTGTTTGGTGCTCTCAGTCTCACTGTTTTTGGTGCTCTGGGTCTCACTGTGTTTGGTGCTCTGGGTCTCACTGTGTTTGGTGGTCTGGGTCTCTCTGTGTTTGGTGCTCTGGGTCTCTGTGTATTTGGTGCTCTGGGTCTCACTGTGTTTGGTGCTCTGAGTCACACTGTGTTTGGTGCTCTGGGTCTCACTGTGTTTGGTGCTTTCGGTCTCACTGTGTTTGGTGCTCTGGGCCTCTCTGTGTTTGGTGCTCTGGGTCTCACTGTGTTTGGTGCTCTGGGTCTCACTGTGTTTGTTGGTCTGGGTCTCTCTGTGTTTGGTGCTTTGGGTCTCTCTGTGTTTGGTGCTGTGGGTCTCACTGTGTTTGGTGCTCTGGGTCTCTCTGTGTTTGGTGCTCTGGGTCTCTCTGTGTTTGGTGCTCTGGGTCTCACTGTCTTTGGTGCTCTGAGTCTCACTGTGTTTGGTGCTCTGGGTCTCACTGTGTTTTGTGCTCTGGATCTCTCTGTGTTTGTTGCTCTGGGTCTCTCTGTGTTTGGTGCTCTGGGTCTCTCTGTGTTTTGTGCACTGTGTCTCACTGTGTTTGGTGCTCTGGGTCTCTCTGTGTTTGGTGCTCTGGGTCTCACTGTGTTTGGTGCTCTGGGTCTCTGTGTTTGATGCTCTGAGTCTCACTGTATTGATGCTCTGGGTCTCACTGTGTTTGGTGCTCTGGGTGTCACTGTGTTTGGTGCTCTGGGTCTCACTGTGTTTGGTGCTCTGGGTCTCTCTGTGTTTGGTGCTCTGGGTCTCACTGTGTTTGGTGCTCTGAGTCTCTCTGAGTTTGGTTCTCTGGGTCTCTCTGTGTTTGGTGCTCTGGGTCTCACTATGTTTGGTGCTCTCAGTCTCACTGTGTTTGGTGCTCTGTGTCTCTCTGTGTTTGGTGCTCTGGGTCTCACTGTGTTTGGTGCTCTGTGTCTCTCTGTGTTTGGTGCTCTGGGTCTCACTGTGTTTGGTTCTCTGGGTCTCTCTGTGTTTGTTGCTCTGAGTCTCACTGTGTTTGGTGCTCTGTGTCTCTCTGTGTTTGGTGCTCTGGGTCTCACTGTGTTTGGTGCTCTGGGTCTCTCTGTGTTTGGTGCTCTGGGTCTCTCTGTGTTTGGTGCTCTGGGACTCACTGTGTTTGGTGCTCTGAGTCTCTCTGTGTTTGGTGCTCTGGGTCTCACTGTGTTTGGTGCTCTGGGTCTCACTGTGTTTGGTGGTCTGGGTCTCTCTGTGTTTGGTGCTCTGGGTCTCTCTGTATTTGGTGCTCTGGGTCTCACTGTGTTTGGTGCTCTGGGTCTCACTGTGTTTGGTGCTCTGGGTCTCAATGTGTTTGGTGCTCTGGGTCTCACAGTGTTTGGTGCTCTGGGTCTCACAGTGTTTGGTGCTCTGGTTCTCTCTGTGTTTGGTGCTCTGGGTCTCTCTGTGTTTGGTGCTCTGGGTCTCACTGTGTTTGGTGCTTTGGGTCTCACTGTGTTTGGTGCTCTGTGTCTCACTGTGTCTGGTGCTCTGTGTCTCTGCGTTTGGTGCTCTGGGTCTCTCTGTGTTTGGTGCTCTGGGTCTCTCTGTGTTTGGTGCTCTGGGTCTCACTGTGTTTGGTGCTCTGGGTCTCTCTGTGTTTGGTGCTCTGGGTCTCACTGTGTTTGGTGCTCTTGGTCTCTCTGTGTTTGGTGCTCTGGGTCTCACTGTGTTTGGTGCTCTGGGTCTCTCTGTGTTTGGTGCTCTGGGTCTCTCTGTGTTTGGTGCTCTGGGTCTCACTGTGTTTGGTGCTCTGGGTCTCTCTGTGTTTGGTGCTCTGGGTCTCTGCGTTTGGTGCTCTGGGTCTCTCTGTGTTTGGTGCTCTGGGTGTCATTGTGTTTGGTGCTCTGGGTCTCTCTGTGTTTGGTGCTCTGGGTCTCACTGTGTTTGGTGCTCTGGGTCTCACTGTGTTTGGTGCTCTGGGTCTCTCTGTGTTTGGTGCTCTGGGTCTCACTGTGTTTAGTGCCATGGGTCTCACTGTGTTTGTTGCTCTGGGTCTCTCTGTGTTTGGTGCTCTGGGTCTCTCTGTGTTTGGTGCTCTGGGTCTCACTGTGTTTGGTGCTCTGGGTCTCTCTGTGTTTGGTGCTCTGGGTCTCACTGTGTTTGGTGCTCTGTGTCTCTCTGTGTTTGGTGCTCTGGGTCTCTCTGTGTTTGGTGCTCTGGGTCTCACTGTGTTTGGTGCTCTGGGTCTCACTGTGTTTGGTGCTCTGGGTCTCACTGTGTTTGGTCCTCTGTGTCTCACTGTGTTTGGTGCTCTGGGTCTCACTGTGTTTGGTGCTTTGGGTCTCACTGTGTTTGGTGCTCTGGGTCTCACTGTGTTTGGTGCTCTGGGTCTCTCTGTGTTTGGTGCTCTGGGTCTCTCTGTGTTTGGTGCTCTGGGTCTCTGTGTTTGGTGCTCTGGGTCTCTCTGTGTTTGGTGCTCTGGGTGTCATTGTGCTTGGTGCTCTGGGTCTCTCTGTGTTTGGTGCTCTGGGTCTCACTGTGTTTGGTGCTCTGGGTCTCACTGTGTTTGGTGCTCTGGGTCGCTCTGTGTTTGGTGCTCTGGGTCTCTCTGTATTTGGTGCTCTGGGTCTCGCTGTGTTTGGTGCTCTGGGTCTCACTGTGTTTGGTGCTCTGGGTCTCACTGTGTTTGGTGCTCTGGGTCTCTGTGTTTGGTGCTCTGGGTCTCTCTGTGTTTGGTGCTCTGGGTCTCACTGTGTTTAGTGCCATGGGTCTCACTGTGTTTGTTGCTCTGGGTCTCTCTGTGTTTGGTGCTCTGGGTCTCTCTGTGTTTGGTGCTCTGGGTCTCTCTGTGTTTGGTGCTCTGGGTCTCACTGTGTTTGGTGCTTTGGGTCTCACTGTGTTTGGTGCTCTGGGTCTCACTGTGTTTGGTGCTCTGGGTCTCATTTTTTTTGATGCTCTGGGTCTCTCTGTGTTTGGTGCTCTGGGTCTCTCTGTGTTTGGTGCTCTGGGTCTCACTGTGTTTGGTGCTTTGGGTCTCACTGTGTTTGGTGCTCTGGGTCTCTCTGTGTTTGGTGCTCTGGGTCTCTCTGTGTTTGGTGCTCTGGGTCTCACTGTGTTTGGTGCTCTGGGTCTCACTGTGTTTGGTGTTCTGTGTCTCTCTGTGTTTCATGCTCTGGGTCTCACTGTGTTTGATGCTCTGTGTCTCTCTGTGTTTGGTGCTCGGGGTCTCACTGTGTTTGGTGCTCTGGGTCTCACTGTGTTTGGTCCTCTGTGTCTCACTGTGTTGGGTGCTCTGGGTCTCATTTTGTATTGGTCCTCTGGGTCTCTCTGTGTTTGGTGCTCTGGTTCTCACTGTGTTTGGTGCTCTGGGTCTCACTGTGTTTGGTGCTCTGGGTCACTCTGTGTTTGGTGCTCTGGGTCTCACTGTGTTTGGTGCTCTGGGTCTCTCTGTGTTTGTTGCTCCGAGTCTCTCTGTGTTTGATGCTCTGGGTCGCACTGTGTTTGGTGCTCTGTGTCACTCTGTGTTTGGTGCTCTGGGTTTCACTGTGTTTGATGCTCTGGGTCTCTCTTTGTTTGGTGCTCTGGGTCTCTCTGTGTTGGTGCTCTGGGTCTCACTGTGTTTGGTGCTCTGGGTCTCTCTGTGTTTGGTGCTCTGGATCTCACTGTGTTTGGTGCTCTGGGTCTCACTGTCTTTGTTGCTCTGAGTCTCACTGTGTTTGGTGCTCTGGGTCTCTCTGTGTTTGTTACTCTGAGTCTCACTGTGTTTTGTGCTCTGGGTCTCTCTGTGTTTGGTGCTCTGGGTCTCTCTGTATTTGGTGCTCTGGGTCTCACTGTGTTTGGTGCTCTGGGTCTCACTGTGTTTGGTGGTCTGGGTCTCTCTGTGTTTGGTGCTCTGGGTCTCTCTGTATTTGGTGCTCTGGGTCTCACTGTGTTTGGTGCTCTGGGTCTCACTGTGTTTGGTGCTCTGGGTCTCACTGTGTTTGGTGCTTTCGGTCTCACTGTGTTTGGTGCTCTGGGCCTCTCTGTGTTTGGTGCTCTGGGTCTCACTGTGTTTGGTGCTCTGGGTCTCACTGTGTTTGGTGGTCTGGGTCTCTCTGTGTTTGGTGCTCTGGGTCTCTCTGTATTTGGTGCTCTGGGTTTCACTGTGTTTGGTGCTCTCGGTCTCTCTGTGTTTGGTGCTCTGGGTCTCACTGTGTTTGATGCTTTCGGTCTCACTGTGTTTGATGCTCTGGGTCTCACTGTGTTTGGTGGTCTGGGTCTCATTTTGTTTGGTGCTCTGGGTCTCACTGTGTTTGGTTCTCTGGGTCTCACTGTGTTTGGTGCTCTGGGTCTCACTGTGTTTGGTGCTCTGTGTCTCACTGTGATTGGTGCTCTGGGTCTCACTGTGATTGGTGCTCTGGGTTTCACTGTGTTTGGTGCTCTGGGTCTCTCTGTGTTTGGTGCTCTGGGTCTCTCTGTGTTTGGTGCTGTGGGTCTCACTGTGTTTGGTGCTCTGGGTCTCTCTGTGTTTGGTGCTCTGGGTCTCACTGTGTTTGGTGCTCTGGGTCTCACTGTGTTTGGTCCTCTGTGTCTCACTGTGTTTGGTGCTCTGGGTCTCACTGTGTTTGGTGCTTTGGGTCTCACTGTGTTTGGTGCTCTGGGTCTCACTGTGTTTGGTGCTCTGTGTCTCTCTGTGTTTGGTGCTCTGGGTCTCTCTGTGTTTGGTGCTCTGGGTCTCTGTGTTTGGTGCTCTGGGTCTCTCTGTGTTTGGTGCTCTGGGTGTCATTGTGTTTGGTGCTCTGGGTCTCTCTGTGTTTGGTGCTCTGGGTCTCACTGTGTTTGGTGCTCTGGGTCTCTCTGTGTTTGGTGCTCTGGGTCTCTCTGTATTTGGTGCTCTGGGTCTCGCTGTGTTTGATGCTCTGGGTCTCACTGTGTTTGGTGCTCTGGGTCTCACTGTGTTTGGTGCTCTGGGTCTCTGTGTTTGGTGCTCTGGGTCTCTCTGTGTTTGGTGCTCTGGGTCTCACTGTGTTTAGTGCCATGGGTCTCACTGTGTTTGTTGCTCTGGGTCTCTCTGTGTTTGGTGCTCTGGGTCTCACTGTGTTTGGTGCTTTGGGTCTCACTGTGTTTGGTGCTCTGGGTCTCACTGTGTTTGGTGCTCTGGGTCTCATTTTTTTTGGTGCACTGGGTCTCACTGTGTTTGATGCTCTGGGTCTCACTGTGTTTGGTGCTCTGGGTCTCACTGTGTCTGGTGCTCTGGGTCTCTCTGTGTTTGGTGCTCTGGGTCACTCTGTGTTTGTTGCTCTGGGTCTCACTGTGTTTGGTGCTCTGGGTCTCATTTTGTATTGGTCCTCTGGGTCTCTCTGTGTTTGGTGCTCTGGTTCTCACTGTGTTTGGTGCTCTGGGTCTCACTGTGTTTGGTGCTCTGGGTCACTCTGTGTTTGTTGCTCCGAGTCTCTCTGTGTTTGATGCTGTGTGTCGCACTGTGTTTGGTGCTCTGTGTCACTCTGTGTTTGGTGCTCTGGGCTTCACTGTGTTTGGTGCTCTGGGTCTCTCTGTGTTTGGTGCTCTGGGTCTCTCTGTGTTTGGTGCTCTGGGTCTCACTGTGTTTGGTGCTCTGGGTCTCTCTGTGTTTGGTGCTCTGGATCTCACTGTGTTTGGTGCTCTGGGTCTCACTGTCTTTGGTGCTCTGAGTCTCACTGTGTTTGGTGCTCTGGGTCTCTCTGTGTTTGTTACTCTGAGTCTCACTGTGTTTTGTGCTCTGGGTCTCTCTGTGTTTGGTGCTCTGGGTCTCTCTGTATTTGGTGCTCTGGGTCTCACTGTGTTTGGTGCTCTGGGTCTCACTGTGTTTGGTGGTCTGGGTCTCTCTGTGTTTGGTGCTCTGGGTCTCTCTGTATTTGGTGCTCTGGGTCTCACTGTGTTTGGTGCTCTGGGTCTCACTGTGTTTGGTGCTCTGGGTCTCACTGTGTTTGGTGCTTTCGGTCTCACTGTGTTTGGTGCTCTGGGCCTCTCTGTGTTTGGTGCTCTGGGTCTCACTGTGTTTGTTGCTCTGGGTCTCACTGTGTTTGGTGGTCTGGGTCTCTCTGTGTTTGGTGCTCTGGGTCTCTCTGTATTTGGTGCTCTGGGTTTCACTGTGTTTGGTGCTCTCGGTCTCTCTGTGTTTGGTGCTCTGGGTCTCACTGTGTTTGATGCTTTCGGTCTCACTGTGTTTGATGCTCTGGGTCTCACTGTGTTTGGTGGTCTGGGTCTCATTTTGTTTGGTGCTCTGGGTCTCACTGTGTTTGGTTCTCTGGGTCTCACTGTGTTTGGTGCTCTGGGTCTCACTGTGATTGGTGCTCTGGGTCTCACTGTGATTGGTGCTCTGGGTTTCACTGTGTTTGGTGCTCTGGGTCTCTCTGTGTTTGGTGCTCTGGGTCTCTCTGTGTTTGGTGCTGTGGGTCTCACTGTGTTTGGTGCTCTGGGTCTCTCTGTGTTTGGTGCTCTGGGTCTCTCTGTGTTTGGTGCTCTGGGTCTCACTGTCTTTGGTGCTCTGAGTCTCACTGTGTTTGGTGCTCTGGGTCTCACTGTGTTTTGTGCTCTGGATCTCTCTGTGTTTGTTGCTCTGGGTCTCTCTGTGTTTGGTGCTCTGGGTCTCTCTGTGTTTGGTGCTCTGGGTCTCTCTGTGTTTGGTGCTCTGGGTCTCTCTGTGTTTGGTGCTCTGGGTCTCACTGTGTTTGGTGCTCTGGGTCTCACTGTGTTTGGTGTTCTGTGTCTCTCTGTGTTTCATGCTCTGGGTCTCACTGTGTTTGATGCTCTGTGTCTCTCTGTGTTTGGTGCTCGGGGTCTCACTGTGTTTGGTGCTCTGGGTCTCACTGTGTTTGGTCCTCTGTGTCTCACTGTGTTGGGTGCTCTGGGTCTCATTTTGTATTGGTCCTCTGGGTCTCTCTGTGTTTGGTGCTCTGGTTCTCACTGTGTTTGGTGCTCTGGGTCTCACTGTGTTTGGTGCTCTGGGTCACTCTGTGTTTGGTGCTCTGGGTCTCACTGTGTTTGGTGCTCTGGGTCTCTCTGTGTTTGTTGCTCCGAGTCTCTCTGTGTTTGATGCTCTGGGTCGCACTGTGTTTGGTGCTCTGTGTCACTCTGTGTTTGGTGCTCTGGGTTTCACTGTGTTTGATGCTCTGGGTCTCTCTGTGTTTGGTGCTCTGGGTCTCTCTGTGTTGGTGCTCTGGGTCTCACTGTGTTTGGTGCTCTGGGTCTCTCTGTGTTTGGTGCTCTGGATCTCACTGTGTTTGGTGCTCTGGGTCTCACTGTCTTTGGTGCTCTGAGTCTCACTGTGTTTGGTGCTCTGGGTCTCTCTGTGTTTGTTACTCTGAGTCTCACTGTGTTTTGTGCTCTGGGTCTCTCTGTGTTTGGTGCTCTGGGTCTCTCTGTATTTGGTGCTCTGGGTCTCACTGTGTTTGGTGCTCTGGGTCTCACTGTGTTTGGTGGTCTGGGTCTCTCTGTGTTTGGTGCTCTGGGTCTCTCTGTATTTGGTGCTCTGGGTCTCACTGTGTTTGGTGCTCTGGGTCTCACTGTGTTTGGTGCTCTGGGTCTCACTGTGTTTGGTGCTTTCGGTCTCACTGTGTTTGGTGCTCTGGGCCTCTCTGTGTTTGGTGCTCTGGGTCTCACTGTGTTTGGTGCTCTGGGTCTCACTGTGTTTGGTGGTCTGGGTCTCTCTGTGTTTGGTGCTCTGGGTCTCTCTGTATTTGGTGCTCTGGGTTTCACTGTGTTTGGTGCTCTCGGTCTCTCTGTGTTTGGTGCTCTGGGTCTCACTGTGTTTGATGCTTTCGGTCTCACTGTGTTTGATGCTCTGGGTCTCACTGTGTTTGGTGGTCTGGGTCTCATTTTGTTTGGTGCTCTGGGTCTCACTGTGTTTGGTTCTCTGGGTCTCACTGTGTTTGGTGCTCTGGGTCTCACTGTGTTTGGTGCTCTGTGTCTCACTGTGATTGGTGCCCTGGGTCTCACTGTGATTGGTGCTCTGGGTTTCACTGTGTTTGGTGCTCTGGGTCTCTCTGTGTTTGGTGCTCTGGGTCTCTCTGTGTTTGGTGCTGTGGGTCTCACTGTGTTTGGTGCTCTGGGTCTCTCTGTGTTTGGTGCTCTGGGTCTCACTGTGTTTGGTGCTCTGGGTCTCACTGTGTTTGGTCCTCTGTGTCTCACTGTGTTTGGTGCTCTGGGTCTCACTGTGTTTGGTGCTTTGGGTCTCACTGTGTTTGGTGCTCTGGGTCTCACTGTGTTTGGTGCTCTGTGTCTCTCTGTGTTTGGTGCTCTGGGTCTCTCTGTGTTTGGTGCTCTGGGTCTCTGTGTTTGGTGCTCTGGGTCTCTCTGTGTTTGGTGCTCTGGGTGTCATTGTGTTTGGTGCTCTGGGTCTCTCTGTGTTTGGTGCTCTGGGTCTCACTGTGTTTGGTGCTCTGGGTCTCTCTGTGTTTGGTGCTCTGGGTCTCTCTGTATTTGGTGCTCTGGGTCTCGCTGTGTTTGATGCTCTGGGTCTCACTGTGTTTGGTGCTCTGGGTCTCACTGTGTTTGGTGCTCTGGGTCTCTGTGTTTGGTGCTCTGGGTCTCTCTGTGTTTGGTGCTCTGGGTCTCACTGTGTTTAGTGCCATGGGTCTCACTGTGTTTGTTGCTCTGGGTCTCTCTGTGTTTGGTGCTCTGGGTCTCACTGTGTTTGGTGCTTTGGGTCTCACTGTGTTTGGTGCTCTGGGTCTCACTGTGTTTGGTGCTCTGGGTCTCATTTTTTTTGGTGCACTGGGTCTCACTGTGTTTGATGCTCTGGGTCTCACTGTGTTTGGTGCTCTGGGTCTCACTGTGTCTGGTGCTCTGGGTCTCTCTGTGTTTGGTGCTCTGGGTCACTCTGTGTTTGTTGCTCTGGGTCTCACTGTGTTTGGTGCTCTGGGTCTCATTTTGTATTGGTCCTCTGGGTCTCTCTGTGTTTGGTGCTCTGGTTCTCACTGTGTTTGGTGCTCTGGGTCTCACTGTGTTTGGTGCTCTGGGTCACTCTGTGTTTGTTGCTCTGGGTCTCACTGTGTTTGGTGCTCTGCGTCTCTCTGTGTTTGTTGCTCCGAGTCTCTCTGTGTTTGATGCTGTGTGTCGCACTGTGTTTGGTGCTCTGTGTCACTCTGTGTTTGGTGCTCTGGGCTTCACTGTGTTTGGTGCTCTGGGTCTCTCTGTGTTTGGTGCTCTGGGTCTCTCTGTGTTTGGTGCTCTGGGTCTCACTGTGTTTGGTGCTCTGGGTCTCTCTGTGTTTGGTGCTCTGGATCTCACTGTGTTTGGTGCTCTGGGTCTCACTGTCTTTGGTGCTCTGAGTCTCACTGTGTTTGGTGCTCTGGGTCTCTCTGTGTTTGTTACTCTGAGTCTCACTGTGTTTTGTGCTCTGGGTCTCTCTGTGTTTGGTGCTCTGGGTCTCTCTGTATTTGGTGCTCTGGGTCTCACTGTGTTTGGTGCTCTGGGTCTCACTGTGTTTGGTGGTCTGGGTCTCTCTGTGTTTGGTGCTCTGGGTCTCTCTGTATTTGGTGCTCTGGGTCTCACTGTGTTTGGTGCTCTGGGTCTCACTGTGTTTGGTGCTCTGGGTCTCACTGTGTTTGGTGCTTTCGGTCTCACTGTGTTTGGTGCTCTGGGCCTCTCTGTGTTTGGTGCTCTGGGTCTCACTGTGTTTGTTGCTCTGGGTCTCACTGTGTTTGGTGGTCTGGGTCTCTCTGTGTTTGGTGCTCTGGGTCTCTCTGTATTTGGTGCTCTGGGTTTCACTGTGTTTGGTGCTCTCGGTCTCTCTGTGTTTGGTGCTCTGGGTCTCACTGTGTTTGATGCTTTCGGTCTCACTGTGTTTGATGCTCTGGGTCTCACTGTGTTTGGTGGTCTGGGTCTCATTTTGTTTGGTGCTCTGGGTCTCACTGTGTTTGGTTCTCTGGGTCTCACTGTGTTTGGTGCTCTGGGTCTCACTGTGATTGGTGCTCTGGGTCTCACTGTGATTGGTGCTCTGGGTTTCACTGTGTTTGGTGCTCTGGGTCTCTCTGTGTTTGGTGCTCTGGGTCTCTCTGTGTTTGGTGCTGTGGGTCTCACTGTGTTTGGTGCTCTGGGTCTCTCTGTGTTTGGTGCTCTGGGTCTCTCTGTGTTTGGTGCTCTGGGTCTCACTGTCTTTGGTGCTCTGAGTCTCACTGTGTTTGGTGCTCTGGGTCTCACTGTGTTTTGTGCTCTGGATCTCTCTGTGTTTGTTGCTCTGGGTCTCTCTGTGTTTGGTGCTCTGGGTCTCTCTGTGTTTTGTGCACTGTGTCTCACTGTGTTTGGTGCTTTGGGTCTCTCTGTGTTTGGTGCTCTGGGTCTCACTGTGTTTGGTGCTCTGTGTCTCTGTGTTTGATGCTCTGAGTTTCACTGTATTGATGCTCTGGGTCTCACTGTGTTTGGTGCTCTGGGTGTCACTGTGTTTGGTGCTCTGGGTCTCACTGTGTTTGGTGCTCTGGGTCTCTCTGTGTTTGGTGCTCTGGGTCTCACTGTGTTTGGTGCTCTGAGTCTCTCTGAGTTTGGTTCTCTGGGTCTCTCTGTGTTTGGTGCTCTGGGTCTCTCTGTGTTTGGTGCTCTGGGTCTCTCTGTGTTTGGTGCTCTGGGTCTCACTGTGTTTGGTGCTCTCAGTCTCACTGTTTTTGGTGCTCTGGGTCTCACTGTGTTTGGTGCTCTGGGTCTCATTGTGTTTGGTGCTCTGGGTCTCTCTGTGTTTGGTGCTCTGGGTCTCACTGTGTTTGGTGCTCTGAGTCTCACTGTGTTTGGTGCTCTGGGTCTCACTGTGTTTGGTGCTTTCGGTCTCACTGTGTTTGGTGCTCTGGGCCTCTCTGTGTTTGGTGCTCTGGGTCTCACTGTGTTTGGTGCTCTCGGTCTCTCTGTGTTTGGTGCTCTGGGTCTCACTGTGTTTGATGCTTTCGGTCTCACTGTGTTTGGTGCTCTGGGTCTCACTGTGTTTGGTGCTCTGGGTCTCATTTTGTTTGGTGCTCTGGGTCTCACTGTGTTTGGTTCTCTGGGTCTCACTGTGTTTGGTGCTCTGGGTCTCACTGTGTTTGGTGCTCTGGGTCTCACTGTGATTGGTGCTCTGGGTCTCACTGTGATTGGTGCTCTGGGATTCACTGTGTTTGGTGCTCTGGGTCTCTCTGTGTTTGGTGCTCTGGGTCTCTCTGTGTTTGGTGCTGTGGGTCTCACTGTGTTTGGTGCTCTGGGTCTCTCTGTGTTTGGTGCTCTGGGTCTCTCTGTGTTTGGTGCTCTGGCTCTCACTGTCTTTGGTGCTCTGAGTCTCACTGTGTTTAGTGCTCTGGGTCTCACTGTGTTTGGTGCTCTGGGTCTCTGTGTTTGATGCTCTGAGTCTCACTATATTGATGCTCTGGGTCTCACTGTGTTTGGTGCTCTGGGTGTCACTGTGTTTGGTGCTCTGGGTCTCACTGTGTTTGGTGCTCTGGGTCTCTCTGTGTTTGGTGCTCTGGGTCTCACTGTGTTTGGTGCTCTGAGTCTCTCTGAGTTTGGTTCTCTGGGTCTCTCTGTGTTTGGTGCTCTGGGTCTCTCTGTGTTTGGTGCTCTGGGACTCACTGTGTTTGGTGCTCTGAGTCTCTCTGTGTTTGGTGCTCTGGGTCTCACTGTGTTTGGTGGTCTGGGTCTCTCTGTGTTTGGTGCTCTGGGTCTCTCTGTATTTGGTGCTCTGGGTCTCACTGTGTTTGGTGCTCTGGGTCTCACTGTGTTTGGTGCTCTGGGTCTCAGTGTTTGGTGCTCTGGGTCTCACAGTGTTTGGTGCTCTGGGTCTCTCTGTGTTTGGTGCTCTGGGTCTATCTGTGTTTGTTGCTCTGGGTCTCACTGTGTTTGGTGCTTTGAGTCTCACTGTGTTTGGTGCTCTGTGTCTCACTGTGTCTGGTGCTCTGTGTCTCTCTGTGTTTGGTGCTCTGTGTCTCTCTGTGTTTGGTGCTCTGGGTCTCTGTGTTTGGTGCTCTGGGTCTCTCTGTGTTTGGTGCTCTGGGTGTCATTGTGTTTGGTGCTCTGGGTCTCTCTGTGTTTGGTGCTCTGGGTCTCACTGTGTTTGGTGCTCTGGGTCTCACTGTGTTTGGTGCTCTGGGTCTCTCTGTGTTTGGTGCTCTGGGTCTCTCTGTATTTGGTGCTCTGGGTCTCGCTGTGTTTGGTGCTCTGGGTCTCACTGTGTTTGGTGCTCTGGGTCTCACTGTGTTTGGTGCTCTGGGTCTCTGTGTTTGGTGCTCTGGGTCTCTCTGTGTTTGGTGCTCTGGGTCTCACTGTGTTTAGTGCCATGGGTCTCACTGTGTTTGTTGCTCTGGGTCTCTCTGTGTTTGGTGCTCTGGGTCTCTCTGTGTTTGGTGCTCTGGGTCTCTCTGTGTTTGGTGCTCTGGGTCTCACTGTGTTTGGTGCTCTGGGTCTCACTGTGTTTGGTGCTCTGGTTCTCACTGTGTTTGGTGCTCTGGGTCTCTCTGTGTTTGGTGCTCTGGGTCTCACTGTGTTTGGTGCTCTGGCTCTCTCTGTGTTTGGTGCTCGGGGTCTCACTGTGTTTGGTGCTCTGGGTCTCACTGTGTTTGGTCCTCTGTGTCTCACTGTGTTTGTTGCTTTGGGTCTCTCTGTGTTTGGTGCTCTGGGTCTCTCTGTGTTTGGTGCTCTGGGTCTCTCTGTGTTTGGTGCTCTGGGTCTCACTGTGTTTGGTGCTTTGGGTCTCACTGTGTTTGGTGCTCTGGGTCTCACTGTGTTTGGTGCTCTGGGTCTCATTTTTTTTGATGCTCTGGGTCTCACTGTGTTTGATGCTCTTGGTCTCACTGTGTTTGGTGCTCTGGGTCTCACTGTGTCTGGTGCTCTGGGTCTCTCTGTGTTTGGTGCTCTGGGTCTCACTGTGTTTGGTGCTCTGGGTCTCACTGTGTTTGGTGTTCTGTGTCTCTCTGTGTTTCATGCTCTGGGTCTCACTGTGTTTGGTGCTCTGGGTCTCTCTGTGTTTGGTGCTCGGGGTCTCACTGTGCTTGGTGCTCTGGGTCTCTCTGTGTTTGGTGCTCTGGTTCTCACTGTGTTTGGTGCTCTGGGTCTCACTGTGTTTGGTGCTCTGGGTCACTCTGTGTTTGGTGCTCTGGGTCTCACTGTGTTTGGTGCTCTGGGTCTCTCTGTGTTTGTTGCTCCGAGTCTCTCTGTGCTTGATGCTGTGGGTCGCACTGTGTTTGGTGCTCTGTATCTCTCTGTGTTTGGTGCTCTGGGTTTCACTGTGTTTGGTGCTCTGGGTCTCTCTGTGTTTGGTGCTCTGGGTCTCTCTGTGTTTGGTGCTCTGGGTCTCTCTGTGTTTGGTGCTCTGGGTCTCTCTGTGTTTGGTGCTCTGGGTCTCACTGTCTTTGGTGCTCTGAGTCTCACTGTGTTTGATGCTCTGTGTCTCTCTGTGTTTGGTGCTCTGTGTCTCACTGTGTTTGGTGCTCTGGGTCTCTCTGTGTTTGGTGCTCTGTGTCTCACTGTGTTTGATGCTTTGGGTCTCACTGTGTTTGGTGGTCTGGGTCTCTCTGTGTTTGGTGGTCTGGGTCGCTCTGTGTTTGGTGCTCTGGGTCTCTCTGTATTTGGTGCTCTGGGTCTCACTGTGTTTGGTGCTCTGGGTCTCACTGTGTTTGGTGGTCTGGGTCTCTCTGTGTTTGGTGCTCTGGGTCTCTCTGTATTTGGTGCTCTGGGTCTCACTGTGTTTGGTGCTCTGGGTCTCACTGTGTTTGGTGCTCTGGGTCTCACTGTGTTTGGTGCTTTCGGTCTCACTGTGTTTGGTGCTCTGGGCCTCTCTGTGTTTGGTGCTCTGGGTCTCACTGTGTTTGGTGCTCTGGGTCTCACTGTGTTTGGTGGTCTGGGTCTCTCTGTGTTTGGTGCTCTGGGTCTCTCTGTATTTGGTGCTCTGGGTCTCACTGTGTTTGGTGCTCTCGGTCTCTCTGTGTTTGGTGCTCTGGGTCTCACTGTGTTTGATGCTTTCGGTCTCACTGTGTTTTGTGCTCTGGGTCTCACTGTGTTTGGTGCTCTGGGTCTCATTTTGTTTGGTGCTCTGGGTCTCACTGTGTTTGGTTCTCTGGGTCTCACTGTGTTTGGTGCTCTGGGTCTCACTGTGTTTGGTGCTCTGGGTCTCACTGTGATTGGTGCTCTGGGTCTCACTGTGATTGGTGCTCTGGGTTTCACTGTGTTTGGTGCTCTGGGTCTCTCTGTGTTTGGTGCTCTGGGTCTCTCTGTGTTTGGTGCTGTGGGTCTCACTGTGTTTGGTGCCCTGGGTCTCTCTGTGTTTGGTGCTCTGGGTCTCTCTGTGTTTGGTGCTCTGGGTCTCACTGTCTTTGGTGCTCTGAGTCTCACTGTGTTTGGTGCTCTGGGTCTCACTGTGTTTTGTGCTCTGGATCTCTCTGTGTTTGTTGCTCTGGGTCTCTCTGTGTTTGGTGCTCTGGGTCTCTCTGTGTTTTGTGCACTGTGTCTCACTGTGTTTGGTGCTCTGGATCTCTCTGTGTTTGGTGCTCTGGGTCTCACTGTGTTTGGTGCTCTGGGTCTCTGTGTTTGATGCTCTGAGTCTCACTGTATTGATGCTCTGGGTCTCACTGTGTTTGGTGCTCTGGGTGTCACTGTGTTTGGTGCTCTGGGTCTCACTGTGTTTGGTGCTCTGAGTCTCTCTGAGTTTGGTTCTCTGGGTCTCTCTGTGTTTGGTGCTCTGGGTCTCTCTGTGTTTGGTGCTCTGGGTCTCTCTGTGTTTGGTGCTCTGGGTCTCACTGTGTTTGGTGCTCTCAGTCTCACTGTTTTTGGTGCTCTGGGTCTCACTGTGTTTGGTGCTCTGGGTCTCACTGTGTTTGGTGCTCTGGGTCTCTCTGTATTTGGTGCTCTGGGTCTCACTTTGTTTGGTGCTCTGAGTCTCACTGTGTTTGGTGCTCTGGGTCTCACTGTGTTTGGTGCTTTCGGTCTCACTGTGTTTGGTGCTCTGGATCTCTCTGTGTTTGGTGCTCTGGGTCTCACTGTGTTTGGTGCTCTGGGTCTCTGTGTTTGATGCTCTGAGTCTCACTGTATTGATGCTCTGGGTCTCACTGTGTTTGGTGCTCTGGGTGTCACTGTGTTTGTTGCTCTGGGTCTCACTGTGTTTGGTGCTCTGGGTCTCTCTGTGTTTGGTGCTCTGGGTCTCACTGTGTTTGGTGCTCTGAGTCTCTCTGAGTTTGGTTCTCTGGGTCTCTCTGTGTTTGGTGCTCTGGGTCTCTCTGTGTTTGGTGCTCTGGGTCTCTCTGTGTTTGGTGCTCTGGGTCTCACTGTGTTTGGTGCTCTGGGTCTCACTGTGTTTGGTGCTCTGGGTCTCTCTGTATTTGGTGCTCTGGGTCTCACTTTGTTTGGTGCTCTGTGTCTCACTGTGTTTGGTGCTCTGGGTCTCACTGTGTTTGGTGCTTTCGATCTCACTGTGTTTGGTGCTCTGGGCCTCTCTGTGTTTGGTGCTCTGGGTCTCACTGTGTTTGGTGCTCTGGGTCTCACTGTGTTTGGTGGTCTGGGTCTCTCTGTGTTTGGTGCTCTGGGTCTCTCTGTATTTGGTGCTCTGGGTCTCACTGTGTTTGGTGCTCTCGGTCTCTCTGTGTTTGGTGCTCTGGGTCTCACTGTGTTTGATGCTTTCGGTCTATCTGTGTTTGGTGCTCTGGGTCTCACTGTGTTTGGTGCTCTGGGTCTCATTTTGTTTGATTCTCTGGGTCTCACTGTGTTTGGTGCTCTGGGTCTCACTGTGTTTGGTGCTCTGGGTCTCACTGTGATTGGTGCTCTGGGTCTCACTGTGATTGGTGCTCTGGGTTTCACTGTGTTTGGTGCTCTGGGTCTCACTGTGTTTGGTGCTCTGGGTCTCACTGTGTTTTGTGCTCTGGATCTCTCTGTGTTTGTTGCTCTGGGTCTCTCTGTGTTTGGTGCTCTGGGTCTCTCTGTGTTTTGTGCACCGTGTCTCACTGTGTTTGGTGCTCTGGGTCTCTCTGTGTTTGGTGCTCTGGGTCTCACTGTGTTTGGTGCTCTGTGTCTCTGTGTTTGATGCTCTGAGTCTCACTGTATTGATGCTCTGGGTCTCACTGTGTTTGGTGCTCTGGGTGTCACTGTGTTTGGTGCTCTGGGTCTCACTGTGTTTGGTGCTCTGGGTCTCTCTGTGTTTGGTGCTCTGGGTCTCACTGTGTTTGGTGCTCTGAGTCTCTCTGAGTTTGGTTCTCTGGGTCTCTCTGTGTTTGGTGCTCTGGGTCTCTCTGTGTTTGGTGCTCTGGGTCTCTCTGTGTTTGGTGCTCTGGGTCTCACTATGTTTGGTGCTCTCAGTCTCACTGTTTTTGGTGCTCTGGGTCTCTGTGTTTGGTGCTCTGGGTCTCTGTGTTTGATGCTCTGAGTCTTGCTGTGTTTGGTGCTCTGGGTCTCTCTGTGTTTGGTGCTCTCGGTCTCACTGTGTTTGGTGCTCTGGGTCTCTGTGTTTGATGCTCTGAGTCTCACTGTGTTAGGTACCCTGGGTCTCACTGTATTGATGCCCATCACCGTCACCTATTGTTCCAGATCATTCTGTACTACTTCGTTCTCTCACAGGCAGTAGGTTCTTTCACCATCTTTCAAAATATATTTTGGAAATTAAATTTTGGTTCTGGTTTATTTCCTGGTTCTGCTTCCCACCCTATCACCCCTGCAGCTCTTTTTAAACCATGCATTTCTACAATGTCATTTTGCTTTATCCTATTTTACAGTATCAAATCAAATGTACATCAAAGATACTGTAATAACAGAAGTGCGATGTAATATCTATGAAACTACGAATTGCATGTGTAATTTACACTGTGTAATTTATTTTGACTTTATTGAAGCCTTTTCCTGAACTTTCTTTTGCTTTGGCCTCATACTTAATTGGATTTTACTCGCATTAAGTTTTATTAATGTTGATTAATATTCATCTGCAACATCCTACAGATCTCAGAATGGCCTACGATCTGTGGCAAATTAATCAGATATCAGTTATATCAATAATAAACAAAGAAATAACGAGCGATGTAAGCTCGGAATATTAGACTGATTTTCAGTCTGAAGTGGAACAGGACCCGTGAGGCAATTACACAGAGCCGCTGTTCCAGAGGTTCAATAGAATGAAGGGGACATCACCACTTTCCATTGCCAAATGAATGGCCATTCCTCCCCCACCTCAAACTCAGTCCGAGTCTGCATAGCCATCTTCGGACAGCCTACTTATTTTGTCCTGGGCAAAGGTATGTACAGGAGAACTGTCTGTGACACATGTAGCACAGTTGAAGCTCCATCGGTAGAGAGACATGGAGGGGGTGAGGAGAATAAAAGAGAATTCTGTAGGTAAGGAGCACATTGGACTGTTGTGCGTGTTTATATAAATGAATGTGAAATTGAGAGCTACTCCTTCGGAATTTCCCTCCAAAAGCTCCATCCCTCCCTCCCAGGAGTAGCTGATGATTTTCAAAAGTCTCAGAACATAGGAACAGAATTAGGCCATTCACGCCTCAAGCCTGTTCCGCCATTCAATGTCAAATGTCAAGGCTCCAGAGCAGAGCAGAGCTTTGGGTAAAAATAAGCAGAGTGGGTCAGGAAGGGACAGAGAGAGTAACAAAGGTAATAGGGAATCAGGGAAAAAGTGAAAAAAGTCAAAGCTAAAGGCACAATATCTGAATGTGCGAACATTCGCAACAAAATAGATGAATTAATAGTACAGATAGAAATTAATAGGTTTGATCGAATAGCCATTACGGAGACATGGTTGCAAAGTGACCAAGGCTGGGAACTAACCAGGATACTTAACTTTTAGAAGAGATAGGCAAAATGGAAAAGGAGGAGGGGTAGCCCTGATAATAAAGGACGGGATAAAGACATTAAAGAGAAAGGATCTTAGCTCGGAAAATCAGAAGTAGAATCAGTTTGGGTGGAGCTAAGAAACAGCAAGGGGCAGAAAACATTGGTGCGAGTTGTTTATAGGCCCCCAAACAATAGTTGTAATGTTGGGCAGAGTATAAATCAGGAAATTAGAGGCACATGTAACAAGGATAATACAGTAGTCATGGGGAACTTTAATCTACATATAGACTGGGCAAACCAAATTTGCAGTAATAGTGTGAAGGACGAACTCATGGAATGTATACAAGATAATTTTCTAGATCAGTATGTTGAGGAACCTACTAGGGAACAAGCTATTTTAGATCTAGTATTATGCAATGAGAATGGGTTAATTAATAACCTTGCTGTAAAGGGGCCTTTAGGGAAGAGTGACCATAATATGATAGAATTTTATATTAAGTTCGAAATTGATTTAGTTAAATCAGAAACTAGGATGTTAAATCTAAACAAAGCAAACTATGTAGGTATGAGGGGCAAGTTGGCTAAGGTAGATTGGGAAACGACATTAAAAGGTATGATGGTAGACAAGCAATGGCTAGCATTTAAAGAATTAATATATAATTTACAGCAAATATACATTCCTTTAAGACACAAAAAACCCACAGGAAAAGTGGTCCAACAGTTGCAACAAGATAAGTTAAAGATAGTATTCGATCAAAGGAAGAGGCATATAATGTTGCCAAAAAGAACAGTAAGCCTGAAGATTGGGAGAACTTTAGAATTCAGCAAAGGAAGACCAAGAAATTGATAAAGAAATGGAAAATAGAATATGAAAGTAAACTAACGAGAGACATAAAAACAGATTGTAAAAGCTTCTATCGGTATGTAAAAAGGAAAAAATTAGCGAAAGTAAATGTGGGTCCCTTACAGGTTGAGACAGGAGAAATTTAACGGGGAATAAGGAAATGGCAGAGAAATTAAACAAATACCATGGGGGGAATTTTCCCACCCCTGGGGAGGTGGGTATGGAGGCGGGACTGCCAGGAAAATGGCAGAAACTGGGAGCGGGTACCCCGCTCCCAACCCGCCTCCATGCCATCCTCCCGGCAGGCGGGTCCCCGAGTCGAGCAGGGACCCGTCTCCTCGAGGCGGGAAGGGGATTAGCACCAATTAACTGCCTGTTAACAGGAAGTTAACAGGCAGTTTTGAGGCATATCCCCATTTTACGCCTGCAAGTGCGGGCTTCCCAATGGTTGCGAACCTCGCCAGGGTCAGCGAGGCGAGCAGTGGGTCTGCGGGGGTGAGAGGGGTCGAAATGTCCACTGTAGAGGTGAGTGATGGGTGCAAGCATAGACAGGTAAGTATGAGAGGTGAGTGTAAATGTTTGAAAAAGTTTCCTTACCTTTGCTTCTTCCTGCAGGCTTCAACCCTTGGGGAACCAGAGGTGCCTCATCTCAACGGCAGAGGTGACAGAATGGCTGCTGCATTCTCAGATGCAGCAGCCATCTGATTTCTGCTGAGGAGAGAGGTATTGATGATCCTTCTGTGTAAGGGCTCACCTTAGAACAGAGATTGTCAGTGTTTGACAACTTTGAGAAGCTGTCAAATGCTGACAATTCATCTGCCAAAAATTTTTCGACAGATGAAGCATCATACACTGACGTCATCTATCACTGGCTTTCCCTTAATTGGCCGGTAAGCCCGCAGGGTGGACTTAACAAAGTCAATCAAGGGAAAATAGCATGGGTTGGTCAGACACCACTGGGGGCAGGACTGAAACCCAAAAACCAGCGGTCCCGCCCCCATTGACGAAATCCAGCTCCTTGTGTCAGTCTTCACGGAAGAAGTCGCAAAAAACCTCCCAGAAATAGTGGAGAACCAAGGATCTAGCAAGAATGAGGAACTGAAAGAAATTAGTATTAGTAAAAAAATAGTACTGGAGAAATTAATGGGGCTGAAAGCCAATAAATCCCCTGCACCTGATGGCCTACATCCTAGGGTTTTAAAAGGTGGCTATAGAGATAGTGGATGCATTGGTTGTCATCTTCCAAAATTCCATAGATTCTAGAACGGTTCCCACGGATTGGAAGGTAGCAAATGTAACCCCACTATTTAAGAAAGGAGGGAGAGAGAAAACGAGGAACTACAGACCAGTTAGCCTGACATCAGTAGTAGGGTTAATGCTAGAATCTATTATTAAGGACATGGTAACAGGGCACTTAGAAAATAATAATAGGATTGGGCAGAGTCAACACGGATTTATGAAAGGGAAATCATGTTTGACAAATCTATTGGAGTTTTTTGAGGCTGTAACTAGCAGAATAGATAAGGGGGAACCAGTGGATGTGGTGTATTTGGATTTTCAGAAGGCATTCGATAACGTGCCACACATGAGGCTATTAAACAAAATTAGGGCTCATGGAATTGGGGGTAATATACTAGCATGGATTGAGGATTGGTTAACAGACAGACAATAGAGAGTAGGAATAAATGGGTCATTTTTGGGTTGGCAGGCTGTAACTAGTGGGGTACCGCAAGGATCAGTGCTTGGGCCTCAGCTATTCACAATCTACATCAATGATTTGGATGAAGGGACCAAATGTAATATATGCAAGTTTGCTGATGATACAAAGCTGGGTGGGAATGTAAGTTGTGAGGAGGATGCAAAGAGGCTTCAAGGGGGTATAGACAGGCTAAGTGAGTGGGCAAGAACATGCCAAATGGAATATAATGTGGAGGAATGTGAAGTTATCCACTTTGGTAGGAAACATAGAAAAGCAGAGTCTTTTTTAAATGGTGAGAGACAGGGAAATGTTGGTGTTCAGAGGGACCTGGGTGTCCTTGTACATGAATCACTGAAAGTTAACATGCAGGTATAGCAAGCAATTAGGAAAGCAAATGGTATGTTGGCCTTTATTACAAGAGGATTTGAGCATAAGAGTACAGTTTTGGTCTCCTTACCTAAGGAAGGATATACTTGCCATAGAGGGAGTGCAACGAAGGTTCACCAGACTGGTTCCTGGGATGGGAGGATTGTCCTATGAGGAGAGATTGAGTAGACTAGGCCTATATCCTCTAGAGTTTAGAAGAATGAGAGGTGATCTCATTGTAACATACAAAATTCTTACAGGGCTTGACAGGATAGAAGCAGGGAAGATGTTTCCCCTGGCCGGCGAGTCTAGAACCAGGGGTCACAGTCTCAGAATAAGGGGTCGGCCATTTAGGACTGAGATGAGGAGAAATTTCTTCACTCAGAGGGTGGTGAATCTTTGGAATTCTCTACCCCAGAGGGCTGAGGAGGCTCAGTTGTTGAATATATGTAACACTATAAAAATCCAACCAAGAGAAAGTTGCCTAATGGAAGCTTAGCTGGATCAGTCTCGAACAGCACATGCCATAAGAACATAAGAACATAAGAAGTAGGAGCAGGAGTAGGCCATACGGCCCCTCGGGCCTGCTCCACCATTCAATAGGATCATGGCTGATCCGAATCTAGACTCACGTCCACTTCCCTGCCTTCTCCCCGTAACCCCTAATTCCCTTATCTGCTAGGAAACTGTCTATCTCCGTTTTAAATTTATTTAATGTTGCAGCTTCCACAGCTCTCTGGGGTAGCAAATTCCATAGATTCACTACCCTCTGAGTGAAGAAGTTCCTCCTCATCTCAGTTTTGAAAGGGCAGCCCCTTATTCTAAGATTATGCCCCCTAGTTCTAGTCTCACCCATCAGTGGAAACATCCTCACCGCATCCACCCGATCAAGCCCCCTCACAATCTTATATGTTTCGATAAGATCGCCTCTCATTCTTCTGAACTCCAATGAGTAGAGGCCCAACCTACTCAACCTTTCCTCATACGTCAACCCCCTCATCTCCGGAATCAACCGAGTGAACTGTCTCTGAACCGCCTCGAGAGCAAGTATATCTTTTCTTAAATATGGAAACCAAAACTGCACGCAGTATTCCAGGTGTGGCCTCACCAATACCCTGTATAACTGCAGCAAGACTTCCCTGTTTTTATACTCCATCCCCCTTGCAATAAAAGCCAAGATTCCATTGGCCTTCCTGATCACCTGCTGCACCTGCATACTAACTTTTTGTGTTTCATGCACCAGGACCCCCAGATCCCTTTGTACTGTAGCACTTTGCAGTTTCTCTCCATTTAGATAATAACTTGCTCTTTGATTTTTTCTGCCAAAGTGCATAACCTCACACTTTCCAATATTATATTCCATCTGCCAAATCTCTGCCCACTAACTTAGCCTGTCTATGTCCTTTTGCAGGTTTTTTATGTCCTCCTTGTTATGTTCATTAATAACTAGACATTCTTATTATGAACACAGCTAGCTTCTAAGCTAGTCACTTTATTTAGTATATGAGGACTTCAGTACATGAGGACTTCTACAGCATCTTTCTTGAGGTTTCCATCTTGACTACTGCCTTGTGGGTAGCCTAGTGCCTCGTGGGTAATGTAGTCATATATATATATATAGACATACAGCAATATACAGCTCTACGGCGCCACCTAGTGTCCACTATAGAATGACATGTTATTGATCATTACATCCCACTTTCTTTGAGGTTAAACAAAATCAATATCAATCAACATCAATTAACTTTCAAGAAAAACGATAAAGATGATATCAGTAACACTTTTGTTGATGCTCTATAAACATAAACATTTTCACAACAGTCAATACATTTTCAATATAGTTTTTTCTTTGTACTCAAAGATTAAGTCTATCAGGCTTTTTTACTACATGTGTGGGTCTTCTCAGCATGGGTAAGTCTGATGTGTTTTCATGAGGTTGTTCTGGTGGTGAATGACAAGATTCAGTTGCGGCATTGTCATCAATCTGCTCTTGGATAGTTTCTTGTGTTTTCAGGAGGGAACGGCGGTTCCTCCTGAGAATCTGTCCTTCCTCAGTTCTAACAGTGTATGACCATGGTCGTACTTCCTCAAGAACTGTAGCTTTCCTGTTCCATGCATCTGGATCCTCAATCCTGACAACATCATCCCTTGTCAATGGTTTTAGAGTTTTGGATGACTTGTCATAGTATGATTTCTGTTTCAGCTTTAACAGTTGAAGTCTCTGTCTCAGTTCCTCACTTTGCTGTTCTTTTGCACAGCAGGGTAGCGTGGTGTGCAACTTGCGACCCATTAGTAGTTCAGCAGGTGAAGAACCACAGTCTAAAGGTAAGGCTCGGTAGCTCACCAGGGCGAGATAAGGATCAGACTTGCTTTCTGTCGCTTTCTTCAGTAGTTGCTTGAGAACTTGAACACCTTTCTCTGCCTTACCATTCGACTGAGCATACAAAGGACTGGATGTGATGTGTTGAAAGTCATAATGTGCTGCAAACTGTTGCCACTCCTTACAGTTGAAGCACGGACCATTGTCGCTAACGGCAATCCTGGGAATTCCATGTCTGGCGAAGATGGATTTCACATGCATTATGGCACTGCTTGCTGTGGTGCTTGAGAGCAGCGCCATCTCAGGATAGTTAGAATAGTAGCCAATCACTATTAGATAGTCTTTACCATTTAAATGAAAAAGGTCCATACCAACCTTTTGCCATGGTGCTGTTGGTATGTCAGCTACTATCATTGGTTCTTTTGCTTGTTTGCTTTGGTGTTTCTGACATGTCTCACATTTGCCTATCATGTTCTCAATGTCCTTATTTATGCCAGGCCAATAAACAGTGTCTCTTGCTCTCCTTTTGTATTTTTCAATTCCGAGGTGTCCCTCATGAATCCTTTTGAGCATGTCTTGACGTAGAGCCTGTGGAATGACTATTCTGTTCTGTTTTAGTAATAGTCCACTTGCGACACTCAATTCTGACCTTATGTAAAAATATTTTGGACAGGAACCTTTTGGCCAACCATGATGAATGTTCTCGATTACTGTTTGTAATACTGTATCTTTTACTGTTTCTTCTGCTATTTGCTTTGATTTTGTGTCTGACACGGGCAGCGCAGCAGTGACTATACTCACATGAACATCCACGTCTTCTTCAGTAGAGCTCACATGACTCATTGTGGGTGCTTGGGATAGTGCACCTGCTAACACTATGTATTTGCCTGGTGTGTAGATCAGTTCAAAGTCATGTCTTTGCAGCTTCATCATGAGTCGTTGAATCCTTGGAGACATCTCATTCAGGTTCTTTTTTATGATGGCAACCAGTGGGCTGTGGGCTGTCTCAACTGTGAAGGTGGGAAGTCCATATATGTAGCCATGAAACTTTTCTAGTCCAACTACCAAGCCTAGACATTCCTTTTCAATCTGAGCGTATCGACACTCAGTATCAGTCATAGACCTGGAGGCATAGGCAACAGGCTTCCAATCTTCACCCTCTGCTTGTAGCAAGACCGCGCCTAGGCCATCTTTTGATGCATCCGTTGACACTTTGATTCTTTTTGTTGGGTCAAAGAAGGTGAGTACAGGTGTGGTTGTCAGCACTGTTTTGAGGTTCATCCACTCTTGTTCATGTCTTTCTGTCCATGCGAACTCATTTGTTTTACATAGCAGGTCTCGCAGACAGGCTGTCTTGGCTGACAAGTTAGGAATGAACTTTCCAATGAAGTTTATCATCCCCATGGTGCGTAGCACTCCTTTTTTGTCAGTGGGTCGGGGTATTTTGAGTATGGCGTTTACTTTTTCCATATCTGGCTCTATTCCTTTACCAGATATATTCTCTCCTAGGAAAGTGACTTCCTGGACTCCAAATTGACACTTGGCTTTGTTGAGCTTCAGTCCATTCCGGCGTATGCTCTGTAGCACTTTAGTCAGTCTCTCATTGTGTTCTTTCAGTGTGGAGCCCCAGATGATGATGTCATCAACATAGACCCGAACTCCTTCCAGACCTTCAATTATGTGTTCCATCGCTCTATGAAAGATTTCAGATGCAGATATTATCCCGAAAGGCATTCTGAGGAAACAATACCTGCCAAATGGTGTGTTGAAGGTACAGTATTTGGTGCTCTCTTCATCCAGTTTTAGTTGCCAAAATCCTTGTGAGGCATCGAGCTTTGTAAAGTATCTGGCACCTGACATTTCACTGGTGATTTCTTCTCGCTTGGGAATCTGGTAATGTTCACGTTTTATGTTTGCATTTAAGTCCTTTGGATCCATGCATATTCTTAGATCATTGTTCTTTTTCTTTACACATACCATGGAGTTAACCCAGTCTGTTGGCTCTTCGACTTTCCTGATGACTCCTAGTGTGGTCATTCTGTCCAGTTCATTCTTGAGCCGGTCATGCAGGGGTGCTGGAACTCTTCGTGGAGCATGTACCACTGGCTGAGCATCCTCCTTTAGCTGGATCTTGTAAGTGAATGGTAGAACTCCAAATCCTTTGAACACATCCTGGAAATTATTCACTACAGAATCCACGAGTCATCTGGTCTGCTTATGGCACAGTTTATACAGTGGACTCTCTTGACCAGTTCTAAGTCCTCACAAGCTTTGTCACCCAGTAGTGAATCAAGTCCTTCAGCCACAACAGAAAACATGAGATGATGCACTTTGTCTTTGACTGTCGCTTTAAGTCTGCATACACCTAAGCTATCTATTTTCTGTCCATTATAGTCCTTCAGTAGTACTGACTTTTTCTGTATTTTGGGCTTTTCTTTCATGTTTTTAATGTCACTCATACTGATTAAGTTTGCTTTTGCCCCAGTGTCTAGTTTCAATGTAACTAATGCTCCATTCACCTGCAGTGGGATCATCCATTTGTCCTCTTTTACTGCATTGATGTTATGTTCAACATTGTTTATTCCTGAGGGCTGCACATTTTCTGTATCCTTTTCTATATTGTCACATGACACCATTCCTACAAAAAATGTCTCACTTAAATCAGTGTCCTCAATCACATTAACTCGGACTTGTTGCCCTTTCTTTGTTTTTACTTTTGAAAAGCATTGTTTGGCAAAGTGATTCTTTCCATGACATTTTGTGCACATTTTTCCAAACGCTGGGCATTGTTTTAACTGGTGTTTGTAACCAGTGCGTTTACAATTAAAAATTCCTTCCTCCGATTGCTTTTCATTTCTGTTCTGCCCATGTTTCTTCCCTTTGTAGGACACAGCACCGACAGCAGCACTTACTACAATCACATCATTATTGATTTCACTGAAAGTCTTCGCATGCTTTTGAGCTAGCTCGCTGGCTTGGCATATTGTCACAGCCTTTTCCAATGTTAGTTCGGTTTCTCTCAACAGACGTTCCCTGACCTTTTTATCATGAATACCAAAGACAATTTGGTCACGAATCATGGATGCTTGCAGCTCAGAGAAATTACATGTCTGTGCTTTCAGTTTCAGATCGGTCACAAAGCTATCAAAAGTCTCATTTTGCCGCTGTGTCCTTGAACGGAACACATATCTTTCATAGGTCTCATTCTTTTTTGGAGAACAATGTGTATCAAATTTCTTTAGCAGATCGTCTAAATTTTCTCTGTTCTCCTCTGGATTAAATACAAATGTATTAAATACCTCTATCGCCTGTGGGCCTGCAACCGTGAGCAGCAACGCTATCTTCCTTGCGTCTGGCTTCGTACCGTACCCGATGGCAGCAATGTAGAGTTCGAATTGTTGTTTGAAAGCCCGCCAATTGTAGTCGACATTTCCCATGAGATTCAAACCTCCTGGTGGCTTCAAAGACTCCATGTCGCGTTTCACAATGTTTAGCAGGTTTTCACAACTCCTGGTACCATGTTATGTTCATTAATAACTAGACATTCTTATTATGAACACAGCTAGCTTCTAAGCTAGTCACTTTATTTAGTATATGAGGACTTCAGTACATGAGGACTTCTACAGCATCATTCTAGAGGTTTCCATCTTGGCTACTGCCTTGTGGGTAGCCTAGTGCCTCGTGGGTAATGTAGTCATATATATATATATATATAGACATACAGCAATATACAGCTCTACACAGCTCTACGGCTCCACCTAGTGTCCACTATAGAATGACATGTTATTGATCATTACACTCCTCACTCACTGCTTTCCCTCCCATCTTTGTATTGTCGGCAAACTTGGATATGTTGCACTCGGTCCCTTCCTCCAAATCATTAATAAACATTGTAAAGAGTTGGGGTCCCAGCACTGACCCCTGCGGAACACCACTAGTTACTGATTGCCAGCCCGAGAACGAACCATTTATCCCAACTCTCTGTTTTCTGTTAGATAGCCAATCTTCCACCCATGCCAGTATATTACCCCCAATCCCGTGATTTTTTATCTTGATCAGTAACCTTTTATGTGGAACCTTGTCAAATGCCTTTTGGAAGTCCAAATACACTACATCCACTGGTTCCCCTTTATCCACCCTGTATGTTAAGTCCTCAAAGAATTCGAGCAAATTTGTCAAACATGACTTCCCCTTCATAAAACCATGCTGACTCTGTCCTATTGAATTATGTTTATCCAAATGCTCTGTTACTGTTTCCTTAATAATGGACTCCAACATTTTGCCAACCACAGATGTTAGGCTAACTGGTCTATAGTTTCCAGCTTTTTGTCTACTTCCCTTCTTAAATAAGGGTGTTACATTAGCAGTTTTCCAATCTGCCGGGACCTTTCCTGAGTCCAGGGAGTTTTGGAAAATAATCACCAATGCATCCACAATCCCTACTGCCACGTTAAGTCCCATTATTTTACCGAGTACCATCTCCTTAGTGATTTTAATCGTGTTTAGCTCCTCCTCCCCCCCCAATTGCCCCCTGTTTGTCCAGTGTTGGGATATTTTTAGTGTCCTCTACTGTAAAGACTGATACAAAATATTTGTTCAGCGTCTTTGCCATCTCCATGTTCCCCACCATTAGTTTCCCGGTCTCATCCTCTAAGGGACCAACGTTCACTTTAGCCACCCTTTTTCTTTTTATATAGCTGTAGAAACTCTTGCTATCTGTTTTTATATTTTTTGCTAGTTTACTTTCATAATCTATCTTCCCTTTCTTAATTAATCTTTTAGTTATTGTTTGCTGGCTTTTAAATGCTTCCCAATCTTCTATCCTCCCACTAGATTTGGCTACTTTATATGCCCTTGTTTTCAGTTGGATACTATCCTTTATTACTTTACTTAGCCACGGATGGCTGTCTTTTCTTTTACTCCACTTTTTCCTCAGTGGAATATATTTATCTTGAAAGATGTGAAATATCTCCTTGAATGTAGACCACTGCTCTTGTACCGTCTTACACTTTCATCTGTTTTCCCAGTCCACTTTAGTCAATTCTACTCTCATACCTTCATAGTCTCCTTTATTTAAGCTCAGTATGCTGGTTTGAGATCCAACTCTCTCACCCTCCAACTGAATTTGGAATTCAACCATATTATGGTCACTCATTCCAAGGGGATCCTTTACTAGGACATTTTTTATTACTCCTGTCTCATTACACAGGACCAGATCTAAGATTGCCTGCTCCCTGGTTGGTTCAGTTACATACTGCTCAAGGAACCCATCCCTAATACACTCTATGAAATCTTCCTCAAGGCTGCCATGCCCAATTTGATTAGTCCAGTCAATATGAAAGTTAAAATCCCCCATGATTATAGCTGTTCCCTTATTACAAGCCCCAACTATTTCCTGATTTATACTCCGACCAACAGAGTTGCAACTGTTAGGAGGCCTATAGACTATGCCCACTAGTGACTTTTTCCCCTTATTATTCCTTATCTCCACCCAAACTGTTTCACTATCCTGATCCTTTGACCCAATATTATTTCTGACTATTGCAGTGATGGAATAAATCATTAGTCGGAGCCCCAGTTTGCAAGTTGCATTCAGTTTCTGAGCAGCTGTGTGAGTGCAAAGATTGGCAATCACCCAGCAAAAGCTGCCTTGAATCCTGGCTCTAGAAACCCAGGCTTTTTCAAATACACCCACTTCCAATCTGAGAAGGATTCATTTGCAATAATATTCAAGAAAAGGAGCTTCTGTTATGTTAAACCTTCATTTAAACTATGGAGGGAACGATGCTGTCTGTATCTGAAGCTTCTGTTCAGTTCCTCCTACTCCAAGTAGGTGCGAAACCTGATGAGATCATTGGGACAAACTGTGACACCTCAGGCCCTGTTGCTGTCTGCACAATGATAGGTCCACGGGACACGTAAGGGGCAATTTATGATTTGGGCAGGCGATGGGCGGGGCCATTTGCACCACCCACCTGACGTCACGGGCAGGAGGCCCGATATCAGGCCTCCTTATGATAAATGAAATAACAACAGAAAATGCTGGAAAAACTCAGCAGGCCAGGCAACATCCATGGAGAGAAATTAGAGTTGACGTTTCGGGTCGAGACCCTTTTTCAAAACTGGAAAGGAAATAAAATAGATCGAAGGCAGGGCTGCGATAGAACAAAAGAAGTAACAGAGACATTAAGAGGTATTCAAAGCCAGACGAGATAGTAATAGGACAAGTGGAGACAAAAGACGGCTAGGATTAGGTGTGAAGTGTACTGGCAGGATGAGACACAGCTGCCATGTGGGAGAGAGAAAAAAAGGAAAGTGGGGGGGGAAAGGGAAGACCCAAAACAAAGCGGTAGAAAAAAATATAAGTAAAATTGTAATAGGGGCCGAGATTATGATCTGAAATTGTTGAACTCGATATTGAGTCCAGAAGGCTGCAAAGTGCCTAATCGGAAGATAAGGTGCTGTTCCTCGAGTTTATGTTGAGCTTCCATGGAACAATGCAAGAGGCAAGCTGCCAGCACTAAACAAGTGCTGACTGCAGCTCGCCAATTGGAGGACGGGAAATCTGGCGGCTGCTCCGTGGAACTGAGGCAGCAGGGTCACCTTGGTCGGGGGGCGGGGGGGAGGGGGGGGGAAGGCGGAGGCGGGAGTCAGACACAGTGCTTGGTCCAACCCAGTCGAAGACCAAAATTGCATTGGGGGTCCAAAATATATCATAGAACCCGATTAAAATATATTAATGAGGCTCCCGTCTGTTTCAGGGAGAAGCACTGTCTGCCTAAATCAAGGCCTGCCTGAAAATTGCTTCAGGTGGGCCTAAGGCTGCAAATCAGCAATAATTTTAAAAGAGAAATTCCTTTCGTTCCCGCCTTGTTCACACTGAAAGATGGTGTGACGAATGTTGTCCCCCAGAGATTGAAACACAGGACATTGTCGCATTCTGTCTTCATGGTAGAGGACACAAATAACTTCCCAGAAATGCTAAGGAACCAAGGGTCTAGTGAGAAGGAGGAATTAAAGGAAATTAGTGTTAGTAAAACAATAATGCTGGAGAAATTAATGAGACTGAAAGCTAATAAATCCCCAGGGCCTGATAATCTGCATCTCAGTGTACGAAAAGAGGCAGCCATGGAAATAATGGATGCTTTGGTTGTCATCTTCCAAAAATTCTATAGATTATGGAACAGTTCCTGCAGATTGGAGGGTGGCAAATGTAACCCCACTATTTAAAAAAGGAGGGAGAGAGAAAACAGGGAACTACAGATCGGTTAGCCTAACATCAGTAGTAGGGAAAATGCTAAAGTTTATTATAAAGGATGTGATAACAGGACACTTAGAAAATATCAATGGGATTAGACAAAGTCAACATGGATTTATGAAAGGGAAATCGTGTTTGACAAACCTACTGGAGTTTTTTGAGGATGTAACTGGTAGAATAGATAAGAGAAAAGCAGTGGATGTGATGTATTTGGATTTTCAGAAGGCCTTTGATAAAGTCCCACAAAAGAGGTTAATGTGCAAAATTAAAGCACATGGGATTGGGGGTAATATACTGGCATGGATTGAAAATTGGTTAACAGACAGGAAACAGAGAGTAGGAATAAATGGTCTTTTTTGGGGTGACAGGCGGTGGCTAGTGGGGTAACGCAGGGCTCAGTGCTTGGACCCCAGCTATTCACAATATATATCAATGATTTGGATGAGGGAATCAAATGTAATATTTCCAAGTTTGCTGACGACACGAAACTAGGTGGAATTGAGAGTTGTGAGGAGGATGCAAAGAGGCTTCAAGCGATTTAGACAAGTTGAGTGAGTGGGCAAATACGTGGATAAATGTGAAGTTAACCACTTCGGTAGGAAAAACAGAAAGGCAGAGTATTATTTAAATGGTGATAGATTGGGAAATGTTGATGTACGAAGGGACCTGGGTGTCCTTGTACACCAATCACTGAAAGCAAACATGCAGGTGTAGCAAGCAGTTAGGAAGGCAAATGGTATGTTGACTTTCATTGCAAGAGGATTTGAGTACAGGGGCAAGGATGTCTTACTACAGTTATACAGGGCCTTGGTGAGACCACACCTGGAGTACTGTGTGCAGTTTTGGTCTCCTTCCCTAAGAAAGGATATACTTGCCATATAGGGAGTGCAGCGAAGGTTTACCAGACTGATTCCTGGGATGGCAGGACTGTTGTATGAGGAGAGATTGGGTCGACTAGGCCTGTATTCACTATAGTTCAGAAGAATGAGAGCGGATCTCATTGAAATGCATAAAATTCTGACAGGGCTAGACAGATTGGATGCAGGGAGGATGTTTCCCCTGGCTGCGGGGTCTAGAACGAGGGGTCACAATCTTAGGATACGGGGTAGGACAGTTAGGACTGAGATGAGGAGAAATTTCTTCACTCAGAGGGTGGTGAACCTATGGAATTCTCTACCACAGGAGGCTGTGGAGGCCAAGTCACTGAATATATTTAAGAAGGAGATAGATTTCTATACACAAAAGACATCAAGGGGTATGGGAAGAGAGCAGGAATATGGTATTGAGATAGAGGATCAGCCATGATCATATTGAATGGCGGAGCAGGCTCGAAGGGCCGAATGGCCTACTCCTGCTCCTATTTTTCTGTTTCTTCTCTGTTTCTATAGCATAACTGTACCTTTTTATCTGTTTATTCAGTCTATTCTCGCCTGCCTGTTGAAAACAAATGAAACTCGTTATTTGTTTCCGGCCTGTTCCTACCCACAGCAAGCTCTTGAAATTTAAAAAAAAGATAATTCAGTTTAGTTGCAATATAGCGAAAGGATTGTTTTACATCTGAATTTAAAGCTTGTGGCTGATAGAACCAACAGGTAGATGGAGCAGAGCAGGTTAACAAGGGCAACTGTATGTACCCTGTAGAGCCACCTTTTGCATGTATCCTCAATCAGCCCCGACTCTGAGTCGTGATGTAACAAGGCTTTGTATTGGGTTCTCCCAGGACCAGCAGAACCAATAAAATCATCAATGAGATCTGATCTCATTTGCTGATTTAATACTCTATCTTCAAAATGAAACTGAATTTCTAAGAACTGTTTTTTTGTTGGAGCTCATTATTTCAATGAATCCTCTTGAAAGAAAAATCTGAAATCCCTTGAGTCGTGCAGGTTTAATATCCTTCTTCATATCACTCAGGGCTCAACTGTTACAGAGAGGAGCTCTGCAGGCGTTGTCTGGGGGAAAAAAAAGCATGTTTCCGTTGAAGAGGACGGTCAGCTGTTCAAGGGTTATATTATACTGTTTTAAAATAAAATTAAAATGATCAATTTGTTATTGATGCTGTGATATCAGGGCAACTGACTAAGTATGTGCTGAGTGTGGCAGATGACGTGTGGAAGCTGAGCAGGGAAGGCAGTTGGAGAATATCAGAAGGATTTGTGTGAGAGTCAGGATATTCAGTCTGACCGACTTCAGAATATCGGGCGCAGCTTCGCTTACTTACATATTCTTTTATATTGCGCCCCAGCTTCGGAGGCAGTAGTGCAATTTACTCAAGGCAGCGTGCATGCCTCTGGAGGCAGGGAACAGTACCCCACAAGGAGGATTTGTTCCATTCGTCCTGAGTCTGCTGCGGTTGATTCAGGTAATTGGCTGCTGCTGGCAACTCCTCCCAACCCCACTTGTACAGGCCTGCAATGTCATTTAGCATTGTTGGCTTACACAGATGCTCCCTTTGTATTAGGAAAAGGCTGCTGCCAGATTAGGAAATTTGCAAATGCAACTTTTGAGCCACGCCACCTGAGCAAATTTCCTATGTGCGCTGTTGTTCTGCTGAACTCGCCCCACAGTGTAAGCAGGAGGAATCCAGTCCATTGGGAAACTGGGTATATTATCGAATTCCTCCCACTGAAGTGGGTCCACCTAATTAATGAAGCATTATATGTTAATTTGGAATGAACTGCTGACATAGAGCTCATGTGAAAGCATGGCACAGATGCTGTGCCAATATTTGGCCTAATGGCATTGCTGCAGGACTCCTGCGCTGAGAAAGGAATCCCTGCTCCTCACAGGGTCAACCATCCACCATGGTGCATGTCACACATGGACGGCTCCAATGATCAGTGCTGACACTTTCCCTTTACCAGACTGTTCACAGTCTGCATTGGTGCTTCTCCCAGTTTCCCAACACTGGTGGATGCTGGTCATGTGACTGCTCTTGGCCGCCTGGCATCGGTGGACATTGGTCATGTCACTGTTAGCGTTGGGGTGTCTTTTCTGCCCTTGCCATTCTTGGTCCTTGGAGGAGGAAAAGCTGCCATTTCCCAGCTGAGATGCCGTGGGAGTGAAATGCGTCTTGAGCATTAACGCAAAACAGCCATCGATAACCGGGACATGCAGGTTATACACGTGTACTATCAGTATCATTCAGTTGGAACATAGAAGAGCAGTTCCACGGTGAGAATGGACAGCAGCACTTGACTTCCCTTTTCTTTAAACAGAAATTTTATACAACCGTTCACATTCTTTAATGTAACATCACAGTATCCATTGTTGGGGACATTTTGTAGATAGGATTGAATGCACAACAATCCAACAAAAATCTTTTGACGAAGAAGATTCAGTTGATACTGGGCGTTGCACCAACCTTACGGAGACCCTTGACTGATGTGCCACTCAATCCTGAGAGCAGTGATCAGCTATTGTGCCACTCCACCTGAGGGTGGTCCTGTGGCCAATGTGCTACTTCAGCCTTAGGATAACCTTTGACTGATGAGCCACTGCACCTGAGGATGCCTCAGTAAAGGGGAGGTTGTACTGAGGTTTCCTCTCAGGGGTTCAGATATCTGAATCTGTTATCTGAACATGAGGAATTATGGCCCTGAATTTGCGGTCGGAGGCGTACTAGCAGAATACGCCGCCGAACCGGAAAAAGAATCCGAATGTACCTGGTGTCTCTGGAGCTTCGGACTCTTCGGGTCCTGGGCCTGTGTGCATACGCCTGCGTAAAGGCCCACGGATCCCAGGGACTCGGGCAGACCGCAAGCGTCCCTGGGATCACATGGGCCTGGTCAACCAATCAAAAAGGGAGATTCCTATGATGCTATGGGGATTCCATTTACGTACGGAATCCCCATAGGGATATTAGAAATCCCCAAATAAATAAAAATTCACGCCACGTAAATGAAGATAAATGTTCCCACGTTCAAAATTAATTAAGCATTTAAAAATAGAAATTAAAATTTTTGAAAAATAAATTTAAACAATTTAAATCGGGCCAAAATTTACCTAAACTAATTTTATATGAATGTGTATGTTTTAATCATTGAAATTTTTTTATTTTAACATTTATTTTAACCCTTACGCTGGTAAAAGAAGGTGCAAGGGTTTGGTGGACATTCGCTGGGCAGATAGCCCCACTGTGCGCCAGCACCAGTGTTTTTGCAGCGGATGTGAAGGATCTGTCAATGCGAAACTTGACAGATCGCAGGATCCGGGTTTACGCGCAGCTCATGCGGAAACGTGGAACTTGCGGGGCCATTCTGCGCACTTACGAAGCATACGTCGTCATCGGCCACGTAAAATCCGGGCCTATATATTGTTTTAAATAAATTTCTCTGAGAATATTTGGCAATTAATTAACCGCAAAATTACAAATACTTGATGCTGCAGTGATTTATGTAATATTACTTTAAAGATATTATAATATTTCAGTCGTTAGCCATGTTTTTAACCTTGGGTGGTGGCAACAACTTAATTTGTTTTTCAATGAGTTCACACTGCAGTTATTCTTATTTACTGTAATTTTTTCTTTAGAATAAAAAGGTAGTACCTATCACTTCCTGGGTCTGTGCATTTTTCCCCTTACATTGTGATTCTTGTCCTTTTTTTCCATTTCCATCTCAAAGCAACAGATCTACCCCACTGAGGGCGTTCAGACCTGTATCTTTTGCACAGTTTCTGGAATCTTCTTCCCCATCTGACTGTTTTATCCTGTGGCTCCTGCCTTCAATCGCATAATAATGTAACAGGTGGTGCTAACATTTCTCTAATTTGTCAAAGCCATCGATTTTCCACCTGAAGATTTTTCATTCCGAGGAAGGCAGTGACATCGTTGAACTGACAGGAATTATTTCCTGAAACATTACCACTCAGGAATCTGTGAAAGAATCACTCATTTGCCATTAAAATTATTCCGAACAGAGAAATGTTGTAAAATCCATTACACTCAGAATATCGGCCAAAAAATGCAGCTTTCCACCAAGACGCCAATCGTTCTGCCAGAAATCTGTTGTTAAATTTACTGACACCCCCACTCATGCTGTCACTGCAATTTATTTACTTTATCACGTCATGTCATAATGTGCAGGATTTGACTTGATAGAAGGGAAGTAACATAATTTTTGGTAATAAAATCCAAGCTACAGGTTCAGGGTTTTGTACTTCAGAATTTTAATAAAGGAAATGCTATTGGGGGCAGCAGTGAGTAAACCATGCTGCCAATAGCTGCTGCTTATCAATTAGTTAATGGATAATCCCCTGGCTCCAGACCTCACAATGATCATTGTCCAGCAGGATGTAGGATAGACCAGGGGTTCGCAACCTTTTTACTTCTGAGGGCCCCCTCTGTGTTATGAAATACCACGGACCCCCTGTGGGGGGAGAAGGGGGTGGGGAGAGAGAAAAGGGGGTGGGGGGAGAAGTGGGTGCAGGAGGGGAGGGAATGGGGGTACATCTCACATGGTTATCATTAGCAACCGTCAAAGTTCACTAGGCCTCGGCCCCTCAACACAAACAGGGATAACTTTCCACCCACTTTACGGTGCCCAGAAGCCCTCGTGTCCAGGCCCCAGGCCTCACTCACCCTCCGACAGATCTTCAATGCACTCGAAGGTGATCTTGAACTGAAATGGGTTGAAAACTGGCGACGGGTTGTCCAGCACCACCCTGTTGTTTACCTCCACCTTCGCCATAGCTCCTACAGTGTAATTTTGTGGGTTTTTTTCCCCTCTGGCCCACCAGTGCCAATTTAAAACAGAGACCGAAGTCCCGGGCTAGCTTGGCCGAGTGTGACGAGCACCAGGTTTTGGCTTTCCCACAAAAGCGCTGGCCCATCCTCCTCCTCCACCTGCCGCTCTCAATTGGTTTGCAGAGTGCCCATAGGCAGCGCGCGCCTGTACCGTCACTAAAGGCCCGGGGAGCCCAGGTCCAGACACTGACATCCCCGCAGGGTGCCACCTGCAGGCAGCAGTAGTGAAGCGGGTCCACCCAAAGCCACCTGCTAAAACTAGTCGATCTCCCATGTCATGTGAGCGCATAGAAAGCCAGGAATCCTTGCCTAATCCATGACCTATACTTGGCAGGTTAACATGCAGCCTTCATTACGGATGAAATGGAGATTGGGAAATAATTTGGTTTCAAGCAGGTTGGGCCAGGATTGCATGGTCAATTCTGAATTGCCTCAGAATATGTGTGAGACGCAGGATATAAACCTTCAACAAGAAATTTTAGGAACAGGAAAAAGCCACTAGACCCACTGAACCTATTTCTTTTTGATAAATCAACCTCATTTACCTATCTTCTCACCCTATTAATCTCTCTCCGAAAAGTATCTAATTGTCTTTGGAACTCATTAATACCATCTACTTCAATGGCCTGGTTATATTCTGCAACATTATCATCCTTTTGGGTGAAAAAGTTCCACTTGACGGTCCTGCTGATATTTAAAGATATTTAGTAGATGAGAATCATATATGTATAACTTTAAGTGTAGCCATTGACCAAATAATATTACCCATAATTACTCCTGTAATGTATGTACCTTTAAGGGGGGAACTACTTTCTACAGCTCATGTATACTGTAGTACTGGCAGTGCCCACACCTGTATATAACGCTGAGTAGTAATCTGTTGTTTCAGTTGCAGTTTGAACCACGTTGAGTAAGCACCTGTTGTACCGTTCTCTGCAGTCCTTTTCTTATTATTACACGGACGTAACAGTGACGACGAGCAAGTTCGAACCTACCTGCAACTCTGCATCACCTCCCAGGGATTCGCTCCTGGAGAACAGTGGAAGAAGGTCGAGTCCAGAAGCACGGGCGTCGACCACGGGCAACCGCCCAGTCATCCAGTGGAGATTTGAGCATCACAGGGGAGGCTGTCAGGAGCCAGGCTTGGCTTTCCAGTCACGGTGGTCCAGCGAAACGGGCTGGCAACAGGTACTGCGCAGACCCTTCCTGGACAGCGACGGGCTAGAGCCCGACTGAGCGGCACAGAAAAAGGCCGAGCAGCGTCGACGGGGGAGAGAGAGAGGGCAGAGCGCACAGGGCGCAGCCGGTGTTCAGGACCGAGCGGCGTCAACGGGGGACAGAGGCGAGAGAGAGCAGAGCGCAGCTGGTGTTCAAGGGCCGAGCAGCGTCAACGGGGGAGAGAGGCGCACAGGAAAATGCGAGGCACTGCCATTGCCATGAGGACGGCAGAGAACGGCATTGGCAGCAGTGCAGGAGCAGCGCATGAAACCCACAGGGCATCGCCATTTGCCACGAGGGCCGCCGAGAGCGGCGTTGGCAGCAGCGCGGGAGACGCCATTTTAAGCCGCAGCGGGGAAGAAAGGAAAGGGCGGGAGACACCATTTTAAGCCAGTCTAACCACACCCAAAAATGCCGAAGAGTGGCAGTATCACAGCGTTTGACAATGAAGTCGAAGATTGGATGACATATGTCGAACGCATAGAAGTGTACTGCAAGGCGAATGAAGTGCCAGATGACAAGAAAGCGCTGGTATTGTTGAATTCAATGGGTGCAAAAATGTATGGCTTACTACGAAACCTAGTAACCCCAGAGAAGCCAGTAGAAAAGGATTTTGAAAACATAGGCCTAGAAATTCACTTTGGGCCCGCCAGCTGGCATGCGCCCAAAAGTTAGCGCTGAGCGCGGAGCCAGTTGTGCCCGTCAGATATTCAGTTTTTGCGCCCCAAGTCGGAACCGGGCGCTATTCCAGGGTGTGCCCGCCCCCGCTTGGTGCGCTGAAACTGAATTTCAGCGCTCTAGGCGCCGCTGCGCCACCCGCTGCGGAGCGGCAGGCTGCGGTACTGCAGGCCTCCTCCTTCTCTTAAGGGGGAGGGGCCTGCAACGGGGAGATCGCCGCTGGATTGTGCCGGCAAATGAGCCCGGCACCACGGAGAAGTGCCGGGTTCGCGGAAAGCAGCCGGCAATGCCGTGAGGGGGGGGTGGAGGAGGCTGGGGAAGGAGGTGCGGGCAGGCGGCCGCCGAAAAAGCGGCCGGCCGCACCTCCACCTTAAAGCACCCCACTAAGGCTACAGGACAGCCCCGTTTTCTGATCGCTGTTTGCGGCCGCAACTAAATATGGCGGTCAGGCCAGTAGCGGGGCGGTAGCGGGGCACTGCGCACACCGATGACGTCATCGGTGGCGGCGCAGCGCTACTGGCTAACGCCGCCATTACCGCAGCGCTGAATATCGGCGAAAGCTCAGCAAGTGGCGCAAAAGCCCTCTTTGGGCGAAAACTGGGCGCAAAGCCTACTGAATTTCTAGCCCATAGTGTCAATCCTACAGGACCACTTAAACCCCACACCGCTGCTGATAGCAGAAAGATTCAAGTTTCACAAACAGAACCAGCATAAGGATGAAAGCAATGCTGATTATTTAACAAAACTGCGCAAACTATCGAAACACTGCCAGTTTGGAGCAGGACTGGCAGATACCTTAAGGGATAAGTTTGTGTGTGGGCTTCAAAGTGAAGGAACCCAGAAACAGCTTTTATCTGTAAAGGACCTTACGCTGGAAAAGGCTTTCAGCATTGCGGTATCATATGAAGCAGCAGCACGGGGCGCTGCAGAGATACAACAGAGACTGCAAGAATATGGCACAAATGAAATGACATATGGAACAGAGAAGTGCTATTGCTGCGGCAGAACAACACAGGACCAGAATGATTGCTGGTTCAAAGACAAAGTGTGCAGACAGTGTGGAAAAGTAGGACACATAGCACGAGTCTGCAGGTCGGGAAAGAAAACCAGCAATAAGAAACCGACCAAAGGGAAGTACAAGAAGGTACATAAGATAACGGAGAATAGTTCAGACGAACAGAAGAGTGATAACGACTCCGAAAGCAGGGAACTGAGTTGTCTGAAACTACATAATGTGATCACAACGGAGGATCACCGAACCATTTGGGTCACTTTCAAGATAGCAGGAGTCCAGGTAAAGATGGAATTGGACACAGGATCAGCTCTAACAGTCATAAACCGATGGGACTACGAGCGGCTATTCTCACACATACCCTTGAGAGACACAAAAATTATTTTGAAGATGTACACGGGGCAAAAAGTCTACCGCAAAGGAAAAATAAGGGTGACCGTTAAACATAACGGTAAGGAAACACCAAAACTAGACCTGTATGTATTGCAAGATGGAGGACCACCATTACTGGGACGTGAATGGATCCGGAAAATACAACTGGATTGGCATTCCATACAGGCACTGACTGTGGCTGACAAAAAGGATGACGACGTCACACCTGGGCGACTGTCAAAGATCCTAACTGACATGAAAGAAGTGTTCCAGCAAGGACTCGGAACACTAAAAGGCATGACAGCGATGATTAAAATTGAAGAAAACGCAAGCCCAAAATTTTTAAAGGCCAGACTGTTACCTTATGCGGTCCGCCCAGCCGTCGAAGCAGAGCTGGAGAGTCTGGAACATTCAGGTGTACTGTCCAAGGTAGACTGGAGCGAGTGGGCTACACCCATCGTCCCTGTGATGAAAAAGTCGTTGAGCAGCACGCCTGGGGAACCAAGAAAGGTTCGCATCTGTGGGGACTTTAAGGTAACAGTGAACCCGGTCCTTCACACCGTACAATATCCACTTCCGCGGATTGAAAATATTTTCGCCTCGCTATCTGGAGGGAAGCGCTTCACTAAGATTGATCTGGCCCAGGCGTATCTGCTAATTGAAGGTAGAAGAAGCATCAAAAAAATACCTCACAATCAACACCCATAAAGGTCTCTACCAATACAACCGGCTGGTATTCGGGGTAGCATCAGCTCTGGCTATTTGGCAGAGGGCAATGGAACAAGTCCTGCAATGGATCCCAGGGACCCAGTGTTATTTGGACGACATCCTGGTCACGGGCGAAAATGACAGTGATCACCTTGCCAACCTGGAGCAGGTGCTCACTAGATTGCAGGAATATGGGCTCCGAGCTAACCGCCCCAAATGCAAGTTTTTTAGAAAACAGATCTCGTATTGTGGCCACGTTATCGATAAAGAGGGGTTACATAAGTCCCCAGAGAAGATTGAGGCAGTAGTCAAGGCTCCAGCACCGGAAAATGTGTCACAACTGAGGTCGTTCCTCGGGCTGGTAAACTACTACCATAAGTTCTTGCCAAATTTGTCTACAATACTACACCCACTGAACACCCTACTGCAAACTGGGGTGCCATGGAAGTGGAATGATGAATGTAGACGAGCTTTCCAGAAGAGCAAAACACTAATCACATCGAAAGAGGTATTGGCCCATTACAACCCAGCGTTACCAATTCGTTTGGCTTGTGATGCGTCACCCTACGGCATTGGAGCGGTGCTGTCGCACAAATTCTCGGACGGCTCAGAGAGGCCAATAGCCTTTGCGTCACGATCACTAACCTCAGCCGAGCGTAACTACGCCCAGATTGACAGGGAGGCACTCAGCCTAGTGTGGGGAGTGAAAAAGTTAAATCACTATCTGCACGGGCAGAAATTCACCTTGCTGACTGATCACCAGCCTCTTGTCTCCATTTTTAATCCGAAGAAGGGCGTTCCGGTGATGACTGCGCAACGACTACAAAGATGGTCACTTTTTCTAGGGGCGCACCACTATGAGATTGAATATAAGGGCATGAAACAGCATGGAAATGCTGATGGGCTATCACGCCTGCCACTGCCTACTGCGGAGGAAGCACCAGCAGTGGATCCTGTCGAAATATTCCATTCGACTATAGTTGAATACCTACCGGTAACTAACGCTTGTATCAAAAAGGAAACCCGAAAAGACCCGACACTGTCTCGGGTATATGATTTGACGGTGAAGGGATGGCCAGCATATGGCGACTCACTGTTGCCAGCATTCTCGACAAGGAGAGAACAGCTGTCAGTGTGCCGGGGGACCTTGATGTGTGGATCCCGAGTGGTAATTCCACCCAAGTTAAGGGAGAGAGTGCTCAATGAGCTTCATGAGGTTCATCTGGGAGGGATAAAAATGAAAAGCCTAGCCAGGGCTTATGTGTGGTGGCCGGGAATCGATAAACAAATCGAGGACCTGACCAAGAGCTGCTCAGGATGCCAGAAAGTCCAAAATGCACCACCACAGGCCCCTCTACACCCATGGGAGTGGCCCTCATCTCCATGGCAACGGGTGCATATTGATTTTGCTGGTCCATTCATGGACTCAATGTTTTTAATAGCCGTGGATGCGCACTCGAAATGGCCTGAGGTCATCAAAATGTCCTCCACCACCACGGAGAAAATTATTGCAGTCCTACGGACCATTTTTGCCAGGAATGGCTTGCCAGAACAGATTTGCTCCGACAACGGACCACAGTTTGTGTCTGAAGAGTTCCGGAGGTTCTTGAAAAAGAATGGGGTAAGGCATTACACATCCGCCCCGTATCATCCAGCCACAAATGGATTGGCTGAGAGGTTCGTACAAACTTTTTAGAAGGCAGTAAAGGCTATGTACAATGACAACATTCCGCTGCAGCACAAGGTGGACAATTTCCTGTTCGCCTACCGGAATGCGACACATGCAGTCACCAACCAGGCCCCAGCCATGATGTTCTTTAACCGAAGGTTAAGATCTTGCCTGGATTTGCTCAGACTAAACGTACGAAGAGATGTTGAGAGTAAGCAATTCCAGCACATCCATGAGAAGCCAACAAGGAGCTTCAATGTAGGGCAACCAGTCTTGGCCGCGACTACCGAACAGAAAAATGGCAGCAGGAACGATATGCACACGTCAGGGCCCACTAATGTACACAGTGGATGTTGGGGAGAGCATCGTGAGATGCCATGCTGACCAGATCCTAGAGTCACAGGAACAAGTCAACCCCATGCCTCGCCCATACGTACCTGGTGATGAACCCGACGTACAGGTAGCGTCTACCCCAGAAACAGTAGCATCGGAAGCTGATGAACCAACCGACGACAGGCTGCCAGAATCACCTTCGCACCAAGAGCAAGACACTCGGGAAAGGCGCTATTCAGAAAGGATCAGGAAGCCTCCCCAAAGACTGAATTTATAAATAGACTATTTTCAGCTAATGTTGCATGTTAAAAGTGTTAATTGTAATTAGTTTGATATTTAATTGTTAAATGAGTGTTATGGTACTGTTAATCTAAAAGGGGAGGAATTGTAATGTATGTACCTTTAAGGGGGGAACTACTTTCTACAGCTCATGTATACTGTAGTACCGGCAGTGACCACACCTGTATATAACGCTGAGTAGTAATCTGTTGTTTCAGTTGCAGTTTGAACCACGTTGAGTAAACACCTGTTGTACCGTTCTCTGCAGTCCTTTTCTTATTATTACACGGACGTAACAACTCCTGGGTAACTAGAAAGCTAAGACTTGTTCAAAATGTAGCTGCAGACAGTCAAAAGCAGTTTTGACTAAGTTTTGATAACAAACAGCCACAGACTGCAAGTGAAGGTCAAATCATTAAATTGCTCAGAAAAACATATTATAATGCTGTTAGAACTTAGAATTCGCTTAACAAAACTAATTGCAACAATATTTAAAGGATAATTAGTATAAATTCCAATAAATGAGAGTGATCATGGAAGTTATGATATTTATCTGGTAGATTAAAGTGAGATAGTCTGGATACATCAAGAGGCTAGCAAAGAAGGCATAGGGCTGTACTTGATTAAAACCTGTTACATCTCTAACATTTTTCCTAATTTTTGACTCAAATCATTCAGTTAGATCACCACTTTTCCAAAGAAAACAAACCCAACCTCCTTAACATTTTCTCATAATTCAAACTCCTGATACCCAGAATGATCTTTGTTGCTCATTTTTGTACTCTCTCTCTCTCTCTCCCAATAATATCCTTCCTATGGTTAAGTGTCCAGAGCTGCACATAATTGTTTCAGTCCATCTGACTGACGTTCAGATGTGAAGCAGTCTGCAGATGGTGCAGTCTATATGTAATTACCATAAATGTCAAAAATATAGTCACAGAATCCAATTATATCTGGAGAGGATCACTCTGAAGTTATTTGAGAATTTATAAAATATTCAATGATGAAGGTTTTTTTTTATCCTCTTGTGTGTTTTACCCTTTTCATTCTGCTGTTACTGGGTGAGGGGAGATGCAAAGACCGAGTCCATACTCGAACCCCTGACTGAGACACCTTGTGCTTCAGTATCTTGCTGTGAGGTCTGCGTCAATGTTCACTTTAAGCTGCGTGGCTGCCCCCGTGCAGCCGGCTCACCGGCTTTTAAATAGGAAAATCTGCGCAAGCGCGGTATTTTGAATGGGCCAAAAATAAAATGACAGGGAACATTGGCCTGCATCACTGACAGAGGCTGCAAATGGAAAGGTTTCAAACATCTTCAAACCGGGGAGTGAGGAACCGCGAAAAATGGAGCTGAAAGAACCAATGGCTAGATTGTCTCCATTGACCTTTCTCCTGAGATGATACTGTTTGTGATCGGTTACTAAGCCAGGCAGAAAATTAATACAGAGCCAGCACTGCTCCCGAAAGAGGTATCTCTGATTCCTTCATCTGTATCTAGTTGGAGAGCAGGACCCGATGTTAACAAGATAAGAATGTGCTTCCAAATCAACTCTTACTGCTTTAATCCTTCGAATAATGAACGTTAGAAATGGTTCAACACATTCACTGAGGAAGTTGACCAGGACATTAGATATAGTTTATTAAAATGTCAATGTAGTTGCCAGGTGTGTATATATATGTATATATGTATGTAAGGACCTGTTACTGGGAATCAGCCCAGACACATGTAGAACATAAAATCCAAACTCTTCAGAGGAAATCTAACCTCATATAATTTGAACATTGGCTTTCTTTTAAATTACCTGCCATAATAAAAATGCAGAATAATTTCCTCATTCAAACATCCCCAGCTGATGAGGGATTTGCAGGATGGGTTTAAGTAGAAGAAACTAATTTCCAGTTTGTGTCTGACCTGAATCCTGATTTTGTTGCTGTATTTGCAAACTAAACAGATGGTTTATACTAAGCCCTTTGTACATGCTGGCTGAGAAACATTGCACAGAACCTAAACTGGAACATTATGTTTGAATATTGACCTTACCCTATAGAAGTCACATTCTCACTATTCCCCTGGTGAAATAACAGAATTCTTCACATTAAGGCTCTTCTAGGAACTAGTGTGGATTTCCACTGCACCCTGGTGGTCTCTGATAGAGAACCCCAATGACTTCTGCTTGACAATGGTTCGGAAGTGCAGCACATTCTGTTGGATACTAGGGAGGGAGCCACAGTGAATATCTGCGGGATCAAGAGAGACAAAAGAGGGAGGCTTTGATTGGGACAGAACAATGATGGCTCACAAAGAGATTGGAGTCAATTTTAACATGTATTGGCTGGTGTTAACAGGGTGGTAATGACTTCAGAATGGGGTCGGTAGCCTGACCGCCCCATTAACCCTGATGATGCAGCGGGCACCATTTTGAAAGAGGCCTATCACTGGACGCCTAAAAAGTCTGCCTGTTTCAGGCAGTAGGCCCATTTCAATATGTTATCACTTATGGGTTGAATGCAGATAGCAGAGAAATGGATGAGTTGAAGTTTATCTGGGATGGAGCTCCAGAGGCTAGCAAAGAAGGCATAGGGCTGTACTTGCTTAAAACTTGTTATATCTCTAACTTTTTCCAGTTCTGACGAAAGGTCATCGACCTGAAATGTTAACTCTGTTTCTCTGCCCACAGATGCTGGCTGACCTGCTACGTATTTCCAGTTTTTTCTGTTTTTATTTCAGATTTCCAGCAACCGCAGTATTTTGCTTTGGTATTAAGGTATAAGAGTCATTGAGGCTGGAGGTGATAAAGGCATGGATGAGTGTTTCACTGGCAGTGGGGGTGAAGTGAGGAAGAAGACAAATGATGCATAAAAATGGAAATATGTGACCTTGGTAATGCTTGGGATTTGGGGTTTGACAGATTAGACTAGGCCTGCTGCATGTTCAGATTTGGACCAGACAGTTTAATGTTTGAAAGCTGGGACTAGAAAATTATAAAATATAAATCAGACACCAAATCTATTTTTTAAAACAGCCGTCCATTTTTGTTTGTCTTCAAAATTAGAGGTATTAATTAATTTTCAATTAATTTTCACCTGCAGCAAAGCAAATCTCACCACTCCTCTTTCCCTTCCCTCTCCAAATTTGCCAAAGGTGATGGGTTTTAACAGCGAGGTTTGAATGATCCCAATGAAAACTGCTGGAAACCGTAACACTGAGGAGTGAGGAGGAAGGGGCAGGGGCTAGAATCTAAGGGCTACAAATTTTTCTGGGGCGCTAAAACTTGTGGCCCTGCACCAGAACTTGAGTGGTTGCGCCCCAAGAGGGAAGCAGGGCGCTACTGGAAGCACTCCGCATCCCTCTTGGGGTGCTGTGAGTGAATATTGCGGCGCTATGTGCTGCGGTACTGCAGGCCTTCCTCCCCTTCTTAAAGGGGAGGGGCCTTGCGCAGCACGACCCGGAGCCCAGCTGGGCCCCCAGGGCTCGGGAGCAAAAGAGCCCGGCACTCAAGAGAAGTGCCGGGCTCTTGGAGCGCAGCCGGCACTCCGCGGCGTGGCGGGGGGGCACGTTCAGGAGGCCGGGGACGGGAGCGGAGGAGGATGCTGGCAGGCAGCCAGCAACAAAAATGGCCGCCCCACACCTCGCCTTTAAATTGCGCCTCCCTGACCACAGGTAGGCCCCCCTGACCCCATTGGACATATCGTCCGGCGGTAAGTCAGGGGGCGCTCCCAAAGATCGCGGCCGGGGCACGAGCGGGGCGCTGCACACGGTGGTGACTTCATCGCTGGCGCCGTGGGGCGCTACCGGTTAGCACCGCCGCTAACCTCCTGCTGAATTTCGCGGGAGGCATGGGCGCACCGCGCCCGGGCGCTAGTTACTTTGCATCCCATTAGCCCCCTCTTAGGGCGCTAACGGGAGGCGCGAAGCAACCCAATTTTCCCACATAGAATCATGGAATAGCACAGCATAGAAGGAGGCCGTTCAGCCCATTGAGTCTGCGCCGGCTCTTTCGAAAAGCAATCCGTTAACCCCACTCTCCCGCTCTTGCCCCATGTCCCTGCAATTTTTTTTCTTCAAGTATTTATCAAATTCCCATTTGAAGGCCACTACCTATCAGGCAGTGCATTCTGAATCCTAACCACTCATTGCGTTAAAAAAAAAAGTTTTCCCTCAGGTCGCCAATCACCTTAAATCTGTGCCCTTCGGTTATTAACCCTTCATTTCCCACATTACAACAGTGACTCCACTTCAAAAGTACTTCATCTAGTGGTCATGAAAGGCGCTATATAAATGCAAGTCTTTTTTTCTTTCAGCCATTGGAAACAGTTTCTCCTTATTTACTCTATCTAATCCCTTCTTGATTTTAAACACCTCTATCAAATCTTCTCTAGCCTTCTCTGCTCTAAGGAGAAGCACGATTTTAGATTCTATTAAATGGTGCATGCAGGACACTTCTCAGTGATTATATACTGTACCTTTCATGCCACATTACGACGAGTCCTGTCTGTTCTCTTGTCTCCGGAGGAGATGCTAATGAAAGCCTCAGGCCTTGGAATTGGCAGCCGGACAGCATGCGCATCTAAAACTTTCCAGTGCATTCAAAACCTTTTGTTGCCGCTGTTTTGGACTTGCCAATCACGTTTATTGTGCAGTGTTTTGTTTAAATAATAGCAACATCTTAGCCCCCCACCCCGAGCTAACTCTGCTGCAGGCCTTCCGTGCAGGTCTTTGCTCTTTTTCCCTCGTGTGTTCTGTCTGCTGGTGAAACAGCCGTGCACACATCTGGTGCTTCCGAACCGAGAGCTCTCCCAGGCACAAAGTGCCCTCAAACAGACCTCCAACTAGAAAAAGATAACAAAACGTGTGGCTGTTTGGAAAGCATGTGTGAAAGTGCTAGCGGCAGAGACTGTGTCAAAGCAGGAATAGCCTTTCCACTGGGACTGTACATGGTCCGTTCACAAAGTCTAGGGGAAAAATATGAGTAAATGTGACCCCAGGACAAATAAATATCAGTATAGTTATTCTGGAAGATTAATCGGCCTAACCTGTGCACCAATCACTCTGTGAGGAGCTGAGCCCAGGAGTTACTCCTTCAGTGAGGGACAGTCGGGGATGTTGCTCATGCTGTGAAGTGTTATGACCAGGAAACACTTCTGTATAATCATGAATTTTGTAAAGGTGCCTCCCTCACTTTTTCTCAGAGTACATGATGGACTTCCTGTTCTTGTGCATGAGGTTTTGTTTGTCCACTGTATGAGTCTCTCTGTCAGTGTGTGTGAGAGTCTCCATTAGTGTGTATGTTTCTGTCTGTTAGCATAAGTGTGAGATCGCTCAGGATTTGCAACCATCTCTCTGTCAGTGTATGTGCAGTTTTCTGAGTCAGTGTATGCAGTTCTATCTTAGTGTGTGTGAAGGTGTCTCTCTTGCAGGGTCTGTGAATGTCCTTCAGTCAGTACGTGCCAAGATCTTTCTATAGATGAGTGAAGGTCTCTACAGTGTAGCACTGTTAGGTGGATGAGGGCCTTCCTGTCAGTGTGAGCGTCTCTTTGATGGTGTGCATTCAGGTCCCTGTGTGTTTGAAGGTCTATTGGTTGGTAAGTGTGAGGTCTCTGTCAGTGCAGTTCTCTTTGTCAGCACATATGAGGATGTCTTAGGGTGTGTGAGTCTGCCAGTTAGTGTGTATGTCTTTCTCTCTCAGGGTATGTGTGATTCGCTCTGTCAAGGTGTGTAAGGGCCTTTCTCTCAGTCCATGTGAGGGTTTCTGTTGGTGTGTGAGGATCTCTCTGCCTTTGTGCGTTTGGTTCCCTATCAATGCCTGTGAGAGTCTCTAGCTCAGTCTGTATGTGGTCCTCTCTGTCACTGTGTGTGAGGGGTCCCTCTATTGGCATTTGTGAAGCTGTGTGATTTATACTCTGAAGCTGTCTCAGTGTAAACAGCCATTCAACTCCGAGACTCAGACTGCTCTTTATTGGGATTAATAACTTGTTGATTAAATATTGACTCTGGTTATGTTCCTTGCATGTGCTGAGTAGCACAGTCTAAACCTAGGATGCTCTTTACATTTGAATGCAGATTTTAATGATTAGTGCCAGAACTGTGGCATAAGTAAAGTGCCCGGCTTGCTCCTCTCTCTGTTCTCGCACTTCTCAACTCGTGGCTGTTGGTTCTTCACTCCTGACACGCTGAAGAGAAAACGATGTACATCAGAACAAAAAAACAAATCCAGAACTGGAAACATGGCCCGCCCAGTCATCAAAGAGTGCTCTGAGTTTGGGTAAGTGTGAGAGTTCTTTAATTGTTATTTCTCTTTAAAGCATTCTTGATAAGATTACTTAAGCAGTTTAAGTAAAGGGGAAAAGTTAAATATTTGGGATTCTGTTGGTTTAAGAAGAATAAAACAGGGTTACACTGCAGTAGGAGTAAATTGGCACAGCAGGCAGTGGAAACCAGTTTTCTAACCAATCAGCAGGGGTGACTCATTTGGCTGTAAACAAACAAACAGTATAAAAAGACCAGTCCTAGTGCGAGCAAGCACTGAGTGCGAGCCATCAAAGAGTGCACTGAGTTTGGGTAAGTGTGAGTTAGGGTAAGTGGGGTGTTAGGTGCTCTTTTCAAACTTTAACTCTGTGGGTTGTAGTTAATAAGGCCTTTCTGGTGCAGAGTGACTGTTGGTAAACCATTTAACTGCTGTAACGAGAGGGCTTGATTTAATTTAAATCCAATTAATTAAAGGGGATACTAGCATCTAAAATCGGGCAGAGGGTGTCCATAACTAACAATAAAAAATTTAATTAATTACATAGAATGGAGCAGGTGATGTGTTACTGTTGCGAGATGTGGGAGCCGGTGAACCCCATTGAGGCTCACGGTGATTACGTCTGTGACAAGTGTCTGCTGCTACAGAAACTCCAGCTCCGTGTTGATGAGCTGGAGTCTGAGCTTCAGACACTGCGACACATTAGGGAGGGGGAGAAGTACCTGGACTCTGTGTATCAGAAGTTAATTAATTCAGATGTAGCCCATGGTCAGGGGCAGGACGGTGTGACTAGAAGTGAGGCAGGTACGGGGATCCAGGAGGTAGAGCTGGAGGAGCCGCAGCCCTTGCTCTTGTCCAACAGGTTCGAGGTTCTTACTCCCTGTGGGGACAGGAGCAGGGACTGCAGGGAGGATGAGCAACCTGGCCACAGCACCGTGGAACGGGGGGCCATTCAAGAGGGGGGAGTAATTAGAAAAGTTGTAGTGGTAGGGGATAGTATTATTAGGGGGATAGATAGAGTTCTCTGCAGCCGAGAGCGAGAGTCCCGAAGGCTGTGTTGCCTACCCGGTGCCAGGGTTAAGGACATCTCCTCTGGGCTGGAAAGAAACTTGCAGTGGGAGGGGGTGGATCCAGTTGTCGTGGTCCATGTTGGTACAAACGACATATATAGGACTAGGAAGCCGGTTCTGTTAAAGGAGTATGAGCAGCTAGGGGTCAAATTAAAAAACAGAACCTCAAGGGTAATAGTCTCTGGATTATTACCTGAGCCACGAGCGAATTTGGCTAGGACAAATAAAATTAGAGAGTTAAATGCGTGCCTCAAAGACTGGTGTGGGAGAAATGGGTTTTGCTTCCTGGGACACTGGCACCAGTACTGGGGCAGGAGGGAGCTGTTCTGTTGGGATGGGCTTCACTTGGCCAGTGCTGGGACTAGAGTCCTGGTGGATCATATAACTAGGGCTGTAGAGAGGGCTTTAAACTAACTAGTGGGGGGGAGGTTCCTAGAGAGCAAATAATAAAAATGTCAACAGAGAAGGTCATAGACTTAGGTAGCAGTGGGGAAATTAAAAACCAGAGCGTGTCAGGAAGGGGCAGAAGGTATGGAGTAAAAGGTAAAGTAATAAAAAGGGCAAAAGCAGGAACTAAGTGTCACAAAACATATTTGAAAGTTCTCTATCTGAATGCATGTAGCATTCGTAACAAAATAGACGAGTTAATGGCACAAATAACTACATATGGATATGATCTTGTGGCCATTACAGAAACATGGCTTCAGGGTGACAATGCCTGGGAATTAAACATACCAGGTTATTTAACGATCAGGAAGGACAGGCAGGAAGGAAGGGGAGGTGGGGTGGCTATGTTAATAAAGGAAGGAATCACTGTAATACAGAGAAATACAGTGTGGAGTTTGCACATTCTCCCCGTGTTTGCGTGAGTTTCCTCCGGGTGCTCCGGTTTCCTCCCACAGTCCAAAAGATGTGCGGGTTAGGTTGATTGGCTATGGTAAATTGACCCTTAGTGTTAGGGGGATTAAATACGTGGGGTTACGGGGATAGGGTGGGATATGTGTTGGTGTAGGTGTTACGGGGATCGGGTGGGATATGTGTCGGTGCAGGCTCGATGGGCCGAAATGGCCTCTATCTGCACTGTGGGGTTTCTGTGATTCTGTGATTCTGTGAAATGATATTGGGTCAAAAGATCAGGATAATGAAACAGTTTGGGTGGAGGTAAGGAATAATAAGGGGAAAAAAACACTAGTGGGCGTAGTCTATAGGCCTCCGAACAGTTGCAACTCTGTTGGAAGGAGTATCAATCAGGAAATAGTTGAGGCTTGTAATAAGGGAGCATCTATAATTATGGGGGATTTTAACTATCATATTAATTGGACAAATCAAATTGGGCAGGGCTGCCTTGAGGATGAGTTCATTGAGTGTATTAGGGATGGGTTTCTCGAGCAGTATGTAACTGAATCGACCAGTGGGCAAGCAACCTTGGATCTGGTCCTGTGTAACGAGACAGGATTAATTAAAAATGTCCTAGTAAAGGATCCCCTTGGAATGAGTGACCATAACATGGTTGAATTCCATATTCAATTAGAGGGTGAGAAGGTTGGATCTCAAACAAGCGTGCTAAGCTTGAATAAAGGAGACTATGAAGGTATGAGAGCGGAGTTGAGTAGAGTGGATTGGGAAAATAAATTAAAGGGTAAGACGATACATGATCAGTGGTGTACATTTAAGGAGTTATTTTACAACTTCCAAAAAATATATATTCCACTGAGAAGAAAAGGGTGTAAAAGAAAAGACAGCCATCCGTGGCTAAGTAAAGAAATTAAGGATAGTATTCGACTAAAGACAAGGGCATATAAGGTAGCCAAATCTAGTGGGAGGATAGAGGATTGGGAAAACTTTAAAAGACAGCAAAAAATAACAAAAAGATTGATTAAGAAAGGGAAGATAGATTATGAAAGTAAATTAGCAAAAAATATAAAAACAGATAGTAAGGCCCAGAAGTTCAGTAGGCTTTGCGCCCAGTTTTCGCCCAAAGAGGGCTTTTGCGCCACTTGCTGAGCTTTCGCCGATATTCAGCGCTGCGGTAATGGCGGCATTAGCCAGTAGCGCTGCGCCACCACCGATGACGTCATCGGTGTGCGCAGTGCCCCGCTACCGCCCCGCTACCGGCCCGACCGCCATATTTAGTTGCGGCCGCCTCTTCCGCAGCGGCCGCAAACAGCGATCAGAAAACGGGGCCGTACTGTAGCCTTAGTGGGGCGCTTTAAGGTGGAGGTGCGGCCGGCCGCTTTTTCGGCGGCCGCCTGCCCGCACCTCCTTCCCCGGCCTCCTCTACCCCACCCCCCCCCCGCGGCATTGCCGGCTGCTTTCCGCGAACCCGGCACTTCTCCGTGGTGCCGGGCTCATTTGCCGGCACTATCCAGCGGCGATCTCCCCGTTGCAGGCACCTCCCCCTTAAGAGAAGGAGGAGGCCTGCAGTACCGCAGCCTGCCGCTCCGCAGCGGGTGGCGCAGCGGCGCCTAGAGCACTGAAATTCAGTTTCAGCGCCCCAAGCGGGGGTGGGCACACCCTGGAATAGCGCCCGGTTCCGACTTGGGGCGCAAAAAACGAATATCTGACGGGTGCAACTGGCTCCGCGCTCAGCACTAACTTTTGGGCGCACGCCAGCTGGCGGGCCCAAAGTGAATTTCTAGGCCTAAGAGTTCTTATAGTTATATAAAAAGAAAAAGGGTGGCTAAAGTAAATGTTGGCCCCTTAGAGGATGAGACCGGGAAATTAATGGTGGGAAATATGGAGATGGCAAAAACACTGAATGAATATTTTGTATCAGTCTTTACAGTAGAGGACACTAAGAATATCCCAACACTGGACAAACAGGGGGCTATAGGGGGGAGGTGCTAAACATGATCAAAATCACTAAGGAAGTGGTACTCGGTAAAATAATGGGACTCAAGGCGGATAAATCACCTAGACCTGATGGCTTACATCCTCGGGTCTTGAGGGAAGTGGCGGTAGGGATTGTGGATGCATTGGTAATAATTTTCCAAAACTCCCTGGACTCGGAAAAGGTCCCGGCAGACTGGAAAACTGCTAATGTAACACCCTTATTTAAAAAGGGCAGTAGACAGAAGGCTGGAAACTATAGACCGGTTAGCCTAACATCTGTGGTAGGTAAAATTTTGGAGTCCATTATTAAGGAGACAGTAACAGGACATTTGGATCATCATAATTTAATAGGACAAAGTCAGCATGGTTTTATGAAGGGGAAGTCATGTTTGACAAATTTGCTGGAGTTCTTTGAGGAAGTAACATATAGGGTGGATAAAGGGGAACCAGTGGACGTAGTGTATTTAGACTTCCAAAAGGCATTTGACAAGGTGCCACACAACAGATTATTGCTTAAGATAAAAAATCACGGGATTGGGGGTAATATTCTGGCATGGATAGAGGATTGGCTATCTAACAGAAGGCAGAGAGTTGGGATAAATGGTTCATTCTCAGACTGGCAATCAGTAACTAGTGGTGTTCCGCAGGGGTCAGTGCTGGGTCCCCAACTCTTTACAATCTATATTAACGATTTGGAGGAGGGGACCGAGTGTAACATATCAAAGTTTGCAGATGATACTAAGATGGGAGGGAAAGTAGTGAGTGAGGAGGACATAAAAAACCTGCAAGGGGACATAGACAGGCTAAGTAAGTGGGCAGAGATTTGGCAGATGGAATACAATACTGGAAAGTGTGAGGTTATGCACTTTGGCAGGAAAAATCGTAGAGCAAGTTATTATCTTAATGGCAAGAAACTGGAAAGTACTGAAATACAAAGGGATCTGGGGGTCCTGGTGCACGAAACTCAAAAGGTTAGTATGCAGGTGCAGCAAGTGATTAAGAAGGCCAATGGAATGTTGGCTTTCATTGCTAGGGGGATAGAATATAAAAATAGGGAGGTATTGCTTCAGTTGTACAAGGTATTGGTGAGACCGCACCTGGAATACTGCATACAGTTTTGGTGTCCATACTTAAGAAAAGACATACTTGCTCTCGAGTCAGTACAAAGAAGGTTCACTCGGTTAATCCCGGGGATGAGGGGATGGACATATGAGGAGAGGTTGAGTAGATTGGGACTCTACTCATTGGAGTTCAGAAGAATGAGAGGCGATCTTATTGAAACATATAAGATTGTGAAGGGGTTGGATCGGGTGGATGTGGGGAGGATGTTCCCAATGATGGGTGAAACTAGAACTAGGGGGCATAGTCTTAGAATAAGGGGCTGCTCTTTCAAAACTGAGATGAGGAGGAACTACTTCACTCAGAGGATGGTAGGTCCATGGAATATGTTGCCCCAAAAAGCTGTAGAAGCTACATCATTACATAAATTTAAAACAGAAATAGACAGTTTCCTAGAAGTAAAGGGAATTAAGGGTTACGGGGAGCGGGCAGGAATTTGGACATGAGTCTAGGTTCGGATCGGTCATGGCCCTGTGGGTAGCGAAGCGGGCCCAGGGGCCGTGTAGCCTGATCCTGCTCCTATTTCGTGTGTCTAATTCTGATAGATTCAGGAGATGGTTCTGTGATAGTAGATTGGCGGTTAGGATCAGATCAGCCATGATCTTATTGAATGGCGGAGCAGGCTCGAGGGGCCGATTGGCCTACTCCTGCTCCTATTTCTTATGTTCTTATGTTCTTATGTTAACCCAAATCCCCACACTGGCACAAGACCAACGCTTGCTTCGATAGTGCCCAGGATCAGTGCAGACCGGCATGAGACCCCCTCGATTTCCATTTGTCACTCTGCTGCTTTCTGATCTGGTTCCTTTATTTTACCTCTATTTCTTTTTCTACCAGTTTCCCCCCCCCCCCCCCATCTTGTCATGAAGTCCCTGACTCTTGCTGGAGTATGGTTCTGTGGGCTTTGTCTGCCTTTCAGTACCTCGCTTAAATAGTTGGTCTTTTTCTCTCGGCGGAGAGAATGAAGATTAGCAAGCTATTATGTCATGGGGTCGTAACTGAGCTGAATTTTATCCTCACCTGCCACACACTCACACGTACTTAACATTAGACATCACTGATTAACAATCAGACTGGACCTGGCTGGACTATCCCAGGGAGACTGAAGCGAATTGTAGCATCCCTACCATTGCCCCAACTGAAGTCAGCTAAATCAGTACAGATCAAGGATTGGATCTGGCACCTTCCTAATCTTGTATCGCTTATCTACTTACTGGATCTCTGCCATGTCTGTGTAACCTGAATTCCCTCTGTGTCATCTCGCTGGCAGATTTTGCATGCCACTCCATACCAAACACATTACTTCTATCTCCCTTTTTTTGAATCTTGCCCTCTTTCAGGCCTTTCTCTCCTGCCTCCTCCCCTTCCTGTCATCCAGTTATGCCACCTGTTATTTCTCCCCTCTTGGGTACTTTTCCCCTCCCCCAATCCCTACCCCAACCCATCACTACTCCTTTGCTTTCCTACTCATGGTGGTGTCCCAGACTTGAAACCCCCTTGGATAAGCCCACAGCTACCCTCTGTGCCTCTCTTGACATTCTGCAAAGGGTCCATCAAGGCACTCATTGCTGCTGGGCATGGATTGGGCCTCGGGAAAGTACCCATTATTGCATTATCTACCTAAAGCATTTGGGCTTTTACCATGAGGCCATGGGGAACCTTATGTGCGAGGCTGGTTGCTGAACTCAGGCCCTGTCACCGTCCTGCTCGTAACCAATTATAATGACTTTGCTTAAAATATATAACCTGTTTGTAAAGTAAAACAATCGATCCTGTACACTTACTGTAAATGGGTCTGCAGTGTGTCTGACTTCTTCTATTTATAAACCTCTCTCCTGCTCAGAGCCTTCCCTTGAGGTTTCTCTGAGTTCAGGTGATACCATTAGTGGAGCCGCAGCGATGGTTGGGACCAGTGCCAGACCGCCCCTGTTTAGTTTTGTGACTTCAGGTGTTCATCCCAGTGACATCACTAATCATACGAGCAGGTCACCACCACTTTATCACAGACCAGAGATTTGCATTCACAACTGGGGAGTTCCATAAATGCTCACAACAGGCAGTGATGAGAGAACGGTTGTAACTTGGGCTGCCCAGCCTTGTGGCCTGATAAAGGCTGACTGCCCCGTTTACGGTGGAGTTCCAGCTGCCGCTGTCCCCAAAGGGGCCTTCCACTGGGCGTCCAGGGAGCCCGCCTGTTTCAGGCGGCAGGCCCTTTTAATAAGCAAATATGATGCACGTCTGACCCCCGATTGCAATTTTGATGGACAACTGGGCAGAGTGGGTGGAGTGCACGCTCCACCCAGTTTTACCCGCAGTGCAGCAGAAGAGGCACCTAAAGGCACGACTGAAATTACTTTTGTGGGGCCAGGAGGAGCAGGAGTGCCAGCGGGCTGCAGTGGACCGTCTGTTTGGTGCCCGTGGGTAGCATGGTTGTCATCTTCCAAAATTCTATAGATTCTGGAACGGTTCCTGCAGATTGGAGGATAGCAAATGTAACCCCGCTATTTAAGAAAGGAGGGAGAGAGAAAACAGGGAACTACAGACCTGTTAGCCTCACATCAGTAGTTGAGAAAATGCTGGAATCTATTATAAAGGATGCAATAACTGGGCACTTAGAAACTAATAGTAAGATTGGGCAGAGTCAACATGGATTTATGAAAGGGAAATCCTGTTTGACAAACCTATTGGCATTCTTTGAGGATGTAACTAGTGCAGTAGACAAAGGGGAACTGGTAGATGGGGTGTATTTGGATTTTCAGAAGGCCTTCGATAAGGTCCCACACAAGAGGTTGGTGAACAAAATTAGGGCACATGGAATTGGCGGTAATATACTAGCATGGATTGAGAATTGGTTAACAGACAGAAAACAAAGAGTAGGGATAAATGGGTCTTTTTCAGGATGGCAGGCTGTGACTAGTGGGGTACCGCAAGGATCAGTGCTTGGGTCCCAGCTATTCACAATCTAAATCAATGATTTGGATGAGGGGACTAAATGTAACATTTCCAAATTTGCTGATGATACAAAGCTAGGTGGCAGTGTCAGTTGCGAAGAGGATGTGAAGAGGCTTCAAGGGGAGCTCGACAGGCTCAGTGAGTGGGCGAAAAAATGGCAGATGGAATATAATGTGGATAAATGTGAAGTTATCCACTCTGGTAGAAAAAACAGAAAGGCAGAGTATTTCCTAAATGGTGAAAGATTGGGGAATGCAGATCTCATTGAAGCAGACAAAATTATTACAGGGCTTGATAGGGTGGATGCTGAGAGAATGTTTCCCTTGGCTGGGGAGTCTAGAACCAGGGGCCAAAGCCTCAAGATAAAGGGTAGGCCATTCAAGACTGAGATGAGAAGAAATTTCTTCACACAGAGGGTGGTGAATCTTTGGAATTCTCTACCCCAGAGGGCTGTGGAGGCTCAGTCATTGGGTGTATTCAAAACAGAAGTCGATAGATTTCTGACTAGTAAGGGCATCGAGGGATATGGCGATAGGGCCGGTGAATGGAGTTGAGGCAGAAGATCGGCCATGAACTCATTGAATGGCGGAGCAGGCTCGAGGGGCCGAATGGCCAACTCCTGCTCCTATTTCTTATGTTCTTATGGTTAATGAGGCCTAGCCACCCTGCCGGCAAGGGTCAGGTGGCCAGTCAGCACACTCCAACAGTTGGCCGCCCGATAGTTAAAATCTATCGCAATGTGCGTGTTGAGCCCGTGTATATCAAAAGGGCCCAGTACGTCAGTATGACAGTGTGACACAGCAATACTGAGGGTGGGGGTGGGGTATTACTAAGGTAATTTTTTTCCCCCTCTCATCCTGAAGGTGCAGACTCTTGTTGGGGTACAGTTCAAAAGGTGCGACCCTCTGATGTGTGAGCCTAGACAGTGGGTATGAACAGATTATGTGGAGGATGTCACAGTTGAGCCTGATCCTAATGTACACGTAATTTTTTAGTGACAAGGGCCACTGAAAGCCAATTAGGAGGGGAACCTTTGGCTGATTTTGAGCTCTCTAGCCAGGGAAGCTGAAGCCAATCGTAACACTGATTCAGTCGCTATGATTAGACAACTGAGCACAGACGGGGAATCGAACATGGGGCCTTCATTGTCTGTACAGCTCAGTTCCACATCAGGTGGATTGTTTAGCCACTAGGCCATAGGAGGGGTAATTCTACTGCTTTTAACTCCTCTTCACATATCCCACAACATGCAGTGAAGGCAAATGAGAAATACCAGATTTCCAGGGAATACATCCAATTAAAATAAGTCAGTCAGACCCCTGCCTCTATACCAGCAGTGTTATAAGGAAAATTTAAAGCAAATTTTATTATCATCAATAAGTTTAAGTTAATATGTTTAATTACATTTTTTAATAAAAGACAGTTACAAGCATTTAAACCTCGCCGATACACTAGGATTCTTGGTAACACAATACAGATGGTTATATTCTGATATTGCTGCCTGCTTCAATCTGTGTACTTTAAACAATGTTACTGAATGGACATAGGGGAATAGTGTGCAACTGCATACAATTTTGAAGCAAGGATAGTTGCTATGTTTCGACTGGCACTAGCCAAGCCACCTTTTACATGAACATATTAATGACAGCAAGACCCAAAGGATAGGAGAGCACCACATTCAGCAACTGTAAGAATTCCGCACAGGAGACTGAACAGACTACGGGGCGAGGGGGTGGGGATGGGGGGTCGGGAATTTTAACCCCCCTCCACTGACGGGCGGGGTAGTGTTGGGGGATTAAATTGTTAAGCGCAGGAAACTGGACCCCAAGCCGCCGTGAACACGCCCACTGGAGAGGCAGGTCGGTCATTATAATATTTAAATTAGGTTCCGTATCTCAGATTTTGTCAGTGATTTGGAATTAGCGCCTCCAGCACGTGTTTCCCTTGGGTAACCCTTGGAGTCCGGGTATCATTCTGGTAAACCTACGCTGCACTCCCTCCAAGGCCAATATATCCTTCCTAAGGTGTGGCGCCCAGAACAGCTCACAGTGCTCCAGGTGTGGTCTAACCAGGGTTTTGTATAGCTATAGCATAACTTCTGCCCCCTTGTATTCTACTCCGCTAGGTGTAAAGGTCAACATTCCATTAGCCTTTTAACTTCTGTACCTGTCCATGACATTTTAATGATCTATGTACATGGAACCCCCAAGTCTCTTTGGACTTCCACTGGTTCTAGCTTTTCACCATTTAGAAAGTACTCGGTTCTAACCTTTTATAGGTCCAAAGTGGATGGCCTCACATTGAAATCCATTTGCCACAGGTTTGCCCATTCGCTTAATCTATTACTATCACTTTGTAATTTTATGCTTCCATTTACATTGCTTACAATACCGCCTCTCTTTATGTCATCGGCAAACTTGGATGTGTGGCTTTCTATATCATCATCCAAGTCATTGATAAATACTGTGAATAGTTGAGGCTCAACACAGATCCCTGCGGGACACCACTAGTCACATCCTGCCAATTAGAGTACCTGCCCAATATCCCTACTCTCTGTCTCTTGCCGCTGAGCCAGTTTCATAAGAACATAAGAACATAAGAAGTAGGAGCAGGAATAGGCCATACGGCCCCTCGGGCCTGCTCCGCCATTCAATAGGATCATGGCTGATCCGAACCTAGACTCACGTCCACTTCCCTGCCCTCTCCCTGTAACCCCTAATTCCCTTATCTGCTAGGTAAATGTCTATCTCCATTTTAAATTTATTTAATGTTGCAGCTTCCACAGCTCTCTGGGGTAGCAAATTCCATAGATTTACTACCCTCTGAGTGAAGAAGTTTCTCCTCATCTCAGTTTTGAAAGGGCAGCCCCTTATTCTAAGATTATGCCCCCTAGTTCTAGTCTCACCTATCAGTGGAAACATCCTCACCGAATCCACCCGATCAAGCTCCCTCACAATCTTATATGTTTCGATAAGATCGCCTCTCATTCTTCTGAACTCCAATGAATAGAGTCCCAACCTACTCAACCTTTCCTCATAAGTCAACCCCCTCATCTCCAGAATCAACCGAGTGAACCTTCTCTGAACTGCCTCGAGAGCAAGTATATCTTTTCTTAAATATGGAAACCAAAACTGCACGCAGTATTCCAGGGGTGGCCTCACCAATACCCTGTATAACTGCAGCAAGACTTCCCTGTTTTTATACTACTCCTACTCCTGCTCCTATCTTCTATGTTTCTATGTTTCTATACTCCATCCCCCTTGCAATAAAAGCCAAGATTCCATTGGCCTTCCTGATCACCTGCTGTACCTGCATACTAACTTTTTGTGTTTCATGCACCAGGACCCCCAGATCCCTTTGTACTGTAGCACTTTGCAGTTTCTCACCATTTAGATAATAACTTGCTCTTTGATTTTTTCTGCCAAAGTGCATAACCTCACACTTTCCAGTATTATATTTCATAAGAACATAAGAACATAAGAAATAGGAGCAGGAGTAGGCCAATCAGCCCCTCGAGCCTGCTCCGCCATTCAATAAGATCATGGCTGATCTGATCCTAACCGCCAATCTACTATCACAGAACCATCTCCTGAATCTAACAGAATTAGACACACGAAATAGGAGCAGGATCAGGCTACACGGCCCCTGGGCCCGCTCCGCTACCCACAGGGCCATGACCGATCCGAACCTAGACTCATGTCCAAATTCCTGCCCGCACCCCATAACCTTTTATTCCCTTTACTTCTAGGAAACTGTCTATTTCTGTTTTAAATGTATGTAATGATGTAGCTTCTACAGCTTTTTGGGGCAGCATATTCCATGGACCTACCACCCTCTGAGTGAAGTAGTTCCTCCTCATCTCAGTTTTGAAAGAGCAGCCCCTTATTCTAAGACTATGCCCCCTAGTTCTAGTTTCACCCATCATCGGGAATGTCCTCCCCGCATCCACCCGATCCAACCCCTTCACAATCTTATATGTTTCAATAAGATCGCCTCTCATTCTTCTGAACTCCAATGAGTAGAGTCCCAATCTACTCAACCTCTCCTCATATGTCCATCCCCTCATCCCCGGGATTAACCGAGTGAACCTTCTTTGTACTGACTCGAGAGCAAGTATGTCTTTACTTAAGTATGGATACCAAAACTGTATGCAGTATTCCAGGTGCGGTCTCACCAATACCTTGTACAACTGAAGCAATACCTCCCTATTTTTATATTCTATCCTCCTAGCAATGAAAGCCAACATTCCATTGGCCTTCTTAATCACTTGCTGCACCTGCAAAGTAGCCTTTTGAGTTTCGTGCACAAGGACCCCCAGATCCCTTTGTACTTCAGTACTTTCCAGTTTCTTGCCATTAAGATAATAACTTGCTCTATGATTTTTCCTGCCAAAGTGCATAACCTCACACTTTCCAGTATTGTATTCCATCTGCCAAAACTCTGCCCACTTACTTAGCCTGTCTATGTCTTGCAGGTTTTTTATGTCCTCCTCACTCACTACTTTCCCTCCCATCTTAGTATCATCTGAAAACTTTGATATGTTACACTCGGTCCCCTCCTCCAAATCGTTAATATAGATTGTAAAGAGTTGGGGACCCAGCACTGACCCCTGTGGAACACCACTAGTTACTGATTGCCAGTCCGAGAATGAACCATTTATCCCAACTCTCTGCCTTCTGTTAGATAGCCAATCCTCTATCCATGCCAGAATATTACCCCCAATCCCGTGATTTTTTATCTTAAGCAATAATCTTTTGTGTAGCACCTTGTCAAATGCCTTTTGGAAGTCTAAATACACTACGTCTACTGGTTCCCCTTTATCCACCCTATATGTTACTTCCTCAAAGAACTCCAGCAAATTTGTCAAACATGACTTCCTCTTCATAAAACCATGCTGACTTTGTCCTATTAAATTATGATTATCCAAATGTCCTGTTACTGTCTCCTTAATAATGGACTCCAATATTTTACCTACCACAGATGTTAGGCTAACCGGTCTATAGTTTCCAGCCTTCTGTCTACTGCCCTTTTTAAATAAGGGCGTTACATTAGCAGTTTTCTAGTCTGCCGGGACCTTTGCTGAGTCCAGGGAGTTTTGGAAAATTATTACCAATGCAGCCACAATCCCTACTGTCACTTCCCTCAAGACCCTAGGATGTAAGCCATCAGGTCCAGGTGATTTATCCGCCTTGAGTCCCATTATTTTACCGAGTACCACTTCCTTAGTGATTTTGATCGTGTTTAGCTCCTTCCCCCCTATAGCCCCCTGTTTGTCCAGTGTTGGGATATTCTTAGTGTCTTCTACTGTAAAGACTGATACAAAATATTCATTCAGTGTTTTTGCCATCTCCATATTTCCCACCATTAATTTCCCGGTCTCATCCTCTAAGGGACCAACATTTACTTTAGCCACCCTTTTTCTTTTCATATAACTATAAAAACTCTTACTATCTGTTTTTATATTTTTTGCTAATTTACTTTCATAATCTATCTTCCCTTTCTTAATCAATCTTTTTGTTATTTTTTGCTGTCTTTTAAAGTTTTCCCAATCCTCTATCCTCCCACTAGATTTGGCTACCTGATATGCCCTTGTTTTTAGTCGAATACTATCCTTAATTTCTTTACTTAGACACGGATGGCTGTCTTTTCTTTTACACCCTTTTCTTCTCAGTGGAATATATATTTTTTGGAAGTTGTAAAATAACTCCTTAAATGTACACCACTGATCATGTATCGTCTTACCCTTTAAACTATTTTCCCAATCCACTCTACTCAATTCCGCTCTCATACCTTCATAGTCTCCCTTATTCAAGCTTAGCACGCTTGTTTGAGATCCAACCTTCTCACCCTCTAATTGAATATGGAATTCAACCATGTTATGGTCACTCATTCCAAGGGGATCCTTTACTAGGACATTTTTAATTAATCCTGTCTCGTTACACAGGACCAGATCTAAGGTTGCTTGCCCCCTGGTCGGTTCAGTTACATACTGCTCAAGAAACCCATCCCTAATGCACTCAATGAACTCATCCTTAAGGCAGCCCTGCCCAATTTGATTTGTCCAATTAATATGATAGTTAAAATCCCCCATAATTATAGATGCTCCCTTATTACAAGCCTCAACTATTTCCTGATTGATACTCCTTCCAACAGAGTTGCAACTGTTCGGAGGCCTATAGACTACGCCCACTAGTGTTTTTTTCCCCTTATTATTGTGGTAAACCAATGTTATCGTTCACAACCGTTCACTATTGTTACACTGTTGTTATCACTGTTTACACTGTTGTTATCACTACACAAGGTTACCTCTTGCCACGCACGCTGTTATACCTGGGCTGACTTCAGCTGACTCCGCCCATGGCTCCGCCTGCTTGCCCAGGTATAAAGGTGACCGCTTGGCTAGTATTCTTCCTTGTTGGAACCGATCACCCACGAGGGTGGGCTCTGTTATTTAGCCAATAAAAACCTATAGTTACTACCTTAACTCGTCGCTTTTCATGGACTGAATTGATAGGTATATCAATTATTCCTTACCTCCACCCAAACTGTTTCATTATCCTGATCATTTGACCAAATATCATTTCTCTGTATTACAGTGATTCCTTCCTTTATTAACATAGCCACCCCACCTCCACTTCCTTCCTGCCTGTCCTTCCTGATCGTTCAATAACCTGGTATGTTTAATTCCCAGGCATTGTCACCCTGCAGCCATGTTTCTGTAATGGCCACAAGATCATACCCATATGTAGTTATTTGTGCCATTAACTCATCTATTTTGTTACGAATGCTACGTGCATTCAGATAGAGAACTTTCAAATATGTTTTGTGACACTTAGTTCCTGCTTTTGCCCTTTTTATTACTTTACCTTTTACTCCATACCTTCTGCCCCTTCCTGACACGCTCTGGTTTTTAATTTCCCCACTGCTACCTAATCTATGACCTTCTCTGTTGTCATTTTTATTATTTGCTCTCTAGGAACCTCCCTCCCACTAGTTAGTTCAAAGCCCTCTCTACAGCCCTAGTTATATGATCCGCCAGGACTCTAGTCCCAGCACTGGCCAAGTGAAGCCCGTCCCAACGGAACAGCTCCCTCCTTCCCCAGTACTGGTGTCAGTGTCCCAGGAAGCAAAACCCATTTCTCCCACACCAGTCTTTGAGCCATGCATTTAACTCTCTAATTTTATTTGTCCTAGCCAAATTCGCTCGTGGCTCAGGTAATAATCCAGAGATGATTACCCTTGAGGTTCTGTTTTTTAATTTGACCCCTAGCTGCTCATACTCCTTTAACAGAACCGGCTTCCTAGTCCTATCTACGTCGTTTGTACCAACATGGACCACGACAACTGGATCCACCCCCTCTCACTGCAAGTTTCTTTCCAGCCCAGAGGAGATGTCCTTAACCCTGGCACCGGGTAGGCAACACAGCCTTCGGGACTCTCGCTCTCGGCTGCAGAGAACTCTATCTATCCCCCTAATAATACTATCCCCTACCACTACAACATTTCTATTTACTCCCCCCTTTTGAGTGGTCCCCCATTCCACGGTGCTGTGGCCAGGTTGCTCATCCTCCCTGCAGTCCCTGCTCCTGTCCCCACAGGGAGTAAGAACCTCAAACCTGTTGGTCAAGAGCAAGGGCTGCAGCTCCTCCAGCTCTACCTCCTGGATCCCCGTACCTGCCTCACTCGTAGTCACACCGTCCTGTCCCTGACCATGGGCTACATCTGAATTACTTAACTTCATAGGTGTGACCACCTCCTGATACACAGAGTCCAGGTACTTCTCCCCCTTCCTGATGTGTCACAGTGTCTGAAGCTCAGACTCCAGCTCATCAACACGGAGCTGGAGTTCCTGTAGCAGCAGACACTTGTCACAGACATAATCACCATGAGCCTCAAAGGGGTTCACCGGCTCCCACATCTCGCAACAGTAACACATCACCTGCTCCATTCTATGTAATTAATTAAATTTTTTATTGTTAGTTATGGACACCCTCTGCCCGATTTTAGATGCTAGTATCCCCTTTAATTAATTGGATTTAAATTAAATCAATCCCTCTAGTTACACCAGTTAAATGGTTTACCAACAGTCACTCTGCACCAGAAAGGCCTTGGTACACCACAGCAACCTTAAAAACTATAAACCACAGACTTAAAGTTTTAAAACGAGAGAAATACTCCAACCAATCACCTACCTGTTTTGTGGTGATGTCACACCTTGAATACGTTTTACCTCTCTCCTTGCCTGAGATTGGAGATTGGTACGCCTACCTGAGCCTCTAGGGCCTCTTGTAGTCGCTCTGCCGCGCTGCTCCGCCTCCACCCGCTGCCGATGCCGCACTGAGTCCTACCTGAGCATCTGGGGCCTCTTGTAGTCGCTCTGCCGCGCTGCTCCGCCTCCACCCGCTGCCAATGCCGCACTGAGGCCTACCTGAGCCTCTGGGGCCTCTTGTAGTTGCTCTGCCGCGCTGCTCCGCCTCCACCCGCTGCCAAGTCTCTGCCCACTCACTTAGCCTGTCTATGTCCTTTTGCATGTTTTTTATGTCCTCCTCACTCACTGCTTTCCCTCCCATCTTTGTATCATCGGCAAACTTGGATATGTTGCACTTGGTCCCTTCCTCCAAATCATTAATATAGATTGTAAAGCGTTGGGGTCCCAGCACTGACCCCTGCGGAACACCACTAGTTATTGATTGCCAGCCTGAGAACGAACCATTTATCCCAACTCTCTGCTTTCTGTTAGATAGCCAATCTTCCACCCATGCGAGTATATTACCCCCAATCCTGTGATTTTTTATCTTGATCAGCAATCTTTTGTGTGGCACCTTGTCAAATGCCTTTTGGAAGTCCAAATATACCACATCCACTGGTTCCCCCTTATCCACCCTGTATGTTACGTCCTCAAAAATTTCGAGCAAATTTGTCAAACATGACTTCCCCTTCACAAAACCATGCTGACTCTGTCCTATTAAATTATGTTTATCCAAATGCCCTGTTACTGAATAATGGACTCCAACATTTTACCAACCACAGATGTTAGGCTAACTGGTCTATAGCTTCCAGCCTTTTGTCTACTTCCCTTCTTAAATAAGGGCGTTACATTAGCAGTTTTCCAATCTGCTGGGACCTTTCCTGAGTCCAGGGAGTTTTGGAAAATAATCACCAATGCATCCACAATCCCTACCGCTACTTCTCTCAAGACCCTAGGATGTAAGCCATCAGGTCCGGAGGATTTATCCGCCTTAAGTCCCATTATTTTACCGAGTACCACTTCCTTAGTGATTTTAATTGTGTTTAACTCCTCCCCCCCATAACCCCCTGTTTGTCCAGTGTAGGGATATTTTTAGTGTCCTCTACTGTAAAGACTGACACAAAATATTGGTTCAGCGTTTTTGCCATCTCCATGTTCCCCACCATTAGTTTCCCAGTCTCATCCTCTAAGGGACCAACGTTCACTTTAGCCACCCTTTTTCTTTTTATATAACTGTAGAAACTTTTGCTATCTGTTTTTATATTTTTTGCTAGTTTACTTTCAAAGTCTATCTTCCCTTTCTTAATTAATCTTTTAGTTATTCTTTGCTGGCTTTTAAATGCTTCCCAATCTTCTATCCTCCCACTAGATTTGGCTACTTTATATGCCCTTGTTTTCAGTTGGATACTATCCTTTATTACTTTACTAAGCCACGGATGGCTATCTTTTCTTTTACTCCCCTTTTTCCTCAGTGGAATATATTTTTCTTGAAAGTTGTGAAATAACTCCTTGAATGTAGACCACTGCTCTTGTACCGTCCTACACTTTAATCTATTTTCCCAGTGCACTTTAGTCAATTCTACTCTCATACCTTCATAGTCTCCTTTGTTTAAGCTCAGTATGCTGGTTTGAGATCCAACTCTCTCACCCTCCAAATGAATTTGGAATTCAACCATGTTATGGGCACTCATTCCAAGGGGATCCTTTACTAGGACATTTTTTATTAATCCTGTCACATTACACAGGACCAGATCTAAGATTGCCTGCCCCCTGGTTGGTTCAGTTACATACTGCTCAAGGAACCCGTCCCTAATGCACTCTATGAACTCTTCCTCAAGGCTGCTGTAATGATATCAGCAAATAGTGATGTTATTTGCCTGTTCGATTATGATGTCTTAATAGCATGATTGCAGGTATTGATTACTTATGCCTGACCAGCAGAGGTCATGTGACCGAGAGAAGCAAGGCAGAGTGTTTTACTTTCACTTTGATTTTCTAGCTGCATCACAGATAGAGTGTTCTGTAAAAAGGCTGCTAAAAAGAGTTGAATAGACTTTAGATTAAAACAACTTTCTCTTTCAATAAATGAGTCTTTATTGAACCCAAGAAGAAATCAAAACATGGTGTCAGAAGAGGATTGAAAGAGAAAAAGAAAAAGAAAGAAAAAATCTGAAGTTAGCAACTTGATGGGACAGTGCAAGCAGTTGTGGCAAGTAAGCGAAATCAGCTCTCCACAGATTAGCAAGCCAAAAGAGAACATCGTTGCTTACCATTAGAGAATAGCTAACAAAGTGAAAACATGGGAGGTTTACACCCACCAGCGACCCTTCAATTGTCAGGTAATGTGGCTGAAAATTGGAGGAGGTTCAAACAACGTGTAGAGTTGTATTTATCAGCAATCGGAGCTGAAGAGAAAAGTGATAAAGTAAAAGCGTCACTGTTCTTGCATGTTGTGGGTGATGAAGCGCTGGAGGTGTATAATAACTTCACATTTGCTGTTGATGGAGACAAAATGAAGCTAGATAAAATAATGGAACAGTTTGAGGCCTACTGCATACCGAAATGCAACGTTACGTTTGAGAGGCACAAATTTTTCACATGTGTACAGAAAATCGGCGAGACTATTGATCAGTATGTGACTGAACTGAGAAACCGGAGCAAATCGTGTGAATTTGGGGGACTCTCAGACTCGCTGATAAAAGACAGACTGGTGTGTGGTATTCGAGATAATGGTCTAAGGGAAAGGCTGCTAAGAGAGCAAGATCTAGACCTGGGAAAAGCCATAGCACTGTGTAGGGTTACAGAGACTGTGAAGTTGCAGGCAAAGGAGCTGTTCAGTGACAGTAGCTGCAACGTGGATGCAGTGAGAAAGAACGGATACAAACCGTTTAACAAAGAGAGCGCCAATGTGAAAAAAGAGACGTGGCCAGCAAACGAAAATGAAAGCGACATAGAGGAATTCCATGTAGATGTTGTGTCTGAACACAAAAGAGAAGAAAGAGACTGGATGTTGACACTAAAAGTGAACGATATACACATTCCATTTAAATTGGATACTGGAGCACAAGTTAATGTGATATCAGAGACCGATTTTAAGAGAATTAGACCCAGACCAAAGTTACATGGAATACAAGTCAAAGTGACCGGATACTCAGGTACTGATATACCAGTGAAAGGAAGATGCATTGTCAAAGTAACACACAAGGACAGAGAGCACACGCTAGCATTAATCGTGGTGCCAAAGGATGCGCAAGCCATACTAGGGTTAAAAGCCTGTGAGAGACTGAACCTGGTAAAGAGAGTCCTCGTTGTGGAAAGTGAAAGAGAGACAGTCTATGATGCACTGAATGTTGTGTACACACCGGGTAAGCTTATGTATACAGCAGACACGTTGTCCAGAGCTGTTGACCCAGGAGAGCCCGCAAACACAGTGAAAAGACTGAAGTACAAGGCAAAAGACAGTGGAACTGACTTCGACCAGAGCATGCTTGTATACCGCACAACGCCGCTCGAGTGTGGTATGTCACCAGCCCAACTCCTGATGGGACGTCGGCTAAGGTCAAACTTACCTATCCCGGAGAACCTCCTGAAAACAAAAGAGGGGGAGAAAGTGAGGAAGTTCAAGGAGCAACAGAAAGAAAAGCAAATTTAAGGACTATTGTTAAAGAAGGAAGTAATGTTATCTTATTCTTTCTTCTAGTTCTAGTGTATTGACATATTTCATGTGAACACACAAAGCAAGGGTAAAAAACCTTGATCATGATAATGATAATGTAAGTTCATTAAGTGTTACAGTTAAAATGCAGATTAATACAAAGAAAACATGTTGTTAGTTAAAAGTAAAATACTTTTGTTTTAAGAAAGGGAGATGTAATGATATCAGCAAATAGTGATGTTATTTGCCTGTTCGATTATGATGTCTTAATAGCATGATTGCAGGTATTGATTACTTATGCCTGACCAGCAGAGGTCATGTGACCGAGAGAAGCAAGGCAGAGAGTTTTACTTTCACTTTGATTTTCTAGCTGCATCACAGATAGTGTTCTGTAAAAAGGCTGCTAAAAAGAGTTGAATAGACTTTAGATTAAAACAACTTTCTCTTTCAATAAATGAGTCTTTATTGAACCCAAGAAGAAATCAAAACAGCTGCCATGCCCAATTTGATTTGTCCAGTCAATATGAAAGTTAAAATCCCCCATGATTATAGCTGTTCCCTTATTACAAGCCCCAACTATTTCCTGATTTATACTCCGACCAACAGAGTTGCAATTGTTAGGAGGCCTATAGACTACACCCACTAGTGACTTTTTCCCCTTATTATTCCTTATCTCCACCCAAACTGTTTCACTATCCTGATCCTTTGACCCAATATAATTTCTGACTATTGCAGTGATTCCATCCTTGATTAACATAGCAACCCCACCTCCCTTTCCTTCCTGTCTGTCCTTCCTAATTGTCAAATACCCCTGTATGTTTAGTTTCCAGTCATGGTCACCTTGCAGCCATGTTTCTGTAATGGCCACCAGGTCATAACCATGTGTAGTTATTTGTACCATCAACTCGTCTATTTTGTTATGAATGCTGCGTGCATTCAGATAAAGAAATTTCAAATATGTGTTGTGACAATTTATTCCTGCTTTTACCCCTTTTACTACTTTACCTTTATCTTTATACATTCTGTCCCTTCCTGACACGCTCTGGTTTTTAATTCCCCTGCTACCTTGCTCTATTGCCTTCTCCACTGTCATTTTTATTTTTTGCTCTCTTACTCCCTCCCCCCCACTAATTAGTTTAAAGCCCTCTCTACAGCCCTAGTTATTCAATTTGCCAGGATTCTAGTTTCCTAACCAGGTCAATAATTTGCCTTCAATTCCACGAGGTTCAACTTTAGCTAACAATCTCTTATGAGGGACATTATCAAATGCCTTCTGGAAGTCCATATAAATAACATCCATAGACATTCCCCTGTCCACTACTTTAGTCACCTCTTCAAAAAATTCAATCAGGTTCGTCAGGCATGACTTACCCTTTACAAATCCATGCTGACTGTCTCTGATCAGCTGAAAAATTTCAAGGTTTTCAATCACTCTATCCTTAATTATAGACTCTAGTAATTTCTAGTTAGGCTATATCTCCCTGGTTTCCCCCTCTCACCTTTCTTAAATAGCGGAGTGAAAATCGCAGTTTTCCAATCTGAAGGAATAGTTCTCGAATCGAGAGAACTTTGGAAGCATCTGTAATGTTCTCACCTACTTCCTTCAAAACCCTGGGATGGATACCATCTGATCTTGGGGATTTGTCACTCTTTAGTGCCATTATTTTCTTCATTACTGTTATTTTGCTTATGTTAATTTGTTACATCCCCGTCTCTGATTCAATATTAGTTTCCTTGGGATGTCCAGCATGCTATCCTCTTCCTTTACTATAAATACTGATGCAAAGTAATTATTCAACATGTCCGCCATTTCTTTATTTTCACTTTAAGAAGGATGTGAAGGCCTTAGAGAGGGTGCAGAAAAGATTTACAAGAACGGTTCCAGGGATGAGGGACTTCAGTTACGTGGATAGACTGGAGAAGCTGGGGTTGTTCCCCTTAGAGCAGAGAAGGTTGAGAGGAGATTTGATAGAGTTGTTCAAAATCATGAGGTGTCTAGCCAGAGTAGATAGAGAGAAACTGTTCCCATTGGCAGAAGGGTCGAGAACCAAAGGACACAGATTTAAGGGGATTGGCAGAAAAACCAAAGGCGACATGAGGAAAAACTTTTTATGCAGCGAGTGTTTAGGATCTGGAATGTGCTGCCTGAGAGGGTGCTGGAGGCAGATTCAGTTGTGGCTTTCAAAAGGGAATTGGATAAGTACCTGAAGGAAAAACATTTGCAGGGCTACGGCGAAAGAGCAGGGAGTGGGACTAGCTGAAGTGCTCTTGCAGAGAGCCGGCACAGGCTCAATGGGCCGAATGGCCTCCTTCTGTGCTGTAACCAGTCTATAATTCTGTGATTCTATTCTATTTACAATATCATCGTTACCAGTTTTCAAGGGGCCCACATTGCTCTTGACCACCCTCTTTTCCCTAATATAATTGTTAATATTTTTGTGTTGATTTTGATATTCCTTGCAATCTTTTCATACTACCGCGTTGTAGCTCTTACTATCTGTTTTGCCACCTTTTGTTGTTCTTTGCATCTCTCCCAGTTACCAGGGTCTGTGCTAGTTTTTGCATTTTTGCATGCCTTTTCTTTTAGTTTTATATTGTCTCTTACCTCTTTAGTTATCTATGCTTGTTTATTTTGGCAAGCAGAGCACTTGCCCCTTAGTGGTATAAACTGGTTCTGTATCACATTAAATTATTTTTTTGAACTCCTCCCACTGATCTTCTGTTATTTTACCATGTTGAATGGGGCGTTGGCATGGTTTGTGATCTTGCTGTTAGTGTGATGTTGGAGTAGGATGTGATTTTTGGGTGATTTGGTATGTTTGCCATAGGGCTCTATGTTGGTGTGATCTGTATTGTCCGTATGGGCCAGGTGTACTGTTGGAAGGAAACGTTAGGTGGGATTATTTGTGATGTTGGATTGGATGGCTTGCGATATTGATTGGGATCTGTTGGGATGGGTTTTTGATGGTTTGGGTTGTGGTATTTGATGGGGGCAGTTCGGATGAGTGACTGAACTATTATGGTTCCTTGGGTTGGGATATTTTGCTGTGTGGATTGGGAGTTAATTGTGTTTTTTGGTGAGTTGAGGTGGGCTGTGTATGTCAGCTATCATTTGGCAACAGATTGAACCCCAGTAACAGTCAGCCCCCTGGGTATAATTTGATCGAACGTAACAAGTGCATAGTGCGACAAGCTGGAATATTCTTTGCACTGTGATTGGTACCAACTAGATTGGTATCCATGTTTGCCAAATAGAGACATGAATCTCGCACTCAGTGCTATGGATGGTAAACAGCTGTGATGACAGATTCCTGACTCGCTTTTGAGCACTGGACCCATGAATATGTGTAGGGCAATATAGCAATGGTGGGGTCGGCTAGCAGGAGCTGTTATACAACTCTTCTGGATTTCTTTTCAGTGTCCAATTGGGCCCACAAAAGGTGGTTGACTGCTACTGAATAACAGCAGTGAAGTAAAAAGTTTGCATCTGTCAGGCACTCTGGCAGCAATTAGCTTCCATCACTCTGCATTCACTGTGATTAAGTAAGAATCCAGACCTGGTATCCTCCTACACTGGGAACAGCTCTATGTTCACATTCCATGTTTTGCCTGCATCAGGATGTTCAGTGAGAACCAGGCAATTGAAATATTCTACCTCGGAAATGTTTTATTACGTTAAGCCTATAAATCGCAGGGTCTCCAGTGAAGTGACGCCACTGAGAATAGCCAGCAGCAGTGATGTTGAGATGTAAGGCCCTCCATCACAATCAGGAATTCCTATAAGCAATTTAGTCTGCTAATAAATCTGGCATTAAGGAGGGGAGGAAGAATTATAGAAGATTTATCTCAATTATATATTTTTTCCCAAGACATGGGCCAAACGTAAACAATGTACGTTCTAAAGAGCACACAATCATTTATGCTAATTGTGTTTAGATGAAGGGCGCCCCATGACTTTTAACTCTGAGATATGATGTACTCTGGAGAAAGTACAGATAAATGTTATTAATAAAACTCCTGCCATAATTATGATCAGACTGCATCTGTACCGGGGAAGCCATGGTGAGTTATCAGATGCTGTGAAAGATACACTAGGAACCAGTTCAGATTTATGCTTGCACCCTCATCCCCTTTGTCATTTAATCTCTCCTGCTTTCCACCTTATCACAGGCCTACCCTTTGTTCTTTCCTCCCCTCCTCGCCCCTTTCCCTGCCTTTGTATTTACTTCAAACCTGTTACATCCCTAACATCTTCCAGTTCTGACGAAAGTTCACCGACCTGAAACGTTAACTCTGTTTCTCTCTCCACAGATGCTGCCTGACCTGCTGAGTATTTCCAGCATTTTCTGTTTTTATTGCAGATTTATGCTTGTTGGGCACCTCCACTGCGTGCATTGCAGTGCTTGTATGCAAGATACTGAATATTTGAAAAATAGGAGGTTTGTGTGTTCCACGTGTGGGATAGAACTCATCAAGGGGAGTATTGAAAGTGTCCTAGGCGTGCTGGTTGATTCATTGCTCACCATATCCAAACTGTATGGTTTGGCAATTAGGAAATAAAATATGCCAAATCAGTTGATTGCAAAGGGATGAATCTCCTCTTCAGGGTGGAGTTCCAGCAGGGAGGTAGTTCTGGTGGGGTGGAACTTCCGCCCACCCCTCTGTATACGCCCCAGCCCACTCTCCTGGGGCATGGCATAGTAAATATGCACAGCAGGCTAGCGGCGGAAATCCTGCCATCAAGAGGGAGCCTAGCGGTGCAAATTTTAAAAAGCTGTGGAGGTCTAGCGAGGAACCTTCAAGGGGCAGAGCACCTCAAAGATCTTGGTGGAGACCAGTGCCTTCAACTGGCGAGTCATTGGGGTCAGAATGGAGGGAGAGGAGGCTACCACAAGGCCCTCTCCTTCCAAGGGTCACCTGAGGGCAGTTGCTGCCATTTCCCCCAAGGCCCACTGGCACTTTCCCCATGATGGTCCTGGGTAGAGCCGGTAACACCAAAAGACAGAAAAGCTGCGGGCAACCAAGCTCACCTCCCTGCTACCATTTACCTGCAGAGGGCGGAGGAGGAGCAGGCAGCGACAGTCCTGGAGGGGGTGAGGGAGGGAAATCCCAGTTGGGGCAGTGAGGCAGATATAGGCACCAGTGCTCTATTTTTCCATCATTTCTGCTGAAATTTTAGGTAGCATCGCAGAGGAAAATCCTTCCCATATAAATTTACAGTACAGAAAGAAAGAAAGACTTGCATTTATATAGCGCCTTTCATGACCACCAGACATCTCAAAGTGCTTTACAGTCAATGAAGTACTTTTGAAGTGGAGTCACTGTTGTAATGTGGGAAACGCGGCAGCCAATTTGCGCACAGCAAGCTCCCACAAACAGCAATGTGATAATGACCAGATAATCTGTTTTTATTATGTTGATTGTGGGATAAATATTGGCTAGGACACCGGGGATAACTCCCCTGCTCTTCTTCGAAATAGTGCCACGGGATCTTTTACGTCCACCTGAGAGAGCAGACGGGGGCCTCGGTTTAACGGCTCATCTGAAAGACGGCAGCTCCGACAGTGCAGCACTCCCTCGGCACTGCACTGGAGTGTCAGCCTAGATTTACGTGCTCACGTCGCTGGAGTGGGACCTTCTGACTCGGAGGCGAGGGTGCTACCCACTGAGCCACAGCTGACACGGAAGGAGGTTATTCAACCCACCATGCCTGTACCTGCTCTTTGCGAGAGCAATCCACAACTAATGCTACTTCCATGCTTTCTCTCCATACCCCTGTACATTTCTCTGACTCAAATATTTATCCAATTTTCCCTTAAAACATGCAATGGTCTCTGCCTTAACCAGATCCTGTGACAAAGTATTCCATGCTCCAATAACCCTCTGTGTAAAAAAGCTGATCCTAATCTGTCCCCTCACTCTGTGACAATTTTTAAATGAGGATCCTTTGTCACTGCCCACCCTCCAACTAAATGAAATAGTCTTTCCCTATTCATCCTATCAAAACCCTTCATGATTTTAAAGCTCACAAATGGATCAATAGACATTCTTCATCCAAATCTGTCTTGGTAATAATCTACTGGCACAAAATATATTAAATTAAATATCCCATCTCATAATGTTCTCCATTGTGTATCTAATACTGCTGATATTGTATTTGATATTTTCATCCCGTGTCTATGTAATACACCTAAGACTGTATCTCATAATTCTCATATGGTATCTTATCCTCCCCGTCCTTTAGCTAACACTTCACATACTTGGGCCAAAATTCCATTGCCTTTACACCGTCAGCAGAAGTGTGGCAGAGTGGAATCAACTGATTCCGAGGAACACCAACCCCATCCCAAATTATTGAGATGGTTTCTGTTGGTGTATGGTGCCTGTAAAGGCACATCAGCAGCACTCGCCCATCCCGGCGGAGGCCTGGAATATAGGAGCGCCGCTATGTCACTCTGACGCAGCAGAGGAGGCCCAAGAAGAGCTTGACAGATGTAGGCAGAGACCTGGACCCCATTAGTGGAGTCAGTGGATCAGTTATCCCAGCTTCGTTTTGGGAATGGGAGCCTTAGCAGATACTCATCATCTGCCAAAGAGATGTACATTGGCCTTCTGTCTGCAGATGCGTGAGTACCAGCAGGTGGGCAAAGGACATTTTTGTGCAGCCGTACATTTTTCTGTGGGTATGGCAGCAAACTTAATGAGGAAAAGCTGGGAACAGTCTCCAGAGTTTTCTGTTCCTTTCCAGGTACAAAAAAAGCACTTATACAAGGTTACCACATTATACCGACGTCTTACCGACTGATTGCCTCTTTCCGGCTGCTATATTTAACTTATTCTGTTACTTTACAATCAGTCGGGAGCATTACAAGAAGCATAACAGTTCATATCCAGGAACATCTTTCACTTGAATCTTCATATATTTTATCAAATAACTGGTGTTGTACCATGACAGCATTTTGACACTCTTGGGGCTGTCAGTGTGCATTGCAGCATTGTGGTAGTGTGTTATTGTGACTCTGTGGCCATTTATCTGTGTACTCACCGAGTCAAGATCTCTTAATATCTCTTGATGCTAGATGCCTGCTCCCTTCAAGAAACATGTCTGTTTAAACAGGTGTTTGCATCCTGACAGGAGCTGCACTTGGCATGTATTTAATGCAGAGCTCGTCTGCACAACAAAGCACCTAAAGGGTTAATTTAATAAATTTGCTGACCAATCGCCATTCAGCCTGTGAAGTGCATCATATAATTTAGCAAAACATTTGGTCCCTGTCTTATTTAACTTCTCATCCATTGTGGTATTATTATGACAGAAAGCAGATCAAAGTAACAAGGTGTGGAGATATTGTGTGTTGATAGATCCTATTCACCAGAGTACACGGCAGCTCACTGAAGATAATGCAATTGGATTGTATTTGGATTTAGCTTCTCAGAGGCCCGTAGCAAGTGAATGAAAATAAGAGCTGCAATCTGTTTGGGGAATATTCCTATCTGATGTTTATTTTTTAATATGCCGTTGCACTCTGAAACAGTGTCATTGTCACAAGATTCTTGTACAAAGGAAGGGCCTCTTGCTTAGAACTGATTTATTGAGGGTGAAGGATTAGATGTTCTTGGTAGCTCATTGTTGGAGAGCTAAAGGCAGCTGTACTTTAGCTCAGACAGGTTGATGTGAGGCTGAGAGGGCCAGATGGTCAAGGGTATCATGCTGTGTTGCAGTGTCCGGTGTTGATGTATATATGTGTGTATATATATAAAATAAATAAATAATTACTGTCAGTGCTTGTTGATGAACAAAGGCAATTTGGGTCAAACTGGTTGAGATTCTGACACTAAAATGAAAACTGTTTTGATTTGAGTTTTTTTTAATGTTAATTAGTGACTTTCATTTCAACTTTTATGAGATTTACAGTTATTTGTCGTCCAATTGCACTTTATTAGAACACTATTTCAGGTTGCTTTATTCTCACTAGCCTTTTAAGCTGGATTAAGTGACTGAGGAATAAGGTTAAAAGATCACTTTCTCTGATTCACTCAGCAATCATACTTGTTAACAATAGCGTACATGATCTCCCACCCCATGGTTCTCCTGTCGAGATGGCCCCTAAAGCTGGGATCACAGCCAGAGGGGAGTGGGCCTTTGGCGTAGCGGTAGCATCCCTGCTGCTGGACCAGAAGGCGTAGGGTTTCGAACCCTGCTCCAGACAGTCCCGGCAAGTGGAGTCGGAGCTCCGGCTCTAAATTCTGGGTTGACATCCAGCGGGATACTTGCGTCCGTGGGTGTGGGTGGACCCCCCCCTCGTATGGGTTGTGGGAGCCCGTAAAACCCTCCCGCCATAGGACTAACCACCCTAATGGCTGGTACGAAGATGGTTACGGTCACGGAAGGAGCGTTTATCGTGGCCAGAAATCCTTCCACCACTTCATACAGTTCCCCAAATGGAACAGTGTGAAGACACGTATGACGACGACAGCTAGAGGGGCTCAACTGTAAACAAACTGGACAGCAGTGGATTCCACTCAATAATTGTTCTATCTAGTGACAAGAATTGCTGCTTGTCTGCAACACTCCAGTGCCACCGAATGTCAGCCCAAAGAAACATGAGTGAAGAGTAAAGAACTTATCATTTTGACTGGGATGAGTGAGCATGTCTTGGGCTGGTCTTTGTGTTTTATTCCACCTGAGGTGAGTCCACGCCCTGCATCTTGGGCCCATGTCCAAGTTGCAATAGCTGCTCTGAGATTTGGGGTGTTGGTAGCACTTAGTTTGGCAAATACTCAGTTCAGGCTCATCTGCATTCTTGGCGGTGCTGAAGTTGGGTTGTTGATAAGCGTGAATTTGGGGACATTGGCAAATCTAAGTGTGGCGGTGCGGCGATGCTGATTTTTTTCTGGTGGCGGGGGGTGGGGTTTGGATAAGGAGTTCAGGAGTGTTGGGGTGCAGGTTTGGGGTTGTTGAGTTGGGGGTATTAATGGACGCTGAGTTTGGGGGTGTAACAGAACTGATGGGCACTGACTTAAGGAATTTTTGCAGTGCAGAGGTGTTGCCAGCACTGAGTTGGGTATGTCACTGGCTGCTGAGTTGAGGGGTGTTGAAGCTCAGGTTATGGGGTATTGGCGGTACGTAATTTAATGTGTTGATGGTGTGAAGTTTGGTAGGGTAGGTGGGCATGCAGATCCTGGATATAAGTTTAAGTTTATTGCCAATACTTGTACTAAATTGTCCAATGCGCAAACCTGGATACAGATCTAAATCTGGATTTATACAAATTAAATGAACTCCAAATCAGCTCAATCTTCCATGCTTGGTCACAAACTATCTTCCAGTGAAACCCTGAGTCATTACAGATTTGTGGTTTTTCTTTTTGTCTGAATTAAATTATTGCTGGCTCACAAAAGGCTGTTTCATAACCCTCATTTAACTGTACCCAATCACATCAAGGACAATGCCGGTCCTACAGGTACCAAACAAAACTCCTAATCACCTTGTAAACACGGTCCCAAAAAAATATGGAAGAAGGGTAGACAAGTGCACTGAATCTTTCCATCCCTGGTTACCATATCAATTGTTGGAATGCATGGTAATAGTGGCAGCTAAGGTGATCACCTGTCTTGTGTTGGTTCCAGTGTCATTTGTAGCAGGTTTCTATGCTGAAGATGGTGAGATGAAGAGGTTGGTTTCCTTATGCAATGCTGTTGATAAACAGCACACTCAGAGTCTATTTTGTGCAATGAAATCATGGGATGGCCCCAATACTCCAAGTGTTAATATGTCTTTGGGTTTAAAGATTCCAGTAACTGGTTCCTCTGGACAACAGACAACCAAAATTTGGACTACTCTTATGTACTGCTCATCTTCCCAAGAGCAGAAATTTTCTTTCAATTTATTCCAAAGGATTCGTTTACTATCCCATAGTCCAACTGTCTAAACCTGATGAGGGATGAGTGGATAATCCATCCTTTAAGCAGATGACGGCAGAGGAGCAACTCCATCAGACACTAAATGACTGATGGGGCGATTGTGACACACAGCATGACTGTCAACGAAGAAGTATTCTGAAAAATCAATCATGGTCCCATCTCACTCATACTATCTCGCTGCATCACTCATTCAGTAGATGTCTGGACAACTCATTGTAGAGTGCCACTGCACTATCTAGCTGACAAGTTATTTTCTAACAATGAACTGGTAATATCCCTTAGAAGCACATGGATACAATATCCAGCTGAACCTCCAACACCAAAGGGTTTTCCCTGTCATCCAAAGATTGGCCAGTGTACAGAGCTGTCAATATTCGATATATCTTACTGATGCAATTTTCAGTTTTGAGCTTTTTACTTGGGGCATCACCACATCAAAAACTTAGTAGACCTACTAACTCTCTTGCGTAGACTCTCTAGTGGGAGACCGACAAGAGATCATGATCTCCTGCATGATAATCACATAATCAAGGCTGCAGTACTGAGGATTCCTGCATTAGATGAAATGTTAAACCAAGGTTTTGCTTGTCTTCTTAGTTGAATAATAGATACCAGAGCATTATTTAAAGGAGTTTTCCTGACACCCTGGTCAACATTGTCTCCTCAATCAAAATCAGATTATTTGCTGTTTGCACGATCTTACTGAGTGCAGAACGCCTGCCAGATTTGCTTATATAAAAGAATCACTACGCTTTAAAGTAACACATAGTACAGGAAACTTTGGTTTATCCGGAGGTTGTATGTCCGGAATACTCAATCTAACGGCAAAAATCAGGAGCCGTTTTCTATACATTTTTTTGTTCTCGTTCTTTTTTTTTTCCCAGTCAGGCACTGCAAGGTCTGTAGCTATAGCAACAGCTTCAGCTAGAGACGCTTGCAGCTGCAGCCGACTCTTTAGAAGCTGTTGCTAAGCAACAGTGTTTGTTGTCAGATACGGAGATGAAAACCTCCGTATGCTTCAACATTAACTTTGTATGTCCGGCAGTTTTGATAGATCGGCAACACGCTGGTCCCGTCGGTGCCAGATATCACAAAGTTTCCTGTATGTGAAGCATTTAGAGATGTTTCAACAAAGTGACAAGGCATTGTTACAAATTTTGGGTTTACATTAGATGTTCTCTAAGGTTCAGTGCCACCAATCTCTCCTGTCAACAGACCCCACATCCTTTATGATGAGGAGTTTCCCTTTAATGTCTAGTATCTAGTCATGCAATAGTGAGAGCCAAGGATTGTAACAATGAAAACCCTTGTTATATAATGTGTCATGATGTGTGCTTTTCCAGTCTTCTGAAAGATGGACTGATAAGCACTTTAGTGAGAAAAGAGCAAATGTAAATTGAGGAGTGGGCTTATGTTACAAACGGTAAGAGAACAGAGTTAAAATTTATATCAAATCTCATTTTACATCTGTTTATTTCATAACCGTCCTTATAATGTAGAAAAAAAAACAAAGTACACCCGCTGTCCCTGTTGGCAGGTGAAGTGTACTCTTCTGACCAAAAGATTCTGTGAAACTGGTTGGCACTGAGCATAAAGAGAGCACTTTCTTGCTCTTTAGACCTGGTTCTCCCACCAAACTAGACTGTTTCTTTTGTTCCGAGGAGGACAAGAAACCAAGGGCTTGGTCTCTAACCCTCTCCCAATTCTCTGTGCCCAGGGATTGGCCAGCAGAGCCACCAATCAAACGAGCTAGCCCCCTCCTATCACCCTCCAGAGCCCCTAGAAACTACACCCTGCTGTGTTTAAATGGATGGGGCATCCTAATGCAAGAGATATGAATGACTACTAGGATGTTTTCAATGAACCTCAATTGATTCAGGCACTCTGGTTAGATGTGTCACCTGAATATAATCCCAATCAGCAGAAGCTGTGCTTGTGCTGTGAATTTAACCTCTTTTGAGCTTAATGTTACCATTTTAATTTAAATTACAAAAACATTCTTCTGTAGCCAAATACAAATCCAGAAATGTGGCAGTGCCATATAAGCGCAAGTCTTGTCTTTTATCTGACGTGTCTGACATTAAAGGATAAATCCGTGAATCAGGAAATCTCAGTTTGCCTGATTTTCTAATGGCCATTTTGGAGCATGAAAGAAAGGTTGTGCATGCACAATTGTTATTAACATAGGTATTAACGGCCTAGGCCCTAAGCTCTGAAATACCCTCCATAAACCTCTCCACCTGTCTCTCCTACTTTAAGATTCTCCTTAAAGCCTACCTCTTTAACCAAGCTTTTGGCAACCTGTCCTAATGTCTCCTTCTTTGGCTCGGTGTCAATTATTCTTTGCCTGATTGCATTCCTGTGAAGCGCATGGGATGCTTTACTACCTAAATGGTGATGTTGCGGAGGCACACTCCTCCCCCCCCCACCACCGCCAACACCCCCTACCCCTTAACACCCGACACAGCAGCTGGCGAGGGTGAATTAAAAATCTGCCATCACTGCCTTAAGTTTTGTATGGCTGTAGATTTATGTGGAATGCTATGATACCTTTGATGGTCCTGCATACAGACACACATAGAACAAGAAGCCAAGGAAAGGCTAGATAGACAATAGCAAGAATGACCTGTCACAGAAACGGTTACAGATGACTGAAGCGGCCAGTTTAGCTCAGAACCAACAACACTGGCGAGAATTCATTCGGCCTCAGTACCACTGCTGAGCTGACAGGTGGGAATTTAGTAGTCGTAGTAGTGGTAGATTTATGTGGGTAAAGTTTACACAATTGTGGAGCTCGAGACACTGTTCTAATAATAACGTACAATAACAGAACTTGATAGAATTTTTCATTTGGACAGTTTTAGTAACTGTTCCCTGTGGGGAGCTGAGTATCGAGAATGTATCCATTTGTGAGGAAGATGTTGCGTACGAGTTTCTGGGTCATTTTCAGTTTGTGTGGTAATGACTGTTTTCAGACCTGTGGAAAGAACTGATCCCGTTCAATTATGCAGCCGCCTCCTCGCTAGAATGCAATTAATATTTTGGCACTCGAAATTGAACAGAAATAAAATGAACTAAATCAGCAGGATGACCCCGTGCTTATCACCGAGGAATTAAAAAATAATAAAAAATAGCTGAGAGAATGGTGCCATGAGATGTTTTTTGGGAAAGCCTTTTTTCGTCAGAGAGTTGAATGCAGATTAGAAATCTTAAGCCATATATTATGTCAGCCGAGAAAATAAAATCCTCTTGTTCTCTGCAAGAATACTGTTTCTTAGAAAGAGGGGGCGTGTATGTGACATTGAATCGCCGAAGGGGGGCTCTGGTTTAGATTGATGAGCTCCTTCAACAAATTGCTAGTGAATCCCACTATAGCAGAGGTGTGAATACCATTAAGCGTTTTAATAGATACCTGACCCCTTCCTTTACTGGTCGAATGCATGCTGCCAGATGTGTGATAATGTGTTTTTGCATGTTAAAAGTACCTTGTGCTGAATACTGCCAAGAAGGGAAGGACAGTAATGTGGAAAATGTATTTGTCCTTTGGAGATTTCAGTATGATGTGAGATTCCGTTATTTGCGTGTTGGTAGAACAGCTGAGTCTCAAAAACATATTGAGGAGATCCCATCCTCTCCTGCAGGAGGACTTGAATATAATAACTGTATTGGGGGCATGAGATGGTCACTGGCAGGGTACGAGGCAGTCACACACTTCAGTGTTTTTGTTGGTGTCACGATGTACAAAAACGAAGCCTAAAATTAAGTGAGGTAGAGTTTACTCTTTGGGCACCATCGGCGATCCGGGTGAAAGTTGCACTAGTTTTGAGAAGTGCTTTTTCTCAAGGTTCCACGCAACCTCATTTGCATATCGTGGAACGTAAAATCCGCCATGAACCAGCGCAATCGGGCAGCGTTTTAGAACATAATTTTTTTTAAATTATGAATTAAAAAGTATTCCTTGCTATATTTAAGAGTGGTAACCTGGTGCAGTTTGATTAATACAGCTGAAAATCGGTTTATCACTAAAAATAAGCTTTTTAATCAAAGTGTCTAGACCACCACTTCTGTGTAACTCGATTTTAAATAACTGAAAATAACATTAACAAACTATACGGAACCATTAGCTAGTTACATTGGTGTACAGTAGTCAGTTTCTTAGTAAACTTAAAAGAAAAACTATATTCAAAAGCTTTTAAAATGTTTCTAATAGTGTCCTTGTGTATAAAAAAAAGCTTAATTTTTAAGAGCCTCCTCAAAGGCCCGTAAGTGGATGCAATTAGCGGAAACTCACCATGGTGATTAATTCATCCGGGGGACGTGGCCAGTTTTGTGGGCAGGTCCAGCTTCTAGCACGATGTTTTTTAAACCAGCAATCTTTTTTTTATTCGCTTATGGGATGTGAGCTTCGCTGGCAAGGCCAGCATTTATTGCCCATCCCTAATTGCCCTTGAGAAGGTGGTGATGAGCCACCTTCTTGAACCGCTGCAGCCCATGTGGTGAAGGTACTCCAACAGTGCTGTTAGGTCAGGAGTTCCAGGGTTTTGACCCAGCGACGATGAAGGATCGGCGATATACTTCTAAGTCAGGATGGTGTGTGACTTGGAGGGGAACTTGGAGGTGGTGGTGTTCCCATGCGCCTGCTGCCCTTGTCCTTCTAGGTGGAAGAAGTCACGGGTTTGGGAGGTGCTGCCGAAGAAGCCTTGGCGAGTTGCTGCAGTGCATCTTGTAGATGGTACACACTGCAGCCACGGTACGCCGGTGGTGGAGGGAGTGAATGTTTAAGGTGGTGGATGGGGTGCCAATCAAGTGGGCTGCTTTGTCCTGGATGGTGTCGAGTTTCTTGAGTGCCGAGTTTCTTTTGTGCTGGTTTGGCTGATTTCAGGCGAATTGCGATGATGAAAACAGGGCAACCTAGTGGAAACTCCAGCCAATGTGTTTAACTAGACACAAAGAAAAGCCCCTTCTGCACTGTCTCATCGCATGCTCCCAGGTTAGGCGTAGCACAGGTTAGATTCAAATTAAAGTACATTCTTCACTCACATTTGTTATGTATTGTGTGTTCTATTGTGTGTTCTCCTCCCACCTGTGGTGGCGCTGTCACAGGAGATAAATGGTTGGGTGTTCTCTGTTAAGTTTTAGCTCTCTTTGTTCGGAACTTTCCAGAACTTCCTTTCCTTCCAATAAAGCACTTCATGTTTGAATCTCTGAGTTCTGAGTCCTAAATTGTGTCTAGGTAGAAAGGTACCGACACAACAAGTGGCAACGAGGAGCGGATGAATCTGCGTACGTTACGGGTGCAGTGAGTAAACAGAAAATTTAATTTGAAACGTGAGATGGCTACTATATTAGGAAACATCGGTGATTTTGATGAAAATGTGGAGCAATGGAGCGCATATACGGAACGTTTTGACTATTTTGTATTGGCGAATGCGGTGGCAAATGAAAAGGTCGTGCCTACCTTTTTGAGTGTAATCGGGCCGAAGACTTTCAATTTACTTCGCAGCCTCGTGCAGCCAGATAAGCCAGGAACTAAAACATATAAGCAACTAGTGGAAATTCTTGGAGCACATTTTTCACCAAAACCTCTGGTTATTGCTGAGAGATTTAGATTTCACAAACGGAATCAAGAGGAGGGGGAATCAGTGACGATGTTTATTGCTGCTTTAAAAAGGTTGTCGGAACACTGCCAGTTCAAGGAGGTGCTGAATGATACCATTAGAGACAGACTTGTGTGTGTGGTCTGCAAAATGCAGCCACACAGAAGCGCCTTCTTACTGAGGACAACCTTACTCTTGAAAAGGCCATTGAAGTTAGTGTCTCCATGGAGATGGCGGAAAAGGAGGCTCACCAGTTGAGTTCAACAGGGAGAGTTCACAAGGTGTCGTCTGAGCCTAAAGGTGTGCGGAACAGCACATGTTACCGTTGTGGGAAAATGGGCCATCACGCTAATGACTGCTGGTGTACGGAGCTAGAATGCCGAAATTGTGGCAAAAAGGGTCACATTGAACGTGCCTGTAGAGATAAAAAAAGAACAGACAGAGCTGGGAAGCATCGAAGCAAAATGTCTGTATTTGGACAAGAGAGGAAAAAGAGTGTTCATTCAGTGCAGTATGATGGAACAAGCAAAACAGAGGGGAGCGACACCTTTGAGGAGGAAGAGGTGCACATACTGACGGTTGCAGGTGGTTCAAATGGCTACTGGGTGTCACCACTGGTGGAGGGACAATCAGTGCGGATGGAGGTGGACACAGGCGCGGCTGTGTCCCTTGTTTCAGACACTGTCTACAACAAAATGCTAAAGCATCTTACCCTTCAGCCAACAAACATTGTGCTAAAGACGTATACCGGCGAACCTGTGGCCATGAGAGGCGTCATTGAGGTGACAGCTAAATTGAACGGACAGACTGCAAAACTGCCACTATATATGGTAAAGGGAAATTACCCATCGCTACTGGGACGTGCGTGGCTAGAGAAAATCACGCTGGACTGGCCTGCAGTCTGCATGATGTCAAAGGGGGAGTCAGGTCTGACTGCAGTGTTAAACAAACATGCAGAACTCTTCAATGGGGAACTTGGGAGCATGAAAAAGATCAGCGTGAGACTGGACATTAAACCTGACAGCAAGCCGAAGTTTCACAAAGCCCGACCTGTACCCTATGCAATTAGGCCAAAAGTTGAGGCTAACTTGGAGGCCTTAGTCGAGAATGGAGTCCTGGAGCCTGTGAGCGTGAGCAAATGGGCCACACCCATTGTTCCTGTCCTGAAAAAGGATGGATCTGTTCGAATCTGCGGGGATTTTAAAGTGACTATTAACCCGGTGCTGTCTGTGGAACAGTACCCTCTTCCCCTCATTGATGATCTTTTTACGGGCCTGGCCGGAGGGCAAAAGTTCAGCAAAATAGACTTATGCCAGGCTTATCTACAAATGCATGTCGATGACAAATCAAAGGAGCTGCTAACAATTGTGACACACAAGGGGCTATACAGGTACTGCCGCCTTCCGTTTGGAATTACGTCGGCCCCTGCTCTATTCCAAAGGGCAATGGATCAGATTTTGAGTGGACTGCCAGGAGTCCAGTGCTACCTGGACGACATCCTTGTCACTGGGACAAATGAGGAGGATCATCTTCTGAACTTGGATGCGACACTACAACGACTGAGTACGTACTCAGAGTTCGTAAAGACAAATGTGAATTCTTTCAGTCTTCAGTTGAGTACCTGGGGCATGTGATTGACGCTACTGGCCTGCATAAGGCGCCGCCAAAGGTCAAGGCGATCCTGGAGGCCCCAGCACCCCAGAATGTGAGCCAGTTACGTTCATTTCTGGGGCTACTTAACTACTATGGGAAGTTTATTCCAGACGTAGCAACATTGCTGAAGCCGTTACATCAGTTGCTATGTCAAGGCAAAACATGGAAATGGACTGAACTGTGCAACGAAGCTTTCGCCCAAGCAAAGAAAGCATTGCTGAATTCGGAGGTCCTGACACACTTCGACCTAAAGCTACCCGTGCAGCTAGCATGTGATGCATCACCATATGGTGTGGGAGCAGTCATATCCCACATCATGCCTTCGGGTGAAGAGAAACCTATCGCCTTCGCATCACGCACCTTGAACAAGGCCGAGAGTAACTATGCGCAGATCGAGCGCGAGGCCTTGGGAATCGTTGTTGGAATTCAAAAATTTCATCAGTACCTGTTTGGGAGAAGGTTCACACTCCTGACGGACCACCGTCCATTGACTTCAATCTTCGGGCCCCACACCGGAATTCCATCTCTCGCTGCAAGCAGGATGCAAAGGTGGGCTTTACTGTTGTCAGGACACACATACGACATCAAATATCGCAAATCAGACTTGCATGGCAACGCAGACGGTCTCTCGAGGCTACCCTTGCCTGTTACTCCCCCAGAGCCTCGTCAGATAGACATCTTCTACTTTAGACAAGTGGAGGGAGCACCTGTCACTGCAGTTCAGGTGCGAAGGTACACCCGCAACGATCCAGTCCTGTCTGAGGTAATGGACGATGTCATTCGAGGGAGAGCGATAGGAGATTCTCCTAGTTTGAAACCTTACGTTTCAAAAAGAAATGAGCTCTCTGTCCAGGCAGGTTGTCTTCTTTGGGGACGCCGTGTCATCATTCCGCCACCTCTGAGGGAACATGTACTGCAACAACTTCATACAGGCCACAGTGGGATGGTTCGGATGAAGGAAATGGCAAGAAGCTACTTCTGGTGGCCAGGTCTCGATGGGAATATTGAGGAGAAAGCCAAAACATGTTCCCCATGTCAAAGGGTCCGGAATGTTCCACAGCTGGCAACCCTACACCCCTGGGATTGGCCTGCAGAAGTGTGGCAGCGAGTACATGTGGACTTCGCCGGTCCTTTCGAAGGGAAGATGTTTATGGTGGTTGTGGACGCTCGTAGCAAGTGGCCGGAGGTCACTGTGATGAGGTCTACCACGGCAGAGAAAACAATTGAGAAACTTGGTGAGATGTTCAGCCGTTATGGCACACCAGAACAACTCGTAAGTGACAACGGCCCACAATTTGTACCACAGGAGTTTGCAACCTTCCTGCATGTGAATGGTGTCCAACACATCAGGTCTGCACCCTATCATCCCTCTACTAACGGCCAGGCAGAAAGGTTTGTGCAAACTTTGAAGTATGCCTTGAAGGCATCGCAAGGTCAGGGTTCAATCCACCAACGTCTGAACAGCTTCCTGTTGTCCTACAGGAACGAGCCGCATGCCACAACCAAAACTTCTCCCGCTTCGCTCATGATGAAGAGGCAGTTGCGGACAAGTTTTGACTTACTCAAACCTCCAAGGGCAGAACAGGTTGTCCATTGTCAACAACAAGCTCAAGTTGAAAAGAGAGAGAAAAGAGCCAAGGAGAGACGGTTTCATCCGGGAGAGCACGTCCTAGCTCGAAACTACAACACTGGACTGAAATGGGTTCCTGCTACGGTGATCGCACAGACGGGCCCTGTGTCTTACATGGTTGAGACTGCTGAGGACGTTGTCTGGAGAAGACACACAGATCAACTGTTGCTAGGAGCAGAGACAGCCACAGAGGCTCCAACGGCTGGTTGGCCTGAACTGTTTCCGGATGATACCGCAAACCAGCATCCTTTGCCACAGTGCTCTTCTCCAACACAGGAAATCAAAGAGACTGTTCCACCTGTGCAAACTCCTGACTTTCAACTGACACAGGCACCTTCTCCATCCAGGCCTGTGTCAATGCCTACGGCTGTGGAAGCCAGCGATGACCGCCGGTATCCTGTCAGAGAGCGGCGGCCTCCAAGACGCTTGGATCTGTAGGGTTAGTGACTTACCCACAAGACTGGGGCAGAATAAACCCCAGGGTAAAGTCAGGGTTTGAGGCAGTCTACCTCTACCCTAGGTTCGTTGAGTGCATTGAAAGTAACTTACCTGTTGAGGAATAATGTGGACCTTCCATTTAAGAGGGGAGGAAATGTTATGTATTGTGTGTTCTATTGTGTGTTCTCCTCCCACCTGTGGTGGCGCTGTCACAGGAGATAAATGGTTGGGTGTTCTCTGTTAAGTTTTAGCTCTCTTTGTTCAGAACTTTCCAGAACTTCCTTCCCTTCCAATAAAGCACTTCATGTTTGAATCTCTGAGTTCTGAGTCCTAAATTGTGTCTAGGTAGAAAGGTACCGACACAACAACATTCTTCTCCCCTTTCACTCACATTCTTCTCTTTCTCTCTGCCTTCCCCTTTTCTTCTCTTATGCCTTGGTTTCTCCCTCCCTATCTCACTCACAATGCAGAGGGTCAGGTCCCTCATTGAGAGGCGAGTTGCTTCACTTGTATCCTCTGAAGGATGGATTTCTGTACCCGATCTGTTTGTTCCATGTCAGAGCTCCGCCTGTCAGACAGGGGCAACACAATGAATCTGAGTCGAGGACTCTATGGAGCAGTCACAAATTAGAATGTATTTTTAATTTAAAAATATTTTGACTGAAACACTGGAGGAATTAAAGCAACTAACCAGGATTTGTAACATGCACCCAATGCATGACAGAATAAATAATTGAACAATGTGTTGTTATTTATATGGGGTTTGATATAATTCTTCAGTAAAGCATTACAGTGTAATAATTAAATGAGACTTCATTACTTGATAATTAGAATGCACACTATACATGTCGCTCAGTGACAAAAGCTTCATTTCTAGACCGTGCTTCATTGGATTGAAGCAATGCTCACAGTAACTAAGCATGCAAAATGAGCTTGTAATTTCTGGAGAGTGTGTGGAAGATTTTGTTAGTTCACCATATCCAGGCTTGAAAATAACCAGCTGAGCCTTGAGACTGAAATCAACATATCACAAGTGCGTGGCTGTCTTACCCTGATTCAATGATAAGATTTGAGCTTGCACCAATAGTACTTTTTATAATTATCATTACAAAGTGTAGCTTCCATAGGCGAGCCCATGGTCTGTATGATCTGTAACTCAGCCTTATGAATTCGACAGGAATTCACATGCTGCAGGGCACAGAATTCTCCCTCTTATTGCAAATCTGCTACTGGATAGTATGTAGGATTTCACTATATCTCTGGTCACTTTGGAAGGTGAATAATGTCTCCCATACCAGATACTTTTTCTAACAGGCTAAACTATTAGAGACATTTATTTAGAAATATAATTATATACAGAAGCAAACAGAAAAGGGAGATGTTAAATAATCCAATGCAACAAGTCAGGAAACAGTTCTCAAAAGGTTTCTCACACAAATAAGCCAGTTAAGCTCCTTTGAATCCTTCTTACAGAGTTTGAGACTAAGTATTTCTCAAAAATAAATGAAGCAACTTTGTTGCTCAGCTGAAAACAGAATAGGGCTTGTACAAATGACATATCTGCATATCTGCATGCTCCACAACAAGACAAACTGAGCTGAGTCATACTGGTGATTCTGTAGCATTTATGTCTAGAATTCCATTTTGGTTTCAAAGCGATATAATTTTAGGTGGTTCTCAGCAAGCTGACCTGATTAGATTACAGAGCACACAACACTTCAATCCAACAAAGTAATGAGGTACAGTCTGGCAAATAAAGTTGCTGGGAAGCTCATACAAAAAATTAACAGAGCCGCCGAAGTTGAAAGTTACCCCAATTGGCTTTTAATGAAAGTGTAGCCTCCATTTAATGCAATGTTTAAAAGTATGCAACAAACAAGAGATCTGGTTAAAATGTCCTTTTTTGTCATATTCTTTACCACCCCTTAGCATTGCTTGTGAGAATAAAGATAACATTCTAATCTTAATAGGAAAGCATGGGAGCATTTCTATTCTGCGAGCCACGATGATGCCAGGTGACTATTATACTCCCACAGTTCCATGCTCTGTCACACAAATGCACATTCTTGTGGTTTGTCAAATTTATCCAGCTAAGGGATTGTGGTCAGAATATACTGTAAATGGCTTCCTGTATAAGCATGACTGTACACTTGAACAGTGCTGCACCTATTTCTGCACGAGATTTTGCTCAAGTGGAAAATCTGGGCTATTAAGGCTATCATGTACCAAATCATGGGCTAGATTTCCAGTACATTCACTCACCTGGACAGTGGACAGTATTTGCTGCAGAATATACTACTATTGTGAGATTACGCTGTTGGCAATTCTGCTTTTCTTCAGCATGGTGCCTCTGCAGACCTTCTGCATGCTAGTGGTGGCAGTTGATTTCTCCCTACTTGTGTTGCTGCTTGCACATTTCTCCCCCCCGCCCACCCCCCGTACTTTTCGTCTGCAATGGGGTGGACTAATTGTAGCTCACTGCTCATGTCTTTCTCAGTCTGGCTCTGCCCTAAAGACATAATAGGACCCCAGTTAGCATAATTCATGAGGCTCCTGTACAGGTCAGGTGGGCCCCTCAGCCACCCAGCTTTAAGGTAGCTGTGGGCAGTAAAAAGAGCAGTAAGTGGGCCACTTTAATTTTAACTCTTGTGCTGCCTGCATTCCGCAGGGAGGATGGAGTTAAAATCCCTCATCTCTTTTTACATGTTGTGTGGTCATCCTTGTTTCATTTAATTTCATTTGCTATGCGAATGATATAAATCCTACTTTAGCTGCCATCAATTGTTACGATTGGGCTTGCTCCCACTGTTTTTTTCCTTGTTCTTACTCTAAAAGGCAGTTTCCTAAAATGAGCTTGTCCTCTCTATGATCTGAAACTTAACCGTATGCATGTAGTAAATGAGATATTGGGCCATGGTAAGAATACAGTTGGGATGTTGCACGTGCCCACAACTCAGGCTATAAAGTCCTGTCAGGTCCTTGAAATCAATTATTGACACTCCCAGCACACAGAGAATGACATGCTGGAAGTGCGCGGCAGTTGATTGGTGCCAGCAGTTTTTAAAAGGCTCTGGAGAAACCAAGAAATATCAAAGTCTGTGATGGCAACCGGACCTAAAAGAACAACAGCAAACTTCAGGGACTCTGACCTGGATGTCCTGCTCTGTCCCTGAAGTTTATTGATCACGTGCCTGTCATTGGGTTTATTGAATGTGCGCTCTGCCCCTGAAGTTTATTGACCATGTGTCCTGCAGTTGGGTTTATTGAATGTGCGCTCTGTCCCTGAAATTTATTGACCACGCGCCTGCCATTGGGTTTATTCAATGTGTGCCCTGTCCCTGAAATTTATTGACTATTGGTTGTATTTCTGTTTTCACCACCTGGGTGGGAATCTGGCAGAGTGGATTGCCTACCCATCATAGAACTATTGATTTCAATGGAATGAAAATCAGGTGTGTTTTATGACGGGCAGGCAATCTGCTCTGCCAGATTACCACCCAGGTGTCGAAGATGAAAATCTAACCCCCGTATCTTCTCCCTGGGGATTATGGATCATGTGTCCTTTCCCTGGGGTTTACTGACTGCATGCCCTGTCCCTGGGGTTTACTTAACATGCCCTGTCCCTGGGGCTTACTGACTGCATGCCCTGTCCCTGGGGTTTACTGAGCATGCCCTGTCCCTGGGGTTTACTGACTGCATGCCCTGTCCCTGAGGTTTACTGACTGCATGCCCTGTCCCTGGGGTTTACTGAACATGCCCTGTCCCTGAGGTTTACTGAATATGCCTGTGCATTGCCTTCACCAGTATAGTTGGCCTGGAAAGCCCAGGTGATTAGTTTGATTACAGGACATGTCTACACAGTGGTAGTGATGCACTACAATCCTGCTGGGATCCACAGACCATATTCCTGCTAATGCCATCGTTATCAAATTAGTGATTTGTGTTTAACATGGAATAAAAGTAACATTTATCATTTCTGTACTCAGATGTTTAGGACAGCACTTGTCGAAATGTGATTGCTGCAGGCAATAAACCTAGTAGATGTTAGGTACCTACAGCAGGAAGAATGCTGGGTAAATTAAGTCTTCTATATATGGCTTTGTCTGTGACAGAATGAATTATCTATCTAATAGCCTTACATCCTGTCCCTGTGCAATTTTCTCTGCTTCTTTTTGTCTCTTGTCCAATACAATCCTGCTTAATTGTTGTCTACCGGGGAGCTGGGCAAAGCCATAAAGAAAGACTTGGATTTATATAGCGCCTTTCATGACCTCAGGACGTCCCAAAGCACTTTACACTTCAAAAAAGTACTTAATTGGCTGTAGTCACTGTTGTAATGTAGGAAATGTGACAGCCAATTTGCACACAGCAAACTCCCACACACAGCAATGGGATAATGACCAGATAATATGTTTTTTTTAATTATGTTAATTGAGGGATAAATATTGGCTAGGACACTTGGGTAACTCCCCTGCTCTTCTTCAAAATAATGCTGTGGGATCTTTTACATCCACCTGAAAGGGCAGATGAGGCCTTGATTTATCATCTCATCTGAAAGACAGCACCTCCAACAGTGTAGCACTCTCTTAGCACTGCACTGGAGTGTCAGCCTAGATTTTTGTGCTCAAGTTTCATGCAGTGGGATTTGAACCACACAACCTTCTGACTCAGAGGTAAGAGTGCTGCCAACTGAGCCATGGCTGACACCTTGACTGGTTGGGTACAGATTCTGGGACTTTGAGAATACTCTTTCTTCTTGAAGCATTCCATTTGTTATTCTGCCATATATTTCTGCTATCACTTGGTGCTTGATTGGATTCTAACTTCTAGGATGTGAGGTTTCTGGTCTGTTCTACTCTCCGTGTCCCATTCCAGAGTGCATTTCTAACTGTTATACGGGTTGAAAGAACAATATGTGCGTAGCATCAGAGGGCTCTATCACATCAGTGTTTCTGTTATATTTCAAAATGTGACTCCCAGAGTTTGATTTAATTCAGTATGGAGACAGAAGTGCTGCTCTGGCACCGTTACTATGCCTGAAATCCCACAGCAGTGTAAATGAGACCAATCAGGACTGCGATTGTCTTCACAGAGTGAGCGGGATCAGAGCAGGCCTCATGCTAATACTTAAATGATGGGACAATGTTGAGTCTCAAAACTGCCTCAAAGCAATGTTACATGAAAATGAGTGGCCAAAGTTTGTCAACCTCACAACTCCTTCTCATGCTGTTTACATCTGCATTATGGTGAGACGTTGCCAACTTAAACATTTAAATGTCCAGTGAGCGGTCTTCATGTACACCACTAGCCACTTTGTCATGGGCCAGCGGTAAATCAAAGTAGGCAACAGCACAGTGCAGCAGAACACAAACTGCAACAGGACAAATGTTTCACATATTCACCCTGGTGGCTTCTTGGAGCATAGAAAGGTTAGTGAGGCCAATAACAGATTCCCACAGCTCAGTGGACACACAGGCTTGACATACCATCAGAAACTTTTATGGTTCAGCCTTGGATATGATCTTGTTGAGGACTGACAGCTCAGCCTCAACATTCCATTGGTGTAGAGAGCGAACTCTGGTATGGAGTAGGCCATGCTCATCCAATCCACTGGTCTGCACATGTTTGGGTTGGCATCCAGTGTTGCTATGGGTGAGGGAAGGATCTAAAAATAAAAATAGGACTGGATAATTAATTGCATTGGGCTATAGCACTTTTTTTTAAAAATCCTCTTTTTCACCCAACAAAGAGGCCGCCGGTTGCACTGTGCTGCGCAGGCATCTGAGGAGCCTGCCTAACAAAATACAAATAGCCCTGACCCTTGAAAATCAACTAGGGTAAAGGTGCATCTTAGAGTCATAGAGTCATAGAGTAATACAGCACGGATAGAGGCCCTTCGGCCCATCGTGTCCGCGCCGGCCATCAAGCCCTGTCTAATCTAATCCCATATTCCAGCATTTGGCCCGTAGCCTTGTATGCTATGGCATTTCAAGTGCACATCCAAATGCTTCTTAAATGTTGTGAGGGTTTCTGCCTCCACAACCCTTTCAGGCAGTGAGTTCCAGACTCCAACCACCCTCTGGGTGAAAAAGTTCTTTCTCAAATCCCCTCTAAACCTCCCGCCCTTTACCTTGAATCTATGCCCCCTAGTTATCGACCCCTCTACTAAGGGAAAAAGCTCCTCAGCATCCATCCTATCTATGCCCCTCATAATTTTGTACACCTCAATCATGTCCCCCCTCAGCCTCCTCAGCTCCAAGGAAAACAAACCCAACCTGCCCAGTCTCTCTTCATAGCTGAAGCGCTCCAGCCCTGGTAACATCCTGGTGAACCTCCTCTGCACCCTCTCTAACGCGATCACATCCTTCCTGTAGTGTGGCGACCAGAACTGCACACAATATTCCAGCTGTGGCCTAACCAGTGTTTTATACAGCTCCATCATAACCTCCTTGCTCTTATATTCAATGCCTCGGCTAATGAAGGCAAGTATCCCATATGCCTTTTTTACCACCTTATCCACCTGTTCCGCCGCCTTCAGGGATCTGTGTACTTGCACACCCAGATCCCTCTGACCCTCCGTCTTGCCTAGGGTCTTTCCATTCATTGTGTATTCCTTTGCCTTGTTAGTCCCCCCAAAGTGCATCACCTCGCACTTTTCCGGGTTAAATTCCATTTGCCACTGTTCCGCCCATCTGACCAACCCATCTATATCGTCCTGCAGACTGAGGCTACCCTCCTCGCTATTTACCACCCTACCAATTTTTGTATCATCTGCGAACTTACTGATCATACCCTTTACATTCATATCCAAGTCATTAATGTAGACCACAAACAGCAAGGGACCCAGCACCGATCCCTGTGGTACCCCACTGGCCACAGGCTTCCAGTCACAAAAACAACCTTCGACCATCACCCTCTGCCTTCTGCCACTAAGCCAGTTTTGTATCCAATGTGCCAAGGCACCCTGGATTCCATGGGCTCTTACCTTCTTGACCAGTCTCCTGTGCGGGACTTTATCGAAGGCCTTACTGAAATCCATGTATACCACATCCACTGCGTTACCCTCATCCACACACCTAGTCACCCCCTCAAAAAATTCAATCAAATTAGTCAGACATGATCTTCCCTTGACAAAGCCATGTTGACTATCCCTGATTAATCCTTGCCTCTCCAAGTGGAGACACATTTTGTCCCTCAGGATTTTTTCCAATAATTTTCCTACCACTGATGTTAGGCTCACTGGCCTGTAGTTCCCCGGTTTTTCCCTACTACCCTTCTTGAATAATGGTACTACATTAGCGGTTCTCCAGTCCTCTGGCACATCCCCTGTGGCCAGAGAGGTCCTGAATATATGTGTTAGAGCCCCCGCAATCTCCTCCTTTGCCTCACACAGCAGCCTGGGATACATTTCATCCGGGCCTGGGGATTTATCCATTTTTAGGCCTTGTGGTGGGTGTATCTCCTGCCCTGCCCTGCCAAAGGTGCACTGAGATTCTGCAAAAGTGGAAAATCTTCGCTTTGGTCTTTTCAGTACCAAGGGTAAGACCCCACATTTGACTGTGCAGTCTGCCTATCACGGCCGCAGGGATTCAGTTACCATTTGCCTATCACATTTGAACTTGTCTGCTCCATAGAGGGTATAGAACATCACATTTGAAATCACCAGATCATTGATAAAAAGACTAAGTACAATTACATGAGAGTCTCCCGTATAAGTATTTCAAAAAGACAGTCTCTAATTATCATGACCCAATATTGCATTCTCTGAGGACGTCTCATATCACAAAGATCATAAAGATATGAGTACAGATGAGAGGCCATTAGGTCAATCTAGCTCCTCCTATGGAAATCTGAGCTCTCTCATCATGTCCAGCTCAACTGTTTACATGATATGCCGCAAAAGGTCATCTTCTCCAAAACAACAGCAACAACTGGCACTTATAAAGCATCATGAATGTAGAATAAAATCACTAGGCGCTTCACAGAGGTGTAATCAGAAGAAAAATGGACATGGAGCCAAAGAAGGAGCTATTCAGAACTGTGACCAAAAGCTTATCAAAGAGGTGCATTTTTAGGAGGGTCTTAAAGAAGGAGAGGGAGGTGGAGAGGCAGAGGGTTTTAGGGAAGGATTTCCAGGGCATGGGGTCTACGTGGTGGAAGACACAGCTGCTAATAGTGGGGCGAAGGGAGGAAGAATGCACAAGGAGCCAGAGATAGAGAAACAGAGTTTGGGGATGGGGTGAGGGGGTGAGTGGTATAGGGCTGGAGGAGGTTAGACATGTAGTAAGGAGCAAGGCCATGAATGGACTTAAACACTGAGGCTAAGAATTTTAAACTTAAAGCACTGGGGGAATGAGAGCCAATGTAGGTCAAGAAGGACAGGGGTCATGAGTGAACGGGACTTAGGCTGTCATTTTTACTTTTGGAGCGGAGGGGCGGGGGGCCGGTGGAGCGCCATGTGATGTCATAGACAGGTTCCCTGCCCGGAAGTCAGCCTGATTGACCGCTCTCAGCCAGGCAGCAGTAGTCATGCTACAATTGGCCTTGGTTCCCAGGATTAGAGAGGGAAAATTGGCGAGGGTTCCTGCTCCTGACTACTAGCCAGTGACTCCTGCGAGAAAGTGCATGCTCCTGGCTGTTCGATGAGGGCAGCATTGGGCCCAAATGTGATTTTTCCCAAAGTTGCATAATTCACCAACATCCACTGTCTTGGTGTGCACATAGAGTCATAGAATTATACAGCACAGAAAGATACCCTTCGGCCCAGCGTGTCTGCACCGTCCATCAAGCCCTATCTATTCTAATCTCATTTTCCAGCACTTGGTCCATAGCCTTGTATGCTATGGCATTTCAAGTGCTCATCTAAATGCTTCTTGAATGTTGTGAGGTTTCCTGCCTCTACCACCCTTTCAGGCAGTGAGTTCCAGATTCCAACCACCCTCTGGGTGAAAAAGTTTTTCCTCAAATCCCCTCTAAACCTCCTGCTCCTCACCTTGAAACTATGCCCCCTGGTTATTGACCCATCTACTAAGGGGAAAAGTTCCTTTCTATCTACTCTATCTATGCCCCTCATAATTTTGTACACCTCAACAGGTCCCCCCTCAGCCTTCTCTGCTCGAAGGAAAACAACCCCAGCCTGTCCAGCCTCTCTTCATAGCTGAAACGCTCCAGCCCAGGTAACATCCTGGTGAATCTCCTCTGCACCCTCTCTAATGCAATCATATCCTTCCTATAGTGTGGCGACCAAAACTGCACACAGTATTCCAGCTGTGGCCTAACTAGCGTTTTGTACAGCTCCATCATAACCTCCCTGCTCTTATATTCTATGCCTCGGCTAATGAAGGCAAGTATCCCATATGCCTTCCTAACCACCTTATCTGCCTGTCCTGCTGCCTTCAGGGATCTATGTACATGCACACCAATGTCCCTCTGATCCTCTGTCCTTCCTAGGGTCCTACCATTCATTGTGTATTCCCTTGCCTTGTTAGTCTTCCCAAAATGCATTACCTCACACTTTTCAGGGTTAAATTCCATTTGCCACTGTTCTGCCCATCTGACCAACCCATCTATGTCGTCCTGTAGCCTGAGGCTTCCCTCCTCGCTATTTACCACTCCACCAATTTTCGTGTCATCTGCGAACTAAATCATTAATGTACACTACAAACAGCAAGGGACCCAGCACCGATCCCTGTGGTACACCACTGGACACAGGCTTCCAGTCACAAAAACAACGTTCGACCATCACCCTCTGCCTCCTGCCACTAAGCCAATTTTGGATCCAATGTGCCAAATTGTCCTGGATCCCATGGGCTCTTACCTTCTTGACCAGTCTCCTATGCAGGACTTTGTCAAAAGCTTTACTGAAGTCCATGTAGACTACATCAACTGCACTACCCTCATCCACACACCTAGTCACCCCCTCGAAAAATTCTATCAAATTGGTTAGACATGATCTCCCCCTGACAAAGCCATGCTGACTATCCTTGATTAATCCCTGCCTCCCCAAGTGGAGACTAAATCTGTCCTTCAGAATTTTTCCAATAATTTCTCTACCACTGATGTTAGGCTCACTGGCCTGTAATTCCCAGGTTTATCCTTACTACCCTTCTTGAATAATGGTACAACATTAGCTGTCCTCCAGTCCTCTGGCACCTCCCCTGTGGCCAGAGAGGTTCTGAAAATTTGTGTCAGAGCCCATGCAATCTCCTCCCTTGCCTCACACAGCAGCCTGGGATACATTTTGTCTGAGCCTGGGGGTTTATCCACTTTTAAGCCCGCTAAAACCGCTAGTACCTCCTCCCTCTCAATACTAATTTGTTCAAGTATATCACAATCCCCCTGCCTGATTTCTATACCTACATCGTCCTTCTCCATAGTGAACACAGATGCAAAATATTCATTTAAAACCTCACCTACATCTTCCGGCTCTACACACAGATTGCCACTTTGGTCCCTAATGGGCCCTACTCTTTCCCTGGTTATCCTCTTGCCCTTTATACACTTATAAAACACCTTGGGATTTTCCTTTATTTTGCCCACCAGTGTTTTTTCATGCACCCTCTTTGCTCTCCTAATTTCTTTTTTAAGTACCCCCCTGCACTTTCTATACTCCTCTAGGGCTTCCACTGTTTTTAGTCCTTTGTATCTGCCAAAAGCACCCTTTTTTTCCGAATCCATATTTGTATATCCCTTGACATCCAGGGTTCCCTGGACTTGTTGGTCCCACCCTTGACCTTTACGGGAACATGTTGGCACTGTACTCTCTCTATTTCCTTTCTGAATGACTCCCACTGCTCTGATATGGATTTTCCTACAAGTAGCTGATCCCAGTCCACTTTGGCCAGATCCTGCCTTATCATATTAAAATCAGCCTTCCCCCAATTTAGAACCTTTATTTCTGGTCCATCATTGTCCTTTTCCATGACTACCTTAAATCTCACCGAATTATGGTCATTGTCACCAAAATGCTCTCCTACTGACACTTCTACCACTTGCCCGGCTACATTCCCTGGAATTAGGTCCAGTGCCGCCCCCTCTCTTGTAGGACTTTCTACATGCTGGCTCAAAAAGCTCTCCTGGATACACTTTAAGAATTCCGCACCCTATAAGCCTTTCACACTCTGAATATCCCAGTTAATATTGGGGAAGTTGAAGTCCCCTACTATTATTACCCTATTATTTCTACACTTCTCTGAGGTTTGCCTACATATCTGTTCCTCTATCTCCCCCTGACTGTTTGGGTGCCTATAGTACACTCCCAGCAAAGTGCTTGTCCCCTTTTTGTTTTTAAGTTCTACCCATATGGCCTCATTAGAGGAACCTGCTAAGATATCATCCCTCCTTACTGCAGTAATTGACTCTTTGATTAATATTGCAACACCCCCTCCTCTTTTACACCCCCCTCTGTCTCGCCTGAAAATTCCATACCCCGGAATATTGAGCTGCCAGTCCTGCCCCTCCCTCAACCATGTCTCTGTGATAGCAACAATATCATACTCGCATGTGTTCATCAACACCTTCAATTCATCTGCCTTACTCGTAAGTGTCCTTGCATTAAAATAAATGCCATCCAGCCTTGCCCTACTCCCTTGTGCCATTACATATTTGCTCTGCCTTCCAGACTGACTTGTTTTTTCCTCTATATTTGGCTGTGCATCACCCCCTACTATAGCTCCATCCCATATCCCATCCCACTGCCAAGTTAGTATAAACCCACCCCCCCACCGCCAACAGTACTAGCAAACCTCCCTGCAAGGATGTTGGCCCCGTTCCGATTCAGGTGCAACCTGTCCGACTTGTACAGGTCCTTCCCCAGGAACAGACCCAGTGATCCAGGAAACTAAAGCCCTCCCTCCTGCACCAACTCTTTAGCCACGCATTCATCTGCTCTATCCTCCTATTCCGATACTCACTAGCATGTGGCACCGGGAGTAATCCAGAGAGTACAACCTTTGAGGTCCTGCTTTTTAATCTGCTACCTAGCTCCCTAAATTTTTGTTGCAGGACCTCATCCCTCTTTCTCCCTATGTTGTTGGTACCAATGTGAACCACGACCTCTGACTGTTCGCCCTCCCCCTTCAGAATGCCCTACAGCCGTTCAGTGACATCCTTGACATTGGCACCAGGGAGGCAACATACCATCCTGGAGTTACGTCTGCGGCTGCAGAAACGCCTGTCTGCGCCCCTCATTATTGAGTCTCTTACCACTATTGCCCTTCCACTCTTACTCCTCCCCCCTTGTGCAGCTAAGCCACCCACAGTGCCGTGAACTTGGCTCTGGCTGCACTCTCCAGAGGAACCATCACTTTCACCGTTTTCCAACACAGAAAAACGGTTGTTGAGTGAGATGCACTCTGGGGCTTTCCTGACTACCTGCTTGCCCCCCTTCTTCTGACTGGTGGTCACCCATTCCCTCTCTGACTGCACTTTCTTAAGCTGCGGTGTGACCACATCTAAAAACGTACTATCCACGTAACTCTCAGCCTCACGGATACACCGGTGTGCCTCCAGCTGACGCTCGACCTCCGAAAACCGGATCTCAAGTTGGCCAAACCGTTGGCACTTACTGCACATGTGGTCATCCTGACTGCAAGAAGCATCTAGGAATTCCCACATGCTGCAGGCCGTGCAATGCACGGGACTGAGGTCCCCTGCCATACTTTTAATTAAAAAACTCTTACTTCAAATTTAAACTCTTGGATTCTCGCACTCCCGAACTACCTTAACTATGAACTACCTTAAAAGAAATAAACTTAAGATTGAAGAAAAAAAAAGCACTCACCCACTACTCACCAATTAGCTTCTTCCCCTGCGCCGGTGTCACTTTCTGTACTGTGATGTCACTCTCGAATTCTGCCGCCGCTCCCGCTGCTGCCGCTGCTCGACTGGGCCTGAAAATCACGACCTTTATTTTCTCCCGTGGGGCATGTCAATTTGAGTGCGGCAGCAGAGAATAACTGTACCCCAGCAAGTGTTGTGATGGAAGATAGAAGAGGTGAACTTGGTAAAAAAAAGTCTGTTCATCTAATCGGGTAATATAGCACTAACAAGATAACACAGTCTGTGCCAGCTTATATGACTTTTATTTCGTACGGCCCTCAGGTGGATACATAAATCTATACTTTTCTTTTATATAAGAATTCTGAATTGTGTTTTTTTGCGCTGACAGTTTATATTGTTGTGATAAATATGTTACTGCCAGGCTTAAGCCTTTCTCCCTCACCATTCTACGAGCAGTAGTGAGCTACCACCAGAGCTTAATGAACAGTTTGGATAAGGATTGGGTTTACTGTGCTACTAACCCACCATCCTCTATAGACATTGCTATTGCACTGTGAGATCCAGTTAGAAACCCATCTTTTGCCTGCTGTAGAGCTTTATTGATGTATTGAACTGTACGGCCCCAATAATAACAAGGAGGCGAGAGGGTAGTGGGGTGTGGGCGGGGTGGGTGTTGGGAAAGGGGAGATTTAGTGACCAGCAAACAAGGAAGTATGGGATTCCCAGACGTGCTGAATTTAATGGCAGAACCTGATCTTTAAAAATGTTGGCCGCGATTTCCCCTACCGTGGCGGGTGACGTCGGTGGCAGGTCCCGACCCCGCTGTTGGCTGCAGTCTACTGTGTAGAATGATTTTATGTTAATTGGGCTTGTTAAGCCCGCCCTGCGAATTTGCCGGCCAATTGAAGGAAGTGGGTCTAATGACATCATTTGATTACGCGTCATCAGCCGGTTTCCTTAAAGGGATCATGCGCAAATTTACTTTGACAGTTGTGCTGTCAGTGTTCTACAGCATTGAGGTGCTACAAAAACTGACCAGCACTGCACAGAGGTGCACGGCTGCACCCTGGCTCTCCCATGGCTCCCTCCATATGCTTATGGAGGGAGTCACAGCACGCAGGGAGGTCGTCTTCCTTTCCAATGGTCGGAAGAGACCTCCCCAGGAGACCAACGCAGCCCGGTTGCACATTGCACAGTAGGACACAAGCAGGGATGTCATCAGGAGGACCAGGCTGCAGTGGCGCAAACCTTTCAATGATCTCAGTAGATCACAAAATCTTACTGCCAAACCGCACTCAACCTCATCCTGCTGTGCCACTCATCACATCTTCATCACTCTGCCTTCCCTATCCTACTCCTGCACAACATTACTCACACCAACTTACCTTGCACCGCCACCCATCCCTCTCTATCTACATTATCACTTCCCCATCTCACTAGCCACCCCTCACACTTACCTTCATCCTTGTCCAATTAAGTTTTTATACTCTGTAAATCTGAGGTGTATTTCCATGTCCTATTATTACTTCCAAAATATATTACTTCACATTTTTCTACATTGAACTGCAACTGCCACTAATCTGTTAACCTATCTATGTCCTCCTACTGTCTGTTACAATCCCCATTTCAATTTGCCATACCTCCACCAGTTTGGTGTCATCAACTAATTTGACACTGTTCTCTCAATTCTTAAGATCAGATAATTTACGTATATAGTAAAAAAGGGCAGCTCCAACACATATCCCTGTGGGAGACCATTCACCACACCTTTGTAGTCAGAAAAACTTCCTTTTACCTCTACTCTTTGCTTTCTGACCTCCAACCATGCCTTTAGCCATGTGACCACATTCCCCTTAATTCCATCTGCCATCATCTTTGCTGTAAGTCTCCGTTATCGTGCATTATCAAATTATTTTTGAAAATCACATCCAATGCATTTCCTTTACCAATCTTCTCTGTTATTTCTTAAAAGACTTCTAAAAGGTTGTTCAAGCATAACCAGCCCTTTAGAAATCGTAACTGATTGGCGCTGATTAACTCCAAGTACTTAGTAATTTAATTCCATATTATAGACTCTGAGCTTTCCCTCTCTGGCACCATTGCCACTGGATGTGGGGTGGGGCAGGACTTCCACTCCCCTAGGAAAACTAGGGCTGACTCCCAATTTTTTAATTAGGATAATGAAGATCGTCTTCCTGGGAGATTTCCGTCTCTGACTGGAAGCCTGCCACTGTTGGCGGGAGGGCGGGATATAGTATGCTGCTGGATTTAACGGGTCGTAAAGGGTCAGGCAATGGTACAGATTTTCTTTCCCAAATCACAATTGGAAACCTGTACGTGATGTCTCAGAGGTCATGTGCAGGGCACAGAGGTCATCAAGTTTTCAGGTTCTTCAATGGAACTGTTACTGGCCCAAATAAGGCAGATGGGCAATGCTCTGTTTGGGAATGAATGACGAACATTTTCATTCATAGGAAGTGATCAGGCACAGTGGTAGGAGATGGCCTTGCCAGTTAAGACCACCTCCAACAGGGAGCAGCTGGGGAGGCAGAGCGCAGAGGGAGTCAGAGATGACTAAATTGGAGGGCAGCTGCCAGCTCTAGTCATTCTGCTTCTCTTCATTATGCTGCTGTATCAAACATGACCTGTCAGAAGACTAGAGTGCAGCATATTCAGTTCTCAGCCAATTCTTTGCCCCTGTCAACCAGAATATCATCTAAAATCAGGCACTAAAACTAACAATTGATGTAAATTAGCCTAAAAGTTCTTGCTTTATACCTATCTCCTTTTTTTTGAAGAGGGCATCACATCTGCCACCTTCCAGTCCCTCGGCACAATTTTTTGTTCAAACGATTTTTGGAAAAATATAGTCAGAGCTTCTGCTATTTCTTCCCCATCTTCCTCAGGATTTTTCAGCAGAAGCTATAAGGCCCCAGTGATTTCTCTACCTTATGTTAGGTAACCTCTTTAGCCCTTTCTCCTTTTGAATAATAACCTCCTCTAACTGTTCTACACCCACCTCTGGTGGTTCTACAATCTCAATAGCTATCTCTGTGAAAACTGAGGAAAAATATTTATTATTTCTAATGTTCCATCACCTTATATTCCTTCTTCATCTCTTAGCAGTCCTATCCCTGTTTTGACTATCTTCTTAATATGAACGTGCTGTTTTATTGCTCTTAATTTTTTTTTGTGCTAATTTTCTCTCATACTCCCTTTTTATCTTTCTAAGCTCCCTTGTAGCTTTCCCATAGTCTTTAGCCTAGAAATTCAGTTGTTAGCGCCAGCCGCTAGCACCTTAGGAGGAGGAGAAGTGGGGCGCTAAGCGGCTAGCGCCCGGGCGCGGCGCGATCTGCGCCTCTGCGAACTTCACTCAAGATTTAGCGGCGGCGCAAAACCGCAGTGCCCGCTCAGCTGCGCGCGCAGATCCTGACGTCATTTCATGGTGCAACGCCCTTGGTGCGCCCCGAACCGGAACTTCAGTGGCGCCGCCCTTCTGTGCACCTGGCGCCCCCAGAGACTGGTAGAGGGGAACGGTTCCCAGTCGCTGCGGGGCGCGGGGGGCACTATTTAAAGGGGACTCCTCCTGCTTTATAAGTGGCAGCCATTTTGTGCCAATCCTTCTGTGTGAGAGACGGATATTTGGAGAGAGACAAAGGGAGAGAGCTTTCTGCTTTGACTCAGCGCTCGCACAGGTACTTCTGGCTTGAGGCCAGAGCTTTGCACTTGAATTTACCTTTCAGTGCCATAGCCTTGAGTCACCACATATAATGGGGGCTGCAATGGGTGGAAACGTTGGGCTTCTCCATTGCATTCAAAGGGCTCAGAGACGCCGTGAGAGAGTGCCAGTCATGGCCAGATGGAGAAGGGCCAACAGGCGTCGGCACAGGAAGCTTTACCCACCCAGCGTATACCGCCAGCAGCTCTCATATCTGAACATGTCTGAGGAGCAGTGTGTTCGGAGGCTGCGATTCAGAAGGGAGGTGGTCACTGAGATCTGCCACCTGCTTCGCAGAGATCTGCAGCCACAGCTGAGGAGCAGGACGTCTCTGTCGGTGGCAGTGAAGGTGACGGTGGCTCTCGACTTCTATGCCACCGGCTCCTTCCAATCCGCTACTGGGGGCATTGCCAACATCTCCCAGTTCGCGGTACATTGCTGCATCCGCCAGGTGACCAATGCCCTTTTCAGAAGGAGACGTCAGTACATCTCCTTCCCCATGACCCTGGACAAGCAGCAAGAGCGTGCAGTGGGATTTGGAAGAATAGCGGCCTTCTCCATGGTCCTGGGCGTAGAACTGATGAACCAGCAATGGTCAGGCCTTGCTTCAGGGTTGCAGTGTGCAGGGCGTGCCAGCCAAACAAATCGACCCTCCTCCTTTAAGAGCTGACCTGCGCCAGCGTGTCTGCCTTCAATCAGCAACTCGCCGCACCTGCGCTGCGCCCGCCCTCGGTGTTAGCGCCTCGGCTCGCCGGCTTAGCGCCTTATGATAGTCGTGCATCGCCTGCTTTAGCGCAGCAGCAACCTCTTGGGGCGATGCAACTCAATTTCGGCGAAGGTGGTGCTAAGTTGCGCCGGGCGCTAAATTTAGCGAACGCCCGGCTGTAGCGCCCCAAATGTGGCGATACTGAATTTCTAGGCCTTTATGTTTGTCCTGTCTTTTTTTTAATTAACTGGGATGTATCTGTTTTATGCTGGACATGTGTATTATATACACTAGGGGTAGCTTTTTGACAATGTGCTCCCGATGAGGAGCTTTATCCATCTGCAGAGCATATCAGAAATTCGGTTGCACACTGCATCTGATTTTCCAATCATCCATTTAAATAGTGGGAAAATTATGCAACACACGCACACAAATTTCCCACATGCACGTCCTGCTGGGAGTGTGAAGCTTAAAATGACCCCAATGTGAGTTTTTTTTGTACAGAGTAGAATCTCCATTATTCACAACCCAATATCTGCCTGCCCAGTTATTGGTCGGAATATTAATTCCTCAAAGTCTGTGTGAAACGTTGCCTTAATGCATCGCCCTATAATACCAAGCCCCTCTTCTCTGACGTAAAGGAATCTTACAAACCCAAAAGATTAATTTCTACTTGTTATTAGTATTTCCATTACTATTATTAGTATTTTTTTCCATTGCCACGCCAAGTATATTGCTGTACTATACATGTAAGGCCCACATCTGGGGAATCTTGATTGCCTAACACATTTCTATTATCCACTGCAAGGGAGGGAAAGGTCTTCTATATTATGATGTAAATGGTATTTTGACTGTATGCTGACCATGTTATGTGTATTTTGCATATGTGTTATGTATGTTAGGGTCTGTGGTGCATACGTTATGTATGTTATGTAAACATGTGTTATGTATGTGTATATTTGTTATGTATGTGCTGAGTTTATATTGTAAATGTGTCATGTATGTGCTGTGGGTGTGTTATGCATACAACACAGCACAAAATTAATACGTGCACATCATATACATAAAACAGCACAGCATACACATTAAATATATACAGCACATACATGACATACCTATTGAACATGCATAGTTTTTACAGCACATACATAATATATATATACACCACAGAACATATACATTACAGATTACACAGCACGTAACTGTGTATGTATTGCGTATGTAATGTGCATGTTTTACGTATATACCATGTGATTGGTGTCCACGTGCTGCATATATACTGTATTTGTGTTAAGTGGTGTATATGTATTCTATAAAAACTGTGTACGTTCTGTCGGAATGTTATGTATTGTATATGTGCAATCTATGTGCTGTGTATGCATATTGCATGTGATGCAGATATGATATGTTTGTGCCGTGTTGTTTATGTGGCATGTATGTGGGATGTATGTGTTGGCTGTATATTGTATAGATATGTTAAGTATGCATTATGCATGGCAAGAGAAGTAACGTACTGGAAACATTTGTAAAACATGCACAATTCTTGTGACGCTGTGCTCACGGAGCACAGAATGCCTAGCCCCAGAAACAAACCCTCTACCGATTCCAGTTTAAAAACCTGTGGTATAAAGGTGCATTACTTGTTCAGAGCTACATTCGCCCATGGAAGCGGTGAGCGTTTTTTCCAGATGGTGAAAATCCCAGCGCCACACGAGGTTTGTGAGTGATAGAGTGCCTGGGTTTTGCTTCAGAGCTGTATCGACAGCCAGGGGTGGCTTTCGACTATTCCTCTTTAAATGCAGCTCCACACTGGCTCCAATGGAGGCAGCTCTGCTGATGTCTTCATTAAAGATGTATAGTTAATTTGGTCTTGCTTCAATTAGAATTGTAAAGCCACAGAACATGGCAATAAGTGGTACCAGAGGGAGACAACTATTCTTATACCACAGAAAGAAAACCTCTGCTTTTGTGAAAATGATTTTAAAATAAATGGATTTTAATGATAAATGATCCCTCATATCATCTTGCTGTCCCATTATTTCAGCTCTTTACCAATGAGTACACTATTATCGTAGAAACCATGCAGTGGGGACAAACTGCTGTTTAGGTCACTCCACCCGTCATCTCCTCTTAAGTCAAAACCCGATATATATTCAGTTTTCCTCTACTCCTCTTCAGCTGCCCTCAAGTAACTCACCCGAGGGACCATTCCTCACATAGATGTCAAAGAACAGATGAAGCAGGCCATTCGGTCCATCTCGCTCACTGTTCATATCACGCAGTGTGTGACGGTGGCCTGCTATTATCAGTGCCACCACAGGGTCATGACATCTGCAGTCCTCCATCTGCCAGCTCCTTGTCTCAGGTGAGTGATCACAGGAAAAGTTATGGGGTCATTTTGACTTAACGCGCCGAGCGGGAAACCGACAGGATTGGATCGGTCGCCCATTTAACACCCCGCCCAATTTTACTTTCCATCCAAGGTAAAATGGGGCAGGGTGCTAAACAGGCTAGCGATCCGGTCTTGCCAGTTTCGTGCTGGGCGGATTAAGTTAAAATGAGCGTGTATCTGGGCACCAGTAAAAAATTGTTAAATCTAAACAGAAGACGCAAGGGAAAATAGTATTTGAGAAAGACAAGTGAAAAATGATTTGTTTCTTGTTTTCTTTTCAATTTTTTTTGTTAATGGTGATGAATGGAGCACTTTCCTTATCAGGCATGGGAATTTTAATCCCAAGTTAAAGTATTAAAAATGTGAATCCCGACTCCAACCCGCCCACTTCCAGGTTTAACGGAACAGAGGCGGTCAGCCAAACTGCTCCCAGGGCGCGGGTTGGCACTTTAAATATGGTAATGAGGCTGGAAGCCTCGGATTTAACCTGCTGTGCAGGTTTAACTGTGGCCGGCCGGGGATCCCGGGCCTCAGGATTCCCGTCAGCTACAGCGAGGCGAGGACAGCCTCGGGGAGCAATCCCTGTGGGCCGGGAGGAGCAGGACTGCTTCTGCAGCCCCCTAGCTCCCCCACCTTACAAACCCTCCCCACCCCAGGGTCAGGGAGCAGACCCCCCCCCACCCCCAGCATTGAACCCACCCCCTCCCGTGCTCGGGGCTCGTACCTACCTGTGGTTGCGGCATTACCCGCCTGACCGGAAGCCAGCTTGTCAATCAGGCTGACTTCCGGGCGGGGAACCAGTCCGTGACAGCACACCCACGCTGTGACGTTGGGTCAAAAACTTGAAATTCCGGCCGCAGTGTCTGCAAGTATTAATCATTCCCAGGATAGGTACAGGACAGGTTAGAGGCAAAGTAAAGTTCTCTGCTTTCTGGCCCATTCTCTGTGTTGACCTACTTCTTTTCAGGCTTATCCCAGTGCTCAATGAAAGCAGGGTGGGGGAGTGGAGTCATTTAGATCCTGCCATCACCTGTATGGGAACTAATACTGAGTAGAGCCCCTTAATAAGGCTCTGGCACAAAACATTACTTGCTGCACTATCATAACTAGAAAAACTATAGAAAACAGCTGCTTAAAAACATGCCATTTGTAGAGTTCCCAAACATGGCGGGGATGGGAGGAAAAGAGGGAAGGGGAACAGAGGGTGGGGCTCTGGTGCACCTTTGCACCTTTTGAACATCTGCACTTACATTTGTCTGGGTGACTATATGTCCTTCCCGCCCTCTACTTGTTTCTAGCCAGTGTGACCTTGTAAAATATCAGTATTTCATCAGCCATATTGCAACTATTGTGCCCGTACTCTATTCCCTGGATAATATGTTCAATAACATTATAATTTTTAATGAGGTGATTTTTTTCTCAGTTCTCTGCAGCATTGTAAAGGAAATCTATTAAAGTTTAAATAGGGTAATTTTCAAAAAATCTGAACGATTAAAATTGTGATCAAAAATTCATAATCTGTAAAAAATAAAGTGAATTTTCTGTCATTTTAATTTGCAGTCATTAACTACCTTGTAAAGTGTTACAAAATAAAATCATTCCGGGTATTTTGTTTCCAGTGACTACAGCTGGTAAGAGCATTGGAGACCATCTTCCGCTTGTAAAGGAACTCAGGACGATCCTCGAATGGGGTTTGGATATTAAGGTAATGTCTCATTCACTGACATGGTTCCAGCTTCTTACAATGGTTTTACCATATTCCGTGTGTGTACTGCTAATTCTCATTTTGCGTTTGTACTGGTGATGTAGGTGCTGAGAATAGAAATATTTCCCTACTCCTTTGCCTCCAGCATCAACCAACCTCGGTCAGATGGAAGATGGATTAGACGCTGAGTAAAACAATCTTTCCATTAACCACCATCAGGTCAGATACAGCATGAGTTAGACGCAGAGTAAAATTCCCTCTAGAATGTCCAATTGAGCTTTCCCGGGCCCGGTATAGCACGGGTTAGATGTAGAGTAAAAATTCTCTACACTACTTGACCAACACTCCTTAACACCAGCCTTAGACGAGCATCTCATATTGCATCAGTAGGACATTTCCCATATCTCACATCATCGTACACCCATAATGTCAATTCAAACTGAATTAGGGGCACTTTGTACTTTGTGCTGCCGATTGTCCAAATAGAATTAAAACTGCCCAAAATTTATTTCATGCTGGGCTCATATCCAGCAGAGTGAGGAGGCTTTCATCCTATCAGTCTAGGGATTCGATGTGTCAGAGTTAAAAGGACAGTGTGTAACCCAGTGTGTATCCAGTCCCTGCAACTGACTACATTCTTTATTGATCTGAATGTATTTCAAGCTTAAAAATAAGTAATAAATCTACATAGCATTGATGAATCAGACCTGCTTGGCAGTAATCCACAGATTGGAATTTATTGATTACTGAATCATTTCATTAATTACTGTTTTAGATGTCAGCGTCAGTTTCCACATGTACGCTGGCGACACCCAGCTCTACCTCACTACTTCTTCTCTTGACCCCTCCACGGTGTCTAAATTGTCAGTCTGCTTGTCCGATATACAGTTCTGGATGAGCAAAAATTTTCTCCAATGAAATATTGGGAAAACCGAAGCCATTGTTTTTGGTCCCCGCCACAAACTCCGTTCCCTAGCCATTGACTCCATCCCTCTCCCTAACATCTGTCTGAGGCTGAACCATACTGTTCGCAACCTTGGTGTCATATTTGACCCTGAAATGAACTTCCGACCACATATCCACAGCATAACAAAGACTGCCTATTTCCACCTCTGTAACATCGCCCGTCTCCGCCCTTGCCTCAGCTCATCTGCTGCTGAAACCCTCATCCATGCCTTTGTTACCTCCAGACTTGACTATTCCAACGCACTCCTGGCTGGCCTCCCACATTCCACCCTACGTAAACTTGAGGTCATCTAAAACTCGGCTGCCCATGTCCTAACTCGCACCAAGTCCCATTCGCCCATCACCCCTGTGCTTGCTGACCTACATTGGCTCCTGGTTAAGCAGCGCCTCGATTTCAAAATTCTCATTCTTGTTTTCAAATCCCTGCATGGCCTCGCCTCTCCCTATCTCTGTAATCTCCTTCAGCCCCACATCCCCCCCGAGATATCTGCGCTCCTCTAATTCTGCCCTCTTGAGGATCCCTGATTATAATCGCTCAACCATTGGTGGCCGTGCCTTCTGTTGCCTGGACCCTAAGCTCTGGAATTCCCTGCCTAAACCTCTCCACCTCGCTACCTTTCTTTACTCCTTTAAGATGCTCCTTAGAACCTACCTCTTTGACCAAGCTTTTGGTCACCTGCCCTAATTTCTCCTCATGTGGCTCGGTGTCAAATTTTTTGTCTTAAAATACTCCTGTGCAGCACCTTGGGATGTTTTATGACGTTAAAGGCGCTATATAAATACAAGTTGTTGTTGTAGATGGCACTCTGGAGTGGTATGGCCTGGCTGAGCTAAACCCATCAGATAGCCGGAGTGGAGGCTTGCAGACAACTTTGATCACAACTGAAATGTTTATTGACTTCAGGAGCGAAAGAAATAATGCGGAATTGGCCTTAACAAAACACAATCCCTGCAGCCAAAGTGACTTTGCAATGTAGGACAGAAACAATGGAAGAGATTGTGCTGATCTCTGCTTTTCCATTTGTTTCTCAGCAATCTCCTCTTCCTCTGCTGGGCTCTGACACGTCTCCCTCCTCCAGCTGGTCTCCTCTTCTCCTCTCCCCTAGTTTGGCCAACTTCGATCCCCTTCTGCTGATTTTTTCAGATTCTTAATTTTCAGCTAGTGATCCCTAACAACTCTTCCCCTTCTCAGTCTGGGCTTCCAACACCTCATCCCTTGTCCCTCTGGGTTCTCAGCACCTTTGCTATCTCAGCCTGGTTTATTCATTTCCACTGGGTCTCTTTAAAATTGTAAAAATGATTCCACTTGCAGCAGTTCCAGTATGTGCTGAGGCTCCCAGGGCTGGTGGAGTGCTATGTAGATTCCACTTACACTGCACATTCCAGAATCCTGCCAACAACAAGAAACAAGCATGTGACTAAACCCTCAATTTTCTGACCACACACCTTCCCTAGTGGCTGGCTGAAACATCAGCATTGCTGATCCAAGCAATGGGTCTACCTAGGGACAAAGAAGACAATTTGCATTTGCTGCTGACAACACTCCTGTCTTTGTTCACTCCTCTGTGTAATCTTGCATATACTCGCTGATTCCTCCCTTGTAATACCACACTGAGTGGTTGACTTTAACCTGGGGTGAGTGCGAAACACACTCGCTGGCCTAAATTTCAGGCCCGGGGTATTTTCATACCCAGGCCTCGTTTAAATTTGACTGGCGAGTTTCCTACCTGATCGCGTTGGAAATTAGAAGCTTGCCCATTTTCTGGGCAGGATTTCTGGAGGGCCTACAAAGGCCTGTCTAAAGTGTGAATGTATCTCTTAAAGGGAGGCTCCATTCCCTTCTGGTTGGTTTCGCTGTTTCACTGCTGCAAGAATTAATTTGGTCAGAACTGAGTCGCAGGCAAACCCCCAAGTTTTGTGACGTCCCCTTAGATGACATGGTCAAAGAAGTGAGGGCGAGGAGGGAAGTTCTCTTTCTCACCAATGGCAGGAAGATTCCAATAGTGGATGTTCACCAGCCCTAAATCGTCAGCTCCAGGAGCATCACCCCCAGGACCTGGATCGTCAGCTCCAGGAGCATCACCCCCAGGACCTGGATCGTCAGCTCCAGGAGCATCACCCCCAGGACCTGGATCGTCAGCTCCAGGAGCATCACCCCCAGGACCTGGATCGTCAGCTCCAGGAGCATCACCCCCAGGACCTGGATCGTCAGCTCCAGGAGCATCACCCCCAGGACCTGGATCGTCAGCTCCAGGAGCATCACCCCCAGGACCTGGATCGTCAGCTCCAGGAGCATCACCCCCAGGACCTGGATCGTCAGCTCCAGGAGCATCCCCCCCAGGACCTGGATCATCAGCTCCAGGAGCATCACCCCCAGGACCTGGATCTAGTGCAGGAGTGACCTAGCAAGGATGAATACAGCGTTTCGTTTTTCCATCTCTTCGCATAGCACCTGGCAACAGTCCTTCCTACCCTACTCCCCCAGCTCTCTAAATAATTTCCTCCCCCACATCAAACCTTCACCACCACAATGCACAGTAAACCACCTCTAATTCTCATTCCAATCTCACACTCACCCCTTCCTTGCTCTTGTCACAGCAGCCGCTAGCAGCATTCTATTCTCACATAATATCCTTTGCAGAACAAGGAACTTGACAAGACTCCTTCTTCAATTCATAGTCCAGGCACTTGCTCTCTATTCAACACCTCCCCATCCTGCTTGTATCTTGCTTCGACTTCCTCTCAGCGTGTGCACTGCCAGCAGAAGCCCCACACATCTGCTGCACCGTCCTTTTCAGTAGATACACACTAACTCTCACCCTCTTTCTGCAGGAGGAAACGGCACACAACACCAGGGAGAGGAGTAAGACTGGGGGAGGACCACCAAATCTGATGATCCTGCCAGAGCAAGAGCAATAAGCTCTCGGAATCAGTGGCCCCTTGAAAGCTGTCCGAGTTGAAGACTCTGAGCTGGGAGGGCGGGGTTATCTGAATGTGGTCGCTGACTATTATTTGTAGCCCTTCATGTACCTCAGATAAGTGCAAATTCAGCCCGCTTGAAAACATGGAGCTGCATTGTGAAGCTTGTCATCTGCTGCTGTCAGCATGCTAACTCTTGTCCCTTTTCTCTTTCCTCTCAGTAGCAAGAGTCTCCTGAAGAAGACACCTCAGAGGAGAACAATCCTTCTGAGGAGGTATTGCCACACAGTCAGTCCATGCCGCTCATGTACCAGCACAGAGATTGGCACCCCAGCTGGGTTAGAGAGTGAGTTAGACAGGTCGGTACCTGGTGAAGTACCCAGCAGGAATGAGCAGATGCCGTTACAGGTGGCAGGAGGTGGCTTGCCGGAGGCGAAGTACGCTCCCAGATCTGCTGAGGAGGACCAAGATGCGGACTTCAGGTGCCCAGCAATGAAAAGAAAACTGCTTGTTTCATACAAACAGCTATGTGAGGTATCAGGCGGGTATGGTTAATAGTTCCACTTAACTCTCCAGCTACCCTGTGTAATCTCACACATTGCCCTGAATTTCCTTGATATCCGTTGCGCCATTAAGTTGAGCCGTTTATGCAAGTTTCCTGGGTATGTTCATTTGCATATGAAGCGGTGTAAGTTCTGGCGTAATTGTGTTCTAAGAGCGTAGGGAGCAGCTGAAGCCAAATGAAACTTCAGTGCAGCCTCTACAAAGACTGCAGTCTTCATTAGGGCACATTTGGGACAGCAAGGGGAGGCTGCAGAGATTCTTTCCTTGTTCCCTTTGCATTTTATCCACTCAGAGGAACCGTTTCCACTTGTGGGTGTGTCCAGAACAAGGGGGCAGAATTACAAGATGATCACTAACAGATCAAATAAAGAATTTAGGAGGAATTTCTGTACCGAGTGTGGTGGGAATGTGGCACTCACTGCCACATGGAGTGGCTAAAGCAGAGTGCATTGATGCACTTAACGGGAGGCTTGGTGCATACATGAGGGAGAAGGGATTAGAGGGATATGGGGGCAGGATCGGAAGAGGTAATTAGAGTGGGAGGAGACTCGTGTGGAGTATAAACACTGGCATAGACCAGTTGGGCCAAATTCTGTGCTGTAGATTATGTAATGTACAGGGTTTTAATGATTTTAAATCATTTGCAAGATAAATTATTTGCTGTGACGTCAGACTGTTGCTCATTCACCGTCTGTTGGGACTCAGCCAAATTTTCATTCCAAACTACGCAACGGCCCATGAGACCTTGGGTGAGAAGTCAGTTTGCAGGAAGCACATTGTGAAAACGCAGCTCATGATTTTCCATCGATTCCAGTAATGTGAATGGACAAAAAAAATGACATGTTGTGCATGTGATATTTCATGCAGTGCGTTCCCCACGGGTGGGAGCTTGCGACCGAAGAATAAAATGGGCCAATAGCCTGCTCCTCCTGTTCCTGTGTTTCTGTTAAGCTACCAATTTGGTTTTATAAGAGTATTTCAAGGCAATGTCATTTTACTCATGGATGGGAAGAGGATATGAATCTCTGCTCAGGATTATGAATAAAATTTGCCTTCCCATCTCCAATCTGTTTCATGCTGTATTTGAATATACATCAAAATCCTACTTGATCTCAAAATAATTGAAAATTGCCACCGGGAATGATTTGCAGTGATATGGCATCAGTCCTAGAACTACACTCTTGCTAATGCTACATCTCTGCTGATGCACCACAAGACTGACACAATTCTTACCCCTGGGGACGTAATAGGATCAATTCTGGGTCACTCCAAACCACTGGTGGGTCCTGGATGCAACTAGCATATATCGGAGGATTGTAGGCAGCGTACTTGCAATTTTCCAATATACAGTGACTGCGTGCAAGATTCTGTGATGGCACATGAGATCCAAAATTGACCCCATGTGTAAACATATTGGGGAAGAATTTCTAGAGTTCTCCCGCTGTAATTTCAACCGAAGGTTGGTGAAAACCCTGGAGAGTTGGTGTAAATGGCCATTTTTAGACTTCTATGTCATTTCTCTGGAGGTACAGCAGGAGATCAAGAACACCCCCACGGGAATTCCAAATGACTGTTCCTATCCTGAATCACCTTGTTGCTGACTTCACTGAAGTGTTTCCTGGAATTCTGCCAAATTCCTTGCTTGTATGAAATTGTATTTGCCTGCTTTTTACCTTGGGAGATGCAGAGTTCTTTGATCACGTTAACCCTATGTTATATACACCTCAGCTTCCTCCATCATTTAAGGATGCTGTTTTCCACAACCGTACAATAGTTCATTTTACCTGAGCTAGACAGGTCTGCAGTACTCCAGGGCAAAGCTGATGACTGACGAGCCAACCTGTTGTTCATTGATGAGACCTGAATGGGTAGACTTGTCACTGAGATCCCTGATAGCACTCCTAGCCAATGCCATCAAGGGAGGGCAGTTCTCGCGAGACAAGCAATGGAAAGTTTACAGTGCCCTTTGCTGGTAAATTGCATACTTTTATCGTGTTAAATTCCAGTAGTGTCCTTACGTACACTTAGATATCCCTAAGTTTTAGCATTTCAGAACTTATACCTAAGCTTTGCTGGATAAGTAAGGTGTTACCCGATAGGGGGAGAGTGTGTCTTCCATTTCAGGCAAAGTAAAACTTATGCTGCTTTCTCAGTAGTTTGGTTTTCAGACCCTTCAGCATGGTGATGAGTTTCCATGTGCATTAGACATTCACTGGCCAGAACAAAATGGTTTGTACAAAGCAATAACTTAAAAGAGCAAGGGTTTCATTTCCAGCTCATTAAACTAGTGTTCGGGATTGGTGTCATACATACACATGCATGATGATTCAAGCCTTGGTTTCCTGCTGCTGTTTGGGAAGCTTCCAGCCTCTGTGTGTTGTGTCTCGAGGTTGAAACTTTGTGCTACACCAGGGCTGCATCTTATCATTGTGATGATGTTATATAACAGTTCCTCCAAGTTCATTGATGTATTTCAGCTGTCTCCCGAGTTCCAGCATCGTTAGTCAAGACCAGATAGAGCAGCAGAAGTAAACGGTGTATTCCCAGAGGGAAACTTTAACGCCAGAGGAAAGGGCAGAATCAAATACAAATATACTCATGTGGTCAAGGGGTACTTATGTATGATTGATTAGCCTATACTGGTGAGCACATTTATGTAGGAATGAAAAATAGACATCAGTGATTCAGCTTGATCACCATCCAACTCCCTTTCTGGGCTCTAGTGTGACCATTTAAGGGGCAATTTTAGCCCTGCCCACAGAAACTGGGCAGCCAGGCAGTTAAAATCGCCTGTGGAAGTTACCCGCCAAGGTCTGGCTCTCTTCCCACAGTTTTTGATTTTTTGAGCAGGCGGGAAGAACACCCTCCCGAAATCAGCGGGGGTCCTTCTTTAAATATGCAGATTGGTCTCCGACAATGCCCAACTGCTATTTTACCCAGATGCCAATGCGGGGATGTTGTTGTCTTTCCGATCAGGTCAACTTAGCAGGAAGAGGGGTCAAGATGAGAAGAGTCCGAATGAAGGTAAGTTCTTTACTTTTTTTGACTTTCCTTGTGGAAAGTTTAGGCCTCCCTTACACCATGCTCCCCCACTCCCCTGATCGCGAGGCCTTCCCGAAAACTTTCCCGGCAAATTACCTGAGCGGCAGGGATGGTTCCTTCCACCCGCCAGCCTGCTGCCATGTCCTCTTGGTTTTGGGAGTGAACCTTACTGGCCCTATGTAGATGAAGTCTGGGAGTTAAAATCTCCCAGGCCTCAGGCTGCCGAGATCGGGACAGTTGGCCGCCCGACTCAAATCAAATCAAATCAAATCAACTTTTATTGTCATTGTTAGTGCACAAGTGCAGTACAACGAAATGTAGGCTTGCGGCTCCCGAGAGTGTACAATTTGGATTAGGACACTTAAACATTCAGCATACATTTGTACATATATATTAGCATAAATATGACCATAATAAAGTGCATTGGCAGATGTGCAGGCTTTAGTGTTTATTTGTGGAGTTCAGTAGGATGACAGCCCTGGGAAAGAAGCTGTTCCTAAATCTGTTCGTATGGGTGCGAATGCATCTGTAGCGTCTTCCAGATGGTAGGAGGGCGAACAGACTGTGGCTGGGGTGGGTAGGGTCTTTGATGATGGACCGTGCCCTCCGTAGGCAGCGTTTCTGATATATATGCTCTATGGTCGGTAGCCGGGTGCCGGTAATGCGTTGGGCAGGGCTTTCCGGTCATGGGAGCTACAGCTGCCATACCATACCGTGATACAGCTTGTCAGGATGCTCTCTATAGTGCAGCGGTAGAAGTTAGAGAGGATCAGGGGTGACAGATTACATCCCTTCAGCCTCCTCAAGAAATATAGGCGCTGCTGGGCCTTCTTCACCAGAGAGGAGGTGTTGAGGGACCAGGAGAGGTCTTCCGTGATGTGGACTCTGAGGAACTTAAAGCTGGCCACCCTTTCCACCTCCGCCCCATTGATGTGGATGGGGGTGTGACTTCCGCCTTTGGACTTTCTGAAGTCCACGATTATTTCCTTTGTTTTCTTGGTGTTAAGGGACAGGTTGTTGTCGGCGCACCACTTCACGAGATGCTGGACCTCCTCCCTGTAGGCTGACTCATCGTTGTTGGTGATCTGGCCTACTACCGTGGTGTCATCTGCAAACTTGATGATGGTGTTGGAACCATTAACAGCCACACAGTCGTGGGTGAAGAGGGAGTAGAGGAGGGGGCTCAGCACACATCCTTGTGGGGCCCCCGTGTTCAGGGTCGGGGGGGGGAGGTGTGGTTACCTAATTTGACAGACTGCGGTCTGTTTGTTAGGAAGTCCAGGGTCCAGTTGCAGAGGGAAGTGTTCAGGCCAAGAGTTTGGAGTTTGGTGGCCAGCTTGTTGGGGACGATAGTGTTGAATGCTGAGCTGTAGTCTATAAACAACATTCTGATGTAGGTCTCCTTACCATCCAGGTGATTCAGTGCCGAGTGTAGAGCAGTTGTGATTGCATCCTCTGTTGATCTGTTTGCACGATAGGCAAACTGGTGTTGGTCAAGGGAGGCAGGAACACTGGCTTTGATGTGGGCTAAGACCAGTCTCTCGAAACACTTCATTATGATGGGTGTGAGTGCGACAGGTCGATAGTCGTTCAGACACGTCACAGCCGCTTGTTTAGGCACAGGAATGATGGTGGCGGTCGTGAAGCATGTAGGGACTACTGCCTGGGCCAATGACAGATTGAAGATGGCGGTGAAGACATCAGCCAGCTGATCAGCACATTCCTTGAGTACCCGTCCAGGGATGCTATCCGGTCCAGCAGCCTTTCGTGTGTTCACTCTGCGTAGAGCGCCCCTTACGTCGGAGGTCGACAGAGTGAGCACCTGGTCTTCCGGGGGTGGCAAGGCTTTGGTAGCCGGCTCCTTGTTGTCCCTGTCGAAGCGAGCGTAGAAGTTGTTAAGCTCCTCCGGAAGGGAGGCGTCGCTGACCGGGGGACTGGTGTTTTTGCCCTTGTAGTCAGTGATGGACTGGATGCCTTGCCACATGCGCCGGGGGTCCGAGTTGTTGCGGAAGTGATCCTCTATCCGCAGTGTCTGTTTCCTTTTGGCAGTCCTGATACCCTTTTTTAGGTTGGTCCTAGCTGCACTGTAAGCCGCCGCGTCGCCAGATTTAAATGCTGCGTCGCGTGCTTTCAACAGTGAGCGGACCTCTCCGTTCATCCAGGGTTTCTGGTTGGGGTATGACCTGATATGACCTGATATGACCCACACGACTGCTGTTTCAAGTTAAAATCGGGCATTAATGTTTCCCGATCTTAAACACGCATCCCCCTCCTTTTATACAGTTTATAGCAAAGTGGTACGAGGTCAGAGCCAGGACAAAAGATTTGCACCTATTCCAAAATCTCAGTGACTGTCAACAAAATAGATTATTAAACACTGTCCACTTCCTGCAGAGCTGCAGTTCCACAGCAATGTAACCTGAACTAGACCTAACGCACAGCACCAGCCAGAAATCAAGGCAGATGTTTTCTTCTCATTTACACATCATCTATTCTATCCGCCGCACTGTGCTTCTCCTGTGCCCCTGAGCAGCAGCCCATTGTGAAAACATTCAGGATTAATTGTAATGTACTTTACAAAAGCACAACAAAAGAGATTAGCACTGAGACCTTCTTCGAACAAATTAACACCAGAGACAAAAATAATCAGAGACCTGAATAATTAATGAATGAGCCTAGCTCTGCACATTGTCTGCTGAAGCAACAGCTCAACTAACTCACTAACTCCCCCGTGTAATCTCACACTAACTCACCAACTCCCCGTGTAATCACACACTAACTCACTAAATCCCCGTGCAATCTCACAATAATTCACTAACTTCCCCGTGTAATCTCACACGAACTCACTAACTCCCCGTGTAATCTCACACGAACTCACTAACTCCCCGTGTAATCTCACACTAACTCACCAACTCCCCGTGTAATCTCACACTAACTCACTAACTCCCCGTGTAATCTCACACTAACTCACTAACTCCCCCGAGTAATCTCACACTAACTCACTAGCTCCCCGTGTAATCTCACACTAACTCACTAACTCCCCCGTGTAATCTCACACGAACTCACTAACTCCTCGTGTAATCTCACACTAACTCACTAACTCCCCGTGTAATCTCACACTAACTCACTAACTCCCCCGAGTAATCTCACACTAACTCACTAGCTCCCCGTGTAATCTCACACTAACTCACTAACTCCCCCGTGTAATCTCACACGAACTCACTAACTCCTCGTGTAATCTCACACTAACTCACTAACTCCCCGTGTAATCTCACACTAACTCACTAACTCCCCGTGTAATCTTAGACTAACTCACGAACACCCCGTGTAATCTCACACTAACTCACTAACTCCCCGTGTAATCTCACACTAACTCACTAACTCCCCCGTGTAATCTCACACTAACTCACTAACCCCCGTGGAATCTCACACGAACTCACTAACTTCCCCGTGTAATCTCACACTAACTCACTAACTCCCCATGTAATCTCACACTAACTCACTAACTCCCCGTGTAATCTCACACTAAGTCACTAACTCCCCCGTGTAAACTCACACTAACTCACTAACTCCCCCGTGTAATCTCACACTAACTCACTAACTCCCCATGTAATCTCACACTAACTCACTAACTCCCTGTGTAATCTCACACTAACTCACTAACTCCCCGTGTAATCTCACATTAACTCACTAACTCCCCCGTGTAATCTCGCACTAACTCACTTACTCCCCGTGTAATCTCAGATTAACTCACTAACTCCCCGTGTAATCTCGCACTAACTCACTTACTCCCCGTGTAATCTCACACTAACTCACAAACTCCCCGTGTAATCTCACATATCTCACTAACTCCCCGTGTAATCTCACAATGACTCACTAACTCACCCGTGCAATCTCACACTAACTCACTAACTCCCCGTGTAATCTCACACTGACTCACTAATTCCTGTGTAATCTCACACTAACTCACTTACTCCCCCGTGTAGTCTCACACTAACTCACTAACTCCCCGTGTAAACTCACACGAACTCACTAACTCCCCCGTGTAATCTCACACTAACTCACTTACTCCCCGTGTAATCTCACACTAACTCACTAACTCCCCGTGTACTCTCACAATAACTCACGAACTCCCCGTGTAATCTCACACTAACTCCCCCGTGTAATCTCACACTAACTCACTAACTCCCCATGTAATCCCACACTAACTCACTAACTCCCCGTGTAATCTCACAATGACTCACTAACTCCCCGTGTAATCTCACACTAACTCACTAACTCCCCGTGTAATCTCACAATGACTCACTAACTCACCCGTGTAATCTCACACTGACTCACTAACTCCCCGTGTAATCTCACACTAACTCACTAACTCCCCATGTAATCCCACACTAACTCACTAACTCCCCGTGTAATCTCACAATGACTCACTAACTCACCCGTGTAATCTCACACTGACTCACTAACTCCCCGTGTAATCTCACACTGACTCATTAATTCCCGTGTAATCTCACACTAACTCACTAACTCCCCCGTGTAATCTCACACTAACTGACTAACTCCCCATGTAATCTCACACTAACTCACTAACTCCCCCGTGTAATCTCACACCAGCTCCCCATGTAATCTCACACTAACTCACTAACTCCCCGTGTAATCTCACACGAACTCCCCATGCAATCTCACACTTACTCACGAACTCCCCGTGTAATCTCACACTAACTCACTAACTCCCCCGTGTAATCTCACACTAACTCACTAACTCCCCGTGTAATCTCATACTAACTCACTACCTCCCCGTGTAATCTCACACTAATTCACTAACTCCCCGTGTAATCTCACACTAACTCACTAACTCCCCGTGTAATCTCACACTAATTCACTAACTCCCCGTGTAATCTCACACTAACTCACTAACTCCCCGTGTAATCTCACACTAATTCACTAACTCCCCGTGTAATCTCACACTAATTCACTAACTCCCCGTGTAATCTCACACTAACTCACTAAATCCCCCGTGTAATCTCACAACAACACCCAAACTCCCCGTGTAATCTCACACTAACTCCCCCGTGTAAACTCACACTAACTAACTAACTCCCCGTGTAATCTCACACTAACTCACTAACTCCGCGTGTAATCTCACACTAACTCAATAACTCCCCGTGTAATCTCACACTAACTCACTAACTCCCCCGTGTGATCTCACAATAACTCACTAACTCCCCGTGAAATCTCACACTAACTCACTAACTCCCCGTGTAATCTCACACTAACTCACTAACTCCCCGTGTAATCTCACACTCACTCACTAACTCCCCCGTGTAATCTCACACTAGCTCACTAACCCCCGTGGAATCTCTCACGAACTCACTAACTTCCCCGTGTAATCTCACACTAACTCACTAACTCCCCCGTGTAATCTCACACTAACTCACTAACTCCCCGTGTAATCTCACATTAACTCACTAACTCCCCCATGTAATCTCGCACTAACTCACTTACTCCCCGTGTAATCTCAGATTAACTCACTAACTCCCCGTGTAACCTCACACTAACTCACTAACTCCCCGTGCAATCTCACAATGACTCACTAACTCACCCGTGCAATCTCACACTGACTCACTAACTCACCCGTGTAATCTCACACTGACTCACTAACTCCCCGTGTAATCTCACAATGACTCACTAATTCCTGTGTAATCTCACACTAACTCACTTACTCCCCGTGTAATCTCACACTAACTCACTAACTCCCCATGTAATCTCACAATAACTCACTAACTCCCTGTGTAATTTCACACTAACTCCCCCGTGTAATCTCACACTTACTCACGAACTCCCCGTGTAATCTCACACTAACTCACTAACTCCCCGTGTAATCTCACACTAACTCACTAACACCCCATGTAATCTCACACTAACTCACTAACTCCCCGTGTAATCTCACACTAACTCACTAACTCCCCCGTGTAATCTCACACTAACTCATTAACTCCCCGTGTAATCTCACACTAATTCACTAACTCCCCGTGTAATCTCACACTAACTCACTAACTCCCCATGTAATCTCACACTGACTCACTAATTCCTGTGTAATCTCATACTAACTCACTAAATCCCCCGTGTAATCTCACACTAACTCACTTACTCCCTGTGTAATGTCACACTAACTCACTAACTCCCCGTGTAATCTCACACTAACTCACTAACTCCCCGTGTAATCTCACTCTATCTCACTAACTCCCCCGTGTAATCTCACAATAACTCACTAACTCCCCGTGTAATCTCACACTAACTCCCCCGTGTAAACTCACACTAACTCACTAACTCCACCGTGTAATCTGACACTAACTCACTAACTCCCCCGTGTAATCTCACACTAACTCACTAACTCCCCCATGTAATCTCACAATAACTCACTAACACCCCGTGTAATCTCACACTAACTAACTAACTCCCCGTGTAATCTCACACTAACTCACTAACTCCGCGTGTAATCTCACACTAACTCAATAACTCCCCGTGTAATCTCACACTAACTCACTAACTCCCCCGTGTAATCTCACAATAACTCACTAACTCCCCGTGAAATCTCACACTAACTCACTAACTCCCCGTGCAATCTCACACTAACTCACTAACTCCACCGTGTAATCTCACACTAACTCACTAACTCCCCGTCTAATCTCACACTAACTCACTAACTCCCCATATAATCTCACACTAACTCACTAACTCCCCCGTGTAATCTCACACTAACTCACTAACTCCCCCGTGTAATCTCACACTAACTCCCCCTTGTAATCTCACACTAACTCACTAACTTCCCCGTGTAATCTCACACTAACTCACTAACTCCCCCGAGTAATCTCACACTGACTCACTAATTCCTGTGTAATCGCATATTAACTCACTAAATTCCCCGTGTATTCTCACAACAACTCACTAACTCCCCGTGTAATCTCACACTAACTCCCCCGTGTAAACTCACACTAACTCACTAACTCCCCCGTGTAATCTCACACTAACTAACTAACTCCCCGTGTAATCTCACACTAACTCACTAACTCCGCGTGTAATCTCACACTAACTCAATAACTCCCCGTGTAATCTCACACTAACTCACTAACTCCCCCGTGTAATCTCACAATAACTCACTAACTCCCCGTGAAATCTCACACTAACTCACTAACTCCCCGTGTAATCTCACACTAACTCACTAACTCCCCGTGTAATCTCACACTAACTCACTAACTCCCCCGTGTAATCTCACACTAACTCACTAACCCCCGTGGAATCTCACACGAACTCACTAACTTCCCCGTGTAATCTCACACTAACTCACTAACTCCCCCGTGTAATCTCACACTAACTCACTAACTCCCCGTGTAATCTCACATTAACTCACTAACTCCCCGTGTAATCTCACATATCTCACTAACTCCCCGTGCAATCTCACACTGACTCACTAACTCACCCGTGTAATCTCACACTGACTCACTAACTCCCCGTGTAATCTCACAATGACTCACTAATTCCTGTGTAATCTCACACTAACTCACTTACTCCCCGTGTAATCTCACACTAACTCACTAACTCCCCGTGTAATCTCACAATAACTCACTAACTCCCCGTGTAATTTCACACTAACTCCCCCGTGTAATCTCACACTAACTCACTAACTCCCCATGTAATCCCACACTAACTCACTAACACCCCGTGTAATCTCACAATGACTCACTAACTCACCCGTGTAATCTCACACTGACTCACTAACTCCCCGTGTAATCTCACACTGACTCACTAATTCCTGTGTAATCTCACACTAACTCACTAACTCCCCGTGTAATCTCACACTAACTCACTAACTCCCCGTGAAATCTCACACTAACTCACTAACTCCCCGTGCAATCTCACACTAACTCACTAACTCCACCGTGTAATCTCACACTAACTCACTAACTCCCCGTCTAATCTCACACTAACTCACTAACTCCCCATATAATCTCACACTAACTCACTAACTCCCCCGTGTAATCTCACACTAACTCACTAACTCCCCCGTGTAATCTCACACTAACTCCCCCTTGTAATCTCACACTAACTCACTAACTTCCCCGTGTAATCTCACACTAACTCACTAACTCCCCCGAGTAATCTCACACTGACTCACTAATTCCTGTGTAATCGCATATTAACTCACTAAATTCCCCGTGTAATCTCACAACAACTCACTAACTCCCCGTGTAATCTCACACTAACTCCCCCGTGTAAACTCACACTAACTCACTAACTCCCCCGTGTAATCTCACACTAACTAACTAACTCCCCGTGTAATCTCACACTAACTCACTAACTCCGCGTGTAATCTCACACTAACTCAATAACTCCCCGTGTAATCTCACACTAACTCACTAACTCCCCCGTGTAATCTCACAATAACTCACTAACTCCCCGTGAAATCTCACACTAACTCACTAACTCCCCGTGTAATCTCACACTAACTCACTAACTCCCCGTGTAATCTCACACTAACTCACTAACTCCCCGTGTAATCTCACAATAACTCACTAACTCCCCGTGAAATCTCACACTAACTCACTAACTCCCCGTGCAATCTCACACTAACTCACTAACTCCACCGTGTAATCTCACACTAACTCACTAACTCCCCCGTGTAATCTCACACTGACTCACTAACTCCCCGTGTAATCTCACACTAACTCACTAGCTCCCCGTGAAATCTCACACTAACTCACTAACTCCCCCGTGTAATCTCACACTAACTCCCCATGTAATTTCACACTAACTCACTAACTCCCCGTGTAATCTCACAATAACTCACTAACTCCCCGTGTAATCTCACACTAACTCACTAACTCCCCCGTGTAATCTCACACTTACTCCCCATGTAATCTCACACTTACTCACGAACTCCCCGTGTAATCTCACACTAACTCACTAACTCCCCCATGTAAACTCACACTAACTCACTAACTCCCCCGTGTAATCTGACACTAACTCACTAACTCCCCCGTGTAATCTCACACTAACTCACTAACTCCGTGTGTAATCTCACACTAACTCAATAACTCCCCGTGTAATCTCACACTAACTCACTAACTCCCCCGTGTAATCTCACAATAACTCACTAACTCCCCGTGAAATCTCACACTAACTCACTAACTCCCTGTGCAATCTCACACTAACTCACTAACTCCACCGTGTAATCTCACACTAACTCACTAACTCCCGGTGTAATCTCACACTAACTCACTAACTCCCCGTGTAATCTCACACTAACTCACTAACTCCCCGTGTAATCTCACACTAACTCACTAACTCCCCGTGTAAACTCACACTAACTCACTAACTCCCCCGTGTAATCTCACACTAACTCACTAACTCCCCCGTGTAATCTCACACTAACTCACTAACTCCCCGTGCAATCTCACACTTACTCACTAACTCCCCGTGTAATCTCACACTAACTCACTAACTCCCCGTGTAATCTCTCACTAACTCACTAACTCCCCGTGTAATCTCTCACTAACTCCCCGTGTAATCTCATACTAACTCACTAACTCCCCGTGCAATCTCACACTAACTCACTAACTTCCCCGTGTAATCTCACACTAACTCACTAACTCCCCGTGTAATCTCACACTAACTCACTAACTCCCCGTGTAATCTCACACTAACTCACTAACTCCCCGTGTAATCTCACACTAACTCACTAACTCCCCGTGTAAACTCACACTAACTCACTAACTCCCCCGTGTAATCTCACACTAACTCACTAACTCCCCCGTGTAATCTCACACTAACTCACTAACTCCCCGTGCAATCTCACACTTACTCACTAACTCCCCGTGTAATCTCACACTAACTCACTAACTCCCCGTGTAATCTCACACTAACTCACTAACTCCCCGTGTAATCTCTCACTAACTCCCCGTGTAATCTCACACTAACTCACTAACTCCCCGTGTAAACTCACATTAACTCACTAACTCCCCGTGTAATCAAACACTAACTCACTAACACCCCATGTAATCTCACAGTAACTCACTAACTCCCCGTGTAATCTCACACTAACTCACTAACTCCCTGTGTAATCTCACAGTAACTCACTAACTCCCCCGTGTAATCTCACACTAACTCACTAACTCCCTGTGTAATCTCACACTACCTCACTAACTCCCCCGTGTAATCTCACACTAACTCACTAACTCCCCCGTGTAATCTCACACTAACTCACTAACTCCCCCGTGTAATCTCACACTAACTCACTAACTCCCCGTGTAATCTCACACTAACTCACTAACTCCCCATGTAATCTCACACTAACTCACTAACTCCCCCGTGTAATCTCACACTAACTCACTAACTCCCCTGTGTAATCTCACACTAACTCACTAACTCCCCCGTGTAATCGCACACTAACTCACTAACTCCTCCTATATAATCTCACACTAGGACTGGAATTTTCCAGGGTGGTATATGGCGCGATCGGAGTGGGGTCTGGTGGGAATGTTATTATTTTTGACAGTGGGTCGGGAACCTGCTCTCATCCCACCCCCACGTGCCTTGCCCCCAGGCGCGTCTGTCATCACGGAGCCGACCCGACCGGCGGCGGCGGGCGACCCAGTTGAGATGATTAACAGCTAGTTGTCAGACCCTTGACAGGCTTTCTTAACTTACTTTTTAAATTTAACTGCTTGGCCACGGCAACCACACTGCTCGGGAAGCACATCTGTCAACCTGAGGCAGGAGTTCCGTGGCCATTGCTTCAGCTGATTACTTGACAGCATCAAATGTACAGTAAAAGCTCCCACCTGACAGATCATTACTTTCATCAGCCACAAGCTGTTTCTCAGTCCATTTCCTGCACAGATTCCGCAGGCTGCAAGTCTTTCCAGCAAAGTCTCCATCCAGTGTTACCTCATTGGATGAACTCTCTCACCACTGACAGATTGCTTCTGTCATCTGTACTTCACCTGCCATCTATTCCATCAACAAGGGTGCCCTTTATACTGTCTCACCTTGGTCCTCAGAATCGGACCACGATGAACCCCAACAACAGCAGCATCAGGCACACCAGTGGCACCAACAACAACACCAACCTTCTCTGCAATTACCTGATGCTGCACAGGACACAGGGCATCAGCATCCGAGCACATTGCTGTCCGGGAGGCCAAGGATGGCCTCATGATGGCCAGATTTAGTTAACTTTATGTTGTACTCCCATATGGCTGCCACATGATGCGCCAGGTTGGCACTGTTGTGATGTGCAATGCACTATGGGAAATAGAGTGCATTAAGTTGATGAGATTCTTCTGGAAGTAATGGCTGTTAACTGAACTCTGTCTCCTGCGTACTCTTTTAATTGTTATACAAGCAAGGTTAATAAACTCTTGAGATTTAACAAAGGTGGCGACGAGGACGTCTGAACTTACATGAAGGTACTAACGACTTGAGGAAGGGAAGGAAAAGCAGTGAGTAAATCGGGAAGGACATTTATTCAACTGTGAAACGATCTGTGAATTGAAGCACTATATAACTGATAGGGATTTTAGTTGTGTTCAACATTGGAAGGATCCTTAGTGAATGATAATTAGGAGCCTGAGAGAAGGAAAATGCCTGGAATTATTGGTAACATTGGACCGTTTGATGAGAATGTCGAACAATGGAGCTCATACACAGAACGATTTGAATACTTCACACAAGCAAATGACATTGGAGGGAACAAAGTAGTACCTACATTGTTAACTGTGATGGGACCAAAGACTTTCAATCTTTTGCGTACTTTAGTGCATCCAGATAAACCAGGGATTAAACAATATAGCGAAATTGTAGAGATACTAAAAGGGCATTTTTCACCCAAACCCCTAGTCATAGCTGAGAGGTTTAGGTTCCACAGGCGTAACCAGGAAGAAGGAGAAACAGTGACCATGTTTGTAGCTGCACTAAAAAGACTATCAGAGCACTGTGAGTTTAATGACGTGCTAAATGATACTATAAGAGACAGGCTAGTGTGTGGTATGAGAACTGAAGCCATACAGAAGAGACTATTAACGGAGAGTAATCTGACTCTACAAAAGTCCATTGAAATCAGTATTTCCATGGAATTGGCAGCTAAGGAAGCTCAACAGTTGGGTGCAACAGAAAAAGTGCACAAAGTAAGAACAGAGAGTCAAGGGCCATGTTTCCATTGTGGGAAAACGGGGCATCTTGCGTCTGCATGCTGGTGTGTGGACATTGATGCCACAGCTGTGGTAAAAAGGGACATATTCAGCGCGCATGCAGAAATTAAAAGGACACAGAAAACGTCAAAGACGGAAGGAAGAAAAAAAACATTCAGACAAAATACAAAGAAGCATGTCCGCTCTGTAGAACAGGACAAAACAGAGGCAAATGACACTTCAGAGGAGGAACTATCACTGAACGTGCTGACTGTAGCTGGGGATTCGCATGGCTACTGGGTCTCACCCTTGCTAGAGGGGCAGCCTGTGTGAATGCAGATCGATACCGGGGCAGCTGTATCTCTTATGTCAGAGACAGTCTACAAAAAGACATTAAAGCACCTTCCACTTCAGCCAGCTAACCTAGCATTAAAGACATATACCGGTGAAAGAGTAACCGTGAGAGGTATCACTGAGGTCACAGTTCAGTTGAATGGACAAACTAGGAAGTTACCACTCTACGTAGTTAAAGGAGACTACCCCTCCCTACTGGGACGTTCGTGGATGGAAAGAATAAAATTAGACTGGTCATCAGTTTATATGATGTCACACAATGATCCAGGCTTACCCGCCATCTTAAAGAAACATGCAGAAGTCTTTAATGGAGAACTGGGTAGCATGAAAGATATTACTGCGAAGCTTCGTATTAAGCAGGATAGCAAACCCAAGTTCATGAAGGCACGACCCGTACCTTATGCCATCAGACCAAAAGTCGAGGCTGACTTAGAAGCCCTAGTTGAAAGCGGAGTACTAGAACCAGTCAGCGTGAGTGAATGGGCAACACCCATCGTACCAGTGCTCAAGAAAGGGGGTGGAGTTAGGATATGTGGAGATTTTAAAGTAACTGTTAACCCTGTATTGTCAGTGGAGCAATATTCGCTTCCCCATATTGATGATTTGTTTGCGGGACTTGCTGGGGGCCAGAAGTTTAGCACAATCGACCTCTGTCAAGCCTACCTGCAAATGCATGTGGATGAACAGTCACGAGAAATGCTGACTATTGTGACGCACAAGGGCCTATTTAGGTATCGTCGACTTCCTTTCGGAATTACATCAGCTCCAGCGCTTTTCCAACATGCTATGGACCAGATCCTTAGTGGATTGCCTGGAGTCCAGTGCTACTTAGATGATATCTTAGTTACTGGGTGTGATGACCAAGGCCATCTGCGTAACTTGGACGCAACGCTACAGAGACTGAGGGATTATGGACTCAGAGTTCGCAGGGATAAATGCGATTTTTTTCAGGCATCAGTTGAGTACCTCGGTCATGTGATCGATGCCACAGGCCTTCACAAGGCACCGTCCAAGACCAAGGCAATCGTGGATGCCCCAGCACCTGAAACTATCAGCCAGCTGCGTTCTTTTCTAGGGTTACTGAACTACTATGGGTGGTTCATACCGAACCTAGCCTCAATGCTGAGGCCGCTGCATTGGTTGCTATGTAAAGACAAGAAGTGGGAATGGACTAACAAGTGCCAGGAGGCATGCATGACAGCAAAGGACACGCTCCTGAAGTCAGAGGCTTTGACGCATTTTGACTCTTCATTACCAATACAGTTAGCTTGTGATGCATCGTCATATGGTGTGGGAGCAGTCGTTTCTCATATCATGCCAAACAGAGAAGAGAAGCCGATAGCATTCGCATCTAGGACTTTGAACAGAGCTGAAATTAACTACGCCCAAATAGAACGAGAAGCACTGAGCATCGTTTTTGGCGTTCGCAAGTTTCACCAATATTTGTACGGGAGACAATTCACCCTACTAACAGATCACCGCCCTCTCACGACCATCTTTGGGCCACATACAGGGATTCTGTCACTTGCTGCGAGCAGAATGCAAAGGTGGGCGCTGCTGTTGTCTGCACACACATTTGACATTAGATATCGCAAGTCTGACCTGCACGGCAACACCGACGGTCTTTCCAGGTTGCTGCTGCCTGTCACCAAGCCTATGACGAGTAGCATGGACATCTGCTATTTTAGGCAGGTGGAGAACGCGCCTGTTACTTCGACACAGGTCTGACGAAACACCAGAAATGACCCAGTGTTGTCTGCAGTGCTGGACATTATCTTCAGGGACAAGCTTGACAGCGATGACCCAAACCTGAAACCATGGCCTAGAAATTGGGTATAGCCCCGCCAGCTCGTTTGCGCCGAAAATTTTGCGCTGGCCGCGGAGCCAGTTGCGCCCGTCCCATATTCACTTTTAGCGCCCCAAGGCGGAACCGGGCACTGTTCCAGGGTGTGCCCGCCCCCGCTTGGGGCGCTGAAAGTGAATTTCAGCGCTCCCGGTGCCGCTGCGCCACCCGATGCGGTGCGGCAGGCTGCTGTACTGCAGGCCTCCTCCTTCTCTTAAGGAGGAGGTGCCTGCAACGGCCGGAGCCCCAATCACGAGTGCCGGCAAAAGAGCCCGGCACAACGGAGAAGTGCCGGGCTCCACGGAAACCAGCCGGCAATGCCGCGGGGGGGGGGGTGGAGGAGGCTGGGGAAGGAGGTGCGGGCAGGCGGCCGCCGAAAAAGCGGCCGGCCGCACCTCCATCTTAAAGCGCCCCGCTAAGGCTGCAGTAAGGACCCGGTCTCCCGATGTTGTTAGTGGCCGCCACGGAGGAGGCGGCGGCAACTGAAGATGGGGTTCGGGGCGGTATCGGGGCGGCACCGGGGCACTGCGCACACCGATGACGTCATCGGTGCCGGCGCAGCGCTACCGGCTACCGCCGCCATTACCGCGGCTCTCAAAATCAGCGCTACCACCCCTACTGGCGCAGAAGCCCTCTTTGGGCTGTAACTGGGCGCAAAGCCCACCAAATTCCTAGGCCATTATCTCTTAAGGAGAAATGAACTGTCGGTGCAGTCTGGATGTTTGCTGTGGGGGAGGAGAGTGGTTATTCCACCATCACTACGGAAACCAGTGTTACAGCAACTACACTCCGAACACTGCGGAATGGTTCGTATGAAAGAAATAGCGAGGAGCTACTTCTGGCGGCCGGGTATGGATGGACAGATTGAGGACAAAGCTAAAACCTGTTCCTCATGTCAGAGAGTTCGTAATGTGCCACAGCTTGCACCTCTTCACCCCTAGGACTTTCCGGAGGAAGCATGGCACCGCATTCATGTAGACTTTGCAGGTCCATTCGAGGAGAGAATGTTCCTGGTGGCTGTTGACGTGCACAGTAAGTGGCCAGAGGTTGTTATAATAAGGTCCACCACCGCTGAGAAGACCATCGAGAAGTTAAGTGAGGTGTTCAGCCAATTTGGATCTCCGATGCAACTTGTCTCAGACAACGGTCCATAGTGGGTGTCACAAGAAATGGCTACATTCCTGCAGGTGAATGGCGTACAACATATCAGGGCTGCACCATACCACCCTGCGACCAATGGTTTAGCTGAGAGGTTTGTTCAGACCATGAAACACTCTCTAAAGGCATTGCAAGGCCAGGGAACACTTCATCAGTGCCTGAATAGTTTCCTGTTGAGTTACAGGAACACACCACATGCGACCACAAAAGCATCACCTGCCACTCTACTGCTCAAAAGCGAGCTACGAACCAACTTCGACCTGCTGAAACCGCCAAAGGTGAAAGACGTGGTACAGTATCAGCAGGACAAGCAGATCAAGAGACGTGAACAACGCTCCAAAGACAGAGTCTTCAGTCCAGGTGAACATGTGTTGGCACGGAACTACAGTGGTGGACCTAAGTGGGTTCCTGCTACTGTCATTGCACAGACTGGTCCAGTATCCTACACTGTACAGACACCCGAGGACATTGTCTGGAAGAGACACACCGATCAGCTTCTACGAAGTGCAGCACCACCCACTGAACCACCAACAGCAGTTTATCTGCCATTGGGTGACGCTGTGGGTCAGCCGCCTTCTACACCGAGAGGCTCACCTTCTGAGGAAGCAGCCACTTCAGCCCCTATCTCATCAGCAAGGGAGACCTGTATACAGGCACCCCAGCCGCCTACACCTGTGGTGACGTCACCTGTGAGAGACAATGAACTGGAGAGCCAGGTTGACCGCCGGTATCCTATCAGAGAGCGGCGGGCCCCTATACATTTGAACTTATAGTTCAGAGACTTACCCTTTATCTGGGGCAGAATAATCCCCATGGGTATAACAGGTTACAGGAAACTTTCGTTTAACCGGAGGTTAACTGTCCGGAAAGCTCTATCTACCGGCAAAATTCAGGAGCCGTTTCCTATAAGTTTCTTTACTTCTCGTTGCTTTTTTTTTCCAGTCAGGCTCTGCAAGGTCTAGCTGAAACTGTTGCTTAGCTACAGAGACACTTTTAAGCTGCGGCCGACTGTTTTGAAGCTGTTGCTAAGCAACAGGGTTTGTTGATTCACACGGAGCTCAAAAGCTCCGTATGTTTTAACATTAGCGCTGGTTTCTACGGCAGTTTTGATGGTACGGCACCAGCTCGGTCCCATCAGTGCCGGATAACAGAAAGTTTCCTGCATTGTGTTTTTAAAATGTTGTGGTTCTATTGGGACATCTAATGTAAGAGGGGAGGAGATGTTGTGTATTTTGAATGTTGTATTTGAATTGTCCCACATAGCTTACCGTAGTTGTGATGTGCAATGCACTATGGGAAATAGAGTGCATTAAGTTGAAGAGATTCTTCTGGAAGTAATGGCTGTTAACTGAACTCTGTCTCCTGCGTACTCTTTTAATTGTTATACAAGCAAGGTTAATAAACTTTTGAGATTTAACAGGCACCACCCCACACCAACACCATAAAGCATCCCTACAATATCCAAGCCATTCCTTTCACACTCATCGCCATGGCGGGGGTACCGTTATATCTCACCATTCACTGCAACTCACTAAGCAACTTCCAAAGGAGCACACAAATCTGTCCAAGACCAGAAAGTGTTGAAAAAAAAGATTTTTATGTTTGACACCACAGTAAAACATAGAAACATAGAAACATAGAAGATAGGAGCAGGAGTAGGCCATTCGGCCCCTCCAGCCTGCTCCGCCATTCAATGCGATCATGGCTGATCATCCAAATTCAGTACCCGGTCCCTGCTTTCTCCCCATACCCCTTGATCCTTTTAGCCTTAAGAAACATATCCAACTCCTTCTTGAATATATTTAATGAATTGGCCTCTACTGCCTTCTGTGGTAGAGAATTCCACAGGTTCACCACTCTCTGGGTGAAGAAATTCCTCCTAATTTCTGTCCCAAATGGCTTACCCCTTATCCTTAGACTGTGACCCCTGGTTCTGGACTCCCCGACCATCAGTAACATCCTTCCTGCATCTAGTCTGTCCAGTCCTGTCAGAATTTTATGTTTCAATGAGATCCCCTCTCATTCTTCTAAACTCCAGCGAGTATAAGCCCAATCGGCCCAATCTCTCCTCATACATCATTCCTGCCATCCCAGGTATCAGCCTGGTGAATCTTCGCTGAACTCCTTCCATGGCAAGAACATCCTTCCTCAGATAAGGCGACCAAAACTGCACACAATACTCAAGATGTGGTCTCACCAAGGCCCTGTACAACTGCAGCAAGACATCCTTGTTCCTGTAATCAAACCCTCTCGCTACAAAGGCCAACATACCATTTGCCTTCTTAACCGCCTGCTGCACCTGCATGCTTACCTTCAGCGACTGGTGCACAAGGACACCCAGGTCTCGTTGCACTTCCCCTTCTCCCAATCTATTGCCATTCAGATAATAATCTGCCTTCCTGTTTTTGCCACCAAAGTGGATAACCTCACATTTATCCACGTTATATTGCATCTGCCATGCTTCTGCCCAATCACCCAACCTGTCCAAATCATAATGGAGTTTCTGAGCATCCTCCTCACAGCACACACGCCCACCCAGCTTTGTGTCATCTGCAAATTTGGAGATATTACATCTACTTCCCTTGTCTAGATCATTAATATATATTATGAATAGCTGGGGTCCAAACACCGATCCCTGCGGTACCCCACTAGTCACTGCCTGCCACTCGGAAAAAGACCCGTTTATTCCAACTCTTTGCTTTCTGTCTGCCAACCAGTTCTCTATCCAAGTCAATACCTTGCCCCCAATCCCATGTGCCTTAACTTTACACGCTAATGTCTTATGCAGGACCTTATCGAAAGCCTTCTGAAAGTCCAAATACACTACATCCACTTGTTCTCCCTTATCTATTTTACCAGTTACATCCTCAAAAAATTCCAGTAGATTAATCAAGCACGATTTACCTTTTGTAAACCCATGTTGACTTTGTCCAACCCTGTCACTGTTTTCCAAGTGTTCTGCTATTACATCTTTTATAATGGACTCTAGCATTTTCCCCACTACCGATGTCAGGCTTCGGTCTGTAATTCCCCGTTTTCTCTCGACCACCGTTTTTGAATAGTGGGGTAACATTAGCTACCCTCCAATCCATGGGTACTGTTCCAGATTCCATCGAATGTTGGAAGATGATCAGCAGTGCATCTACTATTTCTAGGGCCACTTCCTTAAGTACCCTAGGATGTAGATTATCAGACCCTGGAGATTTATCGGCCTTCAATCCCATCAATTTCCCTAACACCACTTCCCTACAAATACTGATTTCTTTCAGTTCCTCCCTTTCATCAGACCCTATGTTCTGCGACATCACTGGGAGGTTATTTGTGTCCTCCTTTGTGAAGACAGAGCTAAAATATGTATTTAATTGGTCTGCCATTTCTTTGTTCCCCATTGTAAATTCCCCTGATTCTGACTGCAAGGGACCTACACTTGACTTCACCAATCTTTTTCTCATCCAACAGAAACTTTACATAAATATTGGATAAAACACCCAAGTGGCTACCCTTGTGTGTTGTTAGTTTGTATGCTTGCACTAGGATGATGGTGTGTGTGAGGGGGAAGTGATAATGTAGATAGAGAGAGTGATGGGTGGAGGTGCAAGGTATGTTGTTGTGAGTAAGGATGTGCAGGAGTAGGTTGGGAAGGCAGAGTGATGGGAATGTGATGAGAGGTACAGCAGCATGAAGGTGAGTGTGGCTTTGTACTAACGTTTTCTGCTCTAATGAGATCATTGAAACATTTGTGGCACTGCACCCAGGTCCTCCTGTACACATCCCTGCTTGTGACCTCCTCTGCAATCTGCAACCAGGCTGCTTTGGTCTCCTGGGGAGGCCTCTTCTGCCCATCGGAAGCATATGGAGGGAGTCATCGGAGAACCTGGGTGCAGCCCTCTGCTTCTGTGCAGTCATTGTCAGTGTTTGCAGCACTCCAATGCTGTAGTGCACTGACAGCACTATGTTAGATTAAACTTCAAAAGTAATGTGGCCATGGTCCCTTTAAAGATCCCGGCTGAAAATGCGTCATGAATGATGTCACCAGACCCGCTCCATTTAATTGCGCTGGGTAACGCGCAAGGCGGGCTTAATAGGCCCTATTAACGTAAGTTTGTTTTCAGCAGCGGGATGGAGCCAGCAGCGGGGTCGTGACCCAACATGGCCACCGCCCGCACCGGACCTGCCAAGGTAGGCAAAATTCCGGCCTAACACACCACCTCCCCCATGTAATCTCACATTAACTCATCAACTCCCTCTATATAATCTCTGTAATGAAATCTGTTTGTCTTGATCCTGTATTCGTTTTGCACTCATGTATATTACCCTCCCCCACTGTGTATAGTTTCACTTCCTCTTTCCCGACTAACCTGGGAGGTTCCAGGTCTTGGCTCTTGGCTCCGCCCCTGACTTCTCTTCCATAAAGATCCCAGGATCTGTATGACTCATTTCTGTGAACCAGTCGGCGTGTTGAGATGTTAGCTCTGATCTTAGTGATTAAAAGCCAACTTGTTTAAGTCTATAACTTCTAGTTTTGTGGTTATTGAAGGCCCATCAATTTTAATCACTAAAGAATACTAGGATGGATCGACTCCTAAAACCAGAGCGTCTGGACTTGGATCCACATTCTGCTGAAGCATCAAATCAATTTGGCCACTGGCTCAAATGCTTCGAACTCTTCGCGGGGGCCTCATCCGCTAGCGAGGTAGATAAACTGAGTCTACTGACTACTCGCGTAAGTCATCAGATTTATTTGTTCATCCGGGACGCCACCTCTTACACAGAGGCCATCACTATCCTGAAGGCCCAATACCAGAGGCCGGTAAATGAAGTGTACGCCAGACATCTGCTGGCTACACGCAGGCAGCGACCAGAGGAATCAATGGACGATTTCTTACAGGGCCTAAAGGACCTGGTCCAGGACTGTAACTGCAAGGCCGTGACGGCCAACGCGTACTCTGACGAATTGGTCCGTGATTCCTTCATCACGGGCCTCAAATCGAATTATATCCGGCACAGACTGCTGGAGAAGGAGGTCCTGGACTTAAAAAAGGCAGTGGCCACTGCGCAATCGCTGGACGTGGCCCAGAAAAACTCTGACTCTTATTCTTCCGGCCATGCGGCCCTCACCGCCTCGTGCGCGCCGAGGGGGCCGCCATCTTGGAATCAGCCATCTTCCCCATCCAGGTCTCAGACCAGCTCTACGCCGCCGGAGTCCGCACACAGAAGTTCACCCAGGAGTCCTACTACAGCGGCAATGTCTCGAGGCCCGAAATGCTACTTCTGCGGCCAGGCCAAGCACCCCAGACAACGATGCCCAGCGAAGGACGCTACATGCTTCAAATGTAAGAAAAAGGGGCATTTTAGCAAAGTCTGCAGGGGGAATCCGATTTCCAACTCCGTCACCGCCTCATGCGTGCCGTGCGGGCCGCCATCTTGGGATCCGCCATCATTTCCCGACTCAACGGCTGCCCAGGGCCCAACAGTGGCTTCAATCACAGTGGATCAATCCAGGCCACACCCGTTGACAAAATCCATGATGGACATACAGGTAAACGGGAATTTAACGAAATGTTTAATTGACTGTGGGAGTACCGAGAGTTTTATTCACCCTAGCCTGGTACGGTGGCACTCATTAACGGTAACCCCTACATGGAGCAGAATTGCTATGGCTGCTAAGCCCCACACTTCGGACATTTTGGGCTACTGTGTGGTAACACTGACTGTAAAAGGCATGGACTACAAGGATTTTAAACTCCTCGTGATGCCAGAACTCTGTGTTAATGTAATCTTGGGCCTGGACTTCCAGTGCCACCACGAAAGTGTCACGCTAGCATATGGCGGGTCCCAGCTGCCACTCACAGTCTGTGGCCTATCAACCTTAAAAATCAGCCCGCCCTCTTTATTCGCTAATCTCGCTCCGAACTGTAGGCCCATAGCGACCAAAAGTAGACGGTACAGTCTGGAAGACAGACACTTTATCAAGGCGGAAGTGGACAGACTCCTGCGGGAAGGCATTATTGAATGCAGTACCAGCCTGTGGCGTGCCCAAGTAGTCATAGTTAAAAATAGCGAAAAGAAACGGATGGCAATTGACTACAGCCAGACTGTTAATATTTATACCCAGCTGGACGCCTACCCTTTACCCCGCATATCAGAAATGGTCAACCAGATTGCGCAATACCGAGTCTTCTCGACTATCGACCTCAAATCCACGTATCACCAGCTCCCCATTAGAATGGAGGACTGCCCATACACCTGATATACCTATCAATTCATCCAATGAAAAGCGACGAGTTAAGAAAGTAACTATAGGTTTTTATTGGCTAAATAACAGAGCCCACCCTCGTGGGTGATCGGATACAACAAGGAGGAATGCCAGCCAGTCGACTACCTTTATACCTGGGCAGGTAGGTGGAGTCATGGGCGGAGTCAGCAGTGGTCAGCCCAGGTATAGCAGCGTGACAAGAGGCGACCTCGTATAGTGATACAACAGTGTGAACAGTGATAACCATAGAGTAACGATATAACAGTGATAACTATAGTGTAATGATAGTGAACGATAAAAGTGGTTTACCACATTCACCCCTTGTTTAGATTTGAGTCCGGCGGGGTGAAGTGTACTACCAGTTCTGGTATGTCAGTCTGTCCGGAGGCCTCGTAAGCCTTTCTGATCGTCGCAGCGGCGGTGTTGCATTATCCGGTGTTAATGCTGGTGTCTGCGTGGTCGGCGAAGGCTCGTGGGGTTCCGGCATGCCGTCTACCTGGGCTGGAATTGGGGGGGTGATGGGGGGGGGTGAAGGTGGTGTCTCCGGAGTGTCCGAGGGTGCGAGGTCTCGTAAGGAGACTGTGTCCTCCCACCCGTCTGGGTATGCCACATAGGCGTACTGGGGGTTGGCGTGCAGGAGGTCCATCCTCTCGACCAGGGGGTCCGTTTTATGGGCCCTCACGTGCTTTCGCAGCAAGACGGGCCCCGGAGAGGTCAGCCAGGTTGGTAGCGTGGTTCCCGTAGTCGACTTCCTGGGGAAAGCAAACATTCGTTCATGGGGGGTGGCGTTGATGGCAGTGCAAAGTAGTGACCGGGTGGAATGCAGCGCTGCCGGGAGGACTTCCTGCCAGCGGGAGGTTGGGAGGCCCTTAGACTTTAAGGCTAAGAGGACGGCCTTCCATACCGTCATGTTCTCTCTTTCCACCTGGCCGTTCCCTCGGGGGTTGTAGCTGGTGGTCCTGCTTGCAGCAATACCTCTCGCTAGTAGGAACTGACGGAGTTCCTCGCTCATGAAGGAGGAGCTCCGGTCACTATGTATATAGTTTGGGAACCCGAACAAGGTGAAGAGGTCGTTCAGGCATTTAATGACCGTGGTACTGGTCATGTCTGGGCAGGGGAAGGCAAAGGGGAAACGGGAGTACTCATCAACAATGTTGAGGAAGTACACATTACGGTCAGAGGACGGGAGGGGCCCCTTAAAGTCGATGCTCAGGCGCTCGAAGGGGCGGGTGGCCTTGATCAGGCTTGCTCTGTCCGGCCTAAAGAATTGCGGTTTGCACTCGGCACAGGTCTGGCAGTTCCTGGTCATGGTCCTGACCTCCTCGATGGAGTAGGGCAGGTTGCGGGCCTTAATGAAGTGGTAAAGTCTGGTGACCCCGGGGTGGCAGAGGTCGTTGTGGAGGGTCTGAAGTCTATCACTTTGCACGCTGGCGCATGTAATTCGTGACAGAGCATCGGGGGGTTCGTTCAGCTTACCTGGCCGGTACAAGATATCATAATCATAGGTGGAGAGCTCGATTCTCCACCTCAAGATCTTGTCATTCTTGATTTTGCCCCTCAGCTTGTTATTAAACATAAAAGCGACCGAACGTTGGTCGGTAAGGAGGGTAAATCGTTTGCCTGCCAGGTAGTGCCTCCAGCGTCGTACCGCCTCCACAATCGCCTGGGCCTCCTTCTCGACCGACGAGTGTCGGATCTCAGGGCCCTGTAGGGTCCTTGAGAAGAAGGCCACCGGTCTCCCCTCCTGGTTAAGGGTGGCGGCTAGGGCGAAGTCGGATGCATCGCTCTCGACTTGGAAGGGGATGGACTGATCCACTGCGTGCATTGTGGCCTTGGCAATGTCTCCCTTAATGAGGGAGAAGGCTGCGCACGCTTCCTCCGTAAGGGGGAAGGATGTGGACTTCATGAGGGGTCTGGCTTTGTCCGCATAATTGGGCACCCATTGGGCATAGTAGGCGAAGAGCCCCAGGGTTCTCTTCAGTGCCTTTGGACAGTGGGGGAGGGGTAGCTCCATGAGGGGGCGCATTCTTTCGGGGTCGGGGCCGATGACTCCGTTCTCTACTACACAGCCGAGGATGGCAAGGCGCGAGGTGTTAAACACACATTTATCCTTATTGTAGGTGAGGTTCAGCCGTTGGGCCGTACGGAGGAATCTCTCCAGATTAACATCGTGGTCCTGCCGGTCGCGGCCGCAGATGGTGACGTTATCTAGATAGGGGAACGTGGCGTGCAGCCCGTTCTGGTCAACCATCCGGTCCATCTCCCTTTGGAAGACCGAAACCCCGTTGGTGACGCCGAAGGGAACCCTAAGGAAGTGGTAGAGGCGGCCGTTCGCCTCGAAGGCTGTATACTGGCGGTCCTCAGGGCGGATAGGGAGTTGGTGATAGGCCGACTTAAGGTCGATGGTGGAGAATACCCGGTACTGCGCAATCTGATTGACCGTATCAGATATGCGGGGAAGGGGGTATGCGTCCAGCTGGGTGTACCTGTTTATGGTCTGGCTGTAGTCGATGACCAGGCGGTTTTTATTGCCGGTCTTAACGACCACGACCTGGGCACGCCAGGGGCTGGTGCTCCCCTCGATGATGCCCTCCTTCAGGAGACGCTGCATCTCAGAGCTAATGAAAGCTCTGTCCCCGGCACTGTACCGCCTGCTCTTGGTAGCGACGGGTTTGCAGTCGGGGGTGAGGTTAGCGAACAGGGAAGGTGGCGGGACCTTGAGGGTGGATAGGCCGCAGGTGTTACGCGGTGGGCGGTTTAAAATCTGCTGGTTGTCGACTGTGAGTGGGGGGAGGGGTCCGCCGTATGCTAGCGTGAGGCTTTGGAGGTGGGATTGGAAGTCTAGGCCTAGTAGGACGGCAGCGCATAGCTGGGGCAGGACGAGGAGTTTAAAATTTTTATACTCCGTACCCTTAACCGACAGGGTCACAACACAGTAGCCGCTGATGTCTGTGGCGTGTGACCTCGATGCCATCGAGATCCGGTTGCGCGTTGGCAGGACAGGGAGGGAGTAGTGGCTCACCGTGTCTGGGTGGATGAAGCTCTCTGTGCTTCCGCTGTCGAACAGGCAGGTCGTGGCGTGGCCGTTTACTTTGATGTCCATCATCGACTTGGACAGGTGATGCGGGCGGGCGCCTTCGAGGTGAACGGGCGCCTCTACCATTTTCTCAGAGTGCCCTTCGGGGTAACAAATGGGGTCTCGGTCTTCCAACGTGAGATGGACCGCATGGTTGATGAGAATAAACTACAAGCTACCTACCCCTATCTGGACAATGTCCCTATCTGCGGGCACAACCAGCAAGACCACGATCTAAATCTTGTGAGATTTTTAAAAACTGCCCTAAAGCTGAATCTAACCTACAACGAAGACAAATGTGTCTTCAACACAACCCGTCTCTGTATCCTCGGCTGTGTGGTGGAAGCTGGGGTAATTGGACCGGACCCTGACCGATTACGCCCCCTAAAGGAACTGCCCCTGCCACACAATCCCAAAGCTTTAAAAAGGTGCCTGGGATTTTTTTCGTATTATGCCCAATGGGTGCCCAATTACTCTGATAAGGCCCGACCCCTCATTAAATCGACGTCCTTCCCACTATCAGCTGTAGCTTGGGAGGCTTTCACCAGTATTAAACAGGACATTGAAAGGGCTGCAGTGTGTGCAGTGGACGAATGCATTCCCTTTCAAGTCGAAAGTGATGCGTCAGACTTTGCCTTAGCTGCGACCCTCAATCAGGCTGGGAGACCTGTGGCCTTCTTCTCCCGAACCCTTCAGGGACCTGAAATCAGGCACTCTTCTGTCGAGAAGGAGGCACAGGCTATAGTGGAGGCAGTGCGGCACTGGAGACACTACCTAGCCGGCAAACATTTCACCCTGTTCACCGACCAGCGGTCGGTGGCTTTCATGTTTAATAACAAACAAAGGGGGAAAATCAAGAATGACAAAATACTCAGGTGGAGGATCGAACTATCCACGTTCGACTATGATATTATGTACAGGCCGGGAGCCCTTAATGAACCCCCAGACGCCCTATCGCGGGGAATGTGTGCCAGCGTTCATACGGACAAATTACAGGGTCTCCACAACGACCTCTGTCACCCAGGGGTCACCCGACTATACCATTTTATAAAGTCCCGCAATCTGCCCCACTCCATCGAGGAGGTCAGGACAATGACCAGAGCCTGCCGCATCTGTGCAGAATGCAAGCCTCGTTTCTACAGGCCTGACCGTGCACACCTTATCAAAGCCACACGGCCATTCGAGCACCTAAGTCTGGACTTCAAGGGACCCCTTCCCTCTGCCGACCGTAACGTATACTTCCTCAATATCATTGATGAATATTCCCGCTTCCCCTTCGCCATTCCCTGCCCAGACATGACCAGTGCCACGGTCATCAAGTGTCTCTGTAATCTATTCTGCATGTTTGGCATGCCAAACTACATACACAGCGATAGGGGGACGTCATTCATGAGTGACGAGCTGCGCCAGTTCTTGCTCTCGAAGGGGATAGCCACTAGCAGAACCACTAGCTACAACCCCCGGGGTAATGGGCAAGTGGAAAGGGAGAATGCTACTGTTTGGAAGGCTGTCACGTTAGCCTTAAAGTCAAAAGGCCTTCTGACCTCCCGCTGGCAGGAAGTCCTCCCAGACGTGCTCCACTCCATAAGGTCTCTGTTATGTACTGCCACTAACGCTACCCCTCACGAAAAGATGTTCGTTTTCCCCCGGAAACCCACCTTGGGCATATCTCTACCTGCGTGGCTGACGTCTCCGGGGACAGTACTATTGCGGAAGCACGTGAGAGGCCATAAAACAGACCCCCTTGTGGAAAAGGTACAGCTCCTCCATGCAAACCCTCAGTACGCCTATATCGAATACTCTGACGGGTGAGAGGACACTGTTTCCATAAAAGACCTCACTCCCTCGGGGAGCGGAGAGAACGATGGGAGACTACCCGATGAAGACTTACACTACAAAGAGACAGGACGCCCAGAGGTATCAATACCCAACTTTAACCTGGAGGACACTGCAGATAACCTGGAAGACACTGCGGAGGCCCGGACAGCGGAGGAACCAGAATCCACTCCCCTAGAGGCACCCCAACTGGCTTTGCGCCGATCACTGAGAACTGCAAAACCTCCTGACAGACTCACTTATACCAACTTTTAAGAAACATCACCCCTATGGACTAAATCTATAGAAGGGGTGAATGTAATGAAATCTGTTTGTCTTGATCCTGTATTCGTTTTGCACTCATGTATATTACCCTCCCCCACTGTGTATAGTTTCACTTCCTCTTTCCCGACTAACCTGGGAGGTTCCAGGTCTTGGCTCTTGGCTCCGCCCCGACTTCTCTTACATAAAGATCCCAGGATCTGTATGACTCATTCCTGTGAACCAGTCGGCATGTTGAGATGTTAGCTCTGATCTTAGTGATTAAAAGCCAACTTGTTTAAGTCTATAACTTCTAGTTTTGTGGTTATTGAAGGCCCATCAATCTCACACTAACTCACCAACATGTCCGAACAGAACGGGTAGACAAGGGTAATGTATTAAACGTAATATATATGGATTTTCAAAAGGCCTTTAAAAAGGTACCGCATAGTAGACTCAAGACTAAGTTCATTGAGTGTATTAGGGATGGGTTTCTTGAGCAGTATGTAACTGAACCGACCAGGGGGCAAGCAACCTTAGATCTGGTCCTGTGTAACGAGACAGGATTAATTAAAAATGTCCTAGTAAAGGGGAAAAAAACACTAGTGGGCGTTAAGGGGAAAAAAACACTAGTGGGCGTAGTCTATAGGCCTCCAAACAGTTGCAACTCGGTTGGACAGAGTATCAATCAGGAAATAGTTGAGGCTTGTAATAAGGGAACATGTATAATTATGGGGGATTTTAACTACCATATTAATTGGACAAATCAAATTGGGCAGGGCTGCCTTGAGGATGAGTTCATTGAGTGTATTAGGGATAGGTTTCTTGAGCAGTATGTAACTGAACCAACCAAGGGGCAAGCAACCTTAGATCTGGTCCTGTGTAACGAGACAGGATTAATTAAAAATGTCCTAGTAAAGGATCCCCTTGGAATGAGTGACCATAACATGGTTGAATTCCATATTCAATTAGAGAGTGAGAAGGTTGGATCTCAAACAAGCATGCTAAGCTTGAATAAAGGAGACTATGAAGGTATGAGAGCGGAATTGAGTAGAGTGGATTGGGAAAATAGATTAAAGGGTAAGACGATACATGATCAGTGGTGTACATTTAAGGAGTTATTTTATAACTTCAAAAAATATATATTCCACTGAAAAGAAAAGTGTGTAAAAGAAAAGACAACCATCCGTGGCTAAGTAAAGAAATTAAGGATAGTATTCGACTAAAAACAAAGGCATATAAGGTAGCCAAATCTAGTGGGAGGATAGAGGATTGGGAAAACTTTAAAAGACAGCAAAAAATAACAAAAAGATTGATTAAGAAAGGGAAGATAGATTATGAAAATAAATTAGCAAAAAATATAAAAACAGATAGTAAGAGTTTTTATAGTTATATAAAAAGAAAAAGGGTGGCTAAAGTAAATGTTGGTCCCTTAGAGGATGAGACCGGGAAATTAATGGTGGGAAATCTGGAGATGGCAAAAACACTGAATGAGTATTTTGTATCAGTCTTTACAGTAGAGGACACTAAGAATATCCCAACACTGGACAAACAGGGGGCTATGGGGGGGAGGAGCTAAACACGATCAAAATCACTAAGGAAGTGGTACTCGGTAAAATAATGGGACTCAAGGCGGATAAATCACCTGGACCTGATGGCTTACATCCTAGGGTCTTGAGGGAAGTGGCAGTAGGGATTGTGGATGCATTGGTAATAATTTTCCAAAACTCCCTGGACTCAGCAAAGGTCCCGGCAGACTGGAAAACTGCTAATGTAACACCCTTATTTAAAAAGGGCAGTAGACAGAAGGCTGGAAACTATAGACCAGTTAGCCTAACATCTGTGGTAAGTAAAATGTTGGAGTCCATTATTAAGGAGACAGTAACAGGACATTTGGATAATCATAATTTAATAGGACAAAGTCAGCATGGTTTTATGAAGGGGAAGTCATGTTTGACAAATTTGCTGGATTTCTTTGAGGAAGTAACATATAGGGTGGATAAAGGGGAACCAATGGACGTAGTGTATTTAGACTTCCAAAAGGCATTTGACAAGGTGCCACACAATAGATTATTGCTTAAGATAAAAAATCACGGGACTGGGGGTAATATTCTGGCATGGATAGAGGATTGGCTATCTAACAGAAGGCAGAGAGTTGGGATAAATGGTTCATTCTCAGACTGGCAATCAGTAACTAGTGGTGTTCCGCAGGGGTCAGTGCTGGGTCCCCAACTCTTTACAATCTATATTAACGATTTGGAGGAGGGGACCGAGTGTAACATATCAAAGTTTGCAGATGATACTAAGATGGGAGGGAAAGTAGTGAGTGAGGAGGACATAAAAAACCTGCAAGGGGACATAGACAGGCTAAGTAAATGGGCAGAGATTTAGCAGATGGAATACAATACTGGAAAGTGTGAGGTTATGCACTTTGGCAGGAAAAATCGTACAGCAAGTTATTATCTTAATGGCAAGAAACTGGAAAGTACTGAAGTACAAAGGGATCTGGGGGTCCTGGTGCACGAAACTCAAAAGGTTAGTATGCAGGTGCAGCAAGTGATTAAGAAGGCCAATGGAATGTTGGCTTTCATTGCTAGGGGGATAGAATATAAAAATAGGGAGGTATTGCTTCAGTTGTACAAGGTATTGGTGAGACCGCACCTGGAATACTGCATACAGTTTTGGTGTCCATACTTAAGAAAAGACATACTTGCTCTCGAGTCAGTACAAAGAAGGTTCACTCGGTTAATCCCGGGGATGAGAGGATGGACATATGAGGAGAGGTTGAGTAGATTGGGACTCTACTCATTGGAGTTCAGAAGAGTGAGAGGCGATCTTATTGAAACATATAAGATTGTGAAGGGGTTGGATCGGGTGGATGCGGGGAGGATGTTCCCGATGATGGGTGAAACTAGAACTAGGGGGCATAGTCTTAGAATAAGGGGCTGCTCTTTCAAAACTGAGATGAGGAGGAACTACTTCACTCAGAGGGTGGTAGGTCCATGGAATATGCTGCCCCAAAAAGCTGTAGAAGCTACATCATTACATAAATTTAAAACAGAAATAGACAGTTTCCTAGAAGTAAAGGGAATTAAGGGTTACGGGGAGCGGGCAGGAATTTGGACATGAGTCTAGGTTCGGATCGGTCATGGCCCTGTGGGTAGCGGAGCGGGCCCAGGGGCCGTGTAGCCTGATCCTGCTCCTATTTCATGTGTCTAATTCTGTTAGATTCAGGAGATAGTTCTGTGATAGTAGATTGGCGGTTAGGATCAGATCAGCCATGATCTTATTGAATGGCGGAGCAGGCTCGAGGGGCCGATTGGCCTACTCCTGCTCCTATTTCTTATGTTCTTATGTTCTTTAAACATGTGGAGTCAAGCAACAAGTAGCAGAATGAATAGCAAGTTGGCTACAATACAGAAAATAGACTGGCAAAATATGGAAAGTGGTGTTCCAGAAGAAATAAAGACTTGCATTTATATAGCGCCTTTCACGACCACCGGACGTCTCAAAGCACTCTACAGCCAATGAAGTACTTTTTTGAAGTGAAGTCACTGTTGTAATATGGGAAATGCGACAGCCAATTTGTGCACAGTAAGGTCCCACAAATAACAATGTGATAATGACCAGATAATCTGTTTTAGTGATGTTGATTGAGGGATAAATATTGGCCAGGACACCGGGGATAACTCCCCTGCTCTTCTTCGAAAAAGTGCCAAGGGACCTTTTACGTCCACCTGAGAGAGCAGACGGGGTCTTGGTTGAACGTCTCACCTGAAAGGCAGTAGAAAGAAGGAAGTTTTCCATTTCCCAGTGAGAAGTGTTGGGACCACTGTTGTTCATCATTTACATAAATGATTTGAACTCGGGAATCGGAAGTATAATTTCAAAAGTTGCAGACGACACCAAATTGTGGGGTATTGTTACAGAGGAAGACTGCAACAAAATACAGCAAGACAAACTTGCAGAATGGGCGTGTAATTGGCAAATGAACTTCGATGTAGATAAATGTGAGATGGTACATTTTGATAGGAAGAATAAGGAAGCCACATAATCTTTAGAAAATAAGTGTCTAAATGGGGTAGAGGAGCAGAGAGATCTGAGGGTACAGATACACAAATCACTAAAAGTAGTGTGCAGGTTAATAAGACCATTAAAAAAAAGCAAACGGAGCACTGGGATTCATTTCTAGATAGGGATAGAATTGAAAAGTAGAGAAGTTATGTTAAACTTGTAGAGAACCTTGGTTAGTCTTATTGGGCTGCATGGTCTGTTTCTGTGCTGTAAATACTATGGGCTAGAAATTTGTTATAGCCAAGGAATGGGCCATGTTTAGACTAAAAATGGTGAATTAGCGCCAGGTGAAAATCATCTAGACTGCACGAAAAATTCGTCCTCACTCATTAAAATGATTACAGCTATAAATCTAGTCTAAAAACCCAAGCTCATTGGCGTTACACTGAAAAGATGGACCAATATTGGGTGTAGTCTAAACATAAGTAATGATTGCTACAGGCTTTATTCACTGCTTAAAGCAGAGGTCCATTGATGCTGCAGCACCTCATTCTCAGCATTGTTGGGTGTACAGCTGCCTCAACAACCATAACAAAAATGACAAAGAGAAGGAGCACTTATTTACAGATGCTGATGGCAGATCGACACCCCAGGGAGAGAGCCCGGGGGGTTTCCGAGGAAGCTTTGGAGGCATTGGTTTTAGCGGTGGAGAGAAGGTGGGCGGTCCTGTACCAACTGGCAGGAGGCCCTCACCACAAGTCTGCCAGACTATGTGGAAGGAAGTGGCACACCATGTCACAGGCAGCACTGTGGTCCACAGGTCCCACACCCAGTGCAGGGGGAAGTTAAACGAGCTCACACGGGTGGTCAGGGTGAGTGAAGGCTTCAACAAATGTTACCTACCACCATCTGTACCACAATCTTCACACACTCAATGTACCACACCCCCAGCACTCGCCCACCAACAATCTCTACCTAGCAACACTCACACCCACATCTCACACACAATGACAGCTATTCAACTATGGCAGGCACAAGGGTCATTAGTTATTAGAATTCATGTGATATGTGTGATAAGCTTCTAGATAAATTTATTAATGGTGTTTGGAATATTTTGTGGTCTCTCTCATTTCACCTTTGTACCCAGGAGGATGCTGTGATACACCATGAGACAGGGATTGTATGATGGGGATGTGCTGAGCTATGGGGATCTGGGGTTTCATTCATGTGAATCGGAGTCTGATGAGCCGGTCACGGACAGCCCATCCAGAAAGCTGATTGTCTCACTGCCTCCACCTTCCCTCCTGTTCCTCCGCCTCCTTGCCATCTTCCTCCTCATCCTCCTCCTTTTCATCCTCCTCCTGAGGTAATGCCGCAATCCCACAGCCCCCATGACTGCAAGGAAGTGTTGTGAACAGAAGCCTTTAACAAATAATGAGTGACTTTTGCACTTGAATGAACTCTCCCTTTCACCAAAAGAACTTGAAATAACTAAAGAGAGCTGTTTCAGTTGCAGGAAGTAGCAACAGGCACTGAAGCTGCAGAACCCTGTCAGGTACAGCTGATTGGGGCTAGTGCCTTTCAGTATCGCTGCTGCAGCCTGCTTTCTGCTTGTAGACACCAGCTCCAGCTCTCCCTGTCGTTGTTCTGCGCTGCCGTTAAGGTAAGTGGCTAAATCCAATGTTGGAGATCGCACATCCAGTGAGTGTAGCACACTCACTGATGTCACGATCTCCATCATGGCAAGCTCTCCGGCACTAGGGTTTACCAGCAGCGCTACCGGCGTGCGGCACTGGAACTGGCATCAGCTGTCATTACAGCTGCCAACGGCATTTCAGCGCCATCTCCTGGCGCTAACGTGTGGCGCAAACCACACGAATTTTTCCCCCTAAGTAACACTATATACATGTACTAACACCCCCTGTATAATCTCAGTCTATTTCATCAACTCCCCCATATAACCTCACACTAACTCACCAACGCCCCTGTGTAAACTCATATTAACTCATCAACTCCCCTATATAATCTTACACGAACTCACCAATTCCCTCTGTGCAATCTCAGACTAGTTCACCAACTGTCTCTGTGCATTCTCACATTAACTCACCAACTGTCTCTGTGCATTCTCGCATTAACTCGCCAACTCCCCGCACCAGTGTAATCTCGCATTAACTCACCAACTGTCTCTGTGCATTCTCGCTTTAACTCACCAACTCCCCGCACCAGTGTAATCTCGCATTAACTCACCAACTGCCTCTGTGCATTCTCGCATTAACTCACCAACTCCCCGCACCAGTGTAACCTCACATTAACTCACCAACTGTCTCTGTGCATTCTCACATTAACTCGCCAACTCCCCGCACCAGTGTAATCTCACATTAACTCACCAACTGTCTCTGTGCATTCTCACATTAACTCGCCAACTCCCCGCACCAGTGTAATCTCGCATTAACTCACCAACTGTCTCTGTGCATTCTCGCATTAACTCGCCAACTCCCCGCACCAGTGTAATCTCACATTAACTCACCAACTGTCTCTGTGCATTCTCGCATTAACTCACTAACTCCCCGCACCAGTGTAATCTCACATTAACTCACCAACTGTCTCTGTGCATTCTCACATTAACTCACCAACTCCCCCCACCAGTGTAACCTCACATTAACTCACCAACTGCCTCTGTGTAATGTCACACTGGCTGACCAGCACCCCTGAGAAATCTTGAAGTAACTCACCAACACCCTCTTTGAAATCTCACACTGATAGCCCATCTCCCCCTGTGTAATCTCACACTGATAGCCCAGCTCCCCCTGTGTAATCTCACACTGATAGCCCATCTCCCCCTGTGTAATCTCACACTGATAGCCCATCTCCCCCTGTGTAATCTCACACTGATCGCGAATATGTAACGGCACAAGGGAGTAGGGCAAGGCTAAATGGCATTTATTTTAATGCTAGGAGTCTTACGAATAAGGTGGATGAACTGAAGTTGTTGATGAACACCTGGGAGTATGATATTGTTGCTATCACGGAGACATGGTTGAGGGAGGGGCAAGACTGGCAGCTCAATATTCCGGGGTATAGAATCTTCAGGCGAGACAGAGGTGGGGGGGGGGGGTAAAAGAGGAGGGGGTGTCGCAATATTAATTAAGGAGACAATTACTGCTGTAAGGAGGGATGATATATTAACAGGTTCCTCTAATGAGGCCATATGGGTTGAACTTAAAAACAAAAAGGGGGCTAGCACTTTGCTGGGAGTGTACTATAGGTCCCCAAACAGCCAGGGGGAGATAGAGGAACAGATATGTTGGCAAATCTCAGAGAAGTGTGCAAATAATAGGGTAATTATAGTGGGGGATTTCAACTTCCCCAATATTAACTGGGATAGTCAGAGTGTGAAAGGCTTAGAGGGTGCAGAATTCTTAAAGTGCATCCATGAGAGCTTTTTGAGCCAGCATGTAGAAAGTCCTACAAGAGAGGGGGCGGTACTGGACCTAATTCTAGGGAATGTGGCCGGGCAAGTGGTAGAAGTGTTAGTAGGTGAGCACTTTGGTGACAGTGACTATAATTCGGTGAGATTTAAGGTAGTCATGGAAAAGGACAAGGATGGACTGGAAATAAAGGTTCTAAATTGGGGGAAGGCCGATTTTAATATGATAAGGCAGGATCTGGCCAATGTGGACTGGGGTCAGCTACTTGAAGGAAAATCCACATCGGAGCAATGGGAGTCTTTCAGAAAGGAAATTGAGAGAGTACAATGGCAACACATTCCCGTAAAGGTCAAGGGTGGGACCAACAAGCCCAGGGAACCTTGGATGTCAAGGGATATACGAAAATGAATTTGGGAAAAAAGGGGGGCTTTTGGCAGATACAAAGGACTAAAGACAGAGGAAGCCCTAGAGGAGTATAAAAAGTGCAGGGGGATACTTAAAAAAGAAATTAGGAGAGCGAGGAGGGGCCATGAAATAACACTGGCGAGCAAAATAAAGGAAAATCCTACGGTGTTTTATAAGTATATTAAGGGCAAGAGGATAACTAGGGAAAGAGTAGGGCCCATTAGGGACCAAAATGGCAAACTCTGTGTAGAGCCAGAGGATGTAGGTGGGGTTTTAAATGAATTTTTTGCATCTGTGTTCACTATGGAGAAGGACGATGTGGACATAGAAATCGGGCAGGGGGACTGTGATATACTTGAACATATTAGCATCGAGGGGGAGGAGGTACTAGCGGTTTTAGCAGGCTTAAAAGTGGATAAATCCCCAGGCCCGGACGAGATGTATCCCAGGCTACTATGTGAGGCAAAGGAGGAGATTGCAGGGGCTCTGACACAAATTTTCAGAACCTCTCTGGCCACAGGGGATGTGCCAGAGGACTGGAGAACAGCTAATGTAGTACCATTATTCAAGAAGGGTAGTAGGGATAAACCAGGGAATTACAGGCCAGTGAGCTTAACATCAGTGGTAGGGAAATTATTGGAAAAAATTCTGAGGGACAGAATTGGTCTCCACTTGGAGAGGCAGGGATTAATTAGGGATAGCCAGCATGGCTTTATCAAGGGAAGATCATGTCTGACCAATTTGATTGAATTTTTTGAGGGGGTGACTAGGTGTGTGGATGAGGGTAGTGCAGTGGATGTGGTTTACATGGATTTCAGTAAGGCTTTTGATAAAGTCCCACATAGGAGACTGGTCAGGAAGGTAAGAGCCCATGGGATCCAGGGTGCCTTGGCACATTGGATCCAAAACTGACTTAGTGGCAGAAGGCAGAGGGTGATGGTGGAAGTTGTTTTTGTGACTGGGAGCCTGTGTCCAGTGGGGTGCCGCAGTGATCGGTGCTGGGTCCCTTGCTGTTTGTGGTCTACATTAATGATTTGGATGTGAATGTAAAAGGTATGATCAGTAAGTTTGCAGATGACACGAAAATTGGTGGGGTGGTAAATAGCGAGGCGGGAAGCCTCAGGCTACAGGACTATATAGATGGGTTGGTCAGATGGGCGGAACAGTGGCAAATGGAATTTAACCCTGAGAAGTGTGAGGTGATGCATTTTGGATGGACTAACAAGGCAAGGGAATACACAATGAATGGTAAGACCCTAGGAAAGGCAGAGGATCAGAGGGACCTTGGTGTGCATGTACATAGATCCCTGAAGGCAGCAGAACAGGTGGATAAGGTGGTTAAAAAGGCATATGGGATACTTGCCTTCATTAGCCGAGGCATAAAATATAAGAGCAGGGAGGTTATGATGCAGCTGTACAAAACGCTGGTTATGCCACAGCTGGAGTACTGTGTGCAGTTCTGGTCGCCACACTATAGGAAGGATGTGATTGCTTTGGAGAGGGTGCAGAGGAGATTTACCAGGATGTTACCTGGGCTGGAGCGCTTCAGCTATGAAGAAAGACTGGACAGGCTGGGGTTGTTTTCCTTGGAGCAGACAAGGCTGAGGAGGGACCTGATTGAGGTATACAAAATTATGAGGGGCATAGATAGGGTGGATAGAAAGGAACTTTTCCCCTTAGTAGAGGGGTCAATAACAAGGGGGCATAGATTCAAGGTAAGGGGCAGGAGGTTTAGAGGGGATTTGAGGAAAAACGTTTTCACCCAGAGGGTGGTTGGAATGTGGAACTCACTGCCTGAAAGGGTGGTAGAGGCAGGAACCCCCACAACATTCAAGAAGCATTTGGATGAGCACTTGAAATGCCATAGCATACAAGGCTACGGACCAAATGCTGGAAAATGGGATTAGATTAGACAGGGCTTGATGGACGGTGCAGACACGATGGGCCGAAGGGCCTCTTTCTGTGCTGTATAACTCTATGACTCTATGGGCTAGAAATTCAGTTGAGCCACTTTTGGGGCGGTAAAGTCGGGCGGCCGCTGAAGTTTGCGCCCGGCGCAAAGTCGAGGCCACTTCGCCGATATTCAGTAGCATCGCCCTAAGAGGTTGCTGCAGCGCTAAAACTGGCGATGCACGACTATCTTTAGGCGCTAAGCTGGCGGTGCTGAGCTATACCGCAGAGGCCGGGCGCAGCGCAGGTGCAGTGATTTCTTCATTGACGGCAGACACGCTGGCGCCGGCCATCTCTTAAAGGGGGAAGGGTCGATTTTTTTGGCTGCCACGCCCTGGACACTGCAGCCCTCCACCTAGGCCTGAACACTGCTGCTGCAACTCTTCACCACCCAGGACGATGCAGAAGGCCCGGGAGAGAGCGCTGCACTTCAGCGAGGGTGACCTGAGGCTGCTGGTTAGCGCAGTGGAGCGAAGACGCCATGTTTTGTTCCCTGACAGTGGCAAGAAGCCGGTGCCCAGCGTCTACCGCAAAGCCTGGAGGGAGGTCTCCAACAGGGTGACATCCAACAGTGTGGTTGCCAGGAATCCTGTACAATGCAGGAAAAAGTTCAACAACCTCACTCGGATTGTCAGGGTGAGTACCCTTTCCAGTGTCCTCCTCATCCTTGCATGTGCACCTCACATTATGGACAAAGGGACCTGAAAGCCCTAATGGCCAGCCCTCATCCAGCAGCTATGGGACTGGCATGAACAACAATTGCACATTCTGCACTTTACACACTGTCCAAGCTATTCGACCATGGGAGGCAGTGCAGACAAGATCAGGGCTACACACTGTCCAAGCTATTCGACCATGGGAGGCAGTGCAGACAAGATCAGGGCTACACACTGTCCAAGCTATTCGACCATGGGAGGCAGTGCAGACAAGATCAGGGCTACACAATGTCCAAGCTATTCGACCATGGGAGGCAGTGCAGACAAGATCAGGGCTACACACTGTCCAAGCTATTCGACCATGGGAGGCAGTGCAGACAAGAACAGGGCTACACACTGTCCAAGCTATTCAACCATGGGAGGCAGTGCAGACAAGATCAGGGCTACACAATGTCCAAGCTATTCGACCATGGGAGGCAGTGCAGACAAGATCAGGGCTACACACCGTACTTAGAGGCCGTCCTTTCTCTTGCAGGCCAAGCTGGCTAACAACAGGTGTAGCCAGATTGCACCGGTGGAGGCCGACCTCAGCACCAAGAGCTCACCGACCTAGACCAGCGCGTGGAGCGCATTATGGGAGTCCGTGTGATTGGCCCCGTTGCCACTGGAGATGCCGACCCTGTTCTGGGCACCAATGGTAAGGACATCACCTTTTGGACCTCTCTCATTCCACTTGCGCATCAGATCAACATCCTTTGCCACTGTCCGACCAATGCGGTGAATGGCACCACTCATGCCTCCCTCGCTAACGCCCTGTCCTCACTCTAAAGCTACTCTTGTGCCTTCCTGCTTTCAGATGGTGAAACGCCAGGTGAGGAGGCGGGCCTTGAAGCTGCCAGTGACAGCCCCTCGGAAGAGGAGGAGGAGGAGGAGGAAGAGGTAGCCGGCCCATCAGTGGCACCCTCAGCCGCGGCAGCCCATGGCGATGTGGGGGACACGTCTTCCCTGGAGGGGAGCCTGGGGGAAGGGTCGCGGGAGAGTGAAGTTCCTGGGCCCAGCGGCCTGCAGCAACGCGGGAGGGGTGGGGAAGCTCGGCGGCCTTCTCCCCAGAGGGTGAGTGCGGCCTCCAGTCCTGCGACGGCCAGCGCAGAGGAGGGGCGCCTCCTAGAGGAAATGGCCGTCAACTCGGAGCGCAGGCACACGGAGCTCATGGGGGTAGTGGCATGGATGCCTGACTCCATACAGTCACTGGCTCGGAGTGTCGAGGAATTCGGGGCAGCACAGTCGGCGAGTTCCCAACTGCTCACTCGTGCCGTCCAGGCCCAGGCCAGGAGTCTCCAGGAATTCGGGGTAGCACAGTCGGCGAGTACCCAAGTGCTCACTCGTGCCGTCCAGACACTGGCTGGGAGTGTGGAGGAATTCGGGGCAGCACAGTCGGCGAATACCCAAGTGCTCAGTCGTGCCGTCCAGTCACTCGCTGGTCTTATGCGGTCACAGACCAGGGCAGCACGGGCACTAACTGGTGCCACACTGGCTGCATCAGCCAGGCATCGCCAGGGCACCCGCCGCCCTGCAGCAGCCCAGCGGGCTGTCCTTCAGCAGTTTGCTGCGCATGCTGCAGTGCTGGCCCGGGCGACTGCCACTGTATCAGGCGACCAGCGAGCGCCTGCCATCAGCCAGCTTGCCCCCATTCCTGCAGCCGACACTGCCACTCCACCAGTGCAGCTGCCACCAGCCGCTGGACACACTGATGCCGCCCAGCCACAGCTGCAGCAGTCACCAGCCGGCCCCTCGAGGGCCAGAGCTCGTGCAGGCTGACCCCCAAGGGCATCTGCCGTCTCACCATGTGCCCCTGAGGAGCCTTCCCCCAGCCTTGCTGCAGCTACTGGGCTCCAATTGAGGAGGAGCAGCAGGGCGGGCAGGGGCCGCACAAGTATGCGCAAGGCATCGCCCTTGCGGGCCAAAAAGTAGAAGGTGTGGGCAAATGTGTTGTTTTTATGAAGGCTGAGGATGTTGTGTTTGTTTTTATGAAGGTCGAGGATGTTGTGTTTGTTTTTATGAAGGCCGAGGATGACGGTCTTTTTTGTTTCACTGTTCTGTTAATCCTCTCCAGGTTGTGGGAGCGAGTTATGTGTCTGACTGTTTTTGGGGTTTTTTTTCTGTTTCTGTTTGTCATGTGGGAAGGGCATAGAGTTTGTGGAATAAACAATTTTCTTTAATCAGATTGTCCATGTTTGAACTTTGAAGTTTTTGTTGCCTTGACCGGCTGAGGGCTTACGGAACGGCTGCATTCATGTTCTTTCATTGGCACAAGCCATTCCCTGAGAGGGGGCCTAGAACCTACGTTCAATAAGCCGCCGATGGGCGGCCCTTGGACCTTGTGCCTCCCTCCTGTGCTGGTCCTCCTCCTCCTGCTCCTCCTCCTGAGGTGGTGCTCCAATCTGTGGTGGCAATGCCTGAGTCCTGCGGATAGCCAGGTTGTGCAGCATGCAACAAACGACCACGAAATGGGAGACTCGCTCCGGCGAATACTGCAGGGCTCCGCCGGAACGATCCAGGCAGCGGAACCGTTGCTTCAGGACGCCGATTGTTTGTTCGATGATGTTCCTGGTCGCTTGATGGCTCTCGTTGTATGCCTCTTCAGCAGGGGTCCTGGGCGCGCGGAGCGGGGTCATGAGCCAGGTACACAAAGGATAGCCTTTGTCCCCTATAAGCCATCCTTGTGGCTGAGGCTGTGCCTGGAACATGTCAGCCACAGTAGTCTGTCGCAGGATGAAGGCATCGTGGCTGCTGCCTGGAAAGCGGGCATTGACAGCTAGGATGAGCTGCCTGTGGTCACACACCAGCTGTACGTTGAGGGAACGGTAGCCCTTCCAGTTGCGGTAATCCTCGGCATTCTCCACAGGTGCCCGCAAAGCCACATGCGTGCAGTCAATGGCGCCCTGCACCATGGGGAAGCGCGTTATTCTTCCAAATCCCATTGCACGCTGTTGCTGCTTGTCCAGGGTCATGGGGAAGGAGATGAACTGACGTCTCCTTCTGAAAAGGGCATTGGTCACCTGGCGGATGCAGCAATGCACGGCGAACTGGGAGATGTTAGCAATGTCCCCAGCAGCGGATTGGAAGGAGCCGGTGGCATAGAAGTTGAGAGCCACCGTCACCTTCACTGCCACCGACAGAGACGTCCTGCACCTCAGCTGTGGCTGCAGATCTCTCCGAAGCAGCTGGCAGATCTCTGTGACCACCTCCCTTTGGAATCACAGCCTCCTAACACACTGGTCGTCAGACATGTTGAGATAGGAGAACTGCTGGCGGTAGACCCTGGGTGGGTAAGGCCTCCCTTGCCGACGCCTGTTGCCCCCTCTCCATCTAGCCAGGGCTCGCACTCTCTCACGGCGTCTGTGAGCCCTTTGGATGTAATTGTGAAAGCCTGCGTGGACACCCATTGCAGCCCCCATAATATGCTGGCAAACAATGAGATATGAATGAAGGCAAAGACAATTGCAAAGCCGTGGCCTGAAGCCAGAAGTACCTGTCCTAGTGTTGGGCCAAAGCAGTAAGCTCTCTACCTTGGTCTGTCTCCAAAGATCCGTATCACAAGAATGAGTGCTGCAAAATGGCAGCCTTTTATAGTGCAGGTGAAGTGCCCTTTAATTTGCGCTCCCCGCGGCCCGCATCGGCTGAGCACCGTTCCACTCAACAGTCGCGAGGGCCGCCAGGCGCACAATGGGCCGGCGCGACTGAAGTTCCGGTTGGGGGCGCACAAAGGGCGTTGCACGAGGAAATGACGTCATGATCTGCGCGCGCAGCTGAGCGCGCGCAAAGACTTTGCGCTGGCGCAAAATGTCTACTGAAGTTGGGGCGAGGCGCAGATCGCGCTGCGCCCGGGCGCTAAGCGCCTAGCGCTCAACATCTACTCCTCCTAAGGAGCTAATGGCTGGCGCAACCAACTGAATTTCTAGCCCTATGACTCTATCTCCCCCTGTGTAATCGCACACTGGCTACACAGCTAATGAGGCTAGTGGCAGAACAACAGGAAACTGGTGTGCCGGTCTCATTTGTTTTTTATCGATGAGCTGCAGGTGCCAGTTGCGACCCTAGAGGCAGCTCACTGGTCGCAAGAGGCATGAAGATTGTAAGAAGAGATCTGGGAGGGGGGAGGCAATTGGGAACAGTGGCTGGCAGCGGCCCACTCCTGATCCAGCTAGCTACGTAATAAGGTAAGTTTACAAAATGCAGAATTAGCTTTCTGGAGCCAGCCTCCAGCAGTCCCGCTGATTTGGCTGCCAAGCACCATGAGAATACTCACCGTACCATGCACAGCGCATGCGCTCATCTGCTAATGAATTTTGCAAAGGTAACCTGAAACAGACATTACTCCCCTGATTTGCGTTTACCAACATTTTTTTAATTCATTCACGGGATGTGGGCATTGCTGTCCAGGCCAGTATTTATTGCCCATCCCTAATTGCCTATGGTGAGCCGCCTTATTGAACCACTGCAGTCCGTGAGGTGAAGGAATTCTCACAGTGCTGTTAGGGAGAGAGTTCCAGGATTTTGACCCAGTGACGATAAAGGAACAGTGACATATTTCCAAGTCAGGATGGTGTGTAATTTGGAGGGGAACTTGGAGGTGGTTTCCATGTGTCTGCTGCCCTTGTCCTTCTAGGTGGTAGAGGTTGCGGGTTTGGGAGGTGCTGTCGAATAAGCGGGCAGCGCACTTCTGACATGGAATGAGCGTGTGCATGCCGTCCGTCATATTGGATGGTTAGGCACCGGTGAATTTCTAGACCATTAAATCTATGTGAGGACGGGAAACTTGGACGGATCCATAAGAACTATAACATCCCCATGGCACAGAAGGTGTTACTTTCAGAAATTTTAATTAATTATTCAAAAAAAGAGAAATGGACATAAGAACATAAGAAATAGGAGCGGGAATAGGCCACTTGGCCCCTCGAGCCTGCTCCGCCATTCAATAAGATCATGGCTGATCTTGGGCTCAAAGCCACTTCCCTGCCCGCTCCCCATAACCCTTCACTCCCTTATCTTGCAAAAATTTGTCTATCTCCACCTTAAATGTATTTAATGATTCTGCCTCCATGGCTCTCTGGGGCAGAGAATGCCACAGATTTACGACCCTCTGAGAGAAAAAATTCCTCCTCATCTCAGTTCTAAAAGGGCAACCCCCGCGTTCTAGTTTTCCCACGAGGGGAAACATCCTCTCTGCATCTACCTTGTCTTGCCCCCTCAGTATCTTATATGTTTCAATAAGATCACCTCTCATTCTTCTAAATTCCAATGAGTATAGGCCCAACCTGCTCAACCTTTCCTAATAAGTCAACCCCCTCATCTCTGGAATTAACCTAGTGAATCGTCTCTGAACTGCCTCCAATGCAAGTATATCCTTCCTTAAATAAGGAGACCAAAACTGTACGCAGTACTCAAGGTGTGGTCTCACCAATACCCTGTACAGTTGTAGCAGAACTTCGCTGCTTTTATACTCCAACCCCTTTGAAATAAAGGCCAACATTCCATTTGCCTTCCTGATTACTTGCTGTACCTACATGCTAACTTTTTGTGTTTCATGCACAAGGACCCCCAGGTCCCTCTGAACTGTAGCATTTTGTAATCTCTCTCCATTTAAATAATAATTTGCTTTTTTATTTTTCCTGCCAAAGTGTATAACCTCGCACTTTCCCACATTATACTCCATTTGCCAAATGTTTGCCCACTCGCTTAGCCTGTCTATATCCCTTTGCAGGTTCTTTGAGTCCTCTGCACAACTTGCTTTCCCACCCACCTTGGCTACATTACACTCGGTTCCTTCATCCAAGTCATTGGGCCAGAAATTCAGATCGGGGGCTTGCCGCGCGAGCAAGCCCCTGATATGCACTTACCCGACGCGCTGGCCGTTGACCTCCAGGGACGCCTGGAATTCGATTTTGAAAAAGAAGAATCCCGGGCAGCGTATGACGTCATGCCGCCCAGGAGTGCAGCCAGCGCGAAGCCTGTAGCGCGCTGTGCAACTGAGACACGCCCCTTGAGGTCTCAGTTTAACAGGACACGCCCCCAATGTTTCTGCCAAGCTGCTAAGCATTTTTACATGCAAAGCAGCAGTTTAAATAGGTTTTTGGAAGTTTTTTGAAGATTTTGGTAACTTTTATAAACTTTTAAAAACGTTTACATTATTTTGAAGAATCTGAAGTAGTTTTAAACAGAATTAAAGCAATTTAAAGACTTTTAAAAGCCCTAAAAGAATTTTTAAAATTCCATTTATTTATTTAGCAATGTCATCGTCATACGTGTCTTCACACTGTTCCCTTTGGGGAACTGTATGAAGTGGTGGAAGGATTTATGGCCATGATTAACGCTCATTCCGTGACCGTAACCATCTTTGAACCAGCCATTAGGGCGGTTAGTCCTATGGCGGGAGGGTTTTACGGGCTCCCACAAGCTATACAAGGAGGGGGGGCCACCCACACCCACGGACGCAAATATCCCACTGGATGTCAACCCAGAATTTAGAGCCGGAGCTCCGACTCCACTTGCCGGGACTGTCTGGAGCGGGGTTCGAAACCCTACCCTGATCTGGCCCAGCGGCGGGGATCCTACCGCTATGCCAAAGGCCCAATCCGATTAGCAAAGTGAAATGGCTGGAATGAGCACAATTCACGGCATTAAAAGAACTCACAATTGAACTGATGATGACCTCAGCAATCTCCTCAAGGAGGTGGAGGCGCAGCGCCTGCTCATCATTGGTAATGAGAAGTCAAAGGCGCCGCAAAAAGGGCAGATGATAGCTTGGTCTTTCAAGTGGCAGCATAGGGCTCCAGTCACGGGGAGGGAAAAGGCGCAGGAAATGTATGGGTGTCACCTTTTGTGCGGAGTGGGCCTTTTGCGTAGCAGTAAGCATCCCTGCCGCTGGGCCAGAAGGAGTAGGGTTTCGAACCCCACTCCAGACAGTCCCGGCAAGTGGAGTCGGAGCTCCAACTATAAATTCTGGGTGGACATCCAGCGGGATACTTGCGTCCGTGGGTGTGGGTGGCCCCCCCCCTCAGATGGGTTGTGGGAGCCCGTAAAACCCTCACGCCATAGGACTAACCACCCTAATGGCTGGTTCAAAGATGGTTACGGTCACGGAATGAGCGTTAATCACGGCCATAAATCCTTCCACCACTTCATCCAGTTCCCGAAAGGGAACAGTGTGAGGATACGTACGATGATGACCTCTTGCGCAATGCACCTCCTTGGACCCTCAGTCGCAGATGTGAGGGGGCAAATCGTGCAATTGTTAAATTTTTCATTTTATTGACATGTAAAATGTTGGCCCAGTAATTCCCTTCCAAATGCGCGAGTACGGTCGGGGTACTTAAGCGTCTGGCCGGAGGAAATGCCGGTTTTCAGCATGCACAGTGCATGTGGGGAAAACCGGCATTTCCTGTCCTCTGAACGAAGGGGATCAGAGACAGAACGTGTGCGACTGCACAGGCAGCGCGTGCGCAGTAAAATTCGCCGCTTTCATTCATGCTTTCAGTGAGGTCAAGTCCTTACAACTTACACATGAAAAAAGCATGGGTACAGTTGCTCCAGAGGCTGCGGAGGAAGATATTTCTTATCGTGGAGCTTCTGAAAGTATGTATGTCTGTATATATTCCTTTGCGTGTTATGTATATATTCCTTTACTTATGTGTATGAATGTATTATTTAATTATGACTTTCAGAGAAAGTAACTTATTGGAAAATCATAATTAAAAACATACATTCATACACATAAGTAAAGGAATATAAAACATACATACATATACGTAAAGGAATATATGCGGACATACATACATAATTACTTATTACTGATGAAAAGTTTCTTTCTTAAAAGTGCTGGAAATGTTACATTACTCATTTTAGAACACTCATTTTCACATTCCATTCACACAGCCACAATTGCTCCTGCTACCTACCGTTCTGAAAACCCGTTTAAAAAAAAAAATTTAAACTTTAAAACTTACTTAAAATTTCTTAAAATAACTTCCCTCCCTTTCCCAAACAAAAATATTGCCTTTCAGAAGCTCCACGATAAAATATATCTTCCTCCGCAGCCTTGGAACAACTTTACACATGCTTTTTTCAAGTGTAACTTGTAAGGACTTACCCTCACTGAATCCATGAATGAAATCGACGAAGTTCACTGCGCAAGCGCTGCCTGTGCAGTCGCACGCGCTGTGCCTCTGAACCCCTTCGTTCAGAGGACTGGAAATGCCGGTGTTCCCCGCATGCGCTGTGCATGCTGAACGCTGGCATTTCCACCGGCCAGATGCGTGAGTACCCAGACCGTACTCACGCATTTGGACACGAATTTCTGGCCCATTAATGTAGATTGTAAATAGTTGAGGCCCCAGCACCGATCCCTGTGGCACCCCACTAGTTACCGTTTGCCAACCGGAAAATGACCCATTTATCCCGACTACTGCTTTCTGTTTGTCAGCCAATTCTCTATCCATGCTAATATATTACCCCCAATTCCGTGAGCTCTTATCTTATGCAGTAACCTTTTATGTGGCACCTTATCGAATGCCTTCTGGAAATCCAAATACACCACATCCACTGGTTCACCTTTGTCCACCCTGCTTGTTACATCCTGAAAGAACTCTAGCAAGTTTGTTAAACATGATTTCCCTTTCATAAAACCATGCTGACTCTGCTTGACTGCATTATGATTTTCCAAATGACCTGCTATTGCTTTCTTAATGAAGGACTCCTGCATTTTCCCAACGACAGATGTTAGGCTAACTGGTCTATAGTTTCTTGCTTTCTGTTTCCCTCCTTTCTTAAATATATTTGCAGTTTTCCAATTCGTTGGGACCTTTCCAGAGTCCAGGGAATTTTGGTATATTGCAACCAATGCATCCACTATCTCTGCAGCCACTTCTTTTAAGACCCTGGGAAACAGGCCATCTGGTCCAGGGGACTTGTCATCTTTTAGTCCCATTATTTTACCAAGTACTATTTCCTTAGTGACAGTGATTGTCTTTAGTTCCCCCCTCCCTGTGGCCCCTTGATTATCCATAAACCTTTTATTAGAAAATGTGTTATAATCATATCATAGTAACAGAATTTTCCAACTACAAGCTCTTTATGCCAAAAATATATATATTTTTTTAAATACTTTTCTGATCCAAGTTTGAGCATTGAGTGAAGGAAAACCTTTAGGAGACAGTTTGATCCTAAATCTTTCCTCTGGTTTCAACTGTCTCCGACGAATTGATTTAAAATAATATTAATGTGATTGTCCATCAGAGCCTTGGACAAATTTCAATAGTTTCAACCAGGCTCTCATATCCTCCAACAGTTTCCAGTAGTTTCTAGTACCCTACCTCCAATACTTTCAAACAGCTTCCAACCATCCCCAACATGTACCAATGGCTTCCAGTAGCGTGCAGTATCTTTCAATAGTTTCCAACACCTTCCACTACCCACTAATAGCATCCAACAGGCTCTAAGTGTTGCTTTCAGTATCCAAAACTATCACCAGCTCCTAGCAGCACTCACCATTCTGCTGTAGCTTCCAAGAGCATCCAATGGATTTGACAGTCTCCTCAAACATCCTTTAGTCTCCACCAGCATCAATCACTTTCCAAGAACGTTGAACACCCTCCAGAAGCTTTCAACAGCCGTTGCCAAGCTCCAACATGGTTTACAACCTTCCAATAGCCTTTAAGGTTGAACTCAAGATGGCAATCTCAATAGCAAATTTTGAGTTGTTAAGTAAACTGCTCAGTTTCTGCCGGGCGGGCAGGGTTCAAATCAATCCCATTGTTTGGCATCCAAGCTGAACTCACCAGATTAATCAAGGTTAACTCATTACCGTATTTAAATAGGAGTCCAAGTGCATAGCACATGATGTCTGGGAGAGCACCATGGTCAGACTAGCAGGTGGCAGCAGCAGTTAAAGGACTGCTTCTAAAGCAATGCCTGGTTTTTGTAAAAAAAAGTTGTTGGGGAACCCAACCCAATACACTAGTAAGGCATTGGAGACCTGGGCACAGGAAGCCCTGCAATAAAGGTGAGCCTGTGTGGGACACAGGGCCATCCAGCAAACCAGTCTTTATATTTCTCACCTATACTCCCTTGAAACCCTCGTTTCAAATGGGAAGGATTGGAGTGCTGCTCAAGCATTTTAGCCAAACCATGCTAAGGAGTCCTCATTTAGATACAAACTAGAGGCTTGGTGAGTCTTGCACACAAGCTGTGTACAGGCTCCAAGTGTGCAAAGTGTTGCCTGATTGTATAGATATGTGGGGCAGGATTTTCATTGTGCTGTGGAGTCGGGATTGGAGGCGTGGGGGGGGGGTTAAAATCTCGAAATCATGGGTCCCGACCCCATCCCGCACCCAAACCCGCCTCCATGCCAGTTTCAAAGGAGGCAGGTACCCGTCCCACACTGGGACCCACCTACCCAAGGCAGGAAGGGATTAGTGCCAATTAACTGCCTGTTAACAGGTAGTTAACAGGCAGTTTTTAGCCTAATCCCTATTTTTGATGTTGAAGTGTATGATTTCCGATGGCTCCAAACCACGCCAAGTTAGAGGAGGCGGGCCGTCGGGTTGAAGGACTTGGAGGGGTCGAGATGTCGGTGTTCAGGTGAGTGATATGTGCATGAGTGCAAAGGTAAGTGTGTTTGGTGTGTCTAAAGTGATTAAATAAGTTTTACATACCTTTTCTTACCTTTTCAGCCTTCCTTTAGGTTCCGGGAGTCCCTCATCTCACTGGCACAGAAAGCAGAATGGTTGCGAACTGTCAAAAGTGACAGCCTTCAGCTTTCTGTGCAGGAGAGATTTCTAACTGAGTTTGTGGAGAAGGACTCAGGTTAGAAGTAAGACTGTCAGTGTTTGACAGCTTCAAACTGCTGTGAAACACTGATATTTCATCTGTCAAAAGCACTTGACAGATGAAATTTCAGTCTGTGATGTCACCTGTTGCCGGGTGGCCCTTAATTGGCCTGCTGAGCCCGCTGGGTGGGCTCAACAAGGTCAATCAAGTTAAAATCGCGTGGATTGGCCGCATCTCGATGGAGGCGGGACTACAACCCCAAAAGTTGTAGTCCCGATTCCAACCCGACTCCTGAGTTAAATTCCTGCCCGTGAAGTGTACATAGAAAATGAAATAGGCCTCAAGCCTCCACAACCAATAATATAGGGCTCTGGTGCAAGAAAATCTGCTTTCTCCGATGGGGTGATTGTGTGAGACAGTTAATATAATAGTATTTGTGTGTGGGGCAGTAAGTGCACTAGTGTTTGTGCGTGTGTAACAGTGACTATAGCTATATGTGTTTGTGTATGAGGGATAGTGTGTGACAGGGAGTGTAGCTGCCCATGCGTATTTGTGTAACCATTTAGCTGCCTTTGTTGACTCTCCATTTTGGATATCCTTGAGTCATCCCTATTGTGTATTTTTCTGTAGTTCTGTTAAGTGATACTGTTGTTTAATAACTTCTTGGATAAGACTTCAGTCTACAGGCCCCGTTCCATATTGAAGGGCACACAGTGTTGGCTGGAGAAGTTCATTAATAACATTTGGGGAGGGGAAACCTTGACATGTAGCCAATATGGCATCATGGAGTGTCTCATCTTTGAATGGTTGAAGATGCCACTCAGTACAGAAAGATGTTCCATTACACAGCACCTGTCATCTTTCACCTTGATCAATAGACACAGCCACAAAAGCAGATGAGGCAAATGTACCTGGCAAGCATTCTGTTTTATGAAAGATATATACAGTGGACAGGCACTGCAGCCTTTAGTGGGTACACGTGCAGCATATAGAAACATAGAAGACAGGAGCAGGAGTAGGCCATTCGGCCCCTCGAGCCTGCTCCGCCATTCAATGAGATATGGCTGATCATCCAAATTCAGTACCCTGTCCCTGCCTTCTCCCCATATCCCTTGATCCCTTTAGCCTTAAGAAATATATCTAACTCCTTCTTGAATATATTTAATGAATTGGCCTCCACTGCCTTCTGTGGTAGAGAATTCCACAGGTTCACCACTCTCTGGGTGAAGAAATTCCTCCTCATCTCTGTCCTAAATAAGGGCTTACGCCTGATCTTTAGACTGTGACCCCTGGTTCTGGACTCCCCTGCCATTGGGAACATCCTTCCTGCATCTAGTCTGTCTAGTCCTGTTAGAATTTTATAAGTTTCAATGATACAGCAGTGTATAGGTATCAGGATTGCTTTCACAAGCCCAAGTAATAACCATATAATTGAATTAGTAAGAGTCTGGAGGATGATGTCAAGAAAACAAGGAAACAGCATCTGCTCTAAATTGACTGAAGGAGGTTTGGAGGTGGAAGCTTCTGGAACTGAGTGGCTGTAGCCTGTTGGCTCTCTGGAGACATGGGGCTAAAAATTAGATAGCACCCAAAAGCAAACTTCGTGCTGCATGCTAATTTAAATATTAGTGGCGTGCAGCCCAGCGCTAAACACACTGCTGAGTGGCTGCATGCTCAGCAGGGGGCTCAAGTTCATGCAAGGCTAGCACCAATTAAAACTAGCCTGCAGTTCTTAAAGCCAGCCTGCACCTCTTAAAGTGGAGGTGTAGTTTGATGACACCAGGTGCTGGAAGTAATTGCAGAAGGGAGTTTCACCTGGGAAACAGACAGAAATGGCACAACAGACCAGAGAAAGGGCTCCAAGGTACTCAGATGCAGCACTGGCGGCCTTAGTACAGGAGGTGGAGGGGAGGAGAGAGGTCCTGTTTCCACAGGGGCAAGGAGGCCATCTAGACAGACACTGCGACAGCAGTGGGTGCAGATAGCCACAGAGGTCAATGCCAACAGTGTTGCACCAGGGACCTGGATGTAGTGCTAGAAGAAATTCAATGACCTCACACGAGTTGTCAAGGTCAGTGAATGCATCTTCAAATGCCATATCCCTTCAACTGCACCACTAGCCTCACATACTGCTCAATTCACCACACCCTCCTCACTCACCTACCAACAATCTCTATCAGTTACAACTCATATCTCATATTCATGTGCTCCATCTCAACCTCACACACTTACCACTGCTGCAAGCCTCACACCCACAGCTCACAGCTTGCACATACTGTCAGCTATTCAATCATGGCAGCCACATCAGCCAAGCACTCACTGACACACTTCCCTCTCTCTTAAGGACAAGGTGGTACACAACCGGAGGTAGCAGCAGCTAACCGGAGAGGGACAGGTGCGCCTCCATATCCTGATCACACTCGAGGAGATGGTGCTCAGCATAATTGGAGTGGCTGTGACTGAGGCCGTGGCCAGCAGTGACGCTGAAACCATTGAAGATGACGATATGCTCATACCTAATCCTCCTCCTCACATCTCACTTCCCCCTCATCCCACAATCTCTTCTGACTTACAAGCTGCAGATGGTGCAAGCATGCACCTCTTGCTTTCTCAGCCCCTCACCACAACCCTACTATAGTAATCTGGGATGTAATGTTTAAGTTATCCACCAGATGGAGCCAAAGATTAAGGTATCACATTCACCAGTGTTTAAGGTAATGGGTCATGTAGTCAATGTCCTGGTACACCAGTTATTAAGGTAATGTGGCATTGCATTATGGGTATGACTCAGAGGTGAATCCTCCATCTTGGCATCATGCAGTTAGAAATACTTTGTTTTGCTTGCAGCCTGTAAGAGATGTTTCTCTGCTACACCGTATAATTAAGCAGTTGGGTTTTCTGCCTAAGAACTCGCTTCTCTCAGTTTTGGACCTTACTACTCGGATATCACACCTACCCTGTTCCTTTCTCATTTCAGAGACCCAAGAAATCCAACCTGGCCAGGCAGTGGTGGAAGAGGAAGAGGAGAGTGATGATGAAGAAGAAACACCATCACTCGATCTGACAGTTGCAGCCATCAGTGCGGACTTTAGAGGGCAGCTTAGAGGTGGGATCTGTACGTGGTGAGTCACCAAGCACGAGTGGGCTGCAGCCAGGGCAGGGGAAAAGGGTAGTGCAGGTGCCAGCTCCCCAGAGGGTGAGGTCACACTCAGATGAGGACTTCGATGGGGTGGTCTACAGAACAAAGTTGATGGGTAAGCACAACAAAATGCTTAGTGCATTGGCAGGCCAGCCAGAAAGCCTGTGCTCAATGTCAAGGAGCATGGAAGAGTCCAGGTCCAACCTTGCACAGTGCTTTGCTCAGAGCTTGGAGCCCATCCTTTCCAGCGTGGAAGGGGTGAGCAGATCCATTAGCACACTTGTGGACTCAACCATCATGCAGCGTCTGATGGCAGATGTCTCAGCTTCCATTGGAGAAAAGCTAGAAGCCACCCAACATCTGAGTGCTGCAATGGAAGCTCAGACAGAAAGTCATGCAAGCTCAGCTTGCTGCCATGCAAGCACAGACTGCTGCAATCATGGCTGAGTTTACCAGTGTTGAAAGGGGCTTGCAGGGTTCCACAGCAGTCCAGCAATCTGTCCTCCAACAGATTACTAGGATTGCTGAGGCGCTGCCCCGGGGGGTGACAGCGTTCATCCTCCCACCACTGCCATTCCGCCAGTGCCCTTGTTGTTGCCTGTCAGCTAGCCAGCCCAGACTGCTGCTGCCCATGCCAAGGTGGTGCAGTCTGAATCCTGGCCTACTAGGCCTAGAGCTGTATAAGGTTGTCTTGCAAGGCCATCTGCAGTCTCCACCACTGAAAGTCAGCACCCTTCCACCAACCATACTGTAGCTGTCACGGGGCCGTGCATTCATGGGGCCGTTTTGCTAGGGTTTCGGTAGTGGACCCAAGCGCAGGAAACCTATCCAAGGACTCGAGACCGGGTAGAACTCGAAAGATGCTTCCTTGAGACTTGAGAACATAGAAACAGGGTAACACTCGAAAGGAGATACAGTTGAGACTCGAAAACACAGAGACATGGTAACACTCGAAAGGGGATTCAGTTCAGACTCGAAAACACAGAGAAACTCGAGAACACCAGAGACACAGCAAGAGCTGTTACTTGCAGGCAGGCGAACCCAGGACTCAGCAAAGAGGACAGGAAACAGGAAGCTTAAACACAGGCCAGAGTGGTCACGTGACATAATTATTCAAATGAGACAGGAGACAACTACTTTAACAACACACAGGTGAGGCCAGAGGCACAGAGGCAAAAGAGGGACAACTTTATTAACTAGCCTGATTACTCTGATGAGATCAATTACTCGAGAAACAGGTGAGGAGAGGGGCCCAGAAGGCACGGCAGCAGTGCACCGAGGCCTCAAAAACCTCCCTCAGGCGGCGAGCAGAGGGAAGTGCCACTGCAGCCGTTACAGTGGCCACTGGGGTAGCACTGCGTAGAAGCACTAGGACAGGCAAAATACACTGAAGACAGGCACTAAGGGAATGTACAAAGGGGATTAGTTGACTTTTGAATGAAATATTATAATGGTTGGATTCATAAAATTGGTTTGGAATGTTTGATTTATGGTGGCTTTTATTGTAGCATTGTGGCCAAGAGGATGTTGTGATGGTCAGTAACAGAGGGAAGGTAAGGCTATTGTTGAATGTGGAATTGGGGTTACATTCAGATGAGTTGATCACGGACAGCCCGGACAGAAAGGAGCTGTCTGGGTTGCCTCCTCCCTTCCGCTTCCTCCACTTCTGCTTCCTCCTCCTTCTCCTCCTCAGCTGGTCACCCTATGCTTGGTGGCAAGGGCTGTGCCCTCATGATGGCGGGGTTGTGGAGCATGCAGCAGACCATGACGAATCTTGAACCAGGTTCTGTTAAGTACTGCAGGGCTCCTCCAGAGTGGGCCAGGCAGCAGACGCCAATGGTCTGCTCTATCAGATTCCGTGTGGCAGTATGGCTTTCATTGATGCAAGTTGCCCACGTGTGCTTGGGTTGCGCACCGGAGTCATGAGCAGGTGGTCAGCAGATAGCCCTTGTCACCCAGTAGCCACCCTCTGGTTTGTCGTGGTGGCTCAAATAATGATGGGACAGTGGACTGCCACAGAATGAAGGCATCATGACTGCTGCCAGGATACCAAGCATTGACCTGCATGATGCACCGAGTATGGCCACAAACCAGCTGGACATTGAGGAGTGGAATCCCTTCCGGTTGCAGTACATCTCCGAATTCACATGCGGCGCCTGCAAAGTGACATACATGCAATGGCACCCTGCACCATGGGGAAGCCTGCTAGCCTGGCGAAGCCAGGTACTCACTCCGTCTGCTTCTCTTTGGCAAGGGAGAATGAAATGTATTCAGCTTTCTTTGCATACAGAGCCACACTCACCTCCCTTACACAGGAGTGAACAGAGAACTGGGAGATGTTGCAGATGTCGCCTGCTCCAGCCTGGAAGGAGCCCTGCGCGAAGAAGTTCAAGGCCACAGTCACCTTTACAGCCACTGGCAATGCCCTCCTCGCCCTGGACTGAAGCTGCAGGTCTGCCTGCAGCAGGTGGCACATTTCAGTGATCACCTCCTTAGTAAAACAGAGATGTCACAAGCACTGTTCCTCACTGAGGTTGAGGTATAAGAATTGCTCCCTGAAGACCCTGGGTGGATATGGCCTCCTGCTGAGAGCCCTTCTCCCCTTCCTCCGCCTACTTCTTCTAGCAGCTTATCCTGCTCTGTGTCGCCTCTGCTCATTCTCCCTGTCATGCTTCAGGCCAAGGGCAATGCAAACTACTGCATCCATGTCTGGGAGCAACTGGTCTGAGCAGACCCCTTGCAAGTCAGTACCAAGTCCTTGAGCACCTACTACATCACTCCTTGTAGACTTTAGACAACTTCAAAGAAGTCGAGAAAGCCTAAACACTTTTAAAACCTTAGCAACATCGAGAAGAAATCAATCAGCAACTAAGCTGTAAGTAGGTGATGATTCCTTTAAATAGCCCTGGTGGGGGGGGTCCTTCCTGCTGCTGAATGTGTGTTCAGCTGTGCGAAGTTAAGAGAGGGCGTTAGCTCCAGTGCTGAGGTCAAAAATGGCAGCGCTGGCGTCAAATCAGTGTTACACTCTGCATATGTTTGGTGCATGCTTCCAGCGCTGACGCTAACGCCCTTACCAAAATGGCTTCCAGCACAGCTTGCACCAGAAGTGCACGCGCGCTGCTCGGACACCATATTCAGCCAATTCAGCACCCGGAGCACCCAAAGAATGGGCACTACACAACCAAATTTTTAGCCTATTGTGTTATCTACAGCACAAAAGCAAAAATACAATAGTGATGTGCTCTAGGGCTCTGTCAAGCTTGTAGCCAGGAAAATCATGAGAAAGTAAAGGTCACTAAGATCCATTTTATCAAGAAGTCTGAAGCTGATCATTGTGTTCAAATCATAGTGTGCTGATCATAGTGTGCTGATCATAGTGTGCTGATCATTGCCCGCTCATGTCTGCTCGTACATTAAATTTAAAATCCTCATCCTGGTCTTCAAGTACCTTCACAGCCTTGTCCCTGCTGCGCCATCCGGTCGTCTGACTAAGATTGCCAATTCTAGTTGGACGTGTTCTTGGAGGTTTCATCACATGACCTGCCGCCTCCAGCTGCCCCACTGTCAAACAGCCTTTCTTCCCCTCTCCAATATTTTTCTAACTAATACAAAACTGTTCCATTAAAAAAATACACGGGGTGAAATTCAGTTAAGCTCAAAGACGGGTACGGGGATCGCAATGTGTGATCTGCCTCCACCCATTGAAAGGAGTTCGGGCAGCATGTAAAATTCGTGCTGCCTGCTACTTTGCACGATTACGGCGCACAGCCCAGCGCTGAACGTGCTGCTGACAGGCTGTGCGCTCAGCAGGGGGCCGAAGTTTGCAATGTTCGCGTGAGGCTAGCTTTACTTAAAGCGGAAAAGGTGGCGCATAACCGACGCCAGCAGACCTTAACCAGCGGGGGACAGGCTCACCTGCATCACCTCACCCTCATGGAGGAGACGGTGCTGACCATTCCTGGCTGGGGCATGGCTGAGCCCGTGGCCAGTGGCGGGGCTGAAAGAGTACAAGATGCCGGTATCCTCATACGTTATCCTCCTTCTCACATCCCACTTCCCCCTCATCCCACAATCTCTTCTGATTTACAAGCTTGCACATGGTGTAAGTATGCACCTCTTGTTTCCCACCCACCCCCTTCATCACAACCCTACCCTTGTGCTTTCCTCACACCCAAGAAACCCAGCCTGCCCAGCCAGTGGTTGAACAAGAAAAGGGAGAGGAGAGTGAAGAAGAAGAAACATGGTCACTCGATTTCACACTCCCAGCCACCAGCTCCTCGAGGTCGTCCTGCAAGGCCATCTACAGTCTCCCCCACTGAAAGCCAGTAGCCTTCCAACAGCCATGCTGCAGCCACTGGGGTAGCACTAAGATAGGCAAAGGCACGCGCAAGATAGTCACTAAGAGAATGCACAAGGGTGATTAGTTGATTTTTTTGATGGATTATTAGATGCATATATGGATAAAGTTGGTTTGGAAAGTTTGCTTTGTGGTGGCTTATATTTCAGCATTGTGGCCAAGAGGACGCTGTGATGGTCAGTAACAGAGGGAAGGGAAGGTGTGGAATGAATGTTGAAAGGGGAATTGGGCTTGTGTTCACTGGTACTGCAGGCGGATGATTCGATCCTGGATATCCTGGCCAGAAAGGGGCTCTCTGTGCTGCCTCTTTAGTTTCGCTTCCTCTTCCTCCTCCTCCTCCTCTTCTGCTTCCTCAACTTCTGCTTCCTCCTCCTCCTCCTCCTCCTCCTCCCTCTGCGAGCAGCTTGTTCTCTTTGCTGCCTCTGCTCCATCTCCATGTCATGCTGCAACCCAAGGGGGACTGCAACTACTGGGAGGGCTGGGAGCAAGTGGTGTTCTCAGAGGGCTTCCTTTAAGAGCCAAAGCCTTGCAAATGTCCAGCAGCACTCCTTGCCCTCCCTGCACACTTCAACAACATTTTAAATATCTTACACCAAGCCACTACTTAAACAAACTGTAAAGGAACCAGAACAAAAGCAAATTCAAAACTTACCTCAAAGTTGCTTGTGTCCCTCTAAGTAGCACTGGTGGGGGATCCGTCGTGCAGCTGACATCACGATCTACCTCATTACCATATTTCTAGCGAACGCAGGCAACGGCCGCGCTGCCGACCTGCCCAAAATGGCGGCCGCCGCGGGCTGCGCCGGAAGTAGGCAGAAGCGAGGCAGCCGCCATTTTTTTTGATGAAACCAGCCTTAACAGCCAGCGCTAAAGTGCCGAATTTCACGGCCACAATTTTTAAAGCACCTACAATCTTTCTCCTGGGCTGCTTGCAGCAGTGTCCCGAAGATTAATGTTTAATTCCTGGAGACTTCAGGACAATCCTGGAGGGTTAACAACCGTACCTTTGACTCTGGCCTTCTGTACACACCTCTGATAACAGAGCTTGCAGCTGCGTGAGCTCCATTTTCTTAAAGTTCTATCTAAACCCCTGTCTTTCCACTCTCTCACCACCTTTACAAACATTCTCAAGGTCCATATTTTTGACCAAACTTTCATTAACTCTTCTACCATCAGTTCCTTTATTCCTTTCATCTACTTTTTTCCTCTATCCTGATGTAAAACGTCTAGATTTTTTTCCACGTTAAAGTTACTGTATAATAACAACGACTTGCATTTATATAGCGCCTTCAACATAGTAACATCTCCCAAGGTGCTTCACAGGAGCGTTAGCAAACAAAATTTGACACCGAGCCACATAAGGAGATATTGGGACAGGTGACCAAAAGCCTGGTCACAGAGGTAGGATGTAAGGAGCGTCTTAAAGGAGGAGAGAGAGGTAGAGAGGCGGAGAGGTTTAGGGAGTGAATCCCAAAGTTTAAGGCCGGGGCAGCTGAAGGCACGGCCACCGATATATAAATGCAAGTTATTGTTTTTAATGCATTGCTTTTATTCAGGTAGGCCGAGGACAGTTTGCGTAAATGAATGTGCTTACAATCTGAAATTTCTGCCTTTTATTTCTGCCTTGCGGAGACGATGTACCCCAGGTCCAACATTTAACCCTGATTGTGGCAAATTTACAGACTGGAAATTGCATGGGACTTTGAGTGCACCTTAAGCTTATAAGATAGCGGAAGATATTACGCACAAAGCCAAATTTCATAGTTTAAAACACTTAATCCAATTTATTTAAGCTCGAATAATGCACTGAAATGAAGATATTAATACAAGCAACATTTTAATATACATCAATTACAGAGAATCCATTAGCGCTTCCTGCACTCACAATTTCTTCTTGAATGAAACACTGTCTTGGAACATTCTATGACTGTATCAATCCTTGCCCTGAGCAGCCTTTAGAAATCCATTTAGAATTAAAGGACACAGAAAGGTCACCCTCTGAATCCCTCTTAATTCTTTTGCAGTAGGATATAAATTCTTTGATGTAGAAAACAATCACATTGATGTATTAACGTAGACATCCTGGCCCCGAAATGTTGTTTTTACATAGAAACATAGAAGATAGGAGCAGGAGTAGGCCATTTGGCCCCTCGAGCCTGCTCTGCCATTTAATGAGATCATGGCTGATCATCCAAATTCAGTACCCTGTCCCTGCTTTTTCCCCATATCCCTTGATCCCTTTAGCCTTAAGAAATATATCTAACTCCTTCTTGAATATATTTAGTGAATTGGCCTCAACTGCATTCTGTGGTAGAGAATTCCACAGGTTCACCACTCTCTGGGTGAAGAAATTCCTCCTCATCTCTGTCCTAAATGGCTTACCCCTTATCTTTAGACTGTGACCCCTGGTTCTGGACTCCCCCGCCATTGGGAACATCCTTCCTGCATCTAGTCTGTCTAGTCCTGTTAGAATTTTATAAGTTTCAATGAGATCCCCTCTCATGCTTCTAAACTCCAGCGAGTATAAGCCCAATCGACCCAATCTCTCCTCATGTGTCATTCCTGCCATCCCAGGTATCAGTCTGGTGAATCTTCGCTGCACTCCCTCCATGGCAAGAACAACCTTCCTCAGATAAGGCGACCAAAACTGCACACAATACTCAAGGTGTGGTCTCACCAAGGCCCTGTACAACTGCAGCAAGACATCCTTGCTCCTGTACTCGAATCCTCTCGCTACGAAGGCCAACATACCATTTGCCTTCTTAACCGCCTGCTGCACCTGCATGCTTACCTTCAGCGACTGGTGCACAAGGACACCCAGGTCTCGTTGCACTTCCCCTTCTCCCAATCTATTGCCGTTCAGATAATAATCTGCCTTCCTGTTTTTGCCACCAAAGTGGATAACCTCGCATTTATCCACATTATACTGCATCTGCCATGCATCTGCCCAATCACCCAACCTGTCAAAATCATACTGGAGTTTCTCTGCATCCTCCTCACAGCACACATGCCCACCCAGCTTTGTGTTGTCTGCAAACTTGGAGATATTACATCTAGTTCCCTCGTCTAGATCATTAATATATATTGTGAATAGCCGGGGTCCAAGGACCGATCCCTGCGGAACCCCACTTGTCACTGCTGCCACTCGGAAAAAGACCCGTTTATTCCAACTTTTTGCTTCCTGTCTGCCAACCAGTTCTCTATCCAAGTCAGTACTTTACCCCCAATCCCATGTGCTTTAACGTTACATGCTAATCTCTTATGCGGGACCTTATCGAAAGCCTTCTGAAAGTCCAAATACACCACATCCACTGGTTCTCCCTTATCTGTTTTACCAGTTATATCCTCAAAAAATTCCAGTAGATTAGTCAAGCACGATTTACCTTTTGGCAGGAATTTAGTGCAAATTTGGGGCAAGTACTTTTTATTGGTAACAAGTTGGAACAGAAGCCATTTCCATCGTTTCTTTTCCTCAAGATCAGTTCTCCTAAATTTCCACGTGCTTTTTGGCCATTTCCATGACTGATTTGACAAGTTGCCAGCCAACTAATGAGCATATCTTATAATGCAGGAACATAGGAACAGGAGAACTTCTTAGAAGAAGGCCACTGTCTCTGCAGCCCCGAATTTCCTAGTTTTACATTCACAATGCTCTAGGAGATAGAATGAGAATTACTAGGCACATCTGTTGGCAGGATCATCTGAGGACGCGAGGAGACTATGGGCTAGAAATTCGTGGCCTGAGCACCACTCCGTAGCGCCAGTAAATGGCGCTAAAACGCTGGCTGCCGCACTTTCATGAGCTGCTGGCGGGCCCCGCGGCGGCTGCCGTTTTGGTCCTTACCTTTGCACTGCTGGTAACTGGCAGTGCCATGCTGTACAAAATGGCAGCGTTGTGATGTCAATCGGCGTGCAACACTGGCTTAACGTCACAAACGTGAACTTCGACCCTAGCGCTGGGTCCTAAGCACGCCAGGTAAACCTACTGTGCAAGCAGGCTGACAGTGACGATGTCAGCTCCTCTTACAGGGACACACACATCTTTCAGGTAAGCTTGTATTTAAGCTTCTGGAGTGCATTTTTTTGATTTTATTGAAGTAGTGGCTTGCTGCAATAGATGACAAAAGTTTTTAAGTGTGTAGGGAATGCTGCTGGATGCTTGCACGGGCTCAGTTGGTAAATGAAGGCCTTTGAGAAGACAGAAAATGCTGCAAATACTCAGCAGGTCAGGCAACATCTGTGGAGAGCGAAACCGAGTTCACATCTCAGGTCGAGATGCTGCCTCACCTGCTGAGTATTTCCAGCATTTTATACTGGCATTTCAGATTTACAGCATCTGCTCGCAGAGGGGAGAGGAAGACACAGAAGAGGCGGAATCAGAGAGAAGGATGCATCCCAGACAGCCCCTTGTGGCCGGGATATCCGGGATGGAATCACAACCCCAATTCCCTTTTCAACATTAGTCCCACACCTTACCTTCCCTCTGTTACTGACCATCACAATATCCTCTTGGCCACGATGCTGAAATAAAAGCCATCACAAAGCAAACTTTCCAATCCAACTATACACACCTTTCCTTCCAATGTGACATCAAGAAATCAACTCATCACCTGTATGCATTCTCTTAGTGACTGTCTCGTGTGTGCCTTTGCCTATCCTACTGATGTCATGCAGTGCTACCCCAGTGGCTGCAGCATAGCTGGTGGAAGGCTGCTGACTTTCAGTGGGGGGAGACTGCAAATGGCCTTGCTGGTTGACCTTGAGAAACTGGGAGTGTCAAATCAATCTTCTTCTTCTTGTTCTTCTTCACTCTCCTCTCCCTCTTCTTGGTCACCCACTGGCTGGGCAAGCTGCATTTCTTGGGTGAAATGAGGAAGGAACAAGGGTGGAGTTGTGGTGACGGGAGGGCAGGAAAGCATGAGGTGCGTGCCAGAGGGAGGGTAACAAGGGTAACAGCATCTTGTATCCTTTCAGCCCCGCCACTAGCCAAGGGCTCAGCCATGCCCCTGCCAAGAATGGCCAGCACTGTCTCCTCCAAGGGGGTGAGGTGAGGCTAGGAATGGGAGATGTGCTTCGTGATTGGTGCAGATTGTTGGTAGGTGAGTGATTGGGGGTCGTGCATTGAGCAGTGTGTGAGACTAGTGGTGCAGTTGGTAGGAGACGGCTTTTGAAGATGCATTCACTGATCTTGACCAGTGGTCCGAGGTCATGAAGCTTCTTTGGGCACTGGAGCCGGGTGGTGGGGGTGACAATGACGGCCTCGGTGATGTACTCCCACATCCTTCTTCCTGGCCCCTGTGGGTAGAGGGCTGCTCTTGCAGTGTTGACCCCCTGCACTAAGCTGGAGTGCTGCATGCGAGACCCTGGGTGCCCCTTCCCATGCTTGCTCGCTGAGCCATTTTTGTTAGTGCTGAAGCATTTTCCCATTTTTTGAGGTTAGGAAGGGAATTCAGCTTTAAGAGCTGAATATTGAAATTTAGGACTTCTTTTTAATGTAAATTTTCTTTTGAAAGGTAGAAAGGGCTTAAAATGGCATTGTTATACTGAGTTTTAATTTGTATTACTTCTGAGTGTGTGGCACCTTTTATTCACAAGCCTTTTCAAAGCCCACAATTCCTTGCAAGCTCCAGAGCCTCGCTTCTGGAGGCTGTGCAAAGCTCAAACGCCACACCTGGACAAGAACTTCGGTTTGAATGCCTCCACTAACGCCACCAGGACGGTGTTGCATGGAAGGTAAGTGCTGCGCCATTAATCTCCAGACGAATTTTGTCCTGTTAGCGTTGTGGCTATTTTCAGCGGCCGTTAACTTACTGGCAACTTTCCTGGCGAACACGAATTTCTCTCCCTTTGAGCCTAAAGACTGCTAAAAGTTTGAGAAGTTATCACTGCAGGTGGGAACTGTAGTGTATGTGCTTTAAGTCAGAACTACTTTTTACAGCTCCTGTATACTGTAGTACCGGCAGTAACCACACCGGTATATAAGCTGTGCGCATGCCTCTGTACCCCAGTCTAGAGATGACCCACCTCCAGTAAAGACCTGTTGTTTGTTTATGTACCGCATCTGTGTAATTATTTATCCATTGAACCACGGATCTAACAGTGGCGACGAGTGTTGATGCGAATCTACCTGCAACATAAAAAAAAATAGTTGAGTCCAGGAACACGGGCGTCGACCGCGAGCAACCGCCCAGCAGTCAGGCAGAGATCCAACTTCGCTGGGGAGGCTGTGGAGAGCCGGGCTTGGTTCCCCAGCCACAGCGAGCAGTAAGAGACCGACGACAGGTCCAGAGCAGACCCTTCCCGAGCAGCGGCGGCTGGAGCCGACCGATGGCAGAGAGAGAGAGCCGGGCAGCGTCGACGGGGTAAGAAAGAGGGTGAAGAGAGCAGAGCGCAGCCGGGGATTGATCACCGAGCGGCGTCGAGGAAAAAGATACTGCAAACCGGAGAGAGAGAGGGTAAGAAACAGCCGGGTTCTAGACTGAGCGGCGTCGATAAATATCAAGAGAAGAACGCGCAGAGCACAGCCAGGGATCACGGGCTGATCAGGGTCCACCGGGTGAAGCAAGGGGAGACGCCATTGAGCTGTGGAGAAGCAGGGAGAGCGCGGGAGGTGCCATTGAGCCGCGGAGAAGCAGGGAGAGCACGGGAGGCGCCATTGAGCCGCGAAGAGGGAAGAGCGCGGGAGACGCCATTTTGCAAAGCCGCAGCGGAGAAGACGGGTGAGCGCGAGAAGGAAGGAAAGCGCGGGAGATGCCATTTTGTGCCAGCGGAGAAGAAGAGGAAGCGCGGGAGGCACCATTGGTGATAGTTAACGCACAACCAAGGATGCCGAAGAGTAGCAGTGTCTCTACGTTCGACAATGAAGTCGAAGATTGGGCGACATATGTGGAACGTATTGAGGTGTACTGCAGGGCGAATGAAGTGCCAGATGCTAATAAAGCACTGGTTCTGTTAAATTCCATGGGTGCAAAAACTCATGGGTTACTGCGAAATCTAATAACCCCAGAGAAGCCGGTAAACAAGGATTTTGGAAGCATAGTAGAAATCCTACAGGACCACGTAAGTCCCACACCGCTGCTGATAGCAGAACGATTTAAGTTCCATAAAAGGAACCAACACAAAGACAAAAGCAATGCTGAGTACCTAACGGAACTGCGCAAGCTATCGAAATACTGCCAGTTTGGAGCGGGACTAGCAGACACATTAAGGGACAAGTTTGTGTGTGGGCTACAAAGTGAAGGAACCCAGAAACGGCTTCTATCAGAAAAGGACCTTACGCTGGACAAAGCTTTCAATATGGCAGTATCACACGAAGCAGCCGCATGGGGCGCTGCAGAGATACAACGGAGACCGCAAGAATACGGCACCAACGAAATGACCTATGGAACAGGGAAGTGCTATCGCTGCGGCAGAACAACACATGACCAGAAAGATTGTTGGTTCAAGGACCAAGTGTGCAGACAGTTTGGGAAAGCAGGACACATAGCAAGAGTCTGCAGGCCTGGGAAGAAAACCAACAGTAAGAAATCTCCACAGGAGAAGTACAAAAAGGTACACCAGGTGATGGACAGTGGTTCAGACGAACAGAAAAGTGTTCAGACTCCGGAAGCAAGGAGCTGGGTTGTCTGAAACTACATAATGTAACCGAAATAGAGGATCACCAGACTATCTGGGTTACACTCAAGATAGACGGAGTCCAAGTGGAAATGGAATTAGACATAGGGTCAGCTCTAACAGTCATAAATCAAAGAGACTACAAGCGGCTATTTTCATACATACCCTTGAAAGCTACAGAGATTGTCTTGAAGATGTATACGGGGCAAAAAGTCTACCCCAAAGGAAAAATAAGGGTGAAAGTGACGTATAAAGGTCAGGAAATACCTAAAATGGATATATATGTATTGCCAAATGGAGGACCACCACTGCTAGGACGTGAGTGGATCCGGAAGATACATTTAGATTGGCATTCCATACAGGCACTGAAGGTGGAGGCCAAAAAGGATGAAGACGTCACACTTGGAAGACTGTCAAAAATGCTAACTGACGCAAAAGAAGTGTTCCACGAGGGACGAGGAACACTAAAAGGAATAACAGCAACAATTAAAATAGAGGATAATGCAAGCCCAAAGTTTCTGAAGGCCAGACCAGTGCCTTATGCGATCAGACCAGCGGTTGAAGCAGAGCTGGAAGGGTTGGAACGTTCAGGAGTACTGTCCAAAGTGGACTGGAGCGAGTGGGCTACACCCATCATCCCTGTAATGAAGAGGTCATTGAGTAATACGCCTGGGGAACCAAAGAAGGTCCGCATCTGTGGGGATTTTAAGGTGACAGTGAACCCAGTCCTTCACACGGTGCAATATCCGCTTCCACGAATTGAGGATATTTTCGCCTCGCTATCTGGTGGTAAACGCTTCACCAAAATTGATCTAGCCCAGGCGTACTTGCAAATGGAGGTAGAAGAAGCTTCGAAACATTACCTTACGATCAACACCCATAAAGGTCTCTATCAATACAACCGGCTGGTGTTTGGAGTAGCCTCGGCTCCGGCTATCTGGCAAAGGGCGATGGATCAGGTCCTGCAAGGGATTCCAGGGACCCAGTGTTATTTGGATGACATCTTGGTCACGGGCGAAAATGACGGTGATCACCTCGCTAACTTGGAGAAGGTGCTCGCCAGATTAAAGGAATATGGGCTACGAGCTAATCGCCACAAGTGCGAGTTTTTCCAGAAACAGATCTCGTATTGCGGCCACGTCATCGATGAAGAGGGGTTACATAAGTCCCCTGACAAGATTGAGGCAGTAGTCAAGGCTCCAGCACCGGAAAATGTGTCACATCTGAGGTCGTTCCTCGGGCTGGTAAACTATTACCAGAAGTTCTTACCAAATATGTCTACGGTACTACACCCACTGAACACCCTACTGCACACAGTGGTACCATGGAAGTGGGATGACGAACGTAGACGAGCTTTCCAGAAGTGTAAAGAATTGATCACATCAAAAGAGATGTTGGCCCATTTCAACCCAGCACTACCAATTCTTTTGGCATGTGATGCATCACCCTACGGCATTGGAGCGGTGCTGTCGCACAAATTCCCAGACGGGTTGGAGAGGCCAATGGCCTTTGCGTCTCGGTCACTAACCTCAGCCGAGCGCAACTACGCCCAGATTGACAGGGAGGCCCTCAGCCTAGTATGGGGAGTAAAAAAATTCAACCATTATCTGCATGGGCAGAAGTTCACCTTGCTGACTGACCACCAACCACTTGCCTTCATCTTTAATCCTAAGAAGGGCATGCCAGTAATGACTGCACAGCGGTTACAAAGATGGTCCCTGTTTCTAGGGGCGAATCAATATGAAATAGAATATAAAGGCACGAAACAGCATGGGAACGCTGATGGGCTATCGCGCCTGCCACTGCCTATGGTGGAGGAAGCACCAGCAATGGACCCTATCGAAATATTTTATTCGTCGATAATTGAACGATTGCCAGTAACAAACGCGGATATAGAGAAGGAGACCCGCAATGATCCGACGCTGTCACGGGTATATGAATTGACGGTGAGGGGATGGCCAACACATGGCGACTCACTGTTGCCAGCATTCTCATCCAGAAGAGAACAACTGTCAGTATGCCAGGGGACAGTGATGTGTGGATCCAGAGTGGTGATTCCACCCAAGTTAAGGGAGAGAGTGCTAAAGGAGCTACATGAAGGTCATCTGGGGGGAGTGAAAATGAAAAGCCTTGCTAGGGCTTATGTGTGGTGGCCGGGAATCGATCAACAAATCGAAGACCTAACTAAGAGCTGCTTAGGATGCCAGAAGGTCCAAAATGCACCACCACATGCCCCTCTACACCCATGGGAGTGGCCCTCCTCTCCATGGCAACGGGTGCACATTGATTTCGCTGGTCCATTCATGGACTCAATGTTCTTAATAGCAGTGGATGCTCATTCAAAGTGGCCTGAGGTGATAAAGATGTCTTCAACCACTACAGAGAAAACGATTGCAGTCCTACGGACCATATTTGCCAGAAACGGTTTGCCAGAGCAGATCTGCTCTGATAATGGACCACAGTTTGTGTCCGACGAGTTCCAAAAATTCATGAAAAGGAATGGGTAAGGCATTACACATCCGCCCCGTATCATCCAGCCACCAATGGATTGGCTGAGAGGTTTGTACAAACCTTTAAGAAGGCGATAAAGGCCATGTGCGACGAGGAAATTCCACTACAGCATAAGATGGACAATTTCTTATTAGCCTACCGAAACGCGATACATGCAGTTACCAACCAGACCCCGGCCATGATGTTCTTTAACCAAAGGTTGAGATCTCGTCTGGACTTGCTCAGGCCAAATATGCGAAGAAATGTTGAGGACAAACAATTCCAGCACATCAACGAGAAGCTGACAAGGAGCTTCAATGTAGGGCAACCAGTCTTGGCCCGTGACTATCGAACAGAGAAGTGGCAACCCGGAACGATATGTACAAGGCAGGGGCCATTAATGTGCACAGTGGGTGTCGGGGAGAACATTGTGAGACGCCACGTCGATCAGATCTTAGCGTCACAGGAACGCGTCAAACCCATGTCTCGAGTACCTGGGGATGAACCCGACATACCGGTAGCATCTACTTCAGACCCAGTAGCAGCGGAACCCGATGAACTACCCGATGAAAAGGGGTCAGAATCGCCTCTGCACCAAGAACAAGAACCTCCGGAAAGGCGCTACCCCGAAAGGGTCAGGAAGCCGCCCCAAAGACTGAATCTATAAATGGACTTTTGTTATTAAATGTACATGTAAAAATGTAATTGTTATTTGAATATTAAGGGGGTATTATTAATCTAAAAAGGGAGGAATTGTAGTGTATGTGCTTTAAGTCAGAACTACTTTTTACAGCTCCTGTATACTGTAGTACCGGCAGTAAACACACCGGTATATAAGCTGTGCGCATGCCTCTGTACCCCAGTCTAGAGATGAACCTCCTCCAGTAAAGAACTGTTGTTTGTTTATGTACTGCATCCATGTAATTATTTATCCACTGAACCACGGATCTAACAGGAACAGTTGCTTCTTTTTATGCACACACACACATACACACAAATGATGGTAGTGAAATGTGAATGATAACAATGTTGGATTTGTTGCATATTTTGACCACAGATAGGGTGACCCAGATTAAAAATACTGGGTACTTGGGCTTGAGGAGTTAATGGTAAGGAAGAGTAAGTGCCAGGTCAGCAGGATGTGATTTGGTTTCTGACTGTAAGTCACGTGATGCATAGCACTGCTTCATAAAAAGTGGTTGTTCCAATATCAGCTTTAGGATGCTCTGGGGGTAATAATATTAGGAATGTATATCATCACATTACTGAAAAATCAATACTCATGGCATCACTGTTTGGGGGAGAGCTAAATGACAGAGAGACTTGACTCGCTGCTGTTTTAATGCAGCATTTTTCAAAGTCTGCAGTTAAACGGATGTGAATCAGCTCCGTATCTGTCGGCTTCAACTGCTGAAGGGTCCAGATAAGCAAATGAGAAGGCTTCCACTAGAGAGAAGATGCATGTGCTACAGGTAAGACTGTTATGTTACAGGTAAGACAGCCTCGTCACAGGTAACAGGAACGACAACGACTTGCATTTATATGGCGCCTTCAACAAAGGAAAACATCTCAAGGTAAGTCAAAAAACATACGTCAACCCAAAGAATGAAAGGTCAGGTGGGGTGAGCAAAAGCTTGGTCAAAGAAGTGGGTTTTATGGAGGGTTTTAAATGAGGAGAGGTGGAGGGGTTTGGGGAGAAATTTCCAGACCTGGGGACTTAGGTGACTGAAGGACGCCAAATGATGGGGTGATGGGAGGGAGAACACACAAGAGGTTGGAGTAAGAGGATTAGTGAGTTTGGGGGAGAAGTATTGTAGGGTTTGAGGAGGCTACAGATATAGGGAGGAGCAAGCATGAGAATGTTACATTTGAGAGTCCTGATTTTAACTCTGGGTGGGAATCGGGCAACGGCCGAGGTGAGTGGCAACTCCCCCTGACCTCAGCAGAAAGAGGCTCGGGCTATTTTAATTCCTGGGCCTCATCTGCACGTCCCTGGTTAGTTAGCCATCCGAAACCAGTGGAGAGTGACACCTGGCTAGCATACTGGTTGGGGGAGGGAAGCGTAAAGTTGGGTTGCAGGAAGCCGCCCGTGGGGTCCCCAGCACTCAGGTAAATCGCGGAAGTGGGTTTCGGTAGGGTCTCGCGATCATTCCTTGTGTAGATTTCAAAAAAACCCTGTACAATAGCAAAATGCTGGAAGCCGGTTTGGCCCAGTGGTAGGGGCATGAGACAGTTAAACCTAGAAGCACAGACGCACCTGTGAGTTTTAATTTAACTTTGGAAAAGGCATTTACTTTGGACAATGAGCATCTCGATAGGTGATTTAACGGTGAATAGGTAATTTAACTTTGAACAATGAGACTTCGTGTTTTAATGGGTTTCGATGGATCTTCAATGGATAAGACAATGATACCAGTTTCGCTGGAACAATTGACTTCCTGGCCTCAATGGAAAACACTTTAACCTTGGGCAAAACATCAGCAGTAAGACTAAATCACATTAAATATGTACAACAGGGGGAGAGACCAGATAAGGAATTATCTTCCATCCCTCAGCCCTGTTCATATCCTGTGGTTTGGATTACTAGGTGTGTATTGGAAAACAAGAGTTGGGGGAAGACCCAGACTCGAAAAGGCACGACGGAAGAGCTGTAAAAAGGAACCACACCACAGCTCTCTCTCTCTTTCTCTCGGAAGCTAGCTCTGACTACAGCAACTGCCAGGTGTAAGAAGGAAGGGAAGACGGTCATCTCCAGCCCCCAGCCTGCAATCGACGTCGGCCACGACCAGCCGGACGGGTGATTGTAAGTATCAGTTGACTCTACAAGGGGTTTGCGCTGTGTAGGCAGCTGCAGTCAGATAAAGGAGGACGGGGACAGGTCATCTCCGATCCACAACGGTAACGACCGGCCGTATGGGTGATTGTAAGTTTCAGCCAAATCTCAACAGGTTTTTGTCTGTGTTTTGTTGGTTTTAATAAACTAACAGTTTTGGGTTGAACCTAAACCTTTGTGTCGTCTACCATTTTGTTCCTGTGAAACCCAGAGTCAAAGAACCCTTGTAAGGACGAGGAAACCAAACACCTTACATTTGCTCCTCCTAACCCTACAAGGAAAGTTTAAAAATTGTTGGTCTTCCGCTAGCTTCCCAACCCTTCTTCCCGTTAGCTTCCCATAGCGGGAAAGTCACAACGTCTTCTTCGCTCAGGCCACTGGTTAAAATTGCAGTCTGGCTCTGATGATGCCATCGACGGGTAAGTCTCCCAACCGACTTCAGCTGCCTGCTCAGTTTCTGTCGGGTGGGCAGGCTTAAATCGCCCCTGAGGTGTTTGGGGTTGGGATCCAATGTAGGTCAGTGGATGCGATGGGCAAGCAGGGCTTGGAGTGAGATAGGATATGGGCATCAGAGTTTTGGATGAGCTGAAGTTTACCGAGCGTGTAGGATGGAGTCCGGCCACAAGAGCATTGGAGTAATCGGGTGCGGAGGTGACAAATGCACAAATGAGGGTTCCAGCAGCAGATGAGCTAAGCTGGGGTGGAGACAGACAATGCTATTGAGGTGGAAGTAGGCAGTCATTGTGATGGAGAGTATATGGGAGTCAGAAGCTCAGCTCAAATTTGAACAGAACACCAAAATTGTTAACAGCTTAGTCACGAGATAGATACTATGCTATATAGTTCAGTTGTGTTACAGGTTAGATGGTTTTTTTACAGGTAGAATGCTGTGTTACATGTTATGCATAGGAAACTGTGCTACAGGTAGGATGATTGTGTCATACATAAGATGTGTTTTATAGATTGATCAGCTATGTTACAAATAAACAATGCTGTTGAAAATAAACACTGTATATAACAGGTGCATTGCAACTGAATCAGCCCTCAATCTATACCAAACTCAAAATCTTCTTCTCTTCTTCTTAGGCAGTCCCTCGGAACTGAGGATGACTTGCTTCCACACTAAAAGTGAGTTTTCAGGTGACTGATGAGTCCAATGCCGGACCTACAGTCTCTGTCACAGGTGGGGCAGACGATGGTTGAAGGGGCGGGTGGGTGGGGTGCTTGGGTTGACATGCGCTCCTTCTGCTGTTTGCGCTTGGCTTCTGCTTGCTCCCGGCGAAGAGACTCGAGGTGTTCGGCACATTCCCAGATGTTTCTCCTCCACTTTGAGCGGTCTTGGGCCAGGGATTCCCAGGTGTCGGTGGGGATGTTGCATTTTTTCAAGGAGGCTTTGAGGGTGTCCTTGAAGCGTTTCCTCTGCCCACCTGGGGCTCTCCTGCCATGTCGGTGCTCCGAGTAGAGCGCTTGTTTTGGGAGTCTCGTATTGGGCATGCGGACGATGTGGCCCGTCCATCGGAGCTGATCAAGCTTGGTCAAACCTTCGATGCTGGGGATGTTGGCCTGAGTGAGAACACTGATGTTGGTGCGCCTATCCTGCCAATGGATTTGCAGGATCTTGCGGAGGCAGCATTGGTGGTACCTCTCCAGTGCTTTGAAGTGCCTGCTGTACATGGTCCATATCTCTGAAGCATACAGCAGGGCGGGTATCTCTACTGCTCTGTGGACCATGAGCTTGGTGCTGGGTTTGAGGTCCTGGTCTTCAAACACTCTCTTCATCAGGTGACCGAAGGCTGCACTGGCACACTGAAGGCGGTGTTGGACTTCGCCATTGATACCTGCCCTTGTTGACAGTAGCCACCCGAGGTATAGAAAGTTCACGTTGTCCAAGGCCTCATCGTGGATTTTGATAATTGGTGGGCAGTACTGTGTGGCGGTGTCAGGTTGGTAGAGCACCTTTGTCTTTCGGATGTTTAGTGTAAGGCCCATTATCTCGTACGCTTCGGTGAAGGTGTTGATGATGGTTTGGAGTTTGACCTGCAAGTGTGCGCAGACACAAGCGTCATCTGCATACTGTAATTCGATGACATAGGATGGGACAACCTTGGATCTGGACTACAGGTGACGGTGGTTGAACAGTTTCCCGTTTGTTTTTTTACAGGTAGAATGTTGTGTTACATGTTATGCATAGGAAAACTGTGCTACAGGTAGGATGACTGTGTCATACGTAAGATGTGTTATATAGATTGATCAGCTGTGTTACAGATAAACAATGCTGCTGAAAAGAGACACTGTGTATAACAGGTGCTTTGCAACTGAATCAGCCCTCAATCTATACCAAACTCAAGATAACTGTTCAAGGACCACAGTCCATCCCACGCAGTCCCGTACCTCATTAATCAGTTTCAAATAGATACTTTACTGTGCATAAATGTGGATAATCAGGAACACATAAGGCAGATTAATTGTTATAGTTTCTGTTGCACATCTGTTGGGATATGGCTGGAACATGGTTGGGTTCCTAACATCTGTCCTAATTGTTTCTATCACCAGTTTTAGCCAAAACCTTTTGTTCTAGAGAACTGGCATAGTTTCACACCATTTTAATATCTTCTATACTTCTAGATGCCTGCCCCCCGTCTTTTTTTTTAAATAGGAGCAGGAGTAGGCCATTTGGCCATTCGAGCCTGCTCTGCCATTCAAGAATATATTGGCTGATCTTCTACTTCAACTCCACTTTCCTGCACTATCCCCAAATCCCTTGATTCCCTTACTATTCAAAAATCTATCGACCTCGGTCTTGAATATACTCAACGACTGACTCTCCACAGCCGTCTGGGGTAGAGAATTCCAAAGATTCACCACCCTCTGAGTGAAGAAATTTTTCCTCATCTCAGTCCTAAATGGCCAACCCCTTATTCTGAGACTGTGACCCCTGGTTCTAGACTCACCATCCAGGCGAAACATCCTCCCTGCATCTACCCTGCCAAGCCCTGTAAGAATTTTGTATGCTTCAATGAGATCACCTCTCATTCTTCTAAACTCGAAAATAGTGGCCTAGTCTACTCAATCTCTCCTCATAGGACAATCCCCGCATTTCAGGAATCAGTTTGGTGAACCTTCATTGCACTCCCTCTATGGCAAATATATCCTTCCTTAGGTAAGGAGACCAAAACTGTACACAATACTCCAGGTGTGATCTCACCAGGGCCCTATTAACATCTTTACTCTTATACTCAAATCCTCTTGTAATAAAGGCCAACATACCATGCCTTCTCAGTTATCTCCTTTCAAGACCCAAGAGCATCAGCTTTTTCTAGTCTTTCATTGGAGTTTAATGTTCTGACTCTAGGGATCAGCCTCGTGTGTCTTCCCTGCACTGCCTCCATGGCTTGAATGTTAGACTAGGCCAAGGCTTGGCATGAAGCCTGCTCTTTTAATTAGCAAGCCGCCATGTACAATTGTTTTGATCTTCATTTCTGGCACCTTGGGGTTTGCTCCCAATCATCACAAGTTCATTGTTACAATCTTACAAGTAAGACAACTTTGATAGCCCAACCTACTCTCATCTCCCACATACTTGCATGGTGTGATATCTCTGAACCCTGTGACACATGCACCTTCACATTAACAGTAACTGATTTCAAGAACTAGCCCTATCCCGAACTCAAGCCCCGCTATGGTGACCCCTCTTTTCCAATAACCTGGTAAGTTTTCTACATACAGTATACACAATCAGCAGGCCTAATGAAATTCAAACACTATTACGTTAAGGAGAACTCAAAGCAGATCTTAATAATTGCAATTTATTTCCCCCTTTCAGTAACCTCGCCATGCCTGGAATTGCTTTAAACATCCGGAGAATTATTTATGAGTGCTTCGAAAATCTAGATGTTCTGTTTCTATCTAATTGGACTCAGATCACTGGTACTGATCCATTAGAAGAGAATATGCTCAGTAGAATCATAAAGAGCCCATAAAAGTTAGCAGATGTAGTATCTTTATGACCTCATAAAGCAAATGCCTTTTATTGTTATTGAACAAACACGTAATCTGATCTTTACAACACACTATCTGAGACAAATAGAAACATCACCAAACACATAAAGGGTAGAAATCCATGGCAGGTTTTGCGTTCTGACCAATTAGCTTTAGCTTTTCTGCTTTTGCTCCGACACAATACATTACTGACTTAATTAGGCAGCCATTGCTGCCTTGACACCTCTGTCTCGTTCAGCAGCAGCATTGTCTGTTTCGACCAATTTAAGAACAAACCAAAATTCAACATGAACTATTTTCTCAGTAATAGACATACTCACTTGGTAGATGGTGAGCTGTTTCTTCACAGGTACAGGCCGATTGTGGCATAGTCAAAAGTTATGGCACATAAAAGTGAGGAACTATCTGAGGCTCTGACTAGATGTTAACAGGGTTCTGTACCTGTGCTGCCGGTACGGGTATTATTCCGGTGCATGTATTAATTCCTGATGTACGTGCAGCCCATTTACACATTTTTGATATGTGCAGCTGAATGTGTCAGTGAAGTCGTTGGATTTGACCTCAGATGGAAAACTGCTGGGGAAATGCCCAGACAGTTTACACTTACTTCCTAACTAACCTCAGCAACCATTAGACTGAGCAGCATCAATCCCATGTTCTGAGATGGATTCAAATCCAAGTTCCAAACATTACAATGTGGGCTTAAGCCTCCTGGATATCCTACTCTCTCAAGGGCTCCTGATATGTGGGCAGCTACAGATATGGAGCTGCGTAAGTGACTGGCATCATGAACTCGCAAAGGTAGATTCACTGATTGGCAACAGCAATTTTTGGTTGTACAGCAGTAATTACCAATGGGGCAGGGATGATGCATCATGCACATTTCCAGTTCTGTATTGGCACAGGAAGCTTAAAGAGCCAGAGCTTAAAATTTTAACATTAAAATGAAGTCCCAATAACATAATTTAAACAGGATAGTGTAGGAACTAAAAGACTGTGTTCTACTCAGGCGATCAAACAAAATGAACTTTAATGAAACAAACAGGCTTTAACAATAAACTGCAGGATAACATCGAATGTAGGTCTGCTCTCTCTGGAGGCTCCACGAGGACTGCCCCTGCAGTCCTGTGGCTGACGTCATGACGTCATCACGTTTTCCCGCCAGTGGGGGGTCACGTGATGAACGGCGTGATGTCATCACATTTTAACCGCGCTGTTAAAGCAACCACATTCTGTACAGTTAAACAGCATAAATAAAGGTACAGACTCAGACTGTAGCTAACATGTTGTTAAAGGAATTATGTACAAACGATCTGAGTCCTTTGGTGGCTCGGCCACATGCGCCCCCCCAGAATTGTCTTTAACAGCAAAAGTGAGACACCGAGGAGGCCTGACAAGTCTGTCCGAGCGACTTCGGTAACCTGGCGGAGGAAGCTGATGGACGGTGGTCGAGCTGGCGGGCGGTTGTGGTTGAGCTGGCGTGGCGAGTGTGGTCGAGTTGGCGGGCAGCTGTGGTTGATCTGGCACGGCGGCTGCGGGCGGTCGGCCACGTTTCGGCGGTTGAGCGACGACGACTGGGCGGTCCAGGTCCAGGTGAGCCGGCTTCAATCAGTCCACCGAAATGTGATCCGGTTTTCCTCCGATGTCGACCGAAAAGGATTTGTCTCCTGATTTGATGACGCGGAAAGGACCAGTGTAAGGGGGCTTGAGCGGATCCCGGTGAGCGTGGTGGTGGGTGAATACATACTCAGCATTCTTCAGCTCCGCTGGCATGTGGGAGTTCTGTAAGCCGTGATTTGATGTAGGCACCAGAGCAAAGCATCTGGCCGCTTCCTGGTGGCTGATGAGTTGCTGAGAGGCGGACCATGGCTCTGTGGGAGAAGGGAGGAAATCCCCTGGTACTCAGAGAGGCTGGCCATAAACGCGTTCAGCTGAGGACGGTTGCAGGTCTTCTTTGGGCACCGTACGAAGACCCAAAAGGACCCATAGAAGTCTGTCCACCAATCCTGCACCTTGAAGACTGGCCCGAAGGGCGGCTTTAAGCAACCTGTGGAATCACTCGCAAAGGCCGTTCGCCTGTGGATAATAGGCGGTGGTGCGATGAAGTTTGGTGCCGAGCCCCTGAGCTACAGCGTTCCAAAGCTCCGAGGAAAATTGTGGCCCACGGTCGGAAGAGATGTCCACCGGTACCCCGAAACGGGCAACCCAACAGGAGATGAAAGCTCTAGCGACGTCTGCCGAAGTGGTGGAAACCAAAGGAATTGCCTCTGGCCACCTAGTGGTGCGGTCAACCATGGTGAGGAGATGCGTATAACCATGAGAAGGCGGAAGCGGCCCCACAAGGTCCACATGCACGTGGTCGAAACAATGCTCCGGAACAGCGAACGTAGCCACTGGAGCTTTAACATGACGCTGGACCTTGGCCTTCTGGCAGACTATGCAGGTGTTGGCCCAGTCACGGACATCGAGGTGCATACCCTTCCAGACGAACTTCGCCGACATAACCCGTTGTGAAGCCTTCATACCAGGGTGCGACAACCCGTGTATGGCGTCAAACACCTTCCGGCGCCATGCGACTGGCACGATAGGCCGGGGAACGCCCATGGAGACGTCGCAAAGGAGCGTGGCGCCTGCGGCCTGGAAACTGACGTCGGTCGCTTGGAAACTAGAGGGGACGGTTCTGTATGATTGGACCTCTGGGTCCGAGGCCTGATCAGCAGCCATGAGGGCGTAGTCGATCCCCAGGTGAACCGCGTGGACCGTCACACGGGAGAGGCAATCCGCCACCAGGTTGTCTTTACCAGACACATGTTGAATGTCCGTGGTAAATTCAGAAATAAACGTCAGGTGACGTTGTTGACGAGCAGACCACGGTTCGGCGGTCTTGGCCATGGCGAATGTTAGAGGCTTGTGGTCGACAAAAGCCGTGAAGGGACGTCCTTCCAATAAGAACCGGAAATGGCGAATGGCTAGGAAAAGGGCCAGTAACTCCCGATCAAAGGTGCTGTATTTTTTTTCATTTTTCCGTAGTTGATGGCTGAAAAACACCAGCGGTTGCCACGTGCCGTTGACCCACTGCTCTTGCACTGCGCCGATGGCGTAGTCTGATGCGTCTGTGGTAAGGGCGATGGTGGCACCTGGAAGTGGGTGCGCCAGCATGGTTGCGTTGGCCAAAGCGCTCTTGGTGTTGACGAATGCCTGGTCCATCTCGGCCGTCCAGCTGATTGGATCCTCACCGGACTTGCCCTTGAGGGCCCCGTACAAGGGTTGCATAAGCTGAGCCGCCTTAGGGACGAATCGGTGATAAAAGTTGACCATCCCCAGGAACTCTTGCAGGGCCTTGACGGTTGGCGGGCGCGGGAAAGAGGTAACAGCTTCCACCTTCATCAGTAAGGGGACGGCGCCGTCTGATGTTATGCGGTGTCCCAAGAAATCGATCTGCTGCAGGCCGAACTGACACTTGGCCAGGTTGATGATTAAACCGTGCTGGCTGAGGCGTGTAAAGAGGGTACGCAAATGGGAGATGTGCTCTTCCTTGCTAGCACTGGCGATGAGAATGTCGTCAAGGTAGACGAAGATGAAGCTTATGTCTCGGAGCACGGAGTCCATTAAGCGCTGGAAAGCCTGTGCCGCGTTCTTCAAGCCAAATGGCATCCGCAGGAACTCAAAGAGGCCGAAAGGGGTGATGACTGCGGTTTTCGGGACATCTTGCGGGTGCACGGGAACCTGGTGATACCCCTGAACGAGGTCGACTTTAGAAAAGTTAGAATTTCGCGCCAAATGGGCCGATAAATCCTGAATATGTGGGATCGGGTACCGATCAGGAGTAGTGGCGTCGTTCAGGCGTCGGTAGTCTCCGCATGGCCGCCAGCCGCCGCCCGGTTTCGGAACAATGTGGAGAGGCGAAGACCAGGGACTATTGGATCGGCGAATAATCCCAAGCCGCTCCATCGGGTCGAACTCCGCTTTCGCAGCCGCGAGCTTGCCGGGTTCGAGCCTTCTAGCCCATGCATAAACCGGGGAGCCAGTAGTGGTGATATGATGTTCAACGCCATGCTTCATGGCCGAGGAGGAGAAAGTGGGCTTTGTCAGCTCTGGAAATTCTCCGAGGAGCCGAGTGAAGTCATCCGGAGGAGGGAAAGCGCAGGCAATAGAGTGCGCCACGGTGGTACCGAGTGGAAGGTGGCCACTTTGATCAACTGGCGATGCTGGACATCGACGAGGAGGCTGTTGGCACACAGAAAATCTGTGCCTGACTGCGAGACTGTGGCCATGACGAATTCCCAACAGAAGCGCTGACCGCCGAAACAGACTTGGACCCGCCGCTTTTGGAAAGTTCGAATTGCTGAGCCATTAGCCGCCACGAGGGAAAAACCGTGGTTCTCAGCTTGCATATCAAGATTCGACGCAGGTAGAATGCTACACTGAGCCCCAGTGTCACAAAGGAAACGTCGATCCGATAGAGAATCGTTGATGTAAAGAAGTTTCCCCGTAGGTCCGACGGCCATCGCAACCACGGAGCGCCCGTTAGACCCGGTCCTCCTTCGCCAGGAACGCTGCAGGAGCTTTGTTTTTTTTGGGGGCGAAAAACTGCAGGGGGAGCGGCAGCGTCGTGCTTTCGCGCCAAAACGGGCGTGGTAGGAGCACCAGCCCACTGCAGGAGGAGCTGGAACCGTGTCTGTGGGGGATGGGCACCTCGTGGCTGTGCAGTACTGCTGGGTTACAGTGAAAATCTTATCTGCTTCGGCAGCAAGCTCGGCACAGTCTGTAATTTCGGATCTGGCTAGGGCAGCCTGTACCTGCTCCGGCAGTTGGCAGAGGAAAAGCTCCCAGAAGAGGAAGCATTCCGGTTCGGCACCCAAGAGCATGAGCATTTGGCTCATGAGCTCGGACGGTTTGGAGTCCCCGAGGCTAAGGAATTGTGATGAGCCAGCGAGCGCACTCAGACTTCGAGAGCCCGAAGACCTGTAGCAACCGCGCCTTTATCGTATCATACTTGCTGTCAGTAGGAGGACTACTGAGGAGGCTGACGATCCGTGAGGCAGTTGCGCTATCGAGGGCGGAGACCACATAGTAATAACGGGTCTGATCCGCGACGATGTTCCTGATGGCGAACTGGGCTTCAGCCTGGATAAACCAGGCATCTGGTTGTTGCTCCCAGAACTGTGGCAGTTTCAGGGTCACGGCGTTCATGTCCATGCTGAAGATCTTCCGCGAAAACTGTTCACGAAAGTCGGGGTCACCAATGTAGGACTGCCTGTGACTGTGGTCGGTTTCAGGTTTCTCCTCACCATTGCATTGTATATCACTGCCTGTGACTGTGGTTGGTTTCAGGTTTCTCCTCACCATTGTATTGTATATTGGAATGTATGGAATGCATTGTGTGTAGGGCTCCGCCCATACCTCGCCCCTATGTAAGCAAGCAGTCTGGCCTCATATCCAGTACTGCAGACCTCCAGATGGAAGATACCTCTCTCCACTGCGTGTTATCTTCTAAGTTAATAAAAGCCTTGTTTTGTTTCGCTAACATCGAGTCTCGGAATCATTGAGGCACATCAATATTATTAACTTATTTTTCAACACAATGGATCAACTCCTGAAACCCGAACGTTTGGATTTGGATCAGCATGCTCCGGACGCATCAGCACGCTTCGGACACTGGTTTATGTGTATGGAATTCTTCCTGGACAATTCCGCAGCAGTCAAAGACGCTACGGACGCTGCGAGGATGAAACTCGGAATTCTGCGGAATTGGGTAAGCCACCGGGTTTACCCCCTCATCCAAGACACCGACACGTACCTGGCCGCCTGCGACATCTTAAAGGTGCATTACCAGCAGCCTACGAATGAGGTGTATGCTAGACATCTGCTCGCCACTCGCGCACAGCGACCTGGGGAATCGGTGGAGGAGTTCCTAGGCACCCTGAAAATGCTTGGCAAAGACTGCAAGTGCCGAGATGTAAAAGCCGCAGTGTACACCGACGAGCTTGTTCGCGATGCCTTTATCACAGGCCTCAGCTCCACTTACATCCGGCAAAGACTGCTGGAAAAAACGGGATTGGACCTGAAACAGGCTGCGGACACCGCGCGATCCCTGGATGTGGCCCAGAGAAACTCGGACGCCTACTCTTCAGCCCGCGCCGTCCACACCGCCACGTGTGCACCAAGGGCACCGCCATCTTGGAAGGCATCTTCCCCGCCCGGCAGCCCGACACCGTCGGGGCCCCGCTCTCCCCCCAGAAGCCCTACGACAGCCGCGACGCGTCGGGGACCCAACTGCTACTTCTGCGGGCAGCCAAAGCATACCAGAAACCTGTGCCCGGCGAAAGGCACCACCTGCTTTAAGTGCGGTAAGAAGGGGCACTTCGGGAAGGTGTGCAGAGGGAACCCCGCCGGAAAACCAACCGCCGGAAAACCCGCCACCGCCGCGTGCGCGCCGTGGGAGCGGCCATCTTGGACGCCTTCTTGCCCGACCTCGTGGGGTCCGCCATCTTATGAGCAGACAGCGTGGACGCCATCTTGTCTCGATCAGGGCCCTACAGTGGCATCAGTCACAGTGGACCAGACCAGGCCGCACCCGCTATCCAAATCAATGGTGGACATCGAGGTGAACGGGTGCAGGGTTAAATGTTTAATTGACAGTGGAAGCACGGAGAGTTTTATCCACCCTGAACTGGCACAACAACTCTCCCTAAAGGTGGTCCCTACTCAGGGTACCATCTCTATGGCTGATAAAACCCAAACATCGACCATTCTAGGTTACTGCACGGTACAATTGTCCGTTAACGGAACTGTTAATAATTTTAAAGTATTAATCATGAAGAATCTATGTGCGAGCGTGATCTTGGGTCTGGATTTCCAGTGCAACCACCAAAGCATCACGCTCAAGTACGGTGGGTCCCAGCCGCCCCTCACAGTGTGCGGTCTGGCTACCCTGAAGGTAAAGCCGCCTTCGCTATTCGCGAACCTTACCCCTAACTGCCGGCCAATAGCGACCAAAAGCAGGAGGTACAGCTGGGAGGACAGGCGGTTTATCGCGACCGAGGTAGACAGGCTCCTGAAAGAGCGCATTATTGAACGCAGCAACAGCCCGTGGCGCGCCCAAGTGGTAGTGGTAAGGGGTAGCGAGAAGAAACGGATGGTGATCGACTATAGCCAAACGATCAACAGGTACACCCAACTAGACGCCTACCCGCTACCCCGCATATCAGAAATGGTGAACCAAATCGCCCAATACCGGGTGTTCTCCACCATCGAACTTAAGTCAGCGTACCACCAGCTCCCTATCAGACCAGAGGACCGCCCGTACACCGCCTTCGAGGCGAACGGACGCCTCTACCAATTCCTCAGAGTCCCCTTTGGGGTGACGAACGGGGTCTCGGTCTTCCAGAGGGAGATGGACCGCATGGTCGATGACCACCACTTGCAGGCAACCTTCCCCTACCTCGACAACGTCACCATCTGCGGTCACAACCAGCAGGATCACGACTCGAACCTCGAGAGGTTCCTGGAAACTGCACAAAAACTCAACCTCACCTACAACGAGGACAAGTGCGTTTTCAACACCACGCGCCTCTGCATACTAGGCAGCGTGGTGGAGAATGGGGAAATCGGACCAGACCCCGACCGATTGCGCCCCCTATGGGAGCTGCCCCTGCCCAACACCCCCAAAGCCCTGAAAAGGTGCCTGGGGTTATTTTCTTATTATTCCCAATGGGTCCCCAACTACTCCGACAAAGCCCGCCCCCTCTTGAAAGCATCCTCTTTTCTGCTCTCTGCTGAGGCCCACGCTGCCTTCAAAAGCATTAAGCAGGATATTGAGCGGGCCACGCTACAGGCAGTGGACGAGAACACTCCATTTCAAGTGGAAAGTGATGCGTCTGACTTCGCCTTGGCGGCCACCCTCAACCAGGCGGGGCGGCCCGTAGCTTTCTTCTCGAGGACCCTCCAAGGGCCCGAGATCAGACACTCCTCCGTGGAAAAGGAGGCCCAAGCCATCGTGGAGGCAGTGCGCCACTGGCGCCACTACCTAGCCGGCAAACGCTTCACCCTACTTACCGAACAGCGGTCGGTAGCGTTTATGTTCAATAATAAAAAGAGGGGGAAGATTAAAAATGATAAGATTCTTAGGTGGCGGATCGAGCTCTCCACCTTCGAGTATGACATCATTTACCGGCCAGGGGCCCTTAACGAATCCCCTGACGCCCTCTCACGAGGGATGTGTGCCAGCGCCACCGGGGATCGGCTACAGACCCTCCACAACGACCTCTGCCACCCAGGGGTCACGCGGCTGTTCCACTTCATAAAGTCCCGTAACTTACCCTACTCGATTGAGGAAGTTCGGTCTCTGACCAGGAACTGCCGCACTTGCGCTGAGTGCAAGCCTCGGTTCTACCGCCCAGATAGAGCCCACTTAATCAAAGCTACACGGCCCTTCGAGCGGCTCAGCTTAGATTGCAAGGGCCCCCTCCCGTCCGTCGACCGCAATGTTTACTTCCTGAACATTGTGGACGAATACTCCTGGTTCCCATTCGCCTTCCCCTGCCCAGACATGACCAGCGCCACGGTCATTAAATGCCTCAACAGCCTGTTCTGCCTGTTCGGTATGCCGAGCTACATCCATACGGATAGGGGGGCGTCCTTCATGAGTGAAGAGCTACGCCAGTACATGCTGTCCAGGGGGATCGCCACGAGCCGTACCACCAGCTACAACCCCCGGGGTAACGGCCAAGTGGAGCGAGAGAACGGGACAGTATGGAAAGCAGTCACTCTAGCTCTAAGGACCAAGGGCCTCCCTATCTCCCGCTGGCAGGAAGTCCTCTCGGATGTGCTCCATTCGATACGGTCGCTATTGTGTACTGCCACTAATGCCACGCCTCATGAACGAATGTTTGTCTTTCCCCGGAAATCCACCTCAGGCGTATCCATGCCGTCGTGGCTCTCCACCCCAGGTCCGGTATTCGTGCGAAGGCATGTGGGGGGCCACAAGATGGACCCTCTCGTGGAGCCAGTGTACCTACTCCACGCCAACCCCGAATACGCATATGTCCGGCACGCCGACGGAAGGGAGGACACCGTGTCCATAAAAGACGTCGCCCCAGCCGGTAACGACAACAACCACGGCGATAGCAGCGACAACGATCGCAGCAACCCTTACCCACCCACTACTCTTTCATCACCCCCGGAAGAACATCGACCAACGGCACCCCCACCAACTACCCCTTCAACAACCCTGGCGGCACCCCCGGCAGAGACCCAGGAGGCCCCCGGGGATACCCAGCCGACACCCGCGACACCACATCAGCCACGTCGGTCGCAGAGGACTACCAAACCCCCGGACAGACTAAATCTATAGAAGGGGTGAATGTGATGAAATATTCCATTCATCACTGCCTGTGACTGTGGTCGGTTTCAGGTTTCTCCTCACCATTGTATTGTATATCACTGCCTGTGACTGTGGTTGGTTTCAGGTTTCTCCTCACCATTGTATTGTATATTGGAATGTATGGAATGCATTGTGTGTAGGGCTCCGCCCATACCTGGCCCCTATGTAAGCAAGCAGTCTGGCCTCATATCCAGTACTGCAGACCTCCAGATGGAAGATACCTCTCTCCACTGCGTGTTATCTTCTAAGTTAATAAAAGCCTTGTTTTGCTTCGCTAACATCGAGTCTCGGAATCATTGAGGCACATCAGTGGGTTCCTAACTAAAAGACTGAGTTCTACTCAGGCGATGAAACAAAATGAACTTTAATGAAACAAACAAGCTTTAACAATAAACTGCAGGATAACATCGAATGTAGGTCTGCTCTCTCTGGAGGCTCCACGAGGACTGCCCCTGCAGTCCTGTGGCTGACGTCATGACATCATCATGTTTTCCCGCCAGTGGGGGGTCACGTGATGAACGGCGTGATGTCATCACGTTTTAACCGCGCTGTTAAAGCAACCACACTCTGTACAGTTAAACAGCATAAATAAAGGTACAGACTCAGACTGTAGCTAACATGTTGTTAAAGGAATTATGTACAAATGATCTGGTCCTTTGGTGGCTCTGCCACAATAGCAATTTTCCAGCATTCTCACCCGTTGATATGTGGAAGTGGATTTCAAGAGCCCTGCCTGAAGATTTCTATGAGTAGTTCAGGCCATTTTCCAACCTTTTGTTTTCTTTTTCTGCTGTTACCACTGACCTGGTCAGGAGCCATTGCAGCAATGGTTGTGGCAGAGCCACTTTTTGCCAATAACAATAGTGCCAATGACAATGGGTTTCCCCAAATAAATCCCCCTACACTTGTGCTTGTCGGAGGAAGCACAGACGGAATGATGGAGGCCTGTCCATAAAACTTGCCACCTCTCCTTCCCCCACTGGGGTGTGGGTTTAAGGAAAAGGGGCTTGAAATTAGATCTCGTTGCGCCCATTTTATGGGCATTAAATGGGCACAACATGGGTTAATTTCAGGGACCAACATCCTGCCCCCCAGGACACAATAAAATCAATGGAATGAAAATTGGGCAGGTGCGATTACTGCCAGAATGGTGATGATGAAAATCTACCTCTATTTGTTTAATCAAATTAGAGGGATATTCTTGGGTCTGCTCCCAGGCACACTGGATCACCTGGGTGCAGCACATATTGAAAAATTGGACAGGTTGTAGTGGATGCCTATAAAAAGAACTTGCCTGATTTTACAAAATCCACCGTGCCCAGGCAATCCAGTGCACCTGAGCACAGACCCAGGGAAATCTTCCCTGACGAGCTTCTTTGCTGTATCTTAGGTGTATCTTACCCGAGGAATAAAAATGTGTGCACTGCCCCACATCCCCAAACCAACTGTAATTACGGGGACTGATGCCAAGAATTGCCTCGAGGGTTCTCCCAATTGGTCAGCAAAAATTCAGCGGGTGATTGGTGGAAATCATGGCTAGTTGTGTTTCTGCTGATCTTCCCCCAAAATTACAGGGGCCAATTGGGAGAACTCCTGAGGAAACTCCCAGCAAATATATTGGGGGAAAAACTCAGCTGGTTAGCGCCTCCTGCTTGCGCCTCCAGGGGCGCTAAACACTACTGCCACTTTAACTCTGTGGTTTATAGTTTTTAAGATCTCTGTGGTGTAGCGGGGACTGTTGGTAAACCAGGGCCCTTAAATATATCATTTAATTGTAGTGTAATTGGTGGGATTGATTTGATTTAATTTAATTTCAATTAATTAAAGGGTAAGTCATGGCAGGAGAGCCCGGCCCCGTGGTATGCTCCTCCTGCGCTATGTGGGAACTCAGGGACACATCCTGTGACAACCATGTGTGCAGGAAGTGTGTCCAGCTGCAGCTACTGGCAGACTGCATTGCGGCGCTGGAGCTGCGATTGGATACATACTGGACCATTCACGATGCTGAGAACGTCGTGGATATCACGTTTAAGCAGTTGGTCACACCGCAGGCAAAGGTTGGACAGGCAGAAAGGGAAGGGGTGACCAACAGACAGAGTAGTAGGCGCAGGCAGGTAGCGCAGGAGTCCCCTGTGGACATCCCCCTCTCAAACAGATATACCACTTTGGATACTGTTGAGGGGGATGGCTTATCAGAGGAAGGCAGCAGCAGCCAACTTCCTGGCACCAGGGATGGCTCTGCTGCACAGGACGGGAGGAAAAATAGGGGTAGAGCTATAGTAATGGGGATTCTATTGTAAGGGGAATAGGTAGGCGTTTCTGTGGCCGCAAACGAGACTCCAGGATGGTGTGTTGCCTCCCTGGTGCAAGGTTCAAGGATGCCGCAGAGCGGCTGCAGAACATTTTGGAAGGGGAGGGTGAACAGCCAATTGTCGTGGTGCATATAGGTACCAACGATATAGGTAAAAAATGGGATGAGGTCCTAAAAGCTGAATATAGGGAATTAGGAGGTAAATTAAAAAATAGGACTTCAAAGGTAGTAATCTCAGGATTGCTACCAGTGCCACATGCTAGTCAGAGTAGAAATAGAAGGATATTTCAGATGAATACATGGCTAGAGGAATGGTGCAAGGAGGAGGGATTCAAATTCCTGGGACATTGGAACCGGTTCTGGGGGAGGTGGGACCAGTACAAACCGAACGGTTTGCATCTGGGCAGGGCCGGGACCGATGTTCTAGGGGGAGTGTTTGCTAGTGCTCTAGGGGAGGGTTTAAACTAAAATGGCAGGGGGTTGGGAACCTGAGCAGGGAGACAGAGGAAAGGGAAACAAGGATAAAAGCAAAAGATAGGAAGGAGAAAAACAAAAGTGGCAGTCAGAGAAATCAACGGTTTAAATCAAACATGGCCACAGTAAATAATAATTCTAATAGGTCTAAGAGCATTAAAAAAACAAGCCTGAAGACTTTGTGTCTTAATGCGAGGAGCATTCATAATAAGGTGGATGAATTAGCTGCGCAAATAGAGGTAAACAAATATGATTTGATTGGGATTACGGAAACATGGCTCCAGGGTGGCCAAGGCTGAGAACTCAACATCCAGGGGTATTCAATATTCAGGAAAGATAGGCAAAAAGGAAAGGGAGGTGGGGTAGCATTGCTGGTTAAAGAAGGGATTAACACAATTGTAAGGAAGGATATTAGCTCTGATGATGTGGAATCTGTATGGGTAGAACTGAGAAAAACCAAGGGGCAGAAAACATTAGTGGGAATGGTATATAGACCTCCAAACAGTAATGCGGAGGTTGGGGATGGCATTAAAAGGGAAATTAGAGAAGCGGGCAATAAGGGCACAGCAGTCCTCATGGGTGACTTTAATCTACATATAGATTGGGTTAACCAAATTAGTAATAATACTATGGAGGAGGAATTCATGGAATGTTTACGGGATGGTTTCCTGGACCAATATGTCGAGGAACCAACCAGAGATCAGGCCATCTTAGACTGGGTATTATGTAATGAGAAAGGATTAATTAGTAATCTTGTTGTACGAGGCCCCTTGGGTCGGAGCGATCATAATATGATAGAATTCTTCATTAAGATGGAGAATGAAGTAGTTGACTCAGAGACAAGGGTCCTGAATTTAAATAAAGGAAACTACGATGGAATGAGGCGTGAGTTGGATAGGATTGATTGGGGAATGTCACTCAAAGGGTTGACGGTGGATAGGCAATGGAAAACATTCAAAGATCGCATGGATGTACTACAGAATTTGTTCATCCCAGTTTGGCATAAAAATAAAACAAAAAGGTGACTCAACCGTAGCTAATAAGGGAAATTAGGGATAAGATTCAAGGAGAGGACATATAAATTGGCTAGAAAAAGCAGTAAATCCTGAGGATTGGGAGCAGTTTAGGATTCAACAAAGGAGGACAAAGGGATTAATTAAGAAGGGGAAAATAGAATATGAGAGTAAGCTTGCAGGAACATAAAAACTGACTGTAAAAGCTTTTATAGATATGAGAAGAGAAAAAGACTGGTGAAGTGAAGCGTAGGTCCCTTGCAGTCAGAATTAGGGGAATTTATAATGGGGAACAAAGAAATGGCAGACCAATTAAATACATATTTTGATTCTGTCTTCACAAAGGAGGCACAAATAACCTCCCAGAGATGTCGGGGAACATAGGGTCTGATGAAAGGGAGGACCTGAAAGAAATCAGTATTTGCAGGGAAATGGTGTTAGGGAAATTGACGGAATTGAAGGCCGATAAATCCCCAGGGCCTGATAATCTACATCCTAGGGTACTTAAGGAAGTGGCCCTAGAAATAGTAGATGCATTGCTGATCACCTTCCAACATTCGATAGAATCTGGAACAGTACCCATGGATTGGAGGGTAGCTAATGTTACCCCACTATTCAAAAAAGGCAGTAGAGAGAAAACAGGGAATTACAGACCGGTAAGCCTGACATCGGTAGTGGGGAAAATGCTAGAGTCCATTATAAAAGATGTAATAGCAGAGCACTTGGAAAACAGTGACAGGATCGGACAAAGTCAACATGGATTTACAAACGGTAAATTGTGCTTGACTAATCTACTGGAATTTTTTGAGGATGTAACTGGTAAAATAGATAAGGAAGAACCAGTGGATGTGGTGTATTTGGACTTTCAGAAGGCTTTCGATAAGGTCCCGCATAAGACATTAGCGTGTAAAGTTAAGGCGCATGGGATTGGGGGCAAGGTACTGACTTGGATAGAGAACTGGTTGGCAGACAGAAAGCAAAGAGTTGGAATAAACGGGTCTTTTTCCGAGTGGCAGGCAGTGACTAGCAGGGATCGGTCCTTGGACCCCAGCTATTCACAATATATATTAATGATCTAGACGAGGGAACTAGATGTAATATCTCCAAGTTTGCAGACGACACAAAGCTGGGTGGGCGTGTGTGCTGTGAGGAGGATGCCGAGAAACTCCAGGATGATTTGGACAGGTTGGGTGATTGGGCAGAAGCATGGCAGATGCAATATATTACGTGGATAAATGCGAGGTTATCCACTTTGGTGGCAAAAACAGGAAGGCAGATTATTATCTGAATGGCAATAGATTGGGAGAAGGGGAAGTGCAACGAGACCTGGGTGTCCTTGTGCACCAGTCGCTGAAGGTAAGCATGCAGGTGCAGCAGGCGGTTAAGAAGGCAAATGGTATGTTGGCCTTCGTAGCGCGAGGGTTTGAGTACAGGAACAAGGATGTCTTGCTGCAGTTCTACAGGGCCTTGGTGAGACCACATCTTGAGTATTGTGTGAAGTTTTGGTCGCCTTATCTGAGGAAGGATGTTCTTGCCATGGAAGGAGTTCAGCGAAGATTCACCAGGCTGATACCTGGGATGGCAGGAATGATGTATGAGGAGAGATTGGGTCGATTGGGCTTATATTCGCTGGAGTTTAGAAGAATGAGAGGAGATCTCATTGAAACTTATAAAATTCTGACAGGACTGGACAGACTAGATGCAGGAAGGAAGTTCCCGATGGTCGAGGAGTCCAGAACCAGGGGTCACAGTCTAAGGATAAGGGGTAAGCCATTTAGGACAGAAATGAGGAGGAATTTCTTCACCCAGAGAGTGGTGAACCTGTGGAATTCTCTACCACAGAAGGCAGTAGAGGCCAATTCATTAAATATATTCAAGAAGGAGTTGGATATATTTCTTAAGGCTAAAGAGATCAAGGGGTATGGGGAGAAAGCGGGGACAGGGTATTGAATTTGGATGATCAGCCATGATCGCATTGAATGGCGGAGCAGGCTCGAGGGGCCGAATGGACTACTCCTGCTCCTATCTTCTATGTTTCTATTTTTCTATGATCTCCTGCGCCGGCAGATCGTGACGTCAGTCGAGCATCCAATGCCCCGGTAGCACCCCAGACCGGATATTGAGTCGCGCCCCCGCCTTAGCGCCTGCCACTAGGAACGACAGTTGAGGGGAACATTTCCAAGTCAGGATGGGGCTGGGGGAGCGCTTCTCGCCTTTTCTTGTCGGCAAAACTTTTGGTACACGCAGGTTGAGAGGGAGAGAGACGTCTGGAGAGATTTAACGCTGTCCTAAGGAGTTTTGGCCCTCAGCACCACTTTTGAGGTTCCTAAGCGCCGAGCTCGTTCCCTCGGCCGATCCATTAGTGCTTCCAACACAATTGCTTTAGCGGTCTCTCCAGACCGAGATTCAAGGCTGCAGTGAGAAGGGTGTGGCTGCCCAGCACGACGGCCCTCCCCTTTAAGAAATGGCCAGCGCTGGTCTGTCTGGATTCCATGGTAACTGACATCGCCTGAGCTTTGGTAGAGGGAGTGCAGCGAAGGTTCACCAGACTGATTCCTGGGATGGCAGGGCTGTCGTATGAGGAGAGATTGGGTCGACTAGGCCTGTATTCACTAGAGTTTAGAAGAATGAGAGGGGATCTCATTGAAACATATAAAATTCTGACAGGGCTATGTTAAATCCGTGAATCTTGATGTATGGTGTCCTTCAATAAATAGACAGAGACTGCAGAGGAAACATCAACAGGTGTTTACTGGATGAGGGTTACTCTAAAACTAACAGTACAGATCCCTTCAGGGTTATATACAGGTGTGGTCACTGCCGCTACTACAGTATACAGGAGCTGTAAAAAGTAGTTCTCCCCTTAAAGGTACATACACTACAATTCCTCCCCATTTAGATTAACAGTACCATAACATTCATTTAACAATTAACACTTTTAACATGCAACATTAACTGAAAATACTCCATTTATAAATTCAGTCTTGGGGCGGCTTCCTGATCCTTTCTGGATAGCGCCTTTCCTGAGTGTCTTGCTCTTGGTGCGGAGGCGATTCTGGCCCCCTGTCGTCGGTTGGTTTATCAGCTTCCGATGCTACTGTTTCTGGGGTAGATGCTACCTGTATGTTGGGTTCATTACCAGGTATGCGAGACATGGGGTTGATTCGTTCCTGTGACTCTAGGATCTGGTCGACATGGCGTCTCTCAATGTTCTCCCCAACATCCACTGTGTACATTAGTGGCCCCTGCCGTGTGCATATTGTTCCTGGTTGCCATTTCTCTGTTCGGTAGTCGTGGGCCAAGACTGGTTGCCCTACATTGAAGCTCCTTGTCGGCTTCTCATTGATGTGCTGGAATTGGTATTCTCAACATCTCTTCGTACATTTGGTCTGAGCAAATCCAGACGAGATCTCAACCTTCGGTTGAAGAACATCATGGCCGGGGTCTGGTTGGTAACTGCATGTGTCGCATTTCTGTAGGCTAACAGGAAATTGTCCACCTTATGCTGCAGTGGAATGTCGTCATCGCACATGAGACTTACTGCCTTTTTAAAGGTTTGTACGAACCTCTCAGCCAATCCATTTGTGGCTGGATGATACGGGGCGGATGTGTAATGCCTTACCCCATTCCTTTTCATAAATTTCCGAAACTCTTCGGACACAAACTGTGCTCCGTTATCAGAGCAAATCTGCTCTGGCAAGCCGTTCCTGGAAAATATGGTCCGTAGGACTGCAATCGTTTTCTCCGTGGTGGTGGAGGACATTTTGATCACCTCAGGCCATTTCGAGTGCACATCCACGGCTATTAAAAACATTGAGTCCATGAATGGACCAGGAAAATCAATATGCACCCGTTGCCATGGAGAGGAGGGCCACTCCCATGGGTGTAGAGGGGCATGTGGTGGTGCATTTTGGATCTTCTGGCATCCTGAGCAGCTCTTTGTCAGGTCCTCGATTTGCTGATCGATCCCCGGCCACCACACATAAGCCCTAGCAAGGCTTTTCATTTTCACCCCTCCCAGATGGCCTTCGTGAAGCTCATTGAGCACTCTCTCCCTTAACTTGGGTGGAATTACCACTCGGGTTCCACACATCAAGGTCCCCTGGCATACTGACAGCTGTTCTCTTCTGAATGAGAATGCTGGCAACAGTGAGTCGCCATGTGCTGGCCATCCCCTCACCGTCAAGTCATATACCCGAGACAGTGTCGGGTCATTTCGGGTCTCCTTCTCTATATCCGCGTTAGTTACTGGCAAGCGTTCAATTATAGTCGAATAAAATATTCCAACAGGGTCCACTGCTGGTGCTTCCTCCACAGTAGGCAGTGGCAGGCGTGATAGCCCATCAGCGTTTCCATGCTGTTTCGTGCCCTTATACTCTATTTCATATTGGTTCGCCCCTAGAAAAAGGGGCCATCTTTGTAGCCATTGCGCAGTGATCACCGGAACGCCCTTCTTTGGATTAAAGATGGAGACAAGTGGTTGGTGGTCGGTCAGCAAGGTGAACTTCTGCCCGTGCAGATAGTGGTTGAACTTTTTCACTCCCCACACAAGGCTGAGGGCCTCCCTGTCAATTTGGGCGTAGTTACGCTCGGCTGAGGTTAGTGACCGAGACGCAAAGGCTACTGGCCTCTTTGAGCCGTCCGGGAATTTGTGCGACAGCACCGCTCCAATACCATAGGGTGATGCATCACACGCCAACCGAATTGGTAGTGCTGGGTTGAAATGAGCCAACACCTCTTTTGATGTGATCAATTCTTTGCAATTCTGGAAAGCTCGTTTACATTCGTCATTCCACTTCCATGGTACCCCCGTTTGCAGTAGGGTGTTCAGTGGGTGTAGTACTGTAGACAAATTCGGCAAGAACTTATGGTAGTAGTTCACCAGCCTGAGGAACGACCTCAGTTGTGACACATTTTCCGGTGCTGGAGCCTTGACTACTGCCTCAATCTTTTCAGGGAATTTATGTAACCCCTCTTCATCAATAACGTGGCCACAATACGAGATCTGCTTCTGGAAAAACTCGCATTTGTGGCGATTAGCTCGGAGCCCATATTCCTTCAATCTGGTGAGCACCTGCTCCAGGTTGGCGAGGTGATCACTGTCATTTTCGCCCGTGACCAGGATGTCGTCCAAATAACAGTGGGTCCCTGGAATCCCTTGCAGGACTTGATCCATTGCCCTTTGCCAAATAGCCGGAGCTGATGCTACCCCGAACACCAGCCGGTTGTATTGGTAGAGACCTTTATGAGTGTTGATCGTGAGGTACTGTTTTGAGGCTTCTTCAACCTCCATTTGCAGGTACGACAGGGCCAGATCAATCTTAGTGAAGCGTTTTCCTCCAGATAGCGAGGCGAAAATATCTTCAATCCGCGGAAGCGGATATTGTACAGTGTGAAGGACTGGGTTCACTGTCACCTTAAAGTCCCCACAGATGCGAACCTTCTTTGGTTCCCCAGGCGTATTACTCAATGACCTCTTCATTACAGGAACGATGGGTGTAGCCCACTCGCTCCAGTCCACTTTGGACAGTACTCCTGAACGTTCCAAACCTTCCAGCTCTGCTTCGACGGCTGGGCCTTAAAAACTTTGGGCTTGCATTTTCCTCTATTTTGATCGTCGCTGTTATGCCTTTTAGTGTTCCGAGTCCCTCCTGGAACACTTCTTGTGCATCAGTTAGCATTTTTGACAGTCGTCCAGGTGTGACGTCGTCATCCTTTTTGGCATCTACAGTCAGTGCTTGTATGGAATGCCAATCTAGCTGTATCTTTCGGATCCATTCATGTCCTAGTAGTGGTGGTCCTCCATCTGGCAATACATATAGGTCCATTTTTGGTGTTTCCTTGCCGTTATATATAACGTTCACCCTTATTTTTCCTTTGGGTTAGATTTTTTGCCCCGTGTACGTCTTCAAGACAATCTCTGTATCTCTCAAGGGTATATGTGAGAATAGCCGCTTGTAGTCCCTTCGGTTTATGACTGTTAGGGCTGATCCTGTGTCCAATTCCATTTTCACTTGGACTCCGTCTATCTTGAGCGTGACCCAGATAGTTTGGTGATCCTCCATTTTGATTACATTATGTAGTTTCAGACAACCCAGCTCCTTGCTTCCGGAGTCTGTATCACTTTTCTGTTCGTCTGAACTACTCTCTGTCACCTTATGTACCTTTTTGTACTTCTCCTGTGGAGATTTCTTGCTGCTGGTTTTCTTTCCCGACCTGCAGACTCTTGCTATGTGTCCTACTTTTCCACACTGTCTGCACACTTGGTCCTTGAACCAACAATCCTTATGGTCGTGTGTTGTTCTGCCACAGCGATAACACTTCACTGCTCCATATGACATTTCATTTGTGCCATATTCTTGCGGTCTCCGTTGTATCTCTGCAGCGCCTCGTGCGGCTGCTTCGTGTGATACTGCCATGCTGAAAGCCTTGTCCAGCATAAGATCCTTTTCTGATAGAAGCCGTTTCTGGGTTCCTTCACTTTGAAGCCCACACACAAACTTGTCCCTTAAAGTATCTGCTAGTCCCGTTCCAAACTGGCAGTGTTTCGATAGCTTGCGCAGTTCCGTTAAATACTCAGCATTACTTTCGTCTTTATGCTGGTTCCTTTTGTGAAACTTAAATCTTTCTGCTATCAGCAGCGGTGTGGGGTTTAAGTGGTCCTGTAGGATTGCCACAATGCTTTCAAAATCCTTTTCCACTGGCTTCTCTGGGGTTACTAGGTTTCGCAGTAAGCCATACGTTTTTGCACCCATGGAAATTAGCAATACCAGTGATTTCCTGGCATCTGGCACTTCATTTGCCTTGCAGTACACTTCTATGCGTTCTACATATGTCGCCCAATCTTCGACTGCATTGTCGAACGCTGTGACACTGCCTCTCTTCGGCATCCCTGGGTGTAGTTAGACTGGCTAAAAATGGTGTCTCCCGCGCTCTCTCTTCTTCTCCGCTGGCTCAAAATGGCGTCTCCCGCGCTCTCCCTTCTTCTCCGCTGCGGCTCAAAAATGGCGTCTCCCGCGCTTTCCTTTCTTCCCCCGTGGACACTGCTCAGCCCTTGAACACCGGCTGCGCTCTGTGCGTTTTCCTGTGCGCCTCTCTCGTTGATGCCGCTCGGTCCTGAACCCCGGCTGCGCCCTGTTCGCTCTACCCTATCTCTCTTTTTTTTTTCTGTCGACGCCGCTCAGTCTTCAACCCCGGCTGCACCCTGTGCACTTTACCTTCTCTCTTACCCCGTCGACGCTGCTCGGCCTTCCCCTGTGCCGTCAGTCGGCTCCAGCCACCGCCGTCCGGGAAGGGTCTGCGCCGTACCTGCTGCCAGCCCGTCTCGCTGGAGTCTCCGCCGGATGGTCGACGCCCGTGCCCCTGGAATCGGCCTTCTTCTGCAGAGTTGCAGGTAGGTTCGAATCGACTCGTCGCCAATGTTAAATCCGTGAATCTTGATGTATGGTGTCCTTCAATAAATAAACAGAGACTGCAGAGGAACCATCAACAGGTGTTTACTGGATGAGGGTTACTCTAAAACTAACAGTACAGATCCCTACTCAGGGTTATATACAGGTATGGTCACTGCCGGTACTACAGTATACAGGAGCTGTAAAAAGTTGTTCTCCCCTTAAAGGTACATACACTACAGGCTAGACAGATGGATGCAGGGAGGATGTTTCCCCTGGCTGGGGTGTCTAGAATGAAGGAGTCACAGTCTCAGGATACGGGGTAGGACATTTAGGACTGAGATGAGGAGAAATTTCTTCACTCAGAGGGTGGTGAACCTGTGAAATTCTCTACCACAGAAGGCTGTGGAGGCCAAGTCACTGAATATATTTAAGAAGGAGATAGATAGATTTCTAGACACAAAAGGCATCAAGAGGTATGGGGAGAGAGCGGGAATATGGTATTGAGATAAAGGATCAGCCATGGTCATATTGAATGGCAGAGCAGGCTCGAAGGGCCGAATGACCTACTCCTGCTCCTATTTTTCTATGTTTCTATGTTTCTCTCTACCTGATGCTGTACTTTATCTGATTGTTTGATGGGTAATGTAGAAGGAGCTTCACTCTCTTTCTCTCGCATTCTACATCTGAACTGGAATTACTAGATGGACAGGTAAGGAAGACTTTCTCCATATCTAACCCAAGCTAAACCTGATCTGGGAGAGCTTGATAGAATAGGGAGCTTTAATCAGTGTCTAACCTATGCTGTACCTGATCCTAGTGGTGCCAGATGGTGACACTGGTGCCCAAAATTCCTTTCTCTGGCACTGATAGCTACTAACATTCGGAAAAAAATGGAAAGCAAAATGAATCAAAGTATAGAAGAGCACATCAATGTGCTTTGGATCTAGTCTGTTTGATGGAGGTAAAGTAGGCTGGACAATGACCTTTTACCTCTGGAACTTGGGTTCAAAACAAATTAAGACAAAATGGATGAAGCTGTCATCTGTAATGCTGCATTAATGAGGTTGGCGTTCATTTGGCGTTCATACACTCGAAGCTGAGTCCCCAGTTAGGGAGATGTTGAAGAATTGCTGATGAATGGCACATAGGATCCTCTTGCCATTCTAAAAGTGAACCATATGGGATCCTGGTTATAAATTAAAAACAGGATTTCCCTGATGCCTATTGATCCTGTGCTGTTGTCACTCAATGTCATTTCTGCCTTCAACATAAATATGAAGAAAATGGTTTTGAAAAATAAACTTAAGACAGAGAGTTGACAGGTGGCTCTTATTAAATGCGTTATGCTTTCTCAGAATGATACAAAAACTGTCGCCAGACTCCACAGGAGAAATATGGCTGTAATTCATCAACGGCAGAATGAAGGAGGCCTCAGTATTGGTAGACATCTTTCTTGCTGAAAGACAGGGAGATTTGCCAAAAACAAAGTCATAAACTAATTAATGGAATCAGACTATGGAACTGAGATCTTTCTATCAGGGAGATTATTTTCTGTGTAACTCTGTAGACACAGAGCATGAGCGACACAGGGACAGAGGCACACAGGGAGAGAGGCACACAGGGAGAGAGGCACACAGGGATAGAGGCACACAGGGATAGAGGCACACAGGGATAGAGACAAACAGGGATAGAGGCACACAGGGATAGAGACACACAGGGATAGAGACACAGGGATAGAGACACACAGGGATAGAGGCACACAGAGATAGAGACACACAGGGATAGAGGCACACAGGGATAGAGACACACAGGGATAGAGGCACACAGGGATAGAGACACAGGGATAGAGACACACAGCGATAGAGACACACAGCGATAGAGACACACAGGGATAGAGGCACACAGGGATAGAGACACACAGGGATAGAGACACACAGCGATAGAGACACACGGCAATAGAGACACACAGGGATAGAGGCACACAGAGATAGAGACACACAGGGACAGAGGCACACAGCGATAGAGGCACACAGGGATAGAGGCACACAGAGATAGAGACACACAGGGACAGAGACACACAGGGATAGAGGCACACGGGGATAGAGACACACAGGGATAGAGGCACACAGAGATAGAGACACACAGGGATAGAGACACACAGGGATAGAGGCACACAGGGATAGAGGCACACAGGGATAGAGGCACCCAGGGATAGAGACACACAGGGATAGAGACACACAGGAATAGAGACACACAGCAATAGAGACACACAGCGATAGAGACACACAGGGATAGAGACACACAGGGATAGAGACACACAGCGATAGAGACACACAGGGATAGAGGCACACAGGGATAGAGGCACACAGGGATAGAGACACACAGGGATAGAGGCACACAGAGATAGAGGCACACAGCGATAGAGACACACAGCGATAGAGACACACAGGGATAGAGACACACATGGATAGAGACACACAGGGACAGAGACACACAGGGACAGAGGCACACAGGGATAGAGACACACAGGGATAGAGGCACACAGGGATAGAGGCACACAGGGATAGAGACACGCAGAGATAGAGGCACACAGGGATAGAGACACACAGGGAGAGAGACACACAGGGATAGAGGCACACAGGGACAGAGGCACACAGGGACAGAGGCACACAGGGACAGAGGCACACAGGGATAGAGACACACAGGGATAGAGACACACAGGGATAGAGGCACACAGGGATAGAGACACACAGGGATAGAGACACACAGGGATAGAGACACACAGGGATAGAGGCACACAGGGACAGAGGCACACAGGGACAGAGACACACAGGGATAGAGACACACAGGGATAGAGACACACAGGAATAGAGACACACAGGGATAGAGACACACAGGGATAGAGACACACAGGGACAGAGGCACACAGGGATAGAGGCACACAGGGATAGAGGCACACAGGGATAGAGATACACAGGGATAGAGACACACAGCGATAGAGACACATGGCAATAGAGACACACAGGGATAGAGGCACACAGAGATAGAGACACACAGGGACAGAGGCACACAGCGATAGAGGCACACAGGGATAGAGGCACACAGGGATAGAGACACACAGGGATAGAGGCACCCAGGGATAGAGACACACAGGGATAGAGACACACAGGAATAGAGACACACAGCGATAGAGACACACAGGAATAGAGACACACAGCGATAGAGACACACAGGGATAGAGACACACAGCGATAGAGGCACACAGGGATAGAGGCACACAGGGATAGAGACACACAGGGATAGAGGCACACAGAGATAGAGGCACACAGCGATAGAGACACACAGCGATAGAGACACACAGGGATAGAGACACACATGGATAGAGACACACATGGATAGAGACACACAGGGACAGAGACACACAGGGACAGAGGCACACAGGGACAGAGGCACACAGGGACAGAGGCACACAGGGATAGAGACACACAGAGATAGAGGCACACAGGGATAGAGACACACAGGGATAGAGACACACAGGGATAGAGGCACACAGGGATAGAGACACACAGGGATAGAGACACACAGGGATAGAGACACACAGGGACAGAGACACACAGGGACAGAGGCACACAGGGATAGAGACACACAGGGATAGAGACACACAGGGATAGAGACACACAGGAATAGAGACACACAGGGATAGAGACACACAGGGATAGAGGCACACAGGGATAGAGGCACACAGGGATAGAGACACACAGGGATAGAGGCACACAGGGATAGAGGCACACAGGGATAGAGACACACAGGGATAGAGGCACACAGAGATAGAGGCACACAGCGATAGAGACACACAGCGATAGAGACACACAGCGATAGAGACACACAGGGATAGAGACACACATGGATAGAGACACACAGGGACAGAGACACACAGGGACAGAGGCACACAGGGACAGAGGCACACAGGGATGGAGGCACACAGGGATAGAGGCACACAGGGATAGAGGCACACAGGGATAGAGGCACACAGGGATAGAGACACACAGGGATAGAGGCACACAGGGACAGAGGCACACAGGGACAGAGGCACACAGGGACAGAGGCACACAGGGACAGAGGCACACAGGGACAGAGACACACAGGGATAGAGACACACAGGGATAGAGACACACAGGGATAGAGGCACACAGGGATAGAGGCACACAGGGATAGAGGCACACAGGGGTAGAGACACACAGGGATAGAGACACACAGGGATAGAGACACACAGGGATAGAGACACACAGGGATAGAGGTGTAGTGTATGTACCTTTAAGAGAGAACTACTTTTACAGCTCCTGTATACTGTAGTACCGGCAGTGACCACACCTGTATATAAGCCTTGAGCATGCCTCTGTACCCCAGTCTTGAGACTACCCTACTCCAGTAAATACCTGTTGATTGTTAAGTTACAGCATCCATGTGGTTATTGAAGAACATCCTACTCTCAGAATCACGGATCTAACAGTGGCGACGAGTGTCGATTCGAATCTACCTGCAACTCCGCATTTCCCTTCGAGGATTAGCTCCGGGAGGGCGGTGGAAGTAAGTCGAGGCCAGAAACACGGGCATCGACCACGAGCAACCGCCCAGTCGTCCGGCAGAGAGTGAACATCGCAGGGGAGGCTGTGGAGAGCCGGGCTTGGTTCCCCAGCCACGACGATCAGCAATAGACTGACGACAGGTACAGCGCAGACCCTTCCCGGACAGCGGCGGCTGGATCCGACCGACGGCGGAGAGAAAGCCGAGCAGCGTCGATGGGGTAAGACAGAGGGTGAAGCACACAGGGCGCAGCCGGGGGTTGAAAACCGAGCGGCGTCGAGGAGAAACAAAACTGAGAGAGAGAGGGTAAAGCAGCAGCTGGGTTCAGGACCGAGTGGTGGAAACGGGAAAGGCGCACAGAAAGAAAAAAAAAACAAAACGCGCAGAGCACAGCCAGGGCTCAAGGGCTGAACAGTGTCCGCGGGGAGAAGAAGGGAGAGCGCGGGAGACGCCATTGAGCCACGGCGAAGAAGGAAGAGCGCGGGAGACGCCATTTTTAGAAGCCGCAGCGGAGAAGAAGGGCGAGCGCGGGAAGGAAGGAAAGCGCGGGAGACGCCATTTTGTGCCAGCAGAGAAGAAGGGGAAGCGCGGGAGATGCCACTTTTGACAGTTAAATCACACCCAGGGATGCAGAAGAGTGGCAGTATCTCTACGTTCGACAATGAAGTCGAAGATTGGGCGACATATGTGGAACATATTGAGGTGTACTGCAGGACGAATGAAGTGCCAGATGCTAGGAAAGCACTGGTTTTGTTAAATTCCATGGGTGCAAAAGCTTATGGGTTACGGCGAAACCTAATAACCTCAGAGAAGCCGGTGAACAAGAATTTCGAAAGCATCGTAGAAATCCTACAGGACCACTTAAACCCCACAACGCTGCTGATAGCAGAACGATTTAAGTTCCATAAAAGGAACCAACACAAAGACGAAAGCAATGCTGAGTACCTAACGGAACTGCGCAAGCTATCGAAATACTACCAGTTTGGAGCGGGACTAGCAGACACGTTAAGGGACAAGTTTGTGTGTGGGCTACAAAGTGAAGGAACCCAGAAACGGCTTCTATCAGAAAAGGACCTTACGCTGGACAAAGCTTTCAGTATGGCAGTATCACATGAAGCAGCCGCAAGGGGCGCTGCAGAGATACAACGGAGACCGCAAGAATATGGCACCAATGAAGTGTCCTATGTAACAGGGAAGTGCTATCGCTGCGGCAGAACAACACATGACCAGAAGGATTGTTGGTTCAAGGACCAAGTGTGCAGACAGTGTGGAAAAGCAGGACACATAGCAAGAGTCTGCAGGTCTGGGAAGAAAACCAACAGTAAGAAATCTCCACAGGAGAAGTACAAAAAGGTACACCAGGTGATGGACAGTAGTTCAGACGAACAGAAAAGTGACACAGACTCCGGAAGCAAGGAGCTGGGTTGTCTGAAACTGCATAAGGTAACCAAAATGGAGGATCACCAGACTATCTGGGTTACACTCAAGATAGACGGAGTCCAAGTGAAAATGGAATTGGACACAGGATCAGCCCTAACAGTCATAAACCAAAGGGACTACAAGCGGCTATTTTCACATATACCCTTGAAAGCTACAGAGATTGTCTTGAAGACGTACACAGGGCAAAAAGTCTACCCCAAAGGAAAAATAAGGGTGAAAGTGATATATAAAGGCCAGGAAATACCTAAAATGGATATATATGTATTGCCAGATGGAGGACCACCACTGCTAGGACGTGAATGGATCCAGAAGATACAATTAGATTGGCATTCCATACAGGCACTGAAGGTTGAGGCCAAAAAGGATGATGACGTCACACCTGGACTGTAATGTCCGTGTGTAATTGAGACACGGACTGCAGAAGTTGGTTATAACAGGTGTTTACTGAATGGAGACAAAACTGGAACTACTATACAAAGTTACTACACAGGCTTATATACAGGGGTGGTCACTACTGGTACTGCAGTATACAGGGGCTGCAGAATATAGTTCCTTCTTCAAAGTACATACACTACAATTCCTCCCCTTTTAGCTAAACAGTACATAACATTAGATTAATAATTAAGTAACATATTTACAATTACAGTTGCTATATACATTAGCTCAAGTTAATCAATTATAAATTCAGCCTTTGAGGAGGCTTCCTGATTCTGTCCGGATAACGCCTCTTTGGGGTATCAGGTTCTTCTGGCAAAGTTGATTCGGGATCAACGTCGTTGTTTGGTTCGTCTGCTTCCAATATCACCGATTCTCAGGTAGATGCAATTGGTACTTCGGTTTCACCACCAGGTGTATAGGATCGTGGTGTAGATTTGACGTTTTCCAGTGACTCTAGAATCTGGTCAGCATGGCGTTTTACAATGTTCTCTCCAACGTCCACGGTATACATTAGAGGTCCTTGCCGTGTGCAGATCATTCCTGGCTGCCATTTCTCTGTGCGGTAGTCCCGGGCCAAAACTGGTTGACCTATCTTGAAACTCCTGGTTGGCCTTTCATTCATTTTCTGAAACTGCCTGTTCTCCACATCTCTTCTGATGTTTGGCTTAACCAAATCCAAGCGGCATCTTAGTCTTCGATTGAAGAACATCATGGCTGGAGTTTGGTTGGTAACCGCATGTGTCGCATTCCGGTAGGCAAACAAGAAGTTATCCACATTGTGTTGTAGGGGTATGTCTTCATTACACATTGCCTTGATAGCCTTCTTGAATGTTTGAACGAACCTCTCAGCCAATCCATTGGTGGCTGGATGATATGGGGCAGATGTGTAATGCTTAACACCATTGTTCTTTAAGAACCTCCGGAACTCTTCAGACACAAACTGTGGTCCATTGTCGGAGCAAATCTGTTCAGGCAGCCCATTTCTGGCGAATATGGTTCGTAAGACTGTGATAGTTTTTTCTGTGGTGGTTGAGGACATTTTTATTACCTCTGGCCACTTTGAATGTGCATCCACCGCAATTAAAAACATCGAGTCCATAAATAGACCAGCAAAATCAATGTGTACCCTTTGCCATGGAGATGAGGGCCACTCCCATGGATGTAGAGGGGCTTGTGGTGGGGCGTTTTGGACCTTCTGGCATCCTGTACAGCTCTTGGTCATCTCTTCGATTTCTCTATCGATTCCCGGCCACCACACAAACGCTCTGGCTAAGTTCTTCATTTTTACCCCTCCCAGATGACCCTCATGAAGCTCATTGAGCACTCTATCCTTCAATTTGGGTGGAATTACTACTCTGGATCCACACATCAAGGTTCCTCGGCACACTGACAGCTGTTCTCTTCTCGGCGAGAATGCTGGCAACAGTGGTTCGCCATGTGCTGGCAATCCCTTCACCGTTAAATCATAGACCCTGGAGAGTGTCGGGTCATTTCTTGTTTCCTTTTCTACTTTTGCATTCGTCACAGGTAGACATTCGACTATGGTCGAGTGGAATATCTCCACAGGATCCACTGCAGGTGCTTCTTCCACCGTCGGCAACGGTAGGCGCGACAATCCATCAGCATTCCCATGCTGTTTAGTTCCTTTGTACTCGATATCATATTGGTGTGCCCCTAGGAAAAGGGACCACCTCTGTAGCTGTTGTGCTGTCATTATCGGGACGCCCTTCTTAGGGTTGAAAATGGAGACAAGAGGTTGATGATCAGTTAGTAGAGTAAATTTCTGTCCATGCAGGTAGTGATAGAACTTCTTCACCCCCCACACCAGGCTGAGGGCCTCTCTGTCAATCTGGGTGTAGTTACGCTCGGCTGCAGTTAACGAGCGTGACACAAAAGCTATCGGCCTCTCTGAACCATCAAGGGATTTATGTGACAGTACCGCTCCAACGCCGTAGGGAGACGCATCACACGCCAGTCTTATCGGTAGTGATGGGTTGTAGTGAGCCAATACTTCTCTTGAAGTGATCAGGCCTTTACACTTCTGAAAGGCCCGCTTACATTCATCGGTCCATTTCCATGCTACTCCAGTTTGTAGCAGGGCGTTCAGTGGGTGCAGAATTGTGGACAAATTCGGCAAAAACTTATGGTAGTAATTCACCAATCTGAGGAATGACCTCAGTTGCGACACATTTTCAGGCACTGGAGCCTTAACTACCGCTTCAATTTTGTCAGGGGACTTATGTAACCCCTTTTCATCAATCACGTGGCCACAATACGATATCTGTTTCTTAAAAAACTCGCACTTGGGGCGGTTGGCTCGTAGCCCATGTTCTCTTAGTCTAGTGAGCACCTGCTCTAGGTTGGCAAGGTGTTCACTGTCATTTTCACCTGTCACTAGGATGTCGTCCAAGTAACACTGAGTCCCCGGAATCCCTTGCAGGACTTGTTCCATCGCTCTTTGCCATATAGCCGGAGCTGATGCAACTCCGAATACCAGTCGATTATACTGGTAAAGACCTTTGTGAGTGTTTATCGTGAGATATTTCCAAGAGGATTCTTCAACCTCCATCTGCAAATATGCTTGCGCTACGTCAATTTTTGTAAAACGCTTCCCTCCAGACAGTGAGGTAAAAATATCTTCTATCCTCGGAAGAGGGTACTGTACTGTGTGAAGGACTGGGTTCACAGTCACCTTGAAGACCCCACTGATGCGAACCTTCCTTGGCTCCTCAGACTTATTGTTTAACGTTTTCTTCATGACAGGAACAAAGGGTGTCGCCCACTCTCTCCAGTCTACCTTAGTTAACACGCCTGCATTCTCCAGATTCTCCAGCTCTGCCTCGACGGCTGGGCGAATTGCATACGGTTCCGGTCTTGCTTTGAAAAACTTGGGAATTGCATTCTCTTCTATTTTTATCGAGGCGGTTATGCTTTTAAGAGTTCCCAGGTTTGTTGAAATACCTCTTTAGCGTTAGCCAAGATTTTTTGACAATCGTCCAGGTGTGACGTCGTCATCCTTTTTACCAGCCACAGTCAGTGCCTGAATGGAGTGCCAGTCTAAACTTATCTTTCTGATCCATTCACGTCCCATTAACGGTGGTGCACCATCTTGCAGTATGTGCAGATACAATTTCTGTCTTTCCTTGCCGTTGTATTCGACAGGCACCCTTATTTTCCCTCTGGGGTATACTTTCTGCCCCGTATACGTCAAGACAATGGATGTGTCTTTCAAGGGTATGTGTGAGAATAGCCGCTCGTAGTCTCGTCGATTCATGATGGTCAGAGCTGATCCTGTATCCAATTCCATTTTGACTTGGGACCCTGCTATCGTGAGGGTGACCCAAATGGTTTGGTGATCCTCTTTTGTGATTACGTTGTGTAGTTTGAGACAGCTTAGTCTCTTGTTCCCGGATTCACTATCGCTCTTCTGGTCTTCGGAACTACTGTCCGTCATCTTTTGTACTTTCCTGTACTTTTCCTTAGTAGTCTTTTTGTTGTCGTTAGTTTTCTTCCTGGACCTGCAAACTCATGCAATGTGTCCCATCTTTCCGCATTGCCTGCATGTTTTGTCCTTAGACCAGCAGTCCTTCTGGCCATGGGTTGTTCTGCCGCAGCGATAACATTTTTCAAATCCCCGTGTCATTTCATGGGTGCCGTATTCCTGTGGCTTTTGCTGTATTTCCGCAGCTCCCCTTGCTGCTGCTTCGTACGATACTGCCACGCTGAAAGCCTTATCTAGCATCAGCTCTATCTCTGAGAGTAACCTCTTCTGGGTTCCTTCACTCAGGAGTCCACAGACAAATTTGTCCCGTAGGGTATCTGCCAGTCTCGCTCCGAACTGGCAGTGCTTTGATAGCTTGCATAGTTCCGTAAGGTAATCAGCATTGCTCTCATCTTTATGCTGATTTCTCTTGTGGAATTTAAATCTTTCTGCTATCAGCAGCGGTGTAGGATTTAGATGTTCCTGTAGGATATGAACAATTTCGTTAAAACTCTTCTCCATCAGTTTGACTGGAGTGATCAGGTTCCGCAATAGGCCGTACGTTCTTGCGCCCATTAAGTTTAGTAGTACCGATGCCTTTTTCTCATCGGCTACTTCATTTGCCTTGCAATATACTTCGACTCTTTCCACATACGTGATCCAGTCTTCTATTGCATTATCGAAGGCAGTGATATTGCCAGTCTTCGGCATCTTGGAGATCTAAGATGGCGCCTCCCGCGCTTTGCCTTCTTCCCCGATTGAACAAAATGGCGCCTCCCGCGCTTTGCCTTCTTCCCCGATTGAACAAAATGGCGCCTCCCGCGCTTTTCCTTCTTCCCCGCTGGATTAAGATGGCGCCTCCCGCGCTTTCTGTCTTTTCCGCTGCTGCCAACACTGTTGCTGGTGTTTTTATGCCTTGATGGCGACGCCCTATGGTCTTCGCGCGCTTCCCCCCACGCTGCTGCCAACGCCGCTCTCCGCGGTCCCCATGGCAAACTGCAGCTTCTCGCGGCTTTCTGCGCTTCTAACTTCTTTTTCCTTTATTTTAATTACTGTTCCCGTCGTCAGAGCAGACCCTATGGGACACTTTGCTCCCTCTTCTCGGGTCTGTACGCTGCCCGGCTTCGTAGCACCGGCCGCGCCCTGTGTGCTCCACCCTCTCCCTCTCTCTCTCCTCTTCCCGACAACGCTGCTCGGCCCCGTTGAAAAGCCACCCGATCGAGCTCTAGCCCGCCGCAGCCCAGGAAGGATCAATGTACTACCTGCCACCAGCCCGATTAGCTGGAACACCATAGACTGGAGAACCAAGCCCAGCTCTCGACAGCCTCTCCTGCAAATCTTCGAATTCGATGAATCAGAGGGCGGTTGCCAACGGTCGACGCCCGTTTCTTCTGTTTGTTTTTTTATTCTTTTTGGATTTCTTCCTTCTGGCTTCGACCTCTAATAACTTCGCTTCAGGGATGGATCCCCGTGAGGTGGTGCAGAACTGTAGGTAAGTTCGGATCTGTTCGTCGCCAATGTAATGTCCGTGTGTAATTGAGACACGGACTGCAGAAGTTGGTTATAACAGGTGTTTACTGAATGGAGACTGTATTGTATGTGCCTTTAAGTCAGAACTTCTTTTTACAGCTCCTGTATACTGTAGTACCGGCAGTGACCACACCGGTATATAAGCTTTGCGCATGCCTCTGTACCCCAGTCTAGAGATTACCCTCCTCCAGTAAAGACCTGTTATTTGTTAATGTACAGCATCCGTGTGATTATTTATCCACTGAACCACAGATCCAACAGTGGTGACGAGTGTCGATTCGAATCTACCTGCAACATAAAAAAAAATAGTCGAGGCCAGGAACATGAGCGTCGACCACGAGCAACCGCCCAGCAGTCAGGCAGAGATCCAACCTCGCTGGGGAGGCTGTGGAGAGCCGGGCTTGGTTCCCCAGCCACAAAGAGCAGTAAGAGACCGACGACAGGTCCAGAGCAGACCCTTCCCGAGCAGCAGCGGCTGGAGCCGACCGATGGCAGAGAGAGAGCCGAGCAGCGTCGACGGGGTAAGACAGAGGGTGAAGAGCGCAGGGCGCAGCCGGGGGTTGAACACCAAGCGGCATTGAGGAATAATAAAGCAATCGGAGAGAGAGAGGGTAAGAAACAGTCGGGTTCTAAACTGAGCGGCGTCGAAAAATATCAAAAGAAGAACGCGCAGAGCACAGCCAGGGATCACGGGCTGATCAGGGTCCGCGGGGTGAAGCAAGGGGAGACGCCATTGAGCCGCGGAGAAGCAGGGAGAGCGCGGGAGACGCCATTGAGCCACGGAGAAGAAGGAAGAGCGCGGGAGACGCCATATTGAGAAGCCGCAGCGGAGAAGAAGGGTGAGCGCGGGAAGGAAGGAAAGCACGGGAGACGCCATTTTGTGCTAGCGGAGAAGAAGGGGAAGCGCGGGTGGCGCCATTGGTGATAGTTAACGCACAACCAAGGATGCCGAAGAGTGGCAGTATCTCTACGTTCGACAATGAAGTCGAAGATTGGGTGACATATGTGGAACGTATTGAGGTGTACTGCAGGGTGAATGAAGTGCCAGATGCTAATAAAGCACTGGTTCTGTTAAATTCCATGGGTGCAAAAACTTATGGGTTACTGCGAAATCTAATAACCCCAGAGAAGCCGGTAAACAAGAATTTTGAAAGCATAGTAGAAATCCTACAGGACCACTTAAACCCCACAACGCTGCTGATAGCAGAACGATTTAAGTTCCATAAAAGGAACCAACACAAAGACGAAAGCAATGCTGAGTACCTAACGGAACTGCGCAAGCTATCGAAATACTACCAGTTTGGAGCGGGACTAGCAGACACGTTAAGGGACAAGTTTGTGTGTGGGCTACAAAGTGAAGGAACCCAGAAACGGCTTCTATCAGAAAAGGACCTTACGCTGGACAAAGCTTTCAGTATGGCAGTATCACACGAAGCAGCCGCAAGGGGCGCTGCAGAGATACAACGGAGACCGCAAGAATATGGCACCAACGAAATGACCTATGGAACAGGGAAGTGCTATCGCTGCGGCAGAACAACACATGACCAGAAAGATTGTTGGTTCAAGGACCAAGTGTGCAGACAGTGTGGGAAAACAGGACACATCGCAAGAGTCTGCAGGTCTGGGAAGAAAACCAACAATAAGAAATCTCCACAGGAGAAGTACAAAAAGGTACACCAGGTGATGGACAGTGGTTCAGACGAACAGAAAAGTGACACAGACTCCGGAAGCAAGGAGCTGGGTTGTCTGAAACTACATAATGTAACCGAAATGGAGGATCACCAGACTATTTGGGTTACACTCAAGATAGACGGAGTCCAAGTGCAAATGGAATTGGACACAGGGTCAGCTCTAACAGTCATAAATCAAAGAGACTACAAGCGGCTATTTTCACACATACCCTTGAAAGCTACAGAGATTGTCTTGAAGATGTATACGGGGCAAAAAGTCTACCACAAAGGAAAAATAAGGGTGAAAGTGACATATAAAGGCCAGGAAATACCTAAAATGGATATATATGTATTGCCAAATGGAGGACCACCACTGCTAGGACGTGAATGGATCCGGAAGATACAATTAGATTGGCATTCCATACAGGCACTGAAGGTTGAGGCCAAAAAGGATGACGACGTCACACCTGGACGACTGTCAAAAATGCTAACTGATGCAAAAGAAGTGTTCCAGGAGGGACTAGGAACACTAAAAGGAATAACAGCAACAATTAAAATAGAGGAAAATGCAAGCCCAACGTTTCTGAAGGCCAGAGCAGTGCCTTATGCGATCAGACCAGCTGTTGAAGCAGAGCTGGAAGGGCTGGAACTGTTAGATCCGTGGTTCAGTGGATAAATAATTACACGGATGCTGTACATAAACAAATAACCGGTCTTTACTGGAGGAGGGTAATTGCTAGATTGGGGTACAGAGGCATGCGCACAGCTTATATACCGGTGTGGTTACTGCCAGTACAACAGTATACAGGAGCTGTAAAAAGTAGTTCTGACTTAAAGCACATACACTACAATTCCTCCCTTTTTAGATTAATAATACTCCCTTAATATTCAAATAACAATTACATTTTTACACGTGCATTCAATAACAAAAGTCCATTTATAGATTCAGTCTTTGGGGTGGCTTCCTGACCCTTTCGGGATAGCGCCTTTCCAGAGGTTCTTGTTCTTGGTGCAGAGGCGATTCTGACCACTTTTCATCGGGTTGTTCATCGGGTTCCACTGCTACTGGGTCTGAAGTAGATGCTACCGGTATGTCGGGTTCATCCCCAGGTACTCGAGGCATGGGGTTGACGCGTTCCTGTGACGCTAAGATCTGATCGACGTGGCGTCTCACAATGTTCTCCCCGACATCCACTGTGTACTTTAATGGCCCCTGCCTTGTACATATCGTTCCGGGTTGCCACTTCTCTGTTCGACAATCACGGGCCAAGACTGGTTGCCCTACATTGAAGCTCCTTGTCGGCTTCTCGTTGATGTGCTGGAATTGTTTGTCCTCAACATTTCTTCGCACATTTGGTCTGAGCAAGTCCAGACGAGATCTCAACCTTCGGTTAAAGAACATCATGGCCGGGGTCTGGTTGGTAACTGCATGTGTCGTGTTTCGGTAGGCTAATAAGAAATTGTCCATCTTATGCTGTAGTGGAATTTCCTCATCGCACATAGCCTTTATCGCCGCCTTAAACGTTTGTACGAACCTCTCAGCCAATCCATTGGTGGCTGGATGATACGGGGCAGATGTGTAATGCCTTACCCCATTCCTTTTCATGAATTTTTGGAACTCGTCGGACACAAACTGTGGTCCATTATCAGAGCAGATCTGCTCTGGCAAACCGTTTCTGGCAAATATGGTCCGTAGGACTGCAATCGTTTTCTCTGTAGTGGTTGAAGACATCTTTATCACCTCAGGCCACTTTGAATGAGCATCCACTGCTATTAAGAACATTGAGTCCATGAATGGATCAGCGAAATCAATGTGCACCCGTTGCCATGGAGAGGAGGGCCACTCCCATGGGTGTAGAGGGGCATGTGGTGGTGCATTTTGGACCTTCTGGCATCCTAAGCAGCTCTTAGTTAGGTCTTCGACTTGTTGATCGATTCACGGCCACCACACATAAGCCCTAGCAAGGCTTTTCATTTTCACTCCCCCCAGATGACCTTCATGTAGCTCCTTTAGCACTCTCTCCCTTAACTTGGGTGGAATCACCACTCTGGATCCACACATCACTGTCCCCTGGCATACTGACAGCTGTTCTCTTCTGGATGAGAATGCTGGCAACAGTGAGTCGCCATGTGTTGGCCATCCCCTCACCGTCAATTCATATACCCGTGACAGCGTCGGATCATTGCGGGTCTCCTTCTCTATATCCGCGTTTGTTACTGGCAATCGTTCAATTATCGACGAATAAAATATCTCGATAGGGTCCACTGCTGGTGCTTCCTCCACCGTAGGCAGTGGCAGGCGCGATAGCCCATCAGCGTTCTCATGCTGTTTCGTGCCTTTATATTCTATTTCATATTGATTCGCCCCTAGAAACAGGGACCATCTTTGTAACCGCTGTGCAGTCATTACTGGCACGCCCTTCTTAGGATTAAAGATGGAGACAAGTGGTTGGTGGTCAGTCAGCAAGGTGAACTTCTGCCCATGCAGATAATGGTTGAATTTTTTTACTCCCCATACTAGGCTGAGTGCCTCCCTGTCAATCTGGGCGTAGTTGCACTCGGCTGAGGTTAGTGACCGAGACGCAAAGGCCACTGGCCTCTCCAACCCGCCTGGGAATTTGTGGGACAGCACCGCTCCAATGCCGTAGGGTGATGCATCACATGCCAAACGAATTGGTAGTGCTGGGTTGAAATGGGCCAACACCTCTTTTGATGTGATCAATTCTTTACACTTCTGGAAAGCTCGTCTCCGTTCGTCATCCCACTTCCATGGTACCCCTGTTTGCAGTAGGGTGTTCAGCGGGTGTAGTACCGTAGACAAATTTGATAAGAACTTGTGGTAATAGTTTACCAGCCCGAGGAACGACCTCAGTTGTGACACACTTTCCGGTGCTGGAGCCTTGACTACTGCCTCAATCTTGTCAGGGGACTTATGTAACCCCTCTTCATCGATGACGTGGCCACAATACGAGATCTGTTTCTGGAAAAACTCGCACTTGTGGCGATTAGCTCGTAGCCCATATTCCTTTAATCTGGCGAGCAACTTCTCCAAGTTAGCGAGGTGATCACCGTCATTTTCGCTCGTGACCAAGATGTCGTCCAAATAACACTGGGTCCCTGGAATCCCTTGCAGGACCTGATCCATTGCCCTTTGCCAGATAGCCGGAGCCGAGGCTACTCCAAACACCAGCCGGTTGTATTGATAGAGACCTTTACGGGTGTTGATTGTAAGGTAATGTTTCGAAGCTTCTTCTACCTCCATTTGCAAGTACGCCTGGGCTAGATCAATTTTGGTGAAGCATTTACCACCAGATAGCAAGGCGAAAATATCCTCAATTCGTGGAAGCGGATATTGTACCGTGTGAAGGACTGGGTTCACTGTCACCTTAAAATCCCCACAGATGCGGACCTTCTTTGGTTCCCCAGGCGTATTACTCAATGTCCTCTTCATTACAGGAACGATGGGTGTAGCCCACTCGCTCCAGTCCACTTTGGACAGTACTCCTGAACGTTCCTGTAGTGTATGTGCTTTAAGTCAGAACTACTTTTTACAGCTCCTGTATACTGTAGTACCGGCAGTAACCACTGTCTGGAGGTAAACGCTTCACCAAAATTGATCTAGCCCAGGCGTACTTGCAAATGGAGGTAGAAGAAGCCTCGAAACAATACCTTACGATTAACACTCATAAAGGTCTTTATCAATACAACCGGCTGGTGTTTGGGGTAGCATCGGCTCCGGCTATTTGGCAAAGGGCGATGGATCAAGTCCTGCAAGGGATTCCAGGGACCCAGTGTTATTTGGACGACATCTTGGTCACGGGCGAAAATGACGGTGATCACCTCGCTAACTTGGAGAAGTTGCTCACCAGATTAAAGGAATATGGGCTACGAGCTAATCGCCACAAGTGCGAGTTTTTCCAGAAACAGATCTCGTATTGCAGCCACGTCATCGATGAAGAGGGGTTACATAAGTCCCCTGACAAGATTGAGGCAGCAGTCAAGGCTCCAGCACCGGAAAGTGTGTCGCAACTGAGGTCGTTCCTCGGGCTGGTAAACTATTACCACAAGTTCTTACCAAATTTGTCTACGGTATTACACCCGCTGAACACCCTACCGCAAACAGGGGTACTGTAGTGTCCGTGTGTAGATAAAGACACTGAAGACAGGAGTTGGTTCATAGGTATTTACTAAGCAAGTCTGGGGGGGGGTTTCTAAAGGATATACACAATACACAGGCTTATATAGCCCAAGTGGCAATTACCGGCATTACGCACACCTGGGGCTCTTAAAGGCACATACACCATAATTGCTCTTAAAGGCACATACACCACAATTCCTCCCCTTCTAGCTAGCTAGTACATCATATTTTAAGTAATTATTAATTACATGTTATATGCAAAATAATATACATTGCTGTATTAATTAATTATAAGTTAGTCTCTCAGGAGGCTTCCTGACTCGGTCCGGATAACGCCTCGGGGGTGTAGTAGTTTCTGGTGGTGTAGTAGGTTCTTCTGGCAAGGCTGATTCGGCTTGAAGGCCAGTGTCGGGTTCATCGGGCTCCAGTATCACCGGATCGGAGGTAGATATGGGTATCTCTACTTCATCGTTAGATGTATAGAGTGGTGGTGTAGGTTGTCCCTTTTCGGATGACTTGATGATTTGGTCAGCATGGCGCCTTATTATGCTGTCTCCGATGTCCACGGTTTACATCAGTGGTCCTAATCGTGTGCAGATAGTTCCAGGCTGCCATTTCTCGGTACGGTAGTCCCAGGCCAAAACCGGTTGGCCTATCTGGAAGGCCCTAGTTGGCCTTTCATTCATGCCCTGAAACTGCCGGTTCTCCACGTCTCTTCGGATGTTGGGCTTGACCAAATCCAGCCGGCATCTTAGGTTTCTATTGTAGAACATCATGGCGGGAGTTTGGTTAGTAACCATATGCGTTGCATTCCTATATGCAAATAAGAAGTTATCCACCTTGTGCTGAAGTTTTATGTCTTCATTACCCATGGCCTTGATGGCCTTCTTGAAGGTCTTGACAAACCTTTCAGCCAATCCATTGGTGGCGGGATGGTATGGGGCGGACGTGTAGTGCTTTACCCCATTGTTCTTTAAGAACTTTCTGAATTCTTCGGACACAAATTGCGGTCCATTATCAGAACATATCTGCTCCGGCAGCCCATTCCTGGCAAATATGGTCCTTAATACTGTGATGGTTTTTTCCGTGGTGGTGGAGGACATCTTTATTACCTCCGGCCACTTGGAGTGTGCATCCACTGCGATTAAGAACATTGAGTCCATAAATGGACCAGCAAAGTCGATGTGCACCCTTTGCCAGGGAGATGAGGGCCACTCCCATGGATGTAGAGGGGCCTGTGGCGGAGCATTTTGGACCTTCTGGCATCCTAGGCAGCTCTTGGTCATGTCTTCGATGTCTCCATCGATACCTGGCCACCATACAAACGCCCTAGCTAGGTTCTTCATTTTCACTCCACCCAGATGCCCCTCGTGAAGCTCCTTTAGCACTTTATCCTGGAGTTTGGGTGGAATCACCACTCTGGATCCACACATCAAGGTTCCTCGGCACACTGACAGCTGTTCTCTTCTTTGCGAGAATGCTGGCAACAGTGGTTCGCCATGTGCTGGCCATCCCTTCACTGTTAAATCGTAGACCCGTGAGAGAGTAGGGTCATTTCTTGTCTCCCTTTCAATGGCAGAATATGTCACCGGTAGACATTCCACTATGGTAGAGTGGAATATCTCTACTGGGTCTACTGTAGGTGCCTCTTTTATCGTTGGCAACGGTAGGCATGATAAACCGTCAGCATTCCCATGCTGTTTTGACCCTTTGTATTCAATGTCATATTGGTGTGCCCCTAGAAAAAGGGACCACCTCTGTAGTCTTTGTGCCGTCATAATGGGGACACCTTTTTTAGGGTTGAATATGGAGATGAGGGGTTGATGGTCAGTCAGCAAGGTAAATTTTTGTCCATGTAGGTAATGGTTGAATTTCTTCACTCCCCATACCAGGCTGAGTGCTTCCCTGTCTATCTGGGCATAGTTACGCTCAGCTGAGTTCAATGAGCGTGACGCAAAAGCTATCGGCAGTTCCGAGCCATCAGGGAATCTATGGGACAATACCACTCCTATGCCGTAAGGGGATGCATCGCACGCCAGTCTGATTGGTAGTGATGGGTTGTAATGAGCCAAAATTTTCTCGGATGTGATTAAGTCTTTACATTTATGGAAGGCACGTTTACAGTCTTCGTTCCATTTCCAAATCACTCCTGTCTGTAGAAGATCATTAAGAGGGTGTAGAATAGTTGATAAGTTCGGTAAAAATTTATGATAGTAATTTATTAATCCCAGGAATGACCTTAAATGTGAAACATTTTCAGGTGCTGGGGCTTTTATAACTGCTTCAATTTTTTCAGGTGACTTATGCAACCCTTCCTTATTAATTATGTGGCCACAATATGATATCTGATTTTGGAAAAATTCGCACTTGGGGCGATTTGCTCGTAGGCCCCGTTCTTTCAGCCTAGTGAGCACCTGCTCCAAATTGGCAAGGTGCTCGTTGTCGTTTTCTCCTGTTATAAGGATGTCGTCGAGGTAGCATTGAGTCCCCGGAATCCCTTGCAGGACTTGCTCCATAGCTCTTTGCCAGATAGCTGGAGCTGATGCTATTCCAAAAACCAGTCGATTGTACTGGTACAGGCCTTTGTGTGTGTTTATTGTGAGATACTTTTTAGAGGTCTCCTCAACCTCCATCTGTAGATATGCCTGTGCCAAGTCAATTTTTGTGAAACATTTCCCTCCGGATAGTGAGGCGAAAATATCTTCTATCCTCGGAAGAGGATACTGTACCGTGTGAAGGATCGGGTTTACAGTCACCTTAAAGTCCCCACCGATGCGAATTTTTTTCTGTTCCTCAGAGTTATTTTTCAATGTTTTTTTTCATGACTGGAACGATGGGTGTTGCCCATTCGCTCCAATCTATTTTGGATAATACGCCTGCCTTTTCCAAATTCTTCAGCTCTGCCTCGACTGCCGGATGTATTGCGTATGGCACCGGTCTTGCCTTAAAAAATTTTGGAATTGCTGTATCTTCCACTTTTATTGAGGCGGTGATGCCTTTCAAGGTTCCTAGTTTCTCTTGAAACACTTCTTTGGCGTTGGCCAAGATGTCTTTTAATCGTTCAGGTATGATGTCATCATTGTTTTTTTCCTTACTGGTCACCGTCAGTGCCTGAATGGAGTGCCAGTCTAAACGTATCTTCCTTGTCCATTCACGTCCCAACAACGGTGGACCACCATCTTGTAGAATGTATAAATACAACTTTTGTATTTCTTTGCCGTTGTATACCACAGGCACCCTTATTTTTCCTTTGGGGTAGACTTTCTGCCCCGTATATGTTTTTAAGATAATGGATGTGTCTTTTAGAGGTATATGCGAAAATAGCCTCTCGTAATCTCGTCGATTTATTACGGTTAGAGCTGATCCTGTATCTAGCTCCATTTTAACTGGGGACCCTGCTATTGTGAGGGTAACCCAAATGGTTTGGTAATCCTCTTTGGCAAGTACATTATGTAATTTGAGACAGCTTAGTCTCTTGTTTCCGGAGTCGCTATCGCTATTCTGGTCTTCGGAGCTATTGTCCGTCATCATTTGTACCTTCCTGTATTTTTCTTTATTGATTTTTTGTTTTCTGTCAGTGGATTTATTTTGTCCAGATTGGCATACCCGTGCAATGTGTCCAATCTTACCACATTGCCTGCATGCTTTGCCCTTGAACCAGCAGTCCCTCTGGTTATGGGTGGATCTGCCACAGCGATAACATCTTCCGAACTCCTGTGTCATTTTATGGGTGCCGAAGTCCTGTGTCTCTTGTTGTATCTCTGCAGCTCCTTTTGCTGCTGCTTCGTATGATACAGCCATACTGAAAGCTTCGTCCAATGTTAAATCTTTTTCAGAAAGCAGTCTTTTTTGTGTTCCTTCACTTAAGAGACCGCAAACAAATTTGTCTCGAAGATAATCCGATAGTCCTGCTCCGAATTGGCAGTACTTTGATAGCTTTCTTAATTCGTTTAGGTAATCAGCGTTACTTTCATTCTTGTGTTGATTTCTCTTGAAGAACTTGAATCGTTCCGCTATCAGCAGCGGTGTTGGGTTTAAATGCTCCTGCAGGGTATCAACAATTTCTTTAAAAGTCTTGTCCTTTGGTTTGGCTGGAGTGATTAAATTTCGTAACAGCCCGTATGTTTTCGCGCCCATTAAGTTCAGAAGTACTGAAGCTTTTTTTTCAGCTGTTATTCCATTTGCAGTGCAATAAACCTCTACTCTTTCCACGTATGTGGTCCAATCTTCTATTTCGCCATCAAAAGCCTCAATATTACCAGATTTAGGCATTTCAGAAAAGATATGGCGCTTCCCGCGCTTTTTTTTTCTCTCTGTAGCAACGATATGGCGCTTCCTGCGCTTTCCCGCCGCTGCTACCGATAACAACGCTGTTTTACTGTGGTTTCCGTTTATTCACTGTTGGAGACTCGTTCCCGACGGAGGTCTAAACGCTGACCTGCTTGCCGCGCCGGCCGTCTCTCAAGTGCACCCTCCCAGTCCGTTATTGCTTGCCTCCGATTTCGCTGCCTGTCTCAGCTGTAGAGCCCGCCGCTGGAGCTCCAGCCTGACGCCCAGGAAGGATTAGCGCAGTACCTGTCACCAGCTTGGCCAGCTGGTGAAACCACAGTTCCTCTTACTTCCTTGAGTCTTCTGGACGCTGGAGGAATCGATGTCCTTGAGGTGCTGCCGAATTGCAGGTAAGTCCGTTTCCACTTCGTCGCCACTGTAGTGTCCGTGTGTAGATAAAGACACTGAAGACAGGAGTTGGTTCATAGGTATTTACTAAGCAAGTCTGGGGGGGTGGGTTTCTAAAGGATATACACAATACACAGGCTTATATAGCCCAAATGGCAATTACCGGCATTACGCGCGCCTGGGGCTCTTAAAGGCACATACACCATAATTGCTCTTAAAGGCACATACACCACAGGTACCATGGAAGTGGGATGACGAACGGAGATGAGCTTTCCAGAAGTGTAAAGAATTGATCACATCAAAAGAGGTGTTGGCCCATTTCAACCCAGCACTACCAATTCGTTTGGCATGTGATGCATCACCCTACGGCATTGGAGCGGTGCTGTCGCACAAATTCCCAGACGGGTTGGAGAGGCCAGTAGCCTTTGCGTCTCGGTCACTAACCTCAGCCGAGTGCAACTACGCCCAGATTGACAGGGAGGCCCTCAGCCTAGTATGGGGAGTAAAAAAATTCAACCATTATCTACATGGGCAGAAGTTCACCTTGCTGACTGACCACCAACCACTTGTCTCCATCTTTAATCCTAAGAAGGGCGTGCCAGTAATGACTGCACAGCGGTTACAAAGATGGTCCCTGTTTCTAGGGGCGAATCAATATGAAATAGAATATAAAGGCACGAAACAGCATGGGAACGCTGATGGGCTATCGCGCCTGCCACTGCCTACGGTGGAGGAAGCACCAGCAGTGGACCCTATCAAGATATTTTATTCGTCGATAATTGAACGATTGCCAGTAACAAACGCGGATATAGAGAAGGAGACCCGCAATGATCCGACGCTGTCACGGGTATATGAATTGACGGTGAGAGGATGGCCAACACATGGCGACTCACTGTTGCCAGCATTCTCATCCAGAAGAGAACAGCTGTCAGTATGCCAGGGGACAGTGATGTGTGGATCCAGAGTGGTGATTCCACCCAAGTTAAGGGAGAGAGTGCTAAAGGAGCTACATGAAGGTCATCTGGGGGGAGTGAAAATGAAAAGCCTTGCTAGGGCTTATGTGTGGTGGCCGGGAATCGATCAACAAATCGAAGACCTAACTAAGAGCTGCTTAGGATGCCAGAAGGTCCAAAATGCACCACCACATGCCCCTCTACACCCATGGGAGTGGCCCTCCTCGCCATGGCAACGGGTGCACATTGATTTCGCTGATCCATTCATGGACTCAATGTTCTTAATAGCAGTGGATGCTCATTCAAAGTGGCCTGAGGTGATAAAGATGTCTTCAACCACTACAGAGAAAACGATTGCAGTCCTACGGACCATATTTGCCAGAAACGGTTTGCCAGAGCAGATCTGCTCTGATAATGGATCACAGTTTGTGTCCGACGAGTTCCAAAAATTCATGAAAAGGAATGGGGTAAGGCATTACACATCCGCCCCGTATCATCCAGCCACCAATGGATTGGCTGAGAGGTTCGTACAAACCTTTAAGAAGGCGATAAAGGCTATGTGCGACGAGAAAATTCCACTACAGCATAAAATGGACAATTTCTTATTAGCCTACCGAAACGCGACACATGCAGTTACCAACCAGACCCCGGCCATGATGTTCTTTAACCGAAGGTTGAGATCTCGTCTGGACTTGCTCAGGCCAAATGTGCGAAGAAATGTTGAGGACAAACAATTCCAGCACATCAACGAGAAGCCGACAAGGAGCTTCAATGTAGGGCAACCAGTCTTGGCCCGTGACTATCGAACAGAGAAGTGGCAACCCGGAACGATATGTACAAGGCAGGGGCCATTAATGTACACAGTGGGTGTCGGGGAGAACATTGTGAGATGCCACGTCGATCAGAGCTTAGCATCACAGGAACGCGTCAACCCCATGTCTCGAGTACCTGGGGATGAACCCAACATACCGGTAGCATCTACTTCGGACCCAGTAGCAGTGGAACCCGATGAACTACCCAATGAAAAGGGGTCAGAATCGCCTCTGCACCAAGAACAAGAACCTCTGGAAAGGTGCTATCCCGAAAGGGTCAGGAAGCCACCCCAAAGACTGAATCTATAAATGGACTTTTGTTATTTAATGTACATGTAAAAATGTAATTGTTATTTGAATATTAAGGGGGTTATTATTAATCTAAATGGGGAGGAATTGTAGTGTATGTGCCTTTAAGTCAGAACTACTTTTTACAGCTCCTGTATACTGTAGTATCGGCAGTGACCACACCGGTATATAAGCTTTGCGCATGCCTCTGTACCCCAGTCTAGAGATTACCCTCCTCCAGTAAAGACCTGTTATTTGTTAATGTACAGCATCCATGTGATTATTTATCCACTGAACCACGGATCCAACAGAGACAAAACTGGAACTACTATACAAAGTTACTGCACAGGCTTATATACAGGGGTGGTCACTACTGGTACTGCAGTATACAGGGGCTGCAGAACATAGTTCCTTCTTCAAATTACATACACTACATGGACGACTGTCAAAAATGCTAACTGACGCAAAAGAAGTGTTCCAGGAGGGACTTGGAACACTAAAAGGCATAACAGCAACGATTAAAATAGAGGAAAATGCAAGCCCAAAGTTTCTTAAGGCCAGACCAGTGCCTTATGCGATCAGACCAGCTGTCGAAGCAGAGCTGGAAGGGTTGGAACGTTCAGGAGTACTGTCCAAAGTAGACTGGAGCGAGTGGGCTACACCCATCGTTCCTATAATGAAGAGGTCGTTGAGTAATACACCTGGGGAACCAAAGAAGGTCCGCATCTGTGGGGATTTTAAGGTGACAGTGAGCCCAGTCCTTCACGCGGTACAATATCCACTTCCACGAATTGAGGATATTTTCGCCTCGCTATCTGGAGGTAAATGCTTCACCAAAATTGATCTAGCCCAGGCGTACTTGCAAATGGAGGTAGAAGAAGCCTCGAAACAATACCTTACGATTAACACTCATAAAGGTCTTTATCAATACAACCGGCTGGTGTTCGGGGTAGCATCGGCTCCGGCTATTTGGCAAAGGGCGATGGATCAAGTCCTGCAAGGGATTCCAGGGACCCAGTGTTATTTGGACGACATCCTGGTCACGGGAAAAATGACAGTGATCACCTCGCCAACTTGGAGAAGGTGCTCACCAGATTAAAGGAATATGGGCTACGAGCTAATCGCCACAAGTGCGAGTTTTTCCAGAAGCAGATCTCGTATTGTGGCCATGTCATCGATGAAGAGGGGTTACATAGGTCCCCTGAAAAGATTGAGGCAGTAGTCAAGGCTCCAGCACCGGAAAATGTGTCACAACTGAGGTCGTTCCTCGGGCTGGTAAACTACTACCATAAGTTCTTACCAAATTTGTCCACGGTATTACACCCACTGAACACCCTACTGCAAACAGGGGTACCATGGAAGTGGAATGACAAACGTAGATGAGCTTTCCAGAAGTGTAAAGAATTGATCACATCAAAAGAGGTGTTGGCCCATTTCAACCCAGCACTACCAATTCGTTTGGCATGTGATGCATCACCCTATGGTATTGGAGCGGTGCTGTCGCACAAATTCCCAGACGGGTTGGAGAGGCCAGTAGCCTTTGCGTCTCGGTCACTAACCTCAGCCGAGCGCAACTATGCCCAGATTGACAGGGAGGCCCTCAGCCTAGTTTGGGGAGTAAAAAAATTCAACCACTATCTGCATGGGCAGAAGTTCACCTTGCTGACTGACCACCAACCACTTGTCTCCATCTTTAATCCTAAGAAGGGCGTTCCAGTAATGACGGCATAACAGTTACAAAGATGGTCCCTGTTTCTAGGGGCGAATCAATATGAAATAGAATATAAAGGCACGAAACAGCATGGAAACGCTGATGGGCTATCGCGCCTGCCAGTGCCTACTGTGGAGGAAGCACCAGCAGTGGACCCTATCGAGATATTTTATTCGTCATAATTAAGCGATTGCCAGTAACGAACGCGGATATAGAGAAGGAGACCCGCAATGATCCGACGCAGTCTCGGGTATATGATTTGACGGTGAGGGGATGGCCAACACATGGCGACTCACTGTTGCCAGCATTCTCATCCAGAAGAGAACAGCTGTCAGTATGCCAGGGGACAGTGATGTGTGGATCCAGAGTGGTGATTCCACCCAAGTTAAGGGAGAGAGTGCTAAATGAGTTACATGAAGGTCATCTGGGGGGAGTGAAAATGTGTGGTGGCCGGGAATCGATCAACAAATGGAAGACCTAACTAAGAGCTGCTCAGGATGCCAGAAGTTCCAAAATGCACCACCACATGCCCCTCTACACCCATGGGAGTGGCCCTCCTCTCCATGGCAACGGGTGCATATTGATTTTGCTGGTCCATTCATGGACTCAATGTTCTTAATAGCAGTGGATGCTCATTCGAAGTGGCCTGAGGTGATAAAAATGTCCTCAAGCACTACAGAGAAAACGATTGCAGTCCTACGGACCATATTTGCCAGAAACGGTTTACCAGAGCAGATTTGCTCTGATAATGGACCACAGTTTGTGTCCGAAGAGTTTCGAAAATTTATGAGAAGGAATGGGGTAAGGCATTACACATCCGTCCCGTATCATCCAGCCACAAATGGATTGGCTGAGAGGTTCGTACAAACCTTTAAGAAGGCGATAAAGGCCATGTGCGACGATGAAATTCCACTACAGCATAAGGTGGACAATTTCTTATTAGCCTACCGAAACGCGACACAAGCAGTTACCAACCAGACCCCGGCCATGATGTTCTTTAACCGAAGGTTGAGATCTCGTCTGGACTTGCTTAGACCAAATGTGCGAAGAAATGTTGAGGATAAACAATTCCAGCACATCAATGAGAAGCCGACAAGGAGCTTCAATGTAGGACAACCAGTCTTGGCCCGTGACTACCGAACAGAGAAATGGCAACCCGGAACGATATGCACACGGCAGGGGCCATTAATGTACACAGTGGATGTTGGGGAGAACATTGTGAGACGCCACGTTGATCAGATCTTAGCGTCACAGGAACGAGTCAACCCCATGTCTTGCATACCTGGGGATGAACCCGACATACCGGTAGCATCTACCTCCGAACCAGTAGCAGTGGAACCCGATGAACTAACCGATAAAAAGGGGCCAGAATCGCCTCCGCAGCAAGAACAAGAACCTCAGGAAAGGCGCTATCCTGAAAGGATCAGGAAGCCGCCCCAAAGACTGAATCTATAAATTGACTATTGTTGTTTAATGTACATGTTAAAGTGTTAATTGCTATTTGAATATTATGGGTACTACTAATCTAAAAGGGGAGGAATTGTAGTGTATGTACCTTTAAGAGAGAACTACTTTTACAGCTCCTGTATACTGTAGTACCGGCAGTGACCACACCTGTATATAAGCCTTGAGCATGCCTCTGTACCCCAGTCTTGAGACTACCCTACTCCAGTAAATACCTGTTGATTGTTAAGTTACAGCATCCGTGTGGTTATTGAAGAACATCCTACTCTCAGAATCACGGATCTAACAAGAGGCACACAGGGACAGAGGCACACAGGGATAGAGGCACACAGAGCTGGAGACACACAGGGATAGAGGCACACAGGGATAGAGGCACACAGATATAGAGACACACAGGGATAGAGGCACACAGGGATAGAGGCACACAGGGATAGAGGCACACAGGGATAGAGACACACAGGGATAGAGGCACACAGGGATAGAGACACACAGGCATAGAGGCACACAGGGATAGAGGCACACAGGGATAGAGACACACAGGCATAGAGACACACAGGGATAGAGACACACAGCGATAGAGACACACAGGGATAGAGACACACAGGGATAGAGGCACACAGGAGTAGAGACACACAGGGATAGAGACACACAGCGATAGAGGCACACAGAGATAGAGACACACAGGGATAGAGACACACAGCGATAGAGGCACACAGAGATAGAGACACACAGGGGCAGAGGCACACAGGGATAGAGACACACAGGGATAGAGGCACACAGGGAGAGAGGCACACAGGGATAGAGGCACACAGGGATAGAGACACACAGGGATAGAGGCACACAGGAATAGAGACACACAGGGATAGAGACACACAGGGATAGAGGCACACAGGAATAGAGACACACAGGGATAGAGACACACAGGGATAGAGACACACAGAGATAGAGGCACACAGAGATAGAGACACACAGGGATAGAGACACACAGGGATAGAGGCACACAGGGACAGAGACACACAGCGATAGAGACACACAGGGACAGAGACACACAGCGATAGAGGCACACAGGGACAGAGGCACACAGGGACAGAGGCACACAGGGACAGAGGCACACAGCGATAGAGGCACACAGCGATAGAGGCACACAGGGATAGAGGCACACAGGGATAGAGACACACAGGGATAGAGACACACAGGGACAGATGCACACAGCGATAGAGGCACACAGGGATAGAGACACACAGCGATAGAGACACACAGGGATAGAGACACACAGCGATAGAGGCACACAGGGATAGAGACACACAGGGATAGAGACACACAGGGACAGAGGCACACAGGGATAGAGACACACAGGGATAGAGGCACACAGGGACAGAGGCACACAGGGATAGAGACACAGGGATAGAGACACACAGGAATAGAGACACACAGGGATAGAGACACACAGGAATAGAGACACACAGGGATAGAGACACACAGGAATAGAGACACACAGGGATAGAGACACACAGGGATAGAGACACAGAGGGATAGAGACACACAGCGATAGAGACACACAGGGACAGAGACACACAGGGATAAAGGCACACAGGGATAGAGGCACACAGGGATAGAGGCACACAGGGATAGAAACACACAGGGATAGAGGCACACAGGGATAGAGACACACAGGGATAGAGACACACAGGGATAGAGACACACAGCGATAGAGGCACACAGGGATAGAGGCACACAGGGACAGAGACACACAGGGACAGAGACACGCAGGGACAGAGACACACAGGGATAGAGGCACACAGGGATAGAGGCACACAGGGATAGAGGCACACAGGGATAGAGACACACAGGGATAGAGACACACAGGGATAGAGACACACAGGGATAGAGACACACAGGGATAGAGACACACAGCGATAGATACACACAGGGATAGAGGCACACAGGGAGCGAGGCACTTGAACCACTGCTCCATAATGTGAGATCAGCTCATTGCAACATTTAGATTTTTTTCCCAGTGTCCTGATGGATGTGCCAGGAGAATTTTGAGCTTGTTCGGGATGGCTCGTGGATTCTTCAACGGTCCCCACTGCCGCTAACAAAAGGTAGGCGAAAATGCTTTAAACATTTTTTAAAAAGCCTTCCTGGGGACCTGGTGTTGCAGGAATGCTCCCCTGACTCCACAGAAGTTACGGTCGCCACTGCCACCAACCCCCCACCCCCTATAGCCTGCTGCAATTCTCCCTCCCAGGACTTGGCTCAGAGCCAGTGCCAGCAAGACAGGCAGCCTGAGATTGATGTCTTTGCTCGGGCAAGCTGCCAAATATACAGATGAGGCCCAAGGACCTATTTCCATCGATGCTCGGGCCTCTCTGTTTGGCCGTGCATTGGTCGAAAATGGGCCCAGACCAAAATCTACCCCAGGGCATTTTAATGACACAGGACACTGTTGACACGGATCTATGACAGATCTTAATGGGCCAGAAATTAGGATCGGGGGCTTGCCACGCGTGCAAGTCCCCGATGTGCACTTACCCGGCGCGCCTGCCTTTCAGCTCAAGGACGCGTGGATTTCCTCTTCTCAGATGATGGCTCCCGGGCAGCGTCTGATGTTACGCCACCCAGGAGTGCAGCCAGCGCGAAGCCTCGAGCGCGGAGTGCAACTGAGACACGCCCCTGAAGGTCTAATTTCCATAGGACACGCCCCCAATCTTTCCAAGCAGCTGGCGAGGACTGGTACTTACAGAGCAGCAGTGCAAGTAGGTTATCTGTATTTTTATGAATGTTTTGTTAACTTTTATAAAATTTTTAAAACGTTTAAATGATTTTGATGACTCTTAGATAGTTTTAAAGAGAATTGAAGCTATTTAAGCAGTTTTTAAAGCCTTGATAACATTCTTTTCATTCTTTTCAGTTAATTAGCCAAGTGAAATAGCTGGAATGAGCACATTTCACGTGATTAAAACAACTCAGAACTTCACTGAGGATGACCTCAGCAATCTCCTCAATGAGGTGGAGGCGAAGCGCCTGCGCATCATTGGGAATGAGCAGTCGAGGGCACCGCGAAAAGGTCAGATGGTAGCTTGGTCGGAAGTTGCCCAGGCTGTCAGCGCGACCTCCACCATTCCACGTACAGCGGAACAATGTCACAAGAAATTCAGTGACTTTTTGCGATCTGTCAGGGTTTGTACAATTATTACTAAAGTGTACTGTAACATTGCTTAGAATTTAAGTTAACCAGATTTCAAAAGGCTTTCAATGCATTTACTTCAGTCAAGTTACTTCTTGGTAAAGTCACCTGAGGTAGCAATAAAACTTTATGGCTTTGGGGCCAGCTCAGGGTTACCTACTGTTCTCTTATCTTGATTCCAGTGCTTGGAGTTGTAAAACTGCAATCAAAGATGTAAAGAAACACCCAACCCAGTCTTCAAAGCCTTCGCTGTCCATGTCAGAACTGCAGCTGAAGAGCAGGAAAAGTCTCACAGGGGCCTTGCAAGTAGCTCCGGAGGGCTCCAGTCACGGGATTGAAAAGGCGCAGGAAACGTTAGGGTGTCACCTTCAGCTCACTCCGCCTCCCTCAACCCTAACTCACAGAGGCCAGTGGCTAAATCGTTATATTGTTATATTTTTCATTTTATTGAAATGTTAAATGTTTTCTTACATATTTAAATTCAAATGTTTATTTCTGAATGAAAGGATATGTAACCGTTTCGTTTCAGCAGTACACCCAGTAATCAATGTTAAAACAATTTCAACATTTATTTTATTTCAAAAATGTTGACAACTGTTACAAAAGTAGAAAATAGCTAGTTTCCACCTTGAATGTCTGTATTGAGGTAAGAAAGTAAAAATAATTACTGTAAAATGTTTACACTTTTTTTTCTTACATTTTCCATTTTGCACATGTTTGAAAATGTTAAAATAGGTAATTGTAATGATCAATAACATGTCATTCTATAGTGGACACTAGGTGGAGCCATAGAGCTGTGTAGAGCTGTATATAGCTGTATGTATATAAGACTACACTACCCAGCTGTATGTATATTAAGACTACATTACCCATGAGGCACTAGGCTACCCACAAGGCAGCAGTCAAGATGGATGCCTCTACAGACACTGTACCTAGTCCACATGTGCTCAATAAAGTGTCTAGCAAAAGCTAGCTGTGTTCATAATAAGAATGTCTAGTTATTAATGAACATAAGATGGTACCAGGATGGTGAAGATCTGCTGAAAATTGTGAAAAGCGACATGGAGAATTTGAAGCCACCAGAGCATTTGAAACTCACAGGAAATATCGACTACAATTGGCAGACTCTTAAACAACAATTCGAACTCTACATTGCAGCCATCGGATTCGGTACGAAGCCAGACGAAAGGAAGATAGCGTTGCTGCTTACGGTTGCAGGCCCACAGGCGATAGAGGTATTTAATACATTCATATTTAATCCAGAGGAGAACAGAGAAAAATTAGAAGATGTGCTAAAAAAATTTGATGCACATTGCTCTCCCAAAAAGAATGAGACCTATGAAAGATACATCTTCCGTTCTCAGACACAGCAGCAAAATGAGACTTTTGATAGCTTTATAACTGATCTGAAACTGAAAGCACAGACATGTAATTTCTCTGAGCTCAAAGCATCCATGATTCATGACCAGATTGTGTTTGGTATTCATGATAAAAAAGTCAGGGAACGTCTGTTGAGAGAAACAGAACTAAATTTGGAAAATGCTGTGAAAATATGCCAAGCCAGCGAGCTAGCTCGAAAGCACGCGAAGACTTTCAGTGAAATCAATAATGATGCGATTGTAATGAGTGATAATGCTGCTGTCGGTGCTGTGTCCTACAAGGGGAAGAAACGTGGGCAGAACAGAAATGAAAAGCAATCGGAGGATGAAATTTTTAATTGTAAACGCTGTGGTTACAAACACCAGTTAAGACAATGCCCAGCGTTTGGAAAAATGTGCACAAAGTGTAATGGAAAGAATCACTTTGCCAAACAATGCTTTTCAAAAGTACAAAATAAGAAAGGGGAACCAGATAATGTAATTGAGGACCCTGATTTAAGTGAGACATTTTTTGTAGGAATGGTGTCATGTGACAATATCAAAAAGGATACAGAAAATGTGCAGCCCTCAGAAATGGACAATGCTGAACATAAAGTTAATGCAGTAAAAGAGGACAAATGGATGATCCCACTGCAGGTAAATGGAGCATTAGTTACCTTGAAACTAGACACTGGGGCAAAAGCAAACTTAATCAGTATGAGTGACATTAACAATATGAAAGAAAAGCCCAAAATACAGAAAAAGTCAGTACTACTGAAGGACTATAATGGACAGAAAATAGATAGCTTAGGTGTATGCAGACTTAAAGTGACAGTCAAAGACAAAGTGCATCATCTCATGTTTTCTGTTGTGGCTGAAAGACTTGATTCACTACTGGGCGACAAAGCTTGTGAGGACTTAGAACTGGTCAAGAGAGTCTACCGTATAAACTGTGCCATAAGCAGACCAGATGACTCGGTGGATTCTGTAGTGAATAATTTCCAGGATGTGTTCAAAGGATTTGGAGTTCTACCATTCACTTACAAGATCCAGCTAAAGGAGGATGCTCAGCCAGTGGTACATGCTCCACGAAGAGTTCCAGCACCACTGCATGACCGGCTCAAGAATGAACTGGACAAAATGACCACACTAGGAGTCAGAAGGAAAGTCGAAGAGCCAACAGACTGGGTTAACTCCATGGTATGTGTAAAGAAAAAGAACAATGATCTAAGAATATGCATGGATCCAAAGGACTTAAATGCAAACATAAAACGCGAACACTACCAGATTCCCAAGCGAGAAGAAATCACCAGTGAAATGTCAGGTGCCAGATACTTTACAAAACTCGATGCCTCACAAGGATTTTGGCAACTAAAACTGGATGAAGAGAGCACCAAATACTGTACCTTCAACACACCATTTGGCAGGTATTGTTTCCTCAGAATGCCTTTCGGGATAATATCTGCATCTGAAATCTTTCATAGAGCGATGGAACACATAATTGAAGGTCTGGAAGGAGTTCGGGTCTATGTTGATGACATCATCATCTGGGGCTCCACACTGAAAGAACACAATGAGAGACTGACTAAAGTGCTACAGAGCATACGCCGGAATGGACTGAAGCTCAACAAAGCCAAGTGTCAGTTTGGCGTCCAGGAAGTCACTTTCCTAGGAGATAATCTATCTGGTAAAGGAATAGAGCCAGATATGGAAAAAGCAAACGCCATACTCAAAATGCCCCGACCCACTGACAAAAAAGGAGTGCTATGCATCATGGGGATGATAAACTTAATTGGAAAGTTCATTCCTAACTTGTCAGCCAAGACAGCCTGTCTGCGAGACCTGCTACATAAAACAAATGAGTTCGCATGGACAGAAAGACATGAACAAGAGTGGATAAACCTCAAAACAGTGCTGACAACCACACCAGTACTTACTTTCTTTGACCCAACAAAAAGAATCAAAGTGTCAACGGATGCATCAAAAGATGGCCTAGGTGCGGTCTTGCTACAAGCAGAGGGTGAAGGTTGGAAGCCTGTTGCCTATGCCTCCAGGTCTATGACTGATACTGAGTGTCGATACGCCCAGATTGAAAAGGAATGTCTAGGCTTGGTAGTTGGACTAGAAAAGTTTCATGGCTACATATATGGACTTCCCACCTTCACAGTTGAGACAGACCACAGCCCTCTGGTTGCCATCATTAAAAAAAACCTGAATAAGATGTCTCCAAGGATTCAATGACTCATGATGAAGCTGCAAAGATATGACTTTGAACTGATCTACACACCAGGCAAATACATAGTGTTAGCAGATGCACTATCCCGAGCACCCACAATGAGTCATGTGAGCTCTACTGAAGAAGACGTGGCTGTTCATGTGAGTATGGTCACTGCTGCACTGCCCGTGTCAGACACAAAATCAAAGCAAATAGCAGAAGAAACAGTAAAAGATACAGTATTACAAACAGTAATAGAGAACATTCATCATGGTTGGCCAAAAGGTTCCTGTCCAAAATATTTTCACAAGGTCAGAATTGAGTGTCGCAAGTGGACTATTACTAAAACAGAACAGAATAGTCATTCCACAGGCTTTACGTCAAGACATGCTCAAAAGGATTCATGAGGGACACCTCGGAATTGAAAAATGCAAAAGGAGGGCAAGAGACACTGTTTATTGGCCTGTCATAAATAAGGACATTGAGAACATGATAGGCAAATGTGAGACATGTCAGAAACACCAAAACAAACAAGCAAAGGAACCAATGATTGTAGCTGACATATCAACAGCACCATGGCAAAAGGTTGGTATGGACCTTTTTCATTTAAATGGTAAAGACTATCTAATAGTGATTGACTACTATTCTAACTATCCTGAGATGGTGCTGCTCTCAAGCACCAAAAGCAAGCAGTGTCATAATGCATGTGAAATCCATCTTCGCCAGACATGGAATTCCCAGGATTGCCGTTGGCGACAATGGTCCGTGCTTCAACTGTAAGGAGTGGCAACAGTTTGCAGCACATTATGACTTTCAGCACATCACATCCAGTTCTTTGTATGCTCAGTCAAATGGTAAGGCAGAGAAAGGTGTTCAAGTTCTCAAGCAGCTACTGAAGAAAGCGACAGAAAGCAAGTCTGATCCTTATCTCGCCCTGGTGAGCTACCGAGCCTCACCTTTAGACTGCGGTTCTTCACCTGCTGAACTACTAATGGGTCGCAAGTTGCGCACCACGCTACCCTGCTGTGCAAAAGAACAGCAAAGTGAGGAACTGAGACAGAGACTTCAACTGTTGGAGCTGAAGCGGAGGTCATGCTATGACAAGTCATCCAAAACTCTAAAACCATTGACAAGGGATGATGTTGTCAGGATTGAGGATCCAGATGCATGGAACAGGAAAGCTACAGTTCTTGAGGAAGTAGGACCAAGGTCATACACTGTTAGAATTGAGGAAGGACAGATTCCAGGAGGAACCGCCGTTCCCTCCTAAAAGCACAAGAGACTATTCAAGACCAGATTGATGACAATGCCGCAACTGCATCTTGTCATTCATTGCCAGAACAATCTCATGAAGACACATCAGACTTACCCGTGTTGAGAAGATCCACATGTGAAGTAAAAAAGCCTGATAGACTTAATCTTTGAGTACAATGTAAAGCTTTGAAAATGTGTTGACTGTTTTGAAAATGTTTATGTTTATAGAGCATTAACAAAAGTGTTACTGATATTATCTTTATTGTTTTCTTGAAAGTTGATTGATATTGATTTTGTTAAACCTCAAAGAAAGGGGGATGTAATGATCAATAACATGTCATCCTATAGTGGACACTAGGTGGAGCCGTAGAACTGCGTAGAGCTGTATATAGCTGTATGTGTATAAGACTACACTACCCAGCTGTATGTATATTAAGACTACACTACCCAGCTGTATGTATATTAAGACTACATTACCCATGAGGCACTAGGCTACCCACAAGGCAGCAGTCAAGATGGATGCCTCTACAGACACTGTACCTAGTCCACATGTGCTCAATAAAGTGTCTAGCAAAAGCTAGCTGTGTTCATAATAAGAATGTCTAGTTATTAATGAACATAAGAGTTACCATCTTCAATTTTGTAATTTCACTAAGAAACCAGAACAAATGACTTAAACCTGTTTACAGAACAAATGACTTAAACCTGTTTACAGAACAAATGACTTGAACCTGTTTACAGAACAAATGACTTAAACCTGTTTAAAAAGCGATTTCAAAACTGTTAACGTACTTGCATGAAGAAAGAAAGACAAGTAAATACGAACTGTTTCCAATATTTTTTCTGCACTGTTCCTATTCACAAATGTTTTAAAAGTAGCGAAGCGCTACTTAAAATTTACAAGTTATTCACTTTATACATCGAAACTGAAGCTGAAAAGTGTTTGAAGATGCAATAAAAGGTCACTTATTCACTTTAATATGTGTCTGCTTCTGTCTTTGCCTTGCAGGGGGAGGGGTAGGTACAGGGTGTAACTACCGTGTGAAGGTGTTGGCTACCAGCAGTTCCCGAGCAGCCTTATTTTCTGCGGCAGTTGGCTCCTCCCCATGAGGCCTGGCAACATGCACATTGCCATCGCCTTCATCCTCCATTTCAACAGGCAGCTGTTCTTCAGTGTGAAGGGTCAGTCCTTCCTGCAGGGCAAGGTTGTGCAAAGCACAACAGGCCAGCACAATCCTTGCCACTTTCTGGTGAGAGTACTGCAAGGTCCCCCCTGACCTATCCAGGCACCGGAAGCGTGATTTCAGAAGTCCTATTGTCCTCTCCACCACTTGACGTGTGGACACGTGTGCATGGTTGTATCTCTCCTGAGACTGATTATTGGTATTGCGGTAGGGGGTCATCAGCCATGGTCTTAGCGGGTAGCCCTTGTCGCCCAATATCCATGCGGATCCTGTAGGCAATTTGCTGAGAGAATCATACAATTTAGAGTTACGGAGGACGAAGGAATCATGATTACTTCCCCGGTGCCCTGCATTCATGTTTAGGATCCTGAGGTGCGCATCACATAATATCATTACATTCATTGAATGATACCCCTTCCTGTTTATGTATGTCACAGGTGCATCCATTGGTGCCTTCAATGCAATATGGGTTCCATCGACGGCCCCAATCACTTTGGGGAATCCAGCAATGCGATGAAATGCTAAGGCCATCTCCTTTTGATGTCAAGTGGACAAGTCATACTTAATGAAATCTGAAACCCTACGGCAAATGGCTTCTGTGACCTGGTGAATGCAGACCCTCGCAGCATTCTTGGAGATGTTGCTTATGTCACCGGTGCCTGCTTGAAATGATCCACTTGCAAAGAAGTTCAATGCTGTGGTTACCTTCATGTTCACTGACAAGGCAGTGCGGGTCTTCGAGCGTGGTTCCAGGTCCGCCTTCAGCACGTCACATAGTCGGCCAATTGCCTCTTTACTGAAGCGCAGCCTCCTGACACACAGCTCCTCGGACAGCATTTCAAATGATCGCCTCTCCCTGTAAACTCTGTGGGGTGGGTAGTTGTTCCTTCTGATCACGAGACGGTTATGGTTCCTCAATCTTCTACGTTGCTCCCTGGCGTTCCGATTTCTTTGAAGCAAATCCACACAGAGCATCACGGTAACATTTCTATAAGAGGGCATGTTTCTCGCTCACAGGACTCCTCTTTACACAGACGTACCTGTAAGGAGGAAATGGAAATACTTGTTACAGTTATTTTACTAACATGAGTGGCTATAAAATCAACTCGGCCTATGCCAGGAAACATGCGACAACGGCTTGCGAACACGTCTTACCCGCCTGATGAATATCACAGGCCGAGATCCTTTTCCAATAACTTACATTTGCAGAAAGTCATCATTACATACATACATTCATCCACATACTGAAAGGAATACATACATAAATGCACATCCTTCAAGGAATATATACAGACATACATACAATCATACATACATACTTACTGAAAATAAGATAGATTACTGATGACTATTTCATTTTTTAAGCATTTTAATCATTTTTAAACAGTCATTTTCACATTTAATAAACACATCAAATTCAATTAGGCCTTTCACTCAGCCACAATTGCTCCTTATACGTACCTACATTACTCAAAACCCGTTTAAAAAAAAATAATAAACGTTTAAAACTTACCTCAGACTTTCTAAAAATAAGTTTCCTCCCTTTCCCAACCAAAAATGTGCCATTCAGAATCACAACTGATTAAATATTTCTTCCTCTACAGCTTCTCGGTGGCTTTACTCATCCTTTTTTCATGTGTAAAATTTGGGGACTTACACACACTCAATCCATTGATGAAAATGCCGAAGTTTAATGCGCACGCGCTGCCTGAAAGGACGCACGCGTGCCGCCTCTTAACCCCTTGGTTACGAGCACAGGAAATGCCGGTTTTCAGCACATGCGCTGTGCATCCTGAAAACCGGCAATTCCTTCGGGCCCACGCATGAGTATCCCGTCCGTACTCACGCGCTGGGACCCGAATTACTGGGCCATTAGCTTTGTACTGATTTAAGAATGTTTTTTACTGAGTACTAAAACAATGAATGCCTCTTGGGGGAAAAATTGGGTATCACCCATTTTGGGGCGCTAATATCGTCCGGGCAGAAAGTTTAGCGCCCAGCGCTAATTATCGCCTCCGACTGCAAAATTTGCCTCCATCGCCCTTGGAGGTGATTTGAGCGGTAAATCAAGCGCTACACACCATTCTTAAGGCGCTAATGACAGGGAGCGAGGCGCTAGCTCAAAACGCTACTGGAGCTCAGGCGATGTCAATTAGCATGGAACCCAGACAGACTGGCACTGGCCAGTTCTTAAAGGGGAGGGTCCATCTTGCTAGCCAGCCACACCCTTCTCATTGTGGCGTTGACTCTGGTGCTGGAAAGACCTACCACCATTGTGCTGAGAGGAGTGATGGATAGGCCCAGGGAGAGAGCTCGTCGCTTTAGCGACCAGGTCTTGGTGGCTCTGGTTGGCGCTGTCGATTGGCAATGGGTAGTGCTGTACTCAGAGAGTGGCGGAGGCCATTGCCCCGGGAGTACCGAAGAGTGTGGAGGGAGGTGGCTCAGCACGTCTCCTCAAGGAGCCTGGTGCCGAGGAGTCACACTCAGTGCAGGAAGAAGTTCAACGACCTAACTCGGGTCATCAGGGTGAGTGCCTGCTTTTCAATACCTCTACATCCCTCCATCTTAACTTCACTCTGTGTCCAGAGGGTGTAAACACCCAAATACTCAGCACTCATCCAAGACCTATGGCCATCTCATAAAAGACACATGCACATTCCGCACCTTGCACACATTAAGGGCTTTTCAACTATGGGAGGCACATCAGGCAAATACAAGGCTGCACACATTCAGGGCTATTCGACTATGGGAGGCACATCAGGCAAACAAATGAATGTACACATTAAGGGCTATTCGACTATGGGAGGCACATCAGGTAAACTCATGGCCTCACACATTAAGGGTTATTCAACTATGGGAGGCACATCAGGCAAACACATGGCTACACACTCACTCAGACGCTGTCCTTTTTCTGGCAGGCCATGCTCTCTCATAACAGGCAGGAGCCGCAACAAACAGGAGGAGGACCAGCTGGCCCACACCCCCTGACCGATTTGGAGGCGAGAGTGCACATGATCGTTGTCAGCCCAGGTCATAGGTGCCGTGGCCGCTGGAGAGGTCGACCCCCTTGGGGACAGCAATGGTATGTTCATCAGCTTTCTCTACTCTCTCATACCACTTGCCCCTCACAACACCAGACTTTTACACTTTCAATCCAACTAACTGTCTCCAGTCCTTGCTCCCTTCCTGCCCCCCTGCCCTCACGCTAAAGCCACTCTTGTACCTCCCTGCTTTCAGATAGTGAACCACCAGCTGACCAGCCTGTCCCTCAACCAACCAGTGGCAGCGATGCCCCAGACGAGGAGGAAGAGGAAGCCGGAGCCTCACCACCTGCGTCTCCCGAGGGAGCCCATGCCCACACTGGGACCACGTCTTCCCTGGAGGGGAGCAGGGGGTTAGCATCTGATGTGGGTGAAGCTTCGGGACCCAGCAGGCTGCAGCAACGCCATGGGGGTAAGGAAGCTCGGGGGCCATCTCCCCGGAGGGTGAGTAGGCGCACGAGTTCTGCTGCACAGGACTCGGATGAGGACCTCGACATCGCGGCCATGACTACCAAGGCCTTGAGCATGCACACTGAGCTCATGGGTGCAATGGTAAGGATGCCCGAAAGCATGGATGGACTGGCTAGGAACGTGGAGGAGTCCGCCGCAAGCACAGCTGTCATCTGTGCGCAAACCCTTGAACCCGTCCTTGCCTCATTGCAGAGGATGGTTGAATTGCAGAGAGACCGTGGGGACCCAGAGCCCATGCCGCGTGTAATGGGTGAGGTCGCAGCATCTATTGCAGCACAGGCAAGGCAACGCAACAGCTTAGTGCTGCAATTGAGTCATTGACTGGTGCCATCCAATGCCAGACTGCTCTCATGCAGTCTCAGATTGATGTCACGCAAGCACTGACTGCTGCCATCCTCGCTGGGTCACCCACAGTCCCTTGGGAATCTCATGGTACCGCAGAAGGCCAGCAATCTGTGCTTGAGCAGATTGATCCGGATGCTGAGGTACTGCCCCGTGAGAGTGGTAGTGTGTCGGTCGAGCAGGAAGGTGCTGCCCTCTCTCAGGATGACAGCATTCCTGCTGCCACCACTGCCACTCCGCCATTACACTTGGCACAGCCTGCAACACAGCCAGCCCAGACTGCTGTCGCCCATGCAGAGTTGGTGCAGTCTGCAGCCGGGGCCTCCAGGCCCAGAGCTGGTCGAAGGCATCCTTCAAGGGCATCTGCAGTCTCTGGATCTGACAATCAGCAGCCTTCCACCAGCCTTGCTGCAGCCGCTGGGGACCCATTACAGAGGAGCAGTAGGGTGGGAAGGGGGCAAGTGCGCAAGGGATGGAGGTCACCCTCGAAGGCCCAACAGTAGGTTGTGTAGATAAATGGGGGAAATGTTTGGGGGAAAGTTCGAGGTTCTTGTTATTATATTTGTTTACTGTTTTGCTGTTTATCTCCATGTTGTGAGAACAAGTTTTGTTAGTTCGTGATTTGTTGCGTTGGTTTCTCATTGTTTGTCCTGAATAAAAGACACACAGTTTGTAATATAAATACATTTTTTTATTCAACTTTACATCTTTGGTCATTTGACTCATTGCAGCTTTGCCCGGCACTAAGGGGTGAGAGATGATTTCCATGATGTGCTTCTTCATCCCAGAAGCCATCTTCTCAGTAATAGGTTAGAATCGGTGTCTTATGAGCCGTTCATGGAAGGCCCTTGCAGTGGCAACATTGTGCGCCTCCCTCCCACATTGGTGCTGCTGATCCTCCTCCTCATCCTCCTCAGGCGGTTCACCAATCCCTGGTGGCAATGGCTGTGTCCTCATGATCGCAATGTTATGAAGAGGGAGACTCGCTCGGGAGAGTACTGCAGGGCTCCTCCTGAGTGATCCAGACACCGGAACCATTGCTTCAAGACACCAATCGTCTGCTCTATGAGGCTCCTGGTGGGGCTATGGCTATCATTGTATTACAGCTCGGCAGAGCTGTTGGGGTTACGGAGCGGTGTCGTCAGCCAGGTGCAGAGTGGATAACCCTTGTCCCTGAGGAGCCATCCACTTGGTTGATGTGGTGTTTGGATGAGGTCTGCCACACCAGTCTGGCACAGGATAAAAGTATCGTGGCTGCTGCCAGGATAGCGGGCATTGATGGTGAGTATGAGCTGTCTGTGGTCACAGACCAACTGGACATTTAGGCCTAGAAATTGGGTTTTGGCTTAGCCAGGGCTTTAGCGCCGGAAGTTAGTGCCGGCGCTAAGTCCCCCTGCGCGCGCCAAAAATTCAGTAGCGCCGCGCCCAAATGGCTGCCGGCGCTACTGAAGGGTCTTAGCGCCTGGAAAAGGGCGCTAACTGCCGTTTAGCGCCGCAATTCCGGCGCTGCGGCACCCGATGCGGTGCGGCAGGCTGGGGAAGTGCAGGCCTCCTCCTTCCGTTAAGGAAGAGCTGCCTGCACCCGGCCGCAGCCCGCCCAAATCTGTTTAAAAATGAGCCCGGCACCTCGGACAAGTGCCGGGCTTGCATCTGTTCCGGGGGGGGGGGGGAGAAGTCCGGGGAGGGAGCTGCGGGCAGGCGGCCGGCGGGAAAGCGGCCGGCCGCCGCGGGGCCTTTAATGCGCCGGCGCAAACACATGTTGGACTCTGTTGCCAGAGTCTTAGTTGCGGCTGCCACGGGCGAGGCGGCCGCAACTGAATTTTGGCGCTGGGGCCCGTCGGCATGGCAACCGGGACGCTGCGCACACCGATGACGTCATCGGTGCCGGCACAGCGCTACCGGTGCAACGCCGCTTTAGGGCCCCAGGGAATTTTTCAACTGGCCATAACTCTGGCGCTAGTCCCTCTAGCGCCTCAAAAGCGGCGCTAAGGCTAGTGAATTTCTAGGCCTTAAAGAGTGGAAGCCCTTGCGGTTTCAGAATACCTCTGCATTCTCATGAGGTGCCTGTTAAGTCCGTGAATGACTTAGACACGGACTAGCAGGAGTGAAAACAAACACATCTTTACTGGTGAAAGGCAATAACGAAACTAAACAACAGAGGCTCTCTAGCGCCTTTTATACAGGGGTGGTCACTGCCGGTACTGCAGTCTGAGACCAGTTATTCTCTTAAAGGTACATACACAACAATTCCTCCCCTTTTAGATAAACAGTACATAACATTTATTTAACAACTAAATGATAACAAATTACAATCACAATTACTGTTACTAGATACACTGGTTAAGTTTAAGCAATTATAAGTTCAGTCTTTGAGGAGGCTTCCTGATTCTGTCTGGATAATGCCTCTTTGGGGTAACAGGTTCTTCTGGCAATATTAAGTCGGAATCAATGTCGTTGTTTGGTTCATCTGCTTCCAATATTACCGGTTCTGCGGTAGCTGCAATTGGAACGTCGATTTCATTACCAGGTGTATCAGATCGTGGTGTGGAGTTGACGTTTTCCAGTGACTCTAGGATCTGGTCAGCATGGCGTCTTACAATGCTCTCCCCAACATCCACGGTATACATGAGAGGTCCTTGTCGTGTACAAATCGTTCCTGGCTGCCATTTCTCAGTGCGGTAGTCCCGGGCCAAAACTGGTTGACCTATCTTAAAACTCCTGGTCGGCCTTTCATTCATATTCTGAAACTGCCTGTTCTCCACATCTCTTCGGACGTTTGGCTTAACCAAATCCAAGCGGCATCGTAGTCTTCGATTGAAGAACATCATGGCTGGAGTTTGGTTGGTAACCGCATGTGTCGCATTCCGGTAGGCAAACAAGAAGTTGTCCACCTTGTGTTGTAGGGGTATATCTTCATTGCACATTGCCTTCACAGAATCACAGAAACCCCACAGTGCAGATAGAGGCCATTTCGGCCCATCAAGCCTGCACCGACACATATCCCACCCGATCCCCGTAACCCCCACACCAACACATATCCCACCCTATCCCTGTAACCCCACGTATTTAATCCCCCTAACACTAAGGGTCAATTTATCATAGCCAATCAACCTAACCCGCACATCTTTGGACTGTGGGAGGAAACCGGAGCACCCGGAGAAAACCCACGCAAACACGGGGAGAATGTGCAAACTCCACACAGACAGTCGCCCGAGGTCGGATTTGAACCCGGGTCTCTGGCGCTGTGAGGCAACAGTGCTAACCACTATGCCACCGTGCTGCCCTTGATAGCCTTCTTGAATGTTGGGACAAACTTCTCGGCCAATCCATTAGTGGCTGGATGATATGGGGCAGATGTGTAATGCTTAACACCATTGTTCTTTAAGAACCTCCGGAACTCTTCAGACACAAACTGTGGTCCATTGTCAGAGCAAATCTGTTCAGGCAGCCCATTCCTGGCGAATATGGTTCGTAAAACTGTGATAGTTTTTTCCGTGGTGGTTGAGGACATTTTTATTACCTCTGGCCACTTTGAATGTGCATCCACCGCAATTAAAAACATCGAGTCCATGAAGGGACCAGCAAAATCAATGTGCACCCTTTGCCATGGAGATGAGGGCCACTCCCATGGATGCAGGGGAGCTTGTGGTGGGGCGTTTTGGACCTTCTGGCATCCTGCACAGCTCTTGGTCATCTCTTCGATTTCTCTATCGATTCCCGGCCACCACACAAACGCTCTGGCTAAGCTCTTCATTTTTACCCTACCCAGATGACCCTCATGAAGCTCATTGAGCACTCTATCCGTCAACTTAGGTGGAATTACTACTCTGGATCCACACATCAAGGTTCCTCTGCACACTGACAGCTGTTCTCTTCTCGGCGAGAATGCTGGCAGCAGTGGTTCGCCATGTGCTGGCCATCCCTTCACCGTTAAATCATAGACCCGTGATAGTGTCGGGTCATTCCGTGTTTCCTTCTCTATGTTTGCATTCGTCACAGGGAGACATTCGACTATGGTCGAGTGGAATAACTCCATTGGATCCACTGCAAGGTCTTCTTCTTCCACCGTCGGCAACGGTAGACGTGACAATCCATCAGCATTTCCATGCTGTTTAGTTCCTTTGTACTCGATGTCATATTGGTGTGCCCCTAGGAAAAGGGACCATCTCTGCAGCCGTTGTGCTGTCATTATCGGTACGCCCTTCTGAGGGTTGAAAATGGAGACAAGAGGTTGATGATCGGTTAGTAGAGTAAATGTTTGACCGTGCAGATAGTGATTGAACTTCTTCACCCCCCCACACTAGGCTGAGGGCCTCTCTGTCAATCTGGGCGTAGTTACGCTTGGCAGAAGTTAACGAGCGTGACGCAAAAGCTATCGGCCTCTCCAAACCATCAAGGAATTTATGTGACAGTACCGCCCCAATGCCGTAGGGAGACGCATCACACGCCAACCTGATTGGCAGTGCTGGATTGCAGTGAGCCAATACTTCCTTCGAAGTGATTAAGTCCTTACTCTTCTGAAAAGCACGTTTACAATCATCGCTCCATTTCCATGCTACCCCCGTTCGTAGCAGGGCGTTCAGTGGGTGCAGAATTGTCGACAAATTCGGCAAAAACTTATGATAGTAATTCACCAACCCAAGGAATGACCTCAGTTGCGACACATTTTCAGGCGCTGGGGCCTTAACAACTGCTTCAGTTTTGTCAGGGGACTTATGTAACCCCTCTTCATCAATCACGTGGCCACAATACGATATCTGTTTCTTTAAAAATTCGCACTTGGGGCGGTTGGCTCGCAGCCCATGTTCCCGTAGTCTAGTGAGCACCTGTTCTAGGTTGTTAAGGTGTTCACTGTCATCTTCACCTGTTACAAGGATGTCGTCCAAGTAACACTCAGTCCCCGGAATCCCTTGCAGGACTTGTTCCATCACTCTTTGTCATATCGCCGGAGCCGATGCTACTCCGAATACCAATCGATGATACTGGTAAAGACCTTTGTGAGTGTTTATCGTGAGATACTTCCTAGAGGACTCTTCAACCTCCATCTGCAAATATGCTTGTGCTAGGTCAATTTTTGTAAAACGCTTCCCTCCAGACAGTGAGGCGAAGATGTCTTCTATCCTTGGAAGAGGATATTGTACTGTGTGAAGGACAGGGTTCACCGTCACCTTGAAATCCCCACAGATGCGAATCTTCCTTGGCTCTCCGGACTTATTGCTTAACGTTTTCTTCATGACAGGAACGATGGGTGTCGCCCACTCGCTCCAGTCGACCTTAGACAACACACCCGCCTTCTCCAGATTCTCCAGCTCTGCCTCGACGGCTGGGCGAATTGCATATGGTACCGGTCTCGCTTTGAAAAACTTGGGAACTGCATTCTCTTCTATTTTTAACGAGGCTGTTACGCCTTTAAGCGTGCCCAGTTCTTGTTGAAATACCTCTTTGGCGTTAGCTAAGATTGTTGACAATCGTCCAGGAGTGACGTCTTCATCTTTTTTACCGTCCACCGTCATTGCATGAATGGAATGCCAATCTAAGTTTATCTTCCTGATCCATTCCCGTCCCAATAACGGTGGTCCACCATTTGGCAGTATGTAGAGATACAATTTCCATATTTTCTTGCCGTTGTATTCGACAGGCACCCTTATTTTTCCTCTGGGGTATACTTTTTGCCCCGTATACGTCGTCAAGACAATGGATGTCTCTCTCAAGGGTATGTGTGAAAATAGCCGCTCGTAGTCTCGTCGATTCATGACGGTTAGCGCTGATCCTGTATCCAATTCCATTTTAACTTGGGACCCTGCTATCGTGAGAGTGACCCAAATGGTTCGGTGATCCTCTTTTGCGATTACATTGTGAAGTTTGAGACAGCTTAGTCTCCTGTTTCCGGATTCACTATCGCTCATCTGGTCTTTGGAACTACTGTCTGTCATCTTTTGTACTTTCTTGTACGGTTCCTTAGTAGCCTTTTTGTTGTCGCTGGTCTTCTTCCCAGACCTACAAACTTGTGCAACGTGTCCAATCTTCCCGCATTGTCTGCATATTTTGTCTTTGGACCAGCAGTCCTTCTGGTCATGGTTAGTTCTGCCGCAGCGATAACATTTTGCAAATCCCCGTGTCATTTCGTGGGTGCCGTATTCCTGTGGTTTTTGTTGAATTTCTGCAGCTCCCCTGGCTGCTGCTTCATACGATACTGCCACGCTGAAAGCCTGATCTAGCGTCAGCTCTTTCTCTGCAAGTAACTTCTTCTGTGTTCCTTCACTCAGGAGTCCACAGACAAATTTGTCCCGTAGGGTATCTGCCAGTCCTGCTCCAAACTGGCAGTGCTTTGATAGCTTGCGTAGTTCCGTAAGATACTCAGCATTGCTCTCATCTTTGTGCTGAGTTCTCCTGTGGAATTTAAATCTTTCTGCTATCAACAGCGGTGCAGGGTTTAAGTGCTCCTGTAGAACGGCAACAATTTCATTAAAACTCTTCGCCTTCGGTTTGGCTGGAGTAATCAGATCCCGCAATAGGCCGTACGTTCTAGCGCCCATTAAGTTTAACAATATCGATGCCTTTTTCCCCTCCGCTATATCGTTTGCCTCGAAATATACCTCGACTCTTTCCACATACGTGGTCCAGTCCTCTAATGTATTATCAAAAGCAGTAATACAGCCAGTCTTCGGCATCTTGCAAATCTAAAATGGCGCCTCCCGCGCTTTGCCTTCTTCTCCGATTTAACAAAATGGCGCCTTCCGCGCTTTGCCTTCTTCCCCGCTGTTGTTAGCGCTGCTTTCCACGGTTTCTTGCGCGTATTCTTTTTCTTTTATTATTTTCCCGTCGTGGAGCGGACCCTCTGGGACACTTCCCTCCCTCTTCTGAGGTCCAAACGCTGCCCGGCTTCGAGACACCGGCCACGCCCTGTATGCTCCACCCTCTCTCTTTGCTTCCCGACTCGCTGCCCGGCCCCGTTGAAAGGCCACCTGATCGAGCTTCAGCCCGCCGCAGCCCAGGAAGGATCAGAGCACTACCTGCCACCAGCCCGATTAGCTGGGAAACCACGGACCGAGGAACCTAGCCTGGCTCTGGAAAGCCGCTCCTGCAAAGCCTTGAACCCGATGATTGATGGTCGACGCCTGTTTCTCGAGTTTCAACGGACTCTATTTTTTTCTTTCCTCTGGCTCCGACCTTCAACAACGTCGTCGGAGCTGCTGCTGAGTTGCAGGTAAGTTCGTTTCTTACTCGTCGCCAGTGTTAAGTCCGTGAATTATTTAGACACGGACTAGCAGGAGTGAAAACAAACATATCTTTACTGGTGAAAGGCAATAACGAAACTAAACAACAGAGGCTCTCTAGCGCCTTTTATACAGGGGTGGTCACTGCCGGTACTGCAGTCTGAGACCAGTTATTCTCTTAAAGGTACATACACAACAGTGCCCTCAACGCCACATGCATGCAGTAAATGGCGCCCTGAACCATGAAGCCCGTTATCCTCGCAAAGCCACATGAGCGTTTGTGCTGTTTGTCCCGTGTCATGGGGAAAGAGATGTACTGGCGTCTCCTTTTATACAAAACTTTTGTCACCTCCCGGATGCAACAATGAACAGTGAACTGTGAGATGTTCGCTATGTCCACAGTGGAAGCCTGAAAGGAGCAGTTGGCATAGAAATTCAGAGCCACTGTAACCTTCACTGCCACCGACAGAGACGTCCTGGTCCTGAGCTGAGGCTGGAGCTCTGGCTGTAGGAGGTGGCAGAGCTCAGTGACCACCTCCTTGCTGAAGCGTAGCCTGCGCAAACACTGCTCCTCAGACAGATGAATGTAGGAGAATTGCTCCCGGAATATCCTGGGAGGGTAAAGTCTCCTGTGCAGAGCTCTGTTGGCCCTCCTCCCTCTGGCCATGTTTGCCACTCTCTCTCCATCTCTGCTGCCTCCGATTGTGCAGCTGGACGACGCCCCGAGTTAGTGCAGCCTCCAGAGAAGCTTCTAAATATCGTGAAGATGAAGGTGAAATAAAAATTAATCTCCAAAGTGGTTCTCAGGACCCAAAACTCCTTCGGACATCGTTGAATCTCTCCAGACGTCTCTCTCCCTCTCAACCTGCGTGTTCCAAAAATGTAGCTGACAAGAAAAGGCAGGAAGCGCCCGCCTTTAAATAGCACTCCTCCAGCCCCTTCCCGACTTGAAAACATTCCCCTCTACCTGTTGTTCCTAACGGCAGGCAGTAAGGCGGGGGCGCGACTCAATATCCAGTCCGGGCACTACTGGAGCGTTGCACGCTCGACTGACATCACGATCTGCGGGCTCAGGTGATTGTAGCGGGAGTGATTAGCGCCACCGCAAAATGACTGGTCAATTTCGCGAGCGGCGCTATAATCGCCGTGCTCGGGCGCTAAGTTCCGAGCGCCCCCCGTTAGCGCCTCCGGGGGATACTAACGGGAGGCCCTAACCAACCGAGTTTTTCCCCCCTTATGTCAAAACAAATTTTCTGAGCACATTTACAGTATTAAACAGGCTTACACAAACAAATCGGGAAAGACGAAGCGGAACCAACAATAAAATAAACTGCACTGGCAGGAGATCAAAATAAAATGGGGTCAGTGTGGTGGAAATGCAAAGAACAGATGAGAAGGGATTATAGGATTAGCTTAAAGGTGAAAGCTGTTCGCACACTAATGTCCTCATGGTCAATAAGAAGGTCATTTACAGTCAGGTTAGTAAGTGCATGGACCAAGTCAGAAGTATCTGAAGATGGTCCAATGTGGTCACCTGAAGCACTGACCTAGAAAAAACAGCAGATTAGAGAGATAAAATTGGATAACTTTTGAAGAAATCAATAGAGAAATGTTTGGTGTATGTGATAAGGGGATTACGAGAGGAAATGGCTGGGTAGTAAGCAGGGTTTTGAGAGTGTAACTTGGCACAGACTGGTCGAGTAATGGTTGAACTATTTTTTTTTCAGAACCTTGTAATTCCAAGTAGGATTTTCAGGGCTGCATTCATTGCGTTCCTATCACTGTTCTGGAGGGAAAGTTTTGGAGCATTTGGAATAGTCCAGGCTAGGAAGCCTGTGGAAGGGTATTATTGTGACAAATACAGTACAAGCTGCCATTTTTGGGGATATTAATATGTTCATATTGATGTAGGGTGGACACATCTAACTATGAGGGACAAAATCTGAAGTGAAAGGACATTGAAGTATAGTTTCCTGTTCCTGCGTCTGATCATATTGGATCACTTGGGCACTGCGCATAGAGGAAAATCGGGCAGGAAGGAGTACACCCAATTTTCTGTCCATTTAAATGAATGGGCGGAAAATTGGGTGGGCTCCCTTAAAGGCAAGTGACCCTTGCTGCCTGATTTTCCTCTGGGTGCTGTGCCCAGAAAATCCAATGCACCCAAACCCAAGAATTGGAAAATTAGCCCTGCTTTCATTTTAATATTTGTAAACTCACCTTCGCTCATGCAATAAGTCCCTCTTGACAATGATACTTACCATTGAATATTAAAGTGCAGTGCCTGTAGAGGGGGAGAAATTCGGTATCGCCCCATTTGGGGCGCAATTATCGGCCTGGCGCAAAGTTTAGCGCCTGGGGCTAATTATCGCCTCCGACTGCAAATTTGGCTTCTATCGCCCCTGGTGGTGATTGGAGCGCTAAATCAGGTGCTACACACCTCTCTTAGGCCTAGAAATTCAGTTTGGACGCTCTTGCGGCGCTAAAGTCGGGCGCTCGGCAAATTTAGCGGCCGCCGGAAAGTGCAGGCGACCTCGCCGAAATTCAGTAGATTTGGCCAACTTTTTGGCCGAGCGCTGCAATAGGCGTTGGAACCCTGTGTTCAGGCGCTAATCCGGCGATGCGGCCTGATAACGCCGATTCCGGGCGCAGCGCAGGTGCGATCATGTGCTGAGTGTCAGCAGACACCCTGACGCCGGCCAGCTCTTAAAGGGGGAAGGGTCAACTTTGACTGCAGCCACGCCCTGCATGCTGTAGCCCTGCAACTAGGCCTCAGCACTGGTTGTGTCCCAAATCAACGCCTGGAGGTAATGGAGAGGGCCCGTGAAAGAGCCCAGCGGTTCTCTGACCATGCGCTGGGTGTGCTCCTTCATGGGGTACGCAAGAGAAGACGGGTCGTGTGCCCGGCTAGTGGCAGGAAGGCTCCCAGGAGCAAGTTCAGGGAGGCCTGGACCAAAATTGCCCGGAGGGTCTCCTCCAACTCCGATGTTCCCAGGAGTGCGGACCAGTGCCGCAAGAAATACAATGACCTATGTCGGCTGGTCAAGGTGAGTACCCTTTCCAGTGTCCCCCTCATCCTTGCATGTGCACCTCCCATTAGGGCCAAAGGGACATCAAAGGTCTAATGCCCAGCCCTCCTCCCGCTGCAATGGCACTTGCATGTTAATCAATAGCTCTTTCTGCACTTATCACACTGTCCAAGCTATTCCACCATGGGAGGCCTCACACACAGCAACAGGGCACCACACTGTCCAAGCTATTCCACCATGGGAGGCCTCACACACAGCAACAGGGCACCACACTGTCCAAGCTATTCCACCATGGGAGGACTCACACACACCAACGGGGCACCACACTGTACTTAGATGCCCTCCTTTCTCTTGCAGGCCAAGCTGGCGAGGAACGCCAGGAGCCTGCGTGTCACTGGTGGAGGCCCTCGCGATTACCAGGAGCTAACGGTTCTGGAAGAGAGGGTGGCCCGACTCCTGCGTCACCCGGTGACTGGGCCTGTGGCGCTCGGCGACGCAGACCCTATACTGGAACCCACTGGTAAGGACAGGACCGGGTGCACCTCTCTCCTTGCCCTCGCGCATCAGATCTACATCCTTCCCCACTGGCCGAAAAATGCGCATAATGCACCAGTGCGGCCTCCCTCGCTGTCGGCCTGTCCTCACTCTAAAGCTACACTTGTGCCTTCCTGCTTTCAGCTGGTGAGGAGGAGGTGCTCCCTGAAGCCCACACAGCCAGGCCCTCGGAGGAGGAGGACGTCGAGGAGCAGCAGGAAGGCGCCACCTCGGGGGAACCCTCCTCTGCTCCAGGAGATGGCAATGAAGGGGAGACGTCTGGCGTGCCGGAGAGCCAGGGGGAGGCGGGGGAGGGGAGCCCCGAACCTGGTCCCAGTGGCATGGACGCACGCGGCAAGGCTCCGGCGGCACGCCAGCCTTCTGCCCAGAGGGGGGAGGCAGTGGAGGGGAGGGCAGAACCTGCTCCCAGTGGCGTGGCCGCACGCGGCAAGGCTCCGGCGGCACGCCAGCCTTCTGCCCAGAGGGGGGAGGCGCCCTCCAGTCCGGACTCGGACGTCGCCCAGGAGGTGCGCCTCCTGGACGAGATGTCGGCGGCGTCGGAGCGGCGGCACGTCGAGTTCATGGAGGTGGTGGCACAGATGCCTCACGCCATCGAAAGCCTCGCACAAAGTGTGGTGGCTTTCGGCCAATCCCAGGCCAGGGGGCTGGAGCAAATCACAGCAGCGCACGCCAGGGGGGTGGACCTCCTTGTGGCAGCGCATGAGAGGGGGGTGCAACAACTCGAGGCAGCGCAGCACGCCAGTCGCCAGCTGAGAGGTGCTGGGCAGACAATGGCACTGCAGATGCGGGCACATGCCGGCGCAGTTGGGGCACTGACTTCTGCCACCCTCGCACTGGCGCGGAGGCGTCGCCAGGCCAGCCGCCGCCCTGCTGCCGCACACCGGTCTGGCGACCAACAGTTTGGCGCGCTTGCTCCCCGGCCAGGCCGCCCGAGTGCACGTGTGTCTGGCGAGCAGCGCGCGCCTGGCATCACCCACCTTGTCCCCATTGGTGCAGGCGAGCCTGCCACTCCCCCAGCCAGGGTGCAAGGAGCTGCTGCAGGCAGTGAAGAGGGCCACCCACAGCTGCAGCAGCCACCAGCCGGCCCCTCCCGGGCCCGCCCTCGTGCAGGCCGACCCCCAAGGGCATCTGGCGAGACGCCTTGTCGCCCTGAAGATCCTTCCCCCAGCCTCGCCACAGCCTCACGGCCCAGCTTGAGGCGCAGCAGCAGGACGGGCCGGGGCAAAAGACGGCTGTCGACGGACTCGCCCTCTCGCCACACCGAATAGAGTGTGGTGAGCGAGGGTTTGGGTGATGCGGGGGCTTCTGTTCTGGGGGGCATTATGTTGTTTGGTTTTATGGGGGTGTTTGTGTTGTGGGGGGGGCTTGTTTTTGTTAGGCCAGTGAGGAAGGCCATTTGGATGTTGATGTTTTGTTAGTCCTCCCCAGGTTTTGGGAGTGACAGAAGTTTGTGACTGTTTTTTGGGGGTCTTCTCTGTTTTGCTCTTCCATGTGGGAAGGGCCCTGAGTTTTTGAAATAAAGATGTTTATTTATTCACCATGTGCAGGTGTCATGTTTCAAGTGGTTGTTGGGTTAACCGGCTGAGGGCTTGCGGAGCGGCTGCCTTCAGCTGCGTTCAGTGGCCCAGGCCATTCCCTGACAGGGGGCCTAGAAGTGTCGAGCAATAAGCCCCCGGCGGACGGCCCTTGGACCTTGTCGCTCCCTCCTGGCCTGGTGCTCCTCCTCCTCAGGGTCCTCCTGCTCGTCCTCCTGAGGTGGTGGGGCAATGTCAGGTGGCAGTGCCTGAGTCCTGCGGATAGCCAGGTTGTGGAGCATGCAGCACACCACGACGAACTGGGAGACTCTATCCGGCGAATACTGAAGAGACCCGCCCGAACGATCCAGGCAACGGAACCGTTGCTTGAGGACGCCTATCGTTTGCTCTATTAGGTTCCTTGTGGCTTGATGGCTTTCGTTGTATGCCAGCTCCGCTGGGGTCCTGGGCGCGCGGAGCGGGGTCATGAGCCATGTGCACAAAGGGTAGCCCTTGTCCCCGATAAGCCATCCCCTTGGTGGAGGCTGTGCCTGGAACATGTCAGCCACAGTAGTCTGGCGCAGGATAAAGGCATCGTGGCTGCTTCCTGGGAAGCGGGCATTGACAGCTAGGATGCGCTGCCTGTGGTCACACACCAGCTGCACATTTAGGGAATGGTAGCCCTTCCGGTTGCGGTATTGCTCGGCATTGTGGATAGGTGCCCGCATAGCCACATGCGTACAGTCAATGGCGCCCTGCACCATGGGGAAGGCCGCGATCCTGGCAAATCCGACTGCACGCTGCTCCTGCTTGTGTTGGGTCATGGGGAAGGAGATGAATTGGTGCCTCCTCGCGAAAAGTGCTTCGGTGACCTGTTGGATGCAGCGATGCGCGGCGAACTGGGAGATGTTCGCAATGTCCCCAGCAGCGGCTTGGAAGGAGCCGCTTGCATAAACGCTGAGAGCCACCGTGACCTTCACTTCCACCGAGAGAGACGTCTTGGACATGAGCTGTGGCTGCAAATCTGCGTGAAGCAGCTGGCAGATCTCTCCAACCACCTCCCTTCTGAAGCGCAGCCTCTTAACACAATGCGCCGCAGTCATGGTGAGATATGAGACCTGCTCCCGGTGTTGCCTGACTGGGTAAGGCCTACGTTGGCGACGCCTAATGGCCCCTCTGCGTCTAGGCATGCCTGGCCCTCTCTCAAAGCGTCTGCGAGCCCTTCGCACAAAATGTAGCAACTGAGGGTTGGCCCCCCATGCAGCCCCCATTACAAAGTTCCAAACAGCAAAATCACAAGGATGCAAATGTCAAAGCACTGGCTAGAAGCCAAAAATACCTCTCCTATGGTGTCCGAAATCAGTAATCTCTGTGCCTTGCTCTCTGTGCAGAAATCCAAAGCAGTAAAGTCATTGCAGCGAAATGGCTGGCTTTTATGGGTGAGTGGATGTGCCCTTTAATTAGCGCTCCCCGAATCCCACAGGGCCTCTGTTGAGTTCTATTTCACAGTTCTTAGCAGCGCCACGCCCACATCGGCCGGGCGCCACTGAATTTCCGGTTTGGGGCACACAAACGGTGTTGCACGACGAAATGACGTCATAAGATGCGCGCGCAGCTGAGCGGGCGCTAACACTTTGCGCCGGCGCTAAATCCCACCTGAATTTCGGCGTAGGCGCAGATCCGGTGGTGCCCGGGCGCTAAGTGGCTAGCGCCGGAAATCTGGCGCTAACGGCTGGCGCAAACAGCTGAATTTCTAGGCCATAAGGCGCTAATGCCGAGGAGCGAGGCGCTATCTCAGAGCGCTGGCAAAGTTCATGTGATGTCAGTCAGCAATGGAACACAGACACACTGGCGCCAGCCAGTTCTTAAAGGGGAGTGTCGATCTTGCTCTCCATCCACACCCTGCGCCGGCGCTAACGGGCAACTTAATTTGGGGCGGGGCGCAAACTGCGCTGCGCCCGGGCGCTACACGCATAGCGCCCGAAAATCACTTCTCTTAAGGCGCTAACTGCTGGCGCAAGCAACTGAAAATCTAGCCCATAGTGTTTAGCGCCGCCGCAAAATGTCGTCAATTTCGCAAGCGGCGTAAACGTCGCCGCACCGGGGTGCGAGTTGCTAACGGGAGGCGCAAGCCAACCGAATTTTACCCCCATAATGTCCAGAAACCAAAAATAGTTAATCTAATAGGAATAAAGATCTGCCAAATGAAATTGTCCTTTTCACCGTCTCCAGCTAAAAAGGTAGGCAACCTACTTATAGATCACGATATATGCAGCTCTGCAATTTTCAGTTTACTTCCTCTGTTAAGATTCAGTATTAATCTACTGCATATATATATATATTTTCCTGATAACTGAATGTGGATTAACACTGATCAACAAATGGCCTACATTGTAATCGCTTCTTAACCCAGCGGTGCGGATGTAGTGCATCAATTACATGGAGCAGACTGGCACTAATGCCCACCTCCAGCAAAATATCCAAATTGGAATAATAACCTCCTCCTTCCCCTTACATAAAAAACAGAACATGTATCAATAAGGGAAACTATACTTTGGACTAATTATAGGGTAGGCATTCTATTTCTAGGTGGTGGGGAGGTTACTGGTGACCATCATAGATTACTTGAGGGTCATTCGAGTTGTTTGCCATCGGAGTGCCCCCTAAATGAGATTACTGACAAAATCATTTTCAGATTTCCATTATTCTCCATGCTGCATATGACCACTGAAATTCTAATATTCCAGGCTAAAGTTGCATCTTTTCTGTTCTGTAGTGTCTTACTAAAACCAGAACGTAAGAAGCAGAGGTTGATGTTGATATTTACGTGTTTTAAAATTTTCACTTTCTGATTAAGGCGACACGTTTTTAAATCAAACCCAAAAGAAAGAACGGACTTTAAAAAAATTAATTAATTTTAAAATCCTTTTGTTACTGAATTCGATTTAACTTGTATTGCTTGTTTTCTTGTGTGATCTCCATGTATTTATCTGTACCGAGAAAGATATTGAGACCATCCATCACACTTCAGAGTATCAAAAGTGCAAAAAGAGGAAGAAATGTGACATTTCATGCTGGTTTTTTTAACTCGCTTAGAGACAGAAATTTACAAACACTTTCCAATCTGCAGATTTCCCTTACCAAACAGAAATTAAACGCTGGTTAACCTCATTGAGTTACAGCAATTGGACTTTGTGGGCATAAAGAGATAAGGGCCTAGAAATTCAGTTGTTAGCGCCAGCCGCTAGCGCCTTAGGAGGAGGAGAAGTGGGGCGCCAAGTGGCTAGCGCCCAGGCGCGGCGCGATCTGCGCCTCTCGTGAACTTCACTCAAGATTTAGTGGCGGCGCAAAACTGCAGCGCCCGCTCAGCTGCGCGCGCAGATCCTGACGTCATTTCATGGTGCAACGCCCTTGGTGTGCCCCGAACCGGAACTTCAGTGGCGCTGCCCTTCTGTGCGCCTGGCGCCCCCAGCGACTGGTAGAGGGGAACGGTTCCCAGTCGCCGCGGGGGGCGCTATTTAAAGGGGACTCCTCCTGCATTATAAGTGGCAGCCATTTTGTGCCAATCCTTCTGTGTGAGAGATGGATATTTGGAGAGAGACAAAGGGAGAGAGCTTTCTGCTTTGACTCAGTGCTCACACAGGTACTTCTGGCTTCAGGCCAGAGCTTTGCACTTGGATTTAACTTTCAGTGACATAGCCTTGAGTCGTCACATATAATGGGGGCTGCAATGGGTGGAAACGTTGGGCTTCTCCATTGCATTCAAAGGGCTCAGAGACGCCGTGAGAGAGTGCCAGTCATGGCCAGATGGAGAAGGGCCAACAGGCGTCGGCACAGGAGGCCTGACCTACCCAGTGTATACCGCCAGCAGTTCTCATATCTGAACATGTCTGAGGAGCAGTGTGTTCAGAGGCTGCGATTCAGAAGGGAGGTGGTCACTGAAATCTGCCACCTGCTTCGCAGAGATCTGCAGCCTCAGCTGAGGAGCAGGACGTCTCTGTCGGTGGCAGTGAAGCTGACGGTGGCTCTCAACTTCTATGCCACCGGCTCCTTCCAATCTGCTACTGGGGACATTGCCAACATCTCCCAGTTCACAGTACATTGCTGCATCCGCCAGGTGACCAATGCCCTTTTCAGAAGGAGACGTCAGTACATCTCCTTCCCCATAACCCTGGACAAGCAGCAAGAGCGTGCAATGGGATTTGGAAGAATAGCGGCCTTCTCCATGGTCCTGGGCGTAGAACTGATGAACCAGCAATGGTCAGGCCTTGCTTCAGGGCTGCAGTGTGCAGGGCGTGCCAGCCAAACAAATCAACCCTCCCCCTTTAAGAGCTGACCAGCGCCAGCGTGTCTGCCTTCAATCAGCAACTTGCCGCACCTGCGCTGCACCCGCCCTCGGTGTTAGCGTCTCAGCTCGCCGGCTCAGCGCCTTATGATAGTCGTGCATCGCCTGCTTTAGCGCAGCAGCAACCTCTTGGGGTGATGCAACTCAATTTCGGCGAAGGTGGCACTAAGTTGCGTCGGGTGCTAAATTTAGCGAACGCCTGGCTGTAGCGCCCCAAACGTGGCTATACTGAATTTCTAGGCCATGGTGTGTTATATTCCAATGTTTCTGTCATTAAAAAGCAGCATATCATCGGTCTTACTGTGAGCAACACCACGGGAGATCCACTAGTATGTGTAAAACTGTTCAGATGCATCTGTCCAGTATAGTATCTCATTGGGAATGTGGGCCGCGAGTTCGCCGATCGAGGCGAGTCCGGGGCGGACGGGGTCGGTAGCGCGGTCCCAGCCCGCTGCCTACTGCAGCCTGCACTTTCCAATGATTTTACGTTAATAGGGCTTGTTAAGCCCGCCCTGCGAGTTTCCCGGCCAATTAATAGGAAGCAGGTCTGACGACGCCATTTGATGACGTGTCATCAGCCAGTTTCCTTAAAGGGGCCATGTACAAATTGATATTGACTGTTGTGCTGTCAGTGTTCTACAGCATTGAGGTGCTGCAAACACTGAGAAGCACTGCACAAAGGAGCACGACTGTACTCCCCAGGCTCTCCCATGTCTCCCTCCATATGCTTATGGAGTCACAGCATGCAGGGAGGTTCTCTTCCCTTCCCATGGGCGGAAGAGTCCTCCCCAGGAGACCACGCAGCCTGGTTGCACATTGCACAGGAGGGCACAAGCAGGGATGTCATCAGGAGGACCAGGCTTCAGTGGTGCAAACCTTTCAATGATCTCAGTAGATCACGAATCGTTACTGCCAAGCCACACTCAACCTCATCCTGCTGTGCCTCTCATCACATTCCCATCACTCTGCCTTCCCTACCCTATTCCTGCACATCCTTACACACACCAACTTACCTGGCACCTCCACCCATCCCTCTCAATCTACATTATCACTTCCCCATCTCACTAGCCACCCCTCACACTCACCCTCATCCTACTGCAAGCATACAAACTAACAACACACAAGGGTAGGCACCTGGGTGGTTTAGCCAATGTTCATGTGAAGTTTCAGTCAATGTGTTGTCAAACATTGAAATCTATATTTTCAACACTTTACCTTATTGGACAGATCTGCGCTCACCTTTGGAAGTGTCTTCGTGAGTTCCAGTGAATGTTGAGACATAACTTCCCCCCCCTCCAAATTGTGATGAGTATAAAAGGAACGTCTTGGACATTGTAGGGATGCTTTATGGTGCTGGTGTGGGGTGGTGTCAACCTGGCGCATCATGTGGCAACCAGGATGTACAGCATCAAGCCTGGCCATGGTGATGCCATTGCTGGCCTCCCGGGCAGCAATGTTGTCAGGTGCTGATGCCCTGTGTCCTGTGCAGTATCAGGTAATTGTGGAGAAGGTTGTAGAACAGCAATGGGAAACATTTAAAATGGTGTTCAACAGAGTGCAGGAAAAATATATTCCACAAAAAGGAAAGAACAAACTAAACAATAATAAGACTCCATGGATGAATAAAGCCATATGGAAACAATTGAGGGTAAGGAAAGAGGCATACATTAAGTACACAGACAGCAGGGGAGTGCATGATAAGAGAGAATATGAAAAGATAAGGAGAGAAGTAAAAAAAAACAATTAGGGAGGCAAAGAGGAACTATGAAATTAAATTATCAAGGAACATAAAACAAAATAGTAAAATATTTTACAGGCACATCAATAAAAAAGGAAGGTTGGGATGGGAATTGGGCCATTAAGGGATAGTCAGGACAATGCCACAGGTAACGATAGAGAGATGGCAGAAATATTAAATAATTATTTTGCTTCAGTATTTACCAAGGAGATAGAAAAGGTGGACATGACATGGGTGACAGCTGCAAAAGTGGTATGAAAGCCACCATTTCACAGCTGGTCACCTTCCAATGTCAGAAGCTTGAGCCTTCAGGACTTGAAAGACACTTTTGAGCTTTATGCAGTTTGGAAGTGTTTGGAGTAAACTCTCTATCCACTGTCACCTCCTTGGAACAAACTCTCTCACCATTGACAGATCGCTTCTGTCATCTCAACTTCAGCTGCCATCTATTCCAGCAACATTGGTGCCCTTGAATGCTTTTACTAAAGGAAGGTCAACAATTGGTCACACACTACCATTGAGATGGCTTATTGAAGAAGTGCAAGAAAATGGACTATCCTGCGATCTTTACACTTGTGGATTTTAAGAAGACCTTCAACACTTTACATCACAGTCAAATGATCAAAATTCTGAAGGCATGCGGAATTCCAGACAAAATCACCATAGCCATCTCAGTGATGTATGACAACACGATAGCAATAGTACAATCCCCAGATGGTGATATAGAGGATTTTCAGTATAAAAAAAGAATTCTTCAGAATGAGATACACTGGCACCCTTTTTATTTATCATCATGCTGGACTGTGTAATGAGGAAAGCAAATATGCTTTTACCATCCAGACGAAAAGGAGTGGAAGATATCCGGCAAGAAAGATCCTGGAGAGTGCATTATTGTGTCAGTATATTTGTTGTTAGGAATAACAGCAATGTTGGTTTAAAATAAAGAAATTAATGTACAATAGAGAACATGACAAAGATGAATTATGTAGAAATTCAAGTGAAATTAATTTACTGAATTGAAAAATAAGATGGGATTGTTATTGAAAGGTTTTTTACATAATTGCAAAGACTTATGAATAAAAGGAGTGGGTATTTAAATAAATTAATGTGAAATATATCAAAATGTATTTATATGCTTAATGCATGTACAGCAGATACATATAATTTAATTTGTGTAAATATTTTTATGTGATGAGTATATCCAATATAATTTGTATGGAATATTTTGTATAAAGATAAAATTAAATATTTATGAAATGTTATAGTAGTGTGAGTATCAGTTTCTGTGCTGAGAGAGAATTGTATTAATGTTGGTGAGTGTCTAACAGTGGGTGTATAACGAATCAGAATCTCGGGAATGGAGCAGATTGTACAACGTAGCTTTTGCACTATGCGAGTGCTAATCGGAATATCAGACAGAAACATTAGTACCTCGATTCATGGCTCACCCGATTTTCTGCCTAGTAATTGCGAATTGGGTGGACTATCCTTCATGCCTGATGTCCCTGTTAGTGCTCCCATTGCACGAGGCTCAGCGGTGAGAGTGTTTACATTTAAACTCCTCCCCATAGAATGTAAATGGAAGGTATGTTTTCAAAGGGGACAGTCATCGTGGAGTTTGTTCTGTATCAGTGTGAAGTTTCATGTTTGATGGACAGAATGGGAATTTGAGCTGAGTGGTGGGAGGTATAAAACATGAGGAGAGGAAGAAGCAACAAAGAATGCAAGTGCTGAGAGATTATCGGTGATGAGTGGGAAAGAGATTGAACAGATGAGGTGCAAGTAGGAGGAAGAGAATTAGGGTGGTAATGAATGGTGAAAGAAAGGTTATGGAGGAAAGTAAAATAGAAATATATGGGGAGGGAGTCGGGGGGTAGGGAATTTCGGTGTGAGTTTCAGGGTATGCAAAAACAGGAGGGAGAGAAGAAATGGAAAGGCATTTCTGCATTCTCAGAGAATTGGTGGTGGTGAGATTGCAGGATATGTAAATACTAGGGGAGGCATCCCAGGATCTGAATGCAGGGTGTGAAGGTGAGTCAGAGATGGGGTATATTGTGTACAGTGGTTGAAACATGATGCTGGGATGTGGAAGTGGGAGTCGGATTTTTGGATTTAGGAGTAATGCAGATGGTTTTGTGAATCGAGAGTGCTGGGGAATGGGGGTTGTGGGATGTGGAAGTATTGAGGGCCTGGGTGGTGGCATTATTGGAAATGGTGAAGCATGCATGGGATGGGGACTGGAATTTGGGATGTGGGACTATTGCAGAGATCCCAAGGAACAAGAAGGGCTGTCCAAAGACGTTGGAGCAATGGGCGGACAGTCGTGGTATTTGGAAGTTGTGGGGCAGGCGGTTTGGAGTGTAAGAGAGGTGCTGGGATTTGGGAGGAATGGGGGTGCTGGAGTATCAGATTAGTAGAAAAAAGGATCCTGGCTGCAGATCAGTGGAATGGGAGCAGTGTATCAGGGTGTAATCAGAGGCTGGTGCTGGGGTATGACATGTGGATCTGGGAGAACTAGGGAGATTGTCTGGGAGCATTGGGAACAGGAATCATGTGTTGAGGCACCATTGGACCGGGTAACATGGCCTGAGAGAATTGGGAGAAGAGATGTGGGATCAGGTAACACAAGGAAAGGATTCTGAGATCCTACAAAAATAGGGGTTGTGTAAACCTGTGGTGCAGTTGCACCAGTGCCAGTAGTGAAATATGGCCAAGCTGCAGCATTTAAAGGGATGATACATACCCTTAAAGGGCAGACATGTTTTTGTCAGGTTTAACCACTATTTGCTCTGTAGAAGAATAGCTGTAAGGAGCAACCAAAGCAAAACTGCCCCTTTCAATAATGAAGTCCTGGAGCAAGAATTGCAGCACAAGAGAATGGCACTATTTGGGGCAAGGCTACCCACCTGCAAATGTGGTAACTAAAGCTGCAAAGAAGGAGGTAATGGAGAATGTCAATGCAGTCTTCTAGTCCCCTGAACCTGGGAGAAAATGTGGAAGATGCTTTCAGCCATCTGTAGAAGTGCCAAGGTAAGTGGACTCACCTTTGCACACTTGCTGCCTCTTTTTCCATAGAAGATGTGGCCAACAGGATCTGGCACTCATTACCTTCCTCAGGGATACAGGATGAGGTGATCATGTTTTCTTTTCCATGGCACATTTTCATACAATACAAGGTGCAAGGCACACTTGCAGTTGGGTGGGTACAGAAAGGCTCTTTCAATATGGCTGCACATCTTCCCCACTGCAGCCAGGCCCCATGAAGGTTTGAGCAAGTGCCTGAGAGCAAGCAGGCATTGGCAGCGATAGGGTTTTCACAAGTGCCTCCGGCTGTTGCAGGGACAACTGAACCTCTGCGCCCAGATAAGTCACAGCCACAATCTTCTCAGGAGGTTCACAGCATCCCCTTCTTCCTGGCACCACAGTTCTTCCTCCTATTCGGATAGCACAGCTTAAGGTTAAGAAGTAGACTGAACACACTTCCCACCAAAGGGAAGTATATGTGTAGAAAATAGATCACTTTTGTATAGGCACTAAAATAAATGATGAAACATTATATTCCCCTATGTTTGGCATTTCAGTACTGTTTGGGCGGAAGGCTCTAAGTGTCAGGAATGGTGGCCACCTGCCAGGTCAGCCTGACCACAGGGAATGTGCTACGGTGGAGTCTCCATTGTATGAGATATCATAGTTGGAAGAAAGATGCTAGGTGGGAGCACCAATATGTTCCATCTCTCTGCCTGAGCACCGTATTGTTCCATCTCTGCTTGCTTCTCTTCCTTATCCTCTTCATGTGGGCTTGTTGCCCCATTGGCTTGCTGGCCCTCCAGCTACATGATCATCTCTCTTTTGCAACATGCAGCAAACTGTACTGAATTTGTGAACCTTACCTGGACTGTATAGCAGTACCATGTCCGAGTGGTCTAAGCAATGTAATCGGTTCAGCGTCCTAATGTTGTGTTGCCCAGTGATGCAGGTGTAGCATGAGCCTTGCAGTAGTCATACTCCCTGCTGCATTGGGGGACCTAACTGGAGTGTGTCACATTTTGGGATTTCAGATTATGCCTCCATGGGTATGATACATATATTAAAAATGTTACTACTGAGCTAATCTTAGCTCTATAGGGGTTAAAATTGCAGGACAACAGATTAGATTTCAGGTGGGGCATAAACTATTGTAAGTATTCTTTTTTTGCTAAATTCTCCAAACACCCTCGCGCAGATGTAAAGTGAGTGGTCGGCCCTGATCGAGGGTTCTCAGCATCAAGGAATCATTAGAAATGAAATTGGTTACCAGAGAGGAATACAGATTCAAAATCCATTGAAATGTGCAGCTGTGATTCTTTTAAAAAAATGTTAAAATAATCATATTTCTATGGTGAAGAAGTGACATTTGGTATTTCAGATGCGATTGGATATTTACCTCAGTGTATCCATTACTGGCAACCTTGATTGTTCCTGGCCTGCTGCAGGAAGGGGTTATCCTGTGGTAAGTGCCTCCTGACAGATGCCCCGGTGACCCTTCCCACAGTCTGAACTCAGGACACAAAGGATACGCCTTCACCTTCATTTATATGCAAATCAATTCTGGTTCTGTTCCCTTTGGACACTAAAAGAAATCAAATCAATACAGCACGAGCTGAGTCTCAGGTGAGGTTGAGTTTTATGGTGCTCAGGTCTATCCAGGAGCCCACGCCTGCTTGGGGAGAAGCTGTATAGAATAGCTGATTTCAATTATCAATTCCTGCAGTGGAATTTCACTTCTGTATGCTGACACCAGTACTCCCTGAAGATGTAGTGTGCATGTGCCAGGCATGAAAATAGAAAACAAAAAATAAACACTTTTGATTCAAGCTCATTCAGATGTCTCCTGCAAAGCACTTTCAAGTGTGTGGCTCGTTGCAGATCTTTACGAAACACCAGCAAAGCAGCAGATTGACAATACAGCAAAAAAAATTAATGAGAACAACTCGCAGGCCCTATTCAACATCTTAAGCAAAGAAATCTTCAGCTTCTCTTTATTGCTTAAGCATAAATAGCAACAAAGCAGGTCCTTATCAGTTCACCACAACAGACTCATTCTTTCCCCAACTTTCTTCCCTTCTCACCTTAGAGGGTCCACTGGGAGGAACATAAGAACATAAGACGTAGGAGCAGGAGTAGGTCATTTGGCCCCTCGAGCCTGCTCCGCCATTCAATAAGATCATGGCTGATCTGATCTTGGCCTCAACTCCACTTCCCCGCCTGCTCCCCATAACCCTTACCTTTCAAAAATCTGTCTATCTCCACCTTAAATATATTCAATGACCCAGCCTCCACAGCTCTCTGGGGAAGAGAATTCCAAAGATTCATGACCCTCTGAGAAGAAATTCCTCCTCATTTCCATTTTAAATGGGTGCCCCCTTATTCTGAAATTATGCCCCCTAGTTCTAGATTCCCCCACGAGGGGGAACATCCTCTCAGCATCTACCCTGTCAAGCCCCTTCAGAATCTTATATGTTTCAATAAGATCCCCTCTCATTCTTCTAAACTCCAATGAGTATAGGCCCAACCTGCTCAACCTTTCTTCATAAGACAACCCTTTCATCTCCGGAATCAACCTCGTGAACCTTCTCTGAATTGCCTCCAATGCAAGTATATCCTTCCTTAAATAAGGAGACCAAAACTGTATGCAGAATGCGTGTAGTGTCCAGGGTGATTCATTCACTGTTGTTCCTCTGCCTCACTGCAGCGACGGATCTGGCCTCCACTCAACATCCTTCATCCTACGGTATGGTTCCATAGGAGTCAGTAGCACACCAGTAGCTTACCCAAATGGCCAATCTTCATGTGTGAGCCCAGGTAATGACAGTCAGCAGGCTATTCATCACAGCTGACTTGATCCTGTCCTCACCTGATGCCCACAAGCACACACTTTCCAGCAGCAGTCATTGAATAGTGTTCACGAGCACCACCCTGCTGGAGTTTTCCCTGTTGTGTCGGTACCTTTCTACCTAGACACAATTTAGGACTCAGAACTCAGAGATTCAAACATGAAGTGCTTTATTGGAAGGAAAGGAAGTTCTGGAAAGTTCCGAACAAAGAGATCTAAACTTAACCGAGAGAATACCCAACCATTTATCTCCTGTGACAGCGCCACCACAGGTGGGAGGAGAACACACAATAGAACACACAATACATAACATTTCCTCCCCTCTTAAATGGAAGGTCCACATTATTCCTCAATAGGCAAGTTACTTTCAATACACTCAACTAACCTAAGGTAGAGGTAGACTGCCTCAAACCCTGACTTCACCCTGGGGTTTATTCTGCCCCAGTCTTGTGGGTAAGTCACTAAGCCTACAGATCCAAGCGTCTTGGAGGCCGCTGCTCTCTGACAGGATACCGGTGGTCATCGCTAGCTTCCACAGCAGTAGGCATTGACACAGGCCTGGATGGAGAAGGTGCCTGTTGTGATGAAATATTCCATCATCACTGCCTATGACTGTGGTCGGTTTCAGTGTCATTTCCCTTCCCCCAGTCCTCATTGTATTGTTTATTGGAATGTGCTGGAATGTGCTGTGTGTGTAGGGCTCCGCCCATACCTGGCCCCTTTTGTAAGCTAGCTCAGTCTGGCCTCAGTCTCCAGAAGGAAGATACCTCTCTCTCTTACGTGTTACTTTCTAAGTTAATAAAAGCCTTGTTTTGTTTTGCTAACATCGAGTCTCGGAATTATTGAGGCACATCAATTTTATTAACTTATTTTTCAACACTATGGATCAACTCCTGAAACCCGAACGTTTGGATTTGGATCAACATGCTCCGGACGCATCAGCACGCTTCGGACACTGCTTTGAGTGTATGGAATTCTTCCTGGACAATTCCGCAGCCGTCAAAGACGCTACGGACGCTGCGAGGATGAGACTCGGAATTCTGCGGAATTGGGTAAGCCACCGGGTTTACCCCCTCATCCAAGACGCCGATATGTACCTGGCCGCATGCGACATCTTAAAGGCGCATTACCAGATGCCTACGAATGAGGTGTATGCTAGGCATCTGCTCGCTACTCGCGCACAGCGACCTGGGGAATCGGTGGAGCAGTTCCTAAGCACCCTGGAAATGCTTGGCAAAGACTGCAAGTGCCGAGATGTAAAAGCCGCAGTGTACACTGACGAGCTTGTTCGCGATGCCTTTATCACAGGCCTCAGCTCCACTTACATCCGGCAAAGACTGCTGGAAAAAACGGGGTTGGACCTGAAACAGGCTGCGGACACCGCGCGATCCCTGGATGTGGCCCAGAGAAACTCGGACGCCTACTCTTCAGCCCGCGCCGTCCACGCCGCCACGTGTGCACCGAGGGCGCCGCCATCTTGGAAGGCATCTTCCCCGCCCGACAGCCCAACACCGGCGGGGCCCCGCTCTCCCCCCAGAAGCCCTACGACAGCCGTGACGCGTCAGGGACCCAACTGCTACTTCTGCGGGCAGCCAAAACACACCAGAAACCTGTGCCCGGCGAAAGGCACCACCTGCTTTAAGTGCGGTAAGAAGGGGCACTTCGGGAAGGTGTGCAGAGGGAACCCCGCCGGAAAACCAACCGCCGGAAAACCCGCCACCGCCGCGTGTGCGCCGTGGGAGCGGCCATCTTGGACGCCATCTTGCCCGACCTCGTGGGGTCCGCCATCTTATGAGCAGACAGCGTGGACGCCATCTTGTATCGATCAGGGCCCTACAGTGGCATCGGTCACAGTGGACCAGACCAGGCTGCACCCGCTATCCAAATCAATGGTGGACATCGAGGTAAACGGGTGCCGGGTTAAATGTTTAATTGACAGTGGAAGCACGGAGAGTTTTATCCACCCTGAACTGGCACAGCAACTCTCCCTAAAGGTGGTCCCTGCTCAGGGTACCATCTCTATGGCTGATAAAACCCAGACATCGACCATTCTGGGTTACTGCACGGTACAATTGGGCGTTAACGGAACTGTATACGATAATTTTAAAGTATTAATCATGAAGAACCTATGTGCGAGCGTGATCTTGGGCCTGGATTTCCAGTGCAACCACCAAAGCATCACGCTCAAGTACGGTGGGTCCCAGCCGCCCCTCACAGTGTGCGGTCTGGCTACCCTGAAGGTAAAGCCGCCTTCGCTATTCGCGAACCTTACCCCTAACTGCCGGCCAATAGCGACCAAAAGCAGGAGGTACAGCTGGGAGGACAGGCGGTTTATCGCGACCGAGGTAGACAGGCTCCTGAAAGAGCGCATTATTGAACGCAGCAACAGCCCGTGGCGCGCCCAAGTGGTAGTGGTAAGGGGTAGCGAGAAGAAACGGATGGTGATCGACTATAGTCAAACGATCAACAGGTACACCCTACTAGACGCCTACCCGCTACCCCGCATATCAGAAATGGTGAACCAAATCGCCCAATACCGGGTGTTCTCCACCATCGACCTCAAGTCAGCGTACCACCAGCTCCCTATCAGACCAGAGGACCGCCCGTACACCGCCTTCGAGGCGAACGGACGCCTCTACCAATTCCTCAGAGTCCCCTTTGGGGTGACGAATGGGGTCTCGGTTTTTCAGAGGGAGATGGACCGCATGGGCGATGACCACCACTTGCAGGCAACCTTCCCCTACCTCGACAACGTCACCATCTGCGGCCACAATCAGCAGGATCACGACTCGAACCTCGAGAGGTTCCTGGAAACCGCACAAAAACTCAACCTCACCTACAACGAGGACAAGTGCGTTTTCAACACCAAGCGCCTCTGCATACTGGGCAGCGTGGTGGAGAATGGGGAAATCGGACCAGACCCCGACCGATTGCGCCCCCTACGGGAGCTGCCCCTGCCCAACAGTCCCAAAGCCCTGAAAAGGTGCCTGGGGTTATTTTCTTCTTATTCCCAATGGGTCCCCAACTACTCCGACAAAGCCCGCCCCCTCTTGAAAGCATCCTCTTTTCCGCTCTCTGCTGAGGCCCACGCCGCCTTCAAAAGCATTAAGCAGGATATTGAGCGGGCCACGCTACAGGCAGTGGACGAGAACACTCCATTTCAAGTGGAAAGTGATGCGTCTGACTTCGCATTGGCGGCCACCCTCAACCAGGCGGGGCGGCCCGTAGCTTTCTTCTCGAGGACCCTCCAAGGGACCGAGATCAGACACTTCTCCGTGGAATAGGAGGCCCAAGCCATCGTGGAGGCAGTGCGCCACTGGCGCCACTACCTAGCCGGCAAACGCTTCACCCTACTTACCGACCAGCGGTCGGTAGCGTTTATGTTCAATAATAAACAGAGGGGGAAGATTAAAAATGATAAGATTCTTAGGTGGCGGATCGAGCTCTCCACCTTCGAGTACGACATCATTTACCGGCCAGGAGCCCTTAACGAATCCCCTGACGCCCTCTCACGAGGGATGTGTGCCAGCGCCACCGGGGATCGGTTACAGACCCTCCACAACGACCTCTGCCACCCAGGGGTCACGCGGCTGTTCCACTTCATAAAGTCCCGTAACTTACCCTACTCGATTGAGGAAGTTCGGTCTCTGACCAGGAACTGCCGCACTTGCGCTGAGTGCAAGCCTCGGTTCTACCACCCTGATAGAGCCCACTTAATCAAAGCTACACGGCCCTTTGAGCGGCTCAGCTTAGATTCCAAGGGCCCCCTCCCGTCCGTCGACCGCAATGTTTACTTCCTGAACATTGTGGACGAATACTCCCGGTTCCCATTCGCCTTCCCCTGCCCAGACATGACCAGCGCCACGGTCATTAAATGCCTCAACAGCCTGTTCTGCCTGTTCGGTATGCCGAGCTACATCCATACGGATAGGGGGGCGTCCTTCATGAGTGAAGAGCTACGCCAGTACATGCTGTCCAAGGGGATCGCCACGAGCCGTACCACCAGCTACAACCCCCGGGGTAACGGCCAAGTGGAGCGAGAGAATGGAACAGTATGGAAAGCAGTCACTCTAGCTCTAAGGACCAAGGGCCTCCCTATCTCCCGCTGGCAGGAAGTCCTCTCAGATGTGCTCCATTCGATACGGTCGCTATTGTGTACGGCCACTAATGCCACGCCTCATGAACGAATGTTTGTCTTTCCCCGGAAATCCACCTCAGGCGTATCCATGCCGTCATGGCTCTCCACCCCAGGTCCGGTACTCGTGCGAATGCATGTGAGGGGCCACAAGACGGACCCTCTCATGGAGCCAGTACACCTACTCCACGCCAACCCCCAATACGCATATGTCCGGCACGCCGACGGAAGGGAGGACACCGTGTCCATAAAAGACGTCGCCCCAGCCGGCATCGACAACAACCACGGCAATAGCAGCAACAACGATCACAGCAACTCTTACCCACCCACTACTCTTTCATCACCCCTGGAAGAACATCGACCAACGGCACCCCCACCAACTACCCCTTCAACAACCCTGGCGGCACCCCCGGCAGAGACCCAGGAGACTACCGGGGACACCCAGCCGACACCCGCGGCACCACAACAGCCACGTCGGTCGCAGAGGACTATCAAACCCCCGAACAGACTAAATCTATAGAAGGGGTGAATGTGATGAAATATTCCATTCATCACTGCCTGTGACTGTGGTCGGTTTCAGTGTCATTTCCCTTCCCCCAGTCCTCATTGTAATGTTTATTGGAATGTGCTGGAATGTGCTGTGTGTGTAGGGCTCCGCCCATACCTGGCCCCTTTTGTAAGCTAGCTCAGTCTGGCCTCAGTCTCCAGAAGGAAGATACCTCTCTCTCTTACGTGTTACTTTCTAAGTTAATAAAAGCCTTGTTTTGTTTCGCTAACATCGAGTCTCGGAATTATTGAGGCACATCACCTGTGTCAGTTGAAAGTCAGGAGTTTGCACAGGTGGAACAGTCTCTTTGACTTCCTGTGTTGGAGAAGAGCACTGTGGCAAAGGATGCTGGTTTGCGGTATCATTCGGAAACAGTTCAGGCCAACCAGCCGTTGGAGCCTCTGTGGCTGTCTCTGCTCCTAGCAACAGTTGATCTGTGTGTCTTCTCCAGACGATGTCCTCAGCAGTCTCAACCGTGTAAGACACAGGGCCCGTCCACGCGATCACCGTAGCAGGAACCCATTTCGGTCCAGTGTTGTAGTTTCGAGCTAGGACGTGCTCTCCCGGATGAAACCGTCTCTCCTTGGCTCTTTTCTCTCTCTTTTCAACTTGAGCTTGTTGTTGACGATGGACAACCTGCTCTGCCCTTGGAGGTTTGAGTAAGTCAAAACTTGTCCGCAACTGCCTCTTCATCATGAGCGAAGCGGGGGAAGTTTTGGTTGTGGCATGCGGCTCGTTCCAGACGTTGGTGGATTGAGCCCTGACCTTGCGATGCCTTCAAGGCGTGCTTCAAAGTTTGCACGAACTTTTCTGCCTGGCCGTTAGTAGAGGGATGATAGGGCACAGACCTGATGTGTTGGACACCATTCACATGCAGGAAGGTTGCAAACTCCTGTGATACAAATTGTGGACCATTGTCACTTACGAGTTGTTCCGGTGAGCCATAACGGCTGAACATCTCACCAAGTTTCTCAATTGTTTTCTCTGCCGTGGCAGACCTCATCACAGCGACCTCTGGCCACTTGCTACGAGCGTCCACAACCACCATAAACATCTTCCCTTCGAAAGAACCGGCGAAGTCCACATGTACTCGCTGCCACACTTCTGCAGGCCAATCCCAGGGGTGTAGGGTTGCCAGCTGTGGAACATTCCGGACCCTTTGACTTGGGGAACATGTTTTGGCTTTCTCCTCAATATTCCCATCGAGACCTGGCCACCAGAAGTAGCTTCTTGCCATTTCCTTCATCCGAACCATCCCACTGTGGCCTGTATGAAGTTGTTGCAGTATAGGTTCCCTCAGAGATGGCGGAATGATGACACGGCGTCCCCAAAGAAGACAACCTGCCTGGACGGAGAGCTCATTTCTTTTTGAAACGTAAGGTTTCAAACTAGGAGAATCTCCTATCGCTCTCCCTCGAATGACATCGTCCATTACCTCAGACAGGACTGGATCGTTGCGGGTGTACCTTCGCACCTGAACTGCAGTGACAGGTGCTCCCTCCACTTGTCTAAAGTAGAAGATGTCTCTCTGACGAGGCTCTGGGGGAGCAATAGGCAAGGGTAGCCTCGAGAGACCGTCTGCGTTGCCGTGCAAGTCTGATTTGCGATATTTGATGTCGTATGTGTGTCCTGACAACAGTAAAGCCCACCTTTGCATCCTGCTTGCAGCGAGAGACGGAATTCCGGTGTGGGGCCTGAAGATTGAAGTCAATGGACGGTGGTCTGTCAGGAGTGTGAACCTTCTCCCAAACAGGTACTGATGAAATTTTCGAATTCCAACAACGATTCCCAAGGCCTCGCGCTCGATCGGCGCATAGTTACTCTCGGCCTTGTTCAAGGTGCGTGATGCGAAGGCGATAGGTTTCTCTTCACCCGAAGGCATGATGTGGGATATGACTGCTCCCACACCATATGGTGATGCATCACATGCTAGCTGCACGGGTAGCTTTGGGTCGAAGTGTGTCAGGACCTCCGAATTCAGCAATGCTTTCTTTGCTTGGGCGAAAGCTTCGTTGCACAGTTCAGTCCATTTCCATGTTTTGCCTTGACATAGCAACTGATGTAACGGCTTCAGCAATGTTGCTAAGTCTGGAATAAACTTCCCATAGTAGTTAAGTAGCCCCAGAAATGAATGTAACTGGCTCACATTCTGGGGTGCTGGGGCCCCCACGATCGCCTTGACCTTTGGCAGCGCCTTATGCAGGCCAGTAGCGTCAATCACATGCCCCAGGTACTCAACTGAAGACTGAAAGAATTCACATTTGTCTTTACGAACTCTGAGTCTGTACTCTTTCAGTCGTTGTAGTGTCGCATCCAAGTTCAGAAGATGATCCTCCTCATTTGTCCCAGTGACAAGGATGTCGTCCAGGTAGCACTGGACTCCTGGCAGTCCACTCAAAATCTGATCCATTGCCCTTTGGAATAGAGCAGGGGCCGACGTAATTCCAAACGGAAGGCGGCAGTACCTGTATAGCCGCTTGTGTGTCACAATTGTCAGCAACTCCTTTGATTTGTCATCGACATGCATTTGTAGATAAGCCTGGCATAAGTCTATTTTGCTGAACTTTTGCCCTCCGGCCAGGCCAGTAAAATGATCATCAATGAGGGGAAGAGGGTACTGTTCCACAGACAGCACCGGGTTAATAGTCACTTTAAAATCCCCACAGATTCGAACAGATCCATCCTTTTTCAGGACAGGAACAATGGGTGTGGCCCATTTGCTCACGCTCACAGGCTCCAGGACTCCATTCTCGACTAAGGCCTCCAAGTTAGCCTCAACTTTTGGCCTAATTGCATAGGGTACAGGTCGGGCTTTGTGAAACTTCGGCTTGCTGTCAGGTTTAATGTCCAGTCTCACGCTGATCTTTTTCATGCTCCCAAGTTCCCCATTGAAGAGTTCTGCATGTTTGTTTAACACTGCAGTCAGACCTGACTCCCCTTTTGACATCATGCGGACTGCAGGCCAGTCCAGCATGATTTTCTCTAGCCACGCACGTCCCAGTAGCGATGGGTAATTTCCCTTTACCACATATAGTGGCAGTTTTGCTGTCTGTCCGTTCAATTTAACTGTCACCTCAATGACGCCTCTCATGGCCACAGGTTCGCCGGTATACATCTTTAGCATAATGTTTGTTGGCTGAAGGGTAAGATGCTTTAGCATTTTGTTGTAGACAGTGTCTGAAACAAGGGACACAGCCGCGCCTGTGATCACCTCCATCTGCACTGATTGTCCCTCCACCAGTGGTGACACCCAGTAGCCATTTGAACCACCTGCAACCGTCAGTATGTGCACCTCTTCCTCCTCAGAGGTGTCGCTCCCCTCTGTTTTGCTTGTTCCATCATACTGCACTGAATGAACACTCTTTTTCCTCTCTTGTCCAAATACAGACATTTTGCTTCCATGCTTCCCAGCTCTGTCTGTTCTTTTGTTACCTCTACAGGCGCGTTCAATGTGACCCTTTTTGCCACAATTTCGGCATTCCAGCTCCGTACACCAGCAGTCATTAGCGTGATGGCCCGTTTTCCCACAACGGTAACATGTGCCGTTCCGCGCACCTTTAGGCTCAGATGACACCTTGTGAATTCTCCCTGTTGAACTCAACTGGTGAGCCTCCTTTTCCGCCATCTCCATGGAGACACTAACTTCAATGGCCTTTTCAAGAGTAAGGTTGTCCTCAGTAAGAAGGCACTTCTGTGTGGCTGCATTTTGCAGACCACACACAAGTCTGTTTCTGATGGTGTCATTCAGCACCTCCTTGAACTGGCAGTGTTCTGACAACCTTTTTAAAGCAGCAATAAACATCGTCACTGATTCCCCCTGCTCTTGATTCCATTTGTGAAATCTAAATCTCTCAGCAATAACCAGAGGTTTTGGTGAAAAATGTGCTCCAAGAATTTCCACTAGTTGCTTATATGTTTTAGTTCCTGGCTTATCTGGCTGCACGAGGCTGCGAAGTAAATTGAAAGTCTTCGTCCCGATTACACTCAAAAAGGTAGGCACGACCTTTTCATTTGCCACCGCATTCGCCAATACAAAATAGTCAAAACGTTCCGTATATGCGCTCCATTGCTCCACATTTTCATCAAAATCACCGATGTTTCCTAATATAGTAGCCATCTCACGTTTCAAATTAAATTTTCTGTTTACTCACTGCACCCGTAACATACGCAGATTCATCCACTCCTCGTTGCCACTTGTTGTGTCGGTACCTTTTGATGTGCCTCAATAATCCCGAGACTCGATGTTAGCGAAACAAAACGAGGCTTTTATTAACTTAGAAGATAACACGCAGTGGAGAGAGGTATCTTCCATCTGGAGCTCTGCAGTACTGTATATGAGGCCAGACTGAGCTGGCTTACATAGAGGCCGGGTATGGGCGGAGCCCTACACACAACACATTCCATACATTCCAATATACAATACAATGGTGAGGAGAAACCTGAAACCAACCACAGTCACAGGCAATACAATGGTGAGGGGGAACCTGAAACCAACCACAGTCACAGGCAGTGATGAATGGAATATTTCATCACATTCACTCGTTCTATAGATTTAGTCTGTTCGGGGGTTTGGTAGTCCTCTGCGACCGACGTGGCTGTTGTGGTGTCGCGGGTGTCGGCTGGGTGTCCCCGGTGGCCTCCTGGGTCTCTGCCAGGGGTGCCGCCAGGGTTGTTGAAGGGGTAGTTGGTGGGGGTGCCGTTGGTCGATGTTCTTCCGGGGGTGATGAAAGAGTAGTGGGTGGGTAAGAGTTGCTGTGGTCGTTGCTGCTGCTATTGCAGTGGTTGTTGTCGTTACCGGCTGGGGCGACGTCTTTTATTGACACGGTGTCCTCCCTTCTGTCGGCGTGCCGCACATGCGCGTATTGGGGGTTGGCGTGGAGTAGGTGCACTGGCTCCACGAGAGGGTCCGTCTTATGGCCCCTCACATGCCTTCGCACGAATACCGGACCTGGGGTGGAGAGCCATGACGGCATGGATACGCCTGAGGTGGATTTCCGGGGAAAGCTAAACATTCGTTCATGAGGCGTGGCATTAGTGGCAGTACACAATAGTGACCGTATCGAATGGAGCACATCTGAGAGGACTTCCTGCCAGCGGGAGATAGGGAGGCCCTTGGTCCTTAGAGCTAGAGTGACTGCTTTCCATACTGTCCCGTTCTCTCGCTCCACTTGACCGTTACCCCGGGGGTTGTAGCTGGTGGTGCGGCTCGTGGCGATACCCCTGGACAGCATGTACCGGCGTAGCTCTTCACTCATGAAGGACACCCCCCTATCCGTGTGGATGTAGCTCGGCATACCGAACAGGCAGAACAGGCTGTTGAGGCATTTAATGACCGTGGCGCTGGTCATGTCTGGGCAGGGGAAGGCGAATGGGAACCGGGAGTATTCGTCCACAATGTTCAGGAAGTAAACATTGCGGTCGACGGACGGGAGGGGGCCCTTGGAATCTAAGCTGAGCCGCTCAAAGGGCCGTGTAGCTTTGATTAAGTGGGCTCTATCAGGGTGGTAGAACCGAGGCTTGCACTCAGCGCAAGTGCGGCAGTTCCTGGTCAGAGACCGAACTTCCTCAATCGAGTAGGGTAAGTTACGGGACTTTATGAAGTGGAACAGCCGCGTGACCCCTGGGTGGCAGAGGTCGTTGTGGAGGGTCTGTAACCGATCCCCGGTGGCGCTGGCACACATCCCTCGTGAGAGGGCATCTGGGGATTTGTTAAGGGCCCCTGGCCGGTAAATGATGTCATACTCGAAGGTGGAGAGCTCGATCCGCCACCTAAGAATCTTATCATTTTTGATCTTCCCCCTCTGTTTATTATTGAACATAAACGCTACCGACCACTGGTCGGTAAGTAGGGTGAAGCGTTTGCCGGCTAGGTAGTGGCGCCAGTGGCGCACTGCCTCCACGATGGCTTGGGCCTCCTTTTCCACGGAGGAGTGTCTGATCTCGGGCCCTTGGAGGGTCCTCGAGAAGAAAGCTACGGGCCGCCCCGCCTGGTTGAGGGTGGCCGCCAAGGCAAAGTCAGACGCATCACTTTCCACTTGAAATGGAGTGTTCTCGTCCACTGCCTGTAGCGTGGCCCGCTCAATATCCTGCTTAATGCTTTTGAAGGCGGCGTGGGCCTCAGCAGAGAGCGGAAAAGAGGATGCTTTCAAGAGGGGGCGGGCTTTGTCGGAGTAGTTGGGGACCCATTGGGAATAATAAGAAAATAACCCCAGGCACCTTTTCAGGGCTTTGGGAGTGTTGGGCAGGGGCAGCTCCCGTAGGGGGCGCAATCGGTCGGGGTCTGGTCCGATTTCCCCATTCTCCACCACGCTGCCTAGTATGCAGAGGCGCATGGTGTTGAAAACGCACTTGTCCTCGTTGTAGGTGAGGTTGAGTTTTTGTACGGTTTTCAGGAACCTCTCGAGGTTCAAGTCGTGATCCTGCTGGTTGTGACCGCAGATGGTGACGTTGTCGAGGTAGGGGAAGGTTGCCTGCAAGTGGTGGTCATCGACCATGTGATCCATCTCCCTCTGGAAGACCGAGACCCCATTCGTCACCACAAAGGGGACTCTGAGGAATTGGTAGAGGCGTCCGTTCGCCTCGAAGGCGGTGTACGGGCGGTCCTCTGGTCTGATAGGGAGCTGGTGGTACGCTGACTTGAGGTCGATGGTGGAGAACACCCGGTATTGGGCGATTTGGTTCACCATTTCTGATATGCGGGGTAGCGGGTAGGCGTCTAGTTGGGTGTACCTGTTGATCGTTTGGCTATAGTCGATCACCATCCGTTTCTTCTCGCTACCCCTTACCACCACCACTTGGGCGCGCCACGGGCTATTGCTGCATTCAATAATGCGCTCTTTCAGGAGCCTGTCTACCTCGGTCGCGATAAACCGCCTGTCCTCCCAGCTGTACCTCCTGCTTTTGGTCGCTATTGGCCGGCAGTTAGGGGTAAGGTTCGCGAATAGCAAAGGCAGCTTTACCTTCAGGGTAGCCAGGCCGCACACTGTGAGGGGCGGCTGGGACCCACCGTACTTGAGCGTGATGCTTTGGTGGTTGCACTGGAAATCCAGGCCCAAGATCACGCTCGCGCATAGATTCTTCATGATTAATACTTTAAAATTATCGTATACAGTCCCGTTAACGGACAATTGTACTGTGCAGTAACCCAGAATGGTCGATGTCTGGGTTTTATCAGCCATAGAGATGGTACCCCGAGTAGGGACCACCTTTAGGGAGAGTTGTTGTGCCAGTTCAGGGTGGATAAAACTCTCCGTGCTTCCACTGTCAATTAAACATTTAACCCGGCACCCGTTTACCTCGATGTCCACCATTGATTTGGATAGCGGGTGGGGCCTGGTCTGGTCCACTGTGACCGATGCCACTGTAGGGCCCTGATCGAGACAAGATGCCGTCCACGCTGTCTGCTCACAAGATGGCGGACCCCACGAGGTCGGGCAAGATGGCGTCCAAGATGGCCGCTCCCACGGCGCACACGCGGCGGTGGCGGGTTTTGGTTTTCCGGCGGGGTTCCCTCTGCACACCTTCCCGAAGTGCCCCTTCTTACCGCACTTAAAGCAGGTGGTGCCTTTCGCCGGGCACAGGTTTCTGGTGTGCTTTGGCTGCCCGCAGAAGTAGCAGTTGGGTCCCCGACGCGTCGCGGCTGTCGTAGGGCTTCTGGGGGGAGAGCGGGGCCCCGCCGGTGTCGGGCTGCCGGGCGGGGAAGATGCCTTCCAAGATGGCGGCGCCCTTGGTGCACACGTGGCGGCGTGGACGGCACGGGCTGAAGAGTAGGCGTCCGAGTTTCTCTGGGCCACATCCAGGGATCGCGCGGTGTCCGCAGCCTGTTTCAGGTCCAATCCCGTTTTTTCCAGCAGTCTTTGCCGGATGTAAGTGGAGCTGAGGCCTGTGATAAAGGCATCGCGAACAAGCTCGTCGGTGTACACTGCGGCTTTTACATCTCGGCACTTGCAGTCTTTGCCAAGCATTTTCAGGGTGCCTAGGAACTCCTCCACCGATTCCCCAGGTCGCTGTGCGCGAGTGGCGAGCAGATGCCTAGCATACACCTCATTCGTAGGCTGCTGGTAATGCGCCTTTAAGATGTCGCAGGCGGCCAGGTACGTGTCGGCATCTTGGATGAGGGGGTAAACCCGGTGGCTTACCCAATTCCGCAGAATTCCGAGTTTCATACTCGCAGCGTCCGTAGCGTCTTTGACGGCTGCGGAATTGTCCAGGAAGAATTCCATACACATAAACCAGTGTCCGAAGCGTGCTGATGCGTCCGGAGCATGCTGATCCAAATCCAAACGTTCGGGTTTCAGGAGTTGATCCATTGTGTTGAAAAATAAGTTAATAAAATTGATGTGCCTCAATAATCCAGAGACTCGATGTTAGCGAAACAAAACAAGGCTTTTGTTAACTTAGAAGATAACACGCAGTGGAGAGAGGTATCTTCCATCTGGAGCTCTGCAGTACTGGATATGAGGCCAGACTGAGCTGGCTTACATAGAGGCCAGGTATGGGCGGAGCCCTACACACAACACATTCCATACATTCCAATATACAATACAATGGTGAGGAGAAACCTGAAACCAACCACAGTCACAGGCAATACAATGGTGAGGGGAAACCTGAAACCAACCACAGTCACAGGCAGTGATGAATGGAATATTTCATCACACCTTTCTAGCTAGGCACAATTTAGGACTCAGAACTCAGAGATTCAAACATGAAGTGCTTTATTGGAAGGAAAGGAAGTTCTGGAAAGTTCCGAACAAAGAGAGCTAAACTTAACCGAGAGAATACCCAACCATTTATCTCCTGTGACAGCGCCACCACAGGTGGGAGGAGAACACACAATAGAACACACAATACATAACATTCCCCTCCCTGTGTCAGTAGGATTAAAGTTGGTGTGTGTAACTCCCTGCACAATAAGCTTAGACTCTTTGTGATACCATTCGGGGGAAGATTCTGGGTTAAGCTCGGCTCTTCCCCCAGAGCAGGAGAGAAAAGCCAGTAAGTGAGTTACCCCAGCTTGTGTTCCTCCCAGCAACCCGCACAATAGAATACATGTCAATTTGTTTTATAGCATGTACTATAAATTTTGTTGCATTAGTTCGATTTCCTCTAAGTATACAGGAGTGACATAAAGATTGATGTAACTGAAGCTATTCAACAATCTGTAAAACAGGAAAGTGGTTTATATACAAGTGTAACATTTAGTCTGAGCTCCAGGTTGTTTTGGATAGTTATTTGATGTATAAGAAATGTGAACTTTAAATATCACACACTGCCCTCAACATGTCATGAGTATTGTATTGAAAAATCTTTATATGTAGCCTATATTAGTTGAAGGGTATCAGATGAAGCTTCCACCTCCCCTTTTAACCAATATATACGTGAAAACATTCACTATTATCCAGTCCACAGCAGGACCACAGTACAACACTGAGTAAAGGGAAACTTAAAGAGTTAGACATACCGAGATGAGGAAAAAAAATTACGGAGCAAATTGTTATGATCCAGAATGCACTGCCTGAAAGGGCGGTGGAAGCAGATTCAATAGTAGCTTTCAGGAGGGGATTGGATATGTTTTTGAAAAGGAAAATTTGCAGGGCTTTGGGGAAGAGCAGGGGAGTGGGACTAATTGGAGAGCTCTTTCAAAGAGCCGGCACAGGCACGATGGGCTGAATGGCCTCCTTCTGTGCTGTAAGATTCTATGGGCAGGATTTTCATTGGGCCGTGGAGGCGGGATTGGAGGCGTGTGGGGTGTTAAAATCTCGAAATCGGGGGGCACAAACCCATCCCGCCCCCAACCCACCTCCATGCCAGTTTCAAAGGAGGCGGATACCCGACCTGTGCTGGGACCTGTCTCCCTGAGGCAGGAAGGGTGTTAGTGCCAATTAACTGTCTGTTAACAGGTATTTAACAGGCAGTTTTTAGCCTAATCCCTATTTTTATTGCTGAAGTGTGGAATTCCCGACGGCTCCAAACCACGCCAAGTTAGCGAGGCGGACCGTCGGGCTGAAGGGCTTGGAGAGTTCAAGATGTCTGGTGTTCAGGTGAGTGATGGGTGCAGAGGTAAGTGTGTTTGGTGTGTGTAAAGTGTTTAAAGAAGTTTTACTTACATTTACTTACCTTTACAGCCTTCCTTCCTTCAGGTCTCGGGAGTCTCTCATCTCACCGGCACAGAAAGCAGAATGGCCGCGAGCTGTCAAAAGTTGCTGCATTCAGCTTTCTGTTCTGGAGAGATCTCTAAATCAGCCTGAGAGGAAGGAATTAACTTGGAGTACAGATTGTCAGTGTTTGACAGCTTCAAACAGCTGTCAAACGCTGATATTTCATCTGTCAAAAGCTTTTGACAGATGAAATGTCAATCTGTGATGTCACCTGTTGCCGGGTGGCCCTTAATTGGCCTGCTGAGCCTGCTGGGCGGGCTCAATAAGGTCAATCAAGTGAAAATCGCGTGGGTTGGCCACAACTCGATGGAGGCGGGACTACAACCCTGGAAGTTGTAGTCCCGCCTCCTACACGCCTCCTCAATGAAAATCCAGCCCATAGGTCCACTAATACTGGTTTGTTCAAATGCATCAACAATTAATACCATCACAAGGTTCAGTATTGGTGATTACAGTAAAGGTAAATTAATACTTAGTATTATATGGAGTAGAAATTGGTATACGTTACATCCGATTTCTGGGTGGAAAATCAAGGTTAAAGGGACCAATTATGGGTGGTAACATCCTGCACCCGACGCACCCAAACCCCCAGAACTGTGCCAGCTGCCAAATTGACAGCCGGCAACTTCCGAGTGCCTGGAGCACCCCCTTAAAACAGACTCCACAGCCCTCCTGAGGGCCGCTGCCAGTACACAATCAGCCCCTTTCCCATTCCCCTTTCACACACACCCGCTATCCCGGGACTCACATGATGGCCGCTACCAGCAAGGCATGCGGCCCAAAATTGAATACAGCAGTTGTGCGTCTGGAGGTGCAACAACTGCTGGCAGCTCACCCAAATTAAGCAAATGAGGTTTGAAGCCCAATTTCAAGCGAGCCTCGGGTTCCCGGTCGGGGTGCGTGCTCTGTGCACGCAATGGTTATGCAGCAAAAAATGGGCCATAACCAATTCCTATCCTATTAAAACATTATTTGTAGAATTACATTTAGGTGGTTAGGCAGTCAAAGAATTCAAAATGAGAAGTGCCCACACGTATACATCTACCATATACGTACTGTAAACTATTCAACATAAGACTTGCAATTGAATGAAATGGCTTAATTCATTGATCAGATCTGAACACTTTAAGGGGGGAAAATTGGGTTGGCTTGTGCCTCTCGTTAGCACCCCCCAGGGTGCTAATGGGGCGCAAATCCCCTAGTGCCCGGGCACGGCGCCGCTAACACCTCCTGCAAAATTTAGCAGGAGGTTAGTGGTGGCGGTAGCCGGTAGCGCCCCGCGCCGCTGTGCCGCTGCGCCGCTGGTGATGACATCATCGCCATGCGCAGCGCCCCGCTTGTGCCCCAGCTGCAAACTTCCCTTGTGCCCCCTGACCTATCATCGCACGATCAGGGGGCGGTTTGACAGCGGCGGCGGTGCAAGTTAAAGGGCAGGTGTCGGGCGGCCATTATTATTTTGGCTGACAGCCAGCACCTGCCCCTTTTCACTTTTGTAGGTGGGGTGCCGGCCGCGATCGCTCAGCCTGGCACTCCTCTTGAGTGCCGAGCTGTTTTTATGGTACCCTGCTCCCCGGTGGTCCGGCAGGGCTAGGCCCCACCCCTTTAATCAGGGGAGGAGGCGTGCAATGACGTGGCGCTACGTGCCGTTGCGCGTGGTGCTGCTGCACATAGCACTGTGAAATTCAGTAGTAGCGCCCCAAGCAGGAGGCGTAGCGCTTTCCAGTAGTGCCCCACCTCCTGCTTGGGGCGCTACTGCTGAATTTACAGCAGGAGGTGCTACTCAATTCTTCCCCCCAAATGTTCAGAACATTTGAGCTAGATCTCCTTCCAAGGAAAATGGCAGCAATCTATTCTATCCATGTGTATTAAGGGTTTCAACATAATGGCCCATATTTTCCAATGCCTACGGGTGTGTGCGAGCTGTGTACACACCCGTAGGGACCTCGCATGTGCCGGTTTTAGGCATGCGAAGCGCATGCACTGAAAACCGGCACTTCCGATCTGTCAAGAGGTTCTTGACAGATCGGACACCTGCCCTGGAGAAGGGCCTCTGCAGGTGGAGAGTTTCATGTTCTGCAGAACCTCTGCCCGCTGAAATCCTTTAAAAATCTTATGCCTGGTAAAAGCAGGCATAAGGCCTGCTTTTACCAGCATAAGAGTTTAAAAAAGTAAAAAAATATATTCTTTTTCACTCATTTATAATTTAAAAATACTTTTAAAAAGGTAAGTTTATTTTTAGCCCTGTAAAAAACTTTGTTTTTTGTCAAAAAATTAAATTTTTGTTTAAAATATTTAATTTAATGTAATTTTAACGAATTATAAAAACGTGATTAAAAGAATGTATTATTGTTTTGATATGTTTTTTCAGTGATCCTCATTCATACTTTTGACAGGTTTAAGCTGTCAAAAGTATCAAGGGGTTTCCCTTCTCCCATTGGTTCCCCATGGCCCACGTGATCCCAGGGACGCTTGCGAACTGCCTGCGCCCCTGGGATACCTGGGCCCTGTGCATTTCGTAGAGTAGAGGCCCCAGAGCAGAAGTGGCCGGACCTCTGGAGCCCTCCGGTAAGGGCGTAGATTTTTTCCAGATCGGAGGCCTCTGCACGCAGGAAGCCTCCAATTGGAAAATACAGGCCATTAATGTATATTCCCTGTAGTTTACCTGAACTGCAGGCAGTGACCAATTTTTAATTTTGCAATTGCTGTGACCAGCACGAATGAATCCAACAAATAATTCATCATAGTCAAAGATGCTTAATTTTTGTCACACCCTAAGACAAAAATGTTTTTCAACTAAAAGCTATTTGCATAAATCCCTTTAAAAGTACAATTCAGCTAACAACACATCTTTAGAAATTGCAACTGTCCAGTATATTTTTAAATCAAAAATCTTTCAGTATGTAGAAACTTTAGTAAGATAGTGCTGTCTGGAACGGTTAATACACAATATCATCAGCCCATAAAACTTTGTTTGGGTTCTTGTTCCGATCCAAAGCTCAGGGTTATTCAACCCAAAGAAGAGAAGCTTTCTTTTGTTTGGTCAACACCACCTGTTCCTCAATGTGGCAAACTGCCCATACTGACTGAACACTGAAAGCATAGAGAGCTGCACCACTGGACTAGGTCAGATTGTCTGATTGCTGGGATAAGTTTCTGTCTATGGAAGGCAGAAAGACAGCAAGGTTTGAGTGGAGTATGGCTGCATCGCCAAAGAAAAGCAGAGCAGAGCCACGATGAAAGAAGCTGGACCAGGGAAGTGGTGCAGCGGGGAGGGGGAGGGAGGGAAAGTACAGCTGGAGAGCTCGGACAAGGCTGAACCTGTGTGAGATTAGGATCACAGGCACACAGATTACCCAACAGGGCTTTAGAAGTTGTAAGGCTTTTATTAAAGAGCTACAGTTTTAAAGCATAATCAGGTATTACATATGGTTTAAGCTGAGTATAATAGACATACAACCCGTGACAGTAGAAAGCGATCTACGACTCCCAAAGTGGAACGCCACGACTGGACGGATGATTGGTTGGATGTCTGATGAGGCAGCATGGAGGTCTTAGGTCAGCGAGTCTCTGCAGTCAGCAACAGCCGGTCACCTCTGTCAGTTCGTCCCCCTGGCTGTTGGAGGTGTTAGGTATAAGCCAGCATTGATCCACCTCAGAGGCTAAACTTAGTCAAGGTGTTAGGCCTGAGCCAGCATTGATTTCCACCTCGAAGAAGCCTTCGCCCCTCGCTGTCTGTCTTCTGCTCTCAGCCCACTATATTTATAGTCATTTTGGTGGGCCGTGATTTATCTAATGTCCATCACCTATACTCATCTATATCCCAAGTGTGACGCGGGAAAGCATCCCTCACTGTCTCTTTCTACATGGCTGCTGAGGCCTTTTCTCTTATCTTTCTGATGAATGTCTTGTTATGTTTCTTTAAGGACATTTTATGGCTTTGTGGCTCCTATTGTCTAGCTAGTGCTATCCTCCTGTGTTTCCTTGCATTTTACAACCTTCTTATCATTTTGGTGTTTGTTAATTGACCTTGCTGACACTTCCCCATCTGTTCCTGGCTGCAGTTTAATTTCTGTTCTAAGAGTCAAACTTCATCTATGAATCTAATAGCTGTTTCTTACACCTGGGTCCTGGCGTGGCAGAACAGCATAGGAACACAGCAGCCTGTAGCTGCTACTCATTGCTTAGGTTTCACCTATATAGCAAACTCCTTGCACAGCTATGATTCGGGATTCAACTGTACATTGATTTGATTAGTGGTGTGATGGACAGTGAATCAACCTTTATTAACAAATCATTGCAGATGGGAAAAACAAATGCAACGTATTTTCTGTTAGCTGATGTTAAAAAGCAAGGTATGCTTGCACATAAGTAGCATCACCGATAAATATTTATGCAGAGTGCTTCCCTGGTCTTAATACACACACACATATATATATATATAATATATATTTCCCTAGTGGACCAATGCATCCCAGGTGCTAGTTCTCAAATATGCAGTCATTTCTGGACATTGCCACCTTATGTATGCTCCACCCAAAACTGAACAGGGAGCCATATAGGAATGTGGATATGGATACTGGTGGATAGCATCATGGCCAATCTTTCCTGGTGAAATAATTAACTTGATCTTCTCAGTATGGAAGATAATGTAACACTTGCCCACCTACTGTCCAATCTAACTTTATAATAATTTGTTTGTGGCTGGAATTTTCAACGGGGTGTTATTCATTACGTAGACTCTGACACCCAACTTCTGGTGCCTCGCATTTGACAGGGAGTGCCATTTCTCCCAGTAGGCTAGAGGCCCACTTATACTGCACACTCCAGGCTTACTAACATTTCCTGTAAATGGACAGCCAGTCAAATTCATTGAGTACTCCTGATGTAGAGGAATTAATCTTGTAGTTGGGCTCATTTCAACTTTCCTACCGTTACAGATATGCTGTAGTGCATGTTATACCACAGCTGCAGGATGGTCATTACATCGACTCAATCCAGGTTTACTGTGTGAGGCAATCGTGAAAGCTTCCAGAGTTCCCTGCTCCTCTTGATGGTGGCATGATAAAAGCATGTTGTCAAATTTTTAAAATTGAGAAATAAAGCTAAAGGGCCAAAGCCAATAGAACAGTCTATTACCAAGACTGAACAAAGTTTAAGAAATGACAAAGTAAGCTCGAAGACAATGATTGAGTAACATCAAACTTAAGTTTTAGAAGCTTGAACACTGTAGGAGGAAGAGGAGACTGAAGCAGGCAACACCATTGAAATTCCCCTTTAAAGGGAGCCACTTGTTCATTCTCAGTGGGGTTAGGTTTAGCCCAATTCCACAATCCCCTACTTAAAACTGGGCCATTTTATGTTATGTACAGAAATGTTGTTTTAATTGTCGTCAACGTAATCACTCTGATTTAATTTGTGATTTCAGTTACTTTTTATTGTGTTTTTAAAAAAGTTTGATTGGGTCATGCTTCCCTGAATATTTAGTGACGTCTCTCCTTTAAGGGGAACAGTTATTCAATCCTAGTGGATCTAGGTTGTGTCAAATCCCACAGTCTTATCGTCCCAGATTAAGAAGGAGATCCTCTCGTTTTCAACATGTTTTATATAATCTGCTCCTATATGCAGTACCCTACATTTATATCTCAGCAGCTTTCTGCTGTGGAGAGACCAGATGCTGCCCTACAAAGGTGTGGGGGGAGGTGGGGGGTGGGGGTGCGGTGGCGGAGGGAGAATCAGGAGAATAGTCTCTGCTCTTACACACTTCTGAGCGGCCAATTGCAGGGGACTGGTGGCAGGTTGCCTGGTCATCAATGTGTAGGGTACAAATCTCCTTCCCGCCCTCTCCACTCATGAAAGACTCACAGCCCAAGAAGGAGATCACCTTCCTGCCATGTCAGCTTCTTCTTCGGCTTAGGCAGTCCCTCGGAACCGAGGATGACTTGCTTCCACATTAAAAATGAGCTCGCAGGTGACTGATGAGTCCAATGCGGGACCTACAGTCTCTGTCACAGGTGGGGCAGATGGTGGTTGAAGGGGCGGGTGGGTGGGGTGCTTGCGTTGACGTGCGCTCCTTGCGCTGCCTGTGCTTGGCTTCCGCTTGCTCCCGGCGAAGAGACTCGAAGTGTTCGGCGCCTTCCCGGATGCTTCTCCTCCACTTTGTGCGGTCTTGGGCCAGGGATTCCCAGGTGTCAGTGGGGATGTTACACTTTTTCAAGGAGGCTTTGAGGGAATGTCAGCAGGGGAATAGTGGGTGGAACATAAAAGGCTAAAAGGAGAGAATATAAATTCATTTAGATGAAAAAAGAAACTCTAATTTTAAAACTTGCTAAAAGAAAAACATAACGTGCTTTTCAACAGGATAGAGGGACTAGCTTACGAGGATGAGCGTGCGGATAAGTCGGAGCTGCCAGGATTAACGTGTTGGGTTTGGTGCTCATCCTTACTGAACAAATGCCTATTTATCGGGGAATTAAATATTTAATGCCTTTGCACTTCCTCCTTCTCTGGTTTGTCTCATTTAAGGCTTGCAAGCCACAGTTTCCTGATGCCAGTGGGTTGAGAGCAATTGGGCTATTTCTGGGTCTGACTGATTGTACAGAGTGTGTGGAAACTTCCCTCCTCCAAGAACAAAGACGGCGGACCCATAGTGCTTTAAGGTGCTCCTTCTCATTAATGACTGCACAGGCTCACTGGCTCCTGAGCAGCTTTATTATACAATCAAGCAGCACAGGCAGGGGGGATATCTCACTGGGAAAAGCCTTAAAAGCTAAAGCTTTATATCATATTCATCAATCTAACTGCCTCGGGCCTCCCTAAGATTAATGATAATCCTCACAGAAGACAAGCCGCTGGGGGGTTTATTTGGTTTTATTTTACTCTAGGTCAAAATAATGAAAAGAATTTAATAAATGTAAGAAGGAGAGCTTACAGGGGATGGTCTAATATATCGATTCATTGTCCACACTGAGAAAAGACCTTAATCGATGCATTACATCAGCAGAAACATCTTACCATGCAGTAGTTTAAGCATTGGTACAGACTGTGGTCCACAGCAGTTTCGGCTGTTAAAGGAGTTGTTGCTGAGTGAGTGAAGCTGTCATCCCAAAAACACACCATATAAAGCTATGGATTCTGTAGTTTTGAGCACATCAGCTGTGGAAACCTGCAGCAGAAAACAGCTGAGCATTTCTGTATTAAAAACAGAAAATGCTGGAAATACTCAGCAGGTCAGGCAGAATGATCGGCAGCCGCCAGTGCCATTTACACTTCATCTAGAGCCATCTTTTGTTTCTTAACTTGTCCCATTACCATCTCCTTTTGCCTTGCACCATCATCCCTTTTGTCTCTTAATCTCTCTCATGTGTAGCCTTTTCCTTCCTGTAAGGAGATGGCCAAGAAAGAGTTGCAATTTGGAACACGATCACCCATGTGCCCAGCCTACATGTCACCTTGTTCGAGTCCATGAACATGCATGCAGCAAGTAGCTTGTGTTGGCAGTGTGACCAGTGGCCCTAACTTGCAAGATTTATGTGCGGTATTAGAAGCAAATTTCTGTGTCAGCAACAAAATGGATCCTGCAACATCACAGGTATCTGGATGCATGTTTGTTTCTTAACTTGTCCCATTACCATCTCTTTTTGCCTTGCACCATCTCTTAATCTCTCTAATATCTCTTAATCTCTCCTGCCTTCCATCCTATCACAGACCTTCCCTTTTGTTCTTTCCTCCTCTCCCCCCTTTCCCTGCCCCTGCACTTGCTTAAAAACCTGTTCCATCTCCAGCTTTTTCCAGTTCTGACGAAGGGTCATCGACCTGAAACGTTAACTCTGTTTCTCTCTCCACAGATGCTGCCTGGCCTGCTGAGTGTTTCCAGCATTTTCTGTTTTTATTTCAGATTTCCAGCATCCGCAGTACAATATTTTGCTTTTGTATGGGCATTTATGTATATGTGGGAGCACAATGCAATAATAGCTTTGGTAAAGGTTAGCTAATGATTTCATTCTAACTGGCTTATGCGGAAATGTAGCTGGCTAAATGTAATCATAAAAACATCAGCTTGCATTTATATAGCACCTTTAACGTAGTAAAACGTCCCAAGGCGTTTCACAGGAGCGTAATCAGACAAAAATGGACACTGAGCCAAATAAGGAGATATCAGGACAGCATGGTCAAACAGGTAATGACATGAATCAGTCATTCATGAAAGAAAGACTTATGAAATAATACTGAGCGGCCTGCGGGTGGCGCTGTCCAGGGAGAGTATAAATACTCGGGCACGGGCCCAGCTTGTGCAGGACATTCTTAACAGGAACTAGTGAAGGACACAACGAGACCTCCATGTTGTAAAACAGTTGATTAAAGCTTTGTTTAACGCTTAGACCAAGTGCCTAGTAGTTTTCTTACGTCAGGTAGGTTTTAGGAACCACCTTAAAGGAGGAGAGAGAGGTGGAGAGGCTGAAAGGTTTAAGCAGGAAATTCCAGAGCTTTGGGCCTAAATGGTTGAAGGCAAGGCCTCCAATTGTGGGGCAAATGAAGTGGGGGGATGCACAAAAGGCCAGAGTTGAGGGAATGCAGAGTTCTTAGAGGGTTGTAGGGGTGGAAGAGGTTACACAGATTGTGTGGGGCAAGAGAAAGATTTGAATACGCGGATGAGAATTTTAAAACTGTGGCATTGGTGGACCAGGAGCCAATTTAGGTCAGCAAGCATGGGGATGATGAGTGAACACGATTTTGGGCAGGAAAGTTTTGAATGAGCTTAAATTTATGGAGGGTGGAAGATGGGAGGCTAACCAGGAGAGCATTGGAATAGTTGAGTCTGGAGGTAACTAAAGCATGAATGAGGGTTTCAGCCGCAGATGGGCTGAGGCAAGTACGGGGATGGGCGACATTACAGAGGTAGTAGGAGGACTTTGTAATGGAGAAGATATGGGGTCGGAAGTTCAGCTCAGGGTCAAAAGGACGTTGAGGTTGCGAACAGTCTGGTTCAGCCTGAGGCAGTGGCCAGAGATGGGGATGGAATTGATGGCGAGGGAATTGAGTTTGTGGCAGGGGCCTTAGACAATGGCTTTGGCCGTCCCAATATTTAAATGGAGGAAATTTCAGCTCATCCAAGACTGGATGTCGGACAAGCAGTCTGACAACACAAAGGCAGTGGAGGGATCGAAAGAGGTGCTGGTGAGGTAGAGCTGGGTGTCGTCAGTGTACATGTGGAACCTGATGTGTCTTCGGATGATGTCACCAAGGTGCAGCATGTAGATGAGAAATAGAAGGGGGCCAAGGACAGATCCTTGGAGGACTCTAGAGGTAATGGTGTAGGGGGCTGGAAGAGAAATCATTGTAGGTGATTCTCTGGCTAAGACTGGAAAGTTAAGTCTGGAACCAGGCGAGGGCAGTCTTAGTCAACTGGACAATGGAGGAGAGGCAATGGAGGGGAATGGTGTTATTAACTGTGTCAAAAGCTGCAGAGAGGTACAGAAGGATGATGAGGGATAGTGCACAGTCACAGAAGGGCTGTTATAACAATATCGCAGGGGTGGAAACCTGATTGGAGAGGTTCAAACATGAAGTTGTAGAAAAGGTGGGTGTGTATTTGGAAGACAAGAACACGTTCAAGGACTTCTGAGTGAAAAGGGAAGCTGGAGATGTGATGGTAGTTTCCAAGGATAGTGTTATCAAGATTTTTTTTCAAGAGGGAGGTGGTGATGCCAGATTTAAAAGGGAGTTGGACAGTACATGAGGAGAGGGAAGTGCTTACAATATCAGTTAGCATGGGTCCAGGAAGGGAAGTTGGGTGGTCAGCAGTTTAGTGGGAATAGGGCTGAGAGAGCAGGAGGTGGATCTCATGGACAAAATGACCTAAGGGAGGGCATGAGGGGAGATAGGAGAGAAACTAGAGAAAGATGCAAATTCAGGCTAGGACAGGGGGAACCTTGAGGGAAGCTTGGCTTGGTGGGCAAGGGGAAGAGAAGGATGTGGCAGAGGCAGCAGAATGGATTGTCTTAATATTAGTGAGGTAGTCCATGAGCTCCCCACACTTGTTGTTGGAGGTGAGGGTGGAGGGGACAAGGGTTTCAGGAGATGGGTTGGTAGAAAGAAAAAATAACATGCACTTATATAGCGCCTTTATCACATCAGGATGTCTCAAAACATTTTACAGCCAATGAAGTACTTTTGAAGTGTGGTCATTGTTGTATTGTAGGACTTGTTGTATTGTAGGACTTGTTGTATTGTATACACAACAGCCAAATATTAAGTCAGTTTTACACCCCAGCTACTCATCCATTGAACTATCCTACAGCCTATACCACACAACTATTAAACCAACCTTACGACCTGCACTGCTCAATGATTTCATTGGCCCTGAAATTAGGATCGGGAGCTTGCCGCGCGTGCAAGCCCCCGATGTTCACTTACCCGGCGCGCTGACATTTTAATTCTGGCCCGCATTGCATTTCCTCTCAGTGGACCGCTTGAGGTCCTGCCGCGCTGTGCGTGCATGACCCAGCGGCGTACTTAGTGCGATGAGCCGGCTGGGATCACGTGAGCACAGGGCAACCAATGGGAGGTTGCAAAAGTTCATTCATGAGTTTGACAGTAAGAGCTGTCAAACTCATGAAAACTCCTGGCCCCAAAACATTACTTCAACCTGAAAGAAAATTTTAAAAAACATTGCACTACCTAAATGAACCATAAAGAACTCTGAAAAACTATTTTAAACAATAATTTTAAAATTTGAAAAAAAAATGTATATAAAAAATCGGGGCTAAAACTAAACTTACCTTACTGTAAATTCTTTAAAAATAACAAACCTGTGGAAAAAAAATTTCTCAATTGTATAATAGACCACTTACCTGTAAAACTAAGTACTTACGTGTGGTTTTTCAATGCGTAACTACCGGAGGCCTTTACACACGCGCAACTCTCTAAAAATAGAGGAAATCCAAGTCGCACGCGCTGCCCGATACCGCGCACGCGTTCAGCCTCTTAACCCCTTGGGTCAGAGGACAGGAAATGCCGGTTTTCAGCGCATGCGCTGTGCATGCTGAAAACCGGCAATTCCTCTGGGCACACGTGTGAGTACCCCGTCCTTACTCACGCGTTGTGCCCGGAATTACTGGGCCATTATCCTTACAGTCCCTACTATTCAATAGCCAATCCAAATTTATAACCACCACAACTCAACAATGAAACCAATGTTGCAATCCACACTATTTAATGAGCGTTACTACCTGCACTATTCAAATCACTTTCTAGCCTCCTTACTCTGCAATTAAACCAACCTACAATACCCAACTTGGAGACCAGCCTTAGTAGTTGCTCTTGAACTATCAAACCATCTTTCCAGCCTCCTTAATCAATGATTAACCCGATCTTGAAACTTACAATATTTAACTATTAATCCAACCTTACAAGCAGCACAACTCAACTATTGAGCTAACTTTACAACCTGCATTATTCACCAATTGAACCAACTTTGCGACAACATTACTCAACTGTTAAACCAATCTTACATACAGCATTACTCAATTATTAATTGAAGCGTACAAGCTGCACTGTTCAACAGTTTAGCCACCATACAATCCATGCTACTTCACTTAGAGCACATGCGTCCCAAAGGAGACATACCCTCCTTCTGAACAGTATGTTCAGCAGCTCATTTGATTACTGTTCACCTTTATTTCTGTAATATTTAATCATCTTTTTATACTGATATTCATCGGGGTCCTCTGTGACGGTGAGAATCAACACAACATCGGTTGCTTCTGCTGGCAGTCTGTGATACGTATCCACTATACTGTGGTGAGAGAAACCCTGGGGCCCAATTTTCCTCTGCTGTATGGCCCAGTGTGAAAGTACCCTCTGTCTGCATTCATTTCCACCTGTCATGTGCAGCCTTTTCCTTCCTGTAAGGAGATGGCCAAGAAAGCGTTGTCATTTGGAACACGATCACCCATGTGCCCAACCTACATGTCACCTTGTTCGAGTCCATGAACACGCATGCAGCAAGTAGCTTGTGTTGGCAGTGTGACCAGTGGCCCTAACTTGCAAGATTTATGTGTGGTATTAGAAGCAAATTTCTGTGTCAGCAATAAAATGGATCCTGCAACATCACAGGTATCTAGATGCATGTTTGTTTCTTAACTTGTCCCATTACCATCTCCTTTTGCCTTGCACCATCTCTTAATCTCTCTAATGTCTCTTAATCTCTCCTGCCTTCCATCCTATCAGAGACCTTCCCTTTTGTTCTTTCCCCCTCTCCCCCCTTTACCTCCCCCTGCACTTGCTTAAAAACCTGTTCCATCTCCAACGTTTTCCAGTTCTGACGAAGGGTCATCGACCTGAAACGTTAACTCTGTTTCTCTCTCCACAGATGCTGCCTGACCGGCTGAGTATTTCCAGCATTTTCTATTTTTATTTTAAAATGTTGCCTGAGTGCTTTGCATGTTGCTTCAGTGAAGCAGCACCAAGACAAAAGTGAGTTTTTGTTGGTATCCAACTTAAGGCCAACATAGTCAAAGTAGAAAAGATGTGGGTACTCTTATCTTGGCAATTTTATAAGTCCAGAAATTTCTATCTCATCTGCTGCCAGTACCTATAGATGTGGAACACTGTGTGACTGACTCAGCTACCTCCAACCAGTAATTCAAAGATTGCTCCTGAGTTACCCAGGGTTAAAATGATCTGTTCTGACTCATCTCCAAATGGCTTTGAGATTTATCCCAGTGCATTATTAGCTTTGTTGATAACAGCTCCAAACTGATTGAATACTTTCAGTGAATGATGTATAATCTAAATGAAGTCTTTTCCTTTTCCACCTTTGCTAATGGACATGCATTAATCCAATACACATTTTCCATTCCCTGTTCCACTGTTTATATCCTCACATCGAAAAGATTCACAACTCTCTACTTTACTGCAGTAGGTCCCTGACATCAGAACAGGATGACCAACTGAAAATGTTACATATGTACAAAGGGTAAAAATGATTATTTTAAACTACCCCTCTGTGTTTGAGATGGACTCTTCCAAACATGCTGAAAGTTAGCCTTTGACCTCTGACACACTGTAAAGAAGTCTAGAGGGAGCTCTGTTCTGTTCTGACATAAAAGAATAATAACATCTGTGCAGCATTTGTAAATGTGGTCGAACAAATCCCTTCATAGTTCCATTGCTTAACTCTTTGTGTGATGTAGTCGAGTAGCTCACACAAAATAATGTTTTAAAAATCTGCTGTGTTTTACAGAGACAAACAATAAGTGGACAAAGTGGACTATCTGCATGTAACAGGAAATATAAACACTACCCTTTTACCTTGCTTGGGCTGTGTAATGTAGGACCACTGTCTCTATTCTGCTCACATCAGTGGTATCCAACCCCCCAGGTTTTGGAAGAGTGCCCCTTCCTCTGAGCTAATTTTCCCCTCCCAACTCACCATTGTCAATAGAACTGAACATATATATATATATATATATATATACACAACCATATATTTAAGACAATCATTATGCTAAGCTTTTATATTGCTAAAATTAGCAAATACAGATTAAAAAGAAAATACATGCCAATTAAACAGCCCGCTTTCTTTCTGATTGGAATTGTCAATACAAAACGCGATATAATCTTATAATTTGTGATTAATTCTAAAATATCACTGTCACAGGCCAGAACCAAAAGAATTGATAGCCATGTAAGCAGACATGGTGACCTTAGCTTGTTCTTTAAAATAGCGACACTGCTGATGGTGAGTTCTGCAACAACAATCGTTACTGCAATCAAACACAAAATGAAATATAGAGCTGATAGGTTCGGAAATCCTCAGAGCTGACTGATGAGTCTGATGGATTTTTTAAACCCATAATCCAATCCATCTTGACAATGACAATTTCTGTATCACCCTCATGCTTATGGTCCGTTATCAATGCTTTGATGGTAAAATCGTCAATATATATACTCTTAGAGTGGCAGCTTACACTTCTTTGAACGTGCATAGCTCCTGAGCAATCATAGAAGAGTTGAGGTTGTAATAGTCATGCAGTTCGGGGACATCAGACTCCATTACTGGAGTTTATTTCTTTGCAGTGGAAACATTATTTCAGCGGATGAAAGGTAAATCTATGAAACAGGCTCCCTAGGGAGATGGTGAATGCAGATAGTGTTGATTCATGCAAATGCGCATTAGATAGATTTATTTCTGGAAATAGTATTTTGGGATAGAGCACCTCAAAGGACTGGAGAGGTACCACCAATGCTGCCTCTGCAAGATCCTGCAAATCCATTGGCAGGATAGGCGCGCCAATGTCAGTGTTCTCGCTCAGGCCAACATTCCCAGCATCGAAGCTTTGACCACGCACGATCAGCTCCAATGGATGGGTCACATCGTCCGCATGCCCAATACGAGATTCCCAAAACAAGCGCTCTACTCGGAGCTCCGACACGGCAAGAGTGCCCCAGGTGGGCAGAGGAAATGCTTCAAGGAGACCCTCAAAGCCTCCTTGAAAAAGTGCAACATCCCCACTGACACCTGGGAATCTCTGGCCCAAGACCGCACAAAGTGGAGGAGAAGCATCCGGGAAGGCGCCGAACACCTCGAGTCTCTTTGCCGGGAGCAAGTGGAAGCCAAGCACAGGCAGCGCAAGAAGCGCACGTCAACCCAAGCACCCCACCCACCTGCCCCTTCAACCACCATCTGCTCCACCTGTGACAGAGACTGTAGGTCCCGCATTGGACTCATCAGTCACCTGAGAACTCATTTTTAATGTGGAAGCAAGTCATCCTCAGTTCCAAGGGACTGCCTATGAAGAGAAGGTTCTGAAAGCTTTTATAGAACTGGGGTTTTCCTCACCTCATGTCTGGGTCTGTTGTAGGCAAATTGATAAAGATTGATTGCTATGATTAGTCAACAACTCCATTATTGTCCTATCATGCGACAACAGGATGGTTCAAGGCAAACGAGATGGACCTTGGTCTTGATTTGTCTAGCAATTCCTATATTTCCATTTCCCTGAAGGTAGACAGCAAACAATCAGAGAAGCAATCTTAAAATTGCATTACAAGCAGGCCAATTGATCAAAAATACACTTCAATTCAATCAAAAATCAAACAGGCTTCTCACTTTTCAGTGATGCCTACTATAGAGTGCCCATGTGTAGATGTTCAGTCCTGTTCTCTTGAACAATATGGGGGAAAAATTTAGTATCGCCCCTTTTGGGGCGCCATTATCAGCCGTGCGCAAAGTTTCGCGCCTGGCGCTAATTATCGCCTCCGACGGCAAACTTGGCTTTTATCGCCCCTGGAGGTGATTGAAGTGCTAAATCAGGCGCTTCACACCTGTCTTAAGGCGCAAAGGCCGAGGAGCGAGGCACTACCTCAGAGCGCTGGCGAAGCAAGGAAGGCCAAATCAAAATGAACCTGCAAAGTGCTGCTCAGTACCCAAAACTTCTTCACACAGCGTTGAATCTCTCCAGAAGTCTCTCTCTCGCTCTCTCAGAATGCGTGGTGCAAAAATGTCACCAACAAAAAAAGGCAGGAAGTGGTTGCCTTTAAATAGCGCTCCCCCAATCCCTTTCTGACTGCAAAACGCTCCCCTCAACCTGCCGTTGCTAGCGGCAGGCAGTAAGGCAGGGGGCGCCACTCAATATCTGGTCTGGGGCGTTGCGCACTCGACTGACATCACGATCTGCCGGTGCAGGAGATCGTGGCGGTAGTGTTTAGCGCTGCCGCAAAATGTCTGGTTAATTTCGCGAGCAGCGCAAACATTGCCGCGCCTGGGCACCAGTTGCTTTGCGGCCCATTAGCGCCCTCTTAAGGCACTAACGGGAGGCGCAAACAACTGAATTTTTCCCCCTATAGATTTTCCTCCTCCAGTTTTGTCAAAGGGTCCACACCTAAAATATTGGGCAGGATTTTCCCTGTGGAGGCGGGATGGCGGCGGGAGAGCTGGTTGGCGGGTTCCGGTCCCGCTCCCGTCTGCAGCCGCTCTCTGAAAATGATTTTCCGTAGATTGGCCTTGTTAAGCCAGCCCTGCGGGATTCCTGGCCAATTAACAGGAAGCGGGTCTGATGACGTCATTTGATGACGCATCATCAGCCAGTTTCCTTAAAGGGACCACGGCCACATTGATTTTGACAACTGTGCTGTCAGTGTTGTGCAGCATTGAGGTGTTTCAAACACTGACAAGCACTGCACAAAGATGCACGTCTGCACCCAGGCTCACGCATGTCTCCTCCATATGCTTATGGAGGGAGTCACAGCATGCAGGGAGATTCTCTTCCCTTCCCATGGTCAGAGGAGACCTTCCCAGGAGATCAACGCAGCCTGGTTGCACATTGCACAGGAGGGCACAAGCAGAGATGTCGTCAGGAGGACCAGGCTGCAGTAGATGACGAAATGTTACTGCCGAGCCGCACTCAACCTCATCCTGCTGTGCCACTTATCACATCCCCATCACTCTGCCTTCCCTACCCTGCTCCTGCACATCATTACTCACACCAACTTACCTTGCACCTCCACCCATCCCTCTCTATCTACATTATCACTTCCCCATCTCACTAGCCACCCCTCACACTCACCCTCATCCTACTGCAAGCATACAAACTAACAACACACAAGGGTATGCACCTGGGTGGTTTAGCCAATGTTCATGTGATGTTTCTGTTAATGTGTTATCGAACATTGAAATTGATATTTTCAACACTTTACCTTATTGGACAGATCTGTGCTCACCTTTGGAAGTGTCTCAGTGAGTTCCAGTGAACGTTGAGACATAACTGCCCCCACCCCCCCACCCTGCCAATTGTGATGAGTGTGAAAGGAATGGCTTGGACAATGTAGGGATGCTTTATGGTGCTGGTTTGGGGTTGTGTCAACCTGGCACATCATGTGGCAGCCAGGGTGTACAGCATCAAGTGAAGTAAACCTGGCCATGGTGATGCCATCACTGGCCTTTCAGGCAGTAATCTTGTTGGGTGCTGATGCCTTGTGTCCTGTGCAGCAGCAGGTGATTGCGGAGAAGTTTGGTGTTGTTGTTGGCAATGCTGGTGTGCCTGGTGATGTTGGTGTTGGGGCTGATCGTGGAGGGTTTCAGAGGACCAAGTTGATATTTTTTCAAGGGCACCGATGTTGCTGGAATAGATGGCAGCTGAAGTTGAGATGACAGAAGCGACCTGTCAGTGGTGAGAGAGCTTGCTCCAAGGAGATGACAGTGGATACAGAGTTGGCTCTAAACACTTGCAAGCTACAGAAAGCTCTTCAGTTGGTAGCGCCACCCGTTAGCGCCTTAAGAGGGCGCTAAGTGGGGCACAAAGCAACTAGCGCCCGGGTGCGGCGATATCTGCGCCTCTCGCGAAATTGACCGGACATTTTGCGGCAGCGCTAAACAATACCACCACGATCTCCTGCACCGGCAGATCGTGACATCAGTCGAGTGCGCAACGCCCTGTTAGAGCCCCGGACCGGAAATTGAGTGGCGCCCCCTGCCTTACCGTCTGCCGCTAGCAGCGACAGGTTGAGGGGAGCGTTATGCTGTCAGAAAGGGACTAGGGGAGCGCTATTTAAAGGTGACCACTTCCTGCCTTTTTTTGTCGGTGACATTTTTGCACCACACATTCTGAGAGAGAGAGAGAGAGAGACTTCTGGAGAGATTCAACGCTGTGTGAAGGAGTTTTGGGTACTGAGCAGCACTTTGCAGGTTGGTTTTGATTTGCCCTTCCTTGTATCGATTTAGCAGAGACTATGGGGGCTGCACTCTGAGCTCTTCCCCTGGTTCTCTCCATTGTTCTTTCCAGCAGATTTAATGTACAGGTCTCTCCAGGCCGAGATTCAGGCCGAGATTCAAGGCTGCAATGAGCAGGATGTGGATGGAGAGCAAGATCAACCCTCCCCTTTAAGATAAAAACAGAAAATGCAGGAGGAATTCAGCAGGTCAAGCAGCATCTGTGAAGAGAGAAACAGATTTAACGTTTCAGGTCGATGACCATTCGTCAGAACTCCCCTTTAAGAACTGGCCGGTGCCAGTGTGTCTGTGTTCCATTGCTGACTGACATCACATGAGCTTCGCCAGCGCTGTGAGGTAGCGCCTTGCTCCTCGGCCTTAGCGCCTTAAGACAAGTGTGTAGCGCCTGATTTAGTGCTCCAATCACCTCCAGGGGCGATAAAAGCCAAGTTTGCTGTTGGAGGCAATAATTAGCGCCAGGCGCTAAACTTTGCGCATCGCCAATAATAGCGCCCCAAACAGGGCGATACTGAATTTCTCCCCCTATATGTCTTACAAATGCAGTAACCAACAGTTTCTGAGCTCTGAAACCGAACAGTTGCAACATGGTATCCTTTATACCACTTCTGCAGCTGTCAAGTTATCAGATAAATCAAAGCTGACTCAATTCATGACAGGCTGAGCAGTGGGTAACCCGTGGGGGAGCACGTAAAATTACAAGGTAGGCTCAAAATAGCATTAAATTGGCTGGTAACAAGCCATTTAATGATCTAAATTGTCTCCCCCGTCGCTTGGTGTCAAGTCAGTTCTGTGCAGACAGATCCAACATCTGGGAGACTCGCATGGAGGCGGGTTGACAGTGGGTTTCCTACTATTTTGACAGCGGACCCGCTTCCAAACCCGCACTCTGAGCGCCAGCAAAATTAAGCCCTCTAATTTATCTGTTCTTCCCACCGATGTTGCCCAACCTGCTGAGTGTCTCCAGCATTTTCTCTTTTTGTTTTGGATTCCCTTCCCATTGGAAGATTAGTGATGGAGTGGGACTTCCATGCTCACGTGCGAGTCCGCTGCTCAAATTTTATGGACTGGTCGTCATTATTTATGCAGGGCAGGATGGCAGTGGTAAAACTGCTGGTTACTGGTTTACTGGAGGGAAACTGAATGCTGCAGCGTGTAAAATGCTACAGCTGATTAACGGGGGCATTTTTTTTTAGCAAGGAATAATAGAGCAGCAATGAGTGAGGAAGGGGTAGCATTGGGGGGCGGTGTCAGCAGCAGGAAGGGCACACAGCTGAAATAAGGTAACAACTCTTGAGGGCTGAGAGAAAGAAGCCCATTAGAGGGTGGTCCAGACTTTATGGAGGGAGGAGGCAGACGCAGTTGATTGTAAGCTTCAGCAGCCCATGAACTTGCCACACAGTCCAGGAAAAGATTTAATGACCTCACATTAATGACCAGTAGCATATCTGAACCTGCCTCCTGAACTGCTGAGCTGTAAGGCATGGTCACAGATGTTGCTATCTCTTATGATAGTGACTATGCACCTATTTCTGCTCCTGCAATGCCAACACCTGAGAGATTTTCAGGCCTGTGCCCGGCCCCTTGAAAATGTAAGGAAATGGCAATTGGAAGCAGGTCACTCCTGGACAGCAGCTTCACAGGTACGAGAGTCACAGTCCTCGAAGGCTCCAGGTGAATCTTCTCAGCCATCCACCGCTGAACCTTACGGTCAGGGAGCACCTCGTAGAAGTAGAGCAAGTAAGGTAAATGGCACAAAGGGTAGATCCAGTGGTAAGAAATAGCTGCAGTTAAAGTGTAGGAAATTATTGAAACATTTTGTTGTGGGAAGTAAAAAATGATTTGACTACACAGACTTCAGAATTCATTTCTGTGGATGCTTGCAACTTAGTGGATGATGACATGCGAGAGTGTGACTTCTATATTATAGAGCTAAAGTACAGAACCCTCTGAGAAAGCAAGTCTTTGTGAGGCAGTTGTGGATGAGGGGGAGGACAGGCTAGACAGGTGTTTTATATGATTCCTCAACTTTTATTAAGTTATAAGCTGCTGCGTTCTTCCTCTGGCTGCAGGCTGATGGCTCTTTGGCCCACCTCTTCTTCTTGTGCACCCTCCTCCTGATGTGGGGATTTAAGACCTCTTCTTTTTCTTCTTATTCATCAGCTTCATCATCTTCCCCCTTCAGCTTCAGAAAATACTATTCCTTTCTGCATGGTGCGACTATGCAGAAGACAGCAAGCAGCAATGACTCGGGAAAGTCTTGCAGGTCTGTGCTGCAGGACTCCACCAGAATCATCCAGGCACCTTAAACTAGACTTCAGCATGTCTATGGTATGTCCTAGTAAAATTCTTGTACTCTCATGGACCTCATTATAAGTGTTCCCCACCCCCACCCCCCTCTATCTGTGGATGCATTACTGAAGTCATAAGCCTTGGCTGTAGGGGATATCCCTAATCACCAATGAACCATCCTGATACGCAGCTGGTATGGTGGATTGTCACATGATAAAAATGGCATAACAGCCTCTTTGATAGTGGGCATTAACATGCTGCATCTCAGCAAGTAGATAACGCATTCAGGAGAGAAAGGGAGGAAAAAGCCCAGAAATTCCCCCTTTAATGTGAAATTGCCCTTCTTTAACCTGATGTGATGAGTAATTTACAATTAAATCACAAACAAAATGAGGGCGAAAAAGCTTTGTTTAAAAGGTTAATTTTTTTATCACAGCTGCACGGTGTTTTAGTGGTGGTGAGGGTCTGAAAACATTGTGAAGCACTTTAAAATCCATCTGCAATTTCTTAACCTGTTCACGTAATTAATCCAGAGCCCTTTGAGTGCTGTCTATCTCCCCACGGCACTCGCCCTCACAGTTTGATGACAGCATATTTTATAATATTGCGAGCAGTTTGCTCCACCATATTGTTTCTGAATAATGTGAAGAGAAGGCCTAGTTCAGACCCCAGTAGAACACCACTAGTCACTGGCCTCAAGCAGAGCCTTGCTCATTTATTATGCTAATGTGATGCTAGGTTTGAACTGGAATTGTTAAGGTTTTGTTTATGATGCACTGGTTTGAAAACTATCTTTTGGGTCCCTGTTTGGAGAATGCAGCGACGATATTCATAGGTACCACAGCATGAAGCTGCAATCATACATTCAATGTGTCAAATACAATCTGGCTAATTTCCCATTGTTTACTGTCAATTCTCCGTTACTTTGCATTCCAATCAAACCGTGCTGATTTGGCAAAATGAACAGCTGTCCAGAGATAATTGAATAATACAACTGTTCAATTTTGAGCATACCTAGCAATGCATGGCTCTGATCTTAAGCTTTATAATGTGATTATTCAGGTGAATTGGACATTTACATTTACAAACTGTCCTCTAAGCAGTTAAGTCAATAGCAGGAAATGCAAATAATTGACTAAACCAATTTCAAATGTTGTCTCTGCTCTCTCGCAGACACAATATCCGAGAGAAATTTATTGATGTCATTTACAAAGAGACACAGTGTGAGCAGAACCCTCCCCCACCCCCAGAGAGGGGTAGAGATGTTGCAAGGAGGTACGGCAAGAAGAGACCCAGTGAGTAATAAGAGTGGAGGCAATGAAAGGAGACACCGCTAAGAATAATAGAAACACTGAGAGGGGAGAGCGCATAGAATAATAGCAAAGAGAGATGCCCAGGGAGTAACAAAGGGCACATGTTGTAAAGAGAAACCCACAAAGTGTAATGCAATGGAGACATAGAGAGATCCCTTTCCTGTATAATAAAGGAGAGACCCTGTGAGGATTGAAAATGTAATAAAGGGGAGACACTATGGGCAAAGACACTCAGAGAGTAATAGAGAAGAAATGTTGCTCATAGAAAATCCCCAAAGAAAGAAAGAAAGATTGGCATTTATATAGCACCTTTCACGACCACCGGACGTCTCAAAGCACTTTACAGCCAATGAAGTACTTTTGAAATGGAGTCACTGTTGTAATGTAGGAAATGCAGCAGCCAATTTGCGCACAGCAAGCTCCCACAAACAGCAATGTGATAATGACCAGATAATCTGTTTTTTTATGTTGGTTGAGGGATAAATATTGGCTGGGACACCGGGGAGAACTCCCCTGCTCTTCTTCGAAATAGTGCCATGGGATCTTTTACGTCCACCTAAGAGGGCAGACAGGGTCTCGTTTTAATGTCTCATCCGAAAGACGGTACCTCCGACAGTGCAGCACCTCCTCAGCACTGCACTGGAGTGTCAGCCTAGATTTATGTGCTCAAGTCCCTGGAGTGGGACTTGAACCCACAACCTTCTGACTCAGAGGCAACCAACTGAGCCACAGCTGACACTCCACAGCTGACAATGAATAACAAAAGGGAGATACTGTAAATGGCATAGTAGAGGAATGATGTAAGCAGAGACCCCTGACAACTGATGCTTGTATATAACCCACAGTTACGCACAATTCCAGAAAAATACTTTTCAAAGCACTGTTAGAAAAATGATAGATGGCCATTGATTGGCAATTGAGTGATGTTTGTGCTGAGGTACATCATTGTCTTATTGTGAATCATTGCACGACTAAAGACTTCTGCCAGAATGTGTTTTTTTTTTGTCAGGAAATGATTCTTTGTAACGTGCTAACGAGGAACATTAAAAGTCAAATCAAAGATTTGAAAAGATTCATCACCTTTTATCCAAAGCTATTTCAGAATATTTTTGTATTCTGTACATAGTTGCATTTAAGACTGGATATTTTAGACTTTGCTTTGGGGCTTGTAAGTAGATGTGAATTTTTGGCACTATAGCTGATCTGGGCAGCACACTCACCTGCTCCTGCCCCACTCACCTCTCGCTACCTCCCATTTCTCTGCTCACCTTTCTCCAACTCCCATTTTTCTGCTCCCACTCCCTCTCTCAGGCTTCTCGTCTCCTGTTGCCTGAATGTTTACATCTCTGGCAGCATGTCACATCATGCATTTGGCACCACACGTTAAAATCAAATTTACCATACACTGAGAAGTTGTAGCCACTCATGTGCCGTCTTATATGTAGGTTATGGATTTGTTGTCAGGTTGCTTGGCTGGAAAGTAGGGGTAGGGTCTTCCCACAAATGGTTCACCATATACATGAGTATATGCAATAAATGCTAATCCTGTTGGATTATTCCCTTTGGAGCCACAATGCAACCTCCAAAGGCGGTACCTGGAGTCATGCTTCCCTCTGATCCGAGGATCATTACCACCAAGATTGATGCTACAGGACACATGGTGGATTGGCTCAGTGTCTAACAACTGCGTTTTACACATGCATAGAAACATAGAAGATAGGAGCAGGAGTAGGCCATTCAGCCCCTCGAGCCTGCTCCGCCATTCAATGAGATCATGGATGATCATCCAAATTCAGTACCCTGTCCCTGCCTTCTCCCCATATCCCTTGATCCCTTTAGCCTTAAGAAATATATCTAACTCCTTCTTGAATATATTTAATGAATTGACCTCAACTGCCTTCTGTGGTAGAGAATTCCACAGGTTCACCACTCTCTGGGTGAAGAAATTCCTCCTCATCTCTGTCCTAAATGGCTTACCCCTTATCCTTAGACTGTGACCCCTGGTTCTGGACTCCCCCGCCATCGGGAACATCCTTCCTGCATCTAGCCTGTCTAGTCCTGTTAGAATTTTATACGTTTCAATGAGATCCCCTCTCATTCTTCTAAACTCCAGCGAGTATAAGCCCAATCGACCCAATCTCTCCTCATACGTCATTCCTGCCATCCCAGGTATCAGTCTGGCGAATCTTCGCTGCACTACCTCCATGGCAAGAACATCCTTCCTCAGATAAGGCAACCAAAACTGCACACAATACTCAAGGTGTGGTCTCACCAAGGCCCTGTACAACTGCAGCAAGACATCCTTGTTCCTGTACTCTTTGTCATATGTTAAGCACTGCTAGTGTGGAAAGTAGTGACAGACTCGGCAAATAAAGACAGGCACTATTCAGTGACTTTCACAACACTGCACATCACCTCCATTAAAATCATTGTCTGAAAATGTGAAAAAATTATGAAGCAAAATTGCAGAAATCCCACGAGTCTTAGAATGCTCCATGCTCCAGAACATTCTTCCTTTCACCGTGGTCTCTTAAAACAACTTGTTGTATTTAAATGTTAATTTTATTTCAGTCCCAGAGTCCTCTGAGGATTAAAGTGCTCCCTGATTATATCTTCATCTTTACCAAACAAATCCAATTCCTTCATTTGCAATTTAATTTCTGTGTTTGTTCTGCGAGCTGTGTTTGTATGGGTCAGGGGTTATTGTTCCAATAATGAAGTATTCCTGATGCTCCTGAAGATGGAATTGTTTGCTCGGAAGCTCTAGGACCCTTCTGCTAAGAGCCAAGTGTCAGGACCTGGATACCTAGGGACTGAACAAAAGTATTTTTCAGTGTGTCAGGCAGTGGCGGGAGGAAGAGTTGGGAATATTTTAATCAGTTTGCCTGTTTGATTTTAATTTGTGGCAAATCTTGTGAGGCCTGACACATTACACAGTTCAATGCAACACAGACCTGTTATTCAGGGGGAAAGCAGTGCACAGCTGTTTGGGTGATGGAGCTGGAGCTGAGGCCATTCAAAAGGAATGAGTTTGTTACCAAATTTTCAACTAGTCCTAAATGTTATAAGGGGAGATAATGGCACATTTTTTAAGAACTCCCAATCTCCCCACCGCACCCCTGCCACTTACAACCTGTGTTAAAGCTTAATACACAGGTTGTAAGAGACAGCACTAGAGCAGCTAGTTGTGTAGCATTTCCCTTCATGCAGCAACTCCTTTCTTGACTAAGGAGGGAGGCATACAATCAATTGTCCCACCCATATTCATCATAGTTAGTAACGAGCCCGCCACAGTGGAAAGTCTAGACTTTGGGGAAGTCATGAGAATGGGAACATTGGAACAGAGCAATCTACAGGATCAGAAAAAGGACCAATATTCAGAGCATCATTAGCCTTGACCTTGTGCTTTGGATGGAGCAAGGGGTAAATCCAGCTAACTAAGGAAAATGGGTTTTAAAAGAATAAGGAAAGAACTGGGGACGATTCATTGGAAAAATCAAACTAAGAGTATACTCTGCATAATGGAACATCTGTCACGATGTACCAGAGATAAGCACATTCAGGGAGTGCAAATAAAACATATAGGGGGAAAAATTCAGTTGGTTTGCGCCTCCCGTTAGCACCTTAAGAGGGCGCTAATGGGGCACAAAGCAACTAGCGCAGGGGTGCGGCGATAGCTGCACCTCTCGCGAAATTGACCGGACATTTTGCGGCGGCGCTAAACAATACCACCTAGGTCTCCTGCGCACGCAGATCTTGATATCATTTGAGTGTGCAACACCCTTGGGGCACCCCAGAATGGAAATTGAGTGGCGCCCCCCTCCTTTCCGCATGGCGCAACCAACGACAGGTAGACTGGAACGCTTCCCAGTCGCTGTGGGGCTGGGGGGGCGCTATTTAAAGGGGGCCTCTTCCTGGCTTTTTCTGTGGTAGACATTTTTGCACCACTTGTTCTGAGAGAGAGAGAGACTCTGAGAGAGACAAAGAGAGACTTCTGCATAGAGTTAAAGCTGTGTGAAGTAGTTTTGGCTACTGAACATAAATTTGCAGGTACTTTGGTTTTTGACCTTCATTACTTTGATTGCCAAGAGACTATGGGGCCTGCACTAATTGGGGGCGTCGTCCTACGCCAGCAGAATCGGAGGCCACAGAGACGCAGAGAGAGAGTGGCAATCATGGCCAGACGGAGGAGGGCCAGCAGGCCTCTGTACAGGAGACCGTAACCTCCCAGGGTATTTCGCCAACAATTCTCCTACATTAATATGTCTGAGGAGCAGTGTTTGCGAAGGCTGCGCTTCAGCAAGGAGGTGGACACTGAGCTCTGCCACCTGCTGCAGCCAGATCTGCAGTCTCAACTGAGGAGCAGGGTGTCTCTGTCGGTGGCAGTGATTCTCAACTTTTATGCCACCGGCTCATTTCGATCAGCTACTGGGGACATCGCCAATATCTCCCAGTTCGCGGTCCATTGCTGCATCCGTCAGGTCACAAATGCCCTCTATAAAAGGAGACGAGACTACATCTCTTTTCCCATGAACCCGGACAAGCAGCATGAACGCGCTATGGGCTTTGCGAGGGTAGCGGGCTTCCCCATGGTGCAGGACGCCATTGACTGCATGCATGTGGCTTTGCGTACTCCGCATGAGAATGCAGAGGATTTCCGCAACCGAAAGGGGTTCCATTCTGTTGTGTCCGTCAGTAGTAAGACACAAGACTGCAGGAGAACGGTACAACAGGTGTTTACTCAACGTGGCTCACTCTGGAACTGAACTGTACAGATTACTACTCAGTACTATATACAGGTGTGGTCACTGCCGGTACTACAGTATACATGAGCTGTAAAAAGTAGTTCCCCCCTTAAAGGTATATACATTACAATTCCTCCCCTTTTAGATTAACAGTACCATAACACTCATTTAACAATTTAATATCAAACTAATTACAATTAACACTTTTAACATACAATGTCAGCTGAAAATAGTCCATTTATATATTCAGTCTTTGGGGAGGCTTCCTGATCCTTTCTGGATAGCGCCTTTCCCGAGTGTCTCGCTCTTGGTGTGGAGGCGATTCTGGCACCCTGTCGTCGGTTGGGTCATCAGCTTCTGATGCTACTGTTTCTGGGGTAGATGCGACCTGTACGTCGGGTTCCTCACCAGGTACGTATGGGCGAGGCATGGGGTTGACTTGTTCCTGTGACTCTAGGATCTGGTCAGCATGGCGTCTCACGATGTTCTCCCCAACGTCCACTGTGTACATTAATGGGCCCTGCCGTGTGCATATCGTTCCTGGCTGCCATTTTTCTGTTCGGTAGTCGCGGGCCAAGACTGGTTGCCCTACATTGAAGCTCCTTGTTGGCTTCTCATGGATGTGCTGGAATTGCTTACTCTCAACATCTCTTCGTACGTTTGGTCTGAGCAAATCCAGGCGAGATCTTAACCTTCGGTTAAAGAACATCATGGCTGGGGCCTGGTTGGTGACTGCATGTGTCGCATACCGGTAGGTGAACAGGAAATTGTCCACCTTATGCTGCAGCGGAATGTTGTCATTGTACATAGCCTTTATTGCCTTCTTAAAGGTTTGTACGAACCTCTCAGCCAATCCATTTGTGGCTGGATGATACGGGGCGGATGTGTAATGCCTTACCCCATTCTTCTTCATAAACCTCCGGAACTCTTCGGACACAAACTGTGGTCCGTTATCGGAGCAAATCTGTTCTGGCAAGCCGTTCCTGGCAAAAATGGTCCGTAGGACTGCAATAGTTTTCTCCGTGGTGGTGGAGGACATTTTGATGACCTCAGGCCATTTCGAATGCGCATCCACGGCTATTAAAAACATTGAGTCCATGAATGGACCAGCAAAATCAATATGCACCCGTTGCCATGGAGATGAGGGCCACTCCCATGGGTGTAGAGGGGGCATGTGGTGGTGCATTTTGGACTTTCTGGCATCCTGAGCAGCTCTTGGTCAGGTCCTCGATTTGTTTATCGATTCCCGGCCACCACACATAAGCCCTGGCAAGGCTTTTCATTTTTACCCCTCCCAGATGACCCTCATGAAGCTCATTGAGCACTCTATCCCTTAACTTGGGTGGAATTACCACTCGGGATCCACACATCAAGGTCCCCCGGCACACTGACAGCTGTTCTCTTCTTGTCGAGAATGCTGGCAACAGTGAGTCACCGTGTGCTGGCCATCCCTTCACCGTCAAATCATATACCCGAGACAGTGTTGGGTCATTTCGGGTCTCCTTTTCTATACGAGCGTTAGTTACCGGTAGGTATTCAACTATAGTTGAATGAAATATTTCGACAGGATCCACTGCTGGTGCTTCCTCCACAGTAGGCAGTGGCAGGCGTGATAGCCCATCAGCATTTCCATGCTGTTTCGTGCCCTTATATTCAATCTCATAGTGGTGCGCCCCTAGAAAGAGTGACCATCTTTGTAGTCGTTGCGCGGTCATCACCGGAACGCCCATCTTCGGATTAAAAATGGAGACAAGAGGCTGGTGGTCAGTCAGCAAGGTGAATTTCTGCCCGTGCAGATAGTGATTGAACTTTTTCACTCCCCACACTAGGCTGAGGGCCTCCCTGTCAACCTGGGCGTAGTTACGCTCAGCTGAGGTTAGTGATCGTGACGCAAAGGCTATTGGCCTCTCTGAGCCGTCCGAGAATTTGTGCGACAGCACCGCTCCAATGCCGTAGGGTGAGGCATCACACGCCAACCGAATTGGTAGTGCTGGGTTGAAATGGGCCAATACCTCTTTCGATGTGATTAGTGTTTTGCTCTTCTGGAAAGCTTGTTTACATTCGTCACTCCACTTCCATGGCACTCCAGTTTGCACTAGGGTGTTCAGTGGGTGTAGTATTGTAGACAAATTTGGCAAGAACTTATGGTAGTATTTCACCAGCCCGAGGAACGACCTCAGTTGTGACACGTTTTCCGGTGCTGGAGCCTTGACTACTGCCTCAATCTTTTCTGGGGACTTATGTAACCCCTCTTTATCGATAACGTGGCCACAATACGAGATCCCTTTTTTTAAAAACTCGCATTTGGGGCGGTTAGCTTGGTGCCCATATTCCTTCAATCTAGTGAGCACCTGCTCCAGGTTGGCGAGCTGATCACTGTCATTTTCGCCCGTGACCAGGATGTCGTCCAAATAACACTGGGTCCCTGGGATCCCTTGCAGGACTTGTTCCATTGCCCTTTGCCAAATAGCCGGAGCTGATGCTACCCCGAATACCAGCCGGTTGTATTGGTAGAGACCTTTATGGGTGTTGATTGTGAGGTATTTTTTTGATGCTTCTTCTACCTCCATTTGCAGATACGCCTGGGCCAGATCAATCTTAGTGAAGCATTTCCCTCCAGATAGCGAGGTGAAAATATCTTCAATCTGCGGAAGTGGATATTGTACGGTGTGAAGGACTGGGTTCACTGTTACCTTAAAGTCCCCACAGATGTGAACCTTCCTTGGTTCCCCAGGCGTGCTGCTCAATGACTTTTTCATCACAGGGACGATGGGTGTAGCCCACTCGCTCCAGTCTACCTTGGACAGTACTCCTGAACGTTCCAAACTCTCCAGCTCTGCTTCGATGGCTGGGCAGATCGCATAAGGTACCGGTCTGGCCTTAAAAAATTTTGGGCTTGCGTTTTCTTCGATTTTAATTGTTGCTGTCATGCCTTTTAGTGTTCCGAGTCCTTGCTGGAACACTTCTTGCGCGTCGGTTAGGATCTTTGACAGTCGCCCAGGTGTGACGTCGTCATCCTTTTTGGCAGCCACAGTCAGTGCTTGTATGGAATGCCAAACCAGCTGTATTTCCCAGATCCATTCACGTCCCAGTAATGGTGGTCCTCCATCTTGCAATACATACAGGTCTAGTTTTGGTGTTTCCTTACCGTTATATATAACGGTCACCCTTATTTTTCCTTTGGGGTAGACTTTTTGCCCCGTGTACGTCTTCAAAATAATTTTTGTGTCTCTCAAGGGTATGTGTGAGAATAGCTGCTCATAGTCCCGTCGGTTTATGACTGTTAGAGCTGATCCTGTGTCCAATTCCATCTTTACCTGGACTCCTGCTATCCTGAGAGTGACCCAAATGGTTCGGTGATCCTCCATTTTGATCACATTATGTAGTTTCAGACAACTCAGCTCCCTGCTTTCGGAGTCGGTATCACTCTTTTGTTCGTCTGAACTATTCTCCGTCACCTTATGTACCTTCTTGTACTTTTCTTTTGGCGATTTCTTATTGCTGGTTTTCTTTCCCGACCTGCAGACTCGTGCTATGTGTCCTACTTTTCCACACTGTCTGCACACTTTGTCTTTGAACCAGCAATCATTGTGGTCGTGTGTTGTTCTGCCGCAGCGATAGCACTTCTCTGTTCTGTATGACATTTCGTTTGTGCCATATTCTTGCGGTCTCTGTTGTATCTCTGCAGCGCCCCATGCTGCTGCTTCATATGATACCGCAATGCTGAAAGCCTTGTCCAGCGTAAGGTCCTTTTCAGATAAAAGTCGTTTCTGGGTTCCTTCACTTTGAAGCCCACACACAAACTTGTCCCTTAAGGTATCTGCCAGTCCCATTCCAAACTGGCAGTGTTTCAATAGTTTGCGCAATTCTGTTAAATATTCAGCATTGCTTTCATCCTTATGCTGGTTCCGTTTGTGAAACTTGAATCTTTCTGCTATCAGCAGCGGTGTGGGGTTTAAATGTTCCTGTAATATCGTCACTATGTCTCCAAAACTCTTTTCCACTGGCTTCGCTGGGGTTACTAGATTTTGTAATACGCCATACGTCTTTGCACCCATTAAATTTAACAATACCGGCGCTTTCTTGTCATCTGACACCTCATTTGCCTTGCAGTATACCTCTATTCATTCGACATATGTAGTCCAATCTTCGACTTCATTGTCAAATGCGGTGATACTGCCACTCTTTGGCATTTTGGGTGTGGTTTAAAATGGCTTCTCCCGCGCTTTCCTTCCTCCCCCGCTGCTGCCAACGCCGCTCTCGGCGGTCCTCGTGGCAATGGCGGCGCCCTGTAGGTTTCGCGCGCTTCTCCTGTGCTGCTGCCAATGCTGCTCTCGGCGGTCCTCGTGGCAATGGCGGCGCCTCGCGGGTTTCTGCGCGTCTCTCTCCCTCTCCTCGACGCTGCTCGGCCCCTGATCACCGGCTGCACCCTGTGCGCTCTGCCCTCTCTCTCTCTCCCCCGTCGACGCTGCTCGGCCCTTTGCTGTGTCGCTCAGTCGGGCTCTAGCCCACCGCTGTCCGGGAAGGGTCTGCGCACTACCTGTTGCCAGCCCGTTTCGCTTGACCACCGCGACTGGAAAGCCAAGCCTGGCTCTCAACAGCCTTCCCCGCAATTCTCAAGTCTCTGCTGGATGACTGGGTGGTTGCCCGTGGTCGACGCCCGTGTCTCTGGCCTTGACCTCCAATCTACTGGTTTCCAGGAACGAATCCCTGGGAGGTGATGCAGAGTTGCAGGTAGGATCGAATTTGTCTCGTCGCCAATGTTGTGTCCATCAGTAGTAAGACACAAGACTGCAGGAGAACGGTACAACAGGTGTTTACTCAACATGGCTCACTCTGGAACTGAACTGTACAGATTACTACTCAGTGCTATATACAGATGTGGTCACTGCGGTACTACAGTATACATGAGCTGTAAAAAGTAGTTCCCCCCTTAAAGGTATATACATTACACATTCCTTAAACGTGCAGTTGGTCTGTAACCACAGACAGCTGATACTCGCTGTCAATGCCTGTTATCCTGGCAGCAGCCACGATGCATACATCCTGCACCAGACTACTGTGGCAGAACTTTTCCAGGCACCGGATCACCCAGGTGGTTGGCTTCTCGGGGACAAGGGATATCCACTGTGCACCTGGCTGATGACACCGCTCCATACGCCCAACATCCCTGCTGAGCTGCAGTACAACGAGAGCCATCTAGCTACCAAGAACACGTTGAGCACACAATCGGCGTGCCCAAGCAACAGTTCCGCTGTCTGGACCATTCTGGAGTAGCCCTGCAGCATTCGCATAAGCGAGTCTCCCTCTTCGTTGTTGTGTGCAGCATACTGCATAACCTGGCAATTCTCAGGACCCAGCCAATGCCACCAGGCCTTGGAACAGCACCAGAGGAGGAGGAGGAAGAGGAGGAGAATGATCATCAGCAGCACCAAGGCGGGAGGGAGGCCCACAATGTAGAAACTGGAAGGGCCGTCCGTCAACAGCTGATAGCAAGCCGCTTCTAGGCCCCTGCTGAGGAAATGGCTTCTGCCATTGAGAACAACATGAATGAAACCAACCCGCAACCCCTAAGCCGGCCAAGGCAGCAATGATTACAAAGGCCAAACATGTACATTTTGAATACAAAAACTTATTTATTTTTCAAACTCTGTGTGTGTCATTTCCTCATGACAAACTTAGAGAAAGAAACACAAAAAAACAGTCATTAACATAACTGGTTCTCACAACCTGGAGGTAATGTCCAAAACACTAAACAAAAGTTTGACCACGAACCTCGGCCTTTAATAAAAAAATGACCAACATTTTGTCACACCTCCTACTTTTTGCCCTTCGAGGGTGATCTCCTTCCCATGTGCACTTCCCCCCTTCCCACCCTACTGCTCCTCCGTAATGGGACCCCAGTGGCTGCAGCAAGGCTGGTGGAAGACTGCTGATTGTCAGAACCTGAGACTGATGCCCTTGAAGGATGGCCTCGACCAGCTCTGGGCCTGGAGGGCCTGGCTGCAGACTGCACCAACTCTGCATGGGCAGCAGCAGTCTGTCCAACAGGCGGTGGCAAGTGCAGTGGAGAAGTGACAGTGGTGGCAGCAGGAATGCTGTCTTCTTGAGAGAGGACAGCAACTCCCTGCTCGACCGACACACTGGCACTCCCAAGGGGCATCACTTCAGCATCCGGAGCAATCTGCTGGAGCACAGATTGCTGGCCTGCTGTGGCATGGTGAGAGCCCCGGGGAAATGTGTCCGAACCAGCGAGGATGGCTGCAGTCAGTGCTCGCGTGGCCTCAATCTGAGTCTGCATGAGAGCAGTCAGAGATGGGGTCACGGCAGCCAGTGATTGAATTGCAGCACTAAACATTTGCATGGCATCCGCCTGTGCTACAGCGAAGTGCTCCACACTCCTTGCCAGTGATTCAATGCATTTGGGCACCCTTCCCACTGCACCCATGAGCTCAGTGTGCATGTCCACCGCCTGGGTGTTCATTTCAGCGATCAGCCACTCCTCCTCTGCGTCCAGTGCAGTAGAACTCGCTGGCATACTCTCCCTCCGGGGAGAAGGCCCCCGAGCTTCCCTACCCCCATCGCATTGCTGCAGCCCGCTGGGTCCTGGAGCTTCACCCTCATCAGACCCTTCCCCCCTGCTCCCCTCCAGGGAAGGCATGTTCCCAGTGTGGGCATGGGCTTCCTCGGGAGAGGGTGGCATTGATGCTCCGGCTTCATCTTCTTCCTCGCCTGCAGCTTCACTCCCACTGGCAGCTTGAGGGCCCGTCTCCTCAGCTGGTGAATCACCATCTGAAAGCATGAGGTACAAGAGTGGCTTTAGCGTGAGGACAGGGTGGCAGTAAGGGAGGAATGAGTGCAGCGATTTAGTGATTTGGATTGAAAGTGTCAAAGGCTGGTGTTGTGAGGGACAAGTGGAAGGCGAGAGGACAAAAAGGTGATGACCTTACCATTGCTGTCCAGAACGGGGTCGGTCTCTCCAGTGGCGACAGGACCAATCACCCGGCTTGCCACAATCCTCTGGACGCGCACCTCAAGATCGCTGAGGGGTTGCAGCTGAGGCCGCCCTCCACCCGTACATTGCTACTGTCTCCTATTATGAGATAGCTTGGCCTGCAAGAAAAAGGACGGCGTCTGAGTAAATATACAGCCATGATCTTGCCTGATATGCCTCCCATAGGCGAATAGCCCTTACTGTATACAGCCATGGTCTTGCCTGATGTGCCTCCCAGAGGTGAATAGCCCTTACTGTATGCAAGGTGTGGAATGTGCGTGTGAGTTTCATGAGAGGGCCATAGGTGTTGGATGAGTGTTGGGCATTGGGGTTTTAAGACCATCTGGCCATAGAGTGAGGTTGAGATGGAGGGATGGCGAGGTATTGAAAAAAAGCCACTCACCCTGACGACCTGAATGAGGTCGTTGAACTTTTTTCTACATTGTATATGGGTCCTGGGCACCATGCTCCTGGAGGAGATGCTCTGTGTCACCTCCCTCCACATTCTTCTGTACTCGTGCGGCAAAGGCCACTTGCCATTCTCTGGGTACAGTATTAATCTTCTGCGCTCCACCGAGTCAACCAGAGCCTCCAAGGCCCGCTCACTGAAGTGCTGTGCTCGCTCCCTGGCCCTCTCCATAGTCCTTGGCTGCAAGATTTAGGCACAGATCTCTCCAGGCTGAGATTCAAGGTTCCAATGAGCAGGGTGTGGCTGGAGAGCAAGATCGACCCTCCCCTTTAAGAACTGTCTGACGCCAGTATGTCTGTGTTCCATCGCTAACTGACAGCACCTGCACTGCGCCCGCGCTCTGAGTTAGAGCCTCCCTCCTCGGCCTTTGCGCCTTAAGACAGGTGTGCAGCACCTGATTTAGTGCTCCAATCAACTCTGGGGGCGACAAAAGCCAAGTTTGCTGTCAGAGGCGATAATTAGCGCCAGGCGCTAAACTTTGCGCACGGCCGATAATCGCGCCCTAAATGGGGCGATACTGAATTTTTCCCCCATAAAACACGAGAGGAAAAGGATAATACAAGAATCGGGGCCACAGAGGTTAGAGTTAGAATCAGGTAAAATGAAATATTTTGATTGATTTAAGGAAATGAGGGGATGAGGAAAATTGAAAAATAAGTACAGTAAGAGAATTCAAAACAATAGTCAAGGAGACAAACGAAAACTAGAAAAGGAAATGACATTGACCATGAGGGGCACTGAGGAGATTGATTGGATGTGTTCACAGTGAGTGACAATGAACAAGTGAATCCCTGAGGGACGACAGGGTGAAACGGGAAGCTTGCAGGAGGCTATGCATTTTAAATGATTTTGTACATTCTTCATGGCATTAGAAGTCAGGGATTCCTGAGCAGCTTAGGGTAACTGATAGAAGATGTATCTCACTCACTAATGGGTTGAGATTGCCTAGATTAATTTCACAATAAAATCATTACAGCCAGCAAAAAGAAGAAAGTTATCCCATCTCCTGGGCTGGATTTTAACCCAGTTAAAAGCACAATCACAGCACCTCCATTCCAATTCCCACCCACTTATCAAGCCTATCCTTGTCAATCTCCACTGACTCACCTTCCTCCCCCCACCTTCCCCGTGCATTGATTTCAAAATCCAGATCATTGCATAGAAACCTTGATCATCCTACTTTTACAACCTCCTTTCAATTCAGTTTTGAAGATGGGTCTGTGCCTGAAACATTAACTTGTCTGTTTTCCCCACAGATGCTGTGTGTTTCCAGCAGTTCTGTTCTAGAATCTGGGTTATTTTTACTTTTCCTCCAATTCTATACCCTGCTTACACTCTCCTAAGTGGCAGCAGCATCAAGGAGGGGGCAAGGTTTAAAACAGCCTTAGTGATTAGGGATGAAATCACTTCTATGATAAGAGAGGATTTAAAGAGAGATAAGCAGTGGAGACCTTATGGGTTGAATTAAGAAATAGGAAAGGTTCTAAGACTATAGTGGGAGTTGTGTATAGGCCCCCTGGTAACACCTCTGAAATGCTAGATTGTATAAATGCAGAGGCAAGCGTGTAGCAAAGGCAGAGTGGTTTTAATGGGGGATTTTAACTTTCATATAGATTGGGAAAAGCAGACTAGCACCTGTTAGAAAGGTAGTGAATTTTTTGAGTGTGTCCGGGATAGTTTTCTACAGCAATATGTCCTAGAGGCAACAAGAGGACAAGCCATATTAGATTTAGTAATGAGTAATGAGCCAGATTTAGTTAACAGCCTAACTGGGCGTGAATATTTATCCAATAGCGATCATAACATAATCGAGTTCACAGTAGCGTTTGAAAGGGAGAAACATGAAACAGCTACTAAGATTCTAGATTTGGGTAAGGCCAACTTCAACGGAATGAGACAGAGACTGTCCACAGTAAACTGGGCAAATCTGTTAATGGGTAAAATGACAGGAGATCAGTGGGAGATGTTTAAAAAATAATTTAATGTGATACAGAACCAGTTTATACCCCTGAGGGGCAAGAGCTCTACTTGCCAAAAAAAACAGCCATGGACCACTAAAGGGGTAAAGGGGCAGTAAAACTAGAGGAAAGGGCAGACAAAAATGCAAAAAATAGCACAGATCCTGACGAATGGGAAAGATACAAAGAACAGCAAAGGGTCACAAAACAGATAGTAAGAATGACAAAAAGGGATTATGAAAAGAAACTTGAAAGGGATATCAAAATCAACACGAAGAATTTTTATAGTTACATTAGGAAAAAGAGGGTGGTCAGGAGCAATGTTGGCCCCTTAAAAACTGAAATTGGTGATATTGTCAATGACAATGGGGAAATGGCGGACATGTTGAATAATTACTTTGTGTCAGTATTTACAGTAGAAGAAGAGGATAGCATGCAGGAAATCCCAAAGAAACTAATATTGAATCGGGGACAGGGACTCAATAAAATTAATGTAGGCAAAATAATAGTAATAAAGAAAATAATGGCACTAAAGAGTGACAAATCCCCAGGACCAGATGGTTTCCATCCCAGGGTTTTAAAGGAAGTAGGTGAGCACGTTGCAGATGCCCTAATGATAATCATCCAAAGTTCTCTCGATTCAGGAACCGGCCCTTTAGATTGGGAAATTGTGCATGTCACTCTGCTTTTTAAGAATGGCGAGAGAGGGAATTATAGACCAGTTAGCCTAACAGCTATTGTGGGGAAATTGCTAGAGTCTATAATTAAGGATAGGGTGACTGAACACCTCAAAAATTTTCAGTACATCAGAGAGAGCCAGCATGGATTTGTGAAAGGTAGGTCATGCCTGTCAAACCTGATTGAATTTTTTGAGGTGGCGACTAAAGTAGTGGACAGGGGAATGTCTATGGATGTTATTTATATGGATTTCCAGAAGGCATTTGATAAAGTCCCACATAAGAGACTGTTAACTAAGGTAGAAGCCCACGGAATTGAGGACAAATTATTGACCTGGCTAGGAAATTGGCTGAGCGGCAGGAGACAGGCAGTAGGGATAATGGGTAGGAACTCAAATTGGCAGGATGTGACTAGTGGGGCAGAATTTTCATTGGGCCGTGGAGTTGGGTTTGGAGGCGTGTGGGGGGTTAAAATCCCGAAATCAGGGGTCCCAACCCCATCCCACACCCAACCCGCCTTCATGCCAGTTTCAAAGGAGATGGGTACCCGCCCCGCACTGGGACCCACCTACCCGAGGCGGGAAGAGATTAGTGCCAATTAACTGCCTGTTAACAGATAGTTAACAGGCAGTTTTTAGCCTAATCCCTATTTTTAATGCTGAAGTGTGGGATTCCCGATGGCTCCAAACCACACCAAGTTTGCGAGGCGGGCCGTCGGGTTGAAGGACTTGGAGGGGTCGAGATGTCGGTGTTCAGGTGAGTGATGTGTGCATGAGTGCAAAGGTAAGTGTGTTTGGTGTGTCTAAAGTGATTAAAGAAGTTTAAATTACCTTTTCTTACCTTTTCAGCCTTCCTTCCTTTAGGTCTCGGGAGTCCCTCATCTCACCGGCACAGAAAGCAGAATGGCTGCGAACTGTCAAAAGTGACAGCCTTCAGCTTTCTGTGCAGGAGAGATTTCTAACTGAGTCTGTGGAGAAGGACTCAGGTTAGAAGTAAGACTGTCAGTGTTTGACAGCTTCAAACAGCTGTGAAACAGGGTACTTTCTAAATGGTAAAAAGCTAAAAACAGTGGATGTCCAAAGAGACTTGGGGGTTCAGGTACATAGATCATTAAAATGTCATGAACAGGTACAGAAAATAATCAAAAAGGCTAATGGAATGTTGGCCTTTATATCTAGAGGACTAGAATACAAGGGGGTAGAAGTTATGCAGCAGCTATACAAAACCCTGGTTAGACCACACCTGGAGTACTGTGAGCAGTTCTGGGCACCACACCTCAGGAAGGATATATTGGCCTTGGAGGGAGTGCAGCGTAGGTTTACCAGAATGATACCTGGACTTCAAAGGTTAAGTTACGAGGAGAGATTACACAAATTAGGGTTGTATTCCCTAGAATTTAGAAGGTTAAGGGGTGATCTGATCGAAGTTTTCAAGATATTAAGGGGAACAGATAGGGTAGATAGAGAGAAACTATTTCCTCTGGCTGGGGATTCTAGGACTAGGGGGCATAGTCTAAAAATTCAGGAGTGAAATTAGGAAACACTTCTACACACAAAGGGTGGTAGAAGTTTGGAACTCTCTTCCGCAAACGGCAATTGAATTAAATTGTTAATTTTAAATCGGAGATTGATAGCTTATTGTTAACCAAAGATATTAAGGGATCTGTGCCAAAGGCAGGTATACGGAGTTAGATCGCAGATCAGCCCTGATCTCATCGAATGGTGGAACAGGCTCGAGGGGTTGAATGGCCTACTCCTGTCCCTGTGTTCCTATGTTCCACTCTACCATCAGTGACAATGCCTTCAGCCTTGCACTGTGGAATTCTCTTACTAAATCCTTCCAGTTTGTCTCTACCCACTTTAAATATCCTCCTCTGTAGCTACCTCTTTCACCATGCATTCATCACCTCCCTTTCCCAAATTCCTGCTCAGTGTCTAATCCTACTTGTGAAAGAAAAAACTTGTATTTATATATATTACATCTTATCACACCCTGAAGACATCCCAGAGTACTTCATACCTAACGAATTACTACTGAAGTGAAAGTCACTGATGTTAAATAGGCCTATCATCATCTCAACACGCTGACTGGGATTTCTCTTCTCCTACCAGTTGGAGATAGGCCTCATCGTATATTCATCTACATTATTCTGTTCCAAACAAGATTTTTTTCAATGAGAATCTCGTCAGAACATGAGGAGGAGCCTGAGAAGTGGAGGAGGAGCCTGAGAAGTGGAGGAGGAGCCTGAGAAGTGTTGAAGGCGGAGAATGTTGGAACATTTGGGCGGGGAGTCCTATCAGCATCTCACCACCCTGATTGGGATTTTGCTTTCCCTGCCAGGTGGCAATAGACTTCATCATACATTCATCTACATTATTCCGTTCCTGTGGTCTGATATCACCTGTATGTTGATGGAATGAAACCATTTATTATTCATATATGCCATGGTTTGTTGTTAGGGGCTTTGATGGGCACACATGTACAATCAATAAGGTCCTGCACTTTTGGAAAGCTCGCCACTTGATAAAAGTGCTCTTCTCGCTCATTCTGTTGTCCCTTTCCATTGGTAAAATGATAAAAGTGTTGCCACTGGCAGATGACTCTTGTGACCTGCTTGATGTATTGGTGGACTGAAATCTGACTAATGTGGCAAATGTCATCAGCAATGGCTCGAAAAGGTCCAGTCACGTAAAAGTTCAATGGTGTGGTGACTTTCACAGCAGACTGTCCCTGTTTTACATCTTGTCCACAGATCAGGCTCCAGTAGATGACATGTCACAGGCTCCCTCATGAAGCAGAAATTAGGTCTCCTCAGACATGGCCAAGTTGGACTGAAACCAACGTGGCACCAGACACTTGAGATCCAACAGCACCAGCCTTTCTTTCTTTCTCTTGCTTGAGGTTGGCAGGTGGTGGCAGTAACAATGCTGAGGCTTGAGGTTTATGCAAAAGGAGTCCTGTAATGCAAAAATGCAGAAGCAAACAACAGAAGAAACTACTGCAAAAGCAATAATGTGGGAACGACAGTATGTCAAGTCAAAAATAGCAGCCAAAGCCAGTCGGTCCCTGCTTTAATAATGGATACTGTCTATTTCAAAACACAAGAGTTCAGAAACCAGAAAAGATGGAGACTTGGGACACATTTCAATTAATTTTGGGGTTATAGTGAGGCCTGCACACCCTAGTAGCACGGCCACAAAAAAGCTAAAAACTTCTTGTGTCACAGAGTCGGAAGTGCGCTGCCACCAGCACTTGGGATGCCTACCTGATTCCACACTGTGCACAGACTGCTTGTGAGGGACTGCTCCTGTCTGCTACCTTGGGGAATCAGCCCCTATTATCGCAACGTGGTGGAGTGTTTACTAAGGGGATTTTTTAAATCAATGATTAAAGTAAATAAATGGTGTCTGCAAAGCACCAGCACCAAGCACCCAGTTGACTACACAATTTTATGCTATCTCTGCTGGTACAGAACACCAAATGGTTTGAAAGTCCACTGAGTCCTAGAGCTGCAGGCACTATTAATATAAGTGGGACAGAGATGCAAGAGTTACCAGAGGCAATTGTCTTGTCTATAATACCCATATAATTGTTTTTATTATTTTCACTGCCTGACTTGATTTTACACTTAAAATGTCTTATTATTCCTGGGGGGGGCGGGGGGTGGAAATCACCTCTGTTCCTGTAAAAACATTTAGCAAATTTATTATTTACAAAACTATTTTAGACAGTTTGTCAAAACAGTTTGTAAATCTTTTTCATGAGTGTTTCTGACAGGCTTGAAGTCCACTCAAGACCCTTTGTACCGGTGGCCAAATTGTCTGAGTATTTGCTCAAACAGGTCTATTCGTCTAACCGCTGGGTACAAGACATGAATTACAAATCAAATTATCATCCCACCTTTATTCCGCTAAGCTGAGCTGCATTTTTGCATTTTGCAGCCGCGTTGAAAAATTTCTCTAACTGCTTCTGTATAATTAGAGGCTACCTGCTCCTTATAGCACATTGACAAATTTCTATCTCTTGCAAATAAATTCTGACAAATATTGAAGTGTGATATGACAGCCCTCAGCCAAACATTCATTTTCTAATTTTGCTGATGCTAAGGCCTATTTGTTTGCCTGGAGGAGCTCACTGTTTGAGTTATCATCCTTGGACAGGGCGCAGATGGTTACTTTCCCTGGAGCTATAATTCTGACACTGACTGCCCGCACTGTCATGAGCCAGGTTACAGCCTTGTCTCCCACCTCACTTCACAACACTCATAGCACAAGCAAACACATTTTAAATGCAGATCAAATGTTATTCCATTCTCAAAATGTAGATTTTAATTTTGCAATCAATTTGTAGATTCCAACTGTACTGCTGAACTTCAAGCATCGTGAATGCGGGACTTTAAGATCCAGGAGCGATGAACTCCCAACTTCAGGAGTGCAAGGCTCTGAGATTCAGGAATGCTGGAAATCTGGCCTCTAATGATTGGAACCCATCTACTCTCTCCAGGAGCTTATTGCTCACTCCCCTTTCAGTATAAAAGCCCAATGGTTTATTGATGTTAGGTTGGTTCTTCCTGTTAGATATGTTTTTATCTATTTTGTTATCTGCTCTTCCTCACTCTGATCATTTATCCTGCTGTTATTTTTCTTGTTTATCTATTGCTTATTTAATGCTTTCTTTCTAATTGAGGTGTTTACCCTATTGAAGCCAACAGGTTGTGATCCAATTTTCTTACCCTTTCCCATTTAGAGATTTCTAAAACTTCCAGACATTTCACAATGACTAACAAACCCATCTCCCAGAACCATCCCTAACCCCACCTCCGATATACATCCAACACACAACCCCGAATCCATCCCCCAAGCCCAACTTGCAAACCCATTCCTAAACCATAGCTTTTCATATTGGATTCCTCAGACCTTAACTGATCTGCAAGAGAAGGTCAGGGAATCCCTGGGGTCATCATATTTCTATATTCACCTTCAATAATAAATTAACACATTGTCTCTATCCTATGCACCTGTAAAAATATGTTCTACAATGATGGAACCATCACTGCAGGATACAGCAGTTCAAGGGAAAGGACAACCACCAGCTTCTCAGGGAACTAGGGGTGGGCAATAAATATGGCCTTGCCAGCATTGCCCACATCCAGAGAACAAATAAGAAAAAAGCTGACAATGTCTTTTTAGAAATTGCAACATGGACTCATGGGAGTGAGTCAATATTTTTGGGGGGGCGGGGTCCCTCACACATAAAAGTTTGAAAACCAAACGAACATACGAATTAGGAGCAGGAGTAGGTCACTCGGCCCCTCGAGCCTGCTCCGCCATTCAATAAGATCATGACTGATCTGATTACTCCATATTCCCGCCTACCCCCGATAACCTTTCACCCCCTTGTTATCAAGAATCTATCTAACTCTGCCTTAAAAATATTCAAAGACTCTGCTTCCACCGCCCTCTGAGGAAGAGAGTTCCAAAGACTCACGACCCACTGTGAGAAAAAAATTCTCCTCATCTCTGTCTTAAATGGGCGACCCCTTATTTTTAAATGGTGATCCCTAGTTCTAGATTCTCCCACAAGAAGAAACATCCTCTCCACATCCACCCTGTCCAGACCCCTCAGGACCTTATATGTTTCAATCAAGTCACCTCTTACTCTTCTAAACTCCAGTGGATACAAGCCTAGCCTGTCCAACCTTTCCTCATAAGGCAACCCGCCCATTCCAGGTATTAGTCCAGTAAACCTTCTCTGAACTGCTTCCAACGCATTTACATCCTTCCTTAAATAAGGAGACCAATACTGTATAACCGAAGTATAACCTCCCTACTTTTGTATTCAATTCCCCTCGCAATAAACGATAACATTCTATTAGCTTTCCTAATTACTTGCTGTACCTGCACACTAACCTTTTGCAATTCATGCACTAGCAAAATCACTGCACTAAATGCATCCCCTGAATGCATCCTTCAAATCTAAACCCCAAATCCATCAAAACCCCATTCTCCAAACCCATTCTCCAAAAATCCAATCTCCAGACCCATTCCCAAACCCAGCCCCCAAATCCATTTTATGAATCCATCCCTCAAAAATTATCCTCAAAAACATCCTCAAAATGCATCCTATCCCCCAAAGCTATTCCGCAAACGCATCCCCACCTCCAAAATCCATCCCCCGTGTGACTCAAAATGTGTAGCAGCTCCCATGCACTGTCCCCTGTCACGCGATACCCATCAATTTTTATCAAGGCTGCTTAGAGAACAACAATGGCCCAGAAATTCGGGTCGGGGGCTTCCCGCGGGTGCAAGCCCCCGATCTGCACTTACCTTGCGCGCCGGCCGTTGAGCTGTGGGGCCCCGTGGAATTCCGATCCGGGGCCTGGTCCAGCTGCCGGCGCACAGTGCTTGCGTGTCTCAGGGGCACAGTTAGTTCGATGCATCCCCTGGGATCACGTGAGCCATGGGCAGCCAATCGAAGCAGGGAATGCTCCATTCATAAGTCAGACAGGAAGTGCTGTCAAGACTTATAAATACTACGGCCCCAAAATAGCACTAAACCTTCAAATACATTTTTTTTTAAATCACATTTTTAAAATAAACTATAAATTACATTAAATAGCTATTTTAAACAATAATTTAAATTTTTGAAAAAAATAATTTTATATTCTAAAGGGGCTAAAAATAAACCTACCTTGCTTTAAAGTATTTAAAAATGATAAACCTGTGGAAAAAATGTTTTAATTTTAATTAATTCACCACTTACCTTGTAAAAAGCAGGCCTTACGCCTGCTTTTTATATTTCTAAATTCTGCAGGCTTACGATCCCGGAGAAACCTGTAAAAATAACCTAAGTTTGATGCGCACACGCAACCTCCCCCGCGTACGCGTTCGACCTCTGAACCTCTTCGTTCAGAGGAACGGAAGTGCCAGTTTCCCGCGCATGCGCAGTGCATGCAGGAAACCGGCACTTCCATCGGGCCCACGGGTGAGTACCCAGCGCGTACTCACCCGTGGAGACCCGAATTTCTGGGCCATTATCTCTTGCAGCTGGGACACACTGATCAAGGAGGAATGCACCAATTCCAACTATCTTGTCTCCAACAGACTGAACTTCAACAATTGGTAGCAGCAGGTGGAGGTGGTGGTTGCTCTTTTCACTGCTGCACCAAGTACAATTTGGGAGATCTGCAGAAACCTTTGTGAAGGAGATCTTTTTGGAGATTTTGGGCTGGATTTTCATTCAGGTGCGGGTTGGTGTCATGTAATCCGCATTTCATGTTATCCACACGAATCTAATTCGATGTGGGAGATTGATGCTATTTTAACTAAATTGCCCAATTGAGTTCCAGCGTGTGGGAATCCATGGCAAATGAGTTTCTGCAGTCTGAAAGTCGCCTCCAATGATGTCATCATTGCTGCTGCATTTAAGGTCTGCAAGAAGTCTTGCTTCTTCTGCAGACTGCCAACCTTTTGGCATTTGCTGATACCCTGAGCTGGAAGCAGCATGGCCAGAGAAAGACCGAGGTCTGCACCCCATTTCGACGACGTTGCCCTGCAGGCTTTAGTGGCGGGAGCAAGAGCTCACAAGGAGGTGCTCTTCCCTTCATCAGGGAGGAAGAAGCCTCCCCAGCAGACAAAGGCTGTGTGGCTGCAAGTGGCAGAGGAGGTCAACTCCTTGTCAGCTACCTGCAGAGCCTGGATACAGTGCAGGAAGAGATTTCATGACCTTCAGCGCACTGGAGAAGTGAGTATGAATTTCCCATCACTGTCAATCTGATCCCCATTGCCTTTCCTCACCAGCACTCAGCTTTAGCAATCTCTTCCTCCACATCCCACTTGACACTGACATCCATGCACCCTTACCCATTCCCTCTCTCTCTATGGTCACATTCACCTAACTATTCGACTATGCAGCCCTCACACTCCCTATCACTCTGATGCTATGAAAACAACTGACAACAGACAGGGAGGGCCCTTGGTCTTGCCACCTTACTTCATCTTTGTCTCCTTCTAAGCATCTATGCTATGGATTCGCTACACTCACTCCTTCATTCTCACTCAACCTCCACTTGTTTCCCTCATTTCAGGAAAAGAGAGCTCACAATAAAAGAGAACGAGTGAGGACAGGAGGAGAGCCACCATCAGTAGCTCACCTCACCCCCTGGGAGGAGACGGTCCTGGAGATCGCAGGAGTGGAGGACGACGCGCATGTGGGGGACGGACAGACGGGTGCATCACACCAAGCTGGTGACAGAATAGTTTTCCATCTCTCTCTTTCCTTTACTCACCCACAGGACCATCGCAAGCACCCGTCCCCACTAACCAGGAGGAACAGGCTGAGCCTCCAGACTCCTCAGAGGAAGCTGCAACCTCTGAGGCACAGCGTCAGCAGAATTCAGTGCACCCAGCACCAGCGCAGACACTCACACCTCGGTGGGACCTTCGGGACATAGAGTAGTGTTGTCACCTGGTGTATCACAGCTCACAAGTGAGCATCAGCAGATTGTGGAGACAGGGACAGCAGTGGAGAGTCCTAGTTGGAGGGCGCAGGACTCTGCCAGCTCGGCTCAGCTGCATGTCGACCCTTTGCCTCTGGGTCCATCCATAAGATCAGAGGTGATGGAACTCCAGGTACAGATGCAGGAGTCTCTGGCAGGTTTTGTCTCCAGGGTCACTGCGAGTGTGGAGCGAATGGAGGAGTCCCTTGATAACATGAGCAGAGCCTTTGTGGAGTCATTGGTGCATGAACGCATCAACATGGAAAGGATGACAACCTCCATGAAGGTGCTAAGTTGCCAGAGTGTTGAAAATATGGTGAGTGTTCAGAATAGAAGCAGCAAACTGTTGATGAACCCTCACAGGTTCGCAACCCCAGAGGACGCCCGCCAAAGGTGTCGAGACAGGAGCAGCAAAAAACTGAGCAAGGGGCCTCCACATCTGCTGAAGTCACAAGGGAAGCACCACGTAGGAGCACGCGTAAGAGAAAGATACTGCACAAATAGTCACAAGGGTAGTCATTTGGGTGAAATTTGATGTTTTATGTGTAAAAGCCATCATATGGATCATGTACATAAAAAATCTGATGGCTACTGCTGTAGTTGTGGCGTGTGCCATTTCGCGAATGGGACTTCCACATTGAGGGCTTAGGATTACTTGCAATTGTCAGTATGGTGGTCAAATTGCTAGGAATCAGCTGGTTCGTGGCCATTGTCGATGCTCAGGTAAGAAGATGCGAGGCAAAAGTGCTTGAGTGGCTAGGCTAAGCAAATCTGGCCAAGATGAGTGCATTCCTTGTATCCCGGACAGCTATGTTCTCGTGTACTGCTGCCGCTGGTTGATGGGCCTCTGCAGAATGTTCGTTTTCGCTCTCCTCCTCCTCCTCATCTGAGGAGGATATGTGAGGAGCCACTTGGTCCTCAGAAACCTGCAAGCCACGACACTGTGCCATGTTGTGAAGTGCACAGCAAACCACGACGATTCTGGAGACCCTGGCTGCTGAGTACTGCAGGGCTCCACCTGATCTATCCAGGCATCTGAAGCGCATCTTCAGCAAACCGATGGTTTGCTCGATTATGGCTCTGGTGGACATGTGGCTGGAGTTGTAGCTCTCCTTAGCTTCGTTGGATGGTCTTCTCAACGGCGCCATTAGCCATGTCCTCTGGGGTGAGCCCTTGTCTCCAAGTAGCCATCCGTTAAGTTGGTCTGGTGAACTGAATAGCAGAGACACACTGGACTGGCACAGTATGAAGGAGTCATGGCAACTGCCAGGGTACTTGGCACAAACATGCAAAATTTCCTTCTTGTGGGCACACACCAGCTGAACATTAAGGCAGTGGAAGCCCTTGTGATTGACAAAAATACCTGGATTGCGATGGGGTGCCTTAAGGGCCACATGTGCGCAGTCAACGATGCCCTGCACCCTTGGAAAGCCTGCCAGATTAGCTAATCCAACTGCACGTGCCGTGACACTTGCTCGATCCTTGGTGAAATGGATGTAATTGTGCGCGAGAGCAAAGAGGGCATCAGTTACCTGCATGATGCCAGTGTGTGCGGCTGCCTGGGAGATGCCGCTGATATCTACTGCTGATCCCTGGAATGAGCCTGAGGCAAAAAAGTTGAGTGCGGTGGTGACTTTGATGGCCACTTGTAAGGGTTGTCCACCTGGTCCTCTGGGCTTCAGGTCTAGTTGCAGCATTGCGCAGATGTCACCCACTACCTCTCACGAAAGTCGGAGCCGCCTTTGGCACTGCTGCTCAGACATGTTGAGATAGCTGACCCTGTGTCTGTAGACCCTGTTTGGGGGGTATCTCCTGCGCCGACGGGCTTCCATGCATTGGCCCCTTCTGGCCTGTGCAGCTTCAGGTAGGTGAACAGCAGCTTGGCCCACCTGTTTTTGCTGCTGCTGTTGGGGCTGCTGTTGTTGTTGCTGCTGCTGTTGGGGCTGCTGTTGTTGTTGCTGCTGCTGTTGGGGCTGCTGTTGTTGTTGCTGCTGCTGTTCGGCCTCATCTAATGTCCAGAAGGGAAGGAAATAAATGGCTCCCATGCTTCTCGTATATGCCTCAGTTGAGGAAGCACTCAGTGAAGGTGGCAAGAGGGATTTCCCAGGAGGTCACACTGGAGATGGCTGTTAGGCTCCAAACTTCCACAGCTGTGGTTATGCCTTCTAAAAGTTCCCCCAGACCTGAGACAACAAAGTCCTGCCACCTGCAAATGATGGCTGATCAAATCTCCTCTTTAATGGTTGAGCTGCAGCTGATAGTCAGCAATCCAATTGTGCTCCCGCCAGGTTTCACCATCGTGTTTTAGAACAGGTGTGTTTCACGTGGGAAAAGGGTTAAAATTGCAGTGCCCATTCAAAATGGCATTATAGAGGCAATTTAATGCTTGTTAAGGGCCTTAACGGCCTATCCTGCCTCTTGGAGGCGGGATGGAAACGGGACCATCAGACACGAATTTTTGAAAATTGCGTGGAGGCGGGATGGAGGTGGGGTCGGGCCCGCCCGCCAGTTTTTGCAATTTTAACCACCCGCACGCCTCCAATCCTGCCTCCACAGCCCAATGAAAATCCTGCCCTTTGTTTTTTCTAAGATGAAGATGGCAGATCTAAAATTCACTGATAGAATTAATATTGCAAATCCTTGTAGGCCTAGCTCATTTGCAGAACTTACAACGGGTCACTGCTGTTGAATCCTGTCACTGTGGCTGATAGTGACAGCACAATCTGTTGAAACTATGTACAACGAGATGACACTGGAGCGATAGGTTTAACTGACCTCCTTCCTTTGCCCCATTCACTGGGAACATGACGGGCTGAATTGCGATTTCCAGGTAACTGCATTGTTTCCATACCTGATCTGAAAGTATGAGCAGGCAAGTGAGAAACATGCAGCATAGATTTTGGTTTTCAGAATGCCCTGACCTTCACTGGCCTCTGCAGGTTTAGACCTCTTCTCAATTCATCCTCAGCAGCCAGTGAATAAAACGGGTGGTACGTGCGTGAGGTAAGTCATTCTATTGCAGCAGGAAGCCGTGCTATTGAGGCATGTCAAATACAAAATTAAAGGGATGATATCGATTAGACCTTTCCGATTCAAAATCTCTAGTCTAATATTTAGATGTGTTCACATACTGTACTGTTGGGTTAATCTGTTACAGAGGAACAGGATTTAATTTGTTCTGCCTTATGCAGTCCTGTCACTGGGGACAGCAGTGAGTGCAGTAATTACCTGGTGAAAATGTGTTTCTGTTTTAAATGAAATGGATATTCTTCCTGCACTGCTTCCTCGTTAAAATGACTAATGAATAATTAAGGCAAGACATGATGAAGAGTTGGAGGTAGAAATCAGAGAGCTTGCGTGTGATCAGTGGCTACCTTCAAACATGAGATATAAATAATTACGGTGTCTCTAATGATTCAGTTGCATGTGCCATTTCATTATTGATCAGCTGGAGGTTATTGTTAGCTGTCCATTTAAAGATCAATGGAGAATATTGTCATGATGTCATAAGGGCGACATGATCTCATACTGGATTCCCCCACAATGACTGGATAGTTTCATAAACAGCGCAGTCTGGGATTTATCAATGAACAGCAACATTGAAATCTAAGCATCTTTGTACTGAGTTGAATACATAGAATTACATAGAATTTACAGCACAAAAACAGGCCATTCGGCCCAACTGGCCTGCTCCTTATGCTCCACACGAGCCTCCTCTCACCCTGTTTCATTTAACCCTATCTGCATATCATTCTAATTAAAAATCCCGCCTTTCAGACACAGGCAGAGCAGTCAGTAGAAATGTAATCAGAAAAGACGGAACCTTGCAATATGAAGAAATGCCTCACTATATTAATTTAAAGCTCTGTCCCTTCCCAGGAAACAACAAAGGGGGTAAAATGGGTGGGTTTGGGTAGGGTGGGGAACTAATTTTTTTTTTTAATTCAAAGCTGACCCCAGCCCGCCTCGAACCCGTCCACTTCCAGTTTTAAAGGAGGCGGGACGGCGGGGTGGGGGGAGCGAGCAATCCACTCTCAGGAGGCGGGTCGGTCATTGAAAGCTTTTAACGAGGCTGCGTGCACAGAATTATATTACAAAATGAGCAAACTATGTCATGGTAGATGTGACCACTCAAACTATATGAAGGTACAAGAAGTGGCTATGATATTAATAGTCCCGGCCGTGGAAAAGTACTTTGTTCTGTGTGCTGAGCATTTCAGTAGCCATCATGTTTCATAGTAAGAACTTTTGCATACAGTTAAGCATGTACATTGTTTTCTGCAGTAGGCAAACATGCCAACCTAAAAGACAAGCAAAACCTGACCAAACAGCTTAAAAAACGGACACAGCCAGCAAAAAGCCAACACCTCTAGAATGGCCGTGATTATATTATAAGCCTATGATGTGTGAAACCAATTACATGGGCTGTGAACATTCCTACACTAGTTCATATAGAATCATAGACTGATACAGCACAGATGGAGGCCATTCCGCCCATCGTGCCTGTGCCAGCTTTTTGGTAGAGCTATCCAACTCGTCCCACTGCCCTACTATTTCCCCATAGCCCTGCAATCTTTTTCCCTTCAAGTATTTATCCAATTTCTCTTTTGAAATTTATGATACAATCTGCTTCCTTTCAGGCAGTGCATTCTAGATCACAACAACTTGCTGTGTAAATTTCTTTTCCTCGTGTCGCCTCTGGTTCTTTTGCCAATTACCTTAAATCTGTGTCCTCTGGTTACTGACCCTTCTGCCACTGGAAACAGTTTCTCCTTATTTACTCTATCAAAACCATTCATAATTTTGAGCACCTCTATCAAATCTCCTCTTAACCTTCTCTGCTCTAAGGAGAATAACCCCAGTTTCTCCAGTCTCTCCACATAACTGAAGTCCCTCATCCCTGGTACCATTCTAGTAAATATTTTCTACACCCTCTCTAAGGCCTTGACATCCTTCCTAAAGTGTGGTGTCCAGCACTGAACACAATACTCCAGCTGAGCCTAATCAGTGTTTTATAAAGGTTTAGAATAATTTCCTTGTTTTTGTATTCTATGGGGATGATTTTGCCAGCCCTGGGGAGGCGGGTATGGAGGCGGGACTGCTGGGAAAATAGCAGAATTTGGGGGTGGGTTTCCAACCCGCCTCCATGCCATCTTCCTAGGAGGCGGGTAGCCATCCCGTGCCGGGTCCTGTCTCCTTGTTAACAGGTAGTTAACAGGCAGAAAATAGGATTATCCCCTTTTTGCCCTCACAAGTGTGGGCTTCCCGAAGGCTCCAAAACATGCCAGCTCAGCGAGGCGAGTACTGGGTCTGCGAGGGTCGGGGGGGTGCAAAAGTGTGGTGTGAAGGTAAGTGATGGGTGCAAGTGTGTAGAGGTGAGTATCTGAGGTAAGTGCAAAGTGTTTTTAAAAGTGTACTTACCTTTGTTTCTTCCTGCAGGCTTCAGTCGGTTTGTATGCGGAGAGCCTCGGACCTCTGTGTTGCAGATGAGAGATGGCTGCTGCATTCTCAAATGCAACAACCATCTAATTTCTGTAAAACAAAGAAGTTTGGTGAGGTCTTGAATGCAACACTTTATCAAACTGCAGAGAATGTCACTGTTTGACAGCTTCACAGAGCTGTCAAACAATGACAATTCAACATACATTGATGTTCTCTGCAACCGGCTTTCCCTTAATTGGCCTGCTAAGCCCGCTGGGCGGGCTTAACAAGGTCAATCAAGGAAAATAGCATGGGCTGGCCTCAAACCGATGGAGGCAGGACATCGACTCGCCAAGCAACAGTCCCCCCTCCAATGCGCCCTCATTAATAAAATGGCCCCCTACGCCTCTATTAATAAAGCTAAGGATCCCATTTGCTTTTTTAACAGCCTTCTCAACTTGTCCTGTCACCTTCAAAGATTTGTGTACATACACCCCCAGGTCTCTCTGTTCCTGCACCCCGTTTAAAATCATATAATTTAGTTTATATTGTCTCTCCTCATTCTTCCTACCAAAATGTATTACTTCACACTTTTCTGCATTAAATTTCATCTGCCCATTTCATTAATCTGTCTATGTCCTCCCAAAGTCTGTTGCTATGGTCCTCATTGTTTATTACATTTCCAAGTTTCGCATCATCTGCAAACTTGAAATTATGCCCTGTATACCCAAGTCCAGGTCATTAATATATATCAAAAAGAGCAGTGGTCCTAATTCTGCCCCCTGGGGAACACCACTGTATACTTCCCTCCAGTCTGAAAAAAAACCATTCACCACTACTTTCTGCTTTCTGTCCCTTTGTATCCGGGAGAGAGCAGTCCGCTTGATTGGTTTCCATGCCACTGAACTTAATATCCATTCTCTCCACCACTACCACACTGTGGCTACAGTATGTATTATCTACAGGATGCACTGCAACAACTCACCAAGCTTACTTCTGGTATTTTCCAGCCTCATGATCTCTACCATCAAGAAGGGCAGGAGTAGCAAGATCATGCAAACACCTTCATCTCTAAATTCCACTCCAAATCATGAACCTCAGGTGGACATATACTGCCATTCCTTCATTATCACTGGGTCCAAATCCTAGGATTTCCACCTGCGATACTTTCAGCACAAGAAGTGAAGCGATTCAAGCAGCGGGACCTTCTCAGGGTATCTAGGGATGGCCAATAAATGCGTCTTTGCCAGCGTCGCCTACACTCGAAGAACAAATCTTAAACAAATGTTAGTTTGGATAGTAATCTCTCACGTGGTAATTAGTTAACTTATCAGTGACGGAATCTAGCCCGATATACTCTATAGTGTTTCAGGTCGAAACCCTTCGTCAGGGCTGAAAAAACACAGGAAATGAAACAGATTAAAAGATTGGGGAGACCAAACGCAGATTGGGTGACCGCTTTGCGGAACACCTCCGTTCAGTCCGTAAGGGTGACCCCGAGCTTCCGGTCGCCTGTCATTTTAATTCACCGCCCCATTCCCACTCAGACCTCACCGTACTCGGGCTTTTGCATTGTTCCACAGAAACCCAGCGTAAGCTCGAGGAACACTTTACAGTCTTCCAGACTCAATATCAAGTTCAACAATTTCAGATCATAACCTCGGCCCCCATTACATTTTTACATATATTTTTTATCCATACCTTTATTTTGTGCCCTTCCCCCTTTTTTCTCTCCCACATGGCAGCTGTCTCCCATTCTGCCAGCGCATTTCACACCTAATCTAGAGCCGTCTTTTGTCTCTTTACTAGTCCTATCACAATCTCGTCTGGTTTTGAATACCTCTTAATGTCTCTTCACTTCTCTTTTGTTCTTTCATCCCTATTTCACAGCCCCCAAACTGGCCTTTTAATCTGTTTCATTTCCTGTGTTTTTTCAGTCCTGACGAAGGGTTTCGACCTGAAACGTTGACTCCACGGATGTTGCCTGGCCTGCTGAGTTTTTCCAGCATTTTCTGTTGTTATTTCGGATTTCCAGCATCCGCAGTATTTTGCTATCATACTCTAACAGTGCTCTGAGTGTTCAGGCTGTGCTGTTCTGCTAAGTGCATTTTGTTTTATATGTGATGAATTAGAATGTGACAGTTTAAAAGTTGCGCATTGAATAGAATACAATATGCAAAATGGAATAATTGTAGCATCGGATGTGCACTTAATCTAAGGTATTTTCTGATCATTTTACAAAGTGTGTCACTTAGGATTTTATTGATTGTAACTGTAGACAATTGTATCACAATTCAGGGTGTCAGGCACGAATGTTTATTTGTTTAGTGAGAGGCTGGCGCCATTGTCCGTGTTGATGTTAAACATCCACTTCTAAACATTCTTTTGTTGCCGAGATTGCAGGCAAGCTGCAATTTTCTGACTGATGGAATATTTAGCAATAAAAATCGATCAAAAGCTTTACAAGAAACAACTCAGTTCTAATAAATCACTGCTGTGAGTCTCTCCTACACACAGTGTTCATGTAACTTCAGCAGCTTGTGTCCCATTTTATAGATTTGGACTGAATGGCAGCTGATGGAATTGTAATTTTCAAACTTATGAACGTGATTGACAAAGTTGATCCATGTAAATTGTTCATTATAGGAAAGGATTCATGCAACAGGTGACGCATGTTAAAAATAAGTAAGTTAGAAGTAAGTACAGGAAACTCGTTTAAACGGCACCTAAATATCCGGAATTCTCTATTAACCGGCAAAATTCATACTCCGAAAACAACACCTCAATAACCGGAAATGTTGCCGAGTCCGAGTCTCCCGCAGTGGCCAAGTTAGTCAGTGGGGGTAGTTCTCCAAACTGCCACTATTCGACTTCTTGGCGCTGTCTGAAGTCCGAACACCTCAATAACAGGAGTCTGACTCTCCCGCGCTGTAGGTGAGTACTCAATTACTGTATACTGCACATTTCTTGATTTTTTTATTTTTGTTTGTTAAAAATAGCCTCGGTAGATAACCCTCTCTGTCATCCGGAATTTTTAATCAACCGGCACCATCCCGGTCCCGTCGGTGCCAGATACCAAAGAGTTTCCTGTAATAGAATTGTGGAATATGTTATCAGGACAGGGCATTGGAGTAGACGTATAAGTGAGTTCAAGAGGTAGTCAGGTCTGTTTCTGCAGAGGGGATTATTGAATGTCATTTGAAAGCAGGCAAATGGGATTGACCTATGATAAAGGCAGGAGGAACTCCCCCGTGGTTTCATAGGCAAAGGTACCAGCTGGTGTACTGCACAGCCATACAGAGCAGAAAATCTCAGCTTTAATACTTGGTCTGTGCAGAGGTAGCTGATTCGAGCTGGGTAAGTGATTAGGGTATATTTTCGTGCCCCTGAACTAGGAAGGGAGAAATCAGCTAGGGTTCCTGCTCCTGATTGCTCTCCTGCTGGAGAGGGCAGGATTGAGCTTGGCTGTGGTGCCACATTAGGATTGACCAGCCTGAAGACGCTTGATAGCTAGGCTCATATATGAAGATAGGTGAGGTACTGGAGGTTGTCTTCAAGAAAGGAAAGAGAAATCTAAAGGGAGAAAAATGGATAAAGAGGTTTTTGTTATGTTCCTGCAAATTCTCCTGTTATTGAGATGGTTACTGTTACATCACCTGAAGACCATTTAACCTTCCAAATGACTCTTCGCTCCTGACCTTCTCAGCTCTTCACATTCAAAGTCTTTGCTTTAATATATCATCTGTAACCAATTCTCCTTAACACTTTAGTAAACATTTCTGTGAAGTTGATTTACAGAAATCCACAGAACCATGAACCATATCTTAACTTTATCGGGAGACAAGAGTGAAGGGCCAAGGCCCATAGTATAGGATATGACCAAAGTTGAAAAGAGTAGAAGAAGTGATGATGTAAATCAGGAAGTAGTGGTGAGCTGATGCCAAATTTTCCACATAACAAAAGAAAATTGCAAGGCATATTCTGTTTTGGAAAAGTTGCTGGGAGATTATTCTATTACTAAGCCAATATCTATGTGCAGGAAGCAGCATTTTTTGTTCCTAAGTGATATAAAGTCCATCTGGAATTAATTTTTTATGAGTTAACTCTTCTCTGCCTTGATCTAATCCTGTCCCTGCCAAATAAAGGACAACTCCGTATAGTTACACAGTGAGTAACCCTTACCATGCTGAATAAACAGGAACTCCATACAATTATGCAATGAGAATCCATGATCTTGTTGAATAAACAACAACTCTGTATAGTTACACAATGAGTAACCCTGGCCCTGCTGAATATGCAACAGGCAAGCAGGAGATGGGAAATCAGGCAGAAATCCATGTTACCAGATCTTCCCTCCTGCACAAAGTGCATGAGTGCTTTATATAAATATTACAATATTTGATCATAGCAGTATAGGCCAGACTTTTCTTTATCTTGGTGGGTCTGGTGCGGGCGGTGGCCATGTCGGGTCCCGACCCCACTGATGGCTCCATCCAGCTCTTGAAAATGAACTTACCTTAATGGGATCTATAAAGCCAGCCCAATGAGATGGAGCCGGGTGATGTCATTCATGACGCTTTTTCAGCCGGGATCTTTAAAGAGACCATGGCCACATTACATTTGAAGTTTAATCTAACAAAGTGGGTGTTGAATCTTTACTCTATAATAATAAAATAAAAGTTATATATGAGTGACAAAGAACTAGTTAAATAATATTATCATTAAGTAATATGATGCCATCTACAAATAGGATCAAGAACATAATTAAAAAAGCACATTATTTGGGAAGTTATTGATGCTTTAACCACAAATCTATAGACTTTTGTATCAGTAATTGATACAAATAAAAGATGTGTTTGTTTAGGTAATATATAAAATTAAGAAGATTTAAAATGTAATTGTAAAAGGGTGGATTAACAATCTTTTGCAAGTTCAGCAGAAGAGCTGCGGAAATCCTGACAAACAGTGCAAGTGGTGCTATAATAAAAACAGAAAATGCTGGAAATACTCAGCAGGTCAGGCAGCATCTGTAGAGAGAGAAACAGAGTCAATGTTTCAGGTTGATGATCCTTCATCAGAACTGGAAAAAGTTGGAGATGGAACAGGTTTTTAAGCAAGTGCTGGGGCAGGGAAAGGGAGGAGGGGTGGAAAGAACAAAAGGGAAGGTCTGTGATAGGATGGAAGTCAGGAGAGATGAAAAGCTGGCGGGACTGCTGGGAAAATCCCCAAAAATGGAAGCAGGTCCCAAACCCGCTCCCAACCCGCCTCTAACCAATCTTCCCGGGAGTCGGGTCCCAGATTTGCGCAGGGACCTGACTCCTAGTGGCGGGAAGAGGATTATAGCCACTTAATTGCCTGTTAACAGGTAGTTAACGGGCAGTTAACAAGCTTTTTCCAATTATTCAACTGCTGCTGTGGGCTTCCCAGCGTTGGGAACCCCACCAGGGTAATTGAGGTGTGCTGTGGGTCTGTTGTTATGTTGGTGTTTGGATGACAGCTGCAGAAGTGGTGTGAAGGATGCAGTGGAACATTGGTTAGTATCAGAGGTGAGGAAATGTTGTGAAAGTAATTTTTAATGTGGTTAGGTGTTTCTGCAGGTGACAAGCTGTGAAGTGTTTGTGTGGCCTCAGCTCATTGGGAGAAGTGACAGTTCACCTCTGCAATCTCAGCTGCAGCTGCCATCTGTTTTATCCTAAGGAGAGAGTAATTGGAGAGCCTGGATGAAAGGGCTCACCTGTGTACAGTGATTGTTGGTGTTTGACAACACCTCAATGCTGTCAAACACTGTCAAATCATCTGTCAAACAAGTGTGGTGCATATGCCTTTTAGAAAACCGGCAGATGAAGCGTCATCAACTGACGTCATCTGTTACCCACTTTCCCTTAATTGGCCGGCAAGCCTGCAGGGTGGGCTTAACAAGGCCAATCAGGGCAAAATAGCATCTGCTCATCAGACGTCGCTGGGGGCGGGACTGGAACCTGAAAACCAGCAGTCTTGCCTCGAACTTGGCCTGGAAGGTAAGATTCCACCCTTTGAGACAAAAGGGATGATGGTGCAAGGCAAAAGGAGATGGTAATGGGACAAATTAAGAAACAAAAGATGACTCTAGATGAAGTGTAAATGGCACTGGCAGAATGATCGACAGCTGCCATGTGAGAGAGAGAAAAAAATGAAAAAAAAGGATAGGGGCCGAGGTTCTGGTCTGAAATTGTTGAACTCGATGTTGAGTCCAGAAGGCTGTAGAGTCCCGAGTGCCTTTCAAGTGCAAGTGGTGCTTATGTGTTTCTGGGATTTCTGCAGCTCTTCCGTTGAAGTTAACAATGGACAAGTGAGAGAACCTCTGCAGAAATTCACCCCCACAGTCTCAGACTGAAAAATTTAATTAGTCATATTCAGGGACTGAAAGCAAATTGAACCAGTGGAATGAGTGATGAGAATGAACTTGTTACGGTTGATGATTTGATTTAATGTGTAACTGGACAATCACAGTATACTGTGAGGAAAAGCCTGACCAGAAACAGCACAAAAATGTATTTAAATGGTATCTGGCATTTTTTATAATGCAGATCAATTCACTGCCGTTACTGTTGCATTGGAAGGCAACAGCCGAGAATGGCCAGTGAAAAATGTATTTCCCTCATCATCCAGGGTAGGAGGGGAGTCTTCAGCATTCACATCCCTTCAGGAATTTCTGAATTAACATTTAGCAGTAGCTTTTCAAGTAGAATAGAATCTCCATCAATCTGTTAGCTGATGTAATCAACATGTTTTTATTTTGGTCTGTTTTCCATGCTCTCAAGTAATCAGCTGGAGCAATGGCCATGGAATTCATGCCTTAGGTTGACAGACGTGGTTCCCGAGCCACGTGAATCCCGTGGCCATGCAGGGAAATTAAAAAAGTAAGAGGAAAAAGGCTCCTAAATGCCTGTCAACTACCTGATAATGATCTTAATTGGGTCCTCCTCTGCTGCCGGTTGGGTCGGCTCCGCGATGACAGATGCGCCTGTGGGAAAGACGTGTGGGAGCGAGATGACACTTTTACACCCGACCCGCCACCGATGTCGCCCGCTACCACCCCGGAAAATTCAGCCCATAATGTGCACACGCATGATTTACTCATGGAGAATGCATTGTGTGCTTAATTCACCCATATAAAATGGGCGTTCGGGGTCAGGTTGGTCTAGAGCAGATAGGCAATGGCTGCTTAAAGTACGACTGTTATGTTCGTCTCAACATAGAATTTAAAGGCCTGATTTTTCTGGGGCCCATAGACATGAGCACCATGTGTGGGCAGTGCACTGGAACAGCCCTATGCCTGAAGTCCATTCTCTGTGTACCATTTCCTTTAAAAGCAAATTTGCATGTCATGGATATTACATGGATGTGCGTTAAAGGCTTTATTTGGGCTGCAGTGCATCCTGTAGATACTACATACTGCAGCCATGGTACACCATTGAAGACAGGGATGGATATTGAGTCCTATGGCAAAGATGCCAATCAAGCTGACTGGGAACTTTCTCATCCTGGCCTGGCAGGCTGGCCGCAGGCTGGTGCACCGAGTGAAAGCAGGCGTACCCATCTGCTGAATGCCTGGGGCACAGCCTGGACCCACGAAGAGTTTGAAATATGAACGCATTTCATAGCCTCTTATAATGGGGGTGGATGGGCACAGTTTTGGGATATTTTTGGGGAGGGCAGCACCTCACTTGGATCTAGCACCCTCTGCCACACTTTCGTCCTTTCCTCTCTGGCAGTGCCCAAGATGCGCTCCTTGTTTCACAGGCACCTCCCCCTGGGTTTGTGTGCTTAAAATAGACAAAATGTGTGGCCCAGAAAACTTCCACCCTCAAGTCTTAGAAGTGATCGGGGCTGAAATGAGTAAAGCTTCATCTGATTTTTTTTTTGTAAAGTTACTAATGCAATTCCTTTGGTACTCCTCCTTGTCTCTATATTGAAGGTTGAATTTTAAAAATGTCATAAGCTTTCTATAACATTTTATGAGCCATAGTTGTCAAGATTGCAATCAGCACATCTGGATTATTGAATCGTTCAGTTCTTATAGGGGTCAAGGGACTCGAATCCTGCTTGTTGCTGTGATTATGATGGCTTCGCACTGGATGGTTTAATTCACTGAAATGCGTATTACTGGGCTGCTCACTAGAAACAATTGTGTCCATTTATATGAGTGCTTTGCACAAAAAATACTCCATTAAAATCCCTGATGAATGACGCTCGGAAACATGTGCACAATATTTCTGTTCAAGGTAAAACAATGGCTTACATTGAGTTTCCCATTTTTGTACCATATTTTATGTATGATATTGCCAGTAAACCATGAGAAACTGATACTCAATTAATGGAAAAACCTTGTAGAGTTTTGTCATTTTTGGGATAGGAAGGCTGGCACATACATGGCAAGATGTGGTACCAGTGGTTGTTTTCTAATTGTTGCCATCAAACCGTGGGCATTCAGAGTCTAGTCATAGAAATTGGGGTGGATTTTCCATGGTGTCAAGTGCATGTTTGACCATATTTTAGCACTGGTTCCATAGACCATGCATGGCTTGGTAAAGGGCTGGCATGTTGGTTAGATTGACAGCCAATTTTGACCATGGTAGAATATTGATAACTTACTAATACATTTTATTTTTCATTTTTAATTGTAAAAAGGGTAACATAACTGAGACCAATTGAAGAATAATAAGAGGATAGACAAAGGAATGAAAGACTTGTCACTGAGTTGTGGGACAGAACTGTTGGATGAGAGACTGAATGGTGGGATAGGGATCTGCTCTGAATGAAAGGTTGGAGATCCAGTCAAATTGCGGTTCTCTCTTAGTGGTAGGAAAAGTTATCAGCAGTAGAGCATTCCTGTGCAGTGGCTATTGCTAGCTCCATGATACCCAGCTACCTTCCTGCAAGGACTTACTGAATCCAGAGCCTCAATTTTAACTGGAAGTGGGAATCAGGCGGGCAAGGGGCGGTTGCGAGGTAGGCGCCAAACTCCCCTGGCCTTGGCAGGGTCAGGCCTGGGCAATTTTAACTCCAGGCTTCATCTGCATGTCAACACCAAGGGAACGAAGGCCGGAACCCAGGTAAGTCGCGGGAAGGGATTTTTGGGAAGATCTTATGGGAGGGAAGGGGGGCGGGTGGAGCCTAGGGCAAGGGAGGACTAAACTTTCCTTATGGGGCCTGGAGGAGCACTCTTGCTCCTCCTGGTCCCACAGGGAAAGTAAAAAAAAAAAAATTTGGGGGGCTCCTTCTGGCCCTGGATCCTGTTCCGGCTGCCTTGAACTGGTGGGAAAGCCACGACTTCCCTGCTCAGGCTACTGCTAAAATTTCAGTCAGGGCCCACTGCTGTCCTCAGACCCTGATCTGCATATTTAAAGAAGGAGCCCACCAGCTTCGGGCAAGTGTCCTCGCTGTCTGCTCAAAAGAGTGGGTTAAAATATAAGATAATGAGATATTAGCAAGTAAGTTACCTGGTTGATGTTAACTGCACGCCCGCCTGGTTTCCTTTGGGCAGGTAGGGTTAAAGTTGCCCCTCATATCTTTTAAGGAAACTGAAAGCATCCGCTAACGGAATATCCACTTCACAGCTCACTACTGTCATCATCTGATTACTCTGAAACAAATCTTTATCTCTGTTTCTCGATTTGCATTAATTTATGCCAGCTCTATATTTAGATTATCTTTGTACTTGGGACAACAATCTGCAGTAGGTGGGTAACTTAGGCAAGATGTCATGGGTTTAAATCCTTCGGAGTGAGTGAAATCTAGGGATGCATATCTTTCAGACTTCCTTCCTCTGCACTGACAATGCAATGACCTTGTAGGACAACCTTGTGCACTAATCCAACACACTGATTTTGCACTGACTCTGCGCACTGACCCACTGCATTGACTCTCGACACTAGCCTTTCACACTGACCCTCTGCATAATCTGGAAGACAGAGGTCAACATGGAGTAACAGCTAGTGACCTACACATGCTGGAGGTCTGATTACAGAACGTAAGGGGCCAAGGGCACCTGAGCATGTAGTGGGCCTGGATCATCTCTTAGACCTGAGAGATATTGAAAATTGTATGCATCATTTTACCATTATCTACTGCAAGCCACCATAGCACTGAGCCTACAGCATCTGTCTAACAGCTTTGAGATCTGCTAGGGATATATGAATGTTTACTGAGCACTTCACAACACACCCGACCGCTGCTTGTCACTGTAATAATTAAATTATTCTTCCTAAACAGTTTCAGCACATTATTTTCACATCTTGACGAGAGATGACTAGGAAATCCCTAATTTCTAAATTATGCTTTGTTTGTTTATAGAGCATCATTAATCTCAGACATGCAGTAGAGTCTCCCCTGAAATGTATGAATGAAGCTCCTTAGCAATACAAATACCATCTCTGTTTTATTTACTTCTCATTAATCACAGCAATTTTACCAGGGGCAAGCGAAAGGACCTCTTTAGCTGAGCTATGGCCCAAAGAGCACTCTGCTCATGTTTTAATCATGCCCAGACAGCCAACTATTTTGGGCAACCATTTGGAAGATAACCAACACCAAGCAGCTTGGCCATTGCAACCAACCCTTCATGACATGCATATTGGCACTATGGTCATGAGGAAGATACATCCATTGCATCCCACAACAAATGTGTGGATAAAGTACCTGCGGGTTATATGCCAATCAAATGGAACTGGGAAAAATTGGGCAACCTGTACCCCTTCATGGAGGCCTACTGAGCATGATCCTCCATAGGATTCCCTCAGTGTCATCCATAGTGTTTCTACTAGCCAGCCAGTAAAAACAGCAATGAAAGGACAATCTACAAAGTGAGAGTGAGGTGTCTCAGCCCAGGATGTCCACTCACCTGCTTACTCCACCCACAAAACTACAACCAACACCCACTCCAACTCCCTCATGCATAGCGCAGCCCAAATACATGCAACCTTGCTATCATATGCAATACACATTTGTACGATTTCAATGTACAAAGTATTATAGGACTGTAAACTGTTAGCATTACCCAGTTAACAAGCTGGAATAATAAGTTGACAGAATTCATTGACCAAATTATTGAACTCTTTGTTAATGTTCGAATATTGATGGACTCACCCAAAAGCCTTGCGTAACCCAAGGACAGGACCTGAGGAGCAACACAATGCAGTGCACATCTCCACCCCGTGTTTACTATAGCACACCGTCAGCATCCTCAAGCAGCAATTTAGATGTCTGGACAGATCGGGGGAGTGTTAATGCATAACCTGGCCGAGTTATCAAGAATTACTGTAGCCTGCTCTGTCCTGCGGAAATCAGTCATATAAAAGAGCAAAGCTATGGAGCCAGCAGAAGATGAAAGGCAACAGCAAGCAGAGGAAGAGGACGAGCACAACCACGAGACAGAAGAAACAGCTCTGTTAACAACAGTCATCAGCCAGGATCTAAGGCTTCAACTTTGCGAGGTTCCATTTCACAGGTAGCGGGTATGAACCAAAAATCGCATGATTGAATCACTGTGTGCCGGATTTTGCAATGTGCCATTTGGGGCCAGTAAGTGAGACCATGCTATCAACGTGCGTGGGCCTCATTTATATTGTAAATTGATTCCGAACAAGCAGTGTCCTCTCAGTCATATGCTCTGCTGCATATACTCGGACAGCTGTAGAAGGCTTCTAATGGCACACAAAAGATGTAGCAAATGCCTTCTGCCACTGCATCAGCTGCCATCTGAATGTAGGCCCAATAGGATGCCAGTCCCTTGCCCATAATTAGACACATGACTGAGTTAGCAGTTTGCCTAGGTCTTTTTTTTCCTCTCTGGCCACCTTCACTTGCTCATTCCCATTTGTGACCTTTGCTTCACCCAATGGCTCTTCACCAACCTCATATACTATTTACTGTGGGGTGATAGTATCTGGGCTGATGCTAGGGGAAGAGGGAATGTTTGACACAAGGTCCTGTAATATGTAACCCCTCTTGGTCTGGCCACCTCATCTTATAAAGACCCTGCCAGAAGAGAAATATGGTACTACCTCCACCTCCAGCACTACCTTCTGCTCCAGTACCATCCAACACACTCACTCTTCCATGCACCCCATTCCTCCCCTCCACTCCTACATGCTGGTGCCCAACCCCCTGCCAAGCTAGTGTAAACCCTCCCCAACAGCACTAGCAAACCTCCCCGCGAGAATATTGGTCCCAGCTCTGTTGAGCTGTAACTGGTCCGGCTTGTACAGGTCCCCAGAAATGGTCCCAATGGCTCAGGAATCTAAAGCCCTCCCTCCTGCACCATCTCTCCAGCCACGCATTCATCTGTTCTATCCTCCTATTCCTGTACTCACTAGCACGTGGCACCGGGAGTAATCCGGAGATTACTACCTTTGAGGTCCTGCTTTTTAATCTCTTTCCTAGCTCCCTATAGTCTGCCTGCTCAGACTCCCTCCCCTCTGCCAGAATTTGCAGAGTCAGCAGGAGGGTGCCCCATTAGCATGGGGCAGGTGGGTGCAAGCGCCACTTCGGGTGTATGTCTGGCATTCACCTGCCCATGGTGGCTGGAAACTCCGGCGCTCATCTGTCCTGGGGACAGAGTTAACCAGGCCCCTACCCCAGTCCCCCTCCCTTAGCCTTGATCCCCTTAGTCAAGGTGGGCTATCTATGAAAAGGTTCTTACAAACACTTCTCTCGGGGGATCCAGGCTGGCCTGGAACTCACCAGTGGGGTCCACATCTGCATTTGTGAAAGCTAGTACACCTCAATGGACACATTGGCCTCCAGAACTATACCGGGTCTGTACTGTGCCTAAGGAGCAGGAATACCTAACATAGGAAGTCCTCATCTCTGGCTCCATTTCCCTGATATCACTTGCCTTGTAAGGGACTGACAGAGGTTCTGCCCCTAACAAGGCAAAGAGGAAACTCCCGAAAATGGCAGAGACCAGCGTAACTGGGTCTCTGCTATTTTCCAGGGGTTCCACTGATCTCTCACCAGAGTTATAGCAGGACACCAGCAGAGCCCTGCCCACCTTGCATTTTACAGAGGTGAAGGTGCTCACACAATGCTAGGTATGGAGTTGTACATCAATAGGCAGTTAAGGTAAAGCATTCCATACTGTAATACTCCTCTATGTGGAAACAATTCTTGTAACTTTCCCATCATTCTTCGAATAATGATCCTCAGTACATGCTTCCTTGTTACTCATCTTCCAAGCAGCAAAAACAGTCTTTCACTATTTAGCCTCTCAAAACCGTTCCTAATTTTGAAAACCTCTGTTAAATCCCCCTTAGCTTTCTTTGTTCTAGTGAAAAAGTCCTGTTTTTTCATAACCGTCGCCTTTCATTCCAGGTATCATATATCTTTGCTGCACCCTTTCTATGGGTGTAACATCCTTCTCATACTCGGGTCCCCAGAACTACACGCTATTCAAATAATGACCTAAACAATGTTTTGTACAAATTTAACATCACTTCTTGTTTTTATGTTCAATGCTGCTATACACAAAACCCAGAATCCCAGTTGCATTTTTATGGTCTTTTCTATCTTTAAAGATCTCTATATCTGCAAACCTAGATCTCTCTGCTCTACCACTCTGTGAATTTTATCATATTGGGCGTACTTCTTTTCACTTTTTTTCCACAAATGTACTACACATTTCTCTGCATTGAACTAACTCTACCATCTATCTATGCTGTCTGCTAACCTAGCTGTGCCTGCTTGCACTCTGCTGCATCTTTGTGCATCACTTGCCATGCCATTAATTTGATATCATTGGCAAACTTCAATATCATTTTTCTTTTTGCCTAGAAACAAATAATCTGTACAAATGGAAAACAAAAGAGGTCCTAGCACATATCTCTAGGTATCAGGATCCCTATGTTAGGATCTCTGTGTTAGGATCCCTACATTTGAATCCCTCTGTTAAGTTCACTGTATTAAGTTTCCTGTTCTGATCCTTTCTGATCTCTGTATTACTCTCCCTCTATAAGGATCAATACACTAAGATCTCTCTGTTAGGATGCTTGTATAAAGATCCATATATTAGGAGATCTTATTAGGACCCCTATATTAGGATTTTTATAAGATCACTCTATCAAGATTCATGTACTAGAATATGTGTATTAGCTTTACTGTATTAAGATCTCTTTATTTGGATTCCTGTACTAATAGCCCTCTGTTAGAATCCACATATTAGGATTCGTGTTTAAAAATTGTGCTTCAGGATTTTTGTGTTAGGATTTATCTGTTAGGATCCCCATAGCACGATTTGTATTTTAGGTTGCCTGTATTAGCATCCTACTGTTATAAATAATTCCTGTGTTGCATTTCTGGCTTCTTTCATTCTGTGGCTGTTGAAACAATGATTTTTCTGTTTGAAATGAAGGTCACTTTTATGTGCCTTTGAAATATTCAACGACTGCCTCTTACAAATGCTGCAGTAACTGTGCTGAGCTATTCAAATACCAAGAACACAACTAAAGGAACCCCCTGTGTTTTCTACATTTCAAAATCTAACAAAAATACTCTTGTACACAGCTTAGAATATGGATTTCAGGGTCCACTAAAACTTCCGATTGATTTTCAAAGGGGTTGTTCCTATCCTGTCAGCAATTATAACTTCATTGAGATGTTTTAATAGAGCTCTCCAATCAGAGACTAACCTGAGTACAAGGGCACTAACGAAACCCCTGAGAAATCGCTTCTCAATGTGAGAGCAGAGATTTGCAGCCTATTATTACTGGGAATCAGACTCTGTGCTGTTAAAAGATTTACTTTATCTGTCCAATTCAGGTACATGTTTTGGAGCAGAGTGAGCTCCCTCCTGCAGGCCAGACTACAAGACTAAGAACAGGTCCTTACTCTAGCAGCAATTCATCTCATCCCGTTACACCTAATTCCAAACCATTCTAATCCAACCCATCTAAAACAATTCCAAACCATTTCAAGTCAGGACGTTCTGAACCATCTCATCCCAAAGTTTCCACACCATCTCATTTCCAAATCAACCCGTTCGAAACTGCCCCATTCCAAGTTACCCCATCCCATTTCAAGGCACTTTATCCCATTTCAAACTTTCCCACTCTAAACAATCTCATTACAATCCAAACCATTCTGTTATTTCAAATCATTCCATCCCATTCCAAACTATTCTATCTCATCCCATTTGATTCCAAGCCATCCTATCTCATTCCAAATCACCTTATCCTATTCCATTACACTAAGTAATGTCTGGCAAATGTTTCTTCTAGGTTTGGATATGAAATTCATGGCTGTGTAAAGATTTCTGATCTATAGTAAGCACTAATTGGATTTTACCTGTCAGGGGCTGAAGTTCAGGGTCAGTACTTAACCAGCTCCTGTCTCATCCTTTACCTCGGGAACGGTGTAGAATGCTCATATTTTATACAAAAAACAACTTGTACTAGCATAGTGCCTTTAACATAATGAAACATCCTCAGGTGCTTTACAGACAAGGGACGAATTGAACACTGAGAAAGAGTCAGAAAAGAAATGGGGGCATTGCCATAGACATGGTCAACAAGGCTTTTTAAGGTGGGAATTAATGGAATAAGGCAAGCCAATTTAGGAAGAGAGTAGGGAAATGATGGCTGAAGTTTGTTATCCATGGTGGAGGGGAAAGGTAGGCACAGTAGGCCAGAGTCCGAGGAGCTGAGGATTTGAGCTGAGGATGGAGGGTAAAGGTATGGCAGAGAAGGAGGAGATTGAAATAGCCAGCAGATAGTTTTGAAATCAGAAAAAGAGAAACCTACGACTTGTTTACATTTGGCATTAGAAGTGTGGATGAGGAAAGGGGCAGGGTAGGAGATACAAGGAAGTGGTTTGTGATTGGAAAAAAAAGAATTATGGGGATTTTGTTACCCTCCAGGATGATCCTGGAGTAACAGGAGTACTTGGTCACGGAGGAGTAGGCAAGTTTACTTGAGGTAGTGATGCAGCTGGAGAGGATTGACATTCAATCCAGACTTGTGTTATAACTTCAACATTTCCACAAATACATTTTTTTACAGGTGTCAGATGCAATCATGTGAAATATGCTAACTTACTTTCAGAACAATAACATGCCTGAGATATCACTTTAAACAGTGAGGCAGAGGCATTCAGTTGAGGCGCATCTTGAAGAGGGGTGCATCAGCATACTACTGAATATTTCTCAGTAGAGTTTGGGGTGGTACACTGAGGAGCAGTATATAGGAACAGTGCCCTGTAAATTGCCGAAGGGCGCCTTCGAAGTTTGTAGGGGCAATATGCTTAAAGTGGAGTTTTAGGTTAAAAGCTGATCATACAAAATGGAGTTCAGCTGTTGAATTGAATGCTGGGAAAAGGCCTTTAGATAAAACTAGTTCTCAGCTTGTTCAAACCATCACCCAGGCTTTTGGCTATGGAGTTTTACCCCAATAAGCTGGCAATATAGTCTTCTAAGCTAAAGGCAATAAACTAGCCATGGCTCAGTGGTAGCAATCTTGCCTCTAAGTCAGAAAGTTATGGGTTCAAGTCCCACACCAGTGACGAGAGCACACCATCTAGGCTGACACTCCAGCGAAGTGCTGAGGGAGTGTTGCACTATCAGAGGTGCCATTTTTAGATGAGGTGTTCAACCGAGGCCCTGTCTGCCCTCTCAGCTGGCCCTAAAAGATCCAATGTCAGTATTTCGAAGAAGAGCAGGGGAGTTATCCCTGATGTCCTTGCCAACATTTATCCCTCAACTAATATCACTAAAACAGATTATCTGGTCATTATTGCATTGCTGTTTGTGGGACCTTGCTATACATAAATTGGGTGGCATGTATCCTACATTACAACAGTGACTACACTTCAAAAGTACTTAATTGGCTGTAGAGTGCTTTAGGGTGTCGTGAAAAGCAATGCAATGTGTAGATTTTAAAATGCTGCAAGCCTGTTTGGCCCAGTGGTAAGGGCATGAAATGGTTAAACTTTGAGGCACAGAAAAGGTACCAGTCATTAAAGTCTGTAATTCTTGGAGAACACATTGATACTGGACAATGAAAGCTTGGACTCTTGATCATTTCACAATCCTTCAATCTGATTGGTTAAGGAGGTACACAGTTGCTTGCCCTGATCAATCAGATCCAAGATGACCTATAGCGATGATGGTACTGTTTCCATCTTGCACTTCCAGCAACTTGCAGGGCAAAATATCACAGAAATGAAATGGTCAACGGCATCTAACTAACAACGGGCACCGCTCGTTGGCCTGCCACAGCAATTTTGGGGCCATCGTCGACACAAAATCTGTCTTGCTGGAGGAAAAGCCATGTCTCAGTGATTCAATGACAGCCACAGAACTCCACTTTTATTAGGTTTGATTGGCAGAAGGGGAAGCCAAACCTTCTGGCACCAGTATCATTCTGATTGGTTAAGTGAATCCCTCCAGCACTGACCCCACCATGTGCAATCCCAGTGTAACCGCTGGGATTGTGACTTATGGATTTTCAGTCCCAGTGTGTGTTACGTTGCTGTGCTTTTTATTTTATTCATTTATGGGATGTGGGCATCGCTGGCAAGGCCAGCATTAATTGCCCATCCCTAATTGCCCTTGAGAAGGTGGTGGTGAGCCACCTTCTTGAAACGCTGCAGTCCATGTGGTGAAGGTACTCCCACAGTGCTGTTAGGGACAGAGTTCCAGGTTTTTGACCCAGCGACGATGAAGGATCGACGATATACTTCTATGTCAGGATGGTGTGTGACTTGGAGGGGAACGTGAAGGTGGTGGTGTTCCCATGCACCTGCTGCCCTTGTCCTTCTAGGTGGAAGAGGTCGCAAGTTTGGGAGGTGCTGCCAAAGAAGCCTTGGCAAGTTGCTGCAGTGCCTCTTGTCGATGGTACACACTGCAGCCACTGTACGCCGGTGGTGGAGGGAGTGAATGTTTAAGGTGGATGGGGTGCTGTAGTGTATGTCTGTGTTTCAGTAAAAAAAAATGAATGAGTAAGTGAACAGGGGGAAAAAGAATGTTAGCGAAGGTTGAAAGTATCCTTCATCTGAGGGACTTCAGTTACGTTGATAGATTGGAGAAGCTGGGGTTGTTCTCCTTGGAGCAGAGAAGATTGAGAGGAGATTTGATAGAGGTGTTCAAAATCACGAGGGGTCTGGACAGAGTAGATAGAGAGAAACTGTTCCCATTGGCAGAAGGGTCGAAAACCAAAGGACACAGATTTAAGGTGATTGGCAAAAGAACCAAAGGTGACATAAGAAAAAACTTTTTTACGCAGCGAGTGGTTAAGATCTGGAATGCACTGCCTGAAAGGGTGGTGGAGGCAGATTCAATCTTATCTTTCAAAAGGGAGTTGGATAAGTATCTGAAGGAAAACAATTTGCAGGGCTACGGGGAAAGGACAGAGGAGTGGGACTAGCTGAGAGTCGACATGGGCTTGGCGGGCCGACTGGCCTTCTTCCCTGCTGTAACCATTCTATGATTCTATGATAATTCTTCAACCTCTGCCTGCTCCACTGCCTCAATGGTGTCCAGCCCCAGAACTTCAAGGACAGCCCTTCATAGTGAGTCAAAGGATAATAGATGGGCTGCCTCTAGTCTACTCTTGCACTTGCCTATTATTTGCAGCCTTTTCCTGTAAGCAGATACAAAATATGCAGATGTTGGAATTTGAAAGAGCAGATAAAGTATCAATAAAGGGCTCAATCTACATTCCATCCTGTGTGAGTCCATGAACATGTATTTTGCAAGTACTGTAACTTCTGTTGGTGGTATGCTTGGTAGTTCCAACTTGCAAGATGTATGTGCAACATTAAAAGCATATTTCAGTGTCTGCAACAAATGTTGCCCTGCAGCCAAATGGACATACATGTGCATGTGTGAACGAGTTGAAAGGTGCACTGAGTACTTTTCATACTGCCTCAGTGAAGCTGCACCAAGTAGAAAGAAAACTCTCTGTTGGCAGCTGGCATGCATCCTACTAGCGATATACTTAGAGTAGGCAAATTCTGGGTTCTTCTACTTTTACAATCTTCCTGAGTCCTAAAAACTTTTTTTCCTATTTGTTCCCTATGGACATGGGAGACTGTAGTCATTTGCTCAGCCACGCCATGTCAGGTATTTCAAAGACTGGTCCTGATAGGTGGGTGACTCTGAACTTTGAAGAGAGAAACCCTCCTTGCTGCAATTTCTGTATCCATACATCATTGACAGCATCTCAAATAAGGCAGTGGTGCCCCTTTGCCTTGTGTCCTCCATTCTTCTATAACTTAAATTCTATTTTCAACGGTCTTCAGTATATCTGCCCTTTAAATGTAGGCAGTATCCCTTGCATAAGTGTTCTCCTAGTGCCTGAGCCATGGAGAAGGAGGGATAGGTAGACTAAAGGAATGGTGGGATAAACACACTGAAGAGTAAGAGATGGATTATAAATACATTGAAGGCAGGAGATTTAGCAGAGGTGGTGTAAAAGACACAGCTAGAGGTCTTCAAAATTAAGAAGGGTCCTTATTACAAATTCAGGTTTGCCATAGATACCCTCTCAGGTTTCGTGGCAACAGTCACTCCCATCAATGTTCTAAGCATCTTGCTCTTATGAAAGTTGCCCAATATCTACTTGTACGATAGCATAACCCAGAGACGTAACAATAGTACGCCCTGAACTCTATGATATGAATTGTCTTTAAAGTAGGTGCTTCTTCAATCTCTGAAGGCAGCCTGAGTAAATACTTGGTGAAGTGAGGCATAATACAAACCAATACATTGCTTTATTTCACACTGAGGCAAACATACAGAACAGAAATAAGAATGGACACAATTTAATTCAAACAGTACAACTTAGCTTCGCATAATAATACAAAATAAAGAACACCACTACACTTCCCCACATCAGTGGGACATCTTATTTGATTTAAAAAAGATAATTTCTGACTGTTCTCTCCTGTACTACAACCTTCCACAACCTTTTCTCCCACTTGATTACTTTGCAATACTCCATCTAAAAAATTTCCCTAACTACCTGTGACCCTGTCTTCGCCTTATCTCCCTCTGTTCACAGCCAGGGGACCAAAGACTTTCCAACACAATGGATGGGAATTGTTTTCCAATAACCTAGACAATCTACTGAATTACAGTCAATGCCTGTTTCAGCGCTGTAGCATTCTATGATACTATGAGATGAAATATAATCACACTGAAGGACTGGAAAAGGAGGCGAGGGCACACTGAAGGGTAGATGATGGGGTCATAAATGCATTAAAGGATTGGATTGAAGAAATCTGCAACTCTCTCCCCCCAAAAACTGTTGAGGCTGGGGGTCAACTGAAAATTTCTAAACTAAGTTTGATAGATTATTGTTAGGCAAAGGTATTAAAAGTTATGGAAAATTCAGTTGGTTTGCGCCTCCCATTAATGCCTTAAGAGGGCGCTAATGGGGCGCAAAGCAACTAGTGCCCATGCATGGCGATGTTTGCGCCGCACACGAAATTAACGAGACATTTTGCAGCGGCACTAAACACTACTGCCACGATCTCCTACGCCGGCAGATCATGACATCAGTCGAGTGTGCAACGCCCCGGTAGCGCCCTGGACCGGATATTGAGTGGCGCCCCCTGCCTTACTGCCTGCCGTTAGCAACGACAGGTTGAGGGGAGCGTTTTGCAGTCAGGAAGGGACTGGGGGAGCGCTATTTAAAGGCAACCGCTTCCTGCCTTTTTTTGTTGGTGACATTTTTGCACCACGCATTCTGAGAGAGAGAGAGAGAGAGAGAGAGAGAGAGAGACTTCTGGAGAGATTCAACGCTGTGTGAAGGAGTTTTGGGTACTGAGCAGCACTTTGCAGGTTCATTTTGATTTGCCCTTCCTTGTATCGATTTAGAAGAGACTGTGGGGGCTACACTCTGAGCTCGTTCCCTGGGTCTCTCCACTGTTCATTCCAGCAGAGTTGATGTACAGGTCTCTCCAGGCTGAGATTCAAGGCTGCAATGAGCAGGATGTGGATGGAGAGCAAGATTATCCCTCCCCTTTAAGAACTGGCCGGCGCCATTGTGTCTGTGTTCCATTGCTGACTGACATCACATGAGCTTCGCCAGCGCTTTGAGGTAGCACCTCGCTCCTCGGCCTTTACGCCTTAAGACAGGTGTGAAGCACCTGATTTAGCGCTCCAATCACCTCCAGGGGCGATAAAAGCCAAGTTTGCAGTCGGAGGCGATAATTAGCGCCAGGCACTAATCTTTGCGCCCGGCCGATAATTGCGCCCCAAATGGGGCGATTCTGAATTTCTCCCCCATGTAATCAAGGGGGGTTAATGGAGTTAAGATACAGATCAGCCATGTTCTTATTGAATGGTGGAATGGCTCGAGGGGTTGAATGGCTTACCCCATCCCTATGTTCCTAAGGATTGGAGGTAGAGGGCAGACATACTGGAGGATATGAGGACAGAGGAATCGACACCGTGAAGAGTTGGAGGTAGAGGGTGGAACACACATATGTCAGTCTCAAGCTGGTGAATTGTTTTTCATCCCCTCAGCCAAAGGTGACCCCTTGCCCCAGTTGGCAGATTAAATTTTCCAACCCTGATTTGTGCCACAATAACACAGAGCATTATTTAGCCATCACGTTGCAGGGGTCAACTCCAGTTAGATGCTGAAACACTGGATTAAGGGCAATTAAGATGTTCACTGCCAGTGAAGTGAAATTGAAAATCCTGAAGTATTTTCAGTCTATACTTACTGTATTTCCTCCTGCTCATTATCCAAATACTTCTACTTGTAATTTCCTGTTGCATTACTGTAAGTGATATTTCCCCAGACTCCACAGCTTACCCGCTCTCGGTTGTAATGAGACCCTTGCACAGTCTGCATTATCTTTTCCATGAGTGATTCATTAGCTGACTTTCCACACTCACAGGCTGAGGTTTCATTGTGAAAAACAGGAAATAACTGTATTTACCCTGGCTGCCTTTACCCTGCATATTCTTCACCGGATAAAGGCGCTGACAGGCAGAGAATTAAAGTCTCTTCAGATATGCGGCACTCCTTCATTCATTACCCTCACAATGCCAGAGGAGTCAGAAATGAATGTTACATCTGACAGTGGGGAGCGGAGGCTCCACAGAAGTCCATCCCTGGCTCCTAAGCCTGTGGATGCGGATCTCTGGAGTCCTCCTCTGAAAAAGAGAATGGTGGATGAGCATCACACTCTCCCACTGCCATTTTCAGTGTCAATACCCAAGAAGGATTCAGCACAATGGAATGTTACTTGAAGTGAGCATTGGTATATTTGCAACTAACCTCCCCCTGAAGAGGCCTCCAACCAGTCAATGCAGCCCTTAAGGCCTTTGAGGACCGTTTGCAGAGAGCAATTGAAACTGACTTTTGAGAGCTTCGAGGTGGAATCTTTCAGAGGCTGCAGGATCTGACTGATACCATCAGATCTTCCTTCCCACTGCTCAGTGGGCACTCAAATCCTGGATCCAGTTTAAGTGGCATGGCTAATGCCTGCCTTCATGATGCTCTCCTCTCTCCAGTTGGGACTTTTCTAGCCAGCCCCCTCAGATGCTTGCTCATTTCGGTTTGAGAATACATAATCAGGCTGTTTACAAACCCGCAGTGGCGACACAGCTTGCTGAAGAGTCGTCCCAGGCCTCAGATGCCCTGAGACAATGACTGTACTGGCCGCGCTAGACGTGCTCCTATCTAGCTATCCAGCAAGTTAAACACTCATTCATAATAATTCTTCGTGAAGCGGTTTGCTGTTTGAAGCTTTTACTTGAACGAATTTGTGAAACTGTAAACAAAGACAAAGTATGTTTTGTACATAAACTGAGTACTACACATTCGATATTACACAAGATACAAACATATTTACAACAGTAGAATAGACTAATTGTATAACTAACTAACATTTGAACTAACTTCTGTAACTATTAAATATTAACCTTTTACAAACATAGTATTATCAAAATATTACTCTGACAACATTGCTATTATGCTAAGAACTAAAGATACTCACAGATATTGTGTTTGGCCTAACATATGAACTCAGATTACACTGGATTGAAAATCCCTCATGGAATTCTCCATTACTTAAGTCAGGTTCTTCCTGGTAAAACTGCTTCCTGGGGTCAACAGGAAGAAAGGTAAGAAGGTCAAATGACCTCTCACAGGAAGAAAGGAACAAAGGTCAAATGACCTCACACAGGAAGAAAGGAACAGATGACCTTTCCAGCTTACAAACTGTTAACACAATAACCGCCACCAGAGGGTGCTATTGCATGTAAAAACATCCAGGATGTCACAATGTCCATCAGTCCAGAACAATGACCACTTCATTTGCAAGGCTCATGAAACTACAGCACAGCCAAGCACCACAGAAAGCCACCAGGGCTAGGTATGGAGGTCAAATGAGGCACCTGTTGTAAAGATATGTGTGCAAATAAAACCACTTTGTGATATGAAGTCCAGTGTTCCACGGTTTATCTGTTCTTCATTTGGATTTGGTGTTTGAAAGAATTTTCGGAGGTCAGTTTGCAAGGGACGCATAAGGGGTAGATTTCCCCCACCCCAAGTTACCGTTAAAAGTAAGTTCCAGGCTACAGAGAGGTACTAGGCTATGTCTGTGCATTTACAACAATAAAAAGGGATAGGACTAACAGAAGTAGAAAGAAAGAAAGAAAGGTGAGGAGAGATGTAATGGAAAGCAAAAGTAATTCCAAGCAACAGAAAACACTGGAAAAATTCAGCAGGCCAGGGCAGCATCCGTGGAGAGAGAAACAGAGTCAATGTTTCAGGTCGATGACCTTTCGAAAGGTCATCGACCTGAAACGTTAACTCTGTTTCTCTCTCCACGGATGTTGCCTGGCCTGCTGAGTTTTTCCAGCGTTTTTTGTTGTTATTTCGGATTTCCAGCATCCGCAGTATTTTGCTATCGTAATTCTAAGCAACACTTGTCTTCTATTCTGTGGAGTCATTATCCTTGAGGCTACTGCACCGATGGCTTGTGGGAAAAAAAGTTCTAAAGTAGGGTCCTGCAGGTAAGAGTTCTCATGTTGGGAGATAATTGGTGCAGGCCAATTGCCCTACAAACTATCACTTTAACCTGTGAGCTTATTTTTGTGAGGGCCATCACCGGGGTACGTGGACAGCATTAACTGGGCGGTTATTGAGTTTCTTATGAAGTGGCAGCATTGGATGGGGATCTGTAGCATTAAGAGCAGGGGTACATCTTTTATTCATGAGATAAGGTCACTCACTGACACACCAGCTGATGACATTTACTTTTAGTCGCATATCCTGGTTGCTCAGAGAATGGCACGTTGAATAGTTCCAAGCCACGCCTTAGTGCCACTCACTCACTTGCTGCTTTTGGCATATTGCTGTGCTGACAACCAAATCATTCTATTTTTGGTATGCCTATAGATTGCATCATTGCGATCCCAGACCAAGACTGGCAAATCTTTAAATCCAATCTACTAGAATTCATAGCAGCGGCACGATACCCTGGGTGTAATGTGGGAGGAACCTTGGCAGTGTGACCCCGTGTGCAGTCAGAATGTAAATGATTTTACACAGAGACCTGCTTATAAATTATTGCACTTACTGCTGAAGCTCAGGAAATGCACAGAAAGATTCTGGGGCCTTTCCAGGAATAATTACACGGCTCTCATTTGAAGAGTGGAGTGCATGAAGGAAGGAGGACAGCAAAGGGATTTCAATGTTTGTGTAATATTGTATACCCTGTAAGGGTGCATGATATTTGAATCTTAATTACTTCATTTATGAGCTGAAGATGTCTCCAGCTAGTTTGAAGAGATTTGCCCTTTCTCTACTGTCACAGCAGGTTTTGAAGAGATTGGTTTATAAATGTGAATCATGTGGTTACAGAGTTAAAATTTTATTTAAAAACTAAATGAAGTAATTGTTCCAAAGAGGAAGATGTGAATGGTGTTTACGTCTCATATTATTGTAGAAAATTAGCTGGTTTGCAGACAGAACACTTTATGAAATGTCTCGGTTCCCCTTCAGGACCAGTGAGATGTGCCCAGGAGTGATAGCACCAGCCTCAGAAGGGCTGACACAGCTGGGTCCTTATATTCCAAATATTGCAAATCCAGGATATCTGCAAATGGAATCTGCTTGGATCCATCACAGTTCAAATGGGTCCTGTGCTCAGGTGCGCTCAGTAATACATAGAGCACAAGTCCAATGGCTTCGGGGCAGCAGAGCTGACATAAAAAGACTTTGAGGTGAAATTCCTCCACATGTTGCTTTTGACCCACAAGCAAAGTAAGTGCGAGCATTGTAGGAATGGTTAATGTGTATTTCTGACCTGCGCTCCCATTAAGATGGGGAAATTCAAATACATTGAGAACACATTCAGATGATTAGCTGGATAATTCCTACATTACAGAACAATTAGGAATTTGCTGTTATATGCCTAGGGTTTAATGCATGCAGGCCAACTCTATGAAATCATGCTCCCAGCAAGGAACCTCATCTGCATATTGACAAATTGCGGCATACGCCCCACAATTTACTGAGCATTAAAGTTAATGGATGGAAAATTGTGGGTCATGCACCTGCATTTTCTCAATATACACTCCCAGCAGGTGAGGCTCCGCATTGGCAGTATGCATTTATGAGAGTAGCCCCCATGTATTAAACTTTGGGCATAAACAGCTTGGTTTAAGTTGTGTTCAAGACAGCCCCCCAAGCTCACCCACCAGCAGCCCACCCCATACAAACACTACTCCGCACCCCGCACCCCGCCCTCCTCGGGGTGGCCAACGGACCGCCGCCACCCCCCTCCCCACCCCACAACCCCCCGGATCAAAACTCCCCCCATGTCGGGGATCAGACCCCCTGGGGATTGGAACCTCCCCCTGGGGTCGGGGATCGGACCACCCCTTCCCGGGGATTGGACCCTCCCCGGGCTTGGAACACTCCCTTGGACCCCGCACCTACCTGTTTGTTGTGGCCAACTGGAAGCCAACCTGTCATTCAGACTGGTTTCCAGGTGGGGAATCTACCCCTGACGTCACACGCACGCTGTGGAGTTACCGGTCTACCAGGACCCCTGCCCCAGGTGGGTCGGAAACTTCAAAATTCCGGCAATAATTTCAAAATTGTGTTGTAATGAGCATTAGGGCTGCACCAGACTATGGTGTGATGGAATAAGCCATATTCCATGAAATACACCATAATAGGAACAGAATTCTGATTTTATTAATACATGGGTTCTGATATACTGGGTTTAAAAATCTAAAGCCTCAGCGACACAAGCTGTGTCAAAACAGGCTCCTGAGATGGGTGGTTTGATAACACAAGCTGTAAAAACCACACAAGCTTTGAAATGGGAAATGATTGTTAATGCTAATACAATGGCCCTATTGAAATAGTAGTTTGGTACTTCCAAAAGGTCTGGTGTTTGGGAGAAACACAATGGAATGACCCAAGTAAAGTGTTAAAAGCTAACACTCAGGGAAACAGAAACAGAATATTAAAAGAGGCATGTGCCTTTGAAAAGATGACATCAAGTAAAAGAAACACCTGCTGGCCAAATAGTTTCTATGTTAAACTTGGAAGACAGGAATCATAAGATGTATTATGCAATCAATTGAGATAGCTAGAAATGCATGAAACACCCTGGTTAAAGTGGTTTTAATTTACATATTGTAAATATGATACCTACAGAACACTTTGAAGATATGACTTCAATAGATGCACCAAGCAATCACATAGTTTTTGTATTGAACTTGGAACACCATGGAGTCACAACATCTGCTAATAAACAGTTAAGCCAATATTAAGAATTGAATGGAAAACCTTCGACAAGAATGACATCAAAGAGATACATAAGTTATAACCATTTTTTATGATAACTATTGAACACCTAAAGGTAGAGACAGAAGTCTAAGAGTTGGCAGCTGAAATGGCAGTAGAAATAGAAAGAAGTCAACACAAAGAATGAATAAAAATAATTAGCTTACATCAGCAGAAAACTTCAAATAATATACCATTCAAAAAAAGGTATAAAAATAAGAGCTTTTCAAATGGAAAGTCAGAGGTTGCTGGAGACGTGCAAGCGATTCTCGGCTTCAGAACCACTCTGTAAGCCTACAACTTTGAGTCTCGGGTAATCAAGGTGTTTGATTTTGGTGGATATTCTGGATTAAGAATAAGTAGAAGTGTGGAAATATAATGAAGTTAAGATTTGAGAATAAGGATCTCTGAGAATAAGATTGTGTAAGCTAATTGTATTTTGAATTGTTAATACGATAGCAAAATACTGCGGATGTTGGAAATCCAAAATAACAACAGAAAATGCTGGAAAAACTCAGCAGGTCAGGCAACATCCGTGGACAGAAATTTGAGTTGACGTTTCGGGTCGAACCCTTCTTCAAAACTGGAAAGAAAAGATAGATCGGAGGCAGGGCTGCGATCGGACAAAAGAATAAAAGAAACAAAAGAAGTGTGGTAAACCACTGTTTGTATTCCTGTTTGTCCTGTTTGTATCCCACTGTGTACATGCCTGGACATGCCTCGGCTGACTCCTCCCACAGGTCCTAGTATAAAGGTGACTGCTCCCCAGCCCTTTGTATCCTGGGCCTGTCGACCACTCGAGGCAGACCTCCATTCTGTTGTTAATAAAAGCCTTTGGTTACTCTTCTAACTCTCGGTCTTTTATGAGTAATTGATAGCGCATCAATTTTATTAACAACATTTTTATAATGGAGAAGATCCTCACACCAGCATGCCTGGACTTAGATCATCGGGAGGCGGACTCATCCACCAAGTTTACTCACTGGCTTAAGTGTTTCGAAAAATTCCTGACCGCCTCCGAAGCAATCAAATCGGACGAGGACAAACTGGATGTCCTGACCTCCAAAGTGAACCACCGAGTGTACTCGGTCATCCAAGACGCGACCTCGTACGCGGACGCTATCAAGCTCCTCAAGGACCAGTACACGCGCCCAGTGAACGAAGTGTACGCCAGGCACCTTCTGGGGAGTCGTAAACAACAACCTGGGGAATCGACCGTGGAATACCTTCAGGCACTGTCTGTGCTTGGCCGGGCCTGTGGTTGTAAGGATGTAAAGGCCGCCGTGTACACAGAGGAACTTATCCGGGACGCTTTTGTAGCGGGCCACAGATCCAATTACACCCGACAGCGACTGTTGGAGCAGAGTAACCTCGACCTCAACAAGGCCTCTGAACTCGCACTATCGTTGGATGCAGCCTACCAGGGCATGGATGCCTACTCCTCTGCACCGTGGACGCCGCGGGGAATGACAGCCTGGGACACGGTAGGACCGCCTCATAGCGCCGTGCCACCCCAGCCACACCCCAACAACGGCCCAACTACCGCAGCAGTGTCCCAAGGCCAGACAGCAGTGCCCCAAGGCCAGAAATGCTACTTCTGTGGCCAGGCAAAACACCCCAGAGCGCGCTGCCCGGCGAAAAACGCGATCTGCTCGGGCTGCGGGAAGAAGGGACACTACGCTAGCATCTGCAGGGCCAAAGCCACCCCGAACCCCAGCAGCGCCGCGTGTGGGCCATGCGGGCCGCCATCTTGGACCTCCCCGGCCATGTGCGAATCACCGGTACAGCAGCCATTTTGGACGCCTCCAGCCACATGGGGATCATGGACGCCGCCATCTTGGACGACAGCCGGGACGCAGCAGGCCCCCGACACCGCCTCATCTGATACCCGCAGCGACACACCGACCCCTACGCTGGCATCCGTTACACTGGACCAAGCGAGACCGCACCAACTGGCCAGTTCCACAATGGACATTAAGGTAAATGGTCACGATACAATCTGCCTTTTTGACTCTGGGAGCACGGAGAGCTTCATCCACCCCGACACGGTGCGGCGTTGCTCTCTCCCAGTCCTGCCTGCACAACAGCGGATTTCTATGGCCTCCGAGTCCCAGTCGGCGGACATCGGCGGCTACTGCGTGGTGACACTCGTAGTAGACGGGACCGTGTACGATCATTTTAAACTTCTGGTCCTGCCTGACCTCTGCGCTGCCGTCCTGCTGGGGTTAGATTTTCAGTGCCACCTTAAAAGTGTTACGATGGCGTACGGTGGACCCCTACCCCCACTCACAGTCCGCAGCCAGCAGCTTCCAAATTGCCCGCCGTGCACCAGGTGCAACCTCTCCACACTCAGAGTCACCCCCCCACCACTGTTTGCTAACCTCACCCCCGACTGTAAGCCCATCGCCACAAAGAGCAGGCGATACAGTGCCGGGGACAGGGTTTTCATTAAAACCGAAGTGGAGCGGCTCCTGAAAGAAGGGATTATTGAGGGCAGCACCAGCCCCTGGCGAGCCCAGGTTGTGGTCGTTAAGACCGGCGAGAAGCAGCGCCTGGTCATCGACTACAGCCAGACAATAAATCGCTACACCCTGCTGGACGCCTACCCACTCCCCCGTATAGCTGATATGGTCAACCAGATCGCGCAGTACCGCGTCTTCTCGACCATTGACCTGAAATCAGCGTACCACCAGCTCCCCATCCGCCCTGAGGACCGCCAGTACACTGCCTTTGAGGCAAACGGCCGCCTCTATCACTTCCTTAGGGTTCCCTTTGGCGTCACCAACGGGGTCTCCGTCTTCCAAAGGGAGATGGACCGGATGGTAGATCAAAATGCGTTGCAGGCCACTTTCCCATATCTGGACAATGTGACCATCTGCGGCCGTGACTTGCAGGACCATGACGCAAACCTCGAAAAATTCCTCCGCACCGCCCAACTCCTAAACCTGACATATAACAAGGAGAAGTGCATATTCCGCACAAACCGCCTCGCCATCCTTGGCTGTGTTGTGGAACACGGAGTCATCGGCCCCGACCCCGACTGGATGCGTCCCCTTATGGAACTTCCACTGCCCCACTGCCTCAAGGCCCTGAAGAGGTGCCTAGGGTTTTTCTCCTATTACGCCCAGTGGGTCCCCTACTATGCGGACAAGGCCCGTCCGCTGATCAAGTCCACCTCTTTTCCCTTGACGGCAGAGGCCCGCTTAGCCTTCCACCGTATCAAGGAGGACATTGCCAAAGCCACCATGCACGCAGTGGACGAATCCATCCCCTTCCAGGTGGAAAGCGACGCGTCCGACTTTGCCCTGGCCGCTACCCTCAATCAGGCGGGGAGACCCGTGGCCTTCTTTTCACGAACCCTCCAAGGCCCGGAGACCAGACACTCCGCTGTTGAGAAGGAGGCCCAGGCGATTGTGGAGGCTGTGCGTCATTGGAGGCACTACCTGGCTGGAAAACGATTTACCCTGCTCACTGACCAGCGTTCAGTTGCTTTTATGTTTAACAACAAGCAGAGGGGCAAAATCAAAAATGACAAGATCTTGAGGTGGAGAATCGAACTTTCCACCTACAACTACGAGATCTTGTACCGGCCCGGGAAGCTAAATGAACCCCCGGATGCGCTATCGCGTGGCACCTGCGCCAGCGCGCAGATCGATAGACTACGGGTCCTCCACAATGACCTCTGCCACCCGGGGGTCACCAGGTTCTTCCACCTCATCAAGGCCCGCAACCTGCCTTACTCTATTGAGGAGGTCAGGACCATGACCAGGAACTGCCAAGTCTGCGCTGAGTGCAAACCGCACTTTTATAGACCAGACAGGGCCCACCTGATAAAAGCCACTCGCCCCTTCGAGCGCCTGAGCGTTGATTTTAAAGGGCCTCTCCCCTCCTCCGACCGCAATGTGTACTTCCTCAATATTATTGATGAGTACTCCCGTTTCCCGTTCGCCTTCCCCTGCCCGGACATGACCAGTGCCACGGTCATTAAATGTCTGAACAACCTCTTCACCCTGTTCGGCTTCCCCAGCTATATCCATAGCGACCGGGGCTCATCGTTTATGAGCGACGAACTCCGTCAGTACCTGCTAACTAGGGGTATTGCCACAAGCAGGACCACCAGTTACAACCCCCGGGGGAACGGACAGGTGGAAAGAGAAAATGCGACAGTTTGGAAGGCCGTCCTGCTAGCCTTAAAGTCTAGGGGCCTTCCAACCTCCCGCTGGCAGGATGTGCTCCCCGATGCGCTCCACTCTATTCGGTCACTGCTCTGCACTGCCACTAACGCCACCCCTCATGAGAAAATGTTTGTCTTCCCAAGGAAGTCCACATCGGGGACATCGCTACCGCCATGGCTGACGTCCCCAGGGCCGGTCCTACTGAGAAGACACGTGAGGACCCATAAAACGGACCCCCTGGTCGAGAGGGTCGACCTCCTCCACGCCAACCCCCAGTATGCTTACATCGCATACCCGGACGGGCGGGAGGACACAGTCTCCATAAGAGACCTTGCACCCTCGGGGACCACAGTAACCCACTACCCACTACCACCCCCCCCACGATCCGATATCCAGCCCCAGCAGACGGCAGGCCTGGGCCCCGCGACCCGCTCGACATCTACGAGGACGACACGTCTGTGCCACAGCCTACGCTGGACTCGACGCTGGAAGCTTCACTACCCCTGCCGTCGCCACGCCGATCACAGCGGCAGACAAGACCTCCGGAGAGACTCCAATACACTAACTTTTAATACACTTCACCCCGCCGGACTCAATTTTAAACAAGGGGTGAATGTGGTAAACCACTGTTTGTATTCCTGTTTGTCCTGTTTGTATTCCACTGTGTACATGCCTGGACATGCCTCGGCTGACTCCTCCCACAGGTCCTAGTATAAAGGTGACTGCTCCCCAGCCCTTTGTATCCTGGGCCTGTCGACCACTCGAGGCAGACCTCCATTCTGTTGTTAATAAAAGCCTTTGGTTACTCTTCTAACTCTCGGTCTTTTATGAGTAATTGATAGCGCATCAAGTAAAAAAGAGACAATAAAAGGTGTTAGAAGCTAGACAAGATGGTAATAGGCTGAGATTGGGTGTAAAGTGTACTGGCAGGGCAAGGGATAGCTGCCAGGTGTGAGAGCGAAACAAAAGGTAAGGGGGGGGGGAAAGGAGTGGAAAAATTACAAGAAAAAATGAAATAGGGGCCGAGGTTATGATCTGAAATTGTTGAACTCGATATTGAGTCCGGAAGGCTGCAGAGTGCCTAATCGGAAGATGAGCACCTCATCTTCCGATTAGGCACTCCGCAGCCTTCCGGACTCAATATCGAGTTCAACAATTTCAGATCATAACCTCGGCCCCTATTTCATTTTTTCTTGTAATTTTTCCACTCCTTTCCCCCCCCCCCATACCTTTTGTTTCACTCTCACACCTGGCAGCCACCCCTTGCCCTGCCAGTACACTTTACACCCAATCTCAGCCTATTACCATCTTGTCTAGCTTCTAACACCTTTTATTGTCTCTTTTTTACTTCTTTTGTTTCTTTTATTCTTTTGTCCGATCGCAGCCCTGCCTCCGATCTATTTTTTCTTTCCAGTTTTGAAGGAGGGTTCGACCCGAAACGTCAACTCAAATTTCTGTCCACGGATGTTGCCTGACCTGCTGAGTTTTTCCAGCATTTTCTGTTGTTATTTTGAATTGTTAATGTTGCGACTGACTCAACAGCTGTTAAATGAATGTCGGCTCTTAAATAAATCTATATATATTTAGAATTGCCTCACAGAGTATTCCTGTATCAACCTCGTGAACTCAATTTCTGTACACTCTTTTGTAAGGAGTTGCAGAATTCTGGTGGGTATTCTGGACCCTTATAATATCCGGAAGGTTACAGTCTAGTTAAGCTTATTAAAAGTGCTATCCGGAGGACAGTAACATCTTCAGTCATTCCTTTCCTTTAGGGAGAGATAGCCTGAACCTTTAGACCCATTTAAGCGTCTTATGGAATTCGGCTATCTCTAACTTTAGTTGAAGGTGAACGTCTGGGGAATATGCCTGATCTGGGGTAGCCCGAAAAGGGCTAGGACTTGTAATTACCCCTTCACTGGCACGCTCAACCCTGAGTGAGAAATAAGGAGTGCTGGCCTTAACTCCCATACAAATCAGGCAGATCCATCAAAGGATTGAAGAAGTGCCAGTTAGTAGGTAGGCAGTGGCAGCTACTGCAGACTATAGCAAAAGAAAATAGAGTATTAGGGTGTATTGCTAAGGCAATCTAATACAAAACAAAATGCACTGTACTGTCCTTGTATAAGACGTTGGTTAGGCATTATCTGGAACAGTGAGATAGATTTTCATCTTCAATGCAGGCATGAAATCCTGCGAATGGATCACTCGCCCTTTATAGAAACTGCTTGATTTTCATTCCATTGGAGGAGGTATATTTTTTCAGATTTGGCCCAGCCAGTACTCATGGAAGATAGAAGTCCATCTCCTCTGCTCCAGAAGACTCCAGCAAAGACTGGGAACTGAGCAACTGTTTTTGCAACACCTCAGACCAATGAAATCTTTTTTCCTTCTACCTCGATCCATTGATACTGGCATTCATGCTTGCATTACACAGGTGTGAGTCAAGTTGTGCAGTACTGATGGACATGAAAGTATTTTTGATGGATGATGTTGGCCTTTCATTATCGCAGCATCCATAGATTTGCTAGTTGGCGGGCAGGAGCTTCTGACGCCCATGCCCACTTCCAACAGAACTTGTAGCATGACATTAAAGGAGCGGGACTTTGGCCTTTCCAGATTCCATCCCCCAATTTCCACACCCCTTATATTGCACAATTTCTGCACTATTTTGTGGCATGATTTTTAGGCTCCTGTATTTTAAGAACTTCTGTTGCTATGTTAACTTGTCCCAATAATTACTAAACTTCTCTCTGCACTGAACTGAATTATTTTGACTTCTAACTTCTTCTCTTGCACCAATTTCTTTCTGTTTCTCAAGTGCTTTGATTGTCTTCATGAGTCTCTTTTTCAGTCTTCCTTGTCTCATTTGCTTTTCTAGTCTACCCTAGTCTTGTTTTTTTCTTCTTCCTGTTTCTATGGAGATATGAGATTAAGCTGCTTCTCCTGCACCTGAGCAGCAAAGGAAACCTCAGGCACTCTCACCTGTCAAACATTTTTTTTTACCAAGATTGGAACACTTTTCCTTTTAACCCGTCTAGGCTCATCTATAAAAACACTACAGCCTTGGTATGTCGTAAGAGCCAATTTAACTATCCCTGCCCAGCAGGAACGGTGCGGGCGTGGGTTTAAGATGGCAGTGAAAGGGGTCGCGCCACATTGCCACCCCTCATCATTTTAACTTGCCTGACTTTAGGCTTGAGTAGGCCACACACCTCAGTTGCGCAGGAGCTTAATTTAAATGGTAAAGTCGAGCCCCGATGACATAATCGCGGCAAGCAAGCCATTTTAACTGCAGGCCATCTAAGGGCTGCACAGTCTCAGGCCTGCCAACTAAACCTGGCAGCAGCAAGGATCCTGGTCACAGGAGGCCCAGGTAAGTGCTTTTGTTTATCTTTTAAATGTTCCTTGTGGGCCAGAAGTGCTCCTCCTGCCACCACAAGGATAACTTGGACTTGCCCCGTGCCAGCATTCTCCCCTCCCCGATTGCAGAGTTCCCCGATACTCCCAATTACCCAATATTTATTTACCTTGCCAGGGATTGTATTCATGGGTACCTGGCAGCGCCCTCCCCATCAATTTTTGAATCTCACCTGTAGGTGGTGAAGTCATTCCTGCTGGTGTCTGGTGGGAGTCAGTCTTGGAATATGTTAATATGTCACAGGAGTTAAAATATCCCAGGTCTCACGCTCCCGGGGCCGGATGGTCCATCGCCCACTTTAGCCCTTGCATGTACGGTACCTGCCCAGAGTAAAAATCAGCCCTATTGTGGTACATTTTGGCTCCAATTTTCTTGATTCTGCTAACTCTTAACTTTTCAATTGTGACTCCAGGCTCCATTAAAATTAACAATCATCTTGGGGTGGGGGAATCTCTTTATTACCTCACCATTTCTTTGTGTTGTTAAAGAAAGACTTGCATTGTTAAGAAGATACTTATTAATGAAATGATATGTGAAGGACGATTTTCCAAGGCTCTGCTGGCAGCACATATCTGCTGGCTGGGAGTCTGGCTTCCAAATTGGGCACATCCATACTTTGAAATGAAGCAAAAGTGGGCTGCACTATTCATCAAGCTCCAGATTTAAATACTTCAATGCTCTCCCAGTTGGCTACCCATCCTCCGCCCTTCATAACAACAACAACAACTTGCATTTATATAGCACCTTTAATGTAGCAAAATGTCCCAAGGTGCTTCACTGGAGCATTATCAAACAAAATTTGACACTGAGCCACACAAGGAGATATTAGGACAGATGACCAAAAGCTTGGTCAAAGAGGTAAATTTTAAGGAGTGTCTTACAGAAGGAGATAGGTCTAGAGAGGTGGAGAGTTTTAGGGAGGGAATTCCAGAGCTTAGGGCCTAGGCAGTGAAGGCATGGCCACCAATGATGGAGCGATTAAAATCATAACTTCAGCGCATCAAAACTCTGCTTCCTGTATCATATCCTGCACTAAATCCCACTCACCTTCCTTGTCCTTGCTGTCCTACAATGGTTCCCAGTCTCCCAGCACCTCAAATTTACAATTCTCATCCTCATGTTTAAATACCTTCTTGGCTTCACCCCTCCATATTTCTGTAACCTTCTCCACCCCGACATCCTCCCTACACCCAAACTCTTTGTTCCTCTTACTCATGTGCATACTGTTGAATCCGTGAATGTTGATGTATGGTGTTCTTCAATAAATCGAAAGAGACTGCAGAGGAACAATTAACAGGTGTTTACTGGATGCAGGTTACTCTAAAACTAAAGTACAGATCCCTACTCAGGGTTTATATACAGGTGTGGTCACTGCCGGTACTACAGTATACAGGAGCTGTAAAAAGTAGTTCTCCCCTTAAAGGTACATACACCACAATTCCTCCCCTTTTAGATTAACAGTACCATAACATTCATTTAACAATTAACACTTTTAACATGCAACATTAACGGCAAATAGTCCATTTATAAATTCAGTCTTTGGGGCGGCTTCCTGATCCTTTCTGGATAGTGCCTTTCCTGAGTGTCTTGCTCTTGGTGCGGAGGCGATTCTGGCCCCCTGTCGTCGGTTGGTTCATCACCTTCCGATGCTACTGTTTCTGGGGTAGATGCTACTGGTATGTTGGGTTCATCACCAGGTACACGAGACCTGGGGTTGACTCTTTCCTGTGACTCTAGGATCTGGTCGCCATGGCGTCTCACAATGTTCTCCCCAACATCCACGGTGTACATTAGTGGCCCCTGCCGTGTGCATATCATTCCTGGTTGCCATTTCTCTGTTCGGTAGTCGTGAGCCAAGGCTGGTTGCCCTACATTGAAGCTCCTTGTCGGCTTCTCATTGATGTGCTGGAATTGCTTATTCTCAACATCTCTTCGTACATTTGGTTTGAGCAAATCCAGACGAGATCTCAACCTTCGGTTAAAGAACATCATGGCCGGGGTCTGGTTGGTGACTGTATGTGTCGCATTTCTGTAGGCTAACAGGAAATTGTCCACATTATGCTGCAGTGGAATGTCGTCATCGCACATGGCCCTTACTGCTTTTTGAAAGGTTTGTATGAACCTCTCAGCCAATCCATTGGTGGCTGGATGATATGGAGCGGAGGTGTAATGCCTTACACCATTCCTTTTCATAAATCTTCAAAACTCTTCGGACACAAACTGTGGTCCGTTATCAAAGCAAATCTGCTCTGGCAAGCCGTTCCTGGCAAAGATGGTCCGTAGGACTGCAATAGTTTTCTCCGTGGTGGTGGAGGACATTTTGATCACCTCAGGCCATTTCGAGTGTGCATCCACAGCTATTAAAAACATTGAGTCCATGAATGGACCAGCAAAATCAATATGCACCCGTTGCCATGGAGATGAGGGCCACTCCCATGGGTGTAGAGGGGCATGTGGTGGCGCATTTTGGACCTTCTGGCATCCTGAGCAGCTCTTTGTCAGGTCCTCGATATGCTGATCGATCCCCGGCCACCACATATAAGCCCTAGCAAGGCTTTTCATTTTCACCCCTCCCAGATGGCCTTCGTGAAGCTCATTGAGCACTCTCTCCCTTAACTTGGGTGGAATTACCACTCGGGATCCACACATCAAGGTCCCCTGGCATACTGACTGCTGTTCTCTTCTGGATGAGAATGCTGGCAACAGTGAGTCGCCATGTGCTGGCCACCCCTTCACCGTCAAATCATATACCCGAGACAGTGTCGGGTCATTTCGGGTCTCCTTCTCTATACCAGCATTAGTTACTGGCAAGCATTCAATTATAGTCGAATAAAATATTTCGACAGGGTCCACTGCTGGTGCTTCCTCCGCAGTAGGCAGTGGCAGGCGTGATAGCCCGTCAGCGTTTCCATGCTGTTTCGTACCCTTATACTCGATTTCATATTGGTTCGCCCCTAGAAAAAGGGACCATCTTTGTAGCCGTTGCGCAGTCATCACCGGAACGCCCTTCTTTGGGTTAAAGATGGAGACAAGTGGTTGGTGGTCAGTCAGCAAGGTGAACTTCTGCCCGTGCAGATAGTGGTTGAACTTTTTCACTCCCCACACTAGGCTGAGGGCCTCCCTGTCAAACTGGGCGTAGTTACGCTCGGCTGAGGTTAGTGACCGAGACGCAAAGGCTACTGGCCTCTCCGAGCCGTCCGGGAATTTGTGCGACAGCACCGCTCCAATGCCATAGTGTGATGCATCACATGCCAGCCGAATTGGTAGTGCTGGGTTGAAATGAGCCAACACCTCTTTTGGTGTGATCAATTCTTTGCACTTCTCGAAAGCTCGTTTACATTCGTCATTCCACTTCCCCGTTTGCTGTAGGGTGTTCAGTGGGTGTAGAACTGTAGACAAATTCGGCAAGAACTTATGGTAGTCGTTCACCAACCCGAGGAACGACCTCAGTTGTGACACATTTTCCGGTGCTGGAGCCTTGACTACTGCCTCAATCTTTTCAGGGGACTTATGTAGCCCAGCCCCTCTTCATCAATAACCTGGCCACAATACGAGATCTGCTTCTGGAAAAACTCGCATTTGTGGCGATTAGCTCGGAGCCCATAATCCTTCAATCTAGTGAGCACCTGCTCCAGGTTGGCGAGGTGATCACTCTCATTTTCGCCCGTGACCAGGATGTCGTCCAATTAACACTGGGTCCCTGGAATCCCTTGCAGGACTTGATCTATTGCCCATTGCCAAATAGCCGGAGCTGATGCTACCCCGAACACCAGCCGGTTGTATTGGTAGAGCCCTTTATGAGTGTTGATCATGAAGTACTGTTTCGAGGCTTCTTCTACCTCCATTTGCAGGTACGCCTGGGCCAGATCAATCTTAGTGAAGCGTTTCCCTCCAGATAGCGAGGCGAAAATATCTTCAATCCGCGGAAGCGGATATTGTACAGTGAGAAGGATTGGGTTCACTGTCACCTTAAAGTCCCCACAGATGCGAACCTTCTTTGGTTCCCCAGGCGTATTACTCAATGACCTCTTCATTACAGGAATGATGGGTGTAGCCCAGTCGCTCCAGTCCACTTTGGATAGCACTCCTGAACGTTCCAAACCTTCCAGCTCTGCTTCGACGGCTGGGCGGATCGCATAAGTTACCGGTCTGGCCTTAAAAAACTTTGGGCTTGCATTTTCTTCTATTTTGATCATTGCTGTTATGCCTTTTAGTGTTCCGAGTCCCTCCTGGAACACTTCTTGTGCGTCAGTTAGCATTTTTGACAGTCGTCCCGGTGTGATGTTGTCATCCTTTTTGGCATCTACAGTCAGTGCTTGTATGGAATGCCAATCTAGCTGTATCTTCCGGATCCATTCACGCCCTAGTAGTAGCGGTCCTCCATCTGGCAATACCTATATGTCCATTTTTGGTGTTTCCTTGCCGTTGTATATCACGTTCACCCTTATTTTTCCTTTGGGGTAGACTTTTTGCCCCGTGTACATCTTCAAGACAATCTCTGTATCTCTCAAGGGTATATGTGAGAACAGCCGCTTGTAGTCCCTTCGGTTTATGACTGTTAGGGCTGATCCTGTGTCCAATTCCATTTTCACTTGGACTCCATCTATCTTGAGCGTGACCCAGATAGTTTGGTGATCCTCCATTTTGATTACATGATGTAGTTTCAGACAACCCAGCTCCTTGCTTCCGGAGTCTGTATCACTTTTCTGTTCGTCTGAACTACTCTCTGTCACCTTATGTACCTTTTTGTACTTCTCCTGTGGAGATTTCTTGCTGCTGGTTTTCTTGCCCGACCTGCAGACACTTGCTCTGTGTCCTACTTTTCCACACTGTCTGCACACTTGGTCCTTGAACCAACAGTCCTTGTGGTCGTGTGTTGTTTTCCCGCAGCGATAACACTTCACTGCTCCATATGACATTTCATTTGTGCCATATTCTTGCGATCTCCGTTGTATCTCTGCAGCGCCCCGTGTGGCTGCTTCGTGTGATACTGCCATGCTGAAAGCCTTGTCCAGCGTAAGATCCTTTTCTGATAGAAGCCGTTTCTGGGTTCCTTCACTTTGAAGACCACACACAAACTTGTCCCTTAAAGTATCTGCTAGTCCCGTTCCAAACTGGCAGTGTTTCGATAGTTTGCGCAGTTCTGTTAAATACTCAGCATTACTTTCGTCTTTATGCTGGTTCCTTTTGTGAAACTTAAATCTTTCGGCTATCAGCAGCGGTGTGGGGTTTAAGTGGTCCTGTAGGATTGCCACTATGCTTTCAAAATCCTTTTCCACTGGCTTCTCTGGGGTTATTAGGTTTCGCAGTAAGCCGTACATTTTTGCACCCATGGAATTCAACAATATCAGTGCTTTCCTGGCATCTGGCACTTTATTCACCTTGTAGTACACTTCTACACGTTCTATATATGTTGCCCAATCTTCGACTTCATTGTCGAACGCTGTGACACTGCCACTCTTCTGCATCCTTGGGTGTGGTTAGACGGGCTAAAAATGGCATCTCCCGCGCTCTCCCTTCTTCTCCGCTGGCTCAAAATGGCGTCTCCCGCGCTTCTTTCTTCCCCCGCGGACGCTGCTCAGCCCTTGAAACCCCGGCCGTGCTCTGTGCGTTTTCCCTTCTCTCGTTGACGCCGCTCGGTCTTCAACCCCGGCTGCGCCCTGTGCGCTTCACCCTCTCTCTTACCCCGTCGACGCTGCTCGGCCTTTTTGTGTGCCGTCGGTCGGCTCCAGCCGCTGCCGTCCGGGAAGGGTCTGCGCCGTACCTGCTGCCAGCCCGCTGTGCTGGATCGTCTCGACTGGGGAACCAAGCCCAGCTCTCCACAGCCTCCTCTGCGATGTTCAAGTCCTCTCCGGATGGTCGACGCCCGCATTCGTGGAATCGGCCTTCTTCTACAGAATTGCAGGTAGGTTCGAATCAACTCGTCGCCACTGTTGAATCCGTGAATGTTGATGTATGGTGTTCTTCAATAAATCGACAGAGACTGCAGAGGAACAATTAACAGGTGTTTACTAGATGCAGGTTACTCTAAAACTAAAGTACAGATCCCTACTCAGGGTTTATATACAGGTGTGGTCACTGCCGGTACTACAGTATACAGGAGCTGTAAAAAGTAGTTCTCCCCTTAAAGGTACATACACTACACATACCTCCCTCCCTTTTCTTCTCCATTGGAGGCCAGGCCTTCAGCTGCGTCAGCCCCATGCTATGCAATTCCTTCTCCAAGCTCCTCCACCTCGCCACTTCCCTCTCCTCCTTTAAGACCCTCCATAAACCCCACCGCTTTGACCAAGCTTTTGGTTCCCCCCATCCCCTACATCTCCTTTGGCTTGGCATCCATTTTTTTCATCACACCTTTGTGAAGTACCTAGGGATGTTTTTCGATGTTAGCGGCTCTATATAAATGCAACTTGCTGTTTAAGAACTGTTTGAATGGGTGTCACACTGCACTTGGAGCTTTATTGCTAATTTCCCATTGATGGAGCTGCTTGACAGTTTGAACGTGGCGCAATAGTGTATGGATGGCCTGGCCTGCAGAGATAGGCCCTTTAAAGGTGTCAGTATTGACTGTTTTGTTTCAAAGGTAGATGTTGTGTGCTGTTTTTTGAATTGGTGTATTCATTTTTGTTGCTGGTTAGGTGTGATGTTTTGCAGTGCAAGATTTTTATTTCCAAATGAGTGTATCTTGCTGCCAGCTGGTATCGAATGGCTGCTATTTCATTTGCAGCAATCAGAATGGCCAGGTGGAAATTCCTTTGTGAGTTTCAACATTGCTCCTAAATTTAAAGGAGGGGACAGAAAGGCAGCTGTAATTATAGCTCATAAGTTATGTACACACCTGTCCAACCCCAAGACCTGCATTTTCTGAGCCAGATGGCCCTTCCTGGGTATGTCATTGGTATCTCCACAAAGGGACTGCCACATAGCTATACATCTTTTGGAAACTGACTGCAGTTAACACATACCACAGGGACAGCACTTCCCATGGGCATGCATTAAACGTTTATGCCACCATGGTGACATATGCCAAATCATTCGGCATGCATTAAGCAAAAAAAAAACAGAGCCCTTGGTTGCAACGGGCAACTTGTTTATTACTTTCCTTGTGGAAAGGAGGTGTTAGCTTCACAAGCACAAAACATTTCCCACATGCCAAGGTTCCCAAGAATACAGAGTGTAATAGATGGCACCCAAGCACTGTACAAATGCTTGAATCTGGCTGCCACTTCTTGACCATCAAGGTGCATTGCTGTCCTCTGGGGAGGAGTTCCTGAAGTATCAAACAGTGCAACCCTTCTTGCAACCTCATCCACTTTGCTGGCCATCAAACACGGGATCAGATGTTGTACCACTCCATCAGCTTCTCAGAGAGTCTATTTCATTCCTCCACATTGAGTTTTTTAAATTTCATTTTTGCCTGACATTTCCTCCACCCCCAGCCTTCTAAAGAGCTGACAAATACTTAAAATTAGCTTTGAAGCTTTATAAAGATTGACACAATATTTGACCCCATGTGTAGCCACTTGCCTTGCAGTGTGCATATCCCTTTAAATTTGAGCTGTTGGCCAGATTTGTAAGCTCATATTTGACTTACTTCCAGCACAAGTTCAAAGCTTTGCTGGAAATATCTGTTAATTATTCAAGTCAGCTGACCGCAACACTCCACCCCCCCAAAAAAAAACTGGGCACACTCACCTCACGGCTCAGCGGGTTACCTTGACCAGTCTTTCCTAGTATATTACTGGTCTCATAAAATCAGGACTGGTAAGTCTTATTATTGCAATTGTCCCCAAGCTTGAGTGCTCAATGGCTCATTAGTATGAACAGGGAAACTATAATACTAACATCTCAGTTTATGAATATCTCTGTATCGTCGTTAAGGTACTTTAAATCAGAAGTTCATTGGTTACATCGGGATCTTATTGAAGTATAGAAATTTCAGCACAGTGGATGGCCATTCAGCCTATCATGCCACATTGGAGCTATCTACTATAATCCCAATTCCCTGCTCTTTCATTGTGCTCCTGAAAATTTTTCCTCTTCAATGGTTTATTAAGTCCCTCTTAAATGTTGTGATTGATTCGCTTCCAAGATCCACTTGTGGTAATGCATCCCACATTCTAATAGTCCTTTCCATGGGAAAATGCCTCTTGACTTCCCTCTTTGTGCTTCTATTATTGATCTCAAACTTATGCCCCCTTATTACTAATTTACCAACCAGGATATAAATATGAGGAGAAACTTGAAAAACTGGGATTATATTAATTACAGTAGAGAAATTTAAGGGAGAACTAACAGACATTTTGGTAAATTAGTAATAAGGGAACATAAGTTTGGGATCAATAATAACAGAAAAATGTTGCAGCTCATTTTGATACAAAAATTGTTGTCAAGTCATGGTAGTTGTTGGGCTGATGCTTGCGCATGGAGCCAAGCCATTCAGTTCTGATCCAAACATCTTTGGGATTTGTTCAAATATATTTTTGATTGGCAGCTCCTTTTGAATTTAACAGACATTTGTTAATGACCATCTGAAAAGCAGAGATAAGAAAAGACCGACTGGTCCATTTTGCCTGTCCCATCCAGACACGATGCGATCTATGTGGGACTAAATGGGACTAAAAGCCAACAAATCCCCTGGACCTGAGGCCTGCATCCTAGGGTTCTAAAAGAGGTGGCTGCAGAGATAGTGGATGCATTGGTTGTGATCTTCCAGAATTCCCTGGATTCTAGAACGGTCCCAGTGGATTGGAAGGTAGCAAATGTAACACCGGTATTCAAGAAAGGTGAGAGAGAGAAAACAGGCAACTACAGGCCAGTTAGTCTGACATTAGTCATCAGGAAAATTCTGGAATCCATTATTTAGGAAGTGGTAACAGGGCACTTAGAAAATCATAATATGATTAGGCAGAGTCAACATAGTTTTATGAAAGGAAAATCATGTTTAACAAATTTATTAGAGTTTTTTGAGGATGTAACTAGCAGGGTAGATAAAGGAGAACCAGTGGATGTAATACATTTGGATACCCAAAAAGGCATTCGATAAGGTGCCACATAAAAGGTTGCTACGCAAGGTAAAGGCTCATGGGGTTGGGGGTAATATATTAGCATGGATAGAGGATTGGTTAACAGACAGAATACAGAGAGTAGGGATAAAAGGATCATTTTCCAGTTGGCAGGCTGTAACTAGTGGGGTGCCGCAAGGACCAGTGTTTGGGCCTCAGCTATTTACAATCTATATTAATGACTGAGATGAAGGGACCAAGTGCAATGTATCCAAATTTGCTGACAATACAAAGCTAGGTGGAAAAGTAAGCTGTGAGGAGGATGCAAAGAGCCTGCAAAAGGATATATGCAGGTTAAGTGAGTGGGCAATAAGGTGGCAGATGGAGTATAATGTGAGGAAATGTGAAGTTATTCACATTGGTAGGAAGAATAGAAAAACAGAATATTTTTAAATGGTGAGAAACTATTAAATGTTGGTGTTCAGAGAGATTTAGGTGCCCTTGTACAGGAAACACAGAAAGTTAGCAAGCAATTAGGAAGGTAAATGGTATGTTAGCCTTTATTGCAAACGGGTTGGAGTACAAGAGTAAGGAAGTTTTACTACAGGGCTTTGGTGAGACCACACCTGGAGTACGGTGCACAGTGTTTGTCTCCTTATCTGAGAAAGGACATTTATGCCTTAGAGGCAGTGTAATGAAGGTTCACTCGATTGATCCCTGGGATGAGAGGGTTGTTCTATGAGATTGAGTAGATTGGGCCTCTCTGGAGTTTAGAAGAATGAGAGGTGATCTCATTGAAACATATAAGATTCTGAGGGAGATTGACAAGGTAGATGCTGAGAAGTTGTTTTGAAAGGATTATTACTAGTCCTAGCCCCTTTCAGGCTACCCCGGATCAGGCGTATTCCCCAGACGTTCACTCTCAGCTAAAGTTAGAGGTAGCCGAATCCTAAAGACACTTAATTGGGTCTAAAGGTCCGGACTATCTCTCCCTAAAGGAAAGGAACAACCTGAAGATGTTACCATCCTCCAGATAGCACTTTTAATAAGTTTAGCTAGACTGTATCCTTCCGGATATTATGAGGGTCTGGAAAACTCCCCCAGAATTCTGCAACTCCTCACCAAGGAGCATACAGAGATTGAGTTCGTGAGTTTGCTACAGAAGTACTATGTGAGACAATTCTAAAAAAATATAGATTTATTAAAGAACCGATGTGTAATAACAGCTGGTGATTCAATCGCAGCATTAACAGTTCCAAATACAGAAAACTTACAATCTTATTATCAGAGATCCTTATTCTCAAATCTTAACTGAGTTACATTTTTACATTTTTTAGTCTTAGTCCAGGATATCCACCAAAATCAAATACAAGTACCCTTTTGATTCCTGAGATACAAAGAGTTGAAGACTTGCAGAGCTTGCCTCTGAAGCCTGAGAATCGCTTTGCCCCTTCAATCGAATCTATCTTCCCATTTGAAAGTCCAATTTTTATACTCTTTCTCAGTGGTATATCCTTTGAAGTTTTCTGCTGATGTAAGCTAATTATCTCTCGTCATTTTTCTGTTGACTTCTTCTATTCTTACAGTCAGTTCAGCTGTAGCAAGCAGACTTGTGTCTCTACCTTTAGGTGTTCAAAACTTATCATAAAAACAATGTGGAGCAGATGTATCTATTTGATGTCATTCTTACGAAGGTATTCTGTGCAATTCTTTTTACAACGTGTAAATTAAAAACACCTCAACTAGGGTGCAATTCTTAATCACCTCAGCTGGCTGTACCACAGACTCATGTCTCCTGTGTTCTAAGTTTAACATAAAAACGATTTGACGGCAGGTTTCTTTTACTTGATGTCATTTTTACAAAGGCACATGTTTCTTTAATTTATGTGATTTCTTTCCGAAGTGTTGGTTTATAACACTTAAACGGGTATGGTATTGTGTTCTTTCGAAGGCTTCAGACTTTTAGGAACCTCCAACCTTCTACTTCAATAAGGCTATTGTCTCAGTGTCAACAACTTATTTTAGCTCAATATCCTGTATGCTGTTTACAGCTTAGGATTGTTAAGGCTTCCAGACTTCCAGACCCAGTATGTTATGTTTTAATAAGGCTTTTTCTTTCATAGGATGGTGTATTTTTCTGAATATGGCTATTCCTTCACAGTTTCTCCTGGCTGGAGAGTCTAGAACTAAGGGGCATTGTCTCAGGATAAGGGGTCGGATATTTAAGACTGAGATGAAGAGGAATTTCTTCACTCAGAGGGTGTGTATCTTTGGAATTCTCTACCCCAAAGGGCTGTGGATGCTGAGTCATTGAGTATATTCAAGGCTGAGATAGATAGATTTTTGGACTCTAGGGGAATCAAGGGGTATGGGATCGGGTGGGAATGTGGAATTGAGGTCGAAGATCAGCCATGATCTTATTGAATGGCGGAGCTGAGTCGAAGTGCTATATGGCCTACTCCTGCTCCTAATTCTTATGTTCTTATGTGCACCATCAACCTACCAACATTCCCAATTACGCTATCTCTTGGGAGAGACAAAAAAGAGGAAATAGCCTTAGGAACAAACTCTGGGAAATTCCTTTCTAAACCTCAAATGCAATCAAGCAAGCTTCAGTAGACTGCCTTAACTGATAACACTAATCACTTCTAGCCTCGCCTACCTTCTATAACTCGAGAGCCAGGATTCTCCTCTGTGATCTCACCCAAAGTCAATCCATTCACAGAGGAGAGTGAAGGAGAATGCAGACCACCGCCTCACCGCACAATCTGTATTTCCCGCACCATTGGGACTACCGCTGTTCGCACCTTCCTCACCCACTGCAGATAAATGTAGCCTGGGTCCCTGGTGGGTTTCCCTCCTGACTGCCCGTGTTACTGCCACTTCCTGGGGCTGCCATGGGGAAGGTAGCCCCAAGTTGTAATGGCCCTGAAAACCTCCCAGGTAATATATTGCAGATGGCTGATTGTCCTTACATGTCTTCATGGACCAGGATGCACACTTCCGTCACAGCCTCCTTGTGCTTCCTCATGTACTGTTCCTCCATTATACCTAGGTTGCTGGCTCTGTGATGTTAACCAATATCGAGCAGAAAATGTTGGGAAAAGGGAATGGTGAGGCCTGCTGCACCAACCAGGATTTCCTTCCCTCAATCCTCCCATGACCGCTGCTTGTAGTGGCCTCCTTTCCCTCGATTCTGTCCCGAGTGATAAATATTAAAGGCTCCAGTCTCCATCAAGGCCTTCAGTAGGTCTTTGTTTTTGCCCCTTTGGGGACCCTCACTGGATATTCTGGTGCTACAGCACAAGATGGCGGGAATTCTGCTGGGAGCCTGTATACCTAATGAGCCCCGACCCAGGAAGATGGCTTGGGGCTGGGGTGGATACGGGAGGTGGGTAGAGGTACAGCCCCTCGAGAACTCTACCCCGAAGAGTAGAATTCTTCCCCATTGGTACCCACTGCAACTCATATTCCTCCTGTGCCCTCTGAGCTCCTGGGCTGCCCTCGCCTTTTCTTTCTCTTAATGCACTGAGATATATCTACTAATGACCACTCCACTCATGCTCTTTGAGGGAAAATGGTTGTACCCGACTCACTTCTGTCAATGCTCCAAATGTTCGCATTCATTCAGTTCACTAACTAGGTAAAGAAGTAAACTACCCACTTTTTAATTGTGCAGTTACTGTATGAACTTTGAATGACCTTTTCTGGTAATGCACCACTGCTTATGCATGTCTACTTTTGATTAAAATTAGAACATACAATCCTAGATGTGTTTCTAGAGCAAGGTAATGTTGAGGGATACAATGTGAAGGCAGGCAAGTAGGCTTGAGATCAGTGATTGAATTGAAGTCAATTAAATCAACAATCTCAAGCAAGTTGTTAGGATCTGGAACGCACTGCCGTAAAGGGTGCTGGAAGCAAATTCAACAGTAACTTTCAAAAGGGGATTGGATGTATACTTGAAAAGAAAAAAATTGCAGGGAAAAGAGCAGAGGAGTGGGAATAATTGAATAACTCTTTCAAAGAGCTGACACAGGCAGAGTGGGCCGAATGGCCCCCTTCTGTGCTGTATCATTCTATGATTCAAATGAAAATCTGAGTTGTTAAATGGGCTTTCCCTATTCCTAAAATTTCTTATGTTCCAATATAGGCCCAAGCCATCAAATCTTATCTGACTTGTTGTCCCTAACAGCCCATGAATAAAATTGTTTCTTTTATTACAATAAAAAAATTCAATGAATTTTTTCCAAAAAATAACAGAAAGAAACAAATAATAAAATACAGATTACAAGGTTGTGCACAGTTTATTTCCTTTGCTGACTATGATGTGGCCCTAACTCATGGCCTCCAGTGCTATGCTTTCCACAGTGTCTCATTTGTACTAAAGGCTGATCTGCTGCCTCCCCTGGGTTTATTGTTGCAGCATAACCCGAATATATTCTGTCCAGTTCTTTGTTCTGTTTAAATGTTTTTGATAGATCACTAATGCCCAGTAATCTGATTCCAGGTATCTTCTTCCACCGTAGCTAATATCACTTGCGCACAGGGGGAGCAGTAAAGCTACAACAGCGCTTGAGTGATGCAATTATTAAAGGTACCATTTGTTCAATGAGTCAGTTTCGTTAAATGCAAAAGGTGACTGCACTACTGCAGTCCTAAGCAATCCCCTCGGTATCGATGCAGAAATCTAGGAGCAATACTGCAGCATTCACTCTGCATTTCCTGCCGTTCTTCTCTTCTTCTTCTTAGGCAGTCCTTCGGAACCGAGGATGACTTGATTCTACATTAAAAATGAGTTCGCAGGTGACTGATGAGTCCAATGCGGGACCTACAGTCTCTGTCACAGGTGGGGCAGACGGTGGTTGAAGGGGCGGGTGGGTGGGGTGCTTGGGTTGACGTGCGCTCCTTGCGCTGCCTGCGCTTGGCTTCCGCTTGCTCCTGGCGAAGAGACTCGAGGTGTTCGGCGCCTTCCCGGATGCTTCTCCTCCACTTTGTGCGGTCTTGGGCCAGGGATTCCCAGGTGTCGGTGGGGATGTTACACTTTTTCAAGGAGGCTTTGAAGGTGTCCTTGAAGCGTATCCTCTGCCCATCTGGGGCTCTCTTGCTGTGCCGGAGCTCCGAGTAGAGCGCTTGTTTTGGGAATCTCGTATCGGTCATGAGGACAATGTGACCCGTCCATCGGAGCTGATCGAGCGTGGTCAAAGCTTTGGTGCTGGGGATGTTAGCCTGAGCAAGAACACTGACGTTGGTGCTGCAGTAATCACTCGCCAGTCTTCCAACAATCCCACCGCAATCCATCTTCAATCTACCAGCATTCCTACTGCCATGCCACAGAAAGTTTCCAGCGGTCCTTCTATGTAAGCAGGTTATTTGGTAGAACTAAAGGACACCACATGTAATATTGGAGATTGTAAGTAGTTTAATCCCTCCCTCCTCCCCCCCCCCCCCCAACTGCCATAGTGTAGACGATATGTAGCAGAGACTCCCAGTAAAAGCAGCTGCTGTTAAGTCCATTAACAGTTTCAAAAAGGAGCTGAATAAATTTCTGGTTGACACTGGATTAGAAGATCTAGGGATCAGTATCAACAGAGGATTTAATAGTCGTCTGGACGCAATGGTTCCTGTACTACTGGAGAGAGGGGCCTTGCCCATGGCAGACCGCAGTCTATAGTTGAATAACAGAGATGAGACTGTACTTTAAAAAAAAAGTACTTCATTGGCTATGAATTGCTTTGAGACATCCTGAGGTCATGAAAGGTGCTATATAAAAGCAAGTTCTTTCTTTCTTCAGACATGATATGTGGTAAGAGTAACATGCTTGGGAGGAGCAGGTGACGTTGGCCCTATGGTTCCCAAAACTTTCCACCATCTCATATCATGCTTGGTTCTGTGTAGACTACTTGATAGAGATTGATTGCCATGATTAGTCAACAACTCTATTATCATATCTTGGGACTATAGAATGGTAAATGGCAAACTAGATGGACCTTGGCCTTTTTTGTCTAGCAATTCCTCTGCTCCTTTGTGAGGGTGGATGAATATCCTGGAGCTTTGCTTGGTTATCTTTGGTGATTAGGGAGCAGAAGAAAAGAAAGAACTTGCTTTTACTTTTTGAAGTATAGTCACAGTTTATATGTAGACAAAAGTGACAGCCAATTTGCACACAGCAATGTTCCACAAACAGCAAATGGATGACTCGGCAATCTGTATTGTTTGGTGGTGTTGATGGAGGGAAAGATGTTGGCCAGGACACTAGAACTACCTGCTTTTCTTCAAATAGCGCCATGCATTCTTTGAAATCCACCCAAGCAGGTGACTTGGTTTAATATCTCATCTGAAAGACAGTGGCCGGAAGGTTCATCCAGGATAGTACATCAGTGCACTTCACAATTGTACTGCTGCCTTGACCAGCAAAGATGACTGCACAGAGGCAGAGGGCTGCACCCAGATTCTCCGATGACTCCCTCCATATACTTGTGGAAAGAGTCAGAGCACGCAGGGAGGTCCTCTTCCCTGCTGATGGCCGTAAAAGACCTCCCCAGCAGACCAGGACAGCATGGCTCCAAATTGCAGAGGAGGTCAACAGCAGGGATGTCACCAGGAGGACCTGGTTGCAGTGTTGCAAACTTGATCTTGTTAGATCAGGAAACATGAGTCCAAAGCCACACTCACCTTTCCTGCTGTGCCTCTCATCACATCCTCATCACTCTGCCTTCCCAACCCTACTCCTGCACATCCTTACTCACACCAACATACCTTGCACCTCCATCCATCCCTCTCTCTCTATCTACATCATCACATCCCCATCTTACTAGCCACCCCTCACACTCGCCCTCATCCTAATGCAATCATACCAACTAACACCACACAAGGAGGCCATTTGGCATTGGCACCTCACTCCATCATAGTCACCCTCTATAGATGTAACCCATCCATGCCTTACACTCATTCCATCAATCTGACTCAACCTTCTCTTCTTTCCCTCCTTGCTGAAAAAGAGAACGCAAAATAAGAGAGAGAGAGTGAGAGAACTGGTGGTGGAACACCATCAATGACCACCCTCACAGCAGCAGAAGAGGCTGCATTAGAGCTGTCGGGAGTCGCCGAGTACCTGGAGGTGGGAGACGGAGAGAGGGGGACATCTCAGCAACCTGGTGACAGAATTACGTATCATACAGCTACATGGCATACATCAGTCACTCATATGGGGACTGATGTCAGCAGCCATTGAAAGGTCATCATGTGTATAATGGTATCTGTACTCAATCTACATATGACATATCTAACTCATGTCTTTACTCTCCCACAGGTACATCAAGAGACCACCCCCCTACTGTCCAGGAGCAAGAGGAAATTGACTCCTCAGAGGAGTCCCCAGCCTCTGAGGGTGTACCATCATCAGATAGATGCGCACCCAGCACCAGCGCAGAGACGCACATCTCGGTGGGTCCCTCGCGAGATAGAGTAGTGTTGTCACAATATATATTAATGATCTGGATGAGGGAACTAGATGTAATATCTCGAAGTTTGCAGACGACACAAAGCTGGGTGGGTGTGTGTGCTGTGAGGAGGATGCCGAGAAACTCCAGTATGATTTGGACAGGTTGGGTGGTTGGGCAGAAGCATGGCAGATGCAATATAACTTGGATAAATGCGAGGTTATCCACTTTGGTGTCAAAAACAAGAAGGCAGATTATTAAGGCTAAAGGGATCAAGGGGTATGGGGAGAAAGCAGGGACCGGGTACTGAATTTGGATGATCAGCCATGATCACATTGAATGGCGGAGCAGGCTCGAGGGGCCGAATGGCCTATTCCTGCTCCTATCTTCTATGTTTCTATGTTTCTATAAAGGATAAGGAGATAAATGTACACTCTAATTCTATACCCCTTAATCTTCTTTAATCTTCTCTAATAATCTCCTGTGTGGTACCTCATCAAAGGGTTTCCTAAAGACTGTCTACACTACATACATTTCCCCCACATACCATATCTGTTAACTCCTCAAAAAATGTTATGAGATTTGTCAACTACAATTGTTCTTTTTGAAATGCATGCTGGCTATTTCTATTTTCTCTTTATCTAGATATGTGGTAATTTCATCCTTAATTAAAGGCTGTAAATTTTTACCTACTACAGATGTTACATTAAATGGCCTGCAATTACCCAGATTAGCTCTGTCTCCCTTTTTAAAAGATATTGGCCACTCTCCAGTCCTCCAGCACACATCCTGATTCAATAGAGCCCGGAAATGTAATTTCTAGAGCCTCGGCAATTTCATCCCTCAGAATATATCCCATCAGGCCCTGGCTTTTTGTCTTCCTTTAGACTAACTAAATTATATAAAATTACAAATCGTACTATCACTCATCTTGCGCTCAACCACTTCAGGAATCACTTCTTCTCCGATTTCCTTTTTAGTAAGGAACAGTGAAAAGTAAATATCTCTACCATTTTTTTGATCATCTACAAATTGACAATTCTCTCCTCTCAGGAGTCCCACCTAATTTTTAACAATTCTCTTTTTACTGATATACTTGTAAAATACTTGAATATTCCTTTTGATGTTTTTGAATATTTTTCCTATATTCCATCTTTCCCTATCCTGCTCTGGACCTCCTTTCTTCTTTTCTCACATTCTCCTTTAGTTTTCATTGTTATTATTCTTATCATCCTTATAGGCCTTCTTCATTTTAACTGATTTCCCACCTCTTTATTTATCCATGGCACCCTGCTAATAGATTCTTTCTTTTTTAATGGAATATACTTATGGGGGGCATATATCCTTGGGGCTTCTCCCGTTTTGCTGCTGTAACTTCAGCAGGAGTTCAGTGGTAACCCCATTAAGCACGTAAATGTGACTTCCGCCAAACTTCCACGGAAGTGATGGCAGCAGAGTGGGTGAAGCCCCGAGGAAATTCATCCCCATTCTGTGCTTTAGAAATCTCTTTTTTTTTAAATGTCCCACAGTTAGGACACCAGGGAAACTGAAGTCGTGAGAACAGATAACAGTATTGGCAGTTGTTTTTTTCATCTTTAACTCAGTTTTATGTACTCACTAGAGTTTAGAAGAATGAGAGGGGATCTCATTGAAACATATAAAATTCTGACAGGGCTAGACCGACTGGATGCAGGGAGGATGTTTCCCCTGGCTGGGGGCTCTAGAACGAAGGGTCACAGTCTCAGGATACGGGGTAGGACATTTAGGACTGAGATGAGGAGAAATTTCTTCACTCAGAGGGTGGTGAACCTGTGGAATTCTCTACCACAGAAGGCTGTGGAGGCCAAGTCACTGAATATATTTAAGAAGGAGATAGATAGATTTCTAGACACAAAAGGCATCAAGAGGTTTGGGGAGAGAGCGGGAATATGGTATTGAGATAGAGGATCAGCCATGGTCACATTGAATGGCGGAGCAGGCTCGAAGGGCCGAATGGCCGACTCCTGCTCCTATTGTTCTATGTTTCTATTTTGTGTTCAAATTAAGGGAATGGATTCAGAGCCATTCCAATCTGAGTGAAAGTATAAATCCCAACTCTCAATTTAAAGGCAGCACAGCAAGTGGGTGTGTTTTTAAATTATTTTTTTCTCGCTGATGTGTGATCTTTGTGTTAGTGACAATAAATTACTCGCTCAATGTACAGAGTCTTCAAATGAAGTTGGATTTTCCTTGTCTTCACAGTATTGCATTCTTCCCAAGCCAATTCTTTACAAAAATCCAACTCTTAAACTGCACACAGCTTTGGCGATTTATTGTCACTGACATCAATGTGTTAAAACATTCTGTCAATTACATACAGTAATGTCCATTTTATAACTTGACCCTTTGGATATTTGCTGTTTTCAAAGAAGAGTTGTGTTTGCACCGAACTGACTATCATTTAATTTGGATCTGTTCCTTCTGTTTCCCACATTACAACAGTGACTCCACTTCAAAAAGTACTTCATTGGCTGTAAAGCGCTTTGAGACGCCCAGTGGTTGTGGAAGGCGCTATATAAATGCAAAGTCTTTCTTTCTGTCAATGACATTCCATTTATTTGTTGATTTGTTTATACTTCCAGAAACTCCTGTATTAGCGGAATTGTAATTTCTTTGCAATACCACATTCATTGGTTAGGAACAGGACAATTGCATCTCTTGTTTTGTTAACAAGTTTCACCTTTGAACATTTCCATTGCTGATTGAAAAATCAAACCGTTCACTTGAAGTCACCAAAGAGAATGAGGTTACAAACAGGAAGCAGAAAAGGTCAAGGCAGAAAATGATAAGATGTGAGAGTGTTAAATTAAATATAAGTACTTTTCCTGTTAACACAGAACGGCCTGCAATTCATTGTTTGCAATCAGTCTCTTATTTACTACAATCGTAAAATACTGAGTCATCAGGAGGGATTTCTGTGCATCTTAGTTGTCATTTAATGAAAATTGCCTTGCATGAATTTTTTAACGCTCGTTTAGATCAGCAAGCATGGCTGACTAGCTGCTGTGGGTGTTTTTCATTTTAAATATACTTCTGGTAGAAGGAGATAACTGGACATGTAATGACATCTCAACACTGTCAACAGTGACTTTTTCAATTTTCAACTGAAATGATGTAAAATTAATTAAAATAATTAACTGAATGCAGTGTGGAACATAATGATCCATGAGCTGCTGGGAGCACAGAAATGTTATGGCAGGAAGGCAACTAGCCTGAATATATATATATATACATATACATATATATAGTACGGCGTAAGAGTAAGCACTTTGGAGTTTTGTCTGATTCACCTTCCTCAGAAGACTAAATGGTGGGGTTGAGTCCAAGACAGAGAAGACATGCATGGTCTTTGGATGAAATCAGTTTGATCGATGAATGGCCTTTTCTCGTTCCACTATGTTCTTCAGAGTGTGGTATTCTGTAACCACAGCACTGTTTAATCAGTTTAGTCTGACCAGTTCATCCACATTTGATATGCTTGACCAGGCATGTTCAGAAGCAGGAGCAGCTGAAACTAAACAAAGCAGTTCCACATTAGAACAGCCATTGTTGGTGCTTTGTTTAATTTATATTGATCCCTGATGTACTGCAATGTCCTACTAAAGAATGCCAATGCCAATTTGTGCTTACTAAGTGGTGTGGTGTATGGCAGTGCATACCTATTAAACAGTAGGGGAAACACCTACTGAACAAGATGATGTTATTTACAATCTCACGTAGTGCAACTCCATAAATCAACCCTGGCTCTGAGAACAGAATGCAAATCGGAATCGAGTTGATTGGATTCCCTCAACTATGAACTAAAAGCATTCATTGATACTGTCTTCTCATAAATATTATTCTGATGTAGACTTTCATGGTTGTTTGAATTCTGAATGTCAATAATTTATTCATCTGTAACATACATTGTAAGAAACAATCCACCCTAATTAAACCCTGGAGGATTTAAGGGCAGCTCGTTGCAGGTATTTTTTGTTTGAATCTACACTAATGACTAATATTGTGTCTTAAAGACTTCCCTTTTGGGCTCTTTAAAAAAGCTGTTCATCCCAGCATCTGTAAATCTGGCCAAACGTGGCTCACTTCTGCCATGAGAGACCTCTTGTCCTATGGGTGAATGACTAACAAATTGTCCTGTTGGTGGTGAAGCTTTTCACAAGTGAAAGGTAACAGAGTTGGCTGGCAGAATGCTGACTCTTTCTTTAGCATTGGCAACGGCCAATTAAAAGTCAATCATGTGCCCCCTTTTTAAAGGGGCACAAACAATAAGGACTGTAACTTAAAACAAATAAAAAAGGAACCTTCAAAATGCTGTTGACAATGAAATTGCCCCACAATTGTCCCAATTAAGCACAGCCCAACTACAGTAAATCCACTGGGATTCAATCAGCTGCTGAATAAATCTCATTACCATTATAACGATGTGGCCCCATGAACCATGCCCCAATTAGATGACATGAAATACATTTCAATTTTGAAAAGAATTCAATGACAGGCATGATTGAACAGTGTTAGTTGGAGTCCAGACTACATTCTGACTAAAAATAAGCTGTATCAGTCTCCCTTTGCCATTATTTAAGACTTTTGTGCTTAATTGCAAGGAGGTCAGATGGTTGGGTCGAGAAAGAACCATGGAGAGAGGATCACCGTACAGCTGAGACTACAATTGCCGCCCATTCAGTTTTTGAGTGGGCTGCCTGGAAATTTCTAATGTGCAAACTGGACACCAATGGTTGGATTGCCCTCCATGGTCCTGCCTTAAACTAAGCACGGTAGCAGCAGAAAATGGGGGGCGGTGGTGGTGATGGGAGAAATCACTCAGTGAGACCGACCCCTGCATCCTTGTCCCAACCTCAGGTTTCCTCCCTCAACCGCAGCTGAGAAAGCTGTTAGCTGCCACTTCACTGCCTGACACATGTATGTCCCAGCAGGGAAGTGGGATCTGGCAATCACCTGACTAGCACCGCTATCTCCGCCGACCGCAGAGGTCACCAAAAGAAAGATGGCAGCAGTCCTGGGGATAACCGCGGCAAGCTCTCAAGTCACTGGATGGAGGGAGAAAGCCCAGTTAATGGCCTTTTCTCCCTCCATATAGGCCCGATACACTTACCTGCTGAAGACTTCAGTCCAGTCTAAGGCCTTGAGACTATAAGCTTCGGGGCTCTTTGGCCCCCTTTATGGCTTCTCGTGCCACAGCATTGGGCTCCCTCTTGGAGGTGGAGATCCCAATCAAGAGCCCACACTGTATCTTTAAGGAGATTCAGAGAGAAAACTGGGGTGGACTCATGGCTGGTTCGGGCAGGCAGCCTGGCAGGCCAACACTTCTAGGACAGGTTTAGAAAAACCTAGCCCCAAACATCTGTTTTAATTTTTTAAAATCATAACATCATGGGCTAGATTTTCAGTCGCTTGCGCCAGCAGTTAGCGCCTTAAGAGAAGTGTTTTTCGGGCGCTATGCGTGTAGCACCCAGGCGCAGCGCAGTTTGCGCCCCGCCCCAAATTAAGTTGCCCGTTAGCGCCGGCGCAAAGTTTAGCGCCCGCCCGGATGCGCACGCAGAAAATGACGTCACATCCTCGTGCAACGCCCTTTGTGCGCCCCGATTCCAAACTTCAGTCGGACCGCCCCATTGTGCGGCTGGCGGCCGGAGCGTTTGGAAAAAGGAACGCAACACAACCAGCGCGGGCCCTGGGGGGCGCAAATTAAAGGGGACGTACTCTCCAGTATAAAGGCCAGCCTTTTTTCAGAAAACACTCTTGTGCAACGCATTTCTGGAGACACAACAAGGAGGATAGCTAACTGGTTTAAAGCAGCAAGAGCCAGGTATTTTTGGACTCAGGCCAGAGCGCTGCAAGTGGCCTTTTGGAAATTAGAGTGTTTGCCAGGATTTGATGGGGGTTGCATGGGGTGCCAACGCGGAGCTGCAGCTCCATGTCCGTAGGGCTCGCAGACGCATTGTGAGAGGGGCAGCCCTGGCTAGAGGCAAAGGGGGCTACAGGCGTCGGCCACGTAGGCCTTACCCAGTCAGGCTATACCGCCAGCAGCGCTCCTACCTAAACATGAGTGCCGCGCGATGTGTTAAAAGGCTCCGATTCCGAAAGGAGGTGATTGCAGAGATCTGCCACCTGCTTCGCCGAGATCTGCGGCCAAAGCTCAGGTGCAGGACGTCTCTGTCGGTGGAAGTGAAGGTGACGGTGGCATTGAACTTCTATGCCACCGGCTCCTTCCAATACGCTGCTGGGGACATAGCAAACATCTCCCAGTACGGCGCGCATCGCTGCATCCGCCAGGTGACCGAAGCACTGTTCAGAAGGAGAAGCCAATTCATCTCCTTCCCCATGGCCCTGGAGAGCCAGCATCAGCGCGCATTGGGATTTTCCAGACTCGGGGAATTCCCCTTGGTGCAGGGCGCCATTGACTGTACGCATGTGGCTTTGCGGGCCCCTCTGGAGCATGGCGAGCAGTATCGCAACAGGAAGGGCTACCATTCTCTGAATGTGCAGCTGGTCTGTGACCACAAGCAGCGCATCATGGCAGTCAATGCCAGCTTCCCAGGCAGCAGCCACGATGCCTTTATCCTGCGGCAGAGTACTGTGCATGACATGTTCCAGGCACAGCCTCCCCCAAGAGGGTGGCTACTCGGGGACAAAGGCTATCCTTTGTGCACCTGGCTCATGACCCCGCTCCGCGCGCCCAGGGCCGCTGCTGAAGAGGCCTACAACGAGAGCCATCAAACCACCCGCAACATCATCGAGCTAACTATTGGGGTCCTCAAGCAGCAGTTCCGCTGCCTTGATCACTCCGGAGGAGCTCTCCAGTATTCGCCGGACCGGGTCTCCCAATTTGTGGTGGTTTGCTGCATGCTACACAACCTGGCTATCCGCAGGACTCAGGCACTGCCACCTGACGTTGGACCAGCACCTCAGGAGGAGGAGCAGGAGGAGCATGAGGAGGAGGAGGAGGAGGAGCAGGAGTACGTTCCCAGGAGGGAGCGACCAGGGCCAAGGGCCGCATGACGCCACCTTATTACACGGTACTTCTAAGCCCCCTGTCAGGGAATGGCCAGGGGCCATGAGGGAAGATGAATGCAGCCGCTCCGCAAGCCCTCAGCCGGCGAAGCCAACAAACACTAAGAAGAACAACCATGGAGACTGCATGAATAAAGATAATTTTTTATTACACAAAAATGAAAAGCCCTTCCCACATGAATCCCCAAAAACAATAAACAGGCCCCACAAAAAGCCCAACAAACGACTCACTCCCACAAACTGGGGAGGAGTCACTCCACCTTTCTTCAAACCGGGCCTCAACGTCGGCCTAACGCAAAAAGTAAGCCCTCCAACAACACAACCATGGGCAAAATAAAGATGGCCACCGCCATATAAAAGGAAAGCTGGCCACACCCTCTACTGAGTGGCCCGCGAGGGCGAGACCTTGCCCAGCCTTTTGCCTCCCCTGCCCGGCCTGCTGCTCCTTCGCAAGCTCTGCCCAGTGGCTGCTGCGAGGCTGGGGGAAGGTGCCTGAGGCTCAGATGCCCTTCCGCCAGATGCCACTGGGGGGTGGCCTACACGGCGTTTGGGCCTCGAGGGGCCGTCTGCTGAGTGGCGCACCTGAGCCTGGCCACCATCAGCTGCAGCCGCTTGCCCTTGACGCCCCAGTGGGGGAATGGCGGCGACGGATGGCGCAATGTGGGCCAGCTGGCGTGTGGGATGCGCTGGCTGGTGCTGTGGCGCGGTGGCACTCGGCCGGGCCCGCACTGCAGGATCCGCAACAATCAGCCGAGGGGCGGCTTGCTGGGATGGTCCAGCGCGGCGGCTGCCCTGGCGATGCCTGCCTGAGACAGCGCGTGTGGCAGCAGTGAGTGCCCCTGTGGTCCTGGTGTGCGCGCGCATCACAGCCGCCAGGGTCTTGATGGCATCAGTCAGCATGCAGCCACTCGCGGCAGTTGCTGCCCCGAACTCGCGCACACTGGTCGCCAGCGACTCGATGGCCTCAGGCATGCGCCCCACCACGCTCATGAGCTCCGTGTGGTGCCGGTCTGAATCCTCGGCCATCTTATCCAGCTTCCGCACCTCCTCCGAGGTGAAGGTGTCCGGACTGGAGTCGCGACTCTCCCGCTGGGGAGGAGGGGGCCGAACTAGGGGACCCTTGCCGCGTTGGTGGCGGCGAGTGTGCCGAACAGCAGCACTCCCCTCTGATCCTTCCCCCCTTTGGGGGGAAGGCCGCGGGCCACGCGCACGGCTCCTGGGTGGCTGGACGCCACTGGTCCCAGAAGCTGCATTGCCCTGCGACAGTTCCTCCAGGCACTCGTCCAGTGAGGAGGTGTCAAGCATTTCCTCCTCTCCTGCGGGACGTGACTGTTCCCCCGAAGGTCCGGCTTGCTCCTCCTCCTCCTCCTGGTTGGAGGTGCTGTCACTGGCAGCTTCAGGGTCCTGGTCGTCACCAGCTGAAAGCAGGAATGCACAAGAGTAGCTTCAGAGTGAGGAGACGGCGTCAGCGAGGGAGTTAGGACTGGTGGCATTCAGCGCATTGGTGGGACAGTGGCAAAGGAGGTAGCTCGGATGGGCCAGTGCGATGCGAGAGGGCCAAAAGGCGAGGTCCTTACCATTGCTGGGCAGTGGAGGGTCGGATACTCCGCACGCTGTGGGGACAATCACACGGGCTCCCATGAGCACACACACGCGCTCCTCCAGCCGAGTGAGCTTCTGCAGCTTGGCGTGGCCACCCCTGGCACGCGCCTGGCGATTAACCACTACTTTAGCCTGCAAGAGAAAGGACGGGCTGTAAGTGCGCAGTGAAGCCCTGATGTAGTGTGCACTGCCTCCCATGGTGGAATAGCATGGACAGAGTGAAGCCCTGATGTAGTGTGCACTGCCTCCCATGGTGGAATAGCGTGGACAGAGTGAAGCCCTGATGTAGTGTGCACTGCCTCCCATGGTGGAATAGCGTGGACAGAGTGAAGCCCTGATGTAGTGTGCACTGCCTCCCATGGTGGAATAGCTTGGACAGAGTGAAGCCCTGATGTAGTGTGCACTGCCTCCCATGGTGGAATAGCTTGGACAGAGTGAAGCCCTGATGTAGTGTGCGCTGCCTCCCATGGTGGAATAGCGTGGACAGAGTGAAGCCCTGATGTAGTGTGCACTGCCTCCCATGGTGGAACAGCTTGGACAAAGTGTAGAGTGCCGAATGGCCATGTGATGCTTATGACTGTCCCAATGCTGCTGGCTGAGGGCTGGCCAATAGGACTTTCAGCTCCCTTTGCCCATCATGTCAGGTGTACATGCAAGAATGAGGAGGAGACTGGAAAGGCTACTCACCTTGACAATCCTGGTCAGATCGTTGTATTTTTTACGACATTGTTTGTGGGTCCTGGGGGCATCGCCGGTGAACGTCACCCTCTGGGCGATCTGCTTCCAGGCTTTGGTGTAGTCGTGGTGGGTTGGATTCCTCCCACTCTCTGGGAACAAGATCTTGCGCCTCACCTCCAGAGCTGTGACCATTATGTCCAGATCACCCTCTGAGAAGCGCAGGGCACGCTGACGGGCCTTCTCTGGCGTTGCCATGACTCCCTGGGGCTGAGCAGCAGTGTTGAGGCCTCTTTGCAAGGCTGCAGTGTGCAGGGCGTGGCAGCAGACCAATTCGTCCCTTCCCCCTTTAAGAGCTGGTCGGTGCCACGGGGTCTGCTGTCAGTCCAAAAATGACCGCACCCGCGCTGCGCCCCGCCTGGGCGCTATCCCTCTGGACCGCTGGCTTAGCGCCTAAAGATAGGAGTGGAACGCCTCTTTTAGCGCTCCACCAATCTCTTAGGGCGAAGCCACTGAATTTCCGGCAACGGGGCGCTACTTTGGGGCGGGCGCTAACTTCGGGCGGGCGCTAAGGTTAGCGCCCCAAAACTGTCTATACTGAAAATCTAGCCCCATATCTCATAATCTCTAGACATTAACTATTGAGATTATTATAGTTTTTGATGAATAGTCATGAGCAGCATATCAAACATTAGAACTGATTCCACCATAATCCCACGCCTTGTCCTTAGTCTGCTTTTGGACTTGGCAAAAAGTGATAGCCCAAGCTGGGACAGAGTTATTAAATATCTGCCAGTTCCAGTACTGATGAGATGGGATCTCCTATTTCAGCTATTTATAGGTTGCTGAATGCTTTGTATTAGCTATTAGCAGTGATAGTATATTATGGGAGCTATTGGACCTCACTATCCTGGGACTATTCTGAATTACTCTGCTGTCTTGTGTATCCATAAAGAAGGATGTAAAGCTTCTGAAGAATTTTATTTTTAATTTAATTGTAACCAAAAGGTATGAGCAGCATTTCACCCTGAATGCAACATGTTGCCATGTGTACAGTTGAATAAGCTCTTCTATTTTCCACATCTTGGAGGAAGAGGTCGACCACTCTAATGACTACCTGGACATTTCAGGAGCCTCAGCTTCTGTCACTTCCAGATCTATTATTCCTGTCACTGCTTCACCAACTAAGTCACTTGAAAGAAATTGGTTAGTGAGTTAGAAGGACTTTCCCCTTGTTGAAGCACCGAGCAATCTTGAGCAAGAGGACCTCAAAGTGGAAGAGAGGGGGAAAAAAAGAAAGACTTGCATTTATATAGCACCTTTCACGACCACTGGATGTCTCAAAGTGCTTTACAGCCAATGAATTACTATTTCAAATGTAGTCATTGTTGTAATGTAGGAAACGCGGCAGCCAATTTGCGCACAGCAAGGTCCCACAAACAGCAATGTGATAATTACCAGATAATCTGTTTTAGTTATGTTGGTTGAGGGATAAATATTGGCCAGGATACCGGGGATAACTCCCCTGCTTTTCTTTGAAATAGTGCCACAGGATCTTTTATGTCTACCTGAGAGAGACGGGGCCTCCATTTAACGTCTCGTCCGAAAGACGGCACCTCCGACAGCGCAGCACTCCCTCAGCACGGCACTGGAGTGTCAGCCTAGCTTTATGTGCTCAAGTCTCTGGAGTGGGACTTGAACCCACAACCTTCTGACTCAGAGGCGAGGGTGATACTAACTGAGGCCTGTCACTTAGGCCCAACACTCTGGAATTTCCTGCCTAAACACCTCTGCCTCTCTACCTCCCTCTCCTCCTTTAAGACCAGTCTTGAAACCCACCTCTTTGATCAAGCTTTGGTCACCAATATAACCTTCTTTAACGCAGCTTCCATTTTGTCTTTATCATTTTGTGAAGTGTCCTGGGCCTCTTTTCCTATGTTAAAAGCACTATATCAATGCAAGTTGTTGTTGATGCTACTTGGGACAGGTAGAACGGGAGGCAACCATATAAACTGAGGAAGCAGTGGGTAAAGGTTGGATGTTGGGTAGTTTTACTTTTCCTAGAGGGTGATTGGCCTGTGGAACAGGAATCCAGAAGAAGTACTGAAAACTGATTCCCTAGAGACCTTTAATAAGTTGACAGGTGGACTTCTGGAAAAAGGGTTCATCACAACATATGTACGCTGAATAAATCTTTTTTGGAAATTAAGAAGTTTGGGGCATCCTGATTAGCCATGGGAGATTAGAGAGAATTTTTTGACAGAGGACTCCTGAATCAGCTACTGGTCTCTGTGTTTTTTCTCTTTCCCAGAAGGGGAAGGGAGAGTTGATATATGGTATATGTTAACGCACTTTTGGAGAAGCCTTGTAAACCGGTGGCAGTGAGTCAGGAGCAGCCCGACTAGAGCGGGCCTGTGTGGGAACACAGCATCGGCAGCAGTTCAAATCGGTGGCAGTGAGTCAGGAGCAGCCCGCCTAGAGCGGGCCTGTGTGGGAACACAGCATCGGCGGCAGTTCAAACCGGTGGCAGTGAGTCAGGAGCAGCCCGACTAGAGCGGGCCTGTGTGGGAACACAGCATCGGCGGCAGTTTGAAACCGGCGGCAGTGAGTCAGGAGCAGCCTGACGAGAGCGGGCCTGTGTGGGAACACAGCATCGGCAGCAGTTTGAAACCGGCGGCAGTGAGTCAGGAGCAGTATACCAGTTCAACAGCAGGGGAGAGAGGTAAAAAGTAATCAAAGTGTGACGTCACCAGGAAGCAGGTAAGTGATTGGTTGGTGAGTATTTGGTTGGTGAGTATATCTCTTTTTTTTTTAAACTTTAACTCTGGTTTATAGGCCTAGAAATTCAGTTGGCGCCGCGCCAGGGCTTTAGCGCCGGAAAGTTAGCGCCGGCGCTAAGTCCCCCTGCGCGCGCCAAAAATTCAGTAGCGCCACGCCCAAACGGCTGCCGGCGCTACTGAAGGGTGTTTGCGCCTGAAAATGGGCGCTACCTGCCGCATTGCGGCGCTATTCCGGCGCTGCGGCGCCCGATGCGGTGCGGCAGGCTCGGGAAGTGCAGGCCTCCTCCTTCAGTTAAGGAGGAGCTGCCTGCACCCGCCCGCTGGCCGGTAAAATCTTCACAAAAATGAGCCCGGCACCTCGGGGAAGTGCCGGGCTCGCAGCCCAGAAGCATCTGTTCCGCGGGGGGGGGGGGTGGAGGAGTCCGGGGAGGGAGGTGCGGGCAGACGGCCGGCGGGAAAGCGGCCGGCCGCCGCGCGACCTTAATGCGCCGGCGCAAACTCCTGTAAGACTCGGTTGCCAGAGTCTTAGTTGCGGCTGCCACGGGCGAGGCGGCCGCAACTCAATTTCGGCGCTGGGGCCCGTCACCACGGCAACCGGGACGCTGCGCACACCGATGACGTCATCGGTGCCGGCGCAGCGCAACCGGTCTACCACCGATGGTAGGGCCCCAGGGAATTTCTGAACCGGCTGTAAGTCCAGCGCAATGACCTCTAGCGCCGCAAAATGGGCGCAAAGCCCACTCAATTTCTAGGCCATAGTTTCTAAGGTCTCTCTGGTATAGCAGGGACTGTTCGTAAACCAGTTAACTGTAGTGTAATTAGTGGGATTGATTGATTTAATTTAAATTCAATTAATTAAAGGGTAAGTCATGGCAGGACAGCCGGGCCCCGTGATCTGCTCCTCCTGCGATATGTGGGAACTCAGGGACACTTCCTGTGTCCCTGACAACTACATGTGCAGGAAGTGCATCCAGCTGCAGCTACTGACAGACCGCATTGCGGCGCTGGAGCTGCGATTGGACACATACTGGAGCATTCACGATGCTCAGGACAACGTAAATAGCACATTTACGGAGTTGGACACACCGCAGGTAGAGGTTGGACAGGAAGAAAGGGAACGGGTGACCAACAGGCAGAGTACTAGGCGCAGGCAGGTAGTGCAGGGGTCCCCTGTGGCCATCCCCCCCTCCAACAGATACACCACTTTGAGTACTGTTGGGGGGGATGGTTTATCAGAGGAAGGCAGCAGCAGCCAACTTCCTGGCACCAGGGGTGGCTCTGCTGCACAGAATGGGAGGAAAAAGAGGGGTAGAGCTATAGTAATAGGGGATTCAATTGTAAGGGGAATAGATAGGCGTTTCTGCGGCCGCAAACGAGACTCCAGGATGGTGTGTTGCCTCCCTGGTACAAGGGTCAAGGATGTCTCCGAGCGACTCCAGAACATCTTGGAAGGGGAGGGTGAACAGCCAGTTGTCGTGGTGCATATAGGCACCAACGATATAGGTAAAAAGCGGGATGAGGTCCTAAAAGCGGAGTATAGGGAGTTAGGAGATAAATTAAAAAACAGGACCTCAAAGGTAGTAACCTCAGGATTGCTACCAGTGCCACGTGCTAGTCAGAGTAGAAATAGAAGGATACTTCAGATGAATACGTGGCTAGAGGAATGGTGCCAGGGGGAGGGATTCAAGTTCCTGGGACATTGGAACCGGTTCTGGGGGAGGTGGGACCAATTCAAACCGGACGGTTTGCACCTGGGCAGGGCTGGAACAAATGTCCTAGGGGGAGTGTTTGCTAGTGCTGTGGGGGAGGGTTTAAACTAAAATGGCAGGGGGTTGGGAACCTGAGCAGGGAGACAGAGGAAAGGGAAACAAGGATAAAAGCAAAAGATAGGAAGGAGAAAAACAAAAGTGGCAGTCAGAGAAATCAATGGTTTAAATCAAACATGGCCACAGTAAATAATAATTCTAATAGGTCTAAGAGCGTTAAAAAAACAAGCCTGAAGGCTTTCTGTCTTAATGCAAGGAGCATTTGTAATAAGGTGGATGAATTGGCTGCGCAAATAGAAGTAAACAAATACGATTTGGTTGGGATTACGGAAACGTGGCTCAAGGAAGGCCAAGACTGGGAACTCAACATCCAGGGGTATTCGATATTCAGGAAAGATAGGCAAAAAGGAAAGGGAGGTGGGGTAGCATTACTGGTTAAAGAAGGGATTAACACAATTGTAATGAAGGATATTAGCTCTGATGAGGTGCAATCTGTATGGGTAGAATTGAGAAATACTAAGGGGAAAAAAACGTTAGTGGGAGTGGTTTATAGACCTCCAAACAGTGAGGCGGAGGTTGGGGGTGGCATTAAAAGAGAAATTAAAGAAGAGTGCAATAAGGGCACAGCAGTCATCGTGGGTGACTTTAGTCTACATATAGATTGGGCCAACCAAATGAGTAACAATACTGTGGAGGAGGAATTCCTGAAGTGTTTACGGGATGGTTTCCTGGACCAATATGTCAAGGAACCAACCAGAGATCAGGCCATCTTAGACTGGGTATTATGTAACGAGAAAGGATTAATTAGCAATCTTGTTGTAAGAGACCCCTTGGGTCGGAGCGATCATAATATGATTGAATTCTGCATTAAGATGGAGAATGAAGTAGTTGACTCGGAGACTAGGGTCCTCAATTTAAATAAAGGAAACTATGATGGTCTGAGGAGCGAGTTGGGTAGGATTGATTGGGGAATGGCACATAAAGGGTTGACGGTGGATAGGCAATGGCAAACATTCAAAGACTGAATGGATGAACTACAGAATTTGTTCATCCCAGTTTGGCATAAAAATAAAACAAAAAAGGTGACCCAACTGTGGCTAACAAGGGAAATTAGGGATAGCATAAGGTCCAAGGAGAGGGCATATAAATTGGCCAGAAAAAGCAATAATCCTGAGGATTGGGAGCAGTTTAGGATTCAACAAAGGATCACAAAGGGATTAATTAAGAAAGGGAAAATAGAATATGAGAGTAAGCTTGCAGAGAACATAAAAACTGACTGTAAAAGCTTTTATAGATATGTGAAGAGAAAAAGATTGGTGAAGTCAAGCGTAGGTCCTTTGCAGTCAGAATCGGGGGAATTTATAATGGGGAACAAAGAAATGGCAGACCAACTAAATACATATTTTGGTTCTGTCTTCACAAAGGAGGACACAAATAACCTCCCAGAGATGCCGGGGAACATAGGGTCTGATGAAAGGGTGGAACTGAAAGAAATCAGTATTTGTAGGGAAATGGTGTTAGGAAAATTGATGGGACTGAATGCCGATAAATTCCCAGGGCCTGATAATCTACATCCCAGGGTACTTAAGGAAGTGGCCCTAGAAATAGTAGATGCATTGCTGGTCATCTTCCAGAACTCGATAGACTCCGGAACGGTACCCATGGATTGGCAGGCAGCTAATGTTACCCCACTATTCAAAAAAGGTGGTGGAGAAAAGGCGGGGAATTATAGACCAGTAAGCTTGACATCGGTAGTGGGGAAAATGCTAGAGTCCATTATAAAAGATGTAATAGCAGAGCACTTGGAAAGCAGTGACTGGATTGGACAAAGTCAACATGGATTTACAAAAGGTAAATCATGCTTGACTAATCTACTGGAATTTTTTGAGGATGTAACTGGTAAAATAGATAAGGGAGAACCAGTGGATGTGGTGTATTTGGACTTTCAGAAGGCTTTCGATAAGGTCCCACATAAGAGATTAGCGTGCAAAATTAAGGCACATGGGATTGGGGGCAAGGTATTGACTTGGATAGAGAACTGGTTGGCGGACAGAAAGGAAAGAGTTGGAATAAACGGGTCGTTTTCCGAGTGGCAGGCAGTGACTAGTGGGGTACCGCAAGGATCGGTCCTAGGACCCCAGCTGTTCACAATATATATTAATGATCTGGACGAGGGAATTGGATGTAATATCTCCAAATTTGCAGATGACACAAAGCTGGGGGGGAGGGTATGCTGTGAGGAGGATGTCGTGAAACTCCAGCACGATTTGGACAGGTTGGGTGATTGGGCAGAAAAATGGCAAATGCACTATAATGTGGATAAATGCGAGGTTATCCACTTTGGTGGCAAAAACAGGAAGGCAGATTATTATTTGAATGGTAATAGATTGGGAGAAGGGGAAGTGCAAAGAGACCTGGGTGTTCTTGTACACCAGTCGCTGAAGGTAAGCATGCAGGTGCAGCAGGCGGTTAAGAAGGCAAATGGTATGTTGGCCTTCGTAGCAAGAGGGTTCGAGTACAAAAACAAAGATGTCTTGCTGCAGTTGTACAGGGCCTTGGTGAGACCACACCTTGAGTATTGTGTGCAGTTTTGGTCGCCTTACCTGAGGAAGGACGTTCTTGCCATGGAAGGAGTGCAGCGAAGATTCACCAGGCTGATACCTGGGATGGCAGGAATGACGTATGAGGAGAGATTGTGTCGATTGGGCTTATACTCACTGGAGTTTAGAAGATTGAGAGTGGATCTCATCTAACCCTATAAAATTCTGTCTGGCCTGGACAGACTAGATGCAGGAAGGATGTTTCTGATGGCCGGGGAGTCCAGAACCAGGGGTCATAGTCTAAGGATAAGGGGTAAGCCATTTAGGACTGAAATGAGGAGGAATTTCTTCACCCAGAGAGTGGTGAACCTGTGGAATTCTCTGCCACAGAGGGCGGTGGAGGCCAGTTCATTAAGTATATTCAAGAAAGAGTTGGATATATTTCTTAAGGCTAAAGGGATCAAGGGATATGGGGAGAAGGCAGGGACTGGGTACTGAATTTGAATGATCAGCCATGATCTCATTGAATGGCGGAGCAGGCTCGAAGGGCCGAATGGCCTACTCCTGCTCCTATCTTCTATGTATCTATGTATCTATGTAACATTGACACGAAATACAGAATTCTCGAGATGCTGTACTCATGGAGCATCGTGCAGTCATAAGGACATAAGAAATGGAAGCAGGAGTAGGCCATTTGGCCCTTCGAGCCTGCTCCGCCATTCAATAGGATCATGGCTGATCTTCTACCTCATCTCCACTTTCCTACACTATCCCCATATCCCTTGATTCCCATAATATTCAAAAATCTAATGATCTCTGTCTTGAATATTCTCAACTACAACCTCCACAGCCCTCTGGGGTAAAGATTTCCAAAGATTCACCACCCTCTGAATGAAGACATTTCTCCTCATCTCAGTCCTAAATGACCGACCCCTTATTCTGAGGCTGTGACCTCTGGTTCTAGACTCCCCAGCCAGGGGAAACATCCTCCCCTCATCTACCCTGTCAAGCACTGTAAGAATTTGGTATGTTTCAATGAGATCACCTCTCATTCTTCTAAATTCTAGAGAATATAGGCCTCGTCTATTCAATCTCTCCTCATAGGACAATCCCCCCATCCCAGGAACCTTCGTTGCACTCCCTCTATGGCATGTATATCCTTCCTTAGGTAAGGAGACCAAAACTGTACACAATACTCCAGGTGTGGTCTCACCAGGGCCCTATATAATTGCAGTAAGATGTCTTTACTCATATTCTCAAATCCTCTTGTAATAAAGGCCAACATACCATTTGCTTTCCAAATTGCTTGCTGTACCTGCATGTTAACTTTCAGTGACTCATGTACAAGGACACCCAGGTCCCTCTGAACACCAATATTTCCCAATCTCTCACCATTTAAAAAATATTCTGCTTTTCTATTTTTCCTACCAAAGTGGATAACTTCACATTTCTCCACTTTATATTCCATTTGTCATGTTCTTGCCCACTCACTTAGCCTGTCTATATCCCCTTGAAGCCTCCTTGCATCCTCCTCACAACTTACATTCCCACCCAGCTTTGTATCATAAGCAAACTTGGATATATTACATTTGGTCCCCTCATCCAAATCATTGATATAGATTATGAATAGCTGAGGCTCAAGCACTGATCCTTGTGGTACCCCACTAGTTACAGCCTGCCAACCCGAAAATGACCCGTTTATTCCTACTCTCTGCTTTCTGTCCGTTAACCAATCCTCAATCCATGCTAGTATATTACCCCCAATCCCATGAGCCCTAATTTTGTTTAATAACCTCTTGTGTTGCACCTTACCGAATGCCTTCTGAAACTCCAAATACACCACGTCCACTGGTTCCCCCTTATCTATTCTGCTAGTTACAACCTCAAAAAATTCTAACAGATTTGTCAAACACGATTTCCCTTTCATAAATCTGTGTTGACTCAGCCCACTCCTATTATTATTTTCAAAGTGCCCTGTTACCACATCCTTAATAATAGATTCTAGCATTTTCCCTACCACTGATGTCAGGCTAACTGGTCTGTAGTTTCCTGTTTTCTCTCTCCCTCCTTTCTTAAATAGTGGGGTTACATTTGCTACCTTCCAATCCGTGGGAACCGCTCTAGAATCTATGGCATTTTGGAAAATGACAACCAATGCATCCACTATCTCTAGAGCCACCTCTTTCAAAACATTTGCTACTTTCCAGTCTGTTCTTTTTAATTCAAAGTTGCTTAATTCAAATAACCCATTAAAAGGCTGGCGCTATTTTAATTAAGTTAGGATTAGGGTTAGGGTTAGGGGCTAATTTTTATTTACTGGATAATATGCTTGTGGAAAAAACAGCTTTGAATTAAAAGGGCTGGACTGCATATCTGATGCCGACAAACAGCAACCTGATTGAGCTCATCAACCCCAATGGGTGTGTGTGAGTGAGTGTATATGTGTACGCATGTGCGTCAGCAAGTGTGGGATTTTTCACCATCGCGGAATGTGGATGCACCTTCGGCTTGACAAGACTTCTGCCTGCCACAACAACAACAACAATCTGTATTTATATAGCACCTTTAACGTAGTAAAACATCCCAAGGCGCTGCACAGGAGTATTTTAAGACAAAAAATTTGATACTGATTCACATAAGGCTAAATTAGGGCAGGTGACCAAAAATTTGACCAAAGAGGTAGGTTTTAAGGAGCGACTTAAAGGAGGAGAGAGATGTAGCGAGACGGAGAGGTTTAAGCAGGGAATTCCAGAGCTTAGGGCTTAGGCAACAGAAGGCATGGCCACTGTTATAAATCTCATCATCATGAAGAAATGACTCATGAAATAACACTGGACGGCCAGCTGGTGGCGCCGTCCAAGGAGTATAAATACTCGGGCGTGGGCCCAGCTTGCCCAGGACATTTTGTAAGACAGGAACTAGTGAAGTACAACTAGACCTCCATGTTTTGAAACAAGTTGATTAAAGCCTTGCTTTATACTCGAACCAAGTGCATAGTGAGTTTTATTACGTCAGCCACCAAAGGTTGAGCGATTATAATCAGGGATGCTCAAGAGGGCAGAATTAGAGGAGCGCAGATATCTCAGGGGGTGCACCCCTGAGCCTGCTTGATATTCCAGCCTCGGGGTGATGCATATAAATTTGCTGGACTACCTGACAGTCCAAAGATCTGCTGCAGCACAGTACGGCCTCTGTGCTGCCAGCTAATAATTTTTTTAACTTTGAATTTTCATAATGAGTACCTAATCCTGTGTAGTTGATTACCCTGCGTTTGATTGCACAGCTTTCTGGTTTTTAAAACTTAAAATACCCTCTCTCACCGTAATCACAACCCGGGATGTCAGGGATGAACAGGACCACATTACATCCAGCATCACCCATGGCGAAAATGATGGGATCTGAATATTATAACAATAACGCCCACCCGAATATGGGTGAACCTATTCTACATCACTCACTGTGCCTGATGGGAAATCAGAGGACCAGAGAAATGGGCAGAAGCCCAGCAGAATAGTTCCCTGAGAAAGTTTCCCACCGCTGTTAGCCCCAGTTCCACCACAAATCAGCAGAGAGAGGATGGAAAATCAAGGCCTTTATATATTATGTTTCCAGAAATTAGTATCACAGAGAAATGGATTTTTGAAAGATTGTGTTCAATTTTCCAGTTTAAAAAATCAGGAGAACGGCCATGAAGATTTTCTTGCAATTCTGGATACCTGTGTCTTTAAAGAAATTGTTTTTCATTTGGGTGGACTGCCTGTGAAATTCTCTGTATGAGTCGCACCTTGCCCTGTCCTGTGCCAGTCGCAGTTTAATATCTGATCTGAAATGGCTGATTGATTGAGCTGAGTGAGAAAGCAGGTTTATTACTTTATGCTGGGATCAATCCCCCACCCCACAGAACAGGCTGTAATATAACAATCAGACTGTTTGTTTCAAAACCTAATAAAGTGCAGAAGCTGTGCTGACAGGGCAGCTGGTTGGATTTTTGACATTTGTGACTGATTGCCTCAGTACTGATCAGGAATAATTTACTATGAAGGCAAGCAGATAAAATATCATTCATACTGCTCATATTCCCCTTTCCTAATGTTTTCCCCTCTCCTAAAGACACGAGCCTAGGTTTGGAGGTGGTAATCAGGCAGGTGGAGACAGGAAATGGGCCGGGGGTCCATTACATCATGGGCTCATCCCAGTTCTCCTCCATCGTTTCCAATGGATGGTGCAGGCACCCAACAGTTTTTGGGCAGGTCCTGTAAATCAGGCAATAATAGGGGGTGATTTTCATCTTGCTCTGCTTACGCCTAAAAACAGGGCAATAGTCGGACCAAAACTGCGTGAACGATTGACCCGCTGACTTACCGCGGGGTTGTCTGCCAGCTTCAATTTTAGCACAGACTTCGATTTGGGTGACTAGAGCTGCCACCGACAGCATGTAGAGGCCTCACTAACATGTGCAAGGCGGGGTTAAATGATGAAGTTAAGACCCCCAAGCTCGTTTTCTTTACTGTCCTCATTAGTACCACCAGTTCATCAACCTGCCCGCAAGCCATGGGCGGGTGCAAGTCGAGAGGTAGGCATTTCCAGCAGGAACCCCTAATAGAGCCATGGTGCAGCAGGTATAGCAGGAAGTGGTGAACTAAGTCTGTGCAGTCTCTCCTGTCCATAGACCAGGGGAGCAAAAGGTTCTCGGGACTGAGGAAGAGTGCCAAGGCGAGCTTCAAGACATGGCGCACACTGGAATGAAAATAACACGTAGTCTGCTTGCGCCAAGCACTCACGGTAGCCAGAACAGGTGCACGCGGGAGCACTGAGGGCATGGGCTGTTTCTTGCCCCAAGGGAATGAGCCTAATATCAAAGGGCCGGTAAGTGTGCACAGAATTTCACAGCGAATCTTGCAACACAGATAATTGCAGCCAGAGGAAAATAGTGCGGCAGCAGGGAGGGATAGGTGGGACAATAAAGTGAAGAACAACCAATGCAGCATCAGGCAACTAAGGGCGATGCATCTGATAGAAGTCATCCCTTGTTGAGTTGCTTTTACATGTGCTTCAATATAAAATCGATTGAAGTTAAATACCTGGGGATGTGTGAGCCTGAGAAATGACTGTAATTCTATACCATGCCATCTTATTGTTAATGAAACATTCAGGACCGGTTACTGCTGACTGAGCGTAAATGGATACAATTTAATCTCACTGATCCAGGTTACCTTGTGTTTCTGTACAGTAACTTGTGCTCACTATCGGGGTGGGTGTATTTACTCCTGATCCAGCACCTGTCCCTGGATCCCTGTATTACTGAGAACATTTGTCCAGCAAACGAGATGAAATGTGAAATTCCGCCCCTCCTCCCTTTCCTGATTTACCACAGTAATTCCTTTTATAGGGATGTTACCAGCTGTAAATTTACTGGAGTGACTACGGATATTGTTGTGTCCAGATTACAGCATTGTATCATGTTTACGGGGCTAATTACGAAGGTGTCACATTCAGCATCCCTCACTGAATGCTGATTAGATCAGAACTCAGAAAGAAATGTTGTCCATCATCTGCCCATCACGGGGTGAATGTTATTTACAGATTTTTGCTCTTTTTGTTCCTCTTTAGGCTGCCCAGTATTATTTTGCAGATTAATTTGGTCTTCTCTAGTGCTGTCGTATAATCTTTGTCCATTATGAGGTAACAGGGTGAGGTTCTGGGGCACAAGAACAGTCCTCTTGGCTTCTGCCAAGGACATTCCTCAAGGTTATCTATACCAAGCTAGAGCCGGCACATCAAACACAGTGCTAGAAGTACTTATTTGGGTTGAAATGCATATGGAAGGGCCTTATGTGATTGAATTTGGGCAGTTTCAATCCAGTTCCTAATGGGCATGGTCCCAGAGCACGAAATTGCCCCAATAGACAATTTTACTTGGAAAAGTTGCAGTACAATTGGTTCAGAAAGTGGAAAAATGTTACACTGGTGCATAATGGGCACTTTTCTGAGCTGAGGTGCATTGTTGGAGCTGAATAATAGGCACTTCACTCCGCATATATTGCATGCTGTACCTGATCTAGGAGCACCAAGATAGCTTTATTCAACATCAATAAATTCTGTATGTGTCCTAGGAGTGCTTGTTGGCATAGTGTTGAGTGAGCTTAACCCTGCATCTAACTCATGCTGTGCCTGACCTGAGATTGCTTGATGCTGACGCTGGGTGCCTGAAATGGAAAGTGTTCCCAGCACCAACATCCTTCAGCTTGATGTGCACAAAATTCATTAAAAAAATTGGCTTGGTAAAAATGACTGACTCACTGCCATTATGAAATGTTCTCAGAACACAAGTCACTACAACAATTTAATGCTTGTCAGCTAGCCAATAATATGGCTGAGTTTGAATAAACCATCTGCCGATGCTCTGTCTGGAAAGGCTGCTGTCTCTTTGAAGTAATTTCATATTTCTTTTTTGACTTTAATACCATGGAGGTGAACACATATTATTAAATCTTTCTCTGCAGCATGGCTCCATGTATTACTTCACAGCCATTTCGTTTGAATTATAATCATAATTAGCATTTCTTTGATATCAGTTTGAGTTGAGGCTGTTGAAAGATTTCTTTTTTGATGGGGGTACTGGATCCTTTTCGCAGTCACATCATCGCTCCGCCTGTAACTTACGATGCGACCCAACTCCCCTGCAAGTCATTAGATTGTTGTAAGAATGATATCATCTCCTCACATTAAATCTGAACAAAGGCACAAACGTTATCAATCAGGCGCAATCAAAGAGACGACTCCACTTTCTATTTCTGCATATACTCATGTGATGCATGGAGCTGAGAAAAAGTTTTATCAAAGCTGTTCTTAAATCTTAAATCCAAGTACACGGAGCAAACACAGAGATCTAAACAATGCTGAAATCTTGTTGTAGCCCCCCAACCACCCACCCCGGCCCAGAACTTGATATTATCCACGTTATCCACCCAAGGCACAATAGCATGGTCCTGAAACAGCATTACAAGCTCCTGTGCCCCACATAGCTGACTGTAGTCAATAATGCAAGGTCAAACTTATTAATGTATTGGTAGAAGGTAAGTCCAGAACATAGCACTTGACATGAATTGAGGTTGCAGGAACTGATTATCGAGCATCAGCAGCTGTTAAGGGGCTGTTGGAAGCCCTTAAAAATGTGTCAGTTTTGGGAAGGCCTCCACAAAGAAGGCCCAATGCACTGAGCAGCTATTAGATGCCGTGAAGCAGGAGGCCTTTTCGCAAGGGTTGGCCCGACATGCAGACCAGGCAGATTTTGAATTGTACTGCAGACCTCCCTGAAGTGTCTGTTGCAAACAGACGCTGGAGCACTGACTCAGTTGCTCCAGTGTAATATGGAGCTTGCCTCTAACTTGAATAAATGCTGGTGAGCCTTGAATACAGCGAATACACAGACCCTGAACACCAATAATCCTTAGAACCTACATATGGGGCTCTGAGCACATTGCATGTTGAGTATATGCCTCAGCACCTAGTAATGCAAGGTATCCGATTAACGCAAGACACTCACAGCCAATGCACAGCAGTGTTTTGGACATGAAAGACTGCAACATCCTTATGTCCCAACAGATGTGTTTTTAGGATCCACTGCCTTTGAGAACAGCTAATGCAGCATGATTATATCTCTAGTTTGTTGATTTCCCTTCAACAGCTCGACCATTATTTACACTTCCAGCTTTGTGCACCTTCAGCTCACCTCAGTGATGGGTTTCAGTGCATCAGTTTCAGTGTACGTCACGGCTATGTCTCTATCACCATACTACGTAACATAGACCCTGACATGAATCTTGTCATTCATGTGGAAATGGCTTATGAAATGATTCTGGGCGGCCTGCTGGTGGCGCTGTCCAGGGAGAGTATAAATACTCGGGCATGGGCCCAGCTTGCTCAGGACATTCTTTAACAGGAACTAGTGAAGGACACAACTAGATCGCCATGTTGAAATACAGTTGATTAAAGCCTTGTTTAATACTTAGACCAAGTGCCTAGTAGTTTTCTTACATCAGGTCCTATAGCATTTATGTCCTGGCAAAGTTCAGTCTGGATTGGTTGAAACTCTTGCAGATTTAGCAAGAAATGGAGTCTGCTAAAAGCATACAATGCCTGGGTCAGCTCACTTGCAGAATTATCCACAGCTCCCAATGCAGCTTAGGTCTGCTGCAAGCAGCTAGGTCTAGAAATTCGATGTGCCTACGTTTGAGCGAGCGAGGGGGGCAGGGAACGATCCCCGTGCCTGAATAGATGTCCCCAGGCAGTTTGCCAGCAAAAAGGAGTTGCATATTGGACCGGGAAGGGGAGCGATCGGGAAGGGAGACGATTGGGTTAGAATGAGGGGGTGGGGTTATAGTGGCCGGAATTGTGATAAGCAGCAGCGGCGATCGGGGAGGCAGGAAATCAAGTTCGGATCTGGGGGCGGGGAGGGAGCGGTGGCCGGCAGCAGCCCATGTGGCTTAAATGTGGGGCTAGGATGTACAATCCTGTTCCTCCTGGCTCCACATTCAGCTAAGTATATTTTAAACACTTACCTTGTTGGTTGCGGCCTGCAGCGATCCCTTTAAGGACGTGTGTTAGGCCACATGTAGACTTGGTTTTCTTGAATGCTACATTCAGGGCAACCCAATATTGAAGAGGGGGCCTCAAACAGGCGTTCAGTCCCTTAAGTGAATATGCAAAGGGCCCAGCGCCTGTTTCAGGCATGGGCCCTGAACTCCTATTTTTATGTTGGGCGACGCGCTTCTGGGTTGTATTGAGCGTGTGTTTCCTGTCTGCCATACTGGAGGCTTAGGAGGCCATTTAGCATCTGAAAAACGGGTGCTGCGCAGTCAAATTTCTAGGTCCTAATCTAATGAATGCAGGAGGAGGCAAAGCAAAAAGAAAAACATTGTGGGACATGAGTAGACCATTGAGGAAATGTACACCTGAGAGAAAAGGGTAGGTTTTCCATGGGTTATGCCCATTAAACTGACATAAGGCGGATGTAACCAATTGGAAAAAGGGATGGAGATCCATGATGCCAGCTTTCCACCTATTGTGTGCAGTATCCAAGTTCCCCATAGCAATATTGAAGGGCACCAGAACTGTCTGCCACTTCGTCTTTGGCTCAATGAAAATGAGGGCCAAATGGTGCCATTACATCATGCACTTAATCTCCTGGTCCAATGCTGTTTCCTTTAACTGCTTACATAAAATAAGTATCCAGCATTGCTAGAGGCTCTTCTGTTTATCAAAGTTTATTTAAAGAGCCCCGTAAGAAGATTGATGGGATATTTAGGGCCCGATTTTGTCATTGGTGCGGGCTGGGGTCGTGTCATCGCTTTTCGTGTTAGCCACCCGAATCCAAATCGATGTGGGAGAATTATGCGATTTTCACCTAATTGGGCAATTGAGTTCCAACGTGTGGGAACCCATGGCCCAATTAGTTTTTTCAGTCTGAAACTCGCCTCTGATGACATCATCATTGCTGCTGCATTTAAGGTCTGCAAGAAGCCTTGCTTCTTCTGCAGACTGCCAACCTTTTGGCCTTTGCTGTGAGAGGGACCTGGAGGCAAAATGAGCAGCGGGAGACCTAAGTCTGCTCCCAGATTTGATGACGTCGCCCTGCAAGCTTTGGTGGAGGGAGCAAGAGTTAATAAGGAGGGGCTCTTCCCTTCTTCAGGGAGGAAGAAGCCTCCCCAGCAGACGAAGGCTGTGTGGATCCAGGTGGCTCAGAAGGTCAACTTGATTCGCTGACCCGCAGAACCTGGCTTCAGTGCAGGAAGAGATTTCATGACCTTCTGCGCACTGGAAAAGTGAGTATGACTTTCCCATCACCCTCAATCTGATCCCCATTGCCTCTCCTCACCAGCACTCAGCTTTAGCAACCTCTTCCTCCATATCCCACTTGACACTGACATCCCTGCACCCTTACCCATTCCCTCTCTATAGTCACATTCACCTAACTATTCGACTATGCAGCCCTCACACTCCCTATCACTGTGATGCTATGAAAACAACTTACAAAACACAGGGAGGGCCCTTGGTCTTGCCACCTCACTCCATCTTTGTCTCCTTCTAAGCATTTATGCTATGGATTCTCTACACTCACTCCTTCATTCTCACTTAAACTCCACTTGTCTCCCTCATTGCAGGAAAAGAGAGCTCACAATAAGAAGGAAAGAGCAAGGACAGGAGGAGGGCCACCCTCAGTAGCCCACCTCACTCCTTGGGAGGAGGTGGTCCTGGAGATCGTGGGAGTCGAGGACGATGCGCAAGTGGGGGACGGACAGACGGGTGCATCAGAGCAAGCTGGTGACAGAATAGTTTTTCATCTCTCTCATTGACATTGCATGAGTCGCTGATAATGATTCTGAAGCTCTAACAGATGGACTTATGATCATCTGCAATATGCAATGTGCATGTAACCTTGGCCTCACATCTCTGACTGTTTCCTTTGCTCCCCCACAGGACCATCGCAAGCACCCGTCCCCACTATCCACGAGGAACAGCCTGAGCCTCCAGACTCCTCAGAGGAAGCTGCAACCTCTGAGGGCGCAGCGTCAACAGAATTCAGCCAACCCAGCACCAGTGCAAACACTCACACCTTGGTGGGACCATCGCGAGATAGAGTAATGTCGTTACCTGATGTATCACAGCTCACAAGTGAGCATCAGCAGATTGTGGAGACAGGGACAGCAGTGGAGAGTCCTAGTCGGAAGACGCAGGACTTTCCCAGCTTGGCTCAGCTGCATGTCGACCCTCTGCCTCTGGGTCCATCCAGAAGAACAACGGTGCTGGAACTCCAGGAACAGGTGCAGGAGTCTCTGGCAGGTTTTGTCTCTAGGGTAGCTGCGAGTGTGGAGCGAATGGAGGAGTCCCTCGCTAACATGAGCAGAGCCTTTGTGGAGGCGTTGGCGCATGAACGCAGCACCACGGAAAGGATGGCAACTTACATGGAAAGGATGGCTACGGTAGAGGAGAGGATGGCTATGGCCATGGAGGAGCTAAGGCGTCAGAGTGTAGAAAACATGGTGAGTGTTCAGAATAGAGTGACATCTCTGGAGGAGCGATGGTCAGCTATTGAACAGAGAAACCAGACCTTCATGGAAGTCTTTCTGAGTAGGACTGCCAGTGCAGATACAGGTCCCCATGGCCCCCCTGATGTGCAGCAAGGTGCTCTCAAGCCACTTGCAAGCGCTGAGTTGGACCTGACCCATGAGAGGGATGTTGGTAACAAAGAACAAGGAAGTGGGGGCTCCTCTCCAAGCGCTCACACGACCATACCACCGCCAAGTCCTCGGTCAGAGCCCCACCAGAGTCCCCACCCAACTGAGATCGGCGTCTCAACTCCTGCACAGCCGCAGGAGCAGCAGACTGTTGCCGAGCCCTCACAGGTTCGCAACCCCAGAGGACGCCCGCCAAAGAGGTCGAAACACGAGCAGCAAGAAAGTGAGCAAGGGGCCTTCACGTCTGCTGATGCCAAGGGGGAACACGTGTAAAAGAAAGATACTGCACAAATAGTCACAAGGGTAGTCACTTGGGTGAAATGTGATGTTTAATGTTGAAAAGCCATCAGTTGGTTGTTTTAAATAAAAATTCTGATGGCAACTGTTGCAGTTGTGGCATGTGTCATTTTGCGAATGGGACTTCTGTAGTGTATGCACCTTTAAGGGGAGAACTACTTTTTACAGCTCCTGTATACTGTAGTACCGGCAGTGACCACACCTGTATATAAACCCTGAGTAGGGATCTGTACAGTTAGTCTTACAGTAACCCTCATCCAGTAAACACCTGTTGATTGTTCCCTGCAGTCTCTTGTCTAATTGTTGAAGGACACACAACATCAAGATACACGGATCTAACATTGGCGACGAGAAGATTCAAACCTACCTGCAACTCTGCATCACCTCCCAGGGATTCGCTCCTGCAGAACAGTGAAAGAAGAAGGCCGAGTCCAGAAGCACAGGCGTCGACCATCCAGCGGAGACCTGAGCATTGCAGGGGAGGCTGTTGAGAGCTCGGCTTGGTTCTCCAGTCATGGTGGTCCAGCGAAACGGGCTGGCAACAGGTACGGCACAGACACTTCCCGGACAGCGGCGGCTAGAGCCGACCGACGGCACAGAAACAGGCCGAGCAGTGTCAACGGGAGAAGAGAGAGGGTAGAGCACACAGGGCGCAGCCAGTGTTCAGGACCGAGCGGCGTCGACGGGAGAAGAGAGGGTAGAGCGCACAGGGCGCAGCCGGTGTTCAGGACCGAGCGGCGTCAACGAGAGAGAGCAGAGCGTAGCCGGTGTTCAAGGGCCGAGCAGCGTCAACGAGAGAGAGAGGCGCGCAGGAAAACGTGCAGAGTGCAGCCGGTGTTCAAGGGCCGAGCAGCGTCAGCGGGGAAGAAAGGAAAGCGCGGGAGACGCCATTTTGAGCCGCAGCGGAGAAGAAGGGAGAGCGCGGGAGACGCCATTTTGAGCCGCACCGGAGAAGAAGGGAGAGCGCGGGAGACGCCATTTTGAGCCACAGCGGAGAAGAAGGGAGAGTGCAGGAGACGCCATTTTGAGCCAGTCTAACCACACCGAGGGATGCTGAAGAGTGGCAGTATCACAGCGTTCGACAATGAAGTCGAAGATTGGACAACATATGTCGAATGCATAGAAGTGTACTGCAAGGCGAATGAAGTGCCAGATGACAGGAAAGCGCTGGTATTGTTGAATTCAATGGGTGCAAAAACGTATGGTTTACTGCGAAACCTAGTAACCCCATAGAAGCCAGTGGAAAAGGATTTTGAAAACATAGTGTCAATCCTACAGGACCACTTAAACCCCACACTGCTGCTCATAGCAGAAAGATTTAAGTTTCACAAAAGCAACCAGCATAAAGATGAAAGTAATGTTGAGTACTTAACGGAACTGTGCAAGCTATCGAAACACTGCCAGTTTGGAACGGGACTAGCAGATACTTTAAGGGACAAGTTTGTGTGTGGGCTTCAAAGTGAAGGAACCCAAACAGCTTCTATCAGAAAAGGATCTTACACTGGACAAGGCTTTCAGCATGGCAGTATCACACGAAGCAGCTGCACAGGGTGCTGCAGAGATACAACGGAGACCGCAAGAATATGGCACAAATGAAAGGTCATACGGAACAGTGAAGTGCTATCGCTGTGGCAGAACAACAGATGACCATAATGATTGCTGGTTCAAGGACAAAGTGTGCAGACAGTGTGGAAAAGTAGGAGACATAGCAAGAGTCTGCAGGTCGGGAAAGAAAACCAGCAGCAAGAAATCTCCACAGGAGAAGTACAAGAAGGTACATAAGGTGACGGAGAGTAGTTCAGACGAACAGAAAAGTGATACAGACTCCGGAAGCAAGGAGCTGGGTTGTCTGAAACTACATAATGTGATCAAAATGGAGGATCACCAAACTATCTGGGTCACGCTCAAGATAGCCAGAGTCCAAGTGAAAATGGAATTGGACACAGGATCAGCCCTAACAGTCATAAACTGAAGGGACTACAAGTGGCTATTCTCACATATACCCTTGAGAGATACAGAGATTGTCTTGAAGATGTACACGGGGCAAAAAGTCTACCCCAAAGGAAAAATACGGGTGAACGTTATATATAACGGCAAGGAAACACCAAAAATGGACCTATATGTATTGCCAGATGGAGGACCACCACTACTAGGACGTGAATGGATCCGGAAGGTACAGCTAGATTGGCATTCCATACAAGCACTGACTGTAGATGCCAAAAAGGATGACGATGTCACACCTGGACGACTGTCAAAAATGCTAACTGACACACAAGAAGTGTTCCAGAAGGGACTCGGAACACTAAAAGGCATAACAGCGACGATCAAAATAGAGGAAAATGCAAGCCCAAAGTTTTTTAAGGCCAGACCGGTGCCTTATGCGGTCCGCCCAGCCGTCGAAGCAGAGCTGGAAGGTTTGGAACGTTCAGGAGTACTGTCCAAAGTGGACTGGAGCGAGTGGGCTACACCCATCGTTCCTGTAATGAAGAGGTCGTTGAGTAATACGCCTGGGGAACCAAAGAAGGTTCACATCTGTGGGGACTTTAAGGTGACAGTGAACCCAGGCCTTCACACGGTACAATATCCGCTTCCGCAGCTTGAAGATATTTTCGCCTCGCTATCTGGAGGGAAACGCTTCACTAAGATTGATCTGGCCCAGGCGTACCTGCAAATGGAGGTAGAAGAAGCCTCGAAACAGTACCTCACGATCAACACTCATAAAGGTCTCTACCAATACAACCGGCTGGTGTTTGGGGTAGCATCAGCTCCGGCTATTTGGCAAAGGGCAATGGATCAAGTCCTGCAAGGGATTCCAGGGACCCAGTGTTATTTGGACGACATCCTGGTCACGGGCGAAAATGACAGTGATCACCTCGCCAACCTGGAGCAGGTGCTCACTAGATTGAAGGAATATGGGCTCCGAGCTAATCACCACAAATGCGAGTTTTTCCAGAAGCAGATCTCGTATTGTGGCCACATTATTGATGAAGAGGGGTTACATAAGTCCCCTGAAAAGATTGAGGCAGTAGTCAAGGCTCCAGCACCGGAAAATGTGTCACAACTGAGGTCGTTCCTCAGGCTGGTGAACTACTACCATAAGTTCTTGCCGAATTTGTCTACAGTACTACACCCACTGAACACCCTACTGCAAACGGGGGTACCATGGAAGTGGAATGACGAATGTAAACGAGCTTTCCAGAAGTGCAAAGAATTGATCACATCAAAAGAGGTGTTGGCTCATTTCAACCCAGCACTACCAATTCGGTTGGCGTGTGATGCATCACCCTATGGCATTGGAGCGGTGCTGTTGCACAAATTCCTGGACGGCTCGGAGAGGCCAGTAGCCTTTGCGTCTCGGTCACTAACCTCAGCCGAGCGTAACTATGCCCAGATTGACAGGGAGGCCCTCAGCCTAGTGTGGGGAGTGAAAAAGTTCAACCACTATCTGCACGGGTAGAAGTTCACCTTGCTGACTGACCACCAACCACTTGTCTCCATCTTTAATCCAAAGAAGGGCATTCCGGTGATGACTGCGCAACGGCTACAAAGATGGTCCCCTTTTCTAGGGGCGAACCAATATGAATTTGAGTATAAGGGCACGAAACAGCATGGAAACGCTGATGGGCTATCACGCCTGCCACTGCCTACTGCGGAGGAAGCACCAGCAGTGGACCCTGTCAAAATATTTTATTCGACTATAATTGAACGCTTGCCAGTAACTAACGCTGATATAGAGAAGGAGACCTGAAATGACCTGACACTGTCTCGGGTATATGACTTGACGGTGAAGGGATGGCCAACACATGGCGACTCACTGTTGCCAACATTCTCATCCAGAAGAGAACAGTTGTCAGTATGCCAGTGGACCTTGATGTGTGGATCCCGAGTGGTAATTCCACCCAAGTTAAGGGAGAGAGTGCTCAATGAGCTTCACGAAGGCCATCTGGGAGGGGTGAAAATGAAAAGCCTTGCTAGGGCTTATGTGTGGTGGCCGGGGATCGATCAGCAAATCGAGGACCTGACAAAGAGCTGCTCAGGATGCCAGAAGGTCCAAAATGCACCACCACATGCCCCTCTACACCCATGGGAGTGGCCCTCATCTCCATGGCAACGGGTGCATATTGATTTTGCTGGTCCATTCATGGACTCAATGTTTTTAATAGCCATGGATGCGCAGTCGAAATGGCCTGAGGTGATCAAAATGTCCTCCACCACCACGGAGAAAACTATTGCAGTCCTACGGACCATATTTGCCAGGAACGGCTTGCCAGAGCAGATTTGCTCTGATAACGGACCACAGTTTGTGTCCGAAGAGTTTCAAAGATTTATGAAAAGGAATGGGGTAAGGCATTACACATCCGCCTCGTATCATCCAGCCACAAATTGATTGGCTGAGAGGTTCGTACAAACCTTTAAAAAAGCAGTAAGGGCCATGTGCGATGATGACATTCCACTGCAGCATAAGGTGGACAATTTCCTGTTAGCCTACAGAAATGCGACACATGCAGTCAGCAACCAGACCCCGGCCATGATGTTCTTTAACCGAAGGTTGAGATCTCGTCTGGATTTGCTCAGACCAAATGTACGAAGAGATGTTGAGAATAAGCAATTCCAGCACATCAATGAGAAGCCGACAAGGAGCTTCAATGTAGGGCAACCAGTCTTGGCCCGCGACTACCGAACAGAGAAATGGCTACCAGGAACGATATGCACACGGCAGGGGCCACTAATGTACACAGTGGATGTTGGGGAGAACATTGTGAGACGCCATGTTGACCAGATCCTGGAGTCACAGGAACGAGTCAACCTCATGTCTCGCATACCTGGTGATGAACCCGACATGCAGGTAGCATCTACCCCAGAAACAGTAGCATCGGAAGCTGATGAACCAACCGGAGACAGGGGGCCAGAATCGCCTCCGCACCAAGAGCAAGACACTCAGGAAAGGCGCTATCCAGAAAGGATCAGGATGCCGCCCCAAAGACTGAATTTATAAATAGACTATTTTCAGTTAATGTTGCATGTTAAAAGTGTTAATTGTAATTAGTTGATATTTAATTGTTAAATGAATGTTATGGTACTGTTAATCTAAAAGGGGAGGAATTGTAGTTTATGTACCTTTAAGGGGAGAACTACTTTTTACAGCTCCTGTATACTGTAGTACCGGCAGTGACCACACCTGTATATAAACCCTGAGTAGGGATCTGTACAGATAGTCTTAGAGTAACCCTCATCCAGTAAACACCTGTTGATTGTTCCCTGCAGTCTCTTGTCTAATTATTGAAGGACACACAACATCAAGATACACAGATCCAACAACTTCCCCATTGAGGGCTTAGGATTACTTGCAATTGTCAGTATGGTGGTCAGAGTGCTAGGAATCTGCTGGTTCTTGGCCATTGTCGATGCTCTGGTAAGATGCTGTGAGGCAAAAGTGCTTGATTGGCTAGGCTAAGCAAATCTGGCCAAGGTGAGTGCGTTCCTTGCATCCCGGGCAGCAATGTTCTCGCGTACTGCTGCCGCTGGTTGATGAGCCTCTGCAAGATGTTCATTTTCACTCTCCTCCTCCTCCTCCTCCTCCTCATCTGAGGAGGATATGTGAGGAGCCACTTGGTCTTCAGGAATCTGCAAGCCACGACGCTGTGCCATGTTGTGAAGTGCACAGCAAACCACGATGATTCTGGAGACCCTGGCTGCTGAGTACTGCAGGGCTCCACCTGATCTATCCAGGCATCTGAAGCGCATCTTCAGCAAGCTGATGGTTTGCTTGATTATGGATCTGGTGGAAATGTGGCTGGAGTTGTAGCTCTCTGCAGCTTCGTTGGATGGGCTCTTCAACGGCGTCATTAGCCACGTCTTCAGGGGATAGCCCTTGTCTCCAAGTAGCCATCAAAAAAGTTGGTCTGGCGGACTGAAGAGCAGAGGCACACTAGACTGGTGCAGTATGAAGGAGTCATGGCAACTGACAGGGTACTTGGCACAAACATTCAAAATTTCCTTCTTGTGGTCACACACCAGCTGCACGTTGAGGGAGTGGAAGCCCTTGCGGTTGACAAAAATACCTGGATTACGATGGGGTGCCTTAAGGGCCACATGTGTGCAGTCAACGACGCCCTGCACCCTTGGAAAGCCTGCCAGATTAGCAAATCCAACCGCACGCGCCGTGCCACTTGCTTGATCCTTGGAGAAATGGATGTGATTGTGTGCGATGGCAAAGAGGGCATTGGTTACCTGTGAAAGGATTCGCAAATGTCATGTCCGCTGAAGATTTACTTCTGGCTTATTGGAGAAACCCTGGCTGGACTGAGTTTAAAATCCAGGGCTCCAGGGCCCAACAAGATGGCTACGGTCAACCTCATGGTCAAGGACTGCAAAGTTCAGGTTTGGACTGACAAAGAAGGAATGTTCCAGAAATTAGAAGGCAGACAGGCCTTCTGCATTTATGTATGAGAAGCAAACAGTGGCATTCGGGCCTCTGATTAAAACCCATCAAGGCCGTTTGCACAGATAATCAACGGGTAATAGCTGCATTCAAACCTTCGTTAGCTGACTTCAACACTGTTTGGAAACGATCAATGGGGCATTAAAACTGGAATGGCCCCATCACAAGACCAGTTACACAAAGGAAAACACTTATGGGACGTTTAAAAACCGATTAACCGGCCATCCAGGTCGATGGGCCCAGAACGGTTCCCTTTGTATAGACTTCAACACATCCAGGTCAGACAAAGAAACAAGCTGATCTGGTGAGTGATAAGGGCCCCCAGAAAGGGGTGTAAGTAGTCCCTCGGGAAGCCATCTCTCTCTCTCTCTCTCGCCTGGACTCCGGTGCCCTGCCTTACCATCAAGAAGATCGATGACGAAGAGCCCGTCCAAGGGAAGCAGGATACCTGCAGTTACATTTTAAATCACTGGGGTATCTCTGCTCTGGGCGGTGAAAACCCTAAAGACACTGGCAGGCAACGGGACACGGAGCAGGCGTTCTAACATCCGAGACTGGTGAGCATAAACTTTCTGGCCCATCGCAAGACAACTTAGATAGGTGTAAAGGGTGGGAGTTAAGGGGATTGCTAAAATTGTCATTTTAGTCATTTTCCCTCGATGTGTCCGTTTCTCCTCCCCCGCTAAGTGTAATTGTGTTACATACATAGTGATTTTCTCTGTATAGTGTTTATTTTTCCCTATTTTTAATAAACATTGGTTTTCTTTGCACCAAACCACTGGTCTCGTTTTGTTTATATCGCTGCTCGTAATAAGTCCGGTGGTCAGAACCAGAGGGGAAGCGATTCGAACCGCACGGGGCTGGAGCAGCTCAGATACGCCTGACTGGCCAGACACAAACCCCAAACCAAAACCCCCTACAGAAATGGCGACCGTGACAAGGACATCGCGACAGTATGCGATATAACAGACAGTGATGCGGAGGGAGAAACCGCAATGGAAGAGAGGTTGTCAACTTATGTGTGTAGAAAGGTCAATATCGCCAAGAAATGGGTGGGTGCTATGTTAAAGGCCGAGCGCCCCATAGACGTCACCGCCCAGTGGACGGCGAGTAAACAGCATAAGAGGGCAATTGAAAAGGCAGTCTGGTTAATGTACTATAAGAAACAGGTCCTAGTGCTGGACAGGGTTGTAGCAGCACAGGCTGCCAAGCTCAAGAAATTGGCCCTAGAAATGCAAGATAAGGTTGCAGCGGAAGAGAAGGTGCTCGTGGCGCTTCAGGCTTTAAGCTAAGAAAGAGCGCAGACGGCCAAGGAACACCAGGCAAAAGTAGAGTGTCTGGAGGCCCGGGCCATCGAGGTGCAACGGGAACATCAGGCAAGGGTAGAACGCCTGGAGTACCAGACCGCTGAAAGTAAAGCCAGTGCTAGGTGCAAGATGGAGCACTCAGAATACCAGGTTAGAGAGGCGAGGGGCAGCGAGATAAGGCTGCAGGACACGATTTGCGACCTCGCCCAAAAATTAAAAGAGCAGGAGGAGAAAGTAAGGGAGGTAAAGGCAGCATACAAGCTAGCCTGCGAACAGGGGTTTGAGGAAGCAGATCATGGCCCCTGTAGGGAAAAGATAGAAACCTTCAGTATGGCTTTAGTGAGGGCTAAGGGGATGATATGCCTCATCAGCCCAAAGGTGGGCCAATCGGACTTTACCGGCAGCCCAAACAGAACCATCCCACAGGCAGCACCCAGAACAAAGTTGGCTAGGGAATCAGAGGTCCCACGGCCGCCACTCATAGCTCCGAGTTTTCAGGAGTGCTGGCAGCGAAGCGGGGTGGAGGATGAAGTGGTAGGAGAAGCACAGCAGGCCCTGCTAGATAGGCCGGGACCAGGACCGGTGTACCCCCTCCGACAATTGAGGTACGGCCCGCCCGTTGATGACGAGGACCCAGGGGCCATCCAAAATTAGTTTGTGGTGCCGCATGGCACCCAACAGCTCAGGGCCATGGTTAGCCATATCCCCAAGCTCACCAAAAAGGGAGACCCCTCTCTGCACTTCAGGGAGATAGAACAGGCAGCGTGCGTCAATGACTGCGATGACGCAGAGCAAGCTAAGATGCTGCTGTTTTCTCTGGGGAGTGATCTCCTCCAGACCCTATCTGATGAATGTAAAAAGGGGCAGAAGGATTATGAGGATTTGAGGAATGAGATATTGGAGGCCATGGGACTCAATGACGGTAGTCCGTTCGCCCGAGTGGGGAGTTTAGAGCCACTGTACATGGGACCCTATAACATAGTCGATAAGGCCAGCCCCATGGTTTACGCAGTAAAAATGCCCCGGCACACAAAATGGTTCCATGTGAATCAATGTAAGTTGTTTAAGCCGGAGGCAGGGAAACAGGCAGCTGGGATTCAACCCGAGATTAGAAATCCACAGCCCGCAGCGGGTACAAGCTCACAGGCTGCACAGGCAGGCGCTGTGGCTTGTGTTAGGGGAGAAGCCATTCCGCCCACTGTTCAGGACACTCCCCTAATCCTCTGGGATTCAGATGGGAAGGAGCCCGAGTGCGAGAATCCCGCCCCCGACCCAGGTTTGGAACCTGGGGGCGGAGACTCACAGCCTGCTGCAACAGGCGGCAAAAGGTTACCTGCCCTCAACCCAGGTTTGGGAGGGGAGGGACCCGAGGGAGAAGGCCCCCAGCCAGCGAGGACTGTGACCCGAGCCAAGGGTCTGCTCGCCAGGGGAGCCCCACTGGTGGCACTCCCTAGGAGGTCCCCTCGGACACCCCAGCCCAGAAAGGTATGGTCACCGACTCCCCAGCTTAAAATGACAACCTCCCGAGTTAAAGAGAAGTCGGAAGACAAAGGTCCTCAGCTAGCAGCTACAGACTGCAAGGGACCGGAAGTGCAGGTCAGTGCAGCCATGCCGCAGGGAGCAGCCTGCAGCAGCCCAAACAGGGATTAGGCTGGCCGCCCGGAGACGGGCGGCGGTTGTATATAGTTTAGGTAGTTTAATTTTTAAGTTTATATAGAGGATTAAGTTAGGGTGTTTTTAATTTAATTCTAGGCAAGGAACCGGTAGTGTATAAGTTTTAAGTATGGAACCGTTCCAGAGTGTTGTCTACGTGAGCCGAGGTCGCGGGACCTGATCACACTTTCCCCGAGCCAGGGAGCCTCCAGGGAACCTGGCTAGATGCTTTTATGTCTTTTTCAGAATTTTCAAAATGTACAGAGGAATAATCCTGCTTGCCCTGTTCGGGCTGAGCCTCGCGAGAAGGGCCGATGTCGAGGCCCATCATATCTTTGGATGCTCGGGGAAGAGAGCACCCCTAGCACACGATGGAAGTGGTCTACGGGAGGCGGATGAAATCACCTCGTATGTCCACGAGGGGAGCTGGTCAGGATGGCTGGGATCCAATTCAACCCAGTATTCTAGCGAGACCGGCTTCACGTATGGGGAGGCCTCCCTCCAGTGCCCGAGGATACGAATCGTCACCCCAAGGATTAGCGTCACCATGGGCAAAAGAATATGTTTGACCTGTAAAGGGAACGTTCCCCTGGATAGGTGGTGGTGGCTCAGAAAGTTAAGCAAAGACATGGGGAACCCCCGGGTAGAGTGGGAAAGGTTAGGGAATGACACTCACAGGACCATGACAGTGATCCAGGGAGGGTTAAGTGTGCGCTGGGATAAATGGTGGGAACCGGATCAGGGGATCTACGTCTGTATGTGGGGATCAGAGAAAGTCTGCCCCACAGGTGTTTCCATCATTTTCCGCAGCCAGTGGCAAAATAACAGGAAGGGGATGGACTGGGAGTCCCACCTGGATGCATGCGCGATCCCGTACTCCCCAATCTCGGTTAATGCCACTGAACTAGTGACCCGCCCCCGACGGCCCCTGCCCACGACCCCGACGTCACGGACAGTAGCAGAGGGATGCCCCGCCACCACCAAGGGACCAGGGAACAGCTTGGTGCTAGTACCCACAGACCAGGTGCTGTACCAAGGGGTGCTTTACGCGGTGGCCTCGGTGATTTTAAACCTCACTGAGATACACTTACCCGCGTGGTGCCCTGCAGAGACTGTCAAATTGTATCAAGCCCTGTTAACTGACATGTTTCGAAAATTCCGTGAATTTGACTTTTCGGAGGTCAATAAGACCGCATTGTATACTCACCACGAGGTTTGGGACAGGGTTGGGAGGCAAAGAAGGGGTGTTTTTAATGATGTTTTAACTGGTTTTAACCCAGATTAATGGTCTAAAAACACAATGAAAGGGTATTTTAACTGATGAGAATAAGGTGGTAGGTTCTCAGCTGCATGAAGACCAGGCCATGACTCTCCATCTGAAGGAGATCATCGTGGAGCTGGAAAAACATGCAAAGACGGTAAATGCTCTCATCAGGGAGGACAGAAACGCTTCTGACCAGGCTGCACAAAACGAGGTGTGCGTGCTGTATGGAGCATGGTTGCTGGGCGAGGGCCGCAGCAATCTGGAGGATTTAAAGCAAGGTTTAGTCCCCTCCTGGATCAGCAACAAACACCTCGCAGCCCTCCACCCTTTTGAGAATGCATTAAGCCCGTGCCAGCTTCTGAGGCCTACCCAGTCCCAGTGGACTGTGGGCGGTCTAACCACACCGTCATGGGGATAGTTATAAGAATGCCGGTCATGGGCGGGACGGCACGACCCGCACCGGTATACAGGGTGGAGAACATTGGAATCATTCAAGGGGGTGCACACATTCGTTTTGCAGCAGTCCCGCCCTATGTCATAAAGTGGGAGCACGCTATGATGGGTACTGACCTCTCAGGGTGCCGTAGCCGGGGAGCACACATCATCCTGTGTCCCCAGCACTTGAATGCCTATTTGAAACCACAATGCGGGTTCAGAGCTGCTGACACGAAACCTATAAATTGTACCATGGAAGCCATGGCACAAGGCCATGTTCCCCCACAGGTAGCATATATAGGAGGTGGGACATATTGCGTCACCACAGGAGCGTCTCACTACCAGCACGGACAGCACAGCTGGTGTGCGGTGAGTGACAGCAGTTTCTGCTTCAAACCCGAGGCAGAAGTTCAAGTGGCACAGGTACGAATTGTCCCCATTCCTGAATCACTGTGGAGGAGAATTTCACTCACCTCCAGAAATATGTCGCCCATTTCGGTTACCCGACTCCCCCTCTCCCAGAGCACCTTACCAAATTATTAAAAGCCGTCCTAGTATCGCAAAAGCACTTCTACACTTTGGAACAGAAGACTGTACAGATAGGGGCCGACATTTTAGGTATCACAACCCCGCCCTGGTGGGACATTTTTGAGAGTATAGAGGTCCCCTCCTAGATTTGAATGGCGTCCCACATCTTAGTAGTCTGCCAGCTAGGGACCGTCCTCTACCTGGTCTGTGTCCAGTGTAGGAGAAAGGGTCCCGGGGTAGAATTTAAAGTAAAAGGGTTGTGGAAGGACCAGTATGCCCGGGTGGAAGAAGAAACACCCATGTGAGCTTTGTGTAATATCACTGCCGAATGATGGCAGATCCATTTGTTATTTTAATAAAGCTCATTTTGCTTTTGCTCATTATTTTTAATAAATATGTTTTTTTTTGGCCTGATGTTTATTTTTATTAAAGGTTGTGTGTTGAAATGAAGTTCTATGATGTCCCAAGTAGTGCAGGGGTGTTGGACCCACTCCGTGCTTGGATTATTGTAACAGATAGTAATTTGTTTCTATCGATAGATGCCTGTCGTGCAGTGTAGTTTTCTCTAAGTAAGGGGAATGTATGTGTTGAGGGATCGTGGATAGATAAATATAGGGGAAGGTTGTTTGTGGGGAGTCAGAAATTTGCTCACCTTGATTGAATACTTCGAGCAAGTTTCAGTATCCTAGGGGGGACTGAAAGGATTTGCAAATTTCATGTCCCCCTGAAGATTTACTTCTGGCTTATTGGAGAAACCCTGGCTGGACTGAGTTTAAAATCCAGGGCTCCAGGGCCCAACAAGATGGTTACGGTCAACCTCATGGCCAAGGCCTGCAAAGTTCAGGTTTGAACTGACAAAGAAGGAATGTTCCAGAAATTAGAAGGCAGACAGGCCTTCTGCATTTATGTATGAGACGCTGTTGTGTATTTTGAATGTGTATTAGAATTGTCCCACATGGGATACCGTAGTGGTGATTTGCAATGCACTATGGGAAATGTAGTGCATTGAGTGAAGAAGCACATTGTAAATAAAATGGCCATTAACTAAACTCTCCACCCCAGAGTCCTTCTTAATTATTATATAGGTAAGGGTATAAAACCCCTTGAGACACAACGAAACTGGCGACGAGGACGACGGACTTGCGCATCACTTTGCACTGGAATCGGCGATGTTTAAAGTAAGAAGTTCCTGTCTTTTCTTAATGGCGCGCCCGCAGTTTAGTGCTGATGCAATCGCCTCGTAAAGGTGGTGGTTCGTGTGTTACACAAATAAGAAGGGGGAGAGTAACGATACAGTGAAACGAAGTGGAGGAAAAGGACTGTAAAGAAAAAAAAAATAACAAAATGGCTATGCTAACCGGAGCGTTTGGTCCATTTGATGAAACGGCGGAGCAATGGAGTGCTTATACAGAGCGTTTCGGATTTTTCGTGACTGCAAATGGCATTAAAGATGACGTGAAAGTGGCAACGTTCCTCAGTGTGATTGGAGCAAAAACATTTGGCTTGTTACGGAGTTTGATGCACCCTGATAAGCCCGGTGCTAAGACATATGATCAGATTGTGGAAGTTTTGGAAACACATTTCGCACCCAAGCCGCTGCTGATTACCGAGAGGTTCAGGTTTCACAAACGAAACCAAAGGTGGAGGCTGACCTGGAGCGTCTGGTCAAGATAGGGGTCCTGGTGCCGGTTTCGCACAGTGAGTGGGTCACGCCCGTGGTACCAGTGATGAAGAGTGACGGCGCGGTTCGCTTATGTGGAGATTTCAAAGTAACGGTGAATCCTGTGCTCTCAGCTGAACAGTACCGCCTCCCCATCATTGAAGATCTTTTCGCAGGTCTACCAGGCGGTCAGAAGTTTAGCAAGATTGATCTATGCCAAGCCTACTTGCAGATGCATGTAGGAGAGGACTCACAGAAGTACCTCACCATCACCACCCACAAGGGCCTTTACAGGTACTGCCGCCTACCCTTTGGTATAACATCAGCACCAGCATTGTTTCAGCGGGCTATGGACCAGATCTTAAGTGGCATTCCAGGGGTACAATGTTATCTCGACGATATCCTTGTCACAGGAAAGGACGACAACGAGCATCTGCAGAACCTGACGAAGACACTGGGAAGACTTGAAAAATATGGCTTACGCGTTCGCAAGGACAAATGCGAATTTTTCAAGCCATCAGTGGAGTACCTAGGCCATGTCATCGACGTGGATGGCCTACACACAGCACCGTCGAAAGTGAAAGTCATTGCCGACGCTCCTGCACCTAAAAAATGTCGGCCAGCTGCGGTCATTCTTAGGTCTCCTGAACTATTACAGAAAGTTTATTCCACAGCTGGCATCACTGTTGAAGCCATTACATGAGTTGCTGTGCTAGGGCAAGGCCTTGGCGTGGATGAAGGAGTGCGAAGCTGCATTCAAGAAAGCCAAAGCAGCTTTGACTGACCCCAGAGTGTTGACGCACTTTGACCCGTCGTTGCAGATTCAGCTGGCCTGTGACGCGTCGCCTTATGGCGTCGGCGCGGTCATGTCCCACATCTTTCCCTCAGGCGAAGAGAAGCCGATTGCATTCGCGTCAAGGTCCCTGAGCAAGGCGGAGGTGAAATACCCGCAGATCGAAAAAGAGGCTTTGGGCATCATCTTTGGAATCAAAAAGTTCCATCACGACTTGTTCGGAAGGAAATTCACCTTGCTGATGGATCATCATCCTCTGACATCGATCTTTGGTCCACACACAGGAATACCCTCCCTGGCAGCGTGCAGGATGCAGCGCTGGGCGCTGATGTTAAGCGCTCACAATTACAACATCAAATACCGGAGGTCAGCAGCACATGGCAATGCGGACGGATTGTCAAGACTTCCGCTGCCTGTGCCCTCTGAAGGCTGTGAGCAGAAGATTTTCTACTTTGACATGGTGAGCAATGCCCCTGTCACGGCCCAGCAGGTCAAGAAAGAGACCAGAGTGAACCCTACGCTATCCAAGGTGCTGGATCGGGTGATGCGAGGAGATGGATCACGGGTGTCAGACGCACCACCTGAGCTCCTACCTTACCCGTTAAGAGGGAAGGAGTTGTCTGTCACATCAGGATGCCTCCTTTGGAGCATGCGAGTGATCATACCACCAAAGCTGCGGAAACATGTCCTCAACGAGCTGCACTCAGGACATTGTGGTATTGTCCGGATGAAGGAGCTGGCACGAAGCTACTTCTGGTGGCCTGGTCTGGATCATGAAATTGAAGTTGAAGCGAAATCATGCCCATCATCCGAGACAACTAGGAATATGCCAAGAGCAGCGCCACTGCATCCATGGGAATGGCCGGCGACACCGTGGCAACGGATCCATCTGGACTTCGCGGGACCAGTGGAAGGAGCGATGTTCCTGGTCGCGGTGGACTCCCATTCCAAATGGCCGGAGGTTGCAGTAATGTCCACTACCACTACGGAGAAAACCATCGAGACTCTGAGAGAGATGTTCGGGTGATTTGGTCTGCCGGAGCAGATCGTAACCAACAATGGAACACAGTTCACATACCAGGAGATGGAGGAGTTCCTCAAGAGCAATGGAATCCAGCACACGTTCTCCACGCCTTATCATCCATCCACGAATGGATTGGCGGAGAGATTTGTCAGAACGCTGAAACGCACGTTGAAAGCGGCAAGAAGTGATGCTCCTCTAAAGCAGCGCCTGAATGCTTTCTTGCTGAAATACCGAAACACGCCTCATGCTACGACTGGAGCATCTCCTGCTTACCTACTCATGGGAAGGCAGCTACGGACACACCTTGACCTGCTGAGGCCAATGTCCACAGAAGCAGTGGTGCATGCCAATCAGCAGGATCAAGTCAGCAGACGAGCTCAGAGGTCCAAAGAACGACACTTTGTGGTGGGGGGCAAAGTTCTCGCGCGTAACTACACCACCCCGGAGCGGTGGGTCCCGGCTACGGTCATTCAAAAGACGGGCCCCGTTTCATACCAAGTCCGCACCGGAGACGACCGAACATGGAGATGGCATGTAGACCAGTTACTGCCAAGACAGTCGCCACAGGTAACTCAAGAAACAGAGGATCAAGGACCTGCTGGGGGCTCCAGCAGGGACTGGTCGTCCGACCCTGAGATGGTGGCACCATCCACTCTTGTGCCATCGAGGGAGGAAGCCACGCCTGCAGGGTCACAGGAGAGCCAGCCAGAGCCTGCTCCTGAGACTAGGCGTTACCCCCAAAGTGAAAGGCAGCCTCCAGAGCGCCTTAGTTACAGTTAGTGCTAACCTGTGTGCATGGGGCAGAATAATCCCCAGGGTTAGCAGAATGTAAAGGCAGTCTACCCTCTCTTCCAAAGTTATAGTCATTTTCATTTATTCTGTTTTGTGGACATTCTATTTTAAGGGGGAGGAAGTATGTTGTGTATTTTGAATGTGTATTAGAATTGTCCCACATGGGATACCATAGTGGTGATTTGCAATGCACTATGGGAAATGTAGTGCATTGAGTGAAGAAGCACATTGTAAATAAAATGGCCGTCAACTAAACTCTCCACCCCGGAGTCCTTCTTAATTGTTATATAGGTAAGGGTATAAAACCCCTTGAGACACAACAGACACAAACAGTGGCATTTGGGCCTCTGATTAAAACCCATCAAGGCCGTTTGCACAGATAATCAACGGGTAATAGCTGCATTCAGACCTTTGTTAGCTGACTTCAACACTGTTTGGAAACGATCAACGGTGCATTAAAACTGGAATGGCCCCATCACAAGACCAGTTACACAAAGGAAAACACTTATGGGACATTTAAAGACCGATTAACCGGCCATCCAGGTCGATGGGCCCAGAACGGTTTCCTTTTTATACACTTCAACACGTCCAGGTCAGACAAAGAAACAAGCTGATCTGGCGAGTGATAAGGGCTCCCAGAAAGGGGTATAAGTAGTCCCTCAGGAAGCCATCTCCCTTACCATCAAGAAGATCGACGACGAAGAGCCCGTCCAAGGGAAGCAGGATACCCGCAGTTACATTTTAAATCACTGGGGTATCTCTGCTCTGGGCGGTGAAAACCCGAAAGACATCGGCAGGCAACGGGACACGGAGTAGGCGTTCTAACATCCGAGACTGGTGAGCATAAACTTTCTGGCCCATCGCAAGACAACTTAGATAGGTGTAAAGGGTGGGAGTTAAGGGGATTGCTAAAATTGTCATTTTAGTCATTTTCCCTCGATGTGTCCGTTTCTCCTCCCCCGCTAAGTGTAATTGTGTTACATACATAGTGATTTTCTCTGTATAGTGTTTATTTTTCCCTATTTTTAATAAACATTGGTTTTCTTTGCACCAAACCACTGGTCTCGTTTTGTTTATATCGCTGCTCGTAATAAGTCCGGTGGTCAGAACCAGAGGGGAAGCGATTCGAACCTCACGGGGCTGGAGCAGCTCAGATACGCCTGACTGGCCAGACACAAACCCCAAACCAAAACCCCCTACACCTGCGTGACGCAAGTGTGTGCGGCCGCCTGGGAGATGCCGCTGATGTCTGCTGCTGATCGCTGGAATGAGCCTGAGGCAAAAAAGTTGAGTTCGGTGGTGACTTTGATGGCCACTGGTAAGGGGTGTCCACCTACTCCTCTGGGCTCCAGGTCTTGCCGCACCATTGCGCAGATGTCACCCACTACCTCTCGCGAAAGTTGGAGCCGCCTTTGGCACGGCTGCTCAGTCATGCTGAGATAGCTGATCCTCTGTCTGTAGACCCTGTTTTGGGGGTATCTCCCGCGCCGACGTGCTTCCATGCGCTGGTGCCCTCTGGCCTGTGCAGCTTCAGGTGGGTGAGCAGCAGCTTGGAGCTGCTGCCGTTGCTCCTGCAGTTGGTGCTGCTGTTGTTCAGGGTTCTGCTGCTGCCGCGGCTGGTCTTCGTCCTCATCTGATGTCCAGGAGGAAAGGAAATAAATGGTTCCCATGCTTCTGGTAGATGCCTCAGTTGAGGAAGCGCTCAGTCAAGGTGGTGAGAGGGGTTGTCCAGGAGATCACACTGGAGATGGGTGTCAGCTCCAAACTTGCACAGCTATGGTTATGCCTGCTAAACGGTCCCCCAGACCTGAGACAACAAAGTTCTGCCACCTGCAAATGATGACTGATCAAATCTCCTATTTAATGGTGGAGCTGCAGCTGATAGTCAGCAATCCAATTTTGCTACCGCTAGGTTTCATCGTCGTGTTTCAGAGGAGGTGTGCATCACGTGGGAAAACTGTTAAAATCAGAAAGGCCTCTCAAAATGGGATTATAGAGGCAATTCAGTGGTTGTTAAGGGCCTTAAGGGCCTATCCCGCCTCTTGGAGGCGGGACGGAGACGGGATCAGAAACCACGCATTTGGGAAAATTGCTTGGAGGCGGGATGGAGGCGGGGTCGGGCCCGCCTGCCATTTTTTGAAATTTTAACACCCCACACGCCTCCATTCCTGCCTCCTTGGGCCTGGCAAAATCGAGCCCTTAATGTCTATCGCTGCACATTTTTATCCTTTATTTTGCTTTTCTGCTTTTGTTACTTAGATGCTCAGTGGACTTTGGGGCAATTGTTTAAGCGCTGCAGGTAGGTTAGTTTGCACCAGAAGTGTTCTGTACCCACCCGCAGGTACTCTTGCTGCTGTATTTATAGCCAAAGGTGCACGTATCTCAGTTTGTCTCAGGAGCGGTGCCCTTGGAAGCTGCATCTTCACAAAGGGGCTGATAGAATTTTGCCTCCTGCTGCAGAAGACTCCTCCATAGGCTCTGCACTGCTAGTGGCTATCAAGGTTACAAGCACCTTAACTTTCTTGCTTTGGGATCATTCCAGGTTGCCACTGGAGACATCATCAATCAGCTTTGCGTATAGATGTATAAGTCACTTCTGCCTTGTTTGCTCAAACCAGCAAATTAATTTCCTCCCCCCAAGTACAACCACCAGCAGCGAAAAGGGACACTGCAATTTTAAAGAATAGTAGGATTCCTGAAGGACTGGGGTGGGGGGGTGCTATATATTGCAGCCATTCTATGCTACATACCTACACTATTCCACTGCCTACATGAATTGGAAATAATTCCACTCTACTAATGTGTAGCACAAATGTGACCGTCAGTATTGAATTATACTTTCTAGGCAGCTGTTGTGATACTTTCATTTTAAGGCAATCCATCAATACTTGATCTGCACAGGAAAGTGGCAGTTTGGCTCTTGAGTGATCAATGCTACCTTCTGGAGCCTTGGCTTATGACACCTCTGCGGCAACTGAGAAGCCCAGCTTAATATAGGCAGAATGAGGTCCATTCTTCTACAAGAGTCATCATAGAGCACACCATTGGCATGTATAAGCAGCATTTCAGGTGCTTGGACAGATCTGTGGGCGTTCTGCAGATGACTGTGTTAATTTACTACATGCTGTGCAATTTTGCCTTGCAAAGAGGCATCACCACGGAGGCCTTGGGGAGGAGGGCACCCAGCACATGAAGGGATTCAACAACACGAGCTTGAAGTTCAGTTCAAGGTTCAGTAAGACACTGAGATTGCAGACCATTGGGCTCAGCCTAGGGAGCAGCAAGGAAAGGGGTTCGAATCTGCACCTGAAACCTGAGCTGTAGCAAGTTTAGCCCATCCTGCCCAGCAGGCATGGATCAGGAGGGGCATCAAAATTGATCGATTTCACTTACCATCCCGTTCACACTGCAACTGCGTTGGCCACCATTTTAACTCCTGACTTCATTCAGGTGACTGAAGCGCCCGCTGGAAGCAAGCAGGTGCCTCATGAATGCATGAAAATCGGGGATCTATGATATTATTAGGACCCTAATACAATTTTATCTGGATGGATCAGAAGTCTCACCCAGCATCACACCCACTGAGTAGAACCTCACAGGATTGGCTTCACAAACCGTCACTGGCAGCAAGCACTATTTGAAGGGGCACTCAGCTAAAGCCACTTAGATCGTAGAGGCCTGTGTGCTATTGTTTAGCTTTTGTTTACCTTACTTGTCCTGATTAAACTATCACAGCTTATCATGGGAGCCATTTTTGCTTCATTGCTTTGGATGGAGGAACAGTTGGAGCAAGAGGAGCAGCATCAACAGCCTCAACAACCAGGATGTATAGCAGATGGACTTGCTAGAAAACAGTAGGTGAAGGGGTTGTTCGTAAAAGGACTTACAGGGTCTATAGGCTAAGACTCACTTTCCTGTATATGACTGAGGAAGTGCTGTATTCGGATACTGTGCTTCATCAGACAGGCTGTCACTGATCAATGCAGCCTCCTGCAACAGCTCCTGCTGCCTGCTAGCCCAGGTGACCATGCTTTGCCAGTGGCTGTGAAAGTCACCACTGCCCTTAACTGGTTTGCCTCAGGCTCCTTCCAGGCTATTACAGGGGACATTACCCACATCTCCCAGTCTGCAACTGCATCAAGCAGGTCACCAATGCTCACTTTGCCAGGGCCAACCATTACATTTTCTTTCCCATGGATGCCAACACTCAAAATCAGAAAGCTCTGGGATTTACAGCAGTAGCTAGCTTCCCTCATATCCAGGTCACATCCAGGAAGGCCTCAGAGAACCTTTGGGCTTGCTTCCAACTCATTTCTCTGAACATTAACTCCTTGCAGCAAACTTGCAGAATTGAGTGCTGATGTGCCTCAATAATCCCGAGACTCGATGTTAGCGGAACAAAACAAGGCTTTTATTAACTTAGAAGATAACACGCAGTGGAGAGAGGTATCTTCCATCTGGAGCTCTGCAGTACTGGATATGAGGCCAGACTGAGCTGGCTTACATAGAGGCCAGGTATGGGCGGAGCCCTACACACAACACATTCCATACATTCCAATATACAATACAATGGTGAGGAGAAACCTGAAACCAACCACAGTCACAGGCAGTGATGAATGGAATATTTCATCACATTCACCCCTTCTATAGATTTAGTCTGTTCGGGGGTTTGGTAGTCCTCTGCGACCGACGTGGCTGTTGTGGTGTCGCGGGTGTCGGCTGGGTGTCCCCGGTGGCCTCCTGGGTCTCTGCCGGGGGTGCCGCCAGGGTTGTTGAAGGGGTAGTTGGTGGGGGTGCCGTTGGTCGATGTTCTTCCGGGGGTGATGAAAGAGTAGTGGGTGGGTAAGAGTTGCTGTGGTCGTTGTTGCTGCTATTGCCGTGGTTGTTGTTGTTACCGGCTGGGGCGACGTCTTTTATTGACACGGTGTCCTCCCTTCCGTCGGCGTGCCGGACATACGCGTATTGGGGGTTGGCGTGGAGTAGGTGCACAGGCTCCACGAGAGGGTCCGTCTTATGGCCCCTCACATGCCTTCGCACGAATACCGGACCTGGGGTGGAGAGCCATGACGGCATGGATATGCCTGAGGTGGATTTCCGGGGAAAGCTAAACATTCGTTCATGAGGCGTGGCATTAGTGGCAGTACACAATAGCGACCGTATCGAATGGAGCACATCTGAGAGGACTTCCTGCCAGCGGGAGATAGGGAGGCCCTTGGTCCTTAGAGCTAGAGTGACTGCTTTCCATACTGTCCCGTTCTCTCGCTCCACTTGACCGTTACCCCGGGGGTTGTAGCTGGTGGTACGGCTCGTGGCGATACCCCTGGACAGCATGTACTGGCGTAGCTCTTCACTCATGAAGGACGCCCCCCTATCCGTGTGGATGTAGCTCGGCATACCGAACAGGCAAAACAGGCTGTTGAGGCATTTAATGACCGTGGCGCTGGTCATGTCTGGGCAGGGGAAGGCGAATGGGAACCGGGAGTATTCGTCCACAATGTTCAGGAAGTAAACATTGCGGTCGACGGACGGGAGGGGGCCCTTGAAATCTAAGCTGAGCCGCTCAAAGGGCCGTGTAGCTTTGATTAAGTGGGCTCTATCAGGGTGGTAGAACCGAGGCTTGCACTCAGCGCAAGTGCGGCAGTTCCTGGTCAGAGACCGAACTTCCTCAATCGAGTAGGGTAAGTTGCGGGACTTTATGAAGTGGAACAGCCGCGTGACCCCTGGGTGGCAGAGGTCGTTGTGGAGGGTCTGTAGCCGATCCCCGGTGGCGCTGGCACACATCCCTTGTGAGAGGGCATCTGGGGATTCGTTAAGGGCCCCTGGCCGGTAGATGATGTCATACTCGAAGGTGGAGAGCTCGATCCGCCACCTAAGAATCTTATCATTTTTGATCTTCCCCCTCTGTTTATTATTGAACATAAACGCTACCGACCGCTGGTCGGTAAGTAGGGTGAAGCGTTTGCCGGTTAGGTAGTGGCGCCAGTGGCGCACTGCCTCCACGATGGCTTGGGCCTCCTTTTCCACAGAGGAGTGTCTGATCTCGGGCCCTTGGAGGGTCCTCGAGAAGAAAGCTACGGGCCGCCCCGCCTGGTTGAGGGTGGCCGCCAAGGCAAAGTCAGACGCATCACTTTCCACTTGAAATGGAGTGTTCTCGTCCACTGCCTGTAGCGTGGCCCGCTCAATATCCTGCTTAATGCTTTTGAAGGCGGAGTGGGCCTCAGCAGAGAGCGGAAAAGAGGATGCTTTCAAGAGGGGGCGGGCTTTGTCGGAGTAGTTGGGGACCCATTGGGAATAATAAGAAAATAACCCCAGGCACCTTTTCAGGGCTTTGGGAGCGTTGGGCAGGGGCAGCTCCCATAGGGGGCGCAATCGGTCGGGGTCTGGTCCGATTTCCCCATTCTCCACCATGCTGCCCAGTATGCAGAGGCGCGTGGTGTTGAAAATGCACTTGTCCTCGTTGTAGGTGAGGTTGAGTTTTTGTGCGGTTTTCAGGAACCTCTCGAGGTTCGAGTCGTGATCCTCCTGGTTGTGACCGCAGATGGTGACGTTGTCGAGGTAGGGGAAGGTTGCCTGCAAGTGGTGGTCATCGACCATGCGATCCATCTCCCTCTGGAAGACCGAGACCCCATTCGTCACCCCAAAGGGGACGCTGAGGAATTGGTAGAGGCGTCCGTTCGCCTCGAAGGCGGTGTACGGGCGGTCCTCTGGTCTGATAGGGAGCTGGTGGTACGCTGACTTGAGGTCGATGGTGGAGAACACCCGGTATTGGGCGATTTGGTTCACCATTTCTGATATGCGGGGTAGCGGGTAGGCGTCTAGTTGGGTGTCCCTGTTGATCGTTTGGCTATAGTCGATCACCATCCGTTTCTTCTCGCTACCCCTTACCACCACCACTTGGGCGCGCCACGGGCTATTGCTGCATTCAATAATGCGCTCTTTCAGGAGCCTGTCTACCTCGGTCGCGATAAACCGCCTGTCCTCCCAGCTGTACCTCCTGCTTTTGGTCGCTATTGGCCGGCAGTTAGGGGTAAGGTTCGCGAATAGCAAAGGCGGCTTTACCTTCAGGGTAGCCAGGCCGCACACTGTGAGGGGTGGCTGGGACCCACCTTACTTGAGCGTGATGCTTTGGTGGTTGCACTGGAAATCCAGGCCCAAGATCACGCTCGCGCATAGATTCTTCATGATTAATACTTTAAAATTATCGTATACAGTCCCGTTAACGGACAATTGTACCGTGCAGTAACCCAGAATGGTCGATGTCTGGGTTTTATCAGCAATAGAGATGGTACCCCGAGTAGGGACCACCTTTAGGGAGAGTTGTTGTGCCAGTTCAGGGTGGATAAAACTCTCCGTGCTTCCACTGTCAATTAAACATTTAACCCTGCACCCGTTTACCTCGATGTCCACCATTGATTTGGATAGCGGGTGGGGCCTGGTCTGGTCCACTGTGACCGATGCCACTGTAGGGCCCTGATCGAGACGAGATGGCGTCCACGCTGTCTGCTCACAAGATGGCGGACCCCACGAGGTTGGGCAAGATGGCGTCCAAGATGGCCACTCCCACAGCGCACACGCGGCGGTGGCGGGTTTTGGTTTTCCGGTGGGGTTCCCTCTGCACACCTTCCCGAAGTGCCCCTTCTTACCGCACTTAAAGCAGGTGGTGCCTTTCGCCGGGCACAGGTTTCTGGTGTGCTTTGGCTGCCCGCAGAAGTAGCAGTTGGGTCCCCGACGCGTCGCGGCTGTCGTAGGGCTTCTGGGGGGAGAGCGGGGCCCCGACGGTGTCGGGCTGCCGGGCGGGGAAGATGCCTTCCAAGATGGCGGCGCCCTTGGCGCACACGTGGCGGCATGGACGGCGCGGGCTGAAGAGTAGGCGTCCGAGTTTCTCTGGGCCACATCCAGGGATCGCGCGGTGTCCGCAGCCTGTTTCAGGCTCAATCCCGTTTTTTCCAGCAGTCTTTGCCGGATGTAAGTGGAGCTGAGGCCTGTGATAAAGGCATCGCGGACAAGCTCGTCGGTGTACACTGCGACTTTTACATCTCGGCACTTGCAGTCTTTGCCAAGCATTTTCAGGGTGCCTAGGAACTCCTCCACCGATTCCCCAGGTCGCTGTGCGCGAGTGGCGAGCAGATGCCTCGCATACACCTCGTTCGTAGGCTGCTGGTAATGCGCCTTTAAGATGTCGCAGGCGGCCAGGTACGTGTCGGCGTCTTGGATGAGGGGGTAAACCTGGTGGCTTACCCAATTCCGCAGAATTCCGAGTTTCATACTCGCAGCGTCCACAGCGTCTTTGACGGCTGCGGAATTGTCCAGGAAAAATTCCATACACATAAACCAGTGTCCGAAGCATGCTGATGCGTCCGGAGCATGCTGATCCAAATCCAAACGTTCGGGTTTCAGGAGTTGATCCACTGTGTTGAAAAATAAGTTAATAAAATTGATGTGCTTCAATAATCCCGAGACTCGATGTTAGTGGAACAAAACAAGGCTTTTATTAACTTAGAAGATAACACGCAGTGGAGAGAGGTATCTTCCATCTGGAGCTCTGCAGTACTGGATATGAGGCCAGACTGAGCTGGCTTACATAGAGGCCAGGTATGGGCGGAGCCCTACACACAACACATTCCATACATTCCAATATACAATACAATGGTGAGGAGAAACCTGAAACCAACCACAGTCACAGGCAGTGATGAATGGAATATTTCATCACAAGTGCGACCTCCGTTTAAGAGGCACAGTCCTGCTTTAAATAGGCAGGTTGGTGGCATAGTGGTTAGCACTGTTGCCTCACAGCGCCAGGGACCCGGGTTCGAATCCGGCCTCGGGTGACTGTGTGGAGTTTGCACATTCTCCCCGTGTTTGCGTGGGTTTCCTCCGGGTGCTCCGGTTTCCTCCCACAGTCCAAAGATGTGCGGGTTAGGTTGATTGGCTATGATAAATTGACCCTTAGTGTTAGGGGGATTAAATACGTGGGGTTACGGGGATAGGGTGGGATATGTGTTGGTGTAGGGGTTACGGGGATCGGGTAGGATATGTGTCGGTGCAGGCTCGATGGGCCGAAATGGCCTCTATCTGCACTGTGGGGTTTCTGTGACGTCTGTGAGACCTCTACAGGCCTGCTGGAAATTGTGCCATAAAAATGAGGGGGCTGGGGGGGGAGCTTCCTAATGCCGATGTGATTGGGTCAGAAACCTGTCAATCAAGTATTAATGAGGCCCAGGAATTAAAATACCCTGGGCCTGAAATCTGGGGCAGCAAGTGCGTTTTGCATTTGCACTGTCCCCTGACTGCCCGAAACCCGCTAGGAGTTAAAATCGAACCCAGGAGTCAAACAGGATGATCTCAATCTTACCAATGTTGAGCTGAAAAAAGTTGTGGCTCATCGTATAGGCAGGCGGACATAATGACAACAGTTGTGAAGTCAAGGGCGGTGACAGAGAGGTAACATTGGGTATCACTGGTGCACATATGAAAGCCAGAATCAGGTTTGCAGATAGTGTTACCAAGGAACAACAGTAAATAAAGAATAGCAGAGCCTAAGTATGCTGCACTTGGGCATACAAGAGGCAACTGCATTTGATGGCATTGCAACAGGTAACAAACCACAATACCGCAACAGAAGTGTACCATAGAGTAGAAGGGGTGGACGAGGATGGAGAGATTGACTATGTCAAAGGCTGCAGCGAGTTAAAGAGAATAAGAAGAATAGTGTGCAGGAGTTGCAGTCACATTAGATATCATTGTGACTCTGACCAGGGAAGTTCCAGTGCTTTTTTCGTGGGATGGGGATCAGGCTGGAGGGATTGGAGAAGTGAGCATGGAGTTTAGAGGCAACACTTGTTTGAGGACCTTACAGAGGAAAGTGGGGGGGGTGGTGAGGAGAGGGGGGGCATTAAAAGTGGGCCAATCACTTCTGCAGAAAGTGATTTTGCAGGTTGTCTCTCTCCTGAATTTATGAAGAGCATTTCAACTTCCCCCTCCCATTTCTCCAATTTCTTCTTCCTCACAGAGAGGCAGTCCTGTGCAGTCAGGCAGCACTTGGTGAAACAGCCTGATTAAGAATTCAGGAAACACACCCAGCGAGGACACACTGAGGCTGGATTTTGAATGTGCTTCCCTGACTGGGACCTCAATAATCTCTTTCCAAAGCTCCATTGATAGGAATCCTTATTATTCTTCTGCTAGAGCTCCCACTTTGGCTGGGAAGCTCAAGAATCTCTTGCTGGAATTGCTGTTCTTCCCCGGGGGCCGACTTCTAATATGCCCAGATTGAGTTTCCTTTAAAAACAGTTACTGGAGCACTGTGAATGCAGTAGAAATTGAATAAGGCACTTGCAAGCGAGCTCAGCTGAATAGGCAGTGGTCTCTTAATATAAACTTGAGAACAGTGTAACTCAGGAGACCAGCAACACATAAAGTGGACCACAGTGGTTATAGAATCGAAATCATAGAATGGTTACAGCACGGAAGAAGGCCATTTGGCCCGTCGAACCTGTGCCGGCTCTCTGCAAGAGCACTTCAGCGAGTCCCACTCCCCCGCCCTTTCCCCATAGCCCAGCAAATTTTTTCCCTTCAGGTACTTATCCAATTCCCTTTTGAAAGCCGTGATTAAGTCTGCCTCCACCACCCTTTCAGGCAGTGCATTCCAGATCCTAACCACTCACTGAGTAAAAAAGTTTTTCTGCAGGTCGCCTTTGGTTCTTCTGCCAATCACCTTGAATCTGTGTCCTTTGGTTCTCGACACTTCTGCCAATGGGAGCAGTTTCTCTCTATCTACCCTGTCCAGACCCCTCATGATTTTGAACACCTCCATCAAATCTCCTCTGCTCTAAGGAGAACAACCCCAGCTTCTCCAGTCTATCCACATAACTGAAGTCCCTCATCCCTGGAATCATTCTCATAAATCTTTTCTGCACCCTCTCTAAGGCCTTCACATCCTTCCTAAAGTGCGGTGACCAGAATTGGACACAATACTCTAGTTGAGGCCGAACCAGTGTTTTATACAGGTTCATCATAATTTCCACGCTTTTGTACTCTATACCTCTATTCATGAAGCCCAGGATCCGGTAAGCGTTTCTAACTGCTTTCTCAACCTGCCCTGTCACCTTCAACGATTTGTGCACATATACCCCTAGGTCTCTTTGTTCATGCACCCACTTTAGGATTGTAGCCTTTAGTTTATATTTCCTCTCTTCATACTTTCTACCAAAATGTATCACTTTGCACTTTCCTGCATTACATTTCATCTGCCTCGTGTCCGCCCATACCACCAGCCTATCTATGCCCTCTTGAAGTCTATCACTATCCTCCTCATTGTTCACTATACTTACAAGTTTTGTGTCATCTGCAAATTTTGAAATTGTGCGCTGTATACCCACATCCAGCTCATTAATATATATCAAGAAAAGCAGTGGTCCTAGAACTGACCCCTGGGGAACACCACTGTATACCTTCCTCCAGTCCGAAAAACAGCTGTTCACACTACTCTCTGTTTCCTGTCACTTAGCCAATTTTGTATCCATGCTGCCACTGTCGCTTTTATTCCATGGGTTTCAACATCACTGGCAAACCTATTATGTTGCACTTTGTCGAATGCCTTTTGGAATTCCATGTACACCACGTCAACTGCATTGCCCTCATCAACCCTTTCTGTTACCTCATCAAAAAACTCGATCAAGTTGGTTAAACACGATTTGCCTTTACCAAATCTGTGCTGGCTTTCCTTAATTATTCCACACTTGTCCAAGTGACTGTTAATTTTGTCCCTGATTATTGTTTCTAAAAGCTTCCCCACTACCGAGGTTAAACTGACTGGCCTGTAGTTGCTGGGTTTAGCTTTACACCCTTTTTTGAACAAGGGTGTAACATTTGGAAGGTTGCGATGGGAATAGAGCCATTAAGGGATAGACAGGACAATACCACAGGTAACGACAGGGGGACGGCAGAAATATAAAGTTATTATTTTGCTTTGGTATTTACCAGGGAGATAGAACAGGTGGAGAGGACATTGGATGATGGGATGAGTAATGAGATAAGTGCATTTAAATTAAAAAGGGGATATCTTATATATATAAATCGGTCGATCTGTCTGTCCTTCTGTCTGTCTGTCCTTCTGTCTGTCTGTCCTTCTGTCTGTCTGTCTGTCATCACGTGTGCGTCTGTCTGGTATGCGCTCGAAAGTTATAGAGCGTACCTACGCGTGCGTTACGCCGAAAGAAAGCTTACCTTTCCAAAACGGTCTTAAGCGTATTTACGTTTCGGCCGGGCAAAAATCGCGCCCGCGGTATCCGAAAAACCTTCAACATTCCGCTCATTAGCATCTCATTATCCGCTCATTAGCGACAGAGTGACCTCGAGGTCTTATCGTTCTGAACCGAGGTGAGTAGCCGCCATCTTGCTTCCATTCTTTTTCCTGCTTTCTGCGTCTTTCTTTTCAAATATACATTTCCAGCAAAATAAAATTGCTTTCATTACATTGTTTTAAAAAAAACTTAATTCATTTGTAAATATTTTCTGTAACCTGAAGATTCTTTTTCCTACCTTTCCCCGTTTTTGTTAGGCCTGAAAGCCTGGGGCTTTCTTGCCCAGCCAGGCCCGAGCTAGGTAATTGTCCCACGGCTTCTGCAAAGCTCCCCACCCCCCCGTGTCACGTTACCCGGGGCAACGGCGTCAGCCACGAGGGTCAGGATGCGTGCGCAGCAGGAGCAGCTGAGACGCGGCGTCTCTCTCTCTTCCCCGCTCGGCTCGGGCGGGGGGTGGCGGGGCTCTCGGGAGCGCGGATCTCGGCCGGGGCTTGGTGAGCGGGAAGGGTTACCCCGGCAACCGGGCCCGCCGGCCGTCTCACAGCCGCAATCGGCGGTCTTGAAGGCAGCTCGGGAGGGCGGGGCTCCGGAGGGCAGGGGGCCGTGCTCGGAAGATCGGGCCTCCGGAGTTCGGTGCTTGGGGTGGGAGTTGGGGTTGGGGGGCGGGGCCAACCTCGGGAGTTCGGGGGGGGTGAGCCTCGGGGGGGGCGGGGATCAGGGGGCTCGGGAGTTCGGGGGGGGGTGGGGGGGTGAGCCTCGGGGATCAGGGGGCTTGGGGAGTCTCCCCCTCCCCCCCTCTCTCCCCCTCCCTCTCTCCCTCCCTCCCTCCCCCCCTCGCCTCCCTCCCTCCCCCCCTTCCCCTCCCCTTCCCCCCTTCCTTCCCCCCTTCCCCCTCCCCCCTTCCCCCTCCCCTCCCCCCTTCCCCCTCCCCTTCCCCCCTTCTCCCCTTCCCCCCTTCCCCCCTTCTCCCCCTCACCCTCACCCTCCCTCCCCCTCCCCTTCCCCCCTCCCTCCCCCTCCCCCTCCCCTTCCCCCCTCCCCCTCCCCTTCCCCCTCCCCTTCCCCCCCTCCCCTTCCCCTTCCCCTCCCCTCCCCTTCCCCCCTCGCCCCCTCCCCTTCCCCCCTCCCCTTCCCCCCTCCCCCCTCCCCTTCCCCCCTCCCCTCCCCCCCTCTTCCCCCCCTCCCCTTCCCCCCAGTCGCTCTCTCTCTTCCCCCCAGTCGCTCTCTCTCTTCCCCCCAGTCGCTCTCTTGCTTCCCCCCAGTCGCTCTCTCGCTTCCCCCCAGTCGCTCTCTCGCTTCCCCCAGTCGCTCTCTCTCTCTCTTCCAACAACAACATGCCCTCAAAAGACCCTCAGCACCGCCGGGCACTTCAGCTAGTATTAAATAAACTAATCAAACTCAAAGAGGATAAAACCCCTGGTCCAGATGGATTGCATCCACGCATTTTAAAAGAATCTAGGGAAGAGAAAGCAGAGGCATTACTACACATATTTAATAATTTGTTAGAAAAAGGTGTAGTGCCAGAGGACTGGTGGACAGCAAACGTAACACCTTTATTTAAGAAGGGAGATAGAACATGTCCAGGGAATTATAGACCAGTCAACTTAAGATCGGTGGTAGAAAAAATAATGGAAAATCTACTAAAGGAGAGAATAGAAGAACATCTAGAAATGAAAAGTATAATAATGAATAGTCAGCATAGATTTCAAAAGGGAAAATCTTGCTTGACCAACCTTATTGAATTTTTTGAAGAGGTAACAGAGAGAGTAGACAATGGTAATGCAGTCGATGTAATTTATCTAGATTTTCAAAAGGCCTTCAATAATAATAGACTAATGAATAAGTTCAAAAATGCAGAGTCAGGGGACAAGTAGCAGATTGGATTGCCAGCTGGTTTCAAGGCAGAAAGCAGAGAGTGGGAGTAAAGGGTAGCTATTCACAGTGGCTGAAGGTGGGTAGTGGTGTTCCACAAGGATCGGTCCTGGGACCACAGCTGTTCATAATTTACATTAACAATTTAGACTTTGGAATCAAAAACACAATTTCTAAATTTGCAGATGATACCAAATTGGGGGGATAGTCTACTGAGGAGGACTGCAACAAATTACAGGAGGACATTAATAAACTTGCAGAATGGGCAAATAATTGGCAAATGAAGTTCAACACAGATAAATGTGAGGTATTACATTTTGGTAGGAAGAATAGGGAGGTCACTTATTGCTTGGAGTGTGCAAGTCTAGGTGGGGTAGAGGAACAAAGGAATCTCGGAGTACAAATACACAAATCACTAAAAGTTGCGCCACAGGTTAGCAAGGCCATAAAAAAAGCAAACCAAGCACTAGGGTTTATTTCGAGAGGGATAGAATTGAAAAGTAGGGAACTTATGCTAAACCTGTATCGAACCTTGGTAAGACCACACTTAGAGTACGGCGAGCAGTTCTGGTCACCATATTATAACAATGATATAGAGGTACTGGAGAGGGTGCAGAGAAGATTTACAAGGATGATACCAGAAATGCGAGGGTATACATATCAGGAAAGGATGAACAGGCTGGGTCTCTTTTCTCTTGAAAAAAGAAGGCTGAGTGGTGACCTAATAGAGGTCTTTAAAATTATGAAAGATTTTGATAGAGTGGATACAGAGAGAATGTTTCCACTTGTGGGGAAGAGCATAACTAGAGGCCATCAATATAAGATAGTCACCAAGAAATCTAATAGGGAATTCAGAAGAAACTTCTTTACCCAAAGAGTGGTGAGAATGTGGAACTCGCTACCACAGGGAATGGTTGAAGCGAATAGTATAGATGCATTTAAGGGGAGGCTGGACAAGCATATGAGGGAGAAGGGAATAGAGGGTTATGCTGATAGATTTAGATGAGGAAAGACGGGAGGAGGCTCGAGTGTAGCATAAACGCCAACATGGACTGGTTGGGCCGAATGGCCTGTTTCTGTGCCATATATCCTCTGTAATCCTATGTAATTTGCAATTCTCCAGTCCTCTGGCACCACCCCCGTTTCTAAGGAGGATTGGAAGATTATGGCCAGTACCTTTACGATTTCTTCCTTCACTTCCCTCAGCGTCCTAGGATGCATCCCATCTGGTCCTGGTGACTTATCTACTTTAAGTACAGCCAGCCATTCTAGTACCTCCTTATCATCAATTTTTATCCCACCCATTATCTCCTCTATCTCCTCCTTCACTAGGTCTATGGCAGCATCCTCTTCCTTGGTGAAGACAGATGTAAAGTATTCATTTAGTACCTCAGCCATACCCTCTGCCTCCATGCATAGGTCTCGTTTTTGGTCCCTAATCGGCCCCACATCTCCTCTTACTGCCCGTTTACTATTTATATGCCTATAGAAGACTTTTGGATTACCTGTTATGTTGGCTACCAGTCTATTCTCATACTCTCTCTTTGCCCCTCTAATTTTCTTTTTCACTTCTGGTTATTGGTGGAAAAGTCCTGGGTCAGCTGGAGCCAAGAGGAAAAGCTGCTTCAAGCCCAACATACGGCAAAGCACTTAAAACACATTCAAATATTAATATTCATGAGCTGCTGTGAAATTCCTACAGTATTTTTAGAAGCAATAAAATATTAATCAAAGAATATTGTTTTACTGTTATCTCGCTGTGTTTGATACAAAGTAAACACTATCGAAAAGACTGGCCTTGTAGTGGACAGAGTGCAGAGGGGCTTCTAATGGGCAATATTGTCAAAGTATTTCCTGAACTCACCCACTGTCTTATTACAATCTATCTTTTGTATTCTAGCAGTCTGCCCATGGTGTTGCTGACAGCAAGCTTATGCTATTACCAGATGGGGTGCTGAGGTAGGGGTAGGGGATTAGGGGGAGCATTTTGAGAGAGATATGTTTCGAGACAGTAAATACATTTTTTTGATTGGTTCTTGGAAAATCAATAGCGTTTCCCTTACCCACTGCAGATAGATAAACAAATTACAGTTACATAAGAACATAAGAAATAGGAGCAGGAGTAGGCCATTCGGCCCTTCGAGCCTGCTCCGCCATTCAATGAGATCATGGCTGATCTTCTGCCTCAATTCCATTCACCGGCCCTATCACCGTATCCCTTGATGCCCTTACTAGTCAGAAATCTATCAACCTCTGATTTGAATATACCCAATGACTGAGCCTCCACAGCCCTCTGGGGTAGAGAATTCCAAAGATTCACCACCCTCTGTGTGAAGAAATTTCTTCTCATCTCAGTCCTGAATGGCCTACCCTTTATCCTGAGGCTGTGGCCCCTGGTTCTAGACTCCCCAGCCAAGGGAAACATTCTCCCAGCATCCACCCTATCAAGCCCTGTAATAATTTTGTATGCTGCAATGAGATCCCCTCTCATTCTTCTGAATTCAAGAGAATACAGGCCTAGTTTACTCAATCTCTTCTCATAAGGCAGTCCCGCCATCCCAGGAATCAATCTCGTGAACCTTCGTTGCACTCCCTCTATGGCAAATATATCCTTCCTTGGGTAAGGAGACCAAAATTGTACACAGTACTCCAGGTGTGGTCTCACCAAGGCCCTATATAATTGGAGTAAGACTTCTTTACTCCCGTACTCAAATCCTCTTGTAATGAAGGTTACATAAATCCATCAATCTATGCAATGAAAGGGAACTAGCCCAGAAAAAACTGGAAAGAAAACTGGTAAAATAGATAAGGGAGAACCAGTGGATGTGGTGTATTTGGACTTTCAGAAGGGTTTTGATAAGGTCCCACATAAGAGATTAGCGTGTAAAGTTAAGGCACATGGGATTGGGGGCAAGGTATTGACTTGGATAGAGAACTGGTTGGCAGACAGAAAGCAAAGAGTTGGAATAAATGGGTCTTTATCCGAGTGGCAGGCAGTGACTAGTGGGGTACCGCAGGGATCGGTCCTTGGACCCCAGCTATTCACAATATATATTAATGATCTAGACAAGGGAACTAGATGTAATATCTCCAAATTTGCAGACGACACAAAGCTGGGTGGGCGTGTGTGCTGTGAGGAGGATGCCGAGAAACTCCAGGATGATTTGGACAGGTTGAGTGATTGGGCGGAAGCATGGCAGATGCAATATAACATGGATAAATGTGAGGTTATCCACTTTGGTGGCAAAAACAGGAAGGCAGATTATTATCTGAATGGCAATGTTTTGAGAGAAGGGGAAGTGCAACGAGACCTGGGTGTCCTTGTGCACCAGTCGCTGAAGGTAAGCATGCAGGTGCAGCAGGCGGTTAAGAAGGCAAATGGTATGTTGGCCTTCGTAGCGAGAGGGTTTGAGTACAGGAACAAGGATGCCTTGCTGCAGTTGTACAGGGCCTTGGTGAGACCACATCTTGAGTATTGTGTGCAGTTTTGGTCGCCTTATCTGAGGAAGGATGTTCTTGCCATGTAAGGAGTTCAGCGAAGATTCACCAGGCTGATACCTGGGATGGCAGGAATGACATATGAGGAGAGATTGGGTCGATTGGGCTTATACTCGCTGGCGTTTAGAAGAATGAGAGGAATCTCATTGAAACTTACAAAATTCTGACAGGACTGGACAGACTAGATGCTGGAAGGATGTTCCCGATGGTCGGGGAGTCCAAAACCAGGGGTCACAGTCTAAGGATAAGGGGTAAGCCATTTAGGACAAAAATGAGGAGAAATTTCTTCACCCAGAGAGTGGTGAACCTGTGGAATTCTCTACCACAGAAGGCAGTAGAGGCCAATTCATTAAATATATTCAGGAAGGAGTTGGATCTATTTCTTAAGGCTAAAGGGATCAAGGGGTATGGGGAGAAAGCAGGGACCGGGTACTGAATTTGGATGATCAGCCATGATCGCATTGAATGGCGGAGCAGGCTTGAGGGGCCGAATGGCCTACTCCTGCTCCTATCTTCTATGTTTCTATGTTTCTACGTAAAAGTTGACAGATAAGACGGTGGATGAGACTTTAATGAAGACATTAAAAGGCAAAAAAGGCAATTGAACTGATAAATTTAATTAAACGAGATACCGTGAAAGAGCTTTTTTTGTTTAAAACCTTGCCTTGGACATGAAAATTTTAGTTGCTGAGAAAACACACGGGCCAGAATTTTAACTTTTGAACCCATCGGGAAGTCCGGGTCTCCCCACAGGCTGCGGAGTTTTAACCCTACAGCATGTATGCAAGGACACAAATGGCATCAAGGGGTATGGGGAGAGAGCGGGGATATGGTATTGAGATAGAGGATCAGCCATGATCATATTGAATGGCGGAGCAGGCTCGAAGGGCCGAGTGGCCTACTCCTGCTCCTATCTTTCTATGTTTCTATGTGTGTGACTTCACAGACAGGTTCTCCGAAGTCAGCCTGATTGATAGGCTGGCATCCAGTCAGGTGGGGAATGCTGGACAAGAGACCGCAACCCCAGCTAGGTGCGAGCCCCGACCCTAGGGGGTTGGGCAGGGGGGTGACCGATCCCGGGGGAGGGGGGTTCCGATCCCCAACCCCAGGCGGGAGGTCTAATCCGGGGGGGGTTACAATACCCTACTCCGAATGTGGGGATGTTGTCTAATCCCGAGGTGGGGTGGGGGTTCCAATACCCTACTCCGGATGTGGGGGGGGGTGTCTGATCCCGGGGCGGGGGGGTTCCAATACTCTACTCCGGATGTGGGGGGGGTGTCTGATCCCAGGGCGGGGTTGTTCCAATACCCTACTCCGGATGTGGGGGGGGGTGTCTCATCCCGGGGGTTCCAATACCCTACTCCGGGTGTGGGGGGGTGTCTGATCCCGGGGCGGGGGGGGTCCAATACCCTACTCCGGATGTGGGGGCGGGTCTGTTCCCAGGGCGAGGGGGTTCCAATACCCTACTCCGGATGTGGGGGGTGGGGGGGGGGTTCCAATTCCCTGCTCCGGAGGTGGGGGTCTGATCCCGGGGCAGAGGGGTTGGGGTTGGTATATGGTGGGGGGAAGCTGATGTTGGGGGAGCTTGGGGGGGCGGCGGGGTGGGGGGAAGCACTCCTGCTCTTCCTGGCCCACGAGGATTGCTTCCCGAGCTATCCTTGCCTCACTGCAGCTGCTGGGAATTGCGAGGCCCGGGATCCCCAGCCGGCCACAGTTAAAGCTGCAAAGCAGGTTAATTCCAAGGCTTCCAGCCTCATTATCATATTTAAAGTACAAACCCGCCTTCGCTCTCACACCTGGCAGCTATCCCTTGCCCTGCCAGTACACTTTACACCCAATCTCAGCCTATTACCATCTCATCTAGCTTCTAACACCTTTTATTGTCTCTTTTTTACTTCTTTTGTTTCTTTTATTCTTTTGTCCGATCGCAGCCCTGCCTCCGATCTATCTTTTCTTTCCAGTTTTGAAGAAGGGTTCGACCCGAAACGTCAACTCAAATTTCTGTCCACGGATGTTGCCTGACCTGCTGAGTTTTTCCAGCATTTTTTGTTGTTATTCTGGGAGCAGGTTGGCTGCCCGCCACCACCCTTAGTTAAAACTGAAAGTGGGTGGGTTGGAGGCGGGTTGGGGTCGGGATTCGGATTTTTAACACTTTAACTTCCCACCGACCCCAACCCACCTGTTTTTAGTACTTAAAATTCACTCCATAGTGGCTGAACTGTTTCCCAGAAAGTATTTTCAGGGGTTTATGGGGAAATGATAACAGAACGCCACAGGGCTCTGTGACAGGCAAATCATTAAATTAACATTGAAATTCCCATTAGAGTGCCATCTATGGGTGTCATAAAGTAATGTAACTGTAATTTTAACATTAAATCGCCATAGGAAACATTTACCACAGTTTTCAATGAAGCATGCAAATCATGTACACATTTTAACGTAGTATAGTTAAAAGATTAATTTCATAACAATAAAATGCAGCTGGAGGCAACTGTAACAAGGGATGATACCTCAGGGTGAATTAGATTTGCCTATTTCAATTTTGTTGTAAATCACGAATATTACTTTAAAATAAGGAAGGATAATAGGATAAATATAGATATCGTAAGTATAAGCCAGTTAAAAAATACATTTAAAACAGATACGAGAAAGACCGTCTTCACATAAACGTCAATAAAAGTCTGAAATACTCTGGCAGGCAGATTTGTGAACTTAGGGACATTCAAACACAGTTGGATGGTAGGTAGGGAGACTTTTATCTTATTGAATTTTCTTTTGACCCTGGTGCTGGGAGCACAGAAAGACTTGATAAACTTCTACTGGAAATCCATGAGCAACTAATTAGCACGACTCCAATGCAGACTCCAGTAACCCGAATTCAGCAAGTTTTGGGTGAACCGTGTTTGAAGTTCTGTGTAAATGGAACAGAGTTTCAGGCAGCAACACTCTCTGGAAGAGAGCTCCACCAGGCAAAAGAAGCAGAACGTGAAGCTTCACTGACACTCTGGTATTCTCTGCAGACATTTCGAACTGGCACAGAGGGCTTGAAATTCAACTTAGGTGGGGGTACAAAACGGAAGGTAGCAGGTCGACCACCTGTCGTACACCCTGTCCAATTCTCCTTTCCTGTCGTGCGGGGTATATCACGGCCGGCCAATCCATTCCCGCCCGTCCTGTGCCCCCGTTGATGTTGAATTTCACTCCCAGAATGTTGAAAGGCTCCAGCAGCAGTTCCAGCCAGCTGTCAGGTGCTACATCTTCCTGCAGTCCCAACGGCTGTAAATAGTAATTATTAATAAAATCTCTTTGATATCCCGCAGAAATCAGTAAGAAGATCTCTGGATATCACCTGGGGAATCAGCAACAGGATCTCTGGGACGTCCCTTGGGCAATCATTAACAGGATATCTGAGATACTGTACAGACATCATTAACAGCATCTCCGGGATTCCACACAGGAATCATTAACAGGATCTCTCGGGTATCATACAAGAACCATTAGGCTCTTTGGGATACCATGTGGGGAATTATTAACAGAATCTCCAGGACAGCATATTGAAATTATTAACAGGAATTTTGGGCTATCACACGGAATGATCAAGGAATTGCTAGTATATTGTCTGGTCTATCCCAAGTCTTATATAACAACTCAATGCCCGATTCACAAATACGAAGGAGGCATCACAGCGATACACTCCGCCACTCCTGACGTGATTATCTGGCTTAACCACCTAAATGTAAAATTATAGTTGTTGCTCTACATCTACATCGGCCATACGAAGTATTAGTAGTCTTATATACTTCTTAAATAACAACAGAAAATGCTGGAAAAACTCAGCAGGCCAGGCAACATCCGTGGAGAGAAATTAGAATCGACGTTTGAAAAAGGGTTCACCCGAAACGTCGATTCTAATTTCTCTCCACGGATGTTGCCTGGCCTGCTGAGTTTTTCCAGCATTTTCTGTTGTTATTTCGGATTTCCAACTTCTGCAGTATTTTGCTATCATACTTCTTAAATGTTTCTTTAAGAGCAGACTAGCTGCTCAGAACAACCCTGTAATACAAGAGCCTTCTCCACATCTATCCAGTCCTGCTTCACTCTGGTTATTGGCCTTCTTAGCTTCCATAAGGTATTTCCCAACAGTGTGAAGAAGGCAATTGTTGCTGGGAAGTGCTTTGAAGTTTACTGTTGTTTAAATCTGGCTGACTCTCGCTTATTTGAAGCATAAAATCTTCATATCTTGCTTGAACTACAGCTCTGTGCAAACGCTCCTACCAAACTGCAAAGTTGTTTTCTCTTTGTAATAAAAACATAAAGAAAACCTGCTAATACACCACAAGTCTGATATTACCTGAAAAGAGGAAAGAGAGGTTAACATTTTGGGTTAAGCTTCCTCATCAGAACTGAAGCCTGATGAATCCCTTAAAATGTTAACCTGTCTTTTCTATTTTCAGCTAACAGATCTGTGGTGTATATCCAGCATCTTCTGTTTTTATTTCAGATTCCAGCATTTCCGGTTACCTTTGCAGACCAGTCTTTTTTTCCACACGGTCTAGATTCCAACACTGATTGAAAAGTAAATAAAATACAGAGAGCGTCAGGCTGATCTTGCAGTGAGCATTGCCTCTGTGGTGGGTGGGAAGAGAAGTGTTTAAACTGACTGCGTTATAAGGGTTTGTGCAAAGATCTTAAAAATCAGACAATTTGCACACATGTAACAGAATCACATGAATATTTAATGCAGCTCAGCCATGCTGCAATGTCTGGTTCATTACTGCCTAAACCCTCAGTAACAATTAATGCTGGGCATGTTTTCCAAGGCTGATACACTGCGTCGTTCAGTACTGGGGATGGAACCAAGCGCGCAACGATTAAAGTCACAAGTTCTTTCATCTGTGGTTACCATTCGTTATTTTAGACGCCCCAAAGAAACATATTTAGTTGTGCTCTGGCTTGTCAAGAAAGAAAGAATGCATCAGTGCTGCACGTTACATAACTCGCCTGAAACACACACGCTGCATAATTCATCACGACTTCAAAGCGGGTTGGCTCGGGAAGCCAGCAGAGGAATAAGCACCCAATCAGGACACTGCAGAGTTTGAGAGATATCCACTATCAAGTGTATAAATCTTATACAATATAAACAAATAAAGCAAATCAAAAATGACAACTGCAATAAGATTATTGTATCCACAGTACTTGATCCAAAATCATAAACAAATAATTCCAACAACAACAACTTGCAATTGTATAGTGCCCTTATTTTACTGAAATGTCCCAAGGAGGAGTGGGAGCATTTTGTGAAGAGCCCCCACTTCCATGTCCCCTCTCACCATCATCCCGTTCATGGGCCACCCACACTTCCCTGTTAGCAAGGAGCTGGAGAGCACCTTGCTGCACAGCAGTGGGGCGATGAAGGCCCAAGTCAACACTTACATCCCTCCTTGAGAGGACTATGAGCACCTACCATCTGTTGTCCACAGCTAGCATGTGCTCATGTGACTGGCACATTTGCTGCTCCATGAAGGTGGCCATCTTTTCCATGGAAGAGCACATCGTCGCCATCGCCTGCGACATGGTGGTGCTCATGCTGGAGATGGACTCCTCTGCCTCTCCAAGATCACCCTCTTTCTGGATGGCCCCGAGGCTCAGCGTCTGCATGCAGCCCAGCAGAGCTTGGAGCATCCTGCGTGCTCCAGCAAGGAGTCTCCACTGCTGACCCTGTCAACACCACCTGCTCTTGCTCACTTGTGAATTGTGAGACACCAGGTGACAGCTCTACTCTATGGTGCAAAGGACCCATCGAGATGTGCTTATCGGCACTGGTGTTGGCTGCGCTTGGGATTGCTGATGCTGCACCCTCAGAGGCTGGAGGTTCCTCTGAGTCATTGTCTCCTTCCTCTGGCTGGACAGTGGGAGGGCAGTTGATGGACCTGTGGGAGAGTAAAGAGATGAATTAGATGTGTTATAATAAGAATGGGTAACGCTACCACTGTGTACATGATGACATTTCACTGGCTGATGACCTCAGTCACCATATTGGGGTCTTTAATCTACATATAGACTGGGCAAAGCAAATTTGCAGTAATAGTGTGGAGGACGAATTCATGGAATGTATACAAGGTAGCTTTCTAGATCAGTATGTTGAGGAACTAACTAGGGAACAGGCTATTTTAGATCTAGTATTATGCAATGAGAAAGGGTTAATTAATAAACTTGTAGTAAAGGGGCCTTTAGGGAAGAGTGACCATAATATGATAGAATTTTATATTGAGTTTGAAAGTGATTTAGTTAAATCTGAAACTAGGGCCTTAAATATAAACAAAGCAAACTACCTAGTTATGAGGGGCGAGTTGACTAAGGTAGATTGGGAAACTACATTAAAAGGTATGATGGTAGAGAAGCAATGGCTAGCATTTAAAGAATTAATACATAATTTCCATTAAGGCATATAAACCCCACAGGAACAGTGGTCCAATCGTGGCTAACAAGAAAAGTTAAAGATAGTATTAGATCAAAGGAAGAGGCTTATCATTTTGTCAATAAAAGTAGTAAGCCTGAGGATTGGGAGGATTTTACAATTCAGCAAAGGAAGACCAAGAAATTAATAAGGAAAGAGAAAAAAGAATATGAGAGAAAATTAGCACGAGACATAAAAACAGATTGTAAATGTTTCTATAGACATGTAAATAGGAAGAGATTAGTGAAAGTAAATGTGGGCCCATTAGAGGCAGAGCCAGGAGAAATTATAATGGGCAATAAGGAAATGGCAGAGATATTAAACAAATACTTTGGGCAGGATTTTCATTGGGTCGTGGAGGCGGGATTGGAGGCATGTGGGGGGTTAAAATTACATAAACTGGCAGGCAGGCCCAAGCCTGCCTCCACCCCACCTCCAAGCAATTTTAAATAATTTGTGTCTAGTGGTCCCGTCTCCATCCCGCCTCTAAGAGGCGGGATAGGCCGTTAAGGCCCTTAACAACCACTAAATTGGCTCTATAATGCCACTTTAAAAGGCCTTTGTGAGTTTATCCCTTTTCCCATGTGAAACACGCCTGTTCTGAAACACGACGGTGAAACCTAACGGGAGCACAAGTGGATTGCTGACTATCAGCTGCAGCTCAAACGTTAAAGAGGAGATTTGATCCGCCATCATTTGCAGGTAGCAGGACTTAGTTGTCTCAGGTCTGGGGGAACTTTCAGAAACATAGAAACATAGAAGATAGGAGCAGGAGTAGGCCATTCGGCCCCTCGAGCCTGCTCCGCCATTCAACGAGATCATGGCTGATCATCCAAATTCAGTACCCTGTCCCTGCCTTCTCGCCATATCCCTTGATCCCTTTAGCCTTAAGAAATATATCCAACTCCTTCTTGAATATATTTAATGAACTGGCCTCCACTGCCCTCTGTGGTAGAGAATGCCACAGGTTCACCACTCTCTGGGTGAAGAAATTCCTCCTCATCTCTGTCCTAAATGGCTTACCCCTTATCCTTAGGCTGTGACCCCTGGTTCTGGACTCCCCGGCCATCGGGAACATCCTTCCTGCATCTAATCTGTCTAGTCCTGACAGAATTTTATACATTTCAATGAGAACCCCTCTCATTCTTCTAAACTCCAGCGAGTACAAGCCCAATCGACCCAATCTCTCCTCGTACGTCATTCCTGCCATCCCAGGTATCAGCCTGGTGAATCTTCGCCGCACCCCCTCCATGGCAAGAACATCCTTCCACAAATAGGGTGACCAAAACTGCACACAATACTCAAGGTGTGGTCACACCAAGGCCTTGTACAACTGCAGCAAGACATCCTTGTTCCTGTACTCGAACCCTCTCGCTACGAAGGCCAACATACCATTTGCCTTCTTAACCACCTGCTGCACCTGCATGCTTACCTTCAGCGACTGGTGCACAAGGACACCCAGGTCTCGTTGCATTTCCCCTTCTCCCAATCTATTGCCATTCAGAAAATAATCTGCCTTCCTGTTTTTACCACCAAAGTGGATAACCTTGCATTTATCCACATTATATTGCATCTGCCATGCTTCTGCCCAACCGCCCAACCTGTCCAGATCATACTGGATTTTCAGGGCATCCTCTTCACAGCACACTCTCCCACCCAGCTTTGTGTCGTCTGCAAATTTTGAAATATTACATCCAATTCCCTCGTCTAGATCATTAATATATATTGTGAATAGCTGGGGTCCAAACACCGATCCCTGCGGTACCCCACTAGTCACTGCCTGCCACTCGGAGAATGACCCGTTAATTCCGACTCTTTGCTTTCCGTCTGCCAACCAGTTCTCTATCCAAGTCAATACCTTGTCTCCAATCCCATGTGCCTTAACTTTGCATGCTAGTCTCTTATGCGGGACCTTATCGAAAGCTTTCTGAAAGTCCAAATACACCACATCCACTGGTTCTCCCTTATCTATTTTACCAGTTACATCCTCAAAAAATTCCAGTAGATTAGTCAAGCACGATTTACCTTTCGTAAATCCATGTTGACTTTGTCCGATCCTGTCACTGTTCTCCAAGTGTTCTGCTATTACATCCTTTATAATAGACTCTAGCATTTTCCCCACTACCGATGTCAGGCTCACCGGTCTATAATTCCCTGTTTTTTCTCTACCACCTTTTTTGAATAGTGGGGTAACATTAGCTACCCTCCAATGCATGGGTACTGTTCCAGAGTCTAGCGAATTCTGGAAGATGACCAGTAATGCATCTACTATCTCTAGGGCCACTTCCTTAAGTACCCTCGGATGTAGATTATCAGGCCCTGGGGATTTATCGGCCTTTAATCCCGTCAATTTAGATGGCATAACCACAGCTGTGGAAGTTTGGAGACTGACACCAATCTCCAGTGTGACCTCCTGGGAAACCCCTCTCGCCATCTTCACTCAGCACTTCCTCAACTGAGGCATATACCAGAAGCATGGGAGCCGTTTATTTCCTTCCCTTCTGGGCATTAGATGAGGATGAAGACCAGCTGCGGCACCAGCAGAACCATGAACAACAGCAGCACCAACACCAGCAGCACCAACAACAGCAGCACCAACAACAGCAACGCCAACAGAAGTGCCAAGCTGCTGCTCACGCACTTGAAGCTGCACAGGCCAGAAGGGGCCAGCGCATGGAAGCCCGTCGGCGCAGGAGATACCCCCAAACAGGGTCTACAGACACAGGGTCAGCTACATCAACATGTCTGAGCAGCAGTGCCAAAGGCAGCTCCGACTTTTGCGAGAGGTAGTGGGTGACATCTGCGCAATGCTGCAACACCTGCAGCCCAGAGGACTAGGTGGACAACCCTTACCAGTGGCCATCAAAGTCACCACCGCACTCAACGTTTTTGCCTCAGGCTCATCCAGTGACCAGCAGCAGACATCAGCGGCATCTCCCAGGTGGCCGCACACACCTGCATCATGCAGGTAACCGATGCCCTCTTTGCCATCGCGCACAATCACATCCATTTCACCAAGGATCAAGCAAGTGCCATGGTGCATGCCGTTGGATTAGCTAATCTGGCAGGCTTTCCAAGGGTGCAGGGCGTCGTTGACTGCACACATGTGGCCCTTAAGGCACCCCATCGCAATCCAGGTATTTTTGTCAACTGCAGGGCTTCCATTCCCTTAACGTTCAGCTGGTGTGTGACCACAAGAAGGAAATTTTGCATGTTTGTGCCAAGTACCCTGGCAATTGCCATGATTCCTTCATACTGCGCCAGTCTAGTGTGCCTCCGCTCTTCAGTCTGCCAGACCAACTTAACGGATGGCTACTTGGAGACAAGGGCTATCCTCTGAGGACATGGCTAATGACGCCGTTGAGGCGGCCAGCCAACGAAGCTGAGGCGCGCTACAACTCCAGCCACATGTCCACCAAATCCATTATTGAGCAAACCATCGGTTTGCTGAAGATGCGCTTCAGATGCCTGGATAGATCAGGTGGAGCCCTGCAGTACTCAGCAGCCAGGGTCTCCAGAATCGTCGTGGTTTGCTGTGCACTTCACAACATGGCACAGCGTCATGGCTTGCAGGTTCCTGAGGACCAAGTGGCTCCTCACTTATCCTCCTCAGATGAAGAGGAGGAGGAAGAGGAGGAGAGCAAAAATGAACAACTTGCAGAGGTCCATCAACCAGCAGCAGCAGTACGCGAGAACATAGCTGCCCGGGATGCAAGGAACGCACTCATCTTTGCCAGATTTGCTTAGCCAAGCCACTCAAGGACTTTTGCCTCACATCTTCTTACCTGAGCATCGACAATGGCCAAGAACCAGCTGACTCCTAGCAATTTGACCACCATAATGACAACTCCAAGTAATCCTAAGCCCTCAATGTGAAAGTCCCATTCGCGAAATGACACATGCCACAACTACAGCAGTAGCCATCAGATTTTTTATTAACATTATTGATCTGATGGCTTTTTCACATAAAACATCAAATTTCCCCCAAGTGACTACCCTTGTGACCATTTGTGCAGTATCTTTCTCTTACATGTGCTCCTACGTGGTGCTTCCCCTGTGGCTTCAGCAGATGTGGAGGCCCCTTGCTCACTTTCCTGCTCCTCCTGTCTCGACACCTTTGGCGGGCGTCCTCTGGGGTTGCAAACCTGTGAGGGCTCGTCAACAAACTGCTGCTCCTGCGGCTGTGCAGGGGTTGAGACGCCGATCTCAGCTGGGTGTGGACTCTGGCGGGGCTCTGGCCGAGGGCTCTGCCATGGCATGGAAGTGCAAGCGCTTGGAGAGAAGCCCCATCTTCCTTAGGTCTGTCACCAACTTCCTTCTCATGGGTCAGGTCCCCCTCAGCGCTTGCAAGTGGCTTGAGAGCACTTTGCTGCACATCGGGGAGGCCATGGGGACCTGTATCTGCAGTCCTACTCAGAAGGACTTCCATGAATGTCTGGTTTCTCTGCTCAATAGATGCCCATCACTCCTCCAGAGATGTCATTCTATTCTGAGCACTCACCAGGTTTTCTGCACTCTGGCGACTTATCACCTCCATGGAGGTTGCCATCCTTTCCATGGTGATGCGCTCATGCACCAATGACTCCACAACGGCTCTGCTCATGTTCGCTATGGACTCCTCCATTCGCTCCACACTCACAGCGACCCTGGAGACAAAACCAGCCATAGACTCCTGCATCTGTTCCTGGAGTTCCAGCACCGCTGATCTTGTGGATGGACCCAGAGGCAGAGGGTGGACATGCAGCTGAGCTGAGCTGGCAGAGTCCTGCGCCCTCCGACGAGGACTCTCCACTGCTGTCCCTGTCTCCACAATCTGCTGATGCTCACTTGTGAGCTGTGATACACCAGGTGACAACACTACTCTATGTCCCGAAGGTCCCACCGAGGTGTGAGTGTCTGCGCTGGTGCTGGGTGCGGTGAATTCTGCTGACGCTGCGCCCTTAGAGGTTGCAGCTTCCTCTGAGGAGTCTGGAAGCTCAAGCTCTTCCTCCTGGACAGTGGGGACGGGGGCACTTGATGGTCCTGTGGGGGAGTAAAGGAAAGAGTTAGGGATGTGATGTCAAGGTTACATGCACATTGCATATTGCAGATGATCATAAGTCCGTCTGTTATAGCTTCAGCATCATTATCAGCAACTCATGCAATGTCAATGAGAGAGATGGAAAACTATTCTATCACCAGCTTGCTGTGATGCACCCGTCTGTCCGTCCCCCACTTGCGTATCGTCCTCCACTCCCACGATCTCCAGGACCGCATCCTCCCAGGGGGTGAGGTGGGCTACTGATGGTGGCCCTCCTTCTGTCCTGGCTCTTTCCCTTTTATTGTGAGCTCTCTTTTCCTGCAATGAGGGAGACAAGTGGAGGTTGAGTGAGAATGAAGGAGTGAGTGTAGAGAATCCATAGCATAGATACTTAGAAGGAGACAAAGATGGAGTGAGGTGGCAAGACCAAGGGCCTTCCCTATGTGTTGTCAGTTGTTTTCATAGCATCACAGTGATATGGAGTGTGAGGGCTGCATAGTCGAATAGTTAGGTGAATGTTAGCATAGAGAGAAAGGGAATGGGTAAGGGTGCATGGATGTCAGTGTCAAGTGGGATGTGGAGGAAGAGATTGCTAAAGCTGAGTGCTGGTGAGGAAAGGCAATGATGATCAGATTGAGGGTGATGAGAAATGCATACTCACTTTTTCAGTATGCAGAAGGTCGTGAAATCTCTTCCTGCACTGTATCCAGGTTCTGCGGGTAATCGTTAAGGAATTGACCTCCTCTGCCACCTGGATCCACACAGCCTTGGTCTGCTGGGGAGGCTTCTTCCTCCCTGATGAAGGGACGAGCACCTCCTTATGAGAGCTAGCTCCCTCAACCAGAGCCTGCAGGGCAACATCGTCGAACCTGGGAGCAGCCCTAGATGTGCTGCTGGCCATTATGACTCCAGGTTCCTCTAACAGTAAATGCCAAAAGGTTGGCAGGCTGCAGAAGAAGCAAGGCTTGTTGCAGACCTTAGATGCAGCAGCAATGATGATGTCATAAGATGTGACTTTCTGACTGGAAAAACTCATTTGCCAAGGGTCCCCACACGCTGGAAATCAATTGGACAATTAATTTAAAATAGCATCAATCTCCCACATCAATTTATATTCGTGTGGATAACACAAAATGCGGATTTCACGACACCAACCCGCCCCTGAATGAAAATCTAGCCCTTTGTATCTGTCTTCACGGTAGAAGACACAAAAAACATTCCATAAATAATAGAGAGAATGAGGAACTTAAATAAATCAGTATAAGTAAAGACATAGTACTGGAAAAATTAATGGGACTAAGTGGCGACAAATCCCCTGGACCTGACAACCTGCATCCTCGGGTTTTAAAAGAGGTAGCTGCAGAGATAATGGATGCACTGGTATTAATCTTCCAGGATTCCCTAGATTCTAGAACAGTCCCCAAGGATTGGAAGGTAGCAAACATAACCCCGCTATTTAAAAAAGGAGGAAGAGAAAAAATAGGGAATTATAGATCAGTTATACTGACATCAGTAGTAGGCAAAATTCTTGAATCTATTATTAAGGATGTGGTAACAAGACACTTAAAAAATCGTAATATGGTTAGGCAGAGTCAACATGGTTTTTTGAAAGGGAAATCGTGTTTGACAAATCTGTTAGAATTTTTTGAAGATGTAACTAGTAGGATGGATAAGGGGGAACCAGTGGACGTTGTGTATTCGGATTTTCAAAAAGCATTCGATAAGGTGCCACACAAGAGGTTATTACACAAAATTAGGACACATGGGATTGGGGGTAATATATTAGCATGGATTGAGGATTGGGTAATAGACAGAAAACAGAGAGTAGGAATAAACGGGACTTTTCAGGTTGGCAGACTGTAATTAGTGGGGTGCCACAAGGATCAGTGCTTAGGCCTCAGCTATTTACAATCTACATTAATGACTTAGATGAAGGGACTGAGTGTAACGTATCCATGTTTGCTGATGATACAAAGTTAGGTGGGAAAGTAAGCTGTGAGGAGGACGCAAAGAGGTTGCAGAGAGATATAGACAGGTTGACTGAATGGGCAAGGACATGGCAAATGGAATACAATGTGGGGAAGTGGGAAGTTATCCACTTCGGTATGAAAAACAAAAAAGCAGAATATTTTTTGAATGGTGAGAGACTGGGAAATGTTTGCATTCAGAGGGACCTGGGTGTCCTTGTACATGAATCACAGAAAGTTAACATGCAGGTACAGCAAGCAATTAGGAAAGCAAATGGTATGTTAGCTTTTGTTACAAAGGGATTGGAGTATAAGAGTAAAGAAGTCTTACTGCAATTATACAGGGCATTGGTGAGGCCACACCTGGAGTACAGTGTACAGTTCTGGTCTCCTCACCTAAGGAAAGACATACTTGCCTTACAGGGAGTGCAACGAAGGTTCACTAGACTGGTTCCTGGGATGAGGGGATTACCCTATGAGGAGATGTGGAGATGCCGGTGTTGGACTGGGGTGGACAAATGTGAGAAGTCACACAACACCAGGTTATAGTCCAACAGCTTTATTTGAAATCACAAGCTTTCGGAGCACTGCTCCTTCATCAGGTGAAGTGAAGAGATGCATATAGGCACAGCATATATAGTCAGAGAACACTGCCAGATGATTACAGGTAATCTTTCTAACTGCCCTTTATCACATCTCGGCAGAGAGATAATCACAGCAATCAAAGGTGTGAATGGTGTCCAAACAGGTCAGTCAGGAAAACATTACATCAAAGAACAATGAGATGGGGTCACAAGGGATCAAATGTTACAGATACTGGGGTCTGTATGAAAAACAAAAAACAAACAAAAAACAATAAAAAGAAAAAAAAATGTTTTGTTGGAAATCACAGCAGGTCCGGCCGCATCTGTGTAGAGAGAACAAGCCAACGATGACTCGAGTCTGGATGACTCTACGTCAGGTGGGGTTACATGTAGCGTGACATGAACCCAAGATCCCGGTTGAGGCCGTCCTCATGAGTGCGGAACTTGGCTATCAGTTTCTGCTCGATGATTTTGCGTTGTCGTGTGTCTCGAAGGCCGCCTTGGAGAATGCTTACCCGAAGATCGGAGGCTGAATGTCCTTGACTGCTGAAGTGTTCCCCGACTGGGAGGCCTCAATCGGGATCTTGGGTTCATGTCACGCTACATGTAACCCCACCTGACGTAGAGTCATCCAGACTCGAGTCGTCGTTGGCTTGTTCTCTCTACACAGATGCGGCCGGACCTGCTGTGATATCCAGCAAAAAAAAAAAATTTCTTTTTATTGTTTTTTGTTTTTCATACAGACCCCAGCATCTGTAACATTTGACCCCTTGTGACCCCACCTCATTGTTCTTTGATGTAATGTTTTCCTGACTGACCTGTTTGGACACCATTCACACCTTTGATTGCTGTGATTATCTCTCTGCCGAGGTGTGATAAAGGGCAGTTAGAAAGATTACCTGTAATCATCTGGCAGTGTTCTCTGACTATATATGCTGTGCCTATATGCATCTCTTCACTTCACCTGACGAAGGAGCAGCGCTCCGAAAGCTTGTGATTTCAAATAAAGCTGTTGGACTATAACCTGGTGTTGTGTGACTTCTCCATCGAGGAGAAATTGAGTAGACTAGGCCTATATTCCCTAGAGTTTAGAGGAATGAGAGATGATCTAATTGAAACATATAAACTTCTTAAGGGGCTTGACAGAGTTAATGCTGGGAAAATGTTCCCCCTGGCTGGGTAATCTAGAACACAGGATCACAGTCTCAGAATAAGGGGTCGGCCATTTTGGACTGAGAAGAAGAGAAATTTCTTCACTCAAAGGGTTGTGAATCTTTGGAATTCTCTACCCAGAGAGCTGTGGATGCTCAGATGTCGATAATTTTGGGGGAACGAAGGGAATTAAGGGATATGGGGACAGTGTGGGAAGGTGGACTTGAGGTAGAAGGTCAGCCATGATCTTGTTGAATGGCGGAGCAGGCTCGAAAGGCCAAATGACCTAAGCTCATATTCCTTATGTTCTTATGTTCTGTGGTGTTACTTGCTATGATTGCATTAGGATGAGGGTGAGTGTGAGGGGTGGTTAGTCAGATGGGGATATGAGTATGTACATAGAGAGAGTGGGATGGGTGGACGTGCAAGGTATGTTGGTGTGAGGAATGATGTGCAGGAGTAGGCTTGGGAAGGCTGAGTGATGGGGATGTGTTGACAGGCACTTCAGGATGAGGGTGAGTCTGGCATTGCAATCACATTTCCTGACCTCATGAGAACATTGACTTGCTTCTTGCACTGTATCCAGTTCTTCTTCACCACATCTCTGCTGCTGACCTCCTCAGCGACATCCAAGCAGGCTCTTTTTGTTGCTTGTGGAATGCTCCTTTGCCTGTCAGCAGGGAAGAGGATCTCCCTGCGTGCTCTCGCAGCCTCCACAAGAACATGCAATGAAGAATCAGAGAACCGGGGTGAAACCCTCTGCCTTTGGCTATCCATCTTGCCAAAGTTTTAGCTGTATTGTTGCCTTTCTTTGACACCTTCCACCCTCCTCTGGCAGTCTTTAAGTGAGTTCAGTGCAAGGCTGCTTTAAATATGGGCGCTGGAAATGAGTCGTCGATGACGTCATCAGACCCGCACCATTTAATAGACTGCAAAACACGCTTGGGGCCATTAAGTGAAAGTCACTCTGAGCAGCACATTGCTCAGAACATTGTGTTCCCGACCTGCTACACCACCTGCACGCACCCTGCCCCACGCTAAGGTGAAAATTCCGGCCCATGTTCCCTCATTCTTGATTCCCCCACCAGAGGAAACAACTCCTCTGTATCTACTCTATCAAATACTTTTAACATTTTAAACACCTCGATCAGATCACCCTTCAATCTTCTGTACTCATGGGAATAGAAGTCAGGTTTATGCAATCAGCCCTCATAATTTAACCCTCTAAACCCTGGTATCATCCTGATGAATCTGTGCTGCTCCCCCTCCAAGATAGCCAACTGCTTCGGAATCAGTTGCTCAGTGAGTGGGGGAGTTACATTCTCTGACGCATTTAGGATCACACACTTCAGTGAGTGGTGCCCCTCCCACTGCCTCAGAGATCGGACCCTCTGTGAAGAGATTACAATCCCCGTTACTCTGGGAATTAGACAATCAGTGAGGGGATATCATAGCACACCATTCCAGGGATCAGCTCTTCAGTGAGAGGAGTTTCATACTCCACTACCCTTGAGATTTTTTTTTTAATTTATTCGTTCACGTGATGTGGGCATCGCTGGTAAGTCCAGCATTTATTGCCCATCCCTAATTGCCCTCGAGAAGGTGGTGGTGAGTTGCCTTCTTGAACCGCTGCAGTCCTTGTGGTGAAGGTCCTCCCACAGTGCTGACTTTGTCGTGGCGGGTTGGTACAACTGAATGGCTTACTAGGCCATTTCAGAGGGCAGTTAATAGTCAACCACATTGCTGTGGGTCTGGAGTCACATATGGGCCAGATCGGGTAAGGACGGCAGATTTCCTTCCCTGAAGGACATTAGTGAACCAGATGAGTTTTTACGACAATCCGATAGTTTCATGGTCATCATTACTGATACTAGCTTCTTAATTACAGATTTATTTAATTAACTGAATTTAAATTCCCCCAGATTTGAACTCACATCTCTGAATCATTATTCCAGGCCTCTGGATTATGTCTAGTAACATAACCACTATACTACTGTACCCTAAAGATTAGCCTGTCAGTGAAGGGGGTAGGATATTCAGCTGCTGTTTGTACCATAGAGGCATAGGAACAGGAGTAGGCCATTCAGCCCCTTGAAACTGTTCTGCCATTCAATGAGATCATGACTGATCTGTATCAGCATCTCACTATACGTTTAATGATTCAGGCAACAGTGTGCCTGGTAGGGTGCACAACACATTACTAATTTGAGATTGCAAATCTGCTCATGCAGTGTTGTGTCTCTAACTATTGGGACTGTTCCAGCAAGAAACAAACATCAGTGAATGCTGGAGTGTTTTGCCCTCAAACACTGAACACGCAGTCTGTCAGCATTAGAGCTGAGGACAGTTTGTTCAGCTTTAGGCAATGTTTACATAGAAACATAGAAACATAGAAGATAGGAGCAGGAGTAGGCCATTCGGCCCCTCGAGCCTGCTCCGCCATTCCATGAGATCATGGCTGATCATCCAAACTCAGTACCCTGTCCCTGCCTTCTCCCCATATCCCTTGATCCTTTTAGCCTTAAGAAATATATCTAACTCCTTCTTGAATATATTTAATGAATTGGCCTCTACTGCCTTCTTTGGCAGAGAATTCCACAGGTTCACCACTCTCTGGTGAAGAAATTCCTCCTCATCTCTGTCCTAAATGGCTTACCCCTTATCTTTAGACTGTGACCCCTGGTTCTGGACTGCCCCGCCATCGGGAACATCCTTCCTGCATCTAGTCTGTCTAGTCCTGTTAGAATTTTATAAGTTTCAATGAGATCCCCTTTCATTCTTCTAAACTCCAGCAAGTATAAGCCCAATCGACCCAATCTCTCCTCATACGTCATTCCTGCCATCCCAGGTATCAGTCTGGTGAATCTTCGCTGCACTCCCTCCATGGCAAGAACATCCTTCCTCAGATAAGGCGACCATAACTGCACACAATACTCAAGGTGTGGTCTCACCAAGGCCCTGTACAACTGCAGCAAGACATCCTTGTTCCTTTACTCGAATCCTCTCGCTACGAAGGCCAACATACCATTTGCCTTCTTAACGTCTGCTGCACCTGCATGCTTACCTTCAGCGACTGGTGCACAAGGACACCCAGGTCTCGTTGCACTTCCCCTTCTCCCAATCTATTGCCGTTCAGATAATATTCTGCCTTCCTGTTTTTGCCACCAAAGTGGATAACCTCGCATTTATCCACATTATACTGCATCTGCCATACATCTGCCCAATCACCCAACCTGTCCAAATCATACTGGAGATTCTCGGCATCCTCCACACCGCACACACGCCCACCCAGCTTTGTGTCACCTGCAAACTTGGAGATATTACATCTAGTTCCGTCATCTAGATCATTAATATATATTGTGAATAGCTGGGGTCTTAGCACTGATCCCTGCGGTACCCCACTAGTCACTGCCTGCCACTCGGAAAAAGAGCCATTGATTCCGACTCTTTGCTTCCTGTCTGCCAGCCAGTTCTCTATCCAAGTCAGTACCTTGCCCCCAATCCCATGTGCTTTAACTTTACTCGCTAATCTCTTATGCGGGACCTTATCGAAAGCCTTCTGAAAGTCCAAATACACCACATCCACTGGTTCTCCCTTATCTCTTCTACCAGTTACATCCTCAAAAATTCCAGTAGATTAGTCAAGCACGATTTACCTTTTGTAAATTCATGTTGACTTTGTCCGATCCTGTCACTGTTTTCCAAGTGCTCTGTTATTACATCTTTTATAATGGACTCTAGCATTTTCCCCACTACCGATGTCAGGTGGATGTAAAAGATCCCGTTTTCTCTCTACCACCTTTTTTGAATAGTGGGGTAACATTAGCTACCCTCCAATCCATGGGAACTGTTCCAGAATCTATAGAATTTTGGAAAATGACCAGCAATGCATCTATTATTTCTAGGCCACTTCCTTAAGTACCCTAGGATGTAGATTATCAGGCCCTGGGGATTTATCGGCCTTCAATCCCATCAATTTCCTTAACACCATGTCCCTACAAATACTGACTTCATTCAGCTCCTCCCTCTCATTAGACCCTATGTTCCCTGACATCTCTGGGAGGTTATTTGTGTCCTCCTTTGTGAAGACAGAACCAAAGTATGTATTTAATTGGTCAGCCATTTCTTTGTTCCCCATTATTTGGGGGTGGGGGTAATATCATAGGAACATAAAATTCTTTAGAAACAGGAAAAGGCCATTAGGTCCAGCAAGGCTGTTTTTTAAAGAAAGAAAAAAAATTGCATTTATATAGCACCTTTCACGATCACCGGACGTCGCAAAGCACTTTACAGCTACTTTTGAAGTGGAGTCACTGTTGTAATGTGGCAGCCAACTTGCACACAGCAAGCTCCCGCATTTGGGCGTGACCAGATAATCTCTTTTTGCTATGTTGATTGAGGGATAAATATTGACCAGATAACTCCCCTGCTCTTTTTCAAAATAGTGCCATGGGATCTTCTACATCCACCTGAGAGAGCAGACAGGGTCTCAGTTTAACATTTCATCCAAAAGACAGCACTGCCAACAGGTGCAGCACTCCCTCAGCACTGCACGGTCAGCCTAGCTTTATATGTTCAAAGTCCCTGGAGTGGGACTTGAATCCACAACCTTTTGACGTAGAGGCACGTGTGCTACCAACTGACCCACGGCTGATATATGTCGATCAATCTCAACAAATCATCTTCTCATCTTATCCCTCCATTTAAACGGACAGATTTTCCTCCCACCTGACTTTGGATGACCGTTGGGCAGGCAGGAGAGAAAAATTCAAGTGGGAAATTGTTATGCCAGCTCCCTGTTATTCAATGTCACTTCCTCTATTTTCTCAATGGAAATGATGTCAGGCATACAATACATTCATCTGAGTGTGAGAGGGCAAACAAAATGAAAGAAAAATGTCTTTCATGCCTTAACATTGCTATACACTAGGAACAGCATCTGATCCTGACACGCAGCATTGCTATAACATGGACTGAGGGATTAAATTTTAACGTCCCAAGGGCGAGAACTCAATACCCCACATTTGATTGAATTCTCTCACCACCGCAATTCATAAACTTTTAGAAAAAAATTAAAGCCTCTTTGCAGTGGACGGTCACCCTCCTGTGAAAGCTGAGATCAAAGCTGCCTTGATGGATGTTGTGAAAAAATAAATGGAGTTTCCAATTGAGGAAGGAATTTTCTAAAAGCAGGAGAGCCAAGGTAAGTGGACTCACCTTGGAACGCACAATGTTACTGCTGGAGAATATTCTGCATGGCTCACACAAACATTGTGAGCTGCAGCTTGATCAGGGAAAGAATGCAAAGTATGGAGGCAACTCTTTTCCCTTTTCCACGCACTCATTTTTAGCACAAAAGCTGTAGGGCACAAAAGTAACTAACATGTAAATGTTGAAAAGTGCATTGAGGGCTGACACTGCCAACGGACCCGATATGAATGCACACTCACAAAGGAAGGATGTTCACTGCCACAAGGGTGACTGTTTGGATACCCTGCCAATTCTGAACAGCTGGTTGCCTTTCCTGTGCTTCAAGGGGATGGCTGCTTGCAACCACTATGCACTGGATGTCAAAGAGCTGTCAAGGGAGTTGGAGAGGAAGAGTTAGGAGATGTGTTGCTACTGTCCAGCAAGTATTCTCCTATTATTGGTATCATTGTTATCCTGACTCATTCTCTCAAACAGCAACATAGAATTAATAGGCTGGGGGTTCACCTCAAGAGATCTATGTTCCTGAACTTCCCATTCGGTATACTCAGTGCTCCTGCCTAGTAGATCTCTAGTCCTCATACAGTACACGTATGGTGTACTTCAATCTGCAGAGAGTGTACTACACTCTCAGGTTATGTTTCTGTAGACTGATCATCATTTTATGCATTCACGATAGATGATCATTCAAATATTTTACAAATAGAGCAATTAGGGACGTATTTCAACACTAATGGTACAGCCACACACTAACTGATTGAACCTTTTACAAACAAACATAGTGCTTAACAGTTCCTTCTTAATTTGTGCAACTGTTTCCTTCCATATCAGATAATGATGTATGTGCAACAAGCCACTGATCATTATACTTTTGCAGCAGCATTGTCCCTAATCCAATCTTTGATGCATTAGGTGACGTTTTTATTTGTATTTCAGGCCCGTGCAAGCTCAGAACCCTTTTATGGATAAAATAAAATCTCATATTTCGTCCTGCTCATATTTAGTATTCAACTCCATTCAGTTGTCTTTTCTAACAGTTTTCGCAAATAACCAACAAGTACACATTTCTCCTTATTAAGATTCAGATTGACACTTATAGCAATGCCCACTACATTCGCCTTTGGACAAATCCAACTCTATTACATGATCCATCAATATATTGACACCTTCAATGTGCTCATATATCATCTGGATGATTTTGTGATAAATTTCCCGAGCTGGTGCAACAGCAAATGGAAGTCATGAACATATGTCCCTTTCATAAAGTGCATTGAATGTACATAACTTGGAATTTGTTTCATTCCGTTTCAGTTGCCAGGAGCATGTGGAAGCATTCAATTTGCTAAAATATTATGCATTAGAAAACCGTGCCACAATGTCTTGAAGAGTCTGAAGCTTGGAATGTTCCCTTTTAATAGCCCTGTTTAAATTTCTGGGGTCCAAGGACATTTGCAATTTGCCATTATTTTTGTCAGTAGTTACGAATGAGTTCACCCATTCCACTGGTTCATCCAAGTCCTCCATTCTATCAAATTCCCTTTTTTTAAAAATGCCTCTGGTACAAATGGTACTTTTCTGCATGACGCATTACTGAGGTAACTTATTTATCCATCGGATCCTGTGTTCGCCTAGCAAATGATCCATTCTTTGAAATAGGTTCTTGTATTCCCGGTTAAATATGTTACTTTGATCCTTTTCAAAAAAATGAGGCTTCTCACAAGCACTCAGATTTGCAATTGGCTGTAAATCTTTTGGTGTCAAATGGCGATTAGTATTCTGTATTCTTACATGTGACAATGGCAGCACATCCTCCTTTTACTGGTATGTCTGCTGCTGAATATTTTGTCACTTTATCTTAGTCTGTTGCAATTCAGAGTAATGTTGTAATTTTTTGTAATCTTGCTCAGATATGGCATTCAATGGTATCCAATTTACATTGATAACTGTTTCATTCACTGATAATCTCTTCTCATTTACTTGACTTGTAGCTATTACACCCGCATAAAAATCCTTGCACTTCAACTTCCGTAGCATGCGCTTAACTTTGCCTATTGTACGACTTGCAACATCTTGCACAGTGGCCATTTTTGTCAATTCGTATGCATGCTTTCCCAAGGCTACATTCCACACCATCCACACAATTCTCTCTTTTCTCTCGCACCCCCCACCCCCCTCCCGTACCAGATCATATTTCTCATTCCTCAGCTTGTTTTTTTTTTATCTCTGTCTGAAGGCTTTCATTTTTGGCACTGCATAGCTCTTTGGCCTACTGAATTATGGCTCCTGTTACCCTGCATATTTGTACTCTTGTGTTTAAAGTAAGATCTTACTCTTGAAGTAAATGCTCTCCAAGAGATTTATCTAGTTTTCCATGAATTATTCTATCCTTTATTATTAGTGAGTTCCCCAAATTTGCATGTCTTACTGTAAGTTTTTAATTCAGTTACACTGGTTTCTCCATTTTCTTTAAAAATGTCGAGTATATTTTCCCCAATAACATGTAGGTAAATGGATATTTCGATTTTTCATTATTTTCACGCTGTTCCAATAGCTGCTACAAACAATTCAAACTGTTCAAACATAAGAAATAAAAGCAGGAGTAGGCCATATGGCCCTATGAGCTTGCTCTGCTATTCAATAAGATATTGAATAAGATACCTCAACTCCACTTCCCGCCCCATCCCCATATCCCTTGATTGTGTCGTGTCCAAAAAATTCTCTTAGCATCCAAACTTCTGATCTTCTGCAAGTCACCTGACATCTAGTTGGAGGTTGCAACTTCTCAATTTTCCTCTTTTATTTAGTTTTATTACAGGATGTTTTTTCTTTCACTTAATGCGACTCTTTCCTTTTTCTATAGTCTGCTCTCTTTTCTGACATGAAGGAGTCAACAATAACAATAACAAATTGCATTAATATAGCACCTTTAATGTACTAAAACATCCCAAGGCGCTTCACAAAAAATTTTGAGATTTGGACATAAGGAGATATTGCAACAGATGACCAAAAGAGCTAGGTTTTAAGGAGCATCTTAAAGGAGGAGAGAAAGGTAGAGAGGCAGAGAAGTTTAGGGAGGGAATTCCAAAGCTTAGGGCCTAGGCAGCTGAAGGCACGGACGACAACAGTGGAGTGATTAAAAGCGGGGATGCAAAAGAGGCCAGAACTGCAGGAGTGCAGAGATCTTGGAGGGTTGTAGTGCTGGAGGAGGTTACAGAGTAAGGGAGGGGTGAGGCCATGGAGGGATTTGAAAACAAGGATGAGAATTTTAAAATTGAGGCACTGCCAGACCAGAAGCCAATATATGTCAGTGAGCACAGGGGTGTTGGGTGCACGTGACTTGGTACGAGTTAAGCTACAGGCAGCAGAGTTTTGGATGAGCTTAAGTTTATGGAGGGTGGAAGGCCGGCCAGGAGAGCATTGGAATAGTCAAGTCTAGAGGTAACAAAGGCATGGATGAGGGTTTCAGCAGCAGATGAACTGAGGCAGGGGCGGAGCCAGGCAATGTTACAGAGGTGGAAGTCGGAGGACTTGGTGATGGAGCAGATATGTGGTCAGAAGCTCATCTAGGGGTCAAATACGACACCAAGGTTGCAACCGATTTTAACCCTACCTGCACGGTGTAAACCGAGCATGTGGGCAATTACTTACCCGCTGAGATCTCAACCATTTCTGATATTAATCTGCAGGGTTTTGCAAGCGAATGAGGCACCTGCCTAAAGTAGGCAGGAGCCTCATAAATCTATGCAAGTTGGGTCCTATTACATCCATAGGACCTGATGCAATTTTAACCAGGGCCTGAATGGAAAAGCTGCTTTCACGCTAGGCAGTGCAGGTCTGCAGTGTGTCTGAAAACAGAAGAGGCCCTTCTTATAAGTCTAAAACTTTAATTTGTGGGGCCCGGACAACAAGGAAAGTCATAATAACAACAGAAAATGCTGGAAAAACTCAGCAGGTCAGGCAACATCCGTGGAGAGAGAAATAGAGTCAACGTTTCGGGTCGAAACCCTTCTACAGAACTGAGAGGAAAGGCAGGAAATGAAACAAAAGGCAGTTTGGGGGCTGGGAAATGAGGGAGGGGATGAAAGAAGAGACATTAAGAAATATTCAAGGTGAGGCGAGATAGTAATATGATAGGTAAAGAAACAGACAATGGCTCTAAATGAAGTGTGAAATGCGCTGGCAGAGTGAAAGGCAGCTGCCATGTGGGAGGAAAGTCGTACCTCCCAAGTCCTGGAGTCCCCTGGACCTTCTCTCCTGCGAGTTTCTCCTAAAAACTTCTCCCTACCATTTACCCCAAAGGTGGCAGGCAGCCAATGGCCACCCGATCTTCATCTGCCGACAGCTGCTCTGTGCTCTCTTTGCGTCAATTCAAATTGCCGTGACCTGCTGTTGCCTTTGCCGGGCAGAAGATCAACTCGCCAGCGCGGTTTCACTCTGGAAGCCTGTTCCGAGTTCAAATCCACACTCAAGTAGTGATTTTATTTTGAACTTTGCTAATTCAAGACAGGAATAACTCTGTTCAGATGCTACACATCATTATATACAGGAGAAGTTCAGCCTTAGCTAACAGAGCTCCACCTTCACTGGTATGGCCACAGCAGTCTGGCTCAAAGTGGTTCTCCAACAGATACATTGTCAGATTTCAATTGTTAAGGGAATGTCTCTAACATATTCAAACATTGGCACTTACAAAGATAAAAAAACTGCTTTAAATATCCATCTAATTACGCTTTCCAATGGCCGCCCTTAGTAACAATGAAACTGCCCTTTGATTGAAAAAGTTCTGAATGCTTCCAATCTTACTCCTAGCATCCAATCTTTTAACTTGTGGCCCATGCTTTCTCAATCTATGACATTTAGCGCTGTTTCTGGTTTATCAGTGTTGGGAGACCGGGGAGAAACAGCATTATTATTTAATTACCTGGAGCTTAGAAACTTGATTTAATTCCTTTGCTGTAAAAATCACTTTCCCTTTGGTGTCCTGGCACTCCCAGATGCCCATGGTGTCTGCCTCTCTGGTTCTCTGCTGTTTCAGCCTAAGACTCGGGGAAGGGGGAGTCAGCGAGCTGCTGAATGCAGACCCCAGTTGCCTAGGAGCCGGGAGCCCTCTGCTACCATTGCTGCGGTCAAGATTATTTAAGTAATTTCTCAGGAAACAAAGACTCATCTGAGAATAATTTATCACAAGATTTTATTGGTTTTAACATGCAAAAACTATTTATATAATAATAACTTCCCAACACATTGGACCCAAAAGTGGAATTAGTACAGCCAGGCACTTGGAACTAATGTGACAATAAGCAGGAATAAGCCTGTCATAATGGATACCGACTGTGTGTGAAGCAAGTTAACAAGCCCACTGATAAAATGACTGCATGGGATCACACTGTGATGCACAGAAGAACAGCTTTTAAGCCTTTGTGAGGTGAAGGAGATAGATGAAGGGGTAAGTAGTCCTCTTGTAGCTCTGTGCAGCAACATTGTATGTTACTTTGCAAAAAAAATTCTCTGCTCTCTATTTCTAGTGAAATCATGTACTTACTCAGAAAAGAACTTCACAAATGCAGTTACAAGGGGGGTAATTTTCAACTTTGCCAACTGGCTGGTAACTTGCTGGAACGAATCGCCCACTCTCAAATCAAATCAAATCAAATCAACTTTTATTGTCATTGTTAGTGCACAAGTGCAGTACAACGAAATGTAGGCTTGCGGCTCCCGAGAGTGTACAATTTGGATTAGGACACTTAAACATTTCAACATACATTTGTACATATATATTAGCATAAATATGACCATAATAAAGTGCATCGGCAGATGTGCAGGCTTTAGTGTTTATTTGTGGAGTTCAGTAGGATGACAGCCCTGGGAAAGAAGCTGTTCCTAAATCTGGTCGTACGGGTGCGAATGCATCTGTAGCGTCTTCCAGATGGTAGGAGGGCGAACAGACTGTGGCTGGGGTGGGTAGGGTCTTTGATGATGGACCGTGCCCTCCGTAGGCAGCGTTTCTGATATATATGTTCTATGGTCGGTAGCCGGGTGCCAGTAATGCGTTGGGCAGTTTTGACTACTCGCTGCAGGGCTTTCCGGTCATGGGAGCTACAGCTGCCATACCATACCGTGATACAGTTTGTCAGGATGCTCTCTATAGTGCAGCGGTAGAAGTTAGAGAGGATCAGGGGTGACAGATTACATCCCTTCAGCCTCCTCAAGAAATATAGGCGCTGCTGGGCCTTCTTCACCAGAGAGGAGGTGTTGAGGGACCAGGAGAGGTCTTCCGTGATGTGGACTCCGAGGAACTTAAAGCTGGCCACCCTTTCCACCTCCGCCCCATTGATGTGGATGGGGGTGTGACTTCCGCCTTTGGACTTCCTGAAGTCCACGATTATTTCCTTTGTTTTCTTGGTGTTAAGGGCCAGGTTGTTGTCGGCGCACCACTTCACGAGATGCTGGACCTCCTCCCTGTAGGCTGACTCATCGTTGTTGGTGATCTGGCCTACTACCGTGGTGTCATCTGCAAACTTGATGATGGTGTTGGAACCATTAACAGCCACACAGTTGTGGGTGAAGAGGGAGTAGAGGGGGGGGCTCAGCACACATCCTTGTGGGGCCCCCGTGTTCAGGGTCAGGGGGGGGGAGGTGTGGTTACCTAATTTGACAGACTGGGGTCTGTTTGTTAGGAAGTCCAGGGTCCAGTTGCAGAGGGAAGTGTTCAGGCCAAGAGTTTGGAGTTTGGAGTTTGGAGAACCCACCCGATTTTCATTCAATTGATTTGAATCAAATGAAAATGCTGTGAGTTCTACAATGGTGGTCAATCTGCTCCATCAGGTCAATACCCAGGCGCTGAAGTTAAAAATTACCCACAATTTTACAGCACCAAGTAACCAGAGGAATTCTTAACTGATAATTGGAATGAACACATTGGCTATCACAATATAAGTATCTTCCCAATACTTTTTACTTGTACTCAGTGCCAGTGTCAGCCAATGGCTCAGCTTGATCAAAGAGGTGGGTTTCAAGACTGGTCTTAAAGGAAGAGAGGGAGGTAGAGAGACAGAGAGGTTTAGGCAGGAAATTCCAGAGTTTTGGGCCCAAGTGACAGGCCTCAGTTGGTAGCACCCTCACCTCTGAGTTTTGAAGGTTGTGGGCTCAAGTCCCACTCCAGAGACTTGAGCATAAAAATCTAGGCTGACACTCCAGTGCAGTACTGAGGGTGTGCTGCACTGTCTGAGGTGCCGTCTTGCGGATGAGATGTTAAACCAAATTAAATCTGCTCTCTCAGGTGGATGTAAAAGATCCCATGGCACTATTTAGAAGAGGAGCGGGGGGATCATAGAATGGTTACAGCATGGAAGAAGGCTATTCAGCCTGTTGAGCCCGTGCCAGCTCTCTGCAAGAGCACTTCAGCTAGTCCTGTAGCCCTGCATTTCTTTCCTTCAGATACTTATCCAACTCCCTTTTGAAAGATAAAATTGAGTCTGCCTCCACCACCCTTTCAGGCAGTGCATTCCAGTATTGTTATCCCTGGTGTCCTGGCCAATATTTATCCCTCAATCAACATAACAAAAACAGATTATCTGGTCATTATCACGTTGCTGTTTGCTGAGCGCAAATTGGCTGCTGCATTTCCTACATTACAATAGTGATTACATTTCAAAAATAGTACTATACCTCATTGGTTGTAAACCACTTTGGGATGTCCGGTGGTCATGAAAGGTGCTATATAAATGCAAGTCTTTCTTTCCTTTTCAAAGGTCAGCTTTCGTAGGCAAGCTGACACTAGAAATTCGGTGGCGCCCCAATTGGGGCGCCGGTCTCGCCTGGGCGCCGGAAGTACCGCCCCGGACGGAGCCGCGAGCGCCAGCCGGAAATTCAGTTTCAGCGCTGCTCGAGGCGCCCCGCCTCCCTCTTGGGGCGCTGCAGCTGAAAATCGCAGCGCAACGTGCCACAGTGCCACACGCTGCAGCACGGCGCGCTGCGGCATGGCGCGCTGCAGTACTGCAGGCCATCCTCCCCTTCTTAAAGGGGAGGGGCCTGCTGCAGCGCGAGCGGAGATCGCGAGTGCCGGCAAAAGAGCCCGGCACCGAGGAGAAGTGCCGGGCTCTTGGGACACAGCTGGCACAACGCGGGGGGGGGGGGGTGCTCAGGAGGCCAGGGACGGCGGCGCGAAGAGGTGCTGGCAGTTGGCCAGCAAAAAAACGCACCTTTCCTTTAATTAGCGCCTCTACCACCGCAGGTGGGCCCCCCTGAACCAGCCGCAAATTGCGACCGGCGTTACAGTGGGGGGCGCTACCAAATTTCGCGATCGGGGCGGTAGCGGGGCACTGCGCACACCGATGATGTCATCGGTGGCGGCGCAGCGCTACAGGCTAACGCCGCCATTAGCACCCTGCTAAATTTCACGGGAGGCGTGGCCAGTGGCGCTAAACCCACTAAGTGCCCTCTTTGGGCGCTAACTGGTGGCGCAGCCCACCAAATTTTTAGGCCATATGAACTTAAGCTTGACCTGATGGGATAGCATTACTATGGGACAAACAATGAACCCTTTTATCACTGGGGTATGTGCCATAAATAATATGGTCTATTCTCTGGTTACTCTAGATCTCTCTGAACTGACAAAGAACACTTTGCTGCCAGACCATGAAGCTCAGGCTAAAACTTGAAATATATTTATTAAGAAGTAAGATTATACATAAGCAAGAATGAGTCAGCAGATTAAATAAAAATAACAATACTGCCCCAACTTTAAACTTCCTTCTCAAACCAAAATATAAAAGATCCTCTGAGATGCTTTTTACACCATTCCACACAAGGCAACCTGTACAAGAGATGGAACTGCGTGAACTGAACTAATGAACGAGGAAAAGCTTGTCATTTATCCCCAGAGTCAGGGAGCTTCTCAGGGCTGTCAATCAAGTATCAGAACTGAGCACAGTGACAGGATAGGGCTCTTATACCATATTGATTGAAAGTAATACTCTGTGTATGCCTTTAAGTGGGGGATACTAACACTGACACAATGGAAAAGGAAATTGGGCAGGGAGGATAATGGACAGCAGATCCGCCAATTTTATACCCTCGCTGAAGTTAAACATTCTGCTGAATATCTCAAATGCCATCTCAAGTACAATCTTTTATTTATTATAGAAACATAGAAGATAGGAGCAGGAGTAGGCCATTCGGCCCCTCGAGCCTGCTCTGCCATTTAATGAGATCATGGCTGATCATCCAAATTCAGTACCCTGTCCCTGCCTTCTCCTCATACCCCTTGATCCCTTTAGCCTTAAGAAATATATCTAACTCCTTCTTGAATATATTTAATAAATTGGCCTCCAATGCCTTCTGTGGTAGAGAATTCCACAGGTTCACCACTCTTTGGGTGAAGAAATTCCTCCTCATCTCTGTCCTAAATGGCTTACCCCTTATCCTTAGTCTGTGACCCCTGGTTCTGGACTCTCTGGCCATCGGGAACATCCTTCCTGCATCAAGTCTGTCTAGTCCTGTTAGAATTTTATAAGTTTCAATGAGATCCCCTCTCATTCTTCTAAACTCCAGCGAGTATAAGCCCAATCGACCCAATCTCTCCTCATACGTCATTCCTGCCATCCCAGGTGTCAGTCTGGTGAATCTTCGCTGCACTCCCTCCATGGCAAGTACATCCTTCCTCAGATAAGACGACCAAATTTAAGTATCTTTGAGATCAATTCTTGTATTCAATTAAATTCGCTCTGACTGGGTACTTTTTTTAAAATTATTTGATGGGATGTGGGCGTCGCTGGCTGGCTAGGCCTGCATTTAGTGCCCATCCCTAATTGCCTTTGAGAAGATGGTGGTGAGCCACCTTCTTGAACCGCTGCAGTCCATATGGTGTAGGTACACCCACAATGCTGTTAGGAAGGGAGTTCCAGGATTTTGGCCCAGCGACAGTGAAGGAACGGCGATACAGGTCCAAGTTAGGATGGTGTGTGGCTTGGAGGGGAACTTGTAGGTGGTGATGTTCCCATGCGTCTGCTGCCCTTGTCCTTCTAAGTGGTAGAGGTTGCGGGTTTGGAAGGTGCTGTTGAAGGAGCTTTGGCGAGTTGCTGCAGTGCATCTTGTAGATGGTACACACTGCAGCCACAGTGCGCCGGTGGTGGAGGGAGTGAATGTTGAAGGTGGTGGATGGAGTGCCAATCAAGCGGGCTGCTTTATCCTGAATGGTGTCGAGCTTCTTGAGTGTTGTTGGAGCTGCACTCATCCAGGCAAGTGGAGAGTATTCCATCACACTCCTGACTTGTGCCTTGTAGATGGTGGAAAGGCTTTGGGGAGTCAGGAGGTGAGACACTTGCCGCAGAATTCCCAGCCTCTGGCCTGCTCTTGTAGCCACAGTATTTATATGGCTGGTCCAATTCAGTTTCTGATCAATGGTAATCCCCAGGATGTTGATAGTGGGGGATTCAGCGATGGTAATGCCATTGAATGTCAAGGGGAGATGGTTAGAGCCTCGCTTGTTGGAGATGGTCATTGCCTGGCACTTGTGTGGTGCGAATGTTACTTGCCACTTGTCAGCCCAAATCTGAATGTTGTCCAGGTCTTGCTGCATATGGACACGGACTGCGTCAGTATCTGACAAGTCTCGAATGGTGCTGAACAGTGTGCAATCATCAGCGAACATCCCCACTTCTGACCTTATGATGGAGGGAAGGTCATTGATGAAGCAGCTGAAGATGGTTGGGCCTAGGACACTGCCCTGAGGAACTCCTGCAGTGATGTCATGTGATTGAGATGAATGACCTCCAACAACTGTCAGTAAATGGTCAAACATCTCACTCAAGCTCATTTCCTTTTTTCTCCTTGCTAATGGACATCCCGTCATCATGGACATATTTAATTGTTGGAGTAAATTTCCAACTTGCCGCCTGGGTGTTAAGCTGGCATGGCAGATCGGACACCCATTACAGAAACCACCTGATTTTTATTTTGATTCTAATCAATCGAAATGAACATTGGGAAGCTTTTATGACAGCTGGCCAATGTGCAGTGACAGTGTAATGCCCGGGCAGCAGATTGAAAATCTACCCCAATGATTCTTGTTCCAATGTGCACTTATCCACATAAAACCTATCTGACATTTCTTACTCTACTTAACTTGTCCAGGTATTTCCGCATGTTGTTTATCTGCCTTACTTTGGCAACTGATCCCATAGCTTGGTGTCATCAGCAATTTTATAACATTGCAGGAAGTTAAGTACTTTGCTCTACATTATTCATGAATGATGTGGGCAGCAGGGGATCCAGAACAGATCCTGCAGAACCTGCAGAAAAATGGCGGCCGCCTCGCTTCCGGCCACTTCTGGCGTAGGCCACGACGCTCGTCATTTTCGGCAGGTCGGTAGCGCAGCCGTTGCCTGCGTGCGCTGGTAGAATTCAGATGAGGCAGATCGTGACGTCAATCAGCGTGCAACGCTGACTTGACGCTCGACCTGCCATTTTGGACATTGTCGTTCCAATCAATGCCCTCTCCTAAACTCAAACAGCTGAACGTGCATTCAGCTGCAAGAGGGAGCCCAAACAGCGATATTTAAAGGGATCATTACAATTTACAGGTAACTTGCTTTTTGATTTCTACTGGCTCTGTGTAAGTTTGTGGAACTGTTTGGAACTTTGTAAAGTTATTTAAAGTTGGTGAGGTGACAGGGAGTGGTGCTGCAAGTGGAGAAGGCCTTGCTTCTGAATTCAAGGGTTTTGGTCAGACCACTTGCTCCCAGTCATGGGGGATCTACTTGCAGTCCCCCTCGCGCTGCAGCATGACAGGGAGTTGGAGCAGAGGCAGTAAAGAAGAGGACAAGCTGCTCGCAGAGAGAGGAGGAGGTGCAGGAGGGCTCTCAGCAGGAGGCCTTACCCACCTAGGGTTTTGCGAGAGCACTTCTCCTACCTGCACTTAAGCCAAGAGCAGTGTATTCGGAGGCTCAGCTTCACCAAGGAGGTGGTCACAGAGCTCTGCCACCTCTTGGAAACAGAACTGCAGCGTCAGAGCAGGGCGACGACGCCGTTGTCAGTTGCCCTCAAGGTGACCGTGGCCCTGAACTTTTTCACCATCAGATCCTTCCAGTCTGGAGCAGGCGACATAGCTAATGACATGAATCTTGTCATTCATGTGGAAATGACTTATGAAATAATACTGGGCGGCCTGCTGGTGGTGCTGTCCAGGGAGAGTATAAATACTCGGGCATGGGCCCAGCTTGCTCAGGACATTCTTTAACAGGAACTAGTGAAGGACACAACTAGATCTCCATGTTGAAAAACAGTTGATTAAAGCCTTGTTTAATACTCAGACCAAGTGCCTAGTAGTTTTCCTACGTCAGCTAACATCTCCCAGTTTGTCGTCCATCGCTGCATCTGCGAGGTTACAGAGGCTCTGTACTCCAGGAGGAGGGACTTCATTGTCTTCTCTCTGAACAGAGTGAAGCAGGAGCAGCGCGCATGTGGCATTGCCAGGATATCGGATAATCGGACTGCACACATGTGGCTTTGCGGGCACAGCATATCAATCTTGAAATGTACCCCGACCGCAAAGGCTACCGCTCTCTTAATGTGCAGTTGGTGTGTGACCATGCCCAGCACATCATGATGATGAATGCCTGGTATCTTGCAAGCAGTCATGATGCCTTCATCCTGCACCAGTCACCTGGGCCAGCAATCTTCCAGCCACCATGTTGAACCCGAGGGTGGCTGCTTGGAGACAAGGGCTATCCACTCTACATCTGGCTGTTGACTCCCCTTCGCAACCCCACCACTCATGGCCAGCAGTCATATAATGACAGCCATGCTGCCACGAAGAACGTCATCGAGCAGACCATTGGGATGCTGAAGCAACGGTTCCACTGGCTTGACCACTCAGGAGGAGCCCTCCAGTACACACCGGAGCAGGTGTCCCATTTCGTGGTGGCCTGCTGCATCCTCCACAACTTGGCCATCATGAGGGTGCAGCACTTGCCACCATGGGCTCTGTGACCACCTCAGGAGGAGGAGGAAGAGGAGGAGGAAAAGGAGGAGGAAGAAGAGGAGGAGGATGAAGGGAGGAAGCAGGCAGCAAATCCCCATTCTGGACGCACTGTCCGTGAGTGCCTCATCAGCCCCCGGTTCCATTGAATGAAATCCCATTGCTCAACACTTTCCCACCTTGCCATCCCTCTGTCACGGAATATCACAGTGTCCTCTTGGGCACAAAGCTGAAATAAAAGCCACCACAAAACAAACATTCCAAACATAATTTATAAATGATTCATTTGAATCTTACATAACAAAGTCAACTAATCACCCTTGTGCATTCCCTTAGTGTCTGTCTTTCGTGTGCCTTTGCCTATTCTAGTGCTCCAACACAGTGCTACCCCAGTGGCTGCAGCATGGCTGGTGGGAGGCTGCTGACTTTCCGTGGAGGACACGGCAGGTGGCCTTGCAGGATGACCTCGAGCAGCTCTGGGCCTAGAAGGCCCGGCTGTAGACTGCACCACCTTGGCATGGGCGGCAGCAGTCTTGGCTGGCTGGCTGACAGGCAACTGCAATGGCACTGGCGGAGTGGCAGGGGTGGGAATACGAATGCTGTCATCCTGAGAGAGGACAGTACGTTCTTGCTCCATGGAGCCACTGCCACTCCCCTGGGGTGGCGCCTCAGCATTCCTAGCCATCTGCTGGAGGGCAGATTGCTGGACTGCTGTGAGACCCTGAAAGCCCCTTTCCACACTGGTAACCACAGCCATGATGGCAGCAGTCTGAGCTTGCGTGGCAGCAAGCTGAGCCTACATGACTTCAGTCTGAGCTTTCATTGCAGCACTCAGATGTTGGGTCGCTTCCACGTGTACTGCAATGGAAGCTGCAACATCGCTCATCACGCCCAACTTCATGGTTGGGTCCATAAGTGCTCTAATGGAGTTGCCCATCACTTCCATCCTGGAAATCATGGGCTCCAAGCTTCACGCAAAGCCATGTGCAATTTTGGAGCCAGTCTCCTCCATGCTCCTTGACAGTGACAACATGCTCTCTGGCAGGCCTGCCATTGCACCAAGCATTTCTGTGTGCATGCCCATCACACTTCTCCTGAAGGCCGCCTCATCTGAATCCTTTGAAGTGCGAACTCACACTCCAGGGAGCTGGCACCAGAGCTACCCTTTCCCCCGGCCTGACTGCAGCCCACTCATGCCCGGTGACTCACCACAAGCAGAACCCGCCTTGATACTACTCTCTAAAGTTCGCACAGTGCCATTTTCTGATTTGGTGCCTGGGAGCGTCAGATTGAGTGACAGTACCTCTTCTTCTCCTTCCCTCTCCTCCTCTAGTTGTTCCTGCACTGGCTGGGCTGCTGGCAGTTCTTGGGTATCTGAAAGGAGAAAGGCACAGGGTCGGGTTCTAGTGAGGGGAGGGGGGGTGAAAACAAGATGTGCATGCTTACACCATCAGCAGCTTGTAAGTGAGAAGAGATTGTGCGATGAGGGGAAGTGGGATGTGAGAAGAAGGATTAGGTATGAGAATACCGTCATCATCAATGCTTTCAAACCTCGCTGCTCACCACGGCCTCAGCGACGACCCCTACAATTATCTGCAGTACAGTCTCCTCCAGCGTGGTAAGGTTGTGCAGATGTGCTTGACCCCACCTGTCTGTTGCTGCTCACACTGGTTGTGAGCCACCTTGGCCTACAAGAGAAAGGGAAGTGTGTCGGTGAGTGTGGTGCAACATGTTTGGGTGATGTGCCTGTCATGATTGAATAGCTGACATTTTGTGCAAGGTGTGAGATGTGGGTGTAAGGCTTGCAGCAGTGGTAAGTGGGTGAGGATGTGGTCAAACTATGATTGTGAGATATGAGCCATGATTGCTAGAGATTGGTGGTAGGTGAATGATGGGGGTGTGGTGAATTGAGCAGTGTGTGAGGTTAGTGGTGCAGTTGGTGGGATCGGGCATTTGATGATACATTAACTCACCTTGACCACTCATGTGAGGTCATTAAGCTTCTTGCGACACTGGATCCAGGTCCTGAGGGCAACACTGGTGGCACTGACAACTTATGCTATCTCCTCCCACTGTTTTCTGACATTGTGTCTCGAAGGCCTCCTGCCCCCCTGCGGATAGAGGACCTAGCTCCTATATATCCCCTGGACCAAGGCCTCCAGTGCTGCATCAGGGAAGCGAGGTGCCCTTTCTTTCCCCTGAGCTGTCTGCGCTCCTCTAATTCTGCCCTCTTGAGCATCCCTGATCATAATCGTTAAAATTTTGGTGGCCGTGCCTTCAGCTGCCTAGGCCTTAAGCTCCGGAATTCCCTCCCTAAACCTCTTTACCTCTTTCTCCTCCTTTAAGACGCCTACCTCTTTGACCAAGTTTTTGGTCACCTACCCTAATTTCTCCTTATGTGGCTCATTGTCAAAATTTTTGTCTTATGACATTCCTGTGAAGCGCTTTGGGACGTTTAACTACATTAACTGTGTTATATAAATACAAGTTTTTGTTGTTGTGCCATTGCTGCAGCTACAGTGACAATGAGGTACTTCTGCAACAAAGCACCTCCCCTTTAAGAAGTGCAGAGAACCTCTCACTCTGCAGTCAAACTTTAATTGGACAGCAGACTGCACCTGATATTGATCACCCCATTGAGCGCTGAGCCAACCAGCAGCGCATTTAGCACTGGGCTCAGCGCTGTAATCATGCTAATGAGCAGGCAGAACGCGCTGCCTGTGCTACTTTCAACGGGCGCGGGCAGATCGCGCATTGCGATCCCCGCGCCCATTTTTGGGCCCAATCCAATTTCACCCCCAAAGGCTGCAAAAGGCTTTGACTCCTTGAGGGCGGGGGGGGGGTGGTTAACATGGCTCGATGGCCAGTCCATGCTCTTCACTGCCAGTCTGACAGATGGTGAGAAGCTCTCTGAGGAGAGAGAGAGGTCTAATGCGGGTAAAGATTTTGGTTGCGATGCTCCTCAATCAGGTCCTGGCAGCTTAACTTGGGACTTGAAAAGCAGGACAGCTGGTAGGGTGCTGTCTGATCTGCAGTACTGTGAATCGCAGCTTATCAGCTGCTTGTGTCAACTCATTAGTGTCTCGATAAAGCCATGGACCAGCTCCCCGAGGAGTTCTACCCTGCGAATTGGTGAACAAATCTTCCTGCTTGTTTAATTTATTCCGAACAGCTGCAAGCATAAATATCTTGTCTTTATGACCTGATTACGATATTGTGGCTTCCCTGGAAACTGGCTCTCTCTGTTTACCAAAACAGACATACACACAAAGACACATACATGCATAGAGATACGCTCATGTGCACTGAAATCTCCCAGCTGCCCTGTGGTGCAGAGATTTTTAAATCATGTATTATTCCTTTACACAGCAGGGACATTTATTTTTTGTGCTGCAAAATATTCCACAGCGTCTGTTGGTTGCAGAATGTTTGGGAAGATTTCTTGAAGCATCAGACGAGCCTTCCCTGAACAGAGTGGTGCTTGCAGCATCGGATTCCCCAAGGGCCACATGTGCTGAGCGCTGTAATGAAACACTCTACACGTCTCTGTTGTTCCATTTTGTTTAGATTTGTTTTCCACCTGATTAAAACCAGACATTTTGCTGCTACCGCCTGCGACCCATTGCCACACGCTCCCCACCTATCATCAGCCACCATCACAGGGCCACTCCCTGTCCACTGCCCACTATGCATAGCACATTCCTCTTCCTTTGGGAAGGGCAGCTTGGTCATGACTGTGGGGGCTTCCATAACTGCTATCGATACTACAGCACAACTGATAAAGCACAGGTGCCTTTGTCCTTCCTTGTACTCTGGATGCAGCATTTCTCTGTCTTAATTCAAAGCCTAAGATCTGGTGAAAGGAATCAAATTGGAGAGATCATTGAGAACACTGCACCCCCTCATGTTGCCATGAGGCAGGATGAATCTGTGCTCCCTCACAATCTTGGGAGCCTCTTGCAATGGTGCTACTATTGGGAGACAGGTACAAACATACGAGCACTGACAGAGAGGTAAAGACCCTTTGGTCCATCGGGCTTGTCCCACACAATCATGATACCTTGTGTATCACAATATATACTCTCCACCCCACCTGAAACCATGTGATCTCCTGGGAGAGGCAAAAAAAACAGGTTAAAAAACCCGGCCAATTTGGGGGGAAAAAAATCTAGGAAATTCCTCTCCGACCCAGCTAGGCGATCGAAACTAGTCCAGGAGATCACGCTGGCCCTGAATTCCCTGCAGATAGTTTCGCGTCTCTGATCCAAACTTGATAAACTGAAATGCAGGACCCCACTGCTCCATCCATTATTCCTGGCCTCACTGATCCACGCACTGTTGCAGGCCCCATCTCTCCAGCCATTGGTGCTATACCTATTTCTTCATTGTTGCTAGCTGCTTGTTCCAACCATTGTTATTGGAGTATTGCACCATTTATTTTACCTGCTGCCACCCCACACACCCCCCCACTCAACCCTCTCTTGCTCCATTCATTGTAGCTAGCCCCATTGTTCCATCCATTGTTGCTAGGCCCCACTGCTCAATCAATGTTGGAGGGAATCTCTCACTGTTCCATTCTTTGTTGGTGGCACTACTGCTTCATTCACTATTGAAGTAAAACCCAGGGTGCTGGAGGTTGTAGAGGCAAGTGATAACAATCTGTAGATAAGGATAGAGACACAATGCATTGGTGTGAAAACATTGAATAACACTGCTCACAAGGATAACCTACCCTTTCTTTTCATTTAGTAATTTCTACTGCAAGATAGATGTCCAGTGGCCAATTATTGCCCCACGAGTATACTCTCAATCATCAGCAAAATGATGGACGATGTCGTCGACAGTGCTATCAAACGGCACTTACTCACCAATAACCTGCTCACCGATGCTCAGTTTGGGTCCCACCAGGACCACTCAGCTCCAGATCTCATTGCAGCCTTGGTCCAAACATGGACAAAGGAGCTGAATTCCAGAGGTGAGGTGAGAGTGACTGCCCTTGACATCAAGGCAGCATTTGACCGAGTGTGGCATCAAGGATTAAATACGTGGGGTTACGGGGATAGGGTGGGATATGTGTTGGTGTAGGGGTTACGGGGATCGGGTGGGATATGTGTCGGTGCAGGCTCGATGGGCCGAAATGGCCTCTATCTGCATTGTGGGGTTTCTGTGATTTCTGTGAAGGAGCCCTCGTAAAACTGAAGTCAATGGGAATCAGGGGGAAAACACTCCACTGGCTGGAGGCATACCTAGCACAAAGGAAGATGGTTGTGGTGGTTGAAGGTTGATTATCACAGCCCCAGGACATCGCTGCAGGAGTTCCTCAGGGCAGAGTCCTAGGTCCAACCATCTTCAGCTGCTTCATCAATGACCTTCCCTCCAGCATAAGGTCAGAAATGGGGATGTTCACTGATGATTGCACAGTGTTCAGTTCCATTCGCAACTCCTCAAATAATGAAGCAGTCCATGCCCAAATGCAGCAAGACCTTCAGGCTTGGGCTGATAAGTGGCAAGTAACATTCGCACCACACAAGTGCCAGATAATAACTATCTCCAACAAGCGAGAGTCTAACCACCGCCCCTTTACAAGGAGTGTGATGGAATACTCTCCACTTGCCTGGATGAATGCAGCTCCAAAAACATTCAAGAAGCTCGACACCATCCAGGACAAAGCAGCCCGCTTGATTGGCATCCCATCCACCACCTTCAGCATTCACTCCCTCCACCACTGGCACACCGTGGCTGCAGTGTGTACCATCTACAAGATGCACTGCAGCAACTCGCCAAGGCTCCTTCGACAGCACCTCCCAAACCAGCGACCCCTACCACTTAGAAGGACAAGAGCAGCAGGCGCATGGGAACACCACCACCTCCAAGTTCCCCTCCAATCACACACCATCCTGACTTGGAAATATATTGCCAATCCTTCATTGTCACTGGGTTGAAATCCTGGAATGCCCTCCCTAACAGCACTGTGGGAACACCTTCACCACACGGACTGCGACAGTTCAAGAAGGCGGCTCACCACCACCTACTCACGGGCAATTAGAGATGGGCAATAAATGCTGGCCTTGCCAGCAACACCCACATCACGTGAACAAATAATAATAATAAAAATACGCTTTCTGGAAACTCAGTTGTGGTGGATTGCATTAAAGTAAGGTATAACTGCAAAAATACTGCTCAACTATCTCAACAGGCATTTAACTGGTATAATAACAAATCCGTCTGTGGAGTTTGCAATTTCTGGGAGAACTGGAGCCACACACAGGCAACATATACGCAGATACAGACACAAAGATGAAAACACACTGAACTGCACACAAGTACAGACATATGTGCACAGACATATACACCCGTTCAAACAAAGTCATCCATACATTTACTGAAATCTGCCAGGTGCCTTGCAGCTCATACAGATCTGTTCAATCATATTGCATTCTTGGCAAGAGCTTTATGCAACAGTGATGTTTGTTTTTGTCATGTGCAATATTGCAGGGTGTCTATTTATTGTGAATGTTTGGGAACATTTCATAGAGCACCAGGCAATCCCTTCTGTCACAGCCTCCAAAACACCCGAGGGTTTGGATGCGCTGAGTACAGCAATGAGACTCTTTGCACATCATTATCATTCTATTTTTAAAACTTTTTTCGCTGATTAAATCCATATAATTTGCTAATGCTACCCATTAAAGGACTTTACACGACAGACACAAGGGGTGAACTTATCTCCATCCACCCAGCGCAAATCAGGCGTGCGGGCAGTTAAAATTGGCCGAACCCTCACCAGTTGATGCCCCGCTCCATTCCTGCTGTCTTGTATATTAACCTGCTCTTCTGAGCAGGTGGCAAGAACACCCACTTGAAACTGGCAGGGTCCTTATTTAAATATGCAGATTGGGCTTTGACGATGTAATCGAGGCCCCGACTGTTATTTCAACCAGTAACCTGAGTGAGGAAGCCATTGTGTCTTCTCCAGGGACTCCCATATCTTTATCCCCAACTGCCAGGCAAGAGTAGAAGCCAATTCTAGCCACTACTTCCTCTTCATCTGCAGTTAAAGGTTGGCTGTTGTCACATCCTCTTCCAGAAGCCTGGCATTCTCTGGCATTGTGTGGTGTCTTTTCCTGCAGGAGGAATGCACGGTGTTAATTGGCTGCTGCAGCCTCTAGGTCCTGCAGTCACAATCAATCATGGAATAGATAGTAATAATGGTAGGTAAGGGAGTAAGAACCCTAGGTTGTGAGACTTCAATGTGCTTGCAATCATTACAGGATGCGAGACACTTAACGTGACTGCTGCCAAGTGACTTTGTTACTGGAACAAGGAGCATTGTGCTATATAATACCCTGCGTAAAACGTTTGACTATTGTGCTAGGGAATACCTTTGTACTTCTCTGTGATTCAGTCATCTGAAACACTCTTACCTTTGCTGACCTTGAGAGGTCACTAAATTCTTCCAACATTGCAAAAGGATCCTTGGGGTTATGGAGGTTCCAATCATAGCCACAGCCATCTCCTTCTACATGGCCGGTGCTGCATTGGTACTCCAACTATTGCATCGCTCCTTTCTCTAAATTGCGCTAGCACCTCTTTTACATCAGTCTCAGAGAAGTTAGATACTTGCCTCTTCCATTCTTTAGCGCCAGCCATTTCAGTCCCTCTTCCAAGAGCCTGGTCAGCCCTTTAATTGCATGGAGCCTTTTCTGTACAGAAGTTTGCTTCACCCACTTCCCAAATTTTCAGGGTATCCCCAAAATATCGGCCACCTCCCTCCCCTCCCATTACTGGTGGGCCTCTGCCCCCTAATCCATCAGCCTTATTTAAATTACCTGGCCCCGGGATTTCTGATGGGGTCAGCCTCTTCCGATTTCTGCGGGCAGAATTTCAGTGATTTTGAAAAGGGAGCACAGGGTGAATTTGTTCTCACAGGTGTGGAAGGGACAGAAGTGGTAACTGGAGAAGGGCTGGTTACTAATGAGCAGATGTCTGGCATCGCCTTGATCCTCACTGAATTTTGTGATCCCAACTTCACAGGATCAGCTATGAAATGGAGGAAATAAATGTGTGCACCAATAACTTGTCTTCTTACAGACCACGTTAAAAACTGCGTTCATTCTAATTGCAGATTTCACTGGATTTTTCCATTATGCGGAGTATTACAATGTGGAATGCTTTACCATAACTGCCTATTGATGTTGTACGCTGCTCTCCCGCAGTCTCCTGCAGTGCGGAGGACCCTTCCAACACAACAATCCCCCTTAGCTTTCTCTGCACCAGTGAAAAAGCCCATTTTTTTCATAACCATAACTTTCCATTCCAGTTATCCCTCTAGTGTATCTCTGCTGCACCCTTTCCATGGCTGTAACACCCTTCCCATAATAGGGTGTCCAGAACTACATTGGAAGGGGAGAACTCGGGTAAGCACGTGGAAAGCACATAATGGGCCATTTCTCAGGAATGTGCCCGCTGCCACTGTTGAAGCATTTAGGTCTGTGCTCTGTGACGCAATAATGGGTGGTTTCAACATGCTTGTTGATAGAATCCAGAGTCCTCTGAGTGAGGGATTCCAATAATTTGTAGCAGGGCAGTGGTCAATGCTTCAATACAGCAGTGAACAATGTAAGGACTCAGCTTCCGGCAGAAGAACAAGAGTATGTGTACAGCTCTCTAGTTGTCTCAGTCCTATTTTGGAAAAGTGACAAGAGAAATTTGAAAAAAAAAACAACCAGAGGCCTTGCAGCCAGATTAGGGTAGACTTTTCTTGGCATACAGATAAGACCATCTGGGTCTATAACATGCCAAGGTAGGTGGCCAACTGAATCACTAGAAGTATCTCAGTGGACCTATTCCTTCCAGAAGTACATCATGCAGGAGAAGCAGATTGGAAAGATCACAATGCACTAGTACACACAGTATAAGAGCCAACTATTCAACCTGTCATCATCTTGAAGTAAGGGGGAAGCCCATGATCCTCTCAAGGTATGAGCATCATAGGTACTCTCTGGAAATCCTGCCTTCACATGCATAATTAATTGATAGTGGTCACAAGCCATTTGGAAATTCATTGAGTGGTATCTTTTTTCTGTTGTTGAATTCCATGGGGTATTGCACAGATGGTTGAACAGCCATATGGGTGCAATCAATGATCCCTTGTATCCTTGGAACAGCACAACTTTCATAAAAACGTGTCAGCCTCTCATGCTGCTGTTTCCAGGTGATGATTTTAAAGTATTCATCAGCATGTTGAAACAGCCCATCTGTGACCTGGGCAATGCAGCACTGAATTGCAAACAGTCTGATCTTTGCCAAGTCTTCTGCCATTGCTTGAAAGGGGCCTTTGTCAAAATAGCTGCGTGCTATCATCGCGGCTACTGCTACAGGCAGCAAAGTGCTGATGTTGCTCCTGGGTTTCAGGTCTGGTTCTAAGAGATGCTATAATTAAAAATTGTCCTCCTCCCTGAGGTGTAACCTCTTGGTTGTTGGTGAGATTACGGTATCTCTGTGACCTTCAATGAAAGTGCCGCATAGTGGATCTTGCTGTTCCTCCTCCTATGGTTTCAGACCCCCTTTCCCCCCTCGCCCACTGCCACGGTCCTCCTCTATTGTGCATCGTTATCTTTCTCTGATATTTCCAGGAAACTGTGACTTACAGATACACCCATGCTGCTGTGGAGTCTGAAACAGTTGATTTGTTCCTTTAAGTGCTTCCTGTTTTACTTTGTTTGGACCTCTGCTAAGTCTCTGCGCTGCTCCAATGTCAGCTTTATAGCCATTGCAATTAATGCAATGTGCACTGTAAGGCAAGCTTGAGTAAATTTGCACATCTCACCATTAATTGGTGCTTAATAAGCCCTAATGACCCAAACAAAAATACTTCTGGGTCTGTGTATTAAACCAAATCACTCCCAGGAGAAATTTTAGGAGACAAGGCAAAAATATGCTAATATTCCATTAGTGCCAACAGTCAACATTATTACCCCTTAACGCATACTCCAACACTTAACAGAGTAGATTCTATCTCTGCACAGAGTGTGCCGGCCAGCCGCCCGATTGTGCCCACAGAAGGCCCAGTCCATTTTGAGGGCTGGGCGTCATTCGGATAGGGCCGGCAGACTGTGGATGGAAAATGAGTGCCCCGGGGAAGCCCTCTCTCGGGTGGTCTTGCCAGCCTACAGGCCTAGAAAATGATGGGCTGGGTTGGGAGTGGGGGGTGCGGGGGGGATCCATTCTCAGGAGGGAAGGGGAGGGGCTTTGGTGTGGCAGCAGCCCAGGTTATTTTTGTGCTCATGTTCCTCCTGGACCAAAGAAAATAAATGTACTTACTCTTTGTACTCCTCTTCGGCTAAATCTGGATGGAGCATGTAAGTCTCTACTCAGCCCAATCGAATCCTAAAATGGCATCGGGGTCGTATATATATCATAGAACCCCAATTTAAATAACTAAATTAGCTGTGCTTTTGCTTCAGGCAGCCACCTATTGCAAGGACCCCAGCAAAATAGTGATGGTAGGGATTGGGGGGGTTAGTCCTTCCCCCATCAATTTTTGGGGGGCTACTGTCCTGTTTACACCAGGCAGGAGGCCTCAAAATTTTCCCCAGTGCATCTTATACAGTCTGAAAAATGTAACTGTGGTGGCTTTTTGCACTGTAATGGTTCTGATCTCTTGCCATTCTCTTGTAGTAGGATGAGTGTTCTGGCTCCTGATCTGTGTCACTTTTAAGTTCCCAGTTTGGGTTGCTGCATTACTTCCTCTAGCCAATGAAAGGAGGACAATAAGTAAATGCAAAGAGAACCCATTCAAAAATCCCAACATCTACAGAGGGAAGCTTCACCGTGTCAATCACAAAAACAAATGAACTGCTTAGATTCAAACATGGATTTAGGCTGCATATCGGTGGTGTGATATCTTGAGTCACAGTATATATATATATATACAACAGCACATATGGCTTCTGGTAAGAACTGTACTGCTCATGGCTTTATTATATACATCAGTAGTCCACCAGGTGGCTCTATTACACTTCTCCCTCCTTATTGAAGAAGTTAATCATAGCAAATAATCATTGTACATGACTTGCATGGTATACACAACTCTTGGTACACATTTCTCAAATGGAACCTGTAGTGTATGTACCTTTAAGGGGAGAGCTACTTTTTACAGCTCCTGTATACTGTAGTACCGGCAGTGACCACACCTGTATATAACCCTGAGTAGGGATCTGTACTGTTAGTTTTAGAGCAACCCTCACCCAGAAAACACCTGTTGATTGTTTCTCTGCAGTCTCTATCTATTTGTTGAAGGACACCATACATCAAGATTCACGGATTTAACATTGGCGACGAGTCGATTCGAACCTACCTGCAACTCTGCAGAAGAAGGCTGATTCCAGGGGCATGGGCGTCGACCATCCGGCAGAGACTCCAGCAAGATGGGCTGGCGGCAGGTACGGCGCAGACCCCTTCCCGGACGGCGGCGGCTGGAGCCGACCGATGGCACAGGGGAAGGCCCAGCAGCGTCGACGGGGTAAGAGAGAGGGTAAAGCGCACAGGGCACAGCCGGGGTTGAAGACCGAGCGGCGTCAACGAAAAAAAAAAAAAAAAAGAGAGAGAGGGTAGAGCGCACGGGGCGCAGCCGGGGTTCAGGACCGAGCGGCGTCAGCGAGAGAGGCGCGCAGGAAAACGCACGGTGTTCAAGGGCTGAGCAGCGTCCGCGGGGGAAGAAAGGAAAGTGTGGGAGACGCCATTTGAGCCACAGCAGAGAAGAAGGGAGAGCGCGGGAGACGCCATTTTGAGCCGCAGCGGAGAAGAAGGGAGAGCGCGGGAGACGCCATTTTGAGCCAGCGGAGAAGAAGGGAGAGCGTGGGAGACGCCATTTTAAGCCAGTCTAACCACACCCAGGGATGCCAAAGAGTGGCAGTGTCGCAGCGTTCGACAATGAAGTCGTAGATTGGGCGACATATGTAGAACGCATAGAAGTGTACTGCAAGGCGAATGAAGTGCCAGATGCCAGGAAAGCACTGGTATTGTTAAATTCCATGGGTGCAAAAACGTATGGCTTACTGTGAAACCTAGTAACCCCAGAGAAGCCAGTGGAAAAGGATTTTGAAAGCATAGTGGCAATCCTACAGGACCACTTAAATCCCATACCGCTGCTGATAGCAGAAAGATTTAAGTTTCACAAAAGGAACCAGCATAAAGACGAAAGTAATGCTGAGTATTTAATGGAACTGCACAAGCTGTCGAAACACTGCCAGATTGGAACGGGACTAGCAGATACTTTAAGGAACAAGTTTGTGTGTGGGCTTCAAAGTGAAGGAACCCAGAAACGGCTTCTATCAGAAAAGGATCTTACGCTGGACAAGGCTTTCAGCATGGCAGTATCACACGAAGCAGCCGCACGGGGCGCTGCAGAGATACAACGGAGACCGCAAGAATATGGCACAAATGAAATGTCATATGGAGCAGTGAAGTGTTATCGCTGTGGCAGAACAACACATGACCATAAGGATTGTTGGTTCAAGGACCAAATGTGCAGACAGTGTGGAGAAGTAGGACACATAGCAAGAGTCTGCAGGTCGGGAAAGAAAACCAGCAGCAAGAAATCTCCACAGGAGAAGTACAAAAAGGTACATAAGGTGACGAACAGAAAAGTGATACAGACTCCGGAAGCAAGGAGCTGGGTTGTCTGAAACTACATAATGTAATCAAAATGGAGGATCACCAAACTATCTGGGTCACGCTCAAGATAGCAGGAGTCCAAGTGAAAATGGAATTGGACACAGGATCAGCCCTAACAGTCATAAACCAAAGGGATTACAAGCGGCTATTCTCACATATACCCTTGAGAGATACAGAGATTGTCTTGAAGATGTACACGGGGCAAAAAGTCTACCCCAAAGGAAAAATAAGGGTGAACGTTATATATAACGGCAAGGAAACACCAAAAATGGACCTATATGTATTGCCAGATGGAGGACCACCACTACTAGGACGTGAATGGATCTGGAAGATACAGCTAGATTGGCATTCCATACAAGCACTGACTGTAGATGCCAAAAAGGATGACGACGTCACACCTGGACGACTGTCAAAAATGCTAACTAACGCGGATATAGAGAAGGAGACCCGAAATGACCCGACACTGTCTCGGGTATATGACTTGACGGTGAAGGGATGGCCAACACATGGTGACTCACTGTTGCCAGCATTCTCATCCAGAAGAGACCAGCTGTCAGTATGCCAGGGGACATTGATGTGTGGATCCCGAGTGGTAATTCCACCCAAGTTAAGGGAGAGAGTGCTCAATGAGCTTCACGAAGGCCATCTGGGAGGGGTGAAAATGAAAAGCCTTGCTAGGGCTTATGTGTGGTGGCCGGGGATCGATCAGCAAATCGAGGACCTGACAAAGAGCTGCTCAGGATGCCAGAAGGTCCAAAATGCACCACCACATGCCCCTCTACACCCATGGGAGTGGCCCCCCTCTCCATGGCAATGGGTGCATATTGATTTTGCTGGTCCACTCATGGACTCAATGTTTTTAATAGCCATGGATGTGCACTCGAAATGGCCTGAGGTGATCAAAATGTCCTCAACCACCACGGAGAAAACGATTGCAGTCCTACGGACCATATTTTCCAGGAACGGCTTGCCAGAGCAGATTTGCTCTGATAACGGACCACAGTTTGTGTCCGACGAGTTTCGGAAATTTATGAAAAGGAATGGGGTAAGGCGTTATACATCCGCCCCGTATCATCCAGCCACAAATTGATTGGCTGAGAGGTTCGTACAAACCTTTAAAAAGTCAGTAAGGGCCATGTGCGATGACGACATTCCACTGCAGCATAAGGTGGACAATTTCCTGTTAGCCTACAGAAATGCGACACATGCAGTTACCAACCAGACCCCAGCCATGATGTTCTTTAACCAAAGGTTAAGATCTCGTCTGGATTTGCTCAGACCAAATGTACGAAGAAATGTTGAGAGTAAGCAATTCCAGCACATCAATGAGAAGCCGACAAGGAGCTTCAATGTAGGGCAACCAGTCTTGGCCCGTGACTACCAAACAGAGAAATGGCAACCAGGAACGATATGCACACGGCAGGGGCCACTAATGTACACAGTGGATGTTGGGGAGAACATTGTGAGATGCCATGTTGACCAGATCCTAGCGTCACAGGAACGAGTCAACCCCATGTCTCGCGTACCTGGTAATGAACCCGACATGCAGGTAGCATCTACCCCAGAAACAGTAGCATCGGAAGCTGATGAACCAACCGACGACAGGGGGCCAGAATCGCCTCCGCACCAAGAGCAAGACACTCAGGAAAGGCGCTATCCAGAAAGGATTAGGAAGCCGCCCCAAAGACTGAATTTATAAATGGACTATTTTCAGTTAATGTTGCATGTTAAAAGTGTTAATTGTTAAATTAATGTTATGGTACTGTTAATCTAAAAGGGGAGGAATTGTAGTATATGTACCTTTAAGGGGAGAACTACTTTTTACAGCTCCTGTATACTGTTCTACCGGCAGTGACCACACCTGTATATAACCCTGAGTAGGGATCTGTACTGTTAGTTTTAGAGTAACCCTCACCCAGTAAACACCTGTTGATTGTTTCTCTGCAGTCTCTGTCTATTTGTTGAAGGACACCATACATCAAGATTCACGGATTTAACAGAACCCATTTTATGTTTCCAAATTCTACTATAAAATTCTGTAACACGAACAAAAGATATGAACTTATTTTCCGTATTTACAGGTTAAACTTAACCACTGGTTTTCTGTTTTGAAGAGGATACCTTCTATCTTGAACAGAACTTTCAGATCTTGTTGTAGGACTTTGACTCATTCTAGGCTGAGCCTGCGGAGAATTTTTCTCCAAGGGCTGATGTACATTTGGACTTTCCACACTTTTAGACTGTTTGTCTGCCTGATTCAGGCTCAGACTTAAATTCTGACTTTGTCTTGGACTTGTTTCTGGTACGACTGATGTAGGATTTGCTGCTGGTACTCTACTTGTAACAAGACTATCTGACTCATCAGAATAAATTGAATCATCCCAGCTTTCAATTCCTTCCACATCTGTAGGTAAGATATGATCAATGTGAACAAACCTAACCTTTCCATAATCAAACATCTTGACCAAATATGTGCGAGGGCCACATAGCTTCACTACTCTTCCTGGTAACCACTTTAACCATTTATGGTGATAGTTCTTCACTCTAACCTTCTGGTTTAACTTCACACTCCTCTCTCTAACTCTACCTTTATCATGACTCTCTTCCTGCCTTGATTGCTTCTCTTCTACGGACTGTGCCAAGGTTGGCTTTAACAACGAGAACCTGGTTCGTGGCTGTCATTTGAGAAACAACTCTGCTGGTTTTCTACCAGTAGCGATATGAGGAGTATTCCGATAGGTAATCAGAAAATTTGCCAGTTTTGTGGTCCAACAACAACTGTCGCTTCTTTGGAATTGGATCCAACATTTGCTCGATGAGGGTACGTTTGACAATTTGTACTGCACGCTCTGCTGAACCATTTGAAGCAGGGTGGTACGGTGGAACTTTGGTATGTTTCACACCATTTCTGCTCATGAATTGTGTGAACTCTTCTGAACAAAATTGCGGCCCATTATCAGACACAATTTTTTCTGGAAGGCCGTATGAAGAAAACAATCTTTACAAATTGTCTTGTGTTTTGCTTGTTGTTATTATCCACATCGGAAACACCTCTACCCACTTCGAGTGACTATCTATCACTATGAAGAATTCCTGTCTGTCTAGCTCAGCATAATCTACATGTAACCTTTGCCACACTCTGGGAGGCCATTTCCGTGGCTGTAATGGTACTGATGGTGGTTTCTTGCTCATCGATTGACATGTTGTACACTGACTGACTATGTACTCTATCTCTTTATCTAAACCTGGCCACCATAAGTAACTGCGTGCAAAGCTCTTGGTCAAGCATATTCCCAAGTGCTGGTCTTGAAGATCTCCTAACAATTTAGACCTGAAGCTATTTGGGATAACCACTCTTTCTCCCCACATGATACAATCTTTATCCACTGACAATTCATTCCTACGAACGAAGTATGGGTGGATATCTTCCTCTGATACCTGGTTTGGCCACCCATTTGCTATGTAATCGTACACCTTTGACATAATTGGGTCACGTTTGGTTGCCCTACCAATCTCTTCAGCTGTGACTGGCAGCTCATCAATGTATGAGAAATAGAACATTTCTTCCTTATTGGGTGTAACTTGTGATGGGGATGGCAACCTGGACATAGCACCAGCATTATTGTGATCAGCTGATTGTCTGTACTCAATGTCATACGTACACGCTGACAAAATCAAAGCCCATCTCTGCATTCAGGCTGCAGCTAAGGTTGGAACTGGGGACTTTGGATGGAGGATTGCTGTCAGGGGCTTATGGTCAGTAACTATGGTAAACTTACGATCAAACAAGTATTTGTGAAACTTCTTGACCCCAAAAATCAATGACAAAGCCTCCCTTTCGATCTGCGCATAATTCCGTTCACTGGCATGGAGAGTGCATGAAGCAAAAGCAATTGGTCTCTTCTCACCACTATCTTGTATAAGAGATCACTGCCCCAACTCCGTACGGAGAGGCGTCACACGCTAGCTTGATCTCCTTAGATACATCATAGTGAACTAACATGGTACTCTCTACTAACTGGCTTTTACACTCTTTGAATGCTGTGTCGCATTCTTTTGACCACTTCCAAGGGACCTGTTTTCTCAACATCTCATTCAGTGGATGTAACAATGTAGCCAAATTTGGGAGGAACTTTCTGTAATAATTCAAAAGACCCAAAAATGATCGAAGTTCAGAGACATTTTTGAGAATGGGCACATTTCTGATTGTATCCAACTTTCCCTTGGTTGGATGTAAACCATCTTTGTCTACTCTGTGCCCTAAGTACTCCACTGAGTTTTGAAACAACTCACACTTGTGAGCTGTTGCTCGTACTCTATGCTTCTCTAGCTGTTTGAGCACTTTATTCAACACCTCATCATGGATTTGCCTGTTTGGTGCTGAAATGAGTATGCAAGTTTTGCAAAATTCAGGCAGTTCCCCCCCCCCCTGAAGATTATTTAATTAAAAGAGACCCCGGTTGGACTGATTTTAAAAATCCAGGGGCACACAAAATGGCTGCGGTCAACCTCGTGACCAAAAGCCTGTAAGTTCCAATTGTGGACTCTGACAAGCTAACAGCTTGGGTATTTTTGATGTCTGTGAGATCACGAAACCAGACAGAACTTTTACATTTATGTATTGGGAGCAAACTCAGTTGCATTCAGGCCCCCGTTTACAGGCCATCAAGCTTGTTTACTCAAATGATCCAAATGATCAGCGGAGCCATCCAGGTTAGGCTGGCCCCATCAAGGAATCTATTGAACAAAGGAGAGCAGTTATGGGACCATTAGAAGCTATTACCGGCCATCTAAGTCGATGGGCCAAGATCGACACCTTTTGTTCAATTCCAACCCACTCAAATCAGACAATGGATGAGTTGATTTAGCGCGTGAGATAAGGGCTACCGAGAGGAGTATAACTATAGCCCCTCAGGAAGCCATGCTCTCTCTCTCCTCGCCTCCCGCACCCTGCCTGCCACCAACCCAGGAAGAGGACCTATGAAGAAGAGCCCGTCCCGAGTGGTGAAACACCCTGCCAGAGACTATTTTATTACTGGGGTATTTTCACCTGGACGGTACCCTGTGCAGCATTGAAACCACATGGCATCGAAAGGCAGCAGGGCAAAGAAGCAAGATTCTCGTCTGTTTAAACGACTCGAACTGGTGAGCATGGAATTCTGACCCCTCATAAGATAGCCTAATGAGGTTTAGAGGGTGGGAGTTAAGGGGATTGCTAAAATTATCATTTTAGTCATTTTCCCTCGATGTGCCATTTATTTCCCGTCCCTGTTAAGTGTAAGTGTACTGCATCCATATTATCCTTTGTATAGAATCGTTCTCTGGTAATAAAATCTTGGTTTTTCTTTGCACCAAACCACTGGTCTGCTCGTTTTCTATATCGCTACCTGCAAATAAGTCCGGTGGTCAGAACTCAAAAGGAGCGAGCGATTCGAGCCGCTCAAAGGGGGTAGTCAGAGGCATAACTGACGAACCCAAGACACCCACACAGTAAAACCCCTTACAAGTATGTCATCCAAATAACACACCACTCCTTCAATTCCTTGCAAAATTTGATTCATCACCCCCTGGAATATGTTGGGGGCAGAAGACACTCCAGATGGCAGCCTATTGAACTAATATAGGCCTCGGTGAGTATTTATAGTCAAGCATGAATTGGACTCTTCATCTAACTCAAGTTGTAGGTAGGCGTTTGTTAGATCTAACTTCGAAAAGATCTGGCCACCTGTCAGCATTGTGAACAAATCTTCTACATTTGGCAACATATTGGGTAGATTACACTCTAGAACCTGATTTACGGTTACCTTATAATCACCACACAACCTTACCTTACCACCTGACTTAGGTACAACAACAATGGGTGTAGCCCAATTACTCAGATCTACTGTTCTCAGTTTCTAGTTTTTTGAGTTCTTGCTCAACTTTCTCCTTGAGTGCGTATGGTACGGGACGTGGCTTGCAGTAAACTGGTCTTGCGTCCTTCTGCACTCTGACACTCGCCTTGGATCGGACTGCCCGTTTCGCTGATCACCTTCGGATACTGCTCGATGACATCATCTTTCGATGCAAATTTCACTTCTACACGAACAATCTCATTCCAATCCAGCTTCGGTGATCCCAAACAATTTCTACCTAGCAAGGCAGGCTTGTCTCCTGCCACTACTATGAGAGGCAAGCTCTGACACTGATCCTTGTATTTCACTGGTATGGTGACACTTCCTACTACAGGGATTTGCTCTCCTGAGTAGCCTCGCAGCTCTACCTTCGATTACTCTAGTCGATAATCACGCAACTTGTCACGATATAGTGATTCTGGTACTATGCTCATGGATGCACCAGTGTTGATTTCCATGGGTATCCTGATTCCTGCGACATCAACTTGGATGATGATACCTCGCGAATTGTTGTTAGATACCTTCGTGCTCCTGATGACGTGAATCTCCAGAAACTCCTCGTTCTGCCGCTTCTCTTCAACAGTATGTAGTGTCTGGCGATTTCTACTTCTAGCATTGCCAATTGGTTTATTCTTCTGTCGACATGCCTTCGTAAGATGCCCAGTTTTCTTGCAGTAGAAACACTCTGCCTTCACATATGGACAGCTTTGAGCGATGTGTTGTCCCGGGCACCGATGGCACGACTTCAATGCACTCTTACCTTGGCCAGTTGCTGAGGCCTTGGGGCCCAACTGCCTTTTACTTTTAGCCTGCAGCCGATTCACCTCGGTTGTCTGACGACTGGAAATGGCGCTGGACTCTCGGGAGTATCAGTTGGCCATATCCATCGACATAGCTGTCTGACAAGCTAAGTCAAAAGTCAAGTTAGGGGTTGTCAACAATTTACTTGTGATACGTTCATTTTTCAACCCACAAACAAAGCAGTCACGCAAATCTCGGTCCTGAAAGTTTCCGAAATGACTGTGAATGGATAGCTTTTTTAAAGCTACAATCTACTCACTGATACCCTCGTCATTTCATTGATCACGTGTTCCAAAACAATAACTCTCAGCAATTTCCAGAGGCTCAGGACTGTAGTGCTGTTCTAACTTGGTTAGGATCTCCTTCAGTGGTGTGTCCTTTGGCTTGGCGGGAACAAGCACATTTTTCAGGGTTCATACACCTCGGGGCCTGCTTCAGTCAAAAAAAAAATAGCCCATTACATTTCTAAAACTGCCCGGTTAGGGTTTACATCATTGGGGACTTCGATGATACTATTCCTGGTGAAAAACATTTCTAGCTGTGAGGTGAGAGTGACTGCCCTTGACATCAAGGCAGCATTTGACCGAGTGTGGCATCAAGGAGCCCTAGTAAAACTGAAGTCAATGGGAATCGGGGCGAAAACTCTCCACTGGCTGGAGTCATACCTAGCACAAAGGAAGATGGTTGTGGTGATTGAAGGTCAATCATCACAGCCCCAGGACATTGCTGCAGGAGTTCCTCAAGGCAGTGTCCTAGGCCCAACCATCTTCAGCTGCTTCATCAATGAACTTCCCTCCAACATAAGGTCAGAAACGGGGATGTTCGCTGCTGACTGCACAGTGTTCAGTGCCATTCACAACTCCTCAGATAATGAAGCAGTCCATGCTCGCATGTAACAAGATGGGGACGACATTCAGGCTTCGGCTGATAAGTGGCAGGTAACATTCGCGCCACAGAAGTGCCAGACAATGACTATCTCCAACAAGCAAGAATCTAATCACCGCCCCTTGACATTCAATGGCATTACCATTGGAATCCCCCTCCATCAACATCCTGGGGGTCACCATTGACCAGAAATTTAACTCACCAGCCACATAAATACTGTGGCAACAAGGGCAGGTCAGAGGCTAGGTATTCTGCAGCGAGTGTCTTACCTCCTGACTCCCCAAAGCCTTTCTACCATCTACAAGGCATAAGTCAGGAGTGTGATCGAATACTCTCCACTTGCCTGGGTGAGTGCAGCTCCAACAACACTCAAGTAGCTCGACACCATCCAGGACAAAGCAGCCCGTTTGATGGGCACCCCATCTACCACCTTAAACATTCACTCCCTCCACCACCTACGTACCGTGGCTGCAGTGTGTACCATCTACAAGATGCACTGCAGCAACTCGCCAAGGCTTCTTCAACAGCACCTCCCAAACATGCGACCTCTTCCACCTAGAAGGACAAGTGCAGCAGGTGCATGGAAACACCACCACCTCCAAGTTCCCCTCCAAGTCACACACCATCCTGACTTAGAAGTATATCGCCGATCCTTCATCGTTGCTGGGTCAAAATCCTGGAACTCCCTCCCTAACAGCACTGTGGGAGTACCTTCACCACACGGACTGCAGCAGTTCAAGAAGGTGGCCGAGAGCAATTAGGGATGGGCAATAAATGCTGGCCTTGCCAGCAACGCCCACATCCCATAAACAAATTAAAGAAAAAGCTGCTCCACATTCATTCCAAAAGTCTTTCAGCCGTGATGGAACTCATCTAAGCACCCTATTGTTCTCATAGGCATGGCCATCTGGACTCTGGTAACGTCGACAGTTCAGCCACGTGTGCTCGAAATTTACCTCGGATTTTTAAGTTTTTCTTCAAAACGAAGAACCTCTAACAGTCCACCCATCAGTTGGCGGGATTATTCTCCAACAAAAATTTCAGCTAGGGAATCTGCAATTGCATCCTCATTGCCAATTCTGTGATATCTTGAAACACAGCATATATATACAACAGCACAACATGGCTTCCGGTAAGAACTGTACTGCACATGGCTTTATTATTATATACATCAGTAGTCCACCAGGTGGTTCTATTACAGGTGGGAGCGCTCATCCAACTGGGAACTTAAAAATGACACACATCAGGAGCAAGAGATCTAAGTCAACGATGTGCAAAAAAGCCACTACAGCGGTATCATGCATGGGGCATCCTGCAGCATGGAACCAGCCAGTATCCAGCAGTGAAAGTCTGATCTGTAGTAATCTAGAGATAATTTATCAACATAACCATTGACTTGCAGGTTTCCTGATTCCATGTAATTAAAGTGGATTTTGGCTTATTCAATCACTACAAACCAATTATAAACAAAAAGATAAAGAAAGACTTGCATTTTATATAGCATCTTTCATGACTACCAGATGTCCCAAAGCGCTTTACAGCCAAGTAAGTACTTTTTTGAAGTGTAGTCACTGTTGTAATGTAGGAAACGCAGCCGCCAATTTTGAGCACAGCAAGCTCCCACAAGCAGCAATGTGGTAATGACCAGATAATCTGTTTTAGTGATGTTGATTGAGGTATGAATATTGGCCAGGACAAATGGAATCATGGAATATAATCGGCAAACTATTGGTAAAAATTCTGGAATCCCATGTAATAAAAATGGAATTTGACTTATTCAGTCACGGTAAATCAGTTGCCCTGTTTATCACTGTCATTTATTTCAGCTTCACTCAGTTGGCAGCACGCTTTCCTCTGAATCAGAAGGTTGTGGATCTGAAATACTCCCCAGGAACTGAACATGTTATCTAGGCTGTCATGACAGGGCAGTATTGAGAGAGTGCTCATCCTTTAGATGAAATGTTAAATTAAGACTCTCTGCCTGTCCTGGTGGTACAGCTGGCTGTTAAAGTTCCCATAGCACAATCTGAAGAAGAGCTGGCAGCAAGGAGTTCTCCTGCTGTCCTGGCCAATATTTCTCCCTCAGCCAGCACCACCAAAAACAGATTAACTAGTCATTCATTTCATTACTATTTATTTGATGTTGCTGGTACAGAAGAACTTCCATGTTTACCTAAGTAGTTACTGCACTTAAAAAAAAGTAATTCATTCTGTGAAGAGCTTTACGACATTTTAGTGTGATGAGAACCCTGGTTGAGGAGTCCAAGTTTATCTCACCTTTCCGCATTACATAGTCCTCTGATCAATGTTGTTGTCCTTTTCTACGCCACTTCCAGGGCAGTGTGAAGGGGTTAAATTGTGGCAGCATGCAGTTTTAAAATGTGCAATTTAATTGAATGAAATTTTATTAGCGGGAATGAAAAGCACAGCCATTAACAACACACCTGTAATAATGATCCTTTAACACTTCTCAAGCAGCAAATGATCCATTTAATTAATATGTCAACAGGTCAGTCATTCAAATATGAAGTGTGCAATATTTGTGCAAAATAACAGAGTGGCAGTTCAGCGAAGATTCACCAGGCTGATACCTGGGATGGCAGTAATGACGCATGAGGAGAGATTGGGTCGATTAGGCTTGTACTCGCTGGAGTTTAGAAGAATGAGAGGGGATCTGATTGAAACTTACAAAATTCTGGCAGGACTGGACAGACTAGATGCAGGGAGGATGTTCCCGATGGTCGGGGAATCCAGAACCAGGGGTCACAGTCTAAGGATAAGGGGTAAGCCATTTAGGACAGAAATGAGGAGGAATTTCTTCACCCAGAGAGTGGTGAACCTGTGGAATTCTCTACCACAGAAGGCAGTAGAGGCCAATTCATTAAATATATTCAAGAAGGAGTTGGATATATTTCTTAAGGCTAAAGGGATCAAGGGAATTTCAGAGCCCCTATCTCAATTCCCACTGCTCTTATCTTTAAAGGTAATACTTGTAAGTCAGTGCAGGGCACAAATTAGAACAGAGTTTGGATAGTACCAGCAGAAACCTGTCACTGAATACATTCGCGGATTTATTTGGGACAGGAGCTCTGTAATGCCGTGGAACAGGAAATGTTGGAGGACTGTGCAGATGTCACTTCTGACAGCAAATATGGCTCAGAATAACTACAGAAAAGATGCACTGATGCAAGTGCATCAGGGTTAATTTCAGATGCAAACAGCAGGTCTTTTGTATCCAGCCACCCACTTGTGATACTCCTTTGCCTTAAGGGAGCACATAATAATAAGGCACATCAACAATCAGCAAACAGAAGTTTGCGACCCGCAAGGGAAAACACACTTGGCAACACACATTAAACATGCGCACCTTATGTACGGAAGCACAAGCTAAAATGTAGCTTTTATTATATATTCTATGCTGTCATTTACCTATTATTGTACAAAAACTAAAGATTTGGGGAAGGGTGGGGGGGTGGAGTTTCTGCTTTGGGCACAACTGGCGACCTGGACGCCAATTGCGCCCAAAATTGCGCCCATTTTGAGAAGTGCTTTTTTTCTCGAGTTGCCTCTCAAACTCATTTGCATATCACCAAACACAAAATCTCCCATGAACCAGCGCAATCGGCCAGTGTTTTAGAATGCAATTTTTTTTTTAATTTTGCTTTAAAAAATATTTTTTGGTATATTTGAGTGCTAAATTATCACCTTCGGAGGCATGAGGGTTGGGAATAAGGTGAGGTGCTCAAAGGAGAAGAAGGTACAAGGGTAGTAGAGGGGAGAGACCAATTTGGCGATAAGGGCTACACTGCCACTGCGGCGGTTCAGACAGGGCAGGTGGTTAAAAATAAGGAGAAAAATTCATCTTCGCCAGCAAAGTTGCTGGTGTTACCGGCAACTGCAGTTAGCGGCCGCCTCACCTCACCCCCCTGGAGGAGACAGTGCAGGCCATTCTTGGCAGGGCATGGTTGAGCCCTTGGCCAGCGGCGGGGCTGAAAAGATACAAGGTGCTGGTATCCTCATACGTTATCCTCCTGCTGGCATGCACCTCTTGCTTTCCTGCCTTCCCGTCAGCACAACTGCACCCTTGTGCCTTCTTCATGTCACACACCCAAGAAATGCAGCCTACCCAGCCAGTGGGTCAACAAGAAGAGGCAGCCTGCCCAGCCAGGGGGACCGCAGGCAGATGATTCCATCCTGGATATCCTGGCCACAATGGAGCTGTCTGGGATGCATCCTTCCATCTGATTCCTCCTCTTTGGCTTCCTCCTCTTCTGCGTCTTCCTCTTCCCTCTGCAATCGGATGTTGTAAATGTGAAATGACTGCATAAAATGCTGGAAATACTCAGTTGGTCAGGCACCATGTCAACCTGAGCCACGAACTCTGTTTTTCTCTCCACGGATGTTGCATGACTTGCTGAGTATTCGCAGCATGTTCTGTCTTCTCAAAGGCCTTCATTTACCATCCGAGCCCTTGCAAGCTCCAGCAGCACTCCCTACACACTTAAAAATCTTTTCCAATTTATTGCAGCAAGCCACCACTTCAACAAAATAAAAAAGCCTAGTCTAAACCCTTAAATTCAAACTTACCTAAATGATGTGTGTGCCCCTTTAAGAGCTGCAGACATCGGTTAAAGTTCGTGTTGGTGACGTTAAGTCGGCGTTGCATGCCGATTGATGTCACCAGGTCACAATTTTTTTTTTCCAGGGCACTGCCAGTTACCGGCAGTGCAAAGGGAGGAGAGGAATATGGCAGCTGTCGCGGGAACCACCACCAGCTGGCGAAAGAGCGGCAGCCACCATTTTATCGCCATTTCATGGCGCTACGGAGTGGCGGTAGGTAGATGATTTTCTAGCCCAATGTCAGTTCAGGAGGCTTCAGTAAGGGGCAAGGTGTTGCCATCCATGCGTCAACTTCTGCTACTGTTGTGGTGATACTTCAAAACCTTGGCTTCTGTTCAGATCTGACCTGAAGTAATCTTTTTTTGATTATCTCTTCCGTCCCCACATAATCCTGAACAAGTTCTTTATGTTTGGCTTTTAACAAGACCTTACAAGTAAAAACCTGCTTTTTCTCTCATGTTCTAATTTTCAGAAATCCTTTCTGGATGGGAACAATCCTCACAGAAGCGATAAATGGACAAACGTTTATTAGTACTTTCTACTAATACTGCCGATCCATTTACATTTATTTACATTTTTGCTAAGGTTAGAAACAGAGGAAAGTATAATGCTCTGAATTTTGAGTCATGGCAATGGTGAATAAACTTCTCTACATTACAACAGTGACAACACTTCAAAAGTACTTAATTTTCTCTGAAGCGCTTTGGGACATCCTGAGGTCATGAAAGGCATTATATAAATGCAAGTTCTTTCTTTCTAAATAGTGTAATAGAATGTGACTGACCAAACTCATAGAGAGTTAGTGCTGAATAATCCTTTCAAAGCCAAACAGCTCTTGAATTCTATCAGGAATTGTCTCATCCTTTCTCCCACTTGCAGTACCTGACGGGCAGAACGCTGTGCTGAATATTCCATTACAAATTGCATTTCGTTACTTTCTCCATCTGAAAGTCAATATATATATTTTTTTAAATAGACAGTCAACAGTTATAAATGACCTGGGAGGTTCAACTCTACCTGAGGACAAAGATGCAGAGCAGCTATAAGTTAGTCATAAATAATGGGAAACTGATATATTTTAGTCCTTTTCCATCTAAATGCTTTTAATGAGCCTGTTTTGCATACCTGCTGCTGAGTAGAAAAACTTCTTCTGAGCTCATGTCTTGATTGAGGCTTGTTTCTTCTGCACTCGTTCTATGTTCTCAGATTAAACTAAATAATTGAATTACCCATCAGATTTTGCCCACGCCATTAAATATTTTGAAGACCCGCACTCATTCTTCTTTTCTTCAGTGAAAACAAGTTCAACTCTGCAACTGTCTCTTCATAATAGTACATTTCTAATGTTGAACCCGATTCAGAGTTATTTGTAATCCAAGACTGAATCAAAAGGAATAACTTTATTAAGGTATAAAACCAACATTAAATACTGCAGCACCTGCTAAAAGAATACCGTCTTCAGGGTTTGGGCTGCAATAATCTGCCTCAAACTGGTAATGTACTCGATCATTACCAGATACATATTGTTAAAGGCAATAACTCTGATTTTGCAAGACCCCTCTATCACCAAGTGGCAGGGTTCCCTTGAGCGCAAGTATTGCTGATGGCATCAGGGCTTCTCACATCACTCAGGATGGAATTCTTTTAGTGGAGGCTTCTGTATGGAATGTTGGTTTCATACCTTAGTAAAGTTAAATCGGTAGTAGGAAAAATAATGGAATCCCTACTAAAAGAGAAAATAGAAAAACATCTAGAAACCAAAAATATAATAGTGAATAGTCAACATGGATTTCAAAAGAGAAAGTCTTGCTTGACCAACCTCATTGAATTCTTTAAAGAGGTAACAGAGAGAGTAGACAAGGGTAACACAGTAGATGTAATATATCTAGATTTCCAAAAAGCCTTCAATAAGTAACCACATAATAGACTAATGAATAAGGTCAGAGCATGCGGAGTCAGGAGACAAATAGCAGAATGGATAGTTAGCTGGCTGCAAGACAGAAAAAGAGAGTAGGGGTAAAGGGTAACTATTCAGAATGGCAGAAGGTAGGAAGTGGTGTTCCACAAGGATCAGTGCTGGAACCACTGTTGTTCACAATTTATATTAATGATTTAGACTTTGGGATCAAAAACACAATTTCTAAATTTATGGATGACACCAAGTTGGAAGGGATAGTCAACTTTGAGGACAAATTACAAGAAGGCATTAATAAACTGCAGAATGGGCATTGTGGTGATTATTCTTGTTTTGTAAGAAGCATTGCAATTGGTTGCCTGTTTCCTGCCTTGAGAGATATGCTGTAAACTCATTGGTGGTTGATGTCATGTGATTTGTGGTGGCCATCTTAAATTCAGTTCTCTACAGCCTTGGTTGGGACTGGGTGTTGAAGATGTGCTGCTGGGTTTTTAAGGTTAATAAAGCCTAGATTTAGAAAGGCAAATCTACTCTTTATTTCAATTTATTAACCTTCTGTTAGAATGGAGTGATATCTTCAACCGGAACGATTTAATGCTGACCCTAATTCTGCAGGAGTGGATGATAAATGGAAACACTGGTATCGTACATTTAAAAACTTTTTGGGTGTGTTGGATCAAGAGTCTCTAAACAAGTTGAATATACTGATCAACTACATTGCTCTGGATGTGTATAAGTATATCTTGGACTGTGAAACTTACGAATTGGCTATTTCTACATTGGAAAAGATTTTTGTTAAACCAAAGAATGAGGTATTTGCACGTCACCTTCTATCTGCCCGTAGGCAGCAGGTGGGAGAATCTTTGGATGCTTATTTACAAGCACTTCGGCGTCTTGGTGCTAACTGTAATTATAAGGCCGTGTCGGCAGAAGAATATAAGGAAGAATCGGTACGGGATGCTTTTATTAATGGATTACTGTCTAGATCAATTCGTCAGCGGTTATTAGAAAATAAGACTTTGGATCTCAAGAGTGCTTTTGAGCAAGCCTCTACATTGGATTTGGCTCAGAGAAGTTCGGATTCTTATGCTCTTTTTAATCAGCCTGCGACTGTGGTTTCGGCAGTTCCGGATGAAAAGGAATTATGTGGACTTAATAGGAGTGGTTTACCGGATTCTGAAACAGTTTCTACTTCAGCTGCTGTTGCCGCTAGGATTCAGAAGTGTTATTTTTGTGGGAACGCCCGGCACCCTCGTCTGAAGTGTCCTGCTCGGGAGGCTGTGTGTAGTAAATGCGGCAAGAGAGGTCATTATGCACGTGTTTGTAAATCAGTTGCCTCCTCTGCGACTATTCAGCCTTTAGATAGGGCGTTTATTGCATCAGTTTCTGCTGCCTTTGCTCATGGCTTAAACAAAGCTATAGTTACGGCCCAAGTTAATGGGTTAGAAGTGAAGGCCCTTATAGATATGGGCAGTACTGAGAGTTATATAAGTCTTCAGTTTGTGAAGGAGAAGCGTTTGAAAATTTCACCTGTTACTTATCAGGTGTGTATGGCTCAGATGACTCTCACCTCACAAGTAGCTGGTTGTTGCCTTGTGAAATTAATTCTTCTAGGTAATACGTATACTGATATACGCCTATCTGTTTTGCCTAATCTCTGTGCGGATATTTTGATTGGTCATGATGTGCTTCAATTACACGAGTCTCTCAGTCTTTCTTTTGGAGGAACTAAGCCACCTTTATCTATTTGTGGATTAACTTCTTTATCCATTTCTCCATTATCACTTTTTTCCAATTTGATGCCGGATTGTAAGCCAATTGCTACCAAGTCAAGAAGGTATAGCAGTCAGGATAAAGAATTTATTAATTCTGAAGTTCAACGTCTTTTATTGGAAGGAATCATTGAACCTAGTTGTTCGCCCTGGCGGGCACAAGTAGTTGTCACCACTAACGAGAGACATAAGAAACGAATGGTGATAGACTACTCTCAAACTATTAATAGGTATACTCAATTAGATGCGTACCCTTTGCCTAAGATTGATGAGCTTATCAACAAAGTATCTCAGTATAAGGTTTTTAGCACTATTGACCTAAAGAGTGCTTATCATTAGATTCCTATCATTAAGAGGGATCAACCATATACGGCCTTTGAGACTGGCAGAAAGCTGTATCAGTTTTGCCGAGTACCATTTGGTGTTACTAATGGTGTTGCCTGTTTTCAACGGGCAATGGATGCTTTTATAAGTGATAACTCTCTCTCTGACACCTTTTCATATTTAGATGACATCACGGTGTGTGGCAAATCAAGGGTGGAGCATGATTCTAATTTAGAAAGATTCCTTCAAGCTGCAGAAAAAGTTGGATTAACTTTCAATAAAGAGAAGCGTATCTTTTCGACCACTGAGGTAAATCTACTGGGGTATATTATCTCGGGAAACAAGATTAAACCAGATCCAGAATGCCTGCGACCATTGATTGATTTACCTTGTCCTACTAATTCTAAGGCTCTGCAATGAGTTGTTGGACTGTTTTCTTATTATTCTAATTGGATTGCAAACTTTTCGCAGAAGATCCGGCCCCTTATTCGGGTTACGACATATCCTCTATCATGGGAGGCCAGGACGTGTTTTGATAATTTCAAAAAGGATATCCTTGGAGCAGTTGTGCATTCTATCGATGAGCAGGTTCCTTTTGTGATTGAGACGGACGCTTCCGATTTTGCAATTGGGGCTACTCTGAACCAAAGTGGAAGACCTGTGGCCTTTTCTCACGTACTTTGAACAATAGTGAGAAAAGACACTCCTCAATAGAGAAAGAGGCGTATGCAATAGTAGAAGCACTGCGTAAATGGAGACATTATTTATCGGGGCAACATTTTACGTTGGTAACTGATCAAAAATCTGTGTCCTTTATGTTTGATGTCAAACATTTTGGAAAGATCAAGAATGATAAAATAATGAGGTGGAGGATTGAGTTGGCATGTTACCATTTTGATATAGTTTACCGTCCGGGGAAGGATAATGTTGCTGCTGATGCGCTGTTGAGGGATTATTGTTCTGTGATTCACGGAGATACGCTTATTAATCTTCATAATGCTTTGTGCCATCCTGGTGTTACGAGGATGATACACTTCGTACGCAGTAAGAATTTGCCCTTTTCAGTTGAAGACGTCAAGCGGATGACTTCATCATGTTCTATCTGTGCTCGGTGTAAACCGAATTTCTTTAAGCCTCAACGAGCTCATCTTATAAAGGCTACTTCTCCTTTTGAACGTTTGAGCATTGATTTTAAGGGGCCTCTTCCTTCAACGACTCAGAATCGATATATATTTACTGTTGTGGATGAGTTTTCAAGGTTCCCTTTTGCTTTTCCTTGTGCAGATGTATCAGCTGCTACAGTTATCAAATGTCTGACTCAACTTTTTGTCATCTTTGGGATGCCTGCGTATATCCATTCGGATCAGGGAAGTTCTTTTATGTCTTCCCAGTTGAAGGAATACCTCCAGAGTCGGGGAATCTCTACTAGTAGAACTACCCCGTATAATCCCCAGGGTAATGGACAGTGCGAACGATATAATGGGGTGATCTGGAAGGCAGTTATGTTGGCTTTGACATCCCGGAACCTTAAGAATACACAGTGGGAAATGGTACTGCCTGATGCCCTGCATTCCATTAGATCATTGCTTTCAACGGCTACTAATGTGACCCCCCATGAAAGGCTCTTTAACTATCCACGGAGATCTACTATGGGATATTTGGTACCTTCATGGCTTACTATGCAGGGACCTGTGCTGCTTCGACGCCATGTTAGATTGCCAAAATATGATCCTTTAGTGGAGGAGGTGGAGCTGTTGGAGGCAAATTCCCAATATGCTCATATTCGATTCCAAGATGGGAAAGAAAGTATTGTTTCAATTAAAGACTTGGCTCCTTGTGGTGGCCAGCCCTCTTCTGAGGATATTAACAATAGTCACGATTCAGATAATGTGGATGTCGTCACAGATACTACGAATATTTCCAATCCTATTGCAGATAATTATAATTCTATTAGTCAGCCCTCGATGGATGTTCATGACCGTCCCAGTTTACCTCCTGATGGGATTTCCAATCCGGAAACCGTTGATAATCGGGATATGGATAGCCTTCCTGCAGAAGATATTTCCGTGTCTCCTGGTGTGGGAGGGCAAGGAATTTCACCAAGGTTAAGAAGGTCGACACGAACAAGATATCCGGTCGACCGATTGAAAATGGACTTTTAAAATAATTTGATAGTAATGTTTTAAAATTGTTGAAATATTATATTTGTGTTGTTTTAGTTATAAATAATTAATTGTAAATTGTAAAGGCTACCTAGGTTGGAGTATGTTTTAAAAGGAGGGGTGAATGTGGTGATTATTCTTGTTTTGTAAGAAGCATTGCAATTGGTTGCCTGTTTCCTGCCTTGGGAGATATGCTGTAAACTCATTGGTGGTTGATGTCATGTGATTTGTGGTGGCCATCTTAAATTCAGTTCTCTACAGCCTTGGTTGGGACTGGGTGTTGAAGATGTGCTGCTGGGTTTTTAAGGTTAATAAAGCCTAGATTTAGAAAGGCAAATCTACTCTTTATTTCAGGCATATAATTGGCAAATGAATCACAACATAGATAAATGTGAGATATTATATTTTGGTAAGAAAAATAAGGAGGTCACATATTACTTGGAAAGTAAGTATCTAAATGGGGTAGAGAAGCAAAGGGATCTGGGAGTGCAAATACACAAATCATTAAATGTTGTGACGGAGCTCAGTAAAGCCATAACAAAAGCAAACCAAGCACTAGAGTTTATTTTTAGAGGGATAGAATTGAAATGTGGAGAAGTTATGCTAAAATTGTATCGAACCTTGGTTAGACCACACTTGGAGTACTGTTTACAGTTCTGGTCGCTATATTATAAAAAAGATATAGAAGTACTGGAGAGGATGCAAAAATACTTACAAGAGCTGAGGTTATACCTATCAGGAAAAGATGAACAGGCTGGGTCTCTTTTCTATTGAAAAGAAAAGACTGAAGGGTGACCTAATAGAGGTCTTTAAAATTATGAAAGGTTTTGATAGAATGGATACAGAGAGAATGTTTCCACTTGTGGGGAATAGCGAAACTAGAGGACATCAATATAAGATAGTGACCAAGAAATCAAATAGGGAATTCAGAAGAAACTTCTTTACCCAGAGAGAATGTGGAACTCGCTACCACAGGGAGTAGTTGAGGCGAATAGTATAGATGCATTTAAGGTGTGTGGTAAACCACTTTTATTGTTCACTATCGTTACACTATAGTTATCATTGTTTATATCGTTACACTATGGTTATCACTGTTTACACTGTTGTATCACTACACAAGGTCACCTCTTGTCACGCTGTTATACCTGGGCTGACCACAGCTGACTCCGCCCATGACTCCGCCTGCTTGCCCAGGTATAAAGGTGGTTGACTGGCTGGTATTCCTCCTTGTTGGACCCGATCACCCACGAGGGTGGGCTCTGTTATTTAGCCAATAAAAACCTATAGTTACTATCTTAACTCGTCGCTTTTCATTGGATGAATTGATAGGTATATCAATTTTATTGGCTAAATTTTGAAATGAGTGGATCGGAGCAGCCAAACGACCAGCCAAACGGCCAGCTACAACAGCCACAGCAGCCGGCCTGGCTGCGAGCCCTCCGACCGCCGTACCTGGATCTAAACCCACAGGCAGCGAACTCAGCCCTCGACTTCAAACACTGGCTGAGCTGTTTCGAATCCTACCTGGGAGAATCTGGCGTGCCTCCGGGATCCAAACTAAGAGTTCTGACCGCCCAAGTGAGCCCTAAAGTATTTGCAATTATCCAGGACCTTACTACATACGAGGACGCCCTCAACCTGCTGAAAGAGCAGTACCGGAGCCCGGTAAACTCTATGTATGCCAGACATCTCCTAAGATCCCGCTCGCAACAGCCAGGAGAGTCTGTAGATGAATTTTTACGGGCGCTACAAACACTCGGCAGGGACTGTGACTTTAAAGCTGTAACGGCTGCAGAAAATACTGAAGGGAATATCCGCGATGCCTTCGTGAAAGGCCTTCGGTCCGACTTCTCACGGCAAAGACTGCTCGAATCAAAGGACCTCGACCTGAATACAACTGCAGCCCTCGCTCGCTCTCTGGAAGTGGCCCATCGGGACCTCGAGGCGTATTCCAGGTACTGTGCTGCGCGACCCTGGGACTCCGGCCCGACCCCGGCCGCAATACCCCTCGCACCGCCGCCTCTGGGACCTACCTCAGCGTCGGCGTCCCAGAACCGATCGGGACCGCCACCCCCGGTACCGGCTGCAACATCGGAGCCCCGCGATCGGGCCACCGGCTGCTTCTTCTGTGGCCAGGCGAAACACCCGAGGACGCGCTGCTCTGCAAGAAACGCGACTTGCTCCGATTGCCGCAAGAAAGGCCACTTCGCTAAGGCCTGCAGGGGGAGAGCCACAGACGCCAGCAGTGCCTCATGCGAGTTGTGGGGGCGGCCATCTTTCATCAAGGCCACAGATGCCAGTATCCCCTCGTGTGAGTCGTGGGGGTGGCCATCTTTGATCAAGGCCACCGACACCAGCAGTGCCTCATGTGAGTTGTGGGGGCGGCCATCTTCTCCGCCATTTTATTCAACCTCGTGGGCGCCGCCATTTTGTTCACCCCACTCGACCGCCACCTTGTCTCCAGACCCGACCACCGCCTCACCTGCAGACTACAGCAGCCCGCTCAGCCATACACTAGCCTCCGTCACACTGGACCAAGCTCACCCGCATCACCTGTCCAAGTCCATGATGGACATCAAAGTAAACGGCCACGCCACGACCTGCCTGTTCGACAGCGGAAGCACGGAGAGTTTCATCCATCCAGACACGGTGAGCCACTACTCCCTCACTGTCCGGCCAACGCGCAACCGGATCTCGATGGCGTCGAGGTCCCATTCTACAGACATCAGCGGCTACTGTGTTGTGACCCTGTCGGTTAGGGGCACGGAGTATAAAAATTTTAAACTCCTCGTCCTGCCCCAGCTCTGCGCTGCCGTCCTACTAGGGCTGGACTTCCAATCCCACCTTCAAAGTGTCACTTTGGCATACGGTGGACCCCTCCCCCCACTCACAGTCGACAACCAGCAGCCTTTAAACCGCCCACCGCATACCACCTGCAGCCTATCCACCCTCAAGGTCCCGCCCCCCTCCCTGTTCGCTAACCTCACCCGCGACTGTAAACCCGTCGCCACCAAGAGCAGGTGGTACAGCGCCGGGGACAGAGCTTTTATTAGCTCTGAGGTGCAGCGTCTCCTGAAGGAGGGCATCATCGAGAGGAGCAACAGCCCCTGGCGTGCCCAGGTCGTAGTCGTTAAGACCGGCAATAAAAACCGCCTGGTCATCGACTACAGCCAAACCATAAACCGGTACACCCAGCTGGACGCATAGCCCCTTCCCCGCATATCTGATATGGTCAATCAGATTGCACAGTACCGGGTATTCTCCACCATCGACCTTAAGTCGGCCTATCACCAACTCCCTATCCGCCCTGAGGACCGCCAGTATACCGCCTTCGAGGCGAATGGCCGCCTCTACCACTTCCTTAGGGTTCCCTTCGGCGTCACCAACGGGGTTTCGGTCTTCCAAAGGGAGATGGACCGGATGGTTGACCAGAACGGGCTGCAGGCCACGTTCCCTTATCTAGATAACGTCACCATCTGCGGCCGCGACCGGCAGGACCACGATGTTAATCTGGAGAAATTCCTCCGTACGGCCGAACGGCTGAACCTCACTTACAATAAGGAGAAATGTGCGTTTAACACCCCGTGTCTCACCATCCTCGGCTGCGTAGTAGAGAACGGGGTCATCGGCCCCGACCCCGAAAGAATGTGCCCCCTCATGGAGCGACCCCTCCCCCACTGTCCAAAGGCGCTGAAGAGAACCCTGGGGCTCTTCGCCTACTATGCCCAATGGGTGCCGAATTATGCGGACAAAGCCAGACCCCTCATGAAGTCCACCTCCTTCCCCCTGACGGCAGAAGCGTGCGCAGCCTTCTCCCTCATAAAGGGAGACATTGCTAAGGCCACAATGCACGCGGTGGATGAGTCTATCCCTTTCCAAGTGGAGAGCGATGCATCCGACTTTGCCCTAGCAGCAACCCTTAACCAGGCGGGGAGACCTGTGGCCTTCTTCTCAAGGACCGTCCAGGGCCCTGAGATCCGACATTCTTCGGTCGAGAAGGAGGCCCAGGCGATCGTGGAGGCAGTACGACGCTGGAGGCATTACCTGGCAGGCAAACGATTTACCCTCCTCACCGACCAGCGTTCAGTCGCTTTTATGTTTAATAACAAGCTGAGGGGCAAAATCAAGAACGACAAGATCTTGAGGTGGAGAATCGAGCTCTCCACCTATGATTATGATATCTTGTACCGACCTGGTAAACTGAACGAACCCCCAGATGCTCTATCACGAAGTACATGCGCCAACGCGCAAATTGATAGACTGCAGACCCTCCACAACGACCTCTGCCACCCCGGGGTCACCAGACTTTACCACTTCATTAAGGCCCGCAACCTGCCCTACTCCATCGAGGAGGTCAGGACCATGACCAGGAACTGCCAAACCTGTGCCGAATGCAAACCGCATTTCTTTAGGCCGGATAGAGCAAGCCTGATCAAGGCCACCCGCCCCTTCGAGCGCTTGAGCATCGATTTTAAGGGGCCCCTCCCGTCCTCTGACCGTAATGTGTACTTCCTCAACATCATTGATGAGTACTCCCGTTTCCCCTTTGCCTTCCCCTGCCCAGACATGACCAGGACCACGGTCATCAAATGCCTGAACGACCTCTTCGCCTTGTTCGGGTTCCCGAACTATATACATAGCGACCGGGGCTCATCCTTCATGAGCGAGGAACTTCGCCAGTTCCTACTAGCGAGAGGCATTGCTGCAAGCAGGACCACCAGCTACAACCCCCGAGGGAACGGCCAGGTGGAAAGAGAGAACGCGACTGTCTGGAAGGCCGTTCTCTTAGCCTTAAAGTCTAAGGGCCTGCCAACCTCTCGCTGGCAGGAAGTCCTCCCGGCAGCGCTGCATTCCATCCGGTCACTGCTTTGCATGGCCATTAACGCCACCCCCCATGAACGAATGTTTGTTTTCCCCAGGAAGTCGACTACGGGAACCTCGCTATCAACATGGCTGACTTCTCCGGGGCCCGTCTTGCTGCGAAAGCACGTGAGGGCCCATAAAACGGACCCCCTGGTTGAGAGGGTGGACCTCCTGCACGCCAACCCCCAGTACGCCTATGTGGCATACCCAGACGGGCGGGAGGACACAGTCTCCTTGCGAGACCTTGCACCCTCGGGCACCCCTGAGACACCACCGTTACCCCCCACCACCCCCCCAAATCCACCCCAGGTAGACGGCATGCCAGAACCCCACGAGCCTTCGCCGACCACGCAGACACCAGCATTAACATCGGATACTGCATCACCGCCGCCGCTGCTGCGCCGATCAGAGAGACTTACGAGGCCTCCGGACAGACTGACATACCCGAACTGGTAGCACACTTCACCCCGCCGGACTCAAATCTAAACAAGGGGTGAATGTGGTAAACCACTTTTATCGTTCACTATCGTTACACTATGGTTATCACTGTTTATATCGTTACACTATGGTTATCACTGTTTACACTGTTGTATCACTACACAAGGTCACCTCTTGTCACGCTGTTATACCTGGGCTGACCACAGCTGACTCCGCCCATGACTCCGCCTGCTTGCCCAGGTATAAAGGTGGTCGACTGGCTGGTATTCCTCCTTGTTGGACCCGATCACCCACGAGGGTGGGCTCTGTTATTTAGCCAATAAAAACCTATAGTTACTATCTTAACTCGTCGCTTTTCATTGGATGAATTGATAGGTATATCAAGGGGGAGCTAAATAAGCATATGAGGGAGAGGGGAATAAAGCGTTATGTTGATAGAGTTAGATAAATAAGGATGGGAGGAGGCTCAAGTGGAGCATAAATGCCAGCATGGGCTGGTTGGGCCAAATGGCCTGCTTCTGTGCTGTATATTTTATGTAATTCTATGTAAAATCCTTTTAATTATATCTTAGATTTTAAAGAACCCTGAAAAAAAATGTAAAATAAGAAACTCACTATTATATAGAGTGGTTCTCAAATTTGAACTTATTTTCATTAAAGAAAAGTGTGATGGTCTCTATAAACGGAAAGTGCTTGCATTCATTTCTAGTTTAAGTGACATCTGACCACCGAAACATCATCATGTATGTTAATGCCATTATTCAGGAGGCAGCCATGATGTCATTTTTAAAATTTATTCTCAGGATGTGGCCAATGCTGTCAAGGCCAATATTATCCACTGCTAGCTGCTCTGAGATGGTAGTTTTAAGCCTTCTTCTAAGTGATTATTTTGACAACTGAGTGGCTTGCGTCAGAGGGCGTTAAGAGTCAACCAGGTAGCGTGGGACTGGAGGCCAGACCAGGTAAAGATGGCAGGTTCCCTTCCCTGAAGGCATTAATGAACCAGTTGGGTTATAATGACAATCTGGCAGCTTTCATGGTTATTTCTCTAAGTCCATATTTCCCTCATAAATATTTAGGATTTTTTTGGAATTTCCAGCTTACTGCACTATTCCACTCATTACTACTAACCCTACTCTATAGTTCTAGCTGTCAGTCTTTGCTCAGTGGTCATACTCTTGCCTGTGACTCAGAAGACTCCAGAGACTTGAGCACATAATCTAGACTGACAATTCAGTGCAGTACTGAAGAAATGGTACACTGTTGGAAATGCTGTCTTTCGGATGAGATATTAAACCAAGGATCCATCTGCCCTTGCAGGTGGACATAAAAGATCCCATGGCACTACTCAAGGAAGAGCAGAAGAGTTCTATTCGTGCTGTGGTCAATATTTATCCCTCAACCAACATCACTAAAACAGATTATCTGTTCATTTATTTTATTGCTGTTTGTGGTACCTTGCTGTGTGCAAATTGGCTGCCACGTTTCCCTACATTACAACAGTGACTACGGGGACGATTTTGCCAGCCCTGGGGAGGTGGGTATGGAGGCGGGACTGCCGGGAAAATGGTAGAATTTGGGGGCCCGCCTCCATGCCATCTTCCTAGGAGGAGGGTAGTCGTCCCGCAGCGGGTCCCGTCTCCTTGGAGGCGGGAAGGGTTTAAAGCCTATTAACTGCCTGTTAACAGGTAGTTAACAGGCAGAAAATAAGATTATCCCCTTTTTGCCCTCACAAGTGCGGGCTTCCCGAAGGCTCCAAAACCCACCAGGTCAGCGAGGCGAGTACTGGGTCTGCGGGAGTCGGGGGATGCAAAAATGTGGTGTGAAGGTAAGTGATGGGTGCAAGAGTGTAAAGGTGAGTATCTGAGGTAAGTGCAAAGTTCTAGTAAAAGTGTACTCACCTTTGTTTCTCCCTGCAGGCTTCAGTCAGTGTGTATGCGGAGAGTCTCGGACCTCCGTGTTGCAGAAGACAGATGGCTGCTGCATTCTCAAATGCAACAACCATCTAATTTCTGTAAAAGAAAGAAGTTTGATGAGGTCCTGAATTCAAGACCTCGTCAAACTACAGAGAATGTCAGTGTGTGACAACTTCACAGAGCTGTCAAATGATGGCGAGTCATCTGTCAAAAATTTTTGACAGATGAAACGTCATACGCCGATGTTCTCTGCAACCGGCTTTCCCTTAATTGGCCTGCTAAGCCTGCTGGGCGGGCTTAACAAGGTCAATCGAGGGAAAATAGCGTGGGTTGGCCACAAATTGATGGAGGCGGGACATCGGCCCGCCAAGCAGCAGTCCCGCCTCCAACGCGCCCCCATTAATAAAATCGTCCCCTACATCTCAAAAAGTAATGAATTGGCTGTGAAGTGCTTTGAGTCACCTGAGTTTGTGAAAGACGCTACATAAATGCAAGTTCTCTCATTTTTTTACTCTTGTATGTCTCGAGAGCTATCTGGTTTTACTTGTGGCTGGTCCTCCATTATTGCTTCTTTGAGAATCCCAAAGGTCTCACTCTTTTTTGTCTCAGCCCCGATTAAATTCATCTTCTGGTCAGATAGTCCTAATAAACATGCAGTTCAAGTAAGCTTGAATATCCCCATCAGCCTTCTCATTCTGGCCTGCAGCTCTTGACGGTGTATCAAAGCTGCACATAAATTTTCCTGGAGTTTATGATACCCTTAGGTTATAGTCCTGTAGCCTGATCATCATTCATTGCATCCACAAAGGACAATCATTCAAATATTTATCAAATAGAGCAACCGACAGCTTGCGATCAATTTTGGCACCAACGGTATAGCTATACACAACTGATTGAACCTTTCACAAGCAAACATTATGTCGTGAGTCCATAATTCAGTTACATATTGATCAATGGTTTCTCCTTTTTTCTGTATATATGTGGAAAATCTCTGCCTTTGATGCATCACATTTCATTGAAGGTAGCAGTGTCTCTCAAACAGCATCATGTACTAGGTTTTCTCCTTCCTCAAAGTTGAAATTAAAACCATCCAATGCTTCTTCCCCAATAACATCTAGGAAAACAGATGTTTTCATCTTTTGACTTTTGTGATTTGCTCCAATATCTGGTACGAACAAATTGCTGTTTAAACCCTTTTCATTTTTCTGCAATTCAGGCCTGGTGCCAAGGCATTTTTGTTTTGTCTTGTCAAGATGGGCTTTGGATATTATTCAAAACCTGCTTCTACGGTGACTGGTTTATGTTACCTGCAGGAGATGTTCTATGTTGCTTTTATTGCCACACATCAGTCGCACAATGAACACCGTTGGCCCGGAATTTGCACTCCCGATGATGGCGTACACTCGTAAGCCTTCTGAAAGGCCCCTCAAGTTCCGAGTTTCCACATGCGCTGCGCTGTGCATGCGCAAAAACCCAGAACTTGCGATCTGCCCTGGAGGCCCAGGACCCGAAGTCTCCGTAGCTGTGGAGCCAGGAGGTAAGTTCGCAAATATTTCGCGGGTCGGAGGCGTACTCCGGAGGTACGCCTCTGACCGCAAATTCAGGGCCTATGTGTTCTTTTATTTATGTTGAGGTGTATATACCATGCAGTATTGTTTTCACCAATGGACTCTCCATCTGTCAAGGACCGAAAGTAAAATCACTCTCGCTAGCGCAGGGTTGAGCTATTTGTCCAACTACTGCCCAGCAAATGCCCATGAAACTCTTATGCCTGGTAAAAGCAGGTGTAGGGCCCGCTTTCACCAGCGTAAGGGTTAATATAAACCTTAAATTAAAAAGTTAAAAATGATGCACAAACAATTAAAATTACTTTGTGCAAATTTTGGCCTGGATTAAAATCTTTAAAATTATTTTTCAAAAAAATAAATTTTTATTGTATTTGGTGTATTGGAGGGACTTTTAATTAAATTTGAAAATGAGAACATTTATTTTTATTAGAGTTGTCTAAATTCTTTAATTATTTGAGAAGTCCATTGCATGTCATTAGGGGATTCCATTCGGAAATGACAGCAATGGAATCCTCCTTTCTCATTAGAAGATCTGGCCCACGTGATCCCAGGGAAGCTTCCAAGCCACCTGCGTCCCTGGGACCTGTGGGCCTTTATGCAGGCTTATGCCTGGAGGCCCAGAACCCCAAGTCTCCGTAGCTGTGGAGCCAGAAGGTAAGTTTGGAAATATTTCGCGGGTCAGAGGCGTACTCCGGAGGTATGCCTCCGACCGCAAATTCAGGGCCTATGTGTACTTTGATTTATGTTGAGGCGCGTACGAAAGGCTGATATTTAAAGATATTTAGTAGATGAGAATCATATATGTATAACTTCAAGTGTAGCCATTGACCAAATAATATTACCCATAATTTAATCCTGGGTAACTAAAAAAGCTAAGATTTGTTCAAAATGTAGCTGCAGACAGTTCAAAAGTAGTTTTGACTAAGTTTTGATAACAAACAGCCACAGACTGCAAGTGAAGGTCAAATCATTAAATTGCTAAGAAAAACATATTATAATGCTGTTAGAACTTAGCATTCGCTTACCAAAACTAATTGCAACAATATTTAAAGGATAATTAGTATAAATTCCAATAAAATGAGAGAGATCATAGAAGTTAAGGTATTTATCTGGTAGATTAAAGTAAGATAGTCTGGATACCTCAAGGCAAGTGAGACAACAGAATGATATAGGCCCTTGGTATAAAGGCCTTGTACCAGGGAGACATGAAATGAAAGAGATAAAGTAAATTCCAATGGGGTGAAAAGCTATAAACAAGATAACACGACAGCGGAACAGGGTTAATGGAAATAAAGTGGAAAAGGAGTGGCCAAGTTACTAGCCTTAACCTGGGTGACAATGGTATTTTGTCCATTAGAACCAATTAAAAAAGGTGATTTTGTTAAAGACCATATATGGACACTGGCCAAACGAACTGTTGATAAGGAATGGGTTAAAACCTCGATACTCAAAGAACAGCTTCACACAGAGATTTGCTGTGAAGAAAAGGAACAGACTTGCGATGACCTTGTCCATGTCCGAAGGGCTCCAGAATCGAAGGGCTGCGAGCTATTTGTTTTACTATTGCCTAATGTTAAGTATTAATTACGCTGTAAGCTTAATAAATCTGATCTATCGCTCAAACATACTGGCTGCTACCTATTTGTGTCTTGTCCAAGAACTCTGAGTGGTCACTTGACTGACACACAGGCATATACACCATGCAGTATTGTTCTCACCGATGGACTCTCCATCTGGGTCCAGCCATTGTCCTCAGTTCCATGCTAGTGTTTTGATATTCTATGCAAAAAGATTCTTTGCTGTAGAATTGAATGGGGAAAGGAGGGTGATTTTATTTGGTTATCATGTGTCATTGGCATCTGTAAACATAGTGGCAAAGTTTCCTCTGGATTTCCTTCTAGTGAAATACCAAACCCAGTCTTTTAGCACAATTTTATGACATGGCTAGAAATAGCAAACACAGGGAATTCAACAATTTCAGACCATAACCTCTGCCTCCATCCTTTTTCTCCATTTATTTTATTTATTATATATTTTTTTCTCTCTCCCACATGGCAGCTGTCTTTCATTCTGCCAGTGCCATTTACACTTCATCTAGAGCCATCCTTTGTTTCTTAACTTGTCCCATTACCATCTCCTTTTGCCTTGAATATCTCTTAATCTCTCTTAATGTCTCTTAATCTCTCCTGCCTTCCACCCTATCACAGACCTTCCCTTTTGTTCTTTCCTCCCCTCCCCCCTTTCCCTGCCCCTGCACTTGCTTAAAAACCTGTTCCATCTCCTGCTTTTCCCAGTTCTGACGAAGGGTCATCGACCTGAAACGTTAACTCTGTTTCTCTCTCCACAGATGCTGCCCGGCCTGCTGAGTATTTCCAGCATTTTTGGTTTTTATTTCAGAATTCCTTTGCCGGGTTTATGACGGAGCTGGCACATAGCAACCAGATCACATTCCGCCCTACCCAGTTATTGAGATGAAGCGGGGATTGCGGACGAGGGGAGTCCAGAGAGGTATAACCGCACTCCCCACGCGGTGTACTCAATACTGTTCACACACGGTGAAAGGGAGCAGGTCCCGCTCCCTTTGAACTGGTCGTTTCGATCAAAAGATAGATGCAGAAATCCCAGTTAGGCCGAGCAGCGAATCTTGTGTTTTGGTGTCCATATTAAATAGCTGCGGTTTTCTCAGCAGCTGGGATAGACAGAGATTTATGTGTGTTTGTGTGGACTCTAGGGGAAGTAGCTGCTGCACTCATTGTCGCACACCCCATCTCGCAGATGAGTCAGACTTCCTACACAGAGGCAGCAGCAAACGTCATGAAGTGGGCTTCAGGTTCCCCAGTTTAACCAGTGACAAAAATTGTCATTTGCTGCATTCCTAAAGTTAGACTGTCTTGTTATCAATAGAGCTGCGACCTTTACCGCCTGCAGCGAATCAGTGCGGATGACTGGGCCTCATACATAAATTATCAGCGTGCTCCCCTGCTGATCCTGTTTGTGTTTTTTTATATATGAATCACAGCGTGACGCTGAAACCTGCTGTATGAACCTGGAGTGGCCATTCACATGCTAATGACACTTGTTAAAACAGGAAAGGCTGGGCAATCCTTTCATGTCGTGAATGAATGAATCATTCACACTGCTCAGAAAACATTGATATAATCTCAAGGGGAGTCAAAAGACATGTACCTGCTTCCAATAGAAAGTTTAAATTAAAAAAAAAACTGCTGGAAACCTGAAGCAAAAACAAAAAAATAAATACTGCAAACACGACAGTCAGGATCTGTGGAGAGGGTAGCAGAGTTATGGCTTGGGGTTGAAGGAGGGCGTGTCATTAAAAGCTCTCAAAACAGAAAATTGCTGGAAACACTCAGCAGGCCAGGCAGCATCTGTGGAGAGAGAGACAGATTTAAATGCTTCAGGTCGATGTCCTGAAACATTATCTGTTCTGTTCCCTGCACGGATGCGAGCCGACCTGCTGAGTATTTCCAACATATTCTGTTTATGTTTCAGATTTCACACTTCTCCAGGCGTTTGCTGTGTCTACAACAGTTATAGGCCAACACTCGGGTCTGCCATGACCTACCACCCAGCTGACAAGAGGAGGAAAGGACCAGAACACTGGATTTATATCTTTAATATCAGAGTAAAAAATATATATATCCCAGGGCGAGAGAGGTTATTCCTGTGTCTGACTCTGCAGAACAAAAACAGTCCTCCAGTCCCTGGATAAATGCTCATTTTGGTGAACAGGCTAAAAATTGAGGGCATCTGTGTGTTTTAGTATGGCTGTGCGTGGGACTATAGATCTGTGTGTGCATGAGTGTACTTGTTTCTGTGTACGAGTGTACATATGCACGTGAGAATATACGTGTACATTTATGTGACTACATGTGTGTGAATTTTTTTAAATTTGTTTATGGGATGTGGGTGTCACTGGCAAGGCCAGCATTTATTGCCCATCCCTAATTGCATGCATGTATAAATAAATGTACTTTTGAGTGAGGGTACATATGTGTACATGTGCATGGGATTGTATTTATGAGAGAAAACACTATTCACACGTGTACATGTTCATGCAGATGTGCTCTCTCACACCATCACATATAAACTCAGACATACATGCATGCAATATATTCCACAAATCAGGGTGCAGGTTAGTTAAAGTGAGCAACAGAAAATGCTGGAAAATGCTGGAAAAACTCAGCAGGTCAGGCAACGTCAACTCAAATTTCTCTCCACGGATGTTGCCTGACCTGCTGAGTTTTTCCAGCATTTTCTGTTGTTATTTCGGATTTCCAACATCTGCAGTATTTTGCTATCGTACTAGTTAAAGTGAGCGTTACAACTTTACTGAGCACCCATATGGGATATGTGAGATTGCAGGAGATAGTTTCAATGAGATAACCAGAATGCTGAGGATTAAATGTTAAATCCTTTGGATAATTAGGGAATACAGGGTATTTACTATGGGATATGATATATAGGTATTCATCATGCGGTAGGTTATGCCATTATCTTGTTCCAGAGCAAAGAGCAACTAAACTATTTAGTCAGGCTACCTTTCATAAACCCACACCATCCTGAATAATAAATTCCATGTATTATCCTCTCCCTGAAGAATACCCTTTGTTTCTCAATGATCTACAGGGTGTGTAATTAATCTGTTATTTAATAGGCAAGGCTTGTGATCAGTTCCTTCTAGTGTTAAACTCACATTGCTGTGCTGCACCTCATATGAGCTGTGATTGACATTAACTAAGGCGAGGGAACGGACATGCACTCTAGGGTAAGAATTCCTATTTATGTAGCAACATTGTAAGCGTATTTGTGAAGATCTCCTGTTTGTTATTTCAAGTAAATTTACAGCAAGAGGAAACGCTTCAAGGACACCCTCAAAGCCTCCTTGAAAAAGTGTAACATCCTCATCGAAACCTGGGAATCCCTGGCCCAAGACCGCACAAAGTGGAGGAGAAGCAGCCGGGAAGGCGCCGAACACCTCGAGTCTCTTCGCCGGGAACAAGCGGAAGCCGAGCGCAGGCAGCGCAAGGAGCACACGTCAACCCAAGCACCCCACCCACCCGCCCCTTCAACCACCGTCTGCCCCACCTGTGACAGAGACTGTAGTTCCCGCATTCGAATCATCAGTCACCTGCGAATTCATTTTTAATGTGGAAGCAAGTCATTCTCGGTTCCGAGGGACGGCCTAAGAAGAAGACAACAAGATATTTTCCCTCAAAACCACCATTGGATAAGCCATCCTATTTCTTATGTTCTTATGAGTTGTCCTGAAAGCATGAGATGGTAGCAGGCAGGTTGGCTGGTGGTGGTGGTGGTGGTGTGGGGGGGTGGTGGGGGGGGAGCTCCCCTCCTCAATTGCTGGATATAGAAATATAGAAACATAGAAGATAGGAGCAGGAGTAGGCCATTCGGACCCTCGAGCCTGCTCCGCCATTCAATGCGATCATGGCTGATCATCCAAACTCAGTACCCTGTCCCTGCCTTCTCCCCATATCCCTTGATCCCTTTAGCCTTAAGAAATATATCCAACTCTTTCTTGAATATATTTAATGAACTGGCCTCCACTGCCCTCTGTGGCAGAGAATTCCACAGGTTCACCACTCTCTGGGTGAAGAAATTCCTCCTCATTTCAGTCCTAAATAGCTTACCCCTTATCCTTAGACTATGACCCCTGGTTCTGGACTCCCCGGCCATCAGAAACATCCTTCCTGCATCTAGTCTGTCCAGGCCTGACAGAATTTTATAAATTTCGATGAGATCCCCTCTCAATCTTCTAAACTCCAGTGAGTATAAGCCCAATTGACACAACCTCTCCTCATAAGTCATTCCTGCCATCCCAGGTATCAGCCTGGTGAATCTTCGCTGCACTCCTTCTATGGCAAGAACGTCCTTCCTCAGGTAAGGCGACCAAAACTGCACACAATATTCAAGGTGTGGTCTCACCAAGGCCCTGTACAACTGTAGCAAGACATCCTTGTTCCTGTACTCGAACCCTCTTGCTACGAAGGCCAACATACCATTTGCCTTCTTAACTGCCTGCTGCACCTGCAAGCTTACCTTCAGCAACTGGTGCACAAGAACACCCAGGTCTCTTTGCACTTCCCCTTCTCCCAATCTATTGCCATTCAAATAATAATCTGCCTTCCTGTTTTTGCCACCAAAGTGGATAATCTCACATTTATCCACATTATAGTGCATTTGCCATGTTTCTGCCCAATCACCCAACCTGTCCAAATCGTACTGGAGTTTCACGACATCCTCCTCACAGCATACCCTTCCACCCAGCTTTGTGTCGTCTGCAAATTTGGAGATATTACATCCAATTCCCTCGTCCAGATCATTAATATTTATTGTGAACAGCTGGGGCCCTAGGACCGATCCTTGCGGTACCCCACTAGTCACTGCCTGCCACTCGGAAAACGACCCGTTTATTCCAACTCTTTGCTTTCTGTCCGCCAACCAGTTCTCTATCCAAGTCAATACCTTGCCCCCAATCCCATGTGCCTTAATTTTGCACGCTAATCTCTTATGCGGGACCTTATCGAAAGCCTTCTGAAAGTCCAAATACACCACATCCACTGGTTCTCCCTTATCTATTTTACCAGTTACATCCTCAAAAAATTCCAGTAGATTAGTCAAGCATGATTTACCTTTTGTGGTGTGAAGTGGGATGAAGGGATCTCCGAGAGTTATTGAAGAGCAGCTATTTGACATGCAGTAGTCTCATCATTGCTGTGTTCCACAAGCTCAAAGAAAGACTCAAATTTGACATACGGTTCAAAAGGGATTTACTCTCCACCAAGCAGTTTCACTTCAGCAACTTCAGCTCAAACATTTATTTTTCCAGTTCTTGAAATAGATTCATGTCAAGGAATGAAAATCTAGAAATTCCTTCATGACATTATCTGAAAGCACTTGCATGACATTAATGTGACTGCTTTTATACAGTGACATTATGCCTTTTAAGGCTAACATTGTGCACAGTAACAAGGCTTAAACTTTTTACTCTTTATTTTTTTTTTTACCTTTTTTTAAAAGAAATGTGAATTTTGTGTCATCAGAGTGTGGGGGAACATTTTGCATTTTTTTCATCCATTGAATTGTTACAATTCTGGCTGTTACAGTTGGTTTTCTTTGTGCTCCAGTACAAAAGACCATTCCCATAAGCAAGCCCTTGCTTCCTATAAACCAAAATGTGACCTTATTTGCAACTTGTCTGATCGTGTACTGTGCTCGGGGTAAACAATAATGCTCAACAGAAATAGTACAAAATACCTCGTACTCTTCTAGTTTCTCCAACTGATGGACTGATAATACTCTGACAGACCGTGTATCTCAGGCTATAAGCTACAAATCTGGTTATCTCCAGAAATAAAATGAAACACAAGCAAGAACAAACACGGCAGATTTTATTGGATTCAAGTAAAAGAACATTTGATTTCTCACCAGTACTTTAAACCCAATGCAAGACTAACAAATACATTTAAACTTTGATAATTCTCAATAGTTTGACCATGTCTGTGAGGAAATTTATAAGTAAAGTAGTCTATTCCTGGAGTCCTTCATTCTGCCCTTGTGCACAGCAGTCTAACAAAAAAAAACTAAATGATCTAAAATTTGGTAGTTCTGAAGCACAAGAAAAAGGTAATTGCTATTTATATAGCATCATACCATGTCTACACAACGTCCCAAAGAGGTTAAAAAAATTAAAAGAAAACCTAAGACAAATCAGGGAAAAAGAATAATTCTGGGAAATTCTTCTTCGACTCCTGAAGGTGATCACCAGTTCCAGGAGACCACAATGACCAGGAGGCACATCACCCAACTTGCCTTTTCTATGCAGTGATATCAGCCTCAGTCAGGAATTTGTTCAAGACTCTTTTGAACATTTGCAGCCAATCCGCACTCACTCCACAAACTGGCAATTTGTTGCAAAGGTCGATGCCCCATTGCGACAAGAAAATCCACCTGATATCAAACCTAGTGCTGTGCTTACATAGCTTATATGCAGGTCCCCTGGTTCTATCTAACCTATCTAATTGAAATAGTCTATTCACATGGACACTGTCAAGTCCATTCATTATTTTAAATTAATTAATTAAATCTCCCCAAAATTTAATGATAACTGGGAACATTTAAACTAGGAATCAATCCAGTAGCCCTCCTCTGAACCTTTTCCAGGGTCTCGTGAGGGCACTAAATCTGGACACAGAATTCTAGATGATGTCTAACTAAGGTCTTGTGTAAGGACTAACAACAGAAAATGCTGGAAAAACTCAGCAGGCCAGGCAACATCCGTGAAGAGAGAAATAGAGTCAACGTTTCAGGTCGAAACCCTTTGTCAAGACTGAAGAAGCACAGGAAATGAAACAGATTAAAAGTCCAATATGGGGGCTGGGAGAGAACAAAAGAGAAGTGAAGAGACATTAAGAGGTATTCAAAACGAGACGAGATGGTGATAGGACTAGTGGAGACAGAAGACGGCTCTAGATTAGGTGTGAAATGTGCTGGCAGAATGGGAGACAGCTGCCATGTGGGAGAGAAAAAAAAGGGGGTGAGGGCCAAAACAAAAGTATGGATAAAAAATATAAGTGAAAATGTAATGGGAGCCGAGGTTATGATCTGAAATTGTTAAACTTGATATTGAGTCTAGAAGGCTGTAAAGTGCCTAATCGGAAGATGAGGTGCTGTTCCTCGAGCTTACGCTGTGCTTCCGTGGAACAATGCAAGAGGCCAAGGACGGTGAGGTCTGAGTGGGAATGGGGCGGTAAATTAAAATGACAGGTGACCGGAAGCTCCGGGTGATCCTTACGGACTGAACAGAGGTGTTCCGCAAAGCGGTCACCCAATCTGCGTTTGGTCTCCCCAATGTAGAGGAGACCACATCGTGAGCAGTGAATACAGTATATTCGATTGCAAGAAGTACAAATAAATCGCTGCTCTCGATGTGGTCTCCTCTACATTGGGGAGACCAAACGCAGATCGGGTGACCGCTTTGCGGAAAACCTCCATTCAGTCTGTAAGGATGACCCCGAGCTTTCGGTCGCCTGTCATTTTAATTCACCGCCCCATTCCCACTCAGACCTCACTGTACTCGGGCTATTGCATTGTTCCATGGAAGCTCAGTGTAAGCTTGAGGAACAGCACCTCATCTCGCGATTAGGCACTTTACAGCCTTCCGGACTCAATATCGAGTTCAACAACTTCAGATCATAACCTTGGCCCCCATTACATTTTTACTTATATTTTTTATCCATACTTTTGTTTTGGCCCTCACCCCCTTTTTTTTCTCTCCCACATGGCAGCTGTCTCCCATTCTGCCAGCGCATTTCACACCTTAGCTAGAGCCGTCTTCTGTCTCCACTAGTCCTATCACCATCTCGTCTGGTTTTGAATACCTCTTAATGTCTCTTCACTTCTCTTTTGTTCTTTCCCAGCCCCCAAACTGGCCTTTTAATTTGTTTCATTTCCTGAGCTTTTTCAGTTTTGACAAAGGGTTTCGACCTGAAAAGTTGACTCTATTTCTCTCTCCATGGATGTTGCCTGGCCTGCTGAGTTTTTCCAGCATTTTCTGTTGTTATTTCAGATTTCCAGCATCTGCAGTATTTTGCTATCATACTTGTATAAGGACATTTGTTTTATATTGGATTGTCCTAACAATATATCCCAGTATTCTAGTAGCTTTTACTAAAGCCTCACGGCTTTGACTGTGAACATTTAGAGACTCGTGCATTAAAAAAAAATGTATTTGCTTATGCGATCTGGGCGTCACTGGCAAGGCCAGCATTTATTGTCCATCCCTATTTGCCCTTGAGAAGGTGGTGGTGAGCTGCCTTCTTGAACCGCTGCAGTCCATGTGGTGAAGGTACTCCCACAGTGCTGTTAGGGAGGGAGTGCCAGGATTTTGACCCAGCGACGATGAAGGATCGGCGATATACTTCTAAGTAAGGATGGTGTGTGACTTGGAGGGGAATTGCAGGTGGTTGTGTTTCCATGCGCCTGCTGCCCTTGTCCTTCTAGGTGGCAGTACATCTTGTAGATGGTACACACTGCAGCCGCGGTACGCCGGTGGTGGAGGGAGTGAATGTTTAAGGTGGTGGACGGGGTGCCAATCAAACGGGTTGCTTTGTCCTAAATGGTGTCGAGCCTCTTGAGTGTTGTTGCAGCTGCACTCATCCAGGCAAGTTGAGAGTATTCCATCACATTCCTTACTTGTGCCTTGTAGATGGCGGAAAGGCTTTGGGGAGTCAGGAGGTGAGACACTCGCTGCAGAATACCTAGCCTCTGACCTGCTCTTGTTGCCACAGTATTTATGTGGCTGGTCCAGTTAAGTTTCTGGTCAATGGTGACTACCAGGATGTTGATGGTGGGGAATTCGGCGATGGTAATGCCATTGAATGTCAAGGGGAGGTGGTTAGACTCTCGCTTGTTGGAGATAATCATTGCCTGACACTTCTGTGGCACGAATGTTACCTGCCACTTATCAGCCCAAGCCTCAACGTCGTCCAGGTCTTGTTGCATGCGGGCATCACTGTTTCATTATCTGAGGAGTTGTGAATGGCCCGGATTTTGCAGTAATGATATCAGTGAGGCTATCAGCGCTCACTGTTATTATAGGGTAAATCTGACAGCAACCTATAGTGTTTGTACATGTGCTGTTGCCATCCTCACTGATAGACTTGGCACTGAAATCACAGTATTGATGTGAGTTTGGTGTGAGTTTGGGGTACTTACCCACTAGTTCCACACTAAAAACAGCTGAAAAAGTTAGGGCTGGTACATTTAAAAGTGAGTTTTTAATGGCATAATAAATGATAATTGCTGCTGAACAATCAATTTTTCTGAACCTAAAGAATTAATTTTACAAGTGTGGAGTCTCATTCCCTCAGAAAAAATATAACGGAGATTTTTTGAAAAGTTAAAATTATTTTTTTAAAAGGTTTGCTGTCTGTCTCTTTTATCTCTTTCCCTTAATCTCATCTGTATTTCCCAATATTTATTTTGCTTCCTGAACATGATTTGATGTAATTTATATTTCCTGTTTTTTACTTCCTGGTTTAGACTCTGTGCGGCTCAGTGAGGATTCTTCAATCTGATTGGTTGAAGAGCCTCGATGTTGCAAATCTCTGCTCACACACACCACAGATCTCCTGTAGAGGGCGCCCCATTGAAACAAATGCCAGATGGCTGGAACTCTCCACTGGCAAGCCCGTGAAAAGTCTGTGGGCAACTGTACGTGAGGTGAACGCCAAAAGCCGTTCCTTCGCTGCTGAGAGCAAATTCGGGCCAATACCGATGTCTCTTTACCACTCAACAGACTTTAGTTTGGAGCGCTTGCATGGTATATACACTTGCCCTATCCACTTGCACAGGAAAACATTTATCTACATTAAATGTCATCTGTCAGAGATAGGCCCATTCCCCCATTACATCTAGATATCATCCATATTTCTAACACCAGTACAAATCTTTGCCTTATTCATAAACGTGCAGACATTTCCCCCAACACCTTCATCCAGATCATTAATATAGATAGTGAAGTGCAACACTGATTCCTGTAGGACTCCACTAATAACCAATCACCATGCAGAACCACTGACATGAATCAACTGAGCGGCCTGCGGGTGGTGCTGTCCAGGGAGAGTATAAATACTCGGGCATGGGCCCAGCTTGCGCAGGACATTCTTAACAGGAACTAATGAAAGACACAACTAGACCTCCATGTTGTAAAACAGTTGATTAAAACTTTGTTTAACGCTTAGACCAAGTGCCTAGTAGTTTTCTTACGTCAACCACTACCATTAAAAACAAACTTCTGCCTACGAGAATGCAACAGATTCCTTATCCATTCCAGGACTGCTCTCCAATCTAATATGTTTCTGCAATCTTATAAATTAGCTTATTTTGTGCCACCTAGTCAAAAGCTTTTTGAAAATCCAAGTATACCAGGTTGGTAGGATATGACCTGCTTTTCCAGAAGCCATGTTGGGAGCTGTTAATAACCCTTTCTCGGTCCAGGTGATCATACTGAGTATCTCCAATGATCCCTTCTAACAACTTGCCTGTAACTGAAGCCAAGCTAATGGGCCTATAATTCCATGGTTCTGACGTTGCTCTTTTTTAATATTGGTACAACATTAGCCTCCCTCCAGTCCAAGGGAATGATCCCTGACTTGAGTGAGCTGTTAAATATATAAGGGGATGACGACTCCCATTTCTTTCAGCACAATAAGGTGAATGTCATAAGCAGCTTAATCTAATTTGAGACCCTTTATTCTTTCCAGAATTATATCTGCATCCACTTTGACATTTACAGCTATTGTGTCAACTTTACATTGCATTAATGGCAACTAAGTATAGTTTACTGGAGTGAAGACTGATGCAAAAATAACCACTTAAGGCCTCTGCCATGTCTTGGAAGTTCACCTGAATCTGTTCTGAGGAAACCCTCAATGGCCCTATGCACTATTTTATCATCTTCTGACTCCGAACAAACCGAGAAAAGATCTTACTATTGCTACGGCAGTTAGCCACTATCTTTTCTATTGACCTATTGGCCGCTCTTATAGCAGCTTTTTTTACCCTTAGCTGAGCTCGATGCCTTTCTCTGTTTTCTTGAAATTCATTTTCTTTCTTCATACAAGTATTTTTGCTTCTATTGGATTTTTTTCTTGCTCATGACCAGTCAGGCGCTTTGGCTTTGTTCTACCATGTGGAAGCAAGACACCCTTGGTTCCGAGGGACTGCCTAAGAAGAAGAAGGTGTTCTTTTCCCAAAACAAGCGCTCTACTCGGAGCTCTGACATGGCAAGAGAGCCCCAGGTGGGCAGAGGAAACGCTTCAAGGACATCCTAAAAGCCTCCTTGAAATAGTGCAACATCCCCACTGACATCTGGGAATCCCTGGCCCAAGACCACACAAAGTGGAGGAGGAGCATCCAGGAAAGCGCCGAACACCTCGAGTCTCTTCGCCGGGAGCAAGCGGAAGCCAAGCGCAGGCAGCGGAAGGAGCGCACATCAACCCAAGCACCCCACCCACCCGCCCCTTCAACCACCGTCTGCCCCACCTGTGACAGAGACTGTTGGTCCTGCATTGGACTCATCAGTCACCTGAGAACTCGTTTTTAGCGTGGAAGCAAGTCATCCTCGGTCCCGAGGGACTGCCTAAGAAGAAGAAGAAGGTCTTCTTTTGACTCGAGGGACATACATGATTTTCTTTCGCATAAGAATGGTTTTAAAGGTACAGTGGAACCTGGTCATATGGACACTCACAAAATACGGACAACTGTAAAACACTTCATGACTGTCCCGAATCTTTTACATTATAAAAGATGCAAGAGACACTCTGAAACGACGGACACTCATAAGTTACGAACTACAGACAGCCTTCAATGTATTGCATTTTTCTTCTGTGTTGGTAATTTCCCCACATAGTTGGGTTGCCCAATTGATCAGATTGAAGTCCTTTGCCATCTTTACAAATTTAGCCCTCCTGAAATTTGGAAATAGTATTAAATTCTTGGCAACTTTAGTCTGATTAATCAAATTGTATCTAATTATATTGAGTTAACTGGTGCCCAGGTGTTTTCCCACATGGAGCTTTGCTACTGCATTAGGATCACTACTAAAAACTAAATAAAATACCTGAGTACCCCGAGTTTCCTGACTAACATGCTGTGTTAGGAAACAATCATTTACAATGTCTACAAATCTTTCAGCTGACCTGTTCTCAATGCTAATACAAAAGCAAAATACTGCGGATACTGGAAATCTGAAATAAAAACAGAAAATGCTGGAAATACCCAGCAGGTCAGGCAGCAGCTGGGGAGAGAGAAACAGGGTTAATGTTTCAGGTTGATGTCCATAGGTGGGGGAGACACAGCTTCTCTCGGGTGTTTGAAGAATTTGTTGCGCGATCTTCATCCCGGAGAAGTATATGACACAATACCTATATCTTCGAGCAACTCAATTACAGTCAGTGCAGAACTGACTTAATGTGATCTTGGGCAGAGTTGTGTGCACCTTTGGAAGTTGCTTAGTGAGTTGCAGTAAATGGTGAGACATAACGGTACCCCCTACAATGGTGATGAGTGTGAAAGGAATGGCTAGGGCATTGTAGGGATGCTTTATGGTGTTGGTGTGGGGTGGTGCCAACCTGGTGCATCATGTGGCAGCCAGGGTGTGCAGCATCAAGTGAAGTACATCTGGCCATGGTGAGGCCATCCCTGGCCTCCTGGGCAGTAATGTGCTCGAGTGCTGATGCCCTCTGTCCTGTGCAGCATCAGTTGATTGCGGAGAAGGTTGGTGTTATTGTTGGTGCTGCTGGTGTGTGTGGTGCTGCTGGTGTTGGGGCTGATCGTGGTGGGAATCTGAGGACCAAGGTGAGAGAGTATAAAGTGCACCCATGCTGATGGAATAGATGGCAGGTGAAGTAGAGATGACAGAAGCGATCTGTCAATGGTGAGAGAGGAAATGAGGTCAGGCTGGATGGAGACTTGTGAATCTGTTGTGGAAATGCAGTGAGGCAGAGCTTGTGGCTGAGGGAAGATATCTCTGTAAGGTGAGAGCTTTCACTTTACATTTGAAGCTGTCAACTCAACAGCTGATTCAATGGCCACTGAACTCCCGCCTCAGCTTAACAGATGTGAACACCGAGCAGCGAGGACCCTGTGGGTGAGCACATAAAATCAAAGGGTGAGCTCAAATATATTCTTAATGATCTCTAAACGAGGTCATAATTACTTGAATTGGGTCCCCTGCCACTGCATGTCGGGTCTGCTCAGTACTGACAGACCCGACATCGAGGAAAGGTGCGTGGGGGCAGGTTCCCACCTGACCCATCACCAATCATGCCCGCTGACCTCCCCCCCCACCCCGCCCCCGGAAAATCTCGGCCATTGTCTTTGGTCCCTACCACAAACTCCGTTCCCTAGCAACTGACTCCTCCCCTCTCCCTGGTCACTGTGTGAGGCTGAACCAGACCATTCACAACCTTGGCATCCTATTTGATCCTGAGATGATCTTCCGACCACATATCGCTCCATTACTAAGACCGGCCATTTCCACCTCCGTAACTTCACCCATCTCCACCCCTGCTTCAGCTCATCTGCTACTGAAATCATCCATGCCTTTGTTACCTCTAGACTTGACTATTCCAATGCTCTCCTGCACAGCCTCCCATCTTTCACTCTCCATAAACTTGAACACATCCAAAACTCTGCTGCCTGTATCATAACTCCCACCTGGTCCCGTTCAATCACCCCTGTGCTCGCTGATCTACATTGGTTTCCAGTCCACTTGCACCTTGATTTTTTAAATGATTTTCATCCTTTACATAGGATTACATAGGGTATACGGCACATAAAACGGACATTCGGCCCAACCAGTCCATGCCGGCGTTTATGCCCCATGCGAGTCTCTTCCCGTCTTTCCTCATCTACATCTATCAGCATAACCCTCTATTCCCTTCTCCCTCATATGCTTGTCCAGCCTCCCCTTAAATGCATCTCTACTATTCGCTTCAACCACTCCCTGTGGTAGCGAATTCCACATTCTCAGCACTCTTTGGGTAAAGAAGTTTCTTCTGAATTCCCTATTGGATTTCTTGGTCACTATCTTACATTGATGGCCTTTAGTTATGCTCTTCCCCACAAGTGGAGACATTATCTCTGTATCCACTCTATCAAAACCTTTCATAATTTTAAAGACCTCTATTAGGTCACCCCTCAGCCTTCTTTTTTCAAGAGAAAAGAGAATCAACCTGTTCATCCTTTCCTGATTTATATACACTAGCATTTCTGGTATCATCCTTGTAAATTTTCTCTGTACCTCGCCAGTGCCTCTATATCCTTTTTATAATATGGCGACCAGAATTGCACACAGTACTCTAAGTGTGGTCTTACCAAGGTTCAATACAGGCTTAGCATAACTTCCCTACTTTTCAATTCTATCCCTCTCGAAATAAACCCTAGTGCTTGGTTTGCTTTTTTTATGACCTTGCTAACCTGTGACACAACTTTTAGTGATTTGTGTATTTGTACTCCAAGATCCCTTTGTTCCTCTACCCCACCTAGACTCGCACCCTCCAAGTGATAAGTGACCTCCCTATTCTTCCTACCAAAATGTAATACCTCACATTTATCTGTGTTGAACTTCATTTGCCAATTATTTGCCCATTCTGCAAGTTTATTAATGTTTTCCTGTAATTTGTAGCAGTCCTCAGTATTGGCTGTCCCCCCTCCCCCCAATTTGGTATCATCTGCAAATTTAGAAATTGTGTTTTTGATTCCAAAGTCTAAATCGTTAATGTAAATTGTGAACAGCTGTGGTCCCAGGACAGATCCTTGTGGAACACCACTACCCACCTTCTGCCACTGTGAATAGCTACCCTTTACTCTTACTCTCTGCTTTCTGTCTTGAAGCCAGCTAGCAATCCATTCTGCTAATTGTCCCCTGACTCTGCATTCTCTGACCTTATTCATTAGTCTATTATGAGGTACCATATTGAAAGCCTTTTGAAAATCTAGATAAATTACATCGACTGCATTACCATTGTCTACTCTCTCTGTTACCTCTTCAAAAAATTCAATGAGGTTGGTTACGCAAGACTTTTCCTTTTGAAATCCATGCTGACTATTCATTACTATGTTTTTGGTTTCTAGATGTTCTTCTATTTTCTCCTTTAGTAGGGGTTCCATTATTTCTCCTACCACTGATGTTAAGTTGACTGGTCTATAATTCCCTGGACATGTTCTATCCCACTTAAATATTGATATTATGCTACCTATCCACCAGTCCTCTGGCACTACACCTTTTTCTAATGAATTATTAAATATGTGTAGTAATGCCTCTGCTATCTCTTCCCTAGATTCTTTTAAAATGCATGGATGCAATCCATCTGGACCAGGGGTTTTATCCACTTTGAGTGTGATTAGTTTATTAAGTATATCCCCTCTTTTTATTTTAAATGCACTTATCTCATTACTAATCTCATCATCCAATGTCATGTCCACCTGTTCTATCTCCCTGTTAAATACTGAAGCAAAATAATTATTTAATATTTCTGCCATCTCTCTATTGTTACGTGTGGTATTATCCTGTCTATCCCTTAATGGCTCAATTCCCATTCCAACCTTCCTTTTTTATTGATGTGCCTGTAAAATATTTTACTATTTTGTTTTATGTTCCTTGATAATTTAATTTCATGGTTCCTCTTTATCTTTCTAATTGTTTTTTTTGACTTCTCTCCTAATGTCTTCATATTCTCCCTTATCATGCAGTCCCCTGCTGTCTATGTACTTATTGTATGCCTCTTTCCTTACCCTCAATTGTTCCCTTATGGCTTTATTCATCCATGGAGTCTCGTTAGTGTTGAGTTTGTTCTTTCCTTTTAGCAGAATATATAGTTCCTGCACTCTGTTGAACACCGTTTTAAATGTTTCCCATTGCTGTTCTACATCATTGTTTGCCAATATTGTTGCCCATTTTATTTTCCCATGTTCTATTCTCAGCCCCTCAAAATCAGCTTTTCTCCAATCTATTACCCTGGTTTTCATCGTACTTATGTCCTTCTCAATTATTATTTTAAAGCGTATTATATAATGGTCACTATTGCCTAGATGTTCCGCTTGTTTTCAAATTCCTCCATGGCCTTGACCCTCTTATCTCTGTAATTGATTGAGGAATGGCACTCAAAGGGTTGACGGTGGATAGGCAATGGCAAACATTCAAAGACCGAATGGATGAGCTACAGAATTTGTTCATCCCAGTTTGGCATAAAAATAAAACAAAAAAGGTGACTCAACCATGGCTAACAAGGGAAATTAGGGATAGCATAAGATCCAAGGAGACAACATATAAATTGGCCAGAAAAAAGCAATAATCCTGAGGATTGGGAGCAGTTTAGGATTCAACAAAGGAGGACAAAGGGATTAATTAAGAAAGGGAAAATAGAATATGAGAGTAAGCTATCAGGAAACATAAAAACTGACTGTAAAAGCTTTTATAGATATGTGAAGAGTAAAAGATTGGTGAAGTCAAGCGTAGGTCCCTTGCAGTCAGAATCAGGGGAATTTATAATGGGAAACAAAGAAATGGCAGACCAACTAAATTCATACTTTTGTTCTGTCTTCACAAAAAAGGACACAAATAACCTCCCAGAGATGCCAGGGAACATAGGGTCTGATGAAAGGGTGGAACTGAAAGAAATCAGTATTTGTAGGGAAATGGTGTTAGGAAAATTGATGGGACTGAAGGCCGATAAATCCCCAGGGCCTGATAATCTACATCCCAGGGTACTTAAGGAAGTGGCCCTAGAAATAGTAGATGCATTGCTGGTCATCTTCCAGAACTCAATAGACTCTGGAACAGTACCCATGGATTGGAGGGTAGCTAATGTTACCCCACTATTCAAAAAAGGTGGTAGAGAAAAAGCAGGGAATTATAGACCGGTAAGCCTGACATCGGTAGTGGGGAAAATGCTAGAGTCTATTATAAAAGATGTAATAGCAGAGCACTTGGAAAGCAGTGACAGGATCGGACAAAGTCAACATGGATTTACAAAATGCTTGACTAAGCTACTGGAATTTTTTGAGTATGTAACTGGTAAAATAGGTAAGGGAGAACCAGTGGATGTGGTGTATTTGGACTTTCAGAAGGTTTTCGATAAGGTCCCACATAAGAGATTAGCGTACAAAATTAAGGCACATGGGATTGGGGGCAAGGTATTGACTTGGATAGAGAACTGGTTGGTGGACAGAAAGCAAAGAGTTGGAATAAACGGGTCGTTTTCCGAGCGGCAGGCAGTGACTAGTGGGGTACCGCAAGGATCGGTCCTAGGACCCCAGCTGTTCACAATATATATTAATGATCTGGACGAGGGAATTGGATGTAATATCTCCAAATTTGCAGACGACACAAAGCTGGGTGGGAGGGTAAGCTGTGAGGAGGATGTCGTGAAACTCCAGTACGATTTGGACAGGTTGGGTGATTGGGCAGAAAAATGGCAAATGCACTATAATGTGGATAAATGTGAGATTATCCACTTTGGTGGCAAAAACAGGAAGGCAGATTATTATTTGAATGGCAATAGATTGGGAGAAGGGGACGTGCAAAGAGACCTGGGTGTTCTTGTGCACCAGTCGCTGAAGGTAAGCATGCAGGTGCAGCAGGCGGTTAAGAAGGCAAATGGTATGTTGGCCTTCGTAGCAAGAAGGTTCGAGTACAGGAACAAGGATGTCTTGCTACAGTTGTACAGGGCCTTGGTGAGACTGCACCTTGAGTACTGTGTGCAATTTTGGTCGCCTTACCTGAGGAAGGATGTTCTTGCCATGGAAGGAGTGCAGCGAAGATTCACCAGGCCGATACCTGGGATGGCAGGAATGACGTATGAGGAGAGATTGTGTCGATTGGGCTTATACTCACTGGAGTTTAGAAGATTGAGAGGGAATCTCATCGAAACCTATAAAATTCTGTCAGGCCTGGACAGACTAGATGCAGGAAGGATGTTTCTGATGGCCGGGGAGTCCAGAACCAGGGGTCATAGTTTAAGGATAAGGGGTAAGCCACTTAGGACCGAAATGAGGAGGAATTTCTTCACCCAGAGAGTGGTGAACCTGTGGAATTCTCTGCCACAGAGGGCGGTGGAGGCCAGTTCATTAAATATATTCAAGAAAGAGTTGGATATATTTCTTAAGGCTAAAGGGATGAAGGGATATGGGGAGAAGGCAGGGACAGGGTACTGAATTTGGATGATCAGCCATGATCTCATTGAATGGCGGAGCAGGCTCGAAGGGCCAAATGGCCTACTCCTGCTCCTATCTTCTATGTTTCTAACCTCCTCCAGCCCTACAACCCTCCGAGATCTCTGCGCTCCGCCAATTCTAGCCTCTTGCACATCCCTGATTTTAATCACTCCATCATTGGCGACCGTGCCTTCAGCTGCCTGGGCCCTAGAATCCCCTCCCTAAACCTTTCCACCTCTCACACTCTCTCTCCTCCTTTAAGACGCTCCTTAAAACCTACCTCTATGACCAAGCCTTTGCTCACCTGTCCTAATATTGCCTTATGTGACCCGGTGTCAAATTCTGTTTCATAACACTCCTGTGAAGCACCTTGTGATGTTTTGCTTCGTTAAAAGGCACTATATAATTGTAAGTTGTTGTTGTTGTTGAATATTCACACACGGGTGCCGAACATACATTTAACATCTGGAGAAGGTCTGGGGGCATTGAACATTCAGGGGAACATCAAACCTGCAGGGACATAAATTACTCAGAACATTCAGAGGAGCGAACCATTTATAGAGGAAATCACACCTTTTGAAGGGGTATCAATCATTCCAACAAGGTGTAGAATGTTCTGGAGAATATTCCTTTGTGGTTTAATGTTTGTTTTCTCCTTCTTTTCTTGTTGCTTCCATTTAATACCTCCCCCAAACAACTATTTTTGATCAGCAAGAACTACAGGTGACTTTCCCCAGCCTTTTGGTACCTGGCTGCTGGTAGATATGTGTATGGCTGCTGGTAGATATGTGGGAGCTGCTGGTACATATGTGGAGGCTGCTGGTAGATGGGCATGGGTTGCTGGTAATTGTGTGAGGCTACTGGTAGATATGGATATGGGCTGCTGGTATATATATGTAGGGCTGCTGGTAGATATATGTAGGGCTGCTGGTAGATGGGTATGGGTTGCTGGTAATTGTGTGAGGCTACTGGTAGATATGTGTAGGGCTGCTGGTAAATATGTGTAGGGCTGCTGGTAGATATGTGGGAGTTGCTGGTAGATATTGATATGGGCTGCTGGTAGATATATGTAGGGCTGCTGGTAGCTGGGTATGGGTTGCTGGTAATTGTGTGAGGCTACTGGTAGATATGTGTAGGGCTGCTGGTAAATATATGTAGGGCTGCTGGTAAATATGTGTAGGGCTGCTGGTAGATAGGTGTAGGGCTGCTGGTAGATATGTGGGAGCTTCTGGCAGATGGGTATGGGTTGGTGATAGATGTGTGGGGGGCTGCTGGTAGATATGTGGGGGGCTGCTGGTAGATGTGTGGGGAGCTGCTGGTAGATGTGTGGGGGGCTGCTGGTAGATATGTGTAGGGCTGCTGGTAAATATGTGTAGGGCTGCTGGTAGATATGTGTAGGGTTGCTGGTAGATGTGTGGGGGGCTGCTGGTAGATGTATGGGGGGCTGCTGGTAGATGTGTGGGGGCTGCTGGTAAATGTGTGGGGGGCTGCTGGTAGATGTGTGGGGGGCTGCTGGTAGATGTGTGGGGGGCTGCTGGTAGATGTGTGGGGGGCTGCTGGTAGATGTGTGGGGGGCTGCTGGTCTCACCTCCTGACTGTTTTTTCCTTCCCTCCAAATCACAAGTGAGCAGCTCACCTGGAGCCACTGACGGCAGCGACACCCCTTTAAGCTGCCTGCTGTTAAACTATATTAACAACATTGAATTCTTTAACAAATAATTGTTGGTAAGTAGCACCAGTGTTTGTGTGAGAGGTGGAACTGCTGCTGTGCGCTACAAGAAAAAACCCAGTCGATAGCGAACTCTTCGGTCAAGTGGGTTGGTATTATGGGTTATTAAATAATGGATATCAGGAACTAAATGCAAATACTTATTATTTATCAAAACAGATAACATCAGAGTGATAGCAGACAATCACTCTAAAAGGGTCATTGATCGGAGAAACTGCAAATTTATGAATAACAGCAGGAAGGAATAAAGCAAGAGATGCAGATGTGAGCCAATGGTATGGGAGTGTGCACAGGGAGAGACTATTAGTATCAGAGCCCCTCCCAGGGCAGTGTGAACAGGGAGAGCCCACTGGTATTGGAGCCCCTCCTGGGACAGTGTGAACAGGAAGAGCTCACTGGTATCTAAACCACTCCTGGGACAGTGTGAACAGGGAGAGCCCACTGGTATTGGAGCCCCTCCTGGGACAGTGTGAACAGGGAGAGCCCACTGGTATTGGAGCCTCTCCTGGGACAGTGTGAACAGGAAGAGCTCACTGGTAGCAAATCCACTCCTGGGACAGTGTGGACAGGGAGAGCCCACTGGTATTGGAGCCCCTCCTGGGACAGTGTGAACAGGGAGAGCCCACTGGTATTGGGGCCCCTCCTGGGACAGTGTGAACAGGGAGAGCCCACTGGTATCTAAACCACTCCTGGGACAGTGTGAACAGGGAGAGCCCACTGGTATTGGGGCCCCTCCTGGGACAGTGTGAACAGGGAGAGCCCACTGGTATTGAAGCCTCTCCTGGGACAGTGTGAACAGGAAGAGGTCACTGGTATCAAAACCACTCCTGGGACAGTGTGGACAGGGAGAGCCCACTGGTATTGGAGCCCCTTCTGGGACAGTGTGAACAGGGAGAGCCCACTGGTATTGGAGCCCCTCCTGGGACAGTGTGAACAGGGAGAGCCCACTGGTATCAAAACCACTCCTGGGACAGTGTGAACAGGGAGAGCTCACTGGTATCAAAACCACTCCTGGGACAGTGTGAACAGGAAGAGCTCACTGGTATCAAAACCACTCCTGGGACAGTGTGAACAGGAAGAGCTCACTGGTATCAAAACCACTCCTGGGACAGTGTGCACAGGGAGAGCCCACTGGTATTGGAGCCCCTCCTGGGACAGTGTGAACAGGGAGAGCCCACTGGTATTGGAGCCTCTCCTGGGACAGTGTGAACAGGAAGAGCCCACTGGTATTGGAGCCCCTCCCAGGGCAGTGTGAACAGGGAGAGCCCACTGGTATTGGAGCACCTCCTGGGACAGTGTGAACAGGGAGAGCCCGCTGGTATTGGAGCCCCTCCTGGGACAGTGTGTACAGGGAGAGGCTATTTGTATCAGAACCCCTGCTGGGAAAGTGTGTATTGGGTCAAGTTATTCGTATCAGAGCCCATCCCAGGACAGTGTGTACTGTAAGAGGGTATTAGTATCAGAGCCCCTCCTGGGGCAGTGTGTACAGGAATTGGCCATTAATATCAGAGCCCCTCCCAGGGCAGTGTGTATAGTGTGTGTCCACTGGTATCGGAGTGCCTCCTGGGACAGTGTCTGCAATGAGAGCCTATTGATATCAGAACTCTTGCTTGGAACAGTGCATCCAGAAAGTGTGCAATGTTATTGCCCCTGGAGCCCTTCAGCACTGTCAGTCTGCCCCATTGCATGTACATAAAGCAACAATTAAGCAATTGCTGATATAAAGGATAACACAATGAGCACAGCATTCAAAAGTAACTCCTTAATCCATTGGTATCTAGGCACTGGCAGTCTTCAGATTTGCCACAGAAGTCTTCCTTCAGCACCTTTACTCAGTAGATTATTGAGCAGGGATACAGTGCATGATACCTTCTATTCACACATATTATTGGCATGGTACTTGACGCAAGCATTTAAAGAGTGTCTCTGCTCTGTAATATTGTATTGCTTGGGTGTATGCCTTTTGAAGTTTGAATGCAGAAATGTCTCTATTTTTAGGACAGTTATATACAACCCACACTGAGCCTACTGGAACCTTTGAATTGATCTAGAATATATTAAAATAATACAAAAAAGAAATTTATATTCTCTATATTAAAATTCAGCCAGTATATCTGATCCTATCAGTCGGGGGGTTATACAGCAGGATAGGCACATGGGGATTACATCAATCGGATTATTATACTCCAGATAAGATAAAGAACTCCATTATTGTTGTATCATGTGACTGCCAGTGTGGTAGAAGGCGAGCTAGAGGGACCTTAGTCCTTTTTTGTCTAGCAATTCCTATGTCCCTATGTCTGGGAGTTATACAATAGGATGAATACATGGTGACTCCTTCAATCTGTGTTCTGCAGCAAACTAGACACAGCTTTGCAGAAATCTGTGTACTGTGTTCTATCTGCTTATGTGCGAACATTCCACAGACAGTCACATGGCATGAAAGAAGTTGTCTTCGAGCGACACATTCTTTGACCGGCCTATTGTGTTTACTATCTTTGTCAGATACTGGGACTGGGCCATGGCATCAGATACTGGAAATCACTGCAATGCAGCAAAATGCGGGAAAGATAAACTGATTGTCATAAAACTAATATTGATTGGAATTTGGTAGCCATTTTTAGTTTAAATGATATCTTATTTGAATGGCTGCACGTGGCCCAAGAGTTTACTATTCTCAAACTGTGATATTGGACTTCAAACCCAATTACAACCCAAATGCATATTTCAGCTGTTAACCTAATAGACCTCGTTAAAAAAAAACTAAAGGAAAAGCAGCGAGGTGTTTGGATCATTCCCTTTCCAGCCCCGAGGCCCCGGCAACATACACAGCTCATGTGAAAGAAAAACAAAACAATGAAAACATCTTTTTATTTTCAAAAATGTCTCCTTCTGAACTCAAAGAACAGCCCCGGAATCACCTCTGTTGCCTTCCCCAGCTGTCAATGCCGCTAATTGGCGCGGGTACGTGCCCTGGAATCACATATTCGCAGTGATTCATAAACAACCAAGATACAAAGCAAAGATGTGTGCGATCAGATCACTGCTTCCTGCAGACTGAGTGTAAACATTCTCTCTCAAAATGTTCCAAACCGCCGGGATTAAACCTGAGCCTTGGACCGATTGTTAGTGTTTTTTTTATATTAGTGTTTTAATCAAGTTTTGTGCAAAGAAAAATTGGCAAATTTTGCAGCTTCGTTTTCATGAAGAACAGTAGCCTGTCGTTGACTATCATTTCAAGCCTCCAGAGACTTGGTGCTGGAGACAGATACTCCCTAAGACTCAGCAATAGAAGAGTTGCACTGACTGCCTGGCTGACCTCGCCTCCAGCCCTTCTCGTTCTGGCAATCTTATCAAGGCAAGATACCTTGGCAGTCCTGACGAGTGCTCCTGGGATTTATTGATGTGGACCTCACAGCCTAGGAAACATTGTAAGCAGTCGCCGCAAAAATCTGCTTAAAAGTTGTGTTAAGCAGACAACGTGTCTGTGAATTGAAGTCCCCCTTTACAGCCTGCGATGTGAAATAGTCACTATAATAAACTGGCACCAATAGAGAGGGAGAATAAAATCACGTCATTCCAGTAGGATAGGCCACAATAACCTCAATAGTTATTAATATAATGAGTGTGTTTGACTGGCCTACTCCTGCTTAGCACACAGAGCGGAGACTGATCTGCTCCCCGAGGCTTGTTAGTTCCAACACTGCACCTTCCATTCCCAAATCTCCACCTTCCCATTCCCTAATCTGCACCTTCACATTCCCAACTCCGCACCTTCCCGTTGCTAACAACCACCTTCCATTCCCAAATCTGCACCTTCTCGTTTCCAACTCCGCACCTTTCCACTCCCAACTCCGCATCTATTCCCAAATCTGCACCTTGCTCCTCCCACTAAAAAGTTATTCCCCCCCCCCCCATCCAATCCAATGTATGGCATCTCTTTTCATGGTTGCGGCATTGCCAGCAAATAAGCCAACGAATTTCAAGTTGATATATTTGATGTGTTGTAATGTCTAAGAGGCGTGAGGCCTGGATATAAGGGTAACGTTTCTCCATCTGTGGCCAATATTGCCCGAGGCAATGGCCTCTGCTGTTGCCTGGTAGCCGGTCCCCCTGTTTTGGAATACTCTGTTCCGCCTTCATTGCAGAGAACCTGAAGATAGTTCGTGGTCAAGATGAAATATGTCTCAACATTGAGAGAGGTCAGGGCGACAGAAATGCAATCATCAGAGACAGACAGACAGGAATCTAACCCCAGCCATTCCTTAAAGCCTTTGAGACGGAGACCTACTTATACACTCCTCATTTTGTCCGAGATTTTACATAGGATTACATAGGATATACGGCACAGAAACAGGCCTACGATAGCAAAATACTGCAGATGTTGGAAATCCGAAATAACAACAGAAAATGCTGGAAAAACTCAGCAGGTCAGGCAACATCCGTGGAGAGAAATTTGAGTTGACGTTTCGGGTTTGACCCTTCTTCAAAACTGGAGAGAAAAGGAACTAGATCGAAGGCAGGGCTGCGATCGGACAAAAGAATAAAAGAACCAAAAGAAGTAAAAGAGATTAGAAGCTAGACGAGATGGTAATAGGCTGGGATTAGGTGTAAAGTGTACTGGCAGGGCAAAAGATAGCTGCCAGGTGTGAGAGAGAAACAAAAGGAAAGGGGGGGGGGAGGAAAGGAGTGGAAAAATATAAGTAAAAATGAAATAGGGGCCGAGGTTATGATCTGAAATTGTTGAACTCGATATTGAGACCGGAAGGCTGCAGAGTGCCTAATCGGACGATGAGGTGCTGTTCCTCGAGTTTACATTGAGCTTCCGTGGAACAGTACAAGAGGCCAAGGACGGTGAGGTCCGAGTGGGAATGGAGCGGTGAATTGAAATGACAGGCGACCGGAAGCTCGGGGTCACCCTTACGGACTGAACGGAGGTGTTCCGCAAAGCGGTCACCCAATCTGCGTTTGGTCTCCCCAATGTAGAGGAGACCGCATCGTGAGCAGCGAATACAGTATACTAGATTGCGAGAAGTACAAGTAAATCGCTGTTTCACCTGGAAGGGGTGTTTGGGGCCCTGGACAGTGGGGAGGGGGGAGGTATAGGGGCAGGTGTTACACCTCCTCCGCTTGCACGGGAAGGTGCCAGGCGAAGGGGAAGGGCCAACCAGTCCATGCCGGCGTTTATGCCCCACTCGAGCCTCCTCCAGTCTTTCCTCACCTAAATCTATCAGCATAACCCTCTATTCCCTTCTCCCTCATATGCTTGTCTAGACTCCCCTTAAATGCATTGATACTATTCCTTCAACCACTCCCTGTGGTAGCGAGTTCCACATTCTCACCACTCTTTGGGTAAAGAGGTTTCTTCTGAATTCCCTATTGGATTTCTTGGTGACTATCTTATATTGATGGCCTCTAGTTATGCTCTTCTCCACAAGTGGAAATTCTCTCTGTATCCACTCTATCAAAACCTTTCATAATTTTAAAGGCCTCTATTAGGTCACCCTCAGCCTTTTTTCAAGGGAAAAGAGATCCAGCCTGTTCATCCTTTCCTGATATGTATACCCTCGCATTTCTGGTATCATCCTTGTAAATCTCTGCACCCTCTCCAGTGCCTCTATACCCTTTTTATAATATGGAGATTTTAGAAACAGGCGGATTGTTACTTCTGAAGCGTTGGCTTTGATTAATGTTTAATAAAAACGAAATGATTAAAAGAAGTGAGATTCGAATGGAAATATCTCCTGACAATCTTATTAGTTTTTCTTCCCTCGTTCCGTTCTGTTTTATATTTCTGGCAGTGCTGAGTGATTTCTTTGAAGTGTTTCTGATAACATTGCATAGCATTGATTTTTGATCTTTTGCTTTTTCTTTAAACACAGTTCGTGCATTTTTCCTTTAAAAGGGGGATATTCAGAGCAGGCTTGTCCCTGGTGGGAATTGGCAGGTGACTTGAAGTGTTTTTGCAACACGAGGTCCCCCAACCTGCCCAACCCACGGGCCAGGGGAAGAGACTAACCCGTGGCCCTCCCACTCCTCCTAGGAGTCAGTTAAAGAGCAGGTTTGACAACACCCTGGGAACATATCCCATGTCCCCACCGGTCACTGAATAGCACATGGACAGAGGAACCTGAGAAGGGGGCGGGGGGAGGTATAGCTGATAAAGTAACGAAAATGACATAAGTTACAAAAAAAGCAGACGAAATGCGCCGCTCTAGGCTTGGGGGTCTCTGAGCTAGAACATATGGTTTACACAAGAGATCGTGTAATTGTTTCACTGAAAACGACCATTATCTGCCCCAATAGTTCAACGCCACCCAGTAAATAACTCAGCCATGCAGACCAAGGCAGTCCTAGATTCCGTGCCCTATCTGTCCGGGCTGAACTGGTTTCTGCACCCCCGCATTTAGAAGGGGAAATACTCCTGATTGCTTTCCAATGATCCCTGCTTGGACGTCGAGTGAGGGCAGGATCAGGATCAGTTGTGGTGTCCTGCCCCAAGATCGAACAGTCTGCTGCAGACACGATCAAGGCTCACTCACGCATGCTGGTCACTTGGGGGGAGGTAGTGCAAGGTGACCAGCACCTATGGAACTGTAGCCCAGCAATAAGGCAATCTCCAGGAGAGATGGGATAGGAATAAAATCGAGAAAAGAGACAATGTTCATTGAGGGGGAGCTAGATAAACTCACGAGAAAGGAATAGAAGGCTATGCTGGTAGGCTTAGATGAAGAGGGGTGGGAGGAGGCTCGTGTGGAGCGTAAACACCGGCATGGAGCCGTTGGGCCGAATGGCCTGTTTCTGTGCGATACATTCTATGTAATTCTACGTAATATAATTGTTGACTTGTGGGTTCCAATCAGGTCCGCTTTGCAATTTACGTGAGCTCTGCACTTACTGCCCTGTTAATCACTCGATCTATACCGAGACCTGGCGAACGATAGCTACCCAAACACAGGGCCTTAAAAAAGTGCCAGAAAACTGTTGGGAGTGGGGGAGGTGGGGGGTCAAACTTAATGCTGGGGACGCAGCCGTTGCTTTCAGGACCATTGGCAATCGGTTCGGTACCACCTTAACAGACAGGTGGGCCCACTCCATCCTCTGTAACAACTCCCGCTTCTGAATGAGCGTCTGATCCTAATTATCTCTCCATCGTGTTTCACCACACTTTAATTCTATCGATCCCTTTCTCTTTTCAATCCTGTGCACGGGTTTTTTTTAAAATCAGAGTGGATTAACCACTTCACCCACAGACGACCACACGTTCCCAGTAACTGACATATCCAAGCTTTCCCGGAATTATTGGATATAACGACTGAATGTAAAAAAAAAAATATTTTTTGAATCCCTAAATTTCCAGCCAACCTCTGGTTTCCCTTTCACCATTTTTTGCAGCGACTTTGATCTTCAAACCAGGACAGACCCGACTCATCTCGAACACTCCAGGCTAAATAAATAAATCGGCAACTTTGGAAACATTGAATTCCTTCAAAAACCAGAACAATTAAACGTTAGTTCCATCCCATAGAGTCTTAGACGTAAGGATATCTTAAAAAAATCTTTTATTTTGGGGGGAATATATTTGAACCTTTTACACAAGTAAAATTAAACGGGTCCACGGTTGATTTTGCCTGCATTTGGCAGCATTCTGTAACAAATGCAGCGGGAGTGAGCGGGTAGGCGAAGAGTTCAGTACATTACATTCCACACGGGAAATCAAACCAGATCAAAATCAAAAAAAGGAAGGAGATTGCAAATACCAGAACGTGGATTCCCAGTTATCCATCCGTCCTCCAACAGCCTTTTTTTGGTTGCCGACTCTGGGCTGTGAGATTTGCTCGCTGTTCGATCAGTAAATTAAACTTAGAACAATATTTTCCCCTTTTCTGTCTTTTTTCTTGCAAAAGCGTGAATCTCGATGGATGAATCTGTTATTTTAATGATTCGGGCACATTAAGTATATACACAATTTTCTTTCTTTTTTTATTATTTTTACATTTTATAAAGGCATCCAAGTTATTTTTTTTTTGAACGATCAAAGCTTTCTTCACTTATTATAATAGTCTCTCTTTAGAATTGTCTATAGAGGTCAATGAAAGTACTTCACTGAATCGGGCCAGTCCTGAAGCGGTTACTCTTAACAAAGGTGCAGAAAGAACGGAAATAAGGAGACTGTTACCAACACAGACTTCCACAGGAGCATTCTATACGACCCGTTGTTGAGGCGACACTGGGATGAGCCCGCTTTGGGCTTTTTATAGCATTTTCGTTTCTTTTTAGTTGTGGGAGATGTAGAGGACTCTAGATTGTCCAATAGTTCTGGACTGAGCATGACTAACGCTTGGTCTATTTTGGCAGAGAAAGTCCCCATGGGAGCGTCGCTCAACCCATTTTTATACGTCCCGTTTTTTGATAGATCGTTTTCTGTGTACCTGCTCTTGGAGATGTTCTCTTTGTCCTTCAGTGGATTATTAGTGGACCCTCTGCTGTTGTATGAGGAGGGGGCCGATTTGTCTTTGGTGTAAATTATGGAGGACTGATCACTGTCTGGCTGGCAGCACCTGATGGAACCATCTCTAGAATTCGATGGAGTTTCCACCGTTGGCAGTTTACCGGACCTGGTCCTGGTGCTGAAAATACTGGTCCGGATCTGGTTGGAAGAATCCAGACAAGTTTCCAGGTCTCGGCTGCCGAGTGTTTTCAGGTCGCTCTCGGCCAGACGTGAGGGGATATGGCACTCCAACACCGAACTCGATCCGCGGAAACGCCGGAACCATTCCCAAAGAGACTTGGCTCGACAGTCGCAGATCCATTGGTTTCCATTCAGTCGGAGGTACTGGAGTGACACTAAGGGGTCCATGGTCTGTCCAGTCAGCACGGTTAGGTTGTTATTAAAGAGATACAAGAGCCCCAGCTTGCCCAAATCATGAAACGCCCGTCTATGCACCAGGCTAATTCGATTCTGATGGAGTAAAAGTTTATCCAGGTTGATCAACCCTCGGAACACGTTTTCCGACAAACTCCTGATCCTGTTCCCATGCAAGAATAAGGAAGTGAGATTGGCCAAGTCCACAAACAGGTCATCTTGCAATTTCTCCAACACGTTTTCTTGTAAGTACAAGTATTGCAATGAGCCAAGCCCTCTGAATATGCCCATAGGCAGGTCTGAGAGGCCACATTTATGGATGTGCAAGGTGTGAAGGCGAACCAATCCGTTGAAAGCGGTTGGAGTCAGAAACTTGAGGTTAATATTTTCCCCAATGTCCAACTCCTCCAACCGTTCCAGACCATCGAATGCCCCGGATTGTATAATGCTGATGTTATTGGAGTGGAGCCACAGGACTGTCAGGTTCCGACGAGAGCTGAAGCTGGTAGCGCTCACCAATGGGATCTTGTTGTTTTGAAGAAAGATCCGTTGGCTTCTGAGTGGGATCCCGTCGGGAACTGATTCGAAACCCTGCTGCTGACAGCTGACTGTCATGGGCTCGCTGTAGCAGGTGCAATCCTTGGGACAGGACTCCGCTTTAGGGAGATAATGCAAGCAAAGTGCTAGAAAGAAGAGCCTGTTTCCTGTGAAATAAGGACAATGGTAAAGTCAATATCACTTGCACATGAGATTGTTTAGTAATATAACACACTCTACAGCTGTTCACCTATACACTCAGTGAGTAGAGCCACACGGGCCACCGTTTTGCCATCACTGCACCACCTGAGTTTGATGGCAGCCTGCTGTACTTCTGCTGGTGACCGCCATCCGTCAGTAACAGCACCAATGGTGAACATGAATAATGCTGCTTCTATTCCCTGATAATATCAATGCTCTGCTAATCAGCGTGTTAAAGCATCCCGTTTATTACAGCAGGATATTTCCTCTTCAGACCGATTTCTTATAGATACACATGCATACACATATACACATATACAGATACATACATATATACACATACATTCACATATGTACGCACATATACACACATACAGATACATACATACATTCACATATACACACACATATATACACATACATACACACATATATTCACTGAGTAGGAATGACCAGTGCGAGGAGTATTCATTTATTATGTTGGTGTGTATTACAGCAATGAGGAGCACCGTTTTCTGGAGTGCAACCGCGCCATCTCACCTTCAGCACAAACCGGTGGGGGTAGACCCAACACCCAGACCCCCCCCCCCCCCCCACCCCCGCCCCAACACACACACACATTCATGTCATTCTCTCTAAAAATAGGGATCTGGGTTTAAAAACGTACTTTTGGTGCCAAATTGAATTTAGTCCAAGTATAAAGTGAAACTGTTGTATGAATGGGGACAATAAATCCCATTAAGAGGGGGGGGGGCAGTTCTGCGCTATAGGTGTGACGCCCCGGATTTTCTGTCAGCTATTGGATTGAAACTTGCACCAGGATGGAACTGCTCTCGTTGGTATCCGAGAACGAGCTGAGATCGGGTATTGAATAACGGACCGGAGTTACAAGCAAACTCTGACACATTGAGAGACACAGAGCGATCCCATAAACCTCATCACCGAGTCCTGACTGAAACAATTCACTCTTCATGGAGATATTCGTTTGTATTTTTTCATCCCAGTCAATTCTTACAGAATCACTTTCTGTTTCATTTTCCCGCTTTCTACTTAATGGGTCTTTACTTCATCGCATCTCCAGTTCCCACACTCCAGTCCAATGCATCGCAGTAGCATGTATTTCTGCCTATGTGTTCGTTCCTTCTCTCTGTCTACCTATTCATCCTCTATTCTTTCAGTCTGTATATCTTTATCAATCTTACTATCTCGCTCGCTCTACCTGTGTATGTATCTCGATTCCTGTTCTCATCCAATCACTGTGTATCTCTAGCTGACTGTACCCCGCTCTAACTGTGCGTCTATCTCCATTCCTCCCTATTTTCAGTCTACTTCTATATATCTGTTTATCTTTCTATCTATATATACCCCATCTCTCAATCTGTGTATCTATCTGTCCCTCCTGTTCTCTTTCAGTCTATTCCGTTCCATCTGTGTACCTCAATCACTCTATCTGTGTATCTATCTTTATTCCTCCGTTTTCTTCCAGTCTAATTCTTTCTAAATATCTGTATCTCTACCCAACCGCGTACCACGCTCCCTTTATCCATATATCTATCTCTTTCTCCTCGTTCTACTTCAGTCTGTGTCTATCTCTTTCTCCCCGTGTGTCTATCTCTAATTCCCCTCCGTTGTTTCTCAGTTTATCTGTATTTGTGTATATCTCTCTATAGATCTCTGTGCCTCTTTAGCGCTTCGTGTAGCTAGCTGTGTACTTCTCGCTCTTTCTGTGCACCCATCTGTACTTTATTCCAATCCTCTCTCTCTCTCTCTCGCTACCTCACCATCTGAATATGTATCTATATATTCCCCCTTGTTCTCTTTCAGACGCTTAGCTATCTACTCCCTCGCTGTCTCACTTAGTGCAGCACTTGTATGTGTGGTCCTGGTATATATCTTCACCAGGCTCGCCCCGCCGTCCCTCCACACCATCGCCTTTCTGAAATGACGAAACCTCACAGAGCGCTCCTCTCTGAAGCCGCTCCTGGGGGCTGGGACCGAGGCGGCAGTGAGCACTTTCAGGTACTGAAGCACCTGGGAACTCTGACACGATGCGCGTTGCCCCATGAAATGTCAGCATGTCCTCCTGTAAACAGAGAGCCTGTCAAATTCAGCCCCGACCGCGCAACAATCCTCCCCACTCGCCACAATCCCGCACTTCATCTTCCAGTGTTAATTAAAAGAGATCCCAGTCAGCTCCCAGCACGATCTGGCCAGAGATCAGATCGTTAACCTCCCCTGTCCCTCTCCTCCCTAACAGATACTCCTGAATGGTTTGGTATAAAATATATTTCCTTAATTATACTTCCAACTTTTCACTGGGGACCATTCCAGCCCCAGGGGCGACTTATTAATCATTCTAGATACGCGGTTCATACAGACCCGGTACTAACTCCTGATACACGGTCCGATCGAAGACCAATTCTTACATGAAACCATTCACCCCTTTCAAGCTGTGGCGCTCGCTTCTTTATCGACACTTTCACAAACTGCTAAGCAATTTGTCATCGCATCTTTTTTTTTAACAATTCATGCATGGATCTCCGCCCCTCTTTTAATCGGGACCATTTCTAAACAATTTCGGGCTGGATTCTCGACTCGCAAATGAAAATGAGGTCCCGTTTATTTCACGCAATTAACTTTCATTGTTATCCTGCGTAAAGTTGGCGGGTGTTTTGTGAGCTTCCAGCCGGATTTAAAAGAAAGTTGCTCGAGTTTGCTATCTGAAATCTCTCCTACCTTCAGCCATCGTCTTATTCGTGCTCGCCCTGAGGCTACGTTGCTTTCCGCAAGGCACGGCTGCTGTCGAGCTCGGATCGGCGCAAAGGTGGACCCTTTATAGCCCGCTGAGACAGCGAGACCCGGAGAGGTGAGGAGGCAAAGTTAAGCCCGGTGCGACCGTCTGTCGGCAGCTTGGAGAGGGGGCTCTCCCCGTGCAGCCAGCATCACTCATGAGGAAGGGCGAGATCCAGACTCAACATCCCATAATCTGACCATCAAAGAGATGCAGAAGTCAGAAAAGTCCGATCCATGAGTCTCGAAGAGTTGGGGGTTAATTGGTAAAAAAAAAATACCCTGCAATTGGTGTTCCTTGCTTTGTGGTGGGGTGGCGAAGTGGAGAGAGGTGACCTGCACTCGGGTCCGGCCAGCGACGACTGGAAGCTCACGGTGCAGAAACAGAATGAATGTTTGATGGAGCTTGTGGGGCGGGTTCACGTGGTTGGACGTGCTGAGAATCTGTCATCAGCAGCTTGTGTGTGTGAGAGAGAGAGAGAGGGAGGGAGGGAGGGGACGGGAAGATGCGCCACTCTCTGAGAAACAGCAGCAAGAGCAGGCAGAGGTGTGGAGACAGGGGCAGCGGGCGGGCGAGCAAAGAGCGAGATGCCCTGACTGAGGCGGGAGGGGGAGATGCAGAAAGAGGAAGGCGCAGATGTACCAATGCACTGAAAATAATCGCGCTCAGGGGGACCAGGAGGAGCAGATAGGAGAGCGGGATGAGGGCAGTGAGAGGAAAACGAGTTGGACCAGATTACAGTGGACTACTGGAAGATGGACCTATTTGGAGTTTAGAGTTGACACTGTCAGGTGTCCTCTCTCTACATGTGCAGATATTAAGCTGCCTCTCGTCAAAGGAGGAGGGGAAAGATTCGTTTCTAAATTAGACCAATTTCAACCTCCCAGCCACTCAAGTGCGATGTGAAACTGGGCGATCCGCAGGACATCAATGTTGCTGCAGTTGGAGTAGAGTGTTTGGGGGGGGGGGGGGGGTGGGGAGGGTGAAGATTCTCAGAAGTGTCCCACTCAGACTATTTCCTATTGTATTTTAATTGCGGTCCCTGTGCATTCCGGCTCGACGCAGAAAGACTTCGAAAGTTTTGCTCATATCAATGTTCCAGCCGCCTGCTCGCATGGACTCGGGACACAGTGGGAACAGGACACACCCCATCAAATCCCCAACCCGAACGGGCCCGTCTAACCGGAATTTTCAAGGCGGCGACTAGAGTATTAAATAACTCAACTTGCAAAAGAATAACGGTCCTGTGCGTGTTTGCTGTTGGCCGCCGGGACCCAACCCTCTACAGTGGATTCTTGCTCTCGAAGGACTGCGCCGAGGAATGTGCCTCCTGCAGGACGCCGGGGACTGGCAGTAACTGGGCCTTGAAGGAATACCGCAAATGCCAACCAATTCGCACTACTCACTCTGAAGGATGACTGAACTGAAACTAGAAAAGGAAGTCATAAAACACATTCACCTTGAAGAAAGGACAGTTCACACACTGCCCACCTAAAAGGTCCGGATGAAAATGCCCCTTCGGCTTGATCCTACCTCCTCCAGGACCATCTAACCCTCTCCAGGAAATTAGCCCCTCCAGAATACCACCCTACCCTCTCCAGGACATCCACCTCCTCCTCAATACCACCCTACCCTCTCCAAGACATCTACCTCCTCCTCATACCACCCTACCCTCTCCAGGACATCTACCTCCTCCTCATACCACCCTACCCTCTCCAGGACATCTACCTCCTCCTCATACCACCCTACCCTCTCCAGGACATCTACCTCCTCCTCATACCACCCTACCCTCTCCAGGACATCTACCTCCTCCTCATACCACCCTACCCTCTCCAGGACATCTACCTCCTCCTCATACCACCCTACCCTCTCCAGGACATCTACCTCCTCCTCATACCACCCTACCCTCTCCAGGACATCTACCTCCTCGTCAATCCCACCCTACCCTCTCCAGGACATCTACCTCCTCCTCAATCCCACCCTACCCTCTCCAGGACATCTACCTCCTCCTCAATCCCACCCTACCCTCTCCAGGACATCTACCTCCTCCTCATACCACCCTACCCTCTCCAGGACATCTACCTCCTCGTCAATCCCACCCTACCCTCTCCAGGACATCTACCTCCTCCTCATACCACCCTACCCTCTCCAGGACATCTACCTCCTCCTCAATACCACCCTACCCTCTCCAGGACATCTACCTCCTCCTCAATCCCACCCTACCCTCTCCAGGACATCTACCTCCTCCTCAATACCACCCTACCCTCTCCAGGACATCTACCTCCTCCTCAATACCACCCTACCCGCTCCAGGAAATCAACCCCCCCCAGGACCACCTCACCCTCTCTAGGACGCCTACCCCCTCCTGGATACCATTCCATACCCTGCAGGGCACCGACTGCCTCCAGAATATCATGCCACCCCCTCCAGGACACCTACCCCCTCCAGGACACCTACCCCCTCCAGGACACCTACCCCCTCCAGGACATCTACCCCCTCTAGGACACCTACCCCCTCTAGGACACCTACCCCCTCCAGGACACCTACCCCCTCTAGGACACCTACCCCCTCCAACATAGCACTTACCTTCTCCGTTGCATTCAGATTCTTCTCAGTAGCTGTACCATATATAACCAACAACATGGGCAGCCACATCAGTTAGTTTTATTTTCAGTGTGAAAATCATTATTTTTTTTAATAAATCAACTCTGGGGTTTTGGGTGTTCAAATTGTTGGAATGGAGGCTTGCTGAATATTGCTGTTTTAATTCACAGCCCATGGCGGAAATTAGAAACTCTCTTCTCTCACTGGCTTCTCATCAGAAACATCCCAGGACAAAAGCCAGACAGGATAAAATGTCCGTGGCCAAGAATAAGGCCTCTAAGCGAGATCTGTGAGAGGCTCCACAGCAGCTCCTGCCAGCCTGCAAAGGTTCCAGACCAGCAGAACAGATGCAAGCCCTGATGTAAACCAATACGAGCTATTTGAGACAGACATCAATAGGCAATAGCTCACAACTCAAGGACAAAATCTGCCGACTGTTCTATCCCAAAGATAAACCTGCCCGCAGGCTCTGGGGGAGATGGATAGAAGATCTGTGGGTACAGAATTGAGCCAGTAATGTAGCTATATAACTAACTGAGAGTTGCTAAAATGCAAGTGGGATAATTTCACCAAATGCCAGCGTGAGATGAGAAAGATGTACAACTCATGTGGAAAAATGTTAGGAAAGCAGTTTATAGGGAACAGTAAAGAGAACACATTTTAACAAAGCTGAGCCTTGAAATTAGATCTTGCCACTGCCGCATGTATGTCATACTTCAGGCTTTATATATCTTATACATAGAAAGTATATGTCGTATTTACACCTGGTTGGCTCAAATGTCACATTCATAAAGCAGCAAAAAGTAAAATCACAAATAAACAAGTAGCAAGCATGAAAACAGCTAACTGTACAACAATTAGCAAGGAGAGAGGATCAATGGCACCACTCAGAATATTTTCAATGTCCTCTTCACTGTCATTTTTGTTTTGTCAGTAACCTGAGGCCAAAGTACTAAAAATAAAGGGGTAGGCAGAAAACTGGCAGAAACCCTGGAGAAACCGCCTAAACAGCTGTTTACATAATTTCCACAGGGTTTCTACTGAAGTTATAGCAGGAGATCAGAGAACCCACACGGAAAATACTAGCTAAGATTTCTAACATAATAAAAACCTAAAAAAACATAATTCACAACAAATGATCAAACGTATCCATACAGTTGCCTTTTCGGCATTTGAAGTCTTCCTAATATACCCTCCCCGTCCGAAACATTTCCCTCTTTCAGGTACCAGAGACAGCTGTCCGTGTGTCAACTGAATGAAGAGGTTCAGCAAGTAGCATACAACCACACTCAGAATGCATCAGTGTCGTTCTGCGTAAATACTTGGCTAAAGTATTCTTTCTGAGTCTGATGGATAACAATAACTTTTAAAGCTAGGAGTTGCATAATATTCTAAGAGTTTCTTATAATTAACAGCAAGACCGGCTATTCACAAAACATTGCCAGGGTTTATGATCTGTAAACCCATGCCCTCACCACCTTTTGTTGGTCACCAAAACGCCAAAAAATCATTATTAGGACCAGCAAATCCCCATATTACTTACTTTAGTACTAGTAGATCACCTGTGGCATTGCTCATACTGGTTGTACATGTTTACTTCAGCCTGGAGTGTCTGTGCATCCAGAGAGAGTAAGAGACAAAGACAGTATTCTGACCCCTCCTTCAACTCTGTGCGTGGAGGACTGGCTCACTGAGCTGTCATTCAAAGTTATTGATGTAAACAAAATGCCTTCCCTTTGATGTAGTAGTTCGCAGCATCCATGTGTCTGTATAGCTAAGCCTCTGCCAGGCAATTTGAATGAAAACCATTCCATCACAATGCTGCGAATTGCTTAGAATCTTGGGGGGATAGTCAATACTGAGGAGGACTGCAACAAATTACAGGAGGACCTTAATAAACTTGCAGAATGGGCAAATAATTGGCAAATGAAGTTCAACACAGACAAATGTGAGGTATTACATTTTTGTAGGAAGAATATCACTTGGAGGGTGTGAGTCCAGGTGGGGTAGAGGAACAAAGGGATCTCAGAGTACAAATACACAAATCACTAAAAGTTGCACCACAGGTTAGCAAGGCCATTAAAATGCAAATCAAGCACTAGGGTTTATTTCTAGAGATATAGAATTGAAAAGTAGGGAAGTTATGCTAAACCTGTATCGAACCTTGGTTAGACCACACTTAGAGTAGTGCGTACAGTTCTGGTCGCCATATTATAAAAAGGATATCGAGGCACTGGAGAGGGTGCAGAGAAGATTTACAAGGATGATACTAGAAATGCAAAGGTATACATATCAGGAAAGGATGAACAGACTGGGTCTCTTTTCTCTTGAAAAAAGAAGGCTGAGGGGTGACCTAATAGAGGTCTTTCAAATTATGAAAGGTTTTGATAGAGTGGATACAGAGAGAATGTTTCCACTTGTGGGGAAGAGCATAACTAGAGGCCATCAATATAAGATAGACACCAAGAAATCCAATAGGGAATTCAGAAGAAACGTCTTTACCCAAAGAGTGCTGAGAATGTGGAACTCACTACCACAGGGAGTGGCTGAAGCGAATAGTATAGATGCATTTAAGGGGCGTCTATGAGGGAGAAGGGAATAAGGGTTTTGCTGATAGATTTAGATGAGAAAAGACGGGAGGAGGCTCGAATGGAGCATAAATGCCAGCATGGACTGGTTGGGCTGAAAGGCCTGTTTCTGTGCCATATATCCTATGTAATCCTATGTAAATCTAACAGTCCCATTTTCTCAAAGCTAAAGTAACATATGAAAGAAAACAGTCTGAAGGTTGTTCTATCTCTCTTTGGGTGCCTCATGAATACTTCCACTAACCTTCAATACAATTCTCCCCAGGAGACTGGTCCTTTAGATGTTCTTTTCTTTTTAAAGAAGAAAACATGCAGTTTCTGTTTGGTAGTAACTTTTTTACAAGTTATTTTGGCCTCGATATTAACTCCCCCATGATGGGTGAGAGAGGGTCGTGGATGGGGGGGGGGGCGGGGGTGTGGTTGTAAGGATAAACCGGGAGAGCTTCTTCTCCCCGAGACGGACCCTCTGATATAAAGGGCCGACGTCCGTCTTATTCCCAATCAATCACTCAGAGTCCGGAGGTTCGTTCAGTAAATCAACTTTATTTTACAAGTCGACAGGGGAGTCATCCATCCTGGGATGAATGCTCTCCGATCGCTAAGATCCCCTGTCTTATATACAGTTTTTTGTTCTAAGTCGTGGCTTACATCATACAGTTGATTTCGGGGTGCAAATTCTTGCGACCCTTGTGCACATTTTGACCATTTACATAGTCCTGTGACCCCATACATTACCTTTACCACATTCCTCAATTAGTAACTAACAGTTTGTGCACTTTATTCAATTAGCAACTGATGGTTTGACCATTTGACCACATTACACCATGCTTCCCTATGGGACTTGTACATAACAACTCCTTATTTGGTTGGATGTATGCTTGGTTCCTCAATTCCCTTATTTTAGCCCTTTTAACTCTTTCAGTGGTTAAAGAGTTAAATACAGGCATCACGTCCCCAGCCTGCTGCGCTCGTGCCCGCCGCCTTTTTTACCGCGGTGGGTATCGGGGCGTCTGAGTGTCCCACTGTGGCGAGGCAGCGCACTTAATTAACATTTAAATAACACTCCCACAGTTGCAGTCCAATGGAACTCTGTGTTCAATTGTTCGATGCTGACACCATATTGGTTATAGTTATGACTTTATATGGCACTAGCAGGGGACCCCTGCGGTGCGAGGGCAATTTTGGGGTGCGCGGTCTCCTTGCCCCTGTCTGTCCCCCCTCTTGGGCCTGGTCGATGTGTGGGCCAGAAGCCTGGGACTGAATTTGGGCTGTTGGCAGTTTCCAGGGCTTTTTTGGGCCTGGGGATGTGTGGTCCGGAAGCCTGGGACTGGATTTGGGCTGTCGGCAGTTGGAGATAAGTAAGAATTCACACACTACAGTATTTAACCAGCAGTTTACAAAGTACAATTGAGAATTATATTACCCCGTTGTGGTTTGGGTAGAAGGTATGACCCTCCTGGTACCACAGCAGAACAGGCTTGTGGGGCTGAATGGCCTGCTGCTGTTCCTATGTTTCTATGTTCCAATATTCGGAATTGTGGCAAAATTCATCCAATCATTGTGATGTCACGGAGAAGGCCTTGGACCCCCTTATCTTTCTTTTAACCTTGGCACAAGCTTTTTCTGTTCCTGTAATTGATGGCTCACTCTATGGACCTTGAAGATAACAAGAGTTCTAACTGTAAAGAAAACTTTGTTTCAACATCATTCTTTTCCCTAATTCTAACAGGAGAGAAATAAAACTATAGTCTAGCAAATTTAACTGCAATCTAGCAAAGCTTAATACTGAAAAATAATAAAAGGAGATTTTTTAAAATTATATTTCAACAAATAATTCGAGTTCTTCAGTATGCACACCCATAGCTGGAAGAGGGATGAGAGATAATGATGTAGACAGCTTCATGTCTCAGACTATTCTTCCTTCCCTTAGTTTGCAATAACCAGAATACTTGTGACAGGTAGTCATGCTGTACCTGCAGCCAGTTGGTTTGAAAGTCTAAAAGTAGTTTATTTTGCACAACAGCAGTTCCAACCAAAGCTTGAGTCATTTAACTCTTACAATATCTAACCTCTCTAAATGTCCTACTAAGCCTATATTCTTACACAGTGCAATTGGGAGCCCGATTTAAAATTGACTGTTGCTGCATGGGTTTCCCAGGCGTCGGGAAACCCGGCAGTAGAAGGGAGGCGGCCGCTGCTGGCTCCCCAAGGTAGGTGCCTTTTTCCGCACTCCTGGTGCTCCCCCCTGGCCCCTCAAGGAAGCCATCAGCCTCCCCCGTCCCTTGTCCCCCATTCCCCTGTCCCCAGCCCTCTTGTTTGCTGGCCTCTCTCCCCCTTCCCCATCACAGCCTCTCTCCTCCCCATCTGCCACTAGTGTTCCCTCCCAGCCGATGGCCAGGCTGCCCATTTGGTCAGCTGCTGGGCGGGAAACGGAAAATGTTAATGAGGGTCTGCTGGTAAGTTCATCCGCGTCCGCATCCTTGGCATTGCTGGGGTCTTCATCTGTTTTCGCCCTCCCCCTCCTCCCCCTCCCCCTAAGTATCGGTGCCTTTGTGTTTGTTTTTGAAGGAAATGATTGATTTCATGATTTTTTTTCTTTTTCAGTGTGCTTGGTTACACAGTGAATGCTATTTGAACATTTTGTGCCTTTTTAAGTTGCATTGTTGATTAATGAAAGGTTTACCAGAATGATACCCGAACTGCAAGCGTTAAATTACGAGGAGAGATTACACAAATTAGGGTTGTATTCTCTGGAATTTAGAAGGTTAAGGTTGATTTGATTGAAGTTTTCAAGATTTGAAGGGGAACAGATCGGGTAGATAGCGAGAAACTATTTCCGCTGGTTGGGGAGTCTAAAAATTAGAGTCAGACGTTTCAGGAGTGAAATTAGGTAACTCTTCTACACACAAAGGGTGGTAGAAGTTTGGCACTTTCCTCCACTAATGGTAATTGATGCTAGATCAATTGTTATTTTAAATCTGAGATTCGTAGATTTTTGTTAACCAAAGGTATTAAAGGATACAACATGAGGTTAAAAACCTACTTGACCTCGTCCTCATCAATATACCTGTCGCAGATGCATCTGTCCATGACAGTGTTGGCAGCAGTGACCACCGCACAGTCATTGTGGAGATGAAGTCCTATCTTCACACTGAGGACACTCTCCATTGTGTTGTGTAGCACTACCACCGTGCGAAATGGGACAGATTCAGAACCAATCTAGCAGCTCAAAACTGGGCAACCATGAGGCGCTGTGGGCCAACAGCAGCAGAATTGTATTCCACCACAATCTGTAACCTCATGGCCCGGCATAGCCCTCACTCTACTATTACCATCAAGCCAGGTGACCAACCCTGGTTCAACAAGGAGTGTAGAAGAGCATGCCAGGAGCAGCACCAGGCGTACCTAAAAATGAGGTGCCAAACTAAGGAAGCTGCAGCACAGGACTACATGCATGCTAAAAAGCAGAAGCAGCATGCTATAGATAGAGCTAAGCGATCCCACAATCAACGGATCAGATCAAAGCTCTGCAGTCCTGTTACATCCAGTTGTGAATGGTGGTGGACCATTAAATAACTAACAGGAGGAGGAGGTTCTATGAATATCCCCATCCTCAATGATGGTGGAGCCCAGCACGTGAGTGCAAAAGACAAGGCTGAAGCATTTGCAACCATCTTCAGCCGGAAGTGCCAAGTGGATGATCCATATCGGCCTAGTCCTGAGGTCCCCACCAAAACAGAAGCCAGTCTTCAGCCAATTCGATTCACTCCACGTGATATCAAGAAATGGCTGAGCACACTGAATATAGCAAAGGCTGTGGGCTCTGACAATGTCCCGGCGATCGTGCTGAATACTTGTGCTCCAGAACAAGCCGCGCCTCTAGCCAAGCTGTTCCAGTACAGCTACAACACTGGCATCTATCCGACAATGTGGAAAACTGCCCAGGTATGTCCTGTCCACAAAAAGCAGGATAAATCCAACCCGACCAATTACTGCCCCATCAGTCTACTGTCAATCATCAGCAAAGTGATGGAAGGTGTCATTGACAGTGCTATCAAGCGGCACTTACTCACCAATAACCTGCTCACTGATGCCCAGTTTAGGTTCCGCCAAGACCACTCAGCTCCCGACCTCATTACAGCCTTGGTCCAAACATGGACAAAGGAGCTGAATTCCAGAGGTGAGATGAGAGTGACTGCCCTTGACATCAAGGCAGCATTTGACCGAGTGTGGCATCAAGGAGCTCCAGTAAAACTGAAGTCAATGGGAATCAGGGTGGAAACACTCCACTGGCTGGAGTCATACCTAACACAAAGGAAGATGGTTGTGGTTGAAGGTCAATCATCACAGCCCCAGGGCATCGCTGCACGAGTTCCCCAGGGCAGTGTCCTAGGCCCAACCATCTTCAGCTACTTCATCAATGACCTTCCCTCCAACATAATGTCAGAAATGGGGATGTTCGTGAATGACTGCACAGCATTCAGCGCCATTCACAACTCCTCAGATAATGAAGCAGTCCATGCCTGCATGCAACAGGACCTGGACGACATTCAAGCTTGGGCTGATAAGTGGCAGGTTACATTCGCGCCACAGAAGTGCCAGGCAATGACTATCTCCAACAAGCGAGAGTCTAACCGCCTCCCCTTGATATTCAACGGCATTACCATCATTGAATCCCCCACCATCAACATCCTGGGGGTCACCATTGACCAGAAATTTAACTGGACCAGCCACATAAATATTGTGGCAACAAGAGCAGGTCAGAGACTAGGTATTCTGTGGTGAGTGTCTCACCTCCTGATTCCCCAAAGCCTTTCCACCACCTACAAGGCACAAGTAAGGAGTGTGATAGAATACTCTCCACTTGCCTGGATGAGTGCAGCTCCAACAACACTCAGGAAGCTCGACACCATCCAGGACAAAGCAGCCCGCTTGATTGGCACTCCATCCACCATCTTAAACATACACTCCCTCCATGGCTGCAGTGAGTACCATCTACAAGATGCAGTGCAGCAACTCGCCAAGGCTTCTTCGGCAGCACCTCCCAAACCTGAAACCTCTTCCACCTAGAATGTCAAGGGCAGCAGGCACATGGGAACACCACCACCTCCAAGTTACGCACCATCCTGCCTTTCGAAATATATCGCCGTTCCATCATCGTCACTGGATTAAAATCCAGGAACTCCCTCCCTAACAGCACCGTGGGAGTACCTTCACCACACAGACTGCGGCGGTTCAAGAAGGCGGCTCACCACCACCTTCTCAAGGGCAATTAGGGATGGGCAATAAATGCTGGCCTTGCCAGCGATGCCCACATCCCATAAACAAATATAAAAAAAATATATAGGCCAAAGGGATTTGGAGTTAGGCCGCAGATCAGCCATGATCTCATTGAATGGCGGAACAGGCTCGAGGGACTAAACGGCCTACACCTGTTCCTATGTTCCTATGAAAGCATATATGTTCGACAAATGTGGCTCCCTCACATGTTTCAGGTACAGGTGGAAAGAATGGGAGAGGAGGATGGCGGATGTAGGGGATAGGGAAGAACAGGAGTGGAGGGGATATTTGTAGTTTGTGGATTTTTTTTGTTTGACATTTAACTTTGTTTTTTAATTTAGTTTTATTTGAATATTTGCTTTTATATTATGTTTGTAGTTCCTTAGCACATTGATGACTTTAATTAGGAATATTGCTTTTTATAAATACAGTTAGAAAAATTGTTTATTCTAGTGTTGTATTGGTTAAATATAGTCAGAGCCTATATGTTATGGTGACTGAACAAGTCAAATTCCATTTACATTATTTGTGATTCCAAGATTTTTACTGATGTTTTGGGATCATTATTCCTTGTGTTTACAATTAGGGCCATTGGCTTCTCGTGACTAAGCCAGATTCTGGTTTTATTATGTAGGATTCTGCAAAATTTATTGGTCTCTTGGGCATTGAAATCTGTGATTCTGCCAATTTTCCAGCAGAACAATAACTCTGGGGCCTTGAATATAATTTGCTTTTAGTGCATGTGTTACTGCAGTTGAATATTGATATATTGGAAAAATAAGATTTGCATCTCTATCAGGACTCTCGGAAGGGTATCAAAAGCATCTCACAATGAATTACTTTCAAGTGTAGTCATTGTTGTATTGTAGGCAGATGTAGCAGCCAATTTGCATTCAGGAAGAACCCGCAAACAACAAATGAGGTAAATCATAGAATCATAGAAGCACCAGAGGTGGCGAGCAGCGAGGCCCAGAGCCCCGAGAGACCGGAGAGTCGGCGGACCTGCGAGGGAGCACCAGAGGCGGCACATAAAGAGCACCAGAGGCGGCAAGCAGCGAGGCCCAGAGCCCTGAGAGAGCGGAGAGTCAGCGGACCTGCGAGGGAGCACCAGAGGCGGCACATAAAGAGCACCAGAGGCGGCGAGCAGCGAGGCCCAGAGCCCCGAGAGAGTGGCGAGTCAGCGGACCTGCGAGGGAGCACCAGAGGCGGCACATAAAGAGCACCAGAGGCAGTGAGCAGCGAGGCCCAGAGCCCCGAGAGAGCGGAGAGTCGGCGGACCTGCGAGGGAGCACCAGAGGCGGCACATAAAGAGCACCAGAGGCGGCGAGCAGCGAGGCCCAGTGCCCCGAGAGAGCGGAGAGTCAGCGGACCTGCAAGACAGCACCAGAGGCGGCTTACCATTCCAGGTTCCAGGAGAGAGGTAAAAAGTAATCCAAGTGTGACGTCACCAGGAAGCAGGTAAGTGATTGGTTGGTGAGTATTTCTTTCTCCTTTTCATTACAAGCTTAAATTCTGCGGTTTATATTTTCTTGGGTCTCTGTAGTGTAGTGGGGACAGTTGGTAGATAAGCGCCCTAGAATATATCTTTAACTGGTGGTATTGAATTAATTTAAATTAATTAAAGGGGTAAGTCATGCCAGGAGAGCCCAGCCCCATGTTATGCTCCTCTTGCTCTATGTGGGAATTCAGGGACGCTGCCAGTGTCCCTGATGACCACGTGTGCCAGAAATGCATCCAGCTGCAGCTGCTAACGGGCCGTATTGAGGCGCTGGAGTTGCGGATGGATGGGTTGTGGAGCATTCATGATGCTGAGAGGGTCGTGGATTACACGTTTGATGAGTTGGTCACGCTGCAGGGTAGGGCTGCACAGGCAGAAGGGAAATGGGTGACCACCAGGCAGAGCAATAGAAGCAGGCAGGTATTGCAGGGGACCCCTGTGGCCATCCCCCTTTCAAACAGGTATACCAATTTGGATACTGTTGAGGGGGATGACTCAACAGGGGAAGGCAGCAGCAGCCAACTTCCTGGCACCAGGGGTACTTCTGCTGCTCAGGAAGGGAGGAAAAAGAATGGGAGAGCAATAGTGGTAGGGGATTCTATCGTAAGGGGAACAGATAGGCGTTTCTGTGGCCATAGACGTGACTCAAGGATGGTTTGTTGCCTCCCTGGTGCCAGGGTCAAGGATGTCACTGGACGGCTGCAGGGCATTCTGAAGGGGGAGGGTGAACAGGCAGAGGTCGTGGTTCACACTGGGACCAACGACATAGGTAGGAAGAGGGATGAGGTCCTGCAGCAAGAATTTAGGGAGCTAGGTAGCAGAATAAAGAGTAGGACCTCAAAGGTTGTAATCTCTGGATTACTCCCGGTGCCACGTGCTAGTGAGTATAGGAATAGGAGGATAGAGCAGATGAATGCGTGGCTAAAGAGTTGGTGCAGGAGGGAGGGCTTTAGTTTCCTGGATCACTGGGCCTGCTTCTGGGGAAGGTGGGGCTTGTACAAGTCGAACGGGTTGCACCTGAACCAGAGCGGGACAAATATCCTTGCGGGGAGGTTTGCTAGCACTGTTCGGGGGGGGTTAAACTAAAATGGCAGGGGGTTGGGAACCTGAGCAGGGAGACAGAGGAAAGGAAAACAGGGATAAAAGCAAAAGATAGGAAGGAGAAAAACAAAAGTGGCAGTCAGAGAAATCAACGGTTTAAATCAAACGTGGCCACAGTAAATAATAATTCTAATAGGTCTAAGAGCGTTAAAAAAACAAGCCTGAAGGCTTTGTGTCTTAATGCGAGGAGCATTTGTAATAAGGTGGATGATTTGGCTGCGCAAATAGAGGTAAACGAATATGATTTGGTTGGGATTACGGAAACGTGGCTCAAGGATGGCCAAGACTGGGAACTCAACATCCAGGGGTATTCGATATTCAGGAAAGATAGGCAAAAAGGAAAGGGAGGTGGGGCAGCATTACTGGTTAAAGAAGGGATTAATACAATTGTAATGAAGGATATTAGCTCTGATGATGTGGAATCTGTATGGGTAGAATTGAGAAATACTAAGGAGAAAAAAACATTAGTGGGAGTGGTATATAGTCCTCCAAACAGTAAGGCGGAGGTTGGGGATGGCATTAAAAGGGAAATTAGAGAAGCATGCAATAAGGGCACAGTAGTCATCATGGGTGACTTTAATCTACATATAGATTGGGCCAGCCAAATTAGTAACAATACTGTGGAGGAGGAATTCCTGGAGTGTTTACGGGATGGTTTCCTGGACCAATATGTCGAGGAACCAACCAGAGATCAGGCCATCTTAGACAGGGTATTATGTAATGAGAAAGGATTAATTAGCAATCTTGTTGTACGAGGCCCCTTGGGTCGGAGCGATCATAACATGATCGAATTCTTCATTAAGATGGAGAATGAAGTAGTTGACTCAGAGACAAGGGTCCTCAATTTAAATAAAGGAAACTACGATGGTCTGAGGAGCGAGTTGGGTAGGATTGATTAGGGAATGTCACTCAAAGGGTTGACGGTGGATAGGCAATGGCAAACATTCAAAGACCGAATGGATGAGCTACAGAATTTGTTCATCCCAGTTTGGCATAAAAATAAAACAAAAAAGGTGACTCAACCATGGCTAACAAGGGAAATTAGAGATAGCATAATATCCAAGGAGAGGACATATAAATTGGCTAGAAAAAGCAATAATCCTGAGGATTGGGAGCAGTTTCGGAGTCAACAAAGGAGGACAAAGGGATTAATTAAGAAAGGGAAAATAGAATATGAGAGTAAGCTATCAGGGAACATAAAAACTGACTGTAAAAGCTTTTATAGATATGTGAAGAGAAAAAGATTGGTGAAGTCAAGCGTAGGTCCCTTACAGTCAGAATCAGGGGAATTTATAATGGGAAACAAGGAAATGGCAGAGCAACTAAATACATACTTTGGTTCTGTCTTCACAAAGGAGGACACAAATAACCTCCCAGAGATGCCGGGGAACATAGGTTCTGATGAAAGGGAGGAACTGAAATAAATCAGTATTTGTAGGGAAATGGTGTTAGGAAAATTGATGGGACTGAAGGCCGATAAATCCCCAGGGCCCGATGGTCTACATCCGAGGGTACTTAAGGAGGTGGCCCTAGAGATAGTAGATGCATTGCTGGTCATCTTCCAGAACTCGATAGACTCTGGAACGGTACCCATGGATCGGAGGGTAGCTAATGTTACCCCACTATTCAAAAAAGGTGGTAGAGAAAAAGCGGGGAATTATAGACCGGTAAGCCTGACATTGGTAGTGGGGAAAATGCTAGAGTTTATTATAAAAGATGTAATAGCAGAGCACTTGGAAAGCAGTGACAGGATAGGACAAAGTCAACATGGATTTACAAAAGGTAAATCATGCTTGACTAATCTACTGGAATTTTTTGAGGATGTAACTGGTAAAATAGATAAAGGAGAACCAGTGGATGTGGTGTATTTGGACTTTCAGAAGGCTTTCGATAAGGTCCCACATAAGAGATTAGCGTGCAAAATTAAGGCACATGGGATTGGGGGCAAGGTATTGACTTGGATAGAGAACTGGTTGGCGGACAGAAAGCAAAGAGTTGGAATAAACGGGTCGATTTCCGAGTGGCAGGCAGTGACTAGTGGGGTACCGCAAGGATCAGTCCTAGGACCCCAGCTGTTCACAATATATATTAATGATCTGGACGAGGGAATTGGATGTAATATTTCCAAATTTGCAGACGACACAAAGCTGGGTGGGAGGGTAAGCTGTGAAGAGGATGTCGTGAAACTCCAGTACGATTTGGACAGGTTGGGTGATTGGGCAGAAACCTGGCAAATGCACTATAATGTGGATAAATGTGAGGTTATCCACTTTGGTGGCAAAAGCAGGAAGGCAGATTATTATTTGAATGGCAATAGATTGGGAGAAGGGGAAGTGCAAAGAGACCTGGGTGTTATTGTGCACCAGTCGCTGAAGGTAAGCATGCAGGTGCAGCAGGCGGTTAAGAAGGCAAATGGTATGTTGGCCTTCGTAGCAAGAGGGTTCGAGTACAGGAACAAGGATGTCTTGCTACAGTTGTACAGGGCCTTGGTGAGACCGCACCTTGAGTATTGTGTGCAGTTTTGGTCACCTTACCTGAGGAAGGACGTTCTTGCCATGGAGGGAGTGCAGCGAAGCTTCACCAGGCTGATACCTGGGATGGCAGGAATGACGTATGAGGAGCGATTGTGTCGATTGGGCTTATACTCACTGGAGTTTAGAAGATTGAGAGGGGATCTCATCGAAACCTATAAAATTCTGTCAGGTCTGGACAGACTAGATGCGGGAAGGATGTTTCTGATGGCCGGGGAGTCCAGAACCAGGGGTCATAGTCTGAGGATAAGGGGTAAGCCATTTAGGACTGAAATGAGGAGGAATTTCTTCACCCAGAGAGTGGTGAACCTGTGGAATTCTCTGCCACAGAGGGCGGTGGAGGCCAGTTCATTAAATATATTCCAGAAGGAGTTAGATATATTTCTTAAGGCTAAAAGGATCAAGGGATATGGGGAGAAGGCAGGGACAGGGTACTGAATTTGGATGATCAGCCATGATCTCATTGAATGGCGGTGCAGGCTCAAAGGGCCGAATGGCCTACTCCTGCTCCTATCTTCTATGTAATCCTATAGCACAGAAGGAGGCCACTCGGCTTACGGTGCCTGTGCTGGCTCTTTGGTAGAGCTTACCAATTAATCTAACATCCATGCTCTTTCCCCATAGCCCTGTAAATTTTTTCCCTTCAAGTATTTATCCAATTCTCTATTGAATGTTACTAATGAATCTTCCACCATCCTTTCAGGCAGTGCATTCCAGATCACAACAACTCGCTGTGTAAAAACATATTTCCTCATGGCGACTCTGGTTCTTTTGCCAATCACCTTAAATCTGTGTCCTCTAGTTACTGACCCTTCTGCCACTGGAAATAAGTTTCTCCTTATTTACTCTATCAAAACCCTTCATGATTTTGAACACCTCTATCAAAGCTCCTCTTAACCTTCTCTGCTCTAAGGAGAACAGCCCCAACATTTCCAGTCTCTCCACATAACTGAAGTCCCTCATCCCTGGTACCATTCCAGCAAATCTCTTCTGCACCCTCTCCAATTGACATCCTTCCTAAAGTGCCATGCCCAGAATTGAACACAATACTCCAGCTGGGGCCTAACCAGTGTTTTATAAAGGTTTAGCACAACTGTAAGGGTAAACCAGGAGAGCTTCTTCTCCCCGAGACGGACCCTCTGATATAAAGGGTCGATGTCCGCCTTATTCCCAATCAATCACTCAGAGTCCGGAGGTTCGTTCAGTAAATCAACTTTATTTTACAAGTCGACAGGGGAGTCACCCATCCTGGGACGAATGCTCTCCGATCGCTAAAATCCCCTTCCTTATATACAGTTTTTTGTTCTAAGTCATGGCTTACGTCATACAGTTGATTTTGGGTGCAAATTCTTGCGACCCGTGTACACATTTTGACCGTTTACATAGTCCTGTGACCCCATACGTTATCTTTACCACATTCCTCAATTAGTGACTAACGGTTTGTGCACTTTATTCAATTAGCAACTGACGATTTGACCATTTGACCACATTACACCATACTTCCCTATGGGACTTGTACATCACAACTACTTATATGGTTGGATGTATGCTCGGTTCTTCAATTCCCTTATTTTAGCCCTTTTAACTCTTTCAACAACGTCCTTGCTTTTGTACTCTATTAGTAAAGTCAAGGATCCCAGAGGCTTTTTAAACAGCCTTCTCAACTTGGCCTGCCACCTTCAAAGATTTGTGCACATATACCCCCAGGTCTCTGTTCCTGCATCCCCTTTAAAATTGTACCATTTAGTTTATATTACTTCTCCTCATTCTTCCTACCAAAATGTATCACTTCACATTTCTCTGCATTAAATTTCATCTGCCATGTGTCTGCCCATGTCACCAGTCCGTCTATGTCCTCCTAAAGTCTGTTACTATCTTCCTCATTGTTTGCTACATTTCTGAGTTCAATATCATCGTCAAACTTCGAAATTATGCCCTGTAGACCTAAGTCCAAGTCATTAATATATATCAAAAAGAGCACTGGTCCTAATACTAACCCCTGGGGAACACCACTGTATACTTCTGTATGAAAGGCTGATATTTAAAGATATTTAGTAGACGAGAATCATATACATATAAATTCAAGTGTAACCATTGACCAAATAATATTAACCATAATTACTGCTGTTAACTCAAGACTAGTGAAACAGCGCTGGCATGGGCTGGGCCCTTGGTGTAGAGAAAGGCCTTGTACTGCTTGAAGCTAGAAATGAAAGAGGTATGGTAAATTCCAATGGGGTGAAAAACTATAAACAAGATAACAAGACAGCAGTTGATGGAAAAATACTAGAAAGGCGGGATGCTACCTTAGTCTGAGTGGCAATGGTATTTTGACCATTAGAACCAATTAAAAAAGGTGATTTTGTTAAAGACCATATATGGACACTGGCCAAACCAACTTTTAATAAGAAAAGAGTTAAAACCTCGATACTCAAAGAACAACTTTACACAGACGTACAGCGAGAACAAAGGAACAGACTTAAGACAACATCATCTGTGTCCGAGAGGTTTCAGAGACCAAGGGCTGTGAGCTACTCATTAAAACTATTGCCGAATATTAAGTATTGATTACACTGTAAGCTTAATAAATCTTGATCTATTGCTCAAACATACTGGCTGCTGCCTATTGGTGTCTTGTCCAAGAACTCAAAGATCATTAAGATCTTACAAATTACAGTCTGAAAAACAACTATTCACCACTACTCTCTGCTTTCTGTCCCTTAGCCAATTTTGTATCCATGCTGCCACTGTCCCTTTAATCCCATGGCGTTTAATTTTGATAACAAGTCTATTATGCGATACTATGTCAAACGCCTTTTGAAAGTCCATATACATCACATCAACCGTACTATCCTCATCAACCCTCTCCGTTACTTCATCAAAGAACTCGATCAAGTTAGTCAAACAATATTTGCCTTTAGCAAATCCTTGCTGACTTTCATTTATTAGCCCATACTTTTCCAAATGCCAATTAATTTTATCCCGGATTATTGTCTCGAAAAGTTTTCCCAACACCGACATCAGGCTGTCTGTAGTTTCCGGGTTTATCCCTCTGCCCTTTTTTAAGCAGGGGTGTAACATTGCAGTCCCTTAGTCCTTTGACACCACCCCCATATCCAAGGAGGATTAGAAGATTGTGGCCAGAGCCTCTGCAATTTCCACCTTTAATTCCCTCAGTTACCTAGGATGCATCGCATCTGGACTGGGTGACTTTTCTACTTTGAGGACTGCCAACCTTTTAAGTAGCTCCTCTGTATCTATTTTTATCCTATCCAATATTGCTACCGCCTCCTCCTTTACTACGCAATACTCTGCTGGTCCCGTGCAGCCAGTGAGCTGGCTTTTAAATAGAAAAAACGCGCATGCATGGAATTTTGAATGGCCCATACAGGCCCTTATATATAGGGGCCGCACGGGCCAAAAAAAATTAGAGGGAACATTGATGAAAAGTACTCATTTAGTACCTCAGCCATGCCCTCTACCTCCACAAGACAATCTCCTTTTAGGTCCCTAATCAGCCCCACCCTTCCTTTGACTACCCTTTTACTACTTATATGTTTATAAGATACTTTTGGGTTTCCTTTTATTTTAGCCGCTAATCTATTCTCATACTCGCTCTTTGTCCCTCTTACTTGCTTTTTTAGATCTCCTCTGTACTTTCTATATTCAGCTTGGTTCTCTACTGTATTATGAACCTTACATTTATCATAAGCCTCCTTTTTCTGTCTCATTTTAACCTCTATATCTTTAGACATCCATGGAGCTCTAGCTTTGGATGCCCTTCCTTTCCCCCTCATGGGAATGTGTCTACTCTGTACCCTAAACATCTCCTCTTTGAAGAGCTCCCATTGTACATTTACTGTTTTGCTCACCAAATTTGATTCCAATCCGCCTGGGCCAGATCCCTTTTCAACTCACAGAAGTTGGCCCTCCTCCAGTTAACTATTTTTAGGCTTGTACCTTGTCCTTTCACATAACTATTCTAAACCTGATGATATTTTGATCACTGTTCCTCAAATGCTCTCCCACTGAAACATGCTCCACTTGCCCCACTTCATTCCCTAGAACTAGATCCAGCACTGCTTCCTTCCTCGTTGGGCTGGAATCACACTGATCAAGAAAGTTCTCTTGTACACATTTCAGGAATTCCTTCCCCTCTTTGCCCTTTACATTTACAATGAAGAGTTTTTTTTATTGGTGGTTTTAGTTGAGAATGTAAGATTGGCCAGGACACCAGGAGGGCACCCTGTTGTTCTTCAAATAGTGCATGCTTAACATTCACCTGAACCAAAGAAGCAGGCAGGTAGGGCCTCAATTATCTCATTCATAGAATAGCACTTCCAATAAAATAACACTCCCTCAGTACAGCACTGGAGTGGTAGTCTAGAATTTTTGCTTAAGTCTTGGAGTGGGACTTTGAAACCCAGAACCTAAAGTGAGCATTCTATCTACTGAGCCAAGCTGCCACTCTGCGGCGAGTGAAAGGTTTAAAAACATTTCATATGTCAAGTATTTAATATGGGGAGGTTTGTGCATCTGATGCAGTGTCAGTCCTCTAGATTCTGCAGTGCTGCTGGTCATATTCCATTAGCTTGATTGCATTTAGGACAGGTAAGGTACAGCGTCTGCATCCAAAGAACATGGCTGAACACAGGTGTTTTTGAAGTTTGTATGCTGAAACTATCAATTAAGGAGCAAAACTGAGAACGCTTCCTGTGCTGCTAAGCTGTCTTGAACCCAAGTAGATGAAGCTGTTGTATATCCAATGGCATGCGTTACGCTGACTTCCATTCTCATGCTCATTATTTTGCGTGCTGCTTTGGGAGTCACAGGCGGAGACTGTTGGACTGTAGTGATGGGGCATGCTGGGGGGATTGGGGAAGCTCATAGATAGCAGTGATCAGCAGTTGCAGATGGGTACTGGTAGAGGGCAGACCTGTATACGATGTTGGAATTATAGTACGAATGCAAAAAATATTGATGTTGAGGCAGTTACAGGAGATAGATATTGTACTTTGGACTATGGACAGAGGAAGTTTAGCCACCATGACAGGACTGGCAGCTGATATCTGAGAATCCATAACTGGGGTATTGTTAGAAAATTACCTTGATATAGAGACAATTACTCATACATTAAAGTAAAATTTGATGCTAGCCACTAGAAGCAGGAGACGAGCACATCCATGTATTGAGGTTTGATCGATCGAGGTTTGATATATTTAAAGTCAATATAAGAAACCATTGTATTTATGGATCATTCTTCTGTGCATGTCAGTGCATTCATATTGAACTTTTTTGTTCATGTGCTAATATTACATATTGTTTTCTGTATATCCTTTTTATTACTAATCTGGTTATATGTAGAAATGGTTTATTTGACCAATATAACCATTGGATTTGGTGACATGCAACTTTCTTATTTGCAGCTTGAAGGGAGGTGCAACATTGATCCAACAATGTGTTACTATCATCATTATTTCTAGAGTGCAGCAGCTTACTCTTGCACTCAGAGGAGTAGACTATTTTGTACAAATATTATTCAATGAACATCAATTGTGGGAATGACTGGTGGCATTGTGAGCACATAATGGCGAGTTATCTGGCCAAGTGTACCTTTTTGCGTTCCGGTTGTATACTGCGGGAATAAAATACCAACATATGCTCCAGCAATTAAAGTTTGTTTGTGACTGGGTAATACGACGATGGACTTTGAGTCTTCGGGGTCAATTTTCTGCCAGCCGTCGGGCGGCTTTTCAGGCGGCCGGGGGCCGAAAATCGCCGAAAAAGCGGGTCGGGACCCCCCCCGCCTGATTCCCCGCCCCGTCCGACTTTCGGACCGCCGTTTCTCCGCGACCCACTTCAGTCCCGGCCGCCGCTGGCGGGACTGGTCGTCGGCACACTAATGACCAATAATTACCTTGTTGAAGTAGATTTTCCGGGGCCGTTGCGACTTTGGGGCTTTCCCCACCTGAAACACGCCTGCGGGGAACCCCACTGATGAGACCTGGCGTGAAGCTTGCCAGCTTGCTTGCTTGCAGCTGCAGGTCAATCGGAGAAGCTGCGATTTAAAGGGACAGTACTTGTATGTTGAAGAACCTTGTTGTTGCAGGTTTGGGGCTACTTCTTCAAGGCTTAGGCACAGCTGTGGAAGGTTGGAGCCTCACACACATCTCCAATGCGATCTCCTGGGAAGCCCCTCTCGCCACCCTCACTCAGCGTTTCCTCAGCGGAGGCATCTACGAGAAGCATGGGACGCCTTTTTTTCCTTCCCTTCTTGCCATTAGAGGATCTCCAGCAGCAGAGGCGGCAGCCGCAGAACCAGGAACAGCAGGATCAGCAACAGGAGCACCAGGCTGCTGCTCACTCCCCTGAAGCTGCACAGGCCAGAAGGGGCCAGCGCTTGGAAGTGGCTTGAGAGCAGCTTGCTGCGCTTTAGGGGGCCATGGGGACCCGTTTCTGCACTGGCAGTCCTACTCAGAAGGACTTCCATGAAGATCTGGTTTCTCTGTTCAACAGATGGCCAACGCTCCTCAAGAGATGTCATTCTCTTATGAGCACTCACCATGTTTTCCGTACCCTGGCGCGTTATCTCCTCCATGGAGGTTGCCATCCTTTCCATGGTGATGCGTTCATGCGCCAATGACTCCACAAAGGCTCTGCTCATGGTCGCTATGGACTCCTCCATTCGCGCCACACTCGCAGCGACCCTGGAGACAAAACCTGCCAGAGACTCCTGCATCTGTGCATGGAGATCCATCACCTCTTTTCTTGCGGATGGACCCAAAGGCAGAGGGTCGACATGCAGCGCAGCTGAGCTGAGCTGGCAGTGTCCTGCGCCCTCTGACGAGGACTCTCCACTGCTGTCCCTGTCTCCAGAATCTGCTGAGGCTCACTTGTGAGCTGTGAAACACCAGGTGACAACACTACTCTATGTCCCGAAGGTTCCCCCAAGGTGTGAGTGTCTGCACTGGTGCTGGGTGCACTTACTTCTGCTGACGCTGCGCCCTCAGAGGTTGGAGCTTCCTCTGAGGAGTCTGGCTGCACAGCCTCTTCCTCCTCCACAGTGAGGACGGGGGTTCTGGATGGTACTGTGGGGGAGTAAAGGAAGGAGGTAGAGATGTAATGCCAAGGTTCTTCTGGTGACTCCCAGCGAGTTGGCATCTGCTGACACCTACATCCATGCAGCATTGGTCTCAGTGGGAGGCCTCTTCCTCCCTGACCTAGGGAAGAGGACCTCCCTGTGGGCCCTAACCTCATCCAATAATGCCTGCAGTGAAGCCTCATCGAATTTGGAGGCAGCTTGGGGTCTGGCACTGGCCACAGCTGCTGCAGGCTCCTCTGCCATCCTGTATGGTTCGTTTGGAAGCCTTCAGAGGATGCAGTGCTTGCTATGGACCTTGAAAGTACCACGAATGATGACATCACACTGTGGGGATTTCTGACTCGAATTGGACAATTAGCAAGGCTTCCCACATGCTGGGAATTAATTGGCCACTTGAGGGAAAATTGCGTGGAGCTGGCTGACACTTTTTTATGTGTGTCAGAAACCCCACATTTGGGAAAACCTGACCATTTCCCACACAAGCCAAAAATCGGGGCCTTTGTCTGTTCACTTAATTCTTCTTCTCAATGTGGTTACTGAGTTGGGGACGGTTTAGACCGGTTTCTGTGTTCTGCGCCCTGTTGTTGCAGAGTTAAACTCATTTTTGAAGTTCTGTGCTATCCTTCTGATCAGTGTACACGAGCATTCCTATTATGATCAGCCATGTGCGTGTGACATAGTGCTGTAGTTTTAATAATGGAACAATAGATGATCATTTCTTCACCCAATGATGTGGTCACCTTCTGTTAAGTAGTGTGAAGCATCAGGGCACAGGTGTTTTAAAGCAGTCTACCTCCCGACTTGCTAGCCCCCAATTTCCTCCTGCAGGAGTCCAGCAGAATGTTCCAGAAAGAGGCAGGAACCCAGATACACCGGGTCCCCATTGACTCTGGGAGTTCCCTGTCGGCCTCGCAAGTGGCAGAACTTCCACCTGCCCTTCACAAAGCAAATGATATGAAGGGGGCTGAGCCAGGGGCAGGGATTGGGGCCGTGGAGTAAGACTGAAGGCCGCCACGGCAAGAGAGATAAGGCACACTGGTCTCCAGAAGGGCACAAATGGGCCTCACCGAGGGGGTCCAGGCCAGGGAAGTGTGACTTTAAAAAAAAACTTCTAATGGCCCCTTTACACAGGGGGACGTCATGCAGACTCCAGAGGGGAAGGGGAAGGGGGCAGGGCAATCCCCCCACCCCCCGCACCACTGCGATGGTGGCTAGGCACCACATTTACCAGTAGCATGTGGCAGGTGGACACTGGAGGTGAATCCGTAGTTGCATGGGCACCTGCTAGCCCCACGCTAATGAGGTGCCCTACCACTGGTCCTGCCAACTCTGGTGGGGTTGGTGCTTGAGGGCATAGGCCGATTTGCGGGGTCACTGCATGCCATAGGGGATCCACTAAATAATGTTTCATATGTGTTCACTGCACATGCAAAGTATCCATCTTGCAAAAAAGAAGCTTGATTGGCTCATCCAGTCAAATGAATTCCACTAGTTTTGAGCACATCTCTCACAAACCTCTTTCCAGTTCCTTTGAGTGGCCATGTGCAGTCCTTCTAACTTTCTATTTGCAGGACCTCCCTTGCAACAGTGACTCTCTGTGAGCAATGCCATGGGAGATCCAATAGATATTAAGATCTGATCCTCTCAACGCTGTGTAATGATTTAACTGAGGCTTTCAGATGAGGTGGAATTTGAAGCAACTTTATTCACAGTAACTACAGTAATGAACTTCCTTCAAAAGTTGTAATAAAATTCTTCAAACGCAATGGACTGAAATTTTGTCCTCGTGCTGGGCGAAATTTGGGCAGAATTTGGTTCTGCCAAGATGTTGGGAAATTCTGCTGGGTGGGGGTGGGCGCATCCCACTGCTTCCCAACCTCAATGGCACGTGGCTTGGAGAGTTCCCGGACTTTCTTAGGTATTTCTGCTCAGTTTGCCTGCTGATAGGCCCAACACAACTTATTCCTGCTGAGAGCCAGAGCGGGTTCTGTAATGGGTGCAGTAAAGGCCCCATATTGAGCAAATAATCAATCCTAGAGGGGGTTGATTACCTTACAGGGGTGGCCTAATTGCTCCTTTGGAACTGGCATGTCCTATCCCAAGCTACATCTACTGCATAAGAGTGGCATGGAGCCGCTCCAACTTTTTGGGTCCCAGTCGTGGTGGGCACCGCTGATGTGCCCACTCAGTCTGGGACTGGATCAATGGCCTTCATTTTAAGTGGTTATGGGTTCCGCTCAACTGCACTTGTGCTGGTGGAGTGGACCCATCTGAATTCTGGCCCCAAATGAATCCCTGGAGGTGAACTTCCTCTTAGTGCTCTGGGAGTGTGTTAAATGAGTGCTCATGTTTTGCCTTTTTTTAGTGCACTCACAAGAATGCACTACTTTAATTAGGGAAAATTAACACAAAGTGCAAGTTAAGTTAATCCTTAAGAAATTTACATATTTCTTGTTAATTGCAAAAATTTAACAACTAAAAATACTTTAATGCTGTGTGAAAAAAGTAGAATTATTTTCTTGGTACACTCGGCATGCATGTTTATATATATATATTTTAAAAAATGAATTAAAATGGATACTGTTCCTTTCTCAAGCCCAGAATGGACAGCCAGAGACAGATCATCTACATAAATACTGGAAGATTCTATTGATCAAAAATTTATTACGATAAAGTAGGATTTCTTTGATCAGAGGTGTTTGGGAAAAGCGTGCTTGAAGTGCAAATGAAGATTGTAAGATGTTAATATCTGAGCAAATGTTCTAGTAACTCTTCCTGTAAGTTGCACCTTAGTAACAATGTAGCACTGTTGTATTTTAATGCTGTCCACTTTAGTCACCTACAACAATTAGTCCCTGTAGCATTGTACTGTACATAGCTATTAAAGAAAAAAAATTAGCATTTATAATGCACTTTTCATGACCTCAAGATGTCCCAAAGCACCTCACAACCAATGAGGTACTATTGAAGTATAGTCACTATTGTAATCTTCACACAGCAAGGTGCCAGAAAAAAAGGGAGATAAATGACCAGATAATCTGTTTTAATAAGGGATAAATATTGGCTAAGCCTGCACCAATGCTCTTCTTCATAATGCCACCGAATCTTTAATGCCCATCTAAGAGGAGAAAGGGCCTTGGTTTAACATCTCATTCAAAAGTCAGTACCTCCAACTGTGCAGCTCTTCCTCAGTACTGCTCTGAAGTGTCAGCCTAGATTATGTATTCAAATTAGGGGAAAGAAAGCCTGCCAGAAAATCCAGCACATAATAGTCCTCCCTCTGAGCTACTGCTACAGACAAGCCTTGCCATGGGTCAGCTGAACCCCATTTTTACCATTACTGGAAATTCAGGGCAGTACATTATGCATTTTGGAGGTTGACTGTATTTTTCAGTCCAGCGAGCTGGGTGTGTCTTTCATTAGAAGCATAGAAACAAAGAAGATAGGAGCAGGAGTAGGCCATTCAGCCCCTCGAGCCTGTTCCGCCATTTAATGCGATCATGGCTGATCATCCAAATTCAGTACCCTGTCCCTGCTTTCTCCCCATATCCCTTGATCCCTTTAGCCTTAAGAAATATATCTAACTCCTTCTTGAATATATTTAATGAATTGGCCTCAACTGCCTTTTGTGGTAGAGAATTCCACAGGCTCACCACTCTCTGGGTAAAGAAATTCCTCCTCATCTCAGTCCTAAATGGCTTACCCCTTATCCTTAGACTGTGACCCCTAGTTCTGGACTCCCCCAGCATCAGGAACATCCTTCCTGCATCTAGTCTGTTTAGTCCTGTTAGAATTTTATAAGTTTCAATGAGGTCCCCTCTCATTCTTCTAAACTCTAGCGAATATAAGCCTAATCGACCCAATCTCTCCTCATACGTCATTCCTGCCATCCCAGGTATCAGTCTGGTGAATCTTCGCTGCACTCTCTCCATGGCAAGAACATCCTTCCTCAGGTATGGTGACCAAAACTGCACACAATACTCAAGGTGTGGTCTCACCAAGGCCCTGTACAACTGCAGCAAGACATCCTTGCTCCTGTACTCGAATCCTCTTGCTATGAAGGCCAACATACTATTAGCCTTCTTAACCGCCTGCTGCACCTGCATGCTTACCTTCAGCGACTGGTGCACAAGGACACCCAGGTCTCGTTGCACTTCCCCTTCTCCCAATTTATTGCCGTTCAGATAATACTCTGTCTTCCTGTTTTTGCCACCGAAGTGGATAACCTCACAATTATCCACATTATACTGCATTTGCCATGCTTCTGCCCAATCACCCAACCTGTCCAAATCATACTGGAGTTTCTCTGTATCCTCCTCACAGCACACATGCCCACCCAGCTTTGTGTCATCTGCAAACTTGGAGATATTACATCTAGTTCCCTTGTCTAGATCCTTTGTATATATTGTGAACAGCTGGGGTCCTAGCACAGATCCCTGCGGTACCCCACTAGTTACTGCCTGCCACTCGGAAAAAGACCCATTTATTCCAGCTCTTTGCTTCCTGTCTGCCAACCAGTTCTCTATCCAAGACAGTACCTTACCCACAATCCCGTGTGCTTTAACTTTGCACGCTAATCTCTTATGCGGGACCTTATTAAAAGCCTTCTGAAAGTCCAAATACACCACATCCACTGGTTCTCCCTTACCTATTCTACCAGTTACATCCTCAAAAAATTCCAGTAGATTAATCAAGCATGATTTACCTTTTGTAAATCCATGTTGACTTTGTCCGATCCTGTCACTGTTATCCAAGTTCTGGGGGTTGGGCGGATGGTTCAATTGAGAGGCTGGGTAGTTCAATCTAGTGCATGGGAGGTTAAGTCCTAACTTGGCGGGGTCGGTGGCGGGTCCCGACCTCGCTGCTGGCTCCAGCCCACTGTCCAGAGTGATTTTACGTTGATTGGGCTTCTTAAGCCCACCCAGCGCAATTCCTGGCCAATTGAAGGAAGCGGGTCTGATGACGTCACTTGATGTCACGTTATCAGCCAGTTTCCTTAAAGGGACCTTGTTGTGTCCGTGTGTTAATAGAGACACTGAAGGCAGGAGTTGGTTTCACAGGTGTTTACTGAACAAAGTCTGGAGGGGAACTAACTGATACAACACAATATACAGGCTTATATAGCCCGAGTGGCCATTACTGGCATTACAGTACACAGGGGGCTCTTAAAGGCACATACACTACAATTCCTCCCCTTTTAGCCAACCAGTACATAATATTTTAAGTAATCATTAATTACATGTTACAAGAACAATAATCTACACATTGCTGCAGTTAATCAATTATAAGTCAGTCTCTCTGGAGGCTTCCTGACTCGGTCCGGATAACGCCTCGGTGGTGTAGTAGTTTCTGGTGGTGTAGTAGGTTCTTTTGGCAAGGCTGATTCGGCTTGAATGCCAGTGTCGGGTTCATCGGGTTCCAGTATCACCGGATCGGAGGTAGATACTATGGGCTGGATTTTGCTACGGGGGCGGGTTGGAGGTGGGAAACCCACATTCGGGCTTGTTGTCCCGCCTCCATGGAGATGTGGCCAACCCACTGGATTTTCCTCTGATTGACCTTGTTGAGCCCGCCCTGTGGGCTCAGCAGGCCAATTAAGGGCCACCCGGCAACAGGTGACGTCAGAGATTGACATTTCATCTGTCAAAAGTTTTTGGCAGATGAAATATCAGTGTTTAACAGCTGTTTGAAGCTGTCAAGCACTGAAAAACTGCTAATTCAGCCTCAGTCCTTTCTCAGGATAACTTTAAAATCATTTTGCTGCAGAAACCAAGAAGCTGATTTTTTTTTTTAAATCGGAGCTTCTGTGGTTCTTGCAGCCGACTCCCGACACCGGAATGCAGGACTCCTGTAAAGGTAAGTAAAAGTAAGTTAAACTTATTTAAACACTTTAAACACTTGCAAAACACTTACCTTTGCACTCCTGCACCCCTCACTCACCTGAACACTGGGCATCTCGACCCCTCCAAGACCTCAGACCCACGTCCCGCCTCGAAAACTTTTCGTGGTTTGGAGCTGTCGGGAAGCCCACAAACCAGCAATAAAAATCGCGAATAGGCAAAAAACTACCTGTTAACTACCTGTTAACAGGCAGTTTAATTGCCTTTAATCCCTTCCCGCCTCTGGGAGTCGGGTTCCAGCACTTGTCGGCAACCCGACTCCTATGAAATTGACATGGAGGCGGGTTGGAGGCGGGATGGGGTCGGGACCCCCGGATCTCCGATTTTTATCGCCCGCACGCCTCCAACCCGACTCCAGGGGCTTAGGAAAATCCAGCCCTATGGGTATCTCTACTTCATCATTAAGCGTATAGAGTTGTGGTGTAGGTTGTCCCTTTTCGGATGACTCTATGATTTGGTCAGCATGGCGCCTTATTATGCTTTCTCCAATGTCCACGGTATACATCAGCGGTCCTATTCGTGTGCAGATAGTTCCAGGCTGCCATTTCTCGGTACGGTAGTCCCGGGCCAAAACTTGTTGACCTATCTGGAAGGTTCTAGTTGGCCTTTCATTCATGCCTTGAAATTGCCGGTTCTCCACGTCACTTCTGATGTTTGGCTTGATCAAATCCAGCCAGCAACTTAGGCTTCTATTGAAGAACATCATGGCAGGAGCTTGGTTTGTAACCATATGTGTTGCATTCCTGTATGCAAACAAGAAGTTACCCACCTTATGCTGAAGTTTTATGTCTTCATTACCCATGGCCTTTATGGCCTTCTTGAAGGCCTGGACAAACCTTTCAGCCAATCCATTGGTGGCGGGATGGTATGGGGCGGACGTGTAGTGTAGTGTTTTTTAAGAACTTCCTGAATTCTTCGGACACAAATTGCGGTCCATTATCAGAACAGATCTGTTCAGGCAGCCCATTCCTGGCAAATATGGTCCTTAATACTGTGATGGTTTTTTCCGTGGTGGTGGAGAACATCTTTATTACCTCCGGCCACTTGGACTGTGCATCAACCGCGATTAAGAACATTGAGTCCATAAATGGACCAGCAAAGTCGATGTGTACCCTTTGCCATGGAGATGAGGGCCACTCCCATGGATGTAGAGGGGCTTGTGGTGGAGCGTTTTGGACCTTCTGGCATCCTAGGCAGCTCTTGGTCATTTCTTCGATGTCTCCATCGATACCTGGCCACCATACAAACGCCCTGGCTAGGTTCTTCATTTTCACTCCACCCAGATGCCCCGCGTGAAGCTCCTTTGGAACTTTATCCTGGAGTTTGGGTGGAATCACCACTCTGGATCCACACATCAAGGTTCCTCGGCACACTGACAGCTGTTCTCTTCTTTGCGAAAATGCTGGCAACAGTGGTTCGCCATGTGCTGGCCATCCCTTCACTGTTAAATCGTAGACTCGTGAGAGAGTCGGGTCATTTCTAGTTTCCCTTTCAATGGCAGAATTTGTTACTGGTAGACATTCGACTATGGTAGAGTGGAAAATCTCCACTGGGTCTATGGTAGGTGCCTCTTCTACCGTTGGCAACGGTAGGCGCGATAAACCGTCAGCATTCCCATGCTGTTTTGATCCTTTGTATTCTATGTTATATTGGTGTGCCCCTAGAAAAAGGGACCACCTCTGTAGCCTTTGCACTGTCATAATGGGAACACCCTTTTTAGGGTTGAATATGGAGATGAGGGGTTGATGGTCAGTCAACAAGGTAAATTTTTGTCCGTGTAGGTAATGGTTGAATTTCTTCACTCCCCATACCAGGCTGAGTGCTTCCCTGTCGATTTGGGCATAGTTACGCTCAGCTGAGTTCAATGAGCATGACGCAAAAGCTATCGGCCGTTCTGAGCCATCAGGGAATCTATGCGATAATACCGCTCCTACGCCGTAAGGGGATGCATCGCACGCCAGTCTGATTGGCAGTGATGGGTTGTAATGAGCCAAAACTTCTTTGGACGTGATTAAGTCTTTGCATTTATGGAAGGCACGTTTACAGTCTTCGCTCCATTTCCAAATTACTCCTGTTTGTAGCAGTTCATTAAGAGGGTGCAGAAGAGTTGATAAGTTCGGTAAAAATTTATGATAGTAATTTATTAATCCCAGGAACGACCTTAATTGTGAAACATTTTCAGGTGCTGGGGCTTTTATGACCGCTTCAATTTTTTCAGGTGACTTATGCAACCCTTCCTTATTAATTATGTGGCCACAATATGATATTTGATTCTGGAAAAATTCGCACTTGTGGCGATTTGCTCGTAGGCCCCGTTCTCTCAGCCTAGTGAGCACCTGCTCCAAATTGGCAAGGTGCTCGTTGTCGTTTTCTCCTGTTACAAGGATGTCATCTAGGTAGCATTGAGTCCCCGGAATACCTTGGAGGACTTGTTCCATAGCTCTTTGCCAGATAGCTGGAGCGGATGCTACTCCGAAAACCAGTCGATTGTACTGGTATAGGCCTTTGTGTGTATTTATCGTGAGATACTTTTTAGAGGCCTCTTCAACCTCCATCTGTAGATATGCCTGTGCCAAGTCAATTTTGGTGAAACGTTTCCCTCCGGATAGTGAGGCGAAAATATATTCTATCCTCGGAAGAGGACACTGTACCGTGTGAAGGACCGGGTTTACAGTCACCTTGAAGTCTCCACAGATCCGAATTTTTCTCTGTTCTTCAGATTTATCATTATTCAACGTTTTCTTCATGACCGGGACGATGGGTGTTGCCCACTCGCTCCAATCTATTTTGGATAATACGCCTGCCTTTTCCAAATTCTCCAGCTCAGCCTCGACTGCTGGACGAATTGCGTATGGCACCGGTCTTGCCTTAAAAAACTTGGGAATTGCTGCATCTTCCACTTTTATTGAGGCGGTGATGCCTTTCAAGGTTCCTAGTTTCTCTTGAAACACTTCCTTGGCGTTGGCCAAGATGTCTTTTAATCGTTCAGGTATGACGTCATCATCATTTCTTTCCTTACTGGTCACCGTCAGTGCCTGAATGGAGTGCCAGTCTAAACGTATTTTCCTGATCCATTCACATCCCAACAGCGGTGGACCACCATCTTGTAGAATGTATAAATACAACTCCTGTATTTCCTTGCCGTTGTATACAACAGGCACTCTTATTTTTCCTTTGGGGTATACTTTCTGCCCCGTATATGTTTTCAAGATAATGGATGTGTCTTTTAAAGGTATATGCGGAAATAGCCGCTCGTAATCCTGTCGATTTATGACGGTCAGAGCTGATCCTGTATCTAGCTCCATTATAACTGGGGACCCTGCTATCGTGAGGGTAACCCAAATGGTCTGGTAATCTTCTTTGGCAATTACATTATGTAATTTGAGACAGCTTAGTCTCTTGTTTTCGGAGTCGCTATCGCCCTTCTGGTCTTCGGAGCTACTGTCCGTCATCATTTGTACCTTTCTGTACTTTTCTTTATTGATTTTTTTTTTCCTGTCCGTGGATTTTTTTGTCCAGATCGGCATACCCGTGCAATGTGTCCAATCTTTCCGCATTGCCTGCATGCTTTGCCCTTGAACCAGCAGTCCCTCGGGTCATGGGTGGATCTGCTGCAGCGATAACATCTCTCGAAACCCTGTGTCATTTCATGGGTGTCGAAGTCCTGTGTCTTTTGTTGTATCTCTGCAGCTCCTCTTGCGGCTGCTTCGTATGATACAGCCATACTGAAAGCCTTGTCCAGTGTCAAATCTTTCTCAGAAAGCAGCCTTTTCTGTGTTCCTTCACTTAGGAGACCGCAGACGAATTTGTCTCGAAGATAATCTGCTAGTCCTGCCCCGAATTGGCAGTGCTTTGATAGCTTTCTTAATTCGGTGAGGTAATCAGCGTTACTTTCATTCTTGTGTTGATTCCTCTTGAAGAATTTGAATCGTTCCGCTATCAGCAGCGGTGTTGGGTTTAAGTGCTCTTGTAGGGTATCAACAATTTCCTTAAAATTCTTGTCCATTGGCTTGGCTGGAGTGATTAAGTTTCGTAACAGCCCGTATGTCTTTGCGCCCATTAGATTTAGAAGTACTGACGCTTTTTTTATCATTTTCTATTCCATTTGCGATGCAATATACCTCCACTCTTTCCACATATGTGGTCCAATCCTCTATATCGTTATCAAAAACATCAATATTGCCAGCCTTAGGCATCCTGGAAAAAAAATGGCGCTTCCCGCGCTTTTCTTTCTTTCCTGCAAAAAAGATATGGCGCTTCCTGCGCTTCCCCGCCGCTACTGCCGATGACAACGCTGTTTTCCGCGGTTTTTTTATTTTTATTTATTTGTTTACAGGTGGAGACTCATTCCTGCCGGACTCTCTCTGCTAGGTCTGAACGCCGACCTGCTTGCAGCGCCGGCCGTCTCCCGAGTGCTCCCTCCCCGTCTGTTACTGCTTGCCTCCGCCTTCGCTGCTTGGCCTCGCTGCAGAGCCAGCCAATGGAGCCCCAGCCCGACGCCCAGGAAGGATTATTGCAGTACCTGCCACCAGCTCGGCTAGCTGGTGAAACCACAGCTTTTTCTTTCTCTTGCTTTTCTTCGACTTTGGACGTCTGAGGAATCGATGTCCTTGAGGTGCGGACATGATGGGCCGAAGGGCCTCTATCCATGCTGTATTACTCTATGACTCTATGACTCTATGAGGTGCTGCCGAATTGCAGGTAAGTCCATTTCCAATTCGTCGCCACTGTTGTGTCCGTGTGTTAATAGAGACGCTGAAGGCAGGAGTTGGTTTCACAGGTGTTTACTGAACAAAGTCTGGAGGGGAACTAACTGATACAACACAATATACAGGCTTATATAGCCCGAGTGGCCATTATCGGCATTACAGTACACAGGGGGCTCTTAAAGGCACATACACTACAGACCTTGCGCAAATTAATTTTTACAGTTGTGCTGTCAGTGCTCTACAGCATTGAGGTGCTGCAAACACTGAGAAGCACTGCACAAAGGTGCACAGCTGCACCCAGTCTCTCCCATGACTCCTTCCATATGAGGGAGTCACAGCACGCAGGGAGGTTCTCTTCCATTCCAATAGGCGGAAGACACCTCCCCAGGAGATCAAAGCAGCTTGGTTGCGCTTTGCACAGGTGGACACAGCAGGGATGTCATCAGGAGGACCAGGCTGCAGTGGCACAAACCTTTCAATGATTTCAGTAGATCGCAAAATGTTACTGCAAAGCCACACTCAAACTCATCCTGCTGTGCCTCTCATCACATTCCCATCACTCTGCCTTCCCTATCCTACTCCTGCACATCCTTATTCACACCAACTTACCTTGCACCTCCACCCATCGCTCTCTATCTACAATATCACATCCCCATCTCACTAGCCACCCCTCACACTCACCCACATCCTAGTCCAATCATACCAACTAACAACACACATGGGTAGCTAATGTTCATGTGAAGTTTTTGTTAATGTGCTGTCAAATATTGAAATCTTCATTTTCAACACTTTGCATCTTGGACAGATTTATGTGCACCTTTGGAAGTGGCCTAGTGAGTTGTAGTGAATAGTGAGACATAACGGCCACCCCTGCAATGCTGATGAGTGTGAAACGAATGGCTTGGGCATTGTAGGGAAGCTTTATGGTGTTGTTGTGGGGTTGTGCCAACCTGGCGCATCATGTGGCAGCCAGGGTGTACAGCATCAAGTGATGTAAATCTGGCCATGGTGAGGCCATCCCTGGCCTCCCGGGCAGCAATGTGGTTGGGTGCTGAAGCCCTCTGTTCTGTGCAGCATCAGTTGATTGCAGAGAAGGTTGGTGTTGTTGTTGGTGCTGCAGGTGTGTCTGGTGCTGCTGGAGTTGTGGCTGATCGTGGTGGGATTCTGAGAACCAAGGTGAGATAGTTTCAAGGGCACCGATGTAATAGATGGCAGGTGAAGTTGAGATGACAGAAGCGATGTGTCAATGGTGAGACAGGTTGTTCCAATGAGGTGACACTGGATACAGAGTTTACTCCAAACTTGCAACCTGCATAAAGCTCAATCTGTCTTCCAAATGCAGTAAGCAACAGCTTCTGAGCTTGGAAAGTGAACAGGCTATGAGATGGGAGCTTTTATAGCACATTTGCAGCTGTCAAGTAAAGAGATCATTTCATGGTACAGGAAACGTTCTGATATCCGGCACTGACAGGACCGAGCTGGTGCCGTACCATCAAAAGTGCCGGACATACCAGCGTTAATGTTGAGAGATACGGAACTGAAAAGCTCCGTGTGAATCAACAAACCCTGTTGCTTAGCAACAGCTTCAAAACAGTCGGCTGCAGCTGCAAGCGTCTCTAGCTGAAGCTGTTGCTATAGCTACAGACCTTGCAGTGCCTGACTGGGAAAAAAAAGCAACGAGAACTAAAAAAACGTACAGAAAACGGCTCCTGATTTTTGCCGTTAGATCGAGTGTTCCGGACATGTAACCTCCGGATAAACCAAAGTTTCCTGTAACACAACTCCCGACCTCCTTACCTGATGTGATCCCCGAGCAGTGTGGAACCCATGGGCAACCTCGTAAAATTTAAAGGTGAGCTCGATAACTTTTAAGTGGCTCTTAACAAGGTCATAATGACCTAAATTGCCTCCCCCGCCGCTACGTGTTGTGTCTGTTCAGCGTTGCCAGACCCAACATCTGGGAAAGTCGCGTGGTGCTGGGTTGACAGCAGGTTCCCGACCCGCTGTCAAAAAAAAATTCCCACCCAACCCACCACCAAACGCGCTCGCTGAGCCCCCAAAAAATTCCCCCCTGTGTGTTTCTAGAGCACAGACCCTTCACAATTGCCATGAATAGTTCTCGGGTATCAGTCAACAGAAATCACATTCAGGAGGGGAAGACAAAAAACACGTCTGGCCGACACATATGAAGTCTTTTTCTGTTTCTTTCCATTATTTTCTTCCCATTTTCCCCTCTCCTGAATATGGCAACTCATGCTGCAAAAAATAATTAATTTAAAGCAGAGAAATCCTTTAATGACTGAACCATTTTTCAAGTTTAGAGTGGTGGGTTATTTGAATAAAAATCTTGAATTTAGATATACTATTTAAGAAGAGCCTTTTTAGTAAGACTGAATACCATCGCAGAGATAGTTGGTAAAGAAGGAAACAAGTAAACTACTTTAACTTTTCCTAAAGATTTACCAGTTTTATCCCATTATAAAAGCCCACCCCAAGTAAATGAAATACTTTGCTTATTTGATATTGTAGGTAAGACCTGCTGAATTCAATCTCCCTATCAATTAAACTTTAAAAGGAATTATTTGTAGTACTTTTTGCTCAAAACATTGTACTTTATACCTGTAACTGTGAAGAAAATATAGAAGGCGCTGTAATGACAGAATAGTAATGTTTAAATGTATATCTAGAATTGAAAGAAAAACTTGTTAAAATAGGTAGCTAGAAGCTGATTCATGTGTTCTGGTTTGTGTAATACAGGTCGGGTATTCACAATCACAGAAACCCCACAGTGCAGATAGAGGCCATTTCGGCCCATCGAGCCTGCACCGACACATATCCCACCCGATCCCTGTTAACCCCTACACCAACACATATCCCACCCTATCCCCATGTATTTAATCCCCCTAACACTAAGGGTCAATTTATCATAGTCAATCAACCTAACACACATCTTTGGACTGTGGGAGGAAACCGGAGCAAACCCACAGAGAATGTGCAAACTCCACACAAACAGTCGCCCGAGGCTGGATTCGAACCCGGGTCCCTGGCACTGTAAGGCAACAGTGCTAACCACTATGCCACCGTGCCGTGATTTTAAGATTCTGAGAAAATGCTTATTTTCTAAACAGTCTGCTTATTGGATATTGCAGCTGGCAGTGCTGGCCTGGCCTTGGTGAAACCACACCTAACTGAATCCCATACCTAACTGTAAGAGAGAGAGTTCACGTCATGGGCAAGAAAAAGGTAAAGCAGCTGTTGAACTACAATGCAGAATATCTGTGGAAACAGATGGTTTTGCAATGGAAAGCAGAAATGTCTTCTCTCACCAGTGACGCAAGCCTCATCATGTCCTCATCCAATGTTCACACTCACTATCTAGCAGGGGGGCCCTGGATAGTCATCACGATGAGTACCCTGGCTGATTTTTTTTCATTCTCTAGCCCGGGGTGATGAAGGCAATTGTGGGACCTTTACTGCTGCCTCGACTAAATGAGCTCATCTGTATCAAGGCAGTTATCAGGACTGGCCGGGCTGGAATGGAAGGTTTAAGTTGAGCCATACTTTCCCAGTACGAACCTTCATTATTGCTCTGACACTAGGAGGCTCAGGTTCACCATATGTGTTCATTACAGCTCTGCAAACATGTACAGGCTGTTCTGTGGAACAAGCCGAAATTCATCAAATCATTGCAAATATTGCCTGGAGTAATGATTGAAAGCAGTGAGTTATAGATACTTCAATGGTGCCACTGGGTAATGAGTTCGCTGTGAAAAAAATAAAAGTAAGCATCATCACCTGGATTTCAGGAGATTGTAGCGCACAGGTGGTTCTGTGCCTTTGGAAAGTTTGATAATTTCAAGCAGGGGAATCCTCCAATATTTATTATTACCACTAGAATACACCCTATTGTTATACACCATGTTATTGTCAAAGTAGCTACTGGAGAATGTGACTCAAATTACTTTGCCCCTCCAGCCATGTTAGCCCAGATAATGACCTTGATACAGATTCTAGCTGCCTCATTATATCTTTAACAGACAGCTTTTGTTTTATTACAACCGAAACTAAGAAAATTGAAGTAAATTTGTTTTGTAGTTTCATCTTATCGCTGTGCATTGTTTGTCAATGTTCCTCAGCCCTCCACTATCTGGGCCAAGCCTATCAAGGACAATCTTTTTGGTAGGTTCATCAGGGTATGATTAACCGGGGCAGGGTTAATTGAGCCTGGGTTATCAGACAGATTTCCAGCTAGTTTTCGGCAAATCAACTGTCAGATTTATTCGTCCTGAAAGCACTTCTGCTGTCTATGACAGTGAAAGTCAGAACATTTTAAGGGCATGTTTGAGGAAAAAAGCTGCTTATAAATCATGAAAGCCTACCTGATGTTCATTGTGATGTGGAACACAACTTATTCTTAACTCACATATCATAATTTCCTATTCAGTCACTCTCCTGTGACAATGGCTGGTTCTTGGGCTCCCATTCATGGATAATAGACTAGGGGGGGGAAATTCGGTTGGTTTGCGCCTCCCGTTAGCACATTAAGAGGGTGCTAATGGGGCGCAAAGCAACTAGCGCCTGGGCGCGGCGATGTCTGCGCTGCTCACGAAATTGACCAGACATTTTGCGGCAGCACTAAACAATACCGCCCGAACTCCTGCGCCTGCAGATCTTGACGTCAGTCGAGCATGCAACGCACAGGTGGCACCCCTGACTGGATACTGAGTGGTGCCCCCCTCCTTTCCGCCTGGCACAAGCAACGACAGGTAGACTGAAACGTTTCCCAGTCGGTGTGGGACTGGGGGTCGCTATTTAAAGGCAGCCTCTTCCTGGCTTTTTCTGTGGTAGACATTTTTGCACCACTCATTCTGACAGAGAGAGAGATTCTGAGAGAGAGAAGGAGAGACTTCTGCATAGAGTCAACGCTGTGTGAAGTAGTTTTGGCTACTCAGCATCACTTTGCAGGTACTTTTGGATTTTGGCGCTCATTACTTTGATTACCAAGAGACCATGGGGGCTGCACTGATTTGGGGTGTCATAGAAACATAGAAACATAGAAGATAGGAGCAGGAGTAGGCCATTCAGCCCTTCGAGCCTGCTCCGCCATTCAATGAGATCATGGCTGATCATTCAAATTCAGTACCCTGTCCCTGCCTTCTCCCCATATCCCTTGATCCCTTTAGCCGCAAGAAACATATCCAACTCTTTCTTGAATATATTTAATGAACTGGCCTCCACCGCCCTCTGTGGCAGAGAATTCCACAGGTTCACCACTCTCTGGGTGAAGAAATTCCTCCTCATTTCTGTCCTAAATGGCTTACCCCTTATCCTTTGACTATGACCCCTGGTTCTGCACTCCCTGGCCATCAGAAACATCCTTTCTGCATCTAGTCTGTCCAGACCTGACAGAATGTTATAGGTTTCGATGAGATCCCCTCTCAATCTTCTAAATTCCAGTGAGTATAAGCCCAATCGACACAATCTCTCCTCGTACGTCATTCCTGCCATCCCAGGTATCAGCCTGGTGAATCTTCGCTGCACTCCCTCCATGGCAAGAATGTCCTTCCTCAGGTAAGGTGACCAAAACTGCACACAATACTCAAGGTGTGGTCTCACCAAGGCCCTGTACAACTGCAGCAAGACATCCTTGTTCCTGTACTCGAACCCTCTTGCTACGAAGGCCAACATACTATTTGCCTTCTTAACCGCCTGCTGCACCTGCATGCTTACCTTCAGCGACTGGTGCACAATAACACCCGGGTCTCTTTGCACTTCCCCTTCTCCCAATCTATTGCCATTCAAATAATAATCTGCCTTCCTGTTTTTGCCACCAAAGTGGATAACCTCACATTTATCCACATTATAGTGCATTTGTCATGTTTCTGCCCAATCACTCAACCTGTCCAAATCATACTGGAGTTTCACAACATCCTCCTCACAGCTTACCCTCCCACCCAGCTTTGTGTCGTCTGCAAATTTGGAGATATTACATCCAATTCCCTCGTCCAGATCATTAATATATATTGTGAACAGCTGGGGTCCTAGGGCCGATCCTTGCGGTACCCCGCTAGTCACTGTCTGCCACTTGGAAAACGACCCGTTTATTCCAACTCTTTGCTTTCTGTCTGCCAACCAGTTCTCTATCCAAGTCAATACCTAGCCCCCAATCCCTTGTGCCTTAATTTTGCACGCTAATCTCTTATGTGGGACCTTATCAAAAGTCTTCTGAAAGTCCAAATACACCACATCCACTGGTTCTCCCTTATCTATTTTACCAGTTACATCCTCAAAAAATTCCAGTAGATTAGTCAAGCATGATTAATCGGATGCAACATAGACGCAGAGAGAGTGGCAATCATGGCCAGACAGAGGAGGGACAACAGGCCTCTGTACAGGAGACCTTACCCTCCTAGGGTATTTTGCCAACAATTCTCCTGCATTAATTTGTCTGAGGAGCAGTGTTTGCGAAGGCTGCGCTCTGAGCTCTGCCTCCTGCTGCAGCCAAATCTGCAGCCTCTACTGAGGACCAGGACGTCTCTGTCGGTGGCAGTGAAGGTCACAGTGGCTCTGAACTTTTATGCCACTGGCTCATTTCAAGCAGCTACTGGGGACATCGCCAATATCTCCCAGTTCACAGTCCATTGCTGCATCCGTCAGGTCACAAATGCCCTCTATAAAAGGAGACGCCAGTACATCTCTTTCCCGATGACCCAGGCCAAACAGCATGAACGAGCATTGGGCTTTGCGAGGATAGCGGGCTTCCCCATGGTGCAGGGCGCCATTGACTGCACGCATGTGGCATTGCATGCACCGCATGAGAATGCAGAGGATTTCCGCAACCGCAAGGGGTTGCACTCCTTAAATGTCCAGTTGGTCTGTGACCACAGACAGCTGATACTCGCTGTCAATGCCCGCTATCCTGGCAGCAGCCACAATGCATTCATCCTGCGCCAGACTGCTGTGCCAGGACATTTCCAGGCACCGCATCAGCCAAGTGGTTGGCTCCTCAGGGACAAGGGTTATCCACTGTGCACCCGGCTGATGACACCGCTCCGTAACCCCAACACCCCTGCTGAGCTGCGGTACAATGAGAGCCATCTCACCAGCAGGAACATCGTTGAGCAGATGATCGGCATGTTCAAGCAACGGTTCCGCTGTCTGGACCACTCAGGAGGAGCCCTGCAGTACTCGCCCGAGCGAGTCTCCCTCTTCATAGTTGTTTGCTGCATAACCTGGCAATCCTCAGGACCCAGCCAAAGCCACCAGGCCTTGGAGCACCACCGGAGGTGGAGGAGGAGGAAGAGGAGAAGGTTGATCATCAGCAGCACCAAGGCGGGATGGCAGCCCACAATGTTGAAACTGCAAGGGCCATCCGTCAACGGCTGATAGCAAGCTGCTTCTAGGCCCCTGCTGAGGAAGTGGCTTCTGCCATGGAGAACAACATGAATGAAACCAACCCAGAACCCCTAAGCCGGCCAAGGCAGCAATGAGTCCAAAGACCAAACATGTACATTTTGAATACAAAAACTTATTTATTTTACAAACTCTGTGTGTGTCATTTCTTCATGACAAACTAATAGAAACAAACACAAAAAATAATTCATTAACATAACTGGTTCTCACAACCGGAAGATAATGTCCAAAACACTAAACAAAAGTTTGAACACGAAACTCGGCCTTTAATAAAAAATTGACCAACATTTCATCACACCTCCTACTTTTTGCCCTTCGAGGGTGATCTCCTTCCCTTGCGCACTTCCCCCCTTCCCACCCTACTGCTCCTCTGTAATGGGGCCCCAGTGGCTGCAGCAAGGCTGGTGGAAGGCTGCTGATTGTCAGAACCAGAGATTGCAGATGCCCTTGAAGGACGGCCTCAACCAGCTCTGGGCCTGGATGGCCCGACTGCAGACTGCATCAACTCTGCATGGGCAGCAGCAGTCTGTCCTATAGGCGGTGGCAAGTGCAATGGGGAAGTGACAGTGGTGGCAGCAGGAATGCTGTCCTCTTGAGAGAGGACAGCAACTCCCTGCTCGACCGACACACAGGCACTCCCACAAGGCAGCACTTCAGCATCCAGAGCAATCTGCTGGAGCACAGATTGCTGACCTGCTGCAGCGCAGTGGGAGCCCCAGAGAAATGTGTTCAAACCAGCGGGAATGGCAGCAGTCAGTGCTTGCGTTGCCTCACTCTGAGTCTGCAATGAGAGCTGTCTGAGATGGGATCGCGGCAGCCACTGACTGAATTGCAGCACTAAGCTTCAGCGTGGCATCTGCATGTGCTACAGCGAAGTGCTCCACACTCCTTGCCAGTGCTTCAATGCAATCGGGCACCCTTCCCACTGCACCCATGAGCTGAGTGTGCATGTGCACTACCTGGGTGTTCATTTCAGCGATGAGTCGCTCCTCCTCTGCATCCAGTGCAGCAGGACTCACTGGCCTACTCTCCCTCCGGGGAGAAGGCCCCTGAGCTTCCCTAGCCACATCGCATTGCTGCAGCCATTGGGTCCTGGAGCTTCACCCTCAGCAGACCCTTCCCCCCTGCTCCCCTCCAGGGAAGGCATGTTCCCAGTGTGGGCATGGGCTTCCTCGGGAGAGGGTGGCGCTGATGCTCCGGCTTCCTCTTCCTCCTCGTCTGCAGCCTCACTCCCACTGGCAGCTTAAGGTCCGTCTCCTCAGCTGGTGAATCACCATCTGAAAGCAGGGAGGTACAAGAGCGGCTTTAGCATGAGGACAGTGGTGCAGTAAGCGAGCAAGGAGTGCAGCGATTTAGTAAGTTGGATTGAAAGTGTCAAAGGCTGGTGTTGTGAGGGACAAGTGGAATGAGAGAGGAGGAAAAAGGTGATGACCTTACCATTGCTGTCCAGAACGGGGTCGGCCTCTCCAGGGGCGACGGGACCAATCACCCGGCTTGCCACAATCCTGTGGACGCGTGCCTCAAGATTGCTGAGGGGTTGCAGCTGAGGCCGCCCTCTACCCGTCCGTTGCTGCTGTCTCCTATTATGAGGTAGCTTGGCCTGCAAGAAAAAGGACAGTGTCTGAGTAGATATACAGCCATGGTCTTGCCTGATGTGCCTCCCATAGTTGAATAGCCCTTAATGTAAGCAGCCATGGTCTTGCCTGATGTGCCTCCCATAGTTGAATAGCCCTTACTGTATGCAAAGTGTGGAATGTGCGTGTGTGTTTCATGAGAGGGCCATAGGTGTTGGATGAGTGTTGGGTATTGAGGTTTTAAGACCCTCTGGCCATAAAGTGAGGTTGAGATGGAGGGATGGAGAGGAATTGAAAAAAAGCCACTCACCCTGACGACCCGAGTGAGGTCGTTGAACTTTGTGCGACATTGTATATGGGTCCTGGGCACCATGCTCCTGGAGGAGACGTGCTGAGCCACCTCCCTCCACACTCTTCTGTACTCGCGCAGCAAAGGCCTCCTGCCACTCTCTGGTTTTCAGTATTGATCTTCTGCGCTCCACCGCGCCAACCAGAGCCTCCAAGGCCCGCTCGCTGAAGCGCTGAGCTCGTTCTCTCACCCTCTCCATAGTCCTTGGCTGGAAAATGTAGTCCCAGGTCTCCAGGCCGAGATTCAAGGCTCCAATGAGCAGGGTGTGGCTGGAGAGCAAGATCAACTCCTTTAAGAACTGTCCGGCACCAGTGTGTCTGTGTTCCATCGCTAACTGACATCGCCCACGCTCTGAGTTAGCGCCTCGCTCCTCGGCCTTTGCGCCTTAAGACAGGTGTGCAGCACCTGATTTAGCACTCCAATCACCTCCAGGGGCGATAAAAGCCAAGTTTGCAGTTGGAGGCGATAATTAGCGGCAGGCGCTAAACTTTGTGCCCGGCCGATAATCGCGCCCCAAATGGGGCGATACTGAATTTCTCCCCCTAGTTCTTTCCCAAGCTCCTTTCTGTGGCTTGTTTTTGCTACAACTCAGTTTCAAGGCTTTAAAAGATTCTGGCTCCAGGAGACACTCCTCACCAGAGGAGACACTCCGCATTGGAGAAAGCACTGTTTATTCAGCAGGGTAAGTATACTCTCTGTGCAATTGTACAGAATTATTGTTTATTCAACAGGTAAGGTTTACTGATCATGTATCTGCATGTAGTTGTTTATTCAACTGGGTAAGGGTTACCCTGTATGGCATATTTGTTAATTCCGCAGTTTGTGACCAAAATGGATTCCATCTTTGCAGGTTCATATGTCTAAATATATTTTAAGTAGCTAAGGCTTAAAATGGAGGCTGCTCCTTTATTAAGGAAACCTGAGATGGGCCCGATGTGCTCCAGCTGTGAGAATCAAGCAGTATTGTTGATTATGAACGGTTTAGATAGAGTAACTAAAGGGAAACTGTTTCCAATGGCTGAAGGGTCGATACCAAGAGGGCACAGATTTAAGGTGATTGGCAAAATAACTCAAGGTGACATGAGGAAAAACTCTTTTTACACAACGACTGGTTAGGACCTGGAATGCGCTGCCTGATAGGGCAGTGGAAACAGATTCAATAGTAACTTTCAAAAGGGAATTGGATAAATGCTTGAAATCGGAAAATTGCAGGGATATGGGGAAAGAGCGGGGGAGTGGGACTAACTGGATTGCTCTTCGAAAGAGCCGGTGGAGACTCGATGGGCCGACTGGCCTCCTTCTGTGCTGTACTATTCTATGATTCGATGATTCTATAATTTACCAAATAAGACTGATGATAAAAATGTTATATGCAGCATTTGCAGATAACTGCCTATATCATCTCCAATTGATGCCAAGCATTAAGATCATCTTGGTGAAATCTGGAAAGTCTCAGGAAAGAATATAAACAATAATTTTTTCTGTTGTTTACCAGACGTGGAGTCCGGTAACATTTTGTTTGCTGGATTTCCCAAAGAAATGGCTTTATATCAGAGGGATAAATGTCCCAGGACTTGCTGCTAGTTCTTATTTCTTTTTTAATATCCAATATCTGATAAGGCACATTGAACTCCATGGGTGTTTGAGGGCTAATGTATTCTACATGTAATATCCCAACCCACAAATTCCACCTATTCTAAGGGACTGTAAGAAAGGTTGAAAACAGTATTTGCTGTTCGCTTTCTGACTTTAACCACAAAATGCCCAATGTTTGAAGAGGGTAGATTAGCCCCTTGTGGAATGCTTCTAATTCTTTTATACAAGTTGTGACAAAACCACATATTCATATTAGAATATTTCTGCATGATATCTTTTCATATGAATTTTTAGCAAGACCAGGTATTATGAATTTAAAATGGAACTCTGCTGCTGTACTATGTGCTCCAATGTCTTGGAGCCTCTGCTTTATTAATGCACAATTGTTTGTGATTGCTACCTCATTTAATGGGGTGTCAGGCCAGTCAAATGTTGAACAAGGCTTTGTTTCAGGCCTGACCTATTAAATATCTCCCAAGACAGTAATGTGGCTGTACACATCCACATTTGGATGATAGAAGTAATTAATAATATAATTAGAGATTGGTTGAGAAACAGCCAGGAGTTGCTTCAAAGCAGCAGGCTAGCGTGAAAGATCTCCTTTGATCTGGCTTGATTGACACTCTATGCTTGGAGGCCTTTTTAATCTGGGATATATCCTGTAAGATGTTGGCAATTCCATCAATTCAGTGTCAGTTGCATCTAAGGCCGCACTGGATTCCATAAAGTGAGCATGATCCTACGCCGCTTCCATGTACAAATATCACAGCTCCCGTTTTAACACAACCCGCCAGGCGGGAATGGGGCGGGTTTGGGGGCGGACGGTGTTTTACAATGGAGAGTAAAATTGGACGGGGTGTAAAGACGGGTGACCGCCCCATTTACGCCAGGCGTTTTAGGTTATAATCGGGGCTCATATCTGGAAATTTCACTATTCACTGTATTGCAAGGAACATGCTCTGGAGAAGATACTTTTGAAATTGTTATGGGTTAAGCCAAATTGTTGTTATTTTTATGAGGATACTAATTGATTTCCCAAGGCATTCCACACAGGGAGTCAAGACTAAGTGTAGTCTTCAGATGAAGGAGGGTCAGAAGGTGGGAGATAATTGGATTTCGGTATGCAGACGTAATTCAGTCCCCATTTTTTAATCATATATTCTATCCTTATTTTTATATAGTCCCTTGATTTTATATTATTATTTAGATTTAAATGCCAACATTAATGGAAATTTGAGAAGCAGAGAATTGGAGTCGGTTGGAACATAGGAGTTTCTCTGCAGTACAAGCTGAGGAGCGTATAAGACTTCACCATCACTGATGTGAGGGTGTAATTATAACATAACAAGTTTACGTATGTAGTTTCCACTACAAACATGAGCGTAAGAATTTAAAATGGAACAATTCATAAAAAGGTGCGACAAATACATAACAACAGGAGTTTGGAATTAGTAGACAGGTATTGCGTGCAGATATGAGGTGTTTAATGTTATAAATATGTATCCCTAATATATTATTGCTTTCTTTGCTTCTGTGTAAACTTATTTCTTACAAACATTCCTGACTTGCAGCTTTAGCTTGAATTATCTGATAAGTAAAAAAGCTCCACCCTATCAGGACAAAACAGGAATGCATGGTGAGTGACTCCAGCAACTTCCAGTACAAAATGTTGCAATAAAAAGATAATTTTTAGCCCCTGAGTCTGGCAAAAAAATCCATGGCCTTACTGGTACAATCCTGCCATAGTTCTCAAGGGCAATTAGGGATGGGCAATAAATGCTGGCCTTGCCAGTGGTGCCCACATCCCATAAAAACAAATTTAAAAAAAAATTTCAGTGGGAGTGCACTGGAAGGAACACATATTAGGCTGGTACCTGGGTACACCAAGTTCTGGCCTAACGTTGATGTTCCCATGGGCTTTGTTCAGGGAGGAGCCTCTGCTCACTCAAAACAAAGTGATTGGCGCAGGCTGGAGCGGATCTGGAGCAGGGACTCACAACAGTGGGAGTTTCCATGCTTGGGCTCTCCCAGGGATCTAGTGGGATTGGTGGTGTTATATCTGGTGAGACCAGACATACCAACCCATCATACGGCAGTAGTGGGTCCCACTGGGGGTCCAGGCCGGGATTGTAGTCTGGACCCCTGCCATATATTTTTAATTAGTTAAATGAGGCGTTTTTACAAAGGGAGCAACTTGAGGCACTTATCTGTTCCTTTTGAGGGGGCAGTGGCCTCATACACTTCCATTGCAGTGTGCGGGCTCTCCATCAGAAGGGCGCCTTAGATGTGCCTCCAGTAATGCAGGTGCTTATTATTGCTAAGTAAATCAAGGGCCCTCCCCCTGACCCCACCAACTTTGATGGCAGTCCTGGGTGGGTGCATCTCAGCACTTATGCACTTATATGTCTTGGGCTATGGGAACTCAGTGAGATAGATGCAATTCTGTAAATGCTCCACTTAGAGAAATGGTCATCAATTCACCCAAGAGTTGGAAGAAGCCTAAACTGTAACACAGGGGATGGGTTACTAACTTTGTAGCGTACAAAGTCCCTGTATTTTCAGCAAAGTGAGGGTTACTTGCTGCATAGCTGTATGGAGGCTCAGTTAATTCAGCAGGGCAAGAATTACTGGCTATGCAATTGTACAACATTTCTGTTTATTCAGCAGGGTAAGGGATAACTTTAAGTGAAAAGGGTACATCACTGCTGAAAAAATAGAAACAGAGATTCCCCTGTCGTGACTCCGTTTCTACTTTGTGTTCATGGGATATTCTTTCCTGTGTGTACTATTTTTAATGTCCTATTTATTGTGTTGGTATCAAAGTCCTGTTTATTCTATTTTTTTTAAAACCTAGTTAAAATAAAATAGTACACAGGAGAAATTGAATTCTTCAGGTAGATCCAGCTGTAAGCCACTGGAGATGGTACTATATCCTAGATTGCACATTATATTAGCATTTTAAGCCCAGTTTGATTCCCAGGGTTATTATTTTGTGAACCTCTGCCAGATTAGTATCATTTAAAATGAGGGCTTTGAACTGAAAGTTCAATTCACATATGTGTGGTTTGAATCATATGACACTGGGGACGAATTAGGATTTTGTTTTAGTTGGAATAAAGGTCCATTTTTATTTCTTTCTTCAAAGAGAAAGCACAAAGAAAAAAGAAGATCGCATACAGTCTCAGGCACTCCGAACATTGACGCGGAATATCAAAGTGCTCCAACCACATGATCACCTCCTAGAACCAGCCCTAGGGTTTGATTAGTATTTAATATCCCAACTTCTTTCACTCCTTCTTCCTGTCAGGTCAGGGTTTGCCTGTTCGCTGTGTACTCTCACAGTGAGGCCTGGACAGTTGCATCTGCCTGGGTTGCAGATAACATGTCAGATTACTGAGACAGGTGAGTGTGACCTTGTCTGTGAGTGTGCCTCGATTTGTGTGAGTGAAAGCTTTTATGACCTACCTTTGGCGGCTTAGTACGGTGAGACCCCATAATGTTCAACAGTGAGACAATGCTGCGCAAAATGATTTTGATTTAATAATACTTCTGGTAAAGTAAGAGTCTAAGATTAATTAACTGGGTAAGTAAACAGATTCACAAAGACAATCACAGAGCTTATGCTGGACACAAAGGCCCTGGATCTCTGGGAAATGAAGGATGTAAAAGAGAAACCATCATCATGCAATAGAAATCTTGCCAATTTCTTACAGCCCCACACCTGAGAGACATGGCATCTGATCGAGTGTGGGATCACTCATACTGTTCTGATTCATTTGCATTGCGATTGTTGATGATACTTGGATCTGTTACTAACAGAGGGTTGGAGATGAAATGTAATGAATCCAATACTGGAGGAGCATGACCTTTAAAGAATATGTTAATTCTGTGCACCCACTCAGCACATGGTCTGCAGGCTCCATGTCTGAGTGTTGCGGCTTATTCCGATTCATTTGCTCGAGCTGAATTCTCCCTCTTAGTGATTTTTGATGAGCCAGTTCCCTAACAGTTTTTTTTTTAAGTTGCCTTCTGCTGCGAAACCTTAGGGGAAATTGGGGGTTTTGGTTCGTGTGGGAAGTTAAAAACCCAGAAATCTGAAACAGGGACCCAACCCGCCTCGAACCCACCCACTTCCGGCTTTAGCGGCGGCGGAAACGAGAGGCGGGTGACCAATTCGCTCGCAGGAGGCAGGTTGGTAATTTAAATATTGTAATGAGGCTGCATGCCTTCATTTTTAACAGTGATTCTATTTTTGACTGCAGTCGGCCGGGTTAAAGGGCATATGGGAAAATCACATTTAGAAGTAAGAAATAAATAACTTTCATTTATTTGACTTCTTTCATGTCCTCAGCTCTCTCTCTCTTAGGCAGTCCCTCGGAACCGAGGATGACTTGCTTCCATCTCTAAAAATGAGTTCGCAGGTGACTGATGAGTCCAATGCGGGACCTACAGTCTCTGTCACAGGTGGGGCAGACGGTGGTTGAAGGGGTGGGTGGGTGGGGTGTTTGGGTTGACGTGCGCTCCTTGCGCTGCCTGCGCTTGGCTTCTGCTTGCTCCCGGCGAAGAGACTCGAGGTGTTCGGCGCCTTCCCGGATGCTTTTCCTCCACTTTGTGCGGTCTTGGGCCAGGGATTCCCAGGTGTCGGTGGGGATGTTGCACTTTTTCAAGGAGGTTTTGAGGGTATCCTTGAAGTGTTTCCTCTGCCCACCTGTGGCTTTCTTACCGTGCCGGAGCTCCGAGTAGAGCGCTTGCTTTGGGAGTCTCGTATCAGGCATGTGGACGATGTGGCCCGTCCATCGGAGCTGATTGAACGTGGTCAAAGCTTCGATGCTGGGGATGTTGGCTTGAGCGAGAACACTGACGTTGGTGCGCCTATCCTGCCAATGGATTTGCAGGATCTTGCGGAGGCAACGTTGGTGGTACCTCTCCAGTGCTTTGAGGTGCCTGCTGTACATGGTCCATGTCTCTGAGGCATACAGCAGGGTGGGTATCACTGCTGCTCTGTAGACTATGAGCTTAGTGCCGGGTTTGAGGTCCTGGTCTTCAAACACTCTCTTCCTCAGGTGACCGAAGGCTGCACTGGCACACTGAAGGCGGTGTTGGACTTTGTTGTCAATGTCTGCCCTTGTTGACAGTAGGCTCCCGAGGTATGGAAAGTGGTCCACGTTGTCCAAGGCCTTGTCGTGGATTTTGATAATTGGGGGCAGTACTGTGTGGCGGGGGCAGGTTGGTAGAGGACCTTTGTCTTACGGATGTTTAGAATAAACTAGTTTAGAATAAACTAATTTTTAAGTATTGTCACTTTTTTGTGTTTTGGACAAATGCAGCTACCATTGTGTGCACAGTAACCTCCTTCTGTCTGTTCAAGTGGATGTGAGCAATCCCTTGGGACTGTTGAAAGAGCAGAAGCAGTGAGTTCTCCTGGTGTTCTGGCTGACCCTTCTTCCTCAACCAACATCAACAACAAAAAGTAATTAGTCATTTATCTCATTTGCTGCTTGTGGGATCATGCTTTGCTACATAATGTAGATATACATAGAAATTACTATACGGAAACAGTGCATTTGACCCAACCAGTCCATGCCGGTGTTTACTCTCCGCGTGAGCGAATAGTCCTAATCACATTTACCCACTCTGTTCTCATATCACGTTATCCCCTTATCCAATCTAATTCTGAATGTTGACATACTATCTGCCTCAACCATTAACCCTGGAAGTGAATTCCACAGCCTCACAATCTCTGTGGTTTATTTTTTATTCGTTTATGGGATGTGGGCATCACTGGCAAGGCCAGCATTTATTGCCCATCCCTAATTGCCCTTGAAGACTGCTCTCCGGCTCTTTGTTCCAAATCTTGTATCTATGGTCCCTCATTTTGAGCCCACAACTACTAGAAACAGACTGCTTCTATCTACTCTATCCCATCCTTCTCTAATTTTAAACACTTCTATCCTATTGTCCCGTATACTGTGTTGTTCTAATAAAAAAGCCCCAATTTTTCAAGTCTTTCCTCGTATTTATATTCCCTCATACAAGGCAGCACAATCTGCATTATACCCTAGCTGAGGCAGATGAATAGAAAAGATAAGAAAGGTGGTGGTGTGACAATATTGGTAAAAGAAGGAATATATACTGTAGGGAGGGTTGATGTGGACAAGAAAGGAGTACAGACAGCATCGCCGAAAGCAAAATACTGCAGAGGCTGGAAACCTGAAATAAAAACAGAAAATGCTAGAAACACTCAGCAGGTCAGGCAGCATCCGTGGAGAGAGAAACAGAGTTAATGGCCGCAATTTTGCTGACCGACATTATCACTTCCCCATCTCACAAGCCACCCCTCACAATTGCCTTCAACCTACTGCAAGCATACGAACAACACACAAGGATAGGCACCTGGGTGGTTTAGCCAATGTTCATGTGAAGTTTCTGTTAATGTGTTGTCAAACATTGAAATCTATATTTTAAACACTTTACCTTATTGGACAGATCTGTGCTCACCTTTGGAAGTGTCTTAGTGAGTTCCAGTGAATGTCGAGACATAACTTCCCCCCACCCCCCAATTGTGATGAGTGTGAAAGGAAAGGCTTGGACATTGTAGGGATGCTTCATGGTGCTGGTGTGGTGTGGTGTCAACCTGCCACATCATGTGGCAGCCAGGGTGTTCAGCGTCGAGTGAAGTAAATCTGGCCATGGTGATGCCATCGCTGGCCTCCCAGGCAGTAATGTTGTCAGGTGCTGATGTCCTGTGTCCTGTGCAGCATCAGGTGATTGCGGAGAAGGTTGGTATTGTTGTTGGTGATGTTGGTGTGTCTGGTGATGTTGGTGTTGGGGCTGATTGTGGAGGGATTCAGAGGACCAAGGTGAGATTGTTTCAAGGGCACCGATGTTGCTGGAATAGATGGCAGCAGAAGTTGAGATGACAGAAGCGATCTGTCAATGGTGAGAGAGCTTGTTCCAAGGAGGTGACAGTGGATAGAGAGTTTACTCCAAACACTTTGAAACTGCATAAAGCTCAAAAGTGTCTTCCAATCCTGAAAGCTCAAGCTTCTGACATTGGAAAGTGACCAGCTGTGAAATGATAGCTTTCATACCACTTTGCAGCTGTCACCTATTCACAGCAATGGGAAGACATAGAGAACCCAATCTACTTACCTGACGTGATCACTGAACAATGTGAACCCTGTTAAAGCAGTGGTAAAATAGAAATAGGCTGGCAAAATAGTAGTTAACCAGCGTTTAACAAGCATTTAACTATCTTAAATGCCTCCCTGCTGCTTGGCATCGGACCTGTTCTGAAATCGCAGACACTTTAGAAACTTACATGGAGGCGGGTTTGGAGCGGGTTCCCAACCTGCTGGCAATCATTTTGATTTTGACAGCGGACCCGCCTCCAAACCCGCACTCTGAGTGCTGGTAAAATCGCGGCTCAGATTTCAGGTCAATGACATTTCAGCAGATTTATTCATCCTGAAAGCACATCTGCTGCCTAGAACAGCTGAAAGTCAGAAAAGGTCGGGTGCATGTTTAAGGAAAAAACTGCTCCCTCTGCATGTAATCCCAACTCTCACCAAATACCATTTTTGAAGTCCTTACTCTCACTGTTCCCACCTCACTCCACTACCAGCTCACTCCGTGATCTGCGCTTGGCTTGAGTTCGACAACAGTGAGTGCACTTGAAAAAGTAATTGCTTGTATGTGAAGCAGGCTGGGACACCCTGAGGATAGGCAAGTGTCAACAGAACGTACTGAGATTGCTTATACCTGGCAAATTGTTCACTGGAGGGCATAAAGCATGTCTGTTACTTGCCCCATCATTGCAGAAGGTAGAAAATGTTCACAAAAGTACACCTTTTCATACAGGCACTGCTGGCTGCCTGATGTGGTAGATATCTCCTGGGTGGCTCGAAATGATGCAGCAGCACAAAAGCTTCATTCTGTGGAACGCTTCCTCGCAAAATGAACAAATACATAGAGCAAAATGCAGCAAAGGGCAAAGGAAAAGGCACAAATTTAAAAAACTTAACAATATGCCTTATCCCTTTAAGTGGCCTGCTTCATCAAGCAAATTCCTGAGAAGTCCACTGCGGTTAGTTTTTATGGGAAAGGTTCATGCTGTAATCTAGATAGAACTGTAGTTGTATCAATCTGAGCCTTGTGTACCGTTGAGGGATGCCCAGAGGTTCTTTGAAGAGCTTATCCCCTTCAAATCTGGCATCTTCTGTATTTTCTTTTGTATGTGATCCCATACGTTATGAGGAATTGCATAAACATAGCGGAAACACCTTACTGTTCTGTGTCTGGTGTAGGAACTGCCACTCATAACTGGGTTTTCCCGAGGGCAGTGACTGAAGGCTCTGCAACAGTTCTTTTGTCCATAGTCTCTGACTTGGTGAGAGGGTGAGAAGCTAAATTAATTTTCTGCAGTAAGAAACTGACGTAATAAAACTCACTACGCACTTGGTTTGAGTATGAAGCAAGGCTTTAATCAACTTGTTTCAGAACATGGAGGTCTAGTTGTATTTCACTAGCTCCTTGTCTTACAAAATGTCCCTGGAGCTGAGGCTCATGCCCGAGTATTTATACTCCTTGGACGGCGCCACCAGCTGGCTGTCCAGCGTTATTTCATACGTAGTTTCTTGATGATGAGATTTATAAAAGGAACTGTGAGAAAAGGGGATTTTTCTCTGTGTTTACTTTTTACTAATGTTTTGTATTGCTAGAAAGAGCACGCAAGTTAAACCTCAAGGCCACACAGGATCATTCGTCCCCACCTCTTCGGAGGTTCACACCCCATATGCATCCCTCTTTTTTAAGGAACAGCGGACATGAAATTAGTCTTTGTCAGTATCACGGAATGGGCGATAACGAATCAACAGCCTGCTTTAATCTGCACACGAGTTTCTTTCCTATTGAAGTCAATAGAAAGAGGATTTTATTTTCTCGGCTAACATAACATATTGCTTGAGATAGAAAGCAAGATAAATATCACGGTACAAGTACTACTGAATAAACTTGAACATAAATAAACACTTAGGCCAGAAATTTCTCCAGGGAGACGGGTGGGAAACCCGGGAGGCCGGGTTTCCCGCAGGCCCTGCCGAATTTAGCGGCAGGGCCTGATTTGCATGTGAGGCCTCGGATTCCCGCCTGCAGCCAGCCAGATTGAGAGGCTGGCTGGCTGCGGGCGGGTAAGGCCTGCAGATGTAAGGGGTCGGTCCGGGGGAGAGATCATCGGTGGGGTGGGGAGGGGGAGGCCTCATGCTGGGGATCGGAGGCCTCGAGAAGGGGCCTCCGATCGCGGGGGGTGGATTAGTTAGGGACCCTGGATCCAGGAGGTAGGTATAAACCCACTTATCTCCTGGATGCAACAATCCTCACCTCGGTTTAACTGTCAGGTTTCATGAATTGTGTCAAACCTGTGCACAGGCAGTTAAATTCAAAATGGAGGTGAAAAAAGAGGCTTCCAGCCTTATTATAATATTTAAATTGACATACCGCCCCCAGGAGATAGGTTGGTCGCCCACCCCTCTCCCACCCCCGTTAAAACCAGAAGTGGGCGGGTTGGAGGCGGGATCAGGTCGGGAATCCGTTTTTAACAATTTCATTGCCCCATACCCCAAACACACCGGTTTATGTTGGGGAAAATTCCAGCCTTAAATACTCATCTTTTTCTCAGTGAGTAGGATGAGCCTGTTTGCCAACGGAAAATTTGTCGAATCTTCGTTTGATGTTGGGGAGTTTAAACCAAAATCAGTCTCTACATTCAAGCTGCTTCTATACCTGTCTTTGATGTAATTGAATGAAGAAAATCCCACTTCACACAGAAGCAAAGTAGGCAAGTATTTCAATGAGCCACTCTTTCACAGGTATCAAACACCAATCATCAGAAGCGCCACAGCAAATACAAACACACCAGGACCACAGCCTCGTGTTTCTCAAAAATAGCAGCATATTTCAGTAGTCTAATCACTTTTTTTTTTGGCAAACTATTGCTAAATTCTTTTGTTTACGTGAAACTGCTTAGTGAATTATTCAAACTGGACATGGCACAAAGATTTCTGACCAGCTAGCTAACTGCATAAACAGACCCAACTCGGAACATTTGCAGAAATCAGTACAGGGTTCATCAGGATTGAACCGCCTGATATATAAAACGTCTGCAATGCCGTCTGGTATCTGGGCAACACACTCAGCATTAGTTCAACAGCTGCCATGTGAGGCTAGTGCTTGTGTTTCGCATCTGTAGTGTATGTACCTTTAAGGGGAGAGCTACTTTTTACAGCTCCTGTATACTGTAGTACCGGCAGTGACCACACCTGTATATAAACCCTGAGTAGGGATCTGTACTGTTAGTTTTAGAGTAACACTCATCCAGTAAACACCGTTGATTGTTCCTCTGCAGTCTCTGTCTATTTATTGAAGGACACCATACATCAAGATTCACGGATTTAACATTGGCGAGGAGTCGATTTGAACCTACCTGCAACTCTGCAGAAGAAGGCCGACTCCAGGGGCATGGGCGTCGACCATCCGGCGGAGACTCCAGCGAGACGGGCTGGCAGCAGGTACGGCGCAGACCCTTCCCGGACGGCAGCAGCTGGAGCCGACCGACGGCATAGGGGAAGGCCGAGCAGCGTCGACGGTGTAAGAGAGAGGGTAAAGCGCACAGGGCGCAGCCGGGGTTCAGGACCGAGCGGCGTTAACGAGAGAGGCGCGCAGGAAAACGCGCAGAGCGCGGCCGGTGTTCAAGGGCTGAGCAGCGTCCGTGGGGGAAGAAAGGAAAGCGCGGGAGACGCCATTTTGAGCCAGCGGAGAAGAAGGGAGAGCGCGGGAGACGCCATTTTTAGCAAGTCTAACCACACCCCGGGATGCCGAAGAGTGTCAGTGTCACAGCGTTCGACAATGAAGTCGAAGATTGGGCGACATATGTAGAACGCATAGAAGTGTACTGCAAGGCGAATGAAGTGCCAGATGCCAGGAAAGCACTGGTATTGTTGAATTCCATGGGTGCAAAAATGTATGGCTTACTGTGAAACCTAGTAACCCCAGAGAAGCCAGTGGAAAAGGATTTTGAAAGCATAGTGGCAATCCTACAGGACCACTTAAACCCCACACCGCTGCTGATAGCAGAAAGATTTAAGTTTCACAAAAGGAACCAGCATAAAGACAAAAGTAATGCTGAGTATTTAACGGAACTGCGCAAGCTATCGAAACACTGCCAGTTTGGAACGGGACTAGCAGATACTTTAAGGGACAAGTTTGTGTGTGGGCTTCAAAGTGAAGGAACCCAGAAACGGCTTCTATCAGAAAAGGATCTTACGCTGGACAAGGCTTTCAGCATGGCAGTATCACAGGAAGCAGCCGCACGGGGTGCTGCAGAGATACAACGGAGACCGCAAGAATATGGCACAAATGAAATGTCATATGGAGCAGTGAAGTGTTATCGCTGTGGCAGAACAACACACGACCATAAGGATTGTTGGTTCAAGGACCAAGTGTGCAGATAGTGTGGAAAAATAGGACACATAGCAAGAGTCTGCTGGTCGGGAAAGAAAACCAGCAGCAAGAAATCTCCACAGGAGAAGTACAAAAAGGTACATAAGGTGACGGAGAGGAGTTCAGACGAACAGAAAAGTGATACAGACTCCGGAAGCAAGGAGCTGGGTTGTCTGAAACTACATAATGTAATCAAAATGGAGGATCACCAAACTATCTGGGTCACGCTCAAGATAGACGGAGTCCAAATGAAAATGGAATTGGACACAGGATCAGCCCTAACAGTCATAAACCGAAGGGACTACAAGCGGCTATTCTCACATATACCCTTGAGAGATACAGAGATTGTCTTGAAGACGTACACGGGGCAAAAAGTCTACCCCAAAGGAAAAATAAGGGTGAACGTTATATATAACGGCAAGGAAACACCAAAAATGGACCTATATGTATTGCCAGATGGAGGACCACCACGACTAGGACGTGAATGGATCCAGAAGATACAGCTAGATTGGCATTCCATACAAGCACTGGCTGTAGATGCCAAAAAGGATGACGATGTCACACCTGGACGACTGTCAAAAATGCTAACTGATGCACAAGAAGTGTTCCAGGAGGGACTCGGAACACTAAAAGGCATAACAGCGACGATCAAAATAGAGGAAAATGCAAGCCCAAAGTTTTTTAAAGCCAGACCGGTGCCTTATGTGATCCGCCCAGCCGTCGAAGCAGAGTTGGAAGGTTTGGAACGTTCTGCAGTACTGTCCAAAGTGGACTGGAGCGAGTGGGCTACACCCATCGTTCCTGTAATGAAGAGGTCGTTGAGTAATACGCCTGGGGAACCAAAGAAGGTTCGCATCTGTGGGGACTTTAAGGTGACAGTGAAGCCAGTCCTTCACACGGTACAATATCCGCTTCTGCGGATTGAAGATATTTTCGCCTCGCTATCTGGAGGAAAACGCTTCACTAAGATTAATCTGGCCCAGTCGTACCTGCAAATGGAGGTAGAAGAAGCCTCGATACAGTACCTCACGATCAACACTCATAAAGGTCTCTACCAATACAACCGGCTGGTGTTCGGGGTAGCATCAGCTCCGGCTATTTGGCAAAGGGCAATGGATCAAGTCCTGCAAGGGATTCCAGGGACCCAGGCCTAGAAATTCAGTATAGTCACTTTTGGGGCGGTAAAGTCGGGCGGCCGCTAAAGTTTGCGCCTGCCGCAAAGTGGAGGGCAGTTCGCCGAAATTCAGTAGCTTTGGCCAAGGAGTTTGCTCGAGCGCTAAAACTGGCGATGCACGGCTATCCTTAGGCGCTAAGCCGGCGGTGCAGACTGATACCGCCGAGGCCGGGCGCAGCGCAGGTGCGGTCATGTTTTGATTGACAGCAGACACCCTGGCGCCGGCCAGCTCTTAAAGGGGGAAGGGTCGGCTTGGTCTGCTGCCACGCCCTGGATACTGCAGCCCTCCAGCTAGGCCTAAACACTGCTGCTGGAGAGAAATAGCGCCAGGAAGGATGCAGAGGGCCCGTGAGCGAGCGCAGCGCTTCTCTGGCCATGATTTAAAGGTGCTGGTTAGGGTTTTGGAGAAGAGAAGCCATATCTTGTTCCCGGACAGTGGCAAGAAGCCTCCCAACAGGGTGTACAGGAGAGCCTGGAGGGATATCGCCCAGAGGGTCACAGCCACCTGCGATGTCCCCCGGACTGTTGTCCAATGCCGGAAAAAGTTTAACGACCTCACTCGGATTGTCAGGGTGAGTACCCTTTCCAGTGTCCTCCTCATCCTTGCATGTGCACCTCACATTATGGGCAAAGGGACCTCAAAGGCCTAATGGCCAGCCCTCATCCAGCAGCTATGGCACTGGCATGAACATCAATTGCACTTTCTGCACTTTACACACTGGCCAAGCTATTCGACCATGGGAGGCAGTGCACACAACAACAGGGCACCACACTGGCCAAGCTATTCGACCATGGGAGGCAGTGCACACAACAACAGGGCACCACACTGTACTTAGAGGCCGTCCTTTCTCTTGCAGGCCAAGCTGGCCCAGAATCTGAAGAGCCGGACTGTCACCGGGGGAGGCCGTCCCCAGTTCCAGCAGCTCAGTGACCTGGAGGAGCGCGTGGGTCGACTCATGGGTGCCCGGGTGATTGGCCCCGTTGCAATTGGAGATGCCGACCCTGTGCTGGGCCCCAATGGTAAGGACATGACCTTTTGGACCTCTCTCGTTCCCCTTGCGCTTCAGATCTACATCCTTTGCCACTGTCCGACCAATGCGCAGAATGCCACCACTCATGCCTCCCTCGCTGACGCCCTGTCCTCACTCTAAAGCTACTCTTGTGCCTTCCTGCTTTCAGCTGGTGAGGAGGAGGTCCCTGAAGCTGCCAGTGAGAGTCCCTCGGAAGAGGAGGACGAGGAGGAGCAAGAGGAAGGCGGCCCATCGGGGGAACCCTCATCCGCGCCAGGGGATGGCAATGGAGGGGACACGTCTTCCCTGGAGGAGAGCCAGGGGGAAGTGTTGCAGGGGGGTGTAGCTCCTGTGCCCAGTGGCGTCCAGCCACGCGGGAAGGGTCGGGCAGCACGGCTGCCTTCTCCCCAGAGGGGGGAAGTGTTGCAGGGGAGTGTAGCTCCTGTGCCCAGTGGTGTCCAGCCACACGGGAAGGGTCGGGCAGCTCGGCTGCCTTCTCCCCAGAGGGGGGAAGTGTTGCAGGGGAGTGTAGTTGCTGGGCCCAGTGGCGTGCAGCCATGCGGGAAGGGTCGGGCAGCTCGGCTGCCTTCTCCCCAGAGGGGGGAAGTGTTGCAGGGGAGTGTAGTTGCTGGGCCCAGTGGCGTGCAGCCACGCGGGAAGGGTCGGGCAGCTCGGCGGCCTTCTCCCCAGAGGGAGAGTCCGGCCTCCAGTCCGGGGACGGTCCTCGCCCAGGAGGTGCGCCTCCTTGATCAAATGTCCGCGGACAAGAATCGTCGGCACACCGAGTTCATGGGGGTTGTGGCACGGTTGCCTGAGGCCATTGAGTCCCTGGCTCATAGTGTGTCCGATTTCGGGGCCTCACAGGCCAGGGGTTTCGAACAACTTGCGGCAGCACAGGCCAGGGGTCTCGAACAATTCGGGGTATTACAGGACGCGAGTCGGGCCGAATTCGGGGCATCACAGGACGCAAGTCGGGCCGAATTGAGGGCAGCACAGGACGTGAGTCGGGCCGAATTCAGGGCAGCACAGGACGCGAGTCGGGATGAATTCAGGGCAGCACAGGCAGCGAGTGGACAGTTGATCAGTGGTGCCGTGCAGTCACTGGCTGGTCTGATGCGGGCACAGACCAGGGCAGTACGGGCACTCACTGCTGCCACACTCGCTGTGTCAGGCAGGCATCGCCAGGGCACCCGCCGCGCTGCAGCAGCACAGCGGTCTGGCCTTCACCAGATTGCTGCGCTTGCTGCAGTGCCAGCCCGGCCGAGTGCCAGTGTCTCAGGCGAGCAGCGAGCGCCTGGCATCAGCCAGCTTGCCCCCATTGCTGCAGCCGCCACTGCCACTCCCCCAGCGAAGCTGCGACGAGCTGCTGGAGGGACTGATGCTGCCCAGCCACAGCTGCAGCAGTCAGCAGCCGGCCCCTCGAGGGCCAGAGCTCGTCTAGGCCGACCCCCAAGGGCATCTGCCGTCACGCAATGTGCCCCTCAGGAGCCTTCCCACAGCCTTGCAGCACCCACAGGGCCCAGGTTGAGGCAGAGCAGCAGGTCGGCCAGGGGCCGGAAAAGCCTGGACAAGGACTCGCCCTCTCGGCACACAAAGTAGAGTGTGTTGGCAAATGTTTTTTTATATGGGGGTGGTTGTGTTGTCTATGGGGGGGGTTCTTTTGGTAAGGCCGAGGATGAAGGCCATTCGGATGGACAAGTTTTGTTATTCCTCCCCAGGTTGTGGGAGTGAGATATGTTTTTGACTGTTTTTTGGGGGTGTTGTCTGTTTTTGGGTTTCATGTGGGAAGGGCCCTGAGTTTGTTCAATAAAGCTTTTTCTTTATTCAGCTTGTCCATGTGTGATGTTTCAAGTGGCTGTTGTGTTAACCGGCTGAGGGCTTGCGGAGCGGCTGCATTCATGTGCCTTCATTGCCACAAGCCATTCCCTGACAGGGGGCCTAGAAGTGTCGTTCAATAAGCCGCCGACGGACGGCCCTTGGACCTTGTGGCTCCCTCCTGGGCTGGTACTCCTCCTCCTCCTCCTCCTCCTCCTCATGGTCCTCCTGCTCGTCCTCCTGAGGTGGTGGTCCAACGTGAGGTGGCAGTGCCTGAATTCTGCGGATAGCCAGGTTGTGCAGCATGCAGCAAACGACGACGAACTGGGAGACTCCATCCGGCGAATACTGCAGAGATCCGCCGGAGCGATCCAGGCAGCGGAACCGTTGCTTGAGGACGCCAATCGTTTGCTCTATGATGTTCCTTGTGACTTGATGGCTTTCGTTGTATGCCTCCTCAGCAGGGGTCCTGGGCGCGCGGAGCGGGGTCATGAGCCATGTACACAAAGGATAGCCTTTGTCCCCGATAAGCCATCCTCTTGGGGGAGGCTGTGCCTGGAACATGTCAGCCACAGTAGTCTGGCGCAGGATAAATGCATCGTGGCTGCTGCCTGGAAAGCGGGCATTGACAGCTAGGATGCGCTGCCTGTGGTCACACACCAGCTGTACATTGAGGGAATGGTAGCCCTTCCGGTTGCGGTAATCCTCGGCATTGTCGATAGGTGCCCGCAAAGCCACATGCGTGCAGTCAATGGCGCCCTGCACCATGGGGAAGTCGGCGATCCTCGCAAATCCGACTGCACGCTGCTCCTTCCTCTCTAGGGTCATGGGGAAGGAGATGAATTGGTGTCTCCTTGTGAAAAGGGCATCGGTGACCTGCCGGATGCAACGATGCACGGCGAACTGGGAGATGTTAGCTATGTCCCCAGCAGCGGCTTGGAAGGAGCCGCTTGCATAAAAGTTCAGAGCCACCGTGACCTTCACTTCCACCGACAGAGACGTCCTGCACATCAGCTGTGGACGCAGATCTCTGTGAAGCAGCTGGCAGATCTCTGCAACCACCTCCCTTCTGAAGCGCAGCCTCTTAACACACTGCGCGGCAGTCATGGTGAGATAGGACACCTGCTGGTGGTATTCCCTGAGTGGGTAAGGCCTACATTGCCGACGCCAGATGCCCCCTCTGCGTCTAGGCATGGCTGCCCCTCTCACACAGCGTCTGCGAGCCCTTCGCACATAATGCTGGAACTGAGGGTTGGAACCCCATGCAGCCCCCATAATATACTTGCAAACAATGAAATCACAATGAGGCAAATTTCCAAGCTCTGGCCAGAAGCCAAAAATACCTCTCCTATGTTGGGCCAAATCAGTAAGGTCTCTTCCTTGGTCTCTGTCCAGAAATCCGTTGCAGAAAAGTCATTGCAGCAAAATGGCTGGCCTTTATAGTTCAGTGTAAGTGCCCTTTAATTAGCGCTCCCCGAGGCCCGCAGGGCCTCTGCTGCGTTCCACTTCACAGTTCTTAACACCGCCACGCCCACATTGGGCGGGCGCGACTGAAGTTCCGGTTTGGGGCGCACAAAGGGCGTTGTACGACGAAATGACGTCATAAGTTGCGCGCGTAGCTGAGCGCGCGCAAACACTTTGCGCCGGCGCTAAATGTCTACTGAAGTTGGGCGTAGGCGCAGATCGTCCTGCGCCCGGGCGCTAAGTGCCTAGCGCTCGAGATCTACCCCTCCTAAGGCGCTAACGGCTGGCGAACGCAACTGAATTTCTAGGCCCCAGTGTTATTTGGACGACATCCTGGTCACGGGCGAAAATGACAGTGATCACCTCGCCAACCTGGAGCAGGTGCTCACTAGATTGAAGGAATATGGGCTCCGAGCTAATCGCCACAAATGCAAGTTTTTCCAGAAGCAGATCTCGTATTGTGGCCACGTTATTGATGAAGAGGGGTTACATAAGTCCCCTGAAAAGATTGAGGCAGTAGTCAAGGCTCCAGCACCGGAAAATGTGTCACAACTGAGGTCGTTCCTCGGGCTGGTGAACTACTACCATAAGTTCTTGCCGAATTTGTCTACAGTACTACACCCACTGAACACCCTATTGCAAACGGGGGTACCATGGAAGTGGAATGACGAATGTAAACGAGCTTTCCAGAAGTGCAAAGAATTGATCACATCAAAAGAGGTGTTGGCTCATTTCAACCCAGCACTACCAATTCGGTTGGCGTGTGATGCATCACCCTATGGCATTGGAGCGGTGCTGTCGCACAAATTCCCGGACGGCTCGGAGAGGCCAGTAGCCTTTGCGTCTCGGTCACTAACGTCAGCCGAGCATAACTACGCCCAGATTGACAGGGAGGCCCTCAGCCTAGTGTAGGGAGTGAAAAAGTTCAACCACTATCTGCACGGGCAGAAGTTCACCTTGCTGACTGACCACCAACCATTTGTCTCCATCTTTAATCCAAAGAAGGGCGTTCCGGTGATGACTGCGCAACGGCTACAAAGATGGTCCCTTTTTCTAGGGGCGAACCAATATGAAATAGAGTATAAGGGCACGAAACAGCATGGAAACGCTGATGGGCTATCACGCCTGCCACTGCCTACTGCAGAGGAAGCACCAGCAGTGGACCCTGTCGAAATATTTTATTCGACTATAATTGACCGCTTGCCAGTAACTAACGCGGATATAGAGAAGGAGACCCGAAATGACCCGACACTGTCTCGGGTATATGACTTGACGGTGAAGGGATGGCCAACACATGGCGACTCACTGTTGCCAGCATTCTCATCCAGAAGAGAACAGCTGTCAGTATGCCAGGGGACCTTGATGTGTGGATCCCGAGTGGTAATTCCACCCAAGTTAAGGGAGAGAGTGCTCAATGAGCTTCACGAAGGCCATCTGGGAGGGGTGAAAATGAAAAGCCTTGCTAGGGCTTATGTGTGGTGGCCGGGGATCGATCAGCAAATCGAGGACCTGACAAAGAGTTGCTCAGGATGCCAGAAGGTCCAAAATGCACCACCACATGCCCCTCTACACCCATGGGAGTGGCCCTCCTCTCCATGGCAACGGGTGCATATTGATTTTGCTGGTCCAGTCATGGACTCAATGTTTTTAATAGACGTGGATGCACACTCGAAATGGCCTGAGGTGATCAAAATGTCCTCCACGACCATGGAGAAAACGATTGCAGTCCGACGGACCATATTCGCCAGGAACGGCTTGCCAGAGCAGATTTGCTCTGATAACGGACCACAGTTTGTGTCCGAAGAGTTTCGGAAATTTATGAAAAGGAATGGGGTAAGGCATTACACATCCGCCCCGTATCATCCAGCCACAAATGGATTGGCTGAGAGGTTCGTACAAACCTTTAAAAAGGCAGTAAGGGCCATGTGTGATGACGACATTCCACTGCAACATAAGGTGGACAATTTCCTGTTAGCCTACAGAAATGCGACACATGCAGTCACCAACCAGACCCCGGCCATGATGTTCTTTAACCGAAGGTTGAGATCTCGTCTGGATTTGCTCAGACCAAATGTACAAAGAGATGTTGAGAATAAGCAATTCCAGCACATCAATGAGAAGCCGACAAGGAGCTTCAATGTAGGGCAACCAGTCTTGACCCGCGACTACCGAACAGAGAAATGGCAACCAGGAACGATATGCACACGGCAGGGGCCACTAATGTACACAGTGGATGTTGGGGAGAACATTGTGAGACGCCATGTCGACCAGATCCTAGAGTCACAGGAACGAGTCAACCCCATGTCTCGCGTACCTGGTGATGAACCCGACATACAGGTAGCATCTACCCCAGAAACAGTAGCATCGGAAGCTGATGAACCAACCGACGACAGGGGGCCAGAATCGCCTCCATACCAAGAGCAAGACACTCAGGAAAGGCGCTATCCAGAAAGGATCAGGAAGCCGCCCCAAGACTGAATTTATAAATGGACTATTTTCAGTTAATGTTGCATGTTAAAAGTGTTAATTGTTAAATGAATGTTATGGTACTGTTAATCTAAAAGGGGAGGAATTGTAGTGTATGTACCTTTAAGGGGAGAATTACTTTTTACAGCTCCTGTATACTGTCGTACCGGCAGTTACCACACCTGTATATAAACCCTGAGTAGGGGTCTGTACTGTTAGTTTAGAGTAACCTTCATCCAGTAAACACTGTTGATTGTTCCTCTGCAGTCTCTGTCTATTTATTGAAGGACACATACATCAAGATTCACGGATTTAACAGCATCCAGTTGAAGTCAGATGTGTAACTTTACAACCACAGCCCAGAGGTGGCTGCCATTAAGCTTCATTGAGTATTACACCCTCCACTCTCTCACTGCACAAGTTCATACAGATGTAAAGATTGTAAGACCATTGAAACAGCAGAAATATTTTTTATATGAGTAACTTTTTCTTTGCACAGGATCTCCAATATCTCAAGGCATGGGTCATGAACATGAATTATGATGGGCCCGTGTTTAACACCCGAGATGAGAACACCACACGAAGGAGAACTGGTCTTCTCTTGGTTTTCTTGCCTTTGAAGTTCAGTAATGATGTTGAGGATGAAGCACATCAGCAGGATCCCAGGAGCTAGCTCATTCATTCATTGATGCACCTACAAAAGCTGCTCCACCATCTTTTAATTATTATAAACACTTCTTGATGTTGGCAGGAGGTTATGACTCAAAGAAAGGTCAGCGTTGAGCTCAGTAACCATGAGGATTAATGGTGGTAATAAATGTTGTATTGATTTAATAATCTGAAAAATCTAACATGATTAAAGAAAAGTTGGCAAAATAACATTTTAACTCATTAAGCATAGATCTGGGTTGTTTTCTCACATGTCAAGATAAATCAGCGCAATGGCTACAGACTGAAGATTGTCCTCTCTTATTACAGGAATAAACATAACTCCTAAAATGGTATTTGTTATAAATAAATATATAATACTAGAGTACTGGAAGCCCAACTAATTTCCAACTAGCAGAATGTGCTTGAATCCCACAGTACCTTTCTTTGGAATCTTGGACCTTCAGATCGGGGACCCTTGTCTGAATCTTATTCTTTGCTAGAATTTATGGATGCATTTCACTGGAAGACATCTATATATATAAAAAGGATATGTCTGTCTGTCTGTCTCTCTGTCTGTCTCTCTGTCCGGCTATACAATCAAAAGTTATAGAGCGTACCTACACATGTGCTATATCAAAAGAAAGCTCATCATTAGGGGACTCTTGTAGGTGTATTTACTTTTTTGTCGGACAAAAATTGTGCCGACGGTATCCAAAAACCTTCAAAATTCTGGTAATTATCCGCTCATTAGCATAGAGTGACATTAAGGTCGACCAATCGTACGGTCGAGCGACCCGACGGTCGACCAATCGCTGCGTGGCAGGGGCGGGTTCGTCGCGCGTGCGGGCGGGCCCTCATAGAGTCGAGCGACAGGACGATTGACCAATCATACGCTTCGGTGACATGACGGTCGACCAATTGGTGCGTGTGTGGGCGGGGCCTAATCGTTTTGAACCGAGGTGAGTGTCAGCCATCTTGATTCCATTCTTTTTCCCGCTTTCTGCGTTTTTCTTTTCAAACCTACATTTCCAGCAAAAAAAATTGCTTTTATTAAATTGTTTTTAAAAAACTTCATTCATTTGTAAATATTTTCTCTAACCTGATGATTCTTTTTCCTACCTTTCCCCATTTTTGTAAGGCCTCAGAACCTAGGCCTCAAAGCCTGGGCCTCTCCTGCCCAGCCACGCCCGAGCTAGGTAATTGTCCCACGGCTTCTGCTAAGCTCCTCCCCCCCCCCGTTACCCGGGGCAACGGCGTCGGCCACGAGGGTCACAGGACATACACAGGGTGCGCGCACAGCAGGAGCAGCTGAGACGCGGTGTCTCTCTCTGTTCCCCGCTCGGCTCGGGCGGGGGAGCGGGGGCTCTCGGGAGTGTGGATCTCGGGCGGGCTTGGAGAGCGGGAAGGGTTACCCCGGCAACCGGGCCCGCCGGCCGTCTCTCACAGCCGCAATTGGCGGTCTTGAAGCCAGCTTGGGAGGGCGAGGCCATGTCAGTGCGTAGGGCGGCACGGAGCTCCGCGGAGCCATCGCCGGCGCTGGGCTCGTGTGCTTTGTGGCCTGCGGCCGAATGGCGGCCTGTGGACCTCAAGCTGACCGGGCGCTGAGGACTCGGCTGGGCCATGTCTTTGTGGGTGTTCGCCTCGGCCACGGCATCAGGGTGACGGCCGAGGCCGCCAAAAGCGTCCAAGGGAAGGCGTTCATCCAGGTGCCGAGGCCCGGGCCCGGGGTGGAAAGAGGGATTGGAGCGGGGGATAGGGATGAGGGCAAGGGGAGAGCGGGAGGGGGAGAGAGAGAGAGGGAGGAGGGAGAGGGGGGAGAGAGGGAGGAGGGAGAGGAGGGGGGGAGGGAGAGGGGGGAGAGAGAGAGAGGAGGAGGGAGAGGGGGGAGAGAGAGAGGGAGGAGGGAGAGGGGGGAGAGAGAGAGGGAGGAGGGAGAGGGGGGAGAGAGAGAGGGAGGAGGGAGAGGGGGGAGAGTGGAGGAGGGAGAGGAGGAGGGAGGAGAGGGAGGAGGAGAGGGAGGGAGGAGGGAGGGGGGAGAGAGAGAGAGAGGGAGGAGGGAGAGAGGGAGGAAGGGGGTAGGGAGGAGGTGAGAGGGAGGAGGAGGGGGAGAGGGAGGGAGGAGGGGAAGAGGAGGAGAGGGAGGAGGGGAAGAGGGGTGGAAGAGAGGGAGGAGGAGGTAAGAGGGAGGGGGAAGAGGGGGGAGGGGGAAGAGGTAGGAGGGGGGAAGAGGGTAGGAGGGGGAGGGGCAGAAGAGATAGGAGGGGGAGGGGCGGAAGAGGTAGGAGGGGGGAGGGGCGGAAGAGGTAGGAGGGGGAGGGGGGGAAGAGGTAGGAGGGAGTCGGCGTTTCATCAATTAGGGGCATTTCCTAATTAAGAAAAAGTCACAGAAACGGATACAGATTTATTGGCATCATTCGAACAACCAGCAAAGATTCAGCATCAAACTATGTCTGAGTTTCTGCTTCACACAGGCGTTCAGAAGCTGCAACGTAAAACTTCAAGCATTACTAACTACACCCTGGATCCCAAATATTAACCAGAATTATAATCAATGTTTAGAAGTATTTTAAAACTACATAAAATTTAAATGTGGAACAAGTAACAGTATTTTGAAATTATTAAATCGCAGATTAAAAGCCTTATGAAAGTGGCTCCTGATTCCTCCAGTCAGAGGGTAGCTGGCTTCATTGTCCTATAACACAGTCATCGCAATATAACCCACGGTCACCGCGGCTGGGCTCTAAGTCCAAGCCCTTCCCCGTGGTCTCAACCGTCCCGCCGACCTCACAAAATGGCGGCCGCCCTTCACCCACCGGGCTCTGAGTCCAGCCCCTTCCCTCACTCTCACCTTCCCTCTCTCTCTCTGTCTTTCTCTCCTTCCCTCTCTTTCTCTCCTTCCCCCCTCTCTCTCTTTCCCCCCTCTCTCTCTCTCCTTCCCCCCAGTCTCTCGCTCTCTCCTTCCCCCCAGTCTCTCTCTCGCTCTCTCCTTCCCCCAAGTCTGTCTCTCTCTCCTTCCCCCCGCCGCTCTCTCTCTTCCCCCCAGTCACTCTCTCTCTTCCCCCAGTCGCTCTCTCTCTTCCCCCCAGTCGCTCTCTTCCCCCCCCAGTCGCGCTCTCTCTTCCCCCCCAGCCGCTCTCTCTCTTCCCCCCGTCACTCTCTCTCTTCCCCCCATCGCTCGCTCTCTCTCTTCCCCCCAGTCGCTCGCTCTCTCTCTTCCCCCCCAGTCGCTCACTCTCTCTCTTCCCCCCAGTCGCTCGCTCTCTCGCTTCCTCCAGTCGCTCGCTCTCTCTCTTCCCCCCAGTCGCTCTCTCTCTCTCTTCCCCCCAGTCGCTCTCTCTCTCTCTCTTCCAACAACAACATGCCCTCAAAAAAGCCTCGGCACCGCCGGGCACCCCCAGCTAGTGTGCTATAAATCTTTGTTGTTATCTGGGAGAGTGGAACATTCTTTTTTTTGTCTTCCTAAGCTGTCAACAATTCCTTTTGTTCTCCTTAACCTCTTGTCATTCCTCTTAGCCCGTTGACCAAATTCCATTGAGTTCTGCCATGATCAGGATGGATGCCATTCCTTCTAAACATGGTATTATTTCTTCTTAGCTCCTAGACTGGCATATATTCATCTTTGCCTTCCGGGGGGGGGGGGGGGGGGGAGGTGCTGACATTAATCCATGCCCTCCTAGACTGGGCCAAATTCTTCATTAGCCTCCTAGATTACTCAGCATTCTTCGCATACTAAGTTGCCTGGCATTGTAACTGGCTTTTCTAGGCCATCTGACATTGCTCCTTCTGGGATGCCCCGGCAATCATTCTTGCCCTCAGAATGGCTTATATCATCCTCTCATCTCTCAGTCAGAAGGTTGTGGGTTCAAGTCCCACTCCAGGGACTTGAGCATAGAAAGCTAGGCTGACACTCCAGTGCAGTGCCAAGGGAGTGCTGCATTGTTGTAGGTGCCGTCTTTCGGATGAGACAGTAAACCGAGGCCCCGCCTGCTCTCTCAGGTGGACATAAAAGATCCCATGGCTCTATTTCGAAGAAGAGTAGAGGAGTTATCCCCGGTGTCCTGGCCAATATTTATCCCTCAACCAACATAACAAAAACAGATTATCTGGTCATTATCACATTGCTGTTTGTGAGACCTTGCTGTGCGCAAATTGGCTGCCGCGTTTCCCACATTACACCAGTGACTCCGCTTCAAAAGTACTCCATTGGCTGTAAAGTGCTTTGAGATGTCCGGTGGTCATGAAAGGCGCTATATAAATGCAAGTCTTTCTTTTCTTTTTAATCTGGCCTGCATTCACCCATACCTTCCTAGCCTTGCCCTTACCCACATCGGACTTGCATTCATCTGTGCCCTCTGAGTCTGGCCTGCATTCATCCTTGTCCTATTAGGCTGGTAATTCATTTTTAATCGTTAATTGTTTTTTTTGAACACACTTACTTCAGTAAACCAAATTGAAATGCATAATAACTCATGTAGTTATTAAGTAAGATTTTTTTTAAATTAGGATCGAATTGCCCTGCGTTCTCAATGTAATATTTTTCACAAATTTATGAGCAAATCCCTCCGGTTCACAACTAATCTTGAAATAGTTTAAGTTACATTACTCTTGACCAATGAGGAATGACTTTTAATTAAGCAATATTATCAAAGTGTTGAGAATCAAGTGGAACATTTCCTTGCACAGAACCTAAAATGCTGGCAGCACTCATTTCTGAGTTTTATGTGCTTGGGGTTGGGGGGAGGGGAATGTTTTTTTATTTTAATTGCTCCAGCTATGAAAAAGGTTCAATCATAATTGTTTCCTAGTTCTTTATCCCCTGCAAAACTGAATGTAGGTTTCAATCCAAGCAGAAAAATAAATCAAAGATGCCGTCTAGGTTGAGAACTTGTTGAGGCATGAGTCCCTTCTCTGCCTGCACTGTACAAAGGCACCTCTGGGTTGCCTACCCTTTAGCTCTTTCTATCACCCCCCTTATAAAACATTTTACGCAACGACGTGGTTGGTATTTGGAATGCACTGCACTGCCTGATAGGGTGGTGGATTGCAGAATTCAATAGTAGCCTTCAGAAAGGAATTGGATAAATACTTGAAGGAGAAAAAATTACAGGGATATGGGGAACGAGCCGAGGAGTGGGACTAACTGGATTGCTCTTCGAAAGAGCCGGCGCAGACTCGATGGGCTGAATGGCCTCCTTCTGTGCTGTACTATTCTATGATTCTATGATTCTTATCTTGATCAGTCCTACTGTATGTGCTCCATCACAAGAGGACATTCTCTTCCTTTTCCCTCAAAGATGACCACTTAGAATTGCTCCGGTGCCGTTGACTTAACAACAACATCACCTCATACATTGCATGTTACAGGTTCCAGGAGAGAGTGAAGCAAAAATAAAATTAAAAAATCGCTCAACCATTGTCTGACATGATAGCAGAGATGATTAGAACACTTCTGGCCACAGTGCAGCTCTAAAATTCCCCTTAACAGCAGATAAGGATTCTGATTAAACTGGGTGAGGAAGTACTCAAGAATCACTCCCCCGCGACCCCCCCCCCCACCCCATCATGTATCCTGGACAGGATTAGACCCATTATGACATTTTACTGTTGTAAGGCTTTACATATCAACCAGTGCCAAAAAAGCTCTGGCACATGTAAATCAAATAATTCAAGGCTCCCTTGAAGCAGCTTCTGGCATGTGTATAAGATAGGAAACTGCATTGCTTCCTTAGGAACTGGTCCAAGTATCTATTTAGGAACCTGTCTGCAGAATTGATCATTTCAAACCAAAAACAATCTCGGGTTCCAATAACCGCCTCACAGACAATACTCTATTTAGCAGATTGATTAGCATGCCTGTGTAAAATTTCAAACACACTACTGTATTTAACAAACTAGTTAACTTGTTTATAAAAATGAGTTAAAACATAGTTTAAAAAAATCCACATATGAACATTACACAATCATGCTAACCATGCACTAAGAATAGTGATTGGAGGAATTCCAACCTCTAAAGATCTCTATTCAAAGTGGCACAAGGTAGATTACAGGAGCACGATATAGATTCTCACTGCTACTGGCTGTACTCAGAGAACCCAGTTAACTACTGGCGTACATTGATGTGACTGATGCAGGACTTCAGAAAGGGATTTTGGAGAATCACTTTTAACTTATATACCAGCTGGTTATAGTCACGTCATTGACTGGTGCTTGAACTAAAGAAAATATAAGATGAGCTTTTTATCCCACTCCTTCCAACTGTTGGTGTAGGGGTTACGGGGATCGGGTGGGATATATGTCGGTGCAGGCTCGATGGGCCGAAATGGCCTCTATCTGCACTGTGGGGTTTCTGTGTGATTCTGTGTGTGTGTGATCATGTGCAAAGGACTCTGTTTAATTTATTCAGTATCCTGACAAATAACCACAGTTAAAATTGCCAATAAGAGGACATTTGGTGAAATTTCTCCCTGGATCCAAAAGGCAACAGAATGAAAATCTTCAGGATGTCCATCTCGTATTATTCAATCTTGATTATGTTGAACTCCACAGTGAGAACAAAACTGGATGCATGACATTTAACTCAGAATATTTGATCATCTCTGTTAACATCGGCAACTGCCAATTATAAAGCACCGTTAACGTAGTGAAATATCCCAAGGCACTTCACAAGAGTGCTGTCAATCAAAACTTGACACTGACAATGCTTATCCTTATGTCTCTTTCAAAATGTGACTGGGCTTGGCTCAATTAGCAACACTCTCAACTCTGAATCAGAAGATTGAGGGTGTGAGCCTTACCTAGGAGGTGAGCTTGTAATTTAAGCTGATACTCCAGTGTAATACAATGAGTGCCATGCTATTGGAGATGCTGTCCTCCAGGTGAGGCATTGAACCAAGGCCTGCCTGCTGGTTCAGGTGGATGGTCACGATCCCGAATCAGCTGCTCAAAGAGAAGGGGAGTTCTTCAATATTCTTCCTTCAACCAACACCAGCAAAACCACAGAAACTAGTCATTCTTCTTAAACAACAACAGAAAACGCTGGAAAAACTCAGCAGGCCAGGGCAGCATCCGTGGAGAGAGAAACAGAGTTAACGTTTCAGGTCGATGACCTTTCATCAGACGAAAGGTTCTCGATCTGAAATGTTGACTCTGTTTCTCTCTCCACGGATGCTGCCCTGGCCTGCTGAGTTTTTCCAGCGTTTTCTGTTGTTGTTTCGGATTTCCAGCATCCGCAGTACTGTATTTTGCTATCGTATTAGTCATTCTTCTTGCTGTAGTTTGCTGTATGGATAATTGCTGCAACACTTGTTTACATAACAGTAATTGGAATTCAATGTAATTCATTGCGTTGGAAGCATTTAGAGATGTTTCTGAGAAAGAGAGAGAGAGAGCGCTTGCATTGATATAAGAGCCTTTCATGACTTCAAGATGTCCCGAAGCACTTTACAGCCAATGAAGTACTTTTGTAGTGTAGTCACTGTTGTAATGTAGGAATAAGACGTTGTATAAATGCATATATTTCTCTCCTGCATTTACCAGTGATCACAGATAGGATGATAATGGCAGAGGTTGGAAACAGGGTTGCATAGCAAGACTGGTAGAGGCAAGCTGTACACCCTTTCAATGGGTCATGCAGTGTGGGAGCAGGAACTAAAGAGGGCCAAAATAAATTCAACATAGAGTATCTGCTATTGCTGGCTGAATGACCCAAATTATTTATTGTAATTTTTATCTAGGTTATTGCTGCAGATTGTTTTGATAAATGCCTGCATTTTCCAGCTCTGTTCATGTTGGCATTTGCTTCGAGCATTTCCCCGCCACAGCCCCAGCTCTACAGTGACCCCTGGTGTGGGCCTTTGATGAAACTGCAGGCTGATTCCAGGCCCAGTGGACTTGCTGCTGAGACCTGATGAATAGCAACAGCTGTCTCTGTCCTTTCATCCTAAGCATCGTGTTACCTGCATTGCAGGCTCTGCTCATCACAAATGTTTCCCAGACGCTCACAATCACATGTTAATCATAGATTTCCTCCAGAAGAGCAAAAGCCCTGGTAGCAAAGGACTGTGAAAAGGTAACTCCCCCTCCCCAGCCTGCTCCTGGTTATGTGATAACCATATGTTCAGTAACTCCAGTTCTTAGCAGCTTTAACAACCCCATTTCCTTTATCCTCAGGTCCAGCCAGGTGTAAGAGCCATGCCTTCAGCACACTCAGGTCCTGACAGGTGTAAGAGCCATGTCTTCAGCGGACTCAGGTCCTGGCAGGTGTAAGAGCCATGCCTTCAGCACACTCAGGTCCTGGCAGGTGAAAGAGCCATGTCTTCAGCGGACTCAGGTCCTGGCAGGTGCAAGAGCCATGCCTTCAGCACACTCAGGTCCTGGCAGGTGTAAGAGCCATGTCTTCAGCGGACTCAGGTCCTGGCAGGTGTAAGAGCCATGCCTTCAGCACACTCAGGTCCTGGCAGGTGTAAGAGCCATGTCTTCAGCGGACTCAAGTCCTGGCAGGTGTAAGAGCCATGTCTTCAGCACACTCAGGTCCTGCCAGGTGTAACAGACATGTCTTCAGCGGACTCAGGTCCTGGCAAGTGTAAGAGCCATGTCTTCAGTGGACTCAGGTCCTGGCAGGTGTAAGAGCCATGTCTTCAGCGGACTCAGGTCCTGGCAGATGTAAGAGCCATGTCTTCAGCGGACTCAGGTCCTGGCAGGTGTAAGAGCCATGTCTTCAGCGGACTCAGGTCCTGGCAGGTGTACGAGCCATGCCTTCAGCACACTCAGGTCCTGGCAGGTGTAAGAGCCATGCCTTCAGCACACTCAGGTCCTGGCAGGTGTTAAGAGCCATGTCTTCAGCGGACTCAGGTCCTGGCAGGTGTAAGAGCCATGTCTTCAGCACACTCAGGTCCTGGCAGGTGTAAGAGCCATGTCTTCAGCAGACTCAGGTCCTGGCAGGTATAAGAGCCATGTCTTCAGCGGACTCAGGTCCTGGCAGGTGTAAGAGCCATGTCTTCAGCGGACTCAGGTCCTGGCAGGTGTAAGAGCCATGCCTTCAGCAGACTCAGGTCCTGGCAGGTGTAAGAGCCATGTCTTCAGCGGACTCAGGTCCTGGCAGGTGTAAGAGCCATGCCTTCAGCACACTCAGGTCCTGGCAGGTGAAAGAGCCATGTCTTCAGCGGACTCAGGTCCTGGCAGGTGTAAGAGCCATGCCTTCAGCGGACTCAGGTCCTGGCAGGTGTAAGAGCCATGTCTTCAGCGGACTCAGGTCCTGGCAGGTGTAAGAGCCATGCCTTCAGCACACTCAGGTCCTGGCAGGTGAAAGAGCCATGTCTTCAGCGGACTCAGGTCCTGGCAGGTGTAAGAGCCATGCCTTCAGCACACTCAGGTCCTGGCAGGTGTAAGAGCCATGTCTTCAGCGGACTCAAGTCCTGGCAGGTGTAAGAGCCATGTCTTCAGCACACTCAGGTCCTGGCAGATGTAAGAGCCATGTCTTCAGCGGACTCAGGTCCTGGCAAGTGTAAGAGCCATGTCATCAGTGGACTCAGGTCCTGGCAGGTGTAAGAGCCATGTCTTCAGCGGACTCAGGTCCTGGCAGATGTAAGAGCCATGTCTTCAGCGGACTCAGGTCCTGGCAGGTGTAAGAGCCATGTCTTCAGCGGACTCAGGTCCTGGCAGGTGTACGAGCCATGCCTTCAGCACACTCAGGTCCTGGCAGGTGTAAGAGCCATGCCTTCAGCACACTCAGGTCCTGGCAGGTGTTAAGAGCCATGTCTTCAGCGGACTCAGGTCCTGGCAGGTGTAAGAGCCATGCCTTCAGCAGACTCAGGTCCTGGCAGGTGTAAGAGCCATGCCTTCAGCACACTCAGGTCCTGGCAGGTGTAAGAGTCATGTCTTCAGCGGACTCAGGTCCTGGCAGATGTAAAAGCCATGTCTTCAGCGGACTCAGGTCCTGGCAGGTGTGAGAGCCATGCCTTCAGCACACTCAGGTCCTGGCAGGTGTAAGAGCCATGTCTTCAGCAGACTCAGGTCCTGGCAGGTGTAAGAGCCATGTCTTCAGCGGACTCAGGTCCTGGCAGGTGTGAGAGCCATGCCTTCAGCACACTCAGGTCCTGGCAGGTGTGAGAGCCATGTCTTCAGCACACTCAGGTCCTGGCAGGTGTAAGAGCCATGCCTTCAGCACACTCAGGTCCTGGCAGGTGTAAGAGCCATGTCTTCAGCAGACTCAGGTCCTGGCAGGTGTAAGAGCCATGTCTTCAGCGGACTCAGGTCTTGGCAGGTGTAAGAGCCATGTCTTCAGCACACTCAGGTCCTGGCAGGTGTAAGAGCCATGTCTTCAGCGGACTCAGGTCCTGGCAGGTGTAAGAGCCATGTCTTCAGCGGACTCAGGTCCTGGCAGGTGTAAGAGCCATATCTTCAGCACACTCAGGCCCTGGCAGGTGTAAGAGCCATGTCTTCAGCGGACTCAGGTGCTGGCAGGTGTAAGAGCCATGTCTTCAGTGGACTCAGGTCCTGGCAGGTGTAAGAGCCATGCCTTCAGCACACTCAGGTCCTGGCAGGTGTAAGAGCCATGCCTTCAGCACACTCAGGTCCTGGCAGGTGTTAAGAGCCATGTCTTCAGCGGACTCAGGTCCTGGCAGGTGTAAGAGCCATGTCTTCAGCACACTCAGGTCCTGGCAGGTGTAAGAGCCATGTCTTCAGCAGACTCAGGTCCTGGCAGGTGTAAGAGCCATGTCTTCAGCGGACTCAGGTCCTGGCAGGTGTAAGAGCCATGTCTTCAGCGGGCTCAGGTCCTGGCAGATGTAAGAGCCATGTCTTCAGCGGACTCAGGTCCTGGCAGGTGTAAGAGCCATGTCTTCAGCGGACTCAGGTCCTGGCAGGTGTAAGAGCCATGCCTTCAGCAGACTCAGGTCCTGGCAGGTGTAAGAGCCATGCCTTCAGCACACTCAGGTCCTGGCAGGTGTAAGAGTCATGTCTTCAGCGGACTCAGTTCCTGGCAGATGTAAGAGCCATGTCTTCAGCGGACTCAGGTCCTGGCAGGTGTAAGAGCCATGTCTTCAGCGGACTCAAGTCCTGGCAGGTGTGAGAGCCATGCGTTCAGCACGCTCAGGTCCTGGCAGGTGTAAGAGCCATGCCTTCAGCGGACTCAGGTCTTGGCAGGTGTAAGAGCCATGTCTTCAGCAGGCTCAGGCCCTGGCAGGTGTAAGAGCCATGTCTTCAGCGGACTCAGGTCTTGGCAGGTGTAAGAGCCATGTCTTCAGCGGACTCAGGTCCTGGCATGTGTAAGAGCCATGTCTTCAGCACACTCAGGTCCTGGCAGGTGTAAGAGCCATGTCTTCAGCAGACTCAGGTCCTGGCAGGTGTAAGAGCCATGTCTTCAGCGGACTCAGGTCCTGGCAGGTGTAAGAGCCATGTCTTCAGCGGGCTCAGGTCCTGGCAGATGTAAGAGCCATGTCTTCAGCGGACTCAGGTCCTGGCAGGTGTAAGAGCCATGTCTTCAGCGGACTCAGGTCCTGGCAGGTGTAAGAGCCATGCCTTCAGCAGACTCAGGTCCTGGCAGGTGTAAGAGCCATGCCTTCAGCACACTCAGGTCCTGGCAGGTGTAAGAGTCATGTCTTCAGCGGACTCAGTTCCTGGCAGATGTAAGAGCCATGTCTTCAGCGGACTCAGGTCCTGGCAGGTGTAAGAGCCATGTCTTCAGCGGACTCAAGTCCTGGCAGGTGTGAGAGCCATGCGTTCAGCACACTCAGGTCCTGGCAGGTGTAAGAGCCATGCCTTCAGCGGACTCAGGTCTTGGCAGGTGTAAGAGCCATGTCTTCAGCAGGCTCAGGCCCTGGCAGGTGTAAGAGCCATGTCTTCAGCGGACTCAGGTCTTGGCAGGTGTAAGAGCCATGTCTTCAGCGGACTCAGGTCCTGGCAGGTGTAAGAGCCATGTCTTCAGCACACTCAGGTCCTGGCAGGTGTAAGAGCCATGTCTTCAGCGGACTCAAGTCCTGGCAGGTGTAAGAGCCATGTCTTCAGCGGACTCAGGTCTTGGCAGGTGTAAGAGCCATGTCTTCAGCGGACGCAGGTCCTGGCAGGTGTAAGAGCCATGTCTTCAGCACACTCAGGTCCTGGCAGGTGTAAGAGCCATGTCTTCCACGGACTCAGGTCCTGGCAGGTGTAAGAGCCATGCCTTCAGCACACTCAGGTCCTGGCAGGTGTAAGAGCCATGCCTTCAGCAGACTCAGGTCCTGCAGGTGTAAGAGCCATGTCTTCAGCAGACTCAGGTCCTGGCAGGTGTAAGAGCCATGTCTTCAGCAGACTCAGGTCTTGGCAGGTGTAAGAGCCATGTCTTCAGCAGACTCAGGCCCTGGCAGGTGTAAGAGCCATGTCTTCAGCGGACTCAGGTCCTGACAGGTGTAAGAGCCATGTCTTCAGCAGACTCAGGTCCTGGCAGGTGTAAGAGCCATGTCTTCAGCGGACTCAGGTCCTGGCAGGTGTAAGAGCCATGTCTTCAGCGGACTCAGGTCCTGGCAGGTGTAAGAGCCATATCTTCAGCACACTCAGGCCCTGGCAGGTGTAAGAGCCATGTCTTCAGCGGACTCAGGTCCTGGCAGGTGTAAGAGCCATGTCTTCAGCGGACTCAGGTCCTGGCAGGTGTAAGAGCCATGTCTTCAGCACACTCAGGTCCTGGCAGGTGTAAGAGCCATGTCTTCAGCGGACTCAGTTCCTGGCAGGTGTAAGAGCCATGTCTTCGGCAGACTCAGGTCCTGGCAGGTGTAAGAGCCATGTATTCAGCAGACTCAGGTCCTGGCAGGTGTAAGAGCCATGTTTTTTTTAATTCATTGATGGGATGTGGGCGTCGCTGGCTAGGCCTGCATTTAGTGCCCATCCCTAATTGCCCTTGAGAAGATGGTGGTGAGCCGCCTTCTTGAACCGCTACAGTCCATATGGTGTAGGCACACCCACAATGCTGTTAGGAAGGGAGTTCCAGGATTTTGGCCCAGCGACAGTGAAGGAACGGCGATACAGGTCCAAGTCAGGATGGTGTGTGGCTTGGAGGGGAACTTGTAGGTGGTGCTGTTCCCATGAGTCTGCTGCCCTTGTCCTTCTAAGTGGTAGAGGTCGCGGGTTTGGAAGGTGCTGTTGAAGGAGCTTTGGCGAGTTGCTGCAGTGCATCTTGTAGATGGTACACACTGCAGCCACAGTCCGCCGGTGGTGGAGGGAGTGAATGTTGAAGGTGGTGGATGGAGTGCCAATCAAGCGGGCTGCTTTATCCTGAATGGTGTCGAGCTTCTTGAGTGTTGTTGGAGCTGCACTCATCCAGGCAAGTGGAGAGTATTCCATCACACTCCTGACTTGTGCCTTGTAGATGGTGGAAAGGCTTTGGGGAGTCAGGAGGTGAGACACTCGCCGCAGAATTCCCAGCCTTTGGCCTGCTCTTGTAGCCACAGTATTTATATGGCTGCTCCAGTTCCGTTTCTGATCAATGGTAACCCCCAGGATGTTGATAGTGGGGGATTCAGCGATGGTAATGCCATTGAATGTCAAGGGGAGATGGTTAGAGTCTCGCTTGTTGGAGATGGTCATTGCCTGGCACTTGTGTGGTGCGAATGTTACTTGCCGCTTGTCAGCCCAAGTCTGAATGTTGTCCAGGTCTTGCTGCATATGGACACGGACTGCGTCAGTATCTGACGAGTCTCGAATGGTGCTGAACAGTGTGCAATCATCAGCGAACATCCCCACTTCTGACCTTATGATGGAGGGAAGGTCATTGATGAAACAGCTGAAGATGGTTGGGCCTAGGACACTGCCCTGAGGAACTCCTGCAGTGATGTCATGTAATTGAGATGAATGACCTCCAACAACCACAGCCAAGTTCCTTTGTGCTAGGTATGATTCCAACCAATGGAGAGTTTTCCCCTTGATTCCCATTGACTTCAGTTTTGCTAGGGCTTCAGCAGACTCAGGTCCTGGCAGGTGTAAGAGCCATGTCTTCAGCGGACTCAGGTCCTGCCAGGTGTAAGAGCCAAGACTTCAGCAGACTCAGGTCCTGGCAGGTGTAAGAGCCATGTCTTCAGTAGACTCAGGTCCTGACGGGTGTAAGAGCCATGTCTTCAGCAGACTCAGGTCCTGGCAGGTGTAAGAGCCATGTCTTCAGCAGACTCAGGTCCTGATGGGTGTAAGAGCCATGTCTTCAGCAGACTCAGGTCCTGGCAGGTGTAAGAGCCATGTCTTCAGCAGACTCAGGTCCTGGCAGGTGTAAGAGCCATGTCTTCAGCAGACTCAGGTCCTGGCAGGTGTAAGAGCCATGTCTTCAGCAGACTCAGGTCCTGGCAGGTGCAAGAGCCATGTCTTCAGCAGACTCAGGTCCTGACAGGTGTAAGAGCCATGTCTTCAGCAGACTCAGGCCCTGGCAGGAGCAAGAGCCATGTCTTCAGCAATCCCAAGTCTTGGCAGGTGCATGAACAGTGTTCAGTAAACCCGGGGCTGCAAGGTGTAATATCCATATGCTCAGTATCACTAAGAGTCAGCAGGTGTAACAGCCATGTATTAAGTTTCTCCAAGTCCTGGCACATGTAATAGTAATGTGTTACTGTAACTGCAATAAGCATGTGTTCAGTACCACTAAGTCATGTGTTCAGTATGATCAGGTCCTAGCAGATAGAACAGTCAGGTATTCAGTATCACTAAGCCCTGGTGATTGTAATAGTAACATGTTCAATATCACTAGAGCCTAGCAGGTGTATTAACTATTTAGTTATTTAGTTGGCAAACATATGTCTGGGTTGGATATTTTTTCCTCATTATTTACTGCCCCCGCCATACCACTGCTCACTCCCATGTGTATTCTGGGAAATGTGAATGAAGGGTTTTGGGAAAGACAGCCTGCGACACCTCCAGTAAAAGAAATCTCACTGTAACAAAGTCTCCAACCCACCATCTGCCTTGGAGACCCAACAGTTAGGATTGCATTTTGATCTGCCCTCTGCATGCTCACTGTTCCCTGGCTCAAATGGAACTCCCACATCTCTTCCGTGCTAAAGCTGCCTCCAAGAATCTAGGTTTCCTCATTCATGACGTATGATATGAAATATCATGCTGGAAGTCATAGATTCCATGTGGTGGAGCAGTACGCAGTACAGCGCCACAAAGTACTCCGACACTTGCTTGTACTGTGATGTGAAACTCGGGTGTGTTCGTTTAAAATTCATTCAGAAACAGGCTGCGCTGTGCTCAGTTCCCCTAGCCCTTCCTCTTCCTACATCTCTCAGCCTTCCCTTCCCACTCTGTCACCGCTAACTCTTTTTGCCCAGGTGTCCATGGACAGTACTTTTATCACTGTGCCATATGAAGAATAATCTGGCAGATGTCTGACTATGTGCTCTCATTAAGTGAAATGCTTGATTATGTTAATACAGCAAACCCTCTCTATTAAATCATCTGAAGCATTTCAATAGGAGCCTTTTCTATTTTCCAATGTGAACATAACGACTTTTGAGATAATCCTCTGTGGCCATTTTCCCTTCCTCCGTAGACAGTGGAATGTATAATGCAACAGCTACTGCAACTGAATGTCTGAGCTGACCTTGCCATGTACAAGTATGGAGAAACCTCTGTCTGTCAGGATTTGTACTGATGTAAAAAAAAATTCACCCAATAACCAGCTTGTGAAGACCTTTCATTTGAATCTTCATTTTGTTGTAATTATAATTAGTTCCCTCATCAAGTTTATAAAATCAACAACATAGGGTCACAGAAAGGGTATATGCTTGAAACAGGTTTGGGCTATAGCATGAATTCAATTCCCATGTACCTTGTAATGTCACTTGTTCCCTCAAATAATTCCTCCCTTATTCCCTCACTCACTCTTCCCTCACTTGTTCGCCTCAGTCACATTCTTATTTCCACATTTCACATCACCCTCAGTCAGACACTCTTCTGTTCCCTTCACTGGTTCACTTCCTCCCTCACTTGTTCCCTCACTCCATTACTACTCTTTCATTTATTGTCTCGCACTCCCTCATTCAGTCCCTTTTACTTTCTCTCTGTCTCTTTGCCTTTCGCTAGGTCTCTTTTCCTCTGTCTCTTCCTTTTGTTTTTTTTTCTCTTTCGATCAATAATCTGCCTCTCTCTATAAAACTTTTATATAACTGGCTCAGCAATAAATAAGACAATTTCCCAGCACAGAAAATCTGATTTGGTCAGAGATGCAAATCCCAGCCTGTTGGAATTGAAATCTAGTGTGCATAAACCCTGGTCTGATTTGTATCCTGGCTACAGCAGGCAGATTAATACCAGTTGTTTCCAAGGGACTTGGGCTTAGCCCTTAACATTGCTTTACTGGAGTGAGTTGATTAAATTGACCATAATTGATGTGTATCATGGGATGCTGAGTAAAGAATCTCAAAAGTCCGGTCAGTCCCAGCATGTCCTGCCTTGTGACAGCACACATCACACGCAGACTCTCGTCGTTACTATTAGCACACTGCAACACGTGGGCATTTCAGGCCTACCTTTTAATATTTAGTGAATTTCATCATACATTCGGGCTTACCTTGCCCACCCCAGCCTGACTCCACCAACTCCCACCACCCACCCTCCCACCCTCCCCATACATGCCAAACACCAGCTCAGCTCCTTTGGCATTTCAACATCTCTGCGTTTCAGAAGAAAATAAATCTCTGGGGTGGAAACCAATCAAGCAAGCATATGTTAATTACCATAATTACCTCATGACCCTGTGAAGCACCTTGGGATGTGTTTATATGTTAGAAAAGTGTTATGTGAATGCAAGCTGTCTACGTTGTCATAAGCATTATATTTAGGGCTGTTTTTTAATTATCCATTTTTGTCGGGGGGATGGTGGGGGGGGAGCGTGCAATATATGCTGCTTGGAATCATTTTTAGGTGTGCACGTATAAAGTTCCTCTTCATCCAAGGCTTTTGACAAGGTCCCAAATGGCAGACTGGTCAGAAAAGTAAAAGTCCGTGGGATCCAAGGGAAAGTGTCACATTGGATCTAAAATTGGCTCAGCAGCAGGAAGCAGAGGGTAACGGTCGACGGGTGTTTTGGTGACTGGAAGGCTGTTTCCAGTGGGGTTCCGCAGGGCTCAGTACTGGGCCCCTTGCTTTTCATGGTATATATCTGTAAGGGTAACCGGGAGAGCTTCTTCTCCCCGAGACGAACCCTCTGATAGAAAGGGTCGACGTCCGCCTTATTCCCAATCAATCACTCGGGGTCCGGAGGTTCGTTCAGTAAAGCAACTTTATTGCAAGTTAACAGGGGAGACATTCATCTGGAATGAATGCTTTCCGATCGCTAAGATCCCCTGCCTTATATACAGTTTTTTTGTTCTAAGTTGTGGCTTACATCATACAGTTGATTTCGGGGTGCAAATTCTTGCGACCTGTGTGCACATTTTGACCGTTTACATAGTCCTGTGACCCCATACATTATCTTTACCACATTCCTCAATAGTAACTAACGCTTTGTGCACTTTATTCAATTAGCAACTGACGGTTTGACCATTTGACCACATTACACCATACTTCCCTATGGGACTTGTACATAACAACTCCTTATGTGGTTGGATGTATGCTCGGTTCCTCAATTCCCTTATTTTAGCCCTTTTAACTCTTTCAATATCAATGACAAACCAATGTGATTTCCCTTACCCACCCAGCACATTTGCCGGCCAATTGAAGGAAGTGGGTCTGATGACGTCACTTGATGACGCGTCATCAGTCAGTTTCCTTAAAGGGACCATGCACAAATTTAGTTTGGCAGTTGTGCTGTCAGTGTTCTGCAGCATTGAGGTGCTGCAAACACTGACAAGCACTGCTCAAAGGTGCACAACTGTACCCAGGCTCTCCCATGACTCCCTCCATATGCTTATGGAGGGAGTCACAGCACACAGGGAGGTCTTTTTCCCTTCTGATGGGCGGAAGAGACCTCCCCAGGAGATCAACGCAGCCCGGTTGCACATTGCACAGGAGGACACAGCAGGGATGTCATTAGGAGGACACAAGCAGGGATGTCATCAGGAGGACCTGGCTGCAGTGGCGCAAATGTTCCAATGATCTCAGTAGATCACGAAACATTAGTACAAAGCCACACTCAACCTCATTCTGCTGTGCCACTCATCACATCTCCATCACTCTGCCTTCCCTACCCTACTCCTGCACATCCTTACTCACACCAACATACCTTGCACCTCCACCCATCCCTCTCTCTATCTACATTATCACTTCCCCATCTCACTAGCCACCCCTCACACTCGCCCTCATCCTAGTCCATCATACCAACTAACAACACACAAGGATAGGCATTTGTGTGTTTTAGCCAATGTTCATTTGATGTTTCTGTTAATGTGCTGTCAAACATTGAGATCTTTATTTTCAACACTTTGGGGGGAATTTTGCCGGCACTCAAGGGGCGGGTTTGGAGGCGGAAAATCTGGCAAAATTGCAAAGATTGACAGCGGGTCCTGAACCCGCTGTCAACCCGCCTCCAATCAATCTTCCCAGGTGTCGGGTCTCCGATTTGCAGATTGACCCGACACCTAGCGGCGGGAAGAAGATTATAGGCACTTATCTGCTTATTAACAGGTTGTTAACAGGCAGTTAACAGGCTTTTTTCAATTTTGCCAGGTCTACTGCGGGCTTCCCGATGTCCGGACACCACGTCAGGAAAGCGTGGCGTGCTGTGTGTCTACTGTAGTATTTCTGCATTGATGACAGCTGCAGAAGTGGTCTGAAGGATCCAATGGTACACTGGTGAGTTTCATATGTAAAAAAATGTTGGGAAAATCTTTTTTAATGTATTTAGACTTTTCGGTCGGTGACAAGTTTTGAATTGTTTGTGTAGTCCTATCTCATTGGGAGAACCTCTGTCACCAGTGACAGATCGCTTCTGTAACCTCACCTGCAGCTGTCATCTGTTCTAGCCTAAGGAAGGAGTCACTGGAGAGCCTGGGTGCAAGGGTTCACCTTTGTACAGTGATTGTCAGTGTTTGCAGCACCTCAATGCTGTCAAACACTGAAAAATCAGCTGTAAAAAAAAATTGTGCGTGGCCCCTTTAAGAAAACCGGCAAATGACGCGTCATCAACTGACGTCATCTGACACTGGCTTTCTCTTAATTGGTGGGCTTAACAAGGTCAATTGATGCAAAATTGCGTCTGTGCATCGGACGTCATTGGGGGCGGGATTGGAACCCGGAAGGCAGCTGTCCCGCCCCCAAGCCGCATCGATTGGAAAAATTGCAGCCTTTGTGTTCTTGGTCAGATTTGTGTGCACCTTTGGAAGTGGTTTAGTGAGTTGAAATGAATGGTGAAACATAATGGTGATGCGGGGTGATTTGATAGAGGTGTACAAGATTATGACGGGTTTGGATAGGCTAGACGGGGAAAGGCTGTTCCCACTAGTTGATGGTACAAGGATTAGGGGATACAGATTTAAGGTTTTGGGCAAGAGATACAGGGGGGATGTGAGGAAAACCTTTTTTATGCAGTGAGTGGTGAGGATCTGGAACTCGCTGCTGACGGAAGTGGTGGAAGCGGAGACACTCAATGTTTTCAAGGGGAGACTGGATAGGCACTTAAGGGAAATAAACTTGCAGGGCTACGGGGATAGAGCGGGGGAATGGGACTGACTGGATTGCTCTACAGAGAGCCGGCATGGACTCGATGGGCTGAATGGCCTCCTTATGTGCTGTTATGACTCGATGGGGGAATTTTGCTGGGGCTCAGGGAGCGGGTTTGGAGACGGGACTGCTGGCAAAATTGCAAAGATTGACAGCGAGTCCTAAACCCTCTGTCAACCCGCCTCCATACAATCTTACCAAGTGTCAGGCCCCCGATTAGCGCAGGGACCCTACACCTTGCGGGGGGAGGAGGATTATAGGCACTTAACTTAACAGGCTTTTTTATATTTTGCCAGGTCGACTGCGGGCTTCCCGACGTCTGGACACCACTCCAGGGTAAGTGTGGCATGCTGTGGGTCTACTGTAATGTGTCTTCATTGATGACAGCTGCAGAAGTTGTGTGAAGGATCCAATGGTACACTGGTGAGTTTCAGAGGTAAGAAAATGTTGGGAAAATCATATTTAATGTATTTAGACTTTTCTGTAGTTAATAAGGTTTGAATTATTTGTGTAGTCCCACCTCATTGGGAGAACCTCTCTCACCAGTGACAGATCGCTTCTGTAGCCTCACTTGTAGCTGCCATCTGTTTTATCCTAAGGAGAGAGTCTCTGGAGAGCCTGGGTGCAAGGGCTCACCTTTGTACAGTGATTAGCAGTGTTTGCAGCACCTCAATGCTGTCAAACACTGAAAAATCATCTGTCAAAAAAAAATGAGCGTGTCCCCTGTAAGAAAACCGGCAGATGATGCGTCATTAACTGATGTCATCTGACACCGGCTTTCTCTTAATTGGCCGGCAAGCCCAAAGGGCGGGCTTAACAAGGCCAATTGATGTAAATTTACGTCTGTGCGTTGAGCGTCGTTGGGGGTGGGATCGGAACCCGCAAGTCAGCTGACCCGCTCCCAACTCACACCGAAAGGTAAGATTGCGCCCTTTGACTCATATGACTCTATGAGTGTGAAAGGAATGGCTTGGGCATTGTAGGGATGCTTTATGGTGTTTGTGTAGGGCGGTGCCAACCTAGCGCATCATGTGGCAGCCAGGGTGTACAGCATCAAGTGAAGTAAATCTGGCTATGGGGAGGCCATCCCTGGCACCCCGGGCAGCAATGTGCTCGGGTATTGATGCCCTGTGTCCTGTGCAGCATCAGTTCATTGCGGAGAAGGTTGGTGTTGTTGTTGGTGCTGCAGGTGTGCCTGGTGCTGCTGGAGTTGCGGCTGATCGTGGTGGGATTCTGAGGACCAAGGTGAGATAGTTTCAAGGGCACCGATGCTGATGTAATAGATGGCAGGTGAACTTGAGGTGACAGAAGTGATGTGTCAATGGTGAGAGAGGTTGTTCCAATGAGGTAACACTGGATAGAGAGTTTACTCCAAACACTTGCAACCTGCATAAAGCTCAATCTGTCTTCTAAGTGCAGTAAGCAACAGCTTCTGAGCTTGGAAAGTGAACAGGCTGAGACACTGGACCCTGAGTCACTGGACCACGAGTCACTGGACTGAGATGGGAGCTCTTATAACACATTTGCAGCTGTCAAGTAAAGAGATGATTTCATGGTAACAGAACTCCCGACCTGCTTACCTGATGTGATCCGTGAGCAGCGTAGAACCCGTGGGCGACCTCGTAAAATTTAAAGGTGAGCTCAAAATACTTTTAAGTGGCTCTTAACAAGGTCATAATGAACTAAATTGCCTCCCCCGCTGCTGCGTGTTGGACCTGTTCAGCGTTGACAGACCCGACATCTGGGAAAGTTGCGTGGTGGTGGGTTGACAGCAGGTTCCCGACCCGCTGTCAAAAAATACATTTCCCACCCGACCCGCCACCAAACGTGCCCATTGACCCCCTGCAAAATTCCCACCATGGACTTCAATGTAGGGGGCATGATTAAGAAGTTTGCAGATGGCACCAAAATTGGCTGTGTGGTTGATAGTGAGGAAGAAAGCTGTAGACTGCAGGAAGATATCAATGGAGTAGTCAGGTGGGCAGAAAAGTGGCAAATGGAATTCAATCCGGAGAAGGGTGCATTTGGGGAGGACTAACAAGGCAAGGAAATACACAATAAATGGTAGGATACTGAGAAGTGTTGAGGAACAGCGGGACCTTGGAATGCATGTCCACAGATCCCTGAAGATAGCAGGACAGGTAGATAAGGTGGTTAAGAAGGCATACAGGATGCTTTCCTTTATTAGCCGAGGCATAGAATATAAGAGCAGGGAGGTTATGCTTGAACTGTATAAAACACTAGTTAGGCCACAGCTAGAATACTGAGTACAGTTCTGGTCACCACATTACAGGAAAGATGTGATTGCACTAGAGAGAGTGCAGAGGAGATTTACGAGAATGTTGCCAGGACTAGAGAATTTTAGCTATGAGGAAAGATTGGATAGGCTGGGGTTGTTTTCTTTGGAACAGAGGAGGCTGAGAGGAGACTTAATTGAGATATATAAAATTATGAGGGGCCTTGATAGAGTGGATAGGAAGGAGCTATTTCTCTTAGCAGAGAGGTCAATAACCAGGGGGCACAGACTTAAAGTAGTTGTAGAAGGATTAGAGGGGAGATGAGGAGAACTGTTTTCACCCAGAGGGTGGTGGGGGTCAGAAACCCTCATCACATTTAAAAAGTATTTGGATATGCACTTGAAGTGCCATAACCTACAAGGCTACGGACCAAGAGCTGGAAAGTGGGATTAGGCTGGATAGCTCTTTTGGCCGGCACAGACACGATGGGCCAGATTGCCTCCTTCTGTGCTGTAAATTTCTATGATTCTATGATACTCTCCAGAATGTGGTCACCAGAGAGATGGGACACGGGTAGAGTTTAGCAAGAGAGAAAGCGGGTGACCATCTGTAGGGGCGGCAGATAGAGAGGGGCCTGGGCAAGGAACAAGCTCGCATTTCGTGACCCTGGCCTCATTTCCATATCTGGGCCCCGACCCCCAACTGGGAGAAGTCACTGCCTGGCCACCGGGCATGAGCGCACATTTGGGCAGCGGTAGGCTGCTGCCGGGGGTCTGTGGTCAGATTGGTGAGGAGGCAGGGGACAACTGCGATCAGGGAAGAGTGGGGGAAGCCCAGGGCAAGGGAGGCCCGAGGCAGGTAAGTTTTTTGTTTAAACTTTTTTTTTAGGTTTTTTAGGTATGAGCAGGAGTATTCCTCTGGGCCCCACAAGAAAACCTAAAAAAAAACTTACCTGCCTGGGCCTCTTCTGACTCACGGTTCAGTTCCTGGCAGGTTTGACCTCCCTGCTCCCCCTGCGCAGGCATCCAGTTAAAATAGCAGATCAGGCCCCGATGATGTCATCGGAATCCGATGTGCATATTTAAAGATAGAAGTATTAATAACTATGGAGGGATATGATATCTAATGCTATAATGGCAACGTAGCTTAGGTTTGGATGGGACTGGGAAATTAATATTCCGAGTTATAACATGTTCAGGAGAGATAGGGAGGGAAAAAATTCGATGAGGTGACAATGTTAGTAAAGTCATCGGGCTGGACCGCAAGGATGTTGTAGGGGTGTGGTGATTATTCCTTGATTAGTAAAAGTATTGTGATTCGTTGTTTGTTAACTGCCTTGGGATATGTGTTGTAATCTCATTGGTAGTTGATGATCACATGATGTGTTGTGGCTACCTTAAATTCAGTCCTTTTCTAGCTTTAGTTGGGACTGGATGTAGAAAGATATGCTGCTGATTTTAAAGTTAATAAAGCCTAGCTTTGGAAGGCCAATCTATTCTTTATTTCAATTTATTAACTTTATGTTAGAATGGAGCGATATCTTCAACCAGAACGATTCAAGGCTGACCCCAATTCTGCTGGAGTGGATGATAAATGGAAACATTGGTATTGTACATTTAAAAACTTTTTGGGCGTGTTGGATCAAGAGGCTCTAAATAAGCTGAATATGCTGATCAACTACATTGACCCGGATGTATATAAATATATTTTGCACTGTAAAACTTATGAAGAGGCTATTTCTACATTGGAAAAGATTTTTGTTAAACCAAAGAATGAGGTATTTGCACATCATCTTCTATCTGCCCGTAGGCAGCAGGTGGGAGAATCTTTGGATACTTATTTACAAGCACTTTGGTGCCTTAGTGTTGACTGTAATTATAAGGCTGTGACGGCTGAAGAATATAAGGACGAATCGGTACGGGATGCTTTTATTAATGGATTACTGTCGAGATCAATTCGTCAGCGGTTGTTAGAAAATAAGACTCTGGATCTTAAAAGTGCTTTTGAGCAAGCTTCTACATTGGATGTGGCTCAGAGAAGTTCGGATTCTTATGCTCTTTTTAATCGGCCTGCGACTATGGTTTCGGCAGTTTCGGATGAAAAGGAATTATGTGGACTTAATGGGAGTGGTTTACTAGATTTTGAAACAGTTTCTACTTCGGCGGCCGTTGCCTCTAGGATTCAGAAGTGTTATTTTTGTGGGAATATCCGGCACCCTCGTCTGAAGTGTCCTGCTCGGGAGGCTGTGTGTAGTAAATGCGGCAAGAGAGGTCATTATGCACGTGTGTGCAAATCATCAGGTTCAATTACCTTCCCTTCTCCTGGTGTGGGAGGGTCTTCCTCCACTACCTCTTCTGTGACTATTCAGCCTTTAGATAGGGCATTTATTGCATCAATTTCTGCTGCATTTGCTCATGGCCTAAACAAAGCTATAGTTACGGCTCAAGTTAATGGGTTGGAAGTGAAGGCCCTTATAGATACGGGCAGTACTGAGAGTTTTATAAGTCTTCAGTTTGCGAAGGAGAAGCATTTGAAAATTTCGCCTGTTACGTATCAGGTGTGTATGGCTCAGACGACCCTTACTTCACAAATAGCTGGTTGTTGCTTTGTGAAAATGGTTCTTCTAGGTAATACGTATACTGATATACGCTGTAGGGGGTTTCTCTTGCTCTTTCTGGTCTCCTGCCAGGCTTCGTGCAATAATTACCCTTGAGTGGTTCGACCCACTCTGCCTACGGTTCTAGACCTTGGACTTAGGTGCAGAGAACAGTAGTGCAGAGAAAGAACTCAATAGACCAGGTTGAATAGCACGAAATGGATGCTTTTATTTTTCAACAGTTTGAAGCATTACAAAATACATGTCATAGGCACAGATTAAAGTTACTACAATCATGCACAAATTTATGAACTTGACTCTATGGAAATGGGGAACACACGGCACATTGTAAAAGGGAAAACACATTACGATTACCCTTAACTCCCTCCCCTATACCTAAACTAAGTTTCGACCTGGGGAACTTGGGATCATGCTCACCACTCTCGAAATCGCGAAAAAGGGGGTTCGCAGCCTTTTTGGCACCACTTTCCATCGTCACGTGGATTTGGAAACTTCTGGCGCAGTCGATATTCTCTCTCCCTCGAGGCGGTGGGGTAGACACAGTCTCGATGAGCGCTCGTCAAGGTTGAGATCCACTATTGTGGATTTGGGTTCATGGAGCAGACCTTCAGCTGCAGGCTGTTGAAGAACTGCATGCAAATGGGAGAATCTCTCCGGCCTGGATCGTCGGTTCTCCAGAGGGTTTCTTCTCCGTCGGCCTGGGTCGTCGATGATCTCCCGACCCCAGTACCCGGGCCACCCTCGTCGTCTTCTCGTCGTGGCCAAGCCTTGTTTGGCTGAACACCGACCACGTTGTCTTTTCACCGAAATTGTCCGTCTTTAAAAAGACGAAACGTCTTCATCGATTCCGCATCTATCGAAGTGGAAGAGGCGCCGATCCTGGCACCGTCCGTCCTTCGTTCGTTCCTTGTAGAAGAAGTTCTTGAAGAAGTAGAAGTCTGAAGTCGCCCAGCAAGAAGCATCAGTGAAGTGAAGTACGAAGTAACTTAGATGGACTTTCAATCCATAGTTATACTCTTTTGGGACAGTCTTATCTCCCGCCAAATCATAGTCCTGTCTTTGTATTAATTTTGGCGGGCAGAAACCTCTGCAGGGGTGCTTTGTCTTGTAACGGGAGCCGGTGATAACTTAACTGGCCTTCCTGGCCGATAATGTCTTTTAATGTCTTTTACATTGTCATCGCGACTCGGTTCGCATATTGATCGGTCCGGAGATTTTCCTTGATGGCTGCTAAACGGTTTCTCCATTGTACAATAAATGGGTATAAGTGTTTTTGCATTGTCCGCCCATATCTTGATGGGCCCCATCCTGTACTTAGAATCCATTGAATATGTATGCTGTTTCTCTGAGTTTCGGTTCCCAGATACTGGCTTTCGCGGGCTTACTGTCTTCAATCCACAAGCCTGTCTGGCTTGCAGTAACAGAAATAAAATGGTCCAGAAAACTGATCGCGAGGCCCGGCGGCCATTTTGTATGCCCTTTTATCAAAGGTTTTTCTGTGCAAGCTTACTTTGGTCAATAAACAGTCTTATTTTATCCGGTTTTCTTGCGTGATTATTGCTGAAAATTTTGAATCTTACAACGCCCATCTGTTTTGCCTAATCTCTGTGCGGATATTTTGATTGGACATGATGTGCTTCAGTTACACGAGTCTCTTAGTCTTTCATTTGGAGGGACTAAGCCACCTTTATCTATTTGTGGATTAACCTCTTTATCTATTCCTCCATTATCACTTTTTTCCAATTTGATGTCGGATTGTAAGCCAATTGCTACCAAGTCAAGAAGATATAGTAGTCAGGATAGAGAATGTATTAATTCTGAAGTTCAACGTCTCTTATTGGAAGGAATCATTGAACCTAGTTGTTCGCCTTGGCGAGCACAGGTAGTTGTCACGACTAATGAGAGACACAAGAAACGAATGGTGATAGACTATTCCCAAACTATTAATAGGTATACTCAATTAGACGCGTACCCTTTGCCTAAGATTGATGAGCTTATCAATAAAGTATCTCAGTATAAAGTTTTTAGCACTATTGATTTAAAGAGTGCTTATCATCAGATTCCTATTGTTAAGAAGGATCAACCATATACGGCCTTTGAGGCTGGTGGAAAGCTGTATCAGTTTTGCCGAATACCATTTGGTGTTACTAATGGTGTTGCTTGTTTTCAACGGGCAATGGATGCTTTTATAAGTGATAACTCCCTCTCTGATACCTTTTCATACTTAGATGACATCACAGTGTGTGGCAAATCAAGGGTGGAGCATGATTCTAATTTAAAAAGATTCCTTCAAGCTGCGGAAAAAGTTGGTTTAACTTTTAACAAAGAGAAATGTATCTTTTCGACTACTGAGGTAAATCTATTGGGGTATATTATTTTGGGAAATAAGATTAAACCAGATCCAGAACGTCTGCGACCATTGATCGATTTACCTTGTCCTACTAATTCTAAGGCTTTGCAACGAGTTGTTGGACTGTTTTCTTATTATTCTAATTGGATTGCAAATTTTTCACGGAAGATCCGGCCTCTTATTCGGGTTACGACATATCCTCTATCATGGGAGGCCAGGACATGTTTTGAGAATTTTAAAAAGGATATTTTAGGAGCAGTTGTGCATTCCATTGATGAGCAGGTTCCCTTTGTGATTGAGACGGATGCTTCGGATTTTGCAATTGGGGCTACTTTGAACCAAAATGGAAGACCTGTGGCCTTTTTCTAACGTACTTTGAATAATAGTGAAAAAAGACATTCCTCAATAGAAAAAGAGGCATACGCAATAGTAGAAGCATTGCGTAAATGGAGACATTATTTATCGGGGCGACATTTCACGTTGGTAACTGATCAAAAATCTGTGTCCTTTATGTTTGATGTTAAACATTTTGGAAAGATTAAAAATGATAAAATAATGAGATGGAGGATTGAGTTGGCATGTTACCATTTTGACATAGTTTATCATCTGGGGAAGGATAATGTTGCTGCTGATGCACTGTCAAGGGCTTATTGTTCTGTGATTCACGGAGATACGCTTATTAATCTTCACAATGCCTTATGTCATCCTGGGGTTACAAGGATGATACACTTTGTACGCAGTAAGAACTTGCCTTTTTCAGTTGAAGATGTCAAGCGGATGACTTCATCATGTTCTATCTGTGCTCGGTGTAAACCGAATTTCTTTAAGCCTCAACGAGTTCATCTTATAAAGGCTACTTCTCCTTTTGAACGTTTGAGTGTCGATTTTAAGGGACCTCTTCCTTCAACTACTCAAAACCGATATATATTTACTGTTGTGGACGAGTTTTCAAGGTTCCCTTTTGCTTTTCCTTGTGCAGATGTATCAGCTGCTACAGTTATTAAATGTTTGACTCAACTTTTTGTCATCTTTGGGATGCCTGCGTATATCCATTCGGATCAGGGAAGTTCTTTTATGTCTTCCCAGTTAAAGGAATACCTTCAGAGTCGGGGAATTTCTACTAGTAGAACTACCCCGTATAATCCCCAGGGTAATGGACAGTGTGAACGATACAATGGGGTGATCTGGAAGGCAGTTATGTTGGCGTTGACATCCCGGAACCTTAAGAATACACAGTGGGAAATGGTGCTGCCTGATGCCCTGCATTCCATTAGATCATTGCTTTCAACGGCTACTAATGTGACCCCCCATGAAAGTCTCTTTAACTATCCGCGGAGATCTACTACGGGATATTCGGTACCTTCATGGCTTACTATGCAGGGACCTGTGTTGCTTCGACGCCATGTTAGATTGTCAAAATATGACCCCTTGGTGGAGGAGGTGGAGCTGTTGGAGGCAAATTCCCAATATGCTCATATTCGATTCCAAGATGGGAAAGAAAGTACTGTTTCAATTAAAGACTTGGCTCCTTGTGGGGGCCAGCCCTCTTCTGAGGATATTAATAATGGTCATGATTCTGATAATGTGGATGCTGTTACAGATACTACGAATATTTCCAATCCGATTGCAGATAATCATGCTTCTATTAGTCAGCCTTTGATAGATGTTTATGACCGTCCCAGTTCATCTTCTGATGGGATTTCTAATCCGGAAACCGTTGAGAATCGGGATATGGATAGCCTTCCTGTTGAAGATACTTCTGTGCCTTCTGGCGTGGGAGGGCAAGGAATTTCACCAAGGTTAAGAAGGTCGACACGAACAAGATATCCGGTCGACCGATTGAAAATGGACTTTTAAATTGATAGTAATGTTTTAAAAATTGTTGAAATATTATAGTATATTGTTTTAGTTGAGAGATACTTAATACTTATGCGTAATGTTATTATTTGTTGTTGTTCATTTAGTATTGTGTTATGTAAATAGTTTTATTCTCGTGCATAGTTTAGTTGTAAATAATTAATTGTAAATTGTATAAGTTATTAGGTTGGAGTATATTTTAAAAGGAGGGGTGAATGTGGTGATTATTCCTTGATTAGTAAAAGTATTGTGATTCGTTGTTTGTTAACTGCCTTGGGATAGGTGTTGTAATCTCATTGGTAGTTGATGATCACATGATGTGTTGTGGCTACCTTAAATTCAGTCCTTTTCTAGCTTTAGTTGGGACTGGATGTAGAAAGATATGCTGCTGATTTTAAAGTTAATAAAGCCTAGCTTTGGAAGGCCAATCTATTCTTTATTTCAAGGGGGTCACGTTCAGACAGAACCCATATAGATAGAATTAAGAAATGGAATAGGAAATGGTGCAAATCTTGGTGCACATTAAAATTGTAAAGTGTTTTGAGAGGTTGTTTAGAAAAAGGCTATTTTCTACTGGTTGGGGAGTCTGGCAATAGTCACCAAGAAAAGGAGGAGAGAAAGAAAGAAGAAAGACTTGCATTTATATAGCGCCTTTCACGACCACCGGACATCTCAAAGTACTTTACAGCCAATGAAGTATTTTTGGAGTGTAGTCACTGTTGTAATGTGGGAAACGCAGCAGCCAATTTGCGCACAGCAAGCTCCCACAAACAGCAATGCGATCATGACCAGATAATCTGTTTTTGTTATGTTGATTGAGGGATAAATATTGGCGAGGACGCCAGGGATAACTCCCCTGCTCTTCTTCGAAATAGTGCCATGGGATCTTTTATGTCCACCTGAGAGAGCAGACGGGGCCTCGGTTAACAAAAGATGGCACCTCTGACAGTACTGCAATGGAGTGTCAGCCTAGATTTTTGTGCTCAAGTCTCTGAAATGGGACTTGAACCTACAACCTTCTGCCTCAGAGGTGAAGGTGCTACCAATAATGTCACTGAAAATAAAAGATCTGCCAATTAAATGGCTCCAGTACTTGAACCTCCAAATACACCAACACTCTTGGACACTACAAGGCTCGGTTTAACATCTCATCCGGTAGATGGCACCTGCGACAGTGCAGCACACCCTCAGCACTGCACTGGAGTGTCAGCCTAGATTTATGTGCTCAAGTCCCCTGAGTGGGACTTGGAACCCACAAACTTTTTGACTCAGAGGCGAGTGTGCTTCCCAACTGAGCCACAGCTGACACTAAGTTAAGGGAAATTTCTCTACAAAGTGGATTGTTGGAGCATGGGATGTTTGCTCAGTTATCTGCATCATAAGCAATTACACTGAAAGTAGCTGACAGTTATTAAAATCCAGGAAGCCCAGCAATTGTTGCCACGGATAATTAATGAGCTGAAACTGTTCAATGAGCTGAGTGGAATTGAATTGAATCAATTGGAATTTTCGGAGAAAAATGGGTTGGACCGATTTAGCTCCTGTAAAGTTTACAAGAAAAGAACAAAGTCAAAATTATCTCCCCTGTGTAGACAAAGGATAATTATAAAATAATAGCTTAGGATATAGATTTTGACTTTATTGTTTTTGTTCAAGGCATTGGTTAATATATCCACCGAAAGAAAAATGTATTTTATTACTATTATATATTTACTTATTCATTTTTCATTCAGTAAGGGTAATTTTGACCTTGTGTGATAATGTAAAACGGGTGATAGAGAATCGGCAGTCTGTTTCACATCTCTCCCCACTTTTATTTCCATTGACTTCAAAATGTAACAATATGATCAAGGAAGTTCAGATGAGTAGAACATGTAGCAGGGTTTGTTGATGAGCTGCTACCGGAGAAGATGATATCATGTCAGCTAAAGGAAAGCAAACAGAACGGAGAAAGACAGTACAAGGACAGCCTAAAGTACTGTCTGAAGGTAGGCACTATTCTCAGCGGCTCCTGGGAAGATGCTGCCCAAAAATCTGAAGCCAGTGGCACCATATAATCAGACGCTTCGAAAGCCAAAGCAGCAGAAACTTGGCTAGCTGATGAAAAAAGAAAACTTAGAAAGACTGCAGCTACCTGTCTGGATTTTTGTCGTGACTTGTGTGTACATTGGCCTTGCAAGGCATTTCTGCACTGTACTGGATAAAAATAAAGCTCTTTATGAAAGTCAAGACAGCTATGTGAATACAATTATTATTCATTCTTGCTGATCTCATGGGTTTGGGTTGTGCTGTTTGTTGTGTTGCTTCACATTGTTGTGAAATTTCTGACAATTTTTCAGGATTTTCAGTTTCCAGGATGTGTTGTTAAATCTTCATAAGACTGGAAAACATTTCATTTTTGTAGAAGATCTGGAAAATGTGAGTGATCTCTATCTGTCTGTGTTCCAATTTATTTTCGGTTGTTATGGTAACAGAAGTCTGAATCCATCCTGAGGAAATGTATTGAGTTGTGGCCCTGGGAATTGTACATGGTAGGTTTGAATGCATTTGGTTGGTGCAACTTTACTTCTTTCCGTTTTACGTGCGGGGGAGGGAGAGTCGTGGATGGGAAGTGGGGAGAGGAGGAAGAAGGAAGCAGGGAGAGAGAATGGGGGAGATGGGGATGTGGAGGGGTAATGGAGGTAGGCATGATGACAAATTTCGGGTCTGCACTAGATAGTCATTCGGGCTCAGTATCACCCGTCTCTCCTGTAAGCAGCCCCTGCATTCCTGACGATCAGGAGCTTACCTTTATTGCCCAATGTCTAGTCATGTGATCATATGACCAGACAATCATAACAATGAAACCAATTACTATATGAAATGGATTCTGTAATCCTGCATGTGTCACCCTGTGCATTTCTCCAGACTTGCAAAAGGCAATCTGATGAACGCGTTAGTTAGATAAGACCAATTTATTTTACAAACAATAAGTGAACAAACAGAATAAAATAATAGTAAATCCCACCTTACTTCAACTTATTTTTGTAACACTTCTTGCAATAGAGAAAATAACAAACCACACCACACCACAATATCATTGATGTGGAGATGCCGGTGTTGGACTGGGGTGGACAAATGTGAGAAGTCGCACAACACCAGGTTATAGTCCAACAACTTTATTTGAAATCACAAGCTTTTGGAGCACTGCTCCTTCGTCAGGTGAGCAGCGCTCCGAAAGCTTGTGATTTCAAATAAAGCTGTTGGACTATAACCTGGTGTTGTGCGACTTCTCACAATATCATTGTTAGTGGGCTAAATACACTGTTCTGACCAAAAAGGTCTCTGAAACTGATTGGCCCTGACCTTAGAGAGTGCCCTCATTCTCTAGATCTGGCCTCCCATCCATCCTATCCAAGCTAGACTGTCCTTGATTATGTGCTTCTTTGTTCCTTTCCCCTCCCCCCTCGCTAGGTTGGAAGCCAAGGACTTGACGTCTGAACCTAACCCAGTTCTCTGTGTCCAGGGATAGGCTAGCTGAACAACCAATCATACCAGCTGTCACCCTCCCTGGCAACTATGCCCACCACCTCCCCCAGGCTAGGTTCAAATGAATGTCAGCATCCCAATGTAATAGGTGTGAATGTTTACTGGAATGCCTTAAAGAATCTCCATTGTCTTAAATTAAAGTGACATACGGGTAGCACCACTTCACCAGCTGGGTCAGCTGGATCTAATTTGCCTGCTCAGCACATGGCTGATCTGTAGATTTAAACCCCGTGAGCTATATTTAATATAAATGACACTGACATCCTCCTGTGTCCAAATAGTAACAGACCCAGAAATGTAACAGCATAGTAAGGGGTAGGAAGAGGGAGATAGAAAGGGAGAGTAAAGAGACAGAAGAGAAAGACACAGAGGGAGAGGAATTGTGTGGCGGCAGCGGAGTTCCTTATTTTATGGAAATTTTAATGGTCACTTGGCAGTCTTGGTCCCATGATTCAACTGATCACATACTCTGCCTGGTTACATGGTACTCCATTCCTGTACGCTGTGACAGTAAACTTCCACAATGACCACCCAGGTGAGAGGTGTATCTGTGGCTCTGACCCTAAGGTGAGGGCTGGGTCTCTATCAATGGTGCCCCATGGAGGATTCATGCCCATATTCCGCACCTGGATTTATTTCCTCTTTCCAGGAATTGCTGGGAGTGAGTACAACCAATCACTGTGGCTGGAATTTTCAGAGGTAAGAACGGGTGAGTTGGAGGCATGGGGAGGAAGTGAAAGTTGTAAAAATGTGAACCCCGACCCCAACCCGCCCACTTTCGCCTTTAACTCAGGATGGACGGGGAGGGGGGCGGGGGGATGGCGAGCAACCAACCCGCTGCCAAGAGGCGGGTTGACAATTTACATATTATAATGAGGTCTGAAGCCTCTACTTCACTGCAGGCAGCTGGGGATCCTGGGGCTCTGGATTCCCGGTCGCTGTAAAGGGATAATTACTAGTCCTAGCCCTTTTCGGGCTACCCTGGATCAGGCGTATTCCCCAGACGTTCACCTTCAACTAAAGTTAGAGATAGCCAAATCCTAAAGATGCTAAATTTGGTCTAAAGGTCCAGACTATCTCTCCCTAAACGGAAGGAATGACTTGAAGATGTTACCGTCCTCCAGATAGCACTTTTAATAAGTTTAACTAGACTGTAATCTTCCGGATATTATGAGGGTCCGGAATACTCCCCCAGAATTCTGTAACTCCTCACCAAAGAGTGTACAGAGATTGGGTTCGCAAGTTTGATACAGAAGTACTCTGTGAGGCAATTCTAAAAATATATAGATTTATTAAAGAACCGACATGTAGTTAACAGCTGGTGATTCAGTCACAACATTAACAGTTCTAAAAACAAACACCTTACAATTCTTATTCTCAGAGATCCTTATTCTCAAATCTTAACTTCGTTACATTTTTACATTTCTTACTTATTTCTTACTTATTTCTAATTCAGGATATCCACCAAAATCAAATAAAAGTACCTTTTTGATCCCGAGACTCAAAGATTTAAAAACTTACAGAGCTTGCCTCTGAAGAGTGAGAGAATCACTTTGCCACTTTCAGCGACTTCTGACTTCCTATTTGAAAGTTCTATTTTTTATACCCTTTTTTCAGTGGTATATCCTTCGAAGTTTTCTGCTGATGTAAGCGAATTATCTCTAGTCATTTCTCTGTTGACTTCTTTCTATTCTTACTGTCAATTCAGCTGTTAGCTTGCGGAATTCTGTCTGTTGTGTAGGTATTCAAAACTTAGCATAAAAACGGTTATAACATATGTATCTATTTGATGCCATTTTTACGAATGTCTTCTATTCAATTCTTAAATCACCTTAGCTGGTTGGAAGCAGACTTCGCGTCTCCTATGTGTTCCAAGTTCAATACAAAAATCATGTGATTGCTTGGTGCATCGATTGATATCATATCTACAAAGTCTTCTGTTTGTATATTTACAACATGTAAATTGAAAACACTTCAACCAAGTGCACCATTGTCCCCCTAGCTACCTCAATGGTTATATTACAGACGTCGGGCTGGATTTTTATTGAGGAGGTGGGTAGGAGGCGGGACTACAACTTTCGGGGTTGTAGTCCCGCCTCCATAGAGTTGTAGCAAACCCGCGTGATTTTGACTTGATTGACCTTGTTGAGCCCACTCAGCGGGTTCAGCAGGCCAATTAAGGGCCACCCGGCAACAGGTGACATCACAGATTGATATTTCATCTGTCAAGACCTTTTGACAGATGAAATATCAGCGTTTGACAGCTGTTTGAAGCTGTCAAACACTAACAATCTTTACTCTAAGTTAATTATTTCCTCTCAGGATAATTTAGAGATCTCTCCAGAACAGAAAGCTGAATGCTGCAATTTTTGACAGATCGCAGCCATTCTGCTTTCTGTGCCGGTGAGATGAGTGACTCCCGAGACCTGAAGGATGGAAGGCTGTAAAGGTAAGTAAAACTTCTTTAAATACTTTACACACACCAATCACACTTACCTCTTCACTCATGCAACCATCACTCACCTGAACACCGGAAATCTCGACCCCTCCAAGCCCTTCAGCCCAACGGCCTGCCTTGCTAACTTGGCGTGGTTTGGAGCCGTCGGGAATCCCACACTTCAAGAATGAAAATAGGGATTAGGCTAAAAACTGCCTGTTAACAGGCAGTTAATTGGCACTAATCCCCTTCCCACCTCGGGGAGGCAGGTCCCAGTGCGGGTCGGTACCTGCCTCCTTTGAAACTGGCATGGAGGCGGGTTGGGGGCGGGATGGGTTCGTGCCCCCCCGATTTCGGGATTTTAACCCCCCACATGCCTTCAATCCCGCCTCCACGGCCCAATAAAAATCTTGCCCATCATGTCTCCTTGTTTCATTTGATGTGATATTTATGAAGGCATATGGTTCTTTAATGTTCTGAGTTTCTGTTTCCCGAAGTGTTGGTTTTATACCATTATGCTCTTTCATGTGCCTGTTTACAAAGTGTTTGTTTAAAACAATTTAACTGGATATTATATTGTGTTCTTCCCAAAGCACAGACTTTCTGGAAGCTCCAACCTGCTGGTTCAATAGGGCCATTGTTTCATTGTCAACAACCCATTCCCACTTGAAAAGCTTGTATGGTGTTTACAGCTTTGTATTAACAACTCATCTTATCTCAGAAGCCTGTATTCTGTTTACAGCCTGTATCATTGAGGCTTTTAAATTTTTAAACCCAGTTTTCATGTTTTAATAAAGTCAAAATTCTGTTCATAGGATGGTGTATCTCTTGGAATATGGCTATTTTCTTTACAGCTGCAATGAGGCGGCATCAGCCTCGGGTAGCCATGCATGGAGCAGGAGTGCTTCTTCCCGGTCCCCCAAGCTCCCCCACCATTAGCCTGGCCCTCCCCAAGGTCAGGGTTTGGACCCACCCCACCCCAGGCCTGTACAGTTTCTCCCTCATTTTTTCATCCATGTTGAAAGGCTGATGATATTCAGGTCCTGATGAATCGAGTGACTATCAGAGCTTGATGTGATGTTTGGCTTGAACTTCCTGTCTGCAAATCCTCCTCCTCTAATAACCCTGTAAAATGAATTTAAAACAGGAAAAAAGGAGCGTCAGAGAGAACCCACAAAAAGAGGCATTTTGTAAAATTGAGTTCAATGAATCTAGTAATTTGTGGGGCCGGCACTAGAAAAAAGTGACCATGAAAGCTGCCGGATTGTCATAAAAACCCAACTGGTTCACTAATGTCCTTCAGGGAAGGGAAACTGCCACCCGGTCTGGGCCAACACAAGACTCTGGCCTCTATGGGAGGAGTGAGAGCAAGGGGAGGGAGGAGGAGAAGGAGATGGACTTTATACATCTGCAACTCGACAATAACTTTCACAGAACCTCCCAAACCCGTGACCGCCACCACGTAGAAGGACAAGGGCAGCAAGTGCAGGGGAAAAACATCACCTCCAAGTCACACACCATCCTGACTTGGATAGAAAACGCCATTCCGTAATCGTCGCTGGGTGAAAATCCTGTAACTCCTTACCTAACAGCATTATCGAGCACCTTAACCACATGGACTGCAGCAGTTCAAGAAGGTGGCCCACCATCACCTTCTTAATGGGAAACTGGGGATTGGCAATATATTGGTCTTGCTGGCGAAGCCCACATCCCAAGAATGAATTAAGAAAATCTGTATATGTAAAATGGATTAAAAGCCTCTACAGAAATACTAGTTGCTAAAACAATACTCTTTTACATTGTACGGACAGTGTCTGTTTGGCAACCTAATATCCCCTAGAATCTACCCCCCTTGACAGACTCACATCGGAAATTGTTGGGTCCTACTGGCCTCAAAAGTACTCGGGGTTAAACCCAGCAGCTTCTCCTCCATCTCCACTCCAGCTCAACCTGATGCACAAAAAAGACCTACACAGGGGGGTCGGGGTCGTGGCTTGGACCCACCCACCCATCCTGGGCCCAGCTCTTACCTGGCGCTGCGGCCTCCTTCCCAGAGTTCCCCGCACGACTGGAAGGCAGCCTGTCAATCAGGCTGACTTCCGGGGGAGTGTGGGGGGGGGGGCGGGAAACCCGCCCCTGACGTCACACGCACACTGTGGAGTTAAAACTCTAGTACATGCGGATTGTCTGGGTGGCGTTGCCAACCCTCCAGGATTTACCTGGAGACTCCAGAAATCGAAGAACAATCAGGGAGAAAAATCATCGAGGCATTAGAACCTCACAGTGTGCTGGGAAACCTGACCTTCCGGGTTTCCTGTCGTCTCCTGGGCCCCCCACCCCCCACTCTGTGCAGGTGGGACCCAGGTAAATCCAGCCCCATGACCTCCAGACTGAGATTAGCAAACACAGGCAAGGACATCAAAATCAATGCAAAAGCACCAAGTCATCTTATTACAATTAGTAGGGCCTGGCAATCCTCAACATTTAGTTATATGTTTGCCAACTCTGGATGGACGTATTCTTGGAGCTATTACCTTCTGCCTCCAGGCGTCCTGCCCCACACACCTGCCATGTCCATCCTCAAGGCGTTGCCATGCCAATTGGGAAATCAACAGACTCTTTTTACTCGATTGGATGATTTCTGACTATCAGTCGAACAGCCTTTTTTCCCCCTCCATCGACAATATTTTTTAATAACTAATAAACAAAAGTGTTCAGAGAAAGTGAAAAAAAAAATTATTTTTTAATACCTCAATGATTTTTTCTCTCTGGTTGCTCGCAGCTGTGTCCTGAAGATTAATCTTCGATTTCTGGAGTCTCCAGGTAAATCCTGGAAGGTTGGCAACGCTACCCAGACAATCCACACGTACTGGATTTGGGCACAAGCTCAACCTTGTCTCTGGACTCCATAACTGATGGCTTATTTGTGGGGCATATCTCACAAGCCTAAAAATAACTGCAATGTTAAGAGTATGAGCAATTCACTTATCATATGACATTCCTCTATTATTTACGCTAAAATGGCAAAGAAATGTTTTATAAATGTTAACATTGTTTGTACACCAGTATCGCAAACTGTCATTTCTAGGCTACCGTGACAAAGCACAGGGTTTGCTGTGGAAAGGTTCAAATTGATTGCTAAACTCCAAGCCTGGAAAATTTATAATATTGTGCAGTGTGAGGGGAAAGGCTCAGAAAAGAAAGGACACTGCCTTCAACGGCAGCTTAATTACTCTCTGCGAGTTGGGCTATTTATAAAACTCGGAGCCCCATTATAGGCTAGACAGAGATGTGAGAATCTTCGTGTGGCATTACTGCAGCAAATTAGCAGAGCTCGCTACTTGGGGTAGTTTCCATCGGTGGCACAAATGCCTCGGAGAATTTGTGACACATCCCCCTCCGGAACATGTCGCTGCTGCTCTTACTAATGATCAGACTTTACCGGGAAACATTGCCCTGACTCAGCGCCTGTAATTAGCAGAAATGCGCTGTGAGCGAGCCTTTCAATCAGCCCTCGATAAACTGAAATCCAATAGCAATTTCACAAAACAAATATGCAAAAGGGGTGATTCTTCCCAACTTGACTCCAGAGTGAGGGGTGACACAGAGAGGGAAGTATCTGTATCTAGACTGATGCCTGAATAAGGGGTGACACACAAAGAAGGAAGTATCTATCTAGAGTGACTCCAGTGAAGGGTGACAGTACAGGAGTTTTGTGCAGCTTTTATATGGTCAAGGTCAGAGCCAGGTGGTTGCAACAACATTCACCACGGAAGCTTATTAGTTCAATTCTATTATTCAAAAGAGGCTTGAGCTGCCCAGTAGCACAGGCTGCAATAAGATTATGTTTCTCTTTGCCACAAAATGGATCCCAGTATGAATCAGGCATGCTCGGCTGCCTGCCTGATTTGCAAACCCAAACAGAGCATCTGAGCACTTGGACAAGTATGAACTGATCAAAGAGTCAACGTGGAATAAAAACAGAAAATGCTGGAGAAACTCAGCAGGTCAGGCAGCATCTGTGAAGAGAGAAACAGAGGTTGATGACCTTTCGTCAGAACTGGAAAAAAGCAGGAAATGGAACAGATTTTTAAGCAAGTGAAGAGGCTGGAAATCTGTTCCATTTCCTGTTCCATTTCCTGCTTTTTTCCAGTTCTGACGAAAGGTCATCGACCTGAAACGTTAACATAAGAACATAAGAACATAAGAAATAGGAGCAGGAGTAGGCCAATCGGCCCCTCGAGCCTGCTCCACCATTCAATAAGATCATGGCTGATCTGATCCTAACCTCAAATCTTCTATCACTCTGCATCCACCTGAACCCATGTAATCTCCCGGGAGAGGCGAAAAACCAGATAAAGACCCAATGGCCAATTTGGGAGAAAAAAATCTGGGAAATTCCTCTCCGACCCATCTAGGCGATCGAAATTCTTCCAGGAGATCACTCTGTCCCTATATTTTCTACAGTACTTGCCTTCTGTAAAGGCGATCTCCACCCCAGCCAGGAACAGGAATAAAACCATCTCCTGAAATCTAACAGAATTAGAACACAGTAGGAGCAGAACAAGGCTACACGGCCCCTGGGCCCGCTCCACTACCCACAGGGCCATGACCATTCCGAACCCAGACTCATGTCCAATTTCCTGCCCGCTCCCCGTAACCCTTTATTCCCTTTACTTCTAGGAAACTATCTATTTCTGTTTTAAATTTATTTAATGATGTAGCTTCCACAGCTTTCTGGGGCAGCAAATTCCACAAACCTACCACCCTCTGAGTGAAGAAGTTTCTCCTCATCTCAGTTTTGAATGAGCAGCCCCTTATTTTAAGATTATGCCCCCTAGTTCTAGTTTCACCCATCATTGGGAACATCCTCACCGCATCCACCCGATCAAGCCCCTTCACAATCTTATATGTTTCAATAAGATCGCCTCTCATTCTTCTGAACTCCAATGAGTAGAGTCCCAATCTACTCAACCTCTCCTCATATGACCACCCCCTCATCCCCGGGATTAACCGAGTGAACCTTCTTTGTACTGACTCGAGAGCAAGTATGTCTTTTCTTAAGTATGGACACCAAAACTGTATGCAGTATTCCAGGTGCGGCCTCACCAATACCTTGTACAACTGCAGCAATACCTCCCTGTTTTTATATTCCAACCCCCTAGCAATAAAAGCCAACATTCCATTGGCCTTCTTAATCACTTGCTGCACCTGCATACTAACTTTTTGAGTTTCGTGCACCAGGACCCCCAGATCCCTTTGTACTACAGTACTTTCCAGTTTCTTGCCATTAAGATAATAACTTGCTCTGTTTCTCTCTTCACAGATGCTGCCTGACCTGCTGAGTTTCTCCAGCATTTTCTGTTTTTATTTCAGATTTCCAGCATCTGCAGTATTTTCTTTTTGAATTAGAGTCAACATGGACTTGCCTGACTAATCTAGCTGAATATTTTGAGGAGGTCACTAACATGGTGGATAAGGAAGGGTCGATGGATGTTGTCTCTGTGGACTTGATAAGGTTCCGCACAAGAAATTAATAGCAAAAAAGAAACTGCACAGAATTAACTTTGTGGGCTGTTGTGAGATCTATGCTGTGTTGATAATTGGTTGAGATATAGGAGACTGAAAGCAGGAATAAATGGAATGTAATCTGATTGACGGGATGTGACAAGTGGTGTTCCCCAGGGATATGTATTAGGCATCAATATTTCACTATATATGACTTGGATGAAGGTATAGAAAGTTGCACATCCAAGTTTGCAAATTACACTAAGTTAGGAGGCACAGCAGGTTGTGCAGATAGAAAGAGACATAGACAGATTAAATGAGTGGGCAAAACTGGCAGATAAAAGTTTAATGTGGGGAATTGTGAGGTCACTCACTTTTGATCCAAGAAAGACAAATCAGAATATTTTCTTAATGGTGTCAAATTGGCCTTTATTTCAAAGGGGCCAGAATACAAAGAGGAGCAAGTTACGCTTCAGTTGTACAGAGCTTTGGTCAGACCCCATCTGGAGTACTGCATTCAGTTTTCGGCAGTGCACCTCAGGAACGATATATTGGCCTTGGAGAGGGTACAGTATAGATTCATTAGAATTATACCAGGGCTTAAAGGTTTAAATTATGAGAACAGGTTGCATAAACTTGGCTTATATTATTACCTTGAGTTTAGAAGGTTGAGGGGAGATCTAAATCGAGGTATTTAAAATGATGGAGGGACTCGATAGGGTAAATACAGAAAAACTATTTCCTCTGGTGGGTGAATCCAGAACAAGGAGGAATAACCTTAAAATTAGAGCTGGGCCATTTGGAATGAAATCGGGGGCCTGACTCCTGAGGGAAGGGGTACACAGAAAGGGAATATATACAACCAGTGTGACTCCAGAGTGCTGGGTTAACTTTGTAATTTTTTCTGTAGATCGGAATCATATTCTTTTAACCTATTCCACAATATCTGGTACTTAATGCTACTGTTGTTGGATTGCATCGGGGATAAATATTAAAATCCGTGAGGAGGGAAAAATCACTACATTGCAAGTTCAAATTAATGGAACACCCTCATTATTCTCTTCTCTAGCACTTGTCCCTTTTAAAAGTGTCCATGTACCTACAGTACCATCTATGCCTGTGAGTGAAGTCCAAACACTTGTCATGTAACGTTAGTTCTAGAAACCAGTACTGGTGCCTTATTGTGGGCTTGGGAGTCAGCATCCAATTCCATTGCCAAATAAAACTGGGTGGCTATCCAGGAACATTTCCCCCTGTAGTAAAGTTTCATTATTATGAAAAGGCCTGTATTCTCTTGAATTCAGAAGAATGAGAGGGGATCTCATTGAAGCATACACAATTATTACAGGGCTTGATAGGGTGGATGCTGGGAGAATGTTTCCCTTGGCTGGGGAGTCTAGAACCAGGGGTCACAGCCTCAAGATAAAGGGTAGGCCATTCAGGACAGAGATGAGAAGAAATTTCTTCACACAGAGGGTGGTGAATCTTTGGAATTCTCTACCCCAGAGAGCTGTGGAGGCTCAGTCATTGGGTATATTCAAAACAGAAGTCGATAGAATTCTGACTAGTAAGGGCATCAAGGGATATGGCGATAGGGCCGGTGAATGGAGTTGAGACTGAAGATCAGCCATGATCTCATTGAATGGCGGAGCAGGCTCGAAGGGCCGAATGGCCTACTCCTGCTCCTATTTCTTATGCTCTTAAAAGAGAAGGAAGGACATGCATTTATATAGCACCTTTCATTAACTCAGGATGTCCCTGTACATGCATAAGAATTTCTAGGAACAGGGAAAGACTATTAGATTCAAAAAAGCTGTTCCTTTTTTATGATAGATCTCAACCCCACCCACCCACCATCTCACCAAATCTCTCACTCTCTTCTTTCTCCAGGAACACATTCAATTATCTCTTGAACCTAAAGAAGAAAGATTTGCATTTCTATAGCACCTTTCACAACCTTAGGACGACCCAAAGCACTTTACAGCCAATGAAGTGCTTTTTGAAGTGAAGTCTAGTCATTGTTGTAATGTAGGGAAACTCAGCGGCCAATTGCACACAGTAAGGTTCCATAAACAGCAGTGAGATACATGGGCCAGACAGGCTCGTTGGTTTGCAGCCAGCTATCTATCCTGGCAGATCCCCCAGCTAGATTAGTGGGCACTGTTAGTGTTTCACAATCCTCTGGCCTGCATGAGAAGGGAATTATTGGGTCTGGTGGCCCTTCTCCACCCCTTGCTGAGAGAGAAATTATTCAGTGTGTCACTCCCCCCCACCTCCAGTGACAGAGTTAACTAACCTTTTTAACCCCACCTCCCCCATTGAGAGAGTTTCATGGCCTCCCCTCTGAGAAAATCCCATGGGCTCGCCCCCTTCCCAGGACTTATGGAGTTTCTTCATCCCACCACCTCCCCCTGTCAACAGGCCCTGCCCCCTCCTTTCCACTGAGAAAGTTTGCTGGTCCCTCCCACCTTCGCCCACTGGCTTTTACTGGCCCTTTCTCCTCTCGCTGCTGAGATTGCTTTCTAGCCCCTCCCTCACCACTGAGATCATTTGTCAGCCATGGACCATTCTTGCCACCCAGATAGCTTGCCAGCCCTGCCCCCTGCCCCTTCTCCACCTCTATTCCCCTCTATCCTTGTCCTTTTACATTCCTCTTTTCTCCATTACTTTCCCCCTCACCCCCACCCTTACATCTCCCTCCCTCCTTTTCTTTTCTTTTCTCTTCCCCTCTCCTCTCGCTCTCTCTCTCTCTCTTTTCCATTTCCCTCCTCCCCTAGCTCGTTCCCCTCCCCTGCCTTAGTCCAATTATCCCCTCTTCCTACTGCCCTTTACCCAGCTTGACCTGAAAACTGCACTTTGTCTGTACAATGCCACAGAAGATCAACATATAAACCCTTATAACCCCTGGCGGGATGGAATTTCTTGATGTGAAAATGATTATCTGTGTATAAACGGTTATTCAGCACTGACCTTCACTTCAAAGATCTTTCTTCCCTGAGTTTTCTAATCCTTCCAGGCTCTCCTGGCACATGACGCAAGCTAATTAAAGTTAATTATCAGCACAAGGTAATGTCTCCACCAGCAGCAGCAGCAACACCCCCAGGAAAGCAGCTCCCTCAGGGATGCTGTTGATCATTGGGTCCCACACCAGTTGCTAATTAAGCAGCCACCGTACTTCAACTGTTGCTGGACTGGTTACTTATGCATTTGTTTGGATTGGGTAATCATTCACCTATCACTCTACTGGTTATTTAATAACCATCACTCCACTGGATAATCACCAACCCATCACTACATTGGTAATCATTAACTAATTATGTGCATTGAGTAATTATTAACCTTTCACTGCATTGCGTTGGCACTGACCAGCCTATGCGCTAGGTAATCAGAAACTAGTGACTGCACAGATTAATAATTAACCAGCAATTGTGCTAGGTAATCACTAAGTTACTACTGCACGAGGTAATCATTAGATCATCATTGTACTGGGTAATCTTTTTGTCTTTTACATTGCATAATCATTAACTAGTCAGTGCAATTGGTAATCATTAACCTGCTCCTTCACTGGGTAATCATTAACTAGTCATTGTACTGGGTTATCATGAACCAGTCACTGCCTAAGTAATCGTTAGACAATCACTGCACTGCATATTGATTAAGCATTCAATGTATTGTATAATATTAACCTGTCAATGCACTGGGTAATCATTAACCAATCACCGCCATGGTAATCACTAATCCTCCACTGGTCTGTGTAATCATGAACCTGTTTCTATGTTGGATTAGCCAGTCACTGCAATTAATTCTAAACATTCATTGCACTGGGTAATCAGTAACCTATCTCTGCGCTGGGTAGTAATTAATCATTCATTGTGTTGTGTAATCACTAACCTATTACTGTATCACTAACCAGGTAATTATTAATCAGTAATTGCACTGAATAATCACTAGCCATTCATTGCAGTATGTAATAATTAAACGTTCACTGCATTGTGTAATCATTAACTCAACATTGCACGGCTAATGCTAGCTCATCATTGACGAGTCACTGTGTTGGGTAACCATTAAGTTATCACTGCACTGGCTGATGTTTGATAATCACTAAACTATCACTGACCTGTGACTGCACGGATAGTCATCTGCCAATCAATGCACAGGATAGTAATTAACCCTTTCCTATAAGGAGTGGGATGAACACAAGGCTTTTGAGTGTCTCATTTCAAGTTTGATTCCTCATTGCCAGTTCTGCTTGTTATTGATTTTAAACCTTGTATCACCCATATCTAGTGTCGCATCGACTGCTAGTGGTTGGCCCATCCTCAACTTACACCATGTCGATCTTATTATTTTTGAAGAGATTCTGCGTTGCTATCCAACTTCACAATCATTTATTTAACTCTGTCAAGATCTCTCTGTTTTGACAGTTGGATCTATTCAAAAGCTCCCTGAAGTACACAAACAGCCTCCATGAATATTTTTCGTATGTTCTTATATTCCCCTTGTGACCATTTTATTTGTAGAGATTTGGTTTTCTTAATTTGCAGCCCTGCCCAACATAGCACTCTCTTCTCCCTGGATGGCAGGCAGGAGGAATTGAGAAGGGAAGTAGCTGAATGCCAGGAAGGGATGTCGGGAACGCCCCCTGAGAAAAGTCTGGTCTCCGCCCCCCCCCCCACCACCACCACCACTAAATATTTTAAAAAATAATTCAGTGCCTGATTTTCAGGGGTCCACGCCCTCCAATGGGTCTGTCAGACAGCATGTTCTGACCAAGCATACATGCGGCAACTGTGCTCCTCCGGGTCCCAATGAAGACCCAAGGGCACGGGTAGTCCTGCATTCAGTGTCCCCATCCCCATCCCCCTTCTGATGATAGCCTTGTAAAGGCATGCAAAGCCCATAAGACTATCCCAGAAATGTGGCCGTATTGATCAAGGTCCACACCCTAGTTTCTGTCCATTTCAGTGGACTTCTGGTGAGGTTATGCCAGGATTCCTCTGGAGTGGCTATAGAATTTCGGGTCCATGTATTTCTAGAGCAAGAAGGGATTGAATTTGATGGAGAGAAGGTTACTGTTTATGTTTCCAGGGCAAGAAATGACCAACCTCACGTGCTTGGCCCTATCTTTTGATAAATTCACGACCATACACCAATCATCACAACTGGATTATTGAATCATTTGGTTCTTATAGGGGTCGGGTCGGTTCGGGTCAGGTTAGGTCAGGTCCCCTCCCCTCTTCCCCGTCCCTCCCCTCCCTCTTCTCCTTCCCTTTGTTCTGTTGCTTTTTAAATGTATTTCCAGTCCTGCAGGATCCACACCTGAAACACATCAGTTCTCTCCGCGTATGTTGACTAACCTGCTGAGTGTTCCCAGCATTTTCTGTCTTTATTTCAGATTTACAGCCTTTGCAGTTTTTTGTTGTTTATTAGTTGTTATTGGAGAGCTGCCAGTGCCCGTGGAACTATGCCTCAGCAAGTGTCAGTGGAGAAAATTGGAAATAAAGAAAGTGAAATAAAAAACACAGCAGCATAATTGAGCATCAACAGAACTTAGTGCAATTCATGTCTCTGACAGGGCAGGGAATGGGGCCAATATTATTTTTAAAAAAGACCTTTCAAATGTTAGACTTTCACTGCAGAAATGTTGCCTTTCCCCAGCTACCGATTTCCACTGGATGGTCCACATTGTCTTCAGCGGCTACTTTTCATCATCTTTTCCAAAACTTCAGAGTTAAATATTATGAGCTTTCTTGTAATATATTGAGAAAGCTGGGGAAAGGGTCAAGGCCCATATTGCATGACACCACCAGGCTTAAATGATAATTGGGAATATGCAATAAATCAGAAAATAGTGGTTGTAACCGGGGTGGGGCGGAGGTGGGGGCGGTGAGCAGTGGCCAACAGCAGCCCACACATTTCATGTGGAGCTGAGAGGAGGACTCCTGCTCCTCCCGGCTCCGCAATAAGGTAAGTGACATGAATCTTGTCATTCATGTGGAAATGACTTATGAAATGATACTGGGCAGCCTGCTGGTGGCGCTGTCCAGGGAAAGTATAAATACTCGGGCATGGGCCCAGCTTGCTCAAGACATTCTTTAACAGGAACTAGTGAAGGACACAACTAGATCGCCATGTTGAAAAACAGTTGATTAAAGCCTTGTTTAATACTTAGACCAAGTGCCTAGTAGTTTTCTTACATCAGTAAGTAAAAATGTTAGAACCTGGCTTTCAGGTGGCCGGTTCCAACGGTACAGAAAATAATCAAAGAGGCTAATGGAATGCTGTCCTTTATATCTAGAGCACTAGAATAAAAGGGAGTAGAAGTTATGCTACAGCTATACAAAACCCTGGTTAGACCACACCTGGAGCACTGTGAGCAGTTCTGGGCACCACACCTTAGGAAGGATATATTGGCCTTGGAGGGAGTGCAGCGTAGGTTTACCAGAATGATACCTGGACTTCAAGGGTGAAGTTACGAGGAGAGATTACACAAATTAGAGTTGTATTCCCTGCAATTTAGAAGGTTAAGGGGTGATCTGATTGAAGTTTTCAAGATATTAAGGGGGAACCGATAGGGCAGATAGAGGGAAACTATTTTCGCTGGTTGGGGAGTCTAGGACTAGGGGGCATAGCCTAAAAATTAGAGCCAGACCTTTCAGGAGTGAAATTAGGAAACACTTCTACACACAAAAGGTGGTAGAAGTTTGGAACTCTCTTCCGCAAACAGCAATTGATGCTAGATCAATTGTTAATTTTAAATCTGAGATTGATAGATTTTTGTTAACCAATGGTATTAAAGGATATGGGGCAAAGGCAGGTATGTGGAGTCAGGTCGCAGATCAGCCATGATCTCATTGAATGGTGGAACAGGCTCGAGGGGCTCAATGGCCTACTCCTGCTCCTAAGTTCCTTTGAGGACCCCTGCTTTGGCTGCTAAGTGCCTGGAGAAAGTGACTGCAGCATGCATGGCATATGCTGCGGTCAGTCACAATCAAATTTTGCAAAGAGGGCATCAAACAGGCGCTAGGCCCCCAATTTGCATATCTGAGCTCTAACCATTATGGCAGTTGAGTGTGTGCATGCCACCCACCATATTGGACCCTTAAGCGTTAGTTTTACCCCTGTAAGATGGGCGCAGCGCGATCCAAGTTCTAGGCCAATGTATCTTGACTTTAACACAGTGAGGATGTGGGGGAGAGGACGAGTGTGTTTGGAGCTTAAGACAAACAAGAGAGGAAAATTCAGAGGTGCAATGACCCCAGTAGTATTGATAAATTAGGAAAAACGATTCATTCAATCACAACCAAACTGTGACAGCCAGCAAAAACACATGGCCTTTATTTCACTTCGCAACAACTTTGGGCGTCATACATTGTGAAAAACACGTGCTGTTTGGTCATGTGCACCTCACTGTGCTTTTAAGAGGTCAAGCAGCATGTTAAATGCAGGCTTGCGGGGCTACGAAGGGGTGCATTACGCAATGAAATTAAAGAGGTAGGAAGTGGTGACTGAACAAGCTCCAGAGGACTTGACCCTGTGAGACGCACGCAATGAACGCAGTGACAACAGATCAATGATCCTGATTAATCAACTCATAACAACTGCATGCGAGCGGGGAATGAGGAGCTGCGGCATCCACAGGGCTTAACAACTGCCTCTGAAAGAAGACTGCGGCTCTTTGCAAAAATCAATCTCCTTCAAACCTGAACCATCAGGGTTATAAAGAGCAGAAAGCAATGTGACTTTTGTAATTCAGTACCTTAATTGAAAAGGAACTCATTAAGAGCCATGTGTCTATTTAATTGCAAAATAACCCAAGACTGAGGAGCTGAGGCCTGGTTTTCACTGAACAAGGTCTGAATAATTTTGATCATTGAGAGTGTCTGGGTTGAATATTCATAATTAATAGGCTCTGCATCTTTGGCCACACCTATACTTGTACCTGAGTCATCCCAACACTAAATCATTATAAATGTAAAAAGTCACACAACACCAGGTTATAGTCCAACAGCTTTATTTGAAATCACAAGCTTTCTTCACCTGAAGAAGGAGCAGCGCTCCGAAAGCTTGTGATTTCAAATAAAGCTGTTGGACTATAACCTGGTGTTGTGTGACTTTTTACATTTGTCCACCCCAGTCCAACTCCGGCATCTCCACACCATAAATCATTATAGGAACACCAGCCTGAGTCGAACCAGTGGATTATTAATCAGGTCATCCACTCATCCTTTCGAAGGCGAAACACAGGGGAAACCAGATCAAAGTCGAGATCCACCCCACTTCAATTTATTATAATTTGAATCTTATTAAGTCATTTGACATTAACCACAAAGTCAGTAACTTGAGGGCATGCTGAAACTGAAATACGGGAAACATTTGGATTGAACTACTTCACATAGTGGGGTAGATCTGGACTTAGTGCGATAGTGTAAAATGGGTAATAGTAAGTCGGCAGTCCGTTTATCCATCTCTCCCGAAATTTATTTCTATTGATCTGTGTCCTGGCCAATATTTATCCCTCAGCCAACCTCACTAAAACAGATTATCTGGTTATTATTACATTGTTTGTGGGAACTTGCTGAGCACAATTAGCTGCCGTGTTTCCTACATGATAACAGTGACTACACTTCAAAAGTACTTAATTGGCTTTAAAGCACTTCGGGACGTCCTGAGGTCATGAAAGGTGCTGTATGAATGCAATTCTTTCTTTTTTTCATGGAAATAAAATCAACAACAACAACTTGTATTTATATAGCGCCTTTAACGTAGTAAAACACCCCACGGCGCTTCACAGGAGTATTATAAGACAAAAAATTTGACACCGAGCCACATAAGGAGAAATTAGGGCAGATGACCAAAAGCTTGGTCAAAGAGGTAGGTTCTGAGGAGCGTCTTAAAGGAGGAAAGAGAGGTAGCAAAGCAGAGAGGTTTAGGCAGGGAATTCCAGAGCCTAGGGCCTAGGCAACAGAAGGCACGGCCACCAATGGTTGAGCAATTATAATCAGGGATGCTCAAGAGGGCAGAATTAGATGTGCGCAGATATCTCGGGGGGGTTGTGGGGCTGAAGGAGATTACAGAAATAGGGAGGGGCGAGGCCATGGAGGGATTTGAAAACAAGGATGAAAATTTTGAAATCGAGGTGTTGCTTAACCGAGAGCCAATATAGGTCAGCGAGCACAGGGGTGATGGGTGAACGGGACTTGGTGCGAGTTAGGACACGGGCAGCCGAGTTTTGGATGAACTCAAGTTTACGTAGGGTAGAATGTGGGAGGCCAGCCAGGAGTGCGTTGGAATAGTCAAGTCTAGGGTTAACAAAGGCATGGATGAGGGTTTCCGCAGCGATGAGCTGAGGCAAGGGCGGAGACGGGTGATGTTACGGAGGTGGAAATAGGCGGTCTTAGTTATGCTGCGGATATGTGGTCGGAAGCTCATTTCAGGGTCAAATATGATGCCAAGATGCAAATATGAACAGTGTGGTTCAGCCTCAGACAGGTGTTAGGGAGAGGGATGGAGTTAGTGGCTAGGGAACGGAGTTTGTGGCGGGGGCTGAAAACAATGGCTTCGGTCTTCCCAATATTTAATTGGAGAAAATTTCTGCTCATCCAGAAATGAATGTCGCGTAAGCAGTCTGACAATTTAGAAATGGTGGAGGGGTCGAGAGAAGTGGTAGTGAGGTAGAGCTGGGTGTCGTCAGCGTACAGGTGGAAACTGATGCTGTGTTTTCGGATGATGTCGCCAAGGGGCAGCATGTAAATAAGAAATAGGAGGGGGCCAAGGATAGATCCTTGGGGGCACCAGAGGTAACGATGCGGGAGACATGTTAATTTCTAAGGCCTCTCAGTGCAATACTCAAAGCATTTGCACCAGTGAACTGCCAAAGGACTAGCAAATGAGTTGACTCTGCAAATTACTGCAGAGTCAGTACTACAGAGGACTGGTGAGGGCACGTCATAGCTCAGAGGTGCAAACTCAGTGTAATTGACCCCCTGGAATGTCAGGTCAATCTTCTCTCCTCTCCTGAAACCACTGAGCCTTACTGCAGTATGGCTGCCATCCAGTATCACATCCAAATGGCCATTCCACACCCGTCAGCAGAGACTGTGAGTGTTGGCAGACTATTCAACTACAGGGTGCTTCACAAATGAGCCTCGTCCTGTTCGCACTTGACGTGTTGGAGCAGGGATAGCGATCAGGATCGTCCTCTCCCTCATCCAAGGATGCTGAGGTCTTTTTGTGCGCACTCAGGTGCTTCCCTGGCTGAAATCAACTAATGCAGCACAGTCCGAGGATCTTGGGAATGAAGAAATTGACACGAGTGGAGATCATAAGTATCCTGCTAACAAAAGAACACTTTGATACTTTATAGTCACTGTCAGGACTGAATTAACACCAGAGTGTTGGCTAATATTTTGTGTGGTTACAGTTCCCTCAACCTCACTTAACAATTCCAAGGGGAGAATCTCTCTGTTCATAGGTAATTAAGGGGGTCACAATCACCAAAATCTGAATAATTACACTGCTGTGTTTCAGATAAGCCTTTGCTTATTTTTCCAGAATTTTAAAAGTAACATTCCACCTCGTTCAGCTGGACTTTTTTTCAAATACGTCCAAATCCAGCACTTCCTACAGGACCGAGTGACACTTGGCAAAACCCCACGACAAGGCAGCCCTGCTCGAGCTACGCGATTTCCATAAGCACTGTGCACTACCCTAATCTCCACGCTGTGCTGACAGACCCCACAGAAAACCTAAAGGGACCCTTGGGGCAAGATGTAGACTACCAAGTAACAGAAGAAGAATGGAGGTAAATCTGGGAACAAGCCCTCATAATCACCACTTGCACTAAAATGCACAAGGGCCAACTCAAACTTATACACTGAATCTACCACACATCACATACATTTCATAGATCCAACTTCTCCCTGTCAAATGAATCCTGGAGAGGATGTGGCCAAATGGAGATACTCATAGGCATTTCAGGTCCTGTACTCGACATTCTGGGCAACCAACTGGAATACCACAAAGACCTCGAGCAGCCTGGATGTCCCACTATGGTTATGAGGATCTCATAGCTCGAGTGGGGCTGCCTTGTTGTGGATTTTCTGTTAGGCCTGTTCTTAGAGGTGCAAGAGCCACCCAAGATGTACAGACTAGCATAACTAGCATCTCTAGTGGCAAGCAGATGCATCCCACTCCCAATATAGTGAAATCTTACCCATCGCACTACAAACATAAGAATTGACCACCCTGTGAGACATAGGCCAGTCCAGGTGAGTGAGGCACGGTCTTTACCTGGAACTGGGAAAGTATCAAGCAACTTGATACCTGTACTGGAGGCCCATACATCCAACTTCTCCCTATCAAATGATTCCTGGAGAGGATGTGACCAAGTTGGAGGCCCAGACAGGCAGCCGTCCTCAGATACGAGGCATCCTTATAGAGAGGGTGTCCAGATGATGTCTAATAAACCTGAACCACACCATCTCTTGCCCCCACTTGCACAAGCAAAGTGCTCTAACCAAAACACCCTTAGAAAAGGTAGGATAGCCCCAGTGCATCCAAATGCCAGTTATGACCCCATACAATCTTGAAGAATGTTAAACTATTGCACAAACACACAAAACTACACAGTCAATGTGCCCTTTTATAAATGCTGTGCCAAGAATATATATCGTTATGACTTCAATAGTCCCGATTTTGCAAGGCCCTGTGCTGATTCATATTGACCCACGATTTGGGTACAAAATTGAGGAGTGCATGATCTCATTAAACATAGTAATCCCATTTTAAAATTTTGGGGTACGAGCTTTGTGAGTTTGGGTGAGGTTCCAACTACAGCAGTGTTGCAGTGGAGTCCTGGGATCTCACTTGCTGAGGCACATATCTTAAAACAACAAGGCAAGTTTATCATAATTTATTTTTGCAGTTTCATGTTCCCTTTGCTGCATTTTGCTTCATGCATTGCTTGGATTTGTTGGGTAGACTCCATTTTTGCATTTGGGGTTTCTTTTCTGACCAATACTCGTTACTTTTGCATACTGCTGGCTTTGGTGTGGCTTCTTGCAAAGAGGTGAGGATGGGAATTCCTGTGCAGGCTCTGAATGCGCTGCATAATTGAGATGTGGAAAGGGAGTTTCTGAAGATTCAAAGACCTCTGAGGTGTGAAGGCCATAAATGTCACTACCCTGGTCCCCGCATCTGGATAAGTTAGAGGAGACCTGTCTTTGCTGCCTCCACTTCGCAAGACAGGCTGCCACAGAGTGGGGCCGCACCCTACACAATGATCTACACACAACATCTGGATCAGGTATGGCTCTTCCTGTGGAAGTGAAAGTTACCACAGAATGAAGCTTTCACGCTGCCTCATCCTTCCAAAGCACCTCAGAAGGCATTGGGCACACCAGGGAATCTGCAGTGCACACGTAACAGGGAAGCGACAAACACTATGTAGGCAATGGACAATGCCTTCATCACTTTTCTTTCACTGGGTGGCACAGTTCCTTCGAGTGCAAAGCGTTCCCAACGGTACCTGTGTGAGTATCAGGGTTCTTCATGTTAGCCCCATGAAGGGAAAGGGTCTGCACTCAATTACTGTTCAAGTGATATCTGACCACAGAAACAGCAGCACGCACATTAGTTGCCATTTTCCAGGAAGCACCCATGAGGCCTTCATTGTGTAGTAGTCCACACTACCTGCATTATTTGAAGAAGAAACACTTCGGAGAACAGGGGTTTACACCACAAAATCTGATTCAGCCCACCCTCTCAGGCTACAGACCCTCAAAATTTTCAATATCACGAAATCAAGGCTAATGTAAACCAGTGTACAGTTTATCTCTTTAAAAAATGTTTATATTTTGACTGATAATTGTTAAATGTTCGACTGTTCTTTTTCCTGTTTGGATTTGTATATAATTTTTGGCTTCTTGAAATAAAGCTTATTCAAAAAAAGCCAAAGGAAGTCCAATTAGACCAGAGCTACCTCATCCCTACCCATCTTCAGAGGTTATGAGAGGGTTAGAAATTGCAGTTCTGCAAAAGACTGCAGCTAGATAGCTCACTGGGATTAATTATAAAGATAAATGCTGTCTTCTCTTTCAAGGTGTTGAGGCCAATGTATTTCCAGCCCCTCCCCCAGGTTCGGAGGCCCACCTTAAATAGGCAGAAATAGCACACAAACATACACATGCTTGTTGTGAGCAACTGAGATGTACGCTCATTAAATGCTATCAGACCCAGGAGGCATCTCTGACTGAGAATGTTGTGCAGTTAACTCAACGAAATGGGAAACTAAAGTAATCATTTTCTATTTTATGCATATTTGGATTTCCCAAGTCACCCCTGTCTTTTCCTGATTTATTTCCCCCTTCGTTTTTTCACTATGCATCTGTTCATTTCTATCTCTACAGGTACAGTTGGATTGTTGGGGCAGCATCTATTCTATTCATACAAACTGATTCTGAGCGATGGGCAGGCCCAGGATGCCAGCTTATCATAGAATCATGGAAATTTACGGCACAGAAGGAGGCCATTCAGCCCACCATGTCTGTGGCAGCCAAAAAAGAGCCATCCAGCTAATCCCACTTTCCAGCTCTTGGTCAGTATCCTCGTAGGTTACGAAACTTCAAGTGCATATCCAAGTACGTTTTAAATGTGGTTTCTGCCTCTACCACCCTTTCTGGCAGTGAGTTCCAGGCCCCCACCACCCTCTGGGTGAAAAAAGTTCTCCTCAACTCCCTTCTAATCCTTCAACCAATGACTTTAAATCTATGCCCACTGTTTGAGATCTCTGCTAAGGGAAATAGGTCCTTCCTATCCACTCTATCTAGGCCCCTCATAATTTTATACACCTCAATTAAGTCTCCCCTCAGCCTCCTCTGTTGCAAAAGGAAAAAAACAACCCCAGCTATCCAATTTTTCCTCATAGCTAAAATTCTCCAGTCCTGGCAACATCCTCATTAATCTCCTCTGCACCCGCTCTGTGCGGTCACATCCTTCCTGTAATGTGGTGACCAGAACTGTACACAGTATTCCAGCTGTGGTCTAACTAGTGTTTTATACAGTTCAAGCATAACCTCCTTGCTCTTATATTTTATGCCTTGTCTAATAAAGGAAAGTATCCCGTACGTCTTCTTAACCACTTTATCTACCTGTCCTGCTACCTTCAGGGATATGTGGACATGCACTCCAAGGTCCCTCTGTTCCTCTACACGTCTTCGTATCCTATCATTTATTGTGTATTCCCTTGCCTTGTTTGCCCTCCCCAAATGCATTACCTCATACTTCTCCGCATTTGTCACTTTTCAGCCCACCTGACCAGTCCATTGATAGCTTCTTGCAGTCTACAGCTTTTTTCCTCACTATCAACCACATGGCCAATTTCTGTATCATCTGCAAACTTCGTAATCATGCCCCCTACATTGAAGTCAAAATCATTGACATATACCAGGAAAAGCAAAGGACCTAGTACAGAGCCCTGCGGAACCCCACTGGAAACAGCCTTCCATGCACCAAAACACCCTTCGACCATTACACTTTGCTTCCCGCCACTGAGCCAATTTTGGATCCAACTTGCCACTTTTCCTGGGATCTCTTGGGCTTTTATTTTTCTGCCCAGTCTGCCACCTTATCAAAAATATTGCTAAAATCCATGTAGACAACATCAAATATGCTACCCTCATCGACCCTCGTTACCACTTCAAAAAATTCAATCAAGTTAGTCAGACATGACCTTCCCTTAACAAATCCATGCTGACTGTTCTTGATTAATCCGTGCCTTTTTAAATGACAATCAATACTGTCCCTCAGAATTTTTTCCAATAATATGACCACCACCGAGGTTTGGCTGACTGGTCTGTAATTATTCGGTCTATCCCTTACTCCCTTTTTAAACAATGATACAACATTAGGGCCTAGAAATTCAGTTGCGTTCGCCAGCCGTTAACGCCATAAGAGGGGTATATTTCCAGCGCTAGGCACTTAGCGCCCGGGCGCAGGCCGATCTGCGCCTACGCCCAAATTCAGTAGACATTTAGCGCCGGCGCAAAGTGTTTGCGCCCGCTCAGCTGCGCGCGCAGCTTATGACGTCATTTCGTCGTGCAACGCTGTTTGTGCGCCCCAAACCGGAAATTCAGTGGCGCCCGCCCAATGTGGGCGTGGCGCTGTTAAGAACTGTGAAGTGGAACGCAACAGAGGCCCTGTGGGCCTCGGGGAGCGCTAATTAAAGGGCACTTACACTGACCTATAAAGCCCAGCCATTTTGCTGCAATGACTTTACTGCTTTGGATTTCTGGACAGAGACCAAGGAACAGAGCTTACTGATTTGGGACAACATAGGAGAGGTATTTTTGGCTTCTGGCCAGAGCTTTGACATTTGAATCATTGTGATTTCACTGTTTGCAAGTTTATTATGGGGGCTGTATGGGGTTCCAACCCTCAGTTCCAGCATTATGTGCGAAGGGCTCGCAGACGCTGTGTGAGAGGGCCAGCCATGCCTAGACGCAGAGGGGCCATCAGGCGTCGGCAACGTAGGCCTTACCCACTCAGGCAATACCGGCAGCAGGTGTCCTATCTCACCATGACTGCGGCGCATTGTGTTAAGAGGCTGCGCTTCAGAAGGGAGGTGGTTGCAGAGATCTGCCAGCTGCTTCACAGAGATCTGCGTCCACAGCTGATGTGCAGGACGTCTCTCTCGGTGGAAGTGAAGGTCACAGTGGCTCTGAACTTTTATGCAAGCGGCTCCTTCCAAGCCGCTGCTGGGGACATAGCGAACATCTCCCAGTTCGCCGCACATCGCTGCATCCGGCAGGTCACCGATGCACTTTTCGCGAGGAGACACCAATTCATCTCCTTCCCCATGACCCTAGAGAGGCAGGAGCAGCGTGCAGTCGGATTTGGCAGGATCGCGGACTTCCCCATGGTGCAGGGCGCCATTGGCTGCACGCATGTGGCTATGCGGGCACCTATCGACAATGCCGAGGATTACCGCAACCGGAAGGGCTACCATTCCCTCAATGTACAGCTGGTGTGACCACAGGCAGCGCATCCTAGCTGTCAATGCCCGCTTTCCAGGAAGCAGCCACGATGCATTTATCCTGCGCCAGACTACTGTGGCTGACATGTTCGAGGCACAGCCTCCACCAAGCGGATGGCTTATTGGGGACAAGGGCTACCCTTTGTGTACATGGCTCATGACCCCGCTCCGCGCGCCCAGGACCCCAGCGGAGGAGGCATACAACGAAAGCCATCAAGCCACAAGGAACATCATAGAGCAAACGATTGGCGTCCTCAAGCAACGGTTCCGCTGCCTGGATCGTTCCGGCGGATCTCTACAGTATTCGCCGGATAGAGTCTCCCAGTTCGTCGTCGTGTGCTGCATGCTGCACAACCTGGCTATCCGCAGGACTCAGGCACTGCCACCTGACGTTGCACCACCACCTCAGGAGGACGAGCAGGAGGACCATGAGGAGGAGGAGGAGGAGGAGGAGGAGTACCAGCCCAGGAGGGAGCCACAAGGTCCAAGGGCCGTCCGCCGGCGGCTTATTGAACGACACTTCTAGGCCCCCTGTCAGGGAATGGCCTGTGGCAATGAACGCACCTGAATGCAGCCGCTCCGCAAGCCCTCAGCCGGTTAACGCAACAACCACTTGAAACATGACACCTGGACATGCTGAATAAATAAAAAGCTTTATTTTACAAACTCAGGGCCCTTCCCACATGAAACAGAAAAACAGACGAGACCCCCAAAAAACAGTCAAAAACATCTGTCACTCCCACAACCTGGGGAGGAATAACAAAACTTGCCCATCCAATTGGCCTTCATCATCGGCCTTACAAAAATAAGCCCCCCCCTCCACAACACAAACACCCCCATAAAAACAAAAAATGCCTTCATCTTCGGCCTTACCAAAATAAGCCCCCCCCAGAACACAAACACCCCCATATAAAAAAAACCGCTATCACCACACTCTACTGGGTGTGCCGAGAGGGCGAGTCCTTATGCAGGCTTCTCCGGCCCCTGCCCGACCTGCTGCTCCGCCTCAACCTGGGCCCTGTGGGTGTGGCAAGGCTGGGGGAAGGCTCATGAGGGCCACAATGCGTGACGGCAGATGCCCTTGGGGGTCGGCCTAGACGAGGCCCGGCCCGGGAGGGGCCGGCTGCTGACTGCTGCAGCTGTGGCTGGCCAGCATCAGTCTCAGCAGCAGCTCGTCGCACCTTGGCTGGGGGAGTGGCAGTGTCGGCTGCACCAATGGGGGCAAGCTGGCTGATGCCAGGCGCGCGCTGTTCGCCAGAGACACTGGCACTCGGCCGGGCTGGCAGTGCAGCAAGCACAGCAATCTGGTGGAGGCCAGACCGCTGTGCTGCAGCAGGGCGGCGGGTGCCCTGGCGATGCTTCCGCGCCACAGCGAGTGTGGCAGAAGTGAGTGCCCGAACTGCCCTGGTATGTGCCCGCATCAGATCTGCCAGTGTCTGGACGGCACCACTCATGGACTCGCGACTCGCGTCCTGCGCTGCCGCGAGTTGCTGGACACCCCTGTCCTGCGCTGCCGCGAGTTGCTGGACACCCCTGTCCTGCGCTGCCGCGAGTTGCTGGACACCCCTGTCGTGTGCTGCCGCGAGTTGCTCGACCCCCCTGGCCTGTGATTCCCCGAAAGCGACCACACTATGAGCCAGGGACTCAATGGCCTGAGGCAACTGTCCCACAACCCCCATGAACTCCTTGTGGCGCCGCTCCGATGCCGCGGACATCTCATCAAGGAGGCGCACCTCCTGGGCGAGGACCGTCTCCGGACTGGAGGGCGGACTCTCCCTCTGGGGAGAAGGCCGCCGAGCTGCCCGACCCTTCCCGCGTGCCTCGACCCCACTGGGCCCAGGAACTGCCCTCCCCTGCAACACTTCCCCCCTCTGGGGAGAAGGCCGCCGTGCTGCCCGACCCTTCCTGCGTGCCTCGACCCCACTGGGCCCAGGAGCTACACCCCCCTGCAACACTTCCCCCTGCCTCTCCTCCAGGCCAGATGTCTCCCCTCCATTGCCATCCCCTGGCGCGGATGAGGGTTCCCCCGATGTGCCGCCTTCCTCCTGGTCCTCGTCGTCCTCCTCCTCCAAGGGCCTGGCACTCTGAGCTTCAGGGACCACCTCCTCCTCACCAGCTGAAAGCAGAAAGGCACAAGAGTAGCTTTAGAGTGAGGACAGGGCGTCAGCGAGGGAGGCATGAGTGGTGGCATTATGCGCATTGGTCGGACAGTGGGAAAGGATGTAGATCTGAAGCGCAAGGGCAACGAGAGAGGTCCAACCGGTCATGTCCTTACCAGTGGGTCCCAGTACAGGGTCGGCATCTCCAATGGCAACAGGGCCAGTCACCCGGCCACGCATGAGTCGAGCCACGCTCTCCTCCAGCTCACTGAGCGCCTGGTACTGGGGACGGCCTCCCCCGGTGGCAGACTGGCTCCTCAAATTCCGCGCCAGCTTGGCCTACAAGAGAAAGGACGGCCTCTAAGTACAGTGTGGTGCCCTGTTGCTGTGTGCACTGCCTCCCATGGTCGAATAGCTTGGCCAGTGTGGTGCCCTGTTGCTGTGTGCACTGCCTCCCATGGTCAAATAGCTTGGCCAGTGTGGTGCCCTGTTGCTGTGTGCACTGCCTCCCATGGTCGAATAGCTTGGCCAGTGTGTTAAGTGCAGGAAGTGCTATTGATGATCATGCCAGTGCCATATCTGCAGGAGGAGGGCTGCCCATTAGGCCTTTGAGGTCCCTTTGCCCATAATGTGAGGTGCACATGCAAGGATGAGGAGGACACTGGAAAGGGTACTCACCTTCACCATCCGAGTGAGGTCGTTGTACTTCTTGCGGCATTGGTCCGCACTCCTGGGGACATCGCTGGTGGATGACACCCTGTGGGCGATTTTCTTCCAGGCTCTCCTGTACTGCCTCCTGGGAGCCTTCTTGCCACTGTCCGGGCACAAGATCTCTCTTTTCTTTTCCACACCATTAACCAGCACCCTCAAAGCATGCTCTGAGAAGCGCTGCGCTCGTTCACGGGCCTTCTCCATGGCTTCAGGCGCTATTTGGGTCCACCAGCAGTGTTGAGGCCTAGCTGCAGGGCTCCACTATGCAGGGCGTGGCAGCAGTCAAAGTCAACCCTTCCCCCTTTAAGAGCTGGCCGGCGTCAGGGTGTCTGCTGTCAATCAAAGCATGACCGCACCTGCGCTGCGCCCGGCCTCGGCGTTATCAGTCCGCATCGCCGGCTTAGCGCCTGAAGATAGCAGTGCAACGCCAGTTTCAGCGCTCGCCCAAACTCTTGGCCAAATCTACTGAATTTCGGCAAAGTGGCCTACACTTTCCGGCGGGCGCTAACTTTAGCGACCGCCCGACTTTACCGCCCCAAAAGTGGCCAGACTGAATTTCTAGGCCTAGCAGTCCTCCAGTCATCCAGCACAGGTTACCTTTTTGGTCTCCAGGAGGCCCTACTCTTTCCTTCATTATCCTCTTGCTCTTTATGTATTTGTAAAACAGCTTTGGGTTTTCCTTGATTTTACTTGCCAATATTTATTCATGCCCTCTCTTTGCTTTCCCAATTTCCTTATTAATTTCACCCCTGCACTTTCTATACTCCTCTAGGCTGTCTGCAGTATTGAGCTCTCGTTATCTGACAGAAGCTTCCCTATTATGTCTTATTCTACCCTGTGTGTCCCTTGCCACGGGGCTCTAGATTTTGAAGTTCCACCCTTTTTCTTTGCACTGAACCCTCACTGCTGTGACACTGACTGACCTTCAAGTAGATGTTTCCAGTCGACTTTTGCTAAATCACATCTCAGCTTAGTAAAATTGGCCTTTCCCCAATTGAGAATTTTTACTCCTGGTTTATCTTATGTTCCACCCTTGTTCAAAAAAGGGTGTAAGGATAAACCCAGCAACTACAGGCCAATCAATTTAACCCTGGTGGTGGGGGAGCTTTTAGAAACAATAATCCGGGACAAAATGAACAGCCACTTGGACAAGTGTGGATTAAGTAAGGAAAGCCAGCACGGATTTGTCAAAGGCAAGCCTCTAGTTGATGAATGCAGAGGTTAGGATTTAGTGAGCAGAGGTGAGTAATATTGCGGAGGTGGAAGAAAGCTTGGGGTTGAGCACTACACTGATGTTTCAGATTTCTTGACTTATCCAGAGGTTAATAAAGCCAAGGCCAGAGTCACGCAGGTGCTGGCAAGAGCCATCATTGAGCCAGAGAACATTTCGATACTTCCAAGTCTTAATGCCAGATAGACCATTGGAGACAGTAACAAAAGCAGGATAATTAGGATGTTGGGCCCTCTTTATATGTAAAATACTGCATCCAAACATCCTGCTAATTTTGGTATTACTCCTCAGTGTTGTGTTTGTAACACATTACACCTCGAATAGGATAATGTATAGTATTAATTGCAAATTAAATGTGCAATATAGTACTTTTCCTCTTCAATTCCCCTCCCTGCATCTACCCTGTCAAGCCCTGTAAGAATTTTGTATGTTTCAATGAGCTCACCCCTCATTCTTCTGAACGCTAGAGAATATAGGCCTAGTCTACTCAATCTCTCCTCATAGGACAATCCCCCCATCCCAGGAATCAGTCTGGTGAACCTTCATTACACTCCCTCTATGGCAAGTATATCCTTCCTTAGGTAAGGAGACCAAAACTGTACACAATACTCCAGGTGTGGTCTCACCAGGGCCCTATATAATTGCAGTAAGACGTCTTTACTCTTGTACTCAAATCCGCTTGTAATAAAGGACAACATACCATTTGCTTTCCTAATTGCTTGCTGTACCTGCATGTTAACTTTCAGTGACTCATGTACAAGGACACCCAGCTCCCTCTGAACTCCAACATTTCCCAATCTCTCACCATTTAAAAAATACTCTACTTTTCTATTTTTCCTACCAAAGTGGATAACTTTACATTTCTCCACATTATATTCCATTTGCCATGTTCTTGCCCACTCACTTAGCTTGTCTATATCCCCTTGAAACCTCTTTGCATCCTCCTCACAACTTACATTCCCACCTAGCTTTGTATCATCATCAAACTTGGATATATTACATTTAGTCCCTTCATCCAAATCATTGATATACATTGTGAATAGCTGAGGCCCAAGCACTGATCCTTGCGGTACCCCACTAGTTACAGCCTGCCAACCCAAAAATGACCCGTTTATTCCTACTCTCTGTTTTCTGTCCGTTAACCAATCCTCAATCCATGCTAGTATATTACCCCCTATCCCATGAGACCTAATTTTGTTTAATAACCTCTTGTGGCACCTTATCGAATGCCTTCTGAAAATCCAAATACATCACATCCACTGGTTCCTCCTTATCTATTCTGTTAGTTACAGCTTCAAAAAACTCTAACAGATTTGTCAAACACGATTTCCCTTTCATAAATCCATGTTGACTCTGACCAATCCTATTATTATTTTATAAGTGCCTTGTTACCACGTCCTTAATAATAGATTCTAGCATTTTCCCTACTACCGATGTCAGGTGAACTGGTCTGTAGTTTCCCATTTTCTCTCTACATCCTTTCTTAAATAGTGGGGTTACATTTGCTACCTTCCAATTCACGGGAACCGTTCTGAGAATCTATAGAATTTTGGAGGATGACAACCAATGCATCAACTATCTCTATAGCCACCTCTTTTAAAACCATAGGATGTAGGCCATCAGGTCAAGGGGATTTATCGGCTTTTAGTCCCATTAACTTCCCCAGTACTTTTTTTTACTAATACTAATTTCTTTCAGATCCTCATTCTCGCTAGATTCTTGGTTCTCCACTATTTCCGGGAGGTTTTTTGCGGCTTCTTCCGTGAAAACAGACACAAAGTGCTGGATTTTGTCAATGGGGACGTGATGAGGCGGGACTCCCACTTTTTGGGTTGTAGTCCCGCCTCCATCGACTTGTGGCCAACCCACGCTATTTTCCCTTGATTGACCTTGTTAAGCCCGCCCAGCGGGCTCTGCAGGCCAATTAAGGGACACCTGGTTACTGGTGAAGTCAGTGATTGACATTTCATCTGGCAAGAGCTTTTGACAGATGAAAAATCAGTGTTTGACAGCTCTGTGAAGCTGTCAAACACTGACAATCTGTCTTCTAACTTGAGTCCTTCTACTCAGACTCAGTTAGAGATCTCTCCAGACCAGAAAGCAGAATGCTGCAGCTTTTGACATTTCAGCGGCCATTCTGCTTTCTGTGCCGGTGAACTGAGGGACTCCCGAGAACTGAAGGAAGGAAGCCTGCAGGAGAAAGTAAAGGTAAGTAAAACTTATTAAAATATTTTACACTTACCTCACACCCTTACCTCTGCACACATGCATCCATCACTCACCTGCATAACGGACATCTCGACCCCTCCAACCCTTTCAGACTGACAGTCCGCCTCGCTAACTTGGCATGGTTCGGAGATGTCAGGAAGCCCACACTTCAGGGCTAAAAATAGGGATTAGGCAAAAACTGCCTGTTAACTACCTGTTAACAGGCAGTTAATTGGCACTAAACCCCTTCCTGCCTCAGGGAGGCGGCTCCCAGCACAGGTCAGATACCTGCCTCCTGGGACATTGACACGGAGGCGAGTTGGGGTGGGATGGGTTCCTGCCCCCGATTCTGCAATTTTCCCACCACTCCCGCCTCCAAACCCGCCTCTACGGGGCTTGGAAATTCGAGACCAAAGTATTTGCTTAATTTCTCTGCCATTTTTTTATTCCCCATTATAATTTCTCCTGTCTCAGCCTGTAATGGACCCACATTTTTAATTACTGAATCATGCCTTACAACCAATGTCCCAGACACCACCATCACCATCCCTGGGTATGTCCTGTCCCACCGGCAGGACAGACCCACCAGAGGTGGTGGCACCGTGGTATACAGTCGGGAGGGAGTAGCCCTGGGAGTCCTCAACATTGACTCAGGACCCCATGAGGTCTCATGGCATCAAGTCAAACATGGGCAAGGAAACCTCCTGCTAATTACCACCTACCGCCCTCCCTCAGCTGATGAATCAGTACTCCTTCATGTTGAACACCAAGTGGAAGGAGCACTGAGAGTAGCAAGGGCACAAAATGTCCTCTGGGTGGGGGACTTCAATGTCCATCACCAAGAGTGGCTCGGTAGCACCACAACTGACCGAGCTGGCCGAGTCCTAAAGGACATAGCTGCCAGACTGGGTCTGCGACAGGTGGTGAGGGAACCAACAAGAGGGAAAAACCTACTTGATCTCGTCCTCACCAATCTACCTGTTGCAGTTGCATCTGTCCATGACAGCATTGGTGGAAGTGACCACCGCACAGTCCTTGTGGAGACTGTAGTGTATGTAACCGTCTACCTTTAAGAGACTATTGTATGTAACCGTTCACCTTTAAGAGAACTATTTTAGGTGTGGCACTACTTGTTTGGCTTCTGTATACGGTAATACCGACAGTGACCACACCGGTATATAAGTGCTGTGGCATGATTTATAGGGCAGATTCGCCCTGACCTTCGAATAGTAAAGTCCTGTTGTATGTTACTCCTGAAGTCTGTGTCGTAATTAACTGCACAACCCACAGACTTTACAGTGGCGACGAGTCCGATCGTACCCTGCGGCAACAATAATTTCAAAGCAACGAAAGAGCGTCGAAAAGAGGCAACCACCCTTGTCATTAGGCAGGGAGAAAACTCAAGGCTGCAGCAATAGAAAGGAGGAAGACTTTAGCGACAAAAACTTCCATCAGCAACAGGCACTGACTGTCCCTTCTGCCACGGTGACTGTGAGTAAGGGAAAGTGAAAAGAATAGCCGGAGGATAAGGGCTGGGCACTCGACCACGGTCAAGGGGGAAAAGGAGCCGGACAAAAAGTCGGGTCCAACGGCGTCGTGAGAGACCGCGACCAGCGGGAAAAGCCGGGCGGTGACCGAAGCCACGAAGCGCTGCGACCGGGAGCGTAGGCGCGGGAAGAGAGAAACTCAGCCGCAGCCGGGGAGAGAAGCACCGGACTGCGAGAGGGCTGGGAGGCGCGATTGGGGTCCGAGCGAGCGGGAGAGGCAGAGCCGACCAAGAGAGACTGCGCGAGAGCCAGTCCAGCGGCTGAACTGTCCTCCGTCAACGGGGTGTAACCAGCGCCGGTAGAGCCGAGCGAGCGGGAGAGAGGCAGAGCCGAGCAAGGGGAACTGTGCAAGAGCCAGTCCAGCGGCTGAACTGTCCTCCGTCAACGGGGTGTACCCAGCGCCGGTAGAGCCGAGCGAGCGGGAGAGAGACAGAGCCGAGCAAGGGGAACTGTGCGAGAGCCAGCCCAGCGGCTGAACCTGTTCGCCGTCAACGGGGTACCCAGAGCCGGTCGCCCTGCCATAAAATAAAAAAAAAAGGGAAAGCCTTGAAGCCGACGCGCAGGCTGTGAACCTGAAAGCCAGCGGCCGTCGCCCGTGGGGAAAGTGTACCCCTCCCGCCAGGGAAGAAACGCGGGAAGCCGCCATTAGGCGGGGAAGAAGACAGAAGCGGGAAACCGCCATTGAAGTGGGCGGGGAGAGAAGATAAGAGCGGGAAACCGCCATTTTCGCGGGAAAACCGCCATCTTAGAAAAAAAAAGAAGTAATAATTTAAAGAAATACTTGTGTTGTTCCCAAAGAGAGGAAGATGCCTAAGCATGGTAACATCAACGATTTTAATTCCGAGGTAGAAGACTGGGCCACGTACGTGGAACGCATTGAGATCTATTGTGAGGCCAATAAAATAGAAGAAGATGACAAAGCTATAACCTTGCTGAACTCGATGGGCGCAAAGACATACGGGCTCTTGAAGCATCTACTAGCACCAGCTAAACCGGCGGATCAGACTTTCGATGATATTGTGGCTGTCCTGAAGGACCACTTGAACCCTACACCATTGATGTTGGCGGAACGATTCAAATTCTATGCGAGAACGCAACGGAAAGACGAAAGCAACGCAGAATACTTGGTCGAACTGCGTAGACTAGCGAAATACTGCCAGTTTGGAGGGAATCTGACAGAGGCATTGCGAGACAAGTTCGTGTGCGGGTTGGCAAAGGAAGGAACGCAAAAGCGACTACTCGAAGAGAACGACCTTACACTTGACAGGGCTGTCCTTATTGCAGCATCGCACGAAGCCGCAGCGAAGGGAACTGCGGAAATGCAGCTAAAGACAGCAGCACTAAGTGTGGATCAAATTACCTCGACAACAACAAAATGCTATCGTTGTGGGAAGACAACACACGACCAGAACCAATGCTGGTTTAAGAACCAGGAATGTAGGAAATGTGGCAAACTGGGTCACATAGCTAAGGTATGCTGGTCAGGGAAGAAGACCAACAACCAAAGGACCAACAACCAAAGGAAGCCATCACAGGAAAAGTACAACAAGGTACACAAGGTGGCTGAGAAGAGTTCAGACGAACAGAATTCAGACTCAGACCCAAACGGCCAGGAGCTGGGTAGTCTGAGAATTCACAATGTGAGTAAGGAAGCTGACCTACAAACTATCTGGGTCATGCTAAAAATAGCTGGAATCCAAGTGAAAATGGAGTTGGACACTGGATCAGCTCTATCAGTCATAAATCGAAGGGATTACCACCGGCTATTCTCACATATACCCTTAAGAGATACCAAGTTCGTATTGCAGACATACACGGGGCATAAAGTATACCCCATGGGAAAGATAAGAGTCAAAGTGAGAGATAGGGGTAAAGAACACCCAAGAATGAACTTATACGTACTACATGAGGGAGGACCACCACTTCTAGGACGGGAGTGGATCAAGAAAATAGACATGGAATGGCACTATCTAAAAGCCATAACGAGTGAGGACTCGGTGCAGACAATCAGCTCAGATTCTGAAACGGATGACGATAAGACCAACCCAAATATGAAAGACAAGGCTGAAATGGACTTGCCGATGAAGGTTGGAAAAACAAAGGCATGCATAAAGGCTTATGCTCCAGAGAAGAACAAAGTTTCAGAACAGAACTCCACCGAACAACGACAACCTAGTTCGACAGAAAATTCTGAGCCTGTTCAAGTTACGGACATATCCATGACGGAAGAACACCGAGCTCGGACTCAAACTTATTTCAAATTACGACAACAATTAGAACAATTGAGTTACCGTCTCGTACAAGAGATGAAAACAATGAAAAAGTTCTATGACACCGAATGGGAGAATCTGGAAAGACAACAGAAGCAGCTAGCTCAAGCAGAGAGCGACCATAGAGCCATCGTGACCAATTACCGATCACATCTCCCTTATGCTGTTCAGGAGTTAGAATATTTGCAGGAAGAAGCAAATGAAGAGGAATCTTCAGGAAGCCAGGATTTTATTCCAGTTCTTCTCTATGACTCCTTACAAGCAGAGTGTGAGAATTTGAAAGAACAGTATGAACAGGCCCAGGCTACAATTCTGGAAGGGGTTAACTCAGCAACATCCGAAAAGCTAGTTTCAGTGGAAGCATATGAGCAACTGAAGGTTGAACATGAGCAAGAAGTCCAAAGGCTGCAGGAAATTCTTGATGAGCTCAAGGCCAAGACAGACTCATCGGTAGAAGTTCCATCCATAGATGAGAAATTAGAGGTGAAAGACATGGCAGAACCTGAAAGACAAGATGTACAAGAACTCATAAAAATATTAAAGGAAACCCAAGACAAATATGGGGCGGCAATGACCGAGATTCAACAACTTGAAGAACAGATTCAACTGGGAATCTGTTCAGTGGAAGAAAAGGGAACTGTAAGAAACACAGAGACTGTAAGAATGGCCTCTGAACATGAGCTAGAGAGCATCAAGGCGCAACTTCTCCGAGCGCTGGAAGCCAAAGTACAAGAGGAAAAGAAGGTGAAAGCATTGGAGGAAAAGGTGGATGAAATGGAGAAGACTCTGACCCACAGTGTTCCCGTGGAAGAGTTAACGGTCAGCCAACTCCTTCATATGCTGAAGGACAAGACTCTACAATGGGAACAATCTGAACACGAGCTTCAATCTTCAAAGGGAAGGAGTTCGGAGCTCTCAAAAGTTATGGAAATAGCTGAGGTTGCAACACAGATTTTACAGGGATGCCAAAAGTACGCTGAATCACGTCAATGTGAACAGCAGAATGTTGAAACAGCTGCTCCAGTAGAAGGATTGAATAGCCTGATCAATCAATCCCCGAGGGAAGGGGAAGTGTTGAAATCACAAACGAGGTCATTAGTGAAGGATTTGCAGGAAACCCAGGAAGAGCGGGATGAATATGAACGCATGAAGAAGTCTCTTCAGGAAAGATGTCTAGGGAGGGAACAACAGTCGGCTAACGTCCAGTTGGGTACGGAAGAAGTAGCAGGCCCTCTCGCTAGACTAGCTCAGGACGACACTGAATATTACCATGACCTGTTGAGTGACACTGAATATTACGAGGATCTGGTCTGCCCAGCTTGTGATGAAAACTCCCAAAGTGCAGAAATCAGGATGAAGCACTTAAAGTCTAAGGAACATAGAGAGATGGTGGCGCTACAGCTGGCAGCTGATAAGGGAGCCCCGAGAGTCTCCAAGAAGCAGAAAAGAAAAAGAAGAAGCAGAAGATGATAACCATCAAAATCATTATCACTCCTACCAGATCATGCACGTGGGCCCTACAAAGGGAGATAAATCAGTTGGAAAGTAAGGAAAATTACCAAGGCAATACAGCTGTTTGTAAAAGTCAGCATTGCTGGTTCAGCAGGACGGGAGTTCAAGCTGTTACGTCAAGGGGAAGACTAGTGGAGGAGTCACGCTAGCAATGTGAACCGGCTACACCACAGCGATGTTGTTCGGACCGAGTCAAGACTAGAGACTGAATCTATACACTGTTCCCACAGAGACTGAACCTGTGAACTGTTTCCCACAGAGACTATATCTGTAAATTGTTTACCTGAAGTTGAATATATGTATGTTAATGAGAAATAGTATGTTGTAAGCTAAAAAGGGAGGATTGTAGTGTATGTAACCGTCTACCTTTAAGAGACTATTGTATGTAACCGTTCACCTTTAAGAGAACTATTTTAGGTGTGGCACTACTTGTTTGGCTTCTGTATACGGTAATACCGACGGTGACCACACCGGTATATAAGTGCTGTGGCATGATTTATAGGGCAGATTCGTCCTGACCTTCGAATAGTAAAGTCCTGTTGTATGTTACTCCTGAAGTCTGTGTCGTAATTAACTGCACAACCCACAGACTTTACAGAGACGAAGTCCCGTCTTCATGTTGAGGATACCCTCCACCGTGTTGTGTGGCACTACCACCGTGCTGAATGGGACAGATTTCGAACAGATCTGGCAACTCAAAACTGGGCATCCATGAGGCGCTGTGGGCCATCAGCAGCAGCAGAATTGTATTCAACCACAATCTGTAACCTCATGGCCCGGCATATCTCTCACTCTACCATTACCATCAAGCCGGGAGATCAACCCTGGTTTAACGAAGAGTGCAGGAGAGCATGCCAGGAACAGCACCAGGCATACCGAAAAATGAGGTGTCAACCTGGTGAGGCTACAACACAGGACTACTTGCATGCCAAACAACGGAAGCAACATGCGATAGACAGAGCTAAGCGATCTCACAACCATCGGATCAAATCAAAGCTCTGCAGTCCTGCCACATCCAGTCGTGAGTGGTGGTGGACAATTAAACAGTTAACAGGAGGAGGAGGCTCCAAAAATATCCCCATCCTCAATGATGGTGGAGCCCAGCACGTGAGTGCAAAAGACAAGGCTGAAGCATTTGCAACTATCTTCAGCCAGAAGTGCCGAGTGGATGATCCATCTCGGCCTCCTCCTGAGGTCCCCATCATCACAGATGTCAGTCTTCAGCCCATTCAATTCACTCCACGTGATGTCAAGAAACAGCTGAAGACACTGGATACTGCAAAGGCTATGGGCCCTGACAACATTCCGGCAATAGTACTGAAGACTTGTGCTCCAGAACTAGCTGCGCCCCTAGCCAAGCTGTTCCAGTACAGCTACAACACTGGCATCTACCCGGCAATGTGGAAAATTGCCCAAGTATGTCCTGTCTACAAAAAGCAGGACAAATCCGACCCAGCCAATTACCGTCCCATCAGTCTACTCTCAATCATCAGCAAAGTGATGGAAGGTGTCATCGACAGTGCTATCAAGTGGCATTTACTCAGCAATAACCTGCTAACTGACGCCCAGTTTGGGTTCCGCCAGGGCCACTCAGTTCCTGACCTCATTACAGCCTTGGTCCAAACATGGACAAAAGAGCTGAACTCAAGAGGTGAGGTGAGAGTGACTTCCCTTGACATCAAGGCAGCATTTGATCAAGTGTGGCATCAAGGAGCACTAGCAAAACTGAAGTCAATGGGAATCAAGGGGAAAGCTCTCCATTGGTTGGAATCATACCTAGCACAAAGGAAGTTGGCTGTGGTTGTTGGAGGTCATTCATCTCAATCACATGACATCACTGCAGGAGTTCCTCAGGGCAGTGTCCTAGGCCCAACCATCTTCAGCTGTTTCATCAATGACCTTCCCTCCATCATAAGGTCAGAAGTGGGGATGTTCGCTGATGATTGCACACTGTTCAGCACCATTCGAGACTCGTCAGATACTGACACAGTCCATGTCCATATGCAGCAAGACCTGGACAACATTCAGACTTGGGCTGACAAGTGGCAAGTAACATTCGCACCACACAAGTGCCAGGCAATGACCATCTCCAACAAGCGAGACTCTAACCATCTCCCCTTGACATTCAATGGCATTACCATCGCTGAATCCCCCACTATCAACATCCTGGGGGTTACCATTGATCAGAAACTGAACTGGACCAACCATATAAATACTGTGGCTACAAGAGCAGGCCAGAGGCTGGGAATTCTGCGGCGAGTGTCTCACCTCCTGACTCCCCAAAGCCTTTCCACCATCTACAAGGCACAAGTCAGGAGTGTGATGGAATACTCTCCACTTGCCTGGATGAGTGCAGCTCCAACAACACTCAAGAAGCTCGACACCATTCAGGATAAAGCAGCCCACTTGATTGGCACTCCCTCCACCACCGGCGGACTGTGGCTGCAGTGTGTACCATCTACAAGATGCACTGCAGCAACTCGTCAAAGCTCCTTCAACAGCACCTTCCAAACCCGCGACCTCTACCACTTAGAAGGACAAGGGCAGCAGACGCATGGGAACATCACCACCTACAAGTTCTCCTCCAAGCCACACACCATCCTGACTTGGACCTGTATCGCCGTTCCTTCACTGTCGCTGGGCCAAAATCCTGGAACTCCCTTCCTAACAGCATTGCGGGTGTACCTACACCATATGGACTGCAGTGGTTCAAGAAGGCGGCTCACCACCATCTTCTCAAGGGCAATTAGGGATGGGCACTAAATGCAGGCCTAGCCAGTGACGCCCACATCCCATCAATGAATAAAAAATTAAAATAAATTACTTTCACTTAACTTTTCCTTTTTACATACCTATAGAAGCTTTTACAGTCTGTTTTTATGCCTCTTGCTCGTTTACTCTCATATTCTATTTTCCCTTTCTTTATCAATTCCTTGGTCCTCCTTTGCTGACTTCTAAAATCTTCCCAATCCTCAGGCTTACTACTCTTTTGGCAACATTATAAGCCTCCTCCTTTAATCTAATACTATCTTTAATTTTTCTTGTTAGCCACGGTTGGACCATTTTTCTCATGGTGTTTTTATTCCTTAAGGGAATGTATATTTGTTGCAAATTATGAATTATTTCTTTAAATGTTTGCCATTGCTTTTCTACTGTCATATCTTTTAATATAGTTTCCCAACCTACCTTAACCAACCCACCTCTCATACTTACATAATTTACTTTGTTCAGGTTTCAGACTCTAGTTTCGGACTTAACTAAATCACTCTCAAACTCAACATAAAATTCGATCATATTATGATCACTACTCCCCAGAGGCTCCTTTACTGCAAGGTTATTAATTAATCCTGTCTCATTTCACAGTACTAGATCTAAAATAGCCAATTCCCTCATAGGTTCCTGACATACTGATCTAGAAAACTATCTTGAATGCATTCCATGAACAATTCCTCTGCACTATTTCTGCAAATTTGGTTTGCCCAGTCTATATGAAAGTTGAAGTCCCCTATGATTACTGTATTGCCCTTGTTACATGCATCTCTAATTTCCTGATTTACACTCTGCCCCACACTACAACTACTGTTTGGGGGCCTATAAACAACTCCCACTAGTGTTTTCTGCCCCTTGTTGTTTCTTAGCTCCACCCAAACTGATTCAACATTTTGTTTTTTGGAGCCAAGGTCCTTTCTCTCCACTGTCTTTATTCCCTCCTTTATTATCAGGGCTACCGCTCCTCCTTTTCCATTCTGCCTGTCTCTTTTAAAAGTCAAATATCCTGGAATATTTAGTTCCCAACCTTGGTGAATCTGCAGCCACATCACTGTAATGACTATTAAATCAAACCCATTTATTTCTATCTGTGCAATTAATTCATTTATTTTGTGCATTCAGATATTGTACCGTTAGCTTTAACATTTCTATTTTTCCCTGATGTCACTTTAGTCACTAATGCCCTATTACCTTTATTAATCTTTCTGTCCCTTCCTGACCCACTCTGCTTATTTTTACCCAGATCACTGCTCTGCTCTACAGCTTTGACATTTCTCTTACTTCTTTTGAATTAATCCTTTCCTGAATACTCCCACTTCCCCCCCTTCATTAGTTTAAAGCTCTATCTACTGCCCTAGCTATTTGATTTGCCAGGACGCTAGTCCCTGCCTGGTTTAAGTGGAGCCTGTCCCAATGGAACAGCTACCTCTTTCCCCAGTACTGGTGCCAGTACCCCATGAATTGAAACCCCTGCCTCCTACCCCACTCTTTGAGCCATGCATTTAACCTTCTAATCTGTTTGTCCCTATGCCAATTTGTGCGTGGCTCAGGTAACAATCCAGAGATTATTACCTGTGAGGTTCTTCATTTTAATTTCAATCCTAACTCCTCAAACTCTCTCAGCAGAACCTCATTCCTAGTTCTACCCATGTCGTTAGTTCCTACATGGACCACGACAACTGGATCATCCCTTCCCACTCCCAATTCTTCTCCAGCCGCGAGGAGACATCCTTTACCCTGGCACCAGGCAGGCAACACAACCTTCGGAACACACGGTCGCGGCTGCAGAGAACAGTATCTATCCCTCTGACTACACTGTCCCCTACCACTACCACATTCTTTTTCACTCCTCCCACTTGAATGGCCTCCTGCACCATGGTGCCATGGTCAGTTTGCTCACCCACCCTGCAGTCCTTGTTCTCATCTCCACAGGTAGCAAGTATCTCAGACCTGCTAGTCAAAGTCAAGGGCCAAGGCTCTTCCATCCTGGGTCCCCATACCTTCCTGGCTCACGGTCACACCTTCCTGTCCCTGACCATTGATGAACTCTAAAGTACTATTTAATCTAAGGGGTGTGACTGCCTCCTGGAACAAAATGTCCAGGTAACTCTCCCCCTCCCTGATGCTCCGCAATGTCTGCACCTCAGACTCCAGCTCAATAACTCGGAGCCGAAGTTCCTTGAGCTGCAGACACTTACCGCAGACGTGGTTGCTCGGAATCTCGCTGATCTCCACAAACTCCCACATGTTGCAGTTACGGCACACCACCTGCCCTGCCATGTCTATCTAACCTTCTTTATTTATTTGATTAGTTAACTAATTATTATTTTTCAATTAATTATTTTAGTTTTATTAATTAATTGGTTTATCTAGTTTAAGTTACTAATTCAGTAAAGTAAAGTAATAGCAAGTTACAGTTTCCTAGCTCTGAGTTTAACCCACTTCCCTAGCTTAGAGGCGAAAAAAAACTGTAATACTCACCAACCAATCACCTACCTGCTGCCCTGTGATGTCACTCCTTGATTTTTTTTTCTGTTTTGAATGTTCCTCGCGCTGCCTCTCTCTATATAATGCCACCGCTGTCGCTGCTCTCGCCATTTTATCCCAGGTCCCCTCCTCTCGCCGTTTTATCCCAGGTCCCCTCCTCTCGCCATTTTGTCCCAGATCCCCTCCTCTCGCTGTTTTATCCCAGGTCCCCGCCTCTCACCATTTTATCCCAGGTCCCCTCCTCTTGCCATTTTATCCCAGGTCCCCCCCTCTCGCCATTTTATCCCAGGTCCCCTCCTCTCGCCATTTTATCCCAGGTCCCCTCCTCTTGCCGTTTTATCCCAGGTCCCCTCCTCTTGCCATTTTATCCCAGGTCCCCTCCTCTCGCCGTTTTATCCCAAGTCCCCTCCTCTCGCCATTTTATCCCAGGTCCCCTCCTCTTGCCATTTTATCCCAGGTCCCCTCCTCTCGCCGTTTTATCCCAAGTCCCCTCCTCTCGCCATTTTATCCCAGGTCCCCTCCTCTCGCCGTTTTATCCCAAGTCCCCTCCTCTCGCCATTTTATCCCAGGTCCCCTCCTCTCGCCATTTTATCCCAGGTCCCCTCCTCTCGCCATTTTATCCCAGGTCCCCTCCTCTCGCCGTTTTATCCCAGGTCCCCTCCTCTCGCCGTTTTATCCGAAGTCCCCTCCTCTCGCCGTTTTATCCCAGGTCCCCTCCTCTCGCCGTTTTATCCCAGGTCCCCTCCTCTCGCCGTTTTATCCCAGGTCCCCTCCTCTCGCCGTTTTATCCCAGGTCCCCTCCTCTCGCCGTTTTATCCCAGGTCCCCTCCTCTCGCTGTTTTATCCCAGGTCCCCTCCTCTCGCCGTTTTATCCCAGGTCCCCTCCTCTCGCCATTTTATCCCACGTCCCCTCCTCTCGCCATTTTATCCCAGGTCCCCTCCTCTCGCCATTTTATCCCAGGTCCCCTCCTCTCGCCGTTTTATCCCAGGTCCCCTCCTCTCGCCATTTTATCCCAGGTCCCCTCCTCTCGCCGTTTTATCCCAGGTCCCCGCAGTAGTGTATGTGCCTTTAAGTCAGAACTACTTTTACAGCTCCTGTATACTGTAGTACTGGCAGTGACCACACCGGTATATAAGCTTTGCGCATGCCTCTGTACCCCCAGTCTAGAGACTACCCTCCTCCAGTAAAGACCTGTTTATTGTTAATGTACAGCATCCGTGTGATTATTTAATAATAGCATATCCACTGAATCACGGATCCAACAGTGGCGACGAGTGTCGATTCGAATCTACCTGCAACATAAAAAAAAAATAGTCGAGGCCAGGAACACGGGCGTCGACCATGAGCAACCGCCCAGCAGTCAGGCAGAGATTCAACTTCGCAGGGGAGGCTGTGGAGAGCCGGGCTTGGTTCCCCAGCCATGACGAGCAGTAAGAGACCGACGACAGGTCCAGCGCAGACCCTTCCCGAGCAGCGGCGGCTGGAGCCGACCGACAGTGGAGAGAAAGCCGAGCAGCGTCGACGGGGTAAGACAGAGGGTGAAGAGCGCAGGGCGCAGCCGGGGGTTGAACTCCGAGCGGCGTCGAGAAAAAGAAAACAAACCGGAGAGAGAGAGGGTAAAGAAACAGCCGGGTTCTAGACTGAGCGGCGTCGAAAAATATAAAAAGAAGAACGCGCAGAGCACAGCCAGGGCTCACGGGCTGAACAGGGTCCGCGGGGCGAAGAAAGGGGAGACGCCATTGAGCCGCGGAGAAGAAGGAAGAGCACGGGAGGCGCCATTTTTAGAAGCCGCAGCGGAGAAGAAGGGCGAGCGCGGGAAGGAAGGAAAGCGCAGGAGACGCCATTTTGTGCCAGCGGAGAAGAAGGGGAAGCGCGGGAGGCGCCATTTGTGACAGTTAACTCACACCCAAGGATGCCGAAGAGTGGCAGTATCTCTACGTTCGACAATGAAGTCGAAGATTGGGCGACATATGTGGAACGTATTGAGGTGTACTGCAGGGCGAATGAAGTGCCAGATGCTAATAAAGCACTGGTTCTGTTAAATTCCATGAGTGCAAAAACTTATGGGTTACTGCGAAATCTAATAACCCCAGAGAAGCCGGTAAACAAGGATTTTGAAAGCATAGTAGAAATCCTACAGGACCACTTAAACCCCACACCGCTGCTGATAGCAGAACGATTTAAGTTCCATAAAAGGAACCAACACAAAGACAAAAGCAATGCTGAGTACCTAACGGAACTGCGCAAGCTATCGAAACACTGCCAGTTTGGAGCGGGACTAGCAGATACGTTAAGGGACAAGTTTGTGTGTGGGCTACAAAGTGAAGGAACCCAGAAACGGCTTCTATCAGAAAAGGACCTTACGCTGGACAAAGCTATCAGTATGGCAGTATCACATGAAGCAGCCGCAAGGGGCGCTGCAGAGATACAACGGAGACCGCAAGAATATGGCACCAATGAAATGTCCTATGGAACAGGGAAGTGCTATCGCTGCGGCAGAACAACACATGATCATAAAGATTGTTGGTTCAAGGACCAAGTGTGCAGACAGTGTGGGAAAGCAGGACACATAATAAGAGTCTGCAGGTCTGGGAAGAAAACCTGAAATCTCCACAGGAGAAGTACAAAAAGGTACACCAGGTGATGGACAGTGGTTCAGACGAACAGAAAAGTGACACAGACTCCGGAAGCAAGGCGCTGGGTTGTCTGAAACTACATAAGGTAACAGAAATGGAGGATCACCAGACTATCTGGGTTACACTCAAGATAGACGGAGTCCAAGTGAAAATGGAATTGGACACAGGGTCAGCTCTAACAGTCATAAATCAAAGAGACTACAAGCGGCTATTTTCACACATACCCTTGAAAGCTACAGAGATTGTCTTGAAGACGTATACGGGGCAAAAAGTCTACCCCAAAGGAAAAATAAGGGTGAAAGTGACATATAAAGGCCAGGAAATACCTAAAATGGATATATATGTATTGCCAAATGGAGGACCACCACTGCTAGGACGTGAATGGATCCGGAAGATACAATTAGATTGGCATTCCATGCAGGCACTGAAGGTCGAGGCCAAAAAGGATGACGACATCACACCTGGACGACTGTCAAAAATGCTAACTGACGCAAAAGAAGTGTTCCAGGAGGGACTAGGAACACTAAAAGGAATAACAGCAATGATTAAAATAGAGGAAAATGCAAGCCCAAAGTTTCTGAACGCCAGATCAGTGTCTTATGCGATCAGACCAGCTGTTGAAGCAGAGCTGGAAGGGTTGGAACGTTCAGGAGTACTGTCCAAAGTGGAGTGGAGCGAGTGGGCTACACCCATCGTTCCTGTAATGAAGAGGTCGTTGAGTAATACGCCTGGGGAACCAAAGAAGGTCCGCATCTGTGGGGATTTTAAGGTGACAGTGAACCCAGTCCTTCACACGGTGCAATATCCGCTTCCACGAATTGAGGATATTTTCGCCTCGCTATCTGGAGGTAAACGCTTCACCAAAATTGATCTAGCCCAGGCGTACTTGCAAATGGAGGTAGAAGAAGCCTCGAAACATTACCTTACGATCAACACTCATAAAGGTCTCTATCAATACAACCGGCTGGTGTTTGGAGTAGCCTCGGCTCCGGCTATCTGGCAAAGGGCGATGGATCAGGTCCTGCAAGGGATTCCAGGGACCCAGTGTTATTTGGACGACATCTTGGTCACGGGCGAAAATGACGCTGATCACCTCGCCAACTTGGAGAAGGTGCTCACCAGATTAAAGGAGTATGGGCTACGAGCTAATCGCCACAAGTGCGAGTTTTTCCAGAAACAGATCTCGTATTGTGGCCACGTCATCGATGAAGAGGGGTTACATAAGTCCCCTGACAAGATTGAGGCAGTAGACAAGGCTCCAGCACTGGAAAATGTGTCACAACTGAGGTCGTTCCTCGGGCTGGTAAACGACTACCACAAGTTCTTACCAAATTTGTCTACGGTATTGTGGTAAACCACTGTTTGTATTCCACTGTGTACATACCTGTACATGCCTCGGCTGACTCCTCCCACGAATCCAGGTATAAAGGTGACTGATCCACAGCCCCTTTGTATTCTGGACCGGTCGACCACTCGAGGCACACCTTCATTCTCTTGTTAATAAAAGCCTGTTAATTACTCGCTTAATCTCAGTCTTTTGAGTTATTGATAGCACATCAATTTTATTAACAAGATTTTTATAATGGAGAAGATCCTCACACCAGCATGCCTGGACTTAGATCATCGGGAGGCGGACTCATCCACCAAGTTTACTTACTGGCTTAGGTGTTTCGAAAAATTCCTGACCGCCTCCGCTGCAATCAAATCGGACGAGGACAAACTGGATGTCCTGACCTCCAAAGTGAACCACCGAGTGTACTTGGTCATCCAGGACGCGACCTCGTATGCGGATGCTATCAAGCTCCTCAAGGACCAGTACACGCGCCCAGTGAACGAGGTGTACGCTAGGCACCTCCTGGGGAGTCGTAAACAACAACCTGGGGAATCGACCGAGGAATACCTTCAGGCACTGTCTGTGCTTGGCCGGGCCTGTGGTTGTAAGGATGTAAAGGCCGCCGTGTACACAGAGGAACTTATCCGGGATGCTTTTGTAGCGGGCCACAGGTCCAATTACACCCGACAGCGACTGCTGGAGCAGAGTGACCTGGATGCCTACTCCTCTGCACTGTGGACGCCGCGGGGAACGACAGCCTGGGACACGGTAGGACCGTCTCATAGCACCGTGCCACCCCAGCCACATCCCAGCAACGGCCCAACTACCGCAGCAGTGTCCCAAGGCCAGACAGCAGTGCCCCAAGGCCAGAAATGCTACTTCTGTGGCCAGGCCAAACACCCCAGAGCGCGCTGCCCGGCGAAAAATGCGATCTGCTCGGGCTGCGGGAAGAAGGGACACTACGCCAGCGTCTGCAGAGCCAAAGCCACCCCGAACCCCAGCAGCGCCGCGTGTGGGCCGTGCGGGCCGCCATCTTGGGCCTCCCCAGCCATGTGCGAACCACCGGAACAGCAGCCATTTTGGACGCCTCCAGCCACATGGGGATCATGGACGCCGCCATCTTGGACGACAGCCGGGACACAACAGGCCCCCAACGCCGCCTCATCTGATACCCGCAGCGACACACCGACCCCTACGCTGGCCTCCGTTACACTGGACCAAGCGAGACCGCACCAGCTGGCCAGTTCCACAATGGACATTAAGGTAAATGGTCATGAAACAATCTGCCTTTTTGACTCTGGGAGCACGGAGAGCTTCATCCACCCCGACACGGTGCGGCGTTGCTCTCTCCCAGTCCTGCCTGCGCACCAGCGGATTTCTATGGCCTCCGAGTCCCAGTTGGCGGACATTGGCGGCTACTGCATGGTGACACTCGTAGTAGACGGGACTGTGTACGATAATTTTAAACTTCTGGTCCTGCCCGACCTCTGCGCTGCCGTTCTACTGGGGTTAGATTTTCAGTGCCACCTTAAAAGTGTTACGGTGGCGTACGGTGGACCCCTCCCCCCACTCACAGTCCGCAGCCAGCAGCTTCCAAATTGCCCACCACGCACCAGGTGCAACCTCTCCACACTCAGAGTCACCCCCCCCCCACTGTTTGCTAACATCACCCCCGACTGTAAGCCCATCGCCACAAAGAGCAGGCGATACAGTGCCGGGGACAGGGTTTTCATTAAAACCGAAGTGGAGCGGCTCCTGAAGGAAGGGATTATTGAGGGCAGCACCAGCCCCTGGCGAGCCCAGGTTGTGGTCGTTAAGACCGGCGAGAAGCAGCGCCTGGTCATCGACTACAGCCAGACAATAAATCGCTACACCCTGCTGGACGCTTACCCACTCCCCCGCATAGCTGATATGGTCAACCAGATCGCGCAGCACCGCGTCTTCTCGACCATTGACCTGAAATCAGCGTACCACCAGCTCCCTATCCACCCTGAGGACCGCCAGTATACTGCCTTTGAGGCAAACGGCCGCCTCTATCACTTCCTTAGGGTTCCCTTTGGCGTCACCAATGGGGTCTCCGTCTTCCAAAGGGAGATGGACCGGATGGTCGATCAAAATGCGTTGCAGGCCACTTTCCCATATCTGGACAATTTGACCATCTGCGGCCATGACTTGCAGGACCATGACGCAAACCTCGAAAAATTCCTCTGCACCGCCAAACTCCTCAACCTGACGTATAACAAGGAGAAGTGCATATTCCGCACAACCCGCCTCGCCATCCTTGGCTGTGTTGTGGAACACGGAGTCATCGGCCCCGACCCCGACCGGATGCATCCCCTTATGGAACTCCCACTGCCCCACTGCCTCAAGGCCCTGAAGAGGTGCCTAGGGTTTTTCTCTTATTACGCCCAGTGGGTCCCCTACTATGCGGACAAGGCCCGTCCGCTGATCAAGTCCACCTCTTTTCCTGTGACGGCAGAGGCCCGCTTAGCCTTCCACCGTATCAAGGAAGACATTGCCAAAGCCACCATGCACGCAGTGGACGAATCCATCCCCTTCCAGGTGGAAAGCGACGCGTCCGACTTTGCCCTGGCCGCTACCCTCAATCAGGCGGGGAGACCCGTGGCCTTCTTTTCACGAACCCTCCAGGGCCCGGAGACCAGACACTCCGCTGTTGAGAAGGATGCCCAGGCTATTGTGGAGGCTGTGCATCATTGGAGGCACTACCTGGCCGGAAAACGATTTACCCTGCTCACTGACCAGCGTTCAGTTGCTTTCATGTTTAACAACAAGCAGAGGGGCAAAATCAAAAACGACAAGATCTTGAGGTGGAGAATCGAACTTTCCACCTACAATTACGAGATCTTGTACCGGCCCGGGAAGCTCAATGAACCCCCGGATGCTCTATCGCGTGGCACCTGCGCCAGCGCGCAGATCGATAGACTGCGGGCCCTCCACAATGACCTCTGCCACCCGGGGGTCACCAGGTTCTTCCACTTCATCAAGGCCCGCAACCTGCCTTACTCCATTGAGGAGGTCAGGACCATGACCAGGAACGGCCAAGTCTGCGCTGAGTGCAAATCGCACCTTTACAGACCAGACAGGGCTCACCTGATAAAATCCACTCGCCCCTTCGAGCGCCTGAGCGTTGATTTTAAAGGGCCTCTCCCCTCCTCCGACCGCAATGTGTACTTCCTCAATATTATTGATGAGTACTCCCGTTTCCCGTTCGCCATCCCCTGCCCGGACATGACCAGTGCCACGGTCATTAAATGTCTGAACGACCTCTTCACCCTGTTCGGTTTCCCCAGCTATATCCATAGCGACCGGGGCTCATCGTTTATGAGCGACGAACTCCGTCAGTACCTGCTAGCTAGGGGTATTGCCACAAGCAGGACCACCAGTTACAACACCCGGGGGAACGGACAGGTGGAAAGAGAGAATGCGACAGTTTGGAAGGCCGCCCTGCTAGCCTTAAAGTCTAGGGGCCTTCCGACCTCCCGCTGGCAGGATGTGCTCCCCGATGCGCTCCACTCTATTTGGTCACTGCTCTGCACTGCCACTAACGCCACCCCTCATGAGAAAGTGTTTGTCTTCCCAAGGAAGTCCACATCGGGGACATCGCTACCGCCATGGCTGACGTCCCCAGGGCTGGTCCTACTGAGAAGACACGTGAGGACCCATAAAATGGACCCCCTGGTCGAGAGGGTCGACCTCCTCCACGCCAACCCCCAGTATGCTTACATTGCGTACCCGGACGGGCGGGAGGACACAGTCTCCATAAGAGACCTCGCACCCTCAGGGTCGCAGTAACCCACCACGCACTACCACCCCCCCCCCACGATCCGATATCCAGCCCCAGCAGACGGCAGGCCTGGGCCCCGCGACCCGCTCGACATCTACGAGGACTACACACCAGTGCCCCAGCCTACGCGGGACTCGACGCCAGAAGCTTCACTACCCCTGCCGTCGCCACGTCGATCACAGCGGCAGACAAGACCTCCGGAGAGACTCCAATACACTAACTTTTAATACACTTCACCCCGCCGGACTCAATTTTAAACAAGGGGTGAATGTGGTAAACCACTGCTTGTATTCCACTGTGTACATGCCTGTACATGCCTCGGCTGACTTCTCCCACGAATCCAGGTATAAAGGTGACTGCTCCACAGCCCCTTTGTATTCTGGACCGGTCGACCACTCGAGGCACACCTTCATTCTCTTGTTAATAAAAGCCTGTTAATTACTCGCTTAATCTCAGTCTTTTGAGTTATTGATAGCGCATCAGGTATTACACCCGCTGAACACCCTACTGCAAAGAGGGGTACCATGGAAGTGGGATGATGAACGTAGACGAGCTTTCCAGAAGTGTAAAGAATTGATCACATCAAAAGAGGTGTTGGCCCATTTCAACCCAGCACTACCAATTCATTTGGCATGTGATGCATCACCCTATGGTATTGGAGCGGTGCTGTCGCACAAATTCCCAGACGGGTTGGAGAGGCCAGTAGCCTTTGCGTCTCGGTCACTAACCTCAGCTGAGCCCAGATTGACAGGGAGGCCCTCAGCCTAGTATGGGGAGTAAAAAAATTCAACCACTATCTGCATGGGCAGAAGTTCACCTTGCTGACTGACCACCAACCACTTGTCTCCATCTTTAATCCTAAGAAGGGCGTTCCAGTGATGACTGCACCGCGGTTACAAAGATGGTCCCTGTTTCTAAGGGTGAATCAATATGAAATAGAATATAAAGGCACGAAACAGCATTGGAACGCTGATGGGCTATCGCGCCTGCCACTGCCTACTGTGGAGGAAGCACCAGCAGTGGACCCTATCGAGGTACTTTATTCGTCAATAATTGAACGATTGCCAGTAACAAACGCGAATATAGAGAAGGAGACCCGCAATGATCCGACGCTGTCGCGGGTATATGAATTGATGGTGAGGGGATGGCCAACACATGGCGACTCACTGTTGCCAGCATTCTCATCCAGAAGAGAACAGCTGTCAGTATGCCAGGGGACAGTGATGTGTGGATCCAGAGTGGTGATTCCACCCAAGTTAAGGGAGAGAGTGCTAAATGAGCTACATGAAGGTCATCTGGGGGGAGTGAAAATGAAGAGCCTTGCTAGGGCTTATGTGTGGTGGCCGGGAATCGATCAACAAATCGAAGACCTAACTAAGAGCTGCTTAGGATGCCAGAAGGTCCAAAATGCACCACCACATGCCCCTCTACACCCGTGGGAGTGACCCTCCTCTCCATGGCAACGGGTGCATATTGATTTCGCTGGTCCAGTCATGGACTCAATGTTCTTAATAGCAGTGGATGCTCATTCAAAGTGGCCTGAGGTGATAAAAATGTCTTCAACCACTACAGAGAAAACGATTGCAGTCCTACGGACCATATTTTCCAGAAACGGTTTGCCAGGGCAGATTTGCTCTGATAATGGACCACAGTTTGTGTCCAACGAGTTCCAAAAATTTATGAGAAGGAATGGGGTAAGGCATTACACATCCGCCCCATATCATCCAGCCACAAATGGATTGGCTGAGAGGTTCGTACAAACCTTTAAGAAGGCGATAAAGGCCATGTGCGACGATGAAATTCCACTACAGCATAAGATGGACAATTTCTTATTAGCCTACCAAAACCCGACACATGCAGTTACCAACCAGACCCCGGCCATGATGTTCTTTAACCGAAGGTTGAGATCTCGTCTGGACTTGCTCAGACCAAATGTGTGAAGAAATGTTGAGGACAAACAATTCCAGCACATCAATGAGAAGCCGACAAGGAGCTTCAATGTAGGGCAACCAGTCTTGACCCTTGACTATCGAACAGAGAAATGGCAACCCGGAACGATATGTACAAGGCAGGGGCCATTAATGTACACAGTGGATGTTGGGGAGAACATTGTGAGACACCACGTCGATCAGATCTTAGCATCACAGGAACGCGTCAACCCCATGTCTCGAGTACCTGGGGATGAACCCGACATACCGGTAGCATCTACTTCAGACCCAGTAGCAGTGGAACCCGATGAACTACCCGATGAAAAAGGGTCAGAATCGCCTCTGCACCAAGAACAAGAACCTCCGGAAAGGCGCTATCCCGAAAGGGTCAGGAAGCCGCCCCAAAGACTGAATCTATAAATGGACTTTTGTTGTTTAATGTGCATGTTGAAATGTTAATTGTTATTTGAATATTAGGGGTATTACTAATCTAAAAGGGGAGGAATTGTAGTGTATGTGCCTTTAAGTCAGAACTACTTTTACAGCTCCTGTATACTGTAGTACCGGCAGTGACCACACCGGTATATAAGCTTTGCGCATGCCTCTGTACCCCCAGTCTAGAGACTACCCTCCTCCAGTAAAGACCTGTTTATTGTTAATGTACAGAATCCGTGTGATTATTTAATAATAGCATATCCAATGAATCACGGATCCAACACCCGCCTCTCGCCGTTTAATCCCAGGTCCCCTCCTCTCGCCGTTTTATCCCAGGTCCCCTCCTCTCGCCGTTTTATCCCAGGTCCCCTCCTCTCGCCGTTTTATCCCAGGTCCCCTCCTCTCGCCGTTTTATCCCAGGTCCCCGCCTCTCGCCGTTTTATCCCAGGTCCCCGCCTCTCGCCGTTTTATCCCAGGTCCCCGCCTCTCGCCGTTTTATCCCAGGTCCCCGCCTCTCGCCGTTTTATCCCAGGTCCCCTCCTCTCGCCGTTTTATCCCAGGTCCCCTCCTCTCGCCGTTTTATCCCAGGTCCCCTCCTCTCGCCGTTTTATCCCAGGTCCACTCCTCTCGCCGTTTTATCCCAGGTCCGCTCCTCTCGCTGTTTTATCCCAGGTCCCCGCCTCTTGCCGTTTTATCCCAGGTCCCCTCCTCTCGCCGTGTTATCCCAGGTCCCCTCCTCTCGCCATTTTATCCCAGGTCCCCGCCTCTCGCCGTTTTATCCCAGGTCCCCACCTCTTGCCGTTTTATCCCAGATCCCCTCCTCTCGCCGTTTTATCCCAGGTCCCCTCCTCTTGCCGTTTTATCCCAGGTCCCCACCTCTTGCCGTTTTATCCCAGGTCCCCGCCTCTCGCCGTTTTATCCCAGGTCCCCTCCTCTCGCCGTTTTATCCCAGGTCCCCTCCTCTCGCCATTTTATCCCAGGTCCCCTCCTCCCGCCGTTTTATCCCAGGTCCCCTCCTCTCGCCGTTTTATCCCAGGTCCCCACCTCTTGCCGTTTTATCCCAGGTCCCCTCCTCTCGCTGTTTTATCCCAGGTCCCCTCCTCTCGCTGTTTTATCCCAGGTCCCCTCCTCTCACCGCTGCAAAACTCCAGATGATGCCCCTTTCTGAATTAATTCCACCTGCCATTTCTTGAACCATTCACTTAGTTTTCTCTTGGCCCTTTTGAATTCCATCAATCTCCTCTACCTGAGTTGCTGGGTATTATCAACTAATTTTATAATATTACCAGATTTATCCTCCTCGGTATTGCTCATCAGTTGTGTAAACATCAGGAGACCCAGGACAGAGCTAGTCATTACTTCACTAATTATTTCTCCCAACAGAATTTTCTACATTTATCATCACTTTCTGTTTTCTATTGTTAAATAAATTGAAACCCAGCTAACTATTTTGCCAGTAATGCACATCTCTTAATCTTCTTTAAAAATCTTTTGCAATGTCTTCTGGAAAACCAATATATTACATCCAATGGTTTGTTTTTGTCTTCAAATTTAGGAACCTCTTCAAAGAAACCCCATAGATTCATGAAGCACAACCTGTTGCATTTGAATCCAGGTTGACTATATTTCTGGCTTCCGTACTTTTTAGCCAAACATTGATACTGCCTTGCATAATGTTCTCGATTCCATATTTCCAGATTGAGACTGAGCACACTGTCATTTCATTCTGCTTTTGAATATTAGGAATAACTTGCAATAAAAAATTCAGCGCAGAAGGAGGTCCTGTGGCCTTTTGGGGGCAGATTGGCCATTCGTTTTACACCCGGCCGAATTTTACATTCCATTGGAAAGGTTAGGTTAGGTTAAAATTAACCTCTCTGTATCCACACAAAAGCTGTCTAATCACACCTCCCTGTGCTTTCTCTGCACCCTTTCATATTTTTCTTTGTCAAGTGTTAGCTAATTCTCTCATAAATGTTTTAATTAACACAGCTTCAATCGCCACTTGTGGTAATGCATTCTATACTCTCTGTATGAAGACATTCCCCCTTTATGCTTCTCCTACTAATCCTGAGGTTATGTCGCCTTGTTGCCAATTCACCGATCACCAGGAATAATTTTTCACCATTCATCCTCTCGAACCTTTTCATAATTTTGAGCACCTCTGTTATGTCTCTTTTAATCATTTTTCTCCCATGAATGCAGCCCTAGCTTTCGAGTCCTTCATCATAAGAGTTGCTCCGGTCAGTGTAACAACATCGCAAATGCGTCCACAACATTTTCTCTTGACTGGTATTTCCAGCAAAATGACAAACCTGTCCTTCTGAATGAGTTTACAATTTCATTAAAAAAATTAGAGGCAGAGGGAGATAAACCAAAGCGGGTTCAGAGATAGAGAGGGAAACGCACTGAAAGATAAAAGACAGAGAGAAAGACACATTGAAGGATAAGAGACAGAGGGGAATAAACACAGAAGGATAAGAGATAGAAGGAGAGGCACAAAGAAGGATCAGATCAGAGGGAGAGATGCAATGCAAAATCAGAGATAAGGAGAGAAACTGAAGGATCAGAGACAGAGGGAGAAACTCACTTGAAATGCAAAGGATTAGCGTTTTCTGGAAACATTAAACTATTGCAGTTTAGCACCTGTAATAGTGACAGCTTTCGGCACAGAAGGAGGCCATTTGGCCCATTGTGCCAGCAGATTATGAATCCAATCCAAAACTAACCCCACTGTCACACTCACACAAAAGCAAAATATTGTGGATGCTGGAAATCTGAAATAAAAACAGAAAATGCTGGAAATACTCAGCAGGTCAGCAAGCATCTGTGAAGAGAGAAACAGAGTTAACGTTTCAGGTCAATGGCCTGCCTGACCTGCTGAGTATTTGAAGCATTTTCTGTTTTTATTCCACTCACACTCTGCCACCATTTGCTTCAAATGTTTATCTACGTTTCCCTTAAATGATGAAATGGTCTCTGCCTCAACTATTCTCGACCCTTCCGCCAATGGGAACAGTTTCTCTCTATCTACTCTGTCTCGACCCCTCATGAATTTGAACACCACTATCAAATCACCTCTCAACCTTCTCTGCTCTAAGGAGAACAACCCCAGCTTCTCCAGTCTATCCACATAACTGAAGTCCATCATCCCTGGAACCATTCTTGTAAATCTTTACTGCACCCTCTCTAAGGCCTTCAGATCCTTCCAAAAGTGCGGTGCCCAGAATTGGACAAAATACTCCAGTTGAGGTTGAACCAGTGTTTTATAAAGGTTCATCATAATTTCCTTGCTTTTGTACTCTATGGGCAGGATTTTCATTGTGCCGTGGGGTTGGGATTGGAGGCGTGGGGGGGGTTAAAATCCTGAAATTAGGGGTCCCGGCCCCTTCCCGCACGCAAACCCGCCTCCATGCCAGTTTCAAAGGAGGCGGGGACCCGCCCCGCACTGGGACCCGCCTACCCGAGGCGGGAAGGGATTAGTGCCAATTAACTGCCTGTTAACAGGTAGTTAACAGGCAATTTTTAGCCTAATCCCTATTTTTGATGTTCAAGTGTGGGATTCCCGACAGCTCCAAACCACGCCAATTTAGAGGAGACGGGCCGTCGGGTTGAAGGACTTGGAGGGGTCGAGATGTCGGTGTTCAGGTGAGTGATGTAATGTATGTACCTTTAAGGGGGGAACTACTTTGTACAGCTCATGTATACTGTAGTACCGGCAGTGACCACACCTGTATATAACCCTGAGTAGTAATCTGTACAGTTCAGTTGCAGTTTAAGCCACGTTGAGTAAACACCTGTTGTACCGTTCTCCGCAGTCCGTTTCTTATTATACACGGACGTAACATTGGCGACGAGGCAGGTTCGAACCTACCTGCAACTCTGCATCACCTCCCAGGGATTCGTTCCTGGAGATCAGTGGATTGGAGATCAAGGCCAGAGACTCGGGTGTCGACCACGGGCAACCGCCCAGTCATCCAGCAGAGACTCGAGAATTGCGGGGGAGGGTGTCGAGAGCCAGGCTTGGCTTTCCAGTCAAGGTGGTCCAGCGAAACGGGCTGGCAACAGGTAGTGCGCAGACCCTTCCCGGACGGCGGCGGGCTAGAGCCGACCGAGCGGCACAGCAAAGGGCCGAGCAGCGTCGATGGGGAGAGAGCGAGAGGGCAGAGCGCACAGGGCGCAGCCGGTGTTCAGGGGCCAAGCAGTGTCGGAGAGAGGGAGACAGAGAAGTGCGCAAAACCTACAGGGCGCCGCCATTGCCACGAGAACCGCTGGAAGCGGCGTCGGCAGCAGCGGGGGAGGAAGGAAAGCGCGGGAGATGCCATTTTAAGCCATTGGGAGATGCCATTTTAAACCACACCCAAAATGCCGAAGAGTGGCAGTATCACCGCATTTGACAATGAAGTCAAAGATTGGACTACATATGTCGAACGAATAGAGGTGTACTGCAAGGCAAATGAGGTGTTAGATGACAAGAAAGCGCCGGTATTGTTAAATTTAATGGGTGCAAAGACGTATGGTTTATTACGAAATCTAGTAACCCCAACGAAGCCAATGGAAAAGAGTTTTGAAGACATAGTAACGATACTAAAGGAACATTTAAACCCCACACCGCTGCTGATAGCAGAAAGATTCAAGTTTCACAAACGGAACCAGCATAAGGATGAAAGCAATGCTGATTATTTAACAGAACTGCGCAAACTATCGAAACACTGCCAGTTTGGAGCGGGACTGGCAGATACCTTAAGGGACAAGTTTGTGTGTGGGCTTCAAAGTGAAGGAACACAGAAACGGCTTTTATCTGAAAAGGACCTTACGCTGGAAAAGGCTTTCAGCATTGCGGTATCACATGAAGCAGCAGCACGGGGCGCTGCAGAGATACAACAGAGACCGCAAGAATATGGCACAAACGGAATGTCATATGGAACAGAGAAGTGCTATCGCTGCGGCAGAACAACACACGACCACAATGATTGCTGGTTCAAAGACAAAGTGTGCAGACAGTGTGGAAAAGTAGGACACATAGCATGAGTCTGCAGGTCGGGAAAGAAAACCAGCAATAAGAAACTGACCAAAGGGAAGTACAAGAAGGTACATAAGATAACGGAGAATAGTTCAGATGAACAAAAGAGTGATAATAACTCCGAAAGCAGGGAACTGAGTTGTCTGAAACTACATAATGTGATCACAACGGAGGATCACCGAACCATTTGGGTCACTCTCAAGATAGCAGGAGTCCAGGTAAAGATGGAATTGGACACAGGATCAGCTCTAACAGTCATAAACTGACAGGACTACGAGCGGCTATTGTCACACATACCCTTGAGAGACACAAAAATTATTTTGAAGACGTACACGGGGCAAAAAGTCTACCCCAAAGGAAAAATAAGGGTGACCGTTATATATAACGGTAAGGAAACACCAAAACTAGACCTGTATGTATTGCAAGATGGAGGACCACCATTACTGGGATGTGAATGGATCCAGAAAATACAACTGGATTGGCATTCCATACAGGCACTGACTGTGGCTGACAAAAAGGATGACAACGTCACACCTGGGCGACTGTCAAAGATCCTAACTGACGCGAAAGAAGTGTTCCAGCAAGGACATGACAGCGACGATTAAAATTGAAGAAAACGCAAGCCCAAAATTTTTTAAGGCCAGACCGGTACCTTATGCGATCCGCCCAGCCGTCGAAGCAGAGCTGGAGAGTCTGGAACATTCAGGTGTACTGTCCAAGGTAGACTGGAGCGAGTGGGCTACACCCATCGTCCCTGTGATGAAAAAGTCGTTGAGCAGCACGCCTGGGGAACCAAGGAAGGTTCGCATCTGTGGGGACTTTAAGGTAACAGTGAACCCAGTCCTTCACATCATACAATATCCACTTCCATGGATTGAAAATCTTTTCGCCTCGCTATCTGGAGGGAAATGCTTCATTAAGATTGATCTGGCCCAGGCGTATCTGCAAATAGAGGTAGAAGAAGCATCAAAAAAATACCTCACAATCAACACCCATAAAGGTCTCTACCAATACAACTGGCTGGTATTCGGGGTAGCATCAGCTCCGGCTATTTGGCAGAGGGCAATGGAACAAGTCCTGCAAGGGATCCCAGGGACCCAGTGTTATTTGGACGACATCCTGTTCACGGGTGAAAATGACAGTGATCAGCTTGCCAACCTGAAGCAGGTGCTCACTAGATTGCAGGAATATGGGCTCCGAGCTAACCGCCCCAAGTGCGAGTTTTTTAGAAAACAGATCTCGTATTGTGGCCACGTTATCGATAAAGAGGGGTTACATAAGTCCCCAGAGAAGGTTGAGGCAGTAGTCAAGGCTCCAGCACCGGAAAATGTATCACAACTGAGGTCGTTCCTCGGGCTGGTAAACTACTACCATAAGTTCTTGCCAAATTTGTCTACAATACTACACCCACTGAACACCCTACTGCAAACTGGGGTGCCATGGAAGTGGAATGATGAATGTAGACGAGCTTTCCAGAAGAGCAAAACACAAATCACATCGAAAGAGGTATTGGCCCATTACAACCCGGCATTACCAATTCGGTTGGCATGTGATGCGTCACCCTACAGCATTGGAGCGGTGCTGTCGCACAAATTCTCGGACGGCTCAGAGAGGCCAATAGCCTTTGCGTCACGATCACTAACCTCAGCCGAGCGTAACTATGCCCAGATTGACAGGGAGGCCCTCAGCCTAGTGTGGGGAGTGAAAAAGTTCAATCACTATCTGCACGGGCAGAAATTCACCTTGCTGACTGATCACCAGCCTCTTGTCTCCATTTTTAATCCGAAGAAGGGCATTCCGGTGATGACTGCGCAACGACTACATAGATGGTCACTTTTTCTAGGGGCGCACCACTATGAGATTGAATATAGGGCACAAAACAGCATGTAAATGCTGATGGGCTATCACGCCTGCCACTGCCTACTGTGGAGGAAGCACCAGCAGTGGATCCTGTCGAAATATTCCATTCGACTATAGTTGAATACCTACCGGTAACTAACGCTTGTATCGAAAAGGAAAACTGAAATGACCCGACACTGTCTCGGGTATATGATTTGATGGTGAAGGGATGGCCAGCACATGGCGACTCACTGTTGCCAGCATTCTCGACAAGGAGAGAACAGCTGTCAGTGTGTCGGGGGACCTTGATGTGTGGATCCCGAGTGGTAATTCCACCCAAGTTAAGGGATAGAGTGCTCAATGAGCTCCATGAGGGTCATCTGGGAGGGGTAAAAATGAAAAGCCTAGCCAGGGCTTATGTGTGGTGGCCGGGAATCGATAAACAAATCGAGGACCTGACCAAGAGCTGCTCAGGATGCCAGAAAGTCCAAAATGCACCACCACAGGCCCCTCTACACCCTTGGGAGTGGCCCTCATCTCCATGGCAACGGGTGCATATTGATTTTGCTGGTCCATTCATGGACTCAATGGGGCAGAAATTCCTCCCCAATCGCGTGAGTACGGAAGGGGTACTCACGCGTCTGGCCGGAGGAAATGCCGGTTTTCAGCATGCACAGCGCATGCGCTGAAAACCGGCATTTCCTCTCCTCTCACCCAAGAGTTGAAGAGGCTAGCGCGTGCGCTGTAGGGGGCAGCGCGTGCGTCTTGGATTTCCTCTGTTTTGGGGGATTTGCGCATGTGTAAAGGCCTCCAGTCTTTACGCCTGTAAAAAGCACACGTAAGTATTTATTTTTACAGGTAAGTGGTGTTTTAGTGCAATTTAGAATTTTTTTTCCACAGGTTTATTATTTTAAAGACTCTACAATAAGGTAAGTTTAGTTTTAGACCCTTTTTATTAAAAATTTATTTTTTTCAAAAAAAAAATATTGTTTAAATTATCTTTTTTAACTTATTTATACTTAATTTAATGATTGGGATGTTTTTATTAAATTTTATTTAAAGTTTAAGTAGTGTTTTGGGGTGCAGTACTTCTCATGAGTTTGACAGTTCTTACTCTCAAACTTATGAATGAAGTTTCCCCTCCCCTGATTGGCTGAACAGTGCTCACCTGATCCCAGCAGGCACATCGCACGAACTACGCCGCTGGGTCAGGTTAGCACAGCGCGCCGACATCAGAACCAGGCCACTGACAGGAAATCCACTGCGGGCCGGGTTTCAGATGTCGGCGCGCCGGGTAAGTGCACATCGGGGGCTTGCACGCGCGGCAAGCCCCCGACACCAAGTTCTGGGCCAATGTTTTTAATAGCCGTGGATGCGCACTCGAAATGGCCTGAGGTCATCAAAATGTCCTCCACCACCACGGAGAAAACTATTGCAGTCCTACGGACCATTTTTGCCAGGAATGGCTTGCCAGAACAGATTTGCTCCGACAACGGACCACAGTTTGTGTCCGAAGAGTTCCGGAGGTTCTTGAAAAAGAATGGGGTAAGGCATTACACATCCGCCCCGTATCATCCAGCCACAAATGGATTGGCTGAGACGTTCGTACAAACCTTTAAGAAGGCAATAAAGGCTATGTACAATGACAACATTCCGCTGCAGCACAAGGTGGACAATTTCCTGTTCGCCTACCGGAATGCGACACATGCAGTCACCAACCAGGCCCCAGCCATGATGTTCTTTAACCGAAGGTTAAGATCTCGCTTGGATTTGCTCCGACCAAACGTATGAAGAGATGTTGAGAGTAAGCAATTCCAGCACATCCATGAGAAGCCAACAAGGAGCTTCAATGTAGGGCAACCAGTCTTGGCCCGCGACTAACGAACAGAAAAATAGCAGCCAGGAACGATATGCACATGGCAGGGCCCACTAATGTACACAGTGGATGTTGGGGAGAGCATCGTGAGACGCCATGCTGACCAGATCCTAGAGTCACAGGAACAAGTCAACCCCATGCCTCGCCCATACGTACCTGGTGATGAACCCAACGTACAGGTCGCATCTACCCCAGAAACAGTAGCATCGGAAGCTGATGAACCAACCGACGACAATGGGCCAGAATCGCCTCCGCACCAAGAGCAAGACACTCGGGAAAGGCGCTATCGAGAAAGGATTAGGAAGCCTCCCCAAAGACTGAATTTACAAATAGACTATTTTCAGCTAATGTTGCATGTTAAAAGTGTTAATTGTAATTAGTTTGATATTTAATTGTTAAATGAGTGTTATGGTACTGTTAATCTAAAAGGGGAGGAATTGTAATGTATGTACCTTTAAGGGGGGAACTGCTTTGTACAGCTCATGTATACTGTAGTACCAGCAGCGACCACACCTGTATATAACCCTGAGTAGTAATCTGTACAGTTCAGTTGCAGTTTGAGCCACGTTGAGTAAACACCTGTTGTACCGTTCTCCACAGTCCGTTTCTTATTATACATGGACGTAACAAGTGATGTGTGCATGAGTGCAAAGGTAAGTGGGTTTGGTGTGTCTAAAGTGATTAAATAAGTTTTACATACCTTTTCTTACCTTTTCAGCCTTCCTTCCTTTAGGTTCTGCGAGTCCCTCATCTCACCGGCACAGAAAGCAGAATGGCTGTGAACTGTCAAAAGTGACAGCTTTCAGCTTTCTGTGCAGGAGAGATTTCTAACTGAGTCTGTGGAGAAGGACCCAGGTTAGAAGTAAGACTGTCAGTGTTTGACAGCTTCAAAAAGCTGTGAAACACTGATATTTCATCTGTCAAAAGCTTTTGACAGATGAAATTTCAATCTGTGACGTCACCTGTTGCTGGGTGGCCCTTAATTGGGCGGGCTCAACAAGGTCAATCAAGTTAAAATCGCGTGGATTGGCCGCAACTCAATGGAGGCGGGACTGCAACCCGAAAGTTGTAGTCCCGCCTCCAACCCGACTCCTGAGTTAAATTCCTGCCCTATGCCTCTATTTATGAAGCCCAGGATCCCGTATGCTTTTTTAACTGCTTTCGCAACCTGCCCTGCCACCTTCAACAATTTGTGCACATATACCCCCAGGTCTCTCTGTTCATGCACCCCTTTAGAATTGTACCCTTCAGTTTATGTTGCCTCTCCTCATTCTTCCTACCAAAATGTATCACTTTGCACTTTTCTGCATTAAATTTCATCTGCCACATGTCCGCCCATTCTACCAGCCTGTCTATGTCCTCTTGAAGTCTATCTCTATCCTCTTCACTGTTCACTATACATCCAAGTTTTGTGTCATCTGCAAATTTTGAAATTGTGCCCTGTACACCCAAGTCTAAGTAAATAATATATATCAAGAAAAGCAGTGGTCCTAGTACCGACCCCTGGGGAACACCACTGTATACCTTCCTCCAGTCCGAAAAACAACCGTTCACCACTACTCTCTGTTTCCTGTCACTTAGCCAATTTCGTATCCATGCTGCCACTGTCCCTTTTATTCCATGGGCTTCAACTTTATTGGCAAGCCGATTATGTGGCACTTTATCAAACGCCTTTTGGAAGTCCATGTACACCACATCAACAGCATTGCCCTCATCAACCCTTTCTGTTAACTCATCAAAAAACTCAATCAAGTTAGTTAAACACGATTTGCCTTTAACAAATCCGTGCTGGCTTTCCTTAATTAATCCATACTTGTCCAAGTGACTGTTAATTTTGTTCCAGATTATCGTTTCTAAAAGCTTCCCCACTACCGAGGTTAAACTGACTGGCCTGTAGTTGCTGGGTTTATCCTTACACCCTTCTTTGAACAACAATGTAACACTTGCAATTCTCCAGTCCTCTGGCACCAGCCCTGTATCCAAGGAGGATTGGAAGATTATGGCCAGTACCTCCGCGATTTCCACGTTTACTTCCCTCAGCATCCTAGGATGCATCCCATCCAGTCCTACTTTAAGTACAGGATGCCTTTCTCATACCTCCACCTTATAAATTTTTATCCCATCCAGAATCTCAACTACCTCCTCTTTCACTATGACTTTCGCTGCATCTTCTTCCTTGGTAAAGACAGATTCAAAATATTAATTTAGTACCTCAGCTATGCCCTCTGCCTCCATGCGTAGGTCTCCATTTTGGTCCCTAATCGGCCCCACCCCTCCTCTTACTACCTGTTTACTGTTTATATGCGTATGGAAGACTTTTGGATTCCCTTTTATGTTACCTGCCAATCTATTCTCATACTCTCTCTCTTTGCCTCTCTTATTTCCTTTTTCACTTCCCCTCTGAACTTTCTATATTTAGCCTAATTTTCACTTGTATTCTCAACCTGACATCTGGCATATGCCCCCTTTTAATGCTTCATCTTACTCTCTATCTCTTTCATCATCCAGGGAGCTCTGGCTTTGCTTGCCCTACCTTTCCCCCTCGTGGGAATGTGCCTCGACTGTACCTGAACCATCTCCACTTTAAAGGCAGCCCATTGTTCGATTACAGTTTTGCCTGCCAATCTTTCATTCCAATTTACCCGGGCCAGATCCATTCTCAACCCACTGAAATTCGCTTTCCTCCAATTAAGTATTTTTACTCTAGATTGCTCCTTGTCCTTTTCCATAGCTAGTCTAAGCCTTATGATACTGTGATTACTATTCCCTAAATGTTCTCCTACTGACACTTGCTCTACTTGACCCACCTCATTCCCCAGAACCAGATCCAGCAATGCCTCCTTCCTTGTTGGGCCAAAAGCGTACTGATATCTGTTCTATTTTTTCATTTGTTTGTATTTATGACCTCTGGTTCTATTATCCTGCCTTATTTTAAAGTAAAACCAGGATTTACTTTAAGCCATTTAATATTTTAGACACTTCAGTGAAGCCACCCTCCAATGTCTTTTCTCAAGGCTATAAAGATTGAGCTTTTCAACCTTTTTTAATGTGCAAATTCTCCGCTGCTGGAATACCCCTTTTATAGTGTGGTGGCAAGGACAATACACAGTGTGTGGGAATTAAACAAGCGGGGTTGGGGTTATTGTCTCTGGCCAGTCAGAAGCCTCTGAGCTGCTCCAGGGACCCCCGTGCGGTTTCGAATCGCTCCCCTATTCCTGGTTCTGACCGCCGGACTTATTCGGTAGCGATGTAGACAGAAAAACGTGACTCGTGGTTTGGGTGCAAAACAGACCAGTATTTATTGAAACAAAAGAAACAACTTAAAAATAATTGATACAACACACCTATGCCTGGTACAGCACTTTTGCTTAACACAGTTCATTTATTGTTTGCTGCAGCACTCTTTTGCTTAGTGGCTTTACTTAAATACAGCACCTTTAACTAGTGCAACTCACCTTTAATACAGTACACTTTGCTCACTACAGCACCTCTGCTTAGTGGCTTTTACTTAAATACAGCACTTTAATACAGCTGCTTAGTGTCCACTGAAGCACCTTTCTGCTTGGCGCAACACTGTTACTCAAATACAGCACTTTACTTCTTACAGATCACTTAATGTTCACTACAGCACTTCCCTGCTTAGTGCAACACTTTTATTTATATACAGCACTTTTAATACAGAAGTCAGTGTTCACTACAGCACTTCTCTGCTAGTGCAACACTGTTACTTAAATAGGGGAGGAGAGAACGGACACAACGAGGGAAAATCGACTAAAATTACAGTTCTAACAAAATTCCCCTTAATTCCCACCCCTATACCTATTCTAAGTTGCCTTGTAATGGGCCAGAAAATTATATGCTCACCAATAAACACCTGCCCCGTGCCCTTGTGGTTTTAGATTCTTCACCACCCTGAAGATGGAGACACCCCAGTGTTTAAAAATAACTGCTGGTGTTCCATTCCCTTGCGTGGGCTCCTGAGTTGTAGAGGGCACGGAGGCGAGGCTGCAGAGAGAGAGAGAGAGATGGGTTCTTGAGAAGCTATCTTATACCCCAATTGGGGCCGAAACCTTCCCGCCCAAATCCAGGTGCATCTGGGCTGAACAAAAGGGATCCAAACTGTCCCCATTGTCTGTGATGGGTTTGGATGAATTACCCATTTATCGTGATGGGTTTGTGAATGTATTCCCATTCATCGTACTGAGTTTGAATGGAGCTGTCTTGGCTTGAAAATAAAGCATGTCTTTCTATAATTGCTGAGTAAACAGCTTTGAAAGTTAGTGTAAACAAAAGTCATTGTCCTGTGGTCAAACTGAAACCGCAGTCTCAAGTGGTTAATCCTTTGTGTAAACATAGTAGCAGTTTCCGTCGATTGTCTCTGCAGGGAGGGGAACTCCCTGAACTGCCTTTGATTGGCAGTTTAGTCAGCCATCGTTGATCTTCCCTTTTCATATGTCCACAGTCTGTGTCCTGACACGAGGTCGGGCAGCCATCTTTGATTACCCCTTTTTCACAGACACACACAAGCTGCCTTTTCAATGTCTTTTGTCTTCTGCCACGAGGTCTGACAGCCATTTTGATCCCTGGATTTTTAAAGGTATATTACCCAGGTATTCTTTAATCAAAATCAATCTTTGGAACTGTAGGAAATCTCAAAATTATTGCGAAATCCTTACAAGTGCTCTAAGTATTGTCTGATCAATACATCGCACAGCCTCAGCATAACCTCAGAAAACCTGTATTCTACTGTTCTTGCTCTGTATCTCAGCATTTGTTAGCTTTAGTCACACATTGACAGTGATGGGTCCACTGTTATTTCCAGAACTCTTTCTGGGTCACCGTGTGCTAATTTTATTCCGTTCATTTTGAATTTATGTTGCGCAATATTTCATCCCATGCACAACACTGTGCATTTGTCAGTATTGAACTTCATCTGTCACCTGCCTGCTTATTTTCACAAATGCTTCAGATTCTTCAGTAAACCTGAAACAATGCCATTGGGGTTCTGCTGCTTTCCTTATTTTAGCAGGGACAACAAATCTGACAGCCTTGCAGATAGTTTCATCATAAACATAAGAGCGAGGCCCTGAAAATCCATGGGCTCTGTTTCCAGCAGTTGCATCAGGTGTCCGTGCCACTACAGGTGCATCTCTGGTACCCCCTGACCTATATGGCCAGAAAATCCACAGGAAGGAGGTGCCCAAAACATCCCCCCCCCCGAAGACCCCATCCAGATCCCTCTCATCCCCCTGTCTAATGAGCCAAATTCACCTTCTTAAGTGGTTCAGGCCCCTTCCCTGGCCTCTTCCAGTGGTACCCACTTGCATACACCTGGAGGCCAGAATTCTTCATCCCCTTATTAGTTTTATCCCATATCACCTTCTAAGCCAGGGAAGTTAGAGCGTTGTGAGTCCTTGCCCTCAGTTCCACCCTTCACATCAATCATTGTAAGGGACAGATTGAAGTTTCACATTTTACAATGTCGATTGGAAACTGCCAGTGTTACAGTAGAAGTCCTCAGTGCCCCTGGACTAACAAAGAGAAAATTAGCCAGGCCATCTGCTCATGACCGTTAACCAGTGAAAAGTGTGCATGTCAAGTGAGAATCAGCTTCAACATTGATGCCCTTCACATTAGCCTGTTAATTCTCACTGTCTAGGTTCCTATATAAAAAATGACACTTGGGTGAGATACCAAATGGTTTGCTGCACCCGAAGATCTGAACCCCAGCCACAGCCAGCACCTTCAGGAAAGGAAATTAGGGGAAAAATAAGATTCCCACTCATTTGCTCAGTTGTTTTCTTGAGGGATTTTGTGCCTATCACCAGATGCCTGGTAGTGATTTATTCCTTTGGGTTTCTTCATAATGTGCATATCTGACCTTGACATATTTACGAAGGAAGACACAAAAAACCTCCCTGGGATATCGGGAAAAATAGGGACATTGGCAAAGGAGGAACTGACGCAAATCAATATCTCTAAGGATATGGTGTTAAGGAAGCTAAAGGGATTGAAGGTGGACAAATCCCCAGGGCCTGATAACATGCATCCTAGGGTACTGAAGGAGGTGGCCCTAGAGATAGCGGATGCACTAAGGATGATTTTTCAGAATTCATTAGACTCGGGAACAGTGCCGATGGATTGGAGGGTAGCTAACGTTACCCCACTATTCAAAAAGGGGGGTAGGGAAAAAGCAGGTAATTACAGACCTGTAAGCCTTACATCAGTTGTGGGCAAAATGCTGGAGTCCATCATTAAGGATGAAATAGCGGAGCACTTAGCAAATGGGGACAGGATAGGACAGAGTCAACATGGATTTACAAAGGGTAAATCGTGCTTGACTAATCTATTGGAATTTTTTGAGGGAGTAACTGGTAGAATAGATGGGGGAGAGCCAGTAGATGTGGTGTACCTGGACTTCCAAAAGGCCTTCGATAAGGTCCCACATAAAAGATTAGCATGGAAAATTGAGGCTCATGGGATAAAGGGGAAAGTTTTGGCGTGGATAGGGAACTGGCTGTCAGATAGAAAACAGAGAGTTGGAATAAACGGCTCATTTTCTGAATGGCAGGCAGTAACAAGTGGGGTACCACAGGGATCTGTCCTGGGCCCCCAGCTGTTCACAATTTACATTAATGACCTGGATCAGGGAGTCGGATGCAGCATTTCCAAATTTGCAGACGACACTAAACTAGGAGGTGGGGTGGGCTCAGAGGAAGAGACCAGGAAGCTCCAGAGCGATTTGGACAGACTGGGCGATTGGGCGGATAAATGGCAGATGCACTATAATGTGGACAAGTGCGAAGTTATCCACCTTGGGTGCAGGAACGGGAGGGCAAATTATTATTTAAATGGCAATAGATTGGGAGAGGGGGAAGTACAGAGAGACCTGGGTGTTCTTGTACACCAGTCACTGAAGGCGAGCATGCAGGTGCAACAGGCGGTCAAGAAGGCAAACGGTATGCTGGCCTTCATAGCAAAAGGGTTAGAATACAGGAACAGGGATACCTTGCTGCAGCTGTACAGGGCACTGGTGAGACCACACCTCGAGTACTGTGTACAGTTTTGGTCGCCTCATCTGAGGAAGGATGTTCTTGCCATGGAGGGGGTGCAGCGGCGATTCACCAGGCTGATACCAGGAATGGCGGGAATGACCTATGAGGAGAGACTATGTAGTTTAGGGATGTACACACTGGAGTTTAGAAGATTGAGAGGGGACCTCATAGAAGTGTATAAAATTCTGACAGGTCTAGACAGACTGGATGCAGAAGGAATGTTTCCCTTGGCGGGTGAGAACAGAACTAGAGGACATAATTTAAGGATAAGGGCTAAACCATTTAGGACAGAGATGAGGGGGAATTTCTTCACTCAGAGAGTGGTGAACCTGTGGAACTCATTGCCACAGAGGGCAGTGTACGCCAGCTCATTAAATATATTTAAGAGGGAATTAGATATATTTCTACGGGCAAAAGGGGTTAAGGGTTACGGAGAGAAGGCGGGGACGGGATACTGAATTAAAGGATCAGCCATGATCTCATTAAATGGCGGAGCAGGCACGAAGGGCCGAATGGCCTACTCCTGCTCCTATCTTCTATGTATCTATGTATCTATATTGTAGAATCCTGGTTGAGTTGTACCGAATCTGGAATTTGTCCGCTATGTGTCACTCCTGTACATGCATAAATATTTTTAGGAACAGTGAAAGACTATTAGATTCAAAAATGCTGTTCCTTTTTTATGATAGATCTCAACCCCACCCACCCACCATCTCACCAAATCTCTCACTCCCTTCTTTCGCCAGGAACACATTCAATTATCTCTTGAACCTAAAGAAGAAAGGCTTGCATAATTTATATAAGGCCTTTCACAACCTCAGGACATCCCAAAGCCCTTTACAGCAAATGAAGTACTTTTTGAAGTGTAGTCACTGTTGTAATGTAGGAAAGCTCTCTACTTCTGGGATCTTCCCTGGCAACTTATTCCACAAGTTGGGTGAAAACGTTCTATGTGTCTTCCCTTCTTAATCCTAACTTCCTAAATGTTTAAATTGTGCCCTGTTTTTGATTTCTGAACCTTAGTGCATAAAGTAGTAACTGTTGTAGTGCAGCAGCCAATGTGTGCACAGCAAGGTCGCACAAACAGCACTGAGATAGGTGACCAGCAACGAGTTAAATGGGGGTAGAAATTGAACCTCATTGTGCCAGTTTTAAGGGCATAAAACAGGTGCAACAAGGCCCAATTTCTGGGACCAATGTCCCATGCCCATAGAACACCTAAAAGATGTCCGTCTTGATATTGGGTCAGGCCATTTTTCAAGCATCCATGGCAGCTGCCTAAAACATGCATTAACACCTTACATATGCAAATGAGAGGCCTAATGCCAGTTTTAGCCCCATGGCAGAAATTGGTTTGGGATGTGCGTAACAGAGCCGGGCCTACTGCTGCCGCTTAAGCAGGGGCTGCCAACAGAGGGTGGGGTTTCTTTAAAAACTTTAAGAAATCATTCCTGTAGAGCCAAGGAGTGCTTCCCTGGCTCCACAGTACTCCTGATCACCCCCTATCCCCGCTGTCGCTCCACTCCCCCTCCTGGGACTTTACTTCGGTCTACTGCTGGCGAAATTCATCTGTATCAAATGTGCGAGCTGCCTATGTTGGTGCCGGCAACTCACCCAAATGATGTTAATGAGGCCTGAGGCCCTATTTCAGGCCTCCCGCGTTCCATGTCTGGCACCTATTTCAGGCCTGAAAATGGACCTAAAGGAATTTCTGCCCTATGGCTGTTTAGCAATTTTGGTTGAGGCATAAATGTTGGCCAGGAGCACTCCCTGCTCTTCTTTGAATAGGAACATAGGAATTGCTAGACAAAAAAAGACCACGGTCTATCTAGTTCACATTCTACCATCCTGGTAGTTGTAAGATACAATGATAATGGAGTTGTTGACTAATCATAGCAATCAATCAATGATTTTACAATTTGTCAGTCAGGATCCCAGATCGCTCTCATTTTCCATGCACATTATTTTCTTTCCATTTAAGTAATAGTCCCTTTCCAATTTTTTTGCTCCGATATGAAACATTTCTCTACATTGAATTTCATCTGCCACCCATCTGCCCAATTCCCAAGTATATTCAAATCCTCCTGTAGCTTATCCTGTTCAGGTTTGGAGTCGACCACCTTCATTAGAATTATGTCATCTGCAATTGTAGCCATTGTGCTTGTGACTCCTAGCTCCAGATCATTTATGAATAGTGCCATGGGATCTTTACATCCACTTCAGCAGGCAGATGGGGCCCATGCTTCTCTCATAGAAACATAGAAACATAGAAGGTAGGAGCAGGAGTAGGCCATTCGGCCCCTCAAGCCTGCTCCGCCATTCAATGAGATCATGGCTGATCCTCCAAATTCAGTACCTTTTCCCTGCCTTCTCCCCATATCCCTTGATCCCTTTAGCCTTAAGAAATATATCTAACTCCTTCTTGAATATATTTAATGAATTGGCCTCAACTGCCTTCTGTGGTAGAGAATTCCACAGGTTCACCACTCTCTGGGTGAAGAAATTCCTCCCCATCTCTGTCCTAAATGGCTTACCCCTTATCCTTAGACTGTGACCCCTGGTTCTGGACTCCCCGACCGTCGGGAACATCCTTCCAGCATCTAGTCTGTCTAGTCCTGTTAGAATTTTATAAGTTTCAATGAGTTCCCCTCTCATTCTTCTAAACTCCAGCGAGTACAAGCCCAATCGACCCAATCTCTCCTCATACGTCATTCCTGCCATCCCAGGTATCAGCCTGGTGAATTTTCGCTGCACTCCTTCCATGGCAAGGACATCCTTCCTCAGATAAGGCGAACAAAACTGCACACAATACTCAAGATGTGGCCTCACCAAGGCCCTGTACAACTGCAGCAAGACATCCTTGTTCCTGTACTCAAACCCTCTCGCTACGAAGGCCAACATACCATTTGCCTTCTTAACCGCCTGCTGCACCTGCCTGCTTACTTTCAACGACTGGTGCACAAGGACGCCCAGGTCTCATTGCACTTCCCCTTCTCCCAATCTATTGCCATTTAGATAATAATCTGCCTTCCAGTTTTTGACACCAAAGTGGATAACCTCGCATTTATCCATGTTATATTGCATCTGCCATGCTTCTGCCCAATCACCCAACCTGTCCAAATCATACTGGAGTTTCTCGGCATCCTCCTCACAGCACACACGCCCACCCAGCTTTGTGTCGTCTGCAAACTTGGAGATATTACATCTAGTTCCCTCGTCCAGATCATTAATATATATTGTGAATAGCTGGGGTCCAAGGACCGATCCCTGCGGTACCCCACTAGTCACTGCCTGCCACTCGGAAAAAGAGCCGTTTATTCCAACTCTTTGCTTTCTGTCTGCCAACCAGTTCTCTATCCAAGTCAATACCTTGCTCCCAATCCCATGTGCCTTAATTTTACACGCTAATCTCTTATGCGGGACCTTATCGAAAGCCAGTACATATCTCCAGTACATACTGTGCATCCCTCCAGTACACGTGGTACGTTTCTGCGAAACACAACTTGCATGCCACCTGTACACATTATGCAACTTACCTGTATACAAGATGCTTGCCTCCCCGTGTATGATTTGTTTCCCTGCAGTACACATAATGCCTGCCTCCTGTCGACACCCTTCATCCATCCTGTACACACCCCGTACACACCCTGCATCCCTCCTCGAAGGGATAATTACTAGTCCTAGCCCCTTTAGGGCTACCCCAGATCAGGCGTATTCCTCAGACGTTCACTTTCAACTAAAGTTTGAGGTAGCCGAATCGTAAAGATGCTTAATTGGGTCTAAAGGTCCAGACTATCTCTCCCTAAAGGAAAGGAACAACCTGAAAATGTTACCGTCCTCCAGATAGCACTTTTAATAAGTTTAGCTAGACTGTAACATTCCAGATATTATGAGGGTCCGGAAAACTCCCCCAGAATTCTGCAACTCCTCACCAAAGAGTGTACAGAGATTGAGTTTGCGAGTTTGATACAGAAGTCTTATGTGAGACAATTCTAAAAATATATAGATTTATTAAAGAATCGACATGTAATTTACAGTTGGTGAGTCAATTGCAACATTAACAGTTGCAAAAAGAGAAAGCTTACAATTCTATTATCAGAGAACATTACTCTCAAATCTTAACTTCACTACAGTTTTACAGTTCTTAGTTTTCTACAGGATATCCACCAAAATCAAATACCTTTGATCCTCAAGGTACAAAGAGTTGGAGACTTACAGAACTGCCTCTGAAGCCGAGAATCACTTTGCCCCTTTAAAGCGAGTCTACTACCCCATAGAGTTCAATATTTATACCCTTTTCCAGTGGTATTTCCTTTAAGATTTTCTGCTGATGTAAGCTAATTATCTCTAGTCATTTTTCTGCTGACCCCTGCAATTCTTATAGTCACCCCAGCTGGTAGCATTACAGAATTATGTCTCTTCTCTAGGTGTTCTAAGTTTACCATAAAAAATGGTGTAACGGCAGGTGCATTTTACTTGATGTCATTTTTACAAAGGCAGATATTTCTTAATTTTATGTGCTTCTTTACGAAGTGTAAATTAGAACACCTTAACCAGGGTGAACCATTGTTTTATTCCAAAAGGTTCAGACTACCAGAGCCTTTAATCTTCTGTTTCAATAAGGCTATTGATTCAGTGTCAACAACTATCTTATCTCTATAGCCAGAATGCTTTCACAGCTTTTTCATCGTTAGGTTTCTAGATTTCCAGACCCAGTTTGTCATGTTTTAATAAGGCCAGAATTATTTCATCGAATGGTGTATTTTTCTGAATAGGTTATATGGCTTATTCCTTCACATCCTGTACGCACCCTGCATCCCTCCTGTACACACCCTGCATCCCTCCTGTGCACACCCTGTACACATCCTGCATCTCTCCTGTACACACCCTGTACACATCCTGCATCTCTCCTGTACACATCCTGCATCTCTCCTGTTCACACCCTGTACACACCCTGCATCCCTCCTGTACACACCCTGTACACATCCTGCATCTCTCCTGTACACACCCTGTACACACCCTGCATCTCTCCTGTACACACCCTGTACACACCCTGCATCTCTCCTGTACACACCCTGTACACACCCTGCATCTCTCCTGTACACACCCTGTACACACCCTGCATCCCTCCTGTACACACCCTGTACACATCCTGCATCCCTCCTGTGCACACCCTGTACACATCCTGCATCTCTCCTGTACACATCCTTCACCCATCCTGTACACACCCTGCATCCCTCCTGTACACACCCTTCATCCATCCTGTACACACCCTGCATTCCTCCTGTACACACCCTGTACACACCCTGCATCCCTCCTGTACACACCCTTCATCCATCCTGTACACGCCCTGCATTCCTCCTGTACACACCCTGCATTCCTCCTGTACACACCCTGTACACATCCTGCATCCCTCCTGTACACACCCTGTACACACCCTGCATCCCTCCTGTACACACCCTGCATCCCTCCTGTACACACTCTTCATCCATCCTGTACACACCCTGCATCCCTCCTGTACACACTCTTCATCCATCCTGTACACACCCTGCATTCCTCCTGTACACACCCTGTACACATCCTGCATCCCTCCTGTACACACCCTGCATCCCTCCTGTACACACTCTTCATCCATCCTGTACACACCCTGCATCCCTCCTGTACACACTCTTCATCCATCCTGTACACACCCTGCATTCCTCCTGTACACACCCTGTACACATCCTGCATCCCTCCTGTACACACCCTGCATCTCTCCTGTACACATCCTTCATCCATCCTGTACACATCCTGCATCCCTCCTGTACACACCCTGTACACACCCTGCATCCCTCCTGTACACACCCTGCATCCCTCCTGTACACACTCTTCATCCATCCTGTACACACCCTGCATCCCTCCTGTACACACTCTTCATCCATCCTGTACACACCCTGCATTCCTCCTGTACACACCCTGTACACATCCTGCATCCCTCCTGTACACACCCTGCATCTCTCCTGTACACATCCTTCATCCATCCTGTACACATCCTGCATCCCTCCTGTACACACCCTGTACACACCCTGCATCCCTCCTGTACACACCCTGCATCCCTCCTGTACACACTCTTCATCCATCCTGTACACACCCTGCATTCCTCCTGTACACGCCCTGTACACATCCTGCATCCCTCCTGTACACACCCTGCATCCCTCCTGCACACAGCCTTCATCCCTCCTGTATACACCCTGCATCCCTCTTGTACACACCCTGCATCCCTCCTGTACACACCCTGCATCCCTCTTATACACACCCTGCATCCCTCCTGTACACATGGTAACTGTCTATGATACACATTGTAATGGCAGTTCTGAGAGTCGAGTGTAAAGTGGGGAGAGCCTGGAGAGGCTCTGAGAGCAGTTGAGATAGGAAGAGAATTCTGAGAACAGTCTGGGGAGGGAGCGAGACCTGAAACTAGCCCAGAGAGGGAGGTGAACTGGAAATCCAGACTGAGTAGCCTTATTGGATTGCATTCAGGTTCAACTGGATCCAGATCACTGCATCATTGAATAGTCAGTTATTTGTGATTCGCAAAAGGGGGTCATCACAGCCCTGGAACTAAGGTATGAGAGGGTATTGAAGTACATTTAACTTTGTACAGTGTAAGGATGTATGATAGCTTATGATGTAAGTTATACTGTAATATGCTGACCTGTTGCTGGAATCTGTAGTAAGATCATCCAGATGTACCTGTGGACTGCTGATAATAAAATGATTGCTCTTTAATTACCAGCATGTGATTGTTGACCAGCAGGTGTTCAGGACTATTGCCAGTCACAGGGCGGATAGGTTAACTCACGTGCTGACCATCTAGTGATAAAGGGAAAGAGATACTGTGGTGCCTTGATCTGTCGTGAACACGCAGGACTGGGCACACAATCAATAAGGGAAGCTCAGTTAACCAGTTCGTCATACATCCCGTTACATGTTGAAAGCAGTCCAGCTGTGACTGCAGCACCAGTGGGACGCAGGAATTGTTCCCGGAGGAGCACTGATGGGATGGCCTGGCCCGACCAGGCCACAAATGGTGAGGGGGGCATTAGGCGCTGCAGGGAAACTTCTACTTCCCAAGATGGCCATCAGTTTAATGCGCAGCCGACTGACCTCGTCTCCCCTCCCCTGTGACCCTCAAACACCTGCTAGCTATGCCTTGATAAACAATTGATGAGACTTTGACCAGAACCATGATCTGGCGCGAGAGAGAAAGTGACAGCTGGTGCAATGGGAGCGAGTGGGAGAAGGATGTGTTGCCACTGCCAAGTTTTCAAACAGCAGACATGTTGACACCAGTAGTGTCACTTAACAGGTAATTAACTTTTCTCGTCTAGTCATCAACTAAAAACGTTGAACTGCGTGTTGTTAATCAGGAGTGGAGAGGACAGCTGGGGGGTTGTTCATGACGCTCAGGAAGTGAACGCACTAAAGTAGTAACGGCAGCCAATTGCTCATCTGTGACAACACTGCACAAACAGTCATCTAAACAGCAAAGGTCTTATTAAACCTCTTTTGGAATGGGCTCAATTACTGTAAGAGACTTTATGCAAAGGCGTTGGTCATGGGAATACAATAATGGAATTAAGCATCCGGGAGCAGCTTGCTGCAGAATGAGTTAGCAAAGCTGCCTGCACCCACTTCTCAAACTATCATGGAGCTAGGGTCGGAACTGCTGGGTGATTGGCATCATTGATGCTGACAGGTTGTGTGGAAGAGGCTGCTGATCTCAGAATCTTAACAATATCTTTCAAACAGCACAGTCAGAATGTCATCCCTAGGGCAGTGACAGTGTCATCCTGGTCATCCCCAGGATAGTGGAAATGTCAGTTTGGTCATCCCCAGGGTAGTGGCAGTGTCAGTCTGGTCATCCCCAGGGTAATTTCAGTGTCAGTCTGGTCATCCCCAGGGTAGTTTCAGTGTCAATGTGGTCATCCCCAGGGTAGTGGCAGTGTCAATGTGGTCATCCCCAGGGTAGTTTCAGTGTCAGTCTGGTCATCCCTGGGGTAGTTTCAGTGTCAGTCTGGTCATCCCCAGGGTAGTTTCAGTGTCAATGTGGTCATCCCCAGGGTAGTTTCAGTGTCAGTCTGGTCATCCCCAGGGTAGTTTCAGTGTCAGTCTGGTCATCCCCAGGGTAGTTTCAGTGTCAGTCTGGTCATCCCCGGGGTAGTTTCAGTGTCAGTCTGGTCATGCCCAGGGTAGTTTCAGTGTCAGTCTGGTCATCCCCGGGGTAGTTTCAGTGTCAGTCTGGTCATCCCCAGGGTAGTTTCAGTGTCAGTCTGGTCATCCCCAGGGTAGTTTCAGTGTCAGTCTGGTCATCCCCAGGGTAGTTTCAGTGTCAGTCTGGTCATCCCCAGGGTAGTTTCAGTGTCAGTCTGGTCATCCCCAGGGTAGTTTCAGTGTCAGTCTGGTCATCCCCGGGGTAGTTTCAGTGTCAGTCTGGTCATCCCCGGGGTAGTTTCAGTGTCAGTCTGGTCGTCCCCAGGGTAGTTTCAGTGTCAGTCTGGTCATCCCCGGGGTAGTTTCAGTGTCAGTCTGGTCATCCCCAGGGTAGTTTCAGTGTCAGTGTGCTTATACCCAGGTTTGAATAGTTCATAGCACTATTTGTAGGGTTCAATTAGCACTTTGTCCAGAATGTCTCACAGTCTTTCTAATCAGTAGGATGATACTCTTCCTCAGCAGCAGACTGCATTCGCCCTACAGACAAAACTACATTCTTCCTCTCCCCACTAACAGTACAAACTCCTCCTAGTCCTTCCAGAGGATAATCATCAACCTGCCCTACCAGACAATATTATCTCCTCCCTAACTGTACAATTCCCTCTTCGCGCTTCCAGAGTATAATCTGTCTTTAACCTCCCAGTTAGTACAATTCCTCCGCATTAGAACACGAATGTCACAAGGGAAGGTTTTTGACTGAGTGCGCCATTCAGCTCACCAGTCAGTAACAGAAACATTGGCGAGCGATAGGACACAGCGGAGTCAGACTGATCGGGAGCTGCTGAGCTCACATTCCCCCATACCAGGGGCGTAAGAGGACCAAAGAAACGCAGCAATCTGCCCGGCCAGAATGACTAATTATTCCGACCTCACCCTGGTCAACAAGTGTTGAAGCTGTGCAATCAATTGCTGCAGTTTTCTCTGGAGCAAAAAGGTTTCTGGAGGCAGTAGCTTGATTTATCAGGATCGTCAGATGCTGTAAAATAAAAGACCCCAGATTCTGCCAAGGAGCTTAATCACAGCCTGTTCTACAGCTATCACACAGCAGCCACCAACAAGCCCTGGCAGTGACATCCCAACACTGCCTCCGCCACATTCCATATGGTGCCATATTGTCAGAAGGAGAGAAGCCATCGCAGACACTTCCTTTCAGATGGTTCGGGGGGCAGCGTAACATATCTGACTCTCAAATTAAGGCCAGAGTTTAATTATACAAATCGGTACACCTGCTGACCCTTCTCCCTTCTCGCTCCCTGGTGCTGGATCTTTCCAAAGCTAAACTGCTCCTCCTGATTCGAAATTCTGTTTGTAGAGAAACAGCAGGGATGTCTTTAAACTTTCTATGTGGGAATGGGGGCACTACCACTAGCCGAAGCATTCCCAGGCTAGAGATGTAGGAGACAATTCAGCCCGAATTCCTGCTCCAGTGAAACCTGCGAGATAGTCTATATAAGAACATAAGAATTAGCAGCTGGATTAGACCAGACGGCCTTGAGTCTTCACCACCATTCAATAAGATCATGGCTGATCTTCGACCTCAACTCCACTTTCCCACCTGATCCCCATATCCCTTGATTCCCCTAGAGTCCAAAAATCTGTCTATCTCTGCCTTGAATATACTCAACGAACTATCTATCTCCGCCTTGAATATACTCAATGAACGTTAAATAAAGACAGGATTGGCTTGATTGATTACGCTGGCCCATTGGATGTCCATTGCCCAGACTCATACAAGAACAATGCTGAACTGGGTGAGGTCCCAGAGAGACCAGCCCAGGAGAGTAGAAAAGAAAATTGAAAATAGAAGAAACAGCCCCCTCCCAGAAATAGGGCAGAATGGTAAACACACTTTAGTATATGTAAACTCAGGGATGGGATTCTCTCCATAGCCAGGTTTATTGAGATGGAATAGTCTCTCGTAATGAATGAATGAATGGAGAATTTTTGTTCAACAATGAATGGAAGTCAGGATATGCTATGTTTCCCAATATAAATGTACATCATCTGAATTCCTAATGTTATACCTACCATATGCCACAAAGTATTGTACCATAAACCACCTCCGTAACATCGCCTTTCTCCACCCCTGCCTCAGCTCATTTGCTGCTGAAACCCTCATTTATGCTTTCATTACCACCAGACTCGATTATTCCAATGCTATCCTCCCATCTTCCACTCTTCATATACTTGAGCTCACCTAAAACTCTGCTGCCCATATCCTAACTCACATCAAACACCGTTCACCCATCACACCAGTCGCTGACTACATTGGCTCCCGGTCCACCAATACCTCCATTTTAAAATTCTCATCCTCGCATACAAATCCTTCTATGGTCTCTCCCCTTCCTATCTGTGTAACCTCCTCCAGCCCTACAACCCTCTAAGAACTCTGCATTACTCCAACTCTGGCCGTGCTGCCAGTGCAGAGCTAATGGCGGAGTAGCACAAATCGGCCAGCAACTAGTGGTGATTCTCAATTCACAGCATATCTCTTCCTCGCTACAAGTTACTGGTCGATTTACGTATTAATAACGGCGAGTGTCAGTCAGACACCATTATTTTTTCAGCAAAATTTGGCCCAATATCTATTATACTAAAAGATGTGGGCCACCTGCGCTTAATTGTGTCTAGACTGTAATCTACTGATCTGTTTATAACTTTATATGCTAATATGCTAATTTGCATAACTCTGCATATTGCATACACTTGGACCTATTTTGCCCTAAATCATTTGTTATTTGTTACATTAAAGGCTTGACATTACTTTTCCAAATACCTTTTGAGAGTTTGCTATTTGCGTACATCCGAGGTTTGATTCCCCAGCTCGTGCGAACGTTGCTGGACTCAACCAGGGCAACAGTGGCCCTCCACAAGTAGCCTCAGCACCTAGAGCTATGGAGGGAAAAATCATCGATAGATGTTCATCCTGATCGCTATCTGGTGCCAACTGCTGGAGAATGTGCCTGTGTGGACATCAGCTGAAGGCAGGATCCGGCTCGGCTGTGATGCCCCCCATGATTAAGTAGCCTGCCAGTGCACACTCATGAAGGATGGTCACTTGGGCAAGGATCTGGAGGCCAGCCAGCACCCAAGGTACAGTCACAGCCCTCTGAGAGGAGGGGAGAAAATTAGAGGGGAGAGAGAAAAAGTCCTTCCCTGCAAATTATCGAGGGGACTGCTTGTATGTAAAGTTGTATTTAATGGTTTATTTTGTATTATTCCATTAAAAAATATATTATACATAGTCACAGTAAAGTGTAATGGTGTTAGGCTAAGGGAGCCCTTCTGGAACATTCCTCCCAACCCTCACCTAGGGCAACTAGACTGGTAATAATCTCTCCTTTTGCATAAATCTGTCCCCCATCTTCACTACTCCGATGCTAACTTTGTTTAACTTTGTTTCTTTTCAATCACTGGTCTAGTACTTATCCTGAGTCCAATAGAGCAGCATATGCAGTGGCCAGCTCTTTTAGTTTCTGCAGCAAGTCCAGCAGGTGCTCTGTTTATCCTCAGGCTCTTGATTTCATTAATAAATTCATGTTGAAGTAGCTTGCCTTCTCCCAGTTAAACCTTAAATCTAATTGTTTTCGCACAACCTTTGGAGCAATGCCACGTTCAGGCATGTCTGTTATGGCCCATGCTGTCATATAATAGAATTGTTGCCCATTTTATGCACATTACACGAAGCACTACAGGTACAAAAATAAATTGGATTACATCAAAATTAATCAGAATGCATTTTTAGGTTTTGTGAGATAGCAAAGCATATCTTTAAATCTGTGCAAAGTGTTAGGGTGACTCATTGTGAGTTATTAAAATCTGCCTTTAATTAGATTTATAGAATTTTTATAGAATAAAGGATTACTGTACGGGTGTTGCAATAGGCTTCATCACCCCTAGGCTAGAGAGGGGAAAAATCAGTTTGGGTTCTCTTTCCCGATCAGTGATTCCTGCTGAAACGTGTATGTCAGGATATTGGTTGAGGAAGAGAGTGAGCTCGGCTGTGATGCGTCCATTGTTGAATAGTCTAGGTTCACATAATGCAGAATGGCCACTTGGCCAACGTATTGGAAGATGGCTGGCACCCGTGGGACCACATTCCAGGAAGGATTCAGCACCTTCAGGAGAGGGAAGGAGAGAAATTGGAAGGCAAAGAGGAAAAGAAATCCTTAAAAAGCTTTATTAATTCACATGAGATCTGCACGCTAGTAACTAAGGTATGCGTTCCTTCAAGGGCTGTATGCAACATGGAAACTCAAACATACCATGGGGGCCGATTTTAATTCTCGGGAGAAAGTCAGTGGGAGTGGGCGGCAATCCCACATGGGAGTTTTCAGTCAAAGGGCTGGATTTTGTAAATGGAGACGAGTTGGAGGCAGGACTGCTGCTTGTTGTGTCAATGTCCCGCCTCCATCCTCGTCTGACCAACCAGAGGGATCTGATTGACCTTGTTAAACCCGCCCTCTGGGCTCAGCAGGCCAATTAGGGAGAAAGTCACTGACAGAGCACGTCAACGTCAGACGTGTTATCTGTCAAGACTCTTGAAAGAAGAAATATCAGCATTTGACAGCTCTGTGAAGCTGTCAAACACTGACATTCTCTGTAGTTTGATGAGCCCTTGTGTTCAGGACTCATCAAACCTTTCAACTTTGTAAATTTCAGATGGCTGTTGGTTCGGAGGATCCAACAGCCAGTCTGTGAAATCGACAAGGAGGATGTCAAGTCATCCGATCCAGTGCGGCTGAAGGCTGTAGGAAGAAAACAAGGTAAGTGAACATTTTTTAACACTTTTCACTCACCTTTCATACTTGCCACTCCACATTTGCACCCATCACTCACCTCTACATCATTTTTCCAGGTGCCTCCGACCGCCGCAGACCTCCTTCACATCTCCTCCAACCCGGCGGGGTTCTCCGAGGTCGGGAAGCCTTCACCTGTGAAGGTAAAATGGCACTAATCCTTTTTTCTGCCTGTTAACTACCTGTTAACAGATAGTTAAAAGGATTAAATGCCTTTCCTGCCTCCAGGAGACGGGACCCAAAGCAGCACATCTTCCCGCCTCCTGGCAAAAAGGGCACGGAGGCGGGATGGGGGCGGGTTTGTCATCCGCCCTCACTTTCTGCTACTTTACTGGCAGACCTGCCTCCATTCCCGCCTCCTTGGGGCTTGGAAAAATCCAGCCCGATGAGTCGGCTGATTTTGATCGCTGGGGCTCATTCGAAAGCCGCCGGACAGCTGCTGGACAGTTTCCAGCAGAAAACGTCCACTAGCCGATTGCAATGTTTCAGGATGTCTTGAGCTTTTCTTACACAGAAAGGATTTGAAAATATGAGTTACGTTTAATGTTTTTTTTAAGCCAAAGTGTTGCTAACCGGGCACCTTGACAAAAGTTGGTTAAAATGTTAAATGGAAGATGTTATCCCAAGAGATTAAACGATAAGCAGTAATTTGTGTGAAAAAACACCCCACATTTAAGCCCCAATTTTAACCTTAATGAGTTGTCTGCCTAAAGCAGGCAGGAAGCATCAGCGGAATTTCGGACGGGAGGAGGCTGCTGGTTTCGTCCGAAGGAGCGGTCGACGGTGTTCAGGTAGGTCGAAGGGTGGGGATTTTGGGTGGGTTTCGTGCTTTGGAAAGAGGGATCCCAGGGCAGGGGAGGCCTAAACTTTACTTGTGGGAACAAAAGTAATGTGGCAAAGCCACCAAGAGACTCTTGCAGTAATGTATATAATTGCCTTTAACAGGGGCTTGTTACCTTTAAGTGTTTGCTCTGTATAAACAGCGCGGGTTCGGTAAAATGACGATCCAGCGCGATGACGTCATCACGCAGGTCACATGACGTTCCCAACGGCGGGAAACGTGATGACATCATGACGTCAGAGGGGAGAGGCGTTCCCCCTCTGTCCTCATGGAACCAGTTGGTGTACAGACCTGTATCGAGTTTCTCCTGTGTTTTTGTTTGTAACTTTTACTAGTGCATTAAACCACGTTTGGTTAACTGCTAGTTTCAGTCTCAGTACTTTCGTTAGGAGTTCAAGCACTCCTACATTGGTGACCCCGAATCCTCGCGGACGTTCTTCACGGCGGAAACGGAACGCAGGGCCATGATGGAAGCCAACGCAGTGACTTTGAAGCTCCCCCAATTTTGGGAACAACAGGCGGCCTCCTGGTTTGTACAAGCGGAGGCGCAGTTCGAGCTCCGCAACGTCGTGCAGGATCAGACCCGTTATCTTTATGTGGTCTCCGCACTCGACAGCTCGACGGCGTCGAGGATCATCAGCCTACTGGAGAACACCCCAGCCACCGACAAGTATGTCGCCATTAAGGCACGGCTAATGCAGGTATTCGGCCTTATGAAGGCAGAGAGCGCACGCCGCCTACTCACGCTGCCGGGTTAGGAGACTCCAAACCTTCGGAGTTGATGAGCCAGATGCTCACACTCCTGGGGTCTGAACTGCAATGTTTCCTGTTCCGCGAACTGTTCCTCAGTCAACTGCCCGAACAGGTGCAGGCGGCCCTCGCCAGATCGGACGCCAGGGATTGCATAGCGCTCGCTGAAGAGGCGGATAAAATATACGCGGTCCGACAACAACACTGCACCGTCGCGAGATGCCCCGCCCCAAAGGGCCCTGCCTCGATGCCTCCAACAACCGGTTTCTGTTATTACCACGCTCGGTTTGGCGTGAAGGCCAGAAGCTGCCGTCCGGCTTGCAGTTTCGTGCCCAAAACACCGAACAAGCTACTGCGCGTCAAGAACACCGACTCCGGGGCGTGCCCCGCGGCCACAATGGCGATCGGCGATTCCGGGAATTTAGGAGTCGTTCAAACAGGCTTGTCCGACCTCCTCTGCGATTGACTTTCCTTATTAAAGACAATTCTGGGGGGGCGTATGTGGCAAAGCTACCAAGGGACTCTTGCCGTAATGTATATAATTGCCTTTAACAGGGGCTTGTTACCTTTAAGTGTTTGCTCTGTATAAACAGCGCGGGTTCGGTAAAATGGCGATCCAGCGCGATGACGTCATCACGCAGGTCACGTGACGTTCCCAATGGCGGGAAACGTGATGACGTCAGAGGGAAGAGGCGTTCCCCCTCTGGCCTGGTGGAACCAGTTGGTGTACAGACCTGTATAGAGTTTCTCCTGTGTTTTTGTTTGTAACTTTTACTAGTGCATTAAACCACGTTTGGTTAACTGCTAGTTTCGGTCTCAGTACTTTCGTTAGGAGTTCAAGCACTCCTACAGTAAAAATAATAAACAAAAACCTACGTGTTTGGGCCTCTTCTGACCCCAGATCCTCTTCCCGCTGTCTTTACCTGACAGGAGAGCTGCAAAGACTTCCCCGCTCAGGCCACCAGTTAAAATTGCAGTCAGGGCCCGATTAGGTCATCAGTGCCGGTCTACATATTTAAAGAAGGACCCTGCCAGCTTCAAGCAGGTGTCTTTGCTGCCTGCTCAGATGAGCTGGTTAAAGTTCCAGGCAGCAAGATCAGAGCAGGATGCTGTGGGTAAGTCACCCGGCTGATTTTAACTGCCCGCCTGCTCATTTCTACTATGCGGGTAGGATTAAAATTGACCTTTCATTGTGCTGACAATACTTTGAACTCTGTCTGTGCAGAGAGAAAGCTTTCCACAGGAGGGAAGCTGATGTACGCCTTTTCCTATCTGTCATTTTAGTATGTTCCTGTGAAGGGAATGAAGAAATACACATGTGAACGAGACAACTATCTTGTCCAGATCAAAAGGGAATGCGGATGTTACATCCCTGGGTTACATCATCATACAAGTCGAGTGATCTTGGCGGAACCCAAACTGGGCATCAGTGAGCAGGTTATTGGTGAGTGAGTGCTGCTTGATAGCACTGTCGATGACACCTTCCATCACTTTGCTGAAGATTGAGAGTAGACTGATGGGGCGGTAATTGGCCGGGTTCGATTTGTCCTGCTTTTTGTGGACAGGACATAATGGGCAGTTTTCCACATTGTCAAATAGATGCCAGTGTTGTAGCTATACTGGAACAGCTTGGGCTGATAAGTGGCAGGTAACATTCACGCCACACAAGTGCCAGGTAATGACTATCTCCAACAAGCAAGAGTCTAACCACCTCCCCTTGACATTCAACGGCATTACCATCGCCGAATCCCCCACCATCAACATCCTGGGGGTCACCATTGACCAGAAACTTAACTGGACCAGCCACATAAATTCTGTGGCAACAAGAGCAGGTCAGAGGCTAGGTATTCTGTGGTGAGTGTCTCACCTCCGGACTCCCCAAAGCCTTTCCACCATCTACAAGGCACAAGTAAGGAGTGTGATGGAATACTCTCCACTTGCCTGGATGAGTGCAGCTCCAACAACACTCAAGAAGCTCGACACCATCCAGGACAAAGCCCATTTGATTAGCACCCCATCCACCACCTTAAACATTCACTCCCTGTTAACAGGCAGTTAAAAGGATTAAATGGCTGCAGTGCATACCATCTACAAGATGCACTGCAGCAACTCACCAAGGCTTCTTTGGCAGCACCTCCCAAACCCGTGACCTCTTCTACCTAGAAGGACAAGGGCAGCAGACGCATGGGAACACCACCACCTCCAAGTTCCCCTCCAAGTCACACATCATCCTGACTTAGAAGTGTATCGCCGATCTTTCATCGTCACTGGGTCAAAATCTTGGAACTCCCTCCCTAACAGCACTGTGGGAGTACCTTCACCACACGGACTGCAGAGTTCAAGAAGGCGGCTCACCACCACCTTCTCAAGGGCAACTAGGGATGGGCAATAAATGCTGGCCTTGCTCACTACACCCACATCCCATAAGCGAATAATAAAAAGATATAAGTCAGTGTGAGTCAATTCCCATATAAATAAAATGTCTATACTCCGTATGAGAGCAACTGATGCTACTGAACCTGGGAAGGCATTTACGTCAGACCCGAATTTGTAACAACGATGCTTAAACCAGAACTAGGCTGATGCAATTTCACTATCCACCTTTTGCTCACTACAGCCTCTATTCTGTCCAAGTGTATTCAATAAGAGATCTCTCAGCCTTGTCAGAGACACCGGAAAAATGCTCCTGTGGGTGGCTAGTCTCATACAGATTATGTCTTGGAGCCACTCACTGGGTTCATGCTAACTGCATAACAATTAGTCAGGACCAGCCAAAGCAACTTTCTCTCTCTCCCTCTACATCCTGACAGGGGAACTTCACAACAAAACAGCACAACTCCAGAGAGAGCCTTATTCAGTCGAGCTTGAATTTGTGAATCTGACAAGAAAGAAAGATTTGCATTTATATAGTGGCTTTCATGACCACTGGATGTCCCAAAGCGCTTTATAACCAATTAAGTACTTTTTGAAGTGTCGTAACTGTTGTAATGTGGGAAACGCTGCAGCCAATTTGTGCACAGCAAGGTCCCACAAACAGCAATGTGATAATGACCAGATAACCTGTTTTAGTGATGTTGATTGAGGGATAAATATTGGCCAGGACACCAGGGATAACTCCCCTGCTCATCTTCAAAATAGTGCCATGGATCTTTTAGATCCATCTGAGAGAGCAGACGGGGCCTCGGTTTAATAAAAGATGGCACTTCCGATGGTGCAGCACTTCCTCAGTACTGCAATGGAGTGTCAGCCTAGATTTTTGTGCTCAAGTCTTTGGAGTGGGATTTGAACACACAACCTTCTGACTCAGAGGTGAGGGTGCTACTAACAATGTCAAAAGATCTGCCAATTAAGTGGCTCCAGTACTTGAACCTCCAAATACACCAACACTCTTGGACACTACAAGGCTCTTGGTACATTAATCCCCAAGGGGTGACACACTGGAAGCTGGGAGACACTCCGAATGTTGCTTTGCAGATGGAAGTTGACCCTACTTGAAGTTTCCAAGATTATGAAGCGACATGACAAATTGATTCAGACTAATTATGATGAAGGGTTCAAATACCAGTGGCCCAAGTACAAAACTAAAAGTTAGGAGTAGGAAAGAAAGTCAGAGAAAACTTTTTCACCCAGATGGTAACAGGGTTGTGGAATAAGTTACCAGGGAAGGACATTGAGGCAGACAGTATAGATTCAAGAGGCAATTAAGTGCATTCTGCTGAGAGAAGGGGTTGAAGGATACAGTCCTATCAAAATGGACAGGCTTGTGGGGCTAATGGTCATTGCCTGTTTTTTAAAATTATCATATTAACTGTATATGTGCAACCATTTCATTCAAATCAATCGCAACCTGCCAACAACTCCAACTGGGGACCAAGAAAGAGAGGAGAGTGCTATAGTTAAGCCGCCTGAGATTGTTCATCTTCTGCTGATTTGAAGAGGCCCTGTCTTGTTGTTTAAACTGCACCTCACTTGCAGCTCTCAGTTTTATTTATCTGCAAATAATTAGTCAATTCCCTGCGTGATTCGACCCATTTAGTTTATGATGTGTTGCAGATGCTGTACTACCCAGGGACTCCACTTCTTTCATAAAAATCACCAGCAAGAATTGTAACACAAGTCAAATTAAAGAGTCATTGTAAGGACTAATACAAAAATTGCCCTCAAAGCATTACTCCAGTCACTTCTATCCTTAGACATCTCATAATGATAGCTTGTAGATTTAATTCCTCATAAAGCTGCTTTCATTCATTCGTGCATAAATGAAGATATAATGTGGGAAGAAATTAAATATTGATCGGGAAAGCAGAATACATCCTGACACTTAATCCTCCATGAATTGGAGGAATTGATTCACACAGTCCAGGGCCAATGCTACTTACGTTGCCATTGAATGCAACCTAAAGATAATATGTTTCATAAATCAATTCATTTGAGAAATGATTTACTATCCATTAAATGTCACATAACTGGATAGGAAGTGTTTTACACGCAGGATATGTTAACTGCTCCACATAAAATCAAAGTACGCTGGTGACAACAATTGGCTGGGTCATAAACCACTACAGTCACTGACATGGACTTTCACTTGGGAGTTAAGTAAAATATAAAAGGAAGGAGAGGAAAAAGTAACTGTACAGGACAGCAAAGAGGAGCAAGACATGCTATCTATGGACAAAGGCCAGGTGAAGCATTTTTACTGAAGGTCTACCTATCACTTGTTGATGAGGATGAAGTCAGGAGTCCATGCAGACAAGAAGTTTACACCTATCTCTGAAGCTAATTGTGCAGGTACCGAATGGTGATGGGAATCATCGAAGAGAAATCCCTCAATATGAATATGGACCATTAATTCAATTAAGTTTAACAAATAAATTCCAGATTGAGTAAAAAAGCAAAATACTGCATGTAATGAAATCTGTTTGTCTTGGCCCTGTATTCGTTTTGCACTCATGTATATTACCCTCCCCCACTGTGTATAGTTTCACTTCCTCTTTCCCGACTAACCTGGGAGGTTCCAGGTCTTGGCTCTTGGCTCCGCCCCTGACTTCTCTTACATAAAGATCCCAGGATCTGTATGACTCATTCCTGTGAACCAGTCGGCATGTTGAGATGTTAGCTCTGATCTTAGTGATTAAAAGCCAACTTGTTTAAGTCTATAACTTCTAGTTTTGTGGTTATTGAAGGCCCATCAATTTTAATCACTAAAGAATACTAGGATGGATCGACTCCTAAAACCAGAGCATCTGGACTTGGATCCACATTCTGCTGAAGCATCAAATCAATTTGGACACTGGCTCAAATGCTTCGAACTCTTCACGGGGGCCTCATCCGCTAGCGAGGTAGATAAACTGAGTCTACTGACTACTCGCGTAAGTCATCGGATTTATTCGTTCATCCGGGACGCCACCTCTTACACGGAGGCCATCGCTATCCTGAAGGCCCAATACCAGAGGCCGGTAAACGAAGTGTACGCCAGACATCTGCTGGCTACACGCAGGCAGCGACCAGAGGAATCAATGGACGATTTCTTACAGGGCCTAAAGGACCTGGTCCGGGACTGTAACTGCAAGGCCGTGACGGCCAACGCGTACTCTGATGAATTGGTCCGCGATTCCTTCATCACAGGCCTCAAATCGAATTATATCCAGCAGAGACTGCTGGAGAAGGAGGTCCTGGACTTAAAAAAGGCAGTGGCCACTGCGCGATCGCTGGACGTGGCCCAGAAAAACTCTGATTCTTATTCTTCCGACCATGCGGCCCTCACCACCTCGTGTGCATCGAGGGGGCCGCCATCTTGGAATCAGCCATCTTCCCCATCCAGGTCTCAGACCAGCTCTACGCCGCCGGAGTCCCCACACAGAAGTTCACCCAGGAGTCCTACTACAGCAGCAATGTCTCAAGGTCCGAAATGCTACTTCTGCGGCCAGGCCAAGCACCCCAGACAACGATGCCCAGCGAAGGACGCTACATGCTTCAAATGTAAGAAAAAGGGGCATTTTAGCAAAGTCTGCAGGGGGAATCTGATTTCCAACTCCGTCACTGCCTCGTGCGTGCCGTGCGGGCTGCCATCTTGGGATCCGCCATCTTTTCCCGACTCAACGGCCACCCAGGGCCCAACAGTGGCTTCGATCACGGTGGATCAATCCAGGCCACACCCGTTGACAAAATCCATGATGGACATACAGGTAAACGGGAATTTAACGAAATGTTTAATTGACTGTGGGAGTATCAAGAGTTTTATCCACCCTAGCCTGGTACGGCGGCACTCATTAACGGTAACCCCTACACGGAGCAGAATTGCTATGGCTGCTAAGCCCCACACTTCGGACATTTTGGGCTACTGTGTGGTAACACTGACTGTAAAAGGCACGGACTACAAGGATTTTAAACTCCTCGTGATGCCAGAACTCTATGTTAATGTAATCTTGGGCCTGAACTTCCAGTGCCACCACGAAAGTGTCACGCTAGCATATGGCGGGTCCCAGCCGCCACTCACAGTCTGTGGCCTATCAACCTTAAAAATCAGCCCGCCCTCTTTATTCGCTAATCTCGCTCCGAACTGTAGGCCCATAGCGACCAAAAGTAGACGGTACAGTCTGGAAGACAGACACTTTATCAAGGCGGAAGTGGACAGACTCCTGCGGGAAGGCATTATTGAATGCAGTACCAGCCCGTGGCGTGCCCAAGTAGTCATAGTTAAAAATAGCGAAAAGAAACGGATGGTAATTGACTACAGCCAGACTGTTAATATTTATACCCAGCTGGACGCCTACCCTTTACCCCGCATATCAGAAATGGTCAACCAGATTGCGCAATACCGAGTCTTCTCGACTATCGACCTCAAATCCGCGTATCACCAGCTCCCCATTAGAACGGAGGACCGCCCATACACCGCCTTCGAGGTGAACGGGCGCCTCTACCATTTTCTCAGAGTGCCCTTCGGGGTAACAAATGGGGTCTCGGTCTTCCAACGTGAAATGGACCGCATGGTTGACGAGAATAAACTACAAGCTACCTACCCCTATCTGGACAATGTCACTATCTGCGGGCACAACCAGCAAGACCACGATCTAAATCTTGCGAGATTTTTAAAAACGGCCCTAAAGCTGAATCTAACCTACAACGAAGACAAATGTGTCTTCAACACAACCCGTCTCTGTACCCTCGGCTGTGTGGTGGAAGATGGGATAATTGGACCGGACCCTGACCGATTACGCCCCCTAAAGGAACTGCCCCTGCCACACAATCCCAAAGCTTTAAAAAGGTGCCTGGGATTTTTTTCGTATTATGCCCAATGGGTGCCCAATTACTCTGATAAGGCCCGACCCCTCATTAAATCGACATGCTTCCCACTATCAGCTGAAGCTCGGGAGGCTTTCACCAGTATTAAACAGGACATTGAAAGGGCTGCAGTGTGTGCAGTGGATGAATGCATTCCCTTTCAAGTCGAAAGCGATGCGTCAGACTTTGCCTTAGCTGCGACCCTCAATCAGGCTGGGGGACCTGTGGCCTTCTTCTCCCGAACCCTTCAGGGACCTGAAATCAGGCACTCTTCTGTCGAGAAGGAGGCACAAGCTATAGTGGAGGCAGTGCGGCACTGGAGACACTACCTAGCCGGCAAACGTTTCACCCTGCTCACCGACCAGCGGTCGGTGGCTTTCATGTTTAATAACAAACAAAGGGGGAAAATCAAGAATGACAAAATACTCAGGTGGAGGATCGAGCTATCCACGTTCGACTATGATATTATGTACAGGCCGGGAGCCCTTAATGAACCCCCAGACGCCCTATCGCGGGGAATGTGTGCCAGCATTCATACGGATAAATTACAGGGTCTCCACAACGACCTCTGTCACCCAGGGGTCACCCGACTATACCATTTTATAAAGTCCCGCAATCTGCCCCACTCCATCGTGGAGGTCAGGGCAATGACCAGAGCCTGCCGCATCTGTGCGGAATGCAAGCCTCGTTTCTACAGGCCTGACCGTGCACACCTTATCAAAGCCACACGGCCATTCGTGCGCCTAAGTCTGGACTTCAAGGGACCCCTTCCCTCTGCCGACCGTAACGTATACTTCCTCAATATCATTGATGAATATTCCCGCTTCCCCTTCGCCATTCCCTGCCCAGACATGACCAGTGCCACGGTCATCAAGTGTCTCTGTAATCTATTCTGCATGTTTGGCATGCCGAACTACATACACAGCGATAGGGGGATGTCATTCATGAGTGACGAGCTGCGCCAGTTCTTGCTCTCGAAGGGGATAGCCACTAGCAGAACCACTAGCTACAACCCCCGGGGTAATGGGCAAGTGGAAAGGGAGAATGCTACTGTTTGGAAGGCTGTCACGTTAGCCTTAAAGTCAAAAGGCCTTCCGACCTCCCGCTGGCAGGAAGTCCTCCCAGACGTGCTCCACTCCATAAGGTCTCTGTTATGTACTGCCACTAATGCTACCCCTCACGAAAAGATGTTCGTTTTCCCCCGGAAATCCACCTCGGGCATATCTCTACCCGCGTGGCTGACGTCTCCGGGTACAGTACTATTGCGGAAGCACGTGAGAGGCCATAAAACGGACCCCCTTGTGGAAAAGGTACAGCTCCTCCATGCAAACCCTCAGTACGCCTATATCGAATACTCTGACGGGCGAGAGGACACTGTTTCCATAAAAGACCTCGCTCCCTCGGGGAGCGGAGAGAACGATGGGAGACTACCCGATGAAGACCTACACTACAAAGAGACAGGACGCCCAGAGGTATCAATACCCAACTTTAACCTGGAGGACACTGCAGATAACCTGGAAGACACTGCGGAGGCCCGGACAGCGGAGGAACCAGAATCCACTCCCCTAGAGGCACCCCAACCGGCTTTGCGCCGATCACTGAGAACTGCAAAACCTCCTGACAGACTCACTTATACCAACTTTTAAGAAACATCACCCCGATGGACTAAATCTATAGAAGGGGTGAAAGTAATGAAATCTGTTTGTCTTGGTCCTGTATTCGTTTTGCACTCATGTATATTACCCTCCCCCACTGTGTATAGTTTCACTTTCTCTTTCCCGACTAACCTGGGAGGTTCCAGGTCTTGGCTCTTGGCTCCGCCCCTGACTTCTCTTACATAAAGATCCCAGGATCTGTATGGCTCATTCCTGTGAACCAGTCGGCGTGTTGCGATGTTAGCTCTGATCTTAGTGATTAAAAGCCAACTTGTTTAAGTCTATAACTTCTAGTTTTGTGGTTATTGAAGGCCCATCACTGCAGATGCTAGAAACCTGAAATAAAAATAAAAAATGCTGGAAACACTCAGCAGGTCAGGCAGCTTTTTGCGGAGAAAGAAACAGAGTTAATATTTCAGGTCGATAACCTTTCGTCAGCTCTAGGCTGTATTGTATAACAGAATGTAAGTGCAAAATTGGGTTTTAGAAAATTGTAACCGATGTCAAAAGGATCACAAAGCATTGAACTTGCAAGCATTTATCTGTTTCTTTGGAACACAACATTCTTTCTGTTACCCAAAGGAGTTCTGACGAAAAGTTATCGACCTGAAACATTAACTCTGTTTCGCTCTCCAATATTTATCCCTCAATCAACATCACTAAAACAGATTATCTGGTCATTATCACATTGCTGTTTGTGGGAGCTTGCTGTGTGCAAATTGGCTGCCGCGTTTCCTACATTACAACAGTGACGACACTTCAAAATGTATTTTGTTGGCTGTAGAGCGCTTTGGGACGTCCGGTGGTCGTGAAAGGCGCTATATAAATGCAAATCTTTCTTTCTCCACAGATGCTGCCTGACCCGCTGAGTATTTCCAGCATTTTCTGTTTTCATTCTAGATTGAGTAAATTTGGTTCAATAATCCGTAAAATACATAAAGCAAGTGTCAAAAAGGAACTCAAAGCATCAGGTGTCTACAGGGCACCTGGACTAGGTGAGATGAACCTCAAAGGAATGGGTAAAGCTCCAGGGGTTGTACCTGGGAACTTCAGGATGGCTCTTTTAATGATGATATCAAAAAGGAGGAAAGACATATGGAATAAATAAACAGTTAGAGCTCGAATTTCCAAGCCCCGTGGAGGTGGGTTTGGAGGCGGGAGTGGTGGGAAAATTACAGAATCGGGGGGCAGGAACCCATCCCTCCCCCAACCCGCCTTCCGTGCCAATGCCCCAGGAGGTGGGTATCCGACCTGTGCTGGGAGACGCCTCCCCGAGGCGGGAAGGGGATTGGTGCTAATTAACTGCCTGTTAACAGGTAGTTAACAGGCAGTTTTTTGCCTAATCCCTATTTTTAGCCCTAAAGTGTGGGCTTCCCAATGGCTCCAAACCACACCAAGTTAGCGAGGCGGGCCGTCGGCCTGAAGGGATTGGAGGGGTCGAGATGTCTGTTGTGCAGGTGAGTGATGTGTGCAGAGGTAAGTGTGTGAGGTAAGTATTTTAATAAGTTTCACTTACCTTTACTTTCTCCTGCAGGCTTCCTTCCTTCAGTTCTCGGGAGCCCCTCAGTTCACCGGCACAGAAAGCAGAATGGCCGCTGAAATGTCAAAAGCTGCAGCATTCTGCTTTCTGGTCTGGAGAGATCTCTAACTGAGTCTGAGTAGAAGGACTCAAGTTAGAAGACAGATTGTCAGTGTTTGACAGCTTCACGGAGCTGTCAAACGCTGATTTTTCATCTGTCAAATGCTCTTGACAGATGAAATGTCAATCACTGACTTCACCAGCAACCAGGTGTCCCTTAATTGGCCTGCTGAGCCCGCTGGGCGGGCTTAACAAGGTCAATCAAGGGAAAATAGCGTGGGTTGGCCACAAGTCGATGGAGGCGGGAGTACAACCCAAAAAGTGGGAGTCCCGCCTCCATCACGTCCCCATTGACAAAATCCAGCCCGTAGTCTTATATGAGCGATGGGTAAATGCTTAGAGCACAGAGATCATAAAGAGCAGTCACCAAGGATTTAGAAGCTATGTGTCATGACTCAGTAATTTGCTGCAAATCTTTGAAGAGGTAACTAAAGCAATGGATGAGGGCGCTCCATCCAATGGATATAATTGAATATTCAGAAGGCATTTGAAATTTGTCTGCCTGAGGCTTCTAAAGGTTAAGACTCATGGAATTAATGGCAAATTAGCTGCTGGACTGAAAACTGGCTTAGCAATAGGAATCAGTAGATGGTGATAAATTAGCACCCTCCAGGGAAGTGACTGACAGAGTTCTGCAAGGTCTGTTCTAGGTCAGCTGCTGTTCATACTATTCACAAATGATGTGGGGGATGAGACTTCCAGTATTTTCTTGTGTTTGTACCAAGCTATGAGGTCAGATGACGTGGGGAGACTGACCGCATTAAAAAGATCCAAATAAATGAAATCATGGAAGATAGGGTATGCAGGAATACTGTGAGGGAAGATGGATTCTGGGAACACTAATGGGGAAATGGGGGCTAGTGCTACTAATAGTGAAATTAGGGGTTGGGAGGCAGATGGATTTGATATGGAAAAATATATTATAAGCAAATTGGAACAGAAAACATGTACACAGCGAAGGGTCCTATTTTGCAATTTGGAAAGGTGGAAATGAAAAGGATGTGGGTGTGATTATTCATCATTCACTAAAATATTAAGTCATTGTGAGGCTATTATCAAAAGGCCAGAACATAAACTGTAATAGTTAGATAGCAATTGAAGCAGCGTATTTGAACCCAGCGGAACTCTTTAAGAGCATAAAAACATAAGAACTAGGAGCAGGAGCAGGCCATTCGGCCCTTCGAGCCTGCTCCTTCATTCAATGAGATCATGGCTGATCTTCCACCTCAACTCCATTCACCGGCCCTTCGCCATATCCCTTGATGCCCTTACTAGTCAGAAATCTATCGACTTCTGTTTTGAATATACCCAATGATTGGGCCTCCTCAGCCCTCTGGGGTAGAGAATTGCAAAGATTCACCACCCTCTGTGTGAAGAAATTTCTTCTAATCTCAGTCCTAAATGGCCTACCCTTTATCCTGAGGCTGTGGCCCCTGGTTCTAGACTCCCCAGCCAAAGGAAACATTCTCCCAGCATCCATCCTATCAAGCCCTGTAATAATTTTGTATGTTTCAATGAGATACCCTCTCATGATTCTGAATTCAAGAGAATACAGACCTAGTTTACTCAATCTCTTCTCATACGACAGTCCCGCCATCCCAGGAATCAATCTCGTGAACCTTCGTTGCACTCCCTCTATGGCAAGTATATCCTTCCTTAGGTAAGGAGACCAAAATTGTACTCAGTACTCCAGGTGTGGTCTCACCAAGGCCCTATATAATTGGAGTAAGACTTCTTTACTTCTGTACTCAAATCCTCTTGTAATGAAGGCCAGCATACCATTTGCCTTCCTAATGGCTTGCTGCACCTGCACATTCACTTTCAGTGACTCATGTACAAGGACACCCAGGTCCCTTTGAACATCTGCATTCCCCAATCTTTCACCATTTAGGAAATATTCTGCCTTGCTGTTTTTTCTACCAAAGTGGATAACTTCACATTTATCCACATTATATTCCATCTGCCATGTTCTCGCCCACTCACTGAGCCTGTCGCGATCCCCTTGAAGCCTCTTCAAATCCTCTTCACAACTGAGACTGCCACCAAGCTTTGTATCATCAGCAAATTTGGAAATGTTACATTTAGTCCCCTCATCCAAATCATTGATATAGATTGTGAATAGCTAGAGCCCAAGCACTGATCCTTGCGGTACCCCACTAGTCACAGCCTGCCATCCTGAAAAAAGACCTGTTTATGCCTACTCTTTGTTTTCTGTCTGTTAACCAATTCTCAACCCATGCTTGTATATTACCCCCAATTCCATGTGCCCTAATTTTGTTCACCAACCTCTTGTGTGGGACCTTATCGAAGGCCTTCTGAAAATCCAAATACACCACATCTACCAGTTCCCATTTGTCTACTCCACTAGTTACATCCTCAAAGAACTCCAATAGGTTTGTCAAACAGGACTTCCCTTTCATAAATTCATGTTGACTCTGCCCAATCTTACTATTAGTTTCTAAGTGCCCGGTTATTGCATCCTTTATAATAGATTCCAGCATTTTCCCAACTACTGATGTGAGACTAACAGGTCTGTAGTTCCCCGTTTTCTCTCTCCCTCCTTTCTTAAATAGCGGGGTTACATTTGTTATCCTCCAATCTGCAGGAACCATTCCTGAATCTATAGAATTTTGGAAGATGACAACCAATGCGTCCACTATCCCAATGGCCACCTCTTTCAAAACCCTAGAATGTAGGTCATCCAGTCCTTGGGATTTATCGACTTTTAGTCCCATTAATTTTGCTAGTACTGTTTTTTTTACTAATAATAATTTCTTTAAGTTCCTCATTCTCACCACACCCTTGGTTTGCTCGTATTCCTGGGAGTTTTTTTGTGTCTTCCTCCATGTAGACAGAAACAAAGTACTTATTTAATTTCTCTGCCATTTCCTCATTCCCCATTATAAATTCTCCCGTCTCTGACTGTAAAGGACCTATATTTACCTTTGCCAGTCTTTTCCTTTTCACATACCTATAGAAGCTTTTACAATCCGTTTTTATATTTTTCGCTAGTTTGTGCTCATATTCCATTTTCCCTTTCTTTATCAATTTCTTGGTCCGCCTTTGCTGATTTCTAAAAAGATTCTAATCCTCAGGCTGACTGCTTTTTCTGGCAACTTTTATAAGCTTCTGCCTTTGACTTAATACTAGCTTTAATTTCTTTTGTTAGCCATGGTTGGATCACGTTTCCTTTTGGGTTTTTATGCCCTCGAGGAATATATGTTTGTTGCAAATTATGCATTATTTCTTTGAATGTTAGCCATTGTATGTCCACCTTCATACCTTTTTGTGTAGTCTCCCAATCTACCATGGCCAACTTGTCCCTCATACCCTTGTAGTTTCCTCTGTTTAGATTGAAGACCTTAGTTTCAGATTGGACTACATCACTCTCAAACTTAATGTAAAATTCAATCATATTATGGTCACTCATCTCTAAAGGCCCCTTTACCACAAGATTATTGTTTAGCCCTTTCTCATTACACAGTACCAGATCCAGAATAGCCTGTTCCCTGATTGGTTCCTCCACATACTGATCCAGGAAACCATCTTGCATGCATTCCAAGAATTCGTCCTTCACACCATTAGTGGTAATTTGATTTGCCCAGTCAATATGTAGATTAAAGTCCCCCATGATTACCGTATTGCCCTTGTTACATGCACTTCTAATTTCTTGATCGATACTATGCCCCACATTACCACTACTGTTTGGTGGCCTATACAGAACTCCCACCAATGTTTTCCGCCCTTTGCTGTTTCTTAGCTCCACCCAAACTGATTCCAGTTCTACATACGCCACCTCCTTTTCCTTTTTGTCTCTCCTTCCTAAATGTTGAGTACCCTGGAACATTCAGTTCCCAGCTTTGGTTACCCTGCAACCATGCCTCTGTAATGGCAATTACATCATAACCATTTACTTCTATTTGTGCCATTAATTCATTCACCTTGTTGCGAATGCTACGTGCATTTAGATAAAGTGCCTTCAACTTTGCCTGTTTAATATTTTTCTGCACTTTGACCCTCTTTACTGTTGGCCTTTGTTTCTGCTCCCTACTAGTTTTGCTGACTACTTTTCTAGCTTGCACATCCAGCTTTGTTTCTCTCCATTTTGGGCCCACACTTAGGTTCCCAGCCCCCTGACAAACTAGTTTAAATCCTTCGCAACAGCACTAGCAACCCCCCCCCCCCCCCTGCGAGGATATTGGTCCCGGTTCTACCGAGGTGTAATCCATCCAGCTTGTACAGGTCCCCTTGATTGAGGCCACTTGCTTTTACTGGAGAAAAAAAATATTCCAGTCACAGAGCTCAGGATTCCAGTTTGAGATTCTAAACTCCAGTCAGAGAGCTCTTAACCTCAGACCCAGGGCTCTTTATTATACCTCCGTGTTTTGCTTATTTCCATTAATGGATGAACAGCTGGCAACAGGAGCCGAAGTCAGTCCACATCTACCATGAACATGATTAGATTGAAAGCTGTTGAATTTCTGCGCTGGATAAATTGGTTAGGCTGTAGTTAAAATATTGGCCGGAATTTTCTAGGGTCCGTGCGGGCGCGATTGGAGGCGGGTCGGGTGGAATATTTGAAATATCTTGCAGCGGGTCGGGAACCTGCCGTCATCCCACCCCCACGCGCCTTTCCCTCAGGCACGTTTGCCGGCGCGGCAGCAACCCGAATAGCAGAGGCGGGCGAGCTAATTTAAATCATTATCAGGTACTTGTCAGACCCTTAAGCGTATTTTTGACCATACCGTTCAAATTTCCCTGGATGAGCACAGGAATCAATCAGCTCTAGAACCACGTCTGTGAACCTGAGGTTGAAGCTGAATGGCCATTGATCCAGCTCATTAGTGCACAGCATGGAAAGCACAATAAAAACTCCAACCTCACAGTTGATCACATTCATAAGGCAGATGCTGTTGCTGAGTGCATTGTCAGCACAGATTTAGCTTTCTAGAGGTTGCAAGTGTTTCCGGGAATGCCGGCGTCCATTGTCACCTCATTGGTAGAACCTATCACACCATTGGCAGATTGCTTCTGTCATCTCTACTTGACCAGCCATCTATTCCATCAGCATGGGTGCCATTTATACTGTCTCACTTGGTCCTCAGAATCGGACCACGATGAGCCCCAACACCAGCAGCATCAGACACAGCAGCAGCAGCAACAGCAACACCACCAACCTTCTCCTCAAACACCTGATGCTGCACAGTACAGAGGGCATGAGCGCAGGGCTGTACCGCACCGGAGGCGATACACCCAACACAGGATATACAGACAGAGGATGAGCATCCTCAACATGACTGAGCAGCACTGCCAAAGGAGGCTTATGCACATTGCTCGAGCATGACCTGCAGCCCAGAGGAGCGGGGTGGACACGCCTTACCAGTGGCTGTCAAAGTCACCAGCGCCCTCAACTTCTTCACCTCAGGCTCCTTCCAGGGATCTGCAACAGACATTTGCGGCATCTCGCAGTCGGCTGCCCACAGATGCATCACACAGGTCACCGATGCCCTCTTTGACAAGTCAGCCAATTATATCAGCTTTGCCACTGATGAAGCCAGTGTTACTGAGTGGGCGCTCAGCTTTGCCACTCTGGTTGGCTTCCCATGGGTGCAGGGCGTCAACAACCACATACATGTGGCCATCAGGGCACCCCATCGGAACCCAGGAGTCTTTGTCAACCGCAAGGGCTTCCACTCCCTCAACGTGCAGCTCGTCTGCAACCATAGGAAGATCATCATCCATGTGTATGACAAATTCCTTGGCAGCTGCCATGACTTTTTCATCCTTCATCAGTCTGTAAGCTTTTTATTTCAACCTTTTTCCTTGCTTCTTGGTCTGGTCTGTAGAGGGAGGGCTTCTTGTTCTTCCGCGTGGTCATCCAGAGAGAGAGAGAGAGAGTGCCTTTGGTTCCTTGTTTTTATATCTTTTAAAAGTCCATTGTCTTCTAGTTTAAATTCTTAAGACGCCACGATTGGGTCTTAGATTCTGGCAGTTCTTGATTGGCTTTCCTTTGAACATGTGTCTGTCTGCAGTGGCTGGTGCCATTTCTTGCTTAAGTTAATTGTTTGTTGACACCTTTTAGTGGCTCTTGAGTTTCGATGGTGAGTTTCGATGGTGTCTCGGGGGGGGTTATCCTGTTATGCAGGTTTCCTTTGTTACATTTCGCACCGTTGCCTTACCCAGGGGAGATCCATACACATCAAATTTATCTTTATCTTATATTAATAGTCTCGAGTCCCTCACACATACAAAACATATATTTTTATTCTTACAAGTCCGGCCTCCCTCAGCTCTTCACACCTCCAGACAGATTTTCTGGCTGGCTGCTTGGAGACAAGCGCTATCTGCTGAATGCTCATGACACCCTTGAGGGGGCCAAGTGCTGAGGCCCAGGAGAGATATAATGAAAGCCACATCTCCACCAGATGTGTCATAGAGCAGACAATAGGCATGCTGAAAATGCGCTTCAGATGCCTTGACAGATCTGGAGGAGCCCTTCAGTAAGCATCAGCCAGGGTCTCAATCTTCATGGTTTGCTGCGCCCTGCACAACATAGTGCAGCAGCGAGGATTAGCACTGCATAAGAATCAAGGCACTGAGCGCACAGCCTCTTCAGAGGAGGAGGAGGAGCGTCAGTTGGAAGATGAGGAGGAGCAGGTGCTGGAGAAAGCTGCAGTGCAGACGGCACCAGCACTCGAGCACATTGCTGCCTGGGAGTCCAGGAATGGCCTCAGCACATCAAATTTACTTAACTTTACGCCTTACACCCATATGGCTGCCACATGCTGCGCCAGGTTAGCACCACCCCACAGCACACCATAAAGCATCCCTACACTGACCAAGCCATTCCTTTCACACTAACCACTATTGTTGGAGGTACCATTATGTCTCACCATTATGCACACGATGAACATTCACTGGCTGCTGACATCAGTCCCCATGTGAGTGACTGTTGTATGCCATGTAGCTGCATGATATGTAATTCTGTCATCAGGTTGCTGAAATGCCCCCCTCGCTCTGTCTTCCACCTCCAGCTGTTCGGCGACTCCAGATACTTCCAAGGCAGCCTCCTCTGCTTATGTTAGGGTGGCCAATGATGGAGTGCCACCTCCAGTTCTCTCTCTCTTATTGTGGACTCTTTTCCTGCAAGGAGGGAAAGAAGAGAAGGTTGAGTGAGAGTGATGGAATGAGTCTAAGGAATGAATGGGTTACATCTGTAGAGGATGACTACGATGAATTGGGGTGGCAATGTCAATTGGCCTCCTTGTGTGTTTGTTTTTATTTGTTTATGGGATGAGGGCATCGATGGCAAGGCCAGCATTTATGGCCAAACCCTAATTGCCCTTGAGAAGGTGGTGGTGAGCCGCCCTCTTGAACTGCTGCAGTCCGTGTGGTGAAGGTACTCCCACAGTGCTGTTAGGTAGGGAGTTCCAGGATTTTGACCCAGCGGCGATGAATGATTGGTGGTATACTTCTAAGTCAGGATGGTGTGTGACTTGGAGGGGAACTTGGAGGTGGTGGTGTTAGTTGGTGTGATTGCATTAGGACGAGGGTGAGTGTGAAGGGTGGCTAGTCAGATGGGGATGTGAAATGTAGATAGAGAGAGAGGGATGGGTGGAGGCGCAAGGTATGTTGGTGGGAGTAAGGATGTGCAGGAGCAGGGTTGGGAAGCCAGAGTGATGGGGATGTGATGAGAGGCACAGTAGGATGAAGCTGAGTGCGGCTTTGCACTCACCTTTCCTGATCTAATGAGATAATTGAAACGTTTGCAGCATTGCACCCAGGTCCTCCTGACCACAGCCCTGCTGTTGACCTCCGCTACTATTTGGAGCCAGGCTCCTTTTGTCACCTGGGGAGGTCTCTTCTGCCCATTAGCAGGGAAGAGGACCTCCCTGCATGCTCTGACTCCCTCCACAAGCATATGGAGGGAGTCATCGGAGAACCTGGGTGCTGCCCTCTGTCTCAGTGCAGTCATGTTTGGCACTCTTTGTAGAAGTTCAATTGTGCAGTGTGCTGCCTGCACTATCCTAGATGAACCTTTAAATGCAATGTGGCCATCAGAAGCAGGAGAATTTATAATAGGGAGCAAGGGAATGGCAGAGTAATTAAACAAATACTTTGGTTCTGTCTTCACAGAAGAGGACACAAATAACTTCCCAGAAATGCTAGGAAACCAAGGGTCTAGTGAGAAGGAGGAATTAAAGGAAATTAGTATTAGTAAAAAAATAATGCTTGAGAAATTAATGGGACTGAAAGCTGATAAATCCCCAGGGCCTGATAATCTGCATCTCAGTGTACTAAAAGAGGCAGCCATGGAAATAGTGGATGCATTGGTTGTCATCTTCCAAAATTCTATAGATTATGGAACAGTTCCTGCAGATAGGAGGGTGACAAATGTAACCCCACTATTTAAAAAAGGAGGGAGAGAGAAAACAGGGAACTACAGACCGGTTAGCTGTAAGAAATAGCTATTAGATTCATAGATTAAGTTTGACTCTTAGAACAGAAATTAAACTGCAGCCAGGAACAAATGGATGAAGTGTCAGCAAGGTCAATTAACAAACACCAGAATGATAAGAAGGTCGTAAAATGCAAGAAAACATGGGAGGATAGCACCTGCTAGATAATAAGGAGCCACGAAGCCATAAAATGTCCTTAAAGAAACATAACAAAACATTCCTCAGAAAGATAAGAGAAAGGCTTCATCAGCCATGCAGAAAGAAGCAGTGAGGGATGTTTTTCTGCACCACACTTGGGTTCTAGATGATTATAGGTGATTGACATTAGATAGATCACAGCCCACCGAAATAACTATAAATATAGTGGGCTGAGAGCAGAAGTCAGATAGCGAGGGGCAAGGTGGAAATCAATGCTGACTCAGGCCTAACACCTTGACTAAGTTTAGCCTCTGAGGTGGATCAATGCTGGCTTATGCCTACCACCTCCAACAGCCAGGGGGACGAACTGACAGAGGTGACTGCTGTTACTGACTACAGAGACTTGCTGACCCAAGACCTCCATGCTGTCTCATCAGACATCCAACCAACCACCCATCCGGTCGTGGCATTCCGCTTCGGGAGTCATAGATTGCTCTCTACTGTCACGGGTTGTATGTCTATTATACTCAGCTTAAACCATATGTAATATCTGATTATGCTTTAAAACTGTAGCTCTTTAATAAAAGCCTTGCAACTTCTAAAAGCCTTTGGGTAATCTGTGTGTGGCCTGTGATCCTAATCTTATATAGCCTAACATCAGCAGTAGGGAAAATGCTAGAGTCTATTATAAAGGATGTGATAACAGGACACTTAGAAAATAACAATGGAATTAGACAAAGTCAACATGGATTTATGAAAGGAAAATCATGTTTGACAAACCTACTGGAGTTTTTTGAGGATGTAACTGGTAGAATAGATAAGGGAGAACCAGTGGATGTGGTGTATTTGGATTTTCAGAAGGCTTTTGATAAAGTCCCACATAAGAGATTAGTGTGCAAAATTAAAGCACATGGGATTGGGGGTAATATACTGGCATGGATTGAAAATTGGTTAACAGACAGGAAACAGAGACTAGGAATAAATGGGTCTTTTTTAGGGTGGCAGGCAGTGACTAGTGGGGTACCGCAGGGATCAGTGCTTGGGCCCCAGCTATTCACAATATATATCAATGATTTGGATGAGGGAACCAAATGTAATATTTCCAAGTTTGCTGATGACACAAAACTAGGTGGGATTGTGAGTTGTGAGGAGGATGCAAAGAGGCTTCAAGGCGATTTAGGCAAGTTGAGTGAGTGGGCAAATATATGGCAGATGCAATATAACGTGGATAAATGTGAAGTTATCAACTTCGGTAGGAAAAACAGAAAGGCAGAATATTATTTAAATGGTGATAGATTGGGAAATGTTGATGTACAAAGGGACCTGGGTGTCCTTGTACACCAGTCACAGAAAGCAAACATGCAGGTGCAGCAAGCAGTTAGGAAGGCAAATGGTATGTTGGCCTTCATTGCAAGAGGATTTGAGTACAGGAGCAGGGATGTCTTACTACAGTTATACAGGGCCTTGGTGAGACCACACCTGGAGTACTGTGTGCAGTTTTGGTCTCCTTACCTAAGAAAGGATATACTTGCCAAAGAGGGAGTGCAGCGAATGTTCACCAGACTGATTCCTGGGATGGCAGGACACTCGTATGAGGAGAGATTGGGTCGACTAGACCTGTATTCACTAGAGTTTAGAAGAATGAGCGGGGATCTCATTGAAACGTATAAAATTCTGACAGGGCTAGACAGACTGGATGCAGGGAGGATGTTTCCCCTGGCTGGGGGGTCTAGAACGAGGGGTCACAGTCTCAGGATACGGGTTTGGACATTTAGGACTGAGACGAGGAGAAATTTCTTCACTCAGAGGGTGGTGAACCTGTGGAATTGTCTACCACAGAAGGCTGTGGAGGCAAAGTCACTGAATATATTTAAGAAGGAGATAGGTAGGTTTCTAGACACAAAAGGCATCAAAGGGTATGGGGAGAGAGTGGGAATATGGTATTGAGTTACAGGATCAGCCATGATCATATTGAATGGCGGAGCAGGCTGGAAGGGCCGAATGGCCTACTCCTGCTCCTATTTTTCTATGTTTCTATGACATTTAAATATCCCGGCTGCAAACGTGCCATTGCTGATGTCATCAGACCCGCATCATTTAATAGGGCCGTGTAACACGCAGGGCAGCCTTAATAGGCCCCATTAACGCAAAGTCGATCTCAGGAGCAGCATGGTATGAAGAACGGGGTTGCAACTCGCCACAGTGACCGCCTGCAGCCAACCTGCCCAGGTACAGAAAATTCTGGTCATTGTGCCCAGGTCCTGTGCCTTACTTTAGGAAGGGTGTCAATGCCATGGACAAGGTGCAGAAAAGATTCACTAAAGCGATACCAGGGATGAGAGGCTAAAGAAATTGGGAATCTTTCCATTAGAGCAGAAAAGTTGAGGAAATCTGATCGAGGAGTTCAAAATTGTGAAGGGTTTTGATTAGTTAAATAAGGAGAATCTATTTCTACTGGTCACAAAAGGACAGGTTAGAAATTTTTTTATGCCAAGGTTTGTTGGAACATGGAATGTGGTACCAGAAACAGTGGTAGAGGCAGAATCCACAGTAATTTTTCAAAAGGAAGTGGGTATATATTTGAAAAAGCAAAAAGAATTAAATGGTGTGGGAAATGGGCACTGGAATGGGACTAAATAGATAGCATTTTTGGAGAGCTGGCACAGATATGATAGGCCAAATGGCCTCCTTCTGGGCTGTAAAATTCTGATTCCATGATTCGATGTATGTAAATCTGCGCCTGTTGTGCATCTGTGTCCATCACACCTCAGGAGCCCCAGACTTGATGTGTAAAGTATGTGTCACACTTGCACCCAATTGCTCAAATGTCATATTCATAAAACAGCAACAAGTCACAGCTGAGAGGTCAGTAACTCACCCAAGTAGGCAGCAGAAATAAAAACTATCAATTAAGACTTTCAAAAGTTACCAATCAAGAGATAGTTAACGATGGCAAAGAGGAATATTTTGGCTGCCATTTGTTTCCTCATTCAGTCACCTACACACAAATAACGAATATAATTTATAACATAACAAACTTAAATAATTTTCAAAAGAAAATTCAAATTCTCCATATAATTGCCCACTTTCTGTTGGAAATGCATCTGTTAAACTTTTCTTCCAGAGGACTAACCTCAGTCAGGAGGCTGAGCCTTGACTTTAGCTTTAAAGCTGCCATCTGTGACATCGGTGCAGTCATTTCTGGGCCCCTGGAGCAGTCCTGAGCAACACTATGCAAAATCATCTGTCTGGAGTCCTGGCCTGCTGTTTCCATGATCTTATTGAATGGCAGAGTGGGCTCAAGGGGTCGTATGGTCTACTCATAAGAACATAAGACGTAGGAGCAGGAGTAGGCCATTTGGCCCCTCGAGCCTGCTCCGCCATTCAATAAGATCATGGTTGATTTGATCTTGGCCTCAACTCCACTTCCCTGCCCGCTCCCCAGAACCCTTGACTCCCTTACCTTTCAAAAATCTGTCTATCTCCACCTTAAATATATTCAATGACCCAGCCTCCACAGCTCTCTGGGGAAGAGAATTCCAAAGATTCATGACCCTCTGAGAGAAGAAATTCCTCCTCATTTCCAATTTAAAAGGGTGCCCCCTTATTCTGAAATTATGCCTCCTAGTTCTAGATTCCTCCACGAGGGGAAACATCCTCTCTGCTTCTACCCTGTCAAGCCCCTTCAGAATCTTAAATGTTTCAATAAGATCCCCTCTCATTCTTCTAAACTCCAATGAGTATAGGCCCAACCTGCTCAACATTTCTTCATAAGACAACCCCTTCATCTCCGGAATCAACCTCGTGAACCTTCTCTGAACTGCCTCCAATGCAAGTACAGTATATCCTTCCTTAAATAAGGAGACCAAAGCTGTACGCAGTACTCCAGGTGCGGTCTCACCAATGCCCTGTACAGTTGTAACAGGACTTCCCTACTTTTATACTCCATACCCTTTGCACTAAAGACCAACATTCCATTTGCTTTCCTAATTACTTGCTGTACCTGCATGCTAACTTTTTGTGATTCATGTACAAGGACCCCCAGATCCCGCTGTACCTCAGTATTTTGTAATCTCTCCCATTTAAATAATAATTTGCTTTTTGATTTTTCCTACCAAAGTGGATAACCTCGCATTTTCCCACATTAAACTCCATCTGCCAGATTTTTGGCCACTCACTTAGCCTATCTATATCCCTTTGGAGATTCTTTGCATCCTACACACAATTTGCTTTCCCACATATCTTTGTATCATCAGCAAATTTGCCTACATTACACTCAGTCCCTTCATCCAAGTCATTAATATAGATTGTAAATAGTTGAGGCCCCAGCACTGATCCCTGCGGCACCCCACTAGTTACAGTTTGCCAACCTGAAAATGACCCATTTATCCCGACTCTCTGTTTACTGTTAGTTAGCCAATCCTCTATCCATGCTAATATATTACCCCAACCCCATGAGCTCTTATCTTGTGTAATGGTGCAAGGGAGAGGGATTTAAATTCTTGAGGCATTGGAACCAGTTCTTGGGGAGGAGTGACCTGTACCAAGGGGACGGTCTACACCTGAACTGTGAGGGAGCCGATGTCCTCGGGGTAATATTTTCTAGGACGGTTCGGGAGGATTTAAACTAATTTGGCAGGGGGATGGGAACCTAGGTAGTGGAAAAGAGGGAAGTCATATGAAGTCAGAAATAGATGGTAGAAAGGTGAGAAGCAATAAGCAAAGGAGAGAAACACAAAGGGCCAAACTAATTCATAATGAGAGTGTGAAAAAAGCAAGCCTGAAGGCTTTGTATCTTAATGCTAGAAGCATTAGGAACAAGGTGGATGAATTAGTTGTGGAAATAGAGGTAAACAAGTATGATTTGATTGGGATTACAGAAACGTGGCTGCAGGGTGGGCAAGGCTGGGAACTTAACATCCAGGGATATACAATATTTAGGAAGGATCGGCAAAAAGGTAGGGGAGGTGGGGTAGCATTGCTGGTAAAGGAGGGGATTAATGCAATGGAAAGGAAGGATATTAACTCGGATGAAACGGAATCTGTATGGGTAGAAATGAGAAATAGCAAGGGGAGAAAAACGTTAGTGGGTGTGATATATAGGCCTCCAAATAGTAATATGGAGGTGAGGGAAGGCATAAAAAGGGAAATTAGAGAAGCGTGCGATAAGAGCACAGCTGTCATCATGGGTGACTTTAATTTACATATTGATTGGACTACCCAAATTAGTAAAAATTCTGAGGAGGAGGAATTCCTGGAATGTTTTCGGGACGGTTATCTGGACCAATATGTCGAGGAGCCGACTCGAGATCAGGCCATTTTAGACTGGGTATTGTGCAATGAGAAGGGTCTTATCACCAATCTTCTTGTACGAGGCCCCTTGGGTCAGAGCGATCATAATATGATCGAGCTCTCAGTCGAGATGGAGAGTGAGGAAATTGAATCAGAGACTAAGGTCCAGAACTTAAATAAAGGGAATTACGAGGGTATGAGACGGGAATTGGGTAAGATTGATTGGGTGGTGTTTCTGGGGGGATTGACAGTGGATAGACAATGGCAAGCATTCAAAGATAGAATGGAAGAATTCCAGAACATGTTTATACCGGTTTGGCATAAAAATAAACCTAAAAAGGTGACTCAACCGTGGATAACGAGGGAAATTAGGGACAGCATAAAATCAAAAAAAAGGGCATATCATCTGGCAAAAAAAGCACCAGACCGGAAGATTGGGGGCAGTACAGGATACAGCAGAAGAGGACAAAGGGATTAATCAGGAAGGGGAAAATAGAATACGAAAGTAAACTTGCAGCAAAAATAAAGACAGACTGCAAAAGCTTTTATCGGTATATCAGGAGGAAAAGACTGGTAAAATCCCAAGTCGGTCCCCTGCAGTCCGATTCGGGAGAATATATAATGGAGAATAAGGAAATGGCAGACCAATTAAACTCATACTTTGGTTCTGTATTCACAAAGGAGGACACAAATAACCTCCCAGGAATATCGGCAAACATAGGGACTAATGAGAGGGAGGAGCTGACAGAAATTAGTATCTAGGGATATGGTGTTGGGTAAGTTGAGGGGACTGAAGGCCGACAAATCCCCGGGGCCTGATAAACTACATCCTAGGGTACTTAAGGAGGTGGCCCTGGAGATAGCAGATGCTCTAAGGATCATCTTCCGGAACTCCATTGACTCGGGAACAGTACCCGTGGATTGGAGGGTAGCTAATGTTACCCCAATATTTAAAAAGGGGGGTAGAGAGAAAGCAGGGAATTATAGACCAGTAAGCCTTACATCGGTTGTGGGCAAAATGCTAGAGTCCATTATTAAGGATAAAATAGCGGAGCACTTGACAAATGGGGAAAGGATCGGACAGAGTCAACATGGATTTACAAAGGGTAAATCGTGTTTGACTAATCTGCTGGAATTTTTTGAGGAAGTAACTGGTAAAATAGATGGGGGAGAGCCAGTGGATGTGGTGTACCTTGACTTCCAGAAAGCCTTCGATAAGGTTCCACACAAAAGATTGTCATGCAAAATTAAGGCTCATGGGATTGGGGGCAAAGTATTAACGTGGATAGAGAACTGGCTGGCGGATAGAAAACAGAGAGTTGGAATAAACGGCTCGTTTTCAGAGTGGCAGGCAGTGACCAGCGGGGTGCCGCAAGGATCTGTCCTGGGACCCCAGCTGTTCACAATATATATAAATGATCTGGATCAGGGAATTGGATGCAATATTTCCAAATTCGCTGACGACACTAAACTAGGAGGAGGGGTGGGCTCTGATGAGGATGTCAGGAGGCTACAGTGCGATTTGGACAGGTTGGGGGAATGGGCGGATACGTGGCAGATGCACTATAATGTGGATAAATGCGAGGTTATCCACTTTGGGGGTAAAAACAGGAGGGTAGATTATTATCTAAATGGCAATAGATTGGGAGATGGGGAAGTGCAGAGGGACCTGGGTGTTCTTGTGCACCAGTCACTGAAGGAGAGCATGCAGGTGCAACAGGCGATTAAGAAGGCAAATGGTATGTTGGCCTTCATATCAAGGGGGTTCGAGTATAAGAATAGGGATACCTTACTACAGCTGTACAAGGTGCTGGTGAGACCGCATCTGGAGTATTGTGTACAGTTTTGGTCGCCCCATCTGCGGAAGGATGTTCTTGCCATGGAAAGAGTGCAACGGCGATTCACCAGGCTGATACCTGGAATGGCGGGAATGACCTACGAAGAGAGATTAAATAGTTTGGGCTTGTACTCACTGGAGTTTAGAAGATTGAGAGGGGATCTCATCGAAACATATAAAATTATGGCAGGCCTGGACAGGCTGAATTCAGAGAGAATGTTTCCAATGGCCAGGGAGCACAGAACCAGGGGCCACAGTCTAAAAATAGCGGGCAAATCATTTAAAACAGAGATGAGGAAGAATTTCTTCACTCAAAGAGTGGTGAGCCTGTGGAATTCCCTGCCACAGAGGGCTGTGAAGGCTAATTCAATAAATATTTTCAAGAGAGAATTGGATATATTTCTGAAGGCTAAGGGGATTAAGGGTTACGGAGAAAAGGCGGGGACGGGGTACTGAACTGGTAAGATCAGCTATGATCTCAGACAAGGATCAGCCATGATCTCATTGAATGGCGGAGCAGGCTCGAAGGGCCGAATGGCCTACTCCTGTTCCTATCTCTATGTAATAACCTTTTATGTGGCATCTTATTGAATGCCTTCTGGAAATCCAAATACACCACATCTACTGGTTCCCCTTTACCCACCCTGCTCGTTACATCCTCAAAGAATTCCAGCAAATTTGTCAAACATGATTTCCCTGTCATAAAACCATGCTGATTCTGCTTGACTGCATTATGATTTTCGAAATGTCCTGCTACCACTTCCTTAATGATGGACTTCAGCATTTTCCCAATGACAGATTTAGGCTAACTGGTCGATAGTTGCCTGCATTCTGTCTCCCTCCTTTCTTAAATAGGGGCGTTACATTTGCGGTTTTCCAGTCCACTGGGACCTCTCCAGAATCCAGGGAATTTTGGTAGATGACAACCAATGCATCCACTATCTCTGCAGCCACCTCTTTTAAGACTCTGGGATGCAGGCCATCAGGTCCAGGGGACTTGTCCACCTTTAGTCCCATTAGTTTGCCTAGTACTGCTGTTCCTAATTCTTATGTTCCTGAGGCACACAAGTCCTTCCCAACTCAGCCCACCCCAATCTGCCCCAACATCACCTACCCGAAGTTGCCCAGATTCCTACCTGTCTGGCCAAACCCCAATCAACTCCAATCTGCCTTCTCCTGACCTGCACAGAATCCATACTCAGCCCTGCTTAACCTGCCCTGCTCCCCAACATACCAAGCGGAGTACCTCTGAGCCCCACATTTCAATTTCCTTTCGTACTTGGTGCTGTTGAGGTGTTTAGGAGTAGGGGAGAGAGGGATAAGTGCGGATGAGGAGAGATACACAACTAAAGGAGAAATCAAAATGGTGGTGGAGGAGAGAAAAAAAGAGAGAGAACCTTTATTGCAGACTAAGTAATACTGTATCTGTTGTGTCCGTCAGTAGTAAGACACAGACTGCAGGAGAACGGTACAACAGGTGTTTACTCAACATGGCTCACTCTGGAACTGAACTGTACAGATTACTACTCAGTGCTATATACAGGTGTGGTCACTGCCGGTACTACAGTATACATGAGCTGTAAAAGTAGTTCCCCCCTTAAAGGTATATACATTACAATTCCTCCCCTTTTAGAGTAACAGTACCATAACACTCATTTAACAATTAAATATCAAACTAATTACAATTAACACTTTTAACATACATCGTTAGCTGAAAATAGTCCATTTATATATTCAGTCTTTGGGGAGGCTTTCTGATCCTTTCTGGATAGCGCCTTTCCCGAGTGTCTCGCTCTTGGTGCGGAGGCGATTCTGGCACCCTGTCGTCGGTTGGGTCATCAGCTTCCGATGCTACTGTTTCTGGGGTAGATGCGACCTGTACGTCGGGTTCCTAACCAGGTGCGTATGGGCGAGGCATGGGGTTGACTTGTTCCTGTGACTCTAGGATCTGTTCAGCATGGCGTCTCACGATGTTCTCCCCAAAGTCCACTGTGTACATTAGTGGGCCCTGCCGTGTGCATATCGTTCCTGGCTGCCATTTTTCTGTTCGGTAGTCGCGGGCCAAGACTGGTTGCCCTACATTGAAGCTCCTTGTTGGCTTCTCATGCATGTGCTGGAATTGCTTACTCTAAACATCTCTTCATACGTTTGGTCTGAGCAAATCCAGGTGAGATCTTAACCTTCGGTTAAAGAACATCATGGCCGGGGCCTGGTTGGTGACTGCATGTGTCGCATTCCGGTAGGTGAACAGGAAATTGCCCACCTTATGCTGCAGCGGAATGTTGTCATTGTACATAGCCTTTATTGCCTTCTTAAAGGTTTGTACGAACCTCTCAGCCAATCCATTTGTGGCTGGATGATACGGGGTGGATGTGTAATGCCTTACCCCATTCTTTTTCATAAACCTCCGGAACTCTTCGGACACAAACTGTGGTCCGTTATCGGAGCAAATCTGTTCTGGCAAGCCGTTCCTAGCAAAAATGGTCCGTAGGACTGCAATAGTTTTCTCCGTGGTGGTGGAGGACATTTTGATGACCTCAGGCCATTTCGAGTGCGCATCTACGGCTATTAAAAACATTGAGTCCATGAATGGACCAGCAAAATCAACATGCGCCAGTTGCCATGGAGATGAGGGCCACTCCCATGGGTGTAGAGGGGCATGTGGTGGTGCATTTTGGACTTTCTGGCATCCTGAGCAGCTCTTGGTCAGGTCCTCGATTTGTTTATCGATTCCCGGCCACCACACATAAGCCCTGGCAAGGCTTTTCATTTTTACCCCTCCCAGATGACCCTCATGAAGCTCATTGAGCACTCTATCCCTTAACTTGGGTGGAATTACCACTCGGGATCCACACATCAAGGTCGCCTGGCACACTGACAGCTGTTCTCTTCTTGTTGAGAATGCTGGCAACAGTGAATCACCATGTGCTGGCCATCCCTTCACCGTCAAAGCATATACCCGAGACAGTGTCGGGTCATTTCGGGTTTCCTTTTCTATACGAGCGTTAGTTACCGGTAGGTATTCAACTATAGTCGAATGAAATATTTCGACAGGATCCACTGCTGGTGCTTCCTCCGCAGTAGGCAGTGGCAGGCGTGATAGCCCATCAGCATTTCCATGCTGTTTCGTGCCCTTATATTCAATCTCATAGTGGTGCGCCCCTAGAAAGAGTGACTATCTTTGTAGTCGTTGCGCAGTCATCACCGGAATGCCCTTCTTCAGATTAAAAATGGAGACAAGAGGCTGGTGGTCAGTCAGCAAGGTGAATTTCTGCCCGTGCAGATAGTGATTGAACTTTTTCACTCCCCACACTAGGCTGAGGGCCTCCCTGTCAATCTGGGCGTAGTTACGCTCGGCTGAGGTTAGTGATCGTGACGCAAAGGCTATTGGCCTCTCTGAGCCGTCCGAGAATTTGTGCGACAGCACCGCTCCAATGCCATAGGCTGACGCATCACACGCCAGCCGAATTGGTAGTGCTGGGTTGAAATGGGCCATTACCTCTTTCGAAGTGATTAGTGTTTTGCTCTTCTGGAAAGCTCGTTTACATTCGTCACTCCACTTCCATGGCACTCCAGTTTGCAGTAGGGTGTTCAGTGGGTGTAGTATTGTGGACAAATTTGGCAAGAACTTATGGTAGTAGTTTACCAGCCCGAGGAACGACCTCAGTTGTGACATGTTTTCCGGTGCTGGAGCCTTGACTACTGCCTCAATCTTTTCTGGGGACTTATGTAACCCCTCTTTATCGATAACGTGGCCACAATACGAGATCTGTTTTTTAAAAAACTCGCATTTGGGGCGGTTAGCTCGGAGCCCATATTCCTTCAATCTAGTGAGCACCTGCTCCAGGTTGGCAAGGTGATCACTGTCATTTTCGCCCGTGACCAGGATGTCATCCAAATAACACTGGGTCCCTGGGATCCCTTGCAGGACTTGTTCCATTGCCCTTTGCCAAATAGCCGGAGCTGATGCTACCCCGAATACCAACCGGTTGTATTGGTAGAGACCTTTATGGGTGTTGATTGTGAGGTATTTTTTTGATGCTTCTTCTACCTCCATTTGCAGATACGCCTGGGCCAGATCAATCTTAGTGAAGCGTTTCCCTCCAGATAGCGAGGCGAAAATATCTTCAATCCGCAGAAGTGGATATTGCACGGTGTGAAGGACTGGGTTCACTGTTACCTTAAAGTCCCCACAGTGCGAACTTTCCTTGGTTGCCCAGGCGTGCTGCTCAATGACTTATTCATCACAGGGACGATGGGTGTAGCCCACTCGCTCCAGTCTACCTTGGACAGTACTCCTGAACGTTCCAAACTCTCCAGCTCTGCTTCGACAGCTGGGCGGGTCGCATAAGGTACCGGTCTGGCCTTAAAAAATTTTGGGCTTGCGTTTTCTTCGATTTTAATTGTTGCTGTCATGCCTTTCAGTGTTCCGAGTCCTTGCTGGAACACTTCTTGCGCGTCGGTTAGGATCTTTGACAGTCGCCCAGGTGTGACGTCGTCATCCTTTTTGGCAGCCACAGTCAGTGCTTGTATGGAATGCCAATCCAGATGTATTTTCCGGATCCATTCGCGTCCCTGTAATGGTGGTCCTCCATCTTGCAATACATACAGGTCTAGTTTTGGTGTTTCCTTACCGTTATATATAACGGTCACCCTTATTTTTCCTTTGGGGTAGACTTTTTGCCCCGTGTACGTCTTCAAAATAATTTTTGTGTCTCTCAAGGGTATGTGTGAGAATAGTCGCTCGTAGTCCCGTCGGTTTATGACTGATCCTGTGTCCAATTCCATTTTTACCTGGACTCCTCCTATCTTGAGAGTGACCCAAATGGTTCGGTGATCCTCCGTTGTGATCACATTATGTAGTTTCAGACAACTCAGCTCCCTGCTTTCGGAGTTGGTATCACTCTTTTGTTCGTCTGAACTATTCTCCGTCACCTTATGTACCTTCTTGTACTTTTCTTTTGGAGATTTCTTATTGCTGGTTTTCTTTCCCGACCTGCAGACTCATGCTATGTGTCCTACTTTTCCACACTGTCTGCACACTTTGCCTTTGAACCAGCAATCATTGTGGTCGTGTGTTGTTCTGCCGCAGCGATAGCACTTCTCTGTTCTGTGTGACATTTTGTTTGTGCCATATTCTTGCGGTCTCTGTTGTATCTCTGCAGCGCCCCGTGCTGCTGCTTCATATGATACCGCAATGCTGAAAGCCTTGTCCAGCGTAAGGTCCTTTTCAGATAAAAGCCGTTTCTGGGTTCCTTCACTTTGAAGCCCACACACAAACTTGTCCCTTAAGGTATCTGCCAGGCCCGTTCCAAACTAGCAGTGTTTCGATAGTTTGCGCAGTTCTCACAGAATCACAGAATCCCCACAGTGCAGATAGAGGCCATTTCGGCCCATCGAGCCTGCACCGACACATATCCCACCCTATCCCCGTAACCCCACGTATTTAATCCCCTAACACTAAGGGTCAATTTATCATAGCCAAATCAACCTAGCCTGCACATCTTTGGACTGTGGGAGGAAACCGGAGCACCCGGAGGAAACCCACGCAGACACAGGGAGAATGTGCAAACTCCACACAGACAGTCGCCCGAGGCCAGATTTGAACCCGGGTCCCTGGCGCTGTGAGGCAACAGTGCTAACCACTATGCCACCGTGCCCCCCTTTCTGTTCTGTTAAATATTCAGCATTGCTTTCATCTTTATGCTGGTTCCGTTTGTGAAACTTGAATCTTTCTGCTATCAGCAGCGGTGTGGGGTTTAAATGTTCCTGTAGTATCGTCACTATGTCTCCAAAACTCTTTTCCACTGGCTTCGCTGGGGTTACTAGATTTCGTAATAAGCCATACGTCTTTGCACCCATTAAATTTAACAATACCAGCGCTTGTCATCTGACACCTCATTTGCCTTGCAGTATACCTCTATTCGTTCGACATATGTAGTCCAATCTTCGACTTCATTGTCAAATGCGGTGATACTGCCACTCTTCGGCATTTTGGGTGTGGTTTAAAATGGCTTAAAATGGCATCTCCCGCGCTTTCCTTCCTCCCCCGCTGCTGCCAACGCCACTCTCGGCGGTCCTCGTGGCAATGGCGGCACCTCGCGGGTTTCTGCGCGTCTCTCTCCCTCTCCTCGACGCTGCTCGGCCCCTGAACACCGGCTGCGCCCTGTGCGCTCTGCCCTCTCTCTCTCTCTCTCCCGTCGACGCTGCTCGGCCCTTTGCTGTGCCGCTCGGTCGGGCTCTAGCCCACCGCTGTCCGGGAAGGGTCTGCGCACTACCTGTTGCCAGCCCGTTTCGCTGGACCACCGCGACTGGAAAGCCAAGCCTGGCTCTCAACAGCCTCCCCCGCAATTCTCGAGTCTCTGCTGGATGACTGGGTGGTTGCCCGTGGTCGACGCCCATGTCTCTGGCCTTGACCTCCAATCTACTGGTCTCCAGGAACGAATCCCTGGGAGGTGATGCAGAGTTGCAGGTAGGATCGAATTTGCCTCGTCGCCAATGTTGTGTCCGTCAGTAGTAAGACACAGACTGCAGGAGAACGGTACAACAGGTGTTTACTCAACGTGGCTCACTCTGGAACTGAACTGTACAGATTACTACTCAGTGCTATATACAGGTGTGGTCACTGCTGGTACTACAGTATACATGAGCTGTAAAAAGTAGTTCCCCCCTTAAAGGTATATACATTACAATATTGGTCTCCTTAGTGAGGGGGGCATGAAAGGCTTAGATATTTTTTGGTGTGGTTCTGGGCAAAAAAGTTTGAGAACTATTGGTGATGTTTGTTATTAAGGGTGGATATGTTGCATGAATGAGCCTCAAGCAAAAACAAGCTTAAACGAACCAGAGGGGAGATGAAGAGAATTTTTGTTATGCAGCAAGTTGTTATGATCTGGAATGCACTCCATGAAAGGGCGGTGGAAGCAGATTCAACAGTTACTTTCAAAAGGGAATTGACTATATACTTGTAAAGGAAACATTTATCGGGCTATTGGGAAAAAGCAGGGGAGTGGGACTAATCAGACAGTTCTTTCAAAGAGCTGGCACAGGTACAATGGGCCAAATGGCTTCCTTCTGTGCTGAATGACTCTATGAAATACAAAAATTTCAACATCTCAGTGCTGATTACTGGGGCTAATTCAATCGGGCAGCACGGTGGCATAGTGGTTAGCACTGTTGCCTCACAGCGCCAGGGACCCGGGTTCGAATCCGGCCTCGGGCGACTGTCTGTGTGGAGTTTGCACATTCTCCCCGTGTTTGCGTGGGTTTACTCCGGGTGCTCCGGTTTCCTCCCACAGTCCAAAGATGTGCGGGTTAGGTTGATTGGCTATGATAAATTGACCCTTAGTGTTAGGGGGATTAAATACGTGGGGTTACGGGGATAGGGTGGGATATGTGTTGGTGTAGGGGTTACGGGGATCGGGTGGGATATGTGTCGGTGCAGGCTCGATGGGCCGAAATGGCCTCTATCTGCACTGTGTGGTTTCTGTGATTTCTGTGATAAGACAACAGCTCTGAACAACAACACGATCAATTTATTGTTGTACAAGCTTTGCTGCCAGAATCTACTCCTGATGCTTCCAGGTCAGTGAACATTTCCTCCCAGATTACAAACTGCTATCACTTTTTGGTCACCAGATGCTAATAATCCCTGCCCAGTTTTACACATCAATACATTACAAAAACAAAATATTTTGCTCCAGACCTTCAGGATTTGGCTCCATTGAAATTAAGTCTGCCCAGCACTTTCCCCTCCCGATAGATTAAATGTCCACAATTTAATTGTGCTCTGCCATCAGTGAACCGTTCCCCATCAAGAAGCAGCTTCATAATCTCTCCAGCTATGCCTTCTTTCCGGTTCCTCTTACCTGCTGCCTAACACTTTGTCAATTGACTCTGCCACAATCCAACATGTCACTTTAATTGCACTCCTGACCAATGCCTTTGCTCCTGCTCCTGGGTCCAGCAGTTCGCAGATCTGGGCTTGGGTATATTCTTTGGGCCCAGGCCTGGTGTGCTGAACAAATTCCATCCTCACACACCATCCCTCCCAACTCCCATCTTTACTATCAGTGCTACTTGTCCCTATCTCCTCCCTCAGTGTCCCCAGTCTCATTCCCCCCATCCCTCGGTGTTCCCAGTCCGCATATTCCCCCTCAGTGCTCCCTGCTTCTCCCTCGGTGCTTCCACAACCCAGCCCCACTATAGTGCACTTACACCCCCGGGTACTTCCAAACCCCAGCCCACCCCACTCTTCCCACACTTCAACAGCCAGCCACTGCAGCTCCCATATCCCACCCTTTCGTTGTGTTGCCAGCTTTAGAGTTCTCCCAGCCCTCCCCCTGACTGCCCACGGGTGCAGCATTCTCCAGTCTTTCCAGATCTTCAACCAGTTGAATTATTAAACTTCTCTGTGAGTACTTCCTAGCAATCTGCCCCTTCCTCTGCAGTGCTCCCAGCCTCACACTCCACCAAGTATTCCTATACCCTAGCACTCTGCTGATTGATGCCAGAACCCAAAGTCCTCCCAGACAACAGCCTGCAATCCCACTGAGTAGGCCCAGACCTCTCAGCCTTTCACATCCTCAAAGTGTTCAATTGTGAGGGCAGGTTGCAAAGACTAGGCTTGTATTCCCCTGAATATAAAGATTAAGGCCTAGAAATTCAGTATCGCCACGTTTGGGGCGCTACAGCCGGGCGTTCGCTAAATTTAGCACCCGGCGCAACTTAGCACCACCTTCGCCGAAATTGAGTTGCATCGCCCCAAGAGGTTGCTGCTGCGCTAAAGCAGGCGATGCACGACTATCATAAGGCGCTAAGCCGGCGAGCCGAGGCGCTAACACCGAGGTCGGGCGCAGCGCAGGTGCGGCGAGTTGCTGATTGAAGGCAGACACGCTGGCGCCGGTCAGCTCTTAAAGGGGGTCGATTTGTTTGGCTGCCACGCCCTGCACACTGCAGCCCTGAAGCAAGGCCTGACCATTGCTGGATCATCATTTCTACGCCCAGGACCATGCAGAAGGCTAGGGAGCGAGCGGAGCGCTTCAGCGAGGGTGCCCTGAGGCTACTGGTTGGTGCAGTAGAGCACAGGCGACCTGCCCTATTCCCTGACAGTGGGAGGAGGCCGCTTCCCAGCGAATACCGAAAAGCCTGGAGGGAGGTGGCAAACAGGGTGACCACCAACAGCATGGTTGCCAGGACTCCACTTCAATGCAGGAAAAAGTTCAATGACCTCACTCGGGTTGTCAGGGTGAGTACCCTTTCCACTATCCTGTTCATCCCTGCATGTGCACCTCAGTTTCTGGCCAAAGGGACCTGAAAGCCCCAATGCCCAGCCCTCATCCAAGAGCTATGGGACTCTCATGAAAACCACTTGCACATTCAGCACTTTACACACTGTCAGGGCTATTCCACCATGGGAGGCAGTGCAGGCAAGATCAGGGCTTGACACTGTACTTAGAGGCCGTCCTTTCTCTTGCAGGGCAAGCTGGCCACAATCGCAGGCAGCAGCGACGGACCGGGGGAGGCCGTCCTGACCTCAAAGATCTCAGCAACCTGGAGCAGTGTGTGGAGTGTATTATGGCAGGCCGGCTGATTGGCCCCATTGCCAGTGGAGATGCCGACCCTGTTCTGGACAGCAATGGTAAGGTCATCACCTTTTTGACCTCTCTCTTTCCACTTGTGCCTCACACCAGCATCCTTTGCCACTATTGAACCAATGCAGTGCATAGCAGCACTCATGCCTCCCTCGCTGCTGCCCTGTCCTCACTCTAAAGCAACTCTTGTGCCTCCCTGCTTTCAGATGCTGATTCGCCAGGTGAGGAGGCGGGCCCTCAAGCTGCCACTGTCAGTGATTCTGAATTCGAGGAGGAGGAAGAGGAAGCCGGCCCATCAGTGCCACCCTCAGCCGAGGCAGCCCATGGCCATGATGGGGACACGTCTTCCCTGGAGGGGAGCAGGGCAGAAGGGTCTGAGGAGAGTGAAGCTCCGGGGCCCAGCGGGCTGCAGCAACGCGGGAGGGGTGGGGAAGCTCGGCGGCCTTCTCCCCGGAGGGTGAGTGCGGCCTCCAGTCCTGCTACGGCGAGTGCAGAGGAGGTGCGGCTCCTTGGTGAAATGGGTGCCCAGGCTGAGCGCAGGCACACTGAGCTCATGGCTGCAGTGGCAAGGATGCCTGACTCCATAGAGTCACTGGCAAGGAGTGCTCAGGAATTCGGGGCAGCACAGGCCAGGAGTCTGCAAGAATTCAGTGCAGCACAGGCAAGGAGTCTGCAGGACTTCGCAGCAGCACAGGCGGCTTCCAGCCAAGTGCTCAGTCGTGCCGTGCATTCACTGGCTGGTCTGATGCAGACACAGATCAGGGCCACTTGGGCACTAACTGCTGCCACCCTCGCTGGATCAGCCAGGCATTGCCGGGGCCCTCGCCACGCCGCAGCAGCCCAGCAGTCTGTGCTTCAGCAGATTGCTGCGCATGCTGCAGTGCTGGCCCGTGCGAGTGCCAGTGTATCAGCCGACCAGGGAGTGCCTGTGCTGTGGTCAGGTTGGCAGCATTCCTGCAGCCAACACTGTCACTCCTCCACTGCAGCTGCCACCACCCGTAGGACAGACTGCTGCCGCCCAAGCAGAGTTGGAGCAGTCAGCAGCCGGGCCCTCCAGGCCCAGAGCTGGTCCAGGCTATCCCCCAAGGGCATCTGGCGTCTCACCATCTGACCCTCAACAGCCTTCCCCCAGCCTTGCTGCAGCCACTGGGGTCCCATTGAGGAGGAGCTGCAGGGCGGGAAGGTGCCATTCGTAGAAGCGAGGCAGATCACCCTCACAGGGGAAAAAGTAGAAGGTGTGGCCAAATGTAGTGTTTATATATGAAGGCCGAGAATGCTTTTTTTATATATGAAGGCCGAGACTGTTGTGTTTGTTTTTTATATGAAGGTCGAGGATCATGGTAATTTTTGTTTAACTTTTTTTCATTTTCTGAAGGTTGTGAGAGCCAGTTATGTCTCTGACTTTTTTGGGGGGTTTATCTGAATTAGTTTGTCATGCGGGAAGGGCACAGAGTTTGCACAGTAAAAATTTTTCTTTAATCACATTGTCCATGTTTGCACTTTGAACTATTTGTTGCCTTGACCAGCTGAGGGCTTGCGGAGCGGCTCCATTCATGTTCTTTCATTGGCACAAGCCATTCCCTGAGAGGGGGCCTAGAACCGAGTTGCAATAAGCCGCCGACGGACGGCCCTTGCACTTTGTGCCACCCTCCTGTCTTGGTGCTCCTCCTCCTCCTCCTCTGGTGGTCCTCCAGTGGCTGAGTCCTGAGGATAGCCAGGTTGTGCAGCATGCAGCACACTACAATGAAATGGGAGACTCGCTCAGGCGAGTACTGTAGGGCTCCTCCGGAATGGTCCAGACAGCGGAACTGTTGCTTGAGCACGCCGATTGTGTGCTCAATGATGTTCCTGGTAGCTTGATGGCTGTCATTGTATTGCTCTTCAGCAGGGGTGCTGGGCGCACGGAGCGGGGTTATCAGCCAGGTGCACAAAGGATAGCCTTTGTCCCCGAGAAGCCATCCTCGTGGGTGAGCCTGGGCTTCGAAAATGTCTGCCACAGAAGTCTGGCACAGGATGAAGGCATCGTGGCTGCTGCCTGGAAAGCGGGCATTGACAGCTAGTATGAGCTGCCTGTGGTCACACACCAACTGGACGTTGAGCGAATGGTAGCCCTTCCGGTTGCGGTAATCCTCTGCATTCTCTAGAGGTGCCCGCAAAGCCACATGCGTGCAGTCAATGGCGCCCTGGACCATGGGGAAGCCCGCTATTCCTCCAAATCCCATTGCACGCTCTTGCTGCTTGTCCAGGGTCATGGGGAAGGAGATGTGCTGACGTCTCCTTCTGAAAAGGGCATTGGTCACCTGGCGGATGCAGCAATGTACCGCGAACTGGGAGATGTTGGAAATGTCCCTAGTAGCGGATTGGAAGGAGCCGGTGGCATAGAAGTTGAGAGCCACCGTCACCTTCACTGCCACCGACAGAGACGTCCTGCTCCTCAGCTGTGGCTGCAGATCTCTGCGAAGCAGGTGGCAGATCTCAGTGACCACCTCCCTTCTGAATCACAGCCTCCGAACACACTGCTCCTCAGACATGTTCAGATATGAGAACTGCTGGCGGTATACCCTGGGTGGGTAAGGCCTCCTGTGCCGACGCCTGTTGGCCCTTCTCCGTCTGGCCATGACTGGCACTGTCCCACAGCGTCTCTGAACCCTTTGAATGCAATGCAGTAAGCCAACGTTTCCACCCATTGCAGCCCCCATTATATGTGGCGACTCAAGGCTATGGCACTGAAAGTTAAATCCAAGTGCAAAGCTCTGGCCTCAAGCCAGAAGTACCTGTGCGAGCGCTGAGTCAAAGCAGAAAGCTCTCTCCCTTTGTCTCTCTCCAAATATCCGTCTCTCACACAGAAGGATTGCCACAAAATGGCTGCCACTTATAATGCAGGAGGAGTCCCCTTTAAGTAGCATCCCCCGCGCCCCGCAGCGACTGGGAACCGTTCCCCTCTACCAGTCACTGGGGGCACCAGGCGCACAGAAGGGCGGCGCCACTGAAGTTCCGGTTCGGGGCGCACCAAGGGCGTTGCACCATGAAATGACGTCAGGATCTACACGCGCAGCTGAGCGGGCGCTGCGGTTTTGCGCTGCCGCTAAATCTTGAGTGAAGTTCGCGAGAGGCACAGATCGCACCGCGCCCGGGCGCTAGCCGCTTAGCGCTCCACTTCTCCTCCTAAGGCGCTAGCGGCTGGCGCTAACAACTGAATTTCTAGGCCTAAGGGTTGATCTAATTGAAGTGTTTAAGATGATTCAAGGATTTGGTGGGGTAGAGAGAGAAACTATTTCCTCTGGTGGGGGAATCCAGAACAAGGGGGCACAACTTTAAAATTAGAGCTGGGCTGTTCAGGGGTGATGTCAGAAAACACTTCTTCACAGAAAGAGTAGTGAAAATCTGGAACTCCCTCCCCCAAACAACTGTTGAGACTATTTCAATTGAAAATTTCAAAACAGATTGATAGATTTTTGTTAGGCAAGGGTATTAAGGGATAAGGAACCAAAGCGGGTCGATGGAGTTAAGATACAGATCAGTCATGATCTAATTGAATGGCGGAATAGGCTCGAGGGGCTGAATGGCCTACGCCTGTTCCTATGTTCCGCGTGGAACAAGAAACAACAGTAGATTGGGAATAATGAGACCTGAAAGATGAATCTGTGTTATCTGGCACAGATGCTGTTTTTATTGCAGAATTTTCTGTTTCTTCTTCTTCCAATAACATACACTGTAGAAAGGGTAGATATTGATGGCCAAGAGAGAGGGGGCATATTGATGGCCTGCGGTTACCCATAAGCCAGCATACAAATAGCGGCAGTACTTTCAGAACATTCTGTTTAAAGCCCAGAGGAGCAAGATGGTGTGAATTCCCTTCCAGTGAAAGTATATGTTGATGCTGAGACATGTTTCCAGATTGAGTTTTACAGCTTTGAAATGAGTGCAGCAGGTCCTGGCAGGGTACCTGTGTAAAACACCAATTCTGTTACCATGCAGGGATCACTGAGGGCTGTTTCTTATTTACCACTCACTGTTCTGCTGGTCTCTAAGCTGTAAATGCTGAGCCAGGAAAAGCTTCGTAACAGGCAGAGTGCTGGTTTAATTAACTCAGCGCTAAGCTACTCCCTTACCTTTTTAAACAATTTTAAACTTTGAGGAACCCAAGTAAATGAAATAGCCTGCAGTCCTTCCATCATCTTGAGCCATGTTGTCACAGAAAGAGCCAATCAAACATTTCTTCAATTCTTGAAGTGAAGTGAAGAGTTGAGATCCAACCATGCAGGACATGACTGAGGTTGATTGCTGTAGAAGGTGAGGAACATCAATATACAATGGCTTGCTACTACAAAGCTTGCATGTTGACAGGCTGTAGATTAGGCCAGGTGAGGAGTTCCACAGTTTTGAGATCCTGGAAAAGAATGGGTCAGAGTAGGTGGCGGTGTGAGGATTCTTGATTTCAACATGGGGTCATGGCGAGGTAGATTTTTAACCTGCCTCCCTGGCATAAAACTGGCATCGCAGATAGACCGCCCGTTAAAGAAACCACCCGATTTTAATTTCCGCTGAAATCCACGGTCTTCATTTGAACAGAGGAGGTTATGGGGTGATTTGACAGAGTTGTTCAAAATTATAAAGGAATGAGACAAAGGGATCTGGAACAAAGGGATATAGATATAAAAATAAACATTAAAGATTTAGGACAGAGAGGAGGAGAAACTTTTTTTTACACAGAGGGTTATAAGACTGTGGAATGCACCACCAGAGTTGATGTTTGAAGCAGACACTATTGGGGTAATTTTAACCCCAAAAATGGGTGGGTTTGGGTTGGGTGGGAAGTAAAAATCTTTAAAATTTCAAACACAACCCCAACCCACCTCGAACCCGCCCACTTCTGGTTTTAACAGAGGCGATATGAGGGGCGGGTGACCATTCCATTCTCAGGAGGCGGGTCAATCATTGAAACCTTTTAAGGAGGCTGCATGCCTCCATTTTAACAAGGTTTCTATTTTTAACTACTGTCGGCCGGGTTTCCCAGGCCTCGGGAAACCCGGCAGGTAAATGAGCCGAGAAGGGCTGGATCAGTAAGCTGAGTGCCTTTAGAGCACTGCTTGTGGGCCAGGAGGAGCAGGAGTGTTTCATCCAAGCCCAACAAGCTAACCCTTAAATCCCTCATTCCCCACCTCCACAATCTCCCCTCGACCCTCCCCGATCTCCCCCTGCCCCCCTGGGATCTGTCATCTCCTCCACCCCCTGCGATCACCGACCCTCCAACCACACCCTCTTCACACCCCCAATGATCTCTCCCACTCAACCACGCTCTACCCACCCCCTGCGATCACCGACCCTTAAACCACACTCTATCCACCCCGACCCCTCTACCCCCACCACCGCTAAACCTACCTGCTCCTGGGCTGAGGCCTTCTGCGTCTGACAGGCAGCCAAGCCCGTCAACCAAGCCAGCTTTCGGGCGGAGAACCTGGGGAAAAACAATTCACACACGCCCTGGCAGTTAAAACACCACGCTGATCGGAAATCCCGTCCATAACTCCTGCCCCACCCCCCACTCCGGAACCACGCCCCAGTACATATCAGGGCCTCAGTCAGCATTTAAGAATAGATTAGATAAATGGGTGAGGGAATGGGGGATAAAGGGATATGGGAATAGGTCGAGCACATGGAACTAGGAATACTGGTCACGTGGAGGATAAACATCAAGTCAGACTGGTTGGACTAAACGGCCTGTTTCCATGTAGTAAATGCTGTGTAATTCTACACAAAGAGTGTGTTGGACAATGGATTCAGAGATCAGAAGGAACCAGACAGGTAAGCTGAGGAGCACTGACCATCATAGTGTTGATAAAATAGAGAGACCAGAAGGGTTGTAATGAAGACATTTTAGGGGCTCGAAGTGGGAAGTTAGATGACAAGTGTCGCCTCCCCAAATATGGAAGCAGTGTTGAAGTCTTGGGCAAACTTGGCCTCTATAGAAAAGTTAAGGGGGCTTGAGGGCAAGATGTTTTTGGCATGAAAACTTTGGCATTGAGGTAACCAGGTTTCTGGAGGGCATTTGAAAGCCAGATTATAGTTAAGAAGCTGCAGCGCATAACAGTGTCCACTGTACAGGCCTAGTAACTAGCAACATCCCATAAACAGTCCCAATAAATAGCAGCAACTGCCGTATCTGCCCAGACAATTAACAACAGCCCTTGATAAGCCCCTAGTAACTAGGATTGCCTCTGTAAAGCTTCTCACACCAGCAAACTGAGCCTGGTGCTGAGTGAGCGCCCTCTACTGGAGACACATCAGGCCACAGATTTATCAATTCAGGTGATTTCTGCAAAGGGGGGTCCTGGAAGCTGACAGGTTGGCAGATTGTGATACTTTTATCCTCGCTCTGGATGGGAGGCTCAGAGATTTGAAGCAACACTTCCCCGTGTTTCTAACTGTGCTGCAGGCCACGGCAAACTGAGGATTGGCACCTTTGCTGTCATTGCTGAAGCTGGGAGGACCCATGTGCCTCGGTGTGCCCCACGCTGAATCAAGTAGGTTATTAGCAGACAACATAGCGTCGCCTCTTCTGACTGGAATCTTGATTGAAGATGGAAAGAAAACTGAAAATATTTAACTTCCAGAAAGGTGGGCAATCTGAAGAATTTGTATTTATACCGTGTTTGCTATGGCTGAAAACCTTTTCCAACACGTTCCATTGCAAAGTCTGGGAGTTTTGCAGAGCTGTAGAGGCCCATATCAGAAGCCTTGGGGAGAGTAGTGATTGAGCATGAGGGCGGCAGCTGAACATTGCACAAATCACATCTACACACAAATCATTTCTACACACAACCAGAACTTTACAACATCCTGACAGGACTTAGCTAAACGGATTCAAGCAAGTTGCTCACTCTGGTGAAAAGCTCAGATGACAGAAGTCACAGATTATTATTTTGGGTGGGAAATGTCATCAAGTCGTGTTGAAAACCAAATTACAGGTAAGGAGCTGCTGTGCTCAACAGTGTCCACTGTACAGCCCCAGCAACCAGCAACATCCCAGAAACAGTCCCAGTAAATGGCAGAATCTGCTGTATTAGCCCAGATAACTAGCAGCATCTCTTATACAGCCACTAGTAACTAGCAGCATCCCTGGTACACTGCCTAATAACTAGCAGCATCCCTGGTGCAGCCCCTAATAACTAGCAGCATCCCTTGTAAAGTCTCCATTAACTAGCAGCATCCCTGGTACAGCCCCTAGTAACTAGCAGCATCCCTGGTACAGCCCCTAATAACTAGCAGCATCCCTTGTAAAGTCTCCATTAACTAGCAGCATCCCTGGTACAGCCCCTAGTAACTAGCAGCATCCCTGGTACAGCCCCTAATAACTAGCAGCATCCATTGTAAAGTCTCTAGTAACTAGCAGCATCCCTGTTACCGGCCCTAGTAACTGGCAGCATCCCATGTACAGGCCCTAGTAACTAGCAGCATACCTGGTACAGGCCCTAGCAACTAGCAGCACCCTGGTACTGGCCCTAGTAACTAGCAGCATCCCTGGTACAGTCCCTAGTAACTAGCAGCAAGACTGGTGCAACCCCTAGTAACTAGCAGCATCCCTGGTACAGTCCCTAGTAACTAGCAGCATCCCTGGTACTGGCCCTAGTAACTAGCAGCAACCATGATGCAACCTCTAGTAACTAGCAGCATCTCTGGTACAGCCCTAGTAATTAGCAGCATCCCTGGTACAGTCCCTAGTAACTAGCAGCATCCCTGGTACTGGCCCTAGTAACTAGCAGCATTCCTGGTACAGCACCTAGTAACTAGCAGCATCCTTGGTACAGGCCCTAGTAACTAGCAGCATCCCTGGTACAGGCCCTAGTAACTAGCAGCATCCTTGGTACAGGCCCTAGTAACTAGCAGCATCCCTGGTACAGTCCCTAGTAACTAGCAGCATCCCTGGTACAGGCTCTCATAACTAGCAGCATCCCAGGTACAGGCACTAATAACTAGCAGCATCCCTGGTACAGTCCCTAGAAACTAGCAGCATCCCTGGTACAGGCCCTAGTAAATAGCAGCATCACTGGTACAGTCCCTAGTAACTAGCAGCATCCCTGGTACAGGCCCTAGTAACTAACAGCATCCCTGGTACAGCCCCTAATAACTAGCAGCATCCCTGGAACAGACCCTAGTAACTAGCAGCATCCCTGGAACAGTCCCTAATAACTAGCAGCATCCCTGGTACAGCCCTAGTAACTAGCAGCCTCACTGGTACAGGCTCTAGTAACTAGCAGCATCACTGGTACAGTCTCTAGTAACTAGCAACATCCCTGGTACAGCCCTAGTAACTAGCAGCATCCCTGGTACAGTCTCTAGTAACTAGTAGCATCTCTGGTACAGTCCCTAGTAACTAGCAGCATCCCTGGTACAGCCCCTAGTAACTAGCAACATCCCTGGAACAGGCCCTAGTAACTAGCAAGTTCCCTTGTACAGGCCCTAGTAACTAGCAAGTTCCCTGGTACAGGCCCTAGTAACTAGCAACAAACCTGGTACAGGCCCTAGTAACTAGCAACTTCCCTGGTACAGGCCCTATTAACTAGCAACTTCCCTGGTACAGGCCCTAATAACAAGCAACATCCCTGGTACAGGCCCTAGTAATGAGCAACTTCCCTGGTACAGGCCCTAGTAACTAGCAACATCCCTGTTACAGGCCCTAGTAACGTGCAGCATCCCTGGTACAGGCCCTAGTAACTAGCGGCATCCCTGGTACAGGCCCTAGTAACTAGCAACATCCCAGGTACAGCACTAGTAACTAGCAACTTCCCTGGTACAGCCCTAGTAACTAGCAGCATTCCTGTTTCAGTCTCTAGTAACTAGCCGCATCTCTGGTACATGCCCTATTAACTAGCAACATCCCTGGTACAGGCCCTAGTAACTAGCAACATCCCTGGTACAGCCCTAGTAATTACCAGCATCCCTGGTACAGTCTCTAGTAACTAGTAGCATCTCTGGTACAGCCCCTAGTAACTAGCAGTGTCCCTGATACATGCCCTAGTAATTAGCAACATCCCTGATACATGCCCTAGTAATTAGCAACATCCCTGGTACAGGCCCTAGTAACTAGCTACTTCCCTGGAACAGCCCTAGTAACTAGCAGCATCCCAGGTGCAGTCCCTAGTAACTAGCAACATCCCCGGTCCAACCCCTAGTAACTAGCAACTTCTCTGTTACAGGACCTAGTAACTAGCAACATCCCTGGTACAGCCCTAGTTGTTATGTTCATAAATAAATAGACGTTTTCATTATGAACAGCTAGCTTGAGCTAGTCATTTATTCAGCCATGTGGACTAGTATACAGGCATCCATCCTGACTACTGCCTTGTGGGTAGCCCCTTACTAAACATACAGCTCCACCTAGTGTACCATTCTAGAATGACATGTTACTGATCATTACATCCCCCTTCCTTAGAGGTTAAACAAAATCAATATCAATCAATCATAACGACATTAACATCTTCACAACGGTCAACACATTTTCAAAGCTTTACTTTATGAACTCTAAGCTTTTCATTCTTTTATTATAGTTTTCTTTGTACTCAAAGATCAGGGGCTAGATTTTCAGTTGCTTGCGCCAGCAGTTAGCGCCTTAAGAGAAGTGATTTCCGGGCGCTATGCGTGTAGCGCCCGGGCGCAGCGCAGTTTGCGCCCCGCCCCAAATTAAGTTGCCCGTTAGCGCCGGCGCAAAGTTTAGCGCCCGCCCGGATGCGCGCGCAGAAAATGACGTCACATCCTCGTGCAACGCCCTTTGGCCGCCCCGATTGCAAACTTCAGTCGGACCGCCCCATTGTGCGGCGGGCGGCCGGAGCGTTTGGAAAAAGGAACGCAACACAACCAGCGCGGGCCCCGGGGGGCGCTAATTAAAGGGAACGTCCTCTCCAGTATAAAGGCCATCCTTTTTTCAGAAAACAGTCTTGTGCAACGCATTTCTGGAGACACAACAAGGAGGATAGCTAACTGGTTTCAAGCAGCAAGAGCCAGGTATTTTTGGACTCAGGCAACAGCGCTGCAAGTGGCCATTTGGAAATTAGAGTGTTTGCCAGGATTTGATGGGGGTTGCATGGGGTGCCAACGCGGAGCTGCAGCTCCATGTCCGTAGGGCTCGCAGACGCATTGTGAGAGGGGCAGCCCTGGCTAGAGGCAGAGGGGGCTACAGGCGTCGGCCACGCAGGCCTTACCCAGTCAGGCTATACCGCCAGCAGCGCTCCTACCTAAACATGAGTGCCGCGCGATGTGTTAAAAGGCTCCGATTCCGAAAGGGGGTGATTGCAGAGATCTGCCACCTGCTTCGCCGAGATCTGCGGCCAAAGCTCAGGTGCAGGACGTCTCTGTCGGTGGAAGTGAAGGTGACGGTGGCATTGAACTTCTATGCCACCGGCTCCTTCCAATACGCTGCTGGGGACATAGCAAACATCTCCCAGTACGGCGCGCATCGCTGCATCCGCCAGGTGACCGAAGCACTGTTCAGAAGGAGAAGCCAATTCATCTCCTTCCCCATGGCCCTGGAGAGCCAGCATCAGCGCGCATTGGGATTTTCCAGACTCGGGGAATTCCCCTTGGTGCAGGGCGCCATTGACTGTACGCATGTGGCTTTGCGGGCCCCTCTGGAGCATGGCGAGCAGTATCGCAACAGGAAGGGCTACCATTCTCTGAATGTGCAGCTGGTCTGTGACCACAAGCAGCGCATCATGGCAGTCAATGCCAGCTTCCCAGGCAGCAGCCACGATGCCTTTATCCTGCGGCAGAGTACTGTGCATGACATGTTCCAGGCACAGCCTCCCCCAAGAGGATGGCTACTCGGGGACAAAGGCTATCCTTTGTGCACCTGGCTCATGACCCCGCTCCGCGCGCCCAGGACCGCTGCTGAAGAGGCCTACAACGAGAGCCATCAAACCACCCGCAACATCATCGAGCTAACTATTGGGGTCCTCAAGCAGCGGTTCCGCTGCCTTGATCGCTCCGGAGGAGCTCTCCAGTATTCGCCGGACCGGGTCTCCCAATTTGTGGTGGTTTGCTGCATGCTACACAACCTGGCTATCCGCAGGACTCAGGCACTGCCACCTGACGTTGGACCAGCACCTCAGGAGGAGGAGCAGGAGGAGCATGAGGAGGAGGAGGAGGAGGAGCAGGAGTACGTTCCCAGGAGGGAGCGACCAGGGCCAAGGGCCGCACGACGCCACCTTATTACACGGTACTTCTAAGCCCCCTGTCAGGGAATGGCCAGGGGCCATGAGGGAAGATGAATGCAGCCGCTCCGCAAGCCCTCAGCCGGCGAAGCCAACAAACACTAAGAAGAACAACCATGGAGACTGCATGAATAAAGATAATTTTTTATTAAACAAAAATGAAAAGCCCTTCCCACATGAATCCCCAAAAACAATAAACGGGCCCCACAAAAAGCCCAACAAACGACTCACTCCCACAAACTGGGGAGGAGCCACTCCACCTTTATTGAAACCGGGCCTCAACGTCGGCCTAACGCAAAAAAAAAGCCCTCCAAAAGCACAACCATGGGCAAAATAAAGATGGCCACCGCCATATTAAAGGAAAGCTGGCCACACCCTCTACTGAGTGGCCCGCGAGGGCGAGACCTTGGCCAGCATTTTGCCTCCCCTGCCCTGCCTGCTGCTCCTTCGCAAGCTCTGCCCAGTGGCTGCTGCGAGGCTGGGGGAAGGCGCCTGAGGCTCAGATGCCCTTCCGCCAGATGCCGCTGGGGGGCGGCCTACACGGCGTTTGGGCCTCGAGGGGCCGTCTCCTGAGTGGCGCACCTGAGCCTGGCCACCATCAGCTGCAGCCGCTTGCCCTTGACGCCCCAGAGGGGGAATGGCGGCGACGGATGGCGCAATGTGGGCCAGCTGGCGTCTGGGATGCGCTGGCTGGTGCTGTGGCGCGGTGGCACTCGGCCGGGCCCGCACTGCAGGATCCGCAGCAATCAGCCGACGGCCGGCTTGCTGGGATGGTCCAGCGCGGCGCCTGCCCTGGCGATGCCTGCCTGAGACAGCGCGTGTGGCAGCAGTGAGTGGCCCTGTGGTCCTGGTGTGCGCGCGCATCACATCCGCCAGGGTCTTGACGGCATCAGTTAGCATGCGGCCAGTCGCGGCAGTTGCTGCCCCGAACTCGCGCACACTGGTCGCCAGCGACTCGATGGCCTCAGGCATGTGCCCCACCACGCTCATGAGCTCCGTGTGGCGCCGGTCCGAGTCGTCGGCCATCTGATCGAGCTTCCGCACCTCCTCCGAAGTGAAGGTGTCCGGACTGGAGTCGCGACTCTCCCGCTGGGGAGGAGGGGGCCGAACTAGGGGACCCTTGCCGCGTTGGTGACGGCGAGTGTGCCGAGCAGCAGCACTCCCCTCTGATCCTTCCCCCCTTTGGGGGGAAGGCCGCGGGCCACGCGCACGGCTGCTGGGTGGCTGGACGCCACTGGTCCCAGAAGCTGCATTGCCCTGCGACAGTTCCTCCAGGCACTCGTCCAGTGAGGAGGTGTCGAGCATTTCCTCCTCTCCTGCGGGACGTGACTGTTCCCCCGAAGGTCCGGCTTGCTCCTCCTCCTCCTCCTGGTTGGAGGTGCTGTCACTGGCAGCCTCAGGGTCCTGGTCGTCACCAGCTGAAAGCAGGAATGCACAAGAGTAGCTTCAGAGTGAGGAGACGGCGTCAGCGAGGGAGTTAGGACTGGTGGGATTCAGCGCATTGGTGGGACAGTGGCAAAGGAGGTAGCTCGGATGGGCCAGTGCGACGCGAGAGGGCCAAAAGGCGAGGTCCTTACCATTGCCGGGCAGTGGAGGGTCGGATACACCGCACGCTGTGGGGACAATCACACGTGCTCCCATGAGCACACACACGCGCTCCTCCAGCCGAGTGAGCTTCTGCAGCTTGGCGCGGCCACCCCTGGCACGGGCCTGGCGATTAAACGCTACTTTAGCCTGCAAGAGAAAGGACGGGCTGTAAGTGCGCAGTGAAGCCCTGATGTAGTGTGCACTGCCTCCCATGGTGGAATAGCTTGGACAGAGTGAAGCCCTGATGTAGTGTGCACTGCCTCCCATGGTGGAATAGCTTGGACAGAGTGAAGCCCTGATGTAGTGTGCACTGCCTCCCATGGTGGAATAGCTTGGACAGAGTGAAGCCCTGATGTAGTGTGCACTGCCTCCCATGGTGGAATAGCTTGGACAGAGTGAAGCCCTGATGTAGTGTGCACTGCCTCCCATGGTGGAATAGCTTGGACAGAGTGAAGCCCTGATGTAGTGTGCACTGCCTCCCATGGTGGAATAGCTTGGACAGAGTGAAGCCCTGATGTACTGTCCACTGCCTCCCATGGTGGAATAGCTTGGCCAAAGTGTAGAGTGCCTAATGGCCATTTGATGCTCATGACTGTCCCAATGCTGCTGGCTGAGGGCTGGCCAAAAGGACTTTCAGGTCCCTTTGCCCATCATGTCAGGTGTACATGCAAGAATGAGGAGGAGACTGGAAAGGCTACTCACCCTCACAATCCTGGTCAGATCGTTGTATTTCTTACGGCATTGTGTGTGGGTCCTGGGGGCCTCGCCGGTGAACGTCACCCTCTGGGCGATCTGCTTCCAGGCTTTGGTGTAGTCGTGGTGGGTTGGATTCCTCCCACTCTCTGGAAACAAGATCTTGCGCCTCACCTCCAGAGCTGTGACCATTATGTCCAGATCACCCTCTGAGAAGCGCAGGGCACGCTGACGGGCCTTCTCTGGCGTTGCCATGACTCCCTGGGGCTGAGCAGTAGTGTTGAGGCCTCTTTGCAAGGCTGCAGTGTGCAGGGCGTGGCAGCAGACCAATTCGTCCCTTCCCCCTTTAAGAGCTGGTCGGCACCACGGGGTCTGCTGTCAGTGCAAAAATGACCGCACCCGTGCTGCGCCCCGCCTGGGCGCTATCCCTCTGGACCGCCGGCTTAGCGCCTAAAGAGAGTAGTGGAACGCCTCTTTTAGCGCTCCACCAACCTCTTAGGGCGAAGCCACTGAATTCCCGGCAACGGGGCGCTACTTTGGGGCGGGCGCTAACTTCGGGCGGGCGCTAAGGTTAGCGCCCCAAAACTGCCTATACTGAAAATCTAGCCCTATGTCTATCAGGCTTTTTTACTTCACGTGTGGATCTTCTCAGCACAGGTAAGTCTGATGTGTTTTCATGAGAGCCTGTATGTGTGTTTGTGTTAGATTGTTCTGGTGGTGAGTGACAAGATTCAGTTGCGGCATTGTCATCGATTTGCTCTTGGATAGTTTCTTGTGTTTTCAGGAGGGAACGGCGGTTCCTCCTGAGAATCTGTCCTTCCTCAGTTCTAACGGTGTATGACCTTGGTCCAACTTCCTCAAGAACTGTAGCTTTCCTGTTCCATGCATCTGGATCCTCAATCCTGACAACATCATCCCTTGTCAATGGTTTCAGAGTTTTGGATGACTTGTCATAGTGTGATTTCTGTTTCAGCTTTAACAGTTGAAGTCTCTGTCTCAGTTCCTTACTCTGCTTTTCTTTTGCGCAGCAGGGTAGCATGGTGCGCAACTTGTGACCCATTAGGAGTTCAGCAGGTGAAGAACCACAGTCTAAAGGGGAGGCTCGGTAGCTCAGCAGGGCGAGATAAGGATCAGACTTGCTTTCTTTTGCTTTCTTCAGTAGCTGTTTGAGAACTTGAACACCTTTCCCTGCCTTACCATTCGACTGAGCATACAGAGGACTGGATGTGATGTGTTGAAAGTCATAATGTGCTGCAAACTGTTGCCACTCCTTACAGTTGAAGCACGGACCATTGTCACTAACGGCAATCCTGGGAATTCCATGTCTGGCGAAGATGGATTTAACATGCATTATGACACTGTTTGCTGATGTGCTTGAGAGCAGCGCCATCTCAGGATACTTAGAATAGTAGTCAATCACTATTAGATAGTCTTTACCATTCAAATGAAAGAGGTCCATACCAACATTTTGCCATGGTGCTGTTGGTAAGTCAGCTACTATCATTGGTTCCTTTGCTTGTTTGTCTCACATATGCCTATCATGTTCTCAATGTTCTTATTTATGCCAGGCCAATAAACAGTGTCCCTTGCTCTCCTTTTGCATTTTTCAATTCCGAGGTGTCCCTCATGAATCCTTTTGAGCATGTCTTAATGTAGAGCCTGTGGAATGACTATTCTGTTCTGTTTTAGTAATAGTCCACTTGCGACACTTAACTCTGACCTGATATGATAGTACTTTGGACAGGAACCTTTTGGCCAACCATGATGAATGTTCTCGATTACTGTTTGTAACAATGTATCTTTTACTGTTTCTTCTGCTATTTGCTTTGATTTTGTGTCTGACACGGGCAGTGCAGCAGTGACCATACTCACATGAACATCCACGTCTTCCTCAGTAGAGCTCACATGACTCATTGTGGGTGCTCGGGATAGTGCATCTGCTAACACTATGTGTTTGCCTGGTGTGTAGATCAGTTCAAAGTCATATCTTTGCAGCTTCATCATGAGTCGTTGAATCCTTGGAGACATCTCATTCAGATTTTTTTTTATGATGGCAACCAGTGGGCAGTGGTCTGTCTCAACTGTGAAGGTGGGAAGTCTATATATGTAGCCATGGAACTTTTCTAGTCCAACTACCAAGCCTAGACATTCCTTTTCAATCTGGGCATATCGACACTCAGAGTCAGTCATAGACCTGGAGGCATAGGCAACAGGCTTCCAATCTTCACCCTCTGCTTGTAGCAAGACCGCGCCTAGGCCATCTTTTGATGCATCCGTTGACACTTTGATTCTCTTTGTTGGGTCAAAGAAGGTGAGTACAGGTGTGGTTGTCAGCACTGTTTTGAGGTTCATCCACTCTTGTTCATGTCTTTCCATGCAAACTCATTTGTTTTATGTAACAGGTCTCACAGACAGGCTGTCTTGGCTGACAAGTTAGGAATGAACTTTCCAATGAAGTGTGTCATCCCCATGATGCGTAGCACTCCTTTTTTGTCAGTGGGTCGGGGCATGTTGAGTATGGCGTTTACTTTTTCCATATCTGGCTCTATTCCTTTACCAGATAGATTATTTCCTAGGAAAGTGACTTCCTGGACGCCAAACTGACACTTGGCTTTGTTGAGCTTCAGTCTATTCCGGCATATGCTCTGTAGCACTTTAGTCAGTCTCTCATTGTGTTCTTTCAGTGTGGAGCCCCAGATGATGATGTCATTAACATAGACCCAAACTCCTTCCAGACCTTCAATTATGTGTTCCATCGCTCTATGAAAGATTTCAGATGCAGATATTATCCCGAAAGGCATTCTGAGGAAACAATACCTGCCAAATGGTGTGTTGAAGGTACAGTATTTGGTGCTCTCTTCATCCAGTTTGAGTTGCCAAAATCCTCGTGAGGCATCAAGCTTTGTGAAGTATCTGGTACCTGACATTTCACTGGTGATTTCTTCTCGCTTGGGAATCTGGTAGTGTTCTCATTTTATGTTTGCATTTAAGTCCTTTGGATCCATGCATATTCTTAGATCATTGTTCTTTTTCTTTACACATACCATGGAGTTAACCCAATCTGTTGGCTCTTCGACTTTCCTGATGACTCCTAGTGTGGTCATTCTGTCCAGTTCTTTCTTGAGCCGGTCACGCAGGGGTGCTGGAACTCTTCGTGGAGCATGTACCACTGGCTGAGCATCCTCCTTTAGCTGGATCTTGTAAGTGAATGGTAGAACTCCAAATCCTTTGAACACATCCTGGAAATTACTCACTATAGAATCCACCGGTCATCTGGTCTGCTTATGGCACAGTTTATACGGTAGACTCTCTTGACCAGTTCTAAGTCCTCACAAGCTTTGTCACCTAGTAGTGAATCAAGTCCTTCAGCCACAACAGAAAACATGAGATGATGCACTTTGTCTTTGACTGTCACTTTAAGTCTGCATACACCTAAGCTATCTATTTTCTGTCCATTATATTCCTTCAGTAGTACTGACTTTTTCTGTATTTTGGGCTTTTCTTTCATATTTTTAATGTCACTCATACTGATTAAGTTTGCTTTTGCCCCAGTGTCTAGTTTCAATGTAACTAATGCTCCATTTACCTGCAGTGGCATCATCCATTTGTCCTCTTTTACTGCATTAACTTTATGTTCAGCATTGTCCATTCCTGAGGGCTGCACATTTTCTGTATCCTTTTCTATATTGTCACATGACACCATTCCTACAAAAAAGTCTCACTTAAATCAGTGTCCTCAATCACATTGACTTGTTGCCCTTTCTTTGTTTTTACTTTTGAAAAGCATTGTTTGGCAAAGTGATTCTTTCCATTACATTTTGTGCACATTTTCACAAATGCAGGGCATTGTCTTGACTGGTGCTGGTAACCACAGTGTTTGCAATTAAAAGTTCCATCCTCTGATTGCTTTGCATTTCTGTTCTGCCCATGTTTCTTCCCCTTGTAGGACACAGCACCGACAGCAGCACAGTCACTCATTACAGTCGCATTATTATTAATTTCACTGAAAGTCTTTGCGTGCTGTTGAGCTAGCTCACTGGCATGGCATATTTTCACAGCATCCTCCAATGTTAGTTCGGTTTCTCTCAACAAACATTCCCTGACCTTTTTATCATGAATACCAAACACAATCTGGTCACGAATCATGGATGATTTCAGTTCAGAGAAATTACATGTCTGTGCTTTCAGTTTCAGATCGGTCACAAAGCTATCAAAAGTCTCATTTTGCTGCTGTGTCCGTGAACGGAACACGTACCTCTCATAGGTCTCGTTCTTTTTGGGAGAACAATGTGTATCAAACTTCTTTAGCACATCATCCATTTTTTCTCTGTCCTCCTCTTGATCAAATACAAATGTATTAAATACCTCTATTGCCTGCGGGCCTGCAACCGTGAGCAGTAATGCTATTTTCCTTGCGTCTGGCTTCGTACCGAACCCGTTGGCAGCAATGTAGAGTTCGAATTGTTGTTTGAAAGTCCGCCAATTGCAGTCGGCATTCCCCGTGAGTTTCAAACCCTCCAGTGGCTTCAAATTCTCCATGTCGCATTTCACAATATTCAGCAGATATTACCAATCCTGGTACCATGTTATGTTCATAAATAAATAGACGTTTTCATTATGAACAGCTAGCTTGAGCTAGTCATTTATTCAGCCATGTGGACTAGTATACAGGCATCCATCTTGACTACTGCCTTGTGAGTAGCCCCTTACTAAACATACAGCTCCAGCTAGTGTACCATTCTAGAATGACATGTTACTGATCATTACACTAGTAACTAACAACATCCCTGGTACAGCCCTAGTAACTAGCAACTTCCCTGGTACAGGCCCTAGTAACTAGCAGCATCCCTGGTACAGGCCCTAGTAACTAGCAGCATCCCTGGTACAGTAACTAATAACTAGCAGCTACTCTGTTACTGGCCCTAGTAACTAGCAGTGTCCCTGGTACAGGCCCTAGTAACTAGCAGCATCCCTGGTACAGTCTCTAGTAACTAGCAGCATCTCTGGTACAGTCACTAGTAACTAGCAGTACCCTGGTACATGCCCTAGTAACTATCGCCATCCCTGGTACAGTCCCAAGTAACTGGCAGCATCCCTGGTACATGCACTAGTAACTAGCAACATCCCTGGTACAGTCTCTAATAACTAGCAGCATCCCTGGTACATGATCTAGCAACTAGCAACATCCCTGGTACAGGCTCTAGTAACTAGCAACATCCCTGGTACAGCCCTAGTAACTAGCAACTTCCCTGGTACAGCCCTAGTAACTAGCAGCATCTCTGGTACAGTCCATAGTAACTAGCAGCATCCCTGGTACAGTCCCTAGTAACTAGCAGCATCCATGGTACAGTCTCTAGTAACTAGCAGCATCTCTGGTACAGTCACTAGTAACTAGCAGCATCCCTGGTACATGCCCTAGTAACTATCAGCATCCCTGGTACATGCCCTAGCAACTAGCAACATCCCTAGTACAGGCCCAAGTAACTAGCAGCATCCCTGGTACAGTCCCTACTAACTAGCAGCATCCCTGGTTCAGCCCCTAGTAACTAGCAGCAACTCTGGTAAAGTCCTTAGTAACTAGCAGCATCCCTGGTACATGCCCTAGTAACTAGCAGCGTCCCTGGTACAGGCCCTAGTAACTAACAACATCCCTGGTACAGCCCTAGTAACTAGCAACTTCCCTGGTACAGCACTAGTAACTAGCAGCATCCCTGGTACAGTCTCTAGTAACTAGCAGCATCTCTGGTACAGTTCCTAGTAACTAACAGCATTCCTGGTACATGCCCTAGTAACTAGCAACATCCCTGAACAGGCCCTAGTAACTAGCAACATCCCTGGTACAACCCTAGTAACTAGCAGCATCCCTGGTATAGTCTCTTGTAACGAGCAGCATCTCTGGTACAGTCCCTAATAACTAGCAACATCCCTGATACAGGCCCTAGTAACTAGGAACTTCACTAGTACAGGCCCTAGTAACTAGCAGCATCCCTGGTACAGTCCATAATAACTAGCAACATTCCTGGTACAGAGCCTAGTAAATAGCAACTTCCCTGGTACAGAACCTAGTAACTAGCAGCATCCCTGGTGCAGTCCCTAGTAACTAGCTACATCCCTGGTACAGCCCCTAGTAACTAGCAACTTCCCTGTTACAGGCCCTAGTAACTAACAACATCCCTGGTACAGCACTACTAACTAGCAGCATTCCTGGTGCAGGCTCTAGTAACTAGCAGCATCTCTGGCACAGTCCCTACTAACTAGCAGCATCCCCGGTACAGCCCCTAGAAACTAGCAACTTCCCTGGTACAGGCTCTAGTTACTAGCAACATCCCTGGTACAGTCCCTAGTAACTAGCAGCAACCCTGGTACAGCCCCTAGTAACTAGCAGCATCCCTGGTACATGCCCTAGTAACTAGCAGCATCCCTGGTACAGCCCCTAGTAACTAGCAGCCTTCCTGGTACAGTCCCTACTAACTAGCAGCGTCCCTGGCACAGCCCCTAGTAACTAGCAGCCTTCCTGGTACAGTCCTGACTAACTAGCAGCCTCCCTCGTGCAGGCTCTAGTAACTAGCAGCGTCCCTGCTACTGGCCCTAGTAACTAGCAGCGTCCCTGGTACAGGCCCTGGTAACTAACAGCATCCCTGGTACAGCCCCTAGTAACTAGCAACATCCCTGGTACAGGCCCTAGTAATTAGCAACAACAGTGGTACAGTCCCTAATAACTAGCAGCATCCCTGGTACAGCCCTAGTAACTAGCAACATCACTGGTACAGTCTCTAGTAACTAGCAGCATCCCTGGTACAGTCCCTAGTAACTAGCAGCATCACTGGTACAGTCTCTAGTAACTAGCAGCATCACTGGTACATAGAAACATAGAAACATAGAAGATAGTAGCAGGAGTAGGCCATTCGGCCCTTTGAGCCTGCTCCGCCATTCAATGAGATCATGGCTGATCATCCAAATTCAGTACCCTCTCCCTGCCTTCTCCCCATATCCCTTGATCCCTTTAGCCTTAAGAAATATATCCAACTCTTTCTTGAATATATTTAATGAACTGGCCTCCACTGCCCTCTGTGGCAGAGAATTCCACAGGTTCACCACTCTCTGGGTGAAGAAATTCCTCCTCATTTCAGTCCTAAATGGCTTACCCCTTATCCTTAGACTATGACACCTGGTTCTGGACTCCCTGGCCATCAGAAACATCCTTCCTGCATCTAGTCTGTCCAGGCCTAACAGAATTTTATAGGTTTCGATGAGATCCCCTCTCAATCTTCTAAACTCCAGTGAGTATAAGCCCAATCGACACAATCTCTCCTCATACGTCATTCCTGCCATCCCAGGTATCAGCCTGGTGAATCTTCGCTGCACTCCTTCCATGGCAAGAATGTCCTTCCTCAGGTAAGGCGACCAAAACTGCACACAATACTCAAGGTGTGGTCTCACCAAGGCCCTGTACAACTGTAGCAAGACATCCTTGTTCCTGTACTCGAACCCTCTTGCTACGAAGGCCAACATACCATTTGCCTTCTTAACCGCCTGCTGTACCTGCATGCTTACCTTCAGCGACTGGTGCACAAGAACACCCAGGTCTCTTTGCACTTCCGCTTCTCCCAATCTATTGCCATTCAAATAATAATCTGCCTTCCTGTTTTTGCCACCAAAGTGGATAACCTCACATTTATCCACACTATAGTGCATTTGCCATGTTTCTGCCCAATCACCCAACCTGTCCAAATCGTACTGGAGTTTCACGACATCCTCCTCACAGCTTACCCTCCCACCCAGCTTTGTGTCGTCTGCAAATTTGGAGATATTACATCCAATTCCCTCGTCCAGATTATTAATATATATTGTGAACAGCTGGGGTCCTAGGACCGATCCTTGCGGTACCCGACTAGTCACTGCCTGCCACTCGGAAAACGACCTGTTTAATGCAACTCTTTGCTTTCTGTCCGCCAACCAGTTCTCTATCCAAGTCAATACCTTGCCTCCAATCCCATGTGCCTTAATTTTGCACACTGATCTCTTATGTGGGACCTTATCAAAAGCCTTCTCAAAGTCCAAATACACCACATCCACTGGTTCTCCCTTATCTATTTTACCAGTTACATCCTCAAAAAATTCCAGTAGATTAGTCAAGCATGATTTACCTTTTGTAAATCCATGTTGACTTTGTCCGATCCTATCACTGCTTTCCAAGTGCTCTGCTATTACATCTTTTATAATAGACTCTAGCATTTTCCCCACTACCGATGTCAGGCTTACCGGTCTATAATTCCCTGCTTTTTCTCTACCACCTTTTTTGAATAGTGGGGTAACATTAGCTACCCTCCAATCCATGGGTACTGTTCCAGAGTCTATCGAGTTCTGGAAGATGACCAGCAATGTATCTACTATTTCTAGGGCCACTTCCTTAAGTACCCTGGGATGTAGATTATCAGGCCCTGGGGATTTATCGGCCCTCAGTCCCATCAATTTTCCTAACACCATTTCCCTACAAATACTGATTTTTTTTCAGTTCCACCCTTTCATCAGACCCTATGTTCCCCAGCATCTCTGGGAGGTTATTTGTGTCCTCCTTTGTGAAGACAGAACCAAAATATGTATTTAGTTCATCTGCCATTTCTTTGTTTCCCATTATAAATTCCCCTGATTCTGACTGCAAGGGACCTACGCTTGACTTCACCAATCTTTTTCTCTTCACATATGTATAAAAGCTTTTACAGTCAGTTTTTATGTTCCCTAATAGCTTACTCTCATATATCATTTTCCCTTTCTTAATTAATCCCTTTGTCCTCCTTTGTTGAATCCTAAACTGCTCCCAATCCTCAGGATTATTGCTTTTTCTGGCCAATTTATATGTCCTCTCCTTGGATCTTATGCTATCACTAATTTCCCTTGTTAGCCACGGCTGAGTCACCTTTTTTGTTTTATTTTTATGCCAAACTGGGATGAACAAATTCTGTAGCTCATCCATTCGGTCTTTGAATGTTTGCCATTGCCTATCCACTGTCAACCCTTTGAGTGGCATTCCCCAATCAATCCTGCCCAACTCACTCCTCAGACCATCGTAGTTTCCTTTATTTAAATTGAGGACCCTTGTCTCTGAGTCAACTACTTCATTCTCCATCTTAATGAAGAATTCGATCATATTATGATCGCTCCAACCCAAGGGGCCTCGTACAACAGGATTGCTAATTAATCCTTTCTCGTTACATAACACCCAGTCTAAGATGGCCTGATCTCTGGTTGGTTCCTCGACATATTGGTCCAGGAAACCATCCCGTATACACTCCAGGAATTCCTCCTCCACAGTATTGTTACTAATTTGGTTGACCCAATCTATATGTAGATTAAAGTCACCCATGATGACTACTGTGCCCTTATTGCACGCTTCTTTAATTTCCCTTTTAATGCCATGCCCAACCTCTGCCTTACTGTTTGGAGGTCTATATACCACTCCCACTAATGTTTTTTCCCCTTAGTATTTCTCAGTTCTACCCATACAGATTCCACATCATCAAAGCTAATATCCTTCATTACAATTGTATTAATCCCTTCTTTAACCAGTAATGCTACCCACCTCCCTTTCCTTTTTACCTATCTTTCCTGAATATCGAATAACCCTGGATGTTGAGTTACCAGTCTTGGCCATCCTTGAGCCATGTTTCCCTAATAACTAGCAACATCCCTGGTACAGTCCCTAGCAACTAGCAGCATCCCTGGTACAGGCCCTAGTAACTAGCAGCATCCCTGGTACAGTCCCTAATAACTAGCAGCTTCTCTGGTACAGTCCGTATTAACTAGCAGTGTCCCTGGTACAGGCCCTAGTAACTAGCAGCATCCCTGGTACAGTCCCTACTAACTAGCAGCATCCCCAGTACAGCCCCCTAGTAACTAGCAGCATCCCTGGTACAGTCCCAATGACTAGCAGCATCCCTGGTACAGGTCCTAGTAACTAGCAGCATCTCTGGTACAGGCCCTAGTAACTAGCAGCATCCCTGGTACAGCCCCTAGTAACTAGCAGCATCCCTGATACAGGCCCTAGTAACTAGCAGCATCCCTGGTACAGCCCCTAGTAACTAGCAGCATCCCTGATAGAGCCCCTAGTAACTAGCAGCATCCCTGGTACAGGCCCTAGTAACTAGCAGCATCACTGTTACTGGCCCTAGTAACTAGCGGCATCCCTGGTACAGTCCCTACTAACTAGCAGCATCCCTGGTACAGCCCCTAGTAACTAGCAGCATCCCTGGTACAGTCCCTAGTAACTAGCAGCATCCCTGGTGCAGACCTAGTAACCAGCAGCCACCCTGGTACAGGCCCTAGTAACCAGCAGCATCCCTGCTACAGGCCCTAGTAACTAGCAGCATCCCTGGTGCAGTCCCTACTAACTAGCAGCATCCCTGGTACAGCCCTTAGTAACGAGCAGCATCCCTGGTGCAGCCCCTAGTAACTAGCAGCGTCCTTGCTACAGGCCCTACTAACTAGCAGCATCCCTGATACAGGCCCTAGTAACTAGCAGTGTAATGTATGTACCTTTAAGGGGGAGAACTACTTTTTACAGCTCCTGTATCCTGTAGTACCGGCAGTGACCACACCTGTATATAAACCCTGAGTAATGCTCTGTAGAGTCAGTTGCAGTTTGAAACCTCATTCAGTAAACACCTGTTGATCGTTCCCTGCAGTCTTTGTCTGATTATTGAAGGACACCACATTAAGATACTCGGATCTAACATTGGCGACGAGAAAGATTCGAACCTACCTGACCTCCCAGGGATTCGCTCATGGAGAACAGTGGAAGGAGGTCTAGTCCAGAAGCACGGGCATTGCAGGGGAGGCTGTCGAGAGCCAGGCTTGGCTTTCCAGCCATGGTGGTCCAGCGAAACGGGCTGGCAACAGGTACTGCGCAGACCCTTCCCGGACAGCGACGGCTAGAGCCGACCGAGCGGCACAGAAAAGGCCGAGCAGCATCGACAGGGGAGAGTGAGAGGGCAGAGCGCACAGGGCACAGCCGGTGTTCAAGGGCCGAGCAGCGTCAACGGGGGAGAGAGGCGTGCAGGAAAACGCGAGGCGCTGCCATTGCCATGAGGACCGCAGAGAGCGGCATTGGCAGCAGCACAGGAGCAGTGCACGAAACCCACAGGGCGTCACCATTTGCCAAGAGGACCGCCGAGAGCGGCGTTGGCAGCAGCGCGGGAGATGCCATTTTAAGCCGCAGCGGGGAAGAAAGGAAAGCGCGGGAGACGCCATTTTAAGCCGCAGCGGGGAAGAAAGGAAAGCGCGGGAGACGCCATTTTAAGCCAGCCTAACCACACCCAAAAATGCCGAAGAGTGGCAGTATCACAGCGTTCGACAATGAAGTCGAAGATTGGACGACATATGTCGAACGCATAGAAGTATACTGCAAGGCGAATGAAGTGCCAGATGACAAGAAAGCGCTGGTATTGTTGAATTCAATGGGTGCAAAAACGTATGGCTTACTACGAAACCTAGTAACCCCAGAGAAGCCAGTAGAAAAGGATTTTGAAAACATAGTGTCAATCCTACAGGACCACTTAAACCCCACACCACTGCTGATAGCAGAAAGATTTAAGTTTCACAAAAGGAACCAGCATAAAGATGAAAGTAATGCTGAGTATTTAACGGAACTGCGCAAGCTATCAAAACACTGCCAGTTTGGAACGGGACTAGCAGATACTTTAAGGGACAAGTTTGTGTGTGGGCTTCAAAGTGAAGGAACCCAGAAACGGCTGCTATCAGAAAAGGATCTTACGCTGTACAAGGCTTTCAGCATTGCAGTATCACACGAAGCAGCAGCACGGGGCGCAGCAGAGATACAACGGAGACCGCAAGAATATGGCACAAATGAAATGTCATACGGAACAGTGAAGTGCTATCGCTGTGGCAGAACAACACACGACCATAATGATTGCTGGTTCAAGGACAAAGTGTGCAGACAGTGTGGAAAAGTAGGACACATAGCAAGAGTCTGCAGGTCGGGAAAGAAAACCAGCAGCAAGAAATCTCCACAGGAGAAGTACAAGAAGGTACATAAGGTGACGGAGAGTAGTTCAGACAAACAGAAGAGTGATACAGACTCCGGAAGCAAGGAGCTGGGTTGTCTGAAACTACATAATGTGATCAAAACGGAGGATCACCAAACTATCTGGGTCACGCTCAAGATAGCAGGAGTCCAAGTGAAAATGGAATTGGACACAGGATCAGCCCTAACAGTCATAAACCGAAGGGACTACAAGCGGCTATTCTCACATATACCCTTGAGAGATACAAAGATTGTCTTGAAGACGTACATGGGGCAAAAAGTCTACCCCAAAGGAAAAATAAGGGTGAACGTTATATATAACGGCAAGGAAACACCAAAAATTGATCCATATGTATTGCCAGATGGAGGACCACCACTACTAGGACGTGAATGGATCCGGATGATACAGCTAGATTGGCATTCCATACAAGCACTGACTGTAGATGCCAAAAATGATGACGATGTCACACCTGGATGACTGTCAAAAATGCTAACTGACGCACAAGAAGTGTTCCAGCAGGGACTCGGAACACTAAAAGGCATAACAGCGACAATCAAAATAGAGGAAAATGCAAGCCCAAAGTTTTTTAAGGCCATACCGGTATCTTATACGATCCGCCTAGCCGTCGAAGCAGAGCTGGAAGGTTTGGAACGTTCAGGAGTACTGTCCAAAGTGGACTGGAGCGAGTGGGCTACACCCATCGTTCCTGTAATGAAGAGGTCGTTGAGTAATACGCCTGGGGGACCAAAGAAGGTTCGCATCTGTGGGGACTTTAAGGTGACAGTGAACCCAGTCCTTCACACTGTACAATATCCGCTTCCGCGGATTGAAGATATTTTCGCCTCGCTATCTGGAGGGAAACGCTTCAGTAAGATTGATCTGGCCCAGGCGTACCGGCAAATGGAGGTAGAAGAAGCCTCAAAACAGTACCTCACGATCAACACTCATAAAGGTCTCTACCAATACAACCGGCTGGTGTTCGGGGTAGCATCAGCTCCGGCTATTTGGCAAAGGGCAATGGAACAAGTCCTGCAAGGGATTCCAGGGACCCAGTGTTATTTGGACGACATCCTGGTCACGGGCGAAAATGACAGTGATCACCTCGCCAACCTGGAGCAGGTGCTCACTAGATTTAAGGAATATGGGCTCCGAGCTAATCGCCACAAATGCGAGTTTATCCAGGAGCAGATCTCGTATTGTGGCCACGTTATTGATAAAGAGGGGTTACAAAAGTCCCCTGAAAAGATTGAGGCAGTAGTCAAGGCTCCAGCACCGGAAAATGTGTCACAACTGAGGTCGTTCCTCGGGCTGGTGAACTACTACTATAAGTAAGTTCTTGCCGAATTTGTCTACCATACTACACCCACTGAACACCCTACTGCAAACGGGGGTACCATGGAAGTGGAGTGACGAATGTAAACGAGCTTTCCAGAAGAGCAAAGCATTGATCACATCGAAAGAGGTGTTGGCTCATTTCAACCCAGCACTACCAATTCGGTTGGCGTGTGATGCATCACCCTATGGCATTGGAGCGGTGCTGTCGCACAAATTCCCGGACGGCTCGGAGAGGCCAGTAGCCTTTGCGTCTCGGTCACTAACCTCAGCCGAGCGTAACTACGCCCAGATTGACAGGGAAGCCCTCAGCCTAGTGTGGGGAGTGAAAAAGTTCAATCACTATCTGCACGGGCAGAAGTTCACCTTGCTGACTGACCACCAACCACTTGTCTCCATCTTTAATCCAAAGAAGGGCGTTCCGGTGATGACTGCGCAACGGCTACAAAGATGGTCCCTTTTTCTAGGGGCGCACCAATATGATATCGAGTATAAGGGCACGAAACAGCATGGAAACGCTGATGGGCTATCACGGCTGCCACTGCCTACTGCGGAGGAAGCACCAGCAGTGGATCCTGTCGAAATATTTCATTTGACTATAATTGAATGCTTGCCAGTAACTAACGCTGGTATAGAGAAGGAAACCCGAAATGACCCGACACTGTCTCGGGTATATGATTTGACGGTGAAGGGATGGCCAGCACATGGCGACTCACTGTTGCCAGCATTCTCATCCAGAAGAGAACAGCTGTCAGTATGCCAGGGGACCTTGATGTGTGGATCCCGAGTGGTAATTCCACCCAAGTTAAGGGAGAGAGTGCTCAATGAGCTTCACGAAGGTCATCTGGGAGGGGTGAAAATGAAAAGCCTTGCTAGGGCTTATGTGTGGTGGCCAGGGATCGATCAGCAAATCGAGGACCTGACAAAGCTGCTCAGGATGCCAGAAGGTCCAAAATGCACCACCACATGCCCCGCTACACCCATGGGAGTGGCCCTCATCTCCATGGCAATGGGTGCATATTGATTTTGCTGGTCTATTCATGGACTCAATGTTTTTAATAGCCGTGGATGCGCACTCGAAATGGCCTGAGGAGATCAAAATGTCCTCCACCACCACAGAGAAAACTATTGCAGTCCTACGGACCATTTTTGCCAGGAACGGCTTGCCAGAGCAGATTTGCTCTGATAACGGACCACAGTTTGTGTCCGAAGAGTTTCGAAGATTTATGAAAAGGAATGGGGTAAGGCATTACACATCCGCCCCGTATCATCCAGCCACAAATGGATGGCTGAGAGGTTCGTACAAACCTTTGAAAAAAGCAGTAAAGGCCATGTGCGATGACGACATTCCACTGCAGCATAAGGTGGACAATTTCCTGTTAGCCTACAGAAATGCGACACATGCAGTCACCAACCAGGCCCCGGCCATGATGTTCTTTAACCGAAGGTTGAGATCTCGTCTGGATTTGCTCAGACCAGATGTACAAAGAGATATTGAGAATAAGCAATTCCAGCACATCAATGAGAAGCCGACAAGGAGCTTCAATGTAGGGCAACCAGTCTTGGCCCGCGACTATCGAACAGAGAAATGGCAACCAGGAACGATATGCACACGGCAGGGGCCACTAATGTACACAGTGGATGTTGGGGAGAACATTGTGAGACGCCATGCTGACCAGATCCTAGAGTCACAGGAACGAGTCAACCCCATGTATCGGCCATACGTACCTGGTGAGGAACCCGACGTACAGGTCGCATCTACCTCAGAAACAATAGCATTGGAAGCTGATGAATCAACTGACGACAGGGTGTTAGAATCGCCTCCGCACCAAGAGCGAGACACTCGGGAAAGGCGTTATCCAGAAAGAATCAGGAAGCCTCCCCAAAGACTGAATTTATAAATAGACTATTTCCAGTTAATGTTGCATGTTAAAAGTGTTAATTGTAATTAGTTTGATATTTAATTGTTAAATGAGTGTTATGGTACTGTTAATCTAAAAGGGGAGGAATTGTAATGTATGTACCTTTAAGGGGAAGAACTACTTTTTACAGCTCCTGTATCCTGTAGTACCGGCAGTGACCACACCTGTATATAAACCCTGAGTAGTGCTCTGTACAGTCAGTTGCAGTTCGAACCCTCATTCAGTAAACACCTGTTGATCGTTCCCTGCAGTCTTTGTCTGATTATTGAAGGACACACCATTAAGATACCCGGATCTAACAAGCAGCGTCTCTGCTACAGGCCCTACTAACTAGCAGCATCCCTGGTGCAGCCCCTACTAACTAGCAGCGTTCCTGCTACAGGCCCTACTAACTAGCAGCATCCCTGGTACAGTCCCTAATAGCAGCAGCTTCTCTGGTACAGTCTCTAGTAGCTAGCAGCATCCCTGGTACAGCCCCTAGTAACTAGCAGCATCCCTGGTACAGTCCCAATAACTAGCATCGTCCCTGGCACAGTCCCTAGTAACTAGCAGCATCCCTGGTACAGTTCCTAGTAACTAGCAGCATCCCTGGTACAGCCCCAGTAACTAGCAGCATCCCTGATACAGCCCCTAGTAACAAGCAGCATCCCTGGTACAGGCCCTAGTAACTAGCAGCATCACTGGTACTGGCCCTAGTAAATAGCAGCATCCCTGGTGCAGTCCCTACTAACTAGCAGCATCCCTGGTACAGCCCCTAGTAACTAGCAACTTGCTGGTACAGGCCCTAGTAACTAGCAGCATCCCTGGTACAGAGCCTAGTAACTAGCAGCATCCCTGTTACAGTACCTACCAACTAACAGCATCCCTGATATGGCCCCTAGTAACTAGCAACTTCCCTGGTACAGTCCCTAGTAACTAGCAGCTTCCCTGGTGCAGCCCCTAGTAACTAGCAGCCACCCTGGTACAGGCCCTAGTAACTAGCAGCATCCCTGGTACAGCCCCTAGTAACGAGCCGTGTCCCTGGTGCAGCCCCTAGTAACTAGCTGCGTCCCTGCTACAGGCCCCACTAACTAGCAGCATCCCTGGTACAGACCCTAGTAACTAGCAGCTTCCCTGTTACAGTCCCTACTAACTAGCAGCATCCATGGTACAGTCCCTACTAACTAGCAGCATCTCTGGTACAGGCCCTAGTAAGTAGCAGCCTCCCTGGTACAGTCCCTAGTAACTAGCAGCATCCCTGGTGCAGTCCCTACTAACTAGCAGCATCCCTGGTACAGCCCCTAGTAACTAGCAGCTTCCCTGTTACAGTCCCTACTAACTAGCAGCATCCATGGTACAGTCCCTACTAACTAGCAGCATCCCTGGTACAGTCCCTACTGACTATCAGCATCCCTGGTAGAGCCCCAATAACTGGCAGCTTCCCTGGTACAGTCCCTAGTAACTAGCAGCATCCCTGGTGCAGCTCCTAGTAACTAGCAGCATTCCTGGTATAATCCCTACTAACTAGCAGCATCCCTGCTACAGGCCCAAGTAACTAGCAGCATCCCTGGTACAGTCTCTAGTAACTAGCAGCATCATTGGTACAGTCTCTAGTAACTAGCAACATCCCTGGTACAGACCTAGTAACTAGCAGCGTCCCTGGTGCAGGCACTAGTATCTAGCAGCCTCCCTGGTACAGTCCCTAGTAACTAGCAGCATCCCTGGTGCAGTCCCTACTAACTAGCAGCATCCCTGGTACAGCCCCTAGTAACTAGCAGCTTCCCTGTTACAGTCCCTACTAACTAGCAGCATCTATGGTACAGTCCCTACTAACTAGCAGCATCTCTGGTACAGGCCCTAGTAACTAGCAGCGTCTCTGGTACAGGCCCTAGTAATTAGCAGCATCCCTGGTACAGCCCCTAGTAACTAGCAGCGTCCCTTGTACAGGCACTAGTAACTAGCAGGCTCCCTGTTACAGCCCCTAGTAACTAGCAGTATCCCTGGTGGAGCCCCTAGTAACTAGCAGCTTCCCTGGTACAGTCCCTAGTAACTAGCAGCATCCCTGGTGCAGCTCCTAGTAATTAGCAGCATTCCTGGTATAGTCCCTACTAACTAGTAGCGTCCCTGGTGCAGGCACTAGTATCTAGCAGCCTCCCTGGTACAGTCTCTAGTAACTAGCAGCATCCCTGGTAGAGTCTCTAGTAACTAGTAGCATCCCTGGTACAGACCTAGTAACTAGCAGCTTCTCTGGTACAGTCCATAGTAACTAGCAGTGTCCCTGGTACAGGCCCTAGTAATTAGCAGCATCCCTGGTACAGTCCCTAATAACTAGCAGCTTCTCTGGTACAGTCTGTAGTAACTAGCAGTGCCCCTGGTATAGGCCCTAGTAACTAGCAGTATCCCTGGTAGAGTCTCTAGTAACCAGTAGCATCCCTGGTACAGACCTAGTAACTAACAGCATCCCTGGTACAGCCCCTAGTAACTAGCAGCATCCCTGATACAGCCCCTAGTAACTAGCAGCATCCCTGGTACAGTCTCTAGTAACTAGCAGCGTCCCTGGTACATGCCCTAGTAACTAGCAGCATCCCTGGTACCGTTTCTAGTAACTAGCAGCATCATTGGTACAGTCTTTAGTAACTAGCAGCACCCCTGGTACAGTCCCTAGTAACTAGCAGTACCCTGGTACAGTCTCTAGTACCTAGCAGCATCACATGTACAATCCCTAGTAACTAGCAGCATCCCTGGTACAGCTCTAGTAACTAGCAGCATCACTGGTGCAGTCTCTAGTAACTAGCAGCATCCCTGGTACAGTCCCTATTAATGAGCAGCATCCCTGGTACAGGCCCTAATAACTAGCAGCATCACTGGTACAGTCTCTAGTAACTAGCAGCATCACTGGTACAGTCTCTATTAACTAACAGCATCCCTGGTACAGGCCCTAATAACGAGCAGCTTCTCTGGTACAGTCCGTAGTAACTAGCAGTGTCCCTGGTACAGGCCCTAGTAACTAGCAGCATCCCTGGTACAGTCCCTAATAACTAGCAGCTTCTCTGGTACAGGCCCTAGAAACTAGCAGCGTCCCTGGTACAGGCCCTAGTAACTAACAGCATCCCTGGTACAGCCCCTACTAACTAGCAGCGTCCCTGATACAGCCCCTAGTAACTAACAGCGTCCCTGGTACAGGCCCTGGTACAGTCCCTAATAACTAGCAGCTTCTCTGGTACAGTCTGTAGTAACTAGCAGTGTCCCTGGTACAGGCCCTAGTAACTAGCAGCATCCCTGGTACAGCCCCTACTAACTAGCAGCATCCCTGATACAGCCCCTAGTAACTAACAGCATCCCTGGTACAGGCCCTAGTATCTAGCAGCGTCCCTGGTACAGGCCCTAGTAACTAACAGCGTCCCTGGTACAGGCCCTAGTAACTAGCAGCATCCCTGGTACAGTCCCTAATAACTAGCAGCTTCTCTGGTACAGTCTGTAGTAACTAGCAGTGTCCCTGGTACAGGCCCTAGTAACTAGCAGCATCCCTGGTAGAGTCTCTAGTAAGTAGTAGCATCCTTGGTACAGACCTAGTAACTAGCAGCATCCCTGGTACAGCCCCTAGTAACTAGCAGCCTCCCTGGTACAGTCTCTAGTAGCTAGCAGCATCACTGGCACAGTCTCTAGTAACTAGCAGCATCACTGGTACAGTCCCCACTAACTAGCAGTGTCCCTGGTACAGGCCCTAGTAACTAGCAGCATCCCTGGTAGAGTCTCTAGTAAGTAGTAGCATCCCTGGTAAAGACCTAGTAACTAGCAGCGTCCCTGATACAGCCCTAATAACTTGCAGCATCCGTGGTACAGGCCCTAGTAACTGGCAGCATCCCTGGTACAGGCCCTAGCAACTAGCAGCATCCCTGGTACAGGCCCTAGTAACTAGCAGCATCCCTGGTACAGGCCCTAGTAACTAGCAGCATCCCTGATACAGGCCATAGTAACTAGCAGCGTCCCTGGTACAGGCCCTAGTAACTAGCAGCATCCCTGGTACAGCCCCTAGTAACTAGCAGCGTCCCTGATACAACCCCTATTAACGAGCAGCATCCCTGGTACAGGCCCTAGTAACTAGCAGCCTCCCTGGTACAGTCCCTACTAACTAGCAACATCCCTGGTACAGCCCCTAGTAACTAGCAGCATCCCTGATACAGCCCCTAGTAACTAGCAGCATCCCTGGTACAGGCCCTAGTAACTGGCAGCGTCCCTGATACAGGCCCTAGTAACTAGCAGTATCCCTGGTACAGGCCCTAGTAACTAGCAGCATCCCTGATACAGCCCCTAGTAACTAGCAGCGTCCCTGATACAGGCCCTAGTAACTAGCAGTGTCCCTGGTACAGGCCCTAGTAACTAGCAGCATCCCTGGTACAGGACCTAGTAACTAGCAGCACCCCTGGTACAGGCCCTAGTAACTAGCAGCACCCCCGGTACAGGCCCTAGTAACTAGCAGCATCCCTGGTACAGTCTTTAGTAACTAGCAGGTTCCCTGTAAAGCTTCTCAAATCAGAAAACGTTAACTGTTGAGTGCGGGGCTGGGTGAGCGCCCTCTACTGGAGACACATCAGGTCACAGATTTATAGATTCAGGTGATTTCTGAAAGCCCAGACTGTCAGTCAGCCTGAGTTAAGAGAGCACTGGCCAAGATTCATGAAAGGCCTGACATGGGGACAGAAATCAAGTACCTACATAACACTTCTTACATTGCTAGGCCTGTCAGACATCAGCAAAGTCCTAAAGCATTTCTAGTCAGAGATGAAAATGTGGAGAGTTTAAAAGTAATGATTGTTATTCTGAATAAGCCTGACACAGGCAAAGCAAGCTTACAGATAACTGAAAATAAAATAACATGAAAAGCTGCAGATCTGAGTGTGGTTGAACTTTGAAATTCTACAGATGAGCATCTAGTGCAATTGTGGGGTTGATTTCTGATATGAAAAGAAGGACCGATGCGCTGGACCTAATTGGCTTTTCTTGTAAAGATGTTTATGCTTTTGTTCTGATGTGGTTGGAATATCCAAGTCAGAGCTGAGTTAAAACAAATCCAGATTTTCCAGATGCATCAGCCCCGCTGGGAAGTGGGGTGGAAGACAGCTCAAAGCTAGACAGTAAATTCACTATCTAATGACTACCCATCAGATGGACATTCCCATGGCGATCTGACTCCATTAGAGCAGGGAGAACAGTTTGGGCTAGGTGAAGGGAAGATAGAGAATCAAAAAGAAGAATATGTGATGCAGATTCAATAGCAGATGCGATATTGGGGCAAGAGAGCACTGGGCAAGCACAGGATGGAGTATCAGTTCAGCACCATGTGGGCAATGGGCTCAGCATAGGTAACAGATGAGCATTAAGTTGGCGACTTACTCCTCTAAAAATAACAGCAACAAACCCTTCACAATGCACTCTGGTTAAGGAGGGCATTAACTCAGAGTCTTAAAGTACAGCTATCTATCTCCCTTCACAACAATTACTTGCATGCTCAACCCTTAAAGCCCTTCCTCCACTTTAACAAGGTGATACCACCAACAACTTCAGCAGCACCTCCCAAACCCATGACCTCCACCACCTAGAAGGACAAGGGCAGCAGTCTCATGGGAACACCACCACCTCTAAGTTCCCCTCCAATTCACACACCATCCTGACTTGGAAATATATCGGCCGTTCCTTCATCGTCGCTGGGTCAAAATCCTGGAACTCCCTCCCTAACAGCACTGTGAGAGTACCTTCACCACACGGACTGCAGCAGTTCAAGAAGGCGGCTCACCACCACCTTCTCAAGGGCAATTAGGGATGGGCAATAAATGCTGGCCTTGTCAGTGACGCCCACATCCCAGGAATGAATACATTTTTTAAAACCTCTGACGACCGGTTCTCACCTGCCGCCCGGCACACACTCCTCCAACTGCCAGCCTTCACCTAATTTACTCAATCGCGTTGCAGGAGAAAATGGCGCACAATGCCCGTGAGAAGCAGACCACCAGAGGGGGGCATCCCCAACCTGAAACACATTTCCTCACTAAAGTCCCCATATATTCTGAGGGGGCAAGGTGGGAGGAGTAATATCTGCAGAGGTCCATTATCCTTAAATGCTGCCCGGCTCTCCTTTGTTCGATCCTGTGCCACTCCTCCTTTTCCATGATACTGACATACAAGGGCATGACAGTAGGGAATGCCATATCTACTCCTTACTGTGGGCGGGGTGTGCAAATCAGTTGGTGGTCTCACACTGTAAGGTAGGCGTAGAGAGGATGTTTCCACTTGCGAGTGAGACCAGAACTAAGGGCCATAAATATAATAGTCATTAATAAATCCAATAGGGAATTCAGGAGAAACTTCTTTACCCGGAGAGTGGTTAGAATGTGGAACTTGCTACCACAGGGAGTAGTTGAGGAGAACAGCATGGATGCATTTAAGGGGAAGCTAGATAAACACATGAGGGAGAAAGGAATAGAAGGATATTGATGTAAGAAAACTACTAGGCACTTGGTCTGAGTATTAAACCAGGCTTTAATCAACAGTTTTTCAACATGGAGATCTAGTTGTGTCCTTCACTAGTTCCTGTTAACGAATGTCCTGCATAAGCTGGGCCATGCCCGAGTATTTAAACTCTCCCTGGACAGCGCCACCAGCAGGCCGCCCAGTATTATTACATAAGTCATTTTCACATGAATGACAAGATTCATGTCAGATATGTTGATGGGATTAGATGAAGAGGGCTGGGAGCAGGCTCGTGTGGAGCATAAACACCGGCATGGACCTGTTGAGCTGAATGGCCTGTTTCTCTGCTGTAAATACTGGGCTGTATTTTCTGATCAGAGACCTCCTGCGTGCAGAGGCCTCAGATCTGGAAAAATTTACGGACTTACCTGAGGGCTCCCGGGGCACCTACACTTCCACTCCTGGGCCTCTCCAAACTCCAAGTGCACAGGGCCCACGTATCCCAGAGGCGCAGGCGGTTCGCAAGCGTCCCTGGGATCACGTAGACCATGGGGAGCCAATAGGAGAAGGGAATCTCCCTTCATACACTTGACAGATAGACCTGTCAAATATATGAATGGGGATCAATGAAAAAACATAGTAAAACATTAAATACATTTTTAAAAAACCATCACCTTTCAAAATTAGTTAAAATTACAATAAATTAAATATTTTAAACAAAAATTTAATTTTTTGAAAAAAATAATTGAAGTTTTTTACGGGGCTAAAAATAAACTTACCTTTTTTAAAAGTATTTTTAAATGATAAATGACTGGGGGAAAAAATTAAAACTTTTTTCAACTCTTACCCTGATAAAAGCAGGCCTTACACCTGCTTTTACCAGGCATAAGATTTTGAAGAGTTTTCTGCGGGCAGAGGTTCTGCAGAAAGCGGAACTCTCCGCCCGCAGAGGCCCTTCTCCAGGGCAGGCGTCCGATCTATCAAGACCATTCTTGACAGATCGGAAATGCCGGTTTTCAGCGCATGCGCCATGTACACAGCGCATACACACCCGTAGGGATCGGAATATCCGAGCCATTGCGTAATACAATGTAAGCAAGTCCAGGTCTGTGCAGGCAGAAAGCCAAAAAGAAAATTGCTGCAAAAAGTTGTTTCTAGCTGCAGACATGGTTGCTGAAGTTCTCCTGATTCTTCAGGCTCCCTTCTGCCCCTTTCTCAACTGATCCTGGCAGCAGCTTCACCTTAGATTCACAATACAACATACCCCGAGTGCTTTGCAAGTATAAAAGCAGGAAACACTGGGGGAGAAATCCAATTCGCGGCCAAACGAGAGCGATTGCCCCGCGCGCCGGTCCTTGCCAGTCTGAAGACCGAGCCAGATTTGGCATCGAGTCTCCTTTCAAGTGAGGCGGTGAACTACTGGCACCAATCAGGCATCGCGATGTAACTCACTGCTCGGGACCTGATGAATTCTAGCTAGTAGGTTCCAGGAGGGGGTGGAGGTGGAGGGGGGGGTGCAGAGTGCGGGTGTGGTGAAGCCAAGAGGGGACGAGCCCAGGGCCAGCGATGGCTCGCAGAATTTTCGCAACCTGGAGGAGCATAAAAAAAATCTAACTTTGAAAGGAGGGTGGGAGCAGGCTCGTGTGGAGCATAAACACCGGCATGGACCTGTTGGGCCGAATGGCCTGTTTCTCTGCTGTAAATACTGGAGGCCAAGTCGCTGAATATATTTAAGAAGGAGATAGATGGATTTCTAGAAACAAAAGGCATCAAGGGGTATGGGGAGAGAGCGGGAATATGGTATTGAGATAGAGGATCAGCCATGATCATATTGAATGGCGGAGCAGGCTCGAAGGGCCGAATGGCCTACCCCTGCTCCTATTTTTCTATGAAAAAGGTTTAGTGGCCATTTTTGGAACGGCCTCCAGCAATCCCTTGAAGGACCTCGCGGGCTCCACCCATTCGTAACTGAATTTAGCACTGGGATTCTGCAACTGGCATAGCACCCCCATTTGCATAGTAAAGTAACCTTACGCCTGTTTCAGTCAGGCGGGCTGCTCGCCAATTTACAAGCCTGACTGAAAAAGGCGTCAGGCGGGCGTCAATGGTGCAGCCGAGGTGTTCCCCCCCGCCCCCCTCTCAATTTTAAACTCAGAGCTTCCCGTTTCTCGGGTGAGTTGAATTTGCCCCCTGCGGTGCTGCAGTGCCACTGCATGCAGTACCTGTAAATGAGCGCACTCTGAATTGGTGAGCAGATCACGGAAAAGGGCCTAAAAGCACAAGGGAATTCGGGCAAACTAATTTTTTTTTGGGGGGGTGGGGTGTAAACTGACGTGAATGTGTCCCAATTTGCTGTGGAACAAAATGTACTTGCCCCGATTGAATGCTGAATGTACGCCATAAACAACATGGATATTCTAGGCCCTAAGTTTTAATCTTTGTCTTTACCGATGCTGACTGACCTGCTCTGTGTTAACCTAAAGCATGTGTATTGCAGCCTCCGATTAGCTGAGGAATTTCTCTTGCTTTGCTCCCTCTTTTGCTGGAGCTCTGACACTGGCGCCTGTTTTAATGCAGTTCTTCAATGTTTAATGCTATTAACTGTTTGATGCATGACTTTTTTATGTCAGTCTCAGTGATGCATTGCAGTTGCCTCTCAGTCTGTTCACAGAAATCACAGAAACCCCACAGTGCAGATAGAGGCCATTTCGGCCCATCGAGCCTGCACCGACACATATCCCACCCGATCCCCGTAACCCCTACACCAACACATATCCCACCCTATCCCCGTAACCCCTACACCAACACATATCCCACCCTATCCCCGTAACCCCTACACCAACACATATCCCACCCTATCCCCGTAACCCCACGTATTTAATCCCCCTAACACTAAGGGTCAATTTATCATAGCCAATTAACCTAACCCGCACATCTTTGGACTTCTTTGGAACCAAAGGCTGAGCATCCAACCAACCCACAGGGGCCCTTATTACTTATTCATAAATGGCAGCCGTTCCCTTAAAGGGACAGGCGCGTCAATGTGCGAAGACTGTGAGTGGGCCACAATTCAGAGATTCCAAGATGAGTGCACGTTAGGCAAAATGGGATGAAGCTGTTAGTTTGAACTCCTGTAGTGGATTGCTGTATCACATCTGCTATCTTTACATAAGTAAATCAAAACTATACTTAATCACAGATACAAAAGAAAGGGCATTAGTGTGAATACCAGAATTCAGAAACTGATGAAGTGGAAAAATACATGAACTCATCTTTAAAAATACATTTTAAGATTTCTGGCTTTCTTGACTCAGGTAGAATGAAAATTCTACTAATGTCCTGGTCGGTCTTCCTGCCATTCCCTTTTGGAACTTCATCTTTGTTTGACATCACAGCAGTTTGTATGGCCAGACCACTGCGAAAGCTCAACTGTTGTTCCCAGGTGGTCAGAGAATGCGCATTTCCCCCCATGTTCTCTCTAAGCAGAATTAAAATGTTGTTGAAATAGCACTGCGCTCAGTGCTAGATCTCCTGACAGATTTGATGGAAGGTTTTCTTTGGTCAGACCCGACTACAGGCCCCTAGATCTAAAGTATCCTTTTTAGCTATTTGCTGGTTTGTTTATTATTTTAACAAGAGAAGAATTCATGTCGTCCCAGGACCATCATCTAACCATTTTCAGAGTGGGCTCCCTGGAAATTTGTTGTTGTTTTAAAATAAAAGACGACTTTTGTTACTTACTCCTGTGTCTCAGAGAATCATAGAAAGTAGAACACAGAAAGAGGACACGTGGCCCACTGAGGCTGTGTCAATGAAGTCTGATTTGAAGGCATTCATTATTAAAAGCTGTCAATTAATTTTCATCGATAAAGCAAACCCGAGAACTTAGAACAAGATCTTACTACTTCCCCACTCCTCTCCTGCCCGGATTTGATTGTGGGCAAAAGGGTAGCGACTCTATCACTGAGCACAGTGCTATTTTAACAACATTTTAATTTACAGTTTCCAAACACAGAAGTTTCTGGAATGATTGTCCAGTCTAGTCGGATCCAGCAATTATATAAGCTTCAAAGTTACTGTTCGCCTTAGCTGAAAACCATTCTTCTGATATTCCTTTGTCCGTTAACAGAGGTGTTAACTCATCCAGTTTAAATGAATTAGCAGCTCCGCTAACAAAGAGGACAAGGACTGCCATAGGAACATGCTAACTTAATACTGCCAATTGTAGCTATAATTCCATTGCTTAATATTCGCAAGAGAAGACATGAGCAACATTACCTTTCTAAACGGAGATAGCTTAAGTAAAATCAATATAAATTGATGGATATAAATCAATATAAAACTGCCTGAAAGGGCGGTGGAAGCAGATTCAATTGTAACTTCCAAAAGGCAATTGGATATATACTCAAAAAAGCAAAATTTGCAGGGCTACGGGGAAAGAGCAGGGGAGTGGGACTAACTGGATAGCTCTTTCAAAGAGCCAGCACAGGAACGATGGGCTGAACGACCTCCTTCTGTGCTATATGATTCTATGGCAGTCAAGACAGCTTAGAAGGACTTAAAACAGATAGAGTGGCGGAGGCAAAAACCCTATAGATATTTAAGAAACAACAGGATGCTGTGATGGAAGGACTTTAAGGTGTTTCTGGATGGATGAGTTAAGATTGACCAAATGGCTCTCCTCATCTGTAATTGTCTCGTTAACTTGCTCTGCTTTTTTTCCCCCACCTTTGTTACAGTCAGTACTTGACACTTGCACATGGTGGCGCTACAGACCAACACTGAATTTTAAAAGAACTAACGTCTCTGGGCAATCTCGCCAAACTGCAAATATGAATTAAAATAGATAGAGAGAAAGATTATTTATATAGTGCCCACTATATAAAGGGCATTTATATAGTGCCCTTCACAACAGAAGTCCCAAAGCACATCACAGCCATAGAAGTACTTTTGAAGTGTAGTCGCTGTTGTAATGTAGGAAACTCAGCAGCCAATTCGTACACAGCAAGCTCCCACAAACAGCAATGTGACACTGACCAGATAATCTATTTTAGTGATGTTGGTTGATGGATAATTATTGACCAGGACACTGGGAGAACTCCCCTGGTCTTCTTCAAAAAGTACATAAAAAAAATAAAAACTGACTTATAGATATATAAGCAGCTTCCATAAGCCACTTCCTAAAACTTAGGCCACCATTTGGGAGCCTGGGGAAAGTGGCTCCCTCGGCCCTAAGCTCTGGAATTCCCTCCCTAAACCTCTCTGCCTCTGTACCTCAGTCTCCTCCATTAAGACACTCCTTAAAATCTACCGCTTTGACCTTTTGGTCACCCTGGCTGTGATATCTTCAGACTCAAATTCTATGAGTATGTGCAAGTCAACATGAGGACAACCACCCTCGAGGAACAGCACCTCATCTTCCGATTAGGCACTCTGCAGCCTTCCGGACTCAATATCGAGTTCAACAATTTCAGATCATAACCTCGGCCCCTATTACATTTTTCTTGTAATTTTTCCACTCCTTTCCCCCCCCCCCCCCTTTCCTTTTGTTTCTCTCTCACACCTGGCAGCTATCTCTTGCCCTGCCAGTACACTTTACACCTAATCTCAGCCTATTACCATCTCATCTAGCTTCTAATACCTTTTATTGTCTCTTTTACTTCTTTTGTTTCTTTCACTTCTTTTGTCCGATCGCAGCCCTGCCTTCAATCTATTTTCTTTTCTTTCCAGTTTTGAAGAAGGGTTCGACCCGAAACGTCAACTCAAATTTCTCTCCACGGATGTTGCCTGACCTGCTGAGTTTTTCCAGCATTTTCTGTTGTTATTTCATATTTCCAACATCTGCAGTATTTTGCTATCGTCACCCTTTTTTTTAACTGGGCTTTCTCCCTCAGCGGCCTGCCCAGCAACAGAATGCAGGCTGCCTGCAAAAATAAAAGCATTTTATTACTTTAAAATCCCAACTCCTCTTCTTTGGGGGCCTGTGCAGGGGCAATGTTCCCTGAGCACTTGAACAGGCTCTGGCTGCAATGAGATGTTCTTGCTCTACTTCCACATAATGCTGGACCACCTGGGCCTAACAGGAAGCCCCTGCTGCATCCATCATTTTTTTTATTATTCGTTCACGGAATGTGGACGTCGCCAGCAAGGCCTACATTTATTGCCCGTCCCTAATTGCCCTAGAGGAGGAGGTAGTGAGCCACCTTATACAACTGAGTGGCTTGCTAGGCCATTTCAGAGGGCACCACATTGCTGTGGGTCTGGAGTCACCTACAGGCCAGACCAGGTAAGGACAGCAGAGTTCCTTCCCTAAAGGACATTAGTGAACCAGATGGGTTTTCACAACAATCTGGTAGTTCCATGGTCACCGTTACTGATACTAGCTTTTTATTCCAGATTTATTTATTAACTGAATTTAAATTCCACAGCTGCCGTGGTGGGATTTGAACTCATAGTCTCCGGATTACTAGTCCAGTAACACAACCACTATGCTACCGGTTTAAACTGGGCTACGCTTTCCTCATTGTAAATGTCATTTGCAGGCATCTGCCCACATATAGGTGGCCACATTTTACACCACTGAGCCCGCTCCCAAGGGGTGGGTTGATTTGGGGCGGGGAGCAACAAAGTGTAAAGTGTCCCGCGTGCCTTTCTGGCCCCAGCTGGCTCAGATTCACTGGAAATCTGGCGGTGCAGGCCCAAAAAACCTAGGCCAGTGTGTGCAGTTGAGATATTCTGCCTGGTGTAAGTCTCAGATTAAACAATAATAGTGAGAGCAGGTGAGATATTTCAGCTGTTATCAGTCTCAATGTGTAACCTTTAGAGCTCCTTATCATATTTTGCTGAAAAGCAAATTCAAAGGTGGGATCGAGATAACAGCAATTCCTTTTGCTGTGAGATTTCCCAGTGTTTGTGCTGCTCTGCTTAGGTATACATCAAGTTATTGTTTTTCATTTCTGCGCAAAAACATGTTAGAACTGCCCAATGAGACCTGAGGAGATACCCGGAGTTCTGTACATCAGACAAATCTCCACTAATTGCCAGTAATTGTGACACACTGTGGGCAGGATTGATTGATTGATTGAATTCCAATGGCAGCCTTTGCACATTTTCGAACTAAAAACGCTGCGATACTGTTCAGTAGGTTATGAATATGTGTGCGCTTGGGCTGTGCAAAGTGTATTTGTCTTATTGAGTGTCACAGCATGTGCCATCTGCCTGGTTATTATTAGGAGACGGTGACAGGCAGCGCAGTGCGGGCTTCCTGCGTAATGACCTCTTCTGCAGCTTGCGGGGGTGCGAAGGAACCACGGGCTGTGCACTAATGACAGCACGGTTCACACGATCGCCTCATTAAGCGGAGGGTTTGACAGCCCAGAAGTGCAAACCTCACCATTTTTTTGTAATAAAAGGTGCTGGGGTGGAAAACGTCATGTCTGCTGAGGCATTTCTACAGGCTGCTACTGTTTGTTTTCTGAAGCGTGTTCATGTGTCCACCCAAACCAAATGGAACAGCGGTCAGAAATTAATTGGAGGCAACGAGCATGTGGGTATGGGTGTGGGGTTAAACTGTGAAGGAGAAGCTGGTCTCCACACGCATCCTACAGACTTTCCAGAGTCTGGGAGCTCCAGCAGACAGACATTCCATGTCCCTTCAGAACTTCCAACAGTTACAGTAACCGAGCGCTCCGTTCCATTCACAAGGGTCTGTAGCTCTTGCAGCTAAGGGTTAAAACCGACTGCTTTGACCAAGCTTCTGCTCTCCTGTCCCAATATGTCCTCCTGGGGCTCGGTGTCAAATTGTGTTCGATGACGCTCCTGTGAAATGCTTTGGGCTGTTTCACTACATTAAAGGCGCTGCATAAATGCAGCCCGCTGAATGTCTCCCTCACTCGGTCTGATGTACTACCACAGCTAACGTACTGAACAGGTCACAAACTCCAGGCAGTTCTACTCCAGTCAGTCAAAATTGGTAGCTGCTGTTCACAAAGATATTTACCTTAAAATGTGTCCATGACCAGTGTTCATCCAAACCAGCCATGGCTACACCAGGGTCACAGTCAAACTACAATCGTGACAACTACTGCAGGCGATTCAACATTTGCCAAGGCAACAATATGGTCACTGGAGCTTTATAGAGGGAATCCAAATAAAAAGAAGAAACGTAGGAAATACACAGCGGATCTGTCAACACACAACAGGTTTTCAACATCTGTGAAAGGAGACGAGTAAAAGCTCTTTTGTAAAAGCTGAAACCGAAAGATAAGCAAGCATTTCAATCAGGGATGGGCAAAATAAAGGAGTGGGGAAAACAACAACAGCTACTCCAATCACAGAGAGAAAGTTTGAGTTGAATGGGTTGAATGACTAAAAACTGCTTGATAGAAAAGCAGGAAATTGTCAGACAATAAAAGATCACCTCAGTAAAAAGAAAGAAGGAAACAAAGACTTGTATTCATACAATGCCTTGCATGACCTGGGAATGTCCCACAGTGCTTTACAGTCAATAAATTTTGAAGTATCGACTCTTTGTAATGTCGGAAACGCGGCAGACAATCTGCGCACAGCAAGGTCCCACAAACAGCAATATGATAATGACCAGATAATTTTAATGATGTTGGTTGAAGGATAAATATTGGCCATGACACCGGGGATAACTCCCCTGCAGTAAGGGAACGAAAATACTTTAAAAGAATGTGCAAATAGCTAAAATTATGAAAAAGGCATGGATAAGGACATAGAGGGTATGACAGCCTCGTACTATGTTACCGGAGTCATAATAATCAGAGAATGTTCAAATCTCACCATGGCGGTTTGAGAATCTGAATTCAGTTTTTAAAATATCTGAAAGCAAAGGTGTCCAAGAAGCTTTTGGATTGTCATAAAAATCCAACTGGTTCACGAATGTCTTTTAAGGAAGGAAATCTGGTATGGTAGTAAGGGTTGTGATGGGAGTTCTAATCACAGGTTGCAGGTGGAAGAGGTAAAAAGCCATTGAACCACGGTGTGCTGTGCATGATGACTTGTCATTCCAGTTAAGTGAGGGTGTTCATTGGGGTGGGCGAGGGTTCCATAGTGCCCAAGTTAAAAGAAGAATCTTAAATGAATATAAGGAGATGACGGACATGTTGAATAATTACTTTGCGTCAATATTTACAGTAGAGGAAGAGGACAGCATGCCGGACATCCCAAGGAAACTAATATTGAATCAAGGATGGGTAATCACCAAAATTAACATAAGCAAAATAACAGTATTGAAGAAAATAATGGCACTGAAGAGTGATAAATCCCCAGGACCAGATGGTATCCAGCCCAGAGGTTTAAAGGAAGTAGGTGAGAACATTGCAGATGCCCTAACTATTATCTTCCAAAGTTCTCTCAATTCAGGAACTGTTCCTTTAGATTGGAAAATTGCACGTCACTCCGCTTTTTAAGAAACGCGAGAGGGGGAAACCAGGGAATTATAGACCAGATAGCCTAACATCTGTTGTCGGGAAATTACTAGAGTCTATAATTAAGGATAGAGTGACTGAACACCTTGAAAATTTTCAGCTGATCAGAGAGAGCCAGCATGGATTTGTAAAGGGTAAGTCATGCCCGATAAACCTGATTGAATTTTTTGAAGAGATGCCTAAAGTAGTGGACAGGAGAATGTCTATGGATGTTATCTATATGGACTTCCAGAAGCATTTGATAAAGTCCCTCATAAGAGATTGTTAGCTAAAGTTGAAGCTCGTGGAATTGAAGGCAAATTATTGACCTGGTTAGGAAACTGGCTCAGCAGCAGGAGACAGAGAGTAGGGGTAATGGGCAAGTACTCTAATTGGCAGGATGTGACTAGTGGTGTCCCGCAGGGATCTGTGTTGGGGCCTCAACTATTCACAGTATTTATTAATGACTTAAATGATGGGATAGAAAGCCACATATCCAAGTTTGCCGATGACACAAAAATAGGCAGCACTGAAAGCAGTGTAGATGGGAGCATAAAATTACAGAGATATTAATAGATTAAGTGAATGCGCAAAACTGGCAAATGGATTTCAATGTAGGCAAATGTGAGGTTATCCATTTTGGACCTAAAATGGATAGAACAGAGTACTAGCTAGAAACAGCGGAGGTCCAAAGAGACTTGGAGGTCCAAGAACATAGATCATTAAAATGTTGTGGACAGGTACAGAAAATAATCAAAAAGGCTAATGGATTCTGGCCTTTATAGCTAGAGGACGAGAATACATGGGGGTAGAAGTTATACTACAGCTATACAAAGCCCTGGTTAGACCATACCTGGAGTACTGTGAGCAGTTCTGGGCACCACACCTTAGGAAGGATATATTGGTCTTGGAGGGAGTGCAGCGTAGGTTTACCAGAATAATACCTGGACTCAAAGGGTTAAATTACGAGGAGAGATTACACATATTAGGGTTGTATTCCCTGGAATTGCAAGGTTAAGGGTGATCTGATCGAAGTTTACAAGATATTAAGGGGAACAGATAGGGTAGATAGAGAGAAACTATTTCCACCGGTTGAGGAGTCTAGGACTAGGGGGCAGAGTCTAAACATTAGAGCCAGACCTTTCAGGAGTGAAGTTAGGAAACACTTCTATACACAAAGGGTGATAGAAGTTTGGAACTCTCTTCTGCAAACAGCAATTGATGCTAGGTCAATTGTTGACTTTAAATCTGTGATTGATAGATTTTTATTAACCAAAGGTATTAAAGGATATGGGGCAAAGGCAGATAGATGGAGTTAGGTCACAGATCAGCCATGATCTCATTGAATGGTGGAACAGGCTCGAGGGGCTAAATGGTCTATTCCTATTCTTATGTTCCCAGTAAAGTGGGAATTCTCTTACATCTGTCCTCATCAGCTCATTGAACATCTGGCACTGGTCTGCTCCTGCGGGTCAGAGAGTTGGTCCTCAGTGTCATTGCCACCCTCCTCCCCATAGCTCAGGTCAAACCCTTCACGGGCTTCCTTCCCTGTGAGCTCAGCAAGCAATCTTTCTCATCAATGAGGACCTATAGGTCAACATCACTGAAGTTCTGGGCTCGCTCGTTTGATGTGACACCAGTTGCCTGAGACCGTCATTGGTTCCTCTACCACTGCTGGACTTTGAAGCCAATCTTCAAGTCTTGAAAAAAGTAAAGGAATTCCCTGGCAAGACATCATTGCATGTTCTACATTCTGACAAAATTCTTATTTGCAATCCCTCCAGAAAGCTGCTGCTGCTGTAGGTTTTTAATTCCCCCATTGTTTTACTCCCGCTTGACATAGGATTGGTACTCCTAACCCGACACTCAATTTGTAAATGAGCGAACTGTTGGGATAGATAGAAAACAACAGGCAGAGGCTTTTGTTTAAGCAAAGGCAAAACGTGTCTTTCTTTAATCACTCTCCACGAGGTCTGAAGGGCTCAGCCCTGTGCAGGGGCTATGACGTCATCACGCAACCGACGTCATGACATCATCACGCTACTGACGCTCTTAAAGGGACCCTGCACCGATAACCCAACCCAGCATGTACATATCACAACATTGCTATACATAGTGAATTGTGTTTAGGTACATATAACAGCATTGGCTATACATTATGTTATTGTCCCTATGTGGTCTCCACCACATGTCCCCCCAGAATTCACTAGCACTGGCAATGTCAGTCGTTGAGGGGGGCCGGATCACATGGCTGGAATGGCTCCTCAGTTCCAGGGCGGGGACCGGGGGGTCCGTCGGAGGGACCTCGGGCGCTCGGTGGTGGACTGAGGGTGCGGAAACCGGAGGTCGGCCCCGCCTCAGGGGCTGTGCCAACTCAACGGGTCGGTCCAGATCCAGGTGGGCCGGCTTAAGACGGTCCACAGAAATGTAGTCTGGCTTACCGCCGACATCCACTACGAAGGTCTTGTCCCCGGTTTCCAGGACGCGGAATGGTCCCTCATAGGGTGGCTGAAGAAGTCCCCGGTGGGCGTCGTGGCGGACGAAAACGTACTCCGCCTCACAAAGGTCGAGCGGAACGTGGGACTGCGGGAGGCCGTGCTGCGATGTGGGCACTGGCGTGAAAACCTTGGCGTTGTCCAGAAGGTCGGACCGCTGACGGGCTGCGGACCAAGGTTCCGTTGCGTTGGGGACGAAATCCCTGGGAACCCGTAGCGGCTGTCCGTAGACAAGCTCGGCGGACGAGGACTGGAGGTCCTCCTTGGCAACGGTCCCGAGTCCCAGCATGAGCCACGGGAGTCTGTCGATCCAGCCGTTGTCCCAGAGGCTGGCCTGGAGCGCGGCTTTCATGGAGCGATGAAACCGTTCGCACAGCCCGTTAGCCTGAGGGTGGTATGCTGTGAAGTCTCAACCCGAGGCCTCGGGCGACAGCGTTCCAGAGCTCTGACGTGAGCTGGGGCCCCCGGTCGGAGGAAATGTCAGATGGGGCGCTGAACCGGGCGACCCAAGTGCTGATGAACGCCCGAGCCACATCGGCGGCCATCGTTGAAGACAGCGGGACGGCTTCTGGCCATCGGGTGGTTCTGTCGACCATTGTGAGGAGGTGGGTGAACCCGCGGGAGGGCGGCAGGGGCCCCACCAGGTCCACGTTAACGTGGTCGAACCGCCTCTCGGGCACCGCAAAAGGCGCCAACGGGGCCTTAATATGGCGATGTACTTTCGAGCGTTGGCATACCACGCAGGTGCTGGCCCAGTTTCAAATGTCTTTCCTGAGCCCGTGCCAGATGAACTTAGCCGCCACCAGCTTCTGTGACGGCTTCCTGCCCGGGTGGGAAAGATTATGGATGGCATCGAAACTTGCCGTCTCCACTCTTCGGGCACAACGGGACGTGGCTGCCCAACGGACATGTCGCACAGGAGTGTGGTGTCGGCAGCGTCGAACGCGACGTCCGCTAGTTGAAGGCCCGTGACCGCCGTCCTGTAGGCCTGGACGTCTGGGTCGGAGGCCTGGTCGGCCGCCATGCGGGTGTAGTCAATGCCGAGGTGTACGGCGCTGGCGACGGCTCGGGAGAGAGAGTTGGCGACGGGGTTGTCTTTCCCAGCCACATGCTGGATGTCCGTTGTAAACTCCGAGATGAAGGCCAACTGGCGTTGCTGACGGGCCGACCACGGCTCGGAGGCTTTGGCCATGGCGAATGTCAATGGCTTGTGGTCCACGAACGCCATGAACGGGTGGGCCTCCAGCAGGAAACGGAAGTGTCGGACGGCGAGGTAGAGGCCGAGAAGCTTGCGATCAAAGGTGCTGTACTTCCGCTCGTTGGGGCGGAGCTGCCAGCTGAAGAAGGCGAGCCGCTGCCAGGTGCCGTTGACCCACTGTTCGTGGATGGCGCCGACCGCATAGTCCGAGGCGTCGGTGGTGAGAGCGATCGGCGCATCAGGTAACGGATGCGCCAGCATGGTCGCGTTAGCCAGGGCCCTTTTCGTGTCCGTGAAAGAATTGGCCATCTCATCGGCACAGTCGACGGCGAGTTTGTCGGGCTTGCCTTTGAGGGCCTCGTAAAGGGGCCGCATAAGCTGAGCTGCTCGGGGGACGAAACGATGGTAGAAGTTCACCATGCCCAAAAACTCCTGCAGGGCCTTCACGGTGAGGGGTCGCGGGAAGTCCATCACGGCCTCCACTTTCGATGGCAGTGGCACTGCCCCGTCCTTCATGATGCGGTGCCCGAGAAAGTCGATTGAGGACAGCCCGAACTGGCACTTGGCCGGATTGATGATTAGGCTGTGTTGGCTGAGGCGTTCGAAGAGAGTCCGGAGGTAGGACACATGCTCCGTCTTGGAGGCGCTGGCGATGAGGATGTCGTCCAGGTATACGAACAGGAATGTCAGGTCCCGTAACACGGTGTCCATTAGGCATTGAAAAGCCTGTGCGGCGTTTTTGAGGCCGAATAGCATGCGGAGAAATTCGAATAGCCCGAACGGGGTGATCACCGCGGTTTTCAGGACATCCTGTGGCCAGACAGGGACCTGGTGGTAACCGCGGACGAGGTCCACTTTCGAGAATAACACTTTCCCGGCCCGGCGGGTGGAAAAGTCCTGGATGTGTGGAATCGGATAGCAGTCGGGGGTCGTCGCATCGTTGAGGCACCAGTAATCTCTACATGGGCGCCACCCGCCACCTGGTTTCGGGGAGATGTGGAGGGGCGAAGCTCATGGACTATTCGACCGGCGGATGATGCCGAGGTGCTCCATGGTGTCGAACTCGGCTTTGGCGATGGCGAGCTTCCCCAGGTCGAGGCGCTGAGCGCGGGCATAGACGGGCGGTCTAGTGGTCGAGATGTGGTGTTCTACCCGGTGTTTGGAGGTGGCGGACGAGAACGTGGGCTTCGTGAGGTCCGGGAACTCGGCGAGGAGGCGGGAAAACTCGTCAAAGGCCGAGAGTGCGCTGGACAACTGCGTCGTGCTGGACCCGCTGAGAGAACACGGGAGCGAGCTGAAGGTTTCCGCGTTGATGAGACGTCGGTTCTTGACGTCCACCAAAAGGCCATTGGCGCAGAGGAAGTCAGCGCCGAGAAGGCGGGTGGACACTTTTGCTGTGCCAAAACAAAGCGCCACGTTCCGTTTCCCGAAGGTGCGGATGGAACTGCCGTTGGCAGCTTCGAGGACGGGGCCGTGGTTCCCCCCTTGAATGTCTATGGTTGACGTGGGCAGGACACTCACCTGGGCGCCCGTGTCGTAAAGGAAACAACGTTCGGAGTCAGTGTCTGTAATAAACAACAAACTGCCTGAACGGCCAACAGCCATAGCCGCCGACGAGTGGTCTTTAGTTTGTTTCGACGTGGGAAAACTGCACGGGGGCTGGCACTTCCTGGTTTTGGGGCTGAACTGCGCATGGTAGAAGCAGAGGCTTGAGGGTTGCCGCCGTTGGGCTGTATCAGTGGGGGCAGGGCTCCGCGTGGCCGCGCAGTACTGTTGCCCGGCGGAGAAAAATTTGTCGGCCTCCTTGGCCAGGTCGCGGAAATCGGTAGTGGAAGAGTTGGCTAAAGCCGACCGTACCTGACCTGGTAGCTGTTGAAGGAACAGTTCCTTGAAGAGGAAGCATGGCGTGTGTGTGCCCAGGAGGGCCAGCATGTGGTCCATCAGCTCCGAGGGCTTGGAATCGCCAAGCCTGGGTAGAGAGAGAAGCCGGTGTGCGCGTTCGGCTTTGGTGAGTCCGAAAGTTTGTAAAAGGTGCGCTTTCAGCGTACCGTATTTGTTGAGCTCTGGGGGGGTTTTCGAGCAGGTTCACGACTCTGGCCGCGGTAGAGCTGCCAACAGCAGAGATGACGTAGTAGTACCTCGTGTCGTCCGCGGTGATGTCCCGGAGTGCAAATTGAGCCTCGGCCTGGGAGAACCAAGCGGCAGCCTGTTGTTCCCAAAACTCGGGTAATTTGATGGAAACGGCGTTCGTCGCCATTTCAGGTGAGGTCTTTGGAATCGTCCAAAAGAGCAGCGGGGTCACCAATGTTGGGATCGATAGAAAACAAGTAGAGGCTTTTGTTTAAGCAAAGGCAAAACGTGTCTTTCTTTAATCACTCTCCACGAGGTCTGAAGGGCTCAGCCCCGTGCAGGGGCTATGATGTCATCACGCAACCAACATCATGATGTCATCACGCTACCGACGCTCTTAAAGGGACCCTGCACCGATAACCCAACCCAGCATGTACATATCACAACATTGCTATACAGTGAATTCTATTTAGGTACATATAACAGCATTGGCTATACATTGTGTTATTGTCCCTATGTGGTCTCCGCCACAGAACCATGAATTCCAGCAGGGTCAGGAGTGCACGTCCTCAGTGGGCAGATGTGTCTCTCCTCCTGAAAATGCTGTAAATAGCATTGCGGATTGTTGGGTTCTAGGTTTTTTTGTTCTGATTATACAAGTGAAGAGGAAGTTGTGTTCGACTTTAATTGGAACCTACCAACAGTGGAGAAGCCAAGAAACGAGGCTTTTGCACCAACAGTATAAAATGCGTCATTTCACCAACAGAATTGGTGAGGAGTATTTCATATTCTCCTTTATCCTGCAAGCATTGAATGTTTTGTGCTATTGATTTTAATTTACCTTTATGGATTGACATATTTTGTGCACTTATTCTCTGACTTGTCTCTCAATCAAGATTCCATAAAGCATATCCAATTACGTACAAAGATCTGGAAGATGCTAAATTTGATTTGTCTATGTTACCAGATAATCTATCAAAAGGATTCAAACAGAATCTCACCCTGTTCCTCGCACCTTCTCTGCTCTGTCATCCAAAGTTTACTAGATAATTGCGAGACTAAGTTGAGGGCTGAAAGATGGAAGTCTAAACTTCAGTTATAGCCTTAGATTCGCAAGAACTCAACTGCTGCTTTCTGTAACACTCCCCATGAAGCAAGTGAAGAGTTTCTAGTGTGCTGATTAGTGACTGTAGATCCCATTGTGTATCTATGCACGTCTCTGTCTCTGTGCAAGCTATGAGCACTACTAAACCCCAGCCCACTGTCCAGAGAGCACAGTATCGCCCCAATAATAGATTAGCAACACTGAGTACTCTTGCGTCCTTGCGTAGCCACAGGTGGTTTAGAACGATGTGTGCTCTGGTTATGACCATATGATATCCCCTCTAACAAAGCACAGCCCAGCAATGCATAGGTGGGAAGGGAATGTGTGAGGACCATCAGAGTACATGAAGAACCCCCCAGTGCTACAAAAAGTGATTTTATTTCTCCCAGTGTCACACTTTCACATCTTTGCCAGTTTGACTGGGTGCCAGTCACTGTACAAGAAGTGTTCGTCCTCTACCTCTCTTTGGAGAAACAACAGGCCTTCATTCAGAATCTCCCCATGGTATAGACGAGATCAGTCATTTACCATGAGAAATGGCAGGTGCAAAATCCAGGCTGTCCATAAAGTACCAACCTGAATGTAGATGTATGTTAAAAACCAGAGTCATTGTCCTCCAACTGGTGAAGTCACTATTCAGTGGGGTACAGTTTATGTTTATGCTATGGTTAGGAGATGGTGCTAATGTACTCACTTTATGGCATGTTGTGCTGTTCACATCTTGCTCAAGGGAGTTTCTCAAGCTGACAAGCTGGAACTTTTTCATTTTTGTGCTCCCTAGCCCACCATTAAAATGAATGGATGGAATATCAAGGCCTGGCAAGAACAACCCAGGCCATGCTACATTATTTAATGACCAACTGGTGGACATTTTCCTGGGGAGGGAGTTTTTTTTTTTTTTTTAAGGGTCGAGTTGGATCAAAAAGATAGAAAATTGGGCTGATTCTGTGGCAGAATGAATAACAGATCCTTGAGCCAGTCAGGTCCATACAGTAACCAAGGTCACGGTCGATAATTGACAACTCAGCCTGGATCAACAATAGGACCTGGAGGGACAGATCGGCCTCTAGAGCTGGGATTTTTCCTGCTTGGCACCAGATAAGCTTACAAGTCATTGCCCCAAGAGGCAGATTAGCCCTAGGTCAATAACCAGCAGGATTCTTACCAATGCTGTAATGAAGAGTACACACCCAATATGTTAATCTGTCTTTTCTCTTTACAGATTCTGACTGATCTGCTATGCGTTTCCAGTTTTTCCTCGATTTAATATCGGGATGTTTACCAGTGCTCTGTGCCGATCAGCCGTGCGGTTAAAAGCCAGCAGGACCCCGAAGCCTTGGTGTTATGTCTGACATTGGTGATAGGTACTCGATTGCCTTGGCCTGAGCACATGGAGTTTGATAGTGCTGTTATCATTGTATTGTGTATAGGCATTCGATTGCTTTTGCCTGGAAGTGTGTGTGTGGAGCAGCCATTAAAAAAGCAACATGAACTGAACTCTGCTTACGGTCTCTGGATTATCTTTGCAAACGCAACACTTGGTTCTTGCCAAGCTGCATCCAAGCTCTCTGCACTTAGGCAAGTGGGGAGACTCCAAGCCTCCCACTGGGCAAACAAACTCTGCTTGTGTGGATTTACAAATAAAAGGGCAAACTGAAAAAGTGACAAAAATACTTAGCAGATCAGTCAGCATCTGAAAACAATACATCAACATTTCTGCTTTTTGTCAGAACGTTGAGGGACCTGTTGTGTATTTGCAGCATTTATTTTGGACTGCTCAGTAGCTTGGAGACTGAAGCACAGTGATGGGTCTATCAGACACTCAGCTGACTTAAACACTGACAAAAAGACACATACTGTAAACAATATATACACAAATAGATTTATTGAAAACCCCAAGACAGGATGGAACACACAAAATAAAATCAGTAGAGAACACAGTAAAAACTTCCAAACAAGTTAAAACAAACCCCTTTGCATCGGGGTCCCCACACAGACCCAGATACCCTCCCCATCTTCCCCTGATGACCTCTCAGACCAGTTTAAATAATCTGAAACTTCAGATGGCCCCGTGACCACTCCAGTAGCGGGGCTGACACTAGGCACTGCTACATTAGCAGCTCCGACATGTAGTCAACCCTCGCTCCTAATGCCTCGGGCACTCCCAAGAAAAGAAAGGTCCACTTCACGGCAGCGCCACAGACTTTCGGATCTGATCAAGCCTTTCAAGGGGCAAAAACTCGCAGTGGGTTCACAATAGCACAGGCTTTTCGAAATGAGCGTCAGAGTCCTACATTTCTGAAGCTCGTTCCGCCTCTTATTTCAGGCTTGCAGAGCCAGGCGCCCCTTTCCTCCAGTCTCACAGCACATTCCCAAGCCTTTAAAACATTAAAAATCCTCCGAAATATAAATCTGACTTTCACCTCAACACACTAAAATCAGGTGTCGCCAGGCATTTCAGCGCCAATGGTTTGTGCCCACTAGTTGATCTTTCCCTTCACGCACAAATGCATCAAATCTCCCAACTCCTAGTAAAACGGGGCACAATCCAATTCATGTTTTTCATGAACATCTGTAGCAAACACAATACTAGCCCTGCTCCCCCCACCCCCCACCAAAAACAAATCACCTTACCTTCCTAAGGTACAAAAGAGAGAAAATAACAGCAACCGTTCAACATCCGAATCAACAGCAGCGCAATAGTGGTCCTGTAGTGATCAGGCCTGCCTCCCGCACTCACTACCCATTCGAGAAGAATCCCTCTTCTCTCTGCTGCCTGCAATGAGGTTCTTCCTTAATCTGACACCAAACAGTCATGGTCACTCATACGAGTGCCCAATATGGGGAGTGGACACTCTTCTCAGACAGAGGGTGAGGCACATTGTTGGATCAGAGAGAGGGGACCATCCAAGACCTGCTATCCCACCAGGCATTCCCAGGTCAGGCACCATGTTTTACCGACTGATACATTTGGCCATGAAATGCATGATGGGATAGCGTAGAGGGAGCTTTATTCTACATTTGGAAGTATCTGATGGGACTACAGCAGCCCAAAATGGGAATGGATTGTTTCCCACCACAAATCATCAAAAAAGAGCCCACTTTTTTTCCATTGTCTAGTCATAGTAAACAAAACACCTCTGAAAGCTGGCTAGACCAGTCTCTAAATTAAACAACCGTAAGCACCTCTGCGGGATAGTTCCGTGCACATTACACAGTAAGGTGGCAAAGTCCAACATGCCCCTTTAAAGTAGGGTGCTGCAGATTGACTGAAATTGTTCAGATAGGTGTGATTAAAATACCGCCGTGTGCTTTTAATTAGGCCGGCTCAGCAGCTGTAGACGAGCACTAGCTCTTATCTACTTGTGCGTAATGCAGTGTCTTGCCTTCCGAGGCCAGATTACAACAAGGCGATGGCAGGTTAATGGGTTAGATCGGCAACAACGCAGTTAACCAAAACTCTGATAAGTCACATAACAGAATAGGGCTAATTTACATATTAGAAATGAGGCAAAGTTAAAATTGAAGATTATTCAGTCCACTTCCAGTGCTGACAGTTCTGTGGTCACCCTCATCAATGCTCTGTAACTGCAGTGGTATTAGTATATACACATGTAAATATACTGTCAAAAATCAAGCATGCTCACATGACACGGGGCAGACAGCTCACGAGATGCACGTAGCGTTCAAACAGTGATACAGGTCTCATTCTGTACAGCCACTGGTGCTGGCTCGCAAACAGCAGCAGAGCAGTAAGGATGTGGAAATCCTTCTACAAAGTGGCAGAGCAGAGCCTCCCCTTGCTCCTTCCAGCTGTCTGAAGGAAGGTATTGGGCTGAGTATATCAGGGGAGAGGAGCCTGCATGAGACTGAGGCAATAAACTCTTCGCCCTGCCGCTGCCACTTTAAAAAAAAATAATTGAAGAATGGATTTTTGCATTGCTAATTGCAGTTGCCGAGTAACAAACGTACGCAGGGAAACAGAGGGGGGCATTTCCGCGGGTGGTTTCCTGCTCGTCCGACGTAACTTTAGCAGTACAGCAGCGGAAACCCCAGAAATATGGTGGGCACACAGTGTCTACGCCATTTCCCCGTGGCTCTTGCGCCAAAATTATGGAAAACGAGCAGGAGAATATCCATGGAACCACCCTCCCCCTCACCAGTCAGGATTTTAAAAAAATTAAAAATCGCTGTATTTTCAAAATGTCAACATATCTGATGGGCTCTGGATGGGGTTGACAGTTGGTAGAAGGAAAGGGCCGGACAATCACACAGCACAGGATAAAGGGCAGGGGCCAATGATGCTACAGATACTGAAGGTCCACCAAGCAGAATTATTTTTACTTAAAACCGTGGTTGAGGAGCAATACTAACCCCCAAAGCTTTGAATATTCCTAATCGAGTTACAGGAGAGCACCCCCTCCCCCGCACCATTAAAGTGCTTCGTGCATCGACATAGAGACCCCCCTCCTCCCCAATGGTCACTCCTGAAACCAGACTGCCAGGCCCTCTCCTGCACAGGCCCCCTCTAATACACGGGTTTGAACAATTCCCCCTTTGAGAGCCTGCGTTTCAGCTCATTCCACAGGAGTTGGCGTTCCCGCATGGTTCCTGCCACCATGCCCCGGTTTTCCTGCGCACGTCGTGACAGGTAGGGCAAAACCTCCTCCACTGGACCGTAGGGGACATACTTGTACACTGGGTACCCAGCCTGGCCTGCGAGAGACAGAATAAAGAGGGTTAACTTATTTTTTATTTTTTATTTTTTTTAAACCCAAAGCCCTGATCAAGTTCACGTCACATTATTTCAGATACTTCAGTGTCATCTAAGTCTTCAAACCAAGAATTTGAAATAAAGAGTTCTGACCAGGTCTCAAATCCGCCAGCATGTAATGTGGGGATTGGAGGTGGGGAAGGGGGGGGTTACCAGTTAGCGCCATCACAGCTTCCTGTCAGAGTTAAACCCAGCTCACATCTCCCAGGATCCTTAAAGACACAAATGCCCAATTATTTTTAATTTTGAAAAAAAAAACACATTTTAGGTTGCGCCACAATTCTCCATAAATTATCTCCTATAATCCCAATGGATTTTTCATTTCTCAAATATATCCCAGGAAGTGGGAAACACTAGATAGGATCCAACCTGGAGACTCGCCAAACACAGGAAAAGGAAGACCCCACACCACCTTGAGTGACCCTGAAGACAGTCACGATCCTGGCAGGACACTATTACCTGGACACTGGATTCACTACAAGGTTACGTTACCCAGCAGTTAGTGCAGGATCATTCGCTTCTAGCTCACGTACCGAGAGGGAAGCTGATCTGATCAGACATGCCCAGTAATTGGCCAAAGTAGATTTTCTTTGCTGATGGATGGAGGCCAAGTTCGTGCATTCTGTGAGAAAAACAACAGGGAGTTAGCAATTAATTAATAGAATTTCACACTAGTACGTCTCGAGGTTAGATTTATTTTGGCAGGCAATGGGCAGAAAGAGCAGGGACAGTGGTGTGCATGAGTCGGGTTATAATCTCAACAGATCCCCCTTTACTCATTAAAGCCTCAGTTATGGATTCCACAACCAAGGCCAAGGACGCAAATGGTGAGGTTATACAATCCAAGGCATCGAGCGTCCCATGTTGCAACATGAATATTAAACCCAGCAAGAAAACAGGAAAAGATTTACAGCACCTTGACCTTGGTTGTGGAATCCATAACTGAGGTTTTAATGAAGACGGAAGTCCGGAGGGAAGGTCGGGGGGGGGGGGGGGGAAAAGAGAGAAGGAGAAAGAGACACAATTCTTCAACTACCCAAACAATGCTCCACCTAGGCCATAACCCCCACCTGTGATGGGGTGTAAAAGCGGTGGCAATGCAACAATCTCCCCTTTCCCAGAATCACGTTAGAAATACGCCATTCAAAAAGATGCATGACCAGGCGTTTCTTCATTACCTCTGCAGTGCATACGAGATTGTTCGCTCATTGTGTGAGGCCACCATCACGTTGGCCTTCATATTCACTTTGATTTCATCCAGGATGTAATCCAAGCACCTGAAATGACAACAGCAGCAGATCAGGAACGCCAGGAAGCCAGGGGGCCCACAGCACTTGCCCGTCCGACACAAAGACAACTGGAAAAATAAGCAACCAGTCTGACGGCAACTTACAGGCCAGGCATAAATCACGTACTGTCGTTAGTTTGACTTTCAGGGTCTAACTTAAGGTTCACGCAGTAACTTCAAGTAGTAACCAAGCTGCACTGAGGCTTCGGCCTATCCCACTCGGAGGCAACAGCAGCCTGGGGGGTGGGGGGAGGGGTGGGGGGAATCCCCTCCAACAGCCTCCTGAGGAAGCATCAGGCCTTGGCATTCGTTTACCCCCAAGCTGATAAAGTATGGGGGGAGGGTGGCATGGGAGATGGGCCTAAATCCATGCTGTGCCCACTGTGTGTGCATTTGTTGCGCCTCTGTTATCATCCTGGCACTGTCACGTCAGGAGCTGGCTTGTGTGCTGTTTCTTTAAAATGATATGACCAGTTCACCAGTCCACAGCCAACCCAGAAGGTTTGGTAGTGCAGACTGACTTGCCCAGAGTTGTGTACTCCCAACCAAACTCCCTGCCTTAAAAAGGCCATAGTTCCTTCACACAACAGTCAAAGAGGTTCCACAGGGAGCTGCCAAGCCAAGCAGGAAATACAACATTTGGCTACAGATGCAATTCCCCTGACCTGTGCAATTATAAATAAGACCCCTCACCAGCTAGGGCAGTTTTGGCAAATTTCGTACCCATCCCCCACATCACCCTGTGCAACTGTAACTTAGAGCGAGAGAGTGACCCCCCTCCCTCCCTGCACAGCCTTAAGCAAGCTCCCTTCACGTCTCGCAGTTATAGAAAGAATCCCTACCTGAGATACATGACATTCGTATCGTTATAGGTTTTGTTGATGGGATCCTCGTATCCAATCTCCTTGGCACGTTTTCGTTCCTGGGCCATGTATGCACCCCTCACCAGCTTTACCCCAAAGTACCAGTTTTCCCGACGGGACAGCTCCACATCCACAGACACATTATCATAAGCATCCTGGGGAGGTGGAAAGAAAAGGGAAAAAGTATCACACACAGCCTCTTCACTCGTAATCAGTGCAGCTTTGATGAGGCACTAGACAGCAGTTCAGCGACAGAATCAGCCAGTGTCAGCTGTCTACAGAGACTGCTGTTGTTTCAGGGCTTGATTACACATGACCTTGGCACACATGTAAAGCTCACGCTGCCCTTCAGCTACTCTGTCCATGGATTTTCAACACTTCTCTGGAATGCTTTGACCTCCGCCTGTGTTATTTATCTCCCTTCCCAGGTCAGGCGTCAGCCGTGGCGCAGTTGGCAGCACACTCGACTCGGAATCAGAAGGTTGTAGATTCCAGTCCCACTCCAGGACTTGAGCTTATAATCTAGGCCAACACTTCTAGGCAGTACTGAGGGAGTGCTGCACCGTTGGAGGTGCTGTCTTTTGAATGAGATGTTTCCTTGGGTAAACGTGAAAGATCCCACAGCACTATTTCTAAGAAGGGGGAGGGGGGGGGCTTTACCCTGATGTCCTGACCAATATTTCTTGCTGTTTGTGGGAACCTGCTGTGCACAATTGGCTGCCGCCTTTCCTACAGTACAACAGTGACTACACTTAACTGATCTTAACTGGACCAGCCACATAAATACAGTGGCAACAAGAGCAGGTCAGAGGCTGGGTGTTCTGCGGCAAGTGTTTCACCTCCTGACTCCCCAAAGCCTTTCCACCATCTACAAGGCATAAGTAAGGAGTGTGATGGAATACTCTCCACTTGCCTGGATAAGTACAGCTCCAACAACACTCAAGAAGCTCGACGCCATCCAGGACAAAGCAGCCCGCTTGATCGGCACCCCATCTACCACCTTAAACATTCACTCCCTCCACCACCGGCGTACCGTGGCTGCAGTGTGTACCATCTACAAGATGCACTGCAACAACTTGCCAAGGCTTCTTCAGCAGCACCTCCCAAACCCGCGACCTCATCCACCTAGAAGGACAAGGGCAGCAGGCGCATGGGAACACCACCACCTCCAAGTCACACACCATCCTGACTTGGAAGTATATCGCCGATCCTTCATCATCGCTGGGTCAAAATCCTGGAACTCCCTACCTAACAACACTGTGGGAGTACCTTCACCACACGGACTGCAGCGGTTCAAGGCGGCGGCTCACCACCACCTTCTCAAGGGCAACTAGGGATGGGCAATAAATGCTGGCCTTGCCAGCGACGCCCACATCCCATAAACAAATAAAAAAACAACACTTCAAAAGTATTTAATTGGCTGCAAAGCGCTTTGGAGCATCCTGCGGTCACGACAGGTGCTATATAAATGCAAGTCTTTCTCCTCTCGTAAAGATGCTGCCGTGTGCTGAGCTACAGTTCCATTGGCGTAATCAGCCCTCAGGTACTTTGTATTATATCCAGTGTGATCATCCTTGCCCAAAGACAGTGCAGTCCCCTCAGAACGGACTTAGAGAGATCTGCTCAGGAGGCAGCAGTTACAGAACTCGGGCCTTTTCTCGGTATCCCTCAAATTTCAACACACTCGACAGCGAGGAGCAGCAGAGAAAGGGTGACGTGGCCACTCCCCTCCCCCTCTCCCCTCCTCCCACCCCCCAGGGAATGCAGCATCTAGCCTTACCTTCAGGTAGCATTGATAGGTATTGAAGATGACGGGCTTCTCGGTGTTGAATTTCCGCTGCATCTCCAGGGTCAGTCTGCTGATAGCCGGTTGGAAATAGGTCTGCTCAGCGTCGACCATCAGGCGGACCCCCTGCTCCAAGGCTTTCTGTGGAGGGTGGGAATGAGAACAAGTTACTGTCTTAGACCCAAAACAACAGGGCTGCGACACCTCCACGTTTCCCCCGGCACAAATAAAGAACAAATTTAATTCTTTTCACAGTGCAAAGTCTGGCTGTTGGCTGCTTCATCTTGAAACTGGCAACTAAATTCATACAAATAGTGGCAACTGGTTTGCTGTCTGAACGCCTACAAAAGGGTTCAAGCCAGGTAGGAAAGAAGATTGGGTGACCGCTTTGCGGAACACCGCCGTTCAGTCTGTAAGGGGGACCCCGAGCTTCCAGTCGCCTGTCATTTCAATTCACCGCTCCATTCCCACTCAGACCTCACCGTCCGCGGCCTCTTGCATTGTTCCACGGAAGCTCAGCGTAAACTCGAGGAACAGCACCTCATCTTCCGATTAGGCACTTTACAGCCTTTTAATATTTTTTATCCACACTTTTGGTTTGTGCCTTTCCCTTTTTTTCCTCTCTCTCCCACATGGCAGCTGTCTTTCACTCTGCCAGCACATTTCACACTTCATCTGGAGCCAGTGTTTGTTTCTTTACCTGTCCTATTACCATCTCGTCCCACCTTGAATATCTCTTAATGTCTCTTCTTTCATCCCCTCCCCCATTTCCCAGCCCCCAAACTGCCTTTTAATCTCTTTAATTTCCTGCCTTTTTTTCCTCAGTTCTGTAGAAGGGTTTCGACCCGAAAAGTTAACTCTGTTTCTCTCTCCACGGATGTTGCCTGGCCTGCTGAGTTTTTTCAGCGTTTTCTGTTGTTATTTCAGATTTCCAGCCTCCGCAGTATTTTTGCTATCGTCATCGTAGGAAAGAAGATTTCTGTGCAGGAGAAGCACAGCAGCGTCTGGGACTCGAGGGCATTGCGATTCAGATGAGCTGCGAGCACCCCTGCCCCACCGTAAAACACTTTCAAAACACAGAGTTTCTGCTGGAGCTCCCAGTGCCTTTCCTACCTTTGCCAGGACATCCATTCTCTGCAGCATCCTTTTCATCTGTAACTCCTCCTCCTCTGTGAACTGTAGGAGAAGTGGCTCAATCTCGCCCGTCTGCAACAAATCACAAACAGCGGTTATTCCAGCCCGTCCCAGGCCTTCACTTGATGTGGACGTGTGGGCTTGTACAATCCAAGGCATCTACAGCGATTGCACACTAAAACAATTTGCATTTAAATAGCACCTAACGTAGTAAAACATCCCGAGGCGCGTCAGAGTTGTGTAATCAGGAAAAAATTGACACCGGACCAAAGAAGGAGACTTTAGGACAGGTGACCAAACTCTTGGTCAAAGAGGAAGGTTTTAAGGAGCGTCTTAAAAGGAAAGGCAGAGGGGGAATTCCTGAGCTTAGGGCCTAGACCCTCATTGAAGGCACGGCTGCCAACTGTGGAGCGAATGAAGTGGGGGATGCCAAGAGGTCGAAGTTGGAGGAACCCAGAGTTCACCGAGGGTTGTAGGGCTGAAGAGGTTAGAGGCAGGGCATGGCAAGGCCATAGATCACCCTTCGACAATAGGCAGCACGGTGGCATAGTGGTTAGCACTGTTGCCTCACAGCGCCAGGGACCCGGGTTCAAATCCGGCCTCGGGTGTCTGTGCAAACTCCACACAGACATTCTCCCCGTGTTTGCGTGGGTTTCCTCTGGGTGCTCCGGTTTCCTCCCACAGTCCAAAGATGTGCGGGTTAGGTTGATTGGCCATGATAAAAAAATTGGCCCTTAGTGTTAGGGGGGATTAAATACGTGGGGTTACGGGGATAGGGCTTGTGTGGGATGGTTGTCGGTGTAGGGACCGGGTGCTAGGGTTTGGATGATCAGCCATGATCTCGTTGAATGGCGGAGCAGGCTCGAAGGGCTGAATGGCCTACTCCTGCTCCTATCTTCTATGTTTCTATGTAATTGATACTGGCTTCTCACCTCTGGAACTTGGTCCTGAATCCTGCCCAGGCTGATGAAATGTGATAGTTGTTAAGAGGTCTATGTGAAATCAGTTTGGATAGCTTCAGTCCAGTTCATTGTGAGAATGGGCCGACAACACAAAACTATCCTTAATTTAGACTAGCTGGCAACCTTACATGAGCTATAAGATGGCGAGTATGAGAAATTGAAATGTCAAACTGATGTAATGGGGAGCTTCACTTCACACCGAACAGTGGAGTGCTAGTTGAAACAGCATGGAGGGGGCTTTACTTTGCAGGCAAAGCACAGAGACACTATTGCTGTGCCAAAACCCTCCAGCGAGCAACATGGGGACAAAAATAAAGAACTTCAATACAGAAACATCCACTACAGCTTGGGTTAAAAACACAACTGGAGAAAGCTGTCGGGGGAAAGGTCAAGCCTTATCAAGATACAACGGTTCTGAAATTCCTGGGGCTCGAGAGGGCAAATAGTCTTAATGACACTCCAGGGGACTGGAAATTTGGAACAGTGCCCAGTTCTGCTGGGATTTTGCCCCATTTAATTGTGGCCCTTTAAATTCCAAGGTGTGTGTGTGTGTGTGTGTGTGTGTGTGTGTGTGTGTGTGTGTGGGGGGGAGGAAAGAGAAGAGACCCATGGGTGCCCAACCCCCACTTCAATGGGTTGGGGGCAGGGGGTAGTGTTTGGGGGAGATCTCGGGCTTCCACAGGAAAAATCCGTATGATGCCTTCAATGGAACCTACTCCTGATCTTAGCAGGCATGGCTCCACTATCGGCTTAAGAGAGGCCCAAGCCTTTACTAGAGTACGGTAACCAACCCTGGAGAGGAGCGATTACTTTATTCTGAAGGGACAAAGCGTCAACTGGGAGCCAAGGCATATTTCAGATTTTTCCTTCTGCTCAAAGGGGTCTGGAGGTACCTCGGGCAGATGGAATGTGGGCCGTTCGGACTGCTGGCAGGGGAATCGGGGTGGTCAGCACTGTCACGCCTCGCAAGTGTGAGGCACCACTTCAGTTATGATGGTCCCATCTCTGGGATTTGGGGTGGGGTCTCTGGCCATGGGCTAGGGTGGGAGGAAAGTGCACCAGTGCAACAGGCCTCCCAGGTATTTCAGGGCAAAACAATCTACAAAGTTCTAAACTATAGACAGCAGCGGGCAGTGCTTACTACCCTGAATTAGAGACATTTATACACAGAAATCCCACGCCCCCCCGCCGGTCATTTATACAGATATCCCACATTCCTACGTCATTTATACACAGGTGTCTCACACCCCTATATTCCAGCCTGCACATTGCTCACTGTGATATTCAAGGCTCTGTACCTGCAGGTTTGGAACTACAAAGAGCTTGGCAACTTTAGTTCGGTTGTCGATCAGGTTGTTCCAGTCCAGCAGATCTACAGTGCTGTAAGCAAGGAGAAAGGGCACACAAGGGTCAGTAATATGATACAGCACATTCCCATGTCAGTCATTTGACATGCAATGCAAAAGTGGGCACATGAGTGCCTGTAATTCCCTATGGGACACATGCATCAGTAATCAGAACCAGATGCTATTTTACTACTCTCAGCACTTATCTACCCCCTCCCTATGTCAACTTTCTTCGTTCTCATCGTGCAGGCACTTACTGTTGCGAGGATACATAGAAACATAGAAGATAGGAGCAGGAGTAGGCCATTCGGCCCCTCGAGCCTGCTCCGCCACTCAATGAGATCATGGCTGATCATCCAAATTCAGTACCCTGTCCCTGCCTTCTCCCCATATCCCTTGATCCCTTTAGCCTTAAGAAATATATCTAACTCCTTGAATATATTTAATGAATTGGCCTCAACTGCCTTCTGTGGTAGAGAATTCCACAGGTCCACCACTCTCTGGGTGAAGAAATTCCTCCTCATCTCAGTCCTAAATGGCTTACCCCTTATCCTTAGATTGTGACCCCTGGTTCTGGACTCCCCTGCCATCGGGAACATCCTTCCTGCATCTAGTCTGTCTAGTCCTGTTAGAATTTTAAAAGTTTCAATGAGATCCCCTCTCATTCGTCTAAACTCTAGCAAATATAAGCCCAATCGACCCAATCTCTCCTCATACGTCATTCCTGCCATCCCAGGTATCAGCCTGGTGAATCTTCGCTGCACTCCCTCCATGGCAAGAACATCCTTCCTCAGATAAGGCGACCAAACTGCACAAAATACTCAAGATGTGGTCTCACCAAGGCCATGTACAACTGCAGCAAAACATCCTTGTTCCTGTACTTGAATCCTCTCGCTATGAAGGCCAGCATACCATTTGCCTTCTTAACCGCCTGCTGCACCTGCATGCTTACCTTCAGCGACTGGTGCACAAGGACACCCAGGTCTCGTTGCACTTCCCCTTCTCCCAACCTATTGTCGTTCAGATAATAATCTGCCTTCCTGTTTTGCCATCAAAGCGGATAACCTTGCATTTATCCACATTATACTGCATCTGCCATATCACCCAACCTGTCCAAATTGTACTGGAGTTTCTCGGCATCCTCCTCACAGCACACACGCCCACCCAGCTTTGTGTCATCTGCCAACTTGATACAATTCCTCGAACACCTCAGTACTTCACCCAAGTGACTATTCTTCATGTGCGAATCTGGACAGCGAGTGTCATCAGACTATTCAGCTATGCACAAAATTTAATTTGCGCCCGATCCTGTCCTCACTACGCAACTTGTACAACAAGTACTCTCCAGCAGGAGTCACTGACTAACGTTCAGGAGCAGATACCCTGGTTGATTTCACCATTCCCTGGCTCAGAAACACTCTGGCTAACTGTAATCCCAGGACTGCCTTGGCCGAGATCAGCTAACTCAGCACAGACATGGGACAGAACCTGGGACCTGCCTGGTTTGTGTGGAACAACTCATTGGATACACCCAGTAAGCCATCAACAAGCTTTTTTTTTTGGACACAATGGCCCAGAGTTTGTTGGAGTGGGTTGTCTCGCGGCGCGCTCGGTTAGTTAGGCTTTTTCCCCCTCACCGTTCAGCTCAAAAAATTTTGCCTTGTAATTTGCTGGAAGTGAAAGTTGATAATGAGGGCAACGGAGCATCTGGGTCCTGGGTGAACGGTGGGACCAACAGTCTATCTCCTTAGCCAATGAGATTCAAGGATTGAGAAAAAGAAACAGAGGAACGACTGAGAAAGAAATAGGATGAATTAGAGCGAATTAGAGTCAAATCACTACAGAATGAGAAATAGAGAGGGGAAGAAAAAAATTACATTGAGAGAGAGAGAGAGGAGAGGGAGGGAGAAAAAGAAAAAAGTGTGAAAATCTAAAACTAACAATTTAAAAAAATCTCTAACACCAATTTACTACCTGCAAGAATGAGACACCACAGTTTCAATTGTTCCCTTTCTGGGCCGGAGAGGTTGAGTGGCATTGCAAGAACACAAATTTCCTCACGCTTATGTGGTTAAGTAGCAGCCCTAACTTTCTGTGACGCATTTAATTGGTAATTAATACGCAAATGCAGAAATGCCACGAAACTCACGGGGAGGTTGAGGGAGAGATGCCATTTTCACAAGGCCAACGGCGGAGTGGCGCAAGTCATTCAGCAACTTTCGGTGATTCGCAATTCACGGAGTACCTCTTCCTCGCCACAAGCTGCTGGATGATTTGCACCCTAATAACGACGAGCGCCATTAAACTCGCCATTATCGTGGCAGCAAAATCTGGACCATTTCAATATTGCCCGTCACAAGCTGTGTGTATTAAGTGGCAGATCAATAATCTTTTTAAAACAAATTTAGAATGCTTTTGTAATGCAAGAATCATGTAACCAGCGGTAATCTCAAGAGTTACAAGCAGCACAGCTGATCTGACTCGAATGCACGGTCCTCTTGAGCGCACGGTGTCCTCCAAGCAAAGAGCAATGGTCAAGAGATTCGCCAATTACACGTCAGGTTAGTAACCCTGGACAACAGGGGAGCTGTTAGAAGGACCAGGGGAGGGAGGGCGCACGTGCAGGAATGGTGCAACTGACCATCTCGTTAACAGAGTTCGACCATACCTGTCAGAATACCTGGATTCTGATTGGTGGAGGATACCTCTTTACGCTGGAGGATCCCCTCATGTGTTTGATTGATAAAACTCGCTCACGCACTACACCTCCTCCTGCAGTTAAACTCGCACATCCCCAAGTGGCCTTTGCATGTGTACCAGAAAGCGCCGTCGTGTCTCTGCGCAATTAATGTTAACGTCAGCACTGCTGGGTCACGGCCTATGAAACTGGCACAGAACGATCTAGCGAAGCAGAGGATGTCAGTAAACAGCAGCCACACCCGTACACCGAGCGAGACGCACAGAAATTGGCTTGTACCAGGTGCTTACCCAGACAGTCCAATTTTCTCTCCAGTGAACAAGTGGGTGATCTCTTCTAAGGTGGCTATGCCGAATTTCGCCAAGCTCTCCTGTGGTACGAAACAAAAGAGAAAATAGTTTTGAATATAATGCAGTGTAGAGAACAGAGACATTCCTCTCACCAGGCCCAGGCTTCAGTTCCTCTCCTTGATACAAGACATACACCCTGAAATTCCTTGAAACCCGCTCCTCTGCGGGAACTGCCGCGAGTTTGGGATTTATAGCCGTTAGCCTTCCCTCGGCATTGAGCTTGTCCCAAATCCTGGCAACAGGGGTATTTACATAAAGGGGGTTGGTACCACGCCATTTAGGCCTCTCCCTGGATATCCACTCTATGAGGGAGAGGGAGGTGGCAGTTTTGACAGAAGAGTTGAGTTTTTTTAATACATTTTTTAAAAAATGAAGCCGCTTCCCTGTTGGCATTCAGAAATCGGCAACGGGACCCCCACTTCAGCATCTGCTGATTCAGCACGCCTGCATCATGTGGGCATGCTTGCCGTTGGTGGGATGTTGGTCATCCCACTAGTCCTGTCTTAGTGATGGAAACAACGGAAGCAAGTGGGTAGGGTGTAGAAAGGGACAGAGACCTGGCAGAACTAGGTTCTGCCCCAAACTCCAGTCCTCCTGTCTGGTAGCCTCACCGAACTAGTTCACTCCCGGGCCCCAGAGTTAGTGACAAAGGCAAGCATAGTGTTGAAATTGTTAATGTTTTATTTATTCGTTCATGGAATGTGGGCGTCGCAGGCAAGGCCAGCATTTATTGCCCATCCAGTATTGCTCTCAAGAAGGTGGTGGTGAGCCGCCTTCTTGAACCGCAGTCCGTGTGGTGAAGGTACTCCTATAGTGCTGTTAGGGATATTTCTTTGTAGCAGTTTGTTACAACAGAGTGGCTTGCTAGGCCAATTAAGAGTCAACCACATTGCTGTGGGTCTGAAGTCACATGTAGGCCAGGCTAGGTAAGGACTTTCCTTCCCTAAAGGACATTAGTGAACCAGATGGGTTTTTAAGGACAATCCAGTAGTTTCATGGTCACCATTACTTACGGCAACTTTTTATTAACGGAATTTAAATTCCCCATGGATTTGAACCCATATCTCCTGATCATTAGTCCAGTAACATAACCACTATGCTACCATAACTTTGTTGCTCATCATGGTCCAAGCAACTTGTCACTGCAGTGCGGTGTGGTGCCTAGTCTGCCACTTTCTCCACCCCACCCAGTGCCCGCACACCACCGCCAACCACACAACTCACCTGCACCCGCTCCAAATCCAGCTTTGTGTCCACAGCAGCCTGGCCAGCCTTTCCCTGCTCAGCAGCAAGCTGGCGAAAAAAACCGCGCCATTTAACCAGCACCTCGGAGAACTGGAGCTACAAGGACGAGAGAAAAAGCACAAGGGTTGCAGAGGACTGACAGGACATCAGACTCAAATCAATCACCGATCCCGGCATCATCCTGCAACTAACCCTACAGTCAAAGCAGCTCCCACCCTCCCTGACAAACCAGGACAGTCCGAGACCAAACAACCAATCCCTGACCCATCAGCTAAAGGAGGAGTCAGGAAAAGATGGCGTCGACACAAAAACAGTTCAATTTCAATTCAGGTACATTATCCCGAGGTAGATGGGACTCTGTCCACTCACTCTTCACGATGGGTTTCCTCACACAATCACGGGGATATTTGAAAAAAAAAGTCAGGTTTAAAAGTAAAATGTAGACAGTACCCGCCACTATCACAAGGAGATACACAAACAACCCCTCGCTTCAAAAAGCACATTCGGGCAATAGGACACTTTATCACCATTATTGTTGATTAGTCTGTTACAATTTGGAAAAATCTTCTTCCAGCTTTATCACTCTTCCACACCACCCACCCCCCATAATCATTAGGCATTAAACCATCAACCTCTGGTCTCACAGGCCTCCAAATGTTAGAAACAAGACTGCAATCCTACCAGAAACTGTGGTCGCCCCAGTGCCGTCAGCTTGATGGCTGCAAATCCATCCTCGGAGCTGCCACCTGCAAGGGACATTAAGAATCATCAGAGAACTGAACCAGTCACTTCTGTGTCACCGAACCCCACACCAAAAGTATAGTGCCAGGGGGAGGAGTAACCCACCCAATCAACAGAGGTGTTGATGCCACCACTGAACAATGAGGAAATGTCAGTGAGGAACAGCACATGCACTGCCAGTAATGACCGTATAACCTGCCGCTCACCAACAGTACCTACACAGATCCTGGAAAGAGAAGTCCAGCCTGGCTGGTGTCACGGGCTCAATCAAGTGACACTGAATAGCCAGAAGATATAAAACCACCACAAAGTATACCCGCACAAAGCCCCTCACCGTTCATTCTGCAATAGAGTAAACATAGAAGATAGGAGCAGGAGTAGGCCATTCGGTCCTTTGAGCCTGCTCCGCCATTCAATGAGATCATGGCTGATCATCCAAATTCAGTACCCTGTCCCTGCCTTCTCCCCATATCCCTTGATCCCTTTAGCCTCAAGAAATATATCCAACTCTTTCTTGAATATATTTAATGAACTGGCCTCCACCGCCTTCTGTGGCAGAGAATTCCACAGGTTCACCACTCTCTGGGTGAAGAAATTCCTCCTCATTTCAGTCCTAAATGTCTTACCCCTTATCCTTAGACTATGACCCCTGGTTCTGGACTCCCCAGCCATCCGAAACATCCTTCCTGCATCTAGTCTGTCCAGACCTGACAGAATTTTAGAGGTTTCGATGAGATCCCCTCTCAATCTTCTAAACTCCAGTGAGTATAAGCCCAATCGACACAATCTCTCCTCATACGTCATTCCTGCCATCCCAGGTATCAGCCTGGTGAATCTTCACTGCACTCCCTCCATGGCAAGAACGTCCTTCCTCAGGTAAGGTGACCAAAACTGCACACAATACTCAAGGTGCCCAACTCACAGTACCCAACAAAATGGATTCATACCAGATGCCGCGATACATTTCAAGAAGGTCTCCATGTATTGGTCACACTTGGACTCGTCTGCGTAGAAGTACGTCCGAGCACTAATGACATTTTCTCTGCGATCTCCGAATTGCCGATGAGGCCGAAATTTCTTCTCTCTATGACTGTCTCCTGCAGAGATGAGAAACAGTTCAATAGAATATTCTGGAAAAACCATCGGAAGCAGTGCAAGCAACGCAGGAAGTGCCAGGGTCTAATTGACAAATGACTATCGCACGCCATCACAACAAGCTGGTAATTAATTTTATATCAAATGCTTTTTTCCCCCCAATTTCCTCTTCGTTCCCCCTCCCCCCGACCCCGGAAGACGCTGCCCCCTGCTGGGTTGTGGGTTCCAGAGGCATCAACCATACTTCACCCAAGTACCAGCCTCAACTGCTGACAGGCTATTCGAACATATGGGCATCACAACCAAGCCCAACAGTGCCTTCAGTCAGTGTTGCTACCCACACACTTGCCAGCAGGAGCCACTGTAGCGTGATCAGGGGGCGGAACCCACCGATTGTTTTCCTTCCCTCTGTGCTTTGCACTTTTTCTCCTCACTATCCCAGGGGAACGCAGACTAATTATTGCATGGGAAATGCTGTGCAGGCTGAGACCAGCTAATCTACACGGAATGGAATGAGATGTCCCTGCACTATGCAGCTTAACTGGTTCACTTACATACATCAATGTGCCCGACTGGGCAGGGCAGTATTAAGCGAGTTAGAAATCTCTCGTTAAATAATTTTTCCTTTGAAAGAGCAGAGTTTATTTCTCCGAACTTGCTTCGGTCACACGGGTGGCAGCACTGAGGGATCTACAAGTCCTCCCACTCCTCCGAGGTGCTAACTGGGCTATAGTTTCACAAATTCAGCCATTTGCCAGCAGCTGACCCCAGCGGCCAAACTTTGTACGTGAGCCTAAGGGATCAGCATTGGCAGATTTTGCGACCACCAGCAACTTCAACAAAGCCCGATTCACAAACACGCACACTTTCCAACAAGCATCACATGCAGGTACAGTAAGCAATTAGGAAGGCAAATGGTACGTTAACCTTTATTGTAAGGGAGGTTGGAGTATACGAGTAAGGAGGTCTTGTTGCAATTATATAGGGCTTTGGTGAGACCACACCTGGAATACTGGGTACAGTTTTGGTCTCCTTACCTAAGGAAGGATATACTTGCCTTAGAGGGGGTGCAATGAAGATTCACGAGATTAATTCCTGGGATGAGAGGGCTATTCTATGAGACTGAGTAGAATGGGCCTGCTTTCTCTGGAGGTTAGAAGAATGAGAGGTGATCTCATTGAAACGTATAAAATTCTTAAAGGGCTTTACAGGGTAGGTGCGGAGAGGCTGATTCCCCTGGCTGGGGAGTCTAGAACTAGGCGTCACAGTCTCAGAATAAGGGCTTGGCCATTTAGGATTTTTTCCACTCAGAGTTGTGAATCTTTGAAATTCTCTACCCCAGAGGGCTGAGAATGCTCAGTCGTTGAATATATTCAAGACTGAGATCATTAGATTTTTGAATAACAGGATGTGAGGATAGGGCGGGAAAGTGGAGGTGATGTAGAAGATCAGCCATGATCTTACTGAATGGTGGAGCAGGCTTGACGGGCCATATGGCCTACTCCTGCTTCGATTTCTTAGGTTCTTATTGATGTTCATTAGAAGCGTGAACTCTGGCTGATTTCTTTCCCCCCTCCCTAAACTCAGGTCACCGGTGCTGACTTGTGGCCCTCTTCGTGTGTATGGCTCAGCTACTCACTATCTAAAGTCACCGAGGCATCAGAGTGGGGGAGGGGCAGGGTGAGAAAGAACACACAAACTCAGAGGACCAGCAGGTATCAGGGCTTCAGAGGAAGCAGATTATCCATTAAAAACAAACAACAACAACTTGTACTTATATTGCGCCTTTAACGTAGTAAAACGTCCCAAGGCGCTTCACAGGAGTGTTATAAGACAAAAAATTTGACACCGAGCCACACAAGGAGAAATTAGGGCAGGTGACCAAAAGCTTGGTCAAAAAAGTTTTAACGAGTGTCTTAAAGGAGGCAAGAGAGATAAAGAGGTGAAGAGGTGTAGGCAGGGAATTCCAGAGCTTAGGCCCTAGGCAACAGAAGGCACAGCCACCAATGGTTGAGCGATTATAATCAGGGATGCTCAAGAGGGCAGAATTAGAGGAGCGCAGGTATCGCGGAGGGTTGTGGGGCTGGAGGAGATTACAGAGATAGGGAGGGTCGAGGCCACGGAAGGATTTGAAAACAAGGATAACTGCTATGACTGCCAAATAATCTAGGGACTGGAAGCTGTAGATGTCGACGAAGGACAGATAATAAGCCATTTCTGATGCAATCTCAACAACCTGAATCGTTAACTTTGTTTCTCTCTTCACAGATTCTGCCTGACCTGCTGAGCATTTCCAGCATTTTCTGTTTTTATTTCCGATTTCCAGCATCCGCAGTATTTTGCTTTTGTACAGATAATAAGCCATTGTCTTGGAAAACACGACATCGATCTTGGGACTTTGTTGCCAGTTTCCTTGCATCCCTAGCCCTAAAATCATCCAAACCAACCCCATTGTAAATCACGAGCTAGCTGCAAAGGCTTACCTGCAACTTCCTTCCCTGCCAGAGACTCGCATGACCTAAAGAACCAAACAAAAACAAAAAATTGAAATTGGCAATGATGCATTAAAATAAAAGGACAAAAATCGAATAGGGAACCCAGAGGGTGAAGAGAAGGAAGTATGTAATACAGTCGCTTGGGATGGAGGAGAGGACATTGCACAGCCTCATGGGGAAGGCTGGCCATCACATAGCTGCCGAGGCAGGGAGAGTGGTCAAACTAGCAGCTCCAATTGTGCGATGTTGACCCATTGAAAGCTGTTGACCCTCACTAAGATGTTGGAATGCTGTAGAATGGGGAAGGGAAGAAGGTGGTTCAGCACAGGCAAGGGAGCGCATCATTCCATATAAACACTAAAATCAAGCACAGAAACTACCTGTGCAGAGTGGAAATGAATAGGCCATGATCGATCCAGCCTGGCTTGGCTCTTAGATGCAGTCCTTTGAGCTGGCAGCTAGCACTGAACTAACTGCTGCAATGCAATTATCTTTTTTTTTTTTTTTTTTTATAAATTGTTTAAATTTTCTGCAACACAAGACCAGACCAGAGATGCGACAACATCACAATCAGCTGCCCACTGTAGTCAGACAAGCTTCTGTCAAAGCTGGAATGCTGGTTCGGAATTCCCACTATTCCAATTATCTATGACCTTCTCACATCTCAAGTCACAAGGCAGCGCGTGGATCTGGCTACTGATACGGGCAGGCGCAAAGACAAAGAAACCAATCGCAGTGTGGGTGCAACTGCCCAATAGACACATGCAACGAGAGAGAGGAAAAGGCAGGGAGAGCATGACAGAGGGTGTGGAACGGAAACGTGGCCGCTTCGGTTAGCTGGCTCCAATATGTCTACTGACCACAAACAACTCACACAAACTACCGTGCTTCTCGTGAATTGGGAGAGTACAGCCACATATTTCCTCCTCCAACCTACAGACTTTTAAAATCCAAGTTAGCAGTTACCTAATCAATACTTTCTAATTTATATGATCTTTATTCTGATTAGCCTCATTTGTTGTTACATTCATTGGGTTTTTAAACTGTAGAATTTTCCCTCGAGTTCAGTGTCTCAGACCATTCCCATAGGCAAATCACTCAGTCCCTATGGCCTGGATTTTGTCGTAACCCGTGAATATCTATGTGAGCGTAGTGAGCCCAGGGATCAAACAGAAAGCCCTTATGACTATATTTCAGCTGCTGGTTACATCATGTCAACGCCCTCGACTTGAACGATACAGGCCAAGAAAAAGTTTTCAAAAAGTAGAGCGGAACAAAGGAAATTTATTGGCCCAGTAATTCCGGGCATAACGCGCGAGTACGGACGGGGTACTCACACGTGTGCCCGGAGGAATTGCCAGTTTTCAGCATGCACAGCGCATGCGCTGAAAACCGGCATTTCCTGTCCTCTGACCCAAGGGGTTAAGAGGCAGAATGCGCGCGACTGCACAGGCAGCGCGTGCGCAGTGAAATTCCTTTTTTTTCCTCCCCCCAGAGTTGCGCGTGTGTAAAGGCCTCCGGTCTTTACGCATTGAAAAACCACACGTAAGTACTTGGTTTTTCAGGTTAGTGGGCTTTTAGTACAATTGAGAATTTTTTTTTCCCCACAGGTTTGTTATTTTTAAAGAATTTACAGTAAGTTTAGTTTTAACCCCGATTTTTTATATAATTTTTTTTTTCAAATGTTAAAATTATTGTTTAAAATAGTTTTTCAGCGTTCTTTATTGTTCATTTAAGTAGTGCAACTTTTTTAAAATTTTCTTTCAGGTTAAAGTAGTGATTTGGGGCCAGGAGTTTATGAGTTTGACAGCTCTTACTGTCAAACTCATGAATGAGTTTCCCCTCCCCTGATTGGCTGCACAGTGCTCACCTGATCCCAGCCAGCACATCGCACTAACTACGCCGCTGGATCAGGTAAGCACATCGCGCCGACATCTGAACCGGGCCAGTGACAGGAAATGCAAGCAGTGCACATCGGGGCTTGCACGCGTGGCAAGCTCCCGATCCTAATTTCAGGGCCAATAATGTATCTCTGAGACACAGATATAAACACACACAACTAAAACCCACAAGATGCTTACACTGAATGGAAGGGCTTGGTCCCTCCCTCAGATACATGTCCAGACACAACATCTGAGCCGCTGTATCAAAACAAGCTGGGTTATTTGCCGAGTAAATCTGATTTATTAACGCCATATGTACTGTGACAGAAAGAAACCAGCTGCATGATACATTAAAAAAGGACAAAAAATGTTTAATTTTCATCACAAGCATGACCTGCACGAAGGGATTTTCCCTTCAGCCAGGCTTCTCAATAAAACTGATTGCCCAGTTGCTCAGAACCCACCGAGAGTCTGTACTGATTCACACAACAACCTCGGCACACAAGTGTTGATTATATTACAAGGGTTCCTGAGGACAGGAAAGCTATTGTAATGGGAGACTTCAATCAGCCAAATATAAACTAAGAAAACCCAAATGGTTTAGCGCCAGAGTTGGCAAATGACTGCTTCATGAGCCAGTGCGTCAAGGGAGCCACAAGAGGCAGTGCTCATCTCCACCTGGTATTAGTAAATGACCCCTGGAAATTAAAGTTGTTGCACCTCTGGGGTACAATGATCATAGAATGATCAGGTTTAACTTGGTAAGCCCGGTATCTAAACTGTAAAAAGGGTGAATTTTAAAGAAACAAGGGGAATAACTAAAGCAAGTGGAGGAGGATGTTCAATAACACTTCAGTAGAAGATAACTTCAAAGGAATAATCCTGAGAATGCAGGACAAATATATAACTAAAATCACTGAGCTCAGGCTAAACATACTTGAGCCTAAATGGATTAACAAATTTTTTTTAAATGACAAAGAAAAAAAATCAACCTCTACAAATCCTGCAAAGGGAAAGGGCAAGGGATTCATTAGGGTAAATGCAGGGATATGTCAAAATGCATTAAAAAATGATCAGAGAGACCTAGAAAAAGTGCTACAATAGTAAGAGGGCAGTCAGAGAAGAGGCGAGATCCAAAGAGGCTCAAACTTTGAGGACAAGTATCGAATAGTTAATATTCTGGAGGATTAATTTCTCCAAGTGCACACCAGGGGAGACTTGAGCAACATGCCCTCCCCAAACAGAGTTAACCAAGGCAAGGTGAATGACTTCAATATAAATAAGATGGAAGCCCCAGATAGATTTAATGGGCTCAATGGCAAACAAATCCCATGGGATAGATGGTATTTTGTCCCAAAGTGCAGAGAAAGGCAGGTGAGCTGGAAAGCACCCAAGATTTTCCATTAAACACATTGGTCCCGAATATACGGTTGGTATGATGGTGTACTCTCAGAGTATGCCGTAATACTGCCTTTGAAATTGACCGCAAGTTCGGGATTTCTAAATCTCAAACTTGCGACCTGTCAAGTTCCAACTGCACATCGGCTTCGCTGCACGTTTCATCTACCCGGTCAAATCAACGTGCTGGCAGAAAGTTGGGCTAATTGCCTACCTGCTGTGCATTAATTACCGACATTTTTTACATCTGGTGCAAACAGGCACAGGAAGCCTGTTGCACAGCGTAAGGGTGGGTGGGGGGAAACGGACGAGAAAATTGTATTAGTTGGTGGCTGCTGACTGACCTGTTGATTGTTTCCAGCATTTTCTGACTAAACATTTACTGTCCAGACTCAAAACTCTTTTCATATGTCTAACCACAGTGTGACCTGCAACCTGCAGCAAAATATGAATATTGCCTGTGAATAGCATCTTGCAGCTATCCGTCTTTATAACTGCTGCTCCAGAAACTGTTTTAAAAAGGTATGGCTGCAACACTGGGAAGTGGGGAAACTAGGGAGAAGATGAAGATAATCTAGTTGACGGCCAGTGGAAATTATGTAATATAAAAATCAGGAAATATTCATATGGGCTTTACTTTTGTGGATTTTACTACTGCTCTTGTCACAAAAAATAAGTTTTGTGGGGCATAACAGCAAAGGTCAAAAGGTGGCTAGGCATGAAACTAAAACCACACAAATGTTTTAAGTTTGCTCTCTGTGAAAAATCCCTCGCGCAAAGGTTACCAGTGATAGGGGTTGAAATTTGTAGTTGGTGGGGAATATCATTTGTGATTGGATGGAGGTGATAATCCGACAAGACGATCCACAGCACCAGTTTTATTTCTGGGTGGCAAATTGAAAATCTTTCCCGATTGAGCTTTTGAACCCAGAAATTAAGCACAGTAAACACCAGCAATAGGCAATCTATAGACTGGATATACTGTATTGGTTTACGGGCAAAGTTTGTGTGTGCCGAAAAAAAAAAACTAATGATTTATAGCAACATTTTGTACTGGGGTTTGCTACTTTACAGGCACATTTCAAATAATGGAGAAATGTCTTCACTCAGGGTGGTGAAGCTGTGGAATTCTCTACCACAGAAGGCTGTGGAGACCAAGTCACTGAATATATTTAAGAAGGAGATAGATAGATTTCTAGACACAAAAGGCATCAAGGGGTATGGGGAGAGAGCGGGAATATGGTATTGAGATAGAGGATCAGCCATGATCATATTGAATGGCGGAGCAGGCTCGAAGGGACGAATGGCCGACTCCTGCTCCTATTTTTCTATGTTTCTATCTAATACGGAGTAGGTAAGAACCATATATCTAACAAATGCAGTATTATTTACACAGTTATGAAAGATGTTTGATCAAATGTATAACTGGCATAACTAGAATATATATACCTACCTTTTTAAATCCCTTCAACCAACATTTCCAATTAAGAGTGGCTATTAAATGCTATGTAGATTGCAAATATATGCCAGTAGAAGACCAGCAGGCGGTTAAGAAGGCAAATGGTATGTTGGCCTTCGTAGCAAGAGGGTTCGAGTACAAGAACAAGGATGTCTTGCTGCAGTTGTACAGGGCCTTGGTGAGACCACACCTTGAGTATTGTGTGCAGTTTTGGTCGCCTTACCTGAGGAAGGACGTTCTTGCCACAGAAGGAGTGCAGCAAAGATTCACCAGGCTGATACCTGGGATGGCAGGAATGACGTATGAGGAGAGATTGTGTCGATTGGGCTTATACTCACTGGAGTTTAGAAGATTGAGAGGGGATCTCATCAAAACCTATAAAATTCTGTCAGGCCTGGACAGACTAGATGCAGGAAGGATGTTTGATGGCCGGGGAGTCCAGAACCAGGGGTCATAGTCTAAGGATAAGGGGTAAGCCATTTAGGACTGAAATGAGGAGGAATTTCTTCATCCAGAGAGTGGTGAACATGTGGAATTCTCTGCCACAGAAGGCGGTGGAGGCCAGTTCATTAAGTATATTCAAGAAAGAGTTGGATATATTTAAGGCTAAAGGGATCAAGGGATATGGGGAGAAGGCAGGGACCGGGTACTGAATTTGGATGATCAGCCATGATCTCATTGAATGGCGGAGCAGGCTCAAAGGGCCGAATGGCCTACTCCTGCTCCTATCTTCTATGTTTCTATGTTTACTGACATATACTTACAATCTGTTTTAGCAATTGCCTCTGTTTTCTGATTGGCTAAGAGTCAGGAAGTCAAAGGAGCACCGCCTCACGTGATCCCAGGTTCGCAAATGCAGCATTTGAAAGCAACTTTTCAAAGGGCGGCTCACACGAGGCAAGTGCGGATTTCGTACGGATGTCGGCAGCTTACTCCTTAGCTACACCACCGACCGCAAATTCAGGGCCATTGAAACAGAGGTTTGTGAAGCCAGAGAAGCTCAAAGTATGGATTCATATTTCCTAGAATCAGCATGACTGTGCAAACACCACAGCAAACACTTGAAAACAAAACCTATGGTGGATGAAAGGTAAATATTGGAACACGTACGAGAAGTGACAGCTAAGTGTGTTTACTCACTGACTAACAAGCTGCAATAAATATCAGAAGCTTTAATAGTACCATCACATTATCTATAAGCCCCATTACTACACCTGACACTGTGCCAACCAAGTCTCCCGACATCCACCAGCTGCACAAGCACTCTGCGCAATCAATCCGCCCCTAAATCTTCCAATGATCAGCAGCCTGATGTTAAAAAGGCCTCTGCGTGCTCCAAACTGCAAGCACACGAGGATCTAAGAATAAAAACTGTTGCGCAGCCAGCAATTTGGAACAGGGCTCATTACACTCAGCATCTAAACTGGTCAATTAACTGGAACGGCAGTCCCAATCTGTGCGATGTGTCACAATATGCATTAGGCCCATTACACACAGTCACCATCAGTGTCAGCCCCTCAGTGTTAAGTCTATGCTGGAAGGAGGTTGCTTGGACTGAAATGGGACGTTATAAGCAGTCAAGTAGGAGCTCAAAAATTGGAGAGAACTTGAGCATTAAACACAAGAGATTAGCGTGCAAAGTTAAATCTCATGGGGTTGGGGGTAAGGTACTGACTTGGATAGAGAACTGGTTGGCAGACAGGAAGCAAAGAGTTGGAAGAAACGGGTCTTTTTCCGAGTGGCAGGCAGTGACTAGTGGGGTACCGCAGGGATCGGTGCTAGGACCCTAGCTATTCACAATATATATTAATGATCTAGACGATGGAACTAGATCTAAATATCTCCAAGTTTGCAGACGACACAAAGCTGGGTGGGCGTGTGTGCTGTGAGGAGGATGCAGAGAAACTCCAGTATGATTTGGACAGGTTGGGTGATTGGGCAGATGCATGAGAATGTGGATAAATGCAAGGTTATCCACTTTGGTGGCAAAAACAGGAAGGCAGATTATCTGAACGGCAATATATTGGGAAAAGGGGAAGTGCAACGAGGCCTGGGTGTCCTTGTGCACCAGTTGCTGAAGGTAAGCATGCAGGTGCAGCAGGCGGTTAAGAAGGCAAATGGTATGTTGGCCTTCATAGCGAGAGGATTAGAGTACAGGAGCAAGGATGTCTTGCTGCAATTGTACAGGGCCTTGGTGAGACCACACCTTGAGTGTTGTGTGCAGTTTTGGTCGCCTTATCTGAGGAAGGATGTTCTTACCATGGAGGGAGCGCAGCAAAGATTCACCAGACTGATACCTGGGATGGCAGGAATGACGTACGAGGAGAGAGTGGGTCGATTAGGCTTATATTCGCTAGAGTTTAGAAGAATGAGAGGGGATCTCATTGAAACTTATAAAATTCTAACAGGACTAGATGCAGGAAGGATGTTCCCGATGGCAGGGGAGTCCAGAACCAGGGGTCACAGTCTAAGGATAAGGGGTAAGCCATTTAGGACTGATGAGGAGGAATTTCTTCACCCAGAGCGTGGTGAACATGTGGAATTCTCTACCACAGAAGGCAGTTGAGGCCAATTCATTAAATATATTCAAGAAGGAGTTAGATATATTTCTTAAGGCTAAAGGGATCAAGGGATATGGGGAGAAAGCAGGGACAGGGTACTGAATTTGGATGATCAGCCATGATCTCATTAAATGGCGGAACAGGCTCGAGGGGCCGAATGGCCTACTCCTGCTCCTATCTTCTATGTTTCTATAAAACAAGCAGCTGCCCCTGGGCTGCTTCAGGAAGGATTCTACCTCCTCCTGCAACAAGAGAATGCAGAGGCATCCCCCATAGAAATGCTGAACAGTGAGTTCACGCAGGTGAACCCTTACACCACTGAGCCCACTATTTGAAGGAGTTGCTCCTCGATTGCTGGCTGCAGTTCAGTCCCACGCGCCTGATCTTTGGTCACCCGGTGCGGAGGGGAGCGGGCAGGTCGGGCGACCTCCTCGTGGGACTGCTCCTGGGCCTGGCCAAAGTGGCTGCCTGCCTCTCTTCTGCAGCCCCATTTGCACCCGGGTGGCCCTGGAGATGGAGCACGCGGTGTCCGCTGGCACGCTCGAGGCCTTCCGCGACTGGTGGGCACCGTAGGGTCTGGAGTGCATTATCACCACCGGTAATGGAATTTTAATTTAATTTATTAAGTTTCCTTTAATGTTTTAAGTTAAGTTACAGGTTATTTATTAGCTCAAAAGAGTACACCACTGAGCCCTCAGCCTCATGGTGAAGGTATGGTTTGTGTCAATCAGCTGATCTGAACTGAGGCCACAATCGAGTTGATCCAATTGTCGTCACTGCCCTTAGGGAATGGGGACAAAAACCCAGTGACTTCCAGCTCGAAAGATTGTGCGCCTGAATATGTATATAATTGATCAGGTGAGGGCAGGCCGCTTTGGATGGGCAGCTGTCTGGCAAAATTCAAATAAGGCCTGGTTGTTAAAATGGGACAGTCCTCCCGCTGCAACCACCAGGCAAGCGGCCCCTGTATCCTAAGTAACAACAGAAAATGCTGGAAAAACTCAGCAGGCCAGGCAACATCCGTGGAGAGAGAAAGAGAGTTAACGTTTTAGGTCTGTGACCCTTCGTCAGAACGGAGAAAAAAAAGCAGGAAATGAAACGGATGAAAAACAAGTTTGGGGGCTGGGAAATGGGGGAGGGGATGAAAGAACAAAAAGGGAAGGTCTGCGAGAGGTGAAGAGACATTAAGAGGTATTCAGGGTGAGACGAGATGGTAATAGGGCAGGTACAGAAACAAAGGATGGCGCTAGATGAAGTGTGAAATGCGCTGGCAGAATGAAAGACAGCTGCCACGTGGGAGAGAAAAAAAAAGGAAAAGGCACAAACCAAAAGTGTGGATAAAAAAAATATGCTAGGGGCCGAGGTAATAATCTGAAATTGTTGAACTCGATATTGAGTCCGGAAGGCTGTAAAGTGCCTAATCAGAAGATGAGGTGCTGTTCCACGAGCTTCCGTGGAACAATGCAATAGGCCGAGGACGGTGAGGTATGAGTGGGAACGGAGCGGTGAATTGAAATGACAGGCGACCGGAAGCTCGGGGTCACCCTTACGGACTGAACGGAGGTGTTCCGCAAAGCGGTCACCCTGCTGGCTTTCCGCCCAGGAGTTAACATTCCCCCTGCTAAATCTAGACGCCACGTCCATTTCTAAACAAGTGTCAATGAAAAGAAAGACTTGAATTTATAGAGTACCTTTCACAACCTCAGGATGTCCCAAACACTTTACAGCCAATGAAGTACTGCTGAAGTGTAGTCAGTGGTGTAAAGGAGTCTGTATATTGATTTCACTCAAAATCGGGAATTGTTTACATGTCACATTACTGTATTATATAAAGTTTATTATTGTCAAATATACTAGAATATGGTTTGGTTGAAAAAGTTGTGTGTTGAAACTGGCCGACTGCTTTGTATGGAAGTGGTTGTGAACTGTCCTGAAGCTAGAGGTCTTATTCCATTGTATTTTTGTATGGTAATATCTTTAAAATTTCAGCTACTTCCTTTCTTCAAGTAAATTAACTATATAAAAGGAGTGTCTGTGGGGACGATTTTTGGCAGAGCGTTCAGGCACGAATGATCCTCCAAGGTGGCCAAGATGGGGTCTTAGGCTGAAACGCCAGTTTAGCGCAAGACGCCATCTTGGTAAAGGAGTTGATGCCAGCACTAGGAACAGCCGGCCAGAGGCTCGTTAAACAGCTGATTGCTACTTAAAATGCCTGCTAGCGCTCATTAAAAAGGCTGCACTGCATTTTGGTGGCTAGTGCGTCAACTACCGCCCTCTCCTAATAGCAACCAGCTATTTGGGAATAAGTATGGTGTTGATGTCAATTTCAAGCACTACTTAAAGGGATACACACCACTTAAAGGGATGCTTACCATCTCATGATCATTGCTGCTGGAGCTGTGAAGGGGACCTCTGAAACACATCAGGAGACTTTCATTGACACTTTGTCAAGACTTCAACACACGAGCAACATTTATTTGATACATTCTCTGAGGACTTCACCTAAAAGGAGTAAAGTGCTGTACTACTCCACCTTATAGCAGTCACCAGAAGGAGTGTGGTTGGTCATGGGGGCATCTTGCTTGGGGTCCCCCTTGGTCTGGACGAGGAATGGGAGCAGAGCAGCATCAGCTGCTGCGGGTACAGAACATCCCACCTCCTCTGGACCTCCTCCACCAGGACCTCCAGTGCCTCGTCCGGACAACCTGTGCGCCCTGTCCTTCGGTCCCCGAGTCAACCTGCAACATGCTGCTGTGTGCCAGCCAGAGCATTCCTCACCTTCAATGGAAGTGGGTGCAAGGAGTCCACATGTACTGCGCCACGAAAATTGCGTCTAATCAGCATTAGAGTGCTAAACCTGCAGGTTTCTGGTTTAGCATCTCCAGGCAAATTCATATTATGGCAATCAGCAAATAGGACCAAAATTGTGTGCTAAATCCAGACTTTCAAACAGGTGTGTCTTATTAGCACTGCACCCATTTTCACCCTGTGGCCAAAATAACCCCCTGTGGCTCTTGCTGGATGCTGAAGGACCCTCAGACCAGAGAGATTAGTGGCCATTCTGATTAGATACTCAGTGTGGGCTACAACTCAAGACATTATTCTGTTATCATCATGGGGCATATATTTCAATTGTACATTAGAAATTACACTTGTCTTGTAGTCTAGTATTAATTGTATTTTATTTTGCAAATAAATGAATTGCTTCAGCCTGTCAAATCTCTGGCCTCCATCCAATATCTTTCACCTACCCAAAGTGAGTGTGCAAGTGAAGTAGAGGTTCCATTTGATCAGGTAGCGGTATTACAATTTGGATAAATGTTAATCTTTGACAGCAAGAGGTACTGTCCATTTGCAGACGTTATCGGGCCACTGAATAAATGGGACAGATATACAGAAGAACATGATGAAACGTCATGTTGAAAGGGCCAAGAGCCATAGTGCAAAAACACCATCCAGGCTGAACAGTAAAAACGAAGAGGTAAATCAGAGAGTAAAACATCAAGTCTGTATTTTAAAAGTCTGAAGATTTCAACTGTAAGGATACATGGAAGAGGAAGAACATAATAGGATGCAACTTAGGAGGGCCAAAAGAGGAAAGTAGGAAAGATCAAAGAAGCAGTGATAAAATGAAAATGTGAGAGTGAGAGAGATAATGAATGGCGAGACAGAAGGCTATAGATATGTGAGGGATCACCTACTAGACAAACTTTTCTTGTAACTTTTACAGGAGCACAAAAGAGGTGTCGTAATGACAACCAATGTTATGGGTTCAAGCCCCACTCCAGAGACTTGAGCACAAGAATCTAGGCTGACACTCCAGTGCAGTGCTGAGGGAGTGCTGCACTGTCAGAGGTGCCATCTTTCAGATGAGACGTTAAACCAAGGCCCCGTCTGCTCTCTCAGGTGGGCGTAAAGGATCCCATGGCACTATTTCGAAGAAGGGCAGGGGAGTTATCCCCGGTGTTCTGGCCAATATTTATCCCTCAGTTAACATCACTAAAAACAGAGAACCTGCCCATTATCACATTGCTGTTTATGGGAGCTTGCATCTGTCTGTCTTTCACTATCGAAACAAGATTCAAATCTTGGGCAAATTTAAAGTTGCAGTCGCCATATTGGTTAGGGCTCCTCCATGAGCTTTCAGGGTGCGCACCTGAAACGGCACTTTGCATATGCAAATCAAGGATGCAGCACACATTTTTGTCCGACATCCAGTCTTGGGAAACACGGAGAAGAATGAAGCCATCATCTTTTGACAAACTCCACTCTCTTGCCATCGATTCCATCTCCCTCCCCAGCCACTGTCTAAGGCTGAACCAGACTGCAACATCGGTCTCCTATTCGACCCAGAGGTCAGCTTCCGACCCCATATCCTCTCCAACACTACTTCCCCCTCCTGCAACACCGTCCTCCTCCGCCCCTACCACAGCTCATCAGCTGCTGAAACTCTTACCTATGCCATTGTCACCTCCCGAACCGACTATCCCAATGCTCTCCTGGCTGTTTCTCATCTTCCATAACTCAAACTCTAATCCCTTTCCTCACTAACCTTTATTTCCTCCCAGCTTCCCCCCACCCCCCCCCCCAACGTGCCCACTTTAAAATTCTCATCTTGGTATTTAAACCCCTTCACAGCCTTCCCCCCCTTCTTATCTCTGTAACCTCTTCCAACCCTACAACTCCCCACCCAAACTCTTCATTCCTTTGATTCTAGCCTCCTGTGCACTTCCGCCTCCCTTTGCCCTACCATTGCTGGCTGTGCCTGCAGCCACCCAGGGCCCACGCTCTGGAAATACCCCTTAAAGCCCCATGCCTTTCCACCTCTCTCTCTCTCCTGCTTTAAGGCCTTCTTTCATCTCCTCTTAATATGTCCTTCTTTGGCTTTACGTCCTTTTTTTTGACTACACCACTGTGAAGCACCACTTTCCTACATTAGAAGTGTTGAATAATATTGAATTGTTGTTGCTGCTGCAACAGACTCAACCCTGTCCCGAACTAAGTCTCTCCCGCCATGCTCACTAATCTACATTGGCTGTTTGTCCCCAAAACCTTCGGTGCATTTCCTTCACCACTGGCATAGAGCAATCAGCCACCTCAGCCCCACTCTCTGGAACTCACTCCCTCAAACTCCTCTGCCTCGCTGGCTTTAAAAGACTCCTCAAAAAACCCATCTTTTCATCCAAGCTTTTGACCACCACGCCAAACTCTCCCACCAGCACCTGTTCCTTTATATTTGGCCTTCTGCAAAGCACCTCGGGACACCTTACTACATTAAAAGAAGCTATGTGAACACAAATAGTTATTGTTGTTCTTGGAGTTCAGACAACAGAGGATCAGACAGACCTAGAGAGGATAAAACTTGACGTCAATGATAGCCAAGCAATGGAGGGAAGCTCTTCACCTAGATCAATAAAGTCAAAGTTAGAAGAAAATGGTGTGTCAAAAAGGTCAGTTTTTTGATTCAACATTTTCCTTCAGCTTCATCCTTCCAGCAACAGTGAGAACCAATAGAAGTGTGGAATAACAGCGCAGGAGAGAGTTGCAGTAACAGACCAAAGGGTGCTGCAGGAGCATCAAGACAGAAGTTGATGTTTCTTTTCAATAAGGCTGTGCTTAGCGGCTTCCAATAGTGAATTTACAGAAGTTATAAGCAGAAATAAAACTGGTTTCAGGATGCTTCAAGCTGATCAAGACACCAGATACGACAGGCAGAATTTTTACGAGGCAAACAGATACGACTGAACCAAGATGCAGTAGACCCACCAGGTCTGGCCCAAGAGGAGCAATGCGATATGACACCTTTCATGCCAACCAGAACATCAAGAATTACTTCACTGGCACAATGAATGCAGTTGAATCAGGGGAAAATGAGCAAAGAATTCCCAAAAGACCAACCGAGCTGGTTGAATTAGTGGCAATCAAGAGGGGACTGGATTGGAACTCACCCTTGAGCGTAGTATCCTGACACATTGTTACTGTTGAGAATGTAAAATAAAAATGCAATATTACACAATTATTACAGCTAAAGTTTAAGGTTCCGTGAAGAGGTATGGTAGAGAACACGGTGTAATTTCTATATTGGCTGCTGGGTATGCACAGGCAACATTGGAAGTTACAGTAAAGCAAAGACATGGAGTTGGAAAATGAAATGCCTTCTATTTTTCTAGGCACAACTGTGTCTTAGCCACAGCTGAAAGCATTCCCGCTCCTTGCCCCTGCCCTCCCCTGTTGCTATGGTGATTGATTTCAGAAAGTTAGCTGCGGAGGTAGGGGATCATTTTACTAGCAAAAGGTAAATCGTGCTTGACTAATCTACTGGAATTTTTTGAGGATGTAACTGGTAGATTAGATAAGGGAGAACCAGTGGATGTGGTGTATTTGGACTTTCAGAAGGCTTTCGATAAGGTCCCGCATAAGCGATTAGCGTGTAAAGTTAAGGCACATGGGATTGGGGGCAAGGTACTGACTTGGATAAAGAACTGGTTGGCAGACAGGAAGCAAAGAGTTGGAATAAACGGCTCTTTTTCCGAGTGGCAGGCAGTGACTAGTGGGGTACCGCAGGGATCGGTCCTGGGACCCCAGCTATTCACAATATATATAAATGATGATCTAGACGAGGGAACTAGATGTAATATCTCCAAGTTTGCAGACGACAACGCTGGCTGGGCGTGTGTGCTGTGAGGAGGATGCAGAGAAACTCCAGTATGATTTGGACAGGTTGGGTGATTGGGCAGAAGCATGGCAGATGCTGCATAATGTGGATAAATGCGAGGTTATCCACTTTGGTGGCAAAAACAGGAAGGCAGATTATTGTCTGAACAGCAATAGATTGGGAGAAGGGGAAGTGCAACGAGACCTGGGTGTCCTTGTGCACCAGTCGCTGAAGGTAAGCATGCAGGTGCAGCAGGTGGTTAAGAAGGCAAATGGTATGTTGGCCTTCGCAGCGAGAGGGTTCGAGTACAGGAACAAGGATGTCTTGCTGCAGTTGTACAGGGCCTTGGTGAGACCACACCTTGAGTATTGTGTGCAGTTTTGGTCGCCTTATCTGAGGAAGGATGTTCTTGCCATGGAGGGAGTGCAGCAAAGATTCACCAGACTGATACCTGGGATGGCAGGAATGACGCATGAGGAGGAGAGATTGGGTCGATTGGGCTTATACTCGCTGGAGTTTAGAAGAACGAGAGGGGATCTCATTGAAACTTATAAAATTCTAACAGGACTAGACAGACTAGATGCAGGAAGGATGTTCCCGATGGTCGGGGAGTCCAGAACCAGGGGTCACAGTTTAAGGATAAAGGGGAAGCCATTTAGGACAGAGATAAGGAGGAATTTCTTCACCTAGAGAGTGGTGAGCCTGTGGAATTCTCTATCACAGAAGCAGTTGAGGCCAATTCATTAAATATATTCAAGAAGGAGTTAGATATATTTCTTAAGGCTAAAGGGATCAAGGGATATGGGGAGAAGGCAAGGGCAGCGTACTGAATTTGGATGATCAGCCATGATCTCATTGAATGGCGGAGCAGGCTCGAGGGGCCGAATGGCCTACTCCTGCTCCTATCTTCTATGTTTCTATGTAAAGCCTTTTGGGAAATCATGCAGGACATTATGAATTAGCTAGATTTTGACCTTTTGAGTCTCCAGGGTCAGGCCTGTCTGCCCCCACCCCACTAATACCGGTAGCATCTCTAGCTGCAACTCGTGCTGTGCTTAGTATGAAATTCAGACAAACATTTACCCAGTTCAAGCTGGTCCACTACACATAGGGTGGAATCTGCTCACACCAGCCTAATTACCATGGTGCGCATGATTGAACCAACCCTGGAAATCTGTAGTCTTCAAGCTTAGGGAACTCTGTCCTACTGGACTTTATTTTTATTATTTGCAAATTAATTTTTATTATTTTGAAAGTTATAGTCCAGGTGGTTTGCAAATGGCTAATTTTACAACTGTTGCCTCATTGGTGGACAACTCCCAAATTAGAACACCAGAACATGGGGGAAATCAGCAATTTGAGATAGACGCAGATTAAATGGGAATACAGGAAACTTTCGTTTAACCAGAGGTTAAAAGTCCGGAAAGCTCTATCTACCGGCAAAATTCAGGAGCCGTTTTCTATAAGTTTTTTTTACTTCTCGTTGCTTTCCACCCCCCCCCCCCCCAGTCAGGCTCTGCAAGGTCTGTAGCTAAGCAACAGCTTCAGCTAGAGACGCTTGCAGCTGCAGCCGACTGTTTTGAAGCTGTTGCTAAGCAACAGGGTTTGTTGATTCACACGGAGCTGAAAAGCTCTATGTTTTAACATCGCCGCTGGTTTATACGGCAGTTTTGATCTAACGGCACCAGCTCGGTCCTGTCAGTGCCGGATACCAGAAAGTTTCCTGTATATGGGTTTAAACATTATGGCCTCGATATTAGCATTCACCTCTCCCTACCCTCCCCCCCCGCCACCCCCCCCCCCACCCCCACACGATAGGCGGGAGAGCTTCGGGGGGGGGGGGGGGGTGGCGGTGGTTAAAGACTTAAATATGGGGAATGAATGCACAAACAACACACCGCTCTTTTTAAGGCAGTAGATATCAGGGCATTCGAGTGGAGAGGCGGAACATTTCATCAACGTATTTAAATTGGGCCTCCACAGTGCAATTGGGAGCCCGATTTAAAATTCACTGCTACCCAGGGGGTCGGGAAACCCGATAGTGAAAGGGAAGCAGGAGCTGCTAGCTCCTCAAGGTGAGCGCCTTTTCCAGCACTTCTCGTGGGCCAGGAGAAGCAGGAATGCTCCCCCTGGGCCCCTCAAGGAAGCTTTCAGCCTCCTCCCCCCCCCCACCCCCGTCCAGATCTGTCTGTCTGTACCCCTGTCCCTCCCTCTCCACCCTGCCGCGATCGCCGACCTTCCCCTCCCCCGATTTCCGGGGACCATCCCCAAGTGGCCCCCGGATGTGGCCTCCTGCTGCTGGTTTCCCTTTCGGCCGCCGGCCAGGCTGTTAATTTGGCTGGCTGCAGGGTGGGAAACGGAACAAAAAGATAAAATGATAATGAGGGTCTGCCTTTAAGTTCGGCAGGACCGCCGCATTCCCGGCTTTGCCGGGCTCTTTGCCCGTTTTCAGCCTCCCCTGCACCCCCCCTGCACCCCCCCCCCCCCACTCCCACAGAATATTGGGGCCTATATGTGGCCTCTGAGGCTTGATGGTATGCACCAATCGAGGATATCCTTGGCTTTAATGAACAAAACAAAAACTACTTGGGACTAGTTACCATGAAGGCAGCATGCGGCATTCCAATGGCAAGTACTTACCACAGTCCCAACTTAGACTTTATCCGATCAGTTTAATTACTAATCAAACAGATGGCTAAGGAACAATAAATAGAATTTAGCTTTGCCTAATGTAATGCACACTGGAACACAAGACTTGTGCACAATCTTTACGTCCTATTTTGAAATTTCACTAGCAAAAGGATATGGCTGTGGCTATCACCTGCTCACTGTAAATTTCCATTCAATGATGGTTACCAACGAGTCTGATCAAGTGCTGGAACACAGCCCAAGGGCAGTAGTTTGAAAGGTCGCATTTACTATGCACTATACACGCAAAACAATATGTACAATTTCAGCGATCCTATCACACAGGATTGAAGGTTAGAAGGACAGACATGGATGATCAAATTCCCTGAGGTACTTGCTGCTGGGTCAGAGAATGGGTGGTGTGTGGAATACAATTACTTGGAGTTGAACAGTGCGGTGGTGAGGTGAGATTAATATCCAGGAGTGTCAATCAATTACTTTCAGGAACACATTTGAACACATTTGCTTCCTGGGGTTTCATGTGGCTTGTGTCACCATTGAGCGGTTGGAGCAAAAGTCCAACACAGGACAAATTGCACATCTTTGACGAGAGTGCCATTGCCCCATTGAAGAAATTCAAAGAATTTTATTTAAGGCCCTGCGCTGTACAAGTTCAATTAGTCTGGAGAGAACAATCTGTTGAGAGCCTATCATCAGGAGTCAGAGGAACAATTCCCCCAATGCACAGCCATGCTCTGTGCCACCAGTGTCTTTTGTGCCCTCACCTGGTCAAATATAATTTGAAACTGACTTACTCCATTTCCTTGTCCTCCGCCTCCTCTTGGGTTAGGTCTTCCTCCACACTGTAGTCAAGGATAGAGCCCACTCCAAATGCCCGATTGCGGCGAATCAAGGGCTTGATGTCTTCTTGGTCCTCTCCTGCCACAAACTGTCCATAGAAGCTCATCCTCATGATCTTCTTGAAGAGCCATTTCCCCAGCAAGACCCTACTCAGGTGGATGAGCTGCAAAAATAACCCAATAGAGTTACTGAACCAAAAGTGACTGCATACTACACATTCCAAACATTCCCCAATACAACCCACACTCCCACCCCATAGAAACATAGAAGATAGGAGCAGAAGTAGGCCATTCGTCCCCTCGAGCCTGCTCCGCCATTTAATGAGATCATGACTAATCATCCAAATTCAGTACCCTGTCCCTGCTTTCGCCCCATTTACCTTGATCCCTTTAGCCTTAAGAAATATATCCAACTCCTTCTTGAATATATTTAATGAATTGGCCTCAACTGCCTTCTGTGGTAGAGAATTCCACAGGTTCACCACTCTCTGGGTGAAGAAATTCCTCCTCATCTCAGTCCGAAATGGCCTACCCCTTATCCTTAGACTGTGACCCCTGGTTCTGGACTCCCCCGCCATCCTTCCTGCATCTAGTCTGTCTAGTCCTGTTAGAATTTTATAAGTTTCAATGAGATCCCCTCTCATTCTTCTAAACTCCAGTGAATATAAGCCTAATCGGCCCAATCTCTCTTCATACGTCATTCCTGCCATCCCAGGTATCAGTCTGGTGAATCTTCGCTGCACTCCCTCCATGGAAAGAACATCCTTCCTCAGATAAGGCGAACAAAACTGCACACAATACTCAAGGTGTGGTCTCACCAAGGCCCTGTACAACTGCAGCAAGACATCCTTGCTCCTGTACTCGAAACCTCTTGCTATGAAGGCCAACATACCATTTGCCTTCTTAACCGCCTGCTGCACCTGCATGCTTACCTTCAGCAACTGGTGCACAAGGACACCCAGGTCTCGTTGCACTTCCCCTTTTCCCAATCTATTGCCGTTCAGATAATAATCTGCCTTCCTGTTTTTGCCACCAAAGTGGATAACCTCGCATTTATCCACATTATACTGCATCTGCCCAAATCATACTGGAGTTTCTCTGCATCCTCCTCACAGCACACACGCCCACCCAGCTTTGTGTCATCTGCAAACTTGGAGATATTACATCTAGTTCCCTCGTCTAGATCATTAATACATATTGTGAATAGCTGGGGTCCTAGCACTGATTCCTGTGGTACCCCACTAGTCACTGCCTACCACTCGGAAAAAGACCCGTTTATTCCAACTCTTTGCTTCCTGTCTGCCAACCAGTTCTCTATCCAAGTCAGTACCTTACCCCCAATCCCATGTGCTTTAACTTTGCACGCTAATCTCTTATGCGGGACCTTATCGAAAGCCTTCTGAAAGTCCAAATACACCATGTCCACTAGTTCTCCCTTATCTATTCTACCCTTTACATCCTCAAAAAATTCCAGTAGATTAGTCAAGCATGATTTACCTTTTGTAAATCCACGTTGACTTTGTCCGATCCTGTCACTGTTTTCCAAGTGCTCTGCTATTACATCTTTTATAATAATGGACTCTAGCATTTTCCCCACTACCGATGTCAGGCTTACCGGTCTATAATTCCCCGTTTTCTCTCTACCACCTTTTTTAAATAGTGGGGTTACATTAGCTACCCTCCAATCCATGGGAACTGTTCCAGAGTCTATAGAATTTTGGAAGATGACCAGCCTATTTCCAGGGCCACTTCCTTAAGTACCCTAGGATGTCGATTATCAGGCCCTGGGGATTTATCAACCTTCAATCCCATCAATTTCCCGAACACCATTTCCCTACAAATACTGATTTCATTCAATTCCTGCCTCTCGTTAGACCCTATGCTCCCCGACATCTCTGGGAGGTTATTTGTGTCCTCCTTTACGAAGACAGAACCAAAGTATGTATTTAATTAGTCTGCCGTTTCTTTGCTCCCCAATTTAAATTCCCCTGATTCTGACTGCAAGGGACCTACGCTTGACTTCACCAATCTTTTTCTCTTCACATATCTATAGAAGCTTTTACAGTCAGTTTTTATGTTCCCTGCAAGCTTACCCCCTTTGTCCTCCTTTGCTAAATCCTAAACTGCTCCCAATCCTCAGATTTGCTGCTTTTTCTGGCCAATTTACATGTCGTCTCCTTGGATCTTATGCTATCCCTAATTTCCCTTGTTAGCCACGGTTGAGTCACCTTTTTTGTTTTATTTTTATGCCAAACAGGGATGAACAAATTCTGTAGTTCATCCATGCAATCTTTAAATGTTTGCCATTGCCTAACCACTGTCAACCATTTAAGTAACACTCCCCAATCCATCCTAGCCAACTCGCGCCTCATCGTATCATAGTTTCCTTTATTTAAATTCAGTACCCAAGTCTCTGAATCAACTACTTCACTCTCCATCTTAAGTGAAGAATTCTATTATATTATGATCGCTCCTCCCCAAGGGGCCTCACAAAACATTGCTAATTAATCTTTTCTCATTACATAATACCCAGTCTAAGATGGCCTGATCTCTAGTTGGTTCCTCAACATACTAGTCCAGGAAACCATCCCGTATACACTCTAGGAATTCCTCCTCCACAGTATTGTTACTAATTTAATTAGCCCAATCTATATGTAGATTAAAGTCACCCATGATAACTGCTGTGCCCTTATTGCACGCATCTCTAATTTCCCATTTAATGCCAACCCCAACATTACTGTTTGGGGGTCTGTATACAGCTCCCACTAACGTTTTCTGCCCCTTGGTATTTCTCAGCTCTACCCATACAGATTCCACATCATCAGAGGACGTGCACCTCAGAACCCAGCAAAATCAAGCTAAGTATGGTTTTAATGGAGGGGTTTAAATCTATCAAATTTGCACCTCATTAGAACTTAAACCTCAACCAGACCCCAGGAAAATAATTCGAAGTATAATTTTAATGGAGGGGTATATTTCTATCAAACAGGCCTTGCTGCTCCTGAAAATCAATGCAAGACCTCAGTGTTCCTGACATTTTTCTGTTCTATTTTGGGTGTTTTTCTGCTCCAATGTGATTAAATCAATGAACGGAAACAAATGTCTCTACTTTATTCCCACTTGTGTGCATAATACTTAAGAAAAAACTTGATCTGGGTTTAGAAAAATGCTGTTCTCTGATTAGGCTCCGTCTTGCCCTCTAAGCGAGATTCATTCTTGGATATTTTCTACTCATCTTCACCCCCCCCCCCCCGCTTTATCTCTTCTCTTTCAATCTTTGCTGAGTTTGGCATTTTAGTGCTGTGTGAGCTGCCAACTGAGATATCGTAGAGTGCAAAACCCCACCATCTCCTTGTGTAGAACAGCAACTGTTTGCATTTATACAGCACCTTTGATGTGGGAATGGTAAATGGAGTTGAGGTACAGCACAAGGGGCTGGATGGCCGACACCTGTTGCAACAAAAACTTCCCAAGGCAAAAGAAAATACAAATAAGGCCTCTTTTAAAGTCGGTGGCTGGTATTACATTAACTTATAATGCAGACAGAGTAATTGAGGAAGTGGCAAAGATATGTTCCACATTTCTCTTAGCGAGGAAGCCAAACTAATGTGAAAAAGAATGATTTGGGCATTACTAGCGGGCTGTTTGCCCAGTAAAATGTACCCCAGTCTCTGTCAGAGCCTGTGGTTCTGTAGCCCTACATCAATCCCTGACTGTGGTACTGTACCCCCATAACTATCAAGGCCTGTGGAAACATAGAAGATAGGAGCAGGAGTAGGCCATTCAGCCCCTCGAGCCTGCTCCGCCATTTAATGAGATCATGGCTGATCATCCAAATTCAGTACCCTGTCCCTGCTTTCTCCCCATATCCCTTGATCCCTTTAGCCTTAAGAAATATATCCAACTCCTTCTTGAATATATTTAATGAATTGGCCTCAACTGCCTTCTGTGGTAGAGAATTCCACAGGTTCACCACTCTCTGGGTGAAGAAATTCCTCCTCATCTCAGTCCTAAATGGTTTACCCCTTATTCTTAGACTGTGACCCCTGGTTCTGGACTCCCCGGCCATCGGGAACATCCTTCCTGCATCTAGTCTGTCTAGTCCTGTTAGAATTGTATAAGTTTCAATGAGATCCCCTCTCATTCTTCTAAACTCTAGCGAATATAAGCCCAATCGACCCAATCTCTCTTCATACGTCATTCCTGCCATCCCAGGTATCAGTCTGGTGAATCTTCACTGCACTCCCTCCATGGCAAGAACATCCTTCCTCAGATAAGGCGACCAAAACTGCCGCAGTTGTGTGATTGGCTGTGGAACTGTACTGCAGCCTCAGTCATGGCCTGTGGAAGTGTACACCAGTGTGTCTTACTGTCCGTGGGACTGGAGCACAAGTATGCAATATTGCATTTAGGTGAGCAGGATAAAATATTTAACTGAATTTGAAAGCAGCAGAGAATAATTAACACTGCGACCGATTGACAAGTACCGACAGAGCAAAGTATGATTCAGTGGGGGAAATCTTTTAGGGTTCCTCTGTACTCCACCGAGAGTGCCATTCAATTAGCCACTTCCTTCAATTCTTATTCAGAATTTATTAATTTTAAACATATTGATGTTTGAAACTTTCAACTGAGCGCTCTCAATTTTGTCAAATTCCTTCATAATCTTGAAACCTTCAATTAGGTCACCTCAACGTTTCTTTCCCAAAGAAAACAAGCTCAACTGTCTCAAACCTGTCCTGATAACCTGGAAATCACTGGAGGGAAAACCCGGCCCTACAAAGGGCAAATGTTAAGAATGAAGGAAACTTAATTCTCGACCTCGTGCTGTCTCATCTCATTGGAAGGGAATGTGGGAGGATCTCACTTGGGGGGTGTTAACAAGCATCGTTTCCTGGAAGAGCAAATCAAGCAAAAATACACTTCATTAACAATGACACCGAATATCACGTTTCCGGGCACTGCGAGTAGGTTTTTTTTTAAATGTGCAGTCTAGATTTTAAACATTACACTCTTTGGTCGTTTACATTGCCGCATCTTGCATTTGACACATTTATATACATCGAAGCCCATGCACATTGACTAACCCCCCTCCCTCCCGGCCGCTCACCTCCTTGTGCCGGTCCACCAGCACGCCGTACAAGCAGAGCCGGAACACCAGCAGGCTCCGCACCAGCTCGGCGCTGCTCTTGCTGCGATAGGCTTCGCGCCCGTTGCTGAAATCGGGCAGGACGGGCGCGGCGGAGCCGGATGCAGCGGCCGGATGCCGGGCGCTCTTCGGCGGAGGTGTTGCCGTGTGCGGGTGGCCGCGGCGGCCCGAAGCCGGCTCTTCCCCGGCCGGCGCCTTCCGCTTCGGGGCAGGAGCAGGGGCGGCGGAGAAGGTGCGGCACAGCGGGCGGAGGAGGCGGCTCGCCATCCAGGCTGGATGCTGTTGCGAGATGTCACTTACACAACCCGCCTGCTTCCAGGAGAGGGCGAACCCCCCAGTGTACGTTTTCCGCACTCATTTGGCCAATCGGGTGCGTGGGCGCGGCCCCTTCCATTCACAAAAAAGCGGCCGAGCCCCGCCCCCTCGCTCCGCTGAATATTCCAGAGTCATTGTCAGTGCCCAGAGGAGAGGCGCACTGGTTAGCCAGCAGAAAAAGATTTGCGTTTATGCAGCGCCTTGGTCACGACCACCGGACGTCCCAAAGCGCTTTACAGCCAGTGAAGCCTTTTAGGACAGAGATGAGGAGGAATTTCTTCACCCAGAGAGTGGTGAACCTGTGGAATTCTCTACCACAGAAGGCAGTTGAGGCCAATTCATTCTTAAATATATTCAAGAAGGAGTTAGATATATTTCTTAAGGCTAAAGGGACCAAGGGATATGGGGAGAAAGCAGGGACAGGGTGCTGAATTTGGATGATCAACCATGATCTCATTAAATGGCAGAGCAGGCTCGAGGGGCCAAATGACCTACTCCTGCTCCTATCTTCTATGTTTCTATGACCAGATAATCTGTTTTTGTTATGTTGATTGAGGAATAAATATTGGCCAGGACACCGGGAATAATTCCCCTGCTCTTCTTCGAAATAGTGCCACGGGATCTTTTACATCCACATGAGAAAGCCTCGGTTTAACGTCTTATCTGAAAGAAGGCACCTCCGACAGTGCAGCACTCCCTCAGTACTGCACTGGAGTGTCAGCCTAGATTTTTGTGCTCAAGTCCCTGGAGTGGGGCTTGAGCCCACAACCTTCTGACTTGGAGGTGAGAGTGCTGCCTACTTTTTTTAATATATTATTTATTGAACATTAAAAACATTTACAACATCGTGATCATTCCATTGTATCATACAAATCCATTCCGCCGCTCTGCACAGCCATTCCTCTACCACATATTAGCATCTAACCTGAAGTTTAATTTGTCTCCCATAACATACTAATCTATTGTACTTTAAAAATTGATCAGTAATCATGGCTCCGAATAAGGGAAGTGTGCCCCCATCATTTAACCCTATCACGGTTTCTCCAACAGTGCCACTCCCTTGGGCTTCACCTCCACCGCTGACCCTTCCCTCCTCTCATGTTCCTTCCCAACTTTTCAGGCAGCTGTTGCTTTCTCCTGCAGTCTCCGGCTCTTTTTCACCTCCTGTTTGAACCTTCCCTGCAGTTTCAGCCTCTTCCTTACATTAGGTTTGGGCCGAGGAGCTGCCCCTTCTCCCTCCTTCTGCCCCTCACTAACCTTTCCCTTGCCACACGATGCCACCCACCTCCCACTTCCATGTCTCTGTCCCCCTCTGATTCCTCACTCTCTAGCTCTTCTCAAAGCACTGGAGAGGTACCACCAACGCTGCCTCCGCAAGATCCTGCAAATCCATTGGCAGGATAGGCGCACCAACATCAGTGTTCTTGCTCAGGCCAACATCCCCAGCATCGAAGCTTTGACCACGCTCAATCAGCTCCGATGGACGGGTCACATTGTCCGCATGCCCGATACGAGACTCCCAAAACAAGCGCTCTACTCGGAGCTCCGGCACGGCAATAGAGTCCCAGGTGGGCAGAGGAAACGCTTCAAGGACACCCTCAAAGCCTCCTTGAAAAAGTGTAACATCCCCACCGACACCTGGGAATCCCTGGCCCAAGACCGCACAAAGTGGAGGAGAAGCATCTGGGAAGGCACCGAACACCTCGAGTCTCTTCGCCGGGAGCAAGCAGAAGCCAAGCGCAGGCAGCGCAAGGAGCGCACGTCAACCCAAGCACCCCACCCACCCACCCCTTCAACCATCGTCTGCCCCACCTGTGACAGAGACTGTAGGTCCCACATTGGACTCATCAGTCACCTGAAAACTCATTTTTAATGTGGAAGCAAGTCATCCTTGGCTCCGAGGGATTGCCTAAGAAGAACCTCCTGTCCCTGCTCCCCATCAGGTACATAATCTCCCTTAGAGAGTCTTTCTGCTATCACAGTTTCTCCAACAGTGCCACTCCAGTCAGCCTCATCTCCACCACTGACCCTTGCTCCCTGTTTCTTCTCTCTCTGGGACAATGGTGCATCTGCACCTATCTTGCTCCCTTCTGGCATCTTTGTCTCCCCGCTCCCGCCCTGCTGCCCCTTTAAGACTCCTGCTTCTTGCCCCCTCCTGCTCCCTGAGTTGTCCGACTCCCCATCTTTCTTTGGAGTACTTACACTTACCCTGCACCCCGCTCCCGCCTCCTCTCCCGTTGTGGACACCAGATTCTTTAGGGAGAGCGGAGCCGTATTATGGCTTGACTCTGCCCTTGACCCATGCTGCCCGCTGCTGTCTTTGTCCTTTTCCACTATACTTGGTGTGTTTTCCACCATCTCTATCCTGTTCTCTGCTCCGCAATTTTCTGCCTCTTCCTGTGCTCTTTTCTTCTTCCATTCACCAGCTGTGTCTTCCACCTGCTCCACTCCTCCAGCCGCTCCTTCTCCCATCTCCTCGTCACTCAAGGGGCTTCCTTCTGCTTCACACTCACAGCAGGTGGGGCCTTTGTGACACACCCCACAGCTCCCCGCCTTGCAGCTCTGAGCGATGTGTCCAGACTCGCCGTAATTATAACAGTACAAATCTGGACAGCTTCTTACGAGATGGTCGTGTCGAAGACAATAATAACAAACCTTCACCTGATTATCAGGCAGTACCCGGAAGTACTATACGGCAATGGCTTCACCCCCTCTGAGAAACACACCTTTACATAACAGGTTCCATCTGCTACCCGTGTTCCTGGATAGTATCTCCTTTTAATGTCCCATGACTCCAACTTTTTTATTAGCATTTCATCCTCAATATAAACTGGCAGGTTTAAGAATGAGACCACCACCTCTTCAGAATATAGCAGAGATATCTCCAAGAACTTATCTCCAACCTTCAAACTCAGTAAAAGTTTTCCCACCTCCTCTCAGCCACTGACCGTCACCTCAAACCCAACATTCAGCTTTGGTCGGCAGCCAAAGCAGCTTCCCTCGCCACAGTCCTCCTGTACCACCTGGATAATATCCCAAGCTCGTATCTCCTTATCCTCGCACTGAACCACCACCGTGTTTTCTTTTCCAAACCTCCTGGCGTCCCGGCCCAAATCTTTGGGCCTTTTCTTCTCCCTTCCCCCAACATTTTCTCCCCTGATTAAATTCATCCTGGGAATACTGTCCTCTGAATGGCCCGGCATTCCGGGCCCCTCAGCAACCATCTGGCTGCTGTTTAAGGACAAAAAGGCCCTAAAACCTGAAAAAAAACACCACCAACTTTTTACAAACTCACTCCAACTCCCTGCAGCAATCAAGCATCCAGCAGCACCTGCTCACTGCTAGCCCCTCCCACCTAGAGAGTGCTACCCACTGAGCCACAGCTGACACTACAGAGGGATAGGAAGCACAGAGGGTGGTGGGGCCTGAGTGGAAGGACAGAGGCAGGGGGCTGGGGCTCTTTTAAGTGCCAATTTGCTGTTATCAATAGAAATCAATTTAACAAAAGTGCCCCCTATTTAAATTGGCACAAACCATAAACTCCGAATTATAAGTAAAACCAAATAAAAAATGATCAACTCAAAGTATAATGTTGTTGCCGGTGCCGATTGTGCGCTCCGATGCCCACCGGTCGTGGAATGCCTCAAGCGTCCCGGCGGATAGGTGCGTTTGTTCGCCGGGGCACCCGGGAGCGGAGGAGAGGCAGGCAGCTGGACCAAACAACCCCACCCCACCCCCCCCAACCCCCCTGACCGCACTTTGCCTGGACCTGTTAATGGTCACTCTGGCCAGGCCCAGGAGCAGACCCACAAGATGGTCGTCTGACTTGCCCGCTCCCCACCGTCCCTCACCCCCCACACTGGGTGACCAGCTGCTGCTGAAAGTCATTCCAGAAGGCAGTTTCAACTGGGAAACATTCAGCAAAGGCACAACAGACCAGAGAAAGGGCTCCAAGGTTCTCAGACGCAGCACTGCCAGCCTTAGTACAGGAGGTGGAGAGGAGAGAGCTCCTGTTTCCACAGGGGGCCATGTGGCCCTCCAGACAGACACTGTGAAGGCAGTGGGGAGCAGATAGCCACAGTGTTGTCCCAAGGACCTGGATGCAGTGCCGCAAGAAGTTCAATGACCTCACACGAGTGGTCAAGGTTAGTGAATGCATCTTCAAATGCCATATCCCACAAACTGCATCACTAGCCTCACACACTGCTCAATTCACCACACCCCCATTATGCACCTATCAACAATCTCTATCAATCACGACTGATACCTTACATTCATATGCTCCATTTCACCCTCAAACACTTACCACTGCTGCAAGTCTCACACCCACATCTCATAGCTTGCACACACTGCCAGCTATTCAACCATAATAGCCACACCAGCCAAACACATTGAACCACACTCACTGACACACTTCCCTCTTTCTTGCAGGACAAGTCGGCTCAAGTTGGAGGTCAATCATCACAGCCCCAGGACATCGCTGCAGGAGTTCCTCAGGTAGTGTCCTAGGCCCAACCATCTTCAGCTGCTTCATCAATGACCTTCCCTCCAACATAAGGTCAGAAATGGGGATGTTCGCTGATGACTGCACAGTGTTCAGTGCCATTCACAACTCCTCAGATAATGAAGCAGTGTATGCCCGCATGCAACAAGACCTGGACGACGTTCAAGCTTGGGCTGATAAGTGGCAGGTAACATTCTGAATGCACGTAGCATTCGTAACAAAATAGACGAGTTAATGGCACAAATAACTACATATGGGTATGATCTTGTGGCCATTACAGAAACATGGCTGCAGGGTGACAATGCCTGGGAATTAAACATACCAGGTTATTTAACGATCAGGAAGAACAGGCAGGAAGGAAGGGGAGGTGGGGTGACTATGTTAATAAAGGAAGGAATCACTGTAATACAGAGAAATGATATTGGGTCAAAAGATCAGGATAATGAAACAGTTTGGGTGGAGGCAAGGAATAATAAGGGGAAAAAAACACTAGTGGGCGTAGTCTATAGGCCTCCGAACAGTTGCAACTCTGTTGGACGGAGTATCAATCAGGAAATAGTTGAGGCTTGTAATAAGGGAGCATCTATAATTATGGGGGATTTTAACTATCATATTAATTGGACAAATCAAATTGGGCAGGGCTGCCTTGAGGATGAGTTCATTGAGTGTATTAGGGATGGGTTTCTTGAGCAGTATGTAACTGAACCGACCAGGGGGCAAGCAACCTTAGATCTGGTCCTGTGTAACAAGACAGGATTAATTAAAAATGTCCTAGTAAAGGATCCCCTTGGAATGAGTGACCATAACATGGTTGAATTCCATATTCAATTAGAGGGTGAGAAGGTTGGATCTCAAACAAGCGTGCTAAGCTTGAATAAAGGACACTATGAAGATATGAGAGCGGAATTGAGTAGAGTGGATTGGGAAAATAGATTAAAGGGTAAGATGATACATGATCAGTGGTGTACATTTAAGGAGTTATTTTACAACTTCCAAAAAAAATATATTCCACTGAGAAGAAAAGGGTGTAAAAGAAAAGACTGCCATCCGTGGCTAAGTAAAGAAATTAAGGATAGTATTCGACTAAAAACAAGGACATATAAGGTAGCCAAATCTAGTGGGAGGATAGAGGATTGTGAAAACTTCAAAAGACAGCAAAAAATAACAAAAAGATTGATTAAGAAAGGGAAGATAGATTATGAAAGTAAATTAGCAAAAAATATAAAAACAGATAGTAAGAGTTTTTATAGTTATATAAAAAGAAAAAGGGTGGCTAAAGTAAACGTTGGTCCCTTAGAGGATGAGACCGGGAAATTAATGGTGGGAAATATGGAGATGGCAAAAACACTGAATGAATATTTTGTATCAGTCTTTACAGTAGAAGACACTAAGAATATCCCAACACTGGACAAACAGGGGGCTATAGGGGGGGAGGAGCTAAACACGATCAAAATCACTAAGGAAGTGGTACTCGGTAAAATAATGGGACTCAAGGCGGATAAATCACCTGGACCTGAGGCTTACATCCTAGGGTCTTGAGGGAAGTGGCGGTAGGGATTGTGGATGCATTGGTAATAATTTTTCAAAACTCCCTGGACTCAGCAAATGTCCCGGCAGACTGGAAAACTGCTAATGTAACGCCCTTATTTAAAAAGGGCAGTAGACAGAAGGCTGGAAACTGTAGACCGGTTAGCCTAACATCTGTGGTAGGTAAAATATTGGAGTCCATTATTAAGGAGACAGTAACAGGACATTTGGATAATCATAATTTAATAGGACAAAGTCAGCATGGTTTTATGAAGGGGAAGTCATGTTTGACAAATTTGCTGGCGTTCTTTGAGGAAGTAACATATAGGGTGGATAAAGGGGAACCAGTGGACGTAGTGTATTTAGACTTCCAAAAGGCATTTGACAAGGTGCCACACAAAAGATTATTGCTTAAGATAAAAAATCACGGGATTGGGGGTAATATTCTGGCATGGATAGAGGATTGGCTATCTAACAGAAGGCAGAGAGTTGGGATAAATGGTTCATTCTCAGACTGGCAATCAGTAACTAGTCGTGTTCCGCAGGGGTCAGTGCTGGGTCCCCAACTCTTTACAATCTATATTAACAATTTGGAGGAGGGGACCGAGTGTAACATATCAAAGTTTGCAGATGATACCAAGATGGGAGGGAAAGTAGTGAGTGAGGAGGACATAAAAAACCTGCACGGGGACATAGACAGGCTAAGTAAGTGGACAGAGATTTGGCAGATGGAATACAATACTGGAAAGTGTGAGGTTATGCACTTTGGCAGGAAAAATCGTAGAGCAAGTTATTATCTTAATGGCAAGAAACTGGAAAGTACTGAAGTACAAAGGGATCTGGGGGTCCTGGTGCACGAAACTCAAAAGGGTAGTATGCAGGTGCAGCAAGTGATTAAGAAGGCCAATGGAATGTTGGCTTTCATTGCTAGGGGGATAGAATATAAAAATAGGGAGGTATTGCTTCAGTTGTACAAGGTATTGGTGAGACCGCACCTGGAATACTGCATACAGTTTTGGTGTCCATACTTAAGAAAGGACATACTTGCTCTCGAGTCAGTACAAAGAAGGTTCACTCGGTTAATCCCGGGGATGAGGGGATGGACATATGAGGAGAGGTCGAGTAGATTGGGACTCTACTCATTGGAGTTCAGAAGAATGAGAGGCGATCTTATTGAAACATAAGATTGTGAAGGGGTTAGATCGGGTGGATGCGGGGAGGATGTTTCCGATGGTGGGTGAAACTAGAACTAGGGGGCATAGGCTTAGAATAAGGGGCTGCTCTTTCAAAACTGAGATGAGGAGGAACTACTTCACTCAGAGGGTGGTAGGTCCATGGAATATGCTGCCCCAAAAAGCTGTAGAAGCTACATCATTACATAAATTTAAAACAGAAATAGACAGTTTCCTAGAAGTAAAGGGAATTAAGGGTTACGGGGAGCGGGCAGGAATTTGGACATGAGTCTAGGTTCGGATCAGTCATGGCCCTGTGGGTAGCGGAGCGGGCCCAGGGGCCGTGTAGCCTGATCCTGCTCCTATTTTGTGTGTCTAATTCTGTTAGATTCAGGAGATGGTTCTGTGATAGTAGATTGGCGGTTAGGATCAGATCAGCCATGATCTTATTGAATGGCGGAGCAGGCTCGAGGGGCTGATTGGCCTACTCCTGCTCCTATTTCTTATGTTCTTATGTTCTTATTCGTGCCACACAAGTGCCAAACAATGACTATCTCCAACAAGCGAGAGTCTAACCACTGCCCCTTGACATTCAACGGCATTACCATCACCGAATCCCCCACCATGAACATCCTGGGGGTCACCAATGACCAGAAACTTAACTGGACCAGCCACATAAATACTGTGGCAACAAGAACAGGTCAGAGGCTAGGTATTCTGCGGCGAGTGTCTCACCTCCTGACTCCGCAAAGCCTTTCCACCATTTACAAGGCACTGGTAAGGAGTGTGATGGAATACTCTCCACTTGCCTGGATGAGTGCAGCTCCAACAACACTCAAGAAGCTCGACAACATCCAGGACAGAGCAGTCCACTTGATTGGCACCCCATTCACCACCTTAAACATTCACTCCCTCCACCACCGGCGTACCGTGGCTGCAGTGTGTACCATCTACAAGATGCACTGCAGCAACTCTCCAAGGCTTCTTCGGCAGCACCTCTCAAACCCGCAACCTTTTCCACCTGGAATGACAAGGGCAGCAAACACATGGGAACACCACCATCTCCAAGTTCCCCTCCAAGTCACACGCCATCCTGACTTAGAAGTATATCAATACAATACAATACAATACAAATCGCTTTATTGGCATGATAAGGTACATCTTATGTTGCCAAAGCATCAAAATACATTTATGGTTGAACACATAAACGCGGTTCCATTCATACAGTGTATAAACAGGTATATCCCTGAGTTTATAAATATATTTTCGCCTTGTTTATATATACTCTTGTCTTAGTTTACTGGTTGTCCCTCTGTTCATGGCAAGCTGTAACATAGTGTGCCGCCAGTGTTACACAGCTTCTCTCCTCCCCCAGTAGGAATGGGAGTTTTTGGTTGTCAGTCAGATTTCTGAATTCAGGGCATATTTGTGAGAATTTTTGATAGAAATTCTCTCTGATGCCCTGATATTTTCCACAGGCTGTGAGGAAGTGCATCTCTGTCTCAACTACTCCCTGACTGCAGTGAGAGCATATCCTGTCTTCTCTTGGCAGCCTGGTCTGCCTGTGTCTGCCTTTTTCGATCGCTAGGCTATGTTCGCTAAGTCTGTACCTTGTCAAGGTTCTTCTCAGTTTGTTATCCTTTACCATGGTCAGGTAATCAGCTATGTTGTATTGTCTGTTTAGGGCCAAGTAGCAATTGAGTTTGCTTTGGGTTTTTGTTGTTTCTGCCCAATATGACAGATATTTTTCCTTTTGCTTAGCGACGATTGTGTTGGGTCGAATTCTTTGTGTTACCCTGTCACTGTCCTGGGGCTGGGTCAAAATCCTGGAACTCTCTCACTAACAGCACTGTGGGAGTACCTTCACCACACGGACTGCAGAGGTTCAAGAAGGCGGCTCACCACCACCTTCTCAAGGGCAATTAGGGATGGGCAATAAATGCTGGCCTTGCCAGTGACACCCACATCCCATAAACGAATAAAAAAGCAAAAACAACCGTAGGTAGCGGCAGCTAACCGGAGGGGAACAGACGCACCTCCATATCCTAACCCCATTCGAGGAGACGGTGCTCAGCATAATTGGAGTGACTGTGACTGAGGCCGTGGCCAGCGGCAGCGCTAAAACCATTGAACATGATGGTATTCTCATACCTAATCCTCCTTCTCACATCCCACTTCCCCCTCACCCCATAATGTCTTGTAACTTACAAGCTGCAGATGGTGTAAGTATGCACCTCGTGCTTTACCCCCACCCCCCTCCTTCCCCTCACCACAACCCTACCCTTGTGTCTTTCTCATTGCAGAGACCCAACCTGGCCAGGCAGTGGTGGAAGAGGAAGACGAGAGTGATGATGAAGAAGGAACACTTGATCTGAAACTCGCAGCCACCAGCTCAGAAACTGGCACTGCACGGATGTTAGAGGGCAGCTTAGAGCAGGTTTTCCTCAAACTGGTGTTCGTGGACCCCTGGGGGGCCGTAGAGACTTTCCAGGGGGTCTGCGACCGGCGGTGACCAGAGGTAATTTCAAGTCTCCTCCTCTTTACAAAACCGACACTGATTCAGTTTTTGCAAATTATTCTCAATGGCTGGGTAATTGGTGATTGGTTAGGCTGATGTTATTTGAAACTTGTATTCTGGGAAGTGCACTTAATTGACCAATAAACATTGTGTGATCATATATCATGTCACTCATTAGTCAGAGGTAAAAAAATAACTAAACTGCATGCTTCCAGTTATCCTTCAGCACCACTTCATCAGTGCTCGTTAAACAAGAGCATTGCAGGCTCCGTGTATGTGTGTGTTTGTGTGAATATTGTTTAGTGTTGGGTATTTTTAACCTTTCGTCAATTAACAATAGAAAAAAAATTACTAGATAATAAACTGCACTGTGGGTTTTCATATTTAATGCCAGTGCCTCACAAGGCGTTATGAGCATTATTCGCTATTTGAGGATGAGACTAGGGAATTAAAAATGGGAAACAGTGAAATGGCAGAGACTTTGAACAAATATTTTGTATCAGTCTTCACGGTAGAAGACACTAAAAGCATCCCAGTAATAATAGATAATCAAGGGGCGATAGGGAGGGAGGAACTTAAAACAATCACCATCACTAGAGAAAAAGTACGATGCAATCTTATACGATGCAAAGTTCCCTGCATCCTAGGGTCTTAAAAGAAATGACTGCAGAGACAGTGGATGCATTGGATGTAATCTACCAAAATCCCTGGATTCTGGAGAGGTCCCAGCGGATTGGAAAACCGCAAATGTAACACCCCTATTCAAGAAAGGAGGGAGACAGAAAGCAGGAAACTGTAGCCTAACATCTGTCATTGGGAATATGCTGGAGTCCATTATTAAGGAAGTATCAGCAGGACATTTAGAAAATCATAATACAGTCAAGCAGAGTCAGCATGGTTTTATGAAAGAGAAATCATGTTTGACAAATTTGCTAGAGTTCTTTGAGGATGTAACGAGCAGGGTGGATAAAGGGGAACCAGTGGATGTGGTGTATTTGGATTTCCAGAAGGCATTCGACAAGGTGCCACATAAAAGGTTACTGCACAAGATAAGAGCTCATGGGGTTGGGGGTAATATATTAGCATGGATAGAGGATTGGCTAACTAACAGGAAACAGAGAGTCGGGATAAATGGGTCATTTTCAGGTTGGCAAACTGTAATTAGTGGGGTGCCACAGGGATCGGTGCAGGGGCCTCAGCTATTTACAATCTATATTAATGACTTGGATGAAGGAACCGAGTGTAATGTAGCCAAATTTGCTGATGATACAAAGATATGTGGGAAAGCAAGTTGTGAAGAGGACACAAAGGCCCCGATTTTCGGCTTGTGTGGGAAATGGTCGGATTTCCCCGAATGTGGGGTTTCTGACACACATAAAAAAGTGTCAGCCAGCCCCACGCAATTTTCCCTCAATTGGCCAATTAATTCCCAGCATGTGGGAAGCCTTGCTAATTGTCTAAATCGAGTCAGAAATCCCCACAGTATGATGTCATCATTCGTGGTGCTTTCAAGGTCCATGGCAAGCACTGCATCCTCTGAAGGCTTCCAAATGAACCATACAGGATGGCATAAGGAGCCTGCAGCAGCTGTGGCCAGTGCCAGACCCTGAGCTGCCTTCAAATTCGACGAGGCTTCACTGCAGGCATTATTGGATGGGGTTAGGGCCCACAGGGAGGTCCTCTTCCCTAGGTCAGGGAGGAAGAGGCCTCCCACTGAGACCAATGCTGCATGGATGCAGGTGTCAGCAGATGCCAACTCGCTGGGAGTCACCAGAGGAACCTTGGCATTACATCTCTAACTCCTTCCTTTACTCCCCCACAGTACCATCCAGAGCCCCCGTCCTCACTGTGGAGGAGGAAGAGGCTGTGCAGCCAGACTCCTCAGAGGAAGCTCCAACCTCTGAGGGTGCAGCGTCAGCAGAAGTAAGCGCACCCAGCACCAGCGCAGACACTCACACCTCGGGGGGACCTTTGGGACAGAGTAGTGTTGTCACCTGGTGTTTCACAGCTGACAAGTGAGCCTCAGCAGATTCTGGAGACAGGGACAGCAGTGGAGAGTCCTCGTCGGAGGGCGCAGGGCTTTGCCAGCTCAGCTCAGCTGCGCTGCATCTCGACCCTCTGCCTCTGGGTCCATCCGCAAGAGAAGATGTGATGGATCTCCATGCACAGATGCAGGAGTCTCTGGCAGGTTTTGTCTCCAGGGTCGCTGCGAGTGTGGAGCGAATGGAGGAGTCCATAGCGACCATGAGCAGAGCCTTTGTGGAGTCATTGGTGCATGAACGCAGCACCATGGAAAGGTTGGCAACCTCCATGGAGGAGATAACTCGTCAGCCTACAGAAAACATGGTGAGTGCTCATAAGAGAATGACATCTCTTGAGGAGCGTTGGCCATCTGTTGAACAGAGAAACCAGATCTTCATGGAAGTCCTTCTGAGTAGGACTGCCAGTGCAGAAACGGGTCCCACTGGCCCCCTAAAGCGCAGCAAGGTGCTCTCAGGCCACTTCCAAGCGCTGGCCCCTTCTGGCTTGTGCAGCTTCAGGTGAGTGAGCAGCAGCCTGGTGCTCCTGGTAATCATCCTGCTGTTCCTGGTTCTGCTGCTGCCACCTCTGCTGTTGGAGATCCTCTAATGCCAGGAAGGGAAGGTGCCAAAGGCCTCCCATGCTTCTAGCAGATGCCTCAGTTGAGGAGGTCCTGAGTTAGGGTGCTGAGAGGGGCTTCCCAGGAGCTCACACTGAAGAAGTGTGTGAGGCTCCAACTTTCTGCAGCTGCTCCTAAGGCTTCAAATAGTTCCCCCAAGCCTTGATCAACAAGGTCCTGCAGCCTGCAAATGCTGCCTCTTTAAATATCTTCAGCCCTCAGCGACCTGCTGCTGCAAGCAAGCAAGCCAGCTGTTTTCACGGCAGCTCTCATCGGCGGGGTTCCCCGCAGGCGGGTTTCAGGTGGGGAAAGCCCCAAAGTCGCAACGGCACGGGAAAATCCACTTCAACAAGCAGATAATTGCTTGTTAGTGCTCCGACGACCAGTCCCGCCAGCGGCGGGCGGGACTGAAGCGGGGCGCGTGAAAACGGCAGTCTGAAAGTCGGACGGGGCGGGGAATCAGGCGGGGCGGTCCCGACCCGCCTTTTCCGCGATTTTCGGACCACGGCCGCATGAAAAGCCGCCCGACAGCTGCCCGAAAATCGGGGCCTAAGAATCTGCAAAGGGATATAGATAGGTTAAGTGAGTGGGCAAAAAATTGGCAGATGGAGTATAATGTGGGAAAGTGTGAGGTTATCCACTTTGGAAGGAAAAATCAAAAAGCAAATTATTATTTAAATGGAGGGAGACTACAAAATGCTATGGTACAGAGGGATCTGGGGATCCCTATACATGAAACCAAAAAAAATAGCAAAAGGTACAGCAAGTAATTAGGAATGCAAATGGAATGTTGGACTTTATTGCAAGGGGGATGGAGTGTAAAAGTAGAAAAGTCTTACTACAACTGTATAGGGTGTTGGTGAGACCACACCTGGAGTACTGCTTACAGTTTTGTTCTCCTTATTTAAGGAGGGATATATTTTCGTTGGAGGTAGTTCAGAGAAGGTTCACGAGGTTAATTCCTGAGATGAAGGGGTTGTCTTATGAAGAAAGGTTGGGCCTATACTCATTGGAGTTTAGAAGAATGAGAGGTGATCTTATTGAAATGTATAAGATTCTGAGGGGGCTTGACAGGGTAGATGCAGGGAGGATGTTTCCCCCCGTGGGGGAATCTAGAACTAGGGGGCATTGTTTCAGGATAAGGGGTCGCCCATTTAAAATGAAGATGAGAAGGAATTTCTTCTCTCAGAGGGTCGTGAATCTTTGGAATTCTCTTCCCCAGAGAGCTGTGGAGGCTGGGTCATTGAATATATTTACGGTGGAGATAGACAGATTTTTGAACGATAAGGGAGTCAAGGGTTATGGGGAGCGGGCAGGGAAGTGGAGTTGAGGCCAAGCTCAGATCAGCCATGAGCTTATCTAATGGCGGAGCAGGCTCGAGGGGCCAAATGGCCTACTCCTGCTCCTATTTCTTATGTTCTTATGCTATAGATGTATGCGCGTGACTAGCTTTTATGCTTGGGACTAGTTGTTTATTCACTTATACGAGGGTTCTAGACAGAGTACATAGAGAGAAATTGTTCCCATTGGCGGAAGGGTCGAGAACCAGAGGGTACAGATTTAAGGTGATTGGCAAAAGAACCAAAGGCGACATGAGGAAAAACTTTTTTACGCAGCGAGTGGTTAGGATCTGGAATACACTGCCTGAAAGGGCGGTGGAGGTAGGTTCAATCGTGGCTTTCAAAAGGGAATTGGATAAGTACCCAAAGGAAAACATTTTTTCAGGGCTAGGGGGAGAGGGCAGGGGAGTGGGACTAGCTGAAGTGCTCTTGCAGAGAGCCGGCACCGGCTCGATGGGCCGAATGGCCTCCTTCTGTGCTGTAACCATTAAAAAATTGACAGGAGATTAAATAACAGTTATTATTTAAAAAATACTGGCAATTATTTTGATTCCTATTAACTATTACAATCATAAATTTGTGCACTTATGTGAAGCTTTATTCAGCATTTTAGAGTAATATGCATTGCTCTATCTATTGGGGGCGGGGGCGGGGGCGGGGCTTGTGTTCTGCACCAATCTGTTAATTTTGCAGGCAGCTTTCTTTCCATCGTTTTTTGTTTCTTTTCTCATCATGTCAATCAGCTTCATGCAGCTTCCTTCAACTGGAAGGACGGGTGAGTTTCAGGTTCTGCCTTACATTAACCTCCCGACCCGACCCCACCCCCGCCATTTTACAATGATCGAGGGCATTTGTGCAATCCAACTCTTCATTTTTTTTTATCATTTATTTTACTTGGAAATTCATTCATTTGAATTAGTCTGTACGAGTTTCAAATTTAGAATGTGCAAAAATTGAACCAAATCCTTTCCTCACAGAGCGCTCACTCACTTTGCAATGAGCGCTCCCTGCCGGTCAAGCTGATTCCTTTCCCTGGTGCCATGACGCTGTGCCTTCCTCCCGACACGTGATCAGAGTGCCTGCGGGGCCCTTCAAACACGTGCCTGAATTTGTTCATGCAAAAACGTACAATCCCACAGTGCAGCTGTTACAAAGCATGCCAGTGGGACAGTGTGGCGGTGAGTCGTGCTTTCAGCAGCGTCCCAGCATGTGCATGGGTCCTCGTGCCCTCAACCACCTTGGCCAGCCTGCTGACAGCTTTAAAAATTGTCCAGCACTAAGTGGCTAATAGTGGCTGGGGAGTACCCAGAATTGGTGTGAGAAGGAGGCACATCCATCTCACTGATATCTGTAAGTAAATACCTGTTTTCTTAAAAGCATTATTAAAACACTCTTCATATGCAACACTTTCATATTACGAGCAATGTTCCCTTTAAGCTGTGCAGCCGCACGCCGCGCAGCGCTCTACAGCTCCCGCACAGCCGGCTCACCGGCTTTTAAATAGGAAAAACCGCCCATGCACGGTATTTTGAATGGGCCGTGCAGCCCCTTAAAGGGGCCGCGCACCCCAAAAAAAAATTAAAGGGAACATTGATTATGAGCATCATATAGTATTATAATTTAGATGGGGGGTCCGTGTTTGCTAATCAATTCAATGATGATCTTTTTGTGGTTGCAGACGAGCTGCACGTTGAGGGAGTGGAAGCCCTTCCGGTTCATGAACACTCCTGGGTGATCTGGGGGTGCCTTGATGGACACATGTATGCAGTCGATGATGCCCTACACCTGTAGGAAGCCAGCCAGAACCCCAAAGCCGAGCACCCACTCAGTCACACTGGTTTCATCACTGGCAAAGTGTACATAAGTGCCTGACTTGTGAAACATGGCATCGGTCACCTGGGTGAGGCATCTGTGGGCGGCCGACTATGACATCCTGCAAATGTCTGCTGCAGATCCTTGGAAGGAGCCTAAGGCAAAGAAGTTGAGGGCGGTGGTGACTTTGAAAGCCATTGGGTCTACTCGGCAGCAGGTCTTCTTCCAGCAAGCTACAAATGTCTGTGACGACCTGGCACGATAGCCTGAGCCTCCTGAGTCATGTTCAGCTCATTCTCTGCCTATATACCCTGTGTTAAGGGTATTGCCTCCGGCGAGGTGCACCCCTGTACTCATCCACTCTCTCCTGTGGAGTAGCAGGTTGGTGAGGAGAAGGCTGCTGCTGCTGCTGCTGGTGTTGCTGCTACTGGGCCTCATCTTGGTCCGAAATTGAGGTCCAAGGTGAAATAGCATAAGCAGCACCCATGCTGATCTGATAGATGCCAGGTAAAGTGGAGATCAGAGGCAAAATCCTCCAATGTAGTGAGAGTGACTTGCAATGTAGTGAGAATGGCTTCCGATGTTGTAGAAATCACCTGCAAACTCTTGAAAGCAAATTCTCAGCACAAATGGTGTCAGCAAGAGCCTTTCCCTTAGGCAAGTATGAGGTGTGAGTATTTGTGTGATTTTTTTCAACTGTCAATTGTTCAACTCGCACAATGGCTGCTCAGCTCTCGCCTTGCTTTCACAGGCAAGGTTCAGGAAGCCTGTGAATCCCATACACAGTCAGTAAAAGCAACAGCATCAGGTTAAAAAGCCTGTTAACGAGCTCTTAACTACTTTAATTCGGTCGCCCACCTCTCCCGAGCGGGTCCCTGGCGCGCTGAGAAATGCGCCAGAGTTAAAGGTGGAAGTCGACGGGATGAAGGCGGTTTTCCCATCGCGCTGTCAATTTCAGCACTTTTAACTCCTCACCCACTCGCAAACCCGCATTCTCTTCAAAGTGAAAATTCCGACCAACATCACTGATTAAAGTGGGGGTTATTTTGGCCAAAGGGTGAAAACAGGTGCTAATTGGGTGCAGAGGCAATAAGACTAGCCTGTTTGAAAGTCTGGATTTAGCACACAATTTTGGTCCTAATTGTTGATTACCATAATTTGAACTTGCCTGGAGATGCTAAACCAAAAACCTGCCGGTTTAGCACTCTAGTGTTGATTAGACGCATTTTTCGTGGAGCAGTACATGTGGGTTCCTTGCACCCACGTCCACTGAAGGTATGGAGTGTTCTGGCTGGCACGTTGCAGGATGGATCAGGGACCAAGGGAGAGGGCGCACAGATTCTTGGACGTGGCACTGGAGGTTCTGGTAGAGGATGTCCAGAGGAGGAGGGGAAAGACATCACCTTGTCCTCCTCGCCCTCCTGTCCATCTCTCCTGCAGCAGCTGGTGCTGCTCTGCCTGGCCTCATGTCCTCCTCCAATTCCTCGTCCAGACCAAGGGGGACCCCTAGCAAGATGCCCATGACCAAGCACTCCCTTTCTCCTGGTGACTCCTATAAGGTGTCCTATAAGGTGGAGTAGCACAGCACTTAGTCTGGTTAGGTGAAATTCTCAGAGAATTTCCAGAATAAATGTTGCTCGAGTGGTGGTGAAGACTTGAGAAAGTGCTCCAGAAAGTCTCCTGATGTGTTTCAGAGGTCCCCTTCACAGCTTCAGCAGCAATGATCATGAAATGGTGAGTATCCCTTTAAGTGGTGAGTATCCCTTTAAGTGGTGAGTAAATCTTTAAGTGGTGAGTATCCCTTTAAGTAGCATTTGAAATCGACGTCAACGCCGTGTTTACTCCCAAACAGCTGGTTGTTGTTAGGAGAGGGCAGTAGTTGAAGCACTAGCCGCCAAAATGCTATGCAGCCTCTTTAATGAGCGCTAGCAGGCATTTTAAGTTGTAATCAGCTGTTTAACGAGCCTCTGGGTGGCCATTCCTAGCGCTGGCATCAACTCCTTTCCCAAGATGGTGTCTTACGCTAAACCGGCGTTTCAGCTTAAGACTCCATCTTGGCTACCTCTTTACTTCTTTAGCGCCTAAAGTATTCGGCGAAAATCACCCCCACGGCATCGTTCAGCTCACTCTTATAAAGAACAGCCTAGTGATAGTCAGTATTTATTCTGTTTTTAAATTAAAATACAAAATATTCGAAATACACATCTGAAAGGGAAAGGTTTTCAGGAGGAGACACTTCATCAGAACTAATCCTTATGGGTATCAACAATGGATCCATAAAGTCAGTAAAAAAGAGGAAGCATTGCATTGATGCTGCATTAAGAACTATGACTATTTGAATCTCTCAATCAATGAGCATCAAAAAATCAAATCCGTGCTCTCACTGGGGCTTAATCCAATTTATTGAAGAAAGGTGAGTTCCAGAGGGTACATGGTGGTGAATGGATTATGGAATGACTGGATACAGTTCTTTGATTCTCCACAAGGTAAGTTCCAAATCTCAGCTGGGCTATGTGGGATTCCTATGCCCCAGTGAATTGACTTCAAGATTCTTAACCTCATTTTCTAATCCCTTCATGTTCACGCCCTACCTTAGATTAGTGCTTTCTTTAGCCATTGATCCCAGGGCACGCCTTATGCCCCTCTGGCACTGAGTCACTCTTTATCCCCCGCCTCTTCCTCTCCATCATTAATGGCTGTTCTTTCAGCTACAGCAGCCCGCTGAAACTTCTTCCCTACATTACTGTTCCTGGCCACATCTCTCACTGCTTTTAAAAAACTCAAAATATTCTCTTTCAGGTGGGTTTTCTATTACTCTCCCACTTTTTCTTTGTCCCTGAAGTTTTGTATCCGCAGTTTTTCCTGCTCACTATGAAGCACTTCAAGTTATCTTTCTATACATGAAAAATCCAAAGAAATGCATGTTGTTGTCCCGTGCTTTATGTGCTCCTTCTTTTCTTTAACAGCTGGAGGGTAAAGGGCTAAGAAAGGTCACTTCCTTATCTCCTTGGTCGAGGAATGGAATGAAGAAAAACAGACAGCTCACAGAATAATAAGTCAAATTGGACAGATTGACACAGCCATGAAAAGAAGGAATGAATTCCCTTTTTGTTTAGCATAAAAGATGTCCTCCAAGGACCTATCCTTGGCCCACTCCTATTTCTCATCTACATGCTGCCCCTCGGCAACATCATCCGAAAACACAATGCCAGGTTCCACATGTATGCTGATGACACCCAGCTCTACCTCACCACCACCTTACTTGACCCCTCCACTGTCTCTGATTTGTCAGATTGCTTGTCCGACATCCAGTCCTGGATGATCAGAACTTTCCTGCAACTAAATATTGGGAAGTTTGAAGCCATGTCTTCGGTCCCCACCACAAACTCCGTTTCCTAGCCACCGACACCATCCCTCTCCCTGGCCACTGTCTGAGGCTAAACCAGACCTCTCGCAACCTTGGAGTCGTATTATGACCCTGAGATGAGAACATATATCTGCTCCATCACCAAAATGCCTACTCCGACCTCCATAACATCGCCCATCTTCGTCCCTGCCTCAGCTCATCTGCTGCTGAAACCCTCATCCATGCCTTTATTACCTCTAGACTTGACTATTCCAATTCTCTTCTGACCGACCTCCCATCTTCCACCCTCCATAAACTTGAACTCATCCAAAACTCTGCTGCCCGTGTCCTAACTCGCACCAAGTCCCGTTCACCCTTCACCCCTGTGTTTGCTGACCTACATTGGCTTCTGGTCTGGCATCGCCTTGATTTTAAAATTCTCATCCTTGTTTTCAAATCCCTCCGTGGACTCACCCCTCCCTATCACTGTAACCTCCTCCAGCCCTACAACGCCTCCGAGATCTCTGCGCTCCTCCAATTCTGGTCTCGTGCACATCCCTGATTTTAATCGCTCCACCATTGGCGGCCATGTCTTCAGTGCCTAGGCCCTAGGCTCTGGAATTACCTCCCTAAGCCTCTCCGCCTCTCTACCTCTCTCTTTCTTCCTTTAAGACGCTCCTTAAAACCTACCTCTTTGACCAAGTTTTTGGTCATCTGTCCTGATATCTCCTTATGTAGCTCGGTGTCAAATTTTGTTTGATAACGCTCGTGTGAAGCACCTTGGGACAGTTTACCCCATTGAAGGGGCTATATAAATGCAAGTTGTTGTTGTTGTAAGATTGCTGGTAGGTTCACAATACTCTTTGGAAAATCACAGTAAGCCTGCGTTCCAAAGTAACAGAGAATAAACAGCAGCTCCTGCACACGGTCGTTATTCCAGATTGTTCTATTTGCTTCTACTAATCCACTTCATAATAAGCAGAGACTGAAAAAATGTTGAGAAAATGAATTCTGCAGATGCTGGACATGTGGACACCATGTGCACTTATGTAATGGTTTTAAACTACTGAGGATTAAATGGTTTGGAAGTGGCTGCCTGCTGTGCATTTAGAACTGCAGTAACATTTACAAAGCCCGTTTGAAGGTTTGATACCATTCCTGTAATTTTTACAGCAGGCTCAGGCTGTGCCAGTTCTTTTCCAAAACACTGAGCTCTCTCAAAGACTGAAACTGGTTAAATAGCACATGATCCCCTCAAGGCCTCTGTTGCCAGGTAACAACTTCATTTGAAGGTCATCCAGTCCTTATTTGAGGAGCCAGATGATTAAAATTAATGGGAAACTCTATCTCAAACTGTGAGTTATATAACTCAGTAATAGTTGGGCCCTCCAGTGTAGCCCCCATTCTCCCATCTTTAGTTACTGTCTGACAGGAATACAAGAACTATTTTTTTTTGAACCAAGTCTCTCCCCCGAAGGCACTGACTCTTGCTTCAGTTCAATTGCACAGGCACCAGCAGCCTAGCCCTCCATGACTTCACCCCATCGACAATTCTTCATGGTTGAGGCTGAACGCTGACTGCCGGCATAATATTAAATCATTTAATATGCACAGCCAAGCACAACCCTCCTTCAACATCCACGCAGGCTTCGTTTCCAGCTGGGCTCCACGGATAGCGATCAGGAGTCAGAAACCTGGCTGATTTTCCCCTCCTTCGACCCCCCCGATTAAGGTGACGGCTATGTCTGCAGTCGAGTGATATTATTTGTCATCCGACTAATGCAGTGCACAACTGCTCTTGTATACACGTAATGAATGCAAGTAATCTAAGACAAAAAGAAGGGCGTTTCCCAGCCAACGATGATTAATGGAGAACCTTAGATGTCTCCAGGCGTTGAGCAGCATCGGAAAACCGCTCCCGCCGCAATGCTATCCATGGCTGTCAAATACTTGTAAATAACTTTTCTGGCAATCTTATCTGGCAGACCTAAAAGGGGTGGAATGTCATCTTGCAGCGCCTTTTGGGACAGAAAAATATGTCTCTCTGTTTTTGTGCTCTCTTTTACTGACAGCAGTGACAAGTTAAATCCTAGCTTTCGCTTGTCTTCTCGTGCCGCTCATGATACTCGCGGTTTGGGTCTCGGGCCAGGGAATGTGGGTGATTAACATCTTTCAAAAGATGCTGGATGACTTCAGAACCAATATGTGACTTATAAGAATAATAAGTAACACTTTGTGGTGCGGGATTGTTAAGTAGAGTATGATGGTTCCTGAGCTGAGAGACCCATGGAAACCATGGTTGCATTGATTTCAGTAGAAAGTTCAGGTGTGGTGCATAATGGGTGGCCGATCCACCAATGCCTGTTTTGCACCTTACCAAAGTTTGATTTCACCTGCTTCATGTCAAGTAAGGCATCTGGTCTAAGTTGCAAGCGTATTCTGGAATTTTATTTGATCTTTTGAAGGGGGTGAGGGTTCAGGAATAAACCTTGCAGAATCTTTCCTCAGGAGATTAAATGGGTGGGATGAAGTCCATTGAAGTAGTTTGAGTATGGTGTGTGGAAAGGATGGACTTCAAATCAAAATAAGTTGTATTGTTGCTGTATAGAGTGTTGACAGATGCCACCAGTACTGGTCATTTGATCACAGGAAGGAAATAGATGCTCTGTACCAGGAGTGCTAATTTGTAAAACCTGTCTCTTGCAGCCATCTAACTGTCTACAACTTACTAGCAATGTGCAGGAGGTACCATGATTATTTACACACCCTCTTCCTTCTCTGCAAGTTTCCCTTTACTCCCAGCCAACACATCGGGAAGAAGTGGAAGACTCGCGTGGTGTATATCTTATTCTGCACCTGATAAGGAATGCCTTCTAAAACCAGGGTTACATTCCTTATGATGGCATGCATAGTGCCTTCACACTTCACAACCAAAGACAAAGAATTGTCACCTCAATCCTCCAAAAGGCACCTACTGCAAATTATCAGCCAGCCACCTCAGGACCTCCTGCCGCTCTAGGAGAAACAGGAGGCTAGGACTGAAACGGCACGCATGAGTAAGCACCAAGGAGGCGTGGTGGTCGCAAACAGCAAGAAGGTTGCCAGGTTTGCTTTCAGTGAAAATAGTTTTTATTCTCACTGACAGGTTATATGCAGAATGATTTGGGCCAATGGGGGAAAATGCCTGTGTGTAGCAGAACTATTTCCAAATGGGAGCCTTGGTATTTGGGGAGGAGAGCTGCATGTCAGCAAGCAAATGAGTTGAGGTTGTTGCCTGGGAGACCATAACAGCAGGAGTCCTTTGGCAGTGAGCTTGTGATCTGTGCTCACAGCTGTCTAGCAGCTGGCAGAACTCTGTTTTCCACGATTTTGGGTTATTACACTAGATCAGTCTCGAGTTCAGAATCACCGGTCACTCCCGTAAACAGATGTTGCTGCCTCTATAATTTGCAGAGCACCTTTTCCTGCCCAATAGCTAGATAAATGATAGCAGGGCCCAGGGATAATAACAGAGAAACCTTACCCTGTACACCGGCTACTGAAATGTATTACGTGCTGGCATGTGCTTCTCCTGTTTGTGAATAGTGGACTGAATAAACACTCTTAGTAAATCTAGACAGAGGCTTTGAGCCAATCAGCGGTTTTATTTACATAAGGTAGATAATGAAATGTACACGGTGTAACATAGTGAAATATAAATTTTCCTGCACTTCTTGGAATATGAAACAAGAAAGGTGCTACAAGGTGTATTTCAAAACATGGATCTTAAACCGAGATCAGTAACTGTAAACTTTCTCTAGCCTAACTTCTCTTGCCAACTCACTGCGGCTACAAGTTTCAAGCACTTTGACTGCTCCTTGGAGACTGCCTGTGGGTTGCTAGTACAATCTTTTAAGATGAAGTCTCTGCCCACCAAGCTGGCGATCACAGTGGGCTGCTGCCAATCAAGGGCCTTGCTCTCTTCTGCAAGGTCTTAGAAACAGCTGTCAATCAAAGTTATTACACCAGGTGGGGGCCGATCCTTGAATGTTTGACCAGGGAGGGCTTCTTGTAATCTGATTGGCTTTGTGTCATGCCTGGCAAAACAGAACAGAACAATACCTTAAGCTGTAAAGCGTCCCAAAGTAGTTCTGAGAGACAATGCAAGCTTTCTTTGACAATAGCATAAGATGTGTGGGTTTCCAAATAACAGATCAGGTTAATTTAATAAATAACAATTCAGTCCATCATTGTTGTGGTTAAAATAAACATCTATCTTGAAGAAAATCTAGCAGTCAGACTGCCTGGTTTGAGCTGATGGCTTTTTGTTGAAAAGAATGTTTGTGTGGCCTTGGGAGTTAACCTGATACACGCTAGCAATACACAAATGCAAATTTAAAAGTTCAACACAGATAAAATCCATGTTGCCACACAGACACTTTGTAAGGGAAGTGCAACCTTCTCAAGCATGGCCAAATAATCAGCTTGATGTAGAAATAGCCCCGCCTGGTTCTGTAGACACAGAGACATGGGTAGCGGTGGTTAGAGGCCAGAGGACGTCTGTAGTGTCTACTCAGCCTGGCATCTCTGTTATGGTCCTTTTTATTCTCTTCATCTTCCTTTTCATTTCAGAAGAACAAGAGGCGGCCTAAGGGAAACCCCACTATTTCCTGAGGTCCAGAAGCCAGCAAGAATCCACTACACCATAAACTGATCTGCAGCTGTGGGAGGTCTCAACAATGGGCACATCCCCACAGGCCTAAAGTCTTCTGAAGCTAGACCCTGCTGCATTCTGGCTTGCAGGGATTTTTGTGCCTGTGGCTACCCAAAAGCAGACCCCAATGCCTTTTTGATGTGAATGCTCTTTTCAGGAGGCGTGGCTACGGGGAGTAGGGAAAGGAAATAGTGCGGCCAAAAAACCCAGCCTTTTCAATGTCATCTGCATGTGGCAAGGTGGGCAAGCAGTGCCAGGTGTGGTTTTCATCCACTGGGATGGAGAAAATTGTACTGGAAGTTTTATGGGGGTGGGAATTCAATTGTAAGCCTCTCCGTCCAATTTTCCTCCATTGGCCACACAAGGGCACCCAAAATAGAGGAAAATCCAGGCCTGGGTGTGTGAAATGTTAAGAATTCCATTTCCCAGCTCTACCATTCCTCATCTTAACGAGCATTGTTACAAGCTTTAAATCTCTCAGAAACAGTGCTACCAGTCACTCTCATTAGCGATTTGAGTGTTTTACTTTCAGGCTTCTGCCCGTACTGCTCAATATCTATTTATGCGATAGCTTAACCTGAGGGCGTTAACAGTAGGACCCCTTGTAATCTGAACTGGATATTGTGTCTTTTGCATATGCCCTTATGTGTCCTTTTTTCCAATTTTTTCAAACAGGCTGAAAGACATTTTAATGAGACATGACATGGTGCGAATTGTTAATCTGCTTTATTTTTTACACAGTGAGTGAGCATACAGAGTAGCAGCTGTGAACACACCTCACTTTCTTCACAGAATTTCCCTTATCTCCTTGAAAAATAAGGAAGAAAAGAATATATCATCTGCTCTGTCCCTTTTGTGGTCTAACTTACTTTTTTTTTGGTATTATCTTTCTTTCTAGGCAACTTTTAACTGCAAAATAACCTCGGCCTGCATCTTAGCTTCCAGTCCTAGGCTTGCCCCTTGTAGGCTCCTGATGAAAACCTAACTCAAGAAAACCATTGAGATAATGGCCAAGTCAAAAATTGGGGCTCTGCTGACTATCCCATGACTCACCAGTAGACCTGTCGCTAAAACTGACTATTTCCCCAGGTCAAGAGTGGATTCTTGGCAGACACCCCATGATGGGTTCAGATGAAATGGTCAATCCAACGATAAACCGTGTGACTGTTCTCTGGAATGTCTAACCTAACTTTCACTGTCTAAAGATGCTTCTTCTGAATCCTAATTTACATTTTCCAACTCTGTCCCAGAGTCTACAGCCTGTGGCTTATGAAACCCGTGTGAATTCACTGGGCTCAAAATTCCTAGTGGGTTCTATTGGTCTCCCACTGTAACTCCAACCGGCAGAATGCTTTGAAAAGCGCAGAGACCCAGTTATGATGGATATCTCTCGTCTCAGGCTGCACTGGGACCCCACGTATTAATGGAGACTGGCATAACGACCTTCACAAGGGCAATATCTGGGTCTCACCAGTGGGCTCCAGGCTAGGCAAATGACCTGGATCTTCTAAGACCAAGACTTTTCTTTTAAATTGGAGATTACCCCCTTATTCAGGGGGCTGAAGAGATAATGGCCAGAGTTGGGGAGGGGGAGGGGGGTTCTGGGCAACTCCATCTTCCACTGGTGCTAGATTTTCTGCCTGATATGGCAGGAAGATGCAGAAAGGACACTTGCGCTCACCTCTCCCATGTAAACGATTCATACACACACTGACCTCGCAAACTCGTAGCACGGGAGGGTGTTGTTTGGTGTGACACAAGCAATTTTGGGGCCACGATGATAACACACCCTTTCTGTGCAATAAAAACAGATGACCAAAATCCAGAAATGAGGCAACTACAAAAGAAATGTAATGCTATCAAAATAGTCCCCAAGGCAAGTAACTCAAATGCAAACAGAAGCCTGCATTGTGCAAATTGATTCAAAGATTTATTTGGTAACAGTCAGTGAACTGTGTCAGCCGTGGCTCAGTGGGTAGCACACTCACCTCGGAGTCAGAAGGTTGGGGGTTCAAGTCCCACTCCAGGGAACTTGAGCACATGAAGCGAGGCTGACACTCAAGTGCAGTGCTGAGGGAGTGCTACACTGTTGGAGGTGCCGTCTTTCGGATGAGACGTTAAACCGAGGCCCCGTCTGCCCTCTCTGGCGGACATAAACAATTCCAGGGCACTATTTCGAAGAAGAGTTAATGTGCATAGATCCCTGAAAGTGGCAGGACATATTGAGAGAGTGGTTAACAAAGCATATGGGATCTTGGGCATCATAAATAGAGGTATTGAGTATAAAAGTAGAGAGGTTATGCTGAACCTTTATAAAGCGCTGGTTAGGCCACAACTGGAGTATTGCATCCAGTTCTGGTCACCACACTTTAGGAAGGATGTGAAGGCCCTTGAGAGGGTGCAGAGGAGATGTACCAGAATGTTTCTGGGGATGGGGGATCTTAGCTACAAGGACAGGTTGGAGAAGCTGGATGTGTTTTCATTAGAGCAAAGGAGGTTGAGGGGTGATTTAATAGAGGTGTACAAGCTTATGACGGGTTTGGATAGGCCTTGAGTGGCCACATATTATGGGGGCTGCAATGGGTGGAAATGTTGGGTTTCTCCATTGCATTGAGAGGGCTCAGAGACGCCGAGAGAGAGTGCCAATCATGGCCAGATGGAGGAGGGCCAACAGGCGTCGGCACAGGAGACCTTACCTTCCAGGGTATACCGCCAGCAGTTCTCATACCTCAACATGTCTGAGGAGCAGTGTATTCGGAGGCTTCGATTCAGAAGGGAGGTGATCACTGAGCTCTGCCACCTGCTTCAGACAGGTCTGCAGCCTCAGCTGAGGAGCAGGACATCTCTGTCAGTGGCAGTGAAGGTGACAGTGGCTCTCAACTTCTATGCCACCGGCTCCTTCCAATCCGCTATTGGGCCAATGACAATGTCTCCCAGTTCACGGTGCATTGCTGCATCCGCCAAGTCATGAATGCCCTCTTCAAAAGGAGACGTCAGTACATTTCCTTCCCCATCACCCTGGACAAGCAGCAAGAGCGCGCAATGGGATTTGCAAGAATAGCGGGCTTCCCCATGGTCCAGGGTGCCATTGACTGCACGCATGTGGCTTTGCGGGCACCTCTAGAGAATGCCGAGGATTACCGCAACCGGAAGGGGTTCCATTCGTTGAACGTGCAGTTGGTGTGTGACCACAGACAGCTGATACTAGCTGTCAATGCCCGCTTTCCAGGCAGCAGCCACGACGCCTTCATCCTGCGCCAGACTTCTGTGGCAGACCTTTTCGAAGCCCCAGCTCACCCAGGAGGTTGGCTTCTTGGGGACAAGGGCTATCCTTTGTGCACCTGGCTGATGACCCCGCTCCGTGACCAGGAACATCATTAAGCACACAATCGGCGTGCTAAAGCAACAGTTCCGCTGTCTGGACCATTCCGGGGGAGCCCTTCAGTACTCGCCCGAGCGAGTCTCCCATTTCATTGTAGTGTGCTGCATGCTGCACAACCTGGCTATCCTCAGGACTCAGCCACTGCCAGCAGACATTGGAGGACCACCAGAGGAGGAGGAGCACCAAGACGGGAGGGAGGCACAAAGTGCAAGGGCTGTCTGTCAGCAGCTTATTGCAAGTCGGTTCTAGGCCCCCTCTGAGGGAATGGCTTGTGCCATTGAAAGAACATGAATGGAACCGTTCCACAAACCCTGAGCCTGTCAAGGCAACAAAAAGTTCAAAGACCAAACATGCACAATCTGAATAAAGACAATTATTTATTTAACAAACTCTGTGCCCTTCCCGCATGACAAACAAATACAGAAAAACCCCCCAAAAAAGTCAGACACATAACTGGCTCTCACAACCTGGAGACAATGAACAAAAGAGTTAACCAAAAATGACCATGATCCTCGGCCTTCATATAAAAAAATCACCGCATTTTGCCACACCTCCTACTTTTTGGCCTGCGAGGGTGATCTGCCTCGCTTGCGAGATTGGCCCCTTCCCACCCTGCAGCTCCTCCGCAATGGGACCCCAGTGGCTGCAGCAAGGCTGGGGGAAGGCTGCTGAGTGTCAGATAGTGAGTCGGCAGATGCCCTTGGGGGACGGCCTGGACCAGCTCTGGGCCTGGAGGGCCCGGCTGCTGACTGCTCCAACTCTGCATGGGCGGCAGCAGTCTGTCCTACGGGTGGTGGCAGCTGCAGTGGAGGAGTGACAGTGTTGGCAGCAGGAATGCTGCCATCCTGACAGGGCACAGGCTCTCCCTGGTCGGACGACACACTGGCACTCGCACGGGGCAGCACTGAAGCATGCGCAGCAATCTGCTGAAGCACAGACTGCTGGCCTGCTGCGGCGCAGCGAGGGCCCCGGTGAATCCTGCCCAATCCAGCGAGGGTGGCAGCAGTCAGTGCTCGTGTGGCCCTAATCTGTGTCTGCATCAGACCAGCCAGTGACTGCATGGCACGACTAAGCACTTGCATGGAAGCCGCCTGTGCTGCACCGAAGTCCTGCAGACTCCTTGCCTGTGCTGCCCCGAATTCCTATACACTCCTTGCCAGTGACTCTATGGAGTCAGGCATCCTTGCCACTGCAGCCATGAGCTCAGTGTGCCTGTGCTCCGCCTGGGCGTCCATTTCAGCGAGGAGCCGCACCTCCTCTGCGCTCACTGTAGCAGGACTGGAGGCCAGACTCTCCCTCCGGGGAGAAAGCCGCCGAGCTTCCCTACCCCCCCCCCCCCCGCATTGCTGCAGTCTGCTGGACCCCGGAGCTTCACTCTCCTCAGACCCTTCCCCCCTGCTCCCCTCCAGGGAAGACATGTCCCCATTATGGCCATGGGCTGCCTCGGCTGAGGGTGGCACTGATGGTCCGGCTTCCTCTTCCTCCTCCTCGCCTTCAGAATCACTCACAGTGGCAGCTTGAGGGCCCGCCTCCTCACCTCGCGAATCAGCATCTGAAAGCAGGGAGGTACAAGAGTTGCTTTAGTGTGAGGACAGGGCGGCAGCGAGGGAGGCATGAGTGCTTCAATGCACTGCATTGGTTCGATAATGGCAAAGGATGCTGGTGTGAGGCACAAGTGGAAGGAGAGAGGTCAAAAAGGTGATGACCTTACCATTGCTGTCCAGAACGGGGTCAGCATCTCCAGTGGCGACGGGGCCAATCATCCGGCCTGCCATAATCCATTCCACTCACTGCTCCAGATCGCTAAGGTCTTTAAGTTCAGGACGGCCTCCCCCGGTCCATTGCTGCTGCCTCCTATTGTACGCCAGCTTGCCCTGCAAGAGAAAGGACGGGCTCTCAGTACAGTGTGAAGCCCTGATCTTGGCTGCACTGCCTCCCATGGTCGAATAGTCCTTACAGTGTGTAAAGTGGTGAATGTGCATGTGAGTTTCATGAAAGGCCTATAGGTGTTGGATGAGGGCTGTGCATTGGGGCTTTCAGGACCCCTTGGCCATAAAGTGAGGTGCACATGCAGGGATGAAGAGGATACTGGAAAGGGTACTCACCCTGACAACCCAAGTGAGGTCGTTGAACTTCTTCCTGCATTGCACAGGGGTCCTAGGTACCATGCTGCTGGAGGTCACTCTGTGCCACCTCCCTCCAAGCTTTTCGATATTCGTTGGGCAGCGTCCTCCTGCCACTGTCCTGAAACAGGATAGATCGCCTGCGCTCCACTGCGCCAACCAGAACCTTCAGGGACCCCTCACTGAACCGCTGCGCTCGCTCCCTGGCCCTCTCCATGGTCCTAGGCGTTACAATGTCGCAGCAGGTCTGTCCAGGCCGAGAATCAGGGCTCCAATGTGCAGGGTGTGGCTGCAAGCCAAATCGATCCTCCCCCTTTAAGAGGTGACCGGCGCCAGCGTGTCTGCCTGCAATCGCTAACTGGCTGCACCAGCGCTGCGCCCACCCTTGGTGGTAGCGCCTCGCCTCTCTGGCTTAGCGCCTTAGGATAGTCGTGCAGTGCCTGCTTTAGTGCACCAAGAACCTCTTGGGGCAAAGCAACTCAATTTCGCTGAAGGTGGCGATAATTTGCGTCGGGCGCTAAATTTAGCGCACACTCGACTATAGCGCCCCAAACGTGGCGATACTGAATTTCTAGGCCTGAGTAATTAAGGCAGGACACATCTGAGAACTTTATATAACTATATATGGGGAATGGCTGCTGATGTTTTCATTGTTGTATAAACTGTACAGAATTAATACTGGCAAAAATAAGAGAGTAAGTAGGTACAGGATAATTCATGAAAGCAGCAAACAGGAGGTCGTGAGGAGTATTGGAAAAGAATTATAGGATTACATAGGATATACAGCACAGAAACAGGCCACTCGAGCCTCCTCCCGTCTTTCCTCATCTAACTCTGTCAGCATAACCCTCTATTCCCTTCTCCCTCATATGCTTATCTAACTGCCCCTTAAATGCATCGATACTATTCGCTTCAATCACTCCCTGTGGTAGCGAGTTTTACTTTCTCACCACTCTCTAGGTAAAGAAGTTTCTTCTGAATTCCCTATTTGATTTTTTGGTGACTATCTTTTATTGATGGCCTCTAGTTTTGCTCTTCCCCACAAGCGGAAATACTCTCTCTATATCTACTCTATCAAAACCTTTCATGATTTTAAAGACCTCTATTAGGTCGCCCCTTAGCCTTCTCTTTTCAAGCGAAAAGAGACCCAGCCTGTTCATCCTTTCCTGATAGGTGTACCCTCGTATTTCTGGTATCATCCTTGTAAATCCTCTCTGCACCCTCTCCAGTGTCTCTATATCATTTTTATAATATGGCAACCAGAATTGCACACAGCACTCCAAGTGTGGTCTAACCATGGTTCGATACAAGTTTAGCATAACTTCACTAGGCCAAGAGCAGCTAGATTATGGGAAAGCCATTTCCTTCAAATTATCCCCCAAGAAACAAACCATCCTGACTTGGAGATATATCGCCATTCCTTCATCTTCGCTGGGCTAGAAACTTTGGGGGGGGGGGGGGGGGAATTTGTGGTTGCCACAAGGGTTGCCGGAGTCATCGGCAACTCAGGTTAATGGCCGCTGAAAATGGACGAAGTGCTACCAGAGAAAAATTCGAACTGGGGGTTAAAGATTTTTACCACTTCATAAATGTTAAGGTGATTTCTGACCACAGACATTTGATTCAGCGCATTACTGCCTGTTGTCCAGGGTGAGACCATAAAACATTTTGGGGGGAAAATTCAGTTGTTTGTGCCTCACGTTAGCACCTTAAGAGGGCGCCAAGTGGGGCGCAAAGCAACTAGAAGCCAGGCGCGGCGATGTTTGTGCCGCTCGCGAAATTAACTAGACATTTTGCCGCGGCGCTAAACACTTCCGCCACGATCTCCTGCACCGGCAGATCATGACGTCAGTCGAACGCGCAACGCCCCGTTAGCGCCCCGGACTGGATATTGAGTGGTGCCCCCTGCCTTACCGCCTGTCGCTAGCAACGACAGGTTGAGGGGAGCGTTATGCTGTCAGAAAGGGACTAGGGGAGCACTATTTAAAGGCGACCGCTTCCTGCCTTTTTTTGTCGGTGACATTTTTGCACCACGCAGTCAGAGAGAGAGAGAGAGAGAGACTTCTGGAGAGATTCAACGCTGTGTGAAGGGGTTTTGAGTACTGAGCAGCACTTTGCAGGTTTATTTTGATTTGCCCTTCCTTGCTTCGCCAGCACTCTGAGGTAGCGCCTCACTCCTCGGCGTTTGCGCCTTAAGACAGGTGTGAAGCGCCTGATTTAGCTCTCCAATCACCTCCAGGGGCGATAAAAGCCAAGTTTGCTGTCGGCAGTGATAATTAGTGCCAGGCGCTGAACTTTGCGCACGGCCGATAACGGCGCCCCAAACGGGGCGATACCGAATTTTTCCCCCTTTATGTATCATGCACCTCCTGAGCAATGTTGGCCTGACCAGAAGGATTGATAAAGTGAATCAGTGTAGGAAAGATAATAATGAATGCAAGAATCTTGCTGGGTAGTGGCACCAAGTCTCCAAACTCAACTTCACCACCACCCACCCAACATAGATTCATGACCAAAAGGAGCCAAGCCATCTCCTCAAATTGGGACAGTTGGTTCAGCATGGCCAATCCACTGACTGTCTTAGGCGTTTCTCTGTGGTTATATGCTGCCCTGGTCTATGAACAGAACTGCGTTAGTAGCTGAGACAAAGCATATATGCCTAGTCCACCTCCATTCCTGCCCCAGCCTTTTCCAAGGTAGCTTACTTGTTGTTTCTATTGGCGATACTCTTTGTGAACTGAACTTTGAACTTCTATGTAAAAGATATAACTGTGCTCCACTAGATCTGTGCTCTATAAAATCTGGAGTTTGCATGAGTGTAATGTATTATCACATGGTTTAGTATAAGCATGCTCAGTTCGCTCTGGCCTAGTAAAGCAAGCACATGGACTAGCAGCTCATCGTGTCTCTGTCCTTCATTCATTATACCCACATGTATTACATTTTGGTAGCGAGAATGGGATCCCAAAGCCATTTTTAGGGATCATGGAAGGACACAGTGTTCAACCTTCAAGTGGAAAAGTTTAAGGTGAATTTGTGACACCTAAACTGAATTCTTGCGATGTTTTAATGCTGATGCAGAATCCTCTGTGCTTCGTCTTCGTGTGTATGTAAACACAGCAACAGTGGCGTTGATTCTCAAGGTACACAGGTAGCGTGCTGAGTCACTGTTCAACGGGATCGGGATAATCATGGCCACGCCTATGGGATTCATTGGAAGCCTCAGCATGTATGATCGAGCTCGCGAACCATTGAGTTCTGACAAAGGGTCATCGACCTGAAGCGTTAACTCTGTCTCTCTCTACAAATGCTGCCTGACCTGCTGAGTATTTCCAGCAATTTCTGTTTTTATTTCAGTTCTTACATTGAGTGGATGGAGATGTTTTTTTAAGGCCAATAACATTATTGAGACCGAAGGTGCAGATGAGAATGTTCAAGCTCAAAATAAAATAATTCGTGAATGTAAAAAAGCAATTTTTCTAAAGGAGGTCAGGCCAGATGTCTACGGAACATTGGCAAACCTACTCACGCCAGAGAAAGCGAAGGATGTGTCATTTGAAGACATTGTCGAGAAATCTGAGGACCATTTTGACCCAAAGCAGAGAGCTATAAGTTTGGTACCAGAAACCAAAAACAAAGTGAAACCATCAGTGAGTACATTGTAGCTCTTAAGAACCTGTCTTTGCATTGTAACTGCGGCACATTGTTGGATTGTGCGTTGCGAGATAAGTTTCTGTGTGGACTGGTGGATGAGCGCACACAGTCCAAGTTACTGAACACTCCGAATCTAACATTTGACATACCTATCTTTGGAGATGGCATCCAAGAATGCGAAGGAATGCTTCGTCCAACTCAAGTGACTTGTGCAGCTGAGGCCTACAGTCACAAAGCCACCGCCAAACCTAAAGTTGTGAGACTGGGTCAAAAGCATGTTGATGAGAGCAGTTCAGTGAATTGTTATCGCTGCAATTGAAATCACTCACCACAATCCTGCCAATACAGAAATGCAAAGTGTTTTCACTGCCAGAAGCAAGGCCATATTTCAACAGCTTGCAGAACTAGATCTAAAGCAGGAGGTACAAACCATTCTAGCGGCAATGCAAAGCAGCGACAACAAAAGGGAGGAATTCACAATATTGAAGTGAACACACCTGATGTTGAAGAACTAGGCATTTACAGTATCTATGCCACTAGCGGCAAAGCAAGCAGTCGTGAGAAAGACTTTCGTACAAAACTTTTGATCAATGAGCAATATATTGATATATGTATTGACACAGCGGCGGACTGCTCTATCATGAGTAAATACACGAGAGTATATTTAATCAAATACCACTTACAAAGAGTACCGTAGAGTTAAAAACCTACTCCAGAGAAATCCTAGAGACATGGCCTCCTTCTGTGCCGTTATGACTCTCTATGACATGTGGACAAATGGAATGTACAGTTCAGCACAATGGCCAGTCAGTAAAGCTGCCTATTATTGTAGCGAGCTACAACAACAAGCCAACCCTCATGGGCAAAGACTGGTTGAGAAAGTTAAAACTAGACTGGAAAAACATCTTCAGTGTAGATGCTTCAAAGAAGCGACTCAACACATTGCTGAACAAGTATAAAAGCATGTTCTCAGACAGTTATGAGGGCATCACTAGGTATGATATGCATATCCGTATCAAGTCAAACGCGAAGCCTGTCTATTGTAAGGCAAGGCCGGTCCCCTATGCATTGAAAAGTCAGTAGAGGCCAATACATTAAATATATTCAAGAAGGAGTTGGATATATTTCTTAAGGCTAAAGGGATCAAGGGGCATGGGGAGAAAGCAGGGACCGGGTACTGAATTTGGATGATCAGCCATGATCGCATTGAATGGCGGAGCAGGCTCGAGGGGCCGAATGGCCTACTCCTGCTCCTATCTTCTATGTTTCTATGTTTCTATGTCAGGTGGAGGAAGAGCTAGCAAAGCTCAGAGAGAATGGAGTGCTAGTAAAAACTGACAAAGTGAATGGGCTACCCCGATTGTGGTAGTGCCCAAGGCAGACAAAACTGTACGCTTGTGCGGTGACTACAAAGTTACTATCAACCAAGCAGTTGACAATGAACAGTACCCGTTATCTACATCGCAAGATTTGTATGCAGTACTCTCTGGGTCAAAGGTTTCCTCCAAGCTTAACCTGTCGCATGCTTATGCTCAGCTGAATAATAGACAAAGAGAGTCAACAGTATCTCACCATCAACACACACAAAAGACTGTACTCATACACCAAGCTGCCGTATGGTGTAAAGTCCTCCCCCAAAATCTTCCAGGCTACAATGGATAAGATTTTGCAAGGAGTTCCAAATTTCTTATGCAATAAAGACGATGTGCTGATCGCAACAAGCAGCGAGGAAGAAAATCTAGAAGTGTTAGATTTAGTGCTTCAAAGTTTGAATTCCCACAATGTCAAATTGAAAAGGAGCAAATGTGCTTTTGTGCAGCCCAAGGTTGTGTACCTTGGTCTGAAAGTTGTTGCAAATGGCTTGTAACTAGTTAAGGAAAAGGTTGATGCTGTCATCAACAGAACGTGTCTGAGGTAAGATCTTTCCTTGGAATGGTCCAGTATCATGTATCATGTTTCTTACCTGAGTTAGCGACATGTTAGCTCCATTGTACGAGCTCCTCAAGAAGGGTGTCCAGAGGAAGTGGAAAAAAGCACAACAGGAAGCTTACGATGTTTGTAAGAGAAGTCTCTCTAGCGATGCTCTACTTGTGCACTACAACACAGAGCGTGAGCTTGTTAGCGTGTGATGCTTCCAGCTATTGTGTGGGAGCTGTCATAAGCCACGTGATGGATGATGGCCAAGAGAAACCAATCGCGAACCCTCACAAAGAGCAAAAGAAACTACGCGCAAATTGAAAAGGAAGCACTCGCCATAGTGTTTGGAATCAAGAAATTCCAACAGTTCCTGATCGGCAGAAACTTCACCCTGATAACCGATCACAAACCGCTCCTAGCAATATTGGGGCCCAAATCTGCCTTCCCTGCAATGGCCGCATCAAGAATGCAACGCTGGGCAGTGTTGTTGTTACAATATGACTACATGATTGAATATCGCACTTCAAAGGAAAACGCAATCGCAGATGCCTTGTCCAGGTTGCCACTTGAAGACTCGTGTTGGGAGTGAAAGTGAGATTTTCACGCTAGGTGCAGTGGACAAAGACTTTCCCGTGAATGCAACTAAGATTGCAGATGAGACTCAAAAGGACTCAGTACTGAAAAGAGTTTATGAAAACACCTTGAATGGATGGACTGATCAGTGTCTGGACACAGAGTTGAAACCATTCCATAACCATCATGCTGAATTGTCTTGTGAGCAAGGTTGTATCAAGTGGGGAAGCAGAGTGGTGGTACCTACTTCTTTGAGAGATCGAATTCTGGCTGAACTTCATACTGAACATCCAGGGATCGTCAGTGTGAAATCAATTGCAAGAAGTTTTGTTTACTGGCCTGGATTGGACAGTGATCTTGAATCACTGCAGCATTTGCCAAAATTGCAGAAACAAACCACCCAAAACTCCACTACAACCCTGGTCATGGCCAAGTAGACCTTGTCAGAGAGTACACGTAGACTTCTGTGAGAAAGCAAATAATTATTTCCTGGTACTTGTAGATAGTCACTCAAAGTGGATTGAAGTGAAACACATGGGTTCAAATACTACAACTGAATGTACCATAGATGAGTTGAGGTCTATCTTCGCATGTCATAGCTTACCTGAAGAGCTTGTTTCTGACAATGGCCCTCAGTTCTGTTCTGTTCTATTCCAAGAAATCATGAAATGGAACGGTATCAAACACACTCTCATTCCACCATATCATCCAGCTTCAAACGGAGCAGCCGAAAGGTCAGTCAGAACAGTGAAAGAAGCTCTCAAAAAGCAAGTGTTGCAGGGTTGTTCGGGGCGCAGCATGAAGCAACGATTGGTAAATTTCTTGCTGAAGTACAGAACTACTCCGCACACTACAACTGGATATAACCCAGCAGAACACTTGATGAAAAGAAGATTGAGAACACGATTGAATCTTGTTCAACCGAATTTGGCCTCAAGAGTTGAACAGAAACAGTTGAGTCAGAAACGTTACCATGACAGCAATCAGAAAGAACGCAGTTTCAAACAAAACAAGTGTGTTCGTGTTCTCTGTCCCTCTGGCAAGTTGAGTTCACACAAGTGGGATGTAGGAACCATAGTAGAGGTTGATGGAACCAAGAGATGGTTGAAATTGGTGACAACATCTGAAGTGTTCATGTAGATCAAATTATCTCTGCTAGAGATGAACCAAGACGTGATCTCTAACCACTTGATCATGGACTCATACTTGAGTTTGACTCAGTTCAGACTTCAGTAACTGAAGTACCAGGTTCAAACAAGTCCGAGATAGAAACAGGGTCATCTTTGAGTTCGGAACCAAAACAAAACAGCCTGGAAATTGGTTCAACACCAAGATCTTCAGTAAGGAGATCAGGAAGGCTCTGCAAACCTGTTATTAAACTGGATTTGTAGTCCATTTAAAAGAAAAAAAGCCAGGAGTTTTTGTTATGTCGTGTATGTAAAAGGTGGGATCATAGTTTTGTTGTATTTGAAAAGGGGACTACATACATTTTCTTTAAGGGGAAAGCAGTGTAATGTATTATCACATGGTTTGTCATATGGTTTAGTATGAGCATGCTCAGTTCGCTCTGGCCTAGTAAACAAGCACCTGGACGAGGAACTCATCGTATCTCTTTCCTTCATTTGTTCTACCCACATATATTACAATGAGTATTGTGAAAAAAGTAAATGCTGTCTGCATGCTTTGTATGCTAGCTCTCTGAAGGTGCAGGAGATGAACACAGATTTGGTCCATGGGTTTTATGGACAAAGACTACGCCTGTACACAAAGGTGTCTACAATCTTTTTTGACGGTTTTCCTGTTGCGACAGATCTTTTAAAACGTTTTCTGTCAAGGTATAACACACTCACTTGGCAACATTTACCCCATGCTTCTTGACCCTCTGCTTTAACAGGCCTTCTGCTCCAAAAAGGACCAGTCTCCTTTGCTGCACCACTTGCAGCAAGAGCCAGAAGGAATTGGTATAAAATGAGGATCTCTCCTATCCTGGTCATTCCCCCTGGTATGGCCCCCACCTTTGCTCCCTCAAGTCAAGTCAAGTGCCAAGGGGCACACATATGAGCTTATCTGATGCACATCTGGTTGCGCCATCCATCACTAGATCTGGCTGCACCACCTCAAGCACGATCAGATCTCAATTTCTCTGCCAAAACCACCCATTCCAAAATCATCCTGGACAGCAAAGATAACCCCCAGCTTCTTTCTTCTCGACTACCAACCATCTCCTTTTCCCTGTCCCCTCTACCCTTACGTCCAAGTGCAAGGAGCCCATGGATTTATTTTGTCACTAATATTGAAACTATCTGTGAGCTGCCTCTGCTGCTTTCCCCCGTTCCCTTGCTTACCAAGCTAAACCTGGCCCAGACAGCTCCCTGCCAGAGCCTTGAACTCACATATATCTATATAATAATTTTTCTCTTATCTCCCCTCATGCCCTCTCCGAGTTTTATCTTGTCCATAAGAGCCACCTCCTGCTCTCTTGATCCCATTCCACTAAACTGCTGACCTTACAACTTTACTTTCTGGCCTCTATGCTAGCTGACATTGTAAATGGTTCCCTCTCTTAAGGTACTGTCCCCCTCCCTTTAAAAACGGCCGTCATCACTCCCTCCTTTCGCCAGTAAAACATTGGAAGGACCAAAACCATCTTCTTCAGCCCTCACCACAAACTCTATATGGTCGCTTCCAATTCCGTCCCCCTCCCTGGCCACTTTTTTCTGTTGAACCAAACTGTTCACAACCTCGGTATCCTAGTTGACCCTGAGCTCAGCTTCTGCCCAATATCCTCACAAAGGCCACTTACTTTCTCCTCCGTAACTTCACCCACCTCTGTCCTGCCTTACCTCATCTGCTGCTGAAACCTCATCCATTCCTTTTCAGCTGGTCCATGTGCAGTAGACTAGCAGGAGAACCTTTGTCCGGGAAGGCCAGCCAGTGATGCAAAGGTAAGGACCGCTGGGTAAATTGGTGCATTTTTTTTTCCAGCTGTCTCAATCCTGTCTCAGTATCTGACCTGGGACTGAGAAGGCTTGAGGCAAGTTCAAAAGTCTGGCATCCAACTCAGTTACTTTACAAAACAGACAGAAAATTCCTGCAAAATTTCATCTAAGTCTAATATACTTTATGCGGGCCAGAAACACGGCACTCCCTTGCTGTTACTGTCCAGTCTCAATGCATTGCATGCTCCGAGTGTCCTCTACTGGTAAACTTTCATACTGCAATCGTCTGCAGACTTCACTGTAACCTAATAGTGGCGCTGTTCGCCTCTGTTTTCAGCTGGTTTATACTCTGTCAGCATTCACTACATCAGTAACAGTTAGGGAATGTTGAAATTAAAACTGAGGGTATGAAGCAGCAACACTCTGGTACACAATAACTGTTAGATTGTAGCTTTAAGGAGTTTAATTAAAGTGTGGGATAGATCAGGTGATTTTAAAATCGCCCATGGGATTCACCCGCCAATTGAGCCCGCAGACTACGATTTTAACCTGTTCTTCTGAGAAAGCGAGAAGGACACCCGGCAGAAACTGATGGGGGTTCTTCTTTAAATATGCAGATCGGGCTCTGATGGCCTCCTGCTGCCCAATATTGCACTCCTGTCTGCCCCCCGCAGCTGCTGTTCCGGGCAGGAACCTGACTGGGGATCATGCAGATGAGGCCTGGAGCTGACATCTCCCAGACCTCACTCTGCCGAGGACAGGGCGATTTGCCACCCACCAAAGGGGCTATTGATTCAAGGTATATATGTGCACATTTTACAAAGATTATCCAGTGCCTTCATCTTGTGAGAGGGGACAAATGTGTTGGAGGCTGTGTCTGTCGTTGTGAAGGACTCCAATGGATCAGGAAAGTGTGACAGAGTGAATGCTGTGAAAATGTGACAAAGTAAGTAAATGTGTGATAGTAGGTGTGACAGGATGAGTGTCACATAATGACTAATTGCATATGAGTAGCTGGTTTTTACAGCATAAATTGAGTCTGTTCGTTTTGGCTAACAGCATAGTGACGGGGAGACTGTTCACGTGCATGGGGTAGAGGAAGCAGGTGGTAGAGGGGTAATGATAGAGTTGATGGATGATAGAGAGAAGGTGGTCAGGGGATTGTGTGGATCGGTGGAAGAGTGGGCAATTGATGGAAGAGGTTAATTGTAGAAATCACAGGTGGTAGAGCAATAAACTCCTAGCCCCAGCTCTAATCATAAGCCTTTCACACTTATGTAATTGTGAAAAGAGCAGCTGAGGTCTGTTACCAGAGCCATTCCAGCAAAGGTTTGTTCCAAACCTTGATTATTTTAAATCTCTAGCTCATAACCGTAACAATAACCCTAGCAATGCAGGCTAAGCAGATACCCCAATTCTGACCCCAAACCCCAACTTCAATCATAATGCTAATATTATTCTAATTCTAGCTTTACCTCCGACCCTATCTCAACCATAACCCTAATGTTCAGGCAGTAAATGTTCCTCTCTATCTACCCTATCAATTCCTTTCAAAATCCTAAAAACCTCAAACAAATCACCCCTTAGCCTTCTATATTCCAGGGAATATAAGCCTAGTTTATGTAACCTTTCCTCATAATCGAACCCTTGGGGCCCTGGTATCAGACTCCTGCAGGTTAGAAGTGAGGTCAGAGTTCATCCTTTGAGGGTATCCGAAAGTCATTTCATTCCCCTGTCCTGTAGATCTCTGTCTCCTCACTGGCTGGCTTTGCTTGAGGTGTGCTGCACACCTTTAGTTTACCTGAGCAAAAGAAAATGTATGAAAAGATTTACGTGGACACCATCCCTGCGTGCCTCTGGTGCAGCTCCCAGTTAGCTCCTGGTTACAGTTTCCCAGTTCTGGATCTCCCTGAGCCTGTGAGAAAGACTCAGCTAATCCGACGCCTGCTTTGCTTTACTGTGTCCTGCCTCCAGGAACTGCACCAACAGCAGTTCCATCACAGGCGGGCTGGGCTGGGCAGGGCAGGGCCTCCTGCATGCATTTTTTCATATCCTGCTCGCTGCTGAAAGGATGAATTTATAAAAATATTATCTTCGCCTAATTAATGATGTTGTTTAAAGATACATTTCCTCTACTGTACCACCCTGGGTCAGCCCTGAGTTTATATTCAAAGGAGAGAGAGAGCTGCACCCTTCCGTCCAGCAGAGAAGGAAACTCCAGCAACAGGGGAATTCATTTCAGACAGTGCAGTCTCCATCTTTTAAGTGACTTGTCTTCCACTCACTGGCTCAAGTGCTTGCAGGCTTCTTTCCTATTATTTGCTAAAGATTTTTCTTCCCTTTGTATATTAACCACCTTGCCCGAGGTTTCAGGAGGAAAATAAGGCACCGCGTTGTCCTGTTATGATCATAGAATCATAGAAATTTACAGCACAGAAGGAGGCCATTTGACCCATTGTGTCTGTGCCGGCCAAAAAAGAGCCATCCAGCCTAATCCCACTTTCCAGCACTCGATCCGTATCCTTGTAAGTTACGGTACTTCAAGTGCATATCCAAGTACTTTTTAAATGTGATGAGGGTTTCTGCCTCTACCACCCTTTCAGGCAGTGAGCTCCAGACCCCCACCACCCTCTGGGTGAAAAAAGTTCTCCTCAACTCCCCTCTAATCCTACCAATTACTTTAAGTCTATGCCCCCTGGTTATTGACCTCTCTGCTAAGGGAAATAGGTGCTTCCTATCCACTCTATCTAGGCCCCTCATAATTTTATACACCTCAAGTAAGTCTCCCCTCAGCCTCCTCTGTTCCAAAGAAAACAACCCCAGCCTATCCAATCTTTCCTCACAGCTAAAATTCCCCAGTCCTGGCAACATCCTCGTAAATCTCCTCTGTACCCGCTCCAGTGCAATCACATCTTTCCTGTAATGTGATGACCAGAACTGTACACAGTACTCTAGCTGTGGCCTAACTAGTGTTTTATACAGTTCAGGCATAACCTCCCTGCTCTTATATTCTCTGTGTCAGCTAATAAAGGAAAGTATCCCATATGCCTTCTTAACCACCTTATCTACCTGTCCTGCTACCTTCAGGGATCTGTGGACATGCACTCCAAGGTCCCTCTGTTCCTTTACACTTCTCAGTATCCTACCATTTAATGTGTATTCCCTTGCCTTGTTAGCCCTCCCCTAATACATTATCTCACACTTCTCCAGATTGAATTCCATTTGCCACTTTTCTGCCCACCTGACCAGTCCATTGATATCTTCCTGCAGTCTACAGCTTTCTTCCTCACTAGCAACCACAGCCAATTTTTGTATCATCTGCAAACTTTGTAATCATGTCCCCTACATTAAAGTCTAAATCATTGACGTATACCACAAAAAACAAGGAACCTAGTACTGAGCCCTGTGGAACCCCACTGGAAACAGCTTTCCAGTCATAAAAACATCCGTCGACCATTACCCTTTGCTTCCTGCCACTGAGCCAATTTTGGATACAACTTGCCACTTTCCCTTGGATCCCAAGGGCTTTGACGTTTCTGGTCAGTCTGCCATGTGGGACCTTGTCAAAAGCCTTGCTAAAACCCATGTAGACTACATCAAATGCACTACCCTCATCAACCCTCCTTGTTACCTCCTCAAAAAATGCAATCAAGTTAGTCAGACATGACCTTCCCTTAACAAATCCATGCTGACTGTCCTTGATTAATCCGTGCCTTTCTAACTGACGATTAATATTGTCCCTCAGAATTTTTTCCAACAGTTTGCCCACCACCGAGGTTAGGCTGACTGACCAGTAATTACTTGGTCTATCCCTTTCTCCCTTTTTAAACAACGGTACAATGTTAGCAGTCCTCCAGTCCTCTGGCACTGCACCTGTAGCCAGAGAGGATTGATCTGTGTGATTGCGTGAAATAAAGCCTGTGTTTTGCAGATGCTTGTCCAGTGTCCTGGTAACAGTGAGAACGTGGAGCCCGGGAGCTGGAATTACTGCCTGAAATTTCCAAGTAGGCGCTGGTGGCGAGGATCTCACCCACCCACCACCAGTACATGTCATCAACTCACAGGCATGCTACCAGAGATTTTCCAATATGCACTTCAGCGTGTGAGGTTACAGCAGCACTTACTCAGAAAATTACCCTCGATGTGTAGGGACACATCACTGCAAATGTGTCAAGTGTATTCCTATGCGTGCATGTGTGTGTGCATGTTATGTATGTGCTTGTGTGTATAGGTATGCGTGTATACACGTATGTATGCATAGAGGATCTGAGCGGGGCAGGCAGCGAGGCCATGAAGGCTGAATAAAGTAAATGGAGTTTTTTCTCTGCTGGTCCCATTAAGATCTTCAGGTTGGAGGCCCACTTCTGACATCCTTTACTGCTGCCAAAGGCCCCTCAGGCCTGCAGCATCGCTGGATTCCCACTCTTAATTCCGAGTGCAAGCCCTTGTCAAGGGGCAAGCCTTGTTGGGCCGATGCCAATGACCTGAACCCGTAAATTTAGGTGGGTTCAATTGACCTGAGGTGGAGTTTAGCTTAGGTCCACTCCAGCTGACTAGTGTCCAGGCAGAGGGAAGGGGAGAGAAATCTCCCCCTATATGTCAGAGGATATTGTGCCAAAGCTGTATAGTGCAGCTGAGTCAGAACACACTTTGAGTACTCTGTCCAGCTTTGGTCACCAAGACACAAAGGAAATAGTAAAGCCTTGGGCTGAAGTCAGGAGGAATCTCTTCACACATAGAAACATAGAAGATAGGAGCAGGAGTAGGCCATTCGGCCCCTCGAGCCTGCTCTGCCATTCAAAGAGATCATGGCAGATCATCCAAATTCAGTACCCTGTCCCTGCTTTCTCCCATATCCCTTGATCCCCTTAGCCTTAAGAAATATATCTAACTCCTTCTTGGAATATATTTAATGAATTGGCCTCAACTGTCTTCTGTGGTAGACAATTCCACAGGTTTACCACTCTCTCTGGGTTAAGAAATTCCTCCTCATCTCTGTCCTAAATGGCTTACCCCTTATCCTTAGACTGTGACCCCTGGTTCTGGACTCCCCCGCCATCGGGAACATCCTTCCTGCATCAAGTCTGTCTAGTCCTGTTAGAATTTTATAAGTTTCAATGAGATTCCCTCTCATTCTTCTAAACTCTAGCGAATATAACCTAATCGACCCAATCTCTCTTCATACGTCATTCCTGCCATCCCAGGTATCAGCCTGGTGAATCTTTGCTGCACTCCCTCCATGGCAAGAACATCCTTCCTCAGATAAGGCAACCAAAACTGCACACAATACTCAAGGTGTGGTCTCAGCAAGGCCCTGTACAACTGCAGCAAGACATCCTTGCTCCTGTCCTTGAATCCTCTCGCTATGAAGGCCAACATACCATTTGCCTTCTTAACTGCCTGCTGCACCTGCATGCTTACCTTCAGCGACTGGTGCACAAGGACACCCAGGTCTCGTTGCACTTCCCCTTTTCCCAATCTATTGCCGTTCAGATAATAATCTGCCTTCCTGTTTTTGCCACACAAATGGGTTTGATTTTCACTGCTCTCGCCTGACATTAACGGGACAGTCGGTCACCCAAGAGTCAATATCGACCCCAAAGAGTGATCAATGCTTGAAAAAGAGTTGGTGGTGAAAACCCTGCATCATTCAAAAGCTAGCTGCGAGTTAGGATTGTAGATTCTTTCTGGAGGACGAACTAAGATGACCCAAATGACCTTCCTCATCTGTGTCTATATTGTGAGCTTTCTGTGCTACTAATTTTTTTTTAATGCTTTAATGTGATTTGCTGTATTGCTTAACATGATCTTGTGTGTAATATATCATTTGAACTGATTTATTGTTAATAATTTTCTTGCATAAATCTCTAGGGTAATTTATGTTTAATAGGCAGATTTTTCTTGTTGATAATAGTTTAAAGGTGCAATTACACACCATCTTTAATGCCGCAGCAAAGATGGTATCGGCCCTGAATTTCCATGGGCCTACCGGTGCACTCCCCCGTAAGATGCACCCCTAGTGGTGCCAGGATGAATTAATTGAGAGAGCCTCCCCACGAACTCTGCAAATCAGGAGGGGTCAAGAGCGCAGGTTCCCAGTAGGCCGATCTTGGCACCTATGCCAGAATCTAAGGCCTGCGGATTTTTGGCCCTGGTGCTTAAACAGTAGCAGCATCAGATTGAAGTGATCTGCAAACCCCAAAAATGCAACCCACAGCACCTGATGCTTTGAGACTCGAATTTCAGATCCCAGACCATATAATCTTCTGACTTTTGGCTTCCGAAGGCAGGAGTAGAGCAAGGAACGGCCAGAATTTAGCCAGCCAGGGAGGGAAAAAAATTAAATTCTTTGCTTTTTTAATTAGATTCTCAAGAAAGTACATTCACAGTTTATGAAGCTATTCTGCGTATAGATGTACATTCAAGCATATTTTATGAAACTATTGCACAATTAAGGATCAATTCACATATTATTTATCAGGTCATTGTATATTTAGCGGTACTTTCACACATGTTTTTTGACATTTTTATTCCCATACACAGTTTATGGAGTCGCTGTGCCTCTGGACTGCATGGTTCCCATGGGACAAGTGCATCACCAGGTCAGGCTGCTTGCATTAAGAGCAGTGCCAGTTTGGGAGCTGAGGTGGTTTGCTTGAGTTAGGGTTGCGGAGCAGTGGGTGAGGGGTCCTACATACTGGTGATCATGTTGGTTGGGGCTTGTGGTTTCCATGGCCGTTGAGTGGGTTGCTGTGCTGAAAAGGTTAGTTTGTGTTGAGTGGGTCTCTGAGAACAGGCCCCAGACTGCCTGGTACTTCTCCAGTTCCAGGTGGAGGCCAAGCGTCACGTGTTCCAATTGGCAGATATACCACATGTCTTTCAGCCACGTGCTTGTTGTGGGTGTGGCTGCATTCCACCATCAAAGGGGAAACACATCATCTTGCAGTTAGTAATGAGAGTTGTGCTCACGGCAGGGTGGGGGCCCTTTCTCTCCAGTGGGCACACTCAGCAAGCACTGAGCAAGGCCCTGCATCCAGTCATTCTGGACAGCAGTTTGGGAGATCACGAGGAACAAGCCCAAAAATTGAAATTCAATGAAAACACCTTGCTGAATTGGTTGTCCCTCCTCGAGATAATGGAAACACTTCATAATCTCCTAAATTTAGCAAACTGTGCTCTATGCTCTCGTTGTGACATCATCATGCAGATGATATCATACAATAATATCTTCACGGCCATTCAATCCCAGGAAATGGGTTTGGGTTTTGCACTTGCCAGTATGAATCAGCTTTCCAAAGCCAAAGGAAACGTGGGAGCATTTTAGAAAAAGAGAGGCTGAAGCTCTGGAAGTGGACAACAGAAACAACGGATTGTTCTGAGCTCCCTTCAGAGAATCACTTTGACACAAAAAGAAAGGATGAACCCTGCACAGCTTTTGTAAGGGTGTTGTTGGAGCAGACACAGTACTGGAAAAGGCAACCCTCCTGTGCAAACATGGTTACACGCCCCTGTGAAACATGGTGGTGGGGCTAGCAGCCTAGGATTGTATACCTACCTCATGTGTACCTGGTAGAGAAAGAGGGAGTGTGCCAGAAGCTTGAGGGCAACATAAAGGTTGAAATTCTGCTCTGTGTGCTAGTGGCACAAGTGCCATTGGACACAAAAGGAGCAGAAAATCAAAGGCGTTGCAGCCGATTTGCATTTTGCTTGAGTTTTTTACTGGGGCTACACTGGGGGAGCAGAGGCTTGGGTTTCTTTTATTCGTTTTTTTTATGGGATGTGGGCTTCGCTGGCAAGGCCAGCATTAATTGCCCATCCCTAATTGGCCATGAGAAGGTGGTGTTGAGCCGCCTTCTTGAACCGCTGCAGTCCGTGTGGTGAAGATACTCCCACAGCGCTGTTAGGGAGGATTTACAGGATTTTGACCCAGCGACGATGAAGGATCGGTGATATACTTCTAAGTCAGGATGGTGTGTAACTTGATGGGGAACTTGGAGGTGATGGTGTTCCCATGCGCCTGCTGCCCTTGTCCTTCTAGGTGGAAGAGGTCGCGGGTTTGGGAGGTGCTGCCAAAGAAGCCTTGGCGAGTTGCTGCAGTGCATTTTGTAGATGGTACACACTGCAGCCACAGTACGCCGGTGGTGGAGGGAGGGAATGTTTAAGGTGGTGGATGGGGTGCCAATCAAGTGGGCTGCTGGATGGTGTCGAGCTTCTTGAGTGTTGTTGGAGCTGCACTCATCCAGGCAAGTAGAGATTATTCCATCTATTCCATAGATGGTGGAAAGGCATTGGACCATTGCATGGGCTTCATTAAGACATTAACTTTACGTATTTGGGGCGGGGGGGGGGTGATCCTGTGAAGGAATAAGCAATATAATCTACTTCGAAAAATACACTATCTTATGAAAGTATTCTGGCCTTATTAAACATGACAAACTAGGTTTGGAAATTTAGAAACCTAACTATGAAATAGCGATGAAAGAATTCTGGCTATTGAGAGAAGACAGTTGTTGACCCTGAATAAATAACCTTATTGAAACAGAAGGTGCATGGCTCAGACAGGCTGACCTTTGGGAACAAAAACAATGGTTCACCCTGGATAAGGCGTTCTCATTTAAACTTCGTAAAGATGGCACGTAAGATAAGGAACACCTGCCCTCGTAAAGATGACATAAAATAAGGAACACCTGCCTTTCACACCGTTTTTTATATGGTCAACCCAGAACACCTGGAGACGAGACAAGATTCTGGAATATTACAAGCTGATGTGGCAGTAAGAGTTGCAGAGGTTGGCAGAAAGATGAATAGGGATAATTAACTTGCATCAGCAGAAAACCTTAAAGAAAATACCACTGAAAAAGGGTATAAATGTTGAAGTCTCAAATGGGATATCAGACTCGCTTTAATCGGGCAAAATGATTCTCAGCTACAGAGGTGGCTCTGTAGTCTCCAACTCTTTGTATCTCAGGGATCAAAGGTATTTGATATTGACGGATATCCTGTATAGAAACCTTTAAGAACTGTAATACTGTAGTGAAGTTAAGATTTAAAAGTAAGATTCTCTGTTAATAATAAGATAGTATTTTTTCTCTTTTTAGAACTGTTAACGTTGCGATTGACTGATCCACCAACTGTAAATTGCAAGTCGGTTCTTTTAATAAATCACTATATATTTTTAGAATTGTCTCACATAAGTCTTCTGTATCAAATCTCGCGAACTCAATCTCTGTACACTCTTTGGTGAAGAGTTACAGAATTCTGAGGGAGTTTTCCGAACCCTCATAATACCCGAGATGTTACAGTCTAGCTAAACTTATTAAAAGCGCCATCTGGAAGACGGTAACATTCTTGGGTTGTTCCTTTCCTTTAGGGAGCGATAGCCCGGACCTTTAGACCCAATTAAGCGTCTTTAGGTTTCGGCTACCTCAAACTTTAGTTGAAAGTGAACATCGGAGGAATACGCCTGATCCGGGGTAGGACTAGTCATTATCCCTTCAGTCCTTGCTGCCCTGGGAATTCCAATGTGTCAGATCACTGGTGCGAGTGACATAATTGCGAAGTGCCTGTAAAGCCTGGTGCATAGCACACTCCTGCAGTCTCTCAACCACCTAAAGTACTCTAAAAGCTGTCCTGACTGTTTTGGGGCCTTTTTTTGCTTTCTTTGCATTTTCACTTTTTGTTCTCCCAAAGTTTCTTTGGATTGAATCTTTTGTTTGTTTGTTTGAATTTAAAGTTTTGCTCCTGTATTAATCAAGATAATTTGCCAGAAATGGGTAACAGCAGGCTGTGAATAGCATGGACAGTCTACTGGGAATTCCCCTTCCCCTTAGGGAAATGCAGAATGAAGAGGAATATTTATAGCCAGGAGCAGAGGCAGGTGTGAGTGCATTGGAGTGGCTGGTTACCTCCTTCCGCTCTATGTCCAAGGGTGAAACCCACGTAGCACACGCTCTGCTCATTCCTACTTGCAAATTGCATTGAGGTCTTATTGATGTTCTAGGACACTGATTTGCATTGTATACTGAGGCCTCCATTTGTTTCCAGCAAGAGCCTTGCCTTGCCTATCAGAAGGTCCCAATAAAAATGGCACTGAGTGGAACAGTGGTGAGAACAGGATGGCAGGTTCTGCACTATGATTTTGAATGTACTACCGCCCCATTCCCTCCCGAAAACGGGGATGAAAAATCGACCCCACGATCTCTGAAGAAAGGATTGCAGCAAAGCCGGAGAAGGCCAAATTGGTATAGGAGAATAAAACTCTCACCAATGTGAGCCGCTGTCCACTCTGGGATTTGCACGACCTTATGCCACCAGGACACTTACACCAGCCAATGGAACCAACGCCAGCTGACAAATGGGAAAAATTATCATTAGTATCTGCCTAGACACAACAGTGAAAAAAAGCATGAAAATGTCAGTAAAAAGCAGCAACTTGATTGGAATGCCAGACTAAACTCATTACTGCCAGGATAGTTCTGAATAAAGTAGTGTGGGGCAAGATTAAGTTGATGGATAGATGAGTGCCACATTCATATGTAGCGATCTTCCAGTATTTGTAAATAAGCCTAAAAGAGAAACTTGCTGTGTTTATGTGCTTCCCCTCTCCAGGGCTGGGAGTAGACACAGGATAGGAAAGTCTAGCTGAAGTCAAAAATAAAGGGGGGGGGTGGGGGGCTAGCAGCCAAAATATGAGGTGCTGAGACGAGTTTCTGGAGGCTACATTCTGAGGATGTCCATAAAGTAAAGTCAGGTAGGATTTCATGGGTACTCAACCCAGTGGACTGAGGATTGTTGAAAGAAGTCGACTTTAACCCTCTACCCACCTAGCCCTCCTCTCCATGGCTACAATCAGAAGGCTACTGCTTTTTTGCTTTAAGACTAAACAGAAGGACATTGACCTTTAGTGAGATGTATATTGGCCCAGAATAGCAAATTTGGGCTGAACATGAAGCGCCCCTGAAAAACGATGACTATTTTATTTTTGGTTACAATTATGGTTTTTGTTTTAGTACAAATTCCTTTAAAACATACGTTGGTATGTTTTTCATTTCGAGAGTTTGCAGGGATAATGACCATTATTTTTATTTAATTAATGCTGAAGTCCTTCCATATGAAACCTCCCAAGTTTCCACTTAACTAATTTAAGCAGCAGCTGCATAGGTAAACAGAGCTATGGAGATTGGCAGAAACTCTGGCAAAGCTCTGTATTTTACTGCTGAAGTATGTAGACTGCTCAGTGAAACTCTTTGAGCAGGCAATACTGAGTCAAATGTATTTTGCTCTGGTATATCTGAAAGTATTGTTTTCAGTTTACCTCTGACTTACTGTATCTTATATACACCAAGGAGGTCCTCTCTCAGATGTCTCTTTTCAAGGCTGTAGATTCCTAACTTATCCTCATAGCTCTTCTTTCTGATACTTGGCATCAGCATTGCTGGTCTTCATTGTGCTGCCTGTATGACCTGGATGTCGTAGTGACATGAATTGCACCCAGTACACCAGCTGAGGTCTGTCCAGCTTCCGTGTGGCCTCCTGGAATTTGAACTCCACTGGTTTGACAATTTAATGTAGAATTCTATTTGTTTTGTTTATTGCTGCCTCACACTGTTTACAACAACCACAACAACTTGGATTTATATAGCGCCTTTAACGTAGTAAAATGTCCCAAGGTGCTTCACAGGACTATTAAAAGACAAAAAAATTTGACACCGAGCCACATACGGAGAAATTAGGGCAGGTGACCTAAAGCTTGGTCAAAGAGGTAGGTTTTAAGGAGCGTCTTAAAGGAGGAAAGAGAGGTAGCGAGGCAGAGAGGTTTAGGCAGAGAATTCCAGAGCTTAGGGCCTAGGCAACAGAAGGCACAGCTACCAATGGTTGAGTGATTATAATCAAGGATGCTCAAAAGGGCAGAATTAGAGGAGCGCAGCTATCTCGGGGGTTTGTGGGGCTAAAGGAGATTACAGAGATAGGGAGGGGCGAGGCCATGGAGGGATTGGAAAACAAGGATGGGAATTTTGAAATTGAGGCATTGTTTAACCGGGAGCCAATGTAGGTCAGCGAGCACAGGGGTGATGGGTGAACGGGACTTGGTGCAAGTTAGGACATGGGCAGCCGAGTTTTGGATCACCTCAAGTTTACGTAGGGTACAATGTGGGAGGCCAGCCAGGAGCACGTTGGAATAGTCAAATCTAGAGGTTATAAAGGCATGGATGAGTGTTTGAGCAGTGGATGAGCTGGGGCAAGGGCAGGGACGGGCGATGTTACGGAGGTGGAAATAGGCGGTCTTAGTTATGCTGCGGATATGTGATCAGAAGCTCATTTCAGGGTCAAATATGACACCAAGGTTGCGAACAGTGTGGTTCAGCCTCAGACAGATGTTAGGGAGAGGGATGGAGTCAGTGGCTAGGGAAGGGAGTTTGTGGCGGGGACCGAAAACAATGGCTTCGGTCTTCCCAATATTTAATTGGATAAAATATCTGCTCATTCAGAATTGGATGTCGGACAAGCAGTTTAACAATTTAGAAATCGTGGCGGGGTCGAGAGAAGTGGTAGTGAGGTAGAGCTGGATGTCATCAGCGTACATGTGGAAACTGACGCTGTGTTTTCGGATGATGTCGCCAAGGGGCAACATGTTGATGGGAAATCGGAGGGGGCCAAGGATAGATCCTTGGGGGACACCAGAGGTAATGATGCAGGAGCAGGGAGAGAAGCCATTGCAGGTGATTCACTGACTCCAATTAGATAGATAAGAATGGAACCAGGCGAGTGCAGTCCCACCCAGCTGGACAATGGTGGAGAGGCGTTGGAGAAGGATGGTGTGATCAACCGTGTCAAAAGCTACAGACAAGTCAAGAAGGACGAGGAGGGATAATTTAACTTTGTCAGTCACAAAGGATGTCATTTGTGACTTTGATGAGAGCCGTTTCGGTACTGTGGCAAGGACGGAAACCTGATTGGAGGGATTCAAACGTGGAATTGCGGGAAAGATGGGCACGGATTTGGGAGGCAACAACACGTTCAAGGACTTTGGAGAGGAAAGGAAGGTTGGAGATGGGACAGTAGTTTGCAAGGATGGAGGGGTCAAGGTTTTTTTTTGAGGAGGGGTGATGACGGCAGATTTAAGGGAGAGGGGGACAGTACCTGAGGAGATAGAACCGTTAACAATGTCAGCTCACATGGGAGCCAGAAAAGGATGTTGGGTGGTCAGCAGTTTGGTGGGGATAGGGTCGAGGGAGCAGGAAGTGGATCTCATGGACAGGATGAGCACGGAGAGGTCATGAGGGGAGATCGGACAGAAACAGGAGAAAGATGTTTGGACAGTGTTGAGTCAAAATAAGAGGGTAGAAATTCAACTCGGGCAGTGGCGTAAAACGGGCGATATTTTATTGTCCGCCTGTTGTACACAGCGGTGGAAATTTACTTTCATTGACTGCAATGGAACTGAATATTGGGCGGCATTTATAAAAGGCAGCCAATGCGATACAGCCTGTTATGCTCCACCACCCACGATTAATTTCTAACCCTAGATATCTAGTTTGTTCTCTCAACTTTGCCCTTGGCAAGTTCTATCCCACCTATGGAGTACACGTGCATTTTCTTATTTCCAATTGACAGTGTACTTGCAGTTGCCCATATTGAATTTCAATTGCCACTGATTAGTGTTGCAAACCTGTTGTGCGCTCTTTGTAAGATCTTGGTTGCCTCCTCTTGAGCCCACTGTCCCCCATACCCACAGCTTGGCACTGACGTAAGAAAACTACTAGGCACTTGGTCTAAGCGTTAAACAAAGCTTTAATCAACTGTTTTACAACATGAAGGTCTAGTTGTGTCCTTCACTAGTTCCTGTTAAGAATGTCCTGCGCAAGCTGGGCCTGTGCCCGAGTATTTATACTCTCCCTGGACAGCGCCACCCATAGGCTACTCAGTATTATTTCATAAGTCTTTCATGAATGACTGATTCATGTCAGGCACCATATGAAAATGTAATTACATTGCATTGAGACTGCAATTCCAGGTCATTTATGTATACTTGGAACAGGACTGGATCCAGCAGCAACATTTGGGGCTCCCCACTCAATAACTCCGGCACCCCCCCCCCCAACCCCCATTGTGATCTAAGCCCCTTACCAATTATTTCTACTTTTTTTTCTTTAACTAATTACTACCCTTAATCTTAACTGACTTTAGTTTGTAAACACGTCTGTCATGCAATATTTTATCAAAAACCTTTTGAAAGTCTAGGCGTACTACTTCTGCCCTGAATTGAATGGTGTAAGCTATTGACAGATAGTGCGGCATCCTCTGTGAAAAACCACGAGCAATGCTCTCACTGCCCCTATAGAACCCAAGGAGACAAACTGCAGGAAACTGAGGGCTAATTTTCACTCCTTAGGATTGGCACTGCAGACCAACCTATAGGAGGGATTGTAAGACTTCACCTAGAGGTGGTATAGCAAAGTAAGAACATTTAGGACTGGAAAAAGATCAATGTGGTCCAATGTGTCTTGTTCCAGAATTGTAAAGGAACCATCCTGTGCTCTATCTTTTATACTCAATTGTTTTGTTTGCTAATAAAAAACTTATCCAACTCCCACTTGAATTGGCTGAAACCATTCATCTCCACTGCCTCCCTGGGCAGTTTGTCTCATATATTCACTACCTGCTGCATGAAGTAGTTAAATCTAAACCATTTATTCACTCTCCCTCTTCTGAGCTTGAGTCCATCCTCTGGTTATGTTAAGCAATTTATTAGAGTCCAGTTTACTTGTCCTCCTTGAAAACCTCTAGGGTCTTCCCCAATCTGCCTTTCCTGCATTGTAAATATTCCCAGTTTCCAGATTCCTAATCTGATTGTCTTCCTCTGCATCCTCTCCATAGCCAGGGTGCCTTCATTGTAATGTGGTGAGCAGAATTCACTATCAGTCCCGGAGACTTATGTTCTATCCCTTTGGCTGTACCATGTAAGATTCTGTTTGACTTCTTTATCGCTGTTTCAAGAAGCTATTCACCTGCACCCAGATCTCTCTCCTGTGTTATGTCCTGTGAATCTACTATCATTGATATATTCTGAATGTTTATTCCCCTTCCCAGTCTCATTAACTTGCATTTGTTCACATTAAACAATATTTGCCACTTATTAGCTCGGTCTATCCAGATCCCTCTGTATCTTATCTGCTTATTGCATTATTTTCAGTCCTCCCAATATTGTATCATCAATAAATTTGGAAAGCTTTGCATCTGTTCCCATTTCCAAATCATTTACAATTTAAACAATGGCTCTAGCACTGATATACTAATCATCTTCTTCCATTTAAATGCAGCTCCCCTTTGGCTCAGCTCCAATCTACTAAGCCAATTTTGGATCCACTCCATAGGTCCCCCCAACCCCTCCATCATTCCATGCCTTACAACCTTATGCAACAATCTCCTGTGGTGTCCTTGCAACAGGATCAATTCCAGTATCTTGCTGGGAATTTGTCACCCAAACATATAACATGTCAATGATCATTGTATATTTAGAAAATGCTGGAAATACTCAGCAGGTCAGGCAGCATCTGTGGAGCAAAGCTCTCCAAATTCATTGATGATACATTTTTTTTCTCTCTCCCACATGGCAGCTGTCTTTCATTCTGTCAGTGCCATTTACACTTAATCTAGAGCCATCTTTTGTTTCTTAACTTGTCCCATTACCATCTCCTTTTGCCTTGCACCATCTCTTAATCTCTCTTAATGGGGGAAAAATTCGGTATCACCCCATTTGGGGCGCCATTATCGGCCATGCGTAAAGTTTAGCGCCTGGCGCTAATTATCGTCTCCGACAGCAAACTTGGCTTTTATCGCCCTGTAAGGGGTTTTCCTTGAGAGATTTCCCTGAGGCTTCTCTCTCCAGAGGCCTCTCTCTCTTGCACAGTAAAACCTTGAGTGGTTCGACCCACTTGCCCCTTAGATTCTATACTCTGGACTTAGGCGCAGGAACTACAATGTAGAGAAAACTCTTGTAGACCAAGTTTGATGAAACAAAATGAAATTTTATTGCATAAGGAAAAATATCAAATCAAATGCAAGCAGATAAGGGAGTACATGGGAGGGAAAAACACACAAACAAATCATAACGACACAGTACTAACTAAGGCAAATACAGGCATCTTATACTCTACAAAGATCATCATGAAATAAGGAAACACACGGAACATCGAGGGACAACAACTCATGTTAATTGTACCCTTAAATCCACCCCCTTATTAAACCTATCTAGATCTGATTGTGAAGGGCCAGAAACATGCTTACCAATCCCACTAGGAAGTGCAAGGTTTTGAAATCAAGTCTGTGTTTGGTCCTTTCAGGCGTTTCATCTCCACGTGGATCGTGGAGCCCCTGCGAGCTGCGCCACACCTCTCTCCTGAGGTGGGGGTCGGGGGCGGCTAGACACCGGCGGGCCTGGATGTCGGCGGGGTCGAGGATCGTTGGCTCGACCCTCGTTAGAGGAGCCTTGGGCTGGCTCCCATCGCTTCTTTAGTTTTCTTTTCTCTCTTCTCCCGAGCCGGGGTGGCTGGAAGGTTTCTTCTCTTGGGGTTTTTATTTTTTTGTCTCTTCTCCCAAGTTGGGTCGATGGCCTCTCGTTCCGGCAACGGCCTGGGGATGGTCGATGATCTCCCGATGTGTTTTCCCCGGGGCGGAACGCTGGTTTCGAGACGGCCTTTTCGATGTTGGCTTTCTTCTTCCTCCTGCGATTGCCTGCTTCTTCTTCTGGGTGTCCGGATTCAAGTTGTGTGTTTCCAGCTCTCCAAGCCTACGTGTTTGCCTGTGTGTCCAACTGCCGAAAAAGTCTTCCAGATATACTTTCTTCCAGAAACCTCCGTCTCCCGCCCAAAATCAGGTTAGTCTTTGTTTTATTTTTGGCTGGCTGGGAGCACAGTGGGGTAGTTATTATGTTTTAAAATGTCTTAAACAGCTGGTAAAAGGCCCATCTCTGGTCTGGAATTACCTTCATTGTTTTTAATGTCCTGCTGATCTCGTTATCTAGTCCTGGGTGCTGTTCTCATGAATATGAAATTGTCCCCTTTTGTCTGGGGCAACATTTTGATGGCCTCTGTCTCTAGGCCGATCTTGACTAGATCTGCATCTAATCCATATGCATACGTGTGGGTCTGGTTTCGTTCTCTCAGAAACGGCTTCCAGAACTTGCTGTAGGTTGAATCCACAAAGCTGTCTGGGGTTGCGCAGGAACCATTTTAAAGTGTCCCAATAAGCTGGTCACATGGTATGGTGGCCATTTTGTATGCCCCTTTTTCTGGGCTTCTTTTAAAACAGTCTTTAAGATCATGGCCTCTTCTGCCATTTGACCCATATTAATATAAAGTCCAATTTTGCGAATCCTACAGCCCCTGGAGGTGATTGGAGCGCTAAATCAAGTGCTTCACATCTGTCTTAAGGCGCAAAGGCTGAGGAGCGAGGCGCTACCTCAGAGCGCTGGCAAAGCAAGGAAGGGCAAATCAAAATAAACCTGCAAAGTGCTGCTCAGTACTCAAAACTCCTTCACACAGCGTTGAATCTCTCCAGAAGTCTCTCTCTCTCTCTCAGAATGCGTGGTGCAAAAATGTCACCGACAAAAAAAGGCAGGAAGCGGTCGCCTTTAAATAGCGCTCCCCTAGTCCCTTTCTGACAGCATAACACTCCCCTCAACCTGTCATTGCTAGCGGCAGGCGGTAAGGCAGGGCGCCACTCAATATCCAGTCCGGGGCGCTACCGGGGCATTGCGCACTCGACTGACGTCACGATCTGCCAGTGCAGGAGATCGTGGTGGAAGTGTTTAGCGCCGCCGCAAAATGTCTAGTTAATTTCGCGAGCGGTGCAAACATCGCCGCGCCCGGGCGCTAGTTGCTTTGCGCCCCATTAGCGCCCTCTTAAGGTGCTAACGGGAGGCGCAAACAACTGAATTTTTCCCCTAATGTCTCTTAATCTCTCCTGCCTTCCATTCTATCACAGACCTTCCCTTTTGTTCTTTCCTCCCCTCCCCGCTTTCCCTGCCCCTGCACGTGCTTAAAAACCTGTTCGATCTCCAGCTTTTTCCAGTTCTGACGAAGGATCATTGACCTGAAACGTTAACTCTGTTTCTCTCTCCACAGATGCTGCCTGACTTGCTGAGTATTTCCAGCATTTTCTGTTTTTATTTCAGATTTCCAGCATCCGCAGTATTTTGCTTTTGTATTACATATTTAGATTTTGGTAAAGCTTTGCAAAAATCCAAATAAATAATGTTCATTGAGTTCTTCTTAACCACAGGCCCATTATATCCTCAAACTCCAATAGATTTGGCAGAAGTAACCACCCTCATAGTTCTGTATTGCTGCAGATGTTACTTCAAGTATTTTGCCCTCTAGCAGTGTGAGCCATGACAGTGGCCAGGATCTATGCTCAGCTGACTTGTTGGTGGCAGTACTGCATCAACACGAAGCCATGTAAAATTTTCAGTGGAACACATCTCTGACGTGTTAAGGTGACAACATCACAGGAAGCTGCTGGAATTGATGCAGGTGAATGCAGGGACACTAAGAATATACAGATTTCAGCACCTGACACTGAATGCTCAGAATAGCATACAGATTCTCAGCAAGCGATACTGATAATATACACCGTTTTATTATTGGCCACTGATAATAATACATAAACTCTCAACAACTTGCATATAAAACGCCTTTAATGTAAGAAAACGCCCCAAGACGCTTCACAGGAGGGTTATCAGACAATAATTGACACTGATCCAAAGGAGATATTAGGATGGGGGACTAAAAACTTGGTCAATGGGGTAGGTTAAAAGGAGGGTCTTAAAGGAGGAGAGAGAGGGATGGAGAGGCAGAGAGGTTTAGGAGGGGATTCCAGAGCTCCTTGCATTTGTTGTTGGAGGTGAGGGTGGAGGGGATAAGGGAGAGGGGTTTAAGGAGACTGTTAGTGGAGAAAGGAAGCCTGGGTTACCTTTGCATTCTAGGATGATTAAGAATGGTTTTGGTACAGAGGAGCAGGGCCCAATAGAGCTTGATGTGGTCAAGGCAGATCTGCCGATGAATGGCTAAACCAATTCTGCATCATATACATTCAATTCTGCACCTCTTGGACTTAAGGGAGAGAAGATGGGACCATACAGGGGGAATGACCAGGGTGGGAGAGAGTTAGGGTTTTATTGGGGACAAGGGTATCATTGGTGGAGGTGAGGTTGTGATTGAGCAGCTCGATAACAGCACCAAATACTGTTAATTTTCACACTCACGTCATTGGCTGCAAATAATACCATACACACTCATAACTGGGCATTAATAATACACATTTTCATCACTGTACACTGCTAATATACATACTCTTAGTCTCAGCACACCACACTAGTATACATACTTCCATCATTGGACACTGCTGATAAACACAGGCAGTGTCAAGACAGTTGCTTTCTTCAACACATAGTCAATTCTAGCATAGTTGGTCCTGTTGTACAGTCAGTGCTGGGATAGTTGGTCCTGTTGTAGTCAGTGCTGGGATAGTTGGTCCTGTTGTAGTCAGTGCTGGGATAGTTGGTCCTGTTGTACAGTCAGTGCTGGGGTAGTTGGTCCTGTTGTACAGTCAGTGCTGGGATAGTTGGTCCTGTTGTAGTCAGTGCTGGGATAGTTGGTCCTGTTGTACAGTCAGTGCTGGGATAGTTGGTCCTGTTGTACAGTCAGTGCTGGGATAGTTGGTCCTGTTGTACAGTCAGTGCTGGGCTAGTTGGTCCTGTTGTATAATCAGTGCTGGGATAGGTTGGGTGATTGGGCAGAAGCATGGCAGATGCAGTATAATGTGGATAAATGCAAGGTTATCCACTTTGGTGGCAAAAACAGGAAGGCAGATTATTATCTGAATGGCAATAGATTGGGAGAAGGGGAAGTGCAACGAGACCTGGGTGTCCTTGTGCACCAGTCGCTGAAGGTAAGCATGCAAGTGCAGCAGGCGGTTAAGAAGGCAAATGGTATGTTGGCCTTCGTAGCGAGAGGATTTGAGTACAGAAACAAGGATGTCTTGCTGCAGTTGTACAGGGCCTTGGTGAGACCACACCTTGAGTATTGTGTGCAGTTTTGGTTGCCTTATCTGAGGAAGGATGTTCTTGCCATGGAGGGAGTGCAGCGAAGATTCCAGACTGATACCTGGGATGGCAGGAATGAGGTATGAGGAGAGATTGGGTTGATTGGGCTATACTCACTGGAGTTTAGAAGAATGAGAGGGGATCTCATTGAAACTTATAAAATTCTAACAGGACTAGACAGACTAGATGCAGGAAGGATGTTCCCGATGGCCGGGGCGTCCAGAACCAGGGGTCACAGTCTAAGGATAAGGGGTAAGCCATTTAGGACTGAGATGAGGAGGAATTTCTTCACCCAGAGAGTGGTGAACCTGTGGAATTCTCTGCCACAGAAGGCAGTGGAGGCCAATTCATTAAATATATTCAAGAAGGAGTTAGATATATTTCTTAAGGCTAAAGGGATCAAGGGATATGGGGAGAAGGCAGGGACAGGGTACTGAGTTTGGATGATCAGCCATGATCTCATTGAATGGCGGAGCAGGCTCGAGGGGCCGAATGGCCTACTCCCGCTCCTATCTTCTATGTTTCTATGTTTCTATAGTTGGTCTTGTTGTACAGTCAGTGCTGGGTTCGTTGGTCCTGTTGTGTAGAGTTAGGAATAGATTTTGAAATATTGTAAATTGAGTGATAGCTAATTGGCAGCCCATTTTACATCTCTCCTAAAAATGGACATAAAATGGGGGGAAGATGTAAAATGGGCTGCCGACTGACTATTACCCGTTTTACACGATCACTGAAAATCAAAATCTACCCCAGAGTCCTGGTATAAACACCATCTGGGAATTTGAAATTGAAAAATGCTGGAGATAGAGATGCCAGGATACCTTTTTTAAAGGGGTATTCTATAACCCTTTGTCAGAACTGGCACTCAACTGGTTTTCATGAACGCCAGTCCCCCAGAAGTTATCCTGTTTTCTTTCTCCGACGAATCTCCAGCATATTCTGGGGTTGTGGCCCCGTGTTTGCACATAACATAAGAATATAAGAAATTGTAGCAGGAGTAGGCCATTCGGCCCCTCGAGCCTGCTCCGCCATTCAATAAGATCATGGCTGATCTTCTACCTCATCTCCACTTTCCTGCACTATCCCTATAAGCAGTAGGCTGCTTTAAATTGTAGCCTTCGACTGGAAGCTGTAAGATTTTTCTATTCCAGAGACTGCATTGCAAGGTCTGGGCTATGTGTAAGGGGAGACCAATTCCTCAACGCCCCTGGGAACTGGCCTGACATCAGGAACCGGGGAGGTCACGTCAACGAGAGTTTGTAAAACTTATGTATATATATGAAAAATACTTGAACTGATTGTGTGCGTGTTTTTTTTTACACGCACTCCCGCGAATGACACACACACACACAGCCTCTCTTTAAGTTCTCAAACCCTGAGCAAGAAATACGGTAACGAATCAGGAATTTGCTTTCCTTGGGCTCCGCCTGCTGGAAGTTCCAGTGGCAGAACAGCTGCCCTCCCGACTGCTGTTTCGGTGCCAAGCTCCCCGTCCAGGACACAGGCGAGGACAAAGTGGACAACTTCATCCAACTCTGGGAGTGTGTGAAATTAATTTACTGCGAGAGAATGAAGGAGCGACCTCGGAGCAGGGTTACTGGGAGCCCTGGGGATCTGACTTAATTTAAACAACAACAACAAGAAAAATCAGTCATAACGGGATTGAAGTTGGAAAGTTTAAAAAAAAAAGAAATTTCAAGAATGGAGAAGTGGATGTAGTCGGAGAGGAAGGGATGGCGTTCTGAAAGGCACAACTCCCTCTGTTAGTCATTCACTTGGTGGATTTTTGATCTGTTTCCCTGGGATTAAAGTTTTGAAGGATGCTCCCAGCCTGAACCTCCTAGATCGGGACACTCTGCGCCTTTATCCCGGGATGACACGGGGCTGTCCCCGGGACGTGCTAGCTGGCTTGATGGACGGGTGAAGGCTTGACTTTCTCTGAGGGATGCTGAGCCGGACTGTCTGTACAATGGATCCGAGCACAGGCTGCTGCTTCTGGGCTGCTCTGGTCGCTCTGGCGGCTCTGAGCCGGAGCCAGGAGCTCAATCCTAGCGGCAGGAATGTGTGCAGGACACAGGGGTAAGAAGTTGGGAATTGGGAAAGGAGGGGGTGAGGTGGGGTGGGGGTATCCTGAGACCGCCCGAGTATCCCATCGCACCTACTGGGGATGCTCAGGAGGAATATTCAGGGACATCTTTAACTGGGAATATCACCTGGCCAGCTCCAACCTGTCAGCCACAACTCCAAATATTTTCTGAGGCATTTTGGTTAAATGTTTTGCTGTGATTTAACGGTTGGTTATTATTAAAGTTTGTCGGCCCCCTCTCCAAATCAGGACTCAGACGAAACCCTTACGTTCAGACCCCTTTAACCCACATCTGGAGATCAAATCAAATAGTTTCTGTCTCTTCCGAATATTTGTTCTGTGTTTTAATGTTCTCCTTCGCCAGGCAAGGCGTCAAACTCCAGTTGTAAAATGATACCAGGGTCAGAGCAGGGAATGGAACCAGGAGCCGGGTCTGTCCTAGTCTGAAGACCCCCGTCACCACTGCCCTGGGATAAAACGAGTCTGAATCTCAACATTTTATCTCAGACAGAATCCAATGATTATTGCAATGGCTGGGAACCACGGGGACTGGGGTGTGGTCTGTTAACTGGTGGAGAGCTGGTAAGGCAGCAGATGGGACAGGAGTTTTAATGTTGGTCCTGTTTTATTCGCAATTAAAGAATTGTTAGTTTTGTTGGGTTAGGGCTTTTTCAAAATAATTTAAAAAAAAATCAGTTCTTACACACACGCATATATATAAATTAATACATTTATGTATAATGACAATACTTTTTCTCTCTTTCCCTCTCCCCTCAAAGTTCTCCTGGAGTTGTGTGTTGTCCTGGGTGGAAACAGCAAGACAGTGAATGTCCAATAGGTCAGTAACCTTTCAAATGCTCATCAGCTTTAATCTGATTGTTAATAATTCCATGTGAACTGTGCAAGCCTGACCCCCTCCTGCACCTTCTCTCTCTCTCTAGCTCTCTGTCAGGGAAACTTCACCTGCAAAGCAAATGAAATCTGTGTCAGACCCAATGAGTGCCGCTGTCGGCATGGATACTTCGGAGCCAACTGCGAGACCAGTGAGTAAAATCTTAGTCATTACTGTGAACAAAATGGTAACTCCCTACAGTTACACAATATGTGATCCTTACCCTGCTGAATAAACTAATTTTGTACAGTTACACAGTGAGTTACCCTTACCCTGCTGAATAAACAGTAATTGAGTAGTTACACGGTGAGTGATCCTTACCCTGCTGAATAAACACTCTATACAGTTACACAGTGAGTTACCCTTACCCTGCTGAATAAACAGTAATTGTGTACAGTTACACGGTGAGTGATCCTTACCCTGCTGAATAAACAGTAATTGTGTACAGTTACACAGTGAGTGATCCTTGCCCTGCTGAATAAATAAAAACCCTGTATAGTTCAGAGACCAATAATGTGAATTTACTGCTCCTTTTGATTGATGTGATCTGGGCGCGAACCCATTAGCTAGCTTGCCCCTTTTCACCATTTATTTTATTACCTAAATGGCTGTTTTAACATCAACATGACAATTTGCAATACATGCAATGCATGACAATCCATTTGCTGCTTTGCAGGGATTTTTTTAAATTCCCTTTCTGTATTTCTGTGTACAATGCACCATATTGAGTGGGAGAGGTGAACATTTTTGATGTTGATTTCTGACCAACCCAGGGAGGTACTTGGAACTGGCCCCTGATTGTGGAGAGGCAGTAAGCCTCCACTCCAAGTGGCTGCATGGCTGAAGTCAAGAGCTCACCATGTGTTAAAGGGATGCAAACCTGCACCTGCTATTTCCCAACCAAGCATGGTTCAGCTCCAATGTTCTTCACCACCCCACGTAGAGGTAACCGATTTAATACAACTATCCAGTGCAAGAGCTCAAAGTAACAGCCTGCTCATTGGGCAGAATTAACAGCAGTGCAACTTCAGAATCTATCATGTTTTCTCAGAAAATATACCTTTCATTTTTATTAACCCTGCGGTTTTCATTTACTATTTCATTTGTGTGTTTTGTCCATTATCATCCAAAACCAGCACACCCAGCATGATCGTCCAGCTTCTCCCAGCTGTGTGTGCATTAACCTTGCTACTAATGCCAGCTTGGTGGTCCACAAGGTTAGATTCACCCTGAAAATGAATTTGACTACACTCTATTCATATTACATCAAGTCCAGCTGTTATACAAGAGCCAGCATGCTCAGATCTCCATTAATATCTTGTGGGAAAGAAAAAAGAAAGACTTGCATTTATATAGCGTCTTTCACGACCACCGGACGTCCCAAAGCGCTTTACACCCAATTAAGTACTTTTTGAAGTGTAGCCACTGTTGTAATGTAGGAAACGCAGCAGCCAATTTGCACACAGCAAGCTCCCACAAACAGCAATGTGATAATGACCAGGTAATCTGTTTTAGTGATAAATATTGGCCAGGACACCAGGGATAACTCCTTTGCAATAGTGCCATGGGATCTTTTACGTCCACCTGAAAGAGCCTCGGTTTAACGTCGCATATGAAAGACAGCACCTCTGCCAGTGCACTACACTGGAGTGTCAGCCTAGATTTTTGTGCTCAAGTCCCTGGAGTGGGACTTGAACCCACAACCTTCTGACTTAGAGATGAGGGTGCTACCAACTGAGCCACGGCTGACACCAGTATTGCTTGGAGCAGAACCCCAGTATTGATTGCAGAGGAATCTGTACACTAACACACCTGTAATTTTGTACAGTTACACAGTGAGTGATCCTTGCCCTGCTGAATAAATACAGACTGATACTAGCAATTTACTGTTGTTTTCACACAGCAGGCAGCAGTAAAATAGGAAGTGCAGTAGGGATGGAGGATGCAGAAAATGTTTCTCAGGAGGATTTATATCTATTATGGAATTGGGTAGATAAACTGTAATTGAAATTTAATACAAATAAAAGTAAAGTCTTGCATGCCGGAAGAAAAAAAATAGTTGTTCAACAAAGGGAATAGAGTTAGCGTAGGAGAAGTGGAAAGTAACCGTGGAGTTACAGTAGATTCAGCACTTTCACTGTGGAGACAATGTGGCGATGCAATTATAAAAGCAATTAGAATGTTGGGATGCATTACCAGAGTAGTAAAGTGGGAGCAAACGGAAGGATCTCAGACTGGAAAGCTGTGATGAGTGGTGCACCACAGTCTGTGTTGGGGCTGCTGTTATTTATTATATACATAGATAATCTGGGCTTAGAAATTGAGAGAGCAATATCAGAATTGATTACAGCATTCCAAGTGTGGTCTGGCTAGTGCATTATAAAGCCTCAGCATAATCAAGCACAAGGGGACAGAAGCTTAAGATTAGAGGTAGGCCATTCAGGAGGGAAATCAGGAAGCACTTTCTCACACAAAGGGTAGAAGAAATCTGGAACTCGCTCCCCCAAAGGCTGTGGATGCTAAGACAATCGGAGCGTTCAAGACTGAGATCGATAGATTTTTGTTAGGTAATTGAATCAAGGGATAAGGAACAAAGGTGGGTAAATGGAGTTGAGGTGCAAATTAGCCATGATCTGATTGAATGGCAGCGCAGGCGCAAGGGGCTGAATGACCTACTCCTGTTCCTAATGTTACTATGGTTATCAAATTTTAAAACATATGTACATATTCGATTCAAGATGGCGACCGAGGCAGTCCGGTAAGTGCTCTCCTGCTTTGGACGGCCCGCACCCCCCGCCACCCGCTCCCAATGCCGGAGCGATGTGTTCAGTGAGTCGGGTGGAGGCAGCGCAGCAGCGGGAAGCGGCAGCAGCAGCCACGAAGACCTGCTTTGGCACGTCGCCCGGCAGCTCCTCATCGTGAATTTCTGTTTCGGACTAGGAGGAGGGGAGCTGGGCATGGCAGTTGGGGGCCGGACGTGAGCGTGAGAGGCAGGCCCCGGGCCGTTGCAAATTTGAACCGGCGACAGTGCAGGAAGCTCGCAGTTCGAGGGGAAGGAGGGAGAGCCGGGCATGGAGACCTGAGGCCAGATGGTGAGCGTGAGAAGAAGGACACCATATTGTGGAGCCGGCAACAGGGAGGAGGAGTCTGCGGAGACGGAGCGGCTGATGGACATCGCGTTCCCACTGCCATTGGACGCAACTGAATTGACTTTTACTGAACATGGCGCTGTAGAATAGCGACATGTCTCTGTGAGCTCCCACAGCCTATTGTGGAAGTGATCGGGGAGTAAAAACATTCCATTGTAGTAATACATATGGCAAATAAAATTGATTTGATTTGATTTGATATAGTAAAAATGATACAGAGAGGAGCAACAAGATTGATCCCACATATAAAGGGGATGTCTTTTGAATAATGATGGAGAGTTGGTTCTGTACAATCTGGAGATCTTATCAAGGCAGATGATGGATTGATTGGCATAGAAAGGGTGAACTCAAACTGTTACTTGAAGTTGAGACAGGCCAGTAGGAAGAGAAAACATATTTAAATGAATGAAAAGTAAGTTGAAATTACATCATAGAAAATATTTCTTTACTGAAGGGTGATAAACATTTGGAATAATCTAACATCTAAGATAATGGAGTCAAAATCATCTGAAATGTTCAGAATACAGGATGTTATAATGGGAGAATTAGCATGCTAGAATATGAGATTCAATGGACTGAATGGCCTTTTCATGCCCTCGATTTTTTCTTATGTTTGTACAGTGGGTATCAAACTGCAGCTGCTTGTAAAACAACATTCAGAAAAACTTCCGTGCGACGCAGAGTGCAGCTGGGATGTCTTTCCTTAAGAGTTGTCTAAGCTGTGGTCTTTTATCATTTCAGAGTGTCCTGAACGGTTCTGGGGCCCGGACTGCAAGGAGATGTGCCTGTGCCACCCGAACGGGCGCTGTGCAGACGCGACCGGTAAATGTACCTGTAACCCCAACCGCTGGGGGCCAACCTGCAATAAACTTTGCCTGTGCCGCTATGGGAAATGTGATCAGGACACCGGGAAGTGCAAATGCGAGCCGCACCGCTGGGGCACCTCCTGTTCCAACATCTGCTACTGCAGCTCCAACTCTCAGTGCGACCCCAAAACAGGCAAGTGCATCTGCCAACCAGGCTGGTGGGGTCGCAGCTGCCACAATCAGTGCTCCTGTAACAGCTCGCCGTGCGACCAGCTGGTGGGGCGGTGCCAGTGTAAGGAGAAGTTCTGGGGGCAGAGATGCGAGCGCTGCCAGTGCGTGCACGGGAAATGTAACGCTGTCGATGGATCCTGTTCGTGCTATCCTGGGTACAGAGGGAAGTACTGCAGGGAGCCCTGTCCAGCTGGATTTTTTGGCCTGGGATGTAGAAGGAGGTATGCTTTACAGAATTATCTGTGGATTCTATTGCTTTGGTCAGCTGGGTGCCTGACACACGTGGAAGCCAATCATTATGGTTAAGAGTCACAACACGAGAGCGTGACATAAGTCGTTTTGGTTTGCCTACGATGGGGTGCACGCACTCTCCCCATAAGGCCACACCCCAGCTACCTAAGCAGAGAGAAGTTAGGCACAGGTTGCCAAGAGCCGAAGCTTAAGGGCCCCCAAGTGTGCACCTGGGTAATGTCTTACAGGGAAATCTGGAGCCAAGTGGGAAAAATCCCATCCCCACTGAAGGACTACCCCTCTAGGTCCCATCAATGAGCCTGTCTAATTAGTTAGTCATCAACATCACCCGACAGTAGTGGCCAAGGTTGTTTGACACAGAAGATCAAGTCAGTTCTAATCTCCCTTCATCAGGTGCGTCATCTTGGAGCCAACTCAAACCAAAGAGGCCTACTTCACACTCTCCGCACTCCTGGGAAGACAGTCACTAGTTGGTCATTAGGTGGCTGCAAAAGTGGGTTCAAATCTTGCTAGATGGGCCTCACATATCAGGAACTCCTGAGAAGCATGGACAGCAGCACAACTCATCATCCAATGAGTGCAGATGTGCACATCAGCAGATCAGTTCACACATGCAGGTAGTCACAAACACACAGCTCCAGACACATTGAGGGTAACACTAACGTTGGGTGATGGTGTAAAATGGGCGTTATCGAGTTGGCCGATTATTATTGAAGTCGGAAAGGCAAATTCAGACGAGACATACACTGGTCTGCCAATTTGATACACCATCGGCCAAAGTTAAAATGACCCCTGTTGACACATAGAGACAGACAGACTCACTCACACAGACACTGGTTAGACTGGCTTGCATCCTCTCACCCCCCCCCCCAAAAAAACCCATCTTGTGAGAAAAACAACTGCCACTAATTGACTCAGTCGGGATTTAATATTCAGTGAAAACAGCACGTTTGCACATTGAAATGACAGCCCAAGAGCAACGTTGGGTGGAAAAAAAAAATCAACAATGCACCATGTTTAAAAAATTAATGTAACGTGATTCTGGTACACCGAACGCTGACTGCTGTGTACAGCTGCAGAGTGAACTCTCGCCGTGAATGGACAGTATTGTCCTCACTTTTGTTTCAGGTTTGGAAACCCACTCAGCAACCCTTGGCTGAAGTATTTCTGCTAAAACCATCAATTGCGAGCAGATTTTTTTTTGTCATGTAGGTTGCTGGAGATTTTATCTGTGAATCAGATCTTAGGGAACTTAAAGCAAAGATAATGGGGGCGATTTTACTCTTTGTTCTCGGGTGGAAATGGGCCGGTAGTACGGTGAAACTGGGGGTGCACAACTTACTGCCCCATTCCCGCCAGACACAGGGGCTTTATTATCCCACACCAATCGGGATCCTACGATGTCAATATGGTGCTGATGAGATTTTGAAGTACCAATGGATGGAGCGTAGTCTGGGTACATCCAGTGGTGCGGGATGTAGCGTGGCCTAACCTAGAGGGACTGCTGCAGGCAGATCCAAAAAAACTTTAAAAAACGTTTTAAAACTTATTTTTCTGGGGCGAGTTGGAACATTACTGCTCCTCCTGGTCCCACAAAAATGGAACTATCCCCCCCGCCCCATCACCCTCTGCTGGGATTGCCTCCAACCCCCCTTTATCCCTACCTGGAATAGCTGAGCTCTGCTGGGGAGCTGCCAGATTTCCTGCCCCCTTCCCATTGGCGAGCTGCTCAGAGTGTGTGCGCATTCAAACGGGGCCCGATTGTGAAAGTGGCTCGGGCCTCCGACAGCTTCCATCGGGCGTGCAGCGAGCTCGATCCACCCCCACTCCAGCCTGATGGAAGTGAACTCCCCAAAATCAACCACAATATGTCTCAGATCAACTTGGAAAAGTTGATGATGGTGCTAAAAACGAGTGATTACGTATTGGCATTCAGAAAATCACAAGGCAGATACGGACGAGGAATGGCATTCAGCTCATCCTTCCTCATTCATCCGGAACAGTTCCCTCCCATCACAGCACATTGCTCTTTGTTAAACGATTTCAGTGATTTTACAACAAAACAACAACTTGTATTTATATAGTGCCTTTAACGTAGTAAAACGTCCCAAGGAGCTGCACAGGAGTATTTTAAGACAAACAATTTGACACAGAGCCACATAAGGAGAAATTAGGGCAGGTGACCAAAAGCTTGGTCAAAGAGGTAGGTTTTAAGGTGTGTCTTAAAGGAGGAAAGAGAGGTAGAGAGGCGGAAAAGAAAGAAAGACTTGCATTTATATAGTGTCTGTAATGGCCTCAGGATGTCCCAAAGCGCTTTACAGCCAATGAACCTTTGCAGTGTAGTCACTGTTGAAATGTAGGCAATGCGGCAGCAAGGTCCCATAAACAGCAATGAGATAATGACCAGATAATCTGTTTTGGTGATGTTGGTTGAGGGATAAATATTGGCCAGGACACCGGGGAGAACTCTACTGCTCTTCTTCGAAATAGTGCCGCGGGATCTTTTACATCCACCTGAGAGGAGAGACTGGGTCTTGGTTTAACATCTCACCTGAGAGACAGCATTCTCCCAATACTGCACTAAGAGTGCCAGCCTGGTTTATCTACAGGAAACTTTGTGCTATCCGGCACCGACGGGACCGAGCTGTTGCCGTTCTCTCAAAACTGCCGGACACTCCAGCGCAAATGTTGAAAGATACGGAAGTTTCTGAACTCCGTATCTGTCAACAAACCCTGTTGCTTAGCAACAGCTTCTAAACAGTCCAAGCGTCTCTGTAGTGTCTCTGTAGCTTAGCAACAGCTTCAGCAGACCTTGCAGAGCTTGACTGTTGAGGAAAAAAGCAACGGAAAAAAAACCTAACGAAAACGGCACCTGATTTTTGCCGGTGGCTCGAGCAGTTAGCCTCCGGCTAACACAAAGTTTCTTGTACTCAGGTTTCTGGAGTGGGATTATGAACCCACAATCTTCTGACTCAAGAGGTGAGAGTGCCACAGCTGACACCTAAAGGATTGCTTGGGAAGAGCACCTGGAGCAAAATTGAATAGAAAGATTTGCCCACCCGATTTTCCTCCTTGTAGTCAGACGTACAGGTATACAGATGCATAAGTAACTAGAAAATATACATCCTTTGGTGCCTCACTGCTTAAACGGGCCGGGAATACGGCCACCATCTCCCCCCCCCCCCACCCCCACCCTCACCCCCCGCCCCCCCACCAAAATTATAACAAGCAGGTTCGATGAAAGGTACATGATTTCTTGGGCCGCTGTATCTAAATGACAAATACAAGATGGGGTTCAACTCCCTGCACAGGTTCACAGAAATATAATATGGTTCAGTGGGCTTCCATACCCTTCTCTTTGTTCCATATTTTGTTGGTGCTGCTGGTGTGGTGAAGCCTAAAGGTCTCACTAAATCGATGGAATAAGAATCCCTCTGAGCACTATGTGGAGCCATATCGTAAATACATTTGTTAAGATTTATTTTGGTATTTCTAGTGGAGCTATAAACACATTCCTTTAGAGTATGTTTACAATGTAATCTCAGTGGGAGCTGAGTCCCTTTATTGCAGGAGTGGGCTGTTTCTCAATAAAGGTAACTCTACCCTTCTGTGTGCTTGTCTGTGGCACTGTGAATAGAAATTATATCGTGTCAGACGATCTGTACAGACCAAGTCAAGGCTCAATATAGTTTTCAGGTGAAGTGGGGGTCGGGGATAATTTGACCAGTGCACACAAACATAATTCAGTAGGAAACAGAAGGGTAGAGTTGGTTGGAGAGTAGGTGTTTCTCTGCAGTACAGGCTGAGGAGCTGGGAGATGCAAAACTACTGGCAAGAGAGTGTAATTAAAGTGTGACAAGTTTGCATCACTAGCCCCAGACACAAGCATTTATAATGGAAGAGATTGACAAGTGACAACAGCAAGTAAGGTTTTGCAGATAGGAAGTGCGCACGATTTTAATATATTAGAGATATTTATGGCAATAGAATAGTTCAGACCAGATCAAAGACCCTAGAAATGGTACCTTGATGTGACCCTGTTTCAACAGTGAAACGTTCACTGTAAAACTCCTCTTATAGTGTCATCTTCCTGAGGTGTGTTAATTGTCAGAAACATCCTCTGAGGTGTTGAACTGACCCATGTGCTATGCCACATTATAGCAGGGGTGAGTTGCTGATCTCTGACTGCTGGGCTATTGTTGCTGGGACACTCCCTGAAGGGAAGATAAATTCCTTCACTGCCGTCTTAATGGGCTGCTGGTGGAGACACAGGAGTGGTCTGATATCCCAATTGTTTGAATGGAGAGTAAGACATGGCACAGGGAGCATTGGATAACTTTTTTTTTTAAATGAGAAAATAAAAACAAGTACCTCTAATGGCCCAGCGTGGTACTGTGCTATACAGACTAGCAAGGAGCCAGGTTCCGTCCCCAGCCTGTGCTAGGTTAGCTGATCATAGCCGTTGTGGCAATTGGGACACATGTAATTGGCCTCAACGCCCCTGGGCTAGGGTTGGGAACATGAGCCAGAATTCCTGCTTCCAATCCAGTGACCCCTGCTTGGGAGTGCATTAGTGTGGACATCAAGGTTAAGGATTAGGCTTAATGGTCAGGCCCGCCACAGTTGAGTAGCACCATCCAGGCTCATGCATGAAGGTAAGAGAGGGCGGCTGGCACCAGGGAACATGTACCCCAGAAAGAGTTGTCCCCTTCAGGAGAGGATAGGAGAAAATTGCAAAATAAAACAATAAAATCAAACTCGCCCTGTTTAGGCAAACCATTAGTTCTCGAATTACGACTGCACCTGAGGACCGTTTCGGTTGTGGGTACAGATTGCAAAATAAAAGACTAAAAACTTAAATGATCCTGCACAGTTCCCAGAAAAGGCTGACAGGGTTCCTGGGGTGAGGGTAGGAGCAGGCTGAGGCCACTCACGTGACACAGCTGTGAACATTTAAAAAAAACATGTGGAACTTCTCAAACTGGATCCCAGAATAAGGCAGAAAAAGATGTAAAACGATCTGGAACACAGTCTAGACAACAGGAAGGCCGGATCAAAACACGCAGGGAGCAGCAGTTTGTGGGCAGGCATACAGAATATTAATCAGATGAGGCAAGGCTATCGGGGATTTGTGAACCCCCCCTCCCCCACACTCCGGTCTCTGCCACACTACACCACAGGTAGGCAGTTTGACACGAGCGCGGGACAATGATTTCTTGTTTGTATGGTAACTGATTCTGATCCCTACATGAAAATGCTGGGTGAGAACGCAATGCAGTGTTCAGATTCCAATGCCACTCTCCTAATTCACGTTGCTTTAACTCACAGTTGGCGCTCCAAAGTGTGCGTGTGTCACACACAATCATTTTCCTTTTCTAATTTCTGCAACACGTTGGGATAGAAGTCAAGAGATAAACGTGAACTACAGTTATTAACTCGGGGCTCTAAGTTATGAGGAAAGACTCAAGGGGCTGAACAGTTTTTACATTATAAAATAGACAATTGAAGGGGGATAAAATTGGATTGCTTTGCGCCTCCCGTTAGCGTGCGTAGCGCCCCGCTCACGCCCTGGCCGCAAACTTGGCTTGCGCCCTCTGACCTACCGCCGGACGCTATGCCTGACAGGGTCAGGGTGCCGTGTTTGCAGCCGGGGCGGCACAAATTAAAAAGGGCAGGTGCCGGGCGGACATTTTTTTTTGGGCTGCCTGCCAGCACCTGCCACCCTCTCGCTTCCTCCTGCGGGGTGCAGGCCGCGATCGGTCAGCCCGGCCCTCCTCTTGAGTGCCGGGCACGTTTGCTGGCACCCCACTCCCCGGTGGTCCAGCAGGGCCCCGGGGCCCCTCCCCTTTAATCAGGAGAGGGAGGCCTGTAGTACCACGCCGCTATGTGCCAACGCGCATGGCGCTGCTGCACGTAGCACCATGATATTCAATGGGAGCGCCCCAAGAGGGAGGGGGAGTGCCTCCAGTATCGCCTTGTATTGCTTCAGTTTCGCTTCTGTTTGGGGCGCGACCATTCAATTTCAGGCGCGTGGGCGCTAACTTTTATCGGGGCGCTAAAAGTCACGCCCCGGCGAAGTTAGCGCCCCAAAGGAGGCGCGACCCAATTTTTCCCCCCAGGTCTTTAAAGGTCTGAGAGGAATACATGATGTAGGTTTAAGTGAGGACATGATTTGAACTGTGAGCCCAGAACCAGAGGAAGCAGGCTTAAAATTAACAAGTCATAAGTAATGCTAGAGGTTAAAGATTTTTTTCCTCTCACAGTGTAGTAGTTATGTGGAACAGAGTCCCAGCTGAAAGCAGTTATTGCTGTGTCAAATAACTTCTTCAAAAAGGAGTTGGGAATGTGACGAGAGGTTACAGGGTGGGTGTAGAATAAGATTTCCACTTGCTCCATGAGACACAATGGGGTAGATGTTCACCCCGAGTAGACTTCGGGCAGTCAGCTGGCCTCCCAGTAGGCCCGGTGGGTAGCCTGGCCCATTTTGAAGGTTGGGCTCCATTATAACACAACACCCTGATTCAGACATGTATTGCCATTCCGTCATTGTTTTTGGGTCAAAATCCTGGCACTCGCTACCAAACAGCATTGCGAGAGTTCCTTCACCATGTGAACTGCAGCGGTTCAAGAAGGCCCACCATCACCTTCTCAAGTGCAAGTAGGGATGGGCAATGAATGCTGGCAAGCCAGAGACGCTTACTTTCCGAAGAATGATGGAAATAAAGTAATTCTGGTTTCAGTGATTCCAAAGCCACCTGTATTTCTGGAGTTTATTGATAGTTTTTTTTTCTCCTGCTACAGTTGATGCAAGTGCAATTGTTTGGTGTTGGTGTTGCTGTTGAATCTGGTGATCCTGTTTGGTGCTGCTGCTGCTGGTGTAGTTATTATTGGTGTTGCTTTTGGTCTTAGTGTTGCTGCTTGGTGCTGAAGCTTCTATTTGGTGTTGGTAATTCTTTCTGGTGTTACTGTTGAAGCCAGTGCTTCTGTTAAAGCAGGTGCAGTTGTGTGGTGTTGCTGCAGGAGGAGGTGTTGCTGTTGGAGGAGGTGTTGCTGTAGGAGGAGGTGTTGCTGTTGGAGGAGGTGTTGCTGTAGGAGGAGGTGTTGCTGTAGGAGGGGGTGTAAGAGGAGGTGTTGCTGTAGGAGGAGGTGTTGCTGTCGGAGGAGGTGTTGCTGTAGGAGGAGGTGTTGCTGTAGGAGGGGGTGTTGCTGTCGGAGGAGGATGCTGTAGGAGGGGGTGTTGCTGTAGGAGGGGGTGTTGCTGTAGGAGGGGGTGTTGCTGTAGGAGGGGGTGTTGCTCTAGGAGGAGGTGTTGCTGTAGGAGTGGGTGTTCCTGTAGGAGGGGGTGTTGCTGTAGGAGGGGGTGTTGTAGGAAGGGGTGTTGCTGTAGGAGGAGGTGTTGCTGTAGGAGGGGGTGTTGCTGTAGGAGGAGGTGTTGCTGTAGGAGGAGGTGTTGTAGGAGGGGGTGTTGCTGTAGGAGGGTGTGTTGCTGTAGGAGGAGGTGTTGCTGTAGGAGGAGGTGTTGCTGTAGGAGGGGGTGTTGTAGGAGGGGGTGTTGCTGTAGGAGGGTGTGTTGCTGTAGGAGGAGGTGTTGCTGTAGGAGGAGGTGTTGTTGTAGGAGGGGGTGTTGCTGTAGGAGGGGGTGTTGCTGTAGGAGGGGGTGTTGCTGTAGGAGGGGGTGTTGCTGTAGGAGGGGGTGTTGCTGTAGGAGGAGGTGTTGCTGTAGGAGGAGGTGTTGCTGTAGGAGGGGGTGTTGCTGTAGGAGAAGGTGTTGCTGTAGGAGGGGGTGTTGCTGTAGGAGGAGGTGTTGCTGTAGGAGGAGGTGTTGCTGTAGGAGGGGGTGTTGCTGTAGGAGGGGGTGTTGCTGTAGGAGGGGGTGTTGCTGTTGGAGGGGGTGTTGTAGGAGGAGGTGTTGCTGTAGGAGGAGGTGTTGCTGTAGGAGGGGGTGTTGCTGTAGGAGGAGGTGTTGCTGTAGGAGGAGGTGTTGTTGTAGGAGGATATTGCTGTGGGAGGGGGTGTTGCTGTAGGAGGAGGGGGTGTTGCTGTAGGAGGGGGTGTTGCTGTAGGAGGAGGTGTTGCTGTAGGAGGGGTGTTGCTGTAGGAGGGGGTGTTGCTGTAGGAGGGGGTGTTGCTGTAGGAGGAGGTGTTGCTGTAGGAGGGGGTGTTGCTGTAGGAGGGGGTGTTGCTGTAGGAGGCAGTGTTGCTGTAGGAGTGGGTGTTGCTTTAGGAGGAGGTGTTGCTGTAGGAGGAGGTGTTGCTGTAGGAGGAGGTGTTGCTGTAGGAGGAGGTGTTGCTGTAGGAGGGGGTGTTGCTGTAGGAGGGGTGTTGTAGGAGGAGGTGTTGCTGTAGGAGGGGGTGTTGCTGTTGGAGGAGGTGTTGCTGTAGGAGGAGGTGTTGCTGTAGGAGGGGGTGTTGCTGTAGGAGGGGTGTTGTAGGAGGAGGTGTTGCTGTAGGAGGGGGTTGTGGTGTCCGTGTGTAGATAAAGACACTGAAGACAGGAGTTGGTTCATAGGTATTTACTAAGCAAGTCTGGGGGGGCGGTTTCTAAAGGATATGCACAATACACAGGCTTATATAGCCCAAGTGGCAATTACCGGCATTACGCTCACCTGGGGCTCTTAAAGGCACATACACCACAATTCCTCCCCTTCTAGCTAACTAGTACATCATATTTTAAGTAATTATTAATTACATGTTATATGCAAAATAATATACATTGCTGTATTAATTAATTATAAGTTAGTCTCTCAGGACTTCCTGACTCGGTCCGGATAACGCCTTGGGGGTGTAGTAGTTTCTGGTGGTGTAGTAGGTCCTTCTGGCAAGGCTGATTCGTCTTGAAGGCCAGTGTCGGGTTCATCGGGCTCCAGTATCACCGGATCGGAGGTAGATATGGGTATCTCTACTTCATCGTTAGATGTATAGAGTGGTGGTGTAGGTTGTCCCTTTTCGGAAGACTTGATGATTTGGTCAGCATGGCGCCTTATTATGCTGTCTCCGATGTCCACGGTATACATCAGTGGTCCTAATCGTGTGCAGATAGTTCCAGGCTGCCATTTCTCGGTACGGTAGTCCCGGGCCAAAACCGGTTGGCCTATCTGGAAGGCCCTAGTTGGCCTTTCATTCATGGCCTGAAACTGCCGGTTCTCCACGTCCCTTCGGATGTTGGGCTTGACCAAATCCAGCCGGCATCTTAGGTTTCTATTGTAGAATATCATGGCGGGAGTTTGGTTAGTAACCATATGCGTTGCATTCCTATATGCAAATAAGAAGTTATCCACCTTGTGCTGAAGTTTTATGTCTTCATTACCCATGGCCTTGATGGCCTTCTTGAAGGTCTGGACAAACCTTTCAGCCAATCCATTGGTGGCGGGATGGTATGGGGCGGACATGTAGTGCTTTACCCCATTGTTCTTTAAGAACTTTCTGAATTCTTCGGACACAAATTGCGGTCCATTATCAGAACATATCTGCTCCGGCAGCCCATTCCTGGCAAATATGGTCCTTAATACTGTGAGGGTTTTTTCCGTGGTGGTGGAGGACATCTTTATTACCTCCGGCCACTTGGAGTGTGCATCCACTGCGATTAAGAACATTGAGTCCATAAATGGACCAGCAAAGTCGATGTGCACCCTTTGCCAGGAAGATGAGGGCCACTCCCATGGATGTAGAGGGGCCTGTGGCGGAGCATTTTGGACCTTCTGGCATCCTAGGCAGCTCTTGGTCATGTCTTCGATGTCTCCATCGATACCTGGCCACCATACAAACGCCCTAGCTAGGTTCTTCATTTTCACTCCACCCAGATGCCCCTCGTGAAGCTCCTTTAGCACTTTATCCTGGAGTTTGGGTGGAATCACCACTCTGGATCCACACATCAAGGTTCCTCGGCACACTGACAGCTGTTCTCTTCTTTGCGAGAATGTGGGCAACAGTGGTTCGCCATGTGCTGGCCATCCCTTCACTGTTAAATCGTAGACCCGTGAGAGAGTAGGGTCATTTCTTGTCTCCCTTTCAATGGCAGAATTTGTCACCGGTAGACATTCCACTATGGTAGAGTGGAATATCTCTACTGGGTCTACTGTAGGTGCCTCTTCTATCGTTGGCAACGGTAGGCGTGATAAACCGTCAGCATTCCCATGCTGTTTTGACCCTTTGTATTCAATGTTGTATTGGTGTGCCCCTAGAAAAAGGGACCACCTCTGTAGTCTTTGTGCCGTCATAATGGGGACACCTTTTTTAGGGTTGAATATGGAGATGAGGGGTTGATGGTCAGTCAGCAAGGTAAATTTTTGTCCGTGTAGGTAATGGTTGAATTTCTTCACTCCCCATACCAGGCTGAGTGCTTCCCTGTCTATCTGGGCATAGTTACGCTCAGCTGAGTTCAATGAGGGTGACGCAAAAGCTATCGGCCGTTCCGAGCCATCAGGGAATCTATGGGACAATACTGCTCCTATGCCGTAAGGGGATGCATCGCACGCCAGTCTGATTGGTAGTGATGGGTTGTAATGAGCCAAAATTTTCTCGGATGTGATTAAGTCTTTACATTTATGGAAGGCACGTTTACAGTCTTCGTTCCATTTCCAAATCACTCCTGTCTGTAGAAGATCATTAAGAGGGTGTAGAATAGTTGATAAGTTCGGTAAAAATTTATGATAGTAATTTATTAATCCCAGGAATGACCTTAATTGTGAAACATTTTCAGGTGCTGGGGCTTTTATAACTGCTTCAATTTTTTCAGGTGACTTATGCAACCCTTCCTTATTAATTATGTGGCCACAATATGATATCTGATTTTGGAAAAATTCGCACTTGGGGCGATTTGCTCGTAGGCCCCGTTCTTTCAGCCTAGTGAGCACCTGCTCCAAATTGGCAAGCTGCTCGTTGTCGTTTTCTCCTGTTACAAGGATGTCGTCTAGGTAGCATTGAGTCCCCGGAATCCCTTGCAGGACTTGCTCCATAGCTCTTTGCCAGATAGCTGGAGCTGATGCTATTCCAAAAACCAGTCGATTGTACTGGTACAGGCCTTTGTGTGTGTTTATTGCGAGATACTTTTTAGAGGTCTCCTCAACCTCCATCTGTAGATATGCCTGTGCCAAGTCAATTTTTGTGAAACGTTTCCCTCCGGATAGTGAGGCGAAAATATCTTCTATCCTCGGAAGAGGATACTGTACCGTGTGAAGGATCGGGTTTACAGTCACCTTAAAGTCCCCGCAGATGCGAATTTTTTTCTGTTCCTCAGAGTTATTTTTCAATGTTTTTTTCATGACTGGAACGATGGGTGTTGCCCATTCGCTCCAATCTATTTTGGATAATACGCCTGCCTTTTCCAAATTCTTCAGCTCTGCCTCGACTGCCGGACGTATTGCGTATGGCACCGGTCTTGCCTTAAAAAATTTTGGAATTGCTGTATCTTCCACTTTTATTGAGGCGGTGATGCCTTTCAAGGTTCCTAGTTTCTCTTGAAACACTTCTTTGGCGTTGGCCAAGATGTCTTTTAATCGTTCAGGTATGATGTCATCATTGTTTTTTTCCTTACTGGTCACCGTCAGTGCCTGAATGGAGTGCCAGTCTAAACGTATCTTTCTTATCCATTCACGTCCCAACAACGGTGGACCACCATCTTGTAGAATGTATAAATACAACTTTTGTATTTCTTTGCCGTTGTATACCACAGGCACCCTTATTTTTCCTTTGGGGTAAACTTTCTGCCCCGTATATGTTTTTAAGATAATGGATGTGTCTTTTAGAGGTATATGCGAAAATAGCCTCTCGTAATCTCGTCGATTTATTACGGTTAGAGCTGATCCTGTATCTAGCTCCATTTTAACTGGGGACCCTGCTATTGTGAGGGTAACCCAAATGGTTTGGTAATCCTCTTTGGCAAGTACATTATGTAATTTGAGACAGCTTAGTCTCTTGTTTCCGGAGTCGCTATCGCTATTCTGGTCTTCGGAGCTATTGTCCGTCATCATTTGTACCTTCCTGTACTTTTCTTTATTGATTTTTTGTTTTCTGTCAGTGGATTTATTTTGTCCAGATTGGCATACCCGTGCAATGTGTCCAATCTTACCACATTGCCTGCATGCTTTGCCCTTGAACCAGCAGTCCCTCTGGTTATGGGTGGATCTGCCGCAGCGATAACATCTTCCGAACTCCTGTGTCATTTTATGGGTGCCGAAGTCCTGTGTCTCTTGTTGTATCTCTGCAGCTCCTTTTGCTGCTGCTTCGTATGATACAGCCATACTGAAAGCTTTGTCCAATGTTAAATCTTTTTCAGAAAGCAGTCTTTTTTGTGTTCCTTCACTTAAGAGACCGCAAACAAATTTGTCTCGAAGATAATCCGATAGTCCTGCTCCGAATTGGCAGTACTTTGATAGCTTTCTTAATTCGTTTAGGTAATCAGCGTTACTTTCATTCTTGTGTTGATTTCTCTTGAAGAACTTGAATCGTTCCGCTATCAGCAGCGGTGTTGGGTTTAAATGCTCCTGCAGGGTATCAACAATTTCTTTAAAAGTCTTGTCCTTTGGTTTGGCTGGAGTGATTAAGTTTCGTAACAGCCCGTATGTCTTCGTGCCCATTAAGTTCAGAAGTACTGAAGCTTTTTTTTCATCTGTTATTCCATTTGCAGTGCAATAAACCTCTACTCTTTCCACGTATGTGGTCCAATCTTCTATTTCGCCATCAAAAGCCTCAATATTACCAGATTTAGGCATTTCAGAAAAGATATGGCGCTTCCCGCGCTTTTTTTTTCTCTGTAGCAACGATATGGCACTTCCCGCGCTTTCCCGCCGCTGCTACCGATAACAACGCTGTTTTACTGTGGTTTCCGTTTATTCACTGTTGGAGACTCGTTCCCGACGGAGGTCTAAACGCTGACCTGCTTGCCGCGCCGGCCGTCTCTCGAGTGCACCCTCCCAGTCCGTTATTGCTTGCCTCCGATTTCGCTGCCTGTCTCAGCTGTAGAGCCCGCCGCTGGAGCTCCAGCCTGACGCCCAGGAAGGATTAGCGCAGTACCTGTCACCAGCTTGGCCAGCTGGTGAAACCACAGTTTCTCTTACTTCCTTGAGTCTTCTGGACGCTGGAGGAATCGATGTCCTTGAGGTGCTGCCGAATTGCAGGTAAGTCCGTTTCCACTTCGTCGCCACTGTAGTGTCCGTGTGTAGATAAAGACACTGAAGACAGGAGTTGGTTCATAGGTATTTACTAAGCAAGTCTGGGGGGGGGTTTCTAAAGGATATACACAATACACAGGCTTATATAGCCCAAGTGGAAATTACCGGCATTATGCACACCTGGGGCTCTTAAAGGCACATACACCATAATTGCTCTTAAAGGCACATACACCACAGGGGTGTTGCTGTAGGAGGAGGTGTTGCTGTAGGAGGAGGTGTTGCTGTAGGAGGGGGTGTTGCTGTAGGAGGAGGTGTTGCTGTAGGAGGGGGTGTTGCTGTAGGAGGAGGTGTTGCTGTAGGAGGGGGTGTTGCTGTAGGAGGGGGTGTTGCTGTAGGAGGGGGTGTTACTATAGGAGGAGGTGTTGCTGTAGGAGGAGGTGTTGCTGTAGGAGGGGGTGTTGCTGTAGGAGGGGGTGTTGCTGTAGGAGGGGGTGTTGCTGTAGGAGGGGGTGTTGCTGTAGGAGGAGGTGTTGCTGTAGGAGGGGGTGTTGCTGTAGGAGGGGGTGTTGCTGTAGGAGGAGGTGTTGCTGTAGGAGGAGGTGTTGCTGTAGGAGGGGGTGTTGCTGTAGGAGGGGGTGTTGCTGTAGGAGGGGGGTGTTGCTATAGGAGGAGGTGTTGCTGTAGGAGGAGGTGTTGCTGTAGGAGGAGGTGTTGCTGTAGGAGGGGGTGTTGCTGTAGGAGGGGGTGTTGCTGTAGGAGGGGGTGTTGCTGTAGGAGGGGGTGTTGCTGTAGGAGGGGGGTGTTGCTATAGGAGGAGGTGTTGCTGTAGGAGGAGGTGTTGCTGTAGGAGGAGGTGTTGCTGTAGGAGGAGGTGTTGCTGTAGGAGGGGGTGTTGCTGTAGGAGGAGGTGTTGCTGTAGGAGGAGGTGTTGCTGTAGGAGGAGGTGTTGCTGTAGGCGGAGGTGTTGCTGTAGGAGGAGGTGTTGCTGTAGGAGGGGGTGTTGCTGTAGGAGGGGGTGTTGCTGTAGGAGGGGGTGTTGCTGTAGGAGGAGGTGTTGCTGTAGGAGGGGGTGTTGCTGTAGGAGGAGGTGTTGCTGTAGGAGGAGGTGTTGCTGTAGGAGGAGGTGTTGCTCTAGTAGGAGGTGTTGCTGTAGGAGGGGGTGTTGCTGTAGGAGGGGGTGTTGCTGTAGGAGGGGGGTGTTGCTATAGGAGGAGGTGTTGCTGTAGGAGGAGGTGTTGCTGTAGGAGGGGGTGTTGCTGTAGGAGGGGGTGTTGCTGTAGGAGGGGGTGTTGCTGTAGGAGGGGGTGTTGCTGTAGGAGGGGGGTGTTGCTATAGGAGGAGGTGTTGCTGTAGGAGGAGGTGTTGCTGTAGGAGGAGGTGTTGCTGTAGGAGGAGGTGTTGCATTAGGAGGAGGTGTTGCTGTAGGAGGAGGTGTTGCTGTAGGAGGGGGTGTTGCTGTAGGAGGAGGTGTTGCTGTAGGAGGAGGTGTTGCTGTAGGAGGAGGTGTTGTAGGCGGAGGTGTTGCTGTAGGAGGAGGTGTTGCTGTAGGAGGAGGTGTTGCTGTAGGAGGGGGTGTTGCTGTAGGAGGTGGTGTTGCTGTAGGAGGAGGTGTTGCTGTAGGAGGGGGTGTTGCTGTAGGAGGAGGTGTTGCTGTAGGAGGAGGTGTTGCTCTAGTAGGAGGTGTTGCTGTAGGAGGGGGTGTTGCTGTAGGAGGGGGTGTTGCTGTAGGAAGAGGTGTTGCTGTAGGAGGAGGTGTTGCTGTAGGAGGGGGTGTTGCTCTAGGAGGAGGTGTTGCTGTAGGAGGAGGTGTTGCTGTAGGAGAGTGTCTTGTTTTAAGAGATGGTGCTGCTGTCACTGATGTTTGTGCCTCAGTTGGTGCTAGAACTTCTGTTTAGTTTTGGTAATTCTGTCTGGGATTGGTGCTAGTGCAGCTGTTGGTGCTGATGCCGATGTTTGCTGCCAGTGCTGCTGTTAATGCTGGCGCTACTGTTTGGTATTTATAGTAACATAGAAGCATACAACACAGAACGAGGTCATTTGGCCCATCGTGCCTGTCTGCTCTGTGGAAGAGCTTTCCAATTAGTCCCGCTCCCCTGCACTTTCCCAATATGGCCTGGAAATTTCTCCTTTTCAAGTATTTATCCAATTCCCTGTACAAAGTTACAATTGATTCTGCCTCCACCACCCTTTCAGGCAGTGCATTCCAGATCAGAACAACTTGCTGCATAAAAAAAGTTCTCCTCAGTTCCCCCCTGAATTTTTTGCCAATCATCTTAAATTTGTGTCCTCTGGTTACTGACCTCCTGCCAGTGTTAACTGTTTCTCCACACCTACTCTATCAAAACCCATCAACATTTTGAACACCTCTGTAAAATCCCCCCTTAACCTTCTCTGCTCTAAGAAGAACAATGCCAGCTTTTCTATTCTCCCCACATAATTGAAGTTCCTCATCCCTGGTACCATTCTAGTAAATTCTGTCTGCACACTCTCCAAGGCTTTGGTGTCCTTTCTAAACTGTGGCACCCGGAATTAGACGCAATACACCAGCTGAGGCTGAACCAGTGATGTGCAATGGTTTACTATTCCTTGTTTTTGTACTCTGTGCCGCTATTTATAACGCCAAAGATACCGTCTGATTTTTTAACAGCCTTATCAACTTGTCATGCCACCTTCAAAGATTTTTGTTTGTGAACAGCCCAGTTCTATCCGGTACTGCTGTAGGTTTTTATGATGTTGTTGGTGTTGATGATGCTGTACGTGTTGGTGATGCTGTAGGTATTGATGATACTGTTGGTGTTGGTGATGCTGTAGGTGTTGGTGATACTCTAGGTGTTGGTGATGTTGTTGGTGTTGGTGATACTATAGGTGTTGGTGATGCTGCAGGTGTTGGTGATGCTGTAGGTGTTGGTGATACTGTAGGTGTTGGTGATGCTGTAGGTGTTGGTGATGCTGTTGGTGATGCTGTAGGTGTTGGTGATGCTGTAGGTGTTGGTGATGCTGTAGGTGTTGGTGATGCTGTTGGTGTTCGTGATGCTGTAGGTGTTCGTGACACTAGGTGTTGGTGATGTTGGTGCTGGTGATGCTGTAGGTGTTGGTAATGCTGTAGGTGTTGGTGATGCTGTAGGTGTTGGTGATGTTGTCATTGTTGATGATACTGTAGGTGTTGGTGGTGTTGTAGGTGTTGGTGATACTGCAGGTGTTGGTGATGCTGTAGGTGTTGGTGATGCTGTTGGTGATGCTGTAGGTGTTGGTGATGCTGTAGGTGTTGGTGATGCTGTTGGTGTTGGTGATGCTGTAGGTGTTGGTGACGCTGTAGGTGTTGGTGATGCTGTAGGTGTTGGTGATGCTATTGGTGTTGGTGATGCTGTTGGTGATGCTGTAGGTGTTGGTGATACTGTAGGTGTTGGTGATGCTGTTGGTGTTGGTGATGCTGTAGGTGTTGGTGATGCTGTAGGTGTTGGTGATGCTGTTGGTGATGCTGTTGGCGTTGGTGATGCTGTAGGTGTTGGTGATACTGTAGGTGTTGGTGATGCTGTAGGTGTTGGAGTTGTTGGTGTTGGTGATGCTGTTGGTGTTGGTGATGCTGTAGGTGTTGGTGATGCTGTAGATGTTGGTGATGATGTAGGTGTTGGTGATGTTGTTTGTGTTGTTGATGCTGTAGGTGTTGGTGATACTGTAGGTGTTGGTGATGTTTTTGGTGTTGGTGATGCTGTAGGTGTTGGTGATGCTGTTGGTGTTGGTGATGTTGTTGGTGTAGGTGATGCTGTAGGTGTTAGTGATACTGTAGGTGTTGGTGATGCTGTAGGTGTTGGTGATATTGTAGTTGGTGCTGCTGTAGGTGTTGGTGATGCTGTAGGTGTTGGTGATGCTATTGGTGTTGGTGATGCTGTTGGTGATGCTGTAGGTGTTGGTGATACTGTAGGTGTTGGTGATGCTGTTGGTGTTGGTGATGCTGTAGGTGTTGGTGATGCTGTAGGTGTTGGTGATGCTGTTGGTGATGCTGTAGGTGTTGGTGATGCTGTAGGTGTTGGTGATGCTGTTGGTGTTGGTGATGCTGTTGTTGGTGATGCTGTAGGTGTTGGTGATACTCTAGGTGTTGGTGATGTTGGTGTTGGTGATGCTGTAGGTGTTGTTGATGCTGTAGGTGTTGTTGATACTGTAGGTGTTGGTGATGCTGTTGGTGTTGGTGATGCTGTAGGTGTTGGTGATACTGTAGGTGTTGGTGATGTTGGTGTTGGTGATGCTGTAGGTGTTGTTGATACTGTAGGTGTTGGTGATGCTGCAGGTGTTGTTGATACTGTAGGTGTTGGTGATACTGTAGGTGTTGGTGATGCTGTAGGTGTTGGTGATGTTGTCATTGTTGATGATACTGTAGGTGTTGGTGGTGTTGTAGGTGTTGGTGATGCTGTTGTTGGTGATGCTGTAGGTGTTGGTGATACTGTAGGTGTTGGTGATGTTGATGTTGGTGATGCTGTAGGTGTTGTTGATACTGTAGGTGTTGGTGATGCTGTAGGTGTTGATGATGCTGTTGGTGTTGGTGATGCTGTTGGTGTTGGTGATGCTGTAGGTGTTGGTGATACTGTAGGTGTTGGTGATGTTGGTGCTGGTGACCCTGTAGGTCTTAGTGATACTGTAGGTGTTGGTGATGTTGTTGGTATTGGTGATGGTGTTGGTGATACTGTAGTTGTTGGTGATGCTGTAGGTGTTGATGATGCTGTAGGTGTTGGTGATGTTGGTGTTGGTGATGCTGCAGGTGCTGGTGATGCTGTTGGTGTTGGTGATGTTGGTGTTGATTATGCTGTAGGTCTTGGTGATACTGTAGGTGTTGGTGATGTTGTTGCTGTTGGTGATGCTGTAGGTGTTGGTGATACTGTAGGTGTTGTTGATGCTGTAGGTGTTGGTGATGCTGTAGGTGTTGGAGTTGTTGGTGTTGGTGATGCTGTTGGTGTTGGTGATGCTGTAGGTGTTGGTGATGCTGTTGGTGTTGGTGATGCTGTAGATGTTGGTGATGATGTAGGTGTTGGTGATGTTGTTTGTGTTGTTGATGCTGTAGGTGTTGGTGATACTGTAGGTGTTGGTGATGTTTTTGGTGTTGGTGATGCTGTAGGTGTTGGTGATGCTGTTGGTGTTGGTGATGTTGTTGGTGTAGGTGATGCTGTAGGTGTTAGTGATACTGTAGGTGTTGGTGATACTGTAGGTGTTGGTGATATTGTAGTTGGTGCTGCTGTAGGTGTTGGTGATGCTGTAGGTGTTGGTGATGCTGTAGATGTTGATGATGCTACTGATGTTGGTGGTGCTGTAGGTGTTGGTGATGATGTCGTTGTTGATGATACTGTAGGTGTTGTTGGTGTTGTAGGTGTGGTGATGCTGTTGGTGTTGGTGATGCTGTAGGTGTTGGTGATACTCTAGATGTTGGTGATGGTGTTGGTGATGCTGTAGGTGTTGGTGATGCTGCTGGTGTTGGTGATGCTGTTGGTGTTGGTGATGCTGTAGGTGTTGGTGATGTTGGTGTTGGTGATGATGTTGGTGTTGGTGATGCTATAGGTGTTCGTGTTACTGTAGGTGTTGGTGATGCTGTAGGTATTGGTGATGGTGTTGGTGATGCTGTAGGTGTTGGTGATGTTGTTGGTGTTGATTATGCTGTAGGTCTTAGTGATACTGTAGGTGTTGGTGATGTTGTTGCTGTTGGTGATGCTGTAGGTGTTGGTGATACTGTAGGTGTTGTTGATGCTGTAGGTGTTGGTGATGCTGTAGATGTTGGTGATGATGTAGGTGTTGGTGATGTTGTTTGTGTTGTTGATGCTGTAGGTGTTGGTGATACTGTAGGTGTTGGTGATGTTTTTGGTGTTGGTGATGCTGTAGGTGTTGGTGATGCTGTTGGTGTTGGTGATGTTGTTGGTGTAGGTGATGCTGTAGGTGTTAGTGATACTGTAGGTGTTGGTGATGCTGTAGGTGTTGGTGATATTGTAGTTGGTGCTGCTGTAGGTGTTGGTGATGCTGTAGGTGTTGGTGATGCTATTGGTGTTGGTGATGCTGTTGGTGATGCTGTAGGTGTTGGTGATACTGTAGGTGTTGGTGATGCTGTTGGTGTTGGTGATGCTGTAGGTGTTGGTGATGCTGTAGGTGTTGGTGATGCTGTTGGTGATGCTGTAGGTGTTGGTGATGCTGTAGGTGTTGGTGATGCTGTTGGTGTTGGTGATGCTGTTGGTGATGCTGTAGGTGTTGGTGATACTCTAGGTGTTGGTGATGTTGGTGTTGGTGATGCTGTAGGTGTTGTTGATGCTGTAGGTGTTGTTGATACTGTAGGTGTTGGTGATGCTGTTGGTGTTGGTGATGCTGTAGGTGTTGGTGATACTGTAGGTGTTGGTGATGTTGGTGTTGGTGATGCTGTAGGTGTTGTTGATACTGTAGGTGTTGGTGATGCTGTAGGTGTTGTTGATACTGTAGGTGTTGGTGATACTGTAGGTGTTGGTGATGCTGTAGGTGTTGGTGATGTTGTCATTGTTGATGATACTGTAGGTGTTGGTGGTGTTGTAGGTGTTGGTGATGCTGTTGTTGGTGATGCTGTAGGTGTTGGTGATACTGTAGGTGTTGGTGATGTTGTTGGTGTTGGTGATGCTGTAGGTGTTGTTGATACTGTAGGTGTTGGTGATGCTGTAGGTGTTGGTGATGCTGTTGGTGTTGGTGATGCTGTAGGTGTTGGTGATACTGTAGGTGTTGGTGATGTTGGTGCTGGTGACCCTGTAGGTCTTGGTGATACTGTAGGCGTTGGTGATGCTGTAGGTGTTGGTGATGCTGTAGGTGTTGGTGATACTGTAGGTGTCGGTTTAGCTGTAGGTGTTGTTGATGCTGTTGGTGTTGGTGATGCTGTAGGTGTTGGTGATGCTGTAGGTGTTGGTGATACTCTAGGTGTTGGTGATACTCTAGGTGTTGGTGATGTTGTTGGTGTTGGTGATACTGTAGGTGTTGGTGATGCTGCAGGTGTTGGTGATGCTGTTGGTGTTGGTGATGCTGTAGGTGTTGGTGATGCTGTAGGTGTTGGTGATGCTGTAGGTGTTGGAGTTGTTGGTGTTGGTGATGCTGTTGGTGTTGGTGATGCTGTAGGTGTTGGTGATGCTGTAGATGTTGGTGATGATGTAGGTGTTGGTGATGTTGTTTGTGTTGTTGATGCTGTAGGTGTTGGTGATACTGTAGGTGTTGGTGATGTTTTTGGTGTTGGTGATGCTGTAGGTGTTGGTGATGCTGTTGGTGTTGGTGATGTTGTTGGTGTAGGTGATGCTGTAGGTGTTAGTGATACTGTAGGTGTTGGTGATACTGTAGGTGTTGGTGATATTGTAGTTGGTGCTGCTGTAGGTGTTGGTGATGCTGTAGGTGTTGGTGATGCTGTAGATGTTGATGATGCTACTGATGTTGGTGGTGCTGTAGGTGTTGGTGATGATGTCATTGTTGATGATACTGTAGGTGTTGTTGGTGTTGTAGGTGTGGTGATGCTGTTGGTGTTGGTGATGCTGTAGGTGTTGGTGATACTCTAGATGTTGGTGATGGTGTTGGTGATGCTGTAGGTGTTGGTGATGCTGCTGGTGTTGGTGATGCTGTTGGTGTTGGTGATGCTGTAGGTGTTGGTGATGTTGGTGTTGGTGATGATGTTGGTGTTGGTGATGCTATAGGTGTTGGTGTTACTGTAGGTGTTGGTGATAATGTAGGTGTTGGTGATGTTGGTGCTGGTGATGCTGTAGGTGTTGGTGATGCTGTAGGTGTTGGTGATACTGTGGGTGTTGGTGATGTTGGTGCTGGTGATGCTGTAGGTCTTGGTGATACTGTAGGTGTTGGTGATGTTGGTGTTGGTGATGCTGTAGGTGTTGGTGATACTGCAGGTGTTGGTGATGCTGTAGGTGTTGGTGCTGCTGTAGGTGTTGGTGATGTTGTCGTTGTTGATGATGTTGTTGGTGATGCTATAGGTGTTGGCGATACTGTAGGTGTTGGTGATACTGTAGGTGTTGGTGATGTTGTTGGTGTTGGTAATGCTGTAGGTGTTGGTGATACTGTAGGTGTTGGTGATGCTGTAGGTGTTGGTGAAGTTGTTGGTGTTGGTCATGCTGTAGGTGTTGGTGATGTTGTTGGTGATGTTGTAGGTATTGGTGATGTTGTAGGTGTTGGTGATGCTGTAGGTGTTGGTGATGCTGTTGGTGTTGGTGACGCTGTAGTTGTTGGGGGTGCTGTAGGTGTTGGTGATGCTGTAGGTGTTGGTGATGTTGTAGGTGATGATGATGCTGTTGGTGTTGGTGATGCTGTAGGTGATAGTGATGCTGTAGGTTTTGGTGATGCTGTTGGTGTTGGTGATGCAGTAGGTGCTGGTGATGCTGTTGGTGTTGGTGTTACTGTAGGTGTTGGTGATACTGTAGGTGTTGGTGATGTTGTTGGTGTTGGTGATGCTGTAGGTGTTGGTGATACTGTAGGTCTTGGTGATACTGTAGGTGTTGGTGATGTTGGCCTTGGTGATGCTCTAGTTGCTGGTGATACTGCAGGTGTTGGTGATGTTGTTGGTGTTGTTGATGCTGTAGGTGTTGGTGATGCTGTAGGTGTTGGTGATACTGTAGGTGCTGGTGATGCTGTAGGTTTTGGTGATGCATTAGGTGTTGGTGATGCTATCGCTGTTGGTGATGCTGTAGGTGTTGGTGATGCTGTAGGTGTTGGTGAAGCTATAGCAGTTGGTGCTGCTGTAGGTGTTGGTGATGCTGTAGGTGTTGGTGATGCTGTAGGAGTTGGTGATACTGTAGGTGTTGGTGATGCTGTTGGTGTTGGTGATGCTGTAGGTGTTGGTGATACTGTAGGTGTTGATGATATTGTAGTTGGTGCTGCTGTTGGTGTTGGTGATGCTGTAGGTGTTGGTGATACTCTAGGTGTTGGTGATGTTGGTGTTGGTGATGCTGCAGGTGTTGGTGATGCTGCAGGTGTTGGTGATGCTGTTGGTGTTGGTGATGCTGTAGATGTTGGTGATGTTCTTGGTGTTGGTGATGATGTTGGTGTTGGTGATGCTGTAGGTGTTGGTGATACTGTAGGTGTTGGTGATGCTGTAGGTATTGGTGATGCTGTTGGTGTTGGTGATGCTGTAGGTGTTGGTGATAATGTAGGTGTTGGTGGTGTTCGTGCTGGTGATGCTGTAGTTGTTGGTGATGCTGTAGGTGTTGGTGACACTGTAGGTGTTGGTGATGGTGCTGGTGATGCTGTCGGTCTTGGTGATACTGTAGGTGTTGGTGTTGGTGATGCTGTAGGTGTTGGTGATACTGTAGGTGTTGGTGATGCTGTAGGTGTTGGTGATGCTGTAGGTGTTGGTGATGCTGTAGGTGTTGGTGATGCTGTTGGTGTTGGTGATACTGTAGGTGTTGGTGATACTGTAGGTGTTGGTGATGTTATTGGTGCTGGTGATGCTGTAGGTGTTGGTGATGCTGTACGTGTTGGTGATGCTGCTGATGTTGGTGATGCTGTAGGTGTTGGTGATGTTGTAGTTGTTGATGATGTTGTTGGTGATGCTGTAGGTGTTGGCGACACTGTAGGTGTTGGTGATACTGTAGGTGTTGGTGATGTTGGTGTTGGTGATTCTGTAGGTGTTGGTGATACTGTAGGTGTTGGTGATGCTGTATGTGTTGGTGATGTTGGTGTTGGTGATGCTGTAGGTGTTGGTGATGTTGTTGGAGTTGGTGGTGCTGTAGGTATTGGTGATGTTGTAGGTGTTGGTGATGCTGTAGGTGTTGGTGATGCTGTAGGTATTGGTGACGCTGTAGTTGTTGGTGGTGCTGTAGGTGTTGGTGATGCTGTAGGTGTTGGTGATGTTGTAGGTGGTGGTGATGCTGTTGGTGTTGGTGTTACTGTAGGTGTTGGCGATGTTGTATGTGTTCGTGATGCTGTAGGTCTTGGTGATACGGTAGGTGTTGGTGATGCTGTAGTTGTTGGTGATACTGTAGGTCTTGGTGACACTATAGGTGTTGGTGATGTTGGTCTTTGTGATGCTGTAGGTGTTGATGATACTGTTGGTGTTGGTGATGCTGTAGGTGCTGATGATGCTGTTGTTGATGATGTTGTAGGTGTTCATGATGCGGTAGTTGTTGGTGATGCTGTAGATGTTGGTGATACTGTAGGTGCTGGTGATGCTGTAGGTTTTGGTGATGCATTAGGTGTTGGTGATGCTATAACTGCTGGTGATGCTGTAGGTGTTGGTGATGCTGTAGGTGTTGATGATGCTGTAGGTGTTGGTGATACTGTAGGTGTTGGTGATACTGTAGGTGTTGGTGATACTGTAGGTGTTGGTGATGCTGAAGGTGTTGATGATACTGTAGGTGTTGGTGATGCTGTTGGTGTTGGTGATGCTGTAGGTGTTGATGATGCTGTAGGTGTTGATGATGCTGTAGGTGTTGGTGATACTGTAGGTGTTGGTGATGCTGTTGGTTTTGGTGATGCTGTTGGTGTTGGTGATGCTGTAGGTGTTGGTGATACTGTAGGTGTTGATGATGCTGTCGGTGTTGGTGATGCTGTAGGTGTTGATGCTGTAGGTGTTTGTGATGCTGTAGGTGTTGATGATGCTGTAGGTGTTGGTGATGCTGTAGGTTCTGGTGATGCTATAGGTGTTGGTGATGCTGTAGGTGCTGGTGATGCTCTCGGTGCTGGTGATGCTGTAGGTCTTGGTGATACTGTAGGTGTTGGTGATGTTTTTGGTGTTGGTGATGCTGTAGGTGATGGTGATGCTGTTGGTGTTGGTGATGCTGTAGGTGTTGGTGATGTTGTAGATGTTGGTGATGCTGTAGGTGATGGTGATGCTGTTGGTGTTGGTGATGCTGTAGGTGTTGGTGATGTTGTAGATGTTGGTGATGCTGTCGGTGATGGTGATGTTGTTGATGTTGGTGATGGTGTAGGTGTTGGTGATGCTGTAGGTGTTGGTGATGCTGTTGGTGTTGGTGATGCTGTAGGTGTTGGTGATGTTGTAGATGTTGGTGATACTGCAGGTTTTGGTGATACTGTAGGTGTTGGTGATGCTGTAGGTGTTGGTGATACGGTAGGTGTTGGTGATGCTGTAGGTGTTGGTGATGCTGTAGGTGTTGGTGATGCTGTAGGTGTTGGTGATACTGTAGGTGTTGATGATGCTGTAGGTGTTGGTGATACTGTAGGTGTTGGTGATACTGTAGGTGTTGGTGATGCTGTTGGTGTTGATGATGCTGTTGTTGTTGGTGATATTGTAGATGTTTGTGATGCTGCAGGTGTTGGTGTTGCTGTAGGTGCTGGTGATGCTGTAGCTGTTGGTGATGTTGTAGGTGTTGGTGAAGCTGTAGGTGTTTGTGATGCTGTAGGTGTTGGTGATGCTGTAGCTGTTGGTGATGCTGTATGTGTTGGTGATAATGTAGGTGTTGGTCATGCTGTAGCTGTTGGTGATGTTGTAGGTGTTGGTGATGCTGTAGTTGTTGGTGATGCTGCAGGTTTTGGTGATGCTGTATCTGTTGGTGATGCTGTAGGTGTTGGTGATGCTGTAGGTGTTAGTGATGCTGTAGCTGTTGGTGATGTTGTTGCTCTTGGTGATGTTGGTGTTGGTGATGCTGTAGGTTCTGGTGATGCTGTAAGTCTTGGTAATACTGTAGGTGTTGGAGATGTTGGTGTAGGTGATGCTGTAGGTGTTAGTGATACTGTAGGTGTTGGTGATGCTGTAGGTGTTGGTGATGCTGTAGGTGTTGGTGATGCTGTAGGTGTTGGTGATGCTGTAGATGTTGGTGATGATGTAGGTGTTGGTGATGTTGTTTGTGTTGTTGATGCTGTAGGTGTTGGTGATACTGTAGGTGTTGGTGATGTTTTTGGTGTTGGTGATGCTGTAGGTGTTGGTGATGCTGTAGGTGTTGGTGATGCTGTTGGTGTTGGTGATGCTGTCGGTGATGGTGATGTTGTTGATGTTGGTGATGGTGTAGGTGTTGGTGATGCTGTTGGTGTTGGTGATGCTGTAGGTGTTGGTGATACTGCAGGTTTTGGTGATACTGTAGGTGTTGGTGATGCTGTAGGTGTTGGTGATACGGTAGGTGTTGGTGATGCTGTAGGTGTTGGTGATTCTGTAGGTGTTGGTGATGCTGTTGGTGTTGGTGATGCTGTAGGTGTTGGTGATACTGTAGGTGTTGGTGATACTGTAGGTGTTGATGATGCTGTAGGTGTTGGTGATACTGTAGGTGTTGGTGATGCTGTTGGTGTTGATGATGCTGTTGGTGTTGGTGATATTGTAGATGTTTGTGATGCTGTAGGTGTTGGTGTTGCTGCAGGTGCTGGTGATGCTGTAGCTGTTGGTGATGTTGTAGGTGTTGGTGAAGCTGTAGGTGTTTGTGATGCTGTAGGTGTTGGTGATGCTGTAGCTGTTGGTGATGCTGTATGTGTTGGTGATAATGTAGGTGTTGGTCATGCTGTAGCTGTTGGTGATGTAGGTGTTGGTGATGCTGTAGTTGTTGGTGATGCTGCAGGTTTTGGTGATGCTGTATCTGTTGGTGATGCTGTAGGTGTTGGTGATGCTGTAGGTGTTAGTGATGCTGTAGCTGTTGGTGATGTTGTTGCTCTTGGTGATGTTGGTGTTGGTGATGCTGTAGGTTCTGGTGATGCTGTAAGTCTTGGTAATACTGTAGGTGTTGGAGATGTTGGTGTAGGTGATGCTGTAGGTGTTAGTGATACTGTAGGTGTTGGTGATGCTGTAGGTGTTGGTGATGCTGTAGGTGTTGGTGATGCTGTAGATGTTGGTGATGATGTAGGTGTTGGCGATGTTGTTTGTGTTGTTGATGCTGTAGGTGTTGGTGATACTGTAGGTGTTGGTGATGTTTTTGGTGTTGGTGATGCTGTAGGTGTTGGTGATGCTGTTGGTGTTGGTGATACTGTAGGTGTTGGTGATGTTGTTGGTGTAGGTGATGCTGTAGGTGTTAGAGATACTGTAGGTGTTGGTGATGCTGTAGGTGTTGGTGATGCTGTAGGTGTTGGTGATGCTGTAGCTGTTGGTGATGCTGTATGTGTTGGTGATAATGTAGGTGTTGGTCATGCTGTAGCTGTTGGTGATGTTGTAGGTGTTGGTGATGCTGTAGTTGTTGGTGATGCTGCAGGTTTTGGTGATGCTGTATCTGTTGGTGATGCTGTAGGTGTTGGTGATGCTGTAGGTGTTAGTGATGCTGTAGCTGTTGGTGATGTTGTTGCTCTTGGTGATGTTGGTGTTGGTGATGCTGTAGGTTCTGGTGATGCTGTAAGTCTTGGTAATACTGTAGGTGTTGGAGATGTTGGTGTAGGTGATGCTGTAGGTGTTAGTGATACTGTAGGTGTTGGTGATGCTGTAGGTGTTGGTGATGCTGTAGGTGTTGGTGATGCTGTAGGTGTTGGTGATGATGTAGGTGTTGGTGATGTTGTTTGTGTTGTTGATGCTGTAGGTGTTGGTGATACTGTAGGTGTTGGTGATGTTTTTGGTGTTGGTGATGCTGTAGGTGTTGGTGATGCTGTTGGTGATACTGTAGGTGTTGGTGATGTTGGTGTAGGTGATGCTGTAGGTGTTAGTGATACTGTAGGTGTTGGTGATGCTGTAGGTGTTGGTGATGCTGTAGGTGTTGGTGATGCTGTAGGTGTTGGTGACATTGTTGGTGTTGGTGACGCTGTAGGTGTAGGTGATGCTGTAGGTGTTGGTGATGCTGTAGATGTTGGTGATGATGTAGGTGTTGGTGATGTTGTTTGTGTTGTTGATGCTGTAGGTGTTGGTGATACTGTAGGTGTTGGTGATGTTTTTGGTGTTGGTGATGCTGTAGGTGTTGGTGATGTTGTTGGTGTTGGTGTTGGTGTAGGTGTTGGTGATGCTGTAGGTGTTGGTGATGTAGGTGTTGGTGATACTGTAGGTGTTGATGATGTTGGTGTTGGTGATGTTGGTGTTGGTGATGCTGTAGGTGTTGGTGATAATGTAGGTGTTGGTGATGCTGTAGGTGTTGGTGAAGTTGTTGGTGTTGGTGATGCTGTAGGTGTTGGTGATGCTATAGGTGTTGGTGATACTGTAGGAGTTGGTGATGCTGTAGGTTTTGGTGATGCTGTAGGCGTTGGTGATGCTGTAGGTGTTGGTGATGCTGTTTGTGTTGGTGATGCTCTAGGTTTTGGTGATGCTGTAGTTGTTGCTGATGCTGTAGTTGTTGATGATTTTGTAGGTGTTGCTGAAGCTGTAGCTGTTGGTGATGTTGTAGGTGTTGGTGATGCTGTAGGTGTTTCTGATGCTGTAGGTGTTGATGATGCTGTAGGTGTTGGTGATGCTGTAGGTTCTGGTGATGCTATAGGTGTTGGTGATGCTGTAGGTGCTGGTGATGCTCTCGGTGCTGGTGATGCTGTAGGTCTTGGTGATACTGTAGGTGTTGGTGATGTTTTTGGTGTTGGTGATGCTGTAGGTGTTGATGATGCTGTTGGTGTTGGTGATGCTGTAGGTGTTGGTGATGTTGTAGATGTTGGTGATACTGCAGGTTTTGGTGATACTGTAGGTGTTGGTGATGCTGTAGGTGTTGGTGATGCTGTCGGTGATGGTGATGTTGGTGATGGTGTAGGTGTTGGTGATGGTGTAGGTGTTGGTGATGCTGTTGGTGTTGGGGATGCTGTAGGTGTTGGTGATGTTGTAGATGTTGGTGATACTGCAGGTTTTGGTGATACTGTAGGTGTTGGTGATGCTGTAGGTGTTGGTGATACGGTAGGTGTTGGTGATGCTGTAGGTGTTGGTGATTCTGTAGGTGTTGGTGATGCTGTTGGTGTTGGTGATGTTGTAGGTTTTGGTGATACTGTAGGTGTTGGTGATACTGTAGGTGTTGATGATGCTGTAGGTGTTGGTGATACTGTAGGTGTTGGTGATACTGTAGGTGTTGGTGATGCTGTTGGTGTTGATGATGCTGTTGGTGTTGGTGATATTGTAGATGTTTGTGATGCTGTAGGTGTTGGTGTTGCTGTAGGTGCTGGTGATGCTGTAGCTGTTGGTGATGTTGTAGGTGTTGGTGAAGCTGTAGGTGTTTGTGATGCTGTAGGTGTTGGTGATGCTGTAGCTGTTGGTGATGCTGTATGTGTTGGTGATAATGTAGGTGTTGGTCATGCTGTAGCTGTTGGTGATGTTGTAGGTGTTGGTGATGCTGTAGTTGTTGGTGATGCTGCAGGTTTTGGTGATGCTGTATCTGTTGGTGATGCTGTAGGTGTTGGTGATGCTGTAGGTGTTAGTGATGCTGTAGCTGTTGGTGATGTTGTTGCTCTTGGTGATGTTGGTGTTGGTGATGCTGTAGGTTCTGGTGATGCTGTAAGTCTTGGTAATACTGTAGGTGTTGGAGATGTTGGTGTAGGTGATGCTGTAGGTGTTAGTGATACTGTAGGTGTTGGTGATGCTGTAGGTGTTGTTGATGCTGTAGGTGTTGGTGATACTGTAGGTGTTGGTGATGTTTTTGGTGTTGGTGATGCTGTAGGTGTTGGTGATGCTGTTGGTGTTGGTGATGTTGTTGGTGTAGGTGATGCTGTAGGTGTTAGTGATACTGTAGGTGTTGGTGATACTGTAGGTGTTGCTGATATTGTAGTTGGTGCTGCTGTAGGTGTTGGTGATGCTGTAGATGTTGATGATGCTACTGATGTTGGTGGTGCTGTAGGTGTTGGTGATGATGTCGTTGTTGATGATACTGTAGGTGTTGTTGGTGTTGTAGGTGTGGTGATGCTGTTGGTGTTGGTGATGCTGTAGGTGTTGGTGATACTCTAGGTGTTGGTGATGTTGTTGGTGTTGGTGATGCTGTAGGTGTTGGTGATGTTGTCATTGTTGATGATACTGTAGGTGTTGGTGGTGTTGTAGGTGTTGGTGATGCTGTAGATGTTGATGATGCTACTGATGTTGGTGGTGCTGTAGGTGTTGGTGATGATGTCGTTGTTGATGATACTGTTGGTGTTGGTGATGCTGTAGGTGTTGTTGATACTGTAGGTGTTGGTGATGCTGTAGGTGTTGTTGATACTGTAGGTGTTGGTGATACTGTAGGTGTTGGTGGTGTTGTAGGTGTTGGTGATGCTGTTGTAACTGATGCTGTAGGTGTTGGTGATACTGTAGGTGTTGGTGATGTTGTTGGTGTTGGTGATGCTGTAGGTGTTGTTGATACTGTAGGTGTTGGTGATGCTGTAGGTGTTGGTGATGCTGTTGGTGTTGGTGATGCTGTTGGTGTTGGTGATGCTGTAGGTGTTGGTGATACTGTAGGTGTTGGTGATGTTGGTGCTGGTGACCCTGTAGGTCTTGGTGATACTGTAGGCGTTGGTGATGCTGTAGGTGTTGGTGATGCTGTAGGTGTTGGTGATACTGTAGGTGTTGGTTTAGCTGTAGGTGTTGTTGATGCTGTTGGTGTTGGTGATGCTGTAGATGTTGGTGATGCTGTAGGTGTTGGTGATACTCTAGGTGTTGGTGATACTCTAGGTGTTGGTGATGTTGTTGGTGTTGGTGATACTGTAGGTGTTGGTGATGCTGCAGGTGTTGGTGATGCTGTTGGTGTTGGTGATGCTGTAGGTGTTGGTGATGCTGTAGGTGTTGGTGATGCTGTTGGTCTTGGTGATGCTGTAGGTGTTGATGATGCTGTAGGTGTTGGTGATGTTGGTGTTGGTGATGCTGCAGGTGCTGGTGATGCTGTTGGTGTTGGTGATGTTGGTGTTGATTATGCTGTAGGTCTTGGTGATACTGTAGGTGTTGGTGATGTTGTTGCTGTTGGTGATGCTGTAGGTGTTGGTGATACTGTAGGTGTTGTTGATGCTGTAGGTGTTGGTGATGCTGTAGGTGTTGGAGTTGTTGGTGTTGGTGATGCAGTAGGTGTTGGTGATGCTGTAGATGTTGGTGATGATGTAGGTGTTGGTGATGTTGTTTGTGTTGTTGATGCTGTAGGTGTTGGTGATACTGTAGGTGTTGGTGATGTTTTTGGTGTTGGTGATGCTGTAGGTGTTGGTGATGCTGTTGGTGTTGGTGATGTTGTTGGTGTAGGTGATGCTGTAGGTGTTAGTGATACTGTAGGTGTTGGTGATACTGTAGGTGTTGGTGATATTGTAGTTGGTGCTGCTGTAGGTGTTGGTGATGCTGTAGGTGTTGGTGATGCTGTAGATGTTGATGATGCTACTGATGTTGGTGGTGCTGTAGGTGTTGGTGATGATGTCGTTGTTGATGATACTGTAGGTGTTGTTGGTGTTGTAGGTGTGGTGATGCTGTTGGTGTTGGTGATGCTGTAGGTGTTGGTGATACTCTAGATGTTGGTGATGGTGTTGGTGATGCTGTAGGTGTTGGTGATGCTGCTGGTGTTGGTGATGCTGTTGGTGTTGGTGATGCTGTTGGTGTTGGTGATGCTGTAGGTGTTGGTGATGATGTTGGTGTTGGTGATGCTATAGGTGTTGGTGTTACTGTAGGTGTTGGTGATGCTGTAGGTATTGGTGATGGTGTTGGTGATGCTGTAGGTGTTGGTGATGTTGTTGGTGTTGATTATGCTGTAGGTCTTGGTGATACTGTAGGTGTTGGTGATGTTGTTGCTGTTGGTGATGCTGTAGGTGTTGGTGACACTGTAGGTGTTGTTGATGCTGTAGGTGTTGGTGATGCTGTAGGTGTTGGAGTTGTTGGTGTTGGTGATGCTGTTGGTGTTGGTGATGCTGTAGGTGTTGGTGATGCTGTAGATGTTGGTGATGATGTAGGTGTTGGTGATGTTGTTTGTGTTGTTGATGCTGTAGGTGTTGGTGATACTGTAGGTGTTGGTGATGTTTTTGGTGTTGGTGATGCTGTAGGTGTTGGTGATGCTGTTGGTGTTGGTGATGTTGTTGGTGTAGGTGATGCTGTAGGTGTTAGTGATACTGTAGGTGTTGGTGATGCTGTAGGTGTTGGTGATATTGTAGTTGGTGCTGCTGTAGGTGTTGGTGATGCTGTAGGTGTTGGTGATGCTATTGGTGTTGGTGATGCTGTTGGTGATGCTGTAGGTGTTGGTGATACTGTAGGTGTTGGTGATGCTGTTGGTGTTGGTGATGCTGTAGGTGTTGGTGATGCTGTAGGTGTTGGTGATGCTGTTGGTGATGCTGTAGGTGTTGGTGATGCTGTAGGTGTTGGTGATGCTGTTGGTGTTGGTGATGCTGTTGTTGGTGATGCTGTTGGTGTTGGTGATGTTGTTGGTGTAGGTGATGCTGTAGGTGTTAGTGATACTGTAGGTGTTGGTGATGCTGTAGGTGTTGGTGATATTGTAGTTGGTGCTGCTGTAGGTGTTGGTGATGCTGTAGGTGTTGGTGATGCTATTGGTGTTGGTGATGCTGTTGGTGATGCTGTAGGTGTTGGTGATACTGTAGGTGTTGGTGATGCTGTTGGTGTTGGTGATGCTGTAGGTGTTGGTGATGCTGTAGGTGTTGGTGATGCTGTTGGTGATGCTGTAGGTGTTGGTGATGCTGTAGGTGTTGGTGATGCTGTTGGTGTTGGTGATGCTGTTGTTGGTGATGCTGTAGGTGTTGGTGATACTCTAGGTGTTGGTGATGTTGGTGTTGTTGATGCTGTAGGTGTTGGTGATGCTGTAGGTGTTGGAGTTGTTGGTGTTGGTGATGCAGTAGGTGTTGGTGATGCTGTAGATGTTGGTGATGATGTAGGTGTTGGTGATGTTGTTTGTGTTGTTGATGCTGTAGGTGTTGGTGATACTGTAGGTGTTGGTGATGTTTTTGGTGTTGGTGATGCTGTAGGTGTTGGTGATGCTGTTGGTGTTGGTGATGTTGTTGGTGTAGGTGATGCTGTAGGTGTTAGTGATACTGTAGGTGTTGGTGATACTGTAGGTGTTGGTGATATTGTAGTTGGTGCTGCTGTAGGTGTTGGTGATGCTGTAGGTGTTGGTGATGCTGTAGATGTTGATGATGCTACTGATGTTGGTGGTGCTGTAGGTGTTGGTGATGATGTCGTTGTTGATGATACTGTAGGTGTTGTTGGTGTTGTAGGTGTGGTGATGCTGTTGGTGTTGGTGATGCTGTAGGTGTTGGTGATACTCTAGATGTTGGTGATGGTGTTGGTGATGCTGTAGGTGTTGGTGATGCTGCTGGTGTTGGTGATGCTGTTGGTGTTGGTGATGCTGTTGGTGTTGGTGATGCTGTAGGTGTTGGTGATGATGTTGGTGTTGGTGATGCTATAGGTGTTGGTGTTACTGTAGGTGTTGGTGATGCTGTAGGTATTGGTGATGGTGTTGGTGATGCTGTAGGTGTTGGTGATGTTGTTGGTGTTGATTATGCTGTAGGTCTTGGTGATACTGTAGGTGTTGGTGATGTTGTTGCTGTTGGTGATGCTGTAGGTGTTGGTGACACTGTAGGTGTTGTTGATGCTGTAGGTGTTGGTGATGCTGTAGGTGTTGGAGTTGTTGGTGTTGGTGATGCTGTTGGTGTTGGTGATGCTGTAGGTGTTGGTGATGCTGTAGATGTTGGTGATGATGTAGGTGTTGGTGATGTTGTTTGTGTTGTTGATGCTGTAGGTGTTGGTGATACTGTAGGTGTTGGTGATGTTTTTGGTGTTGGTGATGCTGTAGGTGTTGGTGATGCTGTTGGTGTTGGTGATGTTGTTGGTGTAGGTGATGCTGTAGGTGTTAGTGATACTGTAGGTGTTGGTGATGCTGTAGGTGTTGGTGATATTGTAGTTGGTGCTGCTGTAGGTGTTGGTGATGCTGTAGGTGTTGGTGATGCTATTGGTGTTGGTGATGCTGTTGGTGATGCTGTAGGTGTTGGTGATACTGTAGGTGTTGGTGATGCTGTTGGTGTTGGTGATGCTGTAGGTGTTGGTGATGCTGTAGGTGTTGGTGATGCTGTTGGTGATGCTGTAGGTGTTGGTGATGCTGTAGGTGTTGGTGATGCTGTTGGTGTTGGTGATGCTGTTGTTGGTGATGCTGTAGGTGTTGGTGATACTCTAGGTGTTGGTGATGTTGGTGTTGGTGATGCTGTAGGTGTTGTTGATGCTGTAGGTGTTGTTGATACTGTAGGTGTTGGTGATGCTGTTGGTGTTGGTGATGCTGTAGGTGTTGGTGATACTGTAGGTGTTGGTGATGTTGGTGTTGGTGATGCTGTAGGTGTTGTTGATACTGTAGGTGTTGGTGATGCTGTAGGTGTTGTTGATACTGTAGGTGTTGGTGATACTGTAGGTGTTGGTGATGCTGTAGGTGTTGGTGATGTTGTCATTGTTGATGATACTGTAGGTGTTGGTGGTGTTGTAGGTGTTGGTGATGCTGTTGTTGGTGATGCTGTAGGTGTTGGTGATACTGTAGGTGTTGGTGATGTTGTTGGTGTTGGTGATGCTGTAGGTGTTGTTGATACTGTAGGTGTTGGTGATGCTGTAGGTGTTGGTGATGCTGTTGGTGTTGGTGATGCTGTAGGTGTTGGTGATACTGTAGGTGTTGGTGATGTTGGTGCTGGTGACCCTGTAGGTCTTGGTGATACTGTAGGCATTGGTGATGCTGTAGGTGTTGGTGATGCTGTAGGTGTTGGTGATACTGTAGGTGTTGGTTTAGCTGTAGGTGTTGTTGATGCTGTTGGTGTTGGTGATGCTGTAGGTGTTGGTGATGCTGTAGGTGTTGGTGATACTCTAGGTGTTGGTGATACTCTAGGTGTTGGTGATGTTGTTGGTGTTGGTGATACTGTAGGTGTTGGTGATGCTGCAGGTGTTGGTGATGCTGTTGGTGTTGGTGATGCTGTAGGTGTTGGTGATGCTGTAGGTGTTGGTGATGCTGTAGGTGTTGGAGTTGTTGGTGTTGGTGATGCTGTTGGTGTTGGTGATGCTGTAGGTGTTGGTGATGCTGTAGATGTTGGTGATGATGTAGGTGTTGGTGATGTTGTTTGTGTTGTTGATGCTGTAGGTGTTGGTGATACTGTAGGTGTTGGTGATGTTTTTGGTGTTGGTGATGCTGTAGGTGTTGGTGATGCTGTTGGTGTTGGTGATGTTGTTGGTGTAGGTGATGCTGTAGGTGTTAGTGATACTGTAGGTGTTGGTGATACTGTAGGTGTTGGTGATATTGTAGTTGGTGCTGCTGTAGGTGTTGGTGATGCTGTAGGTGTTGGTGATGCTGTAGATGTTGATGATGCTACTGATGTTGGTGGTGCTGTAGGTGTTGGTGATGATGTCATTGTTGATGATACTGTAGGTGTTGTTGGTGTTGTAGGTGTGGTGATGCTGTTGGTGTTGGTGATGCTGTAGGTGTTGGTGATACTCTAGATGTTGGTGATGGTGTTGGTGATGCTGTAGGTGTTGGTGATGCTGCTGGTGTTGGTGATGCTGTAGATGTTGGTGATGATGTAGGTGTTGGTGATGTTGTTTGTGTTGTTGATGCTGTAGGTGTTGGTGATACTGTAGGTGTTGGTGATGTTTTTGGTGTTGGTGATGCTGTAGGTGTTGGTGATGCTGTTGGTGTTGGTGATGTTGTTGGTGTAGGTGATGCTGTAGGTGTTAGTGATACTGTAGGTGTTGGTGATACTGTAGGTGTTGGTGATATTGTAGTTGGTGCTGCTGTAGGTGTTGGTGATGCTGTAGGTGTTGGTGATGCTGTAGATGTTGATGATGCTACTGATGTTGGTGGTGCTGTAGGTGTTGGTGATGATGTCGTTGTTGATGATACTGTAGGTGTTGTTGGTGTTGTAGGTGTGGTGATGCTGTTGGTGTTGGTGATGCTGTAGGTGTTGGTGATACTCTAGATGTTGGTGATGGTGTTGGTGATGCTGTAGGTGTTGGTGATGCTGCTGGTGTTGGTGATGCTGTTGGTGTTGGTGATGCTGTAGGTGTTGGTGATGTTGGTGTTGGTGATGATGTTGGTGTTGGTGATGCTATAGGTGTTGGTGTTACTGTAGGTGTTGGTGATGCTGTAGGTATTGGTGATGGTGTTGGTGATGCTGTAGGTGTTGGTGATGTTGTTGGTGTTGATTATGCTGTAGGTCTTGGTGATACTGTAGGTGTTGGTGATGTTGTTGCTGTTGGTGATGCTGTAGGTGTTGGTGATACTGTAGGTGTTGTTGATGCTGTAGGTGTTGGTGATGCTGTAGGTGTTGGAGTTGTTGGTGTTGGTGATGCTGTTGGTGTTGGTGATGCTGTAGGTGTTGGTGATGCTGTAGATGTTGGTGATGATGTAGGTGTTGGTGATGTTGTTTGTGTTGTTGATGCTGTAGGTGTTGGTGATACTGTAGGTGTTGGTGATGTTTTTGGTGTTGGTGATGCTGTAGGTGTTGGTGATGCTGTTGGTGTTGGTGATGTTGGTGTAGGTGATGCTGTAGGTGTTAGTGATACTGTAGGTGTTGGTGATGCTGTAGGTGTTGGTGATATTGTAGTTGGTGCTGCTGTAGGTGTTGGTGATGCTGTAGGTGTTGGTGATGCTATTGGTGTTGGTGATGCTGTTGGTGATGCTGTAGGTGTTGGTGATACTGTAGGTGTTGGTGATGCTGTTGGTGTTGGTGATGCTGTAGGTGTTGGTGATGCTGTAGGTGTTGGTGATGCTGTTGGTGATGCTGTAGGTGTTGGTGATGCTGTAGGTGTTGGTGATGCTGTTGGTGTTGGTGATGCTGTTGTTGGTGATGCTGTAGGTGTTGGTGATACTCTAGGTGTTGGTGATGTTGGTGTTGGTGATGCTGTAGGTGTTGTTGATGCTGTAGGTGTTGTTGATACTGTAGGTGTTGGTGATGCTGTTGGTGTTGGTGATGCTGTAGGTGTTGGTGATACTGTAGGTGTTGGTGATGTTGGTGTTGGTGATGCTGTAGGTGTTGTTGATACTGTAGGTGTTGGTGATGCTGTAGGTGTTGTTGATACTGTAGGTGTTGGTGATACTGTAGGTGTTGGTGATGCTGTAGGTGTTGGTGATGTTGTCATTGTTGATGATACTGTAGGTGTTGGTGGTGTTGTAGGTGTTGGTGATGCTGTTGTTGGTGATGCTGTAGGTGTTGGTGATACTGTAGGTGTTGGTGATGTTGTTGGTGTTGGTGATGCTGTAGGTGTTGTTGATACTGTAGGTGTTGGTGATGCTGTAGGTGTTGGTGATGCTGTTGGTGTTGGTGATGCTGTAGGTGTTGGTGATACTGTAGGTGTTGGTGATGTTGGTGCTGGTGACCCTGTAGGTCTTGGTGATACTGTAGGCGTTGGTGATGCTGTAGGTGTTGGTGATGCTGTAGGTGTTGGTGATACTGTAGGTGTTGGTTTAGCTGTAGGTGTTGTTGATGCTGTTGGTGTTGGTGATGCTGTAGGTGTTGGTGATGCTGTAGGTGTTGGTGATACTCTAGGTGTTGGTGATACTCTAGGTGTTGGTGATGTTGTTGGTGTTGGTGATACTGTAGGTGTTGGTGATGCTGCAGGTGTTGGTGATGCTGTTGGTGTTGGTGATGCTGTAGGTGTTGGTGATGCTGTAGGTGTTGGTGATGCTGTAGGTGTTGGAGTTGTTGGTGTTGGTGATGCTGTTGGTGTTGGTGATGCTGTAGGTGTTGGTGATGCTGTAGATGTTGGTGATGATGTAGGTGTTGGTGATGTTGTTTGTGTTGTTGATGCTGTAGGTGTTGGTGATACTGTAGGTGTTGGTGATGTTTTTGGTGTTGGTGATGCTGTAGGTGTTGGTGATGCTGTTGGTGTTGGTGATGTTGTTGGTGTAGGTGATGCTGTAGGTGTTAGTGATATTGTAGGTGTTGGTGATACTGTAGGTGTTGGTGATATTGTAGTTGGTGCTGCTGTAGGTGTTGGTGATGCTGTAGGTGTTGGTGATGCTGTAGATGTTGATGATGCTACTGATGTTGGTGGTGCTGTAGGTGTTGGTGATGATGTCATTGTTGATGATACTGTAGGTGTTGTTGGTGTTGTAGGTGTGGTGATGCTGTTGGTGTTGGTGATGCTGTAGGTGTTGGTGATACTCTAGATGTTGGTGATGGTGTTGGTGATGCTGTAGGTGTTGGTGATGCTGCTGGTGTTGGTGATGCTGTTGGTGTTGGTGATGCTGTAGGTGTTGGTGATGTTGGTGTTGGTGATGATGTTGGTGTTGGTGATGCTATAGGTGTTGGTGTTACTGTAGGTGTTGGTGATAATGTAGGTGTTGGTGATGTTGGTGCTGGTGATGCTGTAGGTGTTGGTGATGCTGTAGGTGTTGGTGATACTGTGGGTGTTGATGTTGGTGCTGGTGATGCTGTAGGTCTTGGTGATACTGTAGGTGTTGGTGATACTGTAGGTGTTGGTGATGTTTTTGGTGTTGGTGATGCTGTAGGTGTTGGTGATGCTGTTGGTGTTGGTGATGTTGGTGTAGGTGATGCTGTAGGTGTTAGTGATACTGTAGGTGTTGGTGATGCTGTAGGTGTTGGTGATATTGTAGTTGGTGCTGCTGTAGGTGTTGGTGATGCTGTAGGTGTTGGTGATGCTATTGGTGTTGGTGATGCTGTTGGTGATGCTGTAGGTGTTGGTGATACTGTAGGTGTTGGTGATGCTGTTGGTGTTGGTGATGCTGTAGGTGTTGGTGATGCTGTAGGTGTTGGTGATGCTGTTGGTGATGCTGTAGGTGTTGGTGATGCTGTAGGTGTTGGTGATGCTGTTGTTGGTGATGCTGTAGGTGTTGGTGATACTCTAGGTGTTGGTGATGTTGGTGTTGGTGATGCTGTAGGTGTTGTTGATGCTGTAGGTGTTGTTGATACTGTAGGTGTTGGTGATGCTGTTGGTGTTGGTGATGCTGTAGGTGTTGGTGATACTGTAGGTGTTGGTGATGTTGGTGTTGGTGATGCTGTAGGTGTTGTTGATACTGTAGGTGTTGGTGATGCTGTAGGTGTTGTTGATACTGTAGGTGTTGGTGATACTGTAGGTGTTGGTGATGCTGTAGGTGTTGGTGATGTTGTCATTGTTGATGATACTGTAGGTGTTGGTGGTGTTGTAGGTGTTGGTGATGCTGTTGTTGGTGATGCTGTAGGTGTTGGTGATACTGTAGGTGTTGGTGATGTTGTTGGTGTTGGTGATGCTGTAGGTGTTGTTGATACTGTAGGTGTTGGTGATGCTGTAGGTGTTGGTGATGCTGTTGGTGTTGGTGATGCTGTAGGTGTTGGTGATACTGTAGGTGTTGGTGATGTTGGTGCTGGTGACCCTGTAGGTCTTGGTGATACTGTAGGCGTTGGTGATGCTGTAGGTGTTGGTGATGCTGTAGGTGTTGGTGATACTGTAGGTGTTGGTTTAGCTGTAGGTGTTGTTGATGCTGTTGGTGTTGGTGATGCTGTAGGTGTTGGTGATGCTGTAGGTGTTGGTGATACTCTAGGTGTTGGTGATACTCTAGGTGTTGGTGATGTTGTTGGTGTTGGTGATACTGTAGGTGTTGGTGATGCTGCAGGTGTTGGTGATGCTGTTGGTGTTGGTGATGCTGTAGGTGTTGGTGATGCTGTAGGTGTTGGTGATGCTGTAGGTGTTGGAGTTGTTGGTGTTGGTGATGCTGTTGGTGTTGGTGATGCTGTAGGTGTTGGTGATGCTGTAGATGTTGGTGATGATGTAGGTGTTGGTGATGTTGTTTGTGTTGTTGATGCTGTAGGTGTTGGTGATACTGTAGGTGTTGGTGATGTTTTTGGTGTTGGTGATGCTGTAGGTGTTGGTGATGCTGTTGGTGTTGGTGATGTTGTTGGTGTAGGTGATGCTGTAGGTGTTAGTGATATTGTAGGTGTTGGTGATACTGTAGGTGTTGGTGATATTGTAGTTGGTGCTGCTGTAGGTGTTGGTGATGCTGTAGGTGTTGGTGATGCTGTAGATGTTGATGATGCTACTGATGTTGGTGGTGCTGTAGGTGTTGGTGATGATGTCATTGTTGATGATACTGTAGGTGTTGTTGGTGTTGTAGGTGTGGTGATGCTGTTGGTGTTGGTGATGCTGTAGGTGTTGGTGATACTCTAGATGTTGGTGATGGTGTTGGTGATGCTGTAGGTGTTGGTGATGCTGCTGGTGTTGGTGATGCTGTTGGTGTTGGTGATGCTGTAGGTGTTGGTGATGTTGGTGTTGGTGATGATGTTGGTGTTGGTGATGCTATAGGTGTTGGTGTTACTGTAGGTGTTGGTGATAATGTAGGTGTTGGTGATGTTGGTGCTGGTGATGCTGTAGGTGTTGGTGATGCTGTAGGTGTTGGTGATACTGTGGGTGTTGATGTTGGTGCTGGTGATGCTGTAGGTCTTGGTGATATTGTAGGTGTTGGTGATGTTGGTGTTGGTGATGCTGTAGGTGTTGGTGATACTGCAGGTGTTGGTGATGCTGTAGGTGTTGGTGCTGCTGTAGGTGTTGGTGATGTTGTCGTTGTTGATGATGTTGTTGGTGATGCTATAGGTGTTGGCGATACTGTAGGTGTTGGTGATGTTGTTGCTGTTGGTGATGCTGTAGGTGTTGGTGATACTGTAGGTGTTGTTGATGCTGTAGGTGTTGGTGATGCTGTAGGTGTTGGAGTTGTTGGTGTTGGTGATGCTGTTGGTGTTGGTGATGCTGTAGGTGTTGGTGATGCTGTAGATGTTGGTGATGATGTAGGTGTTGGTGATGTTGTTTGTGTTGTTGATGCTGTAGGTGTTGGTGATACTGTAGGTGTTGGTGATGTTTTTGGTGTTGGTGATGCTGTAGGTGTTGGTGATGCTGTTGGTGTTGGTGATGTTGGTGTAGGTGATGCTGTAGGTGTTAGTGATACTGTAGGTGTTGGTGATGCTGTAGGTGTTGGTGATATTGTAGTTGGTGCTGCTGTAGGTGTTGGTGATGCTGTAGGTGTTGGTGATGCTATTGGTGTTGGTGATGCTGTTGGTGATGCTGTAGGTGTTGGTGATACTGTAGGTGTTGGTGATGCTGTTGGTGTTGGTGATGCTGTAGGTGTTGGTGATGCTGTAGGTGTTGGTGATGCTGTTGGTGATGCTGTAGGTGTTGGTGATGCTGTAGGTGTTGGTGATGCTGTTGGTGTTGGTGATGCTGTTGTTGGTGATGCTGTAGGTGTTGGTGATACTCTAGGTGTTGGTGATGTTGGTGTTGGTGATGCTGTAGGTGTTGTTGATGCTGTAGGTGTTGTTGATACTGTAGGTGTTGGTGATGCTGTTGGTGTTGGTGATGCTGTAGGTGTTGGTGATACTGTAGGTGTTGGTGATGTTGGTGTTGGTGATGCTGTAGGTGTTGTTGATACTGTAGGTGTTGGTGATGCTGTAGGTGTTGTTGATACTGTAGGTGTTGGTGATACTGTAGGTGTTGGTGATGCTGTAGGTGTTGGTGATGTTGTCATTGTTGATGATACTGTAGGTGTTGGTGGTGTTGTAGGTGTTGGTGATGCTGTTGTTGGTGATGCTGTAGGTGTTGGTGATACTGTAGGTGTTGGTGATGTTGTTGGTGTTGGTGATGCTGTAGGTGTTGTTGATACTGTAGGTGTTGGTGATGCTGTAGGTGTTGGTGATGCTGTTGGTGTTGGTGATGCTGTAGGTGTTGGTGATACTGTAGGTGTTGGTGATGTTGGTGCTGGTGACCCTGTAGGTCTTGGTGATACTGTAGGCATTGGTGATGCTGTAGGTGTTGGTGATATTGTAGTTGGTGCTGCTGTAGGTGTTGGTGATGCTGTAGGTGTTGGTGATGCTATTGGTGTTGGTGATGCTGTTGGTGATGCTGTAGGTGTTGGTGATACTGTAGGTGTTGGTGATGCTGTTGGTGTTGGTGATGCTGTAGGTGTTGGTGATGCTGTAGGTGTTGGTGATGCTGTTGGTGATGCTGTAGGTGTTGGTGATGCTGTAGGTGTTGGTGATGCTGTTGGTGTTGGTGATGCTGTTGTTGGTGATGCTGTAGTTGTTGGTGATACTCTAGGTGTTGGTGATGTTGGTGTTGGTGATGCTGTAGGTGTTGTTGATGCTGTAGGTGTTGTTGATACTGTAGGTGTTGGTGATGCTGTTGGTGTTGGTGATGCTGTAGGTGTTGGTGATACTGTAGGTGTTGGTGATGTTGGTGTTGGTGATGCTGTAGGTGTTGTTGATACTGTAGGTGTTGGTGATGCTGTAGGTGTTGTTGATACTGTAGGTGTTGGTGATACTGTAGGTGTTGGTGATGCTGTAGGTGTTGGTGATGTTGTCATTGTTGATGATACTGTAGGTGTTGGTGGTGTTGTAGGTGTTGGTGATGCTGTTGTTGGTGATGCTGTAGGTGTTGGTGATACTGTAGGTGTTGGTGATGTTGTTGGTGTTGGTGATGCTGTAGGTGTTGTTGATACTGTAGGTGTTGGTGATGCTGTAGGTGTTGGTGATGCTGTTGGTGTTGGTGATGCTGTAGGTGTTGGTGATACTGTAGGTGTTGGTGATGTTGGTGCTGGTGACCCTGTAGGTCTTGGTGATACTGTAGGCGTTGGTGATGCTGTAGGTGTTGGTGATGCTGTAGGTGTTGGTGATACTGTAGGTGTTGGTTTAGCTGTAGGTGTTGTTGATGCTGTTGGTGTTGGTGATGCTGTAGGTGTTGGTGATGCTGTAGGTGTTGGTGATACTCTAGGTGTTGGTGATACTCTAGGTGTTGGTGATGTTGTTGGTGTTGGTGATACTGTAGGTGTTGGTGATGCTGCAGGTGTTGGTGATGCTGTTGGTGTTGGTGATGCTGTAGGAGTTGGTGATGCTGTAGGTGTTGGTGATGCTGTAGGTGTTGGAGTTGTTGGTGTTGGTGATGCTGTTGGTGTTGGTGATGCTGTAGGTGTTGGTGATGCTGTAGATGTTGGTGATGATGTAGGTGTTGGTGATGTTGTTTGTGTTGTTGATGCTGTAGGTGTTGGTGATACTGTAGGTGTTGGTGATGTTTTTGGTGTTGGTGATGCTGTAGGTGTTGGTGATGCTGTTGGTGTTGGTGATGTTGTTGGTGTAGGTGATGCTGTAGGTGTTAGTGATACTGTAGGTGTTAGTGATACTGTAGGTGTTGGTGATACTGTAGGTGTTGGTGATATTGTAGTTGGTGCTGCTGTAGGTGTTGGTGATGCTGTAGGTGTTGGTGATGCTGTAGATGTTGATGATGCTACTGATGTTGGTGGTGCTGTAGGTGTTGGTGATGATGTCATTGTTGATGATACTGTAGGTGTTGTTGGTGTTGTAGGTGTGGTGATGCTGTTGGTGTTGGTGATGCTGTAGGTGTTGGTGATACTCTAGATGTTGGTGATGGTGTTGGTGATGCTGTAGGTGTTGGTGATGCTGCTGGTGTTGGTGATGCTGTTGGTGTTGGTGATGCTGTAGGTGTTGGTGATGTTGGTGTTGGTGATGATGTTGGTGTTGGTGATGCTATAGGTGTTGGTGTTACTGTAGGTGTTGGTGATAATGTAGGTGTTGGTGATGTTGGTGCTGGTGATGCTGTAGGTGTTGGTGATGCTGTAGGTGTTGGTGATACTGTGGGTGTTGGTGATGTTGGTGCTGGTGATGCTGTAGGTCTTGGTGATACTGTAGGTGTTGGTGATGTTGGTGTTGGTGATGCTGTAGGTGTTGGTGATACTGCAGGTGTTGGTGATGCTGTAGGTGTTGGTGCTGCTGTAGGTGTTGGTGATGTTGTCGTTGTTGATGATGTTGTTGGTGATGCTATAGGTGTTGGCGATACTGTAGGTGTTGGTGATACTGTAGGTGTTGGTGATGTTGTTGGTGTTGGTAATGCTGTAGGTGTTGGTGATACTGTAGGTGTTGGTGATGCTGTAGGTGTTGGTGAAGTTGTTGGTGTTGGTCATGCTGTAGGTGTTGGTGATGTTGTTGGTGATGTTGTAGGTATTGGTGATGTTGTAGGTGTTGGTGATGCTGTAGGTGTTGGTGATGCTGTTGGTGTTGGTGACGCTGTAGTTGTTGGGGGTGCTGTAGGTGTTGGTGATGCTGTAGGTGTTGGTGATGTTGTAGGTGATGATGATGCTGTTGGTGTTGGTGATGCTGTAGGTGATAGTGATGCTGTAGGTTTTGGTGATGCTGTTGGTGTTGGTGATGCAGTAGGTGCTGGTGATGCTGTTGGTGTTGGTGTTACTGTAGGTGTTGGTGATACTGTAGGTGTTGGTGATGTTGTTGGTGTTGGTGATGCTGTAGGTGTTGGTGATACTGTAGGTCTTGGTGATACTGTAGGTGTTGGTGATGTTGGCCTTGGTGATGCTCTAGTTGTTGGTGATACTGCAGGTGTTGGTGATGTTGTTGGTGTTGTTGATGCTGTAGGTGTTGGTGATGCTGTAGGTGTTGGTGATACTGTAGGTGCTGGTGATGCTGTAGGTTTTGGTGATGCATTAGGTGTTGGTGATGCTATCGCTGTTGGTGATGCTGTAGGTGTTGGTGATGCTGTAGGTGTTGGTGAAGCTATAGCAGTTGGTGCTGCTGTAGGTGTTGGTGATGCTGTAGGTGTTGGTGATGCTGTAGGAGTTGGTGATACTGTAGGTGTTGGTGATGCTGTTGGTGTTGGTGATGCTGTAGGTGTTGGTGATACTGTAGGTGTTGATGATATTGTAGTTGGTGCTGCTGTTGGTGTTGGTGATGCTGTAGGTGTTGGTGATGCTGTAGGTGTTGGTGATGCTGTAGGTGTTGGTGATGCTGTTGGTGATGCTGTAGGTGTTGGTGATGCTGTAGGTGTTGGTGATGTTGTTGGTGTTGGTGATACTGTAGGTGTTGGTGATGCTGCAGGTGTTGGTGATGCTGTTGGTGTTGGTGATGCTGTAGGAGTTGGTGATGCTGTAGGTGTTGGTGATGCTGTAGGTGTTGGAGTTGTTGGTGTTGGTGATGCTGTTGGTGTTGGTGATGCTGTAGGTGTTGGTGATGCTGTAGATGTTGGTGATGATGTAGGTGTTGGTGATGTTGTTTGTGTTGTTGATGCTGTAGGTGTTGGTGATACTGTAGGTGTTGGTGATGTTTTTGGTGTTGGTGATGCTGTAGGTGTTGGTGATGCTGTTGGTGTTGGTGATGTTGTTGGTGTAGGTGATGCTGTAGGTGTTAGTGATACTGTAGGTGTTGGTGATACTGTAGGTGTTGGTGATATTGTAGTTGGTGCTGCTGTAGGTGTTGGTGATGCTGTAGGTGTTGGTGATGCTGTAGATGTTGATGATGCTACTGATATTGGTGGTGCTGTAGGTGTTGGTGATGATGTCATTGTTGATGATACTGTAGGTGTTGTTGGTGTTGTAGGTGTGGTGATGCTGTTGGTGTTGGTGATGCTGTAGGTGTTGGTGATACTCTAGATGTTGGTGATGGTGTTGGTGATGCTGTAGGTGTTGGTGATGCTGCTGGTGTTGGTGATGCTGTTGGTGTTGGTGATGCTGTAGGTGTTGGTGATGTTGGTGTTGGTGATGATGTTGGTGTTGGTGATGCTATAGGTGTTGGTGTTACTGTAGGTGTTGGTGATAATGTAGGTGTTGGTGATGTTGGTGCTGGTGATGCTGTAGGTGTTGGTGATGCTGTAGGTGTTGGTGATACTGTGGGTGTTGGTGATGTTGGTGCTGGTGATGCTGTAGGTCTTGGTGATACTGTAGGTGTTGGTGATGTTGGTGTTGGTGATGCTGTAGGTGTTGGTGATACTGCAGGTGTTGGTGATGCTGTAGGTGTTGGTGCTGCTGTAGGTGTTGGTGATGTTGTCGTTGTTGATGATGTTGTTGGTGATGCTATAGGTGTTGGCGATACTGTAGGTGTTGGTGATACTGTAGGTGTTGGTGATGTTGGTGTTGGTAATGCTGTAGGTGTTGGTGATACTGTAGGTGTTGGTGATGCTGTAGGTGTTGGTGAAGTTGTTGGTGTTGGTCATGCTGTAGGTGTTGGTGATGTTGTTGGTGATGTTGTAGGTATTGGTGATGTTGTAGGTGTTGGTGATGCTGTAGGTGTTGGTGATGCTGTTGGTGTTGGTGACGCTGTAGTTGTTGGGGGTGCTGTAGGTGTTGGTGATGCTGTAGGTGTTGGTGATGTTGTAGGTGATGATGATGCTGTTGGTGTTGGTGATGCTGTAGGTGATAGTGATGCTGTAGGTTTTGGTGATGCTGTTGGTGTTGGTGATGCAGTAGGTGCTGGTGATGCTGTTGGTGTTGGTGTTACTGTAGGTGTTGGTGATACTGTAGGTGTTGGTGATGTTGTTGGTGTTGGTGATGCTGTAGGTGTTGGTGATACTGTAGGTCTTGGTGATACTGTAGGTGTTGGTGATGTTGGCCTTGGTGATGCTCTAGTTGTTGGTGATACTGCAGGTGTTGGTGATGTTGTTGGTGTTGTTGATGCTGTAGGTGTTGGTGATGCTGTAGGTGTTGGTGATACTGTAGGTGCTGGTGATGCTGTAGGTTTTGGTGATGCATTAGGTGTTGGTGATGCTATCGCTGTTGGTGATGCTGTAGGTGTTGGTGAAGCTATAGCAGTTGGTGCTGCTGTAGGTGTTGGTGATGCTGTAGGTGTTGGTGATGCTGTAGGAGTTGGTGATACTGTAGGTGTTGGTGATGCTGTTGGTGTTGGTGATGCTGTAGGTGTTGGTGATACTGTAGGTGTTGATGATATTGTAGTTGGTGCTGCTGTTGGTGTTGGTGATGCTGTAGGTGTTGGTGATGCTGTAGGTGTTGGTGATGCTGTAGGTGTTGGTGATGCTGTTGGTGATGCTGTAGGTGTTGGTGATGCTGTAGGTGTTGGTGATGCTGTTGGTGTTGGTGATGCTGTTGTTGGTGATGCTGTAGGTGTTGGTGATACTCTAGGTGTTGGTGATGTTGGTGTTGGTGATGCTGTAGGTGTTGTTGATGCTGTAGGTGTTGTTGATACTGTAGGTGTTGGTGATGCTGTTGGTGTTGGTGATGCTGTAGGTGTTGGTGATACTGTAGGTGTTGGTGATGTTGGTGTTGGTGATGCTGTAGGTGTTGTTGATACTGTAGGTGTTGGTGATGCTGTAGGTGTTGTTGATACTGTAGGTGTTGGTGATACTGTAGGTGTTGGTGATGCTGTAGGTGTTGGTGATGTTGTCATTGTTGATGATACTGTAGGTGTTGGTGGTGTTGTAGGTGTTGGTGATGCTGTTGTTGGTGATGCTGTAGGTGTTGGTGATACTGTAGGTGTTGGTGATGTTGGTGTTGGTGATGCTGTAGGTGTTGTTGATACTGTAGGTGTTGGTGATGCTGTAGGTGTTGGTGATGCTGTTGGTGTTGGTGATGCTGTAGGTGTTGGTGATACTGTAGGTGTTGGTGATGTTGGTGCTGGTGACCCTGTAGGTCTTGGTGATACTGTAGGCGTTGGTGATGCTGTAGGTGTTGGTGATGCTGTAGGTGTTGGTGATACTGTAGGTGTTGGTTTAGCTGTAGGTGTTGTTGATGCTGTTGGTGTTGGTGATGCTGTAGGTGTTGGTGATGCTGTAGGTGTTGGTGATACTCTAGGTGTTGGTGATACTCTAGGTGTTGGTGATGTTGTTGGTGTTGGTGATACTGTAGGTGTTGGTGATGCTGCAGGTGTTGGTGATGCTGTTGGTGTTGGTGATGCTGTAGGTGTTGGTGATGCTGTAGGTGTTGGTGATGCTGTAGGTGTTGGAGTTGTTGGTGTTGGTGATGCTGTTGGTGTTGGTGATGCTGTAGGTGTTGGTGATGCTGTAGATGTTGGTGATGATGTAGGTGTTGGTGATGTTGTTTGTGTTGTTGATGCTGTAGGTGTTGGTGATACTGTAGGTGTTGGTGATGTTTTTGGTGTTGGTGATGCTGTAGGTGTTGGTGATGCTGTTGGTGTTGGTGATGTTGTTGGTGTAGGTGATGCTGTAGGTGTTAGTGATACTGTAGGTGTTGGTGATACTGTAGGTGTTGGTGATATTGTAGTTGGTGCTGCTGTAGGTGTTGGTGATGCTGTAGGTGTTGGTGATGCTGTAGATGTTGATGATGCTACTGATGTTGGTGGTGCTGTAGGTGTTGGTGATGATGTCATTGTTGATGATACTGTAGGTGTTGTTGGTGTTGTAGGTGTGGTGATGCTGTTGGTGTTGGTGATGCTGTAGGTGTTGGTGATACTCTAGATGTTGGTGATGGTGTTGGTGATGCTGTAGGTGTTGGTGATGCTGCTGGTGTTGGTGATGCTGTTGGTGTTGGTGATGCTGTAGGTGTTGGTGATGTTGGTGTTGGTGATGATGTTGGTGTTGGTGATGCTATAGGTGTTGGTGTTACTGTAGGTGTTGGTGATAATGTAGGTGTTGGTGATGTTGGTGCTGGTGATGCTGTAGGTGTTGGTGATGCTGTAGGTGTTGGTGATACTGTGGGTGTTGGTGATGTTGGTGCTGGTGATGCTGTAGGTCTTGGTGATACTGTAGGTGTTGGTGATGTTGGTGTTGGTGATGCTGTAGGTGTTGGTGATACTGCAGGTGTTGGTGATGCTGTAGGTGTTGGTGCTGCTGTAGGTGTTGGTGATGTTGTCGTTGTTGATGATGTTGTTGGTGATGCTATAGGTGTTGGCGATACTGTAGGTGTTGGTGATACTGTAGGTGTTGGTGATGTTGTTGGTGTTGGTAATGCTGTAGGTGTTGGTGATACTGTAGGTGTTGGTGATGCTGTAGGTGTTGGTGAAGTTGTTGGTGTTGGTCATGCTGTAGGTGTTGGTGATGTTGTTGGTGATGTTGTAGGTATTGGTGATGTTGTAGGTGTTGGTGATGCTGTAGGTGTTGGTGATGCTGTTGGTGTTGGTGACACTGTAGTTGTTGGGGGTGCTGTAGGTGTTGGTGATGCTGTAGGTGTTGGTGATGTTGTAGGTGATGATGCTGTTGGTGTTGGTGATGCTGTAGGTGATAGTGATGCTGTAGGTTTTGGTGATGCTGTTGGTGTTGGTGATGCAGTAGGTGCTGGTGATGCTGTTGGTGTTGGTGTTACTGTAGGTGTTGGTGATACTGTAGGTGTTGGTGATGTTGTTGGTGTTGGTGATGCTGTAGGTGTTGGTGATACTGTAGGTCTTGGTGATACTGTAGGTGTTGGTGATGTTGGCCTTGGTGATGCTCTAGTTGCTGGTGATACTGCAGGTGTTGGTGATGTTGTTGGTGTTGTTGATGCTGTAGGTGTTGGTGATGCTGTAGGTGTTGGTGATACTGTAGGTGCTGGTGATGCTGTAGGTTTTGGTGATGCATTAGGTGTTGGTGATGCTATCGCTGTTGGTGATGCTGTAGGTGTTGGTGATGCTGTAGGTGTTGGTGAAGCTATAGCAGTTGGTGCTGCTGTAGGTGTTGGTGATGCTGTAGGTGTTGGTGATGCTGTAGGAGTTGGTGATACTGTAGGTGTTGGTGATGCTGTTGGTGTTGGTGATGCTGTAGGTGTTGGTGATACTGTAGGTGTTGATGATATTGTAGTTGGTGCTGCTGTTGGTGTTGGTGATGCTGTAGGTGTTGGTGATACTCTAGGTGTTGGTGATGTTGGTGTTGGTGATGCTGCAGGTGTTGGTGATGCTGCAGGTGTTGGTGATGCTGTTGGTGTTGGTGATGCTGTAGATGTTGGTGATGTTCTTGGTGTTGGTGATGATGTTGGTGTTGGTGATGCTGTAGGTGTTGGTGATACTGTAGGTGTTGGTGATGCTGTAGGTATTGGTGATGCTGTTGGTGTTGGTGATGCTGTAGGTGTTGGTGATAATGTAGGTGTTGGTGGTGTTCGTGCTGGTGATGCTGTAGTTGTTGGTGATGCTGTAGGTGTTGGTGACACTGTAGGTGTTGGTGATGGTGCTGGTGATGCTGTTGGTCTTGGTGATACTGTAGGTGTTGGTGTTGGTGATGCTGTAGGTGTTGGTGATACTGTAGGTGTTGGTGATGCTGTAGGTGTTGGTGATGCTGTAGGTGTTGGTGATGCTGTAGGTGTTGGTGATGCTGTTGGTGTTGGTGATACTGTAGGTGTTGGTGATACTGTAGGTGTTGGTGATTTTATTGGTGCTGGTGATGCTGTAGGTGTTGGTGATGCTGTACGTGTTGGTGATGCTGCTGATGTTGGTGATGCTGTAGGTGTTGGTGATGTTGTCGTTGTTGATGATGTTGTTGGTGATGCTGTAGGTGTTGGCGACACTGTAGGTGTTGGTGATACTGTAGGTGTTGGTGATGTTGGTGTTGGTGATTCTGTAGGTGTTGGTGATACTGTAGGTGTTGGTGATGCTGTATGTGTTGGTGATGTTGGTGTTGGTGATGCTGTAGGTGTTGGTGATGTTGTTGGAGTTGGTGGTGCTGTAGGTATTGGTGATGTTGTAGGTGTTGGTGATGCTGTAGGTGTTGGTGATGCTGTAGGTATTGGTGACGCTGTAGTTGTTGGTGGTGCTGTAGGTGTTGGTGATGCTGTAGGTGTTGGTGATGTTGTAGGTGGTGGTGATGCTGTTGGTGTTGGTGTTACTGTAGGTGTTGGCGATGTTGTATGTGTTCGTGATGCTGTAGGTCTTGGTGATACGGTAGGTGTTGGTGATGCTGTAGTTGTTGGTGATACTGTAGGTCTTGGTGACACTATAGGTGTTGGTGATGTTGGTCTTTGTGATGCTGTAGGTGTTGATGATACTGTTGGTGTTGGTGATGCTGTAGGTGCTGATGATGCTGTTGTTGATGATGTTGTAGGTGTTCATGATGCGGTAGTTGTTGGTGATGCTGTAGATGTTGGTGATACTGTAGGTGCTGGTGATGCTGTAGGTTTTGGTGATGCATTAGGTGTTGGTGATGCTATAACTGCTGGTGATGCTGTAGGTGTTGGTGATGCTGTAGGTGTTGATGATGCTGTAGGTGTTGGTGATACTGTAGGTGTTGGTGATACTGTAGGTGTTGGTGATACTGTAGGTGTTGGTGATGCTGAAGGTGTTGATGATACTGTAGGTGTTGGTGATGCTGTTGGTGTTGGTGATGCTGTAGGTGTTGATGATGCTGTAGGTGTTGATGATGCTGTAGGTGTTGGTGATACTGTAGGTGTTGGTGATGCTGTTGGTTTTGGTGATGCTGTTGGTGTTGGTGATGCTGTAGGTGTTGGTGATACTGTAGGTGTTGATGATGCTGTCGGTGTTGGTGATGCTGTAGGTGTTGATGATGCTGTAGGTGTTTGTGATGCTGTAGGTGTTGATGATGCTGTAGGTGTTGGTGATGCTGTAGGTTCTGGTGATGCTATAGGTGTTGGTGATGCTGTAGGTGCTGGTGATGCTCTCGGTGCTGGTGATGCTGTAGGTCTTGGTGATACTGTAGGTGTTGGTGATGTTTTTGGTGTTGGTGATGCTGTAGGTGATGGTGATGCTGTTGGTGTTGGTGATGCTGTAGGTGTTGGTGATGTTGTAGATGTTGGTGATGCTGTAGGTGATGGTGATGCTGTTGGTGTTGGTGATGCTGTAGGTGTTGGTGATGTTGTAGATGTTGGTGATGCTGTCGGTGATGGTGATGTTGTTGATGTTGGTGATGGTGTAGGTGTTGGTGATGCTGTAGGTGTTGGTGATGCTGTTGGTGTTGGTGATGCTGTAGGTGTTGGTGATGTTGTAGATGTTGGTGGTACTGCAGGTTTTGGTGATACTGTAGGTGTTGGTGATGCTGTAGGTGTTGGTGATACGGTAGGTGTTGGTGATGCTGTAGCTGTTGGTGATGCTGTAGGTGTTGGTGATGCTGTTGGTGTTGGTGATGCTGTCGGTGTTGGTGATACTGTAGGTGTTGGTGATACTGTAGGTGTTGATGATGCTGTAGGTGTTGGTGATACTGTAGGTGTTGGTGATACTGTAGGTGTTGGTGATGCTGTTGGTGTTGATGATGCTGTTGGTGTTGGTGATATTGTAGATGTTTGTGATGCTGCAGGTGTTGGTGTTGCTGTAGGTGCTGGTGATGCTGTAGCTGTTGGTGATGTTGTAGGTGTTGGTGAAGCTGTAGGTGTTTGTGATGCTGTAGGTGTTGGTGATGCTGTAGCTGTTGGTGATGCTGTATGTGTTGGTGATAATGTAGGTGTTGGTCATGCTGTAGCTGTTGGTGATGTTGTAGGTGTTGGTGATGCTGTAGTTGTTGGTGATGCTGCAGGTTTTGGTGATGCTGTATCTGTTGGTGATGCTGTAGGTGTTGGTGATGCTGTAGGTGTTAGTGATGCTGTAGCTGTTGGTGATGTTGTTGCTCTTGGTGATGTTGGTGTTGGTGATGCTGTAGGTTCTGGTGATGCTGTAAGTCTTGGTAATACTGTAGGTGTTGGAGATGTTGGTGTAGGTGATGCTGTAGGTGTTAGTGATACTGTAGGTGTTGGTGATGCTGTAGGTGTTGGTGATGCTGTAGGTGTTGGTGATGCTGTAGGTGTTGGTGATGCTGTAGGTGTTGGTGATGCTGTAGATGTTGGTGATGATGTAGGTGTTGGTGATGTTGTTTGTGTTGTTGATGCTGTAGGTGTTGGTGATACTGTAGGTGTTGGTGATGTTTTTGGTGTTGGTGATGCTGTAGGTGTTGGTGATGCTGTAGGTGTTGGTGATGCTGTTGGTGTTGGTGATGCTGTCGGTGATGGTGATGTTGTTGATGTTGGTGATGGTGTAGGTGTTGGTGATGCTGTTGGTGTTGGTGATGCTGTAGGTGTTGGTGATACTGCAGGTTTTGGTGATACTGTAGGTGTTGGTGATGCTGTAGGTGTTGGTGATACGGTAGGTGTTGGTGATGCTGTAGGTGTTGGTGATTCTGTAGGTGTTGGTGATGCTGTTGGTGTTGGTGATGCTGTAGGTGTTGGTGATACTGTAGGTGTTGGTGATACTGTAGGTGTTGATGATGCTGTAGGTGTTGGTGATACTGTAGGTGTTGGTGATGCTGTTGGTGTTGATGATGCTGTTGGTGTTGGTGATATTGTAGATGTTTGTGATGCTGTAGGTGTTGGTGTTGCTGTAGGTGCTGGTGATGCTGTAGCTGTTGGTGATGTTGTAGGTGTTGGTGAAGCTGTAGGTGTTTGTGATGCTGTAGGTGTTGGTGATGCTGTAGCTGTTGGTGATGCTGTATGTGTTGGTGATAATGTAGGTGTTGGTCATGCTGTAGCTGTTGGTGATGTAGGTGTTGGTCATGCTGTAGTTGGTGATGCTGCAGGTTTTGGTGATGCTGTATCTGTTGGTGATGCTGTAGGTGTTGGTGATGCTGTAGGTGTTAGTGATGCTGTAGCTGTTGGTGATGTTGTTGCTCTTGGTGATGTTGGTGTTGGTGATGCTGTAGGTTCTGGTGATGCTGTAAGTCTTGGTAATACTGTAGGTGTTGGAGATGTTGGTGTAGGTGATGCTGTAGGTGTTAGTGATACTGTAGGTGTTGGTGATGCTGTAGGTGTTGGTGATGCTGTAGGTGTTGGTGATGCTGTAGATGTTGGTGATGATGTAGGTGTTGGTGATGTTGTTTGTGTTGTTGATGCTGTAGGTGTTGGTGATACTGTAGGTGTTGGTGATGTTTTTGGTGTTGGTGATGCTGTAGGTGTTGGTGATGCTGTTGGTGTTGGTGATACTGTAGGTGTTGGTGATGTTGTTGGTGTAGGTGATGCTGTAGGTGTTAGTGATACTGTAGGTGTTGGTGATGCTGTAGGTGTTGGTGATGCTGTAGGTGTTGGTGATGCTGTAGCTGTTGGTGATGCTGTATGTGTTGGTGATAATGTAGGTGTTGGTCATGCTGTAGCTGTTGGTGATGTTGTAGGTGTTGGTGATGCTGTAGTTGTTGGTGATGCTGCAGGTTTTGGTGATGCTGTATCTGTTGGTGATGCTGTAGGTGTTGGTGATGCTGTAGGTGTTAGTGATGCTGTAGCTGTTGGTGATGTTGCTCTTGGTGATGTTGGTGTTGGTGATGCTGTAGGTTCTGGTGATGCTGTAAGTCTTGGTAATACTGTAGGTGTTGGAGATGTTGGTGTAGGTGATGCTGTAGGTGTTAGTGATACTGTAGGTGTTGGTGATGCTGTAGGTGTTGGTGATGCTGTAGGTGTTGGTGATGCTGTAGGTGTTGGTGATGATGTAGGTGTTGGTGATGTTGTTTGTGTTGTTGATGCTGTAGGTGTTGGTGATACTGTAGGTGTTGGTGATGTTTTTGGTGTTGGTGATGCTGTAGGTGTTGGTGATGCTGTTGGTGATACTGTAGGTGTTGGTGATGTTGGTGTAGGTGATGCTGTAGGTGTTAGTGATACTGTAGGTGTTGGTGATGCTGTAGGTGTTGGTGATGCTGTAGGTGTTGGTGATGCTGTAGGTGTTGGTGACATTGTTGGTGTTGGTGACGCTGTAGGTGTAGGTGATGCTGTAGGTGTTGGTGATGCTGTAGATGTTGGTGATGATGTAGGTGCTGGTGATGTTGTTTGTGTTGTTGATGCTGTAGGTGTTGGTGATACTGTAGGTGTTGGTGATGTTTTTGGTGTTGGTGATGCTGTAGGTGTTGGTGATGTTGTTGGTGTTGGTGTTGGTGTAGGTGTTGGTGATGCTGTAGGTGTTGGTGATGTAGGTGTTGGTGATACTGTAGGTGTTGATGATGTTGGTGTTGGTGATGTTGGTGTTGGTGATGCTGTAGGTGTTGGTGATAATGTAGGTGTTGGTGATGCTGTAGGTGTTGGTGAAGTTGTTGGTGTTGGTGATGCTGTAGGTGTTGGTGATGCTATAGGTGTTGGTGATACTGTAGGAGTTGGTGATGCTGTAGGTTTTGGTGATGCTGTAGGCGTTGGTGATGCTGTAGGTGTTGGTGATGCTGTTTGTGTTGGTGATGCTCTAGGTTTTGGTGATGCTGTAGTTGTTGCTGATGCTGTAGTTGTTGATGATTTTGTAGGTGTTGCTGAAGCTGTAGCTGTTGGTGATGTTGTAGGTGTTGGTGATGCTGTAGGTGTTTCTGATGCTGTAGGTGTTGATGCTGTAGGTGTTGGTGATGCTGTAGGTTCTGGTGATGCTATAGGTGTTGGTGATGCTGTAGGTGCTGGTGATGCTCTCGGTGCTGGTGATGCTGTAGGTCTTGGTGATACTGTAGGTGTTGGTGATGTTTTTGGTGTTGGTGATGCTGTAGGTGTTGATGATGCTGTTGGTGTTGGTGATGCTGTAGGTGTTGGTGATGTTGTAGATGTTGGTGATACTGCAGGTTTTGGTGATACTGTAGGTGTTGGTGATGCTGTAGGTGTTGGTGATGCTGTTGTTGTTGGTGATGCTGTCGGTGATGGTGATGTTGGTGATGGTGTAGGTGTTGGTGATGGTGTAGGTGTTGGTGATGCTGTTGGTGTTGGGGATGCTGTAGGTGTTGGTGATGTTGTAGATGTTGGTGATACTGCAGGTTTTGGTGATACTGTAGGTGTTGGTGATGCTGTAGGTGTTGGTGATACGGTAGGTGTTGGTGATGCTGTAGGTGTTGGTGATTCTGTAGGTGTTGGTGATGCTGTTGGTGTTGGTGATGTTGTAGGTTTTGGTGATACTGTAGGTGTTGGTGATACTGTAGGTGTTGATGATGCTGTAGGTGTTGGTGATACTGTAGGTGTTGGTGATACTGTAGGTGTTGGTGATGCTGTTGGTGTTGATGATGCTGTTGGTGTTGGTGATATTGTAGATGTTTGTGATGCTGTAGGTGTTGGTGTTGCTGTAGGTGCTGGTGATGCTGTAGCTGTTGGTGATGTTGTAGGTGTTGGTGAAGCTGTAGGTGTTTGTGATGCTGTAGGTGTTGGTGATGCTGTAGCTGTTGGTGATGCTGTATGTGTTGGTGATAATGTAGGTGTTGGTCATGCTGTAGCTGTTGGTGATGTTGTAGGTGTTGGTGATGCTGTAGTTGTTGGTGATGCTGCAGGTTTTGGTGATGCTGTATCTGTTGGTGATGCTGTAGGTGTTGGTGATGCTGTAGGTGTTAGTGATGCTGTAGCTGTTGGTGATGTTGTTGCTCTTGGTGATGTTGGTGTTGGTGATGCTGTAGGTTCTGGTGATGCTGTAAGTCTTGGTAATACTGTAGGTGTTGGAGATGTTGGTGTAGGTGATGCTGTAGGTGTTAGTGATACTGTAGGTGTTGGTGATGCTGTAGGTGTTGTTGATGCTGTAGGTGTTGGTGATACTGTAGGTGTTGGTGATGTTTTTGGTGTTGGTGATGCTGTAGGTGTTGGCGATGCTGTTGGTGTTGGTGATGTTGGTGTAGGTGATGCTGTAGGTGTTAGTGATACTGTAGGTGTTGGTGATACTGTAGGTGTTGGTGATATTGTAGTTGGTGCTGCTGTAGGTGTTGGTGATGCTGTAGATGTTGATGATGCTACTGATGTTGGTGGTGCTGTAGGTGTTGGTGATGATGTCGTTGTTGATGATACTGTAGGTGTTGTTGGTGTTGTAGGTGTGGTGATGCTGTTGGTGTTGGTGATGCTGTAGGTGTTGGTGATACTCTAGGTGTTGGTGATGTTGTTGGTGTTGGTGATGCTGTAGGTGTTGGTGATGCTGCTGGTGTTGGTGATGCTGTTGGTGTTGGTGATGCTGTAGGTGTTGGTGATGCTGTAGGTGTTGGTGACATTGTTGGTGTTGGTGACGCTGTAGGTGTAGGTGATGCTGTAGGTGTTGGTGATGCTGTAGATGTTGGTGATGATGTAGGTGTTGGTGATGTTGTTTGTGTTGTTGATGCTGTAGGTGTTGGTGATACTGTAGGTGTTGGTGATGTTTTTGGTGTTGGTGATGCTGTAGGTGTTGGTGATGTTGTTGGTGTTAGTGATACTGTAGGTGTTGGTGATACTGTAGGTGTTGGTGATGCTGTATCTGTTGGTGATGCTGTAGGTGTTGGTGATGCTGTAGGTGTTAGTGATGCTGTAGCTGTTGGTGATGTTGTTGCTCTTGGTGATGTTGGTGTTGGTGATGCTGTAGGTTCTGGTGATGCTGTAAGTCTTGGTAATACTGTAGGTGTTGGAGATGTTGGTGTAGGTGATGCTGTAGGTGTTAGTGATACTGTAGGTGTTGGTGATGCTGTAGGTGTTGTTGATGCTGTAGGTGTTGGTAATACTGTAGGTGTTGGAGATGTTTTTGGTGTTGGTGATGCTGTAGGTGTTGGTGATGCTGTTGGTGTTGGTGATGTTGTTGGTGTAGGTGATGCTGTAGGTGTTAGTGATACTGTAGGTGTTGGTGATACTGTAGGTGTTGGTGATATTGTAGTTGGTGCTGCTGTAGGTGTTGGTGATGCTGTAGATGTTGATGATGCTACTGATGTTGGTGGTGCTGTAGGTGTTGGTGATGATGTCGTTGTTGATGATACTGTAGGTGTTGTTGGTGTTGTAGGTGTGGTGATGCTGTTGGTGTTGGTGATGCTGTAGGTGTTGGTGATACTCTAGGTGTTGGTGATGTTGTTGGTGTTGGTGATGCTGTAGGTGTTGGTGATGCTGCTGGTGTTGGTGATGCTGTTGGTGTTGTTGATGCTGTAGGTGTTGGTGATGCTGTAGGTGTTGGTGACATTGTTGGTGTTGGTGACGCTGTAGGTGTAGGTGATGCTGTAGGTGTTGGTGATGCTGTAGATGTTGGTGATGATGTAGGTGTTGGTGATGTTGTTTGTGTTGTTGATGCTGTAGGTGTTGGTGATACTGTAGGTGTTGGTGATGTTTTTGGTGTTGGTGATGCTGTAGGTGTTGGTGATGTTGTTGGTGTTGGTGGTGGTGTAGGTGTTGGTGATGCTGTAGGTGTTGGTGATGTAGGTGTTGGTGATACTGTAGGTGTTGATGATGTTGGTGTTGGTGATGTTGTTGGTGTTGGTGATGCTGTAGGTGTTGGTGATAATGTAGGTGTTGGTGATGCTGTAGGTGTTGGTGAAGTTGTTGGTGTTGGTGATGCTGTAGGTGTTGGTGATGCTATAGGTGTTGGTGATACTGTAGGAGTTGGTGATGCTGTAGGTGTTGGTGATGCTGTAGGTGTTGGTGATGCTGTTTGTGTTGGTGATGCTGTTTGTGTTGGTGATGCTCTAGGTTTTGGTGATGCTGTAGTTGTTGCTGATGCTGTAGTTGTTGATGATTTTGTAGGTGTTGCTGAAGCTGTAGCTGTTGGTGATGTTGTAGGTGTTGGTGATGCTGTAGGTGTTTGTGATGCTGTAGGTGTTGGTGATGCTGTTGCTGTTGGTGATGCTGTAGGTGTTGGTGATAGTGTAGGTGTTGGTGATGCTGTAGCTGTTGATGATGTAGGTGTTGGTGATGCTGTAGGTGTTTGTGATGCTGTAGGTGTTGGTGATGCTGTAGGTGTTGGTGAAGCTGTAGGTTTTGGTGATGCTGTAGGTGTTGGTGATGCTTTAGGTGTTTGTAGTGTATGTACCTTTAAGAGCCCCTGTGTACTGTAATACCGGTAGTGACCACTCGGGTATATAAGCCTGTATAGCGTCTTGTATCTTTTAGTTCACCTCCAGACTTTGTTCAATAAACACCTGTTAAACCAACTCCTGCATTCCGTGCCTCCATTAACACACGGATACAACAGTGGCGAAGAATTGGCAATTCGGCAGCACCTCAAGGATATCGATTCCTCAGACGAAGGTCAAAGATAAAAAAACAACAAAAAAAAACTGGTTTCACCAGCTAGCCGGGCTGGTGGCAGGTACTGCACTAATCCTTCCTGGGCGGCGGGCTGGGGCTCGATCGGGTGGCTCTGCAGCGGGGCCGAGCAGCGAGTCGGAAGGCGGAGGCAAACAGAGACGGAGGGTGGAGCACTCGGGAGACGGCCGGCGCTGCAAAGCAGGTCGGCATTCGGACCAAGCAGAGGGAGGGAAAAGTCCCAGAGAATCCAGTGGGAACGAGTCTCCAACTATTAAAAATATCTGTGTAAATAAAAAAACCGCGGAGAACAGCGTTGTCAGCAGCGGCAGCGGCGGGAAAGCGCGGGAGGCGCCATTTTTCTCGGCAGGGAAGAAAGGAAAGTGCGGGAGGCACCATTTTTGATTTTCAGGATGCCTAAGACTGGCAATATTACTGCTTTCCATAGTGATATAGAGGATTGGACCACATATGTGGAAAGAGTGGAGGTATATTGCACAGCGAATGAAGTAGAGGATGATAAAAAGGCATCGGTACTTCTAAATCTGATGGGCGCAAGGACATACGGGCTGTTACGAAACTTAATCACTCCAGCCAAACCGATGGACAAGAATTTTAAGGAGATTGTTGATACCCTACAGGAGCACTTAAACCCAACATCACTGCTGATAGTGGAACGATTTAAATTCTTCAGGAGGAATCAGCACAAGAATGAAAGTAACGCTGATTACCTCACCGAATTCAGAAAGCTGTCAAAGCACTGCCAATTCGGGGCAGGACTGGCAGATTCTCCACGAGACAAATTCATCTGCGGTCTCCTAAGTGAAGGAACATAGAAAAGGCTACTTTCTGAGAAAGATTTGACACTGGACAAGGCTTGCAGTGTGGCTGTATCAAAGGAAGCAGCAGCAAGAGGAGCTGCAGAGATACAGCAAAAGCCACAGGACTTTGGCACCCATGAAATGACACGGGGTTTCGAGAGATGTTATCGCTGCGGCAGATCCACCCATGACCAGAGGGACTGCTGGTTCAAGGACAAAGCATGCAGGCAATGCGGAAAGATGGGACACATTGCATGTGTATGCCGATCTGGAAACAAAAAATCCACTGACAGAAAAAAAATCAATGAGGAAAAGTACAGAAAGGTACAAATGATGACGGACATTAGCTCCGAAGACCAGAAGAGCGATAGCGACTCCGGAAACAACAGACTAAGCTGTCTCAAATTACATAATGTAATTGCCAAAGAGGATTACCAGACCATTTGGGTTACCCTCACAATAACGGGGTCCCCAATTAAAATGGAGCTAGATACAGGATCAGCTCTGACCGTCATAAGTCGACGGGATTACGAGCGGCTATTTCCGCATATACCTTTGAAAGACACATCCATTACCTTGAAGACATATACGGGGCAGAAAGTATACCCCAGAGGGAAAATAAAGGTGCCTGTTGTATACAACGGCAAGGAAATACAGAAGTTGTATTTATACGTTCTGCAAGATGGTGGTCCACCGTTGTTGGGACGTGAATGGATCAGGAAGATACGTTTAGACTGGCACTCCATTCAGGCACTGACGGTGACCAGTAAGAAAAAAAATGATGATGATGTCATACCTGAACGATTAAAAGACATCTTGGCTAACGCCAAAGAAGTGTCTCAACAGGAACTAGGAACCTTGAAAGGCATCACCGCCTCAATAAAAGTGGAAGATGCGGCAATTCCCAAATTTTTAAGGCAAGGCCGGTGCCATACGCAATTCGTCCAGCAGTCGAGGCAAAGCTGAAGAATTTGGAAAAAGCAGGCGTGTTATCCAAGGTAGATTGGAGCAAGTGGGCAACACCCATCGTCCCGGTCATGAAGAAAACGTTGAATAATGATAAATCTGAAGAACAGAGAAAAATTCGCATCTATGGGGACTTCAAGGTGACTGTAAACCCGGTCCTTCACACGATACAGTATCCTCTTCCAAGGATAGAAGATATTTTCGCCTCACTATCCGGGGGGAAACGTTTCACAAAAATTGACTTGGCACAGGCATATCTACAGATGGAGGTTGAGGAGACCTCTAAAAAGTATCTCACGATAAACACACACAAAGGCCTGTACCAGTACAATCGACTGGTTTTCGGAATAGCATCAGCTCCAGCTATCTGGCAAAGAGCTATGGAGCAAGTCCTGCAAGGGATTCCGGGGACTCAATGCTACCTAGACGACATCCTTGTAACAGAAAAAAACGACAACGAGCAGCTTGCCAATTTGGAGCAGGTGCTCACTAGGCTGAGAGAACGGGGCCTACGAGCAAATCGCCCCAAGTGCGAATTTTTCCAGAAACAAATATCATATTGTGGCCATATAATTAACGAAGAAGGGTTGCATAAGTCACCTGAAAAAATTGAAGCGGTCATAAAAGCCCCAGCACCTGAAAATGTCTCACAATTAAGGTCATTCCTGGGATTGATAAATTACTATCATAAATTTTTACCGAACTTGTCAACTGTTCTGCACCTTCTTAACGCACTGCTACAAACGGGAGTAATTTGGAAATGGAGCGAAGACTGTAAATGTGCCTTCCATAAATGCAAAGGCTTGATCACGTCCAAGGAAGTGTTGGCTCATTACAACCCATCACTGCCAATCAGACTGGCGTGCGATGCATCCCCTTACGGCATAGGAGCGGTATTATCGTGTAGATTCCCTGATGGCTCGGAGCGGCCGATAGCTTTTGCGTCACGCTCATTGAACTCAGCTGAGCGTAACTATGCCCAGATCGACAGGGAAGCACTCAGCCTGGTGTGGGGAGTGAAGAAATTCAACCATTACCTACACGGACAAAAATTTACCTTGTTGACTGACCATCAACCCCTCATCTCCATATTCAACCCTAAAAAGGGTGTTCTCATTATGACAGCGCAAAGGCTACAGAGGTGGTCCCTTTTCCTAGGGGCACACCAATATGACATAGAATACAAAGGATCAAAACAGCATGGGAATGCTGACGGTTTATCGCGCCTACCGTTGCCAACGGTAGAAGAGGCACCTACAGTGGACCCAGTGGAGATGTTCCACTCAACCATAGTAGAATGTCTACCAGTAACAAATTCTACCATTGAAAAGGAAACGAGAAATAACCCGACTCTCTCAAGAGTCTACGATTTAACGGTGAAGGGATGGCCAGCACATGGCGAACCACTGTTGCCCGCATTCTCGCAAAGAAGAGAACAGCTGTCAGTGTGCCGAGGAACCTTGATGTGTGGATCCAGAGTGGTGATTCCGCCCAAACTCCAGGATAAAGTGCTAAAGGAGCTTCACGAGGGGCATCTGGGTGGAGTGAAAATGAAGAACCTAGCCAGAACGTTTGTGTGGTGGCCAGGTATCGATGGAGACAGCGAAGAAATGACCAAGAGCTGTCTAGGATGCCAGAAGGTCCAAAACGCCCCACCACAAGCCCCTCTACATCCATGGGAGTGGCCCTCATCTCCATGGCAAAGGGTACATATCGACTTTGCTGGTCCATTTATGGACTCAATGTTCTTAATCGCGGTTGATGCACACTCCAAGTGGCCGGAGGTAATAAAGATGTCCTCCACCACCACGGAAAAAACTATCACAGTATTAAGGACCATATTTGCCAGGAATGGGCTGCCTGAACAGATCTGTTCTGATAATGGACCGCAATTTGTGTCCGAAGAATTCAGGAAGTTCTTAAAAAAACAATGGGGTTAAGCACTACACGTCCGCCCCATACCATCCCGCCACCAATGGATTAGCTGAAAGGTTTGTCCAGACCTTCAAGAAGGCCATAAAGGCCATGGGTAATGAAGACATAAATCTACAACATAAGGTAGATAACTTCTTGTTCGCATACAGGAATGCAACACATGTGGTTACAAACCAAACTCCCGCCATGATGTTTTTCAATAGAAGACTAAGATGCCGGCTGGATTTGATCAAGCCAAACATCAGAAGGGACGTAGAGAACCGGCAATTTCAAGGCATGAATGAAAGGCCAACTAGAACCTTCCAGATAGGTCAACAAGTTTTGGCCCGGGACTACCGTACCGAGAAATGGCAGCCTGGAACTATTTGCACACGACTAGGACCGCTGATGTATACCGTGGACATTGGTGAAAGCATAATAAGGCGCCATGCTGACCAGATCATAGAGTCATCTGAAAAGGGACAACCTACACCACAACTCTATACGCCTAATGATGAAGCAGAGATACCCATAGTATCTACCTCCGATCTGGTGATACTGGAACCAGATGAAACCGACACTGGCATTCAAGCCGAATCGACCTTGCCAAAAGAACCTACTACACCACCGAAAACTACTACACCACCGAGGCCTTATCTGGACCGAGTCAGGAAGCCTCCAGAGAGACTGACTTATAATTGATTAACTGCAGCAAATGTGTAGATTATTGTTCTTGTAAACATGTTAATTAATGATTACTTAAAATGTTATGTGCTAATTATCTAAAAGGGGAGGAATTGTAGTGTATGTACCTTTAAGAGCCCCTGTGTACTGTAATACCGGTAGTGACCACTCGGGTATATAAGCCTGTATAGCGTCTTATGGCCTAGAAATTCAGTTGGTTGCGCCAGCCGGTATCGCCTTAGGAGGAGGAGATGTTGGGCGCTAGGCGGCTAGCGGCCGGGCGCAGCGTGATCTGCGCCTCTCCCCAACTTCACTCATGATTTAGCGGCGGCGCAAAGTCTTTGCGCGCGCTCAGCTGCGCGCGCAGATCCTGACGTCATTTCCTCGTGCAACGCCCTTTGTGCGCCCCAAACCGGAAATTCAGTCGCGACGCCCCATTGTGCGCCTGGCGCCCCTAGCGACTGGTAGAGTGGAACGGTGCTCAGTCGATGCGGGGCGCGGCGGGGCGCAAATTAAAGGGCACTCCTCCTGCACTATAAAAGGCTGCCATTTCGCAGTACTCCTTCTTGAGAGACGGATCTTTGCAGAGAGACCAAGGTAGAGAGCTTTCTGCTTTGGCTCAACACTCGGACAGGTACTTGTGGCTTCAGGCCACAGCTTTCCACTTGTCTTTGCCTTCATTGACATATCATTGTTTGCTAACATATTATGGGGGCTGCAATGGGTGCAAACGCTGGCTTTCTCCATTGCATCCAAAGGGCTCACAGACGCCATGAGAGAGTGGCAGCCCTGGCTAGACGGAGAGGGGGCAACAGGCGTCGGGAAAGGAGGCCTTACCCACCCAGGGTATACCGCCAGCAGTTCTCCTATCTCAACATGTCTGACGAGCAGTGTGTTCGGAGGCTGCGATTCCGAAGGGAGGTGGTCACAGAGATCTGCCACCTGCTTGGCGGTGATCTGCAGCCACATCTGAGGAGCAGGACGTCTCTGTCGGTGGCAGTGAAGGTGACGGTGGCTCTCAACTTCTATGCCACCGGCTCCTTCCAATCCGCTACTGGGGACATTTCCAACATCTCCCAGTTCGCCGTGCATTGCTGCATCCGCCAGGTGACCAATGCCCTTTTCAAAAGGAGACGTCAGTTCATCTCCTTCTCCATGGCCCTTGCCAAGCAGCAACAGCATGCAATGGGCTTTGCAGCATTCGCGGGCTTCCCCATGGTGCAGGGCGCCATTGACTGCATGCATGTGGCTTTGCGGGCACCTCTGGAGAATTCCGAGGATTACCGCAACCGGAAGGGCTACTGTTAAGTCTGTGTGTTCTAGTTATTGTTAATAAGAATCACTGCACACAGACCACAAGAGTAAATTCAACAGGTCTTTACTAGTCGGAGGTCAGGCTGAACTGCCCAATAAATCATTACACAGCACTTATATACCGGTGTGGTCACCACCGGTATTACAGTATACAGCAGCCAAGATAAAGTAGTGCATCTCTTAAAATAGTTCTCTTAAAGGTGGAACGGTTACATACACCACAATCCTCCCTTTTTAGCTTAACAGTATATATTCCCCATTAAACATAACATAATAACATATATACACAACTTCATGTAAAAACAGTTCACAGATTCAGTCTCTGAGGAGGCCTCCTGATCCAAGACGGATAACGCCTTTCAGGGGTCTCTGGTTCTCGTTGCTGGGGTGACTCATCTAGTTGATCCCCTATGGATAGGACATCATCATCAGGTATATTCACTTCTGAGGTAGATGCTTCAGGTTCACTAACTTCCTCCACGGTTGTCTCTGTCGTAACCATGGGCTCGACCCTTGTTCTCGATCCCACCAGTTGGTCAGCATGACGTCGTATTACATTTTCACCAACATCTACCGTGTACATCAGGGGTCCTTGTCTGGCCCGAATTGTTCCAGATTGCCATTTCTCGTTTTTATAGTCCCTGGCTAACACCGGTTGTCCTATTTCAAAACTCCGAGTGGGCTTGTTATTGATATGCTGGAACTGTTTGTTTTCGACTTCCCTCCGCACATTTGGTTTTAACAAGTCCAACCTGGACCGCAACCTCCTGTTATAGAACATCATGGCAGGACTTTGGTTTGTTGTTGCATGGGTGGTGTTTCGATATGCCAGTAGGAAATTGTCCACCTTGTGTTGTAGTGGAATCTGATCTTCGCTCATGGCCTTTATTGCCTTTTTGAACGTCTGTACAAACCTCTCGGCCAGCCCATTCGTAGCTGGATGATATGGGGCAGAGGTATAATGTTTCACCCCATTCTTCTTCAGGAATTTCTGGAATTCCTCTGACATGAACTGTGGTCCGTTGTCTGAACATATTTGCTCTGGCAATCCATTTCTTGCAAATATCGTTCTTAGCACCGCGATCGTCTTCTCCGAGGTAGTGGTAGTCATTTTAATCACTTCTGACCATTTAGAATGTGTGTCCACCGCAATTAAAAACATGGAATCCATGAATGGACCAGCAAAGTCAATATGTACACGTTGCCATGGGGTTGAAGGCCATTCCCATGGATGCAGCAGTGCAATTGGAGGTGCATTTTGGACTTTTTGGCACCCTGAGCAGCTTTTCGTCAGATCCTCTATCTGTTGGTCGATACCCGGCCACCACACATAAGCCCTAGCAAGGCTTTTCATCTTGACTCCCCCCAGATGACCTTCATGTAGTTCTTTTAGAACTCTCTCTCTTAACTTAGGAGGGATAATCACCCTTGTTCCATACATCAATGTTCCCTGACAGATGGACAGCTGTTCTCGTCTTGCTGAGAATGCCGGTAACAGTGGATCACCATGGGCTGGCCATCCTTTTACTGTCAATTCGTAGACCCGGGACAGTGTCGGGTCATTCCTAGTCTCCCTTTCAATATTTGCATTGGTGACAGGTAAACATTCGATGATGGTCGAGTGAAATAACTCCACCGGGTCAACCGTTGGTGCCTCCTCCTCAGTAGGTAGTGGCAGGCGCGACAGCCCATCAGCATTACCATGCTGCTTTGTACCTTTGAATTCTATCTGATATTGATGTGCCCCTAGGAAAAGGGACCATCTCTGGAGCCTCTGTGCTGTCATCACCGAAACACCCTTCTTAGGGTTAAAAATGGATACCAACGGCTGGTGGTCTGTCAGCAGTGTAAACTTCTGGCCCTGCAGGTAATGATTAAACTTCTTTACTCCCCACACAAGGCTGAGAGCCTCCCTATCTATCTGAGCATAGTTGCGCTCAGCGGAGGTCAATGATCTGGATGCAAATGCGACTGGCCTTTCCAAGCCATTTGGCAACTTGTGTGAGAGTACTGCTCCAATACCATAAGGAGAAGCATCACAAGCTAAACGAATAGGTAGCGTTGGGTTGAAGTGAGCCAACACTTCCTCTGAGGTGATCAATGCCTTGCTTTTGCGAAAGGCCTTCTTACAGTCCTCGCTCCACTTCCATGGTACTTCTTTCTGCAAAAGAGCGTTCAGCGGGTGCAGCACCGTGGATAGATTTGGCAGAAACTTATGGTAATAGTTAATCAACCCTAGGAACGACCTCAACTGGGATACATTTTCCGGAGCGGGAGCCTTCACAACAGCTTTGATCTTGTCAGGTGACTTGTGCAGCCCCTCCTGGTCAATGACATGACCACAGTACGAGATCCGTTTCTGAAAGAACTCACATTTCTGGCAATTAACTCGAAGTCCATATTCCTTCAATCTGGTGAGCACCAGTTTCAAATTTGCAAGGTGTTCCTCATCATCATCTCCTGTAATCAGGATATCGTCCAAGTAACATTGAGTGCTTGGAATTCCCTGTAATACCTGCTCCATGGCCCTCTGCCAAATTGCTGGAGCCGAAGCCACTCCAAAAACCAGTCTATTATATCGATACAAGCCTCTGTGCGTGTTGATTGTGAGATACTGGCGCGACTCTTCCTCAACTTCCATCTGTAAGTACGCTTGCGCCAGGTCTATCTTGGTGAAATGTTTCCCGCCAGACAATGAAGCAAAGATATCCTCAATCCGCGGAAGCGGATATTGCACCGTGTGAAGCACCGGATTAACCGTGATCTTGAAGTCTCCACAGATGCGGACCTTCCCCGGTTCCCCTGGCTTGTTACTCGATGAACGCTTCATGACGGGAACAATGGGCGTGGCCCACTCACTCCAGTCCACCTTAGACAGTACTCCTGAACGTTCTAGCCCTTCCAGCTCAGCTTCCACAGCAGGTCGTATCGCATAAGGTACCGGTCTGGCTTTGAAAAATTTTGGGTTTGCATCTTCTGCAATCTTGATTTTTGCCGTAATTCCTCTCAGTGTTCCCAGTCCCTGTTGGAACACCTCTTTAACCTCATCCAATATTCTGGACAATCGTTCAGGTTTGACATCTTTTTTTTTTCCGGAATCTACCGTTATTGCTTTTAGGGAGTGCCAGTCCATATTTATTTTCCTGATCCACTCCCGTCCCAGAAGTGGTGGACCTCCCTCAGGTAGTACATATAAGTCCATTCCTTGGTGTTCTTTGCCCTTGTGTACCACCTTGACTTTTATCTTTCCGATGGGGTATACTCTTTGCCCCGTGTATGTCTGCAATACTATCTCCGTATCCCGTAGGGGAATATGTGTGAATAACCTTTTGTAATCTTGCTTATTCATGACCGTCAACGCCGATCCGGTGTCCAATTCCATCTTCACTTGGACTCCTGCTATCTGAAGTGTGACCCAGATAGTTTGTAGGTCAGCTTCCTTACTCACATTGTGAATTCTCAGACTACCCAGTTCCTTGCTGTTGGAGTCTGAATCCGAATTCTGTTCATCCGAACTCTTCTCAGCCACCTTATGTACCTTTCTGCACTTTTCCTGCGGTGACTTTTTGTTGCTGGTCTTCTTTCCTGACCGGCATACTTTAGCTATGTGACCAAGCTTGCCACATTTTCTACATTCCTGATTTTTAAACCAGCATTGGTTCTGATCGTGTGTTGTCTTTCCACAACGATAACAGTTCGCTGTACCCAAAGCCATTTGATCTACGCTGAGTACCGCTGCCTTCAGCTGCATTTCCGCAGTGCCTCTCGCTGCGGCTTCATGCGATGCTGCAATAGTGACAGCCTTATCAAGTGTAAGATCATTCTCTTCAAGCAGCCGCTTTTGTGTTCCTTCTTTCGACAATCCACACACGAATTTGTCTCTCAGTGCCTCTGTCAGTCTTTCCCCAAACTGACAGTATTTCGCTAGCTTACGCAGTTCAATTAAATACTCCGCGTTGCTTTCCTCTTTCAGTTGCGTTCTCGCATAAAATTTAAATCGTTCCGCTAACATCAGCGGTGTGGTGTTCAAATGATTTCTCAGGACAGCAACAATATTAGCGAAAGCCTGATCCGCCGGTTTAGCTGGTGATAGAAGATGCTTCAATAGCCCGTATGTCTTCGCACCCATTGAGTTTAGTAAGGTTAGTGCTTTATCTTCATCTGATATTTTATTTGCCTTACAATAAACCTCTATGCGTTCTACATACGTGGCCCAATCTTCAACATTGGGATCGAAATCGTTGATGTTACCACGCTTAGGCATCCTCGCAATCTTCTTGAGAAACAAAAAGAAATTGTTATTTTTTTTTCAAAATGGCGGTTTCCCGCGCTTGCCTTTCTCCCCCGCTGGCTGTAATGGCGATTGCCGTATTGCTGCGTTCGCCCTCCACAGCGGTTCTCAAATCGTGCCTCCCAGCCCCTCTTGCAGTCCGGTCCTTTCCCCCGGCTGCGGCTGAGTTCTCCGCGTTTTTAAAAAATTTTTATCCCGCGCCTCGCGGCCTCGGTAGCTGCCCGGCCTTTTTCCCCGGTCGCGGTCGAGCTCTCTCTCGATGCTGTTGCGTCTCCCAGCCCGCTTGCAGCTCGGTCTTTTACACCGGCTGCGTTTGCATTCACCGCGGCTCCCGTGCCTTACGCTGCCCCAGTCTCAGCGCCTCTGGCCCCGACTTCTGTCCGGCTCTTTTCCCCGGCCGTGGTCGAGTTCTCCGCCCTTATATCCTCCGTTTTTCCCTCCCCTACTTCACAGCCAATGTGGCCGACTTGCTGCTCGTCGCTGATCGGCTTACCCACCACCGTGATAGAAGGGATGATCACTGCCTGTTGCTGATGGAAGGCTTCGTGTCAGGATTCTTCCTTGCTCTTCAGACCCGAGTCTTTTCTCAGCAGGATGATGAGGGCGGATGCCTCTTCTCGACGCCCGCTAAACTGCCTTGGATATATCTCTGCCGCAGGGTAAGATCGTCATCGTCGCCACTGTTAAGTCTGTGTGTTCTAGTTATTGTTAATAAGAATCACTGCACACAGACCACAAGAGTAAATTCAACAGGTCTTTACTAGTCGGAGGTCAGGCTGAACTGCCCAATAAATCATTACACACCACCGGTATTACAGTATACAGCAGCCAAGATAAAGTAGTGCATCTCTTAAAATAGTTCTCTTAAAGGTGGAACGGTTACATACACCACAGCTACCATTCGCTCAACGTCTAGCTGGTGTGTGACCACAGGCAGCTCATCCTAGCTGTCAATGCCCGCTTTCCAGGCAGCAGCCACAATGCCTTCATCCTGCGCCAGACTTCTGTGGCAGACATGTTCCAGGCCCAACCTCACCCACGAGGATGGCTTATCGGGGACAAAGGCTATCCTTTGTGTACCTGGCTGATGACCCCGCTCCGTGCGCCCAGCACCCCTGCTGAAGAGGGATACAACGATAGCCATCAAGCGACCAGGAACATCATTGAGCAAACAATCGGCGTCCTGAAGCAACGGTTCCGCTGTCTGGATCGTTCCGGTGGAGCCCTACAACATTCGCCGGAGCGAGTCTCCCATTTCGTGGTCATTTGCTGCATGCTGCACAACCTGGCTATCCGCAGGACTCAGCCACTGCCACCAGAGATTGGAGGACCACCTGAGGAGGAGGAGGAGGAGGAGGAGGACCAGCACAGGAGGGAGGCAGAAAGTGCAAGGGCCGCCCGTCGCCGGCTTATTGAACGTCAGTTCTAGGCCCCCTCTCAGGGAATGGCTTGTGCCAATGTCAGCAGATGAATGTAGCCGCTCCACAAGCCCTCAGCCGAGCAGGGTAACCAGGACTTGACAAAAAAACCATGCACAGTGCAATTTAAGAACATTGATTTATTGCAAACCTCTGCCCTTCCCACATTACAACCTCATGTGGAGAAGCCCCCTCCAAAAACACAAAACTAACAGTCTCGGCCTTACAAAAACTAAAAAAGACACCAGTCTCGGCCTTACAAAAACAAAGAAAGACACCAGTCTCGGCCTTACAAAAACACAACTACAACAGTCTCGGCCTTTCAACAACCACAAAGCATTTGTGCAGACCTTCTACTTTTTGCTCTGCGAGGGCGATGCCTCTCGCATCCTTGCCTGGCCCCTGCCCGCCCTGCAGCTCCTCCTCAATGGGAGCCCAGTGGCTGCAGCAAGGCTGGGGGAAGGCTGCTGAGGGTCAGATGGCGAGACGGCAGATGCCCTTGGGGGTCGGCCTGCACCAGCTCTGGCCCTGGAGGGGCCGGCTGCTGACTGCTCCAACTCTGCTTGGGCGGCAGCAGTCTGTCCAGCGGCTCGTGGCAGCTGCAATGGCGGAGTGGCAGTGTCGGCTGCAGGAATGGTGCCAACCTGACAGATCGCAGGTGCTCGCTGGTCGCCTGATACATTGGCACTCGCACGGGCCAGCACCGCAGCATGCGCAGCAAACAGCTGAAGAACAGACTGCTGGGCTGCTGCTGCGCGGCGAGTGCCCTGGCGATGCCTGGCTGATCCAGCGAGGGTGGCAGCAGTTAGTACCCGTGTGGCCCTGGTCTGTGTCCGCATGACAACAGCCAGTGAATGGACTGAGCACTTGGCTCGAAGCCACCTGTGCTGCCGCGAAGTCCTGTAGACTCCTGGCCTGTGCTGCTCCAAATTGCTGCACACTCCTTGACAAAGACTCAGTGGAGTCAGGCATCCTTGCCACTGCAGCCATGAGCTCATTGTGCCTGCGCTCAGCCTGGACGGCCATTTCCTCCAGGAGCCGCACCTCCTCTGCGCTCACCGTCGCAGGACTGGAGGCCGCACTCACCCTCTGGGGAGAAGTCCGCCGAGCTTCCCCACCCCTCCCGCGTTGCTGCAGCCCGCTGGGCCCCAGAGCTTCACTCTCCTCCGACCCTTCCCCCCGGCTCCCCTCCAGGGAAGACGTGTCCCCTTCATCGCCATGGGCTGGCGCGGCTGAGGGTGGCACTGATGGGCCGGCTTCCTCTTCCTCCTCCTCTAATTCGGAAGCGCTGACAGTGGCAGCTTGAGGGCCCGCCTCCTCACCTGGCGATTCACCATCTGAAAGCAGGAAGGCACAAGAGTAGCTTTAGAGTGAGGACAGGACGGCAGCGAGGGAGGCATCAGTGCTGCCATTCACTGCATTGGTCGGACAGTGGCAAAGGATGCTGATCTGAGGCGCAAGTGGAACGAGAGAGGTCAAAAAGGTGATGCCCTTACCATTGGTGCCCAGAACAGGGTCGACATCTCCACTGGCAACGGGGCCAATCAGCCGGCCTGCCATAATGCGCTCCACATGCTGGTTGAGGTCGGAGAGCTCTTTGACGTCAGGATGGCCTCCCCCGGTCTCACTTCGTTTCCGCCGGTTGTGCGCCACCTTGGCCTGCAAGAGAAAGGACGGCCTCTAAGTACAGTGTGAAGCCCTGATCTGGTCTGCACTGCCTCCCATGGTCGAACAGCTTGTACAGTGTGAAGCCCTGATCTTGTCTGCAATGCGTCCCATGGTGGACTGGCCCTGACAGTGTGAAGCCCTGATCTTGTCTGCAATGCCTCCCATGGTGGAATAGCTTGTACAGTGTGTAAAGTGCTGAATGTGCAAGTGATTTTCATGACAGTCCCATAGCTGCTGGATGAGGGCTGGCCATTAGGGCTTTCAGGTCCATTTGCCCATAAAGTGAGGTGCACATGCAGGGATGAGGAGGAGACTGGAAAGGGTACTCACCCTGACAACCCGAGTGAGGTCGTTGAACTTTTTCCGGCATTGCACAGGCGTCCTGGCAACCACGCTGTTGGAAGACACCCTGTTTGAGACCTCCCTCCAGGCTTTCCGGTAGGCGCTGGGCAGCGGACTCTTGCCACCTTCTGGGAACAGAACATGGCGCCTGCGCTCCACTCCGCCAACCAGCACCCTCAGGTCACCGTCGCTGAACCGCTGCGCTCTCTCCCTGGCCTTCTCCATAGCCCTGGGCGTTGTGCAGATGAAGCTGAAGTGGTCAGGCCTAGGTTGAGGGCTGCAGTGTGCAGGGCATGGCAGGCAAACAAATCCACCCTCCCCCTTTAAGAGCTGACCGGCGCCAGAGTGTCTGCCGTCAATCAACAACTCGCCGCACCGGCGCTGCGCCCGGCCTCGGGGGTATCGCTCAGCACCGCCGGCTTAGCGCCTAAAGATAGTCGTGCATCGCCTGTTTTAGTGCAGCAGCAACCTCTTGGGGCGATGCGACTGAATATCGGCGAAGGTGGCGCGACTTTGCGCCGGGCGCAAACTTTAGCGGCCGCCCGACTTTAGCGCCCCAAAAGTGGCTATACTGAATTTCTAGGCCTATATCTTTTAGTTCACCTCCAGATTTTGTTCAGTAAATGCCTGTTAAACCAACTCCTGCATTCCGTGTCTCCATTAACACACGGATACAACAGTGTTGGTGATGCTGTAGGTGTTGGTGTTGTTGTAGGTGTCGCTGATGCTGTAGGTGTTGGTGATGCTGTAGGTTTTGGTTATGCTGTAGGTGCTGGTGATGCTGTAGATGTTGATGATGCTGTAGTTGTTGGTGATGCAGTAGCTGTTGGTGATGTTGTAGGTGTTGCTGATGCTGCAGGTTTTGGTGATGCTGTAGGTGTTGATGATGCTTTAGGTGTTGGTGATGCTGTAGGTGTTGGTGATGTTGTAGGTATTTGTGATGCTGTAGGTGTTGGTGATGTTGTAGGTGTTGGTGATGTTGTAGGTGTTGGTGATGTTGCTGTCGGTGATGTTGTTAGTGTTGGTGATGCTGTAGGTGCACTTGATGCTGTAGGTCTTGCTGATACTGTAGGTTTTGGTGATGTTGGTGTTGGTGATGCTGTAGGTTTTGGTGATGCTGTAGGTGTTAGTGATGCTGCAGGTATTGGTGATGTTGGTGATGCTGTAGCTGTAGGTGACGCTGTACGTGTTGGTGATACTGTAGGTGTTGGTGATGCTGTAGGTGTTGGTGATACTTTTGGAGTTGGTGATGCTGTAGGTGTTGGTGATACTGTAGGTGTTGGTGATGCTGTAGGTGTTGGTGATGCTGTAGGTGTTGGTGATGCTGTAGTTGTTGGTGATGCTGTAGGTGTTGGTGATGCTGTTGGTGTTGGTGATGCTATAGGTGTTGGTGATGCTGTAGGTGTTGATGGTGCTGTAGGTGTTGGTGATGTTTTTGGTGTTGGTGATGCTGTAGGTGTTGGTGATGTTGTAGGTTTTGGTGATGCTGTAGGTGTTGGTGATGCTGTAGTTGTTGGTGATACTGTAGGTGTTGGTGATACCATAGGTGTTGGTGATGTTGTAGGGGTTGGTGATGTTGTAGGTGTTGGTGATGTTGTAGGTGTTGGTGATACTGTTGGTGTTAGTGATGCTGTAGGTGTTGGTGATGTTGCTGTTGGTGATGTTGTTGGTGTTGCTGATGCTGTAGGTGCGCTTGATGCTGTAGGTCTTGGTGATAATGTAGGTGTTGGTGATGATGTTGGTGTAGGTGATGCTGTAGGGGTTGGTGATACTGTAGGTGTTGGTGATGCTGTAGGTGTTGGTGATGCTGTAGATATTGGTGATGTTGTTGATGTTGGTGATGCTGTAGGTGTAGGTGATGCTGTAGGTGTTGCTGATACTGTAGGTGTTGGTGATGCTGTAGGTGTTGGTGATGCTGTAGGTGTTGGTGATGCTGTAGTTGTTGGTGATTCTGTAGGTGTTGGTGATGCTGTAGGTGTTGGTGATGCTGTAGCTGTTGGTGATGCTGTAGGTGTTGGTGATACTGTAGGTGTTGGTGATGATGTTGGTGTAGGTGATGCTGTAGGGGTTGGTGATACTGTAGGTGTTGGTGATGCTGTAGGTGTTGGTGATGCTGTAGATATTGGTGATGTTGTTGATGTTGGTGATGCTGTAGGTGTAGGTGATGCTGTAGGTGTTGCTGATACTGTAGGTGTTGGTGATGCTGTAGGTGTTGGTGATGCTGTAGGTGTTGGTGATGCTGTAGTTGTTGGTGATTCTGTAGGTGTTGGTGATGCTGTAGGTGTTGGTGATGCTGTAGCTGTTGGTGATGCTGTAGGTGTTGGTGATACTGTAGGTGTTGGTGATGCTGTAGGTGTTTGTAATACTGTTGGTGTTGGTGTTACTGTAGGTGTTGGTGATGCTGTAGGTGTTGGTGATGCTGTTGGTGTTGCTGATGCTGTAGGTGTTGATGATTTTGTAGTTGTTGCTGATGCTGCCGGTTTTGGTGATGCTGTAGGTGTTGATGATGCTGTAGGTTTTGGTGATTTTGTACGTGTTGGTGATGCTGTAGGTGTTGGTGATGCTGGCTGTGTTGGTGATATTGTAGGTTTTGTTGAAGCTGTAGTTGCTGGTGATGCTGTAGGTGTTGGTGATGCTGTAGGTGCTGGTGATAGTGTAGGTGTTGGTGATACTGTAGGTGTTGGTGATGTTGTTGGTGTAGGTGATGCTGTAGGTGTGGGTGATACTGTAGGTGTTGGTGATGCTGTAGGTGTTGGTGATACTGTAGATGTTGGTGATGCTTTAGGTGTTGGTGATGCTGTAGGTGTTGGTGATGCTTTAGGTGTTGGTGATGCTGTAGGTGTTGGTGGTGCTTTAGGTGTTGGTGATGCTGTAGCTGTTGGTGATGCTGTATGTGTTGGTGATTTTGTAGGTGCTGGTGATTTTGTAGGTGTTGGTGATGCTGTAGGTGTTGGTGATGCTGTAGGTGTTGGTGATGCTGTAGGTGTTGGTGATGCTGTAGGTTTTGGTGATTTTGTAGGTGTTGGTGATGCTGTAGGTGTTGGTGATGCTGGCTGTGTTGGTGATATTGTAGGTTTTGTTGAAGCTGTAGTTGCTGGTGATGCTGTAGGTGTTGGTGATGCTGTAGGTGCTGGTGATAGTGTAGGTGTTGGTGATACTGTAGGTGTTGGTGATGTTGTTGGTGTAGGTGATGCTGTAGGTGTGGGTGATACTGTAGGTGTTGGTGATGCTGTAGGTGTTGGTGATACTGTAGATGTTGGTGATGCTTTAGGTGTTGGTGATGCTGTAGGTGTTGGTGATGCTTTAGGTGTTGGTGATGCTGTAGGTGTTGGTGGTGCTTTAGGTGTTGGTGATGCTGTAGGTGTTGGTGATGCTGTATGTGTTGGTGATTTTGTAGGTGCTGGTGATTTTGTAGGTGTTGGTGATGCTGTAGGTGTTGGTGATGCTGTAGGTGTTGGTGATGCTGTAGGTGTTGGTGATGCTGTAGGTGTTGGTGATGCTGTAGGTGTTGGTGATGTTGTAGGTGTTGGTGATGCTGTAGGTATTGGTGATGCTGTAGGTGTTTTTGATGTAGTAGGTGTTGCTGATGCTGTAGGTATTGGTGATGCTGTAGGTGTTGGTTATGCTGTAGGTGTTGATGCTGTTGGTGTTGGTGATGTTGTTGGTGTTGGTGATGCTGTAGGTGTTGGTGATGCTGTAGGTGTTGGTGATGTTTTAGGTGTTGGTGATGCTGTAGATGTTGGTGATGCTGTAGGTGTTGGTGGTGCTTTAGGTGTTGGTGATGCTGTAGGTGTTGGTGATGCTGTATGTGTTGGTGATTTTGTAGGTGCTGGTGATTTTGTAGGTGTTGGTGATGCTGTAGGTGTTGGTGATGCTGTAGGTGTTGGTGATGCTGTAGGTGTTGGTGATGCTGTAGGTGTTGGTGATGCTGTAGGTGTTGGTGATGTTGTAGGTGTTGGTGATGCTGTAGGTATTGGTGATGCTGTAGGTGTTTTTGATGTAGTAGGTGTTGCTGATGCTGTAGGTATTGGTGATGCTGTAGGTGTTGGTTATGCTGTAGGTGTTGATGCTGTTGGTGTTGGTGATGTTGTTGGTGTTGGTGATGCTGTAGGTGTTGGTGATGCTGTAGGTGTTGGTGATGTTTTAGGTGTTGGTGATGCTGTAGATGTTGGTGATGCTGTAGGTGTTGGTGATACATTAGGTGTTGATGATGTTGTTGGTATTGGTGATGCTGTAGGTGTTGATGATGTTGTAGGTGTTGGTGATGCTGTAGTTGTTGGTTTTGCTGCAGGTGTTGCTGATGCTGTAGGTGTTGGTGATGCTGTAGGTGTTGGTGATGCTGTAGGTGTTGGTGATGCTGTAGTTGTTGGTGATGCTGTAGGTGTTGGTGATGCTGTAGGTTTTGGTGATGCTGTAGGTGTTAGTGATGCTGTAGTTGTTGGTGCTGCTGTAGGTGTTGGTGATACTTTAGGATTTGTTGATGCTGTAGGTGTTGGTGATAATGTAGGTGTTGGTGATGCTGTAGGTGTTGGTGATGCTGTAGGTGTTGGGATACTGAAGGTGTTGGTGATGCTGTAGATATTGGTGATGTTGTAGGTGTTGGTGATTCTGTAGGTGTTGGTGATGCTGTAGGTGTTGGTGATGCTGTAGCTGTTGGTGATGCTGTAGGTGTTGGTGATAGTGTAGGTGTTGATGATGCTGTAGGTGTTGGTGATGCTGTAGGTGTTGGTGATACTGTAGGTGTTGGTGATGCTGCAGGTGTTTGTAATACTGTTGGTGTTACTGTAGGTGTTGGTGATGCTGTAGGTGTTGGTGATGCTGTTGGTGTTGCTGATGCTGTAGGTGTTGATGATTTTATAGTTGTTGCTGATGCTGCCAGTTTTGGTGATGCTGTAGGTGTTGATGATGCTGTAGGTTTTGGTGATTTTGTAGGTGTTGGTGATGCTGTAGGTGTTGGTGATGCTCATTGTGTTGGTGATATTGTAGGTTTTGTTGATGCTGTAGTTGCTGGTGATGCTGTAGGTGTTGGTGATGCTTTAGGTGCCGGTGATAGTGTAGGTGTTGGTGATACTGTAGGTGTTGGTGATGTTGGTGTAGGTGATGCTGTAGGTGTGGGTGATACTGTAGGTGTTGGTGATGCTGTAGGTGTTGGTGATGCTGTAGATGTTGGTGATGCTTTAGGTGTTGGTGATGCTGTAGGTGTTGTTGATGCTTTAGGTGTTGGTGATGCTGTAGGTGTTGGTGGTGCTTTAGGTGTTGGTGATGCTGTAGGTGTTGGTGATGCTGTATGTGTTGGTGATTTTGTAGGTGTTGGTGATGCTGTAGGTGTTGGTAATGCTGTAGGTGTTGGTGATGCTGTAGGTGTTGGTGATGCTGTAGGTGTTGGTGATGTTGTAGGTATTGGTGATGCTGTAGGTGTTGGTGATGCTGTAGGTGTTGGTGATGCTGTAGGTGTTTTTGATGTAGTAGGTGTTGCTGATGCTGTAGGTGTTGGTGATGCTGTAGGTGTTGGTTATGCTGTAGGTGTTGATGATGCTGTTGGTGTTGGTGATGTTGTTGGTGTTGGTGATGCTGTAGGTGTTGGTGATGCTGTAGGTGCTGGTGATGCTGTAGGTGTTGGTGATGTTTTAGGTGTTGGTGATGCTGTAGATGTTGGTGATGCTGTCGGTGTTGGTGATACATTAGGTGTTGATGATGTTGTTGGTATTGGTGATGCTGTAGGTGTTGATGATGTTGTAGGTGTTGCTGATGCTGTAGGTGTTGGTGCTGTTGTAGGTGTTGGTGATGCTGTAGGTGTTGGTGATGCTGTAGGTGTTGGTGATGCTGTCGTTGTTGGTGAAGCTGTAGGTGTTGGTGATTCTGTTGGTGTTGGTGATGCTGCAGGTGTTGGTGATTTTGTAGGTGTTGGTGATGCTGTAGGTGTTGGTTATGTTGTAGATTTTGGTGATGCTGTAGGTGTTGGTGATGCTGTAGGTGTTGGTGATGCTGTAGCTGTTGGTGATGTTGTAGGTGTTGATGAAGCTGTAGGTGTTGGTGATGCAGTAGGTGTTGGTGATTCTGTTGGTGTTCGTGATGCTGTAGGTGTTGGTGATTTTGTAGGTGTTGGTGATGCTGTAGGTGTTGGTTATGTTGTAGGTTTTGGTGATGCTGTAGGTGTTGGTGATGCTGTAGGTGTTGGTGATGCTGTAGGTGTTGGTGATGCTGTAGATGTTGGTGATTCTGCATGTGTTGGTGATGCTGTAAGTGTTGGTGATACCATTGGTGTTGGTGTTACTGTAGGTGGTGGTGATGCTGTAGGTGTTGTTGATGCTGTAGGTGTTGCTTATGCTGTAGGTGTTGATGATTTTGTAGGTGTTGCTGATGCTGCAGGTTTTGGTGATGCTGTAGGTGTTAATGATGCTGTAGATGTTGGTGGTGCTGTAGGTGTTGGTGATGCTGTTGGTGTTGGTGATGCTGTAGGTGTTGGTGATACTGTAGGAGTTGGTGATGCTGTAGGTGTTGGTGATGCTGTAGGTGTTGGTGATGCTGTGCGTGTTGGTGATGCTGTTGGTGATGCTGTAGGTGTTGGTGATGCTGTTGGTGTTGGTGATGCTCTCGGTGTTGGTGATGCTGTAGGTGTTGGTGGTGCTGTAGGTGTTGGTGATGTTATTGGTGTTGGTGATGCTGTAGGTGTTCGTTATGCTGTAGGTGTTGATGATGCTGTTGGTGTTGATGATGTTGGTGTTGGTGATGCTGCAGGTGTTGGTGCTTTTGTAGTTGTTGGTGATACATTAGGTGTTGATGATGTTGGTATTGGTGATGCTGTAGCTGTTGATGATGTTGTAGGTGTTGGTGATGCTGTAGTTGTTGGTGTTGCTGCAGGTGTTGCTGATGCTGTAGGTGTTGGTGATGTAGGTGTTGGTGATGCTGTAGGTGTTGGTGATGCTGTAGGTGTTGGTGATGCTGTAGGTGTTGGTGATGCTTTAGCTGTTGGTGATGCTGTAGGTGTTGGTGATTCTGTTGGTGTTGGTGATGCTGTAGGTGTTGGTGATTTTGTAGGTGTTGGTGATGCTGTAGGTGTTGGTTATGTTGTAGGTTTTGGTGATGCTGTAGGTGTTGGTGATGCTGTAGGTGTTGGTGATGCTGTAGGTGTTGGTGATGCTGTAGCTGTTGGTAATGCTGTAGGTGTTGGTGATGCTGTAGGTGTTGGTGATGCTTTAGCTGTTGGTAATGCTGTAGGTGTTGGTGATTCTGCATGTGTTGGTGATGCTGTAGGTGTTGGTGATACCGTTGGTGTTGGTGTTACTGTAGGTGGTGGTGATGCTGTAGGTGTTGATGCTGTAGGTGTTGCTTATGCTGTAGGTGTTGATGATTTGGTAGGTGTTGCTGATGCTGCAGGTTTTGGTGATGCTGTAGTTGTTGGTGATGCTGTAGGTGTTGGTGATGCTGTAGGTGTTGGTGATGCTGTAGGTGTTGGTGATGCTGTAGGTGTTGGTGATGTAGGCTTTGGTGATGCTGTAGGTGCTGGTTTTGCTGTAGGTGTTGGTGATGCTGTAGGTGTTGGTGATACTGTAGGTGTTGGTGATACCGTAGGTGTTGGTGATGTTGTAGGTGTTGGTGATGTTGTAGGTGTTGCTGATGTTGTAGGTGTTGGTGATGCTGTTGGTGTTAGTGATGCTGTAGGTGTTGGTGATGTTGGTGATGTTGTTGGTGTTGGTGATGCTGTAGGTGCGATTGAAGCTGTAGGTCTTGGAGATACTGTAGGTGTTGGTGATGTTGTTGGTGTAGGTGATGCTGTAGGGATTGGTGATACGGTAGGTGTTGGTGATGCTGTAGGTTTTGGTGATGCTGTAGGTGTTGGTGATGCTGTAGATATTGGTGATGTTGTTGATGTTGCTGATGCTGTAGGTGTAGGTGATGCTGTAGGTATTGGTGATACTGTAGGTGTTGGTGATGCTGTAGGTGTTGGTGATGCTGTAGGTGTTGGTGATGCTGTATGTGTTGGTGATGCTGTAGGTGTTGGTGATGCTGTAGGTGTTGGTGATGCTGTAGGTTTTGGTGATGCTGTAGGTGTTAGTGATGCTGTAGTTGTTGGTGCTGCTGTAGGTGTTGGTGATACTTTAGGATTTGTTGATGCTGTAGGTGTTGGTGATACTGTAGGTGTTGGTGATGCTGTAGGTGTTGGTGATGCTGTAGGTGTTGGGGATACTGTAGGAGTTGGTGATGCTGTAGGTGTTGGTGATGCTGTAGGTGTTTGTGATGCTGTAGGTGTTGTTGATGCTGTAGGTGTTAGTGATGCTGTAGGTGTTGGTGCTGCTGTAGGTGTTGGTGATACTTTCAGAGTTGGTGATGCTGTAGGTGTTGGTGATACTGTAGGTGCTGGTGATGCTGTAAGTGTTGGTGATGCGGTAGTTGTTGGTGATACTGTAGGAGTTTGTGATGCTGTAGGGTTTGGTGATGCTGTAGGTATTGGTGATGCTGTAGGTGTTGGTGATGCTGTAGGTTTTGGTGATGCTGTTGGTGTTGGTGATGCTTTAGGTTTTGGTGATGCTGTAGGTGTTGGTGATGTTGTAGGTGTTGCTGATGCTGTAGGTGTTGGTGATGCTGTAGGTGTTGGTGATGCTGTAGCTGTTGGTAATAGTGTAGGTGTTGGGGAAAGTGTAGGTGTTGGTGATGCTGCAGCTGTTGGTGATGTTGTAGGTGTTGGAGATGCTGTAGCTGTTGGTGATGCTGTAGGTGTTGGTGATGCTGTAGGTGTTGGTGATGCTGTAGGTGTTGGTGATGCTGTAGGTGTAGGTGATGCTGTAGGTGTTGGTGATGCTGTAGGTTTTGGTGATTTTGTTGGTGTTGGTGATGCTGTAGGTGCTGGTGATAATGTAGGTGTTGGGATGCTCTAGTTGCTGGTGATGCTGTCGGTCTTGGTGATACTGTAGGTGTTGGTGATGGTGTTGGTGATGTTGTTGGTGTTGGTGATGCTGTAGGTTTTAGTGATAATGTAGGTGCTTGTGATGCTGTAGGTGTTGATGAAGTTGTTCGTGTTACTGATGCTGTAGGTGTTGGTGAAGTTGTTGGTGATGCTGTAGGTGTTGGTGATGCTGTAGGTGTTGTTGATGCTGTAGGTTTTGGTGATGCTGTAGGTGTTGGTGATGCTGTAGGTTTTGGTGATGCTGTAGTTGTTGGTGTTGCTGCAGGTGTTGCTGATGCTGTAGGTGTTGGTGATGCTGTAGGTATTGGTGAGGCTGTAGGTGTTGGTGATGCTGTAGGTTTTGGTGATGCTGTAGTTGTTGGTGTTGCTGCAGGTGTTGCTGATGCTGTAGGTGTTGGTGATGCTGTAGGGATTGGTGAGGCTGTTGGTGCTGTTGATGCTGTAGGTGTTGGTGATGCTGTAGGTGTTGGTGGCACTGTAGGTGTTGGTGATACTGTAGGTGTTGATGATGCTGTAGGTGTTGGTGATGCAGGTGTTGGAGATGCTGCAGTTGTTGGCGACGCTGTAGGTGTTGGTGATGCTGTAGGTGTTGGTGATGTTGTAGGTGTTGGTGATGCTGTTGGTGTTGGGGATGCTGTTGGTGATGCTGTAGGTTTTGGTGATGCTGTTGGTGTTGGTGATGCTGTTAGTTTTGATGTTGCTGTTGGCTTGATGATGCTGTAGGTGTTGGTGATGCTGTACGTGTTGGTGATGCTGTAGGTGTTGGTGATGCTGTTGGTGTTGCTGATTCTGTAGGTGTTGATGATTTTGTAGTTGTTGCTGATGCTGCAGGTTTTGGTGATGCTGTAGGTGTTGATGATGCTGTAGGTTTAGGTGATTTTGTAGGTGTTGGTGATGCTGTAGGTGTTGGTGATGCTGGTTGTGTTGGTGATGTTGTAGGTTTTGTTGATGCTGTAGGTGCTGGTGATGCTGTAGGTGTTGGTGATAGTGTAGGTGTTGGTGATAGTGTAGGTGTTGGTGATACTGTAGGTTTTGGTGATGTAGATTTTGGTGATGTTGTAGGTGTTGGTGATGTTCTATGTGTTGGTCGTGCTGTTGGTGTTGGTGATGCTGTAGGTGTTGGTGATGTTGCTGTTGGTGATGTTGTTGGTTTTGGTGATGCTGTAGGTGCGCTTGATGCTGTAGGTCTTAGTGATACTGTAGGTGTTGATGATGTTGTTGGTGTAGGTGATGCTGTAGGTGTTGGTGATACTGTAGGTGTTGGTGATGCTGTAGGTGTTGGTGATGCTGTAGGTGTTGGTGATGCTGTAGGTTTTGGCGATTTTGTTGGTGTTGGTGATGCTGTAGGTGCTGGTGATAATGTAGGTGTTGGGATGCTCTAGTTGCTGGTGATGCTGTAGGTCTTGGTGATACTGTAGGTGTTGGTGATGCTTTTGGTGTTGGTGATGCTGTAGGTGTTGGTGATGTTGGTGTTGGTGATGTTGGTGTTGGTGATGTTGTTGGTGTTGCTGATGCGGTAGGTTTTAGTGATAATGTAGGTGCTTGTGATGCTGTAGGTGTTGATGAAGTTGTTCGTGTTGCTGATGCTGTAGGTGTTGGTGAAGTTGTAGGTGTTGGTGATGCTGTAGGTGTTGGTGATGCTGTAGGTGTTGGTGATGCTGTAGGTGTTGTTGATGCTGTAGGTTTTGGTGATGCTGTAGGTGTTGGTGATGCTGTAGGTTTTGGTGATGCTGTAGTTGTTGGTGTTGCTGCAGGTGTTGCTGATGCTGTAGGTGTTGGTGATGCTGTAGGTATTGGTGAGGCTGTAGGTGTTGGTGATGCTGTAGGTTTTGGTGATGCTGTAGTTGTTGGTGTTGCTGCAGGTGTTGCTGATGCTGTAGGTGTTGGTGATGCTGTAGGGATTGGTGAGGCTGTTGGTGCTGTTGATGCTGTAGGTGTTGGTGATGCTGTAGGTGTTGGTGGCACTGTAGGTGTTGGTGATACTGTAGGTGTTGATGATGCTGTAGGTGTTGGTGATGCAGGTGTTGGAGATGCTGCAGTTGTTGGCGACGCTGTAGGTGTTGGTGATGCTGTAGGTGTTGGTGATGTTGTAGGTGTTGGTGATGCTGTTGGTGTTGGGGATGCTGTTGGTGATGCTGTAGGTTTTGGTGATGCTGTTGGTGTTGGTGATGCTGTTAGTTTTGATGTTGCTGTTGGCTTGATGATGCTGTAGGTGTTGGTGATGCTGTACGTGTTGGTGATGCTGTAGGTGTTGGTGATGCTGTTGGTGTTGCTGATGCTGTAGGTGTTGATGATTTTGTAGTTGTTGCTGATGCTGCAGGTTTTGGTGATGCTGTAGGTGTTGATGATGCTGTAGGTTTAGGTGATTTTGTAGGTGTTGGTGATGCTGTAGGTGTTGGTGATGCTGGTTGTGTTGGTGATGTTGTAGGTTTTGTTGATGCTGTAGGTGCTGGTGATGCTGTAGGTGTTGGTGATAGTGTAGGTGTTGGTGATAGTGTAGGTGTTGGTGATACTGTAGGTTTTGGTGATGTAGATTTTGGTGATGTTGTAGGTGTTGGTGATGTTCTATGTGTTGGTCATGCTGTTGGTGTTGGTGATGCTGTAGGTGTTGGTGATGTTGCTGTTGGTGATGTTGTTGGTTTTGGTGATGCTGTAGGTGCGCTTGATGCTGTAGGTCTTAGTGATACTGTAGGTGTTGATGATGTTGTTGGTGTAGGTGATGCTGTAGGTGTTGGTGATACTGTAGGTGTTGGTGATGCTGTAGGTGTTGGTGATGCTGTAGGTGTTGGTGATGCTGTAGGTTTTGGCGATTTTGTTGGTGTTGGTGATGCTGTAGGTGCTGGTGATAATGTAGGTGTTGGGATGCTCTAGTTGCTGGTGATGCTGTAGGTCTTGGTGATACTGTAGGTGTTGGTGATGCTTTTGGTGTTGGTGATGCTGTAGGTGTTGGTGATGTTGGTGTTGGTGATGTTGGTGTTGGTGATGTTGTTGGTGTTGCTGATGCGGTAGGTTTTAGTGATAATGTAGGTGCTTGTGATGCTGTAGGTGTTGATGAAGTTGTTCGTGTTGCTGATGCTGTAGGTGTTGGTGAAGTTGTAGGTGTTGGTGATGCTGTAGGTGTTGGTGATGCTGTAGGTGTTGGTGATGCTGTAGGTGTTGATGTTACTGTAGGTGTTGATGATGTTGTTGGTATTGGTGATGCTGTAGGTGTTGGTGATGTTGTAGGTGTTGGTGATGCTGTAGCTGTTGGTGTTGCTGTAGCTGTTCCTGATGCTGTAGGTGTTGGTGATACATTAGGTGTTGATGATGTTGTTGGTATTGGTGATGCTGTAGGTGTTGATGATGTTGTAGGTGTTGGTGGCACTGTAGGTGTTGGTGATAGTGTAGGTGTTGATGCTGTAGGTGTAGGTGATGCTGTAGGTGTTGCTGATGCTGTAGTTGTTGGTGATGCTGTAGGTGTTGTTGATACTGTAGTTGTTGGTGATGCTGTTGGTGCTGGGGATGCTGTTGGTGTTGGCGATGCTGTAGGTTTTGGTGATGCTATTGGTGTTGGTGATGCTGTTAGTTTTGATGTTGCTGTTGGTCTTGATGATGCTGTAGGTGTTGGTGATGCTGTAGGTGTTGGTGATGCTGTAGGTGTTGGTGATGCTGTAGCTGTTGGTGATTCTGTCGGTGTTGATGATGCTGTTGGTGTTGGTGATGCTGTAGGTGTTGGTAATGCTGTAGGTTTTGGTGATGCTGTAGGTGTTGGTGATGCTGTAGGTGTTGGTGATGCTGTAGGTGTTGGTGATTTTGTAGGTGTTGGTGATGCTGTAGGTGTTGGTGATGCTGTAGGTGTTGGCGATGCTGTAGGTGTTGGTGATACTTTAGGTGTTGGTGATGCTGTAGGTGTTGGTGATGCTGTAGGTGTTGGTGATGCTGTAGGTGTTGGTGATTTTGTAGGTGTTGGTGATGCTGTAGGTGTTGGTGATGCTGTAGGTGTTGGTGATGCTGTAGGTGTTGGTGATTCTGTAGGTGTTGGTGATGCTGTAGGTTTTGGTTATGCTGTAGGTGTTGATGATGCTGTTGGTGTTGGTGATGTTGTTGGTGTTGGTGATGCTGTAGGTGTTGGTGATTTTGTAGGTGTTGGTGATGCTGTAGGTGTTGGTGATGTTGTTGGTGTTGGTGATGCTGTAGGTGTTGGTGATGTTGTAGGTGTTGGTGATGCTGTAGGTGTTGGTGATGCTGTAGGTGTTGGTGATGCTGTAGGTGTTGGTGATACTGTAGGTGTTGGTGACGCTGTAGGTGTTGGTGACGCTGTAGGTGTTGGTGATGCTGTAGGTGTTGGTGATGCTGTTGGTGTTGGTGATGCTGTAGGTGTTGGTGATTTTGTAGGTGTTGGTGATGCTGTAGGTGTTGGTGATGTTGTAGATGTTGGTGATGCTGTAGGTGTTGGTGATGTTGTAGGTGTTGGTGATGCTGTAGGTGTTGGTGATGTTTTAGGTGTTGGTGATGCTGTAGGTGTTGGTGATGCTGTAGGTGTTGGTGATCCTGTAGGTGTTGGTGATGCTGTAGGTGTTGGTGATGCTGTAGGTGTTGGTGACACTGTAGGTGTTGGTGATGCTCTAGGTGTTGGTGATGCTGTAGGTGTTGGTGATGCTGTAGGTGTTGGTGATGCTGTAGTTGTTGGTGATGTTGTAGGTGTTGGTGATTCTATAGGTGTTGTTGATGCTGTAGGTGTTGGTGATGTTGTAGGTGTTGGTGATGCTGTAGGTGTTGATGATGTTGTTGGTATTGGTGATAGGTTTGCAAAATTCTGGGAATTTTTGAACGAGGAAACTTTCCATGGGAATTTTCGGGAATTTATGGGAATTTATGGGAATTTATGGGAATTTTGAGTTTTTTTGCACACTGATGGTTTTTGTCTCTGACCCTTATATTATCTTTGTCATCAAAATAGACATACTGTTCCATACAAATAAAAACAGGCTTTCAAAACTTTATTGAGGTTATAATTTTGAACTTTATTGAACCCCCACAAAAAAGACCCATCTAAAATAAAATAAAAAGAGCGTCAGCTTATTTAGCCTGTAATTTGTCCTTATTTTGTCCCTTTGAGTCTTCTACTCATGAGTCTTCTGTGTCTTCTACTCCTCATTGCTCCTCCTGATTCTCTGACTCTGGCTCTGACGTGTCCATTTCCTCCTCTGTGTCCGTGTCTAGCTGTGTGGTGGACACTTCTGTATCTGGTTCAATAAGTTGTAGGTTCGCCCGGATAGCCACCAGTTTCTCCACTCTCTTGTTAGTCAGCCTGTTGCGCACCTTTGTATGCGTATTCCCAAAAAGTGACCAGTTTCGTTCAGAGGCCGCTGATGAAGGTGGGATTTGGAGTATCACCGATGCAATAGGTGACAGGGCCTCAGATGCACAAAGTCCCTTCCACCAGGTATGTGCACTGATATGCTTGCATGATTCCCATATCCCATCCCCATTCCAAAGACCTTGCTTGGTAGAGAACTTTGCCAGACTTCCCAGAACTTTGCCCACATCCAGATTGAGATGGTGTGAGAGGGTAGAAATCACACTGTAAGCGCTGTTGATCTGTTCTCCAGAAAGTATTGGTCTCCCAACATGCTTTGGGTCCAGCATGTATGCTGCAGCATGAATCGGCTTGACACAAAATTCTTGTCGCGTCTGTATGAATTGAACAATTGCCTTCTCCTCTGCTTTGAGCAGCAGGGATGTGGGTAGGGCAATGCTGATTTGTTCTTTTAAATCAGTAAAAAGCCTGAGAACATCTGACAAGACAGCGTCATCTCCTTCAATCTGAGCAATTGCAGATGCTACTGGTGAGAGTAGTTTAAGGCTGCTAACCACTCTCTCCCAAAACACATCATCCAGCAGTATTTTCTTGATGGTGGTTTCCATATCCCCAGACTGGGATATTGCCATTTCTTGCAGCGACTCCTTACCCTCCAGAAGGCTGTTGTACATTATGACAACACCACCCCATCTAGTGTTGTTGGGCAGCTTCAGTGTGGTGTTCTTGTTCTTTGTCATTTGCTTGGAGTTGTAGGCTGCTGCAACTACCTGTTTTCCCCTGACATACTTAACAACTTGCTTGGCTCTCTTGTACAGTGCTTCCATGGTTCTCAAACCCATGATGTCCTTGAGGAGCAGGTTAAGCCCATGAGCTGCGCACCCAATAGACGTAATATGAGGGTAGGCCTCCTCCACTTGAGCCCAAGCAGCCTTCATATTCGCAGCATTGTCAGTAACTACTGCAAAGACCTTTTGTGATCCAAGATCGTTGATGACCGCTTTCAGCTCATCAGCAATGTATGTGCCTGTGTGTCTGTTGTCCTTCGTGTCTGTGCTCTTCGTTATCGTTATCGCTATCATTTTTTTGAGCTTTCCTTGGACTCTGTTATACTCAGCCTCCAGCAAATAAGTAGACAAAGCATGTCTGGTGGGAGGACAGTATGCAGGGCGAATAACATTGAAAAATCTCTTCCAGTACACATTGGCTGTGAGCATGAGGGGTGAGCCTGTTGCATATACAGCTCGAGCAAGGCACTCATCTGCATTCTTCTGGCTATGGTTATCCATTGTATCAAAGAACCTTCCAAGTGGGCCAGGAGTTGCTGATGATAAGGAGCCTGATGCTGAATGAGAACCATCATCTTCTTGAATGGAAGCAGAGGAACTCTGGGCTGACTGCTGTGAGCTTTGAGTGAAGTAGTTGCATTTGGATAAATGCTGCTGCATCTTTGTGGCATTCTTTACATATGGCTTTCTACAGTGTTTGCACATGTACACAGTCTTTCCATCTTTAATGCCTGGGGTAAAATGCTTCCACACATCCGACGGTAAACGTGGCATTGTTCTATGCAGAGAAATAAAGGGCATTCATCTCTGTGTCGAACTGTGGTCGATCAGCACGATTGCAACCGGGTGAGTACATTTTTGCTGATGCTCCATGTGATGGAAGCATGACCTGAACACACACGACGCTACATCACCAATAGTGTATTATTTTGTATATTTTAAATTGAAGGACAACAGAGTTCAACAAGTAACTGGTTTATTTGGTATAAAGTCTGATTTACTTACTGCATCATCACAACATCAGCAGAAAACAAAATGACTTCCCTCAGGACCCCTAACCTGGATCTTTAAAAAAACTATAGCAGTCTTACAGATGCCTGCAGGCCAATCACAATTCGATATGCAAATATTACAAATAGAGGGAGCTAATCGCTCATCCACTCATCCAACCAATCAGGACACATTTGTTCACAGTCACACACAAAACTTGTAATTATTAAAACAAGCCAAGTAAGAAGATAAACATATATTGATTAAGAAATTCCTTAATAATTAAGATTCCATCTCTGTTAGTAATTTTAAGAGAGGACCTGTGGAAAAAAAAGAAAGAAATACAAAAAAAACAATATTATGCTAGCATGTGCTTTTTTGGGCAAAATTCCCAAAATTCCCAAGCTAAACTTCCCGTGGAAAATTTCCGGAAATTGACCGGAAATTTACCGGAAACTTTCCACCCATTTGCAACCCTAATTGTTCATGCTGTAGGTGTTGATGATGTTGTAGGTGTTGGTGATGCTGTAGTTGTTGGTGTTGCTGCAGGTGTTGCTGAAGCTGTAGGTGTTGGTGATGTTGTAGGTGTTGGTGATGCTGTAGGTGTTGGTGATGCTTTAGGTGTTGGTGATTTGGTAGGTGTTGGTGATTTTGTAGGTGTTGGTGATTTTGTAGGTGTTGGTGATGCTGTAGGTGTTGGTGATGCTGTAGGTGTTGGTGATGCTGTAGGTGTTGGTGATGTTGTAGGTGTTGGTGATGTTGTAGGTGTTGGTGAAGCTGTAGGTGTTGGTGATGCTGTAGGTGTTGGTGATGCTGTTGGTGTTGGTGATGCTGTAAGTGTTGGTTATGTTGTAGGTGTTGGTGATGCTGTAGGTGTTGGTGATGCTGTAGGTGTTGGTGATGCTGTAGGTGTTGGTGATGCTGTAGCTGTTGGTAATGCTGTAGGTGTTGGTGATTCTGCATGTGTTGGTGATGCTGTAAGTGTTGGTGATACTGTTGGTGTTGGTGTTACTGTAGGTGGTGGTGATGCTGTAGGTGTTGGTGATGCTGTAGGTGTTGCTTATGCTGTAGGTGTTGATGATTTTGTAGGTGTTGCTGATGCTGCAGGTTTTGGTGATGCTTTAGGTGTTAATGATGCTGTAGGTGTTGGTGATGCTGTAGGTGTTGGTGATGCTGTAGGTGTTGGTGATGCTGTAGGTGTTGGTGATGCTTTAGGTGTTGGTGATTTGGTAGGTGTTGGTGATTTTGTAGGTGTTGGTGATTTTGTAGGTGTTGGTGATGCTGTAGGTGTTGGTGATGCTGTAGGTGTTGGTGATGCTGTAGGTGTTGGTGATGTTGTAGGTGTTGGTGATGTTGTAGGTGTTGGTGAAGCTGTAGGTGTTGGTGATGCTGTAGGTGTTGGTGATGCTGTTGGTGTTGGTGATGCTGTAAGTGTTGGTTATGTTGTAGGTGTTGGTGATGCTGTAGGTGTTGGTGATGCTGTAGGTGTTGGTGATGCTGTAGGTGTTGGTGATGCTGTAGCTGTTGGTAATGCTGTAGGTGTTGGTGATTCTGCATGTGTTGGTGATGCTGTAAGTGTTGGTGATACTGTTGGTGTTGGTGTTACTGTAGGTGGTGGTGATGCTGTAGGTGTTGGTGATGCTGTAGGTGTTGCTTATGCTGTAGGTGTTGATGATTTTGTAGGAGTTGCTGATGCTGCAGGTTTTGGTGATGCTTTAGGTGTTAATGATGCTGTAGGTGTTGGTGATGCTGTAGGTGTTGGTGATGCTGTAGGTGTTCGTGATGCTGTAGGTGTTGGTGATACTGTAGGAGTTGGTGATGCTGTAAGTGTTGGTGATGCTGTAGGTGTTGGTGATGCTGTAGGTGTTGGTGATGCTTTAGGTGTTGGTGATTTGGTAGGTGTTGGTGATTTTGTAGGTGTTGGTGATTTTGTAGGTGTTGGTGATGCTGTAGGTGTTGGTGATGCTGTAGGTGTTGGTGATGCTGTAGTTGTTGGTGATGTTGTAGGTGTTGGTGATGTTGTAGGTGTTGGTGAAGCTGTAGGTGTTGGTGATGCTGTAGGTGTTGGTGATGCTGTTGGTGTTGGTGATGCTGTAAGTGTTGGTTATGTTGTAGGTGTTGGTGATGCTGTAGGTGTTGGTGATGCTGTAGGTGTTGGTGATGCTGTAGGTGTTGGTGATGCTGTAGGTGTTGGTGATGCTGTAGCTGTTGGTAATGCTGTAGGTGTTGGTGATTCTGCATGTGTTGGTGATGCTGTAAGTGTTGGTGATACTGTTGGTGTTGGTGTTACTGTAGGTGGTGGTGATGCTGTAGGTGTTGGTGATGCTGTAGGTGTTGCTTATGCTGTAGGTGTTGATGATTTTGTAGGTGTTGCTGATGCTGCAGGTTTTGGTGATGCTTTAGGTGTTTATGATGCTGTAGGTGTTGGTGATGCTGTAGGTGTTGGTGATGCTGTAGGTGTTCGTGATGCTGTAGGTGTTGGTGATACTGTAGGAGTTGGTGATGCTGTAAGTGTTGGTGATGCTGTAGGTGTTGGTGATGCTGTACGTGTTGGTGATGCCGTAGTTGTTGGTGATGCTGTAGGTGTTGGTGATGCTGTTGGTGTTGGTGATGCTGCAGGTGTTGGTGATGCTGTAGGTGTTGGTTCTGCTGTAGGTGTTGGTGATGTTGTAGGTGCTGGTGATGCTGTAGGTGTTGGTGATGCTGTAGGTTTTGGTGATGCTGTAGGTGTTGGTGATGCTTTAGGTGTTGGTGATTTGGTAGGTGTTGGTGATTTTGTAGGTGTTGGTGATTTTGTGATACTGTAGGTGTTGGGATGCTGTAGGTGCTGGTGATGCTGTAGGTCTTGGTGATACTGTAGGTGTGTGGTAAACCACTTTTATCATTCACTATCGTTACACTATGGTTATCACTGTTTATATCGTTACACTATGGTTATCACTGTTTACACTGTTGTATCACTACACAAGGTCACCTCTTGTCACGCTGTTATACCTGGGCTGACCACAGCTGACTCCGCCCATGGCTCCGCCTGCTTGCCCAGGTATAAAGGTGGTCGACTGGCTGGTATTCCTCCTTGTTGGATCCGATCACCCACGAGGGTGGGCTCTGTTATTTAGCCAATAAAAACCTATAGTTACTAACTTAACTCGTCGCTTTTCATGAACTGAATTGATAGGTATATCAATTTTATTGGCTAAATTTTGAAATGTCTACAACGGAGCAGCCAAACGACCAGTCAGACGTACAGCCTCAGCCAAACGGCCATCTACAACAGCCCCAGCAGCCGGCCTGGCTACGAGCCCTCCGGCCGCCGTACCTGGATCTAAACCCACAGGCTGCGAATTCAGCCCTCGACTTCGAACACTGGCTGAGCTGCTTCGAAGCCTACCTGGGAGAATCCGGCGTGCCTCCGGCATCCAAACTAAGAGTTCTTACCGCTCAGATGAGCCCTAAAGTATTTGCACTCATCCGGGACATTGCCACATACGAGGACGCCCTCAACCTGCTAAAAGAACAGTATCGGAGCCCTGTAAACTCAATGTACGCCAGGCATCTCCTAAGATCCCGCTCGCAACAGCCAGGAGAGTCGGTTGATGATTTCTTATGGGCGCTGCAAATACTCGGCAGGGACTGTGACTTTAAAGCCGTAACAGCTGCAGAACATACAGATGGAAACATCCGAGATGCCTTCGTGAAAGGCCTTCGGTCAGACTACTCACGGCAAAGACTGCTGGAATCAAAGGACCTCGACCTGAAAACAGTTGCTACCCTCGCTCGCTCCTTGGAAGTGGCCCATCGGGACCTCGAGGCGTACTCCAGGTACTGTGCTGCGCGACCCTGGGACTCGGGCCCGACCCCGGCCGCAATACCCCTCGCACCGCCGCCTCTGGGACCTACCACAGCGTCGGTGTCCCGGAACCGATCGGGACCGCCACCCCCGGTACCGGCTGCGACATCGGAGCCCCGCGATCGGGCCGCCGGCTGCTTCTTCTGTGGCCAGGCGAAACACCCGAGGGCGCGCTGCCCTGCAAGAAACGCGACCTGCTCCGACTGCCACAAGAAAGGCCACTTCGTGAAGGCCTGCAGGGGGAAAGCCACAGACGCCAGCAGTGCCTCATGCGAGTTGTGGGGGCGGCCATCTTTCATCAAGGCCACAGATGCCAGTATCCCCTCGTGTGAGTCGTGGGGGCGGCCATCTTTGATCAAGGCCACCGACGCCGGCAGTGCCTCATGTGAGTTGTGGGGGCGGCCATCTTCTCCGCCATCTTATTCAACGTCGTGGGCGCCGCCATTTTGTTCACCACACTCGACCGCCACCTTGTCTCCAGACCCGACCACCGCCTCACCCGCAGACTACAGCAGCTCGCTCAGCCATACACTAGCCTCCGTCTCACTTGACCAAGCTCGCCCGCATCACCTGTCCAAGTCCATGATGGACATCAAAGTAAACGGCCACGCCACGACCTGCCTGTTCGACAGCGGAAGCACGGAGAGTTTCATCCATCCAGACACGGTGAGCCACTACTCCCTCACTGTCCGGCCAACACGCAACTGGATCTCGATGGCGTCGAGGTCCCATTCTACAGACATCAGCGGCTACTGTGTTGTGACCCTGTCGGTTAGGGGCACGGAGTATAAAAATTTTAAACTTCTCGTCCTGCCCCAGCTCTGCGCTGCCGTCCTACTAGGGCTGGATTTCCAATGCCACCTCCAAAGTGTCACTTTGGCATGCGGTGGACCCCTCCCCCCACTCACAGTCTACAACCAGCAGCTTTCAAACCGCCCACCTCGTACCACCTGTGGCCTATCCACCCTCAAGGTCCCGCCCCCCTCCCTGTTCGCTAACCTCACCCGCGACTGTAAACCCGTCGCTACCAAGAGCAGGCGGTACAGCGCCGGGGACAGAGCTTTTATTAGCTCTGAGGTGCAGCGTCTCCTGAAGGAGGGCATCATCGAGGGGAGCACCAGCCCCTGGCGTGCCCAGGTCATAGTCGTTAAGACCAGCAATAAAAACCGCCTGGTCATCGACTACAGCCAAACCATAAACCGGTACACCCAGCTGGACGCATACCCCCTTCCCCGCATATCTGATATGGTCAATCAGATTGCACAGTACCGGGTATTCTCTACCATTGACCTTAAGTCGGCCTATCACCAACTCCCTATCCGCCCTGAGGACCGCCAGTATACCGCCTTCGAGGCGAATGGCCGCCTCTACCACTTCCTTAGGGTTCCCTTCGGCGTCACCAACAGGGTTTCGGTCTTCCAAAGGGAGATGGACCGGATGGTTGACCAGAACGGGCTGCATGCCACGTTCCCTTATCTAGATAACGTCACCATCTGCGGCTGCGACCAGCAGGACCATGATGTTAATCTGGAGAGATTCCTCCGTACGGCCGAACGGCTGAACCTCACCTACAATGAGGAGAAATGTGTGTTTAACACCTCGCGTCTTGCCATCCTCGGCTGCGTAGTAGAGAACGGAGTCATTGGCCCCGACCCCGAAAGAATGCGCCCCCTCATGGAGCTTCCCCTCCCCCACTGTCCAAAGGCGCTGAAGAGAACCCTGGGGCTCTTCGCCTACTATGCCCAATGGGTGCCCAATTATGCGGACAAAGCCAGACCCCTCATGAAGTCCACCTCCTTCCCCCTGACAGCAGAAGCATGCGCAGCCTTCTCCCTCATAAAGGGAGACATTTCTAAGGCCACAATGCACGCGGTGGATGAGTCTATCCCTTTCCAAGTGGAGAGCGATGCATCCGACTTCGCCCTAGCTGCAACCCTTAACCAGGCGGGGAGACCTGTGGCCTTCTTCTCAAGGACCCTCCAGGGCCCTGAGATCCGACACTCTTCGGTCGAGAAGGAGGCCCAGGCGATCGTGGAGGCAGTACGACGCTGGAGGCATTACCTGGCAGGCAAACGATTTACCCTCCTCACCGACCAGCGTTCGGTCGCTTTTATGTTTAATAACAAGCTGAGGGGCAAAATCAAGAACGACAAGATCTTGAGGTGGAGAATCGAGCTCTCCACCTACGATTATGATATCTTGTACCGGCCTGGTAAACTGAACGAACCCCCAGATGCTCTATCACGAAGTACATGCGCCAACGCGCAAATTGATAGACTGCAGACCCTCCACAACGACCTCTGCCACCCCGGGGTCACCAGACTTTACCACTTCATTAAGGCCCGCAACCTGCCCTACTCCATCGAGGAGGTCAGGACCATGACCAGGAACTGCCAAACCTGTGCCGAATGCAAACCGCATTTCTTTAGGCCGGACAGAGCAAGCCTGATCAAGGCCACCCGCCCCTTCAAGCGCTTGAGCATCGATTTTAAGGGGCCCCTCCCGTCCTCTGACCGTAATGTGTACTTCCTCAACATTATTGATGAGTACTCCCGTTTCCCCTTTGCCTTCCCCTGCCCAGACATGACCAGTACCACGGTCATCAAATGCCTGAACGACCTCTTCGCCTTGTTCGGGTTCCCGAACTATATACATAGCGACCGGGGCTCATCCTTCATGAGCGAGGAACTTCGCCAGTTCCTACTAGCGAGAGGTATTGCTGCAAGCAGGACCACCAGCTACAACCCCCGAGGGAACGGCCAGGTGGAAAGAGAGAACGCGACTGTCTGGAAGGCCGTTCTCTTAGCCTTAAAGTCTAAGGGCCTCCCAACCTCTCGCTGGCAGGAAGTCCTCCCAGCAGCGCTGCATTCCATCCAGTCACTGCTTTGCACTGCCATTAACGCCACCCCCCATGAACGAATGTTTGTTTTCCCCAGGAAGTCGACTACGGGAACCTCGCTACCAACATGGCTGACTTCTCCGGGGCCCGTCTTGCTGCAAAAGCACGTGAGGGCCCATAAAATGGACCCCCTGGTCGAGAGGGTGGACCTCCTGCATGCCAACCCCCAGTACGCCTATGTGGCATACCCAGACAGGCGGGAGGACACAGTCTCCTTACGAGACCTCGCACCCTCGGGCACCCCTGAGACACCACCGTTACCCCCCACCACCCCCCCAAATCCAGCCCAGGTAGACGGCATGCCGGAACCCCACGAGCCTTCGCCGACCACGCAGACACCAGCATTAACATCGGATACTGCAACACCGCCGCCGCTGCTGCGCCGATCAGAAAGGCTTACGAGGCCTCCGGACAGACTGACATACCCGAACTGGTAGTACACTTCACCCCGCCGGACTCAAATTTAAACAAGGGGTGAATGTGGTAAACCACTTTTATTGTTCACTATCGTTACACTATGGTTATCACTGTTTATATCGTTACACTATGGTTATCACTGTTTACACTGTTGTATCACTACACAAGGTCACCTCTTGTCACGCTGTTATACCTGGGCTGACCACAGCTGACTCCGCCCATGGCTCCGCCTGCTTGCCCAGGTATAAAGGTGGTCGACTGGCTGGTATTCCTCCTTGTTGGATCCGATCACCCACGAGGGTGGGCTCTGTTATTTAGCCAATAAAAACCTATAGTTACTAACTTAACTTGTCGCTTTTCATGAACTGAATTGATAGGTATATCAAGGTGTTGGTGATGTTTATGGTGTTGGTGATGCTGTAGGTGTTGGTGATGTTGTTGGTGTTGGTGATGATGTACGTTTTGGTGATATAGGTGTTGGTGATGCTGTAGGTGTTGGTGATACTGTAGATGTTGATGCTGTAGGTGTTGGTGATGTTATAGGCGTTGGTGATGCTGTAGGTGTTGTTGATGCTGTAGGTGTTGGTGATGCTGTAGGTGTTGGTGATGCTGTAGGTGTTGGTGTTTCTGTAGGTGTTGATGATGCTGTAGGTGTTGATGATACAGTAGGTGTTGGTGATGTTGTTGGTGTTGGTGATGCTGTAGGTGTTGATGATGCTGTTGGTGTTGGTGATGCTGTAGGTGCTGGTGATGCTGGAGGTGTTGGTGATGTTATTGGTGTTGGTGATGCTGTTGGTGTTGCTGTTGGTGTTGGTGATGCTGTAGGTGTTGGTGATGCTGTCGGTGTTGGTGATACTGTAGGTGTTGGTAATGCTGTAGGTGTTGGTGATACTGTAGGTGTTGATGATTTTGTAGGTGTTGCTGATGCTGCAGGTTTTGGTGATGTTGTAGGTGTTGGTGATGCTGTAGGTGTTGGTAATGCTGTTGGTGTTGGTGATGCTGTTGGTGTTGGTGATGCTTTGTTGTTGGTGATTTTGTAGGTGTTGGTGATGCTGTAGGTGTTGCTGATGCTGTAGGTGTTGTTGATGCTGTAGGTGCTGGTGATGTTGTAGGTGTTGGTGATGCTGTAGGTGTTGGTGATGTTGTAGGTATTGGTGAAGCTGTAGGTGTTGGTGATGCTGTAGGTTTTGGTTAAGCTGTATTTGCTGGTGATGCTATAGGAGTTGGTGATACTGTTGGTGTTGGTGATACTGTAGGTGTTGGTGATGCTGTAGGTGTTGGTGATGCTGTAGGTGTTGGTGATGCTGTAGGTGTTGGTGATGCTGTAGGTGTTGGTGTTTCTGTAGGTGTTGATGATGCTGTAGGTGTTGATGTTACTGTCGGTGTTGGTGATGCTGTAGCTGTTGGCGATGTTGTAGGTGTTGGTGATGCTGTAGGTGTTGGAGATACTGTAGGTGTTGGTGATGCTATAGGTGTTGGTGATAGTGTAGGTGTTGGTGATACTGTAGGTGTTAGTGATGCTGTGGTGTTGGTGATACTGTAGGTGTTGGTGATACTGTAGGTTTTATTGAAGCTGTAGGTGTTGGTGATACTGTAGGTGTTGGTGATGCTGTAGGTGTTGGTGATGCTGTAGGTGTTGGTGATGCTGTAGGTGTTGGTGATGCTATAGGTGTTGGTGTTACTGTTGCTGTTGGTGAAGCTGTAGGTGTTGGTGATGCTGTAGGTGTTGGTGATGATGTAGGTGTTGGTGATGCTGTAGGTGTTGGTGATGCTGTAGGTGTTGGTGATGCTGTAGGTGTTGGTGATGCTGTAGGTGTTGGTGATGCTGTAGGTGTTGGTGTTTCTGTAGGTGTTGATGATGCTGTAGGTGTTGGTGATGCTGTAGGTGTTGGTGATGCTGTAGGTGTTGGTGATGCTGTAGGTGTTGGTGTTTCTGTAGGTGTTGATGATGCTGTAGGTGTTGATGTTACTGTCGGTGTTGGTGATGCTGTAGCTGTTGGCGATGTTGTAGGTGTTAGTGATGCTGTAGGTGTTGGAGATACTGTAGGTGTTGGTGATGCTATAGGTGTTGGTGATAGTGTAGGTGTTGGTGATAGTGTAGGTGTTGGTGATACTGTAGGTGTTAGTGATGCTGTAGGTGTTGGTGATACTGTAGGTGTTGGTGATGCTATAGGTGTTGGTGATAGTGTAGGTGTTGGTGATAGTGTAGGTGTTGGTGATACTGTAGGTGTTAGTGATGCTGTAGGTGTTGGTGATACTGTAGGTGTTGGTGATACTGTAGGTTTTATTGAAGCTGTAGGTGTTGGTGATACTGTAGGTGTTGGTGGTGCTGTAGGTGTTGGTGATGCTGTAGGTGTTGGTGATGCTATAGGTGTTGGTGTTACTGTTAGTGTTGGTGAAGCTGTAGGTGTTGGTGATGCTGTAGGTGTTGGTGATGCTGTAGGTGTTGGTGAACATAAGAACATAAGAACATAAGAAATAGGAGCAGGAGTAGGCCAATCGGCCCCTCGAGCCTGCTCCGCCATTCAATAAGATCATGGCTGATCTGATCCTAACCGCCAATCCACTATCACAGAACCATCTCCTGAATCTAACAGAATTAGACACACGAAATAGAAGCAGGATCAGGCTACATGGCCCCTGGGCCCGCTCCGCTACCCACAGGGCCATGACCGATCCGAACCTAGAATCATGTCCAAATTCCTGCCCGCTCCCCGTAACCCTTAATTCCCTTTACTTCTAGGAAACTGTCTATTTCTGTTTTAAATTTATGTAATGATGTAGCTTCTACAGCTTTTTGGGGCAGCATATTCCATGGACCTACCACCCTCTGAGTGAAGTAGTTCCTCCTCATCTCAGTTTTGAAAGAGCAGCCCCTTATTCTAAGACTATGCCCCCTAGTTCTAGTTTCACCCATCATCGGGAACATCTTCCCCGCATCCACCCGATCCAACCCCTTCACAATCTTATATGTTTCAATAAGATCGCCTCTCATTCTTCTGAACTCCAATGAGTAGAGTCCCAATCTACTCAACCTGTCCTCATATGTCCATCCCCTCATCCCCGGGATTAACCGAGTGAACCTTCTTCGTACTGACTCGAGAGCAAGTATGTCCTTTCTTAAGTATGGACACCAAAACTGTACGCAGTATTCCAGGTGCGGTCTCACCAATACCTTGTACAACTGAAGCAATACCTCCCTATTTTTATATTCTTTCCCCCTAGCAATGAAAGCCAACATTCCATTGGCCTTCTTAACCACTTGCTGCACCTGCATACTAACCTTTTGAGTTTCGTGCACCAGGACCCCCAGATCCCTTTGTACTTCAGTACTTTCCAGTTTCTTGCCATTAAGATAATAACTTGCTCAACAATTTTTCCTGCCAAAGTGCATAACCTCACACTTTCCAGTATTGTATTCCATCTGCCAAATCTCTGCCCACTTACTTAGCCTGTCGATGTCCCCTTGCAGGTTTTTTATGTCCTCCTCACTCACTACTTTCCCTCCCATCTTAGTATCATCTGCAAACTTTGATATGTTACACTCGGTCCCCCCCTCCAAATCGTTAATATAGATTGTAAAGAGTTGGGGACCCAGCACTGACCCCTGCGGAATACCACTAGTTACTGATTGCCAGTCTGAGAATGAACCATTTATCCCAACTCTCTGCCTTCTGTTAGATAGCCAATCCTCTATCCATGCCAGAATATTACCCCCAATCCCGTGATGCTGTAGGTGTTGGTGATGATGTAGTTGTTGGTGATACTGTTGGTGTTGGTGATGCTGTAGGTGTTGGTGATGCTGTAGGTGTTGGTGGTACTGTTGGTGTTGCTGTAGGTGTTGGTGATGCTGTAGGTGTTGGTGATGTAGGTGTTGGTGATGTTGTAGTTGTTGGTGAAGCTGTAGGTGTTGGTGATGCTGTAGGTGTTGGTGATGCTGTAGGTGTTGGTGATGCTGTTGGTGTTGGTGATGCTGTAGGTGTTGGTGATGCTGTAGGTGTTGGTGATGCTGTAGGTGTTGGTGATGCTGTAGGTGTTGGTGATGCTCTAGGTGTTGGTGATGCTGTTGGTGTTGGTGATGCTGTAGGTGTTGGTGATGCTGTAGGTGTTGGTGATGCTGTAGGTGTTGGTGATGCTGTAGGTGTTGGTGAAGCTGTAGGTGTTGGTGATGCTGTAGGTGTTGGTGATGCTGTAGGTGTTGGTGATGCTGTAGGTGTTGGTGATGCTGTAGGTGTTGGTGATGCTGTAGGTGTTGGTGATGCTGTAGGTGTTGGTGATGCTGTAGGTGTTGGTGATGCTCTAGGTGTTGGTGATGCTGTTGGTGTTGGTGATGCTGTAGGTGTTGGTGATGCTGTAGGTGTTGGTGATGCTGTAGGTGTTGGTGATGCTGTAGGTGTTGGTGATGCTGTTGGTGTTGGTGATACTTTTGTTGTTGGTGATGCTGTAGGTTTTGGTGATGCTGAAGGTGTTGCTGTTACTGTAGGTGTTGGTGATGCTGTAGGTTTTGGTGATGCTGTAGGTGTTGGTTTTACTGTAGGTGTTGGTGATGCTATAGGTGCTGATGTGTCAGCAGGTTTTGGTGAGGCTGCTGGTGAAGTGAGGGGGGATTTGATGGCAAATCTCCCTCCCCCAATCGGCTTACTGACGGTGACATTTCTGGTGTGCTTGATGGTGGGAGCCACAGATGTGCCCCATAACTGCTGAAAGCCCACTGATGGAGGTTCCTCCCTCTGATCCCACAGGCTTTGGTGGAGGCAGCAGTGGAGTTCCCTGGCAGCTGCGAGCTAGGACTTGCAACTGGGGCTGCATCCCTTGTGGACTTTCTGGGCAGCTTTATTTACTGCTGCTGCACTGCAATGTCACATGTTAAGTGCCAAATCTACTGTCACCTCCTGATTCCTTTCACCTTTACCTTTGGTTATTTCTACAGCAACTTCCATCATAAGCCAGCCCAATAGTCAGGCCTCTTATTGCAGCCTCTTACTGCTTTTACATCTCCCTTGCCTTCCCCCTCACTCCCCCCACCCCACCTCCTCCCCCCCCCCCCCATTGCAAATGGATGATCCTATTTGTTTTTTCTCAGTTAATAACATTTTTAGGAAAGAATTCACAGAATAAACATCAATGCCGATTGATCAGATCTATTTAGTTTTTGTAAATTCTGATCCATTTGAAGTTTTTTAATCTGTTCAGCTTGATTCTATCACTGACAGACGTTCTCACCAGGATGAATGGGGGCTGAAAGATTGCAGTGTAAAGCGGTCAGCAATGTGAAATTCAGATCATGAAATGTGCAGAAAGATAGAATTTTGGAGCTGGGAGATGGGTCAGGACACCCCTGTCTGCTGGTCCTCACTTAACATGTTCCTGTTCCCATTCACTCTACCATCTCTTCAGTCAGGTGTCTTCAGCTCCCTCAAAGCTTACAATTTACACAAACAGCAACGATGGTCAGAGCACAGAGTGAAGGACTTGTCTTTTTCGGTGATTGTGCAAGGGGATGTGACAGAGACATGGTTCTAGTGAATGCAGTGCTTGCATGAAGACACTGTGGCTCAAAGTGCTCACCAGAATCTATCATATGGGCAAGTTTGGCCAAATCCAAATCTCTGCCCAGCCTGAGGCTCCTTTCAGCAGAGCTTTCCAGATTCAACATAATTGTGGTCTATTTTGCATGTGCTAAAACATTCTGAAAAGGTTCATTGTCAGGACAGAAGTATTCGGTGGATTTGAGACATCTGGGCCTAGAAATTCGGTTGTGGGTTCGCCAGGGCTTTAGCGCCGGAAATTTAGCGCCGGCGCTAAGTCCCCCTGCGCGCGCCAAAAATTCAGTAGCGCCGCGCCCAAACAGCTGCCGGCGCTACTAGAGGGTGTCAGCGCCTCGAAATGGGCACTGAGTGCCGCATTGCGGCGCAATTCCGGCGCTGCGGCACCCGATGCGGTGCGGCAGGCTGGGGAAGTGCAGGCCTCCTCCTTCAGTTAAGGAGGAGCTGCCTGCACCCGCCCGCTGGCCGTTCAAATGTTCAGAAAAATGAGCCCGGCACCTCGGACAAGTGCCGGGCTTGCAGGCCAGACGCATCTGTTCCGCGGGGGGGCGGGTGGAGGAGTCCGGGGAGGGAGGTGCGGGCAGGCGGCCGGCGGGAAAGCGGCTGGCCGCCGCGCGACCTTAATGCGCCGGCGCTAACTCCTGCAAGACTTGGTTGCCAAAGTCTTAGTTGCGGCTGCCACGGGCGAGGCGGCTGCAACTCAATTTCGGCGCTGGGGCCCGTCACCACGGCAACCGGGACGCTGCGCACACCGATGACGTCATCGGTGCCGGCGCAGCGCAACCGGTGTAACGCCGATGGAAGGGCCCCACTGAATTTGCCAACTGGCCATAACTCCGGCGCTAGGCCCTCCAGCACCCCAAATGGGGCGCTAAGCCTACTGAATTTCTAGGCCACGGTGTATTTGGAATAATGATATATTCAAGATATCTGGTTATGAGAGGTAACAGGTATATTTGGACTCTGGTGTACCCAGCCTATTGGTGCATTAGGGATATTGGTATATTTTGAGATTCAGTTATATCTGAGGTACAGGAAACTTTGTGCTATCCGGCACCGACGGGACCGAGCTGTTGCAGTCCCATCAAAACTACCGGACAAACCAGCGCTAATGTTGAAACATACGGAGATTTTGAGCTCCGTATCTGGCAACAAAGCCTGTTGCTTAGCAACAGCTTCTAAACAGTCGGCCGTACCTTGCAAGCGTCTCTGTAGCTTAGCAACAGCTTCAGCGAGACCTTGCAGTGCCTGACTGGTGCAAAAAGCAACGAAAAGAAAAAAAAACTAACAAAACAGCGCCTGATTTTTGCCGGTGGCTCGAGCATTCCAGACAGTTAACCTCCGGATAAACCAAGATTTCCTGTATTGAGTATTCTGGGGTATTGGATGTGTCTGGGGTATCTTGTATATCGGTACTTGGTAAATCTGGGGTATGTAACATTGGAACCTGGTAAATCTGGGGTATGTAGCATTCATAGGGCATCCCAGAGTCTCTGCGCTATTGGTGTTTCTGGTGTATTCGAGGTGTTGTGTATATGAAGTGTCTGTATCTGGGATATGTGGTATGCCTCAAGCTTCGGAGTATCGAGTGTTTGATATATTTGAGGTATTGGTGTATCTGGTCTTTTCAGAGTATTGGTGCACTCGTTCTCTGTCCTATTGAAATTGCCTTTTCGTTAATTTCCAGTAGTAGCAGGTTCCAGTGTGCTTTCAATTTAATCCTAATAGCTACAGTTTGTGGCATTTGGTGGAGAGGGGGAAGGGAGAAAGAGACTGATGCCAAATTTCAATAATCCCTTATGGGAAAACATATCTGCGTCTTTCGCTGTTCCCAAGTGCACCTAACTCCAGACAACTACATGGGTGGGCTTTCCCTCACAGAATAGGCAATAATGTTTAACTCTGTGGTAGAGAATATAGCGATGTGTCATACCATCTACAAGATGCACTGCAGCAACTCGCCAAGGTTTCTTCGGCAGCACCTCCCAAACCCATGACCTTTACCGCCTGGAAGGACAAGGGCAGCAGGTGCATGGGAACACCACCACCTCCAAGCTCCCCTCCAAGTCACACGCCATCCTGACTTAGAAATATATCGCCGTTTCTTCATCGTCGCTGGGTCAAAATCCTGGAACTCCCTACCGAACAGCACTGTGGGAGTACCTTCACCACACGGACTGCAGAGGTTCAAGAAGGCAGCTCACCACCACCTTCTCAAGGACAATTAGGGATGGGCAATAAATGCTGGTCTTGCCAGTGATGCCCACATCCCGTGAATGAAAAAAAAACACTTAGGAGCATCCCTACAGCCAAAAGATCCAACATAAACAGTGTTCAACCAAAGCCTATTCCATAACATACACCAGCTTTCCTTCTCCCTGTGTTCACAATCTGTTGAAAACAAGACCCTTTTCATAGTCTTTTGCTCTATTTCATTCTTTCCCGGGTCTCAACTCGGCGGACCTCCTTCTCTCCCTCAGTCATTCCTGCATCCTACAATCTACAAGCTTTAAAATCATGACTTGATGTCACTTTATCTCTAATCCCTGATCTACCTTGTCTTATTTTCTCCTGCTTTCAACCTTTTTGGTCTCTTGCTCTATGGACCTTGGCCCTTCACTGAAGCTTTTCAACAACAAAAAATGTCTAGCAACCGTTATGGTCCTGTCCTGGATTTGACTATGATAGAATCAGCTGACAACCTGAACACATCTTTCCATTGCAGTGGAGAGCAAAGCCTCGCCTAGTGTAGGCCAACTTAATCCAGTCTACAGATCTCTGTGGCTTTGGACTAGACCGAGTCCAGCAGGAAGAGATTAGTAGTTCCACAGAAAACCTAACACACCTACAATATTCCATTATTGGGTGGTGCAGGCTTTGTAGACCCATTGTTGGAGTAGTGTAGGAGGAACTTTATTCTGATTGCACTTTACCTGAAAGTGTTCAATGGTATAATGTAGAGGGAACTTTATTCTGCATCTAACATTGGCTGTACCTTACATGAGAGTGTTTAATGTGACAGTGTGGTGGCAGCTTGATTCTATATTTAACCTGTTTTATACCTGACATGGGAGTATAGAAAGAGCCCATGCTGTAGGTAACCTGGGAGTGCTTGATGATCGAGTGCTATACCTAAACATTAGTCAATGGGTTATGAGGTGTGTCCATGCTATGGTCAAGAGGTTTTTAGCAATACACTCACATATTTTATGGTGAGTTATGGTGCTCCCTGGTCACTAAGGAGGAGTTCTGGGGGCTACTTGAGAGCTCAGCTCTCAGCTGACCAATGACCAGCTATTGATTAGCCTCCTTTGGGGGAGGGTTGAATTGGCTCCAAGGTGAACCACCTGATGATGGAGGATTGATACAGACTCAGAGTCTACAGGGCAGCAGTGACACCTGCCCTGCTGTATGCCTCAGAGACATGGACCATGTACAGCAGGCACCTCAAAGCACTGGAGAGGTACCACCAACGCTGCCTCCGCAAGATCCTGCAAATCCATTGGCAGGATAGGCGCACCAACGTCAGTGTTCTTGCTCAGGCCAACATCCCCAGCATCGAAGCTCTGACCACGCTCAATCAGCTCCGATGGACGGGTCACATTGTCCGCATGCCCGATACGAGACTCCCAAAACAAGCGCTCTACTCGGAGCTCCGGCATGGCAAGAGAGCCCTAGGTGGGCAGAGGAAACGCTTCAAGGACACCCTCAAAGCCTCCTTGAAAAAGTGCAACATCCCCACCGACACCTGGAAATCCCTGGCCCAAGACCGCACAAAGTGGAGGAGAAGCATCCGGGAAGGTGCCGAACACCTCGAGTCTCTTCGCCAGGAGCAAGCGAAAGCCAAGCGCAAGCAGCGCAATGAGCGCACGTCAACCCAAGCACCCCGCCCACCCGCCCCTTCAACCACCGTCTGCCCCACCTGTGACAGAGACTCTAGGTCCCGCATTGGACTAATCAGCCACCTGCGAGCTCATTTTTAATGTGGAAGCAAGTCATCCTCAGTTCCGAGGGACTGCCGAAGAAGAAGAAGAAGAAGATACAGACTCAATCCTCTATGGAAGACATGGTAACCAGATACTTGAACCAGATGGGTCTGCAATACTCTGAGATACAATCAGTTTGTCTCACTTATGGGATCTGAAAGGGTAGACATGCCACTAAGGGCTGGGGTTCTTCTTACTTCGTCCCAGAAAACCCCACAATCCAATGACATAACAGGTAGCTGTAGAATGTCCACTGGAGCGCGGTACCAGAGGGTGACCAGTGGCAATATTTTTAAATTTACAGTTTAGATTTAACCACATTATTAACATAATTTGATGCTTCAAACTCTGCCATATTTCATAATGAATACACTGTCCTATTTCAGATGCATGAATTAAGAAAATTGGAGCCCAGATGATACAACAATGTCAGCTGACAGAAGACTGGAAACTGAAAGTACTGGATGCAGGGCCACCTCGCAACATAGTCCTCCTTATTGGTGTTAGCAGGAAAGGATGACAGGTTTCCTACATGGAAGGAAAAAGGACTGAAAATAGACGCCTAGAAATGACTATTTTAGCAAACGCTTTAGCCCATTTAAAATAAATTGGCTAGTGTCTATGCTAAAATAGCAGACTAAGAAATGCCAAAGAATGATTAAGCATACATCCGCTGATGACACCAAAGTCATTTCTAGGCTCGAGAGATAATAAAATCTATGTTTTACTTCACAAATCTGAGACTTTTCCTTTTCTGTAACATTAGGTGTGGCCAGTGTAAGAATCTCCAGCCCTGTACGATTGCTGATGGTCGATGTCTAGCCTGTGAGCCTGGATGGAATGGAACCAGATGTGATAAGATATGCTCTGCAGGCTTCTATGGGGAAGGTTGTGGAGAACAATGTCCCCGTTGCAAAGATGGACATGCTTGTAACCATAGCAATGGCAAATGCCTGCACTGCAATCCTGGATGGATTGGGGCTCGGTAAGTATTTGCTTTGGCTGTTCATTGCTTTGTCAAGCTGAGGGTTGAGAGTGAATTTCTTGTCAACCTTGAATTCCACCAGTTTTCTCTGTTAGTTTGTTTCTCCTGAAGGCATTGGCTGTTTGCTGGAGTATGTTTCCATAGGAACAATCACCCTCCAGTACCTCGTACAAGTAACAATTCTTCAGGACTGAGTCAAAAGTGAGTGTCCCCATGCTACTCAAAGATGGAGCCATCACAGCGAGCCTGATCCTGTCCTTCCTGACATCTATATACACAGGGGCCACTGGATAGTGGCTATGAGTGGGAGACCTTGGCCAGTTTCCTCTCTCTAACCAAAGAGTACTGAGTCCAATTGTAGCAAGCCTACCAACTGAACTCAACTAACTTAAGTGCAGACGGGGATACAATCTGGAAACTTTCTGCTCTGCATTGCTTAGCTAGTCAATGGATAAACTCAATAAGCTATTGGAGAGTTAGATATCATGATTTATCACTTCAACAGATATAGAAAACCCTAGCATGCTCAGAACAAGTGGAAACATGCTTGAAGCTAGTTACTTACATTGCAAAACTCTCCAGTCATATCCCCAACTCATCCAAAACTCTGCTGCCTGTATCCTATTGCATTCTAACATCCGCTCATTTATTCTGTCATCACTAAGCTCTACTGATTCTACGTCTCTTACTGGCTGTCTGTTCACACTGGCTCTCTGTATCCCAAAGCATCAATTTCTAAAATCCTCCTCCTTGTTCACAAATTCCTCTGTGGCCTCGCTTCATCCACTTCAACAACCTCCTCCAACCCTACATCCCAGCCTACACCGTGCATTCTTCTGACTTTAGCTACTGTCTGTCATGAGCATGGCCTGACTTCACTCCTTCAGCCATCATGCCCCTGCATCCTGAAATTCTTTTCTAAAATCAGTCCGCTTTGCTCTATCTCTCCTCATCTTCAAAAGCTTCCTCAAAGCCTATTGCTTTGGCAATGCCGCTAGCCACCTCCCATTACTCTTCTCCGCATTCCTGCTTGGTATTACTTCCATCTCCCCGTCCCCAATGTAAAATGCCTTGGGATGCTTTGCAATGATAAAGGCACCATAAAAGTGCAAGTTGTTCACTCAAAACTGTAGGCTTACTTCAGATATAAGTTTGTATTACTTGCTGTGTTATTGTCACATCCTTACAGGAGTACAAACATGTACTGATATGACTCAATACCATCAGCTGTAATGCAAATCAGGTAGTTATTGAAGGAGATGTTTGATAATTTTGGTGATTGTGTATAGTCTGGAGGTTGATACTGTCTACTGTGACTGATGTAACATCCCCAGAGAGCACTTTATGTACTTTTCATTGTAGTTCCTTGCTTCAATGATGATTTCTGTCTTTGTGTAACAGGTGTGATTTAAAATGCCAGAATGGTACCTATGGTGAGAACTGCAACTCAGTCTGCACAGATTGCTTCAATGGGTTCTGTCATTTTGCGACTGGAGAATGTGTCTGCAACAAAGGCTTCCACGGCCCCTTGTAAGTACTGGAGAGCAGAGGACAACACTCCATAATGATACAGTGTGAGCTCAATGATGTGTAACCACACAAAATATAAACATGTGGTCCACACATACATATAAACAAAAACAGCAACAGCAACAACAACACCTTGCATTAATATATAGCGCCTTTAACGTAGTAAATCATTCCAAGGCACTTCACAGGAGCGTTATCAAACACAATTTGACACTGAGCAACATAAGGAGATATTAAAACAGATGACCAAATGCTTGGTCAAAGAGGTAGGTTTTAAGGAGCGTCTTAAAGGAGAAAAGAGAGGTTGAGAGGTGGAGAAGTTTAGGGAGGGAATTCCAGAGCTTAGGACCTCAGCAGCTGAAGGGGATGCGCAAGAGGCCAGAGTTGGAGGAGCGCAGATATCTCGGAGAGTTGTAGGGCTGGAGGAGGTTACAGAGATAGGGAGGGGAGAGGCCATGAAGGGATATGAAAATAAGAATGAGAATTGTAAAATTGAGGTGTTGTTCAACTGGGAGTCAATGTAGGTCAGCAAGTACAGGGGTGATGGGTGAACGGGACTTGGTGCGAGTTAGGACACGGGCAGCAGAGTTTTGGATGACCTCATGTTTACAGAGGGTGGAAGTTGGGAGGCCGGCCAGGAGTGCATTGGAATAGTCAAGTCTAGAAGTAAGAAAGGCTTGGATGAGGGTTTCAGAGCAGATAAGCTGATACAAGGGCAGAGTCGGGCGATGTTCCGGAGGTGGAAGTAGGCAGTCTTAGTTATGGAGCGGCTATGTGGTCTGAAGCTCATCTTGGGGTCAAATAGAACACCAAGGTTACGAACAGTCTGGTTCGGCCTCAGACAGTTACCAGGGACAGGGGTGGAGTCAGTGACTAGGGAACGGAGCTTGTGGTGGGGACCGAAGGCAATGACTTTGGTCTTCCCAATATTTTGTTGGAGGAAATTTCTGCTCATCCATTACTGGATGTTGGACAAGCAGTCTGGCATTTTAAGACAGTGGAGGGGGTTGAAAATAAAAGAAAGACTTGGGGGGAAAAAAATAGCGCCCCGAAAAAATTAGCGCCCCTGCGACCAAAATTCACCGGTAGCACCCCAAGAGGGAAGTGGGGTGCTACTCAAAGCGCCCCGCCTCCCTCTTGGGGTGCTGCGAGTGAATATCGCGGCGGTACCGCAGGCCTTCCTCCCCTTCTTAAAAGGGGAGGGGCCTAGTGCAGCACGACCCAGGGCCCAGCTGGGCCACCAGGGATCGGAGTGCCGGCAAAAGAGCCCGGCACGCAAGAGAAGTGCCGGGCTCACAAAGCGCAGCCGGCACTCTGCGGAGGGGGTTGCAGAGGGGGCAGGTGCTGGCAGGCGGCCAACAACAAAAATGGCCGCCCGGCACCTCCCCTTTAATTTGCGCCGCCCCGGCCGCAGGTAGGCTCCCCTGACACTGTCAGACATAGCATCCAGCAGTAAGTCAGGGGGCGCTACCGAAGATTGCAGCCGGGGCGCGAGTGGGGCTCTGCGCACGGCAATGATATCATCGCCGGTGGCGCAGCGCCACAGGGCGTTAACAGTTACTGCTGCCGCTAACCTCCCGCTGAATTTCGCGGGAGGCATTAGCGGCGCCGCACCCAGGCGCTGGTTGTTTTGCGCCCCATTAACGCCCTCTTAGGGCACCAACGGGAGGCACAAAACAACCGAATTTTTAGGCCTTGCATTTATATTGCGCCTTTCACGACCTCTGGACGTCCCAAAGCGGTCTACAGCCAATTAAATACTTTTGAAGTGTAGTCACTGTTGTAATGTAGGAAACACGGCAGCCAATTTGCACGCAGCTAGCTCCCACAAACAGCAATGACATCGGGGATAACGCCTGATAGAGTGCCATGGGATCTTTTACGTCCACCTGAGGGAGCAGACAGCGACTCGGTTTAACGTCTCATCCGAAAGACGGCAGCTCTGACAATGCAGCACTCCCCCAGTACTTCACGGGAGTGTCAGCCTAGATTTTTGTGCTCAAGTTTCTGGAGTGGGACTTGAACCCACAACTGCCTGGCGAGAGTGCTACCAACTGAGGCATGGCTGAGAGGTAGTGTTGATGTAGAGCTGGGTGTCGTCAACGTACATGTGGAACCTGATGTGTTTTCGGGTGATATCGCTGAGGGGCAACATGTAGATGAAAAATAAGGAGGGGGGTCAAGGATAGATCTTTGGTGGACTCCAGAGGTAACGGTGCAGGAGCGGGAAGAGAAGCCATTGCAATTGATTCTCTGGCTACAACTGGATAGATAAGAATAAGAATGGAACTAGGCGAGTGCAGTCATATCCAGCTGGACGACGGATGGTAGGCATTGGAGGCGGATGCTGTAGTAAACATTCAAAGCCTTGATATTCCTCCATGAGATACCAACATATGAGTGCTCAATGCTGTTTTTGCCGAGGCGTTAACCAATTGCACATTTGTACATTGGTGTCCCAGGACTTACTTGTCAGATTGTAGATGGCACGATCACAACTTCTGTTTTATGGAGGGAAAAGACTAATATCTAAAAAAAATAGAGATTTGTGCTATATATGTGTCTTTCTGGAAGTTAAAGGATTGTTTTCTGTGTACCTATTCTTGGCTTACTTAAGGCTTGTTCAAGGTAAATGGACCACCCAGCGTGGTACTAAACCATTCCAGACCAAGACACTCCCAGATTCAGTTCCTGGGCTGCATTGAGTTAGACTTCAGGACAATCCTGCAGGGTTGGCATCCCTTAATGGGAGGGAGGAATGTCACTGTTGTAGGCCTCAGATGCCTGCAGTTGTGAAAGGTGGCTGATTGCCCTCTGGGCAGTGGAAGACATTTAACTCAAAGAGGATGAAGAGAAAAATTAATTTAAATTAAAGTTTTGAGATTGATGTATCAATGCTGTAAGATCGCTGCTGCTCCCTGCCTTAATGTGACATTGAACACTAAAATTGGTTGGTGAGTAGATCACAGGTTTGCAGACATTAGAGAAAGCCGGACAAACCTTTTCCACACTGAATAATATTAGCCTTCGAGGGGCTTGGGTACACATGCTATAGATGACTGGGTTGGGAGTAAAGTATTTCCAGATGTTGGCCTGCTTGTTGCATAAGTGAAAGGTTTACTTCTGCTTTCACTGACGACTAACAGTAGAAACAGCAGCAAGTCAAAAACAACAGCCATTTGAATCATTTTATAATACGAGGCCAGCTAACTCGTTCCGGTTTTTCAGATATGACTCCAATTGATTTTTAGACCTCGCCTTTTCTTAGCTCTTTCTACCTTTGCATCATTGACTTCTGTGACTTTACTTAACTTGCACAACCTCTCATGGGATCTGCGGTCATTTTCAAGTAGGCCTCATCTCCCTCTGTGCCTCTAGATAGCTCAGAATAGATGTCAGTGTATCACAGTGAAACCTGCTGCTACATCATGAGCTCCCACATCCCTGGCCTCTCAGAGGCCGAGTAGAATATCAACAGTCATAGGGGGAAAAATTCAGTTGGTTGCGCCACCCGTTAGCACCTTAAGAGGGCGCTAAGTGGGGCACAAACCAACTAGCGCCCGGGCGCGGCGATATCTGCGCCTCTCGCGAAATTGACCGGACATTTTGCAATGGCGCTAAACAATACCGCCCGATCTCCAGCGCACGCAGATGTTGACGTCATTCGAGAGTGCAACGCCCTTGGGGTGCCCCAGACCGGAAATTCAGTGGCGCCCCCCTCCTTTCCGCCTGGCGCTACCAACGACAGGTTGATTGGAATGCATCCCAGTCGCTGTGGGGCTGGGGGGGTGCTATTTGAAGGGGGCCTCTTCCTGGCTTTTGTGTGGTAGCCATTTTTGCACCACTCATTCTGAGAGAGAGAGAGAGATTTGCAAGAGACAAAGAGAGAAAGAGAGACTTCTGCATTGAGTCAATGCTGTCTGAGGTAGTTTTGGCTTCTGACCATAACTTTGCAGGTACTTTGCTTTTTGACCTTCATAACTTTGATTGGCCAGATACTATGGGGGCTGCAATGATTGGGAACGTTGTCCTTCTCCATCACATTCGGAGGGCACAGAGACGCAGAGAGAGAGTAGCAATCATGGCCAGACGGAGGAGGGCCAACAGGCCTCGGTACAGGAGACCTTACCCTCCCTGGGATTTTTGCCAACAGTTCTCCTACATTAATATGTCTGAGGAGCAGTGTTTGCGAAGGCTGCGATTCAGCAAGGAGGTGGTCACTGAGCTGTGCCACCTGCTTCAGCCAGATCTGCAGCCTCAACTGAGGAGCAGGACATCTCTGTCAGTGGCAGTGAAGATAACAGTGGCTCTCAACTTTTATGCCACCGGCTCATTTCAATCAGCTACTGGGGACATCGCCAATATCTCCCAGTTCGCAGTGCATTGCTGCATCCATCGTAACAAATGCCCTCTTTAAAAGGACCCCTGACAAGCAGCAAGAACGCGCAACGGGCTTTGCTAGGATAGCGGGCTTCCCCATGGTGCAGGGTGCCATTGACTGCACACATGTGGCTTTGCGCGTGCCACAAGAGAATGCCGAGGATTTCCGCAACCGGAAGGGCTTCCATTCCTTAAACGTCCAGTTGGTCTGTGACCACAGACAGCTGATACTCGCTGTCAATGCCCACTTTCCAGGCAGCAGCCACGATGCCTTCATCCTGCGCCAGACTTCTGTGGCAGACCTTTTCCAGGCACCGCATCACCCAGGAGGTTGGCTTCTCGGGGACAAGGGATATCCTCTGTGCACCTGGCTGATGACACCGCTCCGTTCGCCCAGCACCCCTGCCGAGCTACGATACAATGAGAGCCATCAAGCTACCAGGAACATCGTTGCGCACACAATCGGCGTGCTCAAGCAACGGTTCCGCTGTCTGGACCATTCTGGAGGAGCCCTGCAGTACTCGCCTGAGTGAGTCTCCCACTTCATTGTTGTGTGCTGCATGCTGCATAACCTGGCAATCCTCAGGACCCAGCCAATGCCAGCAGACATTGGAGCACCAGCAGAGGAGGAGGAGGAGGAGGAGGAGGAGGAAGATGAAGAGGATGATCATCAGCAGCACCAAGGCGGGAGGGAGGCACAAAGTGGAAGCGCCGTCCGTCAAAGGCTCATAGCAAGTCGCTTCTAGGCCCCCTCTGAGGAATGGCTTCTGCCATTCTAACAACCTGAATGAAACCATCCCGCAACCCCTAAGCCGGTCAAGGCAACAATGAGTGTAAAGACCAAACATGTACATTTTGAATACAGACACTTCTTTATTTCACAAACACCGATACAAAGTACTCATTAAGTATCCTAGCCTTGCCCTGCGCCTCTAAGCATATATCACTTTCTTTGTCTTTAATAGGCTCCACCCCGCCTCTTACTACCCGCTTACTGTTTACATGCTGGTAGAAGATTTTTGGGTTCTCTTCTATTTTAATCGCCATTCTACTCTCATATTCTCTCTTTGCCAATCTTATTTTCATCTTCACATTCCCTCTCAACTTATTGTATTTGGTCTGGTTCTCCCTTGAAGAATTCACCTGACATGCATCATACACCCTCCTTTTTTGTTTCATCATCTTCTCTATCTCCCTTTTCGTCCAAAGAGCCCTTGCTTTGGTTCCCTTACCCTTCCCTCTTGTTGGAATGTACCTAGCCTGTACTTGGAACATCTCCTCCTTAAAGATCACCCATTGTTCCATTACAGTTTTTCCTGTCAGCCTTTGGTTCCATTTTACCCTGGCTAGATCCTTTCACATCCCATTGAAGTTAGCCCTATTTCAGTTTAGAAGTTCCATTCTAGATTGTTCCTTGCTCCTCTCCATTGCTAATCTAAATCTTATGATACGATGATCGCTCCTACCCAAGCGTTCTCCCACAGACACTTGGTCGACCTGGCCCACCTCATTCCCCAGTACCAGATCCAGCAATGCCTCCTTCCTAGTTGGGCCAAGAACATATTGGTCAAGGAAATTCTCCTGAACACATTTCAGAAATTCCTCCTCCTCCTTTCCCTTTACCCTAGCATTATCCCAATCAATATTTGGGTAATTAAAGTCCCCCAATATCACCACTCTATAGCTCTTGCATATCTCTGTGATTTCCCTGCAGATTTGCTCCTCTACCGCCCTCTCACTATTTGGAGGCCCATAGAATACCCCCAACATTCAAGGAAATAATGCATAATTTGCAACAAACATATATTTCTCTAGGGCACAAAAACCCAAAAGGAAAAGTGATCCAACCATGGCTAACAAAAGAAATTAAAGCTAGTATTAAGTCAAAGGAGGAAGCCTATAAAATTGCCAGAAAAAGCAGTCAGCCTGAGGATTGGGATCTTTTTAGAAATCAGCAAAGGAGGACCAAAAAATTGATAAAGAAAGGGAAAATGGAATATGAGCACAAACTAGCGAAAAATATAAAAATGGATTGTTAAAGCTTCTATAGATATGTGAAAAGGAAAAGACGGGCAAAGGTAAATGTAGGTCCTTTACAGTCAGACGGGAGAATTTATAATGGGGAATGAGGAAATGGCAGAGAAATTAAATAAATACTTTGTTTCCGTCTTCACGGAGGAAGACACAAAAAGCCTCCCAGAAATATAAGAAAACCAAGGGCATGGCGAGAATGAGGAACTTAAAGAAATTATTATTAGTAAAACAACAGTACTAGCAAAATTAATGGGACTAAAAGTCAATAAATCTCAAGGACCAGATGACCTACAGCCTAGGATTTTGAAAAAGGTGACCATTGGGATAGTGGACGCATTGGTTGTCATCTAAAATTCTATAGATTCTGGAACGGTCCCTGCAGATTGGAGGATAACAAATGTAACCCCGGTATTTAAGAAAGGAGGGAGAGAGAAAACGGGGATCTACAGACCTGTTAGCCTCACATCAGTAGTTGGGAAAATGCTGGAATCTATTATAAAGGATGCAATAACTGGGCACTTAGAAACTAATAGTAATATTGGTCAGAGTCAACATTGATTTATGAAAGGGAAGTCCTGTTTGACAAACCTATAGGAGTTCTTTGAGGATGTAACTAGTGAAGTAGACAAAGGGGAACTGGTAGATGTGGTGTATTTGGATTTTCAGAAGGCCTTCGATAAGGTCCCACACAAGACGTTGGCGAACAAAATTAGGGCACGTGGAATTGGGGGTAATATATTAGCATGGATTGAGAATTGGTTAACAGACAGAAAACAAAGAGTAGGGAAAAATGAGTCTTTTTCAGGATGGCAGGCTGTGACTAGTGGGGTACCGCAAGGATCGGTGCTTGGGCCCCAGCTACTCACAATCAATATCAATGATTTGGATGAGGGGACTAAATATAACATTTCCAAATTTGCTGATGACACAAAGCTAGGTTGCAGTGTCAGTTGCGAAGAGGATGTGAAGAGGCTTCAAGGGGATCGCGACAGGCTCAGTGAGTGGGCGAGAACATGGCAGATGGATTATAATGTGGATAAATGTGAAGTTATCCACTTTGGTAGAAAAATAGAAAGGCAGAGTATTTCCTAAATGGTGAAAGATTGGGGAATGCAGATGCTCAAAGGGACCTGGGTGTCCTTGTACATGAGTCACTGAAAGTGAATGTGCAGGTGCAGCAAGCCATAAGGAAGGCAAATGGTATGCTCCCCTCCCTCCCAGAACCACGATAGGGCTACCCTTGTCCTCACCTTTCACCCCACCAGCCTCCACATTCAACGGATCATCCTCCACCATTTCCACCACCTCCAACATGATCCCACCACCAAACACATCTTCCCCTCACCTCCCCTTTCAGCATTCCGAAGGGACCGCTCCCCCCGCAACACCCTGGTCCACTCCTCAATCACCCCCAACAGCCCTTCTCCTTCACCTGGCACCTTCCCGTGCAAGCGCAGGAGATGCAACACATGCCCTTTTACCTCCTCCCTTCCCACTGTCCAGGGCCCCAAACACCCCTTCCAGGTGAAACAGCGATTTACTTGTACTTCTTGCAATTTAATATACAGCATTCGCTGCTCACGATGAGGTCTCCTCTACATTAGGGAGACCAAACGCAGATTGGGCGACCGCTTTGCGGAACACCTCTGTTCAGTTCATAAGGGTGACCCTGCGTCCCACTCTGATCTCTCTGTCCTCGGCCTATTACATTGTTCCAATGAAGCGCAACGTAAGCTCGAGGAACAGCACCTCATCTTTCGATTGGGCACTTTACAGTCTGCCGGACTCAACATCGAGTTCAACAATTTCAGATAATTATCCCTGCCCCCATTTTTCATGCAGTATGATTTTTGCCACTCCATTTAGCAACATTTTATCTTTCCTGCCTCTTACAAAATTACAGGATGTTCTTTCAATTCCTTCCTCCCCTCCTAACCCCCCCCCCCCCCCGTCTCTGCACCTGCTTACTATCTGTTACATCTCCAGCTTTTTCCAGTTCTGATGAAGGGTCCCAGACCTGAAACGTTAACTCTGTTTCTCTCTCCATGGATGCTGCCTGGCCTGCTGAGTATTTCCAGCATTTTCTGTTGTTATTTCATTACAAGAGGATTTGAGTACAGGAGTAAAGAAGTCTTACGCCAATTATATAGGGCCTTGGTCAGACCACACCCGGAGTATTGTGTACAATTTTGGTCTCCTTACCTAAGGAAGGATATACTTGCCATAGAGGGAGTGCAACGAAGGTTCACGAGATTGATTCCTGGGATGGCGGGACTGTCGTATGTCAAAAGATTGAGTAAACTAGGCCTGTATGCTGTTGAACTCAGAAGAATGAGAGGGGATCTCATTGAAGCATACAAAATTATTACAGGGCTTGATAGAGTGGATGCTGGGAGAATGTTTCCCTTGGCTGGGGAGTCTAGAACCAGAGGCCACAGCCTCAGGATAAAGGGTAGGCCATTCAAGACTGAGATGAGAAGAAATTTCTTCACACAGAGGGTGGTGAATCTTTGGAATTCTCTACCCCAGAGGGCTGTGGAGGCTCAGTCATTGGGTATATTCAAAACAGAAATCGATAGATTTCTGACTAGTAAGGGCATCAAGGGATATGGCGATAAGGCCGGTGAATGCAATTGAGGCAGAAGATCAGCCATGATCTCATTGAATGGCGGAGCAGGCTCGAAGGGCCGAAAAGCCTACTCCTGTTCCTATTTCTTATGTTCAATAGCGTGATCATACCCTTTTTGCTCCTCAACTCTAACCAAATGGATTCTGTCCTTGTCCCCTCAAGAACATCCTCCCTTTCCAACATTACAATGTCTTCCTTAATCAGCACTGCCACCCCTCCTCCCTTTTTTCCTTCCTTATCTTTTCTGAATACCTTGTACCCTTGAATATTAAGTGCCCAGTCCTCACCGTTTTTAAGCCACGTTTCTGTTATTGCCACAACATCATATTGCCACATGGCTAATTGTGCTTGGAGCTCACCAACCTTATTCACCATGCTTTGTGCGTTTACATACATGCAGTCTAAACCCATTTTTGAATTTTTCGTAGTCTTTCTTAGTCTGCTCCTATCTAATATGGTACTACTACCGCCTCTAGTACTTTCTTCTCTAGTACTATCCAACACACTCACTATTTTATGCACCTTATTCCTCTTTTCTACTCCTATATGCTAGTGCCCATCCCCCTGCTAAGCTAGTTTAAACCCTCCCCAACAGCACTAACAAACCTCCCCGCGAGAATATTGGTCTCGGCTCTGTTGAGGTGTAACCCGTCCGGTTTGTACAGGTCCCACCTTCCCCAGAAATGGTTCCAAGAATCTAAAGCCCTCCCTCCTGCACCATCTCTCCAGCCACGCATTCATCTGCTCTATCCTCCTATTCCTGTACTCACTAGAAACATAGAAACATAGAAGATAGGAGCAGGAGTAGGCCATTTGGCCCTTCGAGCCTGCTCCGCCATTCAATGAGATCATGGCTGATCATTGAAATTCAGTACCCTGTCCCTGCCTTCTCCCCATATCCCTTGATCCCTTTAGCCTTAAGAAATACATCCAACTCTTTCTTGAATATATTTAATGAACTGGCCTCCACCGCCCTCTGTGGCAGAGAATTCCACAGGTTCACCACTCTCTGGGTGAAGAAATTCCTCCTCATTTCAGTCCTAAATGTCCTACCCCTTATCCTTAGACTATGACCCCTGGTTCTGGACTCCCCGACCATCGGGAACATCCTTCCAGCATCTAGTCTGTCCAGGCCTGACAGAATTTTATAGGTTTCGATGAGATCCCCTCTCAATCTTCTAAACTCCAGTGAGTATAAGCCCAATCGACACAATCTCTCCTCATACGTCATTCCTGCCATCCCAGGTATCAGCCTGGTGAATCTTCGCTGCACTCCTTCCATGGCACCAGGAGTAATCCGGAGATTACTACCTTTGAGGTCCTGTTTTTTAATCTCTCTCCTAGCTCCCTAAACTCTGCCTGCAGGACCTCATCCCTCTTTATGCCTATGTCATTGGTACCGATATGGACAACAAGTGTCCTGCAGCCGCTCAGTGACATCTTTGACTCTGCACCAAGGAGGCAACATACCATCACAGCCACAGAAACGCCTGTCTGCTCCCCTAACTATCGAATTCCCTACCACTATCGCTCTTCCACTCTTTTTCCTCCCCCCCCCCTGTGCAGCTGAGCCACCCGTGGTGCCGTGGAATTGCCTCTGGCTGCACTCCCCAGAGGAACCATCGCCTTCACCAGTACTCAGAACAGAATACTGGTTGGAGAGCGTGATACACTATGGGGACCCCTGCACTACCTGCCTGGTCCTCCTCTTCTGTCTGGCGGTCACCCATTCCCTCTCAGCCTGCATACTCTTACGTTGCAGGGTGACCACCTCTAGAAACGTGCTATCCATGTAACTCTCAGCCTCGCGGATGCACCGCAGTGACTCCAGCCGTCATCAAGTTCCGAACATGTGGTCGTCCAGGCTACGTGAAGCGTCCAGGACTTCCCACATGGCACAGGATGTGCACTCCACGGGACTGAGCTGCCCTGCCATGCCTCTATTTAATAGACTAAGAACTAACCCAACAGAAATAAACTTATAAACTTTAAAAAAATATACACTCACCAGTTACTCACCAATCAGCTTCTTTACTTGTGCCGATGTCACTTTTTTTACTCTGATGTCACTTTTTCAAAAACTGCCTCTGTTGAGTTGTTGCTGCTCCTTTTAACTGCTCCGCTCTCACTGAGCTCCCTCCAGGTCCGCTCCCTCCGGTCTCAGGCCCCTGCCGCTCGGGACTGCTCCTTTTAACTGCTCCGCTCTCACTGAGCTCCCTCCAGGTCCGCTCCCTCCGGTCTCAGGCCCCTGCCGCTCGGGACTGCTCCTTTTAACTGCTCCACTCTCACTGAGCTCCCTCCAGGTCCGCTCCCTCCGGTCTCAGGCCCCTGCCGCTCGGGACTGCTCCTTTTAACTGCTCCGCTCTCACTGAGCTCCCTCCAGGTCCGCTCCCTCCGGTCTCAGGCCCCTGCCTCTCGGGACTGCTCCTTTGAACTGCTCCGCTCTCACTGAGCTCCCTCCAGGCCCGCTCCCTCCGGTCTCAGGCCCCTGCCGCTCGGGACTGCTCCTTTGAACTGCTCCGCTCTCACTGAGCTCCCTCCAGGTCCGCTCCCTCCGGTCTCAGGCCCCTGCCGCTCGGGACTGCTCCTTGTACCAGACCACTGAGCGGCTGATGTGGTGCCCACGTTGCGAGTCCGGGCCTCTGAAGCCCCAAAGAGAAGCTTCCATTTAAAAAGAAATCTTAGGTGGCTCTGGTGGCCCAGGGAGGGTCCCAGCAACCCACCTCCCCTTCCCCATTCCAACTTACCCAACAACACAGTCTTCAACTGGACTTTTCAGCCTACCCAGCATGGCGGGCACCCTAGTTACACCCCTAGTGATGTGGGCAACTGCCATAGAAATGCACATTAAGGAGCATCCCTCTGACCTCAGATAGTTCAGCGGAGTGAGCAGCAGCGGTGCCCTGTGGGCACAATCCTGGGTTAAGGGTAGAGTTCAGTGCTAGCAGATTTTTTACCCCAGTCACTGAAAAATTAAAAAGTTTAAAGTGCGTAAGAGGCAGTGTAGCACCGCAGAGTGAACAGCTTTGAAGTCACCGCTCTTGTTTCAGTACAAGATTCAGGAGTTTTGCTCGCACAAGAACTCTTGGATGTATCTGTCTGTTTTCTGAGCAGCAGGTGTAGAGTTAGGCAGAAGTGGCTTTGTTCATTAAATCCATCTGCACAGTTGTGACTTGTAGCTCACCTCAGAGCTACAGGAAGAACCTGCACATTATGCGGCTTAGTGAACAGTGAGTCTTTCCTGGGGCAGTGCCTGAGCATGTTCCCATCCTGTAGTAAATGAGAATCTTATTTAGTGGCTGCTGAGTACAATCACGGAATAACAATCACCGTTTTACACTGCTTCAGGATTAGCTCAGAGCTCTAGTCTGTTAGACCTGAGGAAACGGCTGCTGATCATTTCCTGCCCATGAGCCTCTGGGACAGACATAAGCAGGAGTCACAGGGGTCAGAGTGGGCTGATATTTATAGTGCTGTGATTTTCTTCTCTCTCTCTTTTGCAGGAAGTGCAACTGCAGATCTGCACAATAACAGTTACTGTGTCTCCCCTTCCGATTCCTCCCTTCCCCGCGCCGCCCCCCCCATCCCCCCCGCTGTTCCCCATTCCCCAATTTTTGCACAGACCTCCTGCTAGGGCCATAAAAGCTTGCAAGCCAAAATCAAGCCCTCCTGCCGATGGACAATGACTGCACCAAGTTCTTGCAAACTATAGTGGAGGGGGTGGAGCAGGCCTGGTTTTGTTTTTGACTTTTTGAAAATGTCTCCAAATTTCTCCCCAGTATCTGAAGAGGTGTGGTGTGGTCGTACGGGTGACAGCCATCTTCTGGTACCTCACCCAGGTGCCCATTCTTCTTGTGAACTGTGACAATGAGTTTCGGTAGGCTATTCAAAAGTGAAGGATATTACAACTAAGTCTGATGCTGTTCTCATCCCATGCCCACACAGTGATCTCCAGTAGGCATCACTGGCTAGTAATCAGGAGAGGAACCTCGGCTGATTTTTTCCCCTCCTCCTAGCCCATAGATAACAAGGCTCATTGTACTGCTCCAACTGCTACACACACTGTGATTAGGACAGACCAGGGATGGAGCCCGGGAGTTTCCTGGTCTTTATGGCTCAGCCATTCACTGGATAAAATGGTTCCCTTTCTTCAGGTAATACCCTGCTCACCTTTAAATCTAGCTTCATCACCACCCGCCTCAGAAAAACCCACCCTCGACCTATCTGTCCTCTCCAATTACTGCTTATCTTCAACCCCCCTTTCCTCATTAAGGTCCTTGAATGTGTCATCATCTCTCTCCTACAATTCTCCATTCGAATTCCTCCAATCAAGCTTCAGCCCTTCTCACAGCACCAAAATAATCCTAACCAAAGTCATGAACGATACCCTTTGTGACTGTGACCACGGTGTATTATCCCTCCGCATCCTCCTCTAAGTTTCTGCACCTTTTGATAAGGTTGACCACACCATTCTCCTCCAATGTCTCCCCTCTGTTATTGAGCTGCATGGAGTTGCCCTTGCATGATTCTATTGCTACCTTTCCAAATGCAACCAAAGCATCTCAAGTAATGGCTTATCTCCTCTCCCATGCAGAGTCACCACCAGGATCCCATGGGGGTTTATCCTTAGCTCTCTCCTTTTTACTTTTCTAAATGCTACCTACACGGGGACATTGTCCATGAACAGATGGTCAGCTTCCACATGTACATTGATACTCAGATCTACCTCACCACCATTTCTCTTGGATCTTTGACTTCCTCTGTTTTGTCAGACTCTTTATCCAAGTCATGGATAAATCACAACTTCCTACAGCTCCACATCGGGAAGACTAAAGTCATTGCTTTTTGTCCTGCTACAAACGCTGGTCCATTGACATCAAATTTGTTTCCCTCCCTGGCGGACATTCTAAGGTTCAAAAAGGCCATTTGCAATGTTGCTGTCCTTGAGCTTCAAACCTCACATCCTGTCCATCACCAAGACTGCTTACTTCCACCACTCCAATATCTCCTGCCTCCAACCATACCTTAGCTCCTCCAATACTGAAATCATTGGCATGCTTTTGTCACCTCCAGACTCTATTCCAATGCGCTCATTGCTGATCTTCCATCCTGCACTGTCCATAAACTCCAACTTGTCCATAAATCTGCCACTCATATCCTGTCCTGCAGTAAATCCTGGTCTCTCATTACCTCCTCCTCGCTGATTTACACCAGGTTCCCAACCCCCAATGCAATAAATTTAAAATCCTTCAACCAAGCTTTAAGTCATCCTTCATAATCTCCCCCTTTCAATGTCTATTTGTGAAATGCCTCGGGACATCTCATTTATGTTAACAGCGTTCTATAAATGCAAGTTACTGTTGTTGTTGGATGGGCAGCAAGGAGATAATATACGCTGGCAAGAATAAAGAAAGGCTTGAATTTCTAAATCGCCTCAGCGCATTTCTTAAATTCTCAAAGTGCTTCCAATACAGTGGAAAAAGAAAAAGAAAAAACCCCAACAAATGCTGGAAATCTAAAACAAAACAGCAAGTGCTGGAAATACAGCAAACCATGAAGCTGTTGGATTGTCTTAAAAACGAATGTTCTTTAGGGAAGAAAACCTGCTGTCCTTACCTGGTCTGGTCTATATGTGACTCCAGTCCCACATCAACATGGTTGACTCTGAACTGCCCTCTGATGTGGCCTAGCAAGCCATTTAGTTGTATCACACCGTTAGCGGTTCAAGAGGAAGACCCATCACCACCTTCTCAGGGCAACTAGAGATGGACAATAAATGCCAGCTTTGACAGTGAGAATTCATTTTTAAATAAACTCAGCTTCTGTGAAGAGAAACGGTAAGTTCATGTCTTGGTGTAACATGATGAAGATTACACTTCAAACTCTGTCCAATCTTTCCTCTTTGTAGATGCTGGCTGATTTGCTGTGTGTTTCCAATACTTTCTCTTTTTGTTTCACATACATTAAAGTGCAGGAAGTGGAGGCAAACACAGAACCCATTTTGAGCACAGCATTGCGATGGATGGCCAGTTAGTCTATTTTTGGTGGTGTTGAATGAGGGACGAACTTAGTCCAGGAGACCAGGAGAACTCTCTACTGCTCTTCAAATAGTGCCATGGGATCTTTAACATCCATCTAAAAAGGCAGGTGGCCCTCAGTTTAATATCTCATCTGAAGGACAACACCTCTATCAATACAGGACTCCCTCAGTACTGGACTGGAGAATGAGTCTCGGCTATGATGCCCTGGAGTGGGACTTGAACCCACAACTTGCTGACTTACAGGCTAGAGTGTCACCAGCAAAGCCAGGCTGACCCTTGAACCTGACATATTTTACATTGTGAGTAACAACTTCATACAGGATAGATGTTCAGCATAGGAGCAAGACAAGTATCAAAATGGTAAGATTGGGGCTAGTATCCAGCCCATTTTCTTTACTGCATCCTTGTGCTGAATGGGTTCATGAGGGTTTATGGCCAAACTGAAGCAGCGAAGGTGGTGTCTGCCCCTCTTCCATTGTTTCCTTCATCTCCTGTACAGAAATCTGCTGGCTTTTCCAGTGATAATTCTCTTCATGTCTGGAATCGGTTAGTCTGGGTGGTCCATTTACCTTGGACGAGCCCAGTCTACCAGACACTGTACCTACCAGAGCTTTAAATGGATACTTGCTTAAGGCTCAATATGTTGCCAACTTTTGCCCAGCCCAAAACTATACAGATGCTTGGCATTTAAAAAATGTTGTATGTATACACAAAAAGATCCAGCCCGCAGATGCACAATGCATTATTGTTAGTGTAGCAGTCAAAAAGACAGATTTTTCTGTCCAATTTTCAGTGATCAAAAATAGTCAGCAGCCATCCCTGATGCTGGAGTGTTGTGTTCAAAATCAGACAGGTGGTCATCTTACTGCTTGACATGTGTGCATTTGGATGAGTATGCATGTGAATATGTGTCTTTCTTTGTTTGAGAGAAAGAGCAGGGGATGCTCTCGCTGTTGGTGTTAGTCATGAGCTACTCATTGATGCTGGGCAGTCAGGTCATTTTAGTTAAATCTAGCTTTTCCCATCTCGGCACCGTGTGAGCATCATTTGCTTCCACCTGCCTCGCACCCTGTGACTAAGCACATGGTCCAGAACTGTATAAAGTCTCAGTGAAGCCTTTGCCTCCTACCCCCACTAATGTTCCCTGTAATTTTTTTTGGCCCTGCGCAGCCCCTTTAAGAGGCCGCGTGGGCCATTCAAAATACCGCACATACATGGTTATTACATTGAAAAGCCAGCAAGTCGTCTGCTGGGTTCCCTGGAGCGCTGTGCAGCCACGCAGCTTACAGGAAACATTGACCCCTGCCCGTAGTGAACTCTTGCTTGGAGTTGGACTTTGTCCGGATATAGATAATCTCATGGTAATGGGCCTGTCGCGATCTGGACCATACATGTATCTGTCTGTGAGTTTGATTGCATGGCAAATAGCCGCACTGTACCATTACTGAAGTGTCAGCTTCAGCTTAGATTATGTGTTGAAGTCCTTGAGTGAGGTTGAACTCATGACCTTCTGATTCAAGAGGCGAGAGTGCTATCACTGAGCTAAGCTGACACTTAACCTTGATGTCAGAAGAGCAGGCCTGAATGCACCAGTGTGGCATTTATCCCACCCCAGCCATTCCTCCGAGTGAAACTGACAATTTAGTGCTGAATTAGACGTAGTGTAATGCTGCAGAATTATAGTGTTTCATGTGGTTTCGCTTAGTGAAGGAGCCACAAACAGCGCCTGCTATGTTAGAGTTGGCTCTCTATCAGGCCTGCAGGTATATTAGAAAGTGCTGCAGCGTGGAGTTACTGTGCCAGCACATTGTTCCGCTCCGTGTCTCTGGGGGCGAGGGCAGGGGGGGGGAAGTGGGGGCAGGGTAAAAGCTGTGCTCATGTGTCTAATTTAGCTTTGGCATGAGAGAACTGTCTGAGTCTTCAAAGAGATTTTGACCGGATGTTGCGCTGTACAATCCAGCTGGAATATTGCCTGAATCTGGCCACTTCCTGCTCTGCTCCTACATTCTGAGTTGTGATTTCTTTTAGGGGGGAGGAGGGGAGAAAGGATTATATGCTTTTCAGTCACACACTAAAATACAAATTCCATTACAGGGCCTTGTGGTCAAGGGCCAGTTATGTGGGGATTTGCAAAATGCAAAATGGAAACTTTTTCTAAACTCCAGAGAAAAAATCCTCTTGACAGGAATTTGTTTTGACATTTTTAACATTAAATGGATCTGCTGTTTTGGAACGCTCCCCCCACCCCCATCTCTCTCCCCTCAGCCACATCCTGAAGGCTGCTGCATTCCTTGGCTTCTGAGGAAATTCGGCTTCCAGCCGGATAAACGGAATGATCCCACTGAAGCCTTTCATATAACAATTGGCTACAAAGAACGATTGTGAAGTGTCCATGGTGAGCAGCTGCTGTTGGGCACAGAGTGGAGTTACTCGGAGAGTTGCTGGAGAGTGTCCTGATTTCCTTCTGACTTGCCAGACAGCGCGCTTAAGCCCAGGTACTGCCACACGCACTGGTGCCCTGAAAAACTATTGCCGCTTGTGAATTTCATTCGCGGTAACAGAGTGTGCTGCAGGGCATTTGAGGGCTCTGGAACGGGAATGGGACTATTGACGTGACCACGTGTCAGAGTGTGCCACGTTCAGGCTGTGTGGGGGCATGTCAGAGGCACAAGGCAAGAGTGGGAGAGACTGGGGAGGAAAGGGAGGCGGAGTTTGCAATACCGACTTGAGAGCTGCTTTCTGAAAATGAGAATTAGGGGGTTATTTTAGAGCTGCTACTGGACAGTGGGGCGGGGGGGGGAACCTTGACTTTGTGCGTTTTACATTTGCGTGGAAATAAAAATGGGGAGAGATATAAAACGGGCTGCCACCCGTTTTACCCGATTCAGAATCTACACCCCCACCCAATGTGTCTGACAACATGCTGCAGACAGCATTCAGCAGGCAGCATTACCAATGTCATTCGGCTTATTGCTGTAAACTTATGTGTGTTGAACCTATCCAGAACTCTCACCATTCCCCAGTCGGTGGGCTGTAACTGTAGTGTTTGGGGTAAGAAGCAAACTCCCATATAGAACAAAACAAACTATTTAATCGGCAAAAAAAGGATGGCAAGCAGGGGAAACAAATCAACTCTGGGAGAGTGAAGGAAAGGTGGAGGCGATTCTACAGAAACAGTTGTGTCAGACAGACCAGAAAGTGAATCTTTAAGTATGGCCGACCTGCCGGTGTGAGTCCTGTTGTTGCTGAAAAACTGCTGCTTGAAGATTTTAACAATTCTCCTGTCTCTCCAACCCATTTCCCCCTCCCCTTCCTTTTCCAGCTGCAACATGACCTGTCCCTCGGGACACTATGGAGCCAACTGTGCCCACCCATGCCCTTGCATCGAGGCTGACTGTGACCCTGTCTATGGCACCTGCATTCTGGGTAAGTGAATCCAGCCATGGCGAGTTTCAGCAAAGCTTTTGGGGGAAATTGTTTGTGTTTCAGCAAAGCCTCAGCAACGCTGCATGGGGGGAGGGACTGCGGTGTCAGTGAAGCATCTCAATTATTAATTGATTCAAACTTGAGATGAAATGTTTCTTTTATAATGACTTCTGTTTGGAAGAGTTTCAGAACTACAGTCTTGTTTCATTGTTTAAAAATCATCATTGCTGTAACCATTGAAGAAAGCCAGCATTTTACACTTCTACTGTAACCAGACCTGGTGTTCACATACCAACGCACCAAACAAGACTTCAAGCATTCACGAGGCAAATACACACAGTTTGCTTGGAGAGCAAAGTGAAAACAAAAATATGCTTTACATCCCAGAGAACTCACGCAGTGCCTGGTCATCTTGAGATGGTCAGTGCACAATCGCTCACTGCTGGCCCTCCTGAGACAGTCCATACACAGTCACTCAGTGCTCGTCCTCTTGAGCTATGCCAACCCACGAGGAATGGCACTATTTCGAAGAAGAACATGGGAGTTTTCCTGCTGTCCTGGCCAATATCTATCCCTGAACCAACATCACTGTAAACAGATTATCTGGTCATATATCTCATTGCTGTTAGCGGGAGCTTTCTGTGTGTAACAATGACTTCTCTTCTAAAGTATTTCATTGGCTGTGAAGCGTTTGGGATGTCCTGAGTCGTGTATAAATGTCCTTTCCTTTCCTTGAAAATCACACCAACCAAACTGTTTTTTACATTGACAGCCCAAAAGGGCTATCTGGCAAGAGGGTTATGGTTTTCATACAAACCTGGGTGAGAGGTTAAGCTTATCACTCAGTCTCTTGTTCTGCTCACTTTATCTTAATAATTTTTTAAAAATTGTTCATCGATTTTTTTTCTCTCCCATTACACTTCCTGGCATCCAGTTCCAAAGATGTTAGTCTCTGTCCAGTACCCCAAATGGTCATGAACCTAGACAGTGAGTATTGGCAGGATATTCGATCATGGAGATTATCACAGTTGAGGCTTGTAATGAAATCTGTTTGTCTTGATCCTGTATTCGTTTTGCACTCATGTATATTACCCTCCCCCACTGTGTATAGTTTCACTTCCTCTTTCCCGACTAACCTGGGAGGTTCCAGGTCTTGGCTCTTGGCTCCGCCCCTGACTTCTCTTACATAAAGATCCCAGGATCTGTATGACTCATTCCTGTGAACCAGTCGGCGTGTTGAGATGTTAGCTCTGATCTTAGTGATTAAAAGCCAACTTGTTTAAGTCTATAACTTCTAGTTTTGTGGTTATTGAAGGCCCATCAATGTTAATCACTAAAGAATACTAGGATGGATCGACTCGTAAAACCAAAGCGTCTGGACTTGGATCCACATTCTGCTGAAGCATCAAATCAATTTGGACACTGGCTCAAATGCTTCAAACACGGAGGCCATCACTATCCTGAAGGCCCAATACCAGAGGCCGGTAAACGAAGTGTACGCCAGACATCTGCTGGCTACACGCAGGCAGCGACCAGAGGAATCAATGGACGATTTCTTACAGGGCCTAAAGGACCTGATCCGGGACTGTAACTGCAAGGCCGTGACGGCCAACGCGTACCCTGACGAATTGGTCCGTGATTCCTTCATCACGGGCCTCAAATCGAATTATATCTGGCAGAGACTGCTGGAGAAGGAGGTCCTGGACTTAAAAAAGGCAGTGGCCACTGCGCGATCGCTGGACGTGGCCCAGAGAAACTCTGACTCTTATTCTTCCGGCCATGCGGCCCTCACCGCCTCGTGCACGCCGAGGGGGCCGCCATCTTGGAATCAGCCATCTTCCCCATCCAGGTCTCAGACCAGCTCTACGCCGCCGGAGTCCCCACACAGAAGTTCACCCAGGAGTCCTACTACAGCGGCAATGTCTTGAGGCCCGAAATGCTACTTCTGCAGCCAGGCCAAGCACCCCAGACAACGATGCCCAGCGAAGGACGCTACATGCTTCAAATGTAAGAAAAAGGGGCATTTTAGCAAAGTCTGCAGGGGGAATCCGATTTCCAACTCCGTCACCGCCTCGTGCGTGCTGTGCGGGCCGCCATCTTGGGATCCGCCATCTTTTCCCGACTCAACGGCCGCCCAGGGCCCAACAGTGGCTTCGATCACGGTGGATCAATCCAGGCCACATCCGTTGACAAAATCCATGATGGACATACAGGTAAACGGGAATTTAACGAAATATTTAATTGACTGTGGGAGTACCGAGAGTTTTATCCACCCTAGCCTGGTACGGCGGCACTCATTAACGGTAACCCCTACACGGAGCAGAATTGCTATGGCTGCTAAGCCCCACACTTCGGACATTTTGGGCTACTGTGTGGTAACACTGACTGTAAAAGGCATGGACTACAAGGATTTAAACTCCTCGTGATGCCAGAACTCTGTGTTAATGTAATCTTGGGCCTGGACTTCCAATGCCACCACGAAAGTGTCACGCTAGCATATGGCGGGTCCCAGCCGCCACTCACAGTCTGTGGCCTATCAACCTTAAAAATCAGCCTGCCCTCTTTATTCGCTAATCTCACTCCGAACTGTAGGCCCATAGTGACCAAAAGTAGATGGTTGCCACACTGGGGAAACACTGTGTGTATGTAGATAAACCTGTATAATCCCCTTTTAACTGCTGTATTCCCCTCCCCCCGCAAGACAGTTGCAAGCTGAGAGGAATAAGGCATGTTCAGACTTGCCTGCTGCTGAGAGAAGGAAAACCAATCAGGTTCCAGCAGGTGACCAATCCGTGAGTCATCACAGGCTCGCGGGCTTTACGAATTCAGTACTGTATTGTGAGAGTTGGAGTAAAGACCTATTTCTTGCAGCTCGCTGTGTTGCCTATTTCTTTACGCGGGAGACTATAGTCTCCCACATTGGTGACCCCGAATGTCGGCGGCCGAAGCCCCTGACTCACGTAGCCCTACAGAGGCCAGCAACGACCCGACGGCAACCAGCAGCAGCCCGATGTCGGCCGGCGCCGCGTCCTTGAAGCTCCCCACCTTCTGGGAACACCAAGCACCAGCTTGGTTCGCGCACACGGAGGCCCAATTCACCCTTCACAGGGTTCAAGATGATAAAGAAAGGTACCTCCACATAGTCTCAGCACTAGCAAGCTCCACCGCCGCCGAAGTTCTCGACCTGCTGGGGAACCCACCACAGACCGGCAAGTACTCAACCATTAAGGGCCGCTTGCTGCAGGCTTACGGCCTGTCCGGGGAGGAGAGGGCCCGTAGGCTTCTTTCACTACCAGGCCTCGGCGACTCTACCCCGACCCAGTTGATGAGCCGGATGCTTGCGCTCCTGGGCTCTGAACCGCAGTGCTTCTTGTTTCGGGCCCTTTTCCTCAGCCTGCTTCCTCAGCAGGTACAGACTGCCCTCACGGGGTCCCCGATCACGGACTGCGTACAACTGGCAGCCGCCGCGGACAAAGTCTTCGCCGTTGCCCAACTCGGCTGTGCAGCCGCGAGGCCCCCCGACACCACCGAGCGTGTGCCGCCACGCCAGGCCGCAGAACTATGCTACTACCACGCGCGTTTCGGCCACAAGGCCCAACGCTGCAGAGCACCTTGCTCTTTCGATCAAACCAAGATGGCCGCCCGGCTCAACGCGCTAGCCCCGCGCCGCCGTCTAGGCCCGCTCGATTGCACCCCCGCCGCCACGATGGCCATCAGCACCACAGGTAAACTGCCGTACATAACCGACTCCCTTTCAGGGCGCAGATTCCTTTGCGACACCGGAGCCCAATGCAGCATAATTCCTGCCTCCCAGCTCGACATCCAGGCAGGCTGCAGCGGCCCACCCCTCGTGGTGGCAAATGGCGCAGCCATCGCTACTTTTGGAAAGCGACGGGCCGAGGTTTGTTTCAACGGCCAGCGATTTACGTGGGATTTCGTGATGGCCTCGGTGGCACATCCCTTGCTGGGCGCCGATTTTCTTTGCGCCCACGGACTCCTGGTCGACGTCCGCGACAGGCGCCTGATCAACGCAGCAACTTTCGCTTCATTGGCCTGCCAGCAGAGCAACAGCCCGGCCCTTGTCGGGTCCTGCTCTGCCCCGGCGGATGACGACTACGCCCGCCTACTCGCAGATTTCCCGAGGCTCACACAACCGACCTTCTCAGCCGCGGCAGCCAAGCATGGTGTCGAGCACCACATCGCCACTACGGGACCACCAGTGTTCGCCCGAGCCAGACGCCTGGACCCAGCCAAGATGGCGGTGGCCAAGGAAGAATTCACCACGATGGAGAAACTGGGCATCATCCGCCGCTCGAACAGCCCCTGGTCATCCCCCCTCCACATTGTGCCCAAGCCGGGTGGTGGCTGGCACCCCTGCGGCGACTACAGACGGCTGAACGATGCCACCACGCCCAATAGATACCCCATTCCGCACATCCAAGACTTTTCGGCACACCTAGCAGGAAAGTCCGTCTTTTCCAAGGTCGACCTGATTCGCGGCTACCATCAGGTCCCCGTCCACCACGCAGACGTCCAGAAGGCGGCGGTCATCACCCCCTTCGGACTGGTCGAGTTCCTGCGCATGCCCTTCGGGCTCAAGAACGCCGCACAGGCCTTCCAACGGCTCATGGATTCCGTCCTACGGGACCTGAGCTTCCTGTTCGTCTATCTGGACGATATCCTCGTGGCCAGCACCAGCAAGGCCGAGCACATCACGCATTTGCGCTCTCTTTTCCAGCGCCTCAGCCAACACGGGCTAATCGTCAACCCAGCCAAATGCCAGTTCGGAGCAGCCCAAATTGACTTTCTCGGCCACAGAATCTCGCCAAGGGGAGCCATTCCCCTACCTTCCAAGGTGCAGGCGGTGGTGGACTTTCCCCAGCCCACCTCGGTCAAGGCGCTGCAGGAATTTTTGGGGATGGTCAATTTCTATCACCGTTTCGTGCCCAAGGCCGCCTCACTCATGCGCCCCCTCTACGAAGCCACCAGGGGCAAAACGGGCAAAGAGCAACTCACCTGGTCCAGCGAGATGGCGACAGCCTTCCACCAGACCAAAAGCGCCTTGGCCAACGCCACACTACTGGCCCACCCCATCCCGGGCGCCAAGACCGCCCTCACCACGGATGCCTCGGATTACGCCGTCGGCACTGTCCAGCAACAGTGGGTCGAAGGCGCGTGGCAACCACTGGCATTTTTCAGCCGACAGGTGCGCAAGAACGAGCAGGCCTACAGCACGTTCGGCAGAGAGCTCCTTGCCCTGTTCCTGGCAATCCGGCACTTCCGTTTCCTCCTGGAAGGCCGGCCGTTCACCGCATTCGTGGACCACAAGCCGCTCACTTTCGCCATGGCCAAAGTAACCGAACCCTGGTCCGCGCGCCAACAGTGCCAACTCAACTTCATCTCGGAGTTCACCACGGACATCCGCCACGTCGCCGGCAAGGACAATTTGGTGGCCGACTGCCTCTCAAGACCCTCGCTCCACGCAGTGCACCTGGGCGTCGACTACGCCAGCATGGCGAGAGACCAGGCCGCCGACGCGGAGATCCAGGCCCTCAGGGCGTCAACCACCAGCCTCACTCTGGCCAACATCCACTTCCACGCAGCCGGCACAACCCTCCTGTGCGACGTCTCAGTCCCTTCGCCTATGCCGGTCGTCCCATCCGCCTGGCGCAAGCGAGTTTTCGACATCATCCATGGCCTCTCACATCCAGGGATGCGTGCGTCTCAGAAACTCATGTCCACCAAATTCGTCTGGCCTGGACTCCACAAGGATGTGAGAGACTGGACCAACACATGCGTGGCGTGTCAGCACGCTAAGGTCCAGCAGCACACCAAGGCGCCATTGGAGTGTTTCCCGGTGCCCGAGAGGCGTTTCGACCACGTCCACGTCGATCTGGTAGGCCCCTTGCTGCCGTCGCACGGTTTCACACACCTGCTCACGATCGTCGACCGCACCACCAGATGGCCCGAGGCAGTTCCCCTCGCCTCCACCACCACGACTGACGTCGCGCGAGCATTCGTCTCGACATGGGTGGCCTGGTTCGGCGTGCCGACCGACATATCCTCGGACAGAGGCCCCCAGTTCACCTCCCACTTGTGGAATGCCATCACCGCCGGCCTCGGCACCAAGTTGCACAGGACAACAGCCTACCACCCGCAGGCCAACGGGCTCTGCGAGCGCTTTCATCGTTCCTTGAAAGCCTCCCTCCGCGCCAGCCTGGCCGACACCAGCTGGATTGACAAACTACCCTGGGTCCTCCTGGGATTGCGCACCGCGCCCAAAGAGGACCTCCGCGCCTCCGCGGCCGAGATGGTCTACGGCCAACCGCTCAGAGTACCAGGCGACTTCCTCCCCCTGACAACAGAGCCGTGGTCGGCCGCCAGACAGCTTTCCCTGCACCAGGCCGCGGCCCAGCAATTCTGTCCAGTGCCCACTTCGCAACACGGCCCGCAGCCGTCCTACGTGCCTCGGGACTTACGACATGCGGAGTTCGTCTTTGTGCGCCGGGACGCGCACAGAGGCCCGTTGCAGGCACCATACACCGGCCCCTTCTCAGTATTGGAGACGGGGGACAAAGCTTTTCTTATCGACGTCGGCGGGAAGCCGGACCTTATTTCAGTAGACCGCCTCAAACCGGCGCACCTGGACCTCAGCTTCCCGGTTCGTCCGGCTCTTCCCCCACGGCGGGGCAGACCTCCCGCGTTGGTGGCGACCCCACAAGAGGACCAAGACACACCAGAACCTTACTTCCCGGCCGCCGCCCCACCTTCGCCGGCAGCCCGTCCAGCCAGCCCACCGGCAGACCAGCCACCAGACTAGCCGACGAACCAACCGGCCGACCTCCCAGACAGACCTCCTCACACGCCAGATGGCTACTACAGCCGCTACGGCCGTTTGGTCAAACCTCCGCAGAGACTGACTTTTACAGTTAACGAGGATTCTGGGGGGGCGTATGTGGCGTTGCCACATTGGGGAAACACTGTGTGTATGTAGATAAACCTGTATAATCCCCTTTTAACTGCTGTATTCCCCTCCCCCCGCAAGACAGTTGCAAGCTGAGAGGAATAAGGCATGTTCAGACTTGCCTGCTGCTGAGAGAAGGAAAACCAATCAGGTTCCAGCAGGTGACCAATCCGTGAGTCATCACAGGCTCGCGGGCTTTACGAATTCAGTACTGTATTGTGAGAGTTGGAGTAAAGACCTATTTCTTGCAGCTCGCTGTGTTGCCTATTTCTTTACGCGGGAGACTGTAGTCTCCCACAATGGTACAGTCTGGAAGACAGACACTTTATCAAGGCGGAAGTGGACAGACTCCTGCGGGAAGGCATTATTGAATGCAGTACCAGCCCGTGGCGTGCCCAAGTAGTCATAGTTAAAAATAGCGAAAAGAAACGGATGGTAATTGACTACAGCCAGACTGTTAATATTTATACCCAGCTGGACGCCTACCCTTTACCCCGCATATCAGAAATGGTCAACCAGATTGCGCAATACCGAGTCTTCTCGACTATCGACCTCAAATCCGCGTATCACCAGCTCCCCATTAGAAAGGAGGACCGCCCATACACCGCCTTTGAGGCGAACGGGCGCCTCTACCATTTTCTCAGAGTACCCTTCGGGGTAACAAATGGGGTCTCGGTCTTCCAACGTGAGATGGACCGCATGGTTGACGAGAATAAACTACAAGCTACCTACCCCTATCTGGACAATGTCACTATCTGCGGGCACAACCAGCAAGACCACGATCTAAATCTTGCGAGATTTTTTAAAACTGCCCTAAAGCTGAATCTAACCTACAACGAAGACAAATGTGTCTTCAACACAACCCGTCTCTGTATCCTCGGCTGTGTGGTGGAAGATGGGGTAATTGGACCGGACCCTGACCGATTACGCCCCCTAAAGGAACTGCCCCTGCCACACAATCCCAAAGCTTTAAAAAGGTGCCTGGGAATTTTTTCGTATTATGCCCAATGGGTGCCCAATTACTCTGATAAGGCCCGACCCCTCATTAAATCGACGTCCTTCCCACTATCAGCTGAAGCTCGGGAGGCTTTCACCAGTATTAAACAGGACATTGAAAGGGCTGCAGTGTGTGCAGTGGACGAATGCATTCCCTTTCAAGTCGAAAGCGATGCGTCAGACTTTGCCTTAGCTGCGACCCTCAATCAGGCTGGGAGACCTGTGGCCTTCTTCTCCCGAACCCTTCAGGGACCTGAAATCAGGCATTCTTCTGTCGAGAAGGAGGCACAGGCTATAGTGGAGGCTGTACGGCACTGGAGACACGACCTAGCCGGCAAACGTTTCACCCTGCTCACCGACCAGCGGTCGGTGGCTTTCATGTTTAATAACAAACAAAGGGGAAAAATCAAGAATGACAAAATACTCAGGTGGAGGATCGAACTATCCACGTTCGACTATGATATTATGTACAGGCCGGGAGCCCTTAATGAATCCCCAGACGCCCTATCGTAGGGAATGTGTGCCAGCATTCATACGGACAAATTACAGGGTCTCCACAACGACCTCTGTCACCCAGGGGTCACCCGACTATACCATTTTATAAAGTCCCGCAATCTGCCCCACTCCATCGAGGAGGTCAGGGCAATGACCAGAGCCTGCCGCATCTGTGTGGAATGCAAGCCTCGTTTCTACAGGCCTGACCGTGCACACCTTATCAAAGCCACACGGCCATTCGAGCGCCTAAGTCTGGACTTCAAGGGACCCCTTCCCTCTGCCGACCGTAACGTATACTTCCTCAATATCATTGATGAATATTCCCGCTTCCCCTTCGCCATTCCCTGCCCAGACATGACCAGTGCCACAGTCATCAAGTGTCTCTGTAATCTATTCTGCATGTTTGGCATGCCGAACTACATACACAGCGATAGGGGGACGTCATTCATGAGTGACGAGCTGCGCCAGTTCTTGCTCTCGAAGGGGATAGCCACTAGCAGAACCACTAGCTACAACCCCCGGGGTAATGGGCAAGTGGAAAGGGAGAATGCTACTGTTTGGAAGGCTGTCACGTTAGCCTTAAAGTCAAAAGGCCTTCCGACCTCCCGCTGGCAGGAAGTCCTCCCAGACGTGCTCCACTGCATAAGGTCTCTGTTATGTACTGCCACTAACGCTACCCCTCACGAAAAGATGTTCGTTTTCCCCCGGAAATCCACCTCGGGCATATCTCTACCCGCGTGGCTGACATCTCCGGGGACAGGACTATTGCGGAAGCACGTGAGAGGCCATAAAACGGACCCCCTTGTGGAAAAGGTACAGCTCCTCCATGCAAACCCTCAGTACGCCGATATTGAATACTCTGACGGGCGAGAGGACACTGTTTCCATAAAAGACCTCGCTCCCTTGGGGAGCGGAGAGAACGATGGGAGACTACCCGATGAAGACCTACACTACAAAGAGACAGGACGCCCAGAGGTATCAATACCCAACTTTAACCTGGAGGACACTGCAGATAACCTGGAAGACACTGCGGAGGCCCAGACAGCGGAGGAACCAGAATCCACTCCCCTAGAGGCACCCCAACCGGCTTTGCGCTGATCACTGAGAACTGCAAAACCTCCTGACAGACTCATTTATACCAACTTTTAAGAAACATCACCCCGATGGACTAAATCTATAGAAGGGGTTAATGTAATGAAATCTGTTTGTCTTGATCCTGTATTCGTTTTGCACTCATGTATATTACCCTCCCCCACTGTGTATAGTTTCACTTCCTCTTTCCCGACTAACCTGGGAGGTTCCAGATCTTGGCTCTTGGCTCCGCCCCTGACTTCTCTTACGTAAAGATCCCAGGATCTGTATGACTCATTCCTGTGAACCAGTCGGCGTGTTGAGATGTTAGCTCTGATCTTAGTGATTAAAAGCCAACTTGTTTAAGTCTATAACTTCTAGTTTTGTGGTTATTGAAGGCCCATCAAGGCTGATCCTGCCCACACATGTGCACTTTCCAGCAGCAGTTAGATGGTGATCAGGAGCACAGACCCTGGCTGATTTTTTTCCCCTTTCCTAGTCCAGGGGCACTTAGGTGAGTTGTAGCACCCTAACTGCTCCCCTGGCTGAGATCATCTAACTCAGCACCTGGGACACTCCTGGCCCGTAGGGCTCAACTCAAACTTGCTGACCCCTGGTGGGGGATCTTCTATTCATTTTAATGCACAATTTGACAGGAGGGAGAAGGGGCACTTTAGGCCTGGCAGCAGGAAGTTTGTATTGTGCCCCCGAGCACTAGACAAAGCTCTGATGATTGTGGCCGAGCTACAGTGAAGCAGGTGCTACTGTATTTTTTTTAAATTCGTTTATGGGATGTGGTCGTGGCTGGCAAGGCCAGCATTTATTGCCCACCCTTAATTGCCCTTGAGAAGGTGGTGGTGAGCTGCCTTCTTGAACTGCTGCTGTCCATGTGGTGAAAGTACTCCCACAGTGCTGTTAGGTGGGGAGTTCCAGGATTTTGACCCAGCGATGATGAAGGATCGGCGATATACTTTTAAGTCAGGATGATGTGTGACTTGGAGGGGAACTTGGAGGTGGTGGTGTTCCCATGTGCCTGCTACCCTTGTCCTTCTAGGTGGAAGAGGTCGTGGGTTTACGAGGTGCTGCCAAAGAAGCCTTGGTGAGTTGCTGCAGTGCATCTTGTAGATGGTACACACTGCAGCCACGGAACGCCAGTGGTGGAGGGAGTGAATGTTTAAGGTAGTGGATGGGGTGCCAATCAAGCGGGCTGCTTTGTCCTGGATGGTGTCAAGCTTCTTGAGTGTTGTTGGAGTTGCACTCATCCAGGCAAGTGGAGAGTATTCCATCGCACTCCTTAGTTGTGCCTTGTAGATGTTGGAAAGGCTTTGGGGAGTCAGGAGGTGAGACACTCGCCACAGAATACATAGCCTCTGACGTGTTCTTGTTGCCACAGTATTTATGTGGCTGGTTCAGTTAAGTTTCTGGTCAATGGTGACCCCCAGGATGTTGATAGTGGGGGATTTGACGATGGTAATGCCGTTGAAAGTCAAGGGCAGTGATTAGACTCTCGCTTGTTGGAGATAGTCATTGCCTGGCACTTGTGTGGCGCGAATGTTATCTGCCACTTATCAGCCCAAGCCTGAACATCGTCCAGGTCTTGTTGCACGCAGGCATGGACTGCTTCAGTATCTGAGGAGTTGTGAATGGCACTGAACACTGTGCAATCATCAACGAACATCCCCATTTCTGACCTTATGTTGGAGGGTAGGTCATTGATGAAGTAGCTGTCTTGAATGGAACACCTTATAATCTGATCACCCAGAACAAAACATACATTGGCAGACAAATAAGCACCAAGTGTTTTCCAAACTCAACTCTGCCAACATGGAAACTCTACTGAGAACTGGAGTCGGGTGGGCTGTATCGTTAATGGAGGCATTATGAATGGAGCCAACCACTGTAGAATTATCAGCGAACAGTCCCACTCTTGATCTTATGACAGAGGGAGAGTCATTGATGAAGTAGCTGAAAATGGTTGGGCTGAGGATGCTGCCCTGAGGAGCTCCAGCATCACAACAGATTAAGGAGTTTTGAAGCTTTTGTCTGAGGTTTTACCCAGTTTGGAAATACTGGAATCTGTGTATTAGAGAGGATCATATGGGAGTCCTGCCAGACTCTATATTTATCTGACCAGATGACCAAGTGGAATAACTCACATATAACAAGACTGCGAGTCTCTTATGATTCTGAGGAAATTGCTGGATAAGTACTGCGCTTTCCTGATATATTGTCTTTTTGTACTGAGTTTTCTTGGAAAGAACATATATTTTATTCCTTAATCAGACCATTTTGCTACTATTTGATGCTAGCACTTCACTGTCCATGTTCATCAAGATAGGACGAGATTAATATGTTGTCATGGGGGGAGTAAGTTGCGAATAGCAGGACACCCCTAAACACCGCTCACAGTAATACACTCTGATAAAGCCGAAACCCCTTAATGCATCAACCTTTGATATACCCCTTATTCCCTCACTGTAGTATTCAGATACATCTCACATCCTTTAATGGAACACTCTGATATACCTCACAACCAGAAAGTAAAATTATAATATGGCCTGCATTCTTAATTTTAAAATTCTGATATATTCCCTGTTCTCCTCATTACAACATACTGATAAAACTTGTGTTCCTCACGTGAAACTCTGATATACCATGTATCCCTTATTGTAACACTCTGATATACATTATCCTGCACTCTTCGGTGTAACATTCCGATATACCCATATCCTTCACTGTAACACGCTGATGCAACCCACACCTCTCACTGTAATACACCAATATATTGTAACACTTCAATATACCCCTCACTGCAACACTCCAATATCTCACTCACTGTAACACTCAATATATTCTTCACTGTAACACTCCAATATACCTCGCACCCCTCATTGTAACACTCCAATATACCTCACACCCCTCGCTGCAACACTCCAATATACCTCGCACCCCTCGCTGTAACACTCCAATATACCTCGCACCCCTCACTGTAACACTCCAATATATCTTGCACCCCTCACTGTAACACTTCAATATACCTCGCAGCCCTCACTGTAACACTTCAATATACCTCACTCCCCTCACTGTAACACTCCAATATCTCACTCACTGTAACACTTAATATATTCTTCAGTGTAACACACCAATATACCTCGCTCCCCTCACTGTAACACTCCAATATACCTCACTCCCCTCACTGTAACACTCCAATATACCTCGCTCCCCTCACTGTAACACTCCAATATACCTCGCTCCCCTCACTGTAACACTCCAATATACCTCACTCCCCTCACTGTAACACTCCGATATACCTCGCTCCCCTCACTGTAACACTCCAATATACCTCATTCTCCTCACAGTAACACTCCAATATACCTCGCTCCCCTCACAGTAACACTCCAATATACCTTGCTCCCCTCACTGTAACACTCCAATATGCCTCACTCCCCTCACTGTAACACTCCGAGATACCTCACTCCCCTCATTGTAACACTCCAATATACCTCGCTCCCCTCACTGTAATACTCCAATATACCTCACTCCCCTCACTGTAAGACTCCAATATACCTCGCTCCCCTCACTGTAACACTCCGATATACCTCATTCTCCTCACTGTAACACTCCAATATACCTCGCTCCCCTCACTGTAACACTCCAATATACCTCGCTCCCCTCACTGTAACACTCCGAGATACCTCACTCCCCTCACTGTAACACTCCAATATAGCTCGCTCCCTCACTGTAACACTCCAATATACCTCACTCCCCTCACTGTAACACTCCAATATACCTCGCTCCCCTCACTATAACACTCCAATATACCTCGCTCCCCTCACTATAACACTCCAATATACCTCGCTCCCCTCACTAACACTCCGATATACCTCGCTCCCCTCACTGTAACACTCCAATATACCTCACTCTCCTCACTGTAACGCTCCAATATACCTCGCTCCCCTCACTGTAACACTCCAATATACCTCACACCCCTCACTGTAACACTCCGATATACCTCGCTCCCCTCACTGTAACACTCCGATATACCTCACTCCCCTCACTGTAACACTCCAGTATACCTCGCTCCCCTCACTGTAACACTCCAATATATCTCGCTCGCCTCACTGTAACACTCCGATATACCTCGCTCCCCTCACTGTAACACTCCAGTATACCTCGCTCCCCTCACTAACACTCCGATATACCTCGCTCCCCTCACTGTAACACTCCAATATACCTCACTCTCCTCACTGTAACGCTCCAATATACCTCGCTCCCCTCACTGTAACACTCCAATATACCTCACTCCCCTCACTGTAACACTCCGATATACCTCGCTCCCCTCACTGTAACACTCCGATATACCTCACTCCCCTCACTGTAACACTCCAGTATACCTCGCTCCCCTCACTGTAACACTCCAATATATCTCGCTCGCCTCACTGTAACACTCCGATATACCTCGCTCCCCTCACTGTAACACTCCAGTATACCTCACTCCCCTCACTGAAACACTCCAATATACCTCACTCCCCTCACTGTAACACTCCAATATACATCGCACCCCTCACTGTAACACTCCGATATACCTCGCTCCCCTCACTGTAACACTCCGATATACCTCACTGCCCTCACTGTAACACTCCAATATACCTCACTCCACTCACTGTAACACTCCAATATACCTCACTCCCCTCACTGTAAAACTCCAATACACCTCACGCCCTTCACTGTAACACTCCAATATACCTCGCTCCCCTCACTGTAACACTCCAATATACCTCGCAACCCTCACTGTAACACTCCAATATACCTCACTCCTCTCACTGTAACACTCCAATATACCTCGCTCCCCTCACTGTAACACTCCAATATAGCTCGATCCTCTCACTGTAAAAATCTAATATACCTCGCTCCCTTCACTGTAACACTCCAGTATACCTCACTCCCCTCACTGTAACACTCCAGTATACCTCGCTCCCCTCACTGTAACACTCCAGTATACTTCGCTCCCCTCACTGTAACACTCCAGTATACCTCACTCCCCTCACTGTAACACTCCAATATAGCTCGCTCCCCTCACTGTAACACTCCAATACACCTCACTCCCCTCACTGCAACACTCCAGTATACCTCACTCCCCTCACTGTAACACTCCAATATAGCTCGCTCCCCTCACTGTAACACTCCAATATACCTCACTCCCCTCACTGTAACACTCCAGTATACCTCGCTCCACTCACTGTAACACTCCAGTACACCTCACTCCCCTCACTGTAACACTCCAATATAGCTCGATCCTCTCACTGTAAAAATCTAATATACCTCGCTCCCTTCACTGTAACACTCCAGTATACCTCACTCCCCTCACTGTAACACTCCAGTATACCTCGCTCCCCTCACTGTAACACTCCAGTATACTTCGCTCCCCTCACTGTAACACTCCAGTATACCTCACTCCCCTCACTGTAACACTCCAATATAGCTCGCTCCCCTCACTGTAACACTCCAATACACCTCACTCCCCTCACTGTAACACTCCAGTATACCTCGCTCCACTCACTGTAACACTCCAGTACACCTCACTCCCCTCACTGTAACACTCCAATATACCTCGCTCCCCTCACTGTAACACTCCAATATACCTCACGCCCCTCACTGTAACACTCCAATATACCTCGCTTCCCTCACTGTAACACTCCAATATACCTCACTCCCCTCACTGTAACACTCCAGTATACCTCGCTCCACTCACTGTAACACTCCAGTACACCTCACTCCCCTCACTGTAACACTCCAATATACCTCGCTCCCCTCACTGTAACACTCCAATATACCTCACGCCCCTCACTGTAACACTCCAATATACCTCGCTTCCCTCACTGTAATACTCCAATATACCTCGCAGCCCTCACTGTAACACTCCAATATACCTCACGCCCCTCACTGTAACACTCCAATATACCTCGCTTCCCTCACTGTAATACTCCAATATACCTCGCAGCCCTCACTGTAACACTTCAATATACCTCTCTCCCCTCACTGTAACACTCCAATATCTCACTCACTGTAACACTTAATATTTTCTTCAGTGTAACACTCCACTATACCTCGCTCCCCTCACTGTAACACTCCAATATACCTCGCCCCCCTCACTGAAACACTCCAATATACCTCACTCCCCTCACTGTAACACTCCGAGATACCTCACTCCCCTCACTGTAACACCCCAATATACCTCACTCCCCTCACTGTAACACTCCAATATACCTCACTCCCCTCACTGTAACACTCCAATATACCTTGCAGCCCTCACTGTAACACTTCAATATACCTCACTCCCCTCACTGTAACACTCCAATATCTCACTCACTGTAACACTTAATATATTCTTCAGTGTAACACTCCAATATACCTCGCTCCCCTCACTGTAACACTCCAATATACGTCGCACCCCTCACTGTAACACTCCAATATACCTCACGCCCGTCACTGTAAAACTCTAATATACCTCACTCCCCTCACTGTAACACTCCAATATACCTCGCTCCCCTCACTGTAACACTCCGATATACCTCGCTCCCCTCACTGTAACACTCCAATATACCTCATTCTCCTAACTGTAACACTCCAATATACCTCGCTCCCCTCACTGTAACACTCCAATATACCTCACTCCCCTCACTGTAACACTCCGAGATACCTCACTCCCCTCACTGTAACACTCCAATATATCTCGCTCCCCTCACTGTAACACTCCAATATACCTCACTCCCCTCACTGTAACACTCCAATATACCTCGCTCCCCTCACTGTAACACTCCGATATACCTCACTCCCCTCACTGTAACACTCCGATATACCTCACTCCCCTCACTGTAATACTCCAGTATACCTCGCTCCCCTCACTGTAACACTCCAATATATCTCGCTCCCCTCACTGTAACACTCCGATATACCTCGCTCCCCTCACTGTAACACTCCAGTATACCTCACTCCCCTCACTGTAACACTCCAATATACCTCGCTCCCCTCACTGTAACACTCCAACATACCTCACGCCCCTCACTGTAACACTCCAATATACCTCACTCCCCTCACTGTAACACTCCAATATACCTCGCTCCCCTCACTGTAACACTCCGAGATACCTCACTCCCTTCACTGTAACACTCCAATATACCTCGCTCCCCTCACTGTAACACTCCAATATACCTCACTCCCCTCACTGTAACACTCCAATATACCTCGCAGCCCTCACTATAACACTTCAATATACCTCACTCCCCTCACTGTAACACCGCAATATCTCACTCACTGTAACACTTAATATATTCTTCAGTGTAACACTCCAATATACCTCGCTCCCCTCACTGTAACACTCCAATATACCTCACTCCCCTCACTGTAACACTCCGATATACCTCGCTCCCCTCACTGTAACACTCCGATATACCTCACTCCCCTCACTGTAACACTCCGATATACCTCGCCCCCCTCACTGTAACACTCCGATATACCTCGCTCCCCTCAGTGTAACACTCCAGTATACCTCACTCTCCTCACTGTAGCACTCCGATATACCTCACTCCCCTCACTGTAACACTCCGATATACCTCACTCCCCTCAATGTAACACTCCAGTATACCTCGCTCCCCTCACTGTAACACTCCAATATACCTCACGCCCCTCATTGTAACACTCCAATATACCTCGCTCCCCTCACTGTAACACTCCAATATACCTCGCACCCCTCACTGTAACACTCCAATATACCTCGCTCCCCTCACTGTAACACTCCGATATACCTCACTCCCCTCACTGTAACACTCCAATACACCTCACTCCCCTCACTGTAACACTCCAATATACCTCACTCCCCTCACTGTAACACTCCAATATACCTCACGCCCCTCACTGCAACACTCCAATATACCTCGCTCCCCTCACTGTAACACTCGAATATACCTCGCAACCCTCACTGTAACCCTCCAATATACCTCACTCATCTCACTGTAACACTCCAACATACCTCACTCCCCTCACTGTAACACTCCAATATAGCTCGATCCTCTCACTGTAAAAATCCAATATACCTCGCTCCCTTCACTGTAACACTCCAGTATACCTCACTCCCCTCACTGTAACACTCCGATATACCTCACTCCCCTCACTGTAACACTCCGATATACCTCGCCCCCCTCACTGTAACACTCCGATATACCTCGCTCCCCTCACTGTAACACTCCAATATACCTCACTCTCCTCACTGTAGCACTCCGATATACCTCACTCCCCTCACTGTAACACTCCAATATACCTCACTCCCCTCACTGTAACACTCCAGTATACCTCGCTCCCCTCACTGTAACACTCCAATATATCTCGCTCCCCTCACTGTAACACTCCGATATACCTCGCTCCCCTCACTGTAACACTCCAATATACCTCACGCCCCTCATTGTAACACTCCAATATACCTCGCTCCCCTCACTGTAACACTCCAATATACCTCGCACCCCTCACTGTAACACTCCAATATACCTCGCTCCCCTCACTGTAACACTCCGATATACCTCACTCCCCTCACTGTAACACTCCAATACACCTCACTCCCCTCACTGTAACACTCCAATATACCTCACTCCCCTCACTGTAACACTCCAATATACCTCACGCCCCTCACTGCAACACTCCAATATACCTCGCTCCCCTCACTGTAACACTCGAATATACCTCGCAACCCTCACTGTAACCCTCCAATATACCTCACTCATCTCACTGTAACACTCCAACATACCTCACTCCCCTCACTGTAACACTCCAATATAGCTCGATCCTCTCACTGTAAAAATCCAATATACCTCGCTCCCTTCACTGTAACACTCCAGTATACCTCACTCCCCTCACTGTAACACACCAGTATACCTCGCTCCCCTCACTGTAACACTCCAGTATACCTCACTCCCCTCACTGTAACACTCCAATATACCTCGCTCCCCTCACTGTAACATTCCAATATACCTCATTCCCCTCACTGTAACACTCCAGTATACCTCGCTCCCCTCACTGTAAAACTCCAGTATACCTCACTCCACTCACTGTAACACTCCAATATACCTCGCTCCCCTCACTGTAACACTCCAATATAACTCACGCCCCTCACTGTAACACTCCAATATACCTCGCTTCCCTCACTGTAACACTCCAATATACCTCGCAGCCCTCACTGTAACACTTCAGTATACCTCACTCCCCTCACTGTAACACTCCAATATCTCACTCACTGTAACACTTAATATATTCTTCAGTGTAACACTCCAATATACCTCGCTCCCCTCACTGTAACACTCCAATATACCTCGCACCCCTCACTGTAACACTCCAACATACCTCAGTCCCCTCACTGTAACACTCCAATATACCTCGCTCCCCTCACTGTAACACTCCAATATACCTCACGCCCCTCATTGTAACACTCCAATATACCTCGCTCCCCTCACTGTAACACTCCAATATACCTCGCACCCCTCACTGTAACACTCCAATATACCTCGCTCCCCTCACTGTAACACTCCGATATACCTCACTCCCCTCACTGTAACACTCCAATACACCTCACTCCCCTCACTGTAACACTCCAATATACCTCACTCCCCTCACTGTAACACTCCAATATACCTCACGCCCCTCACTGCAACACTCCAATATACCTCGCTCCCCTCACTGTAACACTCGAATATACCTCGCAACCCTCACTGTAACCCTCCAATATACCTCACTCATCTCACTGTAACACTCCAACATACCTCACTCCCCTCACTGTAACACTCCAATATAGCTCGATCCTCTCACTGTAAAAATCCAATATACCTCGCTCCCTTCACTGTAACACTCCAGTATACCTCACTCCCCTCACTGTAACACACCAGTATACCTCGCTCCCCTCACTGTAACACTCCAGTATACCTCACTCCCCTCACTGTAACACTCCAATATACCTCGCTCCCCTCACTGTAACACTCCAATATACCTCATTCCTCTCACTGTAACACTCCAGTATACCTCGCTCCCCTCACTGTAAAACTCCAGTATACCTCACTCCACTCACTGTAACACTCCAATATACCTCGCTCCCCTCACTGTAACACTCCAATATAACTCACGCCCCTCACTGTAACACTCCAATATACCTCGCTTCCCTCACTGTAACACTCCAATATACCTCGCAGCCCTCACTGTAACACTTCAGTATACCTCACTCCCCTCACTGTAACACTCCAATATCTCACTCACTGTAACACTTAATATATTCTTCAGTGTAACACTCCAATATACCTCGCTCCCCTCACTGTAACACTCCAATATACCTCGCACCCCTCACTGTAACACTCCAACATACCTCAGTCCCCTCACTGTAACACTCCAATATACCTCGCTCCCCTCACTGTAACACTCCAATATACCTCGCTCCCTTCACTGTAACACTCCAATATACCTCACTCCCCTCACTGTAACACTCCAATATACCTCGCTCCCCTCACTGTAACACTCCGATATACCTCGCTCCCCTCACTGTAACACACAAATATACCTCATTCTCCTCACTGTAACACTCCAATATACCTCGCTCCCCTCACTGTAACACTCCAATATACCTCGCTCCCCTCACTGTAACACTCCAATATACCTCACTCCCCTCACTGTAACACTCCAATATATCTCGAAGCCCTCACTGTAACACTTCAATATACCTCACTCCCCTCACAGTAACACTCCATTATCTCACTCACTGTAACACTTAATATATTCTTCAGTGACACACTCCAATATACCTCGCTCCCCTCACTGTAAGACTCCAATAGACCTCGCTCCCCTCACTGTAACACTCCAATATACCTCACTCGCCTCACTGTAACGCGCCAATATGCCTCACGCCCCTCACTGTAACACTCCAATATACCTCGCTCCCCTCACTGTAACACTCCAATATACCTCGCACCCCTCACTGTAACACTCCAATATACCTCGCTCCCCTCACTGTAACACTCCAATATACCTCACTCCCCTCACTGTAACACTCCAATATACCTCACTCCCCTCACTGTAACACTCCAATATACCTCACGCCCCTCACTGTAACACTCCAATATACCTCGCTCCCCTCACTGTAACACTCCAATATACCTCACTCCCCTCACTGTAACACTCCAATATACCTCGCTCCCCTCACTGTAACACTCCAATATACCTCACTCACCTCACTGTAACACTCCAATATACCTCACTCCCCTCACTGTAACACTCCAGTATACCTCGCTCCCCTCACTGTAACACTCCAATATACCTCGCTCCCCTCACTGTAACACTCCAATATACCTCGCTCCCCTCACTGTAACACACCAATATACCTCATTCTCCTCACTGTAACACTCCAATATACCTCGCTCCCCTCACTGTAACACTCCAATATACCTCGCTCCCCTCAGTGTAACACTCCAATATACCTCACTCCCCTCACTGTAACACTCCGAGATGCCTCACTCCCCTCACTGTAACACTCCAATATACCTCGCTCCCCTCACTGTAACACTCCAATATACCTCACTCCCCTCACTGTAACACTCCGAGATACCTCACTCCCCTCACTGTAACACTCCAATATATCTCGCTCCCCTCACTGTAACACTCCAATATACCTCACTCCCCTCACTGTAACACTCCAATATACCTCGCTCCCCTCACTGTAACACTCCGATATACCTCACTCCCCTCACTGTAACACTCCGATATACCTCACTCCCCTCACTGTAATACTCCAGTATACCTCGCTCCCCTCACTGTAACACTCCAATATATCTCGCTCCCCTCACTGTAACACTCCGATATACCTCGCTCCCCTCACTGTAACACTCCAGTATACCTCACTCCCCTCACTGTAACACTCCAATATACCTCGCTCCCCTCACTGTAACACTCCAACATACCTCACGCCCCTCACTGTAACACTCCAATATACCTCACTCCCCTCACTGTAACACTCCAATATACCTCGCTCCCCTCACTGTAACACTCCGAGATACCTCACTCCCTTCACTGTAACACTCCAATATACCTCGCTCCCCTCACTGTAACACTCCAATATACCTCACTCCCCTCACTGTAACACTCCAATATACCTCGCAGCCCTCACTATAACACTTCAATATACCTCACTCCCCTCACTGTAACACCGCAATATCTCACTCACTGTAACACTTAATATATTCTTCAGTGTAACACTCCAATATACCTCGCTCCCCTCACTGTAACACTCCAATATACCTCACTCCCCTCACTGTAACACTCCGATATACCTCGCTCCCCTCACTGTAACACTCCGATATACCTCACTCCCCTCACTGTAACACTCCGATATACCTCGCCCCCCTCACTGTAACACTCCGATATACCTCGCTCCCCTCAGTGTAACACTCCAGTATACCTCACTCTCCTCACTGTAGCACTCCGATATACCTCACTCCCCTCACTGTAACACTCCGATATACCTCACTCCCCTCAATGTAACACTCCAGTATACCTCGCTCCCCTCACTGTAACACTCCAATATACCTCACGCCCCTCATTGTAACACTCCAATATACCTCGCTCCCCTCACTGTAACACTCCAATATACCTCGCACCCCTCACTGTAACACTCCAATATACCTCGCTCCCCTCACTGTAACACTCCGATATACCTCACTCCCCTCACTGTAACACTCCAATACACCTCACTCCCCTCACTGTAACACTCCAATATACCTCACTCCCCTCACTGTAACACTCCAATATACCTCACGCCCCTCACTGCAACACTCCAATATACCTCGCTCCCCTCACTGTAACACTCGAATATACCTCGCAACCCTCACTGTAACCCTCCAATATACCTCACTCATCTCACTGTAACACTCCAACATACCTCACTCCCCTCACTGTAACACTCCAATATAGCTCGATCCTCTCACTGTAAAAATCCAATATACCTCGCTCCCTTCACTGTAACACTCCAGTATACCTCACTCCCCTCACTGTAACACTCCGATATACCTCACTCCCCTCACTGTAACACTCCGATATACCTCGCCCCCCTCACTGTAACACTCCGATATACCTCGCTCCCCTCACTGTAACACTCCAATATACCTCACTCTCCTCACTGTAGCACTCCGATATACCTCACTCCCCTCACTGTAACACTCCAATATACCTCACTCCCCTCACTGTAACACTCCAGTATACCTCGCTCCCCTCACTGTAACACTCCAATATATCTCGCTCCCCTCACTGTAACACTCCGATATACCTCGCTCCCCTCACTGTAACACTCCAATATACCTCACGCCCCTCATTGTAACACTCCAATATACCTCGCTCCCCTCACTGTAACACTCCAATATACCTCGCACCCCTCACTGTAACACTCCAATATACCTCGCTCCCCTCACTGTAACACTCCGATATACCTCACTCCCCTCACTGTAACACTCCAATACACCTCACTCCCCTCACTGTAACACTCCAATATACCTCACTCCCCTCACTGTAACACTCCAATATACCTCACGCCCCTCACTGCAACACTCCAATATACCTCGCTCCCCTCACTGTAACACTCGAATATACCTCGCAACCCTCACTGTAACCCTCCAATATACCTCACTCATCTCACTGTAACACTCCAACATACCTCACTCCCCTCACTGTAACACTCCAATATAGCTCGATCCTCTCACTGTAAAAATCCAATATACCTCGCTCCCTTCACTGTAACACTCCAGTATACCTCACTCCCCTCACTGTAACACACCAGTATACCTCGCTCCCCTCACTGTAACACTCCAGTATACCTCACTCCCCTCACTGTAACACTCCAATATACCTCGCTCCCCTCACTGTAACATTCCAATATACCTCATTCCCCTCACTGTAACACTCCAGTATACCTCGCTCCCCTCACTGTAAAACTCCAGTATACCTCACTCCACTCACTGTAACACTCCAATATACCTCGCTCCCCTCACTGTAACACTCCAATATAACTCACGCCCCTCACTGTAACACTCCAATATACCTCGCTTCCCTCACTGTAACACTCCAATATACCTCGCAGCCCTCACTGTAACACTTCAGTATACCTCACTCCCCTCACTGTAACACTCCAATATCTCACTCACTGTAACACTTAATATATTCTTCAGTGTAACACTCCAATATACCTCGCTCCCCTCACTGTAACACTCCAATATACCTCGCACCCCTCACTGTAACACTCCAACATACCTCAGTCCCCTCACTGTAACACTCCAATATACCTCGCTCCCCTCACTGTAACACTCCAATATACCTCACGCCCCTCATTGTAACACTCCAATATACCTCGCTCCCCTCACTGTAACACTCCAATATACCTCGCACCCCTCACTGTAACACTCCAATATACCTCGCTCCCCTCACTGTAACACTCCGATATACCTCACTCCCCTCACTGTAACACTCCAATACACCTCACTCCCCTCACTGTAACACTCCAATATACCTCACTCCCCTCACTGTAACACTCCAATATACCTCACGCCCCTCACTGCAACACTCCAATATACCTCGCTCCCCTCACTGTAACACTCGAATATACCTCGCAACCCTCACTGTAACCCTCCAATATACCTCACTCATCTCACTGTAACACTCCAACATACCTCACTCCCCTCACTGTAACACTCCAATATAGCTCGATCCTCTCACTGTAAAAATCCAATATACCTCGCTCCCTTCACTGTAACACTCCAGTATACCTCACTCCCCTCACTGTAACACACCAGTATACCTCGCTCCCCTCACTGTAACACTCCAGTATACCTCACTCCCCTCACTGTAACACTCCAATATACCTCGCTCCCCTCACTGTAACACTCCAATATACCTCATTCCTCTCACTGTAACACTCCAGTATACCTCGCTCCCCTCACTGTAAAACTCCAGTATACCTCACTCCACTCACTGTAACACTCCAATATACCTCGCTCCCCTCACTGTAACACTCCAATATAACTCACGCCCCTCACTGTAACACTCCAATATACCTCGCTTCCCTCACTGTAACACTCCAATATACCTCGCAGCCCTCACTGTAACACTTCAGTATACCTCACTCCCCTCACTGTAACACTCCAATATCTCACTCACTGTAACACTTAATATATTCTTCAGTGTAACACTCCAATATACCTCGCTCCCCTCACTGTAACACTCCAATATACCTCGCACCCCTCACTGTAACACTCCAACATACCTCAGTCCCCTCACTGTAACACTCCAATATACCTCGCTCCCCTCACTGTAACACTCCAATATACCTCGCTCCCTTCACTGTAACACTCCAATATACCTCACTCCCCTCACTGTAACACTCCAATATACCTCGCTCCCCTCACTGTAACACTCCGATATACCTCGCTCCCCTCACTGTAACACACAAATATACCTCATTCTCCTCACTGTAACACTCCAATATACCTCGCTCCCCTCACTGTAACACTCCAATATACCTCGCTCCCCTCACTGTAACACTCCAATATACCTCACTCCCCTCACTGTAACACTCCAATATATCTCGAAGCCCTCACTGTAACACTTCAATATACCTCACTCCCCTCACAGTAACACTCCATTATCTCACTCACTGTAACACTTAATATATTCTTCAGTGACACACTCCAATATACCTCGCTCCCCTCACTGTAAGACTCCAATAGACCTCGCTCCCCTCACTGTAACACTCCAATATACCTCACTCGCCTCACTGTAACGCGCCAATATGCCTCACGCCCCTCACTGTAACACTCCAATATACCTCGCTCCCCTCACTGTAACACTCCAATATACCTCGCACCCCTCACTGTAACACTCCAATATACCTCGCTCCCCTCACTGTAACACTCCAATATACCTCACTCCCCTCACTGTAACACTCCAATATACCTCACTCCCCTCACTGTAACACTCCAATATACCTCACGCCCCTCACTGTAACACTCCAATATACCTCGCTCCCCTCACTGTAACACTCCAATATACCTCACTCCCCTCACTGTAACACTCCAATATACCTCGCTCCCCTCACTGTAACACTCCAATATACCTCACTCACCTCACTGTAACACTCCAATATACCTCACTCCCCTCACTGTAACACTCCAGTATACCTCGCTCCCCTCACTGTAACACTCCAATATACCTCGCTCCCCTCACTGTAACACTCCAATATACCTCGCTCCCCTCACTGTAACACACCAATATACCTCATTCTCCTCACTGTAACACTCCAATATACCTCGCTCCCCTCACTGTAACACTCCAATATACCTCGCTCCCCTCAGTGTAACACTCCAATATACCTCACTCCCCTCACTGTAACACTCCGAGATGCCTCACTCCCCTCACTGTAACACTCCAATATACCTCGCTCCCCTCAGTGTAACACTCCAATATACCTCACTCCCCTCACTGTAACACTCCAATATACCTCGCTCCCCTCACTGTAACACTCCGATATACCTCACTCCCCTCACTGTAACACTCCGATATACCTCGCTCCCCTCACTGTAACACTCCGATATACCTCGCTCCCCTCACTGTAACAATCCAATATACCTCACTCTCCTCACTGTAACACTCCGAAATACCTCACTCCCCTCACTGTAACACTCCGATATACCTCACTCCCCTCACTGTAACACTCCAGTATACCTCACTCCCCTCACTGTAACACTCCAATATACCTCGCTCCCCTCACTGTAACACTCCAATATCTCACTCACTGTAACACTTAATATATTCTTCAGTGTAACACTCCAATATACCTCACTCCCCTCACTGTAACACTCCAATGTACCTCGCACCCCTCACTGTAACACTCCAACATACCTCAGTCCCCTCACTGTAACACTCCAATATACCTCGCTCCCCTCACTGTAACACTCCAATATACCTCACTCCCTTCACTGTAACACTCCAATACACCTCACTCCCCTCACTGTAACACTCCAATATACTTCGCTCCCCTCACTGTAACACTCCAATATACCTCGCTCCCCTCACTGTAACACTCCGATATACCTGGCTCCCCTCACTGTAACAATCCAATATACCTCACTCTCCTCACTGTAGCACTCCGATATACCTCACTCCGCTCACTGTAACACTCCGATATACCTCACTCCCCTCACTGTAACACTCCAGTATACCTCATTCCCCTCACTGTAACACTCCAATATACCTCGCTCCCCTCACTGTAACACTCCAATATAACTCACGCCCCTCACTGTAACACTCCAATATACCTCACTTCCCTCACTGTAACACTCCAATATACCTCGCAGCCCTCACTGTAACACTTCCATATACCTCGCTCCCCTCACTGTAACACTCCAATATCTCACTCACTGTAACACTTAATATATTCTTCAGTGTAACACTCCAATATACCTCACTCCCCTCACTGTAACACTCCAATGTACCTCGCACCCCTCACTGTAACACTCCAACATACCTCAGTCCCCTCACTGTAACACTCCAATATACCTCGCTCCCCTCACTGTAACACTCCAATATACCTCACTCCCTTCACTGTAACACTCCAATGTACCTCACTCCCCTCACTGTAACACTCCAATATACCTCACTCCCCTCACTGTAACACTCCAATATACCTCGCTCCCCTCACTGTAACACTCCGATATACCTCGCTCCCCTCACTATAACACACCAATATACCTCATTCTCCTCACTGTAACACTCCGATATACCTCGCTCCCCTCACTGTAACACTCCAATATACCTCGCTCCCCTCACTGTAACACTCCAATATACCTCACTCCCCTCACTGTAACACTCCGAGATGCCTCACTCCCCTCACTGTAACACTCCAATATACCTCGCTCCCCTCAGTGTAACACTCCAATATACCTCACTCCCCTCACTGTAACACTCCAATATACCTCGCTCCCCTCACTGTAACACTCCGATATACCTCACTCCCCTCACTGTAACACTCCGATATACCTCGCTCCCCTCACTGTAACACTCCGATATACCTCGCTCCCCTCACTGTAACAATCCAATATACCTCACTCTCCTCACTGTAGCACTCCGATATACCTCACTCCCCTCACTGTAACACTCCGATATACCTCACTCCCCTCACTGTAACACTCCAGTATACCTCACTCCCCTCACTGTAACACTCCAATATACCTCGCTCCCCTCACTGTAACACTCCAATATAACTCACGCCCCTCACTGTAACACTCCAATATACCTCACTTCCCTCACTGTAACACTCCAATATACCTCGCAGCCCTCACTGTAACACTTCCATATACCTCACTCCCCTCACTGTAACACTCCGATATCTCACTCACTGTAACACTTAATATATTCTTCAGTGTAACACTCCAATATACCTCGCTCCCCTCACTGTAACACTCCAATATACCTCGCACCCCTCACTGTAACACTCCAACATACCTCAGTCCCCTCACTGTAACACTCCAATATACCTCACTCCCCTCACTGTAACACTCCAATATACCTCACTCCCCTCACTGTAACACTCCAATATACCTCACTCCCCTCACTGTAACACTCCAATATACCTCGCTCCCCTCACTGTAACACTCCGATATACCTCGCTCCCCTCACTGTAACACACCAATATAGCTCATTCTCCTCACTGTAGCACTCCAATATACCTCGCTCCCCTCACTGTAACACTCCAATATACCTCACTCTCCTCACTGTAGCACTCTGATATACCTCACTCCCCTCACTGTAACACTCCGATATACCTCACTCCCCTCACTGTAACACTCCAGTATACCTCGCTCTCCTCACTGTAACACTGCAATATATCTCGCTCCCCTCACTGTAACACTCCGATATAACTCGCTCCCCTCACTGTAACACTCCAGTATACCTCACTCCCCTCACTGTAACACTCCAATATACCTCGCTCCCCTCACTGTAACACTCCAATATACCTCACGCCCCTCACTGTAACACTCCAATATACCTCGCTCCCCTCACTGTAACACTCCAATATACCTCACACCCCTCACTGTAACACTCCAATATACCTCGCTCCCCTCACTGTAACGCTCCGATATACCTCACTCCCCTCACTGTAACACTCCAATATACCTCACTCCCCTCACTGTAACACTCCAATATACCTCACTCCCCTCACTGTAACACTCCAATATACCTCACGCCCCTCACTGTAACACTCCAATATACCTCGCTCCCCTCACTGTAACACTCCAATATAGCTCGACCCTCTCACTGTAAAAATCCAATATACCTCGCTCCCCTCACTGTAACACTCCAATATACCTCGCTCCCCTCACTGTAACACTCCAGTATACCTCGCTCCCCTCACTGTAACACTCCAATATACCTCACTCCCCTCACTGTGACACTCCGAGATGCCTCACTCCCCTCACTGTAACACTCCAATATACCTCGCTCCCCTCAGTGTAACACTCCAATATACCTCACTCCCCTCACTGTAACACTCCAATATACCTCGCTCCCCTCACTGTAACACTCCGATATACCTCACTCCCCTCACTGTAACACTCCGATATACCTCGCTCCCCTCACTGTAACAATCCAATATTCCTCACTCTCCTCACTGTAGCACTCCGATATACCTCACTCCCCTCACTGTAACACTCCAATATACCTCGCTCCCCTCACTGTAACACTCCAATATACCTCGCAGCCCTCACTGTAACACTTCAATATACCTCACTCCCCTCAATGTAACACTCCAATATACCTCGCACCCCTCACTGTAACACTCCAACATACCTCAGTCCCCTCACTGTAACACTCCAATATACCTCGCTCCCCTCACTGTAACACTCCGATATACCTCACTCCCCTCACTGTAACACTCCAATATACCTCGCTCCCCTCACTGTAACACTCCAACATACCTCAGTCCCCTCACTGTAACACTCCAATATACCTCACTCCCTTCACTGTAACACTCCAATATACCTCACTCCCCTCACTGTAACACTCCAATATACCTCGCTCCCCTCACTGTAACACTCCGATATACCTCGCTCCCCTCACTGTAACACACCAATATACCTCATTCTCCTCACTGTAACACTCCAATATACCTCGCTCCCCTCACTGTAACACTCCAATATACCTCGCTCCCCTCACTGTAACACTCCAATATACCTCACTCCCCTCACTGTAACACTCCAATATACCTCGCAGCCCTCACTGTAACACTTCAATATACCTCACTCCCCTCACAGTAACACTCCATTATCTCACTCACTGTAACACTTAATATATTCTTCAGTGTAACACTCCAATATACCTTGCTGCCCTGACTGTAACACTCCAATATACCTCGCTCCCCTCACTGTAACACTCCAATATACCTCGCTCCCTTCACTGTAACACTCCAATATACCTCACTCCCCTCACTGTAACACTCCAATATACCTCACTCCCCTCACTGTAACACTCCAATATACCTCACTCCTCTCACTGTAACACTCCAATATACCTCGCTCCTCCCACTGTAACACTCCAATATACCTCGCTCCCTTCACTGTAACACTCCAGTATACCTCACTCCCCTCACTGTAACACTCCAGTATACCTCACTCCCCTCACTGTAGCACTCCAATATACCTCGCTCCCCTCACTGTAACACTCCAGTATACCCATCTCCCCTCACTGTAACACTCCAATATACCTCGCTCCCCTCAATGTAACACTCCAATTTACCTCGCTCCCCTCACTGTAACACTCCAGTATACCTCACTCCCCTCACTGTAACACTCCGGTATACCTCACTCCCCTCACTGTAACGCTCCATGGTACCTCACTCCCCTCACTGTAACACTCCAATATACCTCGCTCCCCTCACTGTAACACTACAATATACCTCGCTCCCCTCACTGTAACACTCCAATATACCTCGCTCCCCTCTCTGTAACACTCCAATATACCTCGCTCCCCTCTCTGTAACACTCCAATATACCTCGCTCCCCTCACTAACACTCCAATATACCTCACTCCCCTCTCTGTAACTCTCCAATATACCTCACTCCCCTCACTAACACTCCAATATACCTCGCTCCCCTCACTGTAACACTCCAATATACCTCACTCCCCTCACTGTAACACTCCGATATACCTCGCTCCCCTCACTAACACTCCAATATACCTCGCTCCCCTCACTGTAACACTCCAATATACCTCACTCCCCTCACTGTAACACTCCGATATACCTCGCTCCCCTCACTGTATCATTCTGATATTCCCCCTCATAGCAACATTCTGATAGATCCTGCTCAGCTGGCCCTGTGAAGCAGTCTGCAGTGTGTGGGTTTTGATTGGTGCCATGCTGCTCACCCTTGTTTCCTCTCTCTACGCAGGCTCCAACGGGCGAGTAGGTGTGATTGCGGCTGGGGCTCTGGTTTTGTTGCTACTGCTGCTGCTCCTGCTGTTCTTGTGCTGTTACTGCCTCTGTCACAAGAAGAATCTGGAGACAGAGTGAGTATTCCATTGCACAGGGGTAGATTCTCAGCCAACCATGCTTAGAACAACCGAGAACCCTCAACTGATTTCAATAAACATTTTTCAAAAGGAGATTGAGTAATGCAATGGATCAGCCAGCTCTGGCTTATCACCTCTATACTGGGGTTAGAATTCAGCGCAGACTAATGAGATGGATATCTGCTCCATGTGCTGCCTCAATGGGTCCAATGAGAAATGACTTTAGGCAGTCAGCTTCTAGTTGTTGCTACTAATGTCAACTCTCACTTCGCACTGTGCTCCAGGGTCACTCACTCTGATACACACTCAGGAACACGTGCTGAGGACTGAGTCGCGTGACATCGCATTGGTTCGGATCATATTTGTGAATGGGAGTGTGTTAACCAGCGAGCTAACTACTCCCCGCAGGTGTAACTGGGTTAACTTACTCAGCACTACCTCTTCTGAGCATAAGTAGGTTGACTGACTCACCTGCCCTTGTAGTTGTAACTGGGTTAACTTATTCAGCACAGTCCCCTGTGCGTATGGCTGGCTTAACTCGTTCAACATTGTCTCCCGTGGGTGCGAACAGGTTAACCCACTCAGCACTGCCCCATATGAGTATGAGTGGGTTAACATTTTTGCTGCCCTGCAGGTGTGAACAGGTTAACTCATTCAAGACTGCCAACTGTATGTGAGAGTGGGTTAGTACACTCAAGACTGGCCCCTATACGTGGGAGCAGCGTAACTCACTCAGCACTGTGCTCTGTGGGAAGGAGTAGGTTAACTCACTCAGCACTGTGCTCTGTGGATAGGAGTGGGTTAACTGAATCAGCACTGTGCCCTGAAGGTGAGAGTGGGTTAACTCACTAATGCACTGGGCCCTGTGGGCAGGAGTGGGTTAACTCATTCAGCACTGTGCCCTGTAGGTAGGACTGGGTTAACTCACTAAGCACTGTGCCTGTGTTTGGAATGGGTTAACTTACTCAGCACTGTGTCCTGTGAGCGGGAGCGGGTTAACTCACTCAGCACTGTGCTCTGTGGATAGGAGAGGGTTAACAGATTCAGCTCTGTGCACAGTGGGCGGGAGTGGGTTAACTCACTCAACACTGTTCCCTATTGGCGGGAGTGGGTTAACTCACTCAGCACTGTGCTCTGTGGGGAGGAGTGGGTTAACTCACTCAGCACTGTGCTGTGAGGGCAGGAGTGGGTTAACTCACTCACCACTGTGCCCTGTGGGTAGTAGTGGGTTAACTCACTCAGCACTGTGCTGTGAGGGCAGGAGTGGGTTAACTCACTCACCACTGTGCCCTGTGGGTAGTAGTGGGTTAACTCACTCAGCACTGGGCCCTGTGGGCAGGAGTGGGTTAACTCACTCAGCACTGTGCCCTGTGGGCAGGAGTGGGTTAACTCACTCTGCAGTGTACCCTGTGGGCAGGAGTGGGTTAACTCACTCAGCACTGTGCCCGGTGGGCAAGAGTGGGTTAACTCACTCAGCACTGTGCATTGTGAGCGGGAGTGGGTTAACTCACTCTGCACTGTGCACTGTGAGCGGGAGTGTGTTAACTCGCTCAGCACTGTTCCCTATGGGTAGGAGTGGGTTAACTCACTTAGCACTGTGCACTGTGAACGGGAGTGGGTTAACTCACTCAGCACTGTGCCCTGTGGGCAGGAATGGGTTAACTCATTCAGCACGGTGCCCTGTGGGCAGCAGTGGGTTAACTCACTCAGCACTGTGCCCTGTGGGTAGGAATGGGTTAACTCACTCAGCACTGTGTCCTGTGGGCAGGAGTGGGTTAACTCACTCAGCACTGTGCCCTGTGGCCAGCAGTGGGTTAACTCACTCAGCATAGTGCCCTGTGGGCAGGAGTGGGTTAACTCATTCAGCACTGTGCCCTATGGGTGGGAGTGGGTTAACTCACTCAGCACTGTGCCCTGTGGGCAGGAGTGGGTTAACTCACAGAGCACTGTGCCCTGAGGGTGGGAGTGGGTTAACTCACCCAGCACTGTGCCCTGTGGGCAGGAGTGGGTTAACTCACAGAGCACTGTGCCCTGAGGGTGGGAGTGGGTTAACTCACCCAGCACTGTGCCCTGTGGGTAGGAGTGGGTTAACTCACTCAGCACTGTGCCCTGTGGGTAGGAGTGGGTTAACTCACTCAGCACTGTACTCTGTGGGTAGGAGTGGGTTAACTCACTCAGCACTGTGCCCTGTGGGTAGGAGTGGGTTAACTCACTCAGCACTGTACTCTGTGGGTAGGAGTGGGTTAACTCACTCAGCACTGTGCCCTGTGGGCGTGATTAGGTTAACTCACTCAGCATTGTGCCCTGTGGCAGGGAGTGGCTTAAGTCAGTCAGCACTGTGCCCTGTGGGTAGGAGTGGTTAGCACTGCGTGCTGTGGGTGGGAGTGGGTTAACTCACTCAGCACTGTGCCCTGTCTGTAGGAGTGGGTTAACTCACTCAGCACTGTGCTCTGTGGGCTTGAGTTGGTTAACTCACTCAGCACTGTGCCCTGTGGGTAGGAGTGGGGTAACTCACTCAGCACTGTGCCATGTTGGGAGGAGTGGGTTAACTGACTCAGCAATGTGCCCTGTGGGCAGGAGTGGGTTAACTCACTCAGCTCTGTGCCCTGTGGGCGGGAGTGGGTTAACTCACTCAGCACTGTACCCTGTGGGTAGGAGTGGGTTAACTCGCTCAGCACTGTGCCCCGTGGGCAGGAGTGGGTTAACTCCCTCAGCAATGTGCCCTGTGGGCAGGAGTGGGTTAACTCACTCTGCAGTATACCCTGTCGGCAGGAGTGGGTTAACTCACTCAGCACTGTGCCCGGTGGGCAAGAGTGGGTTAACTCACTCAGCACTGTGCACTGTCAGCGGGAGTGGGTTAACTCACTCTGCCCTGTGCACTGTGAGCGGGAGTGTGTTAACTCGCTCAGCACTGTTCCCTATGGGTAGGAGTGGGTTAACTCACTCAGCACTGTGCACTGTGAACGGGAGTGGGTTAACTCACTCAGCACTGTGCCCTGTGGGTAGGAGTGGGTTAACTCACTCAGCACAGTGCCCTGTGGGCAGGAATGGGTTAACTCACTCAGCACTGTGCCGTGTGGGCAGCAGTGGGTTAACTCACTCAGCACTGTGCCCTGTGGGTAGGAGTGGGTTAACGCACTCAGCACTGTGTCCTGTGGGCAGGAGTGGGTTAACTCACTCAGCACTGTGCCCTGTGGCCAGGAGTGGGTTAACTCACTCAGCACTGTGCCCTGTGGGCAGGAATGGGTTAACTCACTCAGTACTGTGCTCTGTGGGCAGGTGTGGGTAACTCACTCAGCACTGTGCCCTGTCGGCAGGAGTGGGTTAACTCATCACCACTGTGCCCTGTGGGCAGCAGTGGGTTAACTCACACAGCACTGTGCCCTGTGGGTGGGAGTGGGTTAACTCACCCAGCACTGTGCCCTGTGGGTGGGAGTGGGTTAACTCACCCAGCACTGTGCCCTGTGGGTAGGAGTGGGTTAAATCACTCAGCACTGTGCCCTGTGGGTAGGAGTGGTTAGCACTGTGTGCTGTGGGCGGGAGTGGGTTAACTCACTCAGCAGTGTGCTCTGTGGGCGGGAGTGGGTTAACTCACTCAGCACTGTACCATGTGGGTAGGAGTGGGGTAACTCACTCACCACTGTGCCCTGTGGGTAGGAGTGGGTTAACTCGCTCAGCACTGTGCCCTGTGGGCAGGAGTGGGTTAACTCACTCAGCTCTGTGCCCTGTGGGCAGGAGTGGGTTAACTCACTCTGCAGTGTACCCTGTGGGCAGGAGTGGGTTAATTCACTCAGCACTGTGCCCGGTGGGCAAGAGTGGGTTACCTCACTCAGCACTGTCCACTGTCAGCGGGAGTGGGTTAACTCACTCAGCACTGTTCCCTATGGATAGGAGTGGGTTAACTCACTCAGCACTGTGCACTGTGAACGGGAGTAGGTTAACTCACTCAGCACTGTGCCCTGTGGGTAGGAGTGGGTTAACTCACTCAGCACAGTGCCCTGAGGGCAGGAATGTGTTAACTCACTCAGCACTGTGCCCTGTGGGCAGCAGTGGGTTAACTCACTCAGCACTGTGCCCTGTGGGTAGGAGTGGGTTAACCCATCACCACTGTGCCCTGTGGGCAGCAGTGGGTTAACTCACACAGCACTGTGCCCTGTGGGTGGGAGTGGGTTAACTCACCCAGCACTGTGCCCTGTGGGTAGGAGTGGGTTAAATCACTCAGCACTGTGCCCTGTGGGTAGGAGTGGGTTAACCCATCACCACTGTGCCCTGTGGGCAGCAGTGGGTTAACTCACACAGCACTGTGCCCTGTGGGTGGGAGTGGGTTAACTCACCCAGCACTGTGCCCTGTGGGTAGGAGTGGGTTAAATCACTCAGCACTGTGCCCTGTGGGTAGGAGTGGGTTAACTCACTCAGCACTGTGCCCTGTGGGTAGGAGTGGGTTAAATCACTCAGCACTGTGCCCTGTGGGTAGGAGTGGGTTAACTCACTCAGCACTGTGCCCTGTGGGCGGGATTGGGTTAACTCACTCAGCACTGTGCTCTGTGGGTAGGAGTGGGTTAACTCATTCACCACTGTACTCTGTGGGTAGGAGTGGGTTAACTCACCCAGCACTGTGCCGTGTGGGTAGGAGTGGGTTAAATCACTCAGCACTGTGCCCTGTGGGTAGGAGTGGGTTAACTCATTCAGCAAAGTACTCTGTGGGTAGGAGTGGGTTAACTCACTCAGCACTGTGCCCTGTGGGTAGGAGTGGGTTAACTCACTCAGCACAGTGCCCTGAGGGCAGGAATGTGTTAACTCACTCAGCACTGTGCCCTGTGGGCAGCAGTGGGTTAACTCACTCAGCACTGTGCCCTGTGGGTAGGAGTGGGTTAACCCATCACCACTGTGCCCTGTGGGCAGCAGTGGGTTAACTCACACAGCACTGTGCCCTGTGGGTGGGAGTGGGTTAACTCACCCAGCACTGTGCCCTGTGGGTAGGAGTGGGTTAAATCACTCAGCACTGTGCCCTGTGGGTAGGAGTGGGTTAACTCACTCAGCACTGTGCCCTGTGGGTAGGAGTGGGTTAAATCACTCAGCACTGTGCCCTGTGGGTAGGAGTGGGTTAACTCACTCAGCACTGTGCCCTGTGGGCGGGATTGGGTTAACTCACTCAGCACTGTGCTCTGTGGGTAGGAGTGGGTTAACTCATTCACCACTGTACTCTGTGGGTAGGAGTGGGTTAACTCACCCAGCACTGTGCCGTGTGGGTAGGAGTGGGTTAAATCACTCAGCACTGTGCCCTGTGGGTAGGAGTGGGTTAACTCATTCAGCAAAGTACTCTGTGGGTAGGAGTGGGTTAACTCACTCAGCACTGTGCCCTGTGGGTACAAGTGGGTTAACTCTCTCAGCATTATGCCCTGTGGGCGTGATTAGGTTAACTCACTCAGCATTGTGCCCTGTGGCAGGGAGTGGGTTAACTCACTCAGCACTGTGCCCTGTGGGTAGGAGTGGTTAGCACTGTGTGCTGTGGGCGGGAGTGTGTGCCCTGTGAGTAGGAGTGTGTTAACTCACTCAGCACTGTGCCCTGTGGGTAGGAGTGGGTTAACTCACTCAGCACTGTGCCCTGTCGGTAGGAGTGGTTTAACACACTCAGCACTGTGCCCTGTGGGTAGGATTGGCTTAACACGCTCAGCACTGTGCCCTGCGGGTAGGAGTGGGTTAACTCACTGAGCACTGTGCCCTGTGGGTAGGAGTGGCTTAACTCACTCAGCACAGTTCCCTGTGGTTAGGAGTGGGTTAACTCACTGAGCTCTGTGCCCTGTGGGCAGGATTGGGTTAACTCACTCAGCACTTTTCACTGTGGGCGGGAGTGGGTTAACTCACTCAGCACTGTGCCCTGTGGATAGGAGTGGGTTAACTCACTCAGCAATGTGCCCTGTGGGCAGGAGTGGGTTAACACTCAGCACTTTGCCCTGTGGGCAGGAGTGGGTTAACTTATTCAGCACTGTGCCCTGTGGGCGGGAGTGGGTTAACTCACTTAGCACTGTACACTGTGGATAAACTTGGGTAACTCACTCAGCACTGTGCATTTTGGGCAGGAGTGGGTTAACTCACTCAGCCCTGTGCCCTGTGGGCGGGAGTGGGTTAACTCACTCAGCACTGTACCCTGTGGGTGGCAGTGGGATAACTCACTCAGCTCTGTGCCCTGTGGGCGGGATTGGGTTAATTCACTCAGCACTGTGCTCTGTGGGTAGGACTGGGTTAACTCACTCAGCACTGTGCCCTGTGGGCAGGAGTGGGTTAATTCAATCAGCGCTGTGCCCTGTGGGTACAAGTGGGTTAACTCAGTCAACCCTGTGCCCTGTGGTCTTGATTAGGTTAACTCATTCAGCACTGTGCCCTGTGGGCAGGCGTGGGTTAACTCACTCTGCCCTGTGGGCTAGATTAGGTTAACTCACTCAGCCCTGTGCCCTGTGGGCTTGATTAGGTTAACTCACTCAGCACTGTACCCTGTGGGTAGGAGTGGGTTAACTCATTCAGCACTGTGATCTGTGGTCGGCATTGGATTAACTCACTCAGCACTGTGCCCTGTGGGCGGTGTTGGATTAACTCACTCAGCCCTGTGCCCTGTGGGCAGGAGTGCTTATCTCACTCAGCACTGTGCCCTGTGGGTAGGAGTGGGTTAACTCACTCGGCACTGTGCCCTGTGGGTACAAGTGGGTTAACTCTCTCAGCATTATGCCCTGTGGGCGTGATTAGGTTAACTCACTCAGCATTGTGCCCTGTGGCAGGGAGTGGGTTAACTCACTCAGCACTGTGCCCTGTGGGTAGGAGTGGTTAGCACTGTGTGCTGTGGGCGGGAGTAGGTTAACTCAATTAGCAGTGTGCCCTGTGAGTAGGAGTGTGTTAACTCACTCAGCACTGTGCCCTGTGGGTAGGAGTGGGTTAACTCACTCAGCACTGTGCCCTGTCGGTAGGAGTGCTTAACTCACTCAGCACTGTGCCCTGTGGGTAGGAGTGGGTTAACTCACTCAGCACTGTGCCCTGTGGTGGGGGGGGGGGTTGGGTTAACTCACTCAGCACTGTGGCCTGTGGGTGGCAGTGGGTTAAGTCACTCAGCACTGTGACCTGTGAGCGGGATTGGGTTATCTCACTCAGCATTTTGCCCTGTGGGCGTGATTAGGTTAAATCACTCAGCACTGTGCCCCGTGGGCGGGAGTGGGTTAACTCACTCAGCACTGTGCCCTGTGCATAAGCGTGGGTTACCTCACTCAGCACTGTGCCCTGTGGGTGGGAGTGGGTTACGTCACTCAGCACTTTGCCCTTTGGGCAGGTGTGGGTTAACTCACTCAGCACTGTGCCTTGTGGGCAGTATTGGGTTAACTCACTCTGCACTGTGCCCTGTGGGTAAGTGTGGGCTAACTCACTCAGCACTGTGTCTTGTGGGCAGGAATGGGTTAACTGTCTCAGCCCTGTGCCCTGTGGGCGGGAGTGGGTTAACTCACTCAGCACTGTGCCCTGTGGGTAGGAGTGGGTTAACTCACTCCGCACTGTGCCCTATGGGCATGAGTGGGTTAACTCACACAGCACTGTGCCCAGTTGGTAGGAGTGGGTTAACTCACTCAGCACTGTGCCCTGTGGGTACGAGTTTGATAACTCACTCAGCACTGTGCACCGTCGGCAGGAGTGGGTTAACTCACTCAGCACTGTGCTCTGCGGGCGGGATTGAGTTACCTCACTCAGCACTGTGCCCTGTGGGTGGGAGTGGGTTATGTCACTCAGCAATTTGCCCTTTGGGCAGGAGTGGGTTAACTCACTCAGCACTGTGCCCAGTTGGTAGGAGTGGGTTAACTCACTCAGCACCGTGCCCTGTGGGTACGAGTTCGATAACTCACTCAGCAATGTGCACCGTCGGCAGGAGTGGGTTAACTCACTCAGCACTGTGCCCTGTGGACAGGAGTGAGTTAACTCACTCAGCACTGTGCCCTGTGGATAGGAGTGTGTTAACTCACTCAGCACTGTGCCCTGTGGGCGGGATTGGGTTAACTCACTCAGCACTGTGCCCTGTGGGCAGGAGTGGGTTAACTCACTCAGCACTGTCCCCTGTGGGCAGGAGTGAGTTAACTCACTCTGCACTGTGCCCTGTGGGCGGGAGTGGGTGAACTCACTTAGCACTGTGCCCTGTGGGTAAGCGTGGGTTAACTTACTCAGCACTGTGCCTTGTGGGCAGGAGTGTGTCATCTCACTCAGCACTGTGCCCTATGGGTAAGCATGGGTTAACTCACTCAGCACTGTGCCCTATGGGTAAGCATGCGTTAACTCACTCAGCACAGTGCCCCGTCGGCAGGAGTGTGTTAACTCACTCAGCACTGTGCCCTGTGGGTAGGAGTGGGCTACCTCACTCAACACTGTGCCGTGTGGGAAGGAGTGGGCTACCTCACTCAGCACTGTGCCCTGTGGGTAGGAGTGGGTTTACTCACTCAGCACTGTGCCCTGTGGGCGTGAGTATGTTAACTCACTCAGCACTGTGCCCTGTGGGCGGGAGTATGTTAACTCACTCAGAACTGTGCCCTGTGGGCGGGAGTGGGTTAACTCACTCAGCACTGTGCCCTGTTGGTAGGAGTGGGTTAACTCAATTAGCACTGTGCCCTCTTGGTAGGAGTTGGTTAACTCACTCACCACTGTGTCCTGTGGGTACGAGTATGTTATCTCACTCAGCACTGTGCCTTGTGGGCGGGAGTGGGTTAACACACTCAGCACTGTGCCCTGTGGGCGGGAGTGGGTTAACTCACTCAGCACTGTACCCTATGGGCGGGTGCCGTTAACACACTCAGCACTATGCCCTGTGGTCATGAGTGTGTTAACTGACTCAGCACTGTGCCCTGTGGGCAGGAATGGGTTAACTCACTCAGCATTGTTCCCTGTGGCTAGGAGTGAGTTAACTCACTCAGCCCTGTGCCCTGTGGGCAGGAGTAGGTTAACTCACACAGCACTGTGCCCTGTGGGTAAGCGTGGGTTAACTCACTGGGCACTGTGCCCCGTGGGCAGGAGTGGGTTAACTCACTGAGCACTGTGCCCTGTGTTTGGGAGTGGGTTAACTCACTCAGCACAGTGCCTTGTGGGTAGGTGTGGGTTAACTCACAGCACTGTGCCCTGTGGGTGGGAGTGGGTTAACACACTCAGCACTGTGCCCTGCGGGCAGGAATGGGTTAAGTCACTCAGCATTGTTCCCTGTGGGTAAGCGTGGGTTAACTCACTGAGCACTGTGCCCTGTGGGTGGGATTGGGTTAACTCACTGAGCACAGTGCCCTGTGGGTGGGTGTGGGTTAACTCACTCAGCATTATGCCCTGTGGGCAGGAGTGGGTTTACTCACTCAGCACTGTGCCCTGTGGGCGGGAGTGGGTTAACTCACTCAGCACTGTGCCCTGTTGGTAGGAGTGGGTTAACTCAATTAGCACTGTGCCCTCTTGGTAGGAGTTGGTTAACTCACTCACCACTGTGCCCTGTGGGTACGAGTATGTTATCTCACTCAGCACTGTGCCTTGTGGGCGGGAGTGGGTTAACACACTCAGCACTGTGCCCTGTGGGCAGGAGTGGGTTAACTCACTCAGCACTGTGCCCTATGGGCGGGTGCCGTTAACACACTCAGCACTATGCCCTGTGGTCATGAGTGTGTTAACTGACTCAGCACTGTGCCCTGTGGGCAGGAATGGGTTAACTTACTCAGCATTGTTCCCTGTGGCTAGGAGTGAGTTAACTCACTCAGCCCTGTGCCCTGTGGGCAGGAGTAGGTTAACTCACACAGCACTGTGCCCTGTGGGTAAGCGTGGGTTAACTCACTGGGCACTGGGCCCCGTGGGCAGGAGTGGGTTAACTCACTGAGCACTGTGCCCTGTGTTTGGGAGTGGGTTAACTCACTCAGCACAGTGCCCTGTGGGTAGGTGTGGGTTAACTCACTCAGCACTGTGCCCTGTGGGTGGGAGTGGGTTAACACACTCAGCACTGTGCCCTGCGGGCAGGAATGGGTTAAGTGACTCAGCATTGTTCCCTGTGGGTAAGCGTGGGTTAACTCACTGAGCACTGTGCCTTGTGGGTGGGATTGGGTTAACTCACTGAGCACAGTGCCCTGTGGGTGGGTGTGGGTTAACTCACTCAGCATTATGCCCTGTGGGCAGGAGTGGGTTAACTCACTCAGCACTGTGCCCTGTGGGCGTGAGTGGGTTAACTGACTCAGCATTATGCCCTGTGGGCAGGAGTGGGTTAACTCACTAAGCACTGTGGGCGTGAGTGGGTTAACTCACTCAGCATTATGCCCTGTGGGCAGGAGTGGGTTAACTCACTAAGCACTGTGCCCTGTGGGCAGGAGTGGGTTAACTCACTCAGCACTGTGCCTTGTGGGCAGGAGTGGGTTAACTCACTCAGCACTGTGCCCTGTGGGTAGGAGTGGGCTACCTCACTCAACACTGTGCCGTGTGGGAAGGAGTGGGCTACCTCACTCAGCACTGTGCCCTGTGGGTAGGAGTGGGTTTACTCACTCAGCACTGTGCCCTGTGGGCGTGAGTATGTTAACTCACTCAGAACTGTGCCCTGTGGGCGGGAGTGGGTTAACTCACTCAGCACTGTGCCCTGTTGGTAGGAGTGGGTTAACTCAATTAGCACTGTGCCCTCTTGGTAGGAGTTGGTTAACTCACTCACCACTGTGCCCTGTGGGTACGAGTATGTTATCTCACTCAGCACTGTGCCTTGTGGGCGGGAGTGGGTTAACACACTCAGCACTGTGCCCTGTGGGCGGGAGTGGGTTAACTCACTCAGCACTGTGCCCTATGGGCGGGTGCCGTTAACACACTCAGCACTATGCCCTGTGGTCATGAGTGTGTTAACTGACTCAGCACTGTGCCCTGTGGGCAGGAATGGGTTAACTCACTCAGCACTGTTCCCTGTGGCTAGGAGTGAGTTAACTCACTCAGCCCTGTGCCCTGTGGGCAGGAGTAGGTTAACTCACACAGCACTGTGCCCTGTGGGTAAGCGTGGGTTAACTCACTGGGCACTGGGCCCCGTGGGCAGGAGTGGGTTAACTCACTGAGCACTGTGCCCTGTGTTTGGGAGTGGGTTAACTCACTCAGCACAGTGCCCTGTGGGTAGGTGTGGGTTAACTCACTCAGCACTGTGCCCTGCGGGCAGGAATGGGTTAAGTGACTCAGCATTGTTCCCTGTGGGTAAGCGTGGGTTAACTCACTGAGCACTGTGCCCCGTGGGCAGGAGTGGGTTAACTCACTGAGCACTGTGCCCTGTGGGTGGGATTGGGTTAACTCACTGAGCACAGTGCCCTGTGGGTGGGTGTGGGTTAACTCACTCAGCACTGTGCCCTTTGGGCGGGAGTGGGTTAGCTCACTCAGCCCTGTGCCCTGTGGGCGGGAGTGGCTTAACTCACTCACCACTGTGCCCTGTGGGCAGGAGTGGGTTAACTCACTCAGCACTGTGCCCTGTGGGTAAGCGTGGGTTAACTCACTGAGCAGTGTGCCCCATGGGCAGGAGTGGGTTAACACACTGAGCACTGTGCCCTGTGGGTGGGAGTGGGTTAACTCACTCAACACTGTGCCCTGCAGGCAGGAATGGGTTAACTCACTCAGCACTGTTCCCTGTGGCTAGGAGTGAGTTAGCTCACCCAGCCCTGTGCCCTGTGGGCAGGAGTAGGTTAACTCACTCAGCACTGTGACCTGAGGGTAAGCGTGGGTTAACTCACTGAGCACTGTGCCCCGTGGGCAGGAGTGGGTTAACTCACTGAGCACTGTGCCCTGTGGGTGGGAGTGGTTTAACTCGCTCAGCACACTGCCCTGTGGGTGGGTGTGGGTTAACTCACTCAGCACTGTGCCCTTCGGGTGGGAGTGTGTTAACTCACTCAGCACTGTGCCTGTGGGCAGGAGTGGGTTAACTCACTCACCACTGTGCCCTGTGGGCAGGAGTGGGTTAACTCACTCAACACCGTGCCCTGTAGGTAGGAGTGGGTTACCTCACTCAGCACTGTGACCTGTGCGTAGGAGTGGGTTAACTCACTCAGCTCTTTGCCCTTTGGGCAAGAGTGGGTTAACTCACTCAGCACTGCGCCCTGTGGGTAGGAGTGGGTTAACTCACTCAGCACTTTGCCCTTTGGGCAGGAGTGGGTTAACTCACTCAGCACTGTGCCCTGTTTGTAGGAGTGGGTTAACTCACTCAGCACCGTGCACTGTGGGCAGGAGTGGGTTAACTCACTCACCACTGTGCCCTGTGGGTAGGAGTGGTTTATCTCACTCACCACTGTGCCCTGTGGGTAGGAGTGGGTTAAATCACTCAGCACTGTGCTTTGTGGGCAGGATTGGGTTAACTCACTCAGCACTTTTCCCTGTGGGCGGGAGTGGGTTAAGTCACTCCGCACTGTGCCCTGTGGCCAGGATTGTGTTAACTCACTCACCACTGTGCCCTGTGGGCAGGAGTGGGTTAACTCACTCACCACTGTGCCCTGTGGGCAGCTGTGGGTTAACTCACTCAACACTGTGCCGTGTGGGTAGGAGTGGCTTAACTCACTCAGCACTGTTCCCTGTGGCTCGGAGTGGGTTAACTCACTCAGCACTGTGCTTTGTGGGCAGGATTGGGTTAACTCACTCAGCACTTTTCCCTGTGGGCGGGAGTGGGTTAACTCATTCCGCACTGTGCCCTGTGGCCAGGGTTGTGTTAACTCACTCAGAACTCTGCCCTGTGGATAGGAGTGGGTTAACTCACTCAGCACTCTGCGTTGTGGGCGGGAGTGGGTTAACTCACTCAGCACTGTGCCCTGTGGATAGGAGTGGGTTAACTCACTCAGCAATGTGCCCTGTGGGCCAGAGTGGGTTAACACTCAGCACTGTGCCCTGTTGGTAGGAGTGGGTTAACTCACTCAGCACTGTGCTTTGTGGGCGGGAGTGGGTTGATTCACTCAGCACAGTGCCCTTTGGCCAGGAGTGGGTTAACTCACACAGCAATGTGCCCTGTGGGCAGGAGTGGGTTATCTCACTCAGCACTGTGCCCTGTGGGCAGGAGTGGGTTAACTCACTCAGCACTGTGCCCTGTGGATAGGAGTGGGTTAACTCACTCAGCACTGTGCCCTGTGGGCAGGATTGGGTTAACACACTCAGGACTTTTCACTGTGGGCGGGAGTGGGTTAACTCACTCAGCACTGTGCCCTGTGGGCCCGAGTTTGTTAACACACTCAGCACTGTGCCCTGTGGGCGGGAGTGGGTTAACTCACTCAGCACTGTGCCCTGTGGGTAGGATTGGGTTAACTCAGTCAGCACTGTGCCCAGTGGATAGGAGTGGGTTAACTCACTCAGCAATGTGCCCTGTGGGCAGGAGTAGGTTAACTCACTCAGCACTGTGCACTGTGGGCAGGAATGGGTTAACTCACTCAGCACTATGCCCTGTGGGCAGAAGTGGATTAACTCACTCCGCATTGTGCCCTGTGGGCGGGTGTGGGTGAACTCACTCAGCACTGTGCCCTGTGGGTAAGCGTGGGTTAACTCACTCAGCACTGTGCCTTGTGGGCTGGAGTGGGTTAATTCACTCAGCTCGGTGCCCTGTGGGCGGGAGTGGGTTAACTCACTCAGCACTGTGCCCTGTGGATAGGACTGGGTTAACTCACTCAACAATGTGCCCAGTGGGCAGGAGTGGGTTAACACTCAGCACTGTGCCCTCTTGGTCGGAATGCGTTAACTCACTCAGCACTGTGCTTTGTGGGCGGGAGTAAGTTGACTCACTCATCACTGTGCCCTGTGGCCAGGAGTGTGTTAACTCACTCAGCACTGTGCTCTGTGGATAGGAGTGGGTTAACTCACTCAGCAATGTGCCCTGTGGGCAGGAGTGGGTTAACACTCAGCACTGTGCCCTGTGGGCAGGAGTGAGTTGACTCACTCAGCACTGTGCCTTGTGGCCAGGAGTGGGTTAACTCACTCAGCACTGTGCCCTGTTGATAGGAGTGGGTTAACTCACTCAGCAACGTGCCCTGCGGGCAGGAGTGGGTTAACACTCAGCACTGTACCCTGTGGGCAGGAGTGGGTTAACTCATTCAGCACTGTGCCCTGTGGGCGGGAGTGGGTTAACTCAATTAGCACTGTACACTGTGGATAAGCGTGAGTTAACTCACTCAGCACTGTGCCTTTTGGCCAGGATTGGGTTAACTCACTCAACAATGTGCCCAGTGGGCAGGAGTGGGTTAACACTCAGCACTGTGCCCTCTTGGTCGGAATGCGTTAACTCACTCAGCACTGTGCTTTGTGGGCGGGAGTAAGTTGACTCACTCATCACTGTGCCCTGTGGCCAGGAGTGTGTTAACTCACTCAGCACTGTGCTCTGTGGATAGGAGTGGGTTAACTCACTCAGCAATGTGCCCTGTGGGCAGGAGTGGGTTAACACTCAGCACTGTGCCCTGTGGGCAGGAGTGAGTTGACTCACTCAGCACTGTGCCTTGTGGCCAGGAGTGGGTTAACTCACTCAGCACTGTGCCCTGTTGATAGGAGTGGGTTAACTCACTCAGCAACGTGCCCTGCGGGCAGGAGTGGGTTAACACTCAGCACTGTACCCTGTGGGCAGGAGTGGGTTAACTCATTCAGCACTGTGCCCTGTGGGCGGGAGTGGGTTAACTCAATTAGCACTGTACACTGTGGATAAGCGTGAGTTAACTCACTCAGCACTGTGCCTTTTGGCCAGGATTGGGTTAACTCACTCAGCACTGTGCCCTGTGGGCGGGAGTGGGTTAACTCACTCAGCAATGTGCCCTGTGGGCAGGAGTCGTTTAATTCACTCAGCAATGTGCCCTGTGGGCAGGAGTGGGTTAACACTCAGCACTGTGCCCTGTGGGCAGGAGTGGGTTAACACTCAGCACTGTGCCCTGTGGGTAGCAGTGGGTTAACTCACTCAGCACTGTGACCTGTGGATAGGAGTGGGTTAACTCACTCAGCAATGTGCCCTGTGGGCAGGAGTGGGTTAACACTCAGCACTGTGCCCTGTGGGCAGGAGTGGGTTAACTCATTCAGCACTGTGCCCTGTGGACGGGAGTGGGTTAACTCACTCAGCACTGTACACTGTGGATAAGCATGGGTTAACTCACTCAGCACTGTGCCTTTTGGGCAGGAGTCGGTTAACTCACTCAGCCCTGTGCCCTGTGGCCGGGAGTAGGTTAACTCACTCAGCACTGTACCCTGTGGGCCTGAGTGGGTTAACTCACTCAGCACTGTGCCCTGTGGGTGGCAGTGGGTTAACTCACTCAGCTCTGTGCCCTGTGGGCGGGATTGGGTTTATTCATTCAGCACTGTGCTCTGTGGGTAGGAGTTGGTTAACTCACTCAGCACTGTGCCCTGTGGGCGGGAGTGGGTTAACTCACTCAGCACTGTGCTATGTGGTCGGGATTGGGTTAGCTCACTCGGCCCTGTGCCCTGTGGGTTTGATTAGGTTAACTCACTCAGCACTGTGCCCTGTGGGCAGGAGTGGGTTAACTCACTCAGCACTGTGCCCTGTGGGTGGGGTTGTGTTAACTCACTCAGAACTGTGCCCTGTGGGCAAGAGTGCTTAACTCACTCAGCTCTGTGCCCTGTGGGCGGTGTTGTGTTAACTCACTCAGCACTGTGCCCTGTGGACAGGAGTGCTTAACTCACTCAGCACTGTGCCCTGTGGGTAGGAGTGGGTTAACTCACTCAGCACTGTGACCTGTGGGCGGGATTGGGTTCACTCACTCAGCACTGTGCCCTGTGGGGGGGGGTTTGGTTAACTCACTCAGCACTGTGCCCTGTGGGTGGCAGTGGGTTAAGTCACTCAGCACTGTGACCTGTGAGCGGGATTGGGCTCACTCACTCAGCACTGTGCCCTATGGTTAGGAGTGGGTTAACTCAGTCTGCAGTGTACGCTGTGGGTGGGGGTGGGTTAACTCACTCCGACTGTGCCCTGTGGGTGTGAGTGGGTTATCTCACTCAGCACTGTGCCCTGTGGGTGGCAGTGGGTTAACTCACTCAGCACTGTGCCCTGTGGGCGGGATTGGGTTAACTCACTCAGCACTGTGCTCTGTGGGTAGGAGTGGGTTAACTCAATCAGCACTGTGCCCTGTGGGTAGGAGTGGGATAACTCACTCAGCACTGTGCCCTGCGGGTACAAGTCAGCATTCTGCCCTGTGGGCGTGATTAGGTTAAATCACTCAGCACTGTGCCCTGTGGGTGGAAGTTGGTTAACTCACTCAGCACTGGGCCCTGTGGGCGGGAGTGGGTTAACTCACTCAGCACTATGCCCTGTGGGTAGGTGTGTGTTAACTCACTCAGCAGTGTGCTCTGTGGGCGGGAGAGGGTTAACTCACTCAGCACTGAGCCCTGTGGACACACTCAGCACTGTGCCCTGTGGGCAGGAGTGGGTTAACTCACTCAGCACTGTGCCCTGCGGGCGGGAGTGTGTTAACTCACTCATTACTGTGCCCTGTGGACGGGAGTGGGTTAACTCACTCAGCACTGTGCCCTGTGGGCAGGAGTGGGTGAACTCACTCAGCACTGTGCCTTGTGGTTAAGCATGGGTTAACTCACTCAGCACTGTGCCTTGTGGGCAGGAGTGGGTTAACTCACTCAGCCCTGTGCCCTGTGGGCGGGAGTGGGTTAACTCACTCAGCACTGTGCCCTGCGGGTAGGATTGGGTTTACTCAGTCAGCACTGAGCCCTGTGGGCGTGAGTGGGTTAACTTACTCAGCATTATTTCCTGTGGGTTAACTCACTAAGCACTGTGCCCTGTGGGCAGGAGTGGGTTAACTCACTCAGCACTGTGCCCTGTGGGTAAGCGTGGGTTAACTCACTCAGCACTGTGCCCGGTGGGTAAGCATGGGTTAACTCACTCAGCACTGTGCCCTGTGAGTAGGATTGGTTTAACTCACTCTGCGGGTACGAGTGGGTTAACTCACTAAGCACTGTGCCTGTGGACAGGAGTGGGTTAACTCACTGAGCACTGTGCCCTCTGGGTGGGAGTGGGTTAACTCACTCAGCACTGTGCCCTGTGGTCAGGAGTGGGTTATCTCACTCAGCACTGTGCCTTGTGGGCAGGAGTGGGTTAACTCACTCAGCACTGTGCCCTGTGGGTAGGAGTGGGTTAACTCACTCAGCACTGTGCCCTGTGGGCAGGAGTGGGTTAACTCGCTCAGCACTGTGCCCTGTGGGCGGGAGTGGGTTAACTCATTCAGCACAGTGCCCTGTGGGCAGGAGTAACACACTCAGCACAGTGCTGTGTGGGCAGGAGTGGGTTAACTCACTCAGCGCTGTGCCCTGAGAGTAGGAGTGGGCTACCTCACTCAGCACTGTGCCCTGTGGGCGGGAGTGGGTTAACTCACTCACCACTGTGCCCTGTGGGCAGGAGGGAGTTAACTCACTCAGCACTGTGCCCTGTTGGTAGGAGTGAGTTCACTCAATTAGCACTGTGCCCTGTTGGTATGAGTTGGTTAACTCACTCAGCACTGTGCCTTGTGGGCAGGAGTGGGTTAACTCACTCAGCACTGTGCCCTGTGGGTAGGCGTGGGTTAGCTCACTCAGCACTTTGCCCTGTGGGCAGGAGTGGGTTAACTCGCTCAGCACTGTGCCCTGTGGGCGGGAGTGGGTTAACTCACTCAGCACTGTGCCCTGTGGGCGGGAGTGGGTTAACCCACTCAGCACTGTGCCCTGTGGGCGGGAGTAACACACTCAGCACTGTGCCCTGTGGGCAGGAGTGGGTTAACTCACTCAGCACTGTGCCCTGTGGGCAGGAGTGGGTTAATTAACTTAGCACTGTGCCCTGTGGGCGTGAGTGTGTTAACTCACTCAGCACTGTGCCCTGTGGGCAGGACTGGGTTAACTCACTCAGAACTGTGCACTGTGGGTAAGCGTGGGTTAACTCACTCAGCAGTGTGCCTTGTGGGCAGGAATGGGTTAACTGTCTCAGCCCTGTGCCCTGTGGGCGGGAGTGGGTTAACTCACTCAGCACTATGCCCTTTGCGTAGCAGTGGTTTAACTCACTCCGCACTGTGCCCTGTGGGCATGAGTGGGTTAACTCACTCAGCACTGTGCTCTGTGGGCGGGATTGAGTTACCTCACTCAGCATTGTGCCCTGTGGGTGGGAGTGGGTTATGTCACTCAGCACTATGCCCTTTGGGCAGGAGTGGGTTAACTCACTCAGCACTGTGCCCAGTTGGTAGGAGTGGGTTAACTCACTCAGCACTGTGCCCTGTGGGTACGAGTTCGTTAACTCACTCAGCACTGTGCTCCATTGGCAGGAGTGGGTTAACTCACTCAGCACTATGCCCTGTGGGTAGGTGTGTGTTAACTCACTCAGCAGTGTGCTCTGTGGGCGGGAGAGGGTTAACTCACTCAGCACTGAGCCCTGTGGACACACTCAGCACTGTGCCCTGTGAGCAGGAGTGGGTTAACTCACTCAGCACTGTGCCCTGCGGGCGGGAGTGTGTTAACTCACTCATTACTGTGCCCTGTGGGCGGGAGTGGGTTAACTCACTCAGCACTGTGCCCTGTGGGCAGGAGTGGGTGAACTCACTCAGCACTGTGCCTTGTGGTTAAGCGTGGGTTAACTCACTCAGCACTGTGCCTTGTGGGCAGGAGTGGGTTAACTCACTCAGCCCTGTGCCCTGTGGGCGGGAGTGGGTTAACTCACTCAGCACTGTGCCCTGCGGGTAGGATTGGGTTTACTCAGTCAGCACTGAGCCCTGTGGGCGTGAGTGGGTTAACTTACTCAGCATTATTTCCTGTGGGTTAACTCACTAAGCACTGTGCCCTGTGGGCAGGAGTGGGTTAACTCACTCAGCACTGTGCGCTGTGGGTAAGCGTGGGTTAACTCACTCAGCACTGTGCCCGGTGGGTAAGCATGGGCTAACTCACTCAGCACTGTGCCCTGTGGGTAGGATTGGTTTAACTCACTCTGCGGGTACGAGTGGGTTAACTCACTAAGCACTGTGCCTGTGGACAGGAGTGGGTTAACTCACTGAGCACTGTGCCCTCTGGGTGGGAGTGGGTTAACTCACTCAGCACTGTGCCCTGTGGTCAGGAGTGGGTTATCTCACTCAGCACTGTGCCTTGTGGGCAGGAGTGGGTTAACTCACTCAGCACTGTGCCCTGTGGGTAGGAGTGGGTTAACTCACTCAGCACTGTGCCCTGTGGGCGGGAGTGGGTTAACTCATTCAGCACAGTGCCCTGTGGGCAGGAGTAACACACTCAGCACAGTGCCGTGTGGGCAGGAGTGGGTTAACTCACTCAGCACTGTGCCATGTGGGCAGGAGTGGGTTAACTCACTCAGCGCTGTGCCCTGAGAGTAGGAGTGGGCTACCTCACTCAGCACTGTGCCCTGTGGGTAGGAATGGGTTAACTCACTCAGCACTGTGCCCTGTGGGCGTGAGTATGTTAACTCACTCAGCACTGTGCCCTGTGGGCGGGAGTGGGTTAACTCACTCACCACTGTGCCCTGTGGGCAGGAGGGAGTTAACTCACTCAGCACTGTGCCCTGTTGGTAGGAGTGAGTTCACTCAATTAGCACTGTGCCCTGTTGGTATGAGTTGGTTAACTCACTCAGCACTGTGCCTTGTGGGCAGGAGTGGGTTAACTCACTCAGCACTGTGCCCTGTGGGTAGGCGTGGGTTAGCTCACTCAGCACTTTGCCCTGTGGGCAGGAGTGGGTTAACTCGCTCAGCACTGTGCCCTGTGGGCGGGAGTGGGTTAACTCACTCAGCACTGTGCCCTGTGGGCGGGAGAAACACACTCAGCACTGTGCCCTGTGGGCAGGAGTGGGTTAACTCACTCAGCACTGTGCCCTGTGGGCAGGAGTGGGTTAATTAACTTAGCACTGTGCCCTGTGGGCAGGAGTGGGTTAACTCACTCTACACTGTGCCCTGTGGGTAGGCGTGGGTTAACTCACTCAGCACTGTGCCCTGTCAGCAGGAATGGGTTAACTCACTCAGCACTGTGCCCTGTGGGCGTGAGTGTGTTAACTCACTCAGCACTGTGCCCTGTGGGCAGGACTGGGTTAACTCACTCAGCACTGTTCCCTGTGGCTAGGAGAGGGTTAACTCACTCAGCACTGTGCCCTGAGGTTATGAGTGTGTCACTCAGCACTGTGCACTGTGGGCGCGAGTGTGTTAACTCACTCAGCGCTGTGGGCAGGACTGGGTTAACTCACTCAGCACTGTTCCCTGTGGCTAGGAGTGGGTTAATTCACTCAGCACTGTGACCTGTGGGCGGTAGTGGGTTAATTCACTCACCACTGTGCCCTGTGGGCAGGATTGTGTTAACTCACGCAGCACTGTGCCCTGTGGGCAGCAGTGGGTTAACTCACTCAGCACTGTGCCCTGTGGGTGGGAGTGGGTTAGCTCACTCAGCACTGTGCCCTGTGGTTAGGAGTGGGTTAACTCACTCAGCACTGTGCCCTGTCGGCAGGATTGGGTTAACTCACTCAGCACTGTGCCCTGTGGGCAGGAGTGGGTTAACTCACTCAGCACAGTGCCCTGTGGGCAGGAGTGGGTTAACTCACTCAGCACTGTGCCCTGTGGGCAGGAGTGGGTTAACTCACTCAGCACTGTGCCCTGTGGGTGGCAGTGGGTTAACTCACTCAGCTCTGTGCCCTGTGGGCGGGATTGGGTTTATTCATTCAGCACTGTGCTCTGTGGGTAGGAGTTGGTTAACTCACTCAGCACTGTGCCCTGTGGGCGGGAGTGGGTTAGCTCACTCAGCACTGTGCTATGTGGTCGGGATTGGGTTAACTCACTCGGCCCTGTGCCCTGTGGGTTTGATTAGGTTAACTCACTCAGCACTGTGCCCTATGGGCAGGAGTGGGTTAACTCACTCAGCACTGTGCCCTGTGGGTGGGGTTGTGTTAACTCACTCAGAACTGTGCCCTGTGGGCAAGAGTGCTTAACTCACTCAGCTCTGTGCCCTGTGGGCGGTGTTGTGTTAACTCACTCAGCACTGTGCCCTGTGGACAGGAGTGCTTAACTCACTCAGCACTGTGCCCTGTGGGTAGGTGTGGGTTAACTCACTCAGCACTGTGACCTGTGGGCGGGATTGGGTTCACTCACTCAGCACTGTGCCCTGTGGGGGGGGGGGGGTTGGGTTAACTCACTCAGCACTGTGCCCTGTGGGTGGCAGTGGGTTAAGTCACTCAGCACTGTGACCTGTGAGCGGGATTGGGCTCACTCACTCAGCACTGTGCCCTATGGTTAGGAGTGGGTTAACTCAGTCTGCAGTGTACGCTGTGGGTGGGAGTGGGTTAACTCACTCCGACTGTGCCCTGTGGGTGTGAGTGGGTTATCTCACTCAGCACTGTGCTCTGTGGGTGGCAGTGGGTTAACTCACTCAGCACTGTGCCCTGTGGGCGGGATTGGGTTAACTCACTCAGCACTGTGCTCTGTGGGTAGGAGTGGGTTAACTCAATCAGCACTGTGCCCTGTGGGTAGGAGTGGGATAACTCACTCAGCACTGTGCCCTGCGGGTACAAGTCAGCATTCTGCCCTGTGGGCGGGATTGGGTTAACTCACTCAGCACTGTGCTCTGTGGGTAGGAGTGGGTTAACACACTCAGCCCTGTGACCTGTGGGCAGGAGTGGGTTAACTCACTCAGCACTGTGCCCTGTGGGTAGGAATGGGTTAACTGACTCAGCACTGTGCCCTGTGGGCGTGAGTGGGTTAACTCACTCAGCACTGTGCCCTGTGGGCAGGAGTGGGTTAACTCACTCAGAACTGTGCATTGTGGGTAAGCGTGGGTTAACTCACTCAGCAGTGTGCCTTGTGGGCAGGAATGGGTTAACTGTCTCAGCCCTGTGCCCTGTGGGCGGGAGTGGGTTAACTCACTCAGCACTATGCCCTTTGCGTAGCAGTGGTTTAACTCACTCCGCACTGTGCCCTGTGGGCATGAGTGGGTTAACTCACTCAGCACTGTGCTCTGTGGGCGGGATTGAGTTACCTCACTCAGCACTGTGCCCTGTGGGTGGGAGTGGGTTATGTCACTCAGCACTATGCCCTTTGGGCAGGAGTGGGTTAACTCACTCAGCACTGTGCCCAGTTGGTAGGAGTGGGTTAACTCACTCAGCACTGTGCCCTGTGGGTACGAGTTCGTTAACTCACTCAGCACTGTGCTCCGTTGGCAGGAGTGGGTTAACTCACTCAGCACTATGCCCTGTGGGTAGGTGTGTGTTAACTCACTCAGCAGTGTGCTCTGTGGGCGGGAGAGGGTTAACTCACTCAGCACTGAGCCCTGTGGACACACTCAGCACTGTGCCCTGTGGGCAGGAGTGGGTTAACTCACTCAGCACTGTGCCCTGCGGGCGGGAGTTTGTTAACTCACTCATTACTGTGCCCTGTGGGCGGGAGTGGGTTAACTCACTCAGCACTGTGCCCTGTGGGCAGGAGTGGGTGAACTCACTCAGCACTGTGCCTTGTGGTTAAGCGTGGGTTAACTCACTCAGCACTGTGCCTTGTGGGCAGGAGTGGGTTAACTCACTCAGCCTTGTGCCCTGTGGGCGGGAGTGGGTTAACTCACTCAGCACTGTGCCCTGCGGGTAGGATTGGGTTTACTCAGTCAGCACTGAGCCCTGTGGGCGTGAGTGGGTTAACTTACTCAGCATTATCTCCTGTGGGTTAACTCACTAAGCACTGTGCCCTGTGGGCAGGAGTGGGTTAACTCACTCAGCACTGTGCCCTGTGGGTAAGCGTGGGTTAACTCACTCAGCACTGTGCCCGGTGGGTAAGCATGGGTTAACTCACTCAACACTGTGCCGTGTGGGTAGGATTGGTTTAACTCACTCTGCGGGTACGAGTGGGTTAACTCACTAAGCACTGTGCCTTGTGGGCAGGAGTGGGTTAACTCACTCAGCACTGTGCCCTGTGGGTAGGAGTGGGTTAACTCACTCAGCACTGTGCCCTGTGGGCAGGAGTGGGTTAACTCGCTCAGCACTGTGCCCTGTGGGCGGGAGTGGGTTAACTCATTCAGCACAGTGCCCTGTGGGCAGGAGTAACACACTCAGCACAGTGCCGTGTGGGCAGGAGTGGGTTAACTCACTCAGCACTGTGCCATGTGGGCAGGAGTGGGTTAACTCACTCAGCGCTGTGCCCTGAGAGTAGGAGTGGGCTACCTCACTCAGCACTGTGCCCTGTGGGTAGGAATGGGTTAACTCACTCAGCACTGTGCCCTGTGGGCGTGAGTATGTTAACTCACTCAGCACTGTGCCCTGTGGGCGGGAGTGGGTTAACTCACTCACCACTGTGCCCTGTGGGCAGGAGGGAGTTAACTCACTCAGCACTGTGCCCTGTTGGTAGGAGTGAGTTCACTCAATTAGCACTGTGCCCTGTTGGTATGAGTTGGTTAACTCACTCAGCACTGTGCCTTGTGAGCAGGAGTGGGTTAACTCACTCAGCACTGTGCCCTGTGGGTAGGCGTGGGTTAGCTCACTCAGCACTTTGCCCTGTGGGCAGGAGTGGGTTAACTCGCTCAGCACTGTGCCCTGTGGGCGGGAGTGGGTTAACTCACTCAGCACTGTGCCCTGTGGGCGGGAGTGGGTTAACCCACTCAGCACTGTGCCCTGTGGGCGGGAGTAACACACTCAGCACTGTGCCCTGTGGGCAGGAGTGGGTTAACTCACTCAGCACTGTGCCCTGTGGGCAGGAGTGGGTTAATTAACTTAGCACTGTGCCCTGTGGGCAGGAGTGGGTTAACTCACTCTACACTGTGCCCTGTGGGTAGGCGTGGGTTAACTCACTCAGCACTGTGCCCTGTCAGCAGGAATGGGTTAACTCACTCAGCACTGTGCCTTGTGGGCGTGAGTGTGTTAACTCACTCAGCACTGTGCCCTGTGGGCAGGACTGGGTTAACTCACTCAGCACTGTTCCCTGTGGCTAGGAGAGGGTTAACTCACTCAGCACTGTGCCCTGAGGTTATGAGTGTGTCACTCAGCACTGTGCACTGTGGGCGCGAGTGTGTTAACTCACTCAGCGCTGTGGGCAGGACTGGGTTAACTCACTCAGCACTGTTCCCTGTGGCTAGGAGTGGGTTAATTCACTCAGCACTGTGACCTGTGGGCGGTAGTGGGTTAATTCACTCACCACTGTGCCCTGTGGGCAGGATTGTGTTAACTCACGCAGCACTGTGCCCTGTGGGCAGCAGTGGGTTAACTCACTCAGCACTGTGCCCTGTGGGTGGGAGTGGGTTAGCTCACTCAGCACTGTGCCCTGTGGTTAGGAGTGGGTTAACTCACTCAGCACTGTGCCCTGTCGGCAGGATTGGGTTAACTCACTCAGCACTGTGCCCTGTGGGCAGGATTGGGTTAACTCACTCAGCACAGTGCCCTGTGGGCAGGAGTGGGTTAACTCACTCAGCACTGTGCCCTGTGGGCAGGAGTGGGTTAACTCACTCAGCACTGTGCCCTGTGGTTCTGAGTGTGTTAACTCTCTCAGCACTGTGCCCTGTGGGCAGGAGTGGGTTAACTCACTCAGCACTGTGCCTTGTGGTCAGGAGTGGGTTAACTCACTCAGCACTGTGCCCTGTGAGCAGGAGTGGGTTAACTCACGCAGCACTGTGCCTTGTGGTCAGGAGTGGGTTAACTCACTCAGCTCTGTGCCCTGTGGGCGGGAGTGGGTTAACTCACTCAGCACTGTGCCCTGTGGGTAAGAGTGGGTTAACTCACTCAGCAGTGTGCCCGGTGGGTAGGAGTGGGTTAACTCACTCAGCACTGTGACTTGTGGTCAGGAGTGGGTTAACTCACTCAACACGTGCCCTGTGGGCAGGAGTGGATAAACTCACTCAGCACTGTGACCTGTGTGTAGGAGTGGGTTAACTCACTCAGCAATGTGCCCTGTGGGCGGGAGTGGGTTAACTCACTCAGCACTGTGCCCTGTGGTTAGGAGTGTGTTAACTCACTCAGCACTGTGCCCTGTGGGTAGGCGTGGTTTAACTCACTCAGCGCTGTGCCCTGTCGGCAGGAGTGGGTTAACTCACTCAGCACTGTGCCCTTTGGGCAGGAGTGGGTTAACTCACTCAACACTGTGCCCTGTGGTTATGAGTGTGTGAACTCTCTCGGCACAGTGCCCTGTTTGTAGGAGTGGGTTAACTCACTCAGCACTGTGCCCTGTGGCTATGAGTGTGTTAACTCTCTCAGCACAGTGCCCTGTGGTCAGGAGTGGATTAACTCGCTCAGCACTGTGCCCTGTGGGTAGGAGTAGGTTAGCTCACTCCGCACTGTGACTTGTGGTTTGGAGTGGGTTAACTCACTCAGCACTGTGCTCTGTGGGCGGGAGTGGGTTAACTCACTCAGCACTGTGCCCTGTGGGTACGAGTGTGTTAATTCACTCAGCACTGTGACCTGTGGGCGGGAGTGGGTTAACTCACTCAGCACTGTGCCCTGTGGGTAAGAGTGGGTTAACTCACTCAACACTGTGCCGTGTGGGTAAGAGTGGGTTAACTCACTCAGCACTGTGCCCTATGGGTTGGAGTGGGTTAACTCACTCAACACTGTGCCCTGTGGGCAGGAGTGGGTTAACTCACTCAGCACTGTGGCTTTTGGAAAGGAGTGGGTTAACTCACTCAACACTCTGCCCTATGGGTATGAGTGGGTTAACTCACTCAGCACTGTGCCTTGTGGGCAGGAGTGGGTTAACTCACTCAGCACTGTGCCCTGTGGGCGGGAGTGGGTTAACTCACTCAGCACTGTGCCCTGTGGGTAGGAGTGGGATAATTCACTCAGCACTGTACCCTGTGGGCAGGAATGGGTTAACTCACTCAGCACTGTGCCCTGTGGGTAGGCGTGGGTTAACTCACTCAGCACTGTGCCCTCTCGCCAGGAGTGGGTTAACTCACTCAGCACTGTGCCCTGTGGTCAGGAGTGGGTTAACTCGCTCAGCACTGTGCCCTTTGGGTAGGAGTGGGTTAACTCACTCAGCACTGTGACTGGTGGTTTGGAGTGGGTTAACTCACTCAGCACTGTGCCCTGTGGGTACAAGTGTGTTAATTCACTCAGCACTGTGACCTGTGGGCGGGAGTGGGTTAACTCACTCAGCACTGTGCCCTGTGGGTAAGAGTGGGTTAACTCACTCAACACTGTGCCGTGTGGGTAAGAGTGGGTTAACTCACTCAGCACTGTGCCCTATGGGTTGGAGTGGGTTAACTCACTCAACACTGTGCCCTGTGGGCAGGAGTGGGTTAACTCACTCAGCACTGTGGCTTTTGGAAAGGAGTGGGTTAACTCACTCAGCACTCTGCCCTGTGGGTACGAGTGGGTTAACTCACTCAGCACTGTGCCCTGTGGGCGGGATTGGGTTAACTCACTCAGCACTGTGCCCTGTGGGTAGGAGTGGGTTAATTCACTCAGCACTGTACCCTGTGGGCAGGAGTGGGTTAACTCACTCAGCACTGTGCCCTGTGGGTAGGCGTGGGTTAACTCACTCAGCACTGTGCCCTGTCGGCAGGAGTGGGTTAACTCACTCAGCACTGTGCCCTCTGGGCAGGAGTGTGTTAACTCACTCAACACAGTGCCCTTTTGGCAGGAGTGGGTTAACTCACTCAGCACTGTGCCCTGTGGGCAGGAGTGGGTTAACTCACTCAGCACTGTGCCCTGTGGTTATGAGTGTTTTAACTCTCTCAGCACAGTGCCCTGTGGGTAGGAGTGGGTTAACTCACTCAGCACTGCGCCCTGTGGTTATGAGTGTGTTAACTCTCTCAGCACTGTGCCCTGTGGTTGAGTGTGTTAACTGTCTCAGCACTGTGCCCTGTGGGCAGGAGTGTGTTAACTCACTCAGCACTGTGCTTTGTGGGCAGGAGTGGGTTAACTCACTCAGCACTGTGCCCTGTGGGTAAGAGTGGGTTAATTCACTCAGCACTGTACCCTGTGGGCAGGAGTGGGTTAACTCACTCAGCACTGTGTCCTGTGGGTAGGAGTGGGTTAACTCACTCAGCACTGTGCCGTGTGGGTAAACTCACTCAGCACTGTGCCCTGTGGGTAGGAGTGGGTTAACTCACTCAGCACTGTGCTCTGTGGGCAGGAGTGGGTTAACTCACTCAGCACTATGCCCTGTGGGCAGGAGTGGGTTAACTCACTCAGCACTGTGCCCTATGGGTACGAGTGGGTTAATTCACTCAGCACTGTGCGCTGTGGGCAGGTGTGGGTTAACTCACTCAGCACTGTGCCCTGTGGGTAGGAGTGGGTTAACTCACTCAGCACTGTGCTCTGTGGGCAGGAGTGGGTTAACTCACTCAGCACTATGCCCTGTGGGCAGGAGTGGGTTAACTCACTCAGCACTGTGCCCTATGGGTACGAGTGGGTTAATTCACTCAGCACTGTGCGCTGTGGGCAGGTGTGGGTTAACTCACTCAGCACTGTGCCCTGTGGGTAGGAGTGGGTTAACTCACTCAGCACTGTGCCCTACGGGTGGGAGTGGGTTAACTCACTCAGCAGCGTGCCCTGTGGGCAGGAGTGGTTTAACTCACTCAGCACTGTGCTTTGTGGGTAGGAGTGGGTTAACTCACTCAGCACTGCCCCTGATTGATAGATGCAATTGAGGAAAGTGATTTGGTCCAATTTAGCTCATTTTTCAAAAAAGGCCATAAAGCTTCCTTCCCCAGTTGATGGCAGAGTGGGGTGCAATGTTTTTCAAATGATGGGACTGTCTATAAAGCTCACAATGGTTCTTCCAGCCCTGTACTAATCCATGTTGCGATGTAAATCTCATCAGACCTACCCCAGCAGCTGTGAGAATTCTACTCCGAACTGCTCAAATGTGCCCCGCGTTCTGCCCACCTCATTTTTTTAGCGGTTTATCATGATTTAACAAAAATTAGATGTGCTGTTGCCCGTTGGAAATGTGTTTCGATGTGGAGTCAATGGTCAAACCCATTCATACAAGGCATCAGAAGACGTTTAACAAGAAAAAGCAAGAGCAGGCATAGCATTAAACGTGTACACATGTTTGGTGAATACGTGTTGAGTTTATACATGTCAAGTTTCCAATGTACGCTTCCATGCAGCATCTAATCAGCCACATTGAGAATTTATTATCACCCTTCTCTTATATTTAAGGGTCTACATGCAATTTTTAACGTCCCAGCACAGCAGTGGATAATATCTGCTAACATTCTAACCCTGACTTCACCAGAACAGGTGAATTTGACTGGTTGCTCTCATAAATAAACAGTGAGGTTTCCTAGTGAAGACAGTGGGGTAGATTTTGACTGTGCCATCGTGCAAAATGGGTGACAGCAGAGCAGCAGCCTGTTTTACACCTCTCCTGATTGTTATTTCCATTGACTTGCTGCCTGTTATCTCTCCTTGCTGTTGAATGTATGCGGTCACCCAATATTTCCAGTACCGCCAAAGAGGAATCCTCCTCATGAATGTTATCAGCAGTAGCAGATTCGCACAAAATGTGGCGTCTAGAGTATAATTTGAGATGTACCTTAGGGACGCCTGTCGCTGGGACCTTGTGTGAGGTTTGCAGACTGGAGGTGTTATCCAGCTAACATTCTGTGTTTTACCTCCTGCCAGTTCCAATCAAGTCATCGCTGTCAGAGGCAAGCAGGCACGGAGGCGCTTGCGTGGCACCTTGAGTCAGATCAGCACCAAACTACCCAGAATTCCCATTAAGCGCCAGAAATTCCCAAAGGTCGTAGGTGAGTAGCAATTCTTTGCAGAAATTAAAAATGTTTAATTTGCACAAATGGATATTTTATTAGAGAAAAGCAAAAAAAATAAACTTCTGGAAGTAACAACCAAAAATCTTGGGAGTGCATAGAAGATTAGGCAGCATTTGAACGTGGAAAGATAGATTAATGCGAAAGGGTTGAACATTTGAGGCCTGATGAAGGGTCTGTATCCGAAATGTTGATCTGTCAATTCTCTTTCAGATGCTGGCGAACCTGCTATACATTTTATGTTTTCCTGAAACATTGTGGAGGAAGGTTTCCTTTGCGTAACATTTATAAAGAATAGGCACTGCACACAAGAGGAACTCCTCTCCCTTTGCTATTTCAGTAAAGAAAGTTTTCAGGAAAGTTTGATTTTTTTTAACACAGTGAGGGTGCCTCTCCTTTCCAGAAGCTCTTAGCATCATTCCAAAGGAATGTTCTCGTCCTGAGGCCGTTTTATTTTGGCTGGTTCTCTTGCCTCACGTGTTCTGATTGCCTGGTGTTGCATTGTCTCAACCTCCACACCTGTATGGTTATTCCCATCTCTACACTTTACTCCCTTTGCAATCAATTTAACCCATGATAATGCATTCAGATCAGGAGCTGCTCTGTTAATGGACAAACCAGAGACGGGCTCTACTTCCCATACATTTTTCAGACACTGCCCCGGTTCCAGTTCTAAACAGCCTGCTTTCTGTTATATAACACAAGGATATTTTATTGGAAACTGCCGAGAGGAACTGGATTAAAACTAAATATTCTTACAGCTTTCTGTAAACATTTAAAACTGCATATTATGCAGTTTAACCCTTGAAAAAAGTAATAATCATAGGCATCGTTCCAGTGTAATTACTGACCCTGCATGCACACTCTGCTTGTATTAGCCAGGAGTGTTCTCAACAGCAACAACATGCATGTTTATAGTGCCTTTCATCCCAAGCCACTTCTCAGTGAGTATTCACATGCCACGGTATTGTTCAGTGTCATTTAGAGATGATGGGATACAAATTAGTCTGGACCCATTTTCGGGCAGCTGAAGATTCCTGAGGCTCCAACACCTGCCCCGCCCTAACTGGGACACTTAAAAAAGGGGCCCCGCGAATTTACCAGACCGTCCCGATGCTAAATTGGTATGCTTTGCATCCAGTTTATGCCTGGAAAATGGGCGCAATGCATACCAATTTCTACACCAATGAGTTCTGCCAGCCCTGTCCTATACTGCTCACTCACTGGGAGTTGGAGTAGTTCTTCCAGCCCTGTGCCTTGGGATGGGCTGCTCTCTCACTGCTGCTTTCAACATTTTTCCTATAGGCCTGTGCTCCTACTCTTTGCTCCCTGATGGAATTTCCTTCATCCCAACATCGGCAAAGCTGAAGGCACTGGGCGCCAAAATGGGCTTGGTAGCGGCCGTTGTTCTGGTGCCGTTCAGGGACCAAAGTGGCATCCGATGTGCGGGCCCACCCTTCTGCCAGATGCTATTTTGGTGAGGGCGCTAACGCATGCACAGCTAACATCCGCCGGAAGTATGCAGAGCAAGCAGATCATGACATCAGTCAGCGTGACGCCAGCGGTGCCATTTTTGATCTCTACGCTCCAGCCGACGCTCTCTCTTAATTTCACACAGCGGAACACGTATTAAAACAGCATGAAGGACTCCCACCAGCGCTATCATCAACTACTAACAGGTTAGCTGCTGGTTGATTTCCTCTGGCTGTTGCTACGATTCTACAAGTGTTTGGTGCTTTCCATAGTGCTCTCAAGTTGCAAAAACTCTACAGGGAGTGGTGTGGCGGTTGCTGAAGGACTTTTTCCTGACTTCAAGGCTTCTGCACAAACCAATCGCTCCCAGACATGGGTGCAGCAGTAGGCATTTCCCTTGGAATACAGTATAACTGAGAGAATGAGCAGAGGCCATGCAGAGCAGGACCAGCTGCTAGAAGAGGGAGGAGGAGGAGGAGATGAAGAAGGGCTCTCAGCAGGAGGCCATATCTGCCCAGGGTGTTCAGGGAGCAATTCTCCTACCTGAACCTCAGTGAGGAACAATGTGTGAGATGTCTGTGAGGAACAATGTGTGAGATGTCTGCGCTTCACTAAGGACGTCCTCATTGAAATCTGCCACCTGCCACAGCCACAACCTCAGAGCAAGGCAAGGACTGCATTGCCAGTGGCTGTGAAGGTGACCGTGGCCATGAACTTTTATGCGCCTGGCTCCTTCCAGGCTGGAGCTGGAGATATTTGCAACATCTTGTAGTTTACCCTCCACTGTTGTGTAAGGGAGGTCACTGAGGCTCTCTATTCAAAGAATGCTGACTACATTTCATTCTCTCTTGCCAGAGAGCAGCAGGCAAAGCGGGTACGTGGATTTGCAAGGATTGCAGGCTTCCCCATGGTGCAGGATGCCACTGACTGCATGCACATCGCTTTCCGGGCACCGCATGGCAACACTGTCATGTACCGGAATCAAAAGGGATTCCACTCCCTCAACGTCCAGCTGGTGTGCGACCATAGGCAGTGAATCATGCAGGTCAATGTCCGGTATCCTGGCAGCAGTCATCATGCCTTCATTCTGTGGCAGTCCGCTGTGCCAGCTGCATTTGAGCCACCACAACAAACAAAAGGGTGGCTAGTGGGTGACAAGGGCTAACCGCTGATGACATGGCTGATGACTCCGGTGCGCAACCCATGCACACGTGCGCAGCATGCATACAATGAAAGCCATGCTGCCACACAAATGTGATAGAGCACACCATTAGTATGCTGAAACAATGCTTCCGCTGTCTGGACCGCTCTGGAGGAGCCCTGCAGTACTCGGCAGAGCGGGTGTCAACATTTGTTGTGTGCTGCACAACCTCGCCATCATGAGGGCACAGCCCCTGCCACCAGTTATATGGTGAGCAGGAGCAAGAGAGCAGAGGTGAGGAGCAGGAGCATGAGAAGGAAGAGGAGGAGGAAGAAGAGGAAGAGGAGGAAGGGAGGAGGCAACCTAGACAGCCCCTTTCTGCCTGGGCTCTCTGTGAAGAGCTAATTTGAGTGTGATACCAGTAACCCCAACCCCAATTCCCCATTCACCAACAGTCCTACACCTTACCTTCCCTCTGTCACTGACCATCACAGCATCTGCTTGGCCACAATGCAAAAATAAAAGCCACCACAAAATAAACATTCCAAACTAAATTTATAAATGAAATGCCATATTGCATATAAGCATCAACTAATCACCCGTGTGCATTCTCTTAGTGCCTGTCTTCCTTGTGCCTTTGCCTGTCCTGGTGCTCCTACGCAGTGCTACCCCTATGGCCGCAGCATGGCTGGTGGAAGGCTGCTGACTTTCAGTGGAGGAGATTGCAGATAGCCTTGGAGGACAATCTCGAGCAGCTCTGGTCCTGGAAGGCCTGGCTACGGACTGCACCATCTCGGCATGGCGGCAGCAGTCTGGCCAGGCTGGCTGACAGGCAACAACAAGGGCACTGGTGGAGTGGCACGGGTGGGAGGACGAATGCTGTCATCCTGAGAGAGGTCAGGAGGTTTGTGCTCCATGGAGCTACTTGCACTCTCCCGTGGCGATGCCTCAGCAATCCCAATCTGTTGGAGGACAGTATGCACTTTTCTGTGACAATTTGTTTCTCTGATTGTTGAAGATGGAGTGCTCCCAACTTTGAACAAGAAAGGCTGAGAAATACTTTTAAAAAAATAGTTGGGACAAAACAAATTGAAGTATGTATTTCTTAATCTCAAAAAGGACTGTGAATCATAAACGTATATAAAAAATAGACCCACAAGATGTTTGCATTTGCACCCCAAGACACTTGAGCCAAAAAATAATGTCTGGTTATGTATCAAAATAAGATGGGCTATTTTCTGTGAAGCTGACAGAAAAAAAAGAAACCAATACTGTGAGATGTGCCACAGCTATATCTGTTCGTAATCAACAGCTCGATCGGACTATTTTCATACACTTTAGGCAAGACCAGAAAGGCAGTCAATTTCTTAGAATGCAGCAGCCATTTTGAGAGTGGTACATCTCTTAGAACCTGCTTTTCAAGCCACATAGCGAAGAGCAGAGTGAAGACTCATAAACAATGGACAGAATTACTCCATTTTCGTCACAGACCCAACTGGTCTATGCTGACGTTCATGCTCCGCACGAGCCCCTCCCAACCCTCTTTATCTAACCCTACCAGCCCTATCAAGAGGTGGCTTTAGGGATGATGTTAAAGGAGGAGGGTGGTGGAGAGGCGGGGTAACCTAAACATGAGAGATTGTGTAGAATGGGCCTATACTCTCTGGAGTTTAGAAGAATGAGAGGTGATCCCATTGAAACATACAAGATTCTGAAGGGGATTGACAGGGTAGATGCTGAGAGGTTGTTTCCCCTGGCTGAAGTGTCTAGAACTAGAGGGCATAGTCTCGGGATAAGGGGTAGGCCATTTAAGACTGAGATGAGGAGGAATTTCTTCACTCAGAGGGTTGTGAATCTTTGGAATTCTTTGCCCCAGAGGGCTGTGAATGCTGAGTTTTTGAATATATTCAAGGCTGAGATCGATAGATTTTTGGACTCTAGGGGAATCAAGGGATATGGAGATCGGGCGGGAAAGTGGAGTTGAGGTCGATGATCAGCCGTGATCTTATTGAATGGCGGAGCAGGCTCGAGGGGCCGTATGGCCTACTCCTGCTCTTATTTCTTTATGTAGGACTGCTCTTCACCTACGTAAACCAGGAACTGGTCATCGCCAACTTAGTTACCAATCATCAGAGACTCTTCAGCCTATTACAGACCTGATTCCCCAGCAATTACTTTATTGCTGTGTCTGGCCCATCAGTAGTAGTTCTGAGGCTCCTGTTAGTCTCTGTGCTAACAGAGAGTCATTGCTTGGCTTCATCTCAGCAGCCTGGCAGTTTGCCTGAAATATTATTTTCTTTCCTGCATCAGTTGGTGTGTATTAAAGAGGTAGATGTGGAGGCCACGATTAGCACAGATCAACCATAATCACCCACAGCTGCTACTACAGCTAATGAAATAACCACATCAAAGCTGAACACCACTAAAACTCCAAAGGTTAGGAATTCTTCACATGTTCCTGAGGCATCACCATGGTATTACATCCATGTTAGTAAACAGTTTAGTTAGCGTCCCGCTACTTCGCAATGCGAAGCGCCTTTTAGTTAGTCAGCGTGAGGATGGCACAAAGTACATGAGGCACTGCAGGAACTAAAGACTGGAAACGGGGGGGAATTCATCCTAAGCCACGCATTCATGCTGTCAGAGAGATCATTTTCAAGTGGTTTTTATGTGAGACAGGAGTGATCATTAAACCCGGTACTGATGCCAGTTCATATCAATAACATTTTACCCTCAGCCTAGAACCGTTATATCCTCCACAGGAGCGAAGCATCAGGAATGGCAGACACAGACATAGCATAATCAGAACAGGAGGTAGAAGTCCCATCTGATAGTCACAGAGCAATAGGTCTGCACTGACTGACCCCATAATAATGCAGCCTGCCACTGTTTCACCGAGTGACCTATTGAAGTGTTGGATAATATTCTGTGAGGCTGCACAGTGTTCCATGAGCAAGATGATCATCAACGTGTGCAAAATATTAAATAGCATAGATAGATAGGGTAAACCTGGAAACTAAACCAAAAAAGTAGGACCAAAGAATATACATTTAAAACAGCTCTTAGGAGGAATGTTACGCAAAGTGTGCTAAATGTTTGGAATAATCTGCCAGGCAGGATAGTAGAGGCTAAAATATTAGGAAGGTTTACGATGGGGTAGGGTGTGGTTGTGGGTGTTATTATGTGGGTCAATGTGATGTTCTCGAGGCTGTCACATTACAGTCATGTCATTGAATGGCGAGTGGGTGATTGTGACGTGCAGGTGCTTCTTTAGCCTGGATTCACCAGTCCCTTTGCTAATCCTGTGATTCTTCTTTTAGTGGCCCATCATGACATGGAAAATACCTTAAACTGTAGCTTCATTGAGCCCCCATCTATGATGGATCAGCCATCCCCATCTTGGTCTTCCCATGGCTCTTTTTCCTCTTTCGATACAGCAGATGATGGCCCCGTGTACTGCGTGCCTCATGAGGGTGAGTACAGAACATCAGTGGTTGCATACGGTCGTACAACTCCAGTTTATAGTTGTCCTGCTCCATTTCTGAGGTAACCAGTTCCGCACTTGAGTGAAATGGGACAGTAAAGATCCTTGTTACCAATTGAGTGAAGAGTAGGGGTCCTTGTTACCAATCATGGACAGTAAGGATTTCTTACTGCCGTTTACATTCAGAGTAGGGGTCCTCGTTACAAATTGAGTAGCAAATAGGCAATCTTGTTGCCAACTGAATGGCTAATAGTGGTGCTTCTCTCCGATCAGACGGAGGTAAAGATATCTCTCTCCTATGTCCTTTGCAAGGTGAGGAATTTATCTAAACATTTTATGGGGGTTGGGTGGTGTTAGATCCGGGTATCTTAATGTTGTGTCCTTCAATAATCAGACAAAAGACTGCAGGGAACGATCAACAGGTGTTTACTGAATGAGGGTTCAAACTGCAACTGACTGTACAGATCACTACTCAGGGTTTATATACAGGTGTGGTCACTGCCGGTACTACAGGATATAGGAGCTGTAAAAAGTAGTTCTCCCCCTTAAAGGTACATACATTACAGGTGGGTGGCGGGTACGAGGACTGCTAGTCTTTATTCAGAAATTCTCCTCTCTGTTTGTTGACCTCCATTGCTGGCAGTAACACTGCTTCTTTGGGGTTGTGGTGTGTAGTGACGGAATTCCACAGTGTGGTGTTGACTGTGCAAACATTCTCACATTAAGGTTTGGTTTTACAGAGAGCATTCTGGAGAACAGTGTTCGGGAGAGGGTGAACCTGGTGGAAAAGCTAGCTCCTCCAATCAGTGAAGAGGATGCCGGGGAGTACACGTGTCTGAAAGGCGATCCCAACGATATGCTCTTACTTAAATTATCAGACAGTGAAGCCTCCAGCAACGGCTCAGGATCAACCAGCGGAGCTGTGTATGCAAAAGTTGCACGGCTGTCTAAGCAGTCCAAAGATAGCGATATCAGCGTAAACACCAACAGCAGCAAAAACACAAACACCAGCGGCAAGCACCCCTCGCCAGAGAGGACCAAGCCTCCCCCGCCTGACCCTTCAACCAAGCCGAAATTATCGTGGATTCACGGCAAATTCAACACCGGCCAATCAAGCGCTTCATCAGCCACAAGATCGCCATCGCTGGATAAAGCGGCCAATCAAATAGAGAGCCACCATGGGACAGCCAGCAGCAGAAGGAGGAATCTGAGTGAGTCCTCTGCTGGACTTTATGGCAGGCAAGACGAGAAGAGAAGCTCCACAGAGGTAAAACTGAGACACAAAGACAAAGGACTCAACCGGGCAAGGGAACAAACTCCAAATGACATGAGTTATGGAAGTAAAATGCAGAAAAATAAAGCAAGTCCTGACCAGATGCAAAATCTCAATGGCGCCGTCCAAAATGCTTTGAAAAGAATTGGGACTTTGCCCGATGATAAGAAGGGAGCAGAAGGCAAGGAATCGCCAAGAGGTCCACCACATGCGAAGGGCAGGCCAGAGGTTATTCACCCCCACCTATCCTCAGAGACAGCTACTATGTTGGCTGCACAGCTCAAAGAAAAGACTCAGAGCCTGAATAAGTCAGAGGTTAGCATGAGGCAAAATGGGCTGATTTCACCTCAGCACCAGAGGGAAAAGCCCACACCTCCGCAGAAAGCAAAGCGCTCATTCGGTGCAAACAGCCAGAAGCTAAATAAAGCCGTCATTCCAACGTCGACCAATCTTCAAAAAATGATTAGTCCTTCTCCAGAACACCAGGAAACCACGGCAGGCAATGGCAGAAGCTCAACCCTGGAGGACAGGCAAAGCTGCAACTACCAGGAGCAAGATGGAATGAACTGTACTCAGGCCAAACAGGAAACGGGTGACCAGACACCCAAAAGGACGCCAATCAAAAAACCACCAAGGAAGCGCAGCAAGGAAGCAACGTTGGACTCATATCCTAAAATGGCTGTGATGCCGCCTCAGGTGATGGCCGTTAAGGAGTCATAACCAAAAAATGTTTTCCACTTCTGGTGTTCACCTCAATAACATTCACAGAAAAGCAGGGCAGAAAAGCGCTTGTAAAGCTGGTGTAAAATCAAGGGGCAGCACGGCCATTTGTGACTCAGAGCTGTGGCCCATCCACCAAACATGGAGCAAAAGAAAAACGATTGACTTTTTAACGCAATATATACGTGCGTGTGTCTTACATTCGCTTATCCCTCCCTGACGGTTCGACATGACCAAAAGCGCCTAAGTGAATTAAATGTTGGATTGGTACTGCCTTGACAGCTGACTGAAGGCGATGCCTTCTTTCCCTTGACCTTGCTACTGCCTGTGACTGATGATCAGTAATGGTACAGAGAGCCTCTGGCATTTCCGCTATTTTTAGAGATAGGCTTCTTTCTATGGACAGAAGAATCCGAATTTTTGTGACATTATATATTTCTGCAAAATTTGCATAAGCAAAGCTTTCTCTAAGAAGGAAAACATCAATTCCTTGTCGTTTTCTGTTATTTTATTCAGTAATGGACTGCTGGCTTTTGTATTTTATTTTATTCTTTTTCAGTTTTCTTGACGTCTTCGTGACCCCCCCCCCCAAAAAAAAACCGCTAAAAGACCAAAGATGAGAGCTGAAGGCTGCCTTCGTGCCTCATTTAAATGTGTGCGACTAGCTCGATGCTGCACTCACTCAGACACTCTGCCTGTGAAACGTGGCAGAGAGCAGCAACAGGAGGAGGAGAATGGAGCTTAACAATAAACTATCATGGCAGGGAAGGACCCAATTTTGGCTGGACATGACGTTTGATCTAATTTGGAGTTGGGGGGGGGGGGGGGGAAGTCCTGGAAAGCAGAGCCCAGGGAGCAGAGTTGGTTGTCGCAGAAGGGGTCAGTTTAGTTTATAAGGTTCATTGTATTAACAGATCACTGGAGCCCCGAGGCCGGAGTCTACAGTGAGATAGTCAGCAGCCACAGTACAAGTGTATTAGCATTCTGCGGCAGCTCGCAAACATAGTTTTAGTTTCTCAAATACTTTTGATGTATTTTACAGTGTTGCATATGCGCGAGACACTCGGTAACATTCTGCCATTTCACCATCTTTGAATAACGGTCAGGGAAGAGCTTTAACTGGCTCGGGTTACTGTGCTGCTGCCAGCACACTGGGACTCCTGACTCCTGGCGCACTGTGTCCCAGCTGCTTTCCGTATACAATCATTTTTTTTAAAATATTTTTTTATTTCAAGTTTTATTAAAAATTTCAAAAAGAATAAAAAAGTTTTCTTTCTTCGGCTATCTCCTGGTTGTTTTTTGTTGTTGTTGTTGTCTTCTCTTGACTAGACGTTGTTGGGTGGAAGGAACTGCAATGGCATCTCCTCAGCGAGTGGAGGGTGAGAAATGCCCCCCCCCCCCCCCCCCCCAGTACATCACTGTCGTCAGCACTGGCTCCAATCTTGCTGTATTAAGCCGTTTACGTAGGGTGATATTTTTTAAGTCAGGAGTTTACTCGGAAAGCTTGAAAGGGTTTGAACTGATGTTGAGGGATTTGGAAAATTCGGGCCTTGACAACAAATTTGTCACACTCATCATTACTTCGAAGCACTTACATTGTGTGCTTTTCCTCTCTCGTGGAGTAAACATATTTAGCGGAGCATCGGCTGATGAATGCTTTACTGGTGGAGCGGGTTCAGGGATGAGGAAAATGTGTCTCTCTTTTGATCTGCCAGTTTACAGCACTCGGGGGGGGGGGGCTGCAAACCCCAATAGAATGTCATTTTGTGACGTCGCCGCAGTTCATGTATTGATCTAGCTTCCCCTTAAGCAATGTTGCGGTGAATGTGAGGAATAATAGCACTGGGAAATGAACACTGTCCTATTTGAACCACCCATGCTCGCTTCGGCCAGTATCGACTGGCAGTCCAGCCAAAGAGAAGCCCGAAGGTAAGTTTCACTGTATTTTAGTGGGGCTGGGAGGGGCAGGAATGCTCCCCCAGACCACACAAAACAAGCGTGGGCTGGTGCCGATCTGTATAACCGCCCCCCCCCCCCCACTTCCTCCACCCGCACCCCGCCAAGATTGGACCTATCCCCACCTCTTCCGGCTCAGAAGCCAGCCTGGCGCTAATGAGGACCAGCCCTGAAAATGTACCGGCTCTTCGCACTGGGACTGTTGGGCAGCCAGTGGCCGCTCTCCGCGGGCTGGCAGCAAAGTCCGCACAGAGGAGGGGAAAATCTACCTCAGAGGCTTTGAACCCAAACCAGACTGACAGGAAAACAGCTGCTTCTCTCAACAACTTGTATTTATGTAGCGCCTTTAACGTAGTAAAACATCCTAAGACGCTTCACAGGAGTATTATAAAACAAAATTTGGCACCGAGTCACATGACCCATTAGAGACAAATGACATTAGGGCAAATGACCAAAAGCTTGGTCAAAGAGGTAGGTTTTAAGGAGCATCTTAAAGGAGGAGAGAGAGGTAGAGAGTCAGAGAGGCTTCGGGAGGGAATTCCAGAGGCTTAGGCCTTGGCAGCTGAAGGCACGGCCGCCAATGGTGGAGCGATTAAAATAGGAGATGCTCAAGAGGCCAGAATTAGAGGAGCACAGATTTCTGGGTGGGGCTGGAGGAGATTACAGAGCTAGGGAGGGTTAAAACCATGGAGGGATTTGAAAACAAGGATGAGAATTTTAAATTCAAGATGTTGCTTAACCGAGAGTTAATGTCAGCGAGCACAGGAGTGATGGGTGAACGGGACTTGGTGCGAGTTAGAACACGGGCAACATATCTCACAGGCAATCATAACCCAGGTCCTAGTGCAGGCCCTCAGCACAAGCCTCCCCTTTATTTGACATTGAGTCGTCACTCAGAGAGGTTGGAAAATGCCTGGTGTTGGGAAGTACAAAGATTCACATGGGTGGAATAGGGGGTGCTCTAATAAAGCTTGGGATCGGACATGTTGTTGGAGCCGTGCAGCGGAAGCCACTCTCTGCATCTAGCTGGTGCTGTACCTGATCTGAGTTTGCATGATGGGGTAATGCAGGCAGCTACCTGGGCACCTTACCTATGCTGCATTTAACCTGGGAGTGCTCAAGTTAGACACAGGGTGGGAAAAATGTGGAAGGAAAGAAAGACTTGCATTTATATAGCGCCTTTCACGACCACCAGACGTCTCAAAGCGCTTTACAGCTAATGAAGTACTTTTGAAGTGTAGTCATTGTTGTAATGTGGGAAACGCGGCAGCCAATTTGTGCACAGCAAGTTCCCACAAACAGCAATATGATAATGACCAGATAATCTGCTTTTTAGTGATGTTGATTGAGGGATAAATATTGGCCCCAGGACACCGGGGATAACTGCTGCATTATATAAGAACGTTATATTCTATTCCCAGTGTTAACACCCCTGATCTGAGGAACACCAAATTTTACCAAAAACATTATTGTGCAGGCTGACATTGGTTATAGGGAGAAAGTGGAAGCTCCTGACCCAATAGCATGCACAACAGCCTCAGTGTAGATTCTTGCTCACACTGCATCCTCTGATATATTTTATGTGTATACCCAGCTCACAAGGCTATCAATCAGCCATAGTTAGAGCAGCATCAAGGTGTCTGCGCGGGGCCCCCAGTGGTAGCTACGCAATGCAGGCGTGTTTTTAGCACGCATGGTATCAATTATAAACCACATGATCCCCATTCTCAGCTTCCTCTCTCTCTCTCTCTGCTGATGTATTTTCCTGAGGCCCCACTCACAGAGCCCTGACTGTTAGGCCTTGAATGAGCCTCTTGTCTTGGTCTGACAGCAGTATTGCATCTCCGACTCCAATTTCTCTGCTGGTTAGAGTCAGTGTTTGGATAAAGAGCCAGTGTGACATGCACAAGCACTGCTCTGGAGCGTGTAAAAGTACACAGGGGTATCGGCAGAGGTCACGGCTGCTGTGAAACTGTGATGGGCTTTTGCTCAGTGTTGGCAAGTCAACGTGATTGCTCTGCGCTCCTGACAATTAGGAAATAAAATGTACAGAATCTGTGGGACTGACCCCGCTGGACATGCCAGCCTGATTGGGGCAGCGCTTGACAACAACAGGATGCAGTACACAAGGTCGACCCCAGAGCTGCCTGTCATTTAGACTGACAGCTTTCTGTGCCAGGCCCTTTAGGTCCACATCACAAAACCTGGGCTGTAGGAGAAGTATCAGTGGTCGGCAGCATTAAGGCGCTTGGCGTCGCTGCTGACAGAGGGAGGACAGGAAGTGAGGTGTTTGCTTTCAGGAGAGAATGGCAAATAGAGAGTGTGTTTGCAGATGTTAAAAAGAAAAATTACAAAATCTGGAGATCTGAAATATAGACAATTGGACTTGTCATCAAAATCTGGAATATATATTAACCCCAGTTCAATCATACAACTCATACAGGACTGAGAGGCAAACAGAAAGATGCCCATCACCCATTTCCCAGCTCAGGCTTTTACTTGACAACAGTAAATTCAGCTGGAGTATGTTTTTTTTAAATTTTGTTCTCAGGATATGGATGAAGCAGGAAAGTCCATGTTTATTGCTTATCCCTAGTTGCTGGTGTAGTTCCCAGGTGTATCTCTAATGGGTCTGTAGTTTCCAGGTGTGTCTCTAATAGGTGTGTAGTTCCCAGGTGTGTGTCTAATGGGTCTGTAGTTCCCAGGTGTGTCTCTAATGGGTCTGTAGTTCCCAGGTGTGTCACTAATGGGTCTGTAGTTCCCAGGTGTGTCTCTAATGGGTCTGTAGTTCCCAGGTGTGTCACTAATGGGTCTGTAGTTCCCAGGTGTGTGTCTAATGGGTCTGTAGTTCCCAGGTGTGTCACTAATGGGTCTGTAGTTCCCAGGTGTGTCACTAATGGGTCTGTAGTTCCCAGGTGTGTCACTAATGGGTCTGTAGTTCCCAGGTGTGTCTCTAATGGGTCTGTAGTTCCCAGGTGTGTCTCTAATGGGTCTCTAGTTCCCAGGTGTGTCACTAATGGGTCTGTAGTTCCCAGGTGTGTCACTAATGGGTCTGTAGTTCCCAGGTGTGTCTCTAATGGGTCTGTAGTTCCCAGGTGTGTCACTAATGGGTCTGTAGTTCCCAGGTGTGTCTCTAATGGGTCTGTAGTTCCCAGGTGTGTCACTAATGGGTCTGTAGTTCCCAGGTGTGTCTCTAATGGGTCTGTAGTTCCCAGGTGTGTCTCTAGTGGGTCGGTAGTTCCCAGGTGTGTCTCTAATGGGTCTGTAGTTCCCAGGTGTGTCTCTAATGGGTCTGTAGTTCCCAGGTGTGTCTCTAATGGGTCTGTAGTTCCCAGGTGTGTCACTAATGGGTCTGTAGTTCCCAGGTGTGTCTCTAATGGGTCTGTAGTTCCCAGGTGTGTCACTAATGGGTCTGTAGTTCCCAGGTGTGTCTCTAATGGGTCTGTAGTTCCCAGGTGTGTCACTAATGGGTCTGTAGTTCCCAGGTGTGTCTCTAATGGGTCTGTAGTTCCCAGGTGTGTCTCTAGTGGGTCGGTAGTTCCCAGGTGTGTCTAATGGGTCTGTAGTTCCCAGGTGTGTCTCTAATGGGTCTGTAGTTCCCAGGTGTGTCTCTAATGGGTCTGTAGTTCCCAGGTGTGTCACTAATGGGTCTGTAGTTCCCAGGTGTGTCTCTAGTGGGTCGGTAGTTCCCAGGTGTGTCTAATGGGTCTGTAGTTCCCAGGTGTGTCTCTAATGGGTCTGTAGTTCCCAGGTGTGTCTCTAATGGGTCTGTAGTTCCCAGGTGTGTCACTAATGGGTCTGTAGTTCCCAGGTGTGTCTCTAATGGGTCTGTAGTTCCCAGGTGTGTCTCTAATGGGTCTGTAGTTCCCAGGTGTGTCTCTAATGGGTCTGTAGTTCCCAGGTGTGTCTCTAATGGGTCTGTAGTTCCCAGGTGTGTCTCTAATGGGTCTGTAGTTCCCAGGTGTGTCTCTAATGGGTCTGTAGTTCCCAGGTGTGTCACTAATGGGTCTGTAGTTCCCAGGTGTGTCACTAATGGGTCTGTAGTTCCCAGGTGTGTCTCTAATGGGTCTGTAGTTCCCAGGTGTGTCTCTAATGGGTCTGTAGTTCCCAGGTGTGTCACTAATGGGTCTGTAGTTCCCAGGTGTGTCTCTAATGGGTCTGTAGTTCCCAGGTGTGTCTCTAGTGGGTCGGTAGTTCCCAGGTGTGTCTCTAATGGGTCTGTAGTTTCCAGGTGTGTCTCTAATGGGTCTGTAGTTCCCAGGTGTGTCTCTTATGGGTCTGTAGTTCCCAGCTATGTCTCTAATGGGTCTGCAGTTCCCAGGTGTGTCTCTAATGGGTCTGTAGTTCCCAGGTGTGTCTCTTATGGGTCTGTAGTTCCCAGCTATGTCTCTAATGGGTCTGTAGTTCCCAGCTATGTCTCTAATGGGTCTGTAGTTCCCAGCTATGTCTCTAATGGGTCTGTAGTTCCCAGCTATGTCTCTAATGGGTCTGTAGTTCCCAGCTATGTCTCTAATGGGTCTGTAGTTCCCAGCTATGTCTCTAATGGGTCTGTAGTTCCCAGGTGTGTCTCTAATAGGTGTGTAGTTCCCAGGTGTGTCTCTATTAACTGTGTAGTTCCCAGGTGTGTCACTAATGGGTCTGTAGTTCCCAGGTGTGTCTCTAATGGGTCTGTAGTTCCCAGGTGTGTCTCTAATGGGTCTGTAGTTCCCAGCTATGTCTCTAATTGGTCTGTAGTTCCCAGGTGTGTCTCTAATGGGTCTGTAGTTCCCAGGTGTGTCTCTAATGGGTCTGTAGTTCCCAGGTGTGTCACTAATGGGTCTGTAGTTCCCAGGTGTGTCTCTAATGGGTCTGTAGTTCCCAGGTGTGTCTCTAATGGGTCTGTAGTTCCCAGGTGTGTCTCTAATGGGTCTGTAGTTCCCAGGTGTGTCTCTAATGGGTCTGTAGTTCCCAGGTGTGTCTCTAATGGGTCTGTAGTTCCCAGGTGTGTCTCTAATGGGTCTGTAGTTCCCAGGTGTGTCTCTAGTGGGTCGGTAGTTCCCAGGTGTGTCTCTAATGGGTCTGTAGTTCCCAGGTGTGTCTCTAATGGGTCTGTAGTTCCCAGGTGTGTCTCTAATGGGTCTGTAGTTCCCAGGTGTGTCTCTAATGGGTCTATAGTTCCCAGGTGTGTCTCTAATGGGTCTGTAGTTCCCAGGTGTGTCTCTAATGGGTCTGTAGTTCCCAGGTGTGTCACTAATGGGTCTGTAGTTCCCAGGTGTGTCTCTAATGGGTCTGTAGTTCCCAGGTGTGTCTCTAATGGGTCTGTAGTTCCCAGGTGTGTCTCTAATGGGTCTGTAGTTCCCAGGTGTGTCACTAATGGGTCTGTAGTTCCCAGGTGTGTCACTAATGGGTCTGTAGTTCCCAGGTGTGTCTCTAATGGGTCTGTAGTTCCCAGGTGTGTCTCTAATGGGTCTGTAGTTCCCAGGTGTGTCACTAATGGGTCTGTAGTTCCCAGGTGTGTCTCTAATGGGTCTGTAGTTCCCAGGTGTGTCTCTAGTGGGTCGGTAGTTCCCAGGTGTGTCTCTAATGGGTCTGTAGTTTCCAGGTGTGTCTCTAATGGGTCTGTAGTTCCCAGGTGTGTCTCTTATGGGTCTGTAGTTCCCAGCTATGTCTCTAATGGGTCTGCAGTTCCCAGGTGTGTCTCTAATGGGTCTGTAGTTCCCAGCTATGTCTCTAATGGGTCTGTAGTTCCCAGCTATGTCTCTAATGGGTCTGTAGTTCCCAGCTATGTCTCTAATGGGTCTGTAGTTCCCAGCTATGTCTCTAATGGGTCTGTAGTTCCCAGCTATGTCTCTAATGGGTCTGTAGTTCCCAGGTGTGTCTCTAATAGGTGTGTAGTTCCCAGGTGTGTCTCTATTAACTGTGTAGTTCCCAGGTGTGTCACTAATGGGTCTGTAGTTCCCAGGTGTGTCTCTAATGGGTCTGTAGTTCCCAGGTGTGTCTCTAATGGGTCTGTAGTTCCCAGCTATGTCTCTAATTGGTCTGTAGTTCCCAGGTGTGTCTCTAATGGGTCTGTAGTTCCCAGGTGTGTCTCTAATGGGTCTGTAGTTCCCAGGTGTGTCACTAATGGGTCTGTAGTTCCCAGGTGTGTCTCTAATGGGTCTGTAGTTCCCAGGTGTGTCTCTAATGGGTCTGTAGTTCCCAGGTGTGTCACTAATGGGTCTGTAGTTCCCAGGTGTGTCTCTAATGGGTCTGTAGTTCCCAGGTGTGTCTCTAATGGGTCTGTAGTTCCCAGGTGTGTCTCTAGTGGGTCGGTAGTTCCCAGGTGTGTCTCTAATGGGTCTGTAGTTTCCAGGTGTGTCTCTAATGGGTCTGTAATTCCCAGGTGTGTCTCTAATGGGTCTGTAGTTCCCAGGTGTGTCTCTAATGGGTCTGTAGTTCCTAGGTGTGTCTCTAATGGGTCTGTAGTTCCCAGGTGTATCTCTAATGGGCCTGTAGTTCCCAGGTGTGTCTATAATGGGTGTGTAGTTCCCAGGTGTGTCTCTTATGGGTGTGTAGTTCCCAGGTGTGTCTCTTATGGGTCTGTAGTTCCCAGGTGTGTCTCTAATGGGTGTGTAGTTCCCAGGTGTGTCTCTAATGGGTCTGTAGTTCCCAGGTGTGTCTCTAATGGGTCTGTAGTTCCCAGGTGTGTCTCTTATGGGTCTGTAGTTCCCAGGTGTGTCTCTAATGGGTCTGTAGTTCCCAAGTGTGTCTCTAATAGGTGTGTAGTTCCCAGGTGTGTCTCTTATGGGTCTGTAGTGCCCAGGTGTGTCTCTAATGGGTCTGTAGTTCCCAGGTGTGTCTCTAATGGGTCTCTAGTTCCCAGGTGTGTCTCTAATAGCTGTGTAGTTCCCAGGTGTGTCTCCTATGGGTCTGTAGTGCCCAGGTGTGTCTCTAATGGGTCTGTAGTTCCCAGGTGTGTCTCTAATGGGTCTCTAGTTCCCAGGTGTGTCTCTAATGGGTCTGTAGTTCCCAGGTGTGTCACTAATGGGTCTCTAGTTCCCAGGTGTGTCTCTAATGGGTCTGTAGTTCCCAGGTGTGTCTCTAATGGGTCTGTAGTTCCCAGGTGTGTCTCTAATGCGTCTCTAGTTCCCAGGTGTGTCTCTAATGGGTCTGTAGTTCCCAGGTGTGTCACTAATGGGTCTCTAGTTCCCAGGTGTGTCACTAATGGGTCTCTAGTTCCCAGGTGTGTCTCTAATGGGTCTCTAGTTCCCAGGTGTGTCTCTAATGGGTCTCTAGTTCCCAGGTGTGTCTCTAATGGGTCTGTAGTTCCCAGGTGTGTCTCTAATGGGTCTGTAGTTCCCAGGTGTGTCTCTAATGCGTCTCTAGTTCCCAGGTGTGTCTCTAATGGGTCTGTAGTTCCCAGGTGTGTCACTAATGGGTCTCTAGTTCCCAGGTGTGTCACTAATGGGTCTCTAGTTCCCAGGTGTGTCTCTAATGGGTCTCTAGTTCCCAGGTGTGTCTCTAATGGGTCTGTAGTTCCCAGGTGTGTCTCTAATGGGTCTCTAGTTCCCAGGTGTGTCTCTAATGGGTCTGTAGTTCCCAGGTGTGTCACTAATGGGTCTGTAGTTCCCAGGTGTGTCACTAATGGGTCTCTAGTTCCCAGGTGTGTCACTAATGGGTCTGTAGTTCCCAGGTGTGTCACTAATGGGTCTGTAGTGCCCAGGTGTGTCTCTAATGGGTCTGTAGTTCCCAGGTGTGTCTCTAATGGGTCTGTAGTTCCCAGGTGTGTCACTAATGGGTCTGTAGTGCCCAGGTGTGTCTCTAATGGGTCTGTAGTTCCCAGGTGTGTCTCTAATAGCTGTGTAGTTCCCAGGTGTGTCTCTAATGGGTCTGTAGTTCCCAAGTGTGTCTCTAATAGGTCTGTAGTGCCCAGGTGTGTCTCTAATGGGTCTGTAGTTCCCAGGTGTGTCTCTAATAGGTGTGTAGTTTCCAGGTGTGTCTCTAATAGGTCTATAGTTCCCAGGTGTGTCTCTAATGGGTCTGTAGTGCCCATGTATGTCTCTGATGGGATTGTAGTGGTGGTGGGCCTTCTCCTTGAACTAGTGTATTCCTTGTGGTGATGATGCTCCTCTGAATTAGTTAAGGAGTTTCAGGATTTTGACCCAGCAACAGTAAAGGAATGACGGTATATGTCCACGTTAGGATGGTGAGTGGAACTTGTAAGTTATGATGTTCCCGTGGCATTGTTCCTCTTGTCTTCCTTGATGATAGAGGTCATGGGGTTGGGAGGTACTGCTGAAGTAAGCTTTGCGAGTTGCTGTAGCACACGCTGTAAATAGTATAGACTGCACATTGTGATGGCAGTGGAGGCGGTGGATCTTGAGTTCAGTCGCAGGGGTGCTGATCAAGAGGACTGTTTAGTTCTGGCTGCACGCATTCAGTATGGTATGTGCTGTAGCAGATACTGTGCATGATCAGACTGCATTCTAATCGAGAGCTTCAGCTGATTGTAAACGTTGGGCCATAATTTGCTGTAGCAGGGCATCTAACGGCATCTGCTGTTAGTTAGACTTGCCCTTGCACGTTTAGGTTTTTACATTTTTGATGTGGCAAGTTGCTGAAAGTGCGAGCTGATAACGTTGCAGCGAGGGAAACCGGGCATCTGGGACCCGAGCGAACAGGACAAGCAACTGAGTATCTCCATAACCAATCAGATTGAAGGATTGTGAAATTAACAGCGTCAGGAAGTATAAATTAGAATGGGTGACCTCAATGTCAAATCAGGTACAGAGAGAGAAATAAAGAGCGGTAAAGAAAGTTTGGATTTAGTGAGAGAGAAAAAAAGAGACAGAAAGGGAAAGTAAAAAGAAAATGTAAAACTTTAAATTTTACATTTTTAAAATCTCCAACAACAATTAAAACCTGAAGGAATGAGATGCCATACTTGCAACGGTTAATTTTCAGTGCCAGAGAAGTTGACTGGCAGTAATCAACACTATGATGTTGTTAGAGAGAAATTATACTGAAATGGACAAGCTTTAACTTTCTGTGTTGAGATTAATTTGTATTTACCGCGCAAATACAGCAACTTCCCGCCACTCAATGCATTTCAATGGTGAGGCAGACAGTGAGATGCCGTTTTCACAAAGCTCATGGTGGCGCAACGCAACTTGAACAGCCACTTTTATTTTGACACCGTTATGTTGACAGCAAATTATGGGCCAATAAGATAGTCAATCAAAGTTTATGATGTCAAAGTAGGAGCTAGAGTGTGGAGTATCTGGTTGGAGCTGAACAGGATGGCTTTGGCCTTGCCAATGTTAAACAGGAAAAGGTTGTGGTTTATCCACAATTTAATGTTGGTAGAGCAGCACAGCAACAATCGAAGGTGGTGGTTCTACATATAAACCATCCAAACCCTTCAATTAAATTCCAGCACGTAACTCATTACCAGGTATCATTCATTCTATATGTAAACCATTCAAACTCCTCGATTGCATTGCAGCGTGCAACTCATTCCTGGGAATTGTATATATTCTATATTTTGTTATTCTATATATAAACCAAGCAAACCCCCTCAATTAGATTTTGGCCCTGATTGCCACTTTAACATACTTTAGGCTCGGGTTTCAGATTCCCCTTCATGGATATGTTTGCCGTTTTATTCTTGTGCGAGGTAGGTGAGGTTCATCTGATGACACTTTTAAAATGATATATATATTTTTTTTAAATCTAGAGCAGAGAGTATTATTGAAACAGTAACAAAAATAAAGATGACATGCTAATTGCCTCAACCTGGCCAAGTGAAACCGTTCAGAAGCCTTTGCTCCCAGCCCAGCGCCAAGCCTCACATAAAAACTGCATTCACATAAAACTGTCACCGAGCCAGGAGCGGGGCCCATGACAACACTCTCGATCACGAGCTTCCCAGGGAGCAGAGCAGCCCACGTCACCCACATCTGGTAGTTATTGAGAAACAGGAAATTTATGAGGAGGGAAGGTGGTGAATAGTACAGGAATGCTCAGCACAGGGAAGGCAGTTGCAGCCAGCACTTCAAATGGAATTGTTCCCCCACGTTTCATTAATTAACAGTTTTGTGGGGCCCACAACAACCAAACCCCGAAGGCCTTCATCTCTGAACATACTCCTTACTGTAACACTCTCTGATATACCCCACATCCCTCACTGTAACACTCTCTGATATACACACACCCCTCACTGTAACATTCTGATATACACACACCCCTCACTGTAACACTCTCTGATATACACACACCCCTCACTGTAACACTCTCTGATATACACACACCCCTCACTGTAACACTCTCTGATATACACACAACCCTCACTGTAACACTCTGATATACACACACCCCTCACTGTAACATTCTGATATACCCGACACCCCTCACTGTAACACTCCCTGATATACACACAACCCTCGCTGTAACACTCTCTGATATACCCCACATCCCTCACTATAGCACTCCCTGATATACACACACCCCTCACTGTAACACTCTTTGATATACACACACCCCTCACTGTAACATTCTGATATACCCCACACCTCTCACTGTAACACTCCCTGATATACACACAACCCTCACTGTAACACTCTCTGATATACCCCACACCCCTCACTGTAACGCTCTCTGAAATACACACACCCCTCACTGTAACACTCTCTGATATACCCCAAACCCCTCACTGTAACACTCTCTGATATACAAACACCCCTCACTATAGCACTTTCTGAAATACACACACCCCTCACTGTAACACTCTCTGATATACCCCAAACCCCTCACTGTAACACTCTCTGATGTACAAACACCCCTCACTATAGCACTCTCTGAAATACACATACCCCTCACTGTAACACTCTGATGTACACACACCCCTCACTATAGCACTCTCTGATATACACACACCCCTCACTGTAACACTCTGATGTACACACACCCCTCACTATAGCACTCTCTGATATACACACACCCCTCACTGTAACACTCTGATATACACACACCCCTCACTAACACTCTGATATACACACACCCCTCACTGTAACTCTGATATACACACACCCCTCACTATAGCACTCTCTGATATACACACACCCCTCACTGTAACACTCTGATGTACACACACCCCTCACTATAGCACTCTCTGATATACACACACCCCTCACTGTAATTCTGATGTACACACACCCCTCACTATAGCACTCTCTGATATACACACACCCCTCACTGTAACACTCTGATATACACACACCCCTCACTGTAACACTCTGATATACACACACCCCTCACTATAGCACTCTCTGCTTTACACACACACCTCACTATAGCACTCTCTGATATACACACACCCCTCACTGTAACACTCTGATATACACACACCCCTCACTATAGCACTCTCTGACATACACACACCCCTCACTGTAACACTCTGATATACACACACCCCTCACTATAGCACTCTCTGATATACACACACCCCTCACTGTAGCACTCTCTGATATACACACACCCCTCACTGTAACACTCTGATATACACACACCCCTCACTATAGCACTCTCTGATATACACACACCCCTCACTGTAACACTCTGATATACACACACCCCTCACTATAGCACTCTCTGACATACACACACCCCTCACTGTAACACTCTGATATACACACACCCCTCACTATAGCACTCTCTGATATACACACACCCCTCACTATAGCACTCTCTGACATACACATACCCCTCACTATAGCACTCTCTGATATACACACACCCCTCACTGTAACACTCTGATATACACACACCCCTCACTATAGCACTCTCTGATATACACACACCCCTCACTGTAACACTCTGATATACACACACCCCTCACTGTAACACTCTGATATACACACACCCCTCACTGTAACACTCTGATATACACACACCCCTCACTGTAACACTCTGATATACACACACCCCTCACTGTAACACTCTGATATACACACACCCCTCACTGTAACACTCCCTGATATACACACCCGCTTTGGACCCCCTCCGCCCCCCAACTTGCCTCCCCAAAGAAAATTCCGGCCATCGAGTCTGGAGGTAACAAAAGCATGAAACACCTTCTGATATCCTCCACACTCCTCACTAATAACACTCCCTGATATGCCCCATACCCTCCCTTAATGCTGTCTGATATACCTCACATCCATCAATGTAACACTCTCTGATACATATTACATAGAATTACATGGAACCTAGAGCACAGAAACAGGCCATTCAGCCCAATTAATTGATGCCGGTGTTTATACTCCACTCAAGCCTCCGCCTACTCTAATTACTTCATCCCAATCTGCCCCTGTATCTCTCTATTCCTTTTTCCCTCATACACTTGAAGCTGTCCTCCACATTATTAGTTCGACCCCCCCAGTTTTGTGTAATCTGCAAATTTCGACACAATACCTCCAATTCCTAAGTCTAAATCATTTACAGCTGGCAATAGTTGTGTTACATTTACATTTTTGTTAGACTGTTTTCAACATGGTGGAGTTTCGGTGGGAGCCCGAGAGAATTTCAGAGCTGGTGTGCACGTGAGCCATTTAGCACAGGAAAGTCCTAGTTCAGTGTTTGTGTGTTGGCTGATCTCAGCTGTAGGCACACTACTATTCACAAAGAACATGATACAGCTGATAAATTGGTGAACGATCCACCTCAGGCAATATCAGTGTCAGTTAATTTCAGGCCATAGACAGTGGTGGGAATATTCTGACCCTTTATGCTGCAGTAACCATTTAACTGCTGCAGCTAAACCGGATTTCCCTTGCTCCGAGCGGCAGAGAACCATTCAGCAGCGGGGTTCCTACCTTTAATCTGCCTTCCATCTCCAAATGGTAACCCCGCGCTGCAGGAAAATGCAGTTGGGTGCCTGAGAGATCATGTGAGCAGGTGGATTTCTCACCCTGCCATGTTTCCGCTACGCCAAGGAAAATTCAGGCCTGATTCTTTAGTTTAGGGAGCGTATGGAGCTTGGGGACTTCCCGTTTGGATGCAGGATGTGCCCATATCCGATTGGCAGCCACTTACTTCTGGCTGTAGTTTCTGCGACATTAGAATGAAACATTATTAGGCTGAACTCCAGGCAGCTCCTATATCAAGTACACAGAGACAGGGATCCAAACTCGCCCTAATTACTCACTTCCTGGATTTTTTTTTGTAGAGACTAATGGAGGCAAGATTGAATACTTACAGATTAACCTTTTGAAGACTAACTGTTCATTATTTTCAAACCCTTATTTCACTTTCTAAAACTCAACAGTTTCCACCATCTACAAGGCACAAGTAAAGAGTGTGATAGAATACTCCCCACTTGCCTGGTTGAGTGCAGCTCCAACAACATTCAAGAAGCTCGACACCATCCAGGACAAAGTAGCCCGTTTGATTGTCACCCCATCTACCACCTTAAACATTCACTCCCTCCACCACCGGCATACCGTGGCTGCAGTGTGTACCACCTACAAGATGCACTGTAGCAACTCGCCAAGGCTTCTTCGGCAGCACCTCCCAAACCCGCGACCTCTTCCACCTAGAAGGACAAGGGCAGCAGGCGCGTGGGAACACCACCACCTCCAAGTTCCCCTCCAAGTCACACACCATCCTAACTTAGAAGTATATCGCCGATCCTTCATCATCGCTGGGTCAAAATCCTGGAACTCCCTCCCTAACAGCACTGTGGGAGTACCTTCACCACACGGACTGCAGCGGTTCAAGAAGATGGCTCACCACCACCTTCTCAAGGGCAATTAGGGATGGGCAATAAATGCTGGCCTTGCCAGCGATGCCCACATTTCATAAACAAATTTAAAAAACAGTCAAACATCTGTTGATTCAGTAGATCATGCACTGAGCAGTATTGTATATAAGCCACATGGCAGGTCAGACCCAGGTAAGATCCTGTCTCTTTTGAGTTAACTTAATTTGGTTAGGGCAGCAGTAGTGTTCCGTGCATGCCCTCGGCACCCCTCGGCTAAGAGGGGGAATATTAGCTGCTGTTTGTGCTGGCTCTAGTATAAAGCCACCACAAGCGTGATGGGCTGAATGGCCTCCTTGCTGTGCTGCAAACTTCTATAGGAGTAAGTTTCCCACTTCTGATCACTACCTAGTGACACCTCTGGTGGTAAGTGTGTGTCAGCATCGGGTGAGGACAGAATGGGCTCAGTTGTGACATCCCCAAGGTTGAATATCTTGTTGATACTCACAGTCTAGGTCCACACATGTGGAATAGCCACTTGGACAAGACAACAAAGGGTCCCCGTATGAATCAGCACCTTCAGGTGAGGAGGAAGAAAAAGGCAGGAGGAAGGCAGAACATCTTTAATTGCGTGCTCCTTCGTGTGATGTCATTGTTTTTTTATTCAGTGGTGGAATTGAATGAGGAACGCATCAGTGCCAAGGCAATCGAGGGCAAAGGACTCCAACCGCTTGAGCTTTGAGAGGATGTGGTAGCTTTGGTGCATATGTATAGGAACATTCTGATTGCCAACCATTTTGGATAGGGCAATGTCCAATGCCAAGGTGAGCCATCATTCTGGTTTATCACATACAGATCCATCATTCACATGAACTGTTACACACTCTTATATGTGACAATTGGAAAATATTATAAATCAGCTGCCATAGGACAGCTCCTTTATCTCTTATTGATACACCAGCCACCATTCCCATAACCATAACTTTCTGCTGCCTTGGTCTCTAATTTGGAGTCCTGGTAACAGAGGCGCCAAAGGCAAAGATGATGCTTGGTAGAAGTCCTTGTGTTCTTTGCAGGAGTGAACAAGGTGCCTGCTGTGTGTATGGAATGGTGTCCCCCTGTGCCTATGGAATCCCCCTGTGCCTATGGAGTCCCCCTGTGCCTATGGAGTCTCCCTGTGACAATGGAGTCTCCCTGTGCCTATGGAGTCTCCCTGTGCCTATGGAGTCTCCCTGTGCCTATGGAGTTCCCCTGTGCCTATGGAGTCCCCCTGTGCCTATGGAGTCTCCCTGTGCCTATGGAGTCCCCCTGTGCCTATGGAGTCTCCCTGTGCCTATGGAGTCCCCCTGTGCCTATGGAGTCCCCCTGTGCCTATGGAGTCTCCCTGTGACAATGGAGTCCCCCTGTGCCTATGGAGTCTCCCTGTGCCTATGGAGTCCCCCTGTGCCTATGGAGTCTCCCTGTGCCTATGGAGTCCCCCTGTGCCTATGGAGTCTCCCACCATGCACTCCTTCCAATGTCATTAGTAATGATGGGAGGTCAGCCATCCAACCCAACCACCGGGGAATCAAAAATATATTTAGCGATACCAGATCTGGTTTCTGTAGCTCAAGGATAGAGACTAGGAGGGTCATTTTAACTAAACCTGTCCATCGGAAAACTGACAAGATCGGGTGCAATGCAGCTTTTACTCCCCGCACGATTTTACTCTCCATGGAAGTCAATGGAGAGTAATATTGGGCGGGATGTCAAGCCAGCATTCCACACAATTCCATGGGTTTCCTGCCCAGTGAGTTTGATTAAAATTAACCATCTCCCCCCACTAGGCATCACTGAACAAAAAATAGGCAACTCCTGAATTAAGTTCCCAGACTGAGCCTGGCTCTCACTAAGCGATTGCAAACTGAGTTGGACACTGAATGACATGATTCTTAGCTGAGCCAAGCCCTTGGTGTCGTCTTTTCAAATTGAACTGAGCCCTGGTTGGCATTCTCCCAAAATGAGCAGGGAGCATGCTGGTGCCTTCTAACCTGAGCTGAGGCCACAGCAGAAATCAGATATTCCAAAAATATGATCATTATCGCAGCACTGCGAGCCAGGTTGGATGGTGTCAATTTTTTTTGTCTTATAATACTCCTGTGAAGCGCCTTGGGACGTTTTACTACGTAGAAGGCGCTATATAAATACAAGTTGTTGTTGTTGTTTCTGCTCCTGATCAATTTCTGGGTGCAATGTTTAATGAAGGTTCTGTGGATAGAATAAGTTTTGTGAGACAGAGTTACGTTTTTAAATCTTGTTCTGTCCAACTCTATCCATAAAAGTACAGACTTCACTCCTCCCTGCTTCCATTTGCTGAAATATTTGTCTTTGAATTCATGGTAATTTGAAGTCTTATGAGGATTGCTTTGTGCCCGATCCTGCTCTTAGTCCACCCGTGAATAATTATTTGCACGCACGCACACACACACAATGTGATCCACAATATGGCAGAGCCAGCATCAGAGACAAAACACATTCTGTACTATTTAACCAATTCATTAAGCAAGGTGACAAGGATTTCCAAATACAGCCGGCAGAACTCAACAGGTCTCACAGAAACTCTGCTAAGATTCGAAATCCGTTTGTTCGATCAATGAAGCTGATGCAGATTCAGTTCCTCTTTGCATTTTCTTAAAGTAATTTTTTTTTAATCCACTGCAATTTCATAAGTTCTGTAATTGGAGCAGACACTGTGGCCCTGATTTTTAACTCTACTCGTTCTGGCAGAACACGCCAGGTGAGCGATTAAAATTGCCCAAATCCAGTTCCCGCCCTAAACTCCGCGATCTTAACGGTATCGCTGATTGAGGTCGGAAGCCAGCGGGTACCTGATGAATATATTCTAATCGGCGTCCCGTGCTGTCATTGGGGCCCCAACGCTATTTTAACTGGGCCAACCTGCACAGTAAAATACCCGTGGGATTGGCCTCAGAAACTGACAGACACGACTGAAAGAACTATTTAAAGGAACGCTCACCGGCAGTCACTTGGTTCATTAGGATCTTTCGGCTTTTGCTATTGGGGGGTTGCCAAGGCATTTCAGAACATTTCAAGTAAGAGAAAGAGCTGATCAGAGCTGAGGAGGGGGAGGGGTTAAAAAGATTTGTGAAAGAGCACATGGTATGAAGTCCACAAATAACAACATAAAATGCTGGAAAAACTCAGCAGGTCAGGCAACATCCGTGGAGAGAAATTTGAGTTGACGTTTCGGGTCGAACCCTGCTTCAAAACTGGAAAGAAAAGAAATGAGATCGAAGGCAGGGCTGCGATCGGACAAAAGAAGTGAAAGAAACAAAAGAGCTAGACGAGATGGTAATAGGCTGAGATTAGGTGTAAAGTGTACTGGCAGGGCAAGAGATAGCTGCCAGGTGTGAGAGAGAAACAAAAGGAAAGGGGGGGGGGGGGGAAAGGAGTGGAAAAATTACAAGAAAAAATGTAATAGGGGCCGAGGTTATGATCTGAAATTGTTGAACTCGATATTGAGTCCGGAAGACTGCAGAGTGCCTAATCGGAAGATGAGGTGCTGTTCCTTGAGTTTACGTTGAGCTTCCGTGGAACAATACAACAGGCCAAGGACGGTGAGGTCTGAGTGGGAATGGAGCGGTGAATTAAAATGACAGGCGACCGGAAGCTCGGGGTCACCCTTACGGACTGAACGGAGGTGTTCCGCAAAGCGGTCACCCAATCTGCGTTTGGTCTCCCCAATGCAGAGGAGACCGCATCGTGAGCAGCGAATACAGTATACTAGATTGCAAGAAGTCCACATGTGCCCATATTTCAGGAGGTTTCATCACATGACCTCTTGCCTCCAATCGCCCCGCCACCACCATTGGCCCAACATGTCCATTCTCGCAGCGCACTGTCTTCCCACACCAATTGGAAAGCCAAAAGACTCTTCGTTACCCAATAGGATAGATTCTTGACTGCCAATCAAACAGCCTTTTTCTCCTCTCCAATATTTTTATATAATAACTGACAGACAGAAGTGTTCAAAGAAAATGAAAAAAAAAGCACACAATTTTTTTAAAAGCCCCCCATGATTTCTCTCCGGGTTGCTGGCAGCAGTGTCCTGGAGATTAAGCTTCAATTCCTGACGACTCCAGGCCAAACCTGGAGGGTTGGCAACCCTGGCAACACTCCCCCCCCCCCCCCCACCAACCCCCCACCCCCTCCACTGTCTGGGATTGCAGTCCTGCTCTGTGAATTTTCATCAGGTACGAGGATGAGGCAATACTTCATGGGATGTTCAGACAGAGCCGCATTATGGGTCATGGAGAGGATGAACCGGAGAAGCTGTCGGCCTGGCTGCTCTATTCACGTCCCTCCTCTGACGTATTTGTTTTTAATTTAGACTCTGTTACATCCTGAGCGATTAGAGGAACTGAAGTACAGATACTACACTCCAGCCAATGTTTATAAACAGTCTGCACTCAGCCAGATCTGACTTTCGCATTCCTTGGAAAGAAATCTTATGTTTATAGAAACATAGAAACATAGAAGATAGGAGCAGGAGTAGGCCATTCGGCCCCTCGAGCCTGCTCCGCCATTTAATGTGATCATGGCTGATCATCCAAATTCAGTACCCTGTCCCTGCTTTCTCCCCATATCCCTTGATCCCTTTAGCCTTAAGAAATATATCTAACTCCTTCTTGAATATATTTAATGAATTGGCCTCAACTGCCTTCTGTGGTAGAGAATTCCACAGGTTCACCACTCTCTGGGTGAAGAAATTTCTCATCATCTCAGTCCTAAATGGCTTATCCCTTATCCTTAGACTGTGACCCCTGGTTCTGGACTCTCCCACCATTGGGAACATCCTTCCTGCATCTAGTCTGTCTAGTCCTGTTAGAATTTTATAAGTTTCAATGAGATCCCCTCTCATTCTTCTAAACTCTAGCGAATATAAGCCTAATCGACCCAATCTCTCTTCATACGTCATTCCTGCCATCCCAGGTATCAGTCTGGTGAATCTTCGCTGCACTCCCTCCATGGCAAGAACATCCTTCCTCAGATAAGGTGACAAAAACTGCACACAATACTCAAGCTGTGATCTCACCAAGGCCCTGTACAACTGCAGCAAGACATCCTTGTTCCTGTACTCGAACCCTCTCGCTATGAAGGCCAACATACCATTTGCCTTCTTAACTGCCTGCTGCACCTTCAGCGACTGGTGCACAAGGACACCCAGGTCTCGTTGCACTTCCCCTTCTCCCAATCTATTGCCATTCACATAATAATCTGCCTTCCTGTTTTTGCCACCAAAGTGGATAAACTCGCATTTATCCACATTATACTGCATCTGCCCAATCACCCAACCTGTCCAAATCATACTGGAGTTTCTCTGCATCCTCCTCACAGCACACATGCCCACCCAGCATTGTGTCGTCTGCAAACTTGGAGATATTACATCTAGTTCCCTTGTCTAGATCATTAATATATATTGTGAATAGCTGGGGTCCTAGCACCGATCCCTGCGGTACCCCACTAGTCACTGCCTGCCACTCGGAAAAAGACCCGTTTATTCCAATTCTTTGCTTCCGGTCTGCCAATCATTTCTCTATCCAAGTCAGTACCTTACCCCCAATCCCATGTGCTTTAACTTTGCATGCTAATCTCTTATGCGGGACCTTATCGAAAGCCTTCTGAAAGTCCAAATACACCACCACATCCATTGGTTCTCCCTTAACTATTCTACCAATCACATCCTCAAAAAATTCCAGTAGATTAGTCAAGCATGATTTACCTCTTGTAAATCCATGTTGACTTTGTCCGATCCTGTCGCTGTTTTCCAAGTGCTCTGCTATTACATCTTTTATAATGGACTCTAGCATTTTCCCCACTACCGCTGTCAGGCTTACCGGTCTATAATTCCCTGTTTTCTCTCTATCACCTTTTTGAAATAGTGGGGTAACATTAGCTACCCTCCAATCCATGGGGACTGTGCCAGAGTCTATAGAATTTTGGAAGATGACCAGCAATGCATCTACTATTTCTAGGGCCACTTCCTTAAGTACCCTAGGATGTAGATTATCAGGCCCTGGGGATTTATCGGCCTTCAATCCCGTCAATTTCCCTAACACCATTTCCCTACAAATATTGATTTCATTCAGTTCCTCCCCCTCATTAGACCCTATGTTCCCGACATCTCTGGAAGGTTATTTGTGTCCTCCTTTGTGAAGACAGAACCAAAGTATGTATTTAATTGGTCTGCCATTTCTTTGTTCTCCATGATAAATTCCCCTGATTCTGACTGCAAGGGACCTATGCTTGTCTTCACCAATCTTTTTCTCTTCACATATCTATAGAAGCTTTTACAGTCAGTTTTTATGTTTCTGGCAAGCTTGCTCTCATATTCTATTTTCCCCCTCTTAATTAATCCCTTTGTCCTTCTTTGCTGAATCTTAAACTGCTCCCAATCCTCAGGTTTGCTGCTTTTTCTGGCCAATTTAAATATCCTCTCCTTGGATCTTATGCCATCCCTAATTTCCCTTGTTAGCCATGGTTGAGTCACCTTTTTTGTTTTATTTTTATGCCAAACAGGGATGAACAAATTCTGTAGTGCATCCATGTGATCCTTAAATGTTTGCCATTGCCTATCCACCGTCAACCCTTTAAGTAATGTTCCCCAATCCATCCTAGCCAACTCACGCCTCATACCATCGTAGTTTCCTTTATTTAAATTCAGGACCCTAGTCTCTGAGTCAACTACTTCACTCTCCTTCTTAATGAATAATTCTATCATATTATGATCGCTCCGACCCAAGGGACTTCACACAAGATTGCTAATTAACCCTTTCTCATTACATAATACCCAGTCTAAGATGGCCAGATCGCGAGTTGGTTCCTCAAAATATTGGTCCAGGAAACCATCCTATATACACTCTAGGAATTCCTCCTCCACGGCACTGTTACTAATTTGGTCAGCCCAATCTATATATAGATTAAAGTCACTCATGATAACTGCTGTGCCCTTATTCCATGCATCTCTAATTTCCCATTTAATGCCATCCCCAACCTCAGCATTACTGTTTGGGGATCTGTATACAACTCCCATTAACGTTTTCTGTCCCTTGGTATTTCTCAGCTCTACCCATACAGATTCCACATTATCAGAGCTAATATCCTTCCTTACTATTGTGTTAATCTCCTCTTTAACCAGCAATGCTACTCCACCTCCTTCTCCTTTTTGCCTGTCCTTCCTGAATATTGAATACCCCGGGATGTTGAATTCCCAGCCTTGGTCACCCTGGAGCCATGTCTCCATAATCCCAATTATATCATATCCGTTTACATCTATTTGAGCAGCTCATTCATCCACCTTATTACAAATGCTCCTCGCATTAAGACACAATGCCTTCAGGTTTCTTTTTTTAACACTCTCAGTCCTTTTAGAATTATTATTTACTGTGGCCCTGTTTGATTTACACCCTTGATTTCTCTGCCTACCAATTTTGCTTTTCTCCTTCCTGTCTTTATCGGGATTAAAGAAGATCAGAAGATAATGGACAGGAGAGAGGCAGAATAGACTGAGAGAAGCTGCACAGTGCGCTTGATCCCCAAAGACGGGGGGCCATCTGCCTGGTTTCATTCATCACTCTTGAGCAGGGCGAGCATTGCTAGGTTACCTGAGCCCTAGTACCAAGTGCATGGCTTTACGTTCAATAAATGGCAACATGGTGCTGCCGGAGTCATCCATCAGAGAAATGATTCTTTACCCTATGGCACAGAGTATGATCTGCCCTAAGTGCCAGTATGAAGGAATTAGAAGTGTGGTCTTGTAGGAATCAACGGATTCCTCACTGAATCACTGAGGTCGAGTCAGTTCAGTAAATCAACCGAATTTAATTAAACAAGTGAACAAAACAAAAACATGCAGGAGCAACAGCAAACAGGTTTATACAGCAGCTTGTTCCACGAGGTCTGAACTCAGGACCTCCCACTCTCTGACATCATGACGTCATCACGTTTCCCGCCGTTCGGGGCATCACGTGACCAACATGATGACGTCATCGCGTTGTTTCAGGGCTTTTACAGAAAGCCTGTTTACACCCAGCAAACGAACATAGATGCTGTAACATTGGTTTAAAGACAGTTATGCGTTTGTACAGGAGTTCATTGGTGGTTTTGCCACATGCGCCCCCCCAGAAGTGTCTTTAATCGTCAAAGTCAATCGCAGAGGAGGTCGGACAATCCTGTCGGTGCGACTCCGATATTCCCGGAATCACCAACTGTCAGCGTGGACGCGAAACCAACCTCAGGGTCTCCCCTCCGGTCGCGCAATCGGTTTTGCTGCTTTCTCGGTGCCGGCGGCACGAATTTACACAGGGGTCGGCAGCATCTGGCTTTCTGATCGAAACGGGCGTGGTAGTAGCAAAGGCCGGTCTGTGGAGGTGCCGAGGAGGGGTTCTTGGAGGCAGGACGCGTCGAGGTGGAACAGTACTGCTGCATCACCGCGTAAATGGTGTCGGCTTCGGCCGCGAGCGCCACACCGTCTGTAGCCGTCGACCTGGCCAGAGCTGCTTGCACCTGCTCAGGGAGCTGGCTCAGGAACAGTTCCCGAAATATAAAACACTGCGGCTCAGACCCGAGGAGGGTGAGCATGTGGCTCATCAACTCAGAAGGCTTAGCATCGCCTAACCCAGGGAGTGCGAGCAAGCGTCGCGCGCGCTCTGCCTTCGTGAGACCGAATACTTGCATGAGGCGCGCCTTGAGCGTTTCGTACTTGTTCTCCATGGGCGGGGTCTCCAGCAGGCTGATAATTCGGGAAGCCATCGAGCTGTCCAGTGCGGAGACCACATAAAGGTAACAGGTCTGATCCAGCACTATGTTTCGCAGTTGGAACTGAGCCTCCGCTTGCATGAACCAGGAGGCTGCCTGTTGTTCCCAAAATTGAGGGAGCTTCAAAGTCGCTGCATTTACATCCATGTTGTTCTCAAGCTTGCCTCCGCGAAAATCGTCTGCAAAGCTTTGGGGTCACCAATGTAGGAATCAACGGATTCCTAACTGAATCACTGAGGTTGAGTCAGTTCAGTAAATCAACCGAATTTAATTAAACAAGTGAACAAAACAAAAACATGCAGGAGCAACAGCAAACAGGTCTATACAGCAGCTTGTTCCACGAGGTCTGAACTCAGGACCTCCCACTCTCTGACGTCATGATGTCATCACGTTTCCCGCCGTTCAGGGCATCACGTGACCAACGTGATGATGTCATCGCGTTGTTTCAGGGCTTTTACAGAAAGTCTGTTTACACCCAGCAAACGAACATAGATGCTGTAACATTGGTTTAAAGACAGTTATGCGTTTGTACAGGAGTTCATTGGTGGTTTTGCCACAGTCTGGCTATTCATGCAATTCAATACACAAGTGGAACAGACTAGATCGGCGATAAGGAGACATTACAGTTGCGGCCATTTCCTAACACCTTCCCTTGTGTTTATGGCTTGACAGAAATTTCCATAACCAGACCAGAATCTGAGGAACTACTGGGAGTGACATGGAAATGCTTAACATGCTCCTATCAAATTTCTCTCTCTGCCATTTTAAAGGTGGCATCAGAACCTTTTAAAATAAATACGCTCCATGAAATTAAGAGGAGAGAATGAGCAGTGTCTCATCAGACTGGGAGTACAGAAATAAGAATGGGCTCACTAGCTTCACCAGGTCCTCACAGTCCACATTTTACACATCTCTACATGTTCCCTACAACTAAACAGCTTCATCGATTTTCACATATATTTTGCTGAAAAAATACTGGCGTATGAACGTTATAAATACACAAATCGGCCAGCAACTTTTAGCGGGGAAGAGATACCCTGTGAATTGCGAATCGCCACAGGTTGGTGGCCGATTGGCACCACTCCACTATTAGCTTCGTGAAAACAACGCTTAACCTCCCCACGTTTTCATGAAGTTGCTGCATTTGCACATTAAGCTCGCCACAGAAAGTTAAATCTAGTAATCATCACCCTTTTAACGATATGATAATTGCTAATGACTGCCAATCAACCTCTTTTACCCAGAAAGTAAACATTTATAAGTGTGGAGTCTCATTCCTTCAGGTTGTTAATTGTTTTAGAAGATTTTAGAAATGTCAAATTTTTAAAAAATCTTACTTTTCCTTTCTGTCTCTTTTCTCTCTCTCTCTAAACCAATCTTTCTTTCCCTCTCTTTATTTCTCTTTATTTACCTGATTGGACATTGAATTTACGCACTATAATTCACGCTCCTTCTCAGTCCTTCCTCTGTTTATTTCTCAATCCTTAAATCTCATTGGTTAACATATAGCTAGGCTGACTCTCCAGTGCAGTACTGAGGGAGTGCTGCACTGTCGGAGGTGCCGTCTTTCGGATGGGACATTAAATCAAGGTCCCATCTGCTCTCTCAGGTGGATGTAAAAGATCCCATGGCACTATTTCGAAGAAGAGTAGGGGAGTTATCCCCGGTGTCCTGGCCAGTATTTATCCCTCAACCAACATAACAAAAACAGATTATCAGGTCATTATCACATTGCAGTTTGCGGGAGCTTGCTGTGCGCAAATTGGTTGCCGCGTTTCCCACATTACAACAGTGACTACACTCCAAAAAGTACTTCATTGACTGTAAAGCTCTTTGAGACATCTGGTGGTCATGAAAGTTGCTATATAAATGTAAGTCTTTCTTTTTTCTTTTTAAGGAGATACACTGTTGGTTCCATTGCTCACCGAGGTCCCAGGTGGCCTGTTGCTCTCAGCTCGCACTTCCAGTAACTTTATGGGCAAAAAATGTTAAAACCTAAACATACAATTGTAAGTGAAATTAATGGGGCATGTCGCGAGATGCCCCGCTCCAGCAAAATCTGGCACCATATTTTATTTATTGTTTCCTCTTAATATTTTTCTTCTCCTTCTAACAGTGCTCACTCTTGCTGGGGTGCAGCTGGCACCATCTAGTACCGTGAGTCATTGGCCATTCCCCATGTGTGAGCCTTGGCAGTGAATGTTAACTGGTTATTCAGCTCTGGAGGGCATCACAACTGTGGTTATTACTGTCTTCACCCAATGTCCGCACATAATTTCCAGCAGGAGTCACTAGAAATTAATCAGCCTAATGTAGTTTTGCTCTCAACCATCTAGGATGCTGAGACTAACTGTAGCACCACTACTGCTACCAGAGCTGTTGCTTCTTTTGTTGTCTTCTCACTGTTCCCTTTGGGGAAGGATTCACAGGCTGATTCACAGTCTGACTGGCCACATTAACACTCCTTCCATGGCTGTAACCGTCTTTATACCAGCCAATAGGGTGGTTAGTCCTATACAGCGGGAGGGTTTTATGGGCTCCCACAGCCCATACGACGAGGGGACCATGACCACCCACACCCACCGGACGAGAGTATCCCGCTGGATATCAACCCAGGATTCAAAGCTCACCAGGACTTTCTGGAGCAAGGTTCAAACCCTGCACCTTCTGGTCCAGAGGCGGGAATGCTACCACTGATGGCTCAGTCCACGCCACCACAGCTGAGATCATCTGGCTCAGGCACATACCGCACATCGGACCTGGCACCCTGTATGTCCATATTGCTGAGTACCACAGTACACATACTATCTGAGCAATCGGAGCGTCCTGCTGATTAATTTGAAAAAGCGATCATGTTGTTGGGTGCAGTCCTGGAGGGTAAAACAAAAGGACAGTTTCATTTCCGATTGGAAATGCAGCTGGAGCCAAAGAGAGATTGCTGGAACGACACCAAGTTAGTAAATGCTGATCCCCGTGGCCAAGCTTTTCTGCAGCTCAGACTGGAAGCTGCTGTCGGATCAGGCGCTGATCGCCTTCTCCCCATGAACCAATGCCAGTAGCGCTGGACGCTCTGTAATTGATTGCACGTGCATAACCAATCATTTAATCCGAAGATCTGAGGCTCCCATTTTCAAATCCTACAGCTGACGCCTTCAAGAAAGTGCTCACGGTTAAGTGTGACTGGCACCAAGATGGCTGTATGGTTAGTGTCGAGTGGGAGCCAAGGCCAGTCAAAGCGACGGGTACTGATTGATTTAAACCAGCACTGGCCAAACTAAATCCCTGCAGTGAGGAGCTAACCTTCCGACTTCAGCTCCATCTCACTGACATCTTCAATAACAGCAACATGATGATTTATCCACCATGATCGGAGAAAGAGAAAGCCTGAGGGTCAATGACAAAAACTACCTTGAGAGAAAATCACCCAACTAAATTCTGGCTCTTGTTCATATCACCAATCCCAGAACTGATGTCAAGTTAAGGGAAAAAGTGAAAAACGATCAGTTACAAATCTGAAATGAAAAGCAAATGCTGGAAAAAGAGAGCAGGGTCAGCCAGCTTCTGAAATGAGAAAGCACGGATGGATGTTTTACGAGGGACCCTTCTTCAGAAAAGTTCTGCGTTCTGATGAAGGGCCTCCACCCAAAACGTGAACCTATTTTCTGTTTCAACTGCTGACCTGCCTTGGTGTTTCCAGCATTTTTTGTTTTTATTAGAGATCTGAGCAGATCTCAACAGCCGCATGCAGATACAGTGGAATTGTATTCACTGTGATAGGAAGAGACAAAAAAAAGGTGCATAAATCTATTACAGACTGCATCTGTAATAAGAGGAATTATTACACTTGCTCACCCATAACCTGCTCACTGATGCCCAGTTTGGGTTCCACCAAGACCACTTGGCTCCCGACCTCATTACAGCCTTGGTCCAAACATGGACAAACGAGCTGAATTCCAGAGGTGAGGTGAGAGTGACTGCCCTTGACATCAAGGCAGCATTTGACCAAGTCTGGCATCAAGGAGCCCTAGCAAAAATAAAGTCAATGGGAATCAGGGGGAAAACGCTCCACTGGCTGGAAACATACCTAGCACAAAGGAAGATGGTTGTGGTGGTTGTGAAGGGATAATTACAGTCCTAGCCCTTTTTGGGCTACCCCAGATCAAGCGTATTCCCCAGACGTTCACCTTCAACTTAAGTTAGAGATAGCCGAATTCCATAAGACGCTTAAATGGGTCTAAAGGTTCAGGCTATCACTCCCTAAGGGAACGGAATGACTGAAGATGTTACCGTCCTCCGGATAGTACTTTTAATAAGTTGAAATAGACTGTAACCATCCGGATATTATAAGGGTCCGGAATACCCCCCAGATTTCTGCAACTCCTTACAAAAGAGTGTACAGAATTTGTGGGTTTGCGAGTCTATACAGATTCACTCTTTGAGACAATTCTAGAAATAAATAGTTTTATTTAAGAGCCGCATTCAGTTAACATCTGTTGAATCAGCCGCAACATTAACAATTCAAAGTACAATTAGCTTACATTTCTTATTTCTCAGAAATCCTTATTCTCAAATCTTTACTTTGTTATATTTCTTATTTCTAAATCCTTACATTTCTTATTTCTTATTTCTAAATCCAGAACATCCACCAAAAATCAATCACTTTGACTTACCCGAGACTCATAGTTAAAAACTTACAGAGATGCCTCTGGAAAGTTGAGAAATGCCCTGCCCGTTCAGCATGTTCTGACTTCTGTTAAAAAAGGTCTTATTTTTATACCCTTTTGGCATTGGTTTCTTCTTTGATGTTCTCTGCTGATGTCTTTATTGATACCTCTGTTTGAATGCTTTCTATGTTACTATCAATTCAACTATTGCATGCATAATTATTTCTCTACTTTTAGGTGTTCCCAAAACCATCATAAAAACAATGACAGCTATGGTTTCTGTTTGATGTCATTCTTACCGAAGATTCTTCATTCAATTCTTAATTTTGGCTTAACTGCTTTTTTGTAGACATTGTGACTCTCCTTATTCTCCAAGTTCAGTACAAACACAATGCAATTGCTTGGTGTCTCTATTGAAGTTATATCTTCAAAGCCTTCTTGTTGGTATGGTTTTTACTATATCTAAATTAAAGACACTTCAACTGAATTTTTCATGCATTTCTAGCTATCTCAATTGGTTGCATATTTAATCTTATGGTTCCTGTTTTCCAAGTTTAACATAAAACTATTTGACCAGCAGATGTTTCTTTTACATGATGTCATGTTTTCAAAGGCACATGGTTCTTTTAATGTTTGTGTTTCTGTTCCAATGTGTTGGTTTTTTACACCTCACTTGGGCCTTCCATTGTGTTACACCCAAACTCTAGACTCTTCGGAAGCACCAATGGTTTGCTTCAATCTTTCATTGTTTTGGTACATTTAACTAATTCCCATTTCAAAGCTTGTTTACAACTTTGTTAACAACTCTTAAAAGCCTGTATTTCTGTTTACAGCCTGTGTGCTGAGACTTGTGTCTTTTAAACCCAGTATGTCTTTTATTAATAATATTAGAAATCTGTTCATAGTATCGTGTATTTCTCTGAATCATGGCTATTCCTTCACAGTTGAAGGTCAATCATCACAGCCCCAGGACATCGCAGCAGGAGTTACTCAGGGCAGTGTCCTAGGCCCAACCATCTTCAGCTGCTTCATCAATGACCTTCCCTCCAACATAAGGTCAGAAATGGGGATGTTCACTGATGACTGCACAGTGTTCAGCACCATTCACAACTCCACAGATAATGAAGCAGTCCATGCCCACATGCAACAAGACCTGGACGACGTTCAGGCTTGGGCTGATAAATGGCAGGTAACATTCGCGCCACAGAAAAGCCAGGCAATGACTATCTCCAACAAGCGAGAGTCTAACCACCGCCCCTTGACATTCAATGGCATTACCATCGCCGAGTCCCCCACTATCAACATCCTGGGGTCACCATTAACCAGGAACTTAACTGGACCAGCCACATAAATACTGTGGCAACAAGAGCAGGTCAGAGGCTAGGTATTCTGCGGCGAGAGTCTCACCTCCTGACTCCCCAAAGCCTTTCCACCATCTACAAGGCACAAGTAAGGAGTGTGATGGAATACTGTCCACTTGCCTGGATGAGTGCAGCTCTAACAACACTCAAGAAGCTCGACACCATCCAGGACAAAGCAGCCTGCTTGATTGGCACCCCATTCACAACCTTAAATATTCACTCCCTCCACCACCGGCGTTCCATGTCTGCAGTGTGTACCATCTACAAGATGCACTGCAGCAACTCACCAAGGCTTCTTCGGCAACACCTCCCCAACCCGCGACCTCTACCACCTAGAAGGACAAGGGCAGCAGGCGCATGGGAACATCACCACCTTCAAGGTCCCCTCCAAGTCACACACCATCCTGACTTAGAAGTATATCGCCGATCCTTCATCGTCACTGGGTCAAAGTCCTGGAATTCCCTACCTAACAACACTGTGGGAGTACCATCACCACACAGACTGCAGCGGTTCAAGAAGGTGGCTCACCACCACCTTCTCAAGGGCAACTAGGGATGGGCAATAAATGCTGGCATTGCCAGTGACGCCAACATCCCATAAATGAAAAAAAAAAGAAAGCCTGGATTTTTCGATAAAGTGTAAGCTTGACTGAACCTGGGATGGAGTGTGATACATGCACATTTTTTTTTTATTCGTTCCAGGATTTTGACCCAGCGACAATGAAGGATCCGCGAAATACTTCCAAGTCAAGGATGGTGGGTGACTTGGAGGGGAACTTGGAGGTGGTGGTGTTCCCATGCGCCTGCTGCCCTTGTCCTTCTAGGTGGTAAAGTTCACGGGTTTGGGAGGTGCTGTCAAAGAAGCCTAGGCGAGTTGCTGCAGTGCATCTTCTGGATGGTACACACTGCAGCCACGGTATGCCGGTGGTGGAGGGAGTGAATATTTAAGGTGGTGGATGGGGTGCCAATCAAACGGGCTGCTTTGTCCTGGATGGTGTCGAGCTTCTTGAGTGTGTTGGAGCTACACTCATCCAGGCAAGTGGAGAGTATTCCATCACACTCTTGACTTGTGCCTTGTAGATGGTGGAAAGGCTTTGGGGAGTCAGGAGGTGAGACACTCGCCGCAGAATACCTAGCCTCTGACCTGTTCTTGTTGCCACAGTATTTATGTGGCTGGCCAAGTTAATTTCTGGTCCTAATTTCTAGGATGTTGATGGTGGGGGATTCGGCGATGGTAATGCCATTGAATGTCAAAGGCGGTGGTTAGACTCTCTCTTGTTGGAGATAGTCACTGCCTGGCACTTGTGTGGCACGAATGTTACTTGCCAATTATCAGCCCAAGCTTGAATATCATCCAGGTCTTGCTGCATGCGGGCACGGACTGCTTCATTATCTGAGGAGTTGCGAATGCAACTGAACACTGTGCAATCATCAGCGAATATCCCCATCAGACGTCATGAATGCTGACCCTGCCGTAATTTTCAGTATAATATTATACTACTGAATCAGAAATGTCACTGATTAGGATCCTGTCCATTGGCAGGGGCAGGGGGATGGGAAATAGTGGGCTGCTGCAGGATTTAAAGGCCTGCCACAACTTAAAGGGCAAGCATCATCCTAATTGGTTTAGCTGCAGCAAAGAAAGTCCAGAGGAGAAAGATTGTCCGGCAGGTCTGCCAAGGCTTCGAGGTTCGTAGATTCAGCAGTGGAAATTCTGTTTCAGGACTTGAGGTTGAAGAGGGAGACCTTCATTGACACAGACCGAAGGAGAGCTGTCTCGTGCCAATAGAAAGAGGTTGGCAGGGTAATGAGTGCAAACTCAACCTATCCACACATGGCCATGCAGTGCAGTAATGAATTCCAGGTTAGGCCCATTAAGAGGAGCCAGGCACTCTTCCCAAGGATTCTTGAGCTAACCATATCTGTCACTTACAGATACCTCCTCTCGCACCATGTTCAAGTATTTGAATCGCTTCCTATCAATGCCCATGATGTAAAAGTTGCAGCCTTCACCCAGAAGTGTTCCTTCATTCACAACCTTACACACCCTTGCCCCACTCAAAGCCTCACGGGGAATGTAATTGCCTCTTACATCTTCTTCTTCTTCTTAGGCAGTCCCTAGTAACAGAGGATGACTTGCTTCCACACTAAAAACGAGTTCTCAGGTGACTGATGAGTCCAATGCGGGACCTACAGTCTCTGTCACAGGTGGGACAGATGGTGGTTGAAGGGGCGGGTGGGTGGGGTGCTTGGGTTGACGTGTGCTCCTTGCGCTGCTTGTGCTTGGCTTCCGCTTGCTCCCGGCGAAGAGACTCGAGGTGTTCGGCGCCTTCCCGGATGCTTCTCCTCCACTTTGTGCGGTTTTGGACCAGCGATTCCCAGGTGTCAGTGGGGATGTTGCACTTTTTCAAGGAGGCTTTGAAGGTGTTCTTGAAGCATTTCCTCTGCCCACCTGGGGCTCTCTTGCAGTGCCAGAGCGCCGAGTAGAGCGCTTGTTTTGGGAGTCTCGTATCGGGCATGCGAACAATGTGACCCATCCATCGGAGCTGATCGAGCGTGGTCAAAGCTTCGATGCTGGGGATGTTGGCCTGAGTGAGAACTCTGACTTTGGTGCGCCTATCCTGCCAATGGATTTGCAGGATCTTGCGGAGGCAGCATTGGTGGTACCTCTCCAGTGCTTTGAGGTATGTGAATTGGGTCTGTGGTGGAACCGTTGGTCAGGATTATGGCTTGCATGTCGTCGTGAAGCAGGCAGAGGATGGTGACAAACTTTTGAGGGCAGACGAATTTGAGGAGGACACTCCATAATCCCTCATGTTTGACAGTGTTGAAGACCTTTGTGAGATCAAAGAAGGCCTGTACAGCGGTTGGTGCTGTTCCCTGCATTTCTCTTGTAATTGACGTGCGATGAAGATCATGTCCATTGTGCCCCTTAGTGGGTGGAATCCGCATTGCGACTCTGGGAGGAGCTCTTCAGCCACTGGGAGAAGGTGATTGAGGAGGATTCTTGTGATGACTTTCCCTGTGGCAGACAGCAGGGAATGTAATTGCCTCTTACATACACCTGTCACCACACCCATTGTTCGACATGTTGCCACCTGGGTTTACTGCATCCCATGACAACAAAAAGTAATTTTCACTTTCTCCATTCTTTTTGAAGGACAAGACTGCCCATATATATATATATACTAGCTGGAGTGCCCGGCGGTGCTGAGGCTTTTTCGAGGGCATGTTGTTGTTGGAAGAGAGAGAGAGAGCGACTGGGGGGGGGAAGAGAGAGAGCGACTGCGGGGGGAAAAGAGAGAGCGATTGGGGGGGGTAGAGAGAGAGTGACAGGGGGGGAGAGAGAGAGCGACTGGGGAGAGAGAGCGACTGGGGGAAGAGAGAGCGACTGGGGGGAAGAGAGAGCGCGACTGGGGGGAAGAGAGAGCGCGACTGGGGGAAGACCGAGAGAGAGCGACTGGGGGGAAGAGAGAGAGCGACTGGGGGAAGAGAGAGAGCGACTGGGGGGAAGAGAGAGAGCGTCTGGGGGGAAGAGAGAGAGCGACTGGGGGAAGAGAGAGAGCGACTGGGGGGAAGAGAGAGAGCGACTGGGGGAAGAGAGAGTGCGACTGGGGGGAAGAGAGAGAGCGACTGGGGGGAAGAGGGAGCGACTGGGGGAAGAGAGAGAGCGACTGGGGGAAGAGAGAGAGCGACTGGGGAGAAGAGAGAGAGCGACTGGGGGGAAGAGAGAGCGACTGGGGGGAAGAGAGAGAGCGACTGTGGGGAAGAGAGAGCACGACTGGGGGGAAGAGAGAGAG